>NC_054407.1:14202500-19002500 GCF_017976425.1 Toxotes jaculatrix | reverse complement strand
TTATTTTTCAAAGAAAATAACTGGAGCTTTGAAAACAATGTGTTGTAAAAAAGAACTACTGAGAATAACAGCAGAGGAAGATGAAGGGGATTCATCCATCCCAGCAGGGGGATGAACAGTCCAGTCCCAGCTGCTGGGAAAGATTGTTGTTGTAGATGAAACACAGCTGGAGTGACTTTACCTTAACACACACACACATATATATATATTTATTCTCATAGGATGGTACGAATGTGCACATCTGTATGCACACTCACATTTACACTAAACTCAAGCAAGGTTGAAAATAAGTGGTTAGAATACCTCTTGTCTTGACACATCATGATAATGGGAAATTTTCTGGAAAATCTAATAGCAAACTCTTAATGGGTTCGGTCTGCAGTAACAGACTTTGGCGGGGGGTCGGGGTCTTCTGGGCAGTTCAGTCATAATAGTCACAGTAGAGTCTAGTTTGTTTGTTTTTTGGTTTTTTGTTTTTTTTTTGCAAAATTGCCCATAATGACATCAGAAACCCAGACATGTTATAATAAACAGTATGAAAGCAGTATGTATACATTTTGAAATCACCCATCCCCAATGTACTTTAGTTCTATTGTGTAAGTGGCCTCTCAGTATATTTTGACTGCTGTTATACATATTTTATAGTCTCTCAATAAACCCAGAATCAGAAAACGATCCATTGTAATATCGCTGGAGGTGGAGCCATCCACAGTGAACAGTCAGCAAAGAAAGACAAGCAATCTGGCTCTACTTTATTTATTTATCTATTTGTAGTTAACTGTGTCCTTTCAGCCTCCTTTGGAATTGCATCAGCATTCACTTGTGGTTCCTTAGGCAGGTCCTTGTCTACAAGCTACAAAAGGAATATCAGAGGCTGTAGTTGTCATACTGTCTTCACCCATACATATAGATGGTTGTAGTGTATGTGTGCGTGTTGCTTCAGAAAGTTCTCAGCTTGTGCAGCTCTTACGTCACACTGCTTTGTGTCTGCCTGCCCGCTTCGCTGCACGACTGCAGGGCAACCACGAAGCAGAGAATGGGAGCCACACTTCACCACATGCCACTCTGTACTCTCCTGTCCTCGCCAGGGTCAAGATGACCTAATTAGCACATATGGATACTTCTAAATTAGTCTACAACAAGAGCTCAATATGGTGTTGGGGATTGTGTCATGTGCTTTGTGGCCTATTTACCCTTTGATGCAGATGCCAATGTCTCACATCACACAATATGCAAACTGTTACTGGTGCATTCATATGCAAGAGATACTGTGGGTGATATGATTGAGATCACGGAGATTGATTTGAAATGTGAACATCTCCAGTTCCACGAGAACTGAGCAAACTTCATCTATTTTGAGAAGAACAAAAAACTTTGGACCGCCCAACAATACTTTTTCCACACTGTACTTTGAGAAATCTTCAAAACCTTTTTTTTTTCTCAAGTATTAACTGTTTCCAAAACTCAAGCAACCATATAGGAACTTTTCATACATGGTTGCTTGTTAGATTTTATATCTCAAACTCTCTAATCAAACAATAGGTAAAAAGATTTCATTTCAGCTTTTGGTACTTGACAGTTTTTGATTCTGTGGACATAGTTTAATTGGTGCCAGAGCAAATGCTCAAGTTCAATACCAGGCGCTAATTGTCACTATAGACCCAGTAGAGAAACTCCAGAACACAAACTCCTAAAGAACCGGAACAGTTTTTAGGTTTAACACTGTCACCTCTGATCTGTTTAATGGAGTAAGAGGCACAAACAGTGATGTGTGTGTCATTTTCTGATATGAAAATGTGACTCCCATATCAGACTGTGACTACTGCACCAGCTCACAGATACAACGTGTTTGATGAGTCCTCTGTGACATACAGTAGATATCAGGCCGCGTAACAGTGAACAATGTGCTCAACTTTAAAGCCAGCTAACAAGTAATCTCATAATGCACCGATCACACGCTCTTTGTTCTTTGTTCTTTGACAATTGATGTACATTATAATTATAATAGAGCATAATCAAGCTAAAAAGAGCTTGAGACAACACACACACACAAACCCACACACACAAGATTCAGCTGTGTGCCCTATGGAGACACTTCACTGAGGTTTTTGACTGTTTGAGAGTCTTGAATCATTCATGCAGCTGCTCACATCAATGCTTTAATGTACACTGAATATATAAAATATAAGCAGCATCTTTGTGACATTGCAATGCTCCTCTGCTTTTCTTTATCTATACTTTGTCCTTAAAAACTGCCACAGTTTTAATAAAGATAGATAATGGATCTTACCTGTTTGCATATTGTTTAAAAAAAAAAAAAAAAGACTGAGTATTCCTGATATTTTGCACATTCACACAGAATGCACACTGAGTGGTTTAATGAGGATGAACAGTTCCTGCGTCTGTAGATGAGGTCAATCTAATTTCACAACGGTCTCCTATTGTGAGTAAATTATTGCATTGCATTTCCCGAGGAGCCCCATCAACTTGAAATGGCAACCAAAATTTCCATCTAACCTTGAAATGAGATCATATGGGGTTTTTTTAAGGTAAGAAATTACTGAAAGTAACAGAGTAAAACCTGAATAAATGGTACATTTAAAATATCAAAAATTGGCACGATTCGTGCTTAATAATGCAAGTAAACTGCAACAACATTTTCTAGCCTACAATAGGAGTCTGTGACTGAAAAGATGGAGCAGAGTATTTTGGAGAAGAGATTTTGACAAATTTTTACAGGCAGCGTTAGAGGAGACTTTTTTTTTTAACTCCCTGCTGGTATAATGGAATAGAGAAACACTAAGGGACTTTTTGCACAAGTATTTGTTTTTCCACTTGTTTTAGAGACGCCATTTAAAGAAGGCATGGGGATTCGGGGATTTAAAACCTTAAATAGTATTGTGCTATAAAACAATAGTTGTTTTTTTTGTTTTTGTTTCTTTGCATTGTGTTTTTGTTTTTCTTAGTTTTAAATCCCAGTAAACATACTCGCCTCTCAGGAATGGATATGAGTGGAAAAATAAATCAGTTTGAAGAGTTATACATGAGAATACATGAGATAAATAATAAGTTAGACACACACTGATGAAAATCTAATTCAGTTTGTTGCATGGAATGTTAATGGATAGCATTGTGGTAAGAAAAAAAAAAGCATTAGAGTCAGTATTCTGGTGAGAAATAAGTGTCCATTTTCTTTCATTTCACAGCAGGAGGACAGAGGGGGTAGATTCTAAGTTAAGCACCCCAGCAGTAAATTTATCCTTTTTAGATGAGCTTCAGCCTGAAGACAAAAAAATCACTTTGGTGGTCTCATAATCAGGGGTAATCTAGAATTTTCAGTAAATTAGACTGATCAGGATTTAAATGTAACCCTAAATTATCTCCAAACTGTCTATTAAACCTTTTTAAGACTCCTGGAGAATTTTGTTTCCTAATTGTAGAGATTATTCTTTCTGTTCACTCTCTAAGAAAATGTAGTCTAGTAGTACTCACCTCCAGGATCCAAAATTGATTTAATATGTTTTTTCTAATAGTGAAACATTTAAAATCACCAATGTTGAAGGAGGGAAGGATAAACCCCCTCTCCATGTCATCTGGGATGCATTTGAAGCCAATATTTATAAGGGTTGTAATTCTTCATCCCAGTCAAAATCACTCTTGTGACAAAATTTGACTAAAAGAACATTTAATGTGCAATTCAATATAAATATAGAGAATTCTCAGTTTAGTTCAGAGAACTTCTAATTGGTGAAAAATGAAATAACTGCTAGAATGTAACTTGTGATGTTGCTGTTGAAGAATCTCTACATCTTATGAAAACTAACCATTGAAAAGAATTTTCTATGCCAGAGAAAAGAGTCACAAATCTGTTAACAAGGCTTATGTGCATCGAGTGCAAAAAGAAACTGAGACTTGCTCCATTCATGTGTATGATGTGATTATGTTGGTATGTTTAAAAACACATTAAAAAAAAAGAATTATTCTAAAAAAAATTTTTAAAACAAGAAAACAAAACACATGACATGCTGTGGCTTCCTCAATATATTAACATGTCGAAAAGCCTTTTAAGCAGGACTGAACTCACTCAGACAAGAGAAAGTGACCAGAGAAACTGCACTCAGTACTGATTTCTCCACTGTGGGATAGTGACTAGTGACAGTGTCGAGCCCATTTTACAGAGAGCCACGTTAGATCTAACACCCAGTGAGGTAATATCTTATATCTGTGCTCAGTGTGTCGGTGCACGTCCTGCTTTTTGGGAACACAATGGTTATGTTGTTCCAAAGAGGATTATGAAACAATTCCTATTTCCAAGCCAGGAAACCCAGTTGCCTCATGGTGCCGCAAAAAACGCTGTGTCATGCAATTCATAGGATAAATATTCTTTGAGTTTCTGTGAGATTGCAAAATGGTTTTAGTTTGTGATGCTGCAAATGTGCAGTTGAGACTTACGTGTTCTTTTTTTAAACAACACAAAAGTGGGACATCAAGCTAATCATTGCTTTTCTTCCTCATTCCATTCTTTGCACAAGGTTGGATTGTTATTGACAGAAGAGAAAATTTATTGCATACATTTATTTGTCCCCATTAGAATTAAAAGTAAATCAATGGCATTAAGTCCTTGAAACTATTCCACATGGTCAGTCATTGTTAGAGGCAACTTATCTCACAGTACATTGTACATACAGTGAAGCTGCACAAAGCATAAAGGCCTCAGGGTGCTGTAGCTAATTTGTCTTTATGTGCCGAGCATCAAGGACACCACACGGGAAAAAAAAGGCCTGAAATCCAAATGACAATGGCAAAAAGCACTAATGGACAGGATAATGACGGGGGAGAGTGAGTGTTGCCTTGAGAAGCGCAGCTGAGATGGCTCACAGAAAGCTGTTGCCATGGCTGACAGTAAGAAAATGGGAACGAAATGATTAATTTTGCCCTGTTGGCGTGAGATTGCACTTGCCGTTGGGATATGGGGACAAAGTGCAGCAAGAAAAAAAAAAACCTGGTGTTTACCTTTTTTGGCTTTTGAATGGTGACGAGGAGGAAAGGAGAGAGAGAGAGATGCTGGACATGGGAGGGGAGTTTTAGCAGCTCCATGTGTTGAGAGGTCTTGTCCCCCTCTTCAAGTTCAAAATTGTTAGAAAGTATATCTTTCCTAACAAAAGGAACAAAGGTATTGGATTAATTTAGAGTTAAAGTAAGTTTTTCAGAAATACTGAAAAACTTACTTTGAAAAACTTTGGATCTCGGATAAAAGTCCGAGATCCAAAGACAGTGTTTACAAATCCAGACTCAAAGACCACAGCACTGCCAGAGGCCACGAAATGACATGAAAAAACCCTTTTGTTTGATCTGGGAACAGTGTGGCACAGTGTGAACACATCATCCCGGTAAAGTCTGCCCAGGCATTGTCTCACAGCCTGGGACACTGTGTAAAACAGGAACAGACAGTCAGACTTCTTTTCACTCAGATCTGACCTGCAGCAGTAACATACACTGACCCAGATAAGCTCACGTCACATTGTTCATTCAACAGCACTACGGAAAGGCCTTTGGTCATTAGTCCAGTACAGAAAATTAGAAATGACCACTGCCAAAGTCTATTGACTACATGTATGATATTTTTATAATGGCGGTGGATGTATTCAGAGCCTTTACTTAAGACAATGTAAGAACACTCCATTACCACGGAAAATCCTGCAAAGTAAAAAAGTGTTCTCAGCAAAATGTACTTCAAGTATTAAAGCTACTGCTCATTATGCATGAAAATGGGCCTTTTAAGTGGCTTATTGCATTATATCACAGTACATTTATTTCTCATAATTACTGTTGCATTGATTTGTAAGGACTATTATACTGTTGTAGTTTGTAGTTTACCTTTGATTCATATTTTAAAAGCTCGTCACACATTGTGCATGTAAGCCTTTTATCAGAAAAATGTAGTGGAGAAATAAGTGAAATGTTTTCCTCTGAAATGTAGTGGAGTAGATGTATGAAGCAAGTAACTCGAAATTGCACTTGAGTAGGCTACACCACTTGAGTAAACATACTTAGTTTACCTCCACCACCGCATTTCTGACAGCCTCTCTGAACGACTGACATTAGAATCAAGCAGCATTTCTTCCACCGTTTAGATCCAGTGCCATCATTATATAGGCTATATGTTCAATATCAAGATGATATCAGGATTGTCCACATTATATCATGCATGTGACATGAAAATTACAAAAAAAAGTAAGAGCTGAATGTATAAATCAGTTAGTGCATCCCTTAACATTTTGTGATGACTGACTGGAGCAGATTTTTGCCCTTTGATATTTAGAGAAATGCTCCTTTTGAAGCAACAGTGTGAAGGTCAGCATCTTCCAGAAAAGCTTTCAAGGATTCAGCTGTTGCACAAAAAAAGCATGAATAAAGACCTTTAAAAATGTTACAGCAAAAGGATGCATGTTTTTCAAATTTACAGTAAGTTGAATTAGTTTTATTATTAAGTTTATTAAGTTCTGTTAGCGGTTCCTGTTTTGTTAAGTCAAGTTATTCTTTTTGTCTCTTCAGTTTTGGTTGTGTATTTTCTGTTTTATTTTGAAGTCGTGTCCCTAGTGCATCTGGTCTTGTTCTACTTCCCTTCTTTGTCTGGTTTCCCTCCTTTTGTGGTTGTTTGCCCCGCCCTAATTGGTGTCACCTGTTCCCCATTGCCTTGTGTATATAAGTCTTGTTGTTTCCCTGTGTCCTTGTCAGTTTGTCTTTGTCTGTACCTGAGTCTGCCTGTGCCTTTACCTGTGTTGGTTCCTGTACCTGTGCCTTGTGTTTTCCCTCTCATGGACTTACCTTGGTTGCCTTTTGATTGCAAGTAAGTACTTTTTGAGTTTGCTTAGTGTTTTATGTTTCTAGCCTTTTCTCCTCCTCCATGGATGATTTTTAGTTTTTTAAGTTTTGTTCTCTGACCCTGGACTCTTCCAGTGATTTTGGGTTTAATTAAAAGACTTTTAGTTTAGTTTGTGTAGCAACCCATGTAGTAGATGTTGTAAGGTATCCCTTTATTTAAAACTGATCAGGTCACATATGGGGAATTAGAGGTTCTGTTCATTAAACTCATTAGACCCACCATATTTATGTTTAATTGACTCATTCTCAGATTCAGGCGAGATATAATTAGTGCAAACATTCTTGATACATAATAAGCAGAAAACATGACTGTCAGTTCCTTTTTTGTTTTTTGTTTTTTGCAGCCTCCTGTCTGTAGTTTCAACTTTTTGTTTCAAGGGCACTGGGACAGAGTGAGTCAATATCTAAACACTCAAGTTCAGGGACATCCGTTTGAACAGAGTGATCTCTCATGTTTATCCACAAACAACAGCTGAATCATTTATTCACCACTATTCAAAGCTCTGCGTCTCTCAAGTTCCAGGAAACACAGCAAAGTCCGAACTGATGGCGAAAGAAGGGACTGAGGAAACCATTGTCTTTTCACACAAAATACTGAAGCCTCCAGCCTTCGTATTTTGAGATGAATAGCAATGAACTTAAAGTGGAGCTCCAGGGGAGAAAATCAAAGCTGTACTCAACATGACAACCGCTCACCATCTATTGTGTTTAATTTCAGATCTGTTATGATAATGTGCTAAATCCTCCAAGGAAACCAGTTAATGTCAGAATCATAATTTGCTCCTCACTGTTTCACATCTGCTTCAAACAATGACTTTAAATCAGACTCAAACAAAACCTTCCTCTGAAAAAATACAAGTGCATTTCTTTTGTGGATGTTTCAAGTAGCTCTCAGTCTTTTATGGTGTAGATAAAAGAAATGTACTGTAGATGGCAAAGAAGAATCATCTTCTGATGTACTGCAGAGCCGCTGGAAAGTAATAGTTTCTTGCTGGTGAAACCATTACTTAATTCACATCTAATCTGAAGAGAAATGTGCCAACATCGATCTGGCATCACTAAAAAGGCCGGTGACCTCATTTGGAGGAAGTTTCCTAAGATGTCCTAACGCAGACTTTGAGTCAGAAGGAGCTACTGACGGTCAGTGAAGGTGTCGAGAGGGTTTTTAAGCTTCATAAACAACCATTAAAGAAAGATGGGCAGTCCTACAAGACCTTGGTTGAACCAACTCCAGGAACAGCCAAGCCTGGGAGTGTGGTTTAACACACTGTGCTGACACAACGTTCAGTCTTGGCTCCAGCTAGGCAACCTCTCTTATTTTCCTAAGTGGCAGTATCTTATTTAGTGCCGCAGCTCTCATATTATAGCATTGTCTGTGAGCGCTGAGTCTTTTTTTGTCCTCTAAATCATTGTCAGGACTGTAGTGAAGATCACACAGGGAAACTTTCAAGTTCAGGTTCAGTCCAGTTCATGTTAAGACTGGGGCCCTTAAGCATCACACTTAAAGTAAAACTGTTTTTCACTAAAAGTGAAGAATAATACACGTTTATCACCTTTTTTTCTTGCAGTGAAGTTTAGTGTCTTTGAAGAGCAGTTCTTGTGTGATTTCACAATAATGTACCTGTATGAATGGACCCATAATAGCCAATAAAAAACATCAAATTGCCCTAAAACTGCCAACACCCTAATGTACTGACAATAGGAAACTGTCTGAAATGGAAGGAAAAAAGAAACTAAAGCAGGAAAGAAATTCTTCTGCTGGTAGATGAGGTAGATCAGAGAAAACATGTAATGGGGGGCTTTAGTGCCTCAATGACAAGTTCAGACCATGAAAAGAAAATGCAAAACTGATGTTTTTTTCTCAGAACACTTTTTGGAACAGTTTTGGTGTTGACTAACCACTAACCAAACTTTCAGGAACAACCAAAATAATATGCCATGTAACAGAGACATGTTCAGAAGTAGACTATTATACCTTCTGCTATTAAATAGAAGAAAAAGAACGGAAACAGGGAAATACTGAGAGCAAGAAAGTGTGTTTATGTGCCACCTGGGTGTGTCGTCTCACTGCCATCTACACCACAGCGATGTGAGAGTCTGAAACATAAATGAAATCCGCTCATTTTCTGCCATTGTCCACCAGCAGCTGGCCACAGGCAAAACAATGCTTTCACTAAAAGAGCTTTTTTGGATGAAAAACAGCTTGTAGTTGCAGCAGCCGTTTTCTACAGTATTAGAGAAACACTGTTTTGAGAGATTATCAGAATCTTTCAGAATTTTCTCAATGCATAGAGGAAATCGAGGCAACCTTCACAGCTACAAACAGTCCAAATGAATTGCAAAAGACAAAGTTTAATTGGTAGTCACAATGCTGTTAAAGAGTACATGTAATAGACAATATTGATTAACCAGTAAAACGCACAGGAAACTAGCACCAGAATTAGTTTAACAACACATAATTCAAGTGTGCAATATCCACCATTTGAAAAAACAGAAGTCATGATGTCTGGCTGATTATTTATCTGCTTTAAACTGAAACACTTGTTTTGGAGCTCAACTTCAAATTTACTGACTATAATTAACTCCCTTGCATTTTCTGTGTGATACCACTTGTACCAAGGAGACGAGAGGTGCGGCCGACCTGACAACTTGGTATGTACGAGTGTCACTGATTCACACTAACCACTGGGAGGGTCAAAGGTCGCCCAGCCTTTTTTCACAGATGTTGTTTTCCTGTTCTGTTGGCAACTGGATATCTACTGATCCCGCTGAGAGTCCAGGATATCCGAGAGCTGCATGTTCTGAATGTTCAGTCTGCAGCTGCTCACAACGTAAATGATCTTGCTTGTAGAACATTGTTAAATTGTTCAGCTTTTCCTCCATTTTTTTTAATCAAGAAAGCATGAAATTGACTGAAATGATCTTTTGCTCCTCCAAAGCAGATTAAAATTCTCATCGTGATCAATAGGTGGCACTCATGATCCTCGACAGTTTTGCAAGGTCATCCATTTACAGGAATAAATTATGGCTGCAAACAGTGACTCAGTTACAAATACATTTTTTACTCACTAGTTGTGACAAATTTGACTATGTTCCATTATAAAACATGTTTAAAAACATAACTGCAATCAAACATAGAAATTATGTTGCTCAGCTTTTTTGATCGATGTTAGTCTGATAATCCTGCTGAGTGAAACAACCCTTTGTGCCACAGAAACACTGCCCATCTCTGTCCTTCATTGTCATTCTTGGCTGCTGAAACTCTTATTCAGGCATTTATCACCTCCAGAATTGATTAATGCAACAGCACCCTCTATGGCACATCCTCCAAAGTCCTGCAGTACATCTAAAAAAAAAACCTCCCACTTCAGTGCTCTCTCTCTCTCTCTCTCTCTCTCTCTCTCTCTTTCTCTCTTTCTCTCTTTCTCTCTCTCTCTCTCTCTCTCTCTCTCTCTCTCTCTCTCTCTCTCTCTCTCTCTCTCTTTCTCTCTCTCTCTCTCTCTCTCTCTCTCTTTCTCCTGCTCCTTTCTATTACTCACTCCCTTCAAAATGCCTGTTGGCTTTGCACGCAGCAAAGATCAATCCACTTCTCTCTACATAAAGAGCTGTTCATCACATGGCTCCTTCCCATCTCTGTGCCCTTTTTAACCATCACACACCTTCCTCCAAAGCTGTGCCAATGTCCTGAACTTCACAGCAAGAACCGAAAATGTACAAGTCCTTCATTATCCACCTCAAGTCAACCTATTAACAGTAACCTTTTCAGCAAACCAGGGATCATTTTGCTCTTATGGGCCATGTCTGATATGTCTAGCCATTTTTTGTGGATGTCAAATTACATAAAAGTGACAGATGGAATTGATTTATAGTGCTTTTCTGTTTTTTTCTCCTGTATATTATTTCATTGTAGCTGTGAGAACTATTTCTTTGCAACTGTCTCAATTTTCTAGATAGATAGATAGATAGATTAGAGATAGAGAGATAGACAGATAGATAGATCAGACTGCAGCCTCATCTACTGCAGGAACAAGACATTCAATTCAATTTAATAGTCCAACTGTAGAAATCATCATCACATATTTGAACAATATGTGACTTCAGGGGTTTGTTGCACATCAGAGCAGTCAAAAAACTGTTTACCTCCAAACTCCTCCAGCCGTAGCAACACATAATGGACAGTCAGGCCTCTCAGAGCCAGCTAGCCCATTAGCCTGGGCTAATGCATCCAGGACTCCCTGCCATGCGCTGCCTATCACTCCAGAGTGGATCTGGTTTCACACAGAAGCCGCTTCATCTCTTTGTGCTTGGGGCAACTCTTGCTCCAAAACACTGACCCCTGAGAAACAGTTGCTGAGAAAGTGGGCGTTTTCTTTCTCATACTAATTGGTTTGTTTGTTTAGTAGCTGAGGTTATCAGGTCAGATAAAGGTCGAGGAGAGGATATAAGGTATCTTGGAAAGCAATAAACATTTCTGGGGTTTTACAAGATAGATGTATTGTTAAAAGGACAAGCTACATGTGTAGACAATACTCTGAATTGAATGCTTTTGCTACAACAACTCATAAAATGTGGAACTTGAATATTGTACATGTATAGTTGCACATATCAGATTCCTGTTTCAAAGTGTAAAGTGGATATTGGCTCAATCAGAGGGTGAAATTGTTTTTGACCATGCCTGTGATCTTGGGTTTCACAGCTCTGCCTTGCTAAATGGACCGGGTGCATTAGGGGCCAAAGAGGAGCACGCTGCAGAGTGCTCTTAAAAGGCGAGAGGGAAAAAACAGCTCGAGACAGCCTCCCTGCTTTTTTTTTTTCAGCCTCACTGCCCTGCTGCAGAGGGACGGCGACATGTACCAACCATGTACGGAAGCACTGCGTGTCAGGTTTCAGCCGTCAAATCAAAACAATCATCCTGATGGTGAGAGGGCAGAATGTATATGGAGGGTATGGTGACTGACACGAGGGCCCTCGTGTGATGGAGGGTGAGAGCTTTCCATTTCCCCTGCTTTGTTAACCACAGGATAGAGTTTGCTAGTTTTTGCTCGGAAGGGCTCAGAGTATCAGAGGAGTGGTGTGCGCCATGAGATGTAGGAAACAAAATGTGAGTGCAGTGGTCTGTTTTTGTGATCAGTAACTAAGTTTCCATCATTTGAGTTCATGTCAAATTGAACAATGAAAAAACAAGGAATTTAAGTTTTTTTTCAGTTTCCTTAAGCCAGATATTTTTGGCCATATCCAGCAGATATAGAGCAGCATTGTCATTCATTTTAAGTCCTGTTTCTGGACACCTGATGCATGTAAGTCCAATATTCACTCTTCTTATCTCTGTTTTTGGTCTCTACCAGCTCTTACAGGAAATGTCTGAGTCTTTAGCTGCCAGGTTCTGCTGTTTGGTGCTAACCAGGTAGTGTACCGTGGATTTTTAGACCTTTTTAAACGAAAACAGTTGCCTGCTCTGGCCAAAAACGATGCTGCGAGAGCAGTGAGAGTGTACCAGAACAGTAAAGTTGTGAACCAAAACAATGGGCATAAAGATACTAAAATGCTGAGAAGGGAAAATGCAGAGCGTAGCGATGATCATACTTGGATTTGTCACTATAAATGACCCCTTCCACTTACAAGGAGTCATGTGATCCATTGTTATTATGAATATGTTTACATAATTTCATAATACTTTGACATAAAAAATATAGAGAGCTACTAGAAACAAGTATTATTTTTGTCTTGAGTTAATAGTGAAGGTGATATTTGCTATTTGTCACACTGATGTTATCTATATAATGTGTATCTCCTACACAACTGAGGGGACTGGTTGGGTACTCAGGTTATGGTTAGTGTTTATTTTGCTTAAATGTCAAAGTTTAAGAGTTGAAATCTTGAGCACTTCCTGGGCCAGAGTGAAACAATGACACATCCTACACACTTTTCATTCCTTTATTTTGCAGTGTGTGTCCTACTCTTTCAGAGACCTCTCCACCATACGAAGGGTGACTCATCACGCTGAAGCAAATATGCCAATAGTGTGCGCTACCAGCAGGGTGTGTAAATTCCACACCTGTCCCATCATCCTCGCTCCCTCCCTCCCCTCGTTCCTCTCCGCCCCTCTCCCTTCCCCTCCCCCCTTTGTGCCTTCTCTCTTTTCACACATGCTCACCCCCTTGCTCACCCACACCTCACACTGAACAGCTCGAGGAGTAGAAAGCAGCGCTGTCTTGCTAAGAACATGCAACAGAAAACAGGGAAACCAGCAGGGAGTGGGTGATAGGGGTTTGATTACACTGAGGGCCTCTCTGTGCCTCATCAACCACTACTCTTGTTTACAAACAGGTAAGTGGAGATTCACATCCTTTTACAGGAGCTTTTGTGACCAGATGAATGAAGGTTGTTTTTTCAGCTCTCTGGTCAACAGAGCAGAAATGTAAGATGAGATGCAATAAATATGAAACCCATTGCATGTGTTGGAATGACACTATAATACATCGAAATGCATCTTTTGTTATTAAGGGAATATTTTTGCTGAACACGGTGCTGCTTAATTGCTTGCATAGACTGTGTAGGACTGTGCCAGTCTTTCCTTCTCTTCCCTTATTTTTCTGTCTTTCTCTATCCTCCTGTTCCACCTACTTTTTTCTCATAACAACTTCCCCCATCACTGAAAGGGTTTTCTTGGTTCTCCCTCTTAGAAGAAACCATTACCCTGAGCTCAGGACAAATCTGGAAAAGTTGAATAAAGTCCCGTATGAAGAAGGTGACAGTGGAGGCTTTGTTATCTTGCTTATTTAATCCCAAGATGGATCATCACACTTCTTCTCCACAGGAGAGGAGGAGGTGGCGGGATGACAAAGGCTGCAGCTGCCTTTTCTTCTCCTGATGTGGGGTGAAAAATGACATAATGGCAGCCGAGCTCAGGTAACTTCACTTGGACACTGATACCCTTGAAACTAATCCAACTCTTGGGCTGTGTTTACAAGATTTGTGCCGCTGCAATAGTGTGAAATCCAAGTCATTCTGAGGACTAAAGATGATGACTTATTTGAGTAACAGCCGTAAATAAGTGAGGAAGAAAATTACAGAATTCTCTCGTTAATACTTCCGTCTAGTCCTATTTTTATTTCTTCTCTGTGCAGAATATACAGACGGAACTGTAATTTTAAAAGTAAGTTTACTCATAAGGCTCCAGATCGAGGCGGAGTGAACGTGAGAGTAAGCTGTTTTCCACCGAGCAGTGATGTCATGACACCAGTGTTTGGGCGGACTAACAGTTTATTCTGAAAACTGAGCCTGTGTCCTGAGGCTCAGACAAACTATCTGAGAACAAACGACGAAGGCAGAGACTCTTCAGAGCCGCGGAGAGGAGAATTACACCCACCATGTGAAAAGAGAAAGCTGATATCTGCATTTAAAGCTTATAAAACACCCAGTCGTCATGAAATTTACATGTAGTCTACTAAACTTTCTACGGCTGTGCTGCCCAAAGCATGGCCTTGCATCCAGACCAGGTTTGACCCTCCACTGTTTTATTTTTCCTACATTTGGTCAGTGGTGGAAAGTAACTAAGTACATTTACTCGAGTACCATGTTTAAGTACAGTACAGAGGAACTTTACTTGAATATTTCAATTTTCTGCTACTTTTACTTTACTGCATTTCACTACTTTTTACTCCATGAAAGGTCTAGTTACTAATCACTATTCTAATTCTAATTCTTCACATAAATGCTTTGAAGATTTTATAAGATGTGAATTTTTGAAGATTAACCTGCTAAATGGTAAATGGTTTATAAAGTAGTTAAAATAATCTCTACCTTGTCCATCTGTTTACACATAATCCAATTATACTTAATATCATGATTTAACACTGACATGAGCCAGAGTACATATACTTTTTATACTTTAAGTACATTTTCCTGTAAATACTTGTGTAAATTTACTTAAGTAAGATTTTGAATTGATGACTTTTACTTTTTTTTCACACTGTTGTATTCCTACTTTTATTCAAGTAAAGGTTTTGAATACGTCTTTCACCACTGGATTTGAGGATTGATGTGAGGCAATATCGTTTTTACCAGGCTCATTAACATGCAGGTCATGAAAAGAGCCATTCAGTTATTGCATTTTAAAGCAATAAATCGTGGCCCAACTCTTTGGCCGACCACTACTCTAATGTCTCCACTCATTCTACATTCATAGTAGTGGTCAGTATAATATATTAGACTATTACAGTTTGTTTTTATGAGCAAATTTCCTCTGTTTTGATGACTTCTTTGCCTGCAGTAGACCTGGATTTCTCATTTGGATAAACTGCAGGATGACAACAGCCAATGGTTTACTCAGCAGATTTTATTACTTTTACAGGACGGAGCATGATTGCAACTTCAATTAAATCTGTGATCCCCATTAAAACAAAATCTGTATAATTTTGAGATGTACAAAGGCTTTTTTTTTCTTTCAGAATGAGACAAACAAAGCTCAGATTTCCCACTGCGCATGCCACTGTGGGATGACTTTTCTGAAGATGCAGAACTTAGCTCATTAGTGAGCATTAAACCAAACAGGAATTGTTCACAGTGGCTAAGTTCAGTGTCTGACATGAAAGAATGAGCTCCCAGCACACCTGAGAGACGTGGCCATCCCCAAACAGAGAGGTGAGGGGAGTACAAGGATGCACAGGGGGGAAAAGCAAGGCCACCTGCACTGTAAAAGAAGGAAGAATGTTGTAAAAGTCTTTGCATGTCCAGACACACTGTGTAGTATTTGGTTTCTTCTGATTCTGATTCTTCTTCTTTCTGAAGAAGGAGAATAAATGACAGGGATGGATGATGGAAGGTCTAGCCAGTGTGATTTGTGAAGCACAGCACTCATTACTTTTCCTTTGATATGAGCTCATTGTCAATACTCTATGTGTCTATTTTGGAGAGGATCATCACCTACATTTGCACAATTTCTAAGATAAAGGTGATTTCAGTAAATAAAAGTGTTGTAGATGTGTGAAATCTGCACTGCCTCTGCTTTGCAGGGTCTAAAATAGAACCATAACTTGTTAAATTTTGTGCTTTCAATCATTTTGGGAATGTGATAGCGAGGCATTTGTGTGCTTGTGTGAGGGTTGTGTACTCGTGTGCCTACTGAACTGGATTCAGTGTGTCTTTGCAGAACTGGCTCAGTCCAGCAGGAACAAGAGTGACACCCAGTGAGACACCATCAGCGTTAACAAGGCCCGTCGTCATCGTCCCCATTAAAACGATCAGAGTGAACACACCGGAAATGACCACAACCATGTTTATCACAGCACTCGACAGGAGTGATGAATTTGCAGTTCTGGCACACAGAAACAATATGTGTGCACGCCTCTAACTATTTGTGTGCGTGTCCTAATTTGTCTTCCTGAGTGGGTGAAACCTGGCTGCCTCTGCAGGTAGTCATTATCAACAGCAGCTGATTTGTGCTGAGTAACACTTTATGTTGCCTCTCTTCATTCCTCACAGTCTAATAAGCTGTCAGTGTGTCTGCAAGCTTCTTCACCAAATTGGGACACACCGGCTCAACACCTCTGCAGTCATTATACACCTGAATGGACAGGCGTTGCATTAGCATAAGCGAATCTGGTCATCATAAGACATGCTATTGATTTTTGATGTTCTCAGTTGTCGGGGTGCCGTGTGAACAATTACTTTTCACCTTGGGCCATTTTCCTGAGGACTCATTCGTTTTAAAAAAAAATTGCAGACATGGCCAAAAATTCATATCGCCTGCTGATCAAAAAAGAAAAAAATTGGACTGGTGTAAATTTTCACATTGATTTTCAGTGGTTCCACTGTAATTGTACATCTGTGCTGCACAACTAAACCTTGAGGAAAACATGAAAGGAAGACAGTATTTAATCATCATGTGAGCTGATTTTGACTTTCAAACTTAAAACTATGCAGCTCATGTCTTTATTTTTTTCTCCTTGGAACTTACAGAAAGCGTCTAAAAAGTTCATAGATTCTCTTGACTGAAGTTAAGTGATAGAAACACAGCAGCACTGTGAGATTAATTGCACAGAGAGGAGAAATGTGACCATTTGTGCAGGTAAGTATGTCTATATATGTATATATATAAATCAAATAAGTATTTCAGTGATTCAAAATGAACTCTTTTTAGACCTAAAAATTATGATCAACTGAAGATTAAACCAACAGACAAGATGTGGTCTGTATGATCTCCAAAGAGGAATTTATTTGCATACACAACACAGGCTAAATTCAGCCTTGTGTGACAACACAATAGGCTTCAAAAAGGTACAAAGGTTTACTGCAGATATGTCTTGATTTGCATTATATTATCCATGTGTTGCTTTTATTATATCCTCCACCATTATAAGCCAAATACAACATCTTAGAGAACAGTTTCAGTGCCTTTTCATTTCATTATTTTCAAAAATGTCACATGAAGCTTTAGCAGCTGTACAAGCCACACATTGTTTCACCTAACTTTAACATAACCTTACATAAACACCCATTCCCCTTAGAAATAGATAGAAATAGATTTTTCAAGACCATTTTAAAACCCTTTTTTTTTTGCTACTACTTTCACGAGATGATTTGAGGCCAAAATGTTAATTTGACAGTTTTAAGAGTGCAGACCATTTCATTCCGCCCAACGTTGTGAAACCCCTGAGGCAAAAAGAAAAAAGGCAGCCTTTGTACCCTGAGCAATCAGTATACTGTACAAACAGCACTACAATATCCTATACTGATACATTTCAATAAACTATCTCAACATTTGCACATATATTTCTGCATTAATGATCATTTGTGTGTGACTATGTTTTGTTTATTATATCCTCTACTTTCTGTGCATCTCTTTGTAGTAGTTTTATGTCTCTTTCTGGTTGTTTTACATCACTTTGTGTTCTTTTTCCATTTCATTTTCGTTGTTGCTTGATTGATTTTCCATCAAGAAAAGTTTCCTGTTACTTCAGACTGGGCCTCTCTCCTCTCTACCAGGGGCCACTCTAACACCCTGGGCTCCATTGTCCCCCAGGGACAGAGTTCATTTAGCCCCCTACGACAGCCGCCTTTACCTGGGCGAGTTCGTTGCACCACCTGAAACATCCAGTAGGTGGCGCTCCCTCCTCAGCCGTAATAACGAATGAGGTCAATTAAACTGTTGACTCGCGTCGCTCTCTAATAACTTCTCTTTCCGAGAAAGTGTCACCGTCTCTGTCTCTGATTTTTAAGGCCTGCGCCGTGTTTCTTCCTCAGCGGTTTTATCTCCGGTTTGCTAAAGGGTGACATCTTTCCGGTCAGTGAAGAAAAAAAACAATCACTTTATTTCCACCTCGTCGCCGGGGTGTGTATGTGTGTGTGTGTGTGTGTGTGAGAGAGAGAGAGAGAGAGAGAGAGAGAGAGAGAGAGAGTGTGTGTGTGTGTGTGTAGAAATCTAGGAAGTAACGTTTGTCTAACTTTTCGATCGGGACAACAAGGAGAAGACGTTAATCCGCGATATCTCTAAGAAACTGTGATTTACGAGAGAAATAACGACGCCGAAATGCTGGGAAATATGTTTTTAATTATTTAAAACGGTGTTTAAGACGTTTCTTGACTCACCTTTTCTGGGAGGCTCAGGTGAAGAAAGTTTTTTTTTTTTTCTTGAAGTTGTGTGATTGGAGTTAACACTAACCGCAGGAGCAGATTCCGTCTTTTTTTTTTTCTTCGCTGTCAGAAATATTTCTGCTTTTAGAGATGAAATGAATGGTCTTCCTCGAAAGGTAAGACTTAATTTGACATTTTAGTCCGGTTTGACGCTTGTTACTGTTTGCTATTTGTCACCTGGTCGATTGCAAACGTGGAAATTTTTATGAGGATCAAGGAAATGTGGATTATCGTTGATGCCATATGTGTTGATACTGTTTGTGGAAATTGGATGAAGATGTGTTTTTATGTGTTCTGCATACGTTTTTGTACCGAAAAAAAACGGTTTTGCTGTATAAAAAGTATGTAAGAAGAAGTAAGTATAAAAAGTATGTTAGAAGTTCAAAATGGGATCACACTCAGATTTACTTTTGCTTTCAACTTCCTTCAGTGTGATCTGGCCTTTGGTCTCATTATGTGTGTGTTTCTACAGTGGATGCTGACAGAGAGTTATGCTGAGGCCTGCCTCTCGATATCAGGATGAGCACTACAGATGGAGCCGGGGTCCCTGAGCAGGATGGAGAGGCCCGTGTTGTGCAGATCTACCCCAGGGTTTCACAGGACACGGCTGCCTACTGTCCCCTGCAGGTCAGTGCTGGGGACACGGGGAGGTCGGTCATCCACAATGCCGTGGTCACTCTGGGGTTGGACTCCAGCCAGAAGTACAGCCTGCTGGAGGTGAGGAAGAGCGGCGGGGAGGAGAGGCTGCTGGAAGATGGTGACTGCCCTCTGGAGCGAGTCCTGCTGTGGCCACCAGAGGCACAGAGGTGGCACCCCGAGAACCAGGGGTACCACTTCATCCTTCAACAGCAAAAAGACAACAATGGAGGCAGCCAAGAAGAAAGCAACAAAGAGGACTATGATGACCTCTGCAACCTCCAAACTGTGACGGAGCAGAGTATTCTGGAGGCGTTACGCCAGCGCTTCTACAGTTTGAAAATCTACACCTACGCCAGCAACATCCTCATCGCCATCAATCCTAATAAGTTCCTACCTGTTTACTACAACCCCAAGTACGTCAAGATGTATGAGAACCAGCCACTGGGCAAATTAAGCCCTCATATATTTGCAATAGCAGATGTGGCCTTCCGTACCATGCTGAACAGGCAGGTTAACCAGTGTATAGTCATATCTGGGGAGAGCGGCGCTGGAAAGACTGAAAGCAGCAGTTATCTCATCCACTGCCTGACTTCTCTCAGCCAGAAGACATACTCCAGCGGGCTGGAACGGACCATTCTTGGTGCAGGACTCGTTCTGGAGGTAGGTGACTGTGAGGTGTGAAGTTGACCACCTCCTGAACCCACTGACACCCACTCCTATTGTAGCAGTCGACCTTGTTAACTTTGTAGTGGCAATAAGATGTTGAAGAGATGTTTGATATCTGAATCCAATATCAAACATACACAATAATTAGCCCTTTGATCCAGGGCTGAAACAGTCACTCAACAGTGAACCGACAGACATGGGAGAAAATGTAACCTCCTTGGTGTGAGGTAAAAACTGATTAATGAAAAAAGATATGATTCAGTCACTTCCTTTTTTTAAATTAAAAACATATTCAGACACACTTTAGCTGTAAACCCTCGAAACTGTCTTTATCATTCACTCTGTTAGAGAGTAACATGCTTGTGCTGGTGGCTTAAGAAACCCCACAGGATGCTGGTGTTTCACTTTTAGCTGACACAACTAGTGCTTGGTTGATTTACAGAATGATCGTCATCTGCCTCAGTTATAGTCCAAAGAGTGTGGTATTAACCAAGACTCTGCAATCTCGACTGCACAGAGTCATGGTGAGATGAGTTTGTCAATCAGCTCATTGTTGCGGGTATTTTCTTTCTTATGTTGTGGGTGTAGGTCATGGTGCAGGCTCTGAATTAAACTGCACCTGCTTACTCTGTATGGCAAGTGCCCCGTAGATTTTTTTTCTTTTTTTAGACATGTCAATCACTTCTGTTCAAAAACAGAAAATGGCAAGTAAACAATCCACTCCCTTTATGCAGGAAATGTATACGAGAAACATGTTTTGCACTTCCTGCGATAAAAACATCAGTCTATTCAACAAAAACCACAAAAGGCTGCATCATCTACACTATGGAAGATTCTTTTGTTATTTTTGTATTTCTACGACAAACTGCAGCATGATGACCATGAAGGCCCATAAACATGTACAATTTAGACTAAGGAGGCGGCGAACCTGAGCTGACCATGCCGAATTTGAATCACCTGTAATAAATTCAAATATCGGCTTTTGCATTGTTTGTTTTGGAGTATTCCTCTCGCATTTTGGATTTTATATAGCACCAAAGAGCAGAACTATGTCTGTGGGAATTCAAATTTTTTTTTAACCACATAACATCATTTTCAGTCTTTGCATCTGCTGCTGTGGCTGTCAGATGTTGTACCATGTTAGTACAGTAGCCCTGTCAGTGAGTAACAGGATGCCACATTTGCCCACATTTCCTTCTGATCTCTGTTTTCTATTTCAGATGACTGTTAAATTACACAACACATTTACATGATAACTGACATGAAACTAGGCCAAATGCTTTTTTGGGGAAATACCTGCCTCATTGGAACTTAACAAATATTGTGTTTCACAGGGAAAAAATGTCCTTGTTTTTATTAATTGTTTTATTCTGATTCATGTTATTTTCTTTCTAAGAGTCTTTTATCAGTGCACGAGAACAGGTCAGAAAGTGGGAAACAAGGGATTTGTTGGTTTCACTTCATTTTAAATATGGTATTGTGCAACAAAACACTTGATTCATTCTTTTTTTAAATTGGTGCATGTGGCTTCTAACTTTGCACCATTTAAATCTGATCTCGTTATGGAAACTGTGTAGGAGCAGTAGGCGTGGAGACCTGTCTCCACTTGTGCTCACATTTTTCTGATCTATGCACAAGTAAATTCTCTATCTACCAATCAATAGATCAACTAACCTTTAACATAAATAATAACTTTATTTCAGAGGATCCTGGCCTGCTTGTTTCTGATCACACACCCCCACACAATCCCAAGGGGCCAGTCTTTCATTAGGCTGTGACTAAATATGGATTCCATCTATCTCTGAACAGGTCCAACAAGTTTTTCCTTGAAACAAGCAACAGCTTAAGTATTTTTCCTGTTAAATGATCTCATTGTGTCGTTTTGTGCTTTTCTCCTGAAGCTCTGAGATTTGACTTGAGGGAAGAGAGTAGTTTGGTGTCTTGGTGTGATTTGATTGTTTTTTCTTTCTTAACTGGGAAAATGGGGAACAAGCTCACTGAAGACTGAGATGTCATACCGCAACAGTTAGAGCTCGGGTTTAAATAGAGGAAGCCATGCACAAGTGTTAAAACTAAAGCAGAATCAATACATATCAGTCTAAGGCCTGTTTCCAAGATTGCTGCTGTAGTAATGGGGATCAGTTGGAGTGTTAAGCTGTTTGGTTTTGGGTTTTTATGGTCCTGTAGTTTGGCAGCTTTTTGTCATCTTGGGGTTCCTTTGCATTTGTGAGTCACACCCTGCAGTGCTTGTTCCTTTTTATCTGAAATCAAGAGAGCGTGACTTCTTTTACTTTCTTTCAGTTTTTTCACTAAATGTTATCTCACTTTAACGTCAGTTTGTGCCGGAAACAGCATGTGACTTTCATCTCCCTGGTGCCAGAAAACTGCCACTGACTCGTGTTTCAGTGCGTGTTTAAAATGTAATTAATGAAGATATCAAAGTATGTTTTAAGTTGTTTGACTTTAAAATTATGAAAAAGAAAATTCTGCAGTTAATAGCCATAAAGTGACGGTACCTTGCTTTCATTAAGTATGGTGGTTGCCAATTGGCTAAGTGGTTGCTGCTGGAGGTTAGTGTTGGGTGTTGATGATCAGGAAGCAGAGTCCTGAGCTCCACTGGGGGAATTTGCAGGGCGTTGTCTTTGAGGGAACACCAGCGAGAGAAAAGAAACAGGAACGTGTCAGAACAGGCTCAGCCAGTCTGCCGGCAAAGCTACACAACAAAGTACAAATCACCTCCACTCCACTATGCTTGAACCCCATTCTCACAAATGCACTCTTTCTCTCCCTCTTTTCCCTTTTTTCAGTTGTGTTTCAATTCAGGGATTATGAACTCTTTCTATTATGCATTTGAAGAACGTATTCGTTCCCATTTCCCATGTTGAGGACCATGTTCTGTTCTGTGCATCATTTGTGTCAGGAGATCCTTTGTAACTCACAAAGTCAGGAAATGATCAGATCATTGATCACTGGGAAATATTCCCAACCTTGGGCTTGAGACCCCCAAAGGATAACAGTATAGAAAAGCTAAAAAAAAAAAAAAAATGTTGTATTTTAAAACCTTTAGTCCTCTAAAATTATTCATATATAACAGGGTCAAAGTTTCTTGGCTTCTTTGTGTACTTGGTTAAAGCCCATGTTCTTTTGCAACCAGTGCTGATGAGTCACAAGCCACAAGCGTAGTTTGGGAACCTCCAAGCTCGATGAATTAAAGAGCTGCGACATGATGTGAATACTGTAGAGGAAGCCGGGCACTCCATTGTTTTTTTCTGTATGCCGCCAGACTTTGTTGTTAGTTACGGGATATTACGGATGCATGGATGTAATAAGGATGAGCGCTGAATATAAAAATTATTTTTATCATCAGTTTATAGATCAGTTGTTCAAAAGAGTCCACGTTGAAATCTTTTTCAGTTTTCTGTGACGTGCCGAAGTGGACTGTCACAGCTCATTCTGTCTACTCAGGTATCATCAAACTTGTCCCAGTTTACCCCTGGTATTTCCCACCATATTGGTCTGTGGATAAGCTTGGACATTTTTGACTTCGGGCATGGTCTGCTCATCTGCCTGAATGCATTATTTTTTTGGGTCTCTGCAATGGAGGAGGAGCAAGTTCTTCTGATCCTGTACATCCTCTGAAGAATCCACCTTTATAATCATGTCCTTCAGGGAATCCAACCCCTAAACTGACACATGGCAAACACCTGTTTCTCTCTCTCTACCACATACCATCTTTTTGTTTTTTTTACTCCACATTCCTTTCATTTTTGTCCAGCTACATCTGCTTTCTTTAGATAACTTTAATCAATCTGGTTGAAAATGAAAGACATTCATGTTTGAGAAGTTCCTCACTTGAACGTATTTAAAAAAGGTTCAGTGAGAAGGAACATTCCAGCCATTCAGTGTCGTTTTTTTCAGTGTGCGATCGGTACAGTATGCAGCTCTGTATCACTGCCTTCGTAGGTATTACTCTGGCGTGTTAAGACACGACCCTTGGCATAGCTCACACAGGAATGATGTTACCCTCAGAGAGCGACATGGGCTCATTTTGGGTTTTTCTTTTCCATCGGAAAAGGATTAAACGTGGGAACTAGAAGCTAATTCAGATTCAGCAGAAGCTAATAATCAGTCATAATCCTTTATGTGTCATTTTACCCATTTAATTTGCCTGGGTGGAGTCTTTTGTGTTATTGATAGTGAACCTTAGATACTGTCTCCAGTGTGTTAAAGAATAACAATCCATGCATAGTTTCTGCCAGGTCTTCAGCTGCAAGATCATCGTCTTTATCGATCATTCTGTCAAAGGGAAGAAAATAATCATTCAAGTCATAATCAGTCACTCAATCAAGTTTTTTAGACTCCAAATAGATATAATAAAGTAGCTTCGTTTGTCTGAATAACAGGTATGATATTTGATTTAAAATAATATTACTGAAAAGATATGCGGATTAATGAATTACGGCTGAAAATACTCACATTTGAGATGTGGGAACCTGCTAATGTTTGGCATTTTAACTTGATAAATGACTCAATAATGAGTTAACTATTAAGCTAATGGTCAGTTATCTGGTGGTTGACTAAACAATTCTCGTCAGCTGCTGCATTTCCTGTTTATCTAATGTTAATAGTGGAGCTCTGGTAATACTTGTACGAGCAGTGTTTTATTGATCCTGCAGCACAGAAATATAATGTAACAGTCGGAGCAGAAAGAAAGAGCAATCACTACTGACAGATCAGATCAGACAGCACCAGCTACTGAAAAAGGGCCTGTGCCTTTAGTGAAAGAAATTTAATATTCAGCTCCACTGTGTTTATTCATAAGTTCTTTGACAAATTAACAAAAGGCTGCTTAATGGAGCTTCTAATTTCAGTGCTTGTGGCCACTTAATCATGTGCATGATAGTTGTGAGTCTCCTGGTTTGACTGCATTGCAGATTAAAACACTGAGAAGGCACTGCAGTCACTGAAGGGAAGTCAGGTGGACTGACATCTGATGTAGCGATGCAGGTGAAGTCATAAAGCAGATGTGCTAAAAAATAATTATAACGTCAAAAAAAGTTTATATTTTCAGATTCATACTGTTGTTCGCTTCATGCTGCTTGTTAAAAGAGTTTGATATTTCCCACCGTTATTGTACTTGCTGCAATTTGTCTTGATGCTAATTAGTTTTCAATTAGTTTTCCTGTGAGTGTAGTCTGCACTCACAGGAATAACAATTCAATACAACAAGTGCAATACAATTTAACTAAAAAAGTTCAGAGGTACACCAACTTGATCTTTGCCATTGCATAAGATGGCTCATGGAAACCATGTCCCACCATTCACAATCCAAACGTGATTTATTTGATAGCTCCTCTGTGCAGCAGACGTTTACCGTGTTTAGATCTGGGTGCCAGTGTCTGTGACAAATATGCCTACAAATTTGTCTGTTTATTTTAGTGAAAACTTGTGTTCCCTATGTTTCCAACAGGCCTTTGGCAACGCTAAGACTGTAAAGAATAACAACTCCAGTCGCTTTGGGAAGTTCATCCAGCTCAACTACCTGGAGAGCGGTGTCATCAGAGGGTGAGGCACCATGTTTTATTTTTCTCACCAACCCCCTGTACTCCTTTAGTGAACCTTCAAGGCTTCTGCAGCACAGTTAACAGTTTATCTTGGTGGATATATTTGTTTAGTTTTACCGCTCGTTTTTCTTCTTACGTCAGTAGTGGGCAATGTTGGCAACTTCACCAAAGCTTCACGGGTTTTGTTGACATTCTCTTCTTGTGTGTCTCTTGCAGGGCAGTTATTGAGAAGTACCTCCTCGAGAAGTGCCGCTTGGTGTCCAGAGATAAGAGTGAGAGGTATAATGAAGACTCGGTCAGATGGCATTTCAAATCCTCAGAGGAACACTCATAACTCACATCTGTGCATGAAAATCTCTGTTGATACCAACCTTGCTGTGACCTGTGGTATAGTCCACTATAAGCAGACCACACTCAAAACACACCTTTACAGCTCCCTGTGCAGTGAAATGTTGAGTAAACAACAGAGTTAAGGTGAAACTTGCATGAGGCCTAATGTTTCTGTGTTTTATGACCTCTGACCCGCAGGAGCTACCACGTGTTCTACTATCTGCTGGTTGGAGCGTCCAAAGACGAGCAGGAGGAGTTTTGTCTTCTAAAGCCACAAGATTATCGCTACTTGAAGCAGGTACCTTTGATCTACACGCTATCAGCAGTGATAGAGAACAGGGAGGACTGACTAGCACAAGACATACAGTGCGTCATTTGATGTTATCAAATGGGGAAAACCTGTGGTAGATGTTTTATAGAAAGACAACCACATTATTTGGAAACTCTCAACAGGAAATTACAACTTGTTGAAGACTTCCCTGTGTAGTGAGTAAAACTGAAAACATAAAACTCCACTTCAGCAAGACCATGCAACATTTTCACAGCAGTTTCCTCCATCATTTTGCAGTTGAGGACCTGTTGTCGCATTTTTGTCTTTAGTCGCGTTTCGTCATGAGTCATGGCTAATGCCCATAATCAGCTGTGTTTCTTTATAATCTGTAGGTTTATGTAGGTTTGTAGGTTTGTGTATCCCTGATGATGTAGAGAGACAACAGAACTGTTACCAGTCTTCAGCTTTGGAAACTGAATTACAGACATCAGCGCCACCTGGGAATTGTAAAATAATCAAGCCAGTGTATTTATAGAACATGCTCACACCTCTGTGGCTATGCTTAACATTTACCCCTGTCTGTCTTCATATCTTCTCTGACTGTTCTGCAGGAAGACCTCCTTATAGAAGATGAGGAGAAACTTGGGCAGGAGTACAAGAGGCTCCATCAAGCTATGGAAATGGTGGGCTTCCTGCCCTCCACCAAGAAACAGTATGTATTGTTTTGATCATGAACAGCACAACTGAAATGCTGCAAGCTGGAGTCAAACCGACTAGTGTATCTATACCTGCCTGTAAGGAAGTGTCAGTAAACAGCAGTCTTTTATACACCGATATTGCACAGTTTTTAGTGAGCTCAAATCTAGTCTGTGCAGGTAGGTGAACTTGTGTGCAATTTAACTGAACAGTGTGGAAGAGTTTCTGCCTTCTTTAACCGTGTCAGTAACAGGTCAGAGCTTGTCAAGTCAAGCAGTAGAAAAATGCAGCAAGTATGTCAGCAAGTGCCTTACAGCCTTGGGACACAGCTTACACATAAAAGCGCCAGCAGCGTAGTTTAGTAACCTGTTCAGCTTGGTTCCCCAGGGGAATAATCACGCTGAAGCCGTAACTCCTGATGTGAGTAACTCTAAACAGGACTACGGTCAGGAACTTTGTGTAAAGTGCATAAGAATAAAAAACATGAATAGTCTATTAAGGCATATGTTTCCTTACATTCCAACAAACTCAGTAAAACTTGACCTTTAACTTTACTGTCTAATGTAGCTGATGAGACATATCAATTTATAGAAAAATAAATGTTAATATCAAGTATCCACTACTTTTAGCTTCTACAGTACTAGATCTGCTTGCTCAAAGTCAACACTGCTGTGTTGACATCAACACAGCAGTGTTTTGTGTACTGTTGTTAGTAGGCTACAAGTGCACAGTTGCTTCGGGGCATTACTGACAGACTGTAAAAAGAAACAACAGAAAAACAGATATAAATGAGATATTAGAAGATACAAAAGTATACAGCATATACATGAGGGTGAGAAGAGTTGTCAGTCTGTAATCCACATACGAAACAAGTTCCTCAGATTTGTTGTTGGGATGGATTTTGTAATGTAAACTTTTCATAAACTTAATTTAAACTCAGCTTTGCTTTTGAAAATCAGAAATGATTTATTATTTCAATTTCTCAGTCTTGTTCTCCTTTACCCTTGCTCGCGAAATAAATGAAATACTTAAATCATACAAAATCAGACCGATTAGCGAGAAAATGTTCACGTTAAAAAAAACAATAACATTGCTTTGTTGAGTTCTGGTGAAATTAGATCTGCAGTCAGCTGCCACATCACCTCCATTATTCTTCAGCTGAGGACCTCTAGCATAGCTGCCAGCTGTGTTATACCGCCTGAAATCCTCTAATGCCATCTGTTTGTGTGTGTGTGTGTCTGTGTGTGTGTTTGTGCTATGCAGCATATTTTCCATCCTCTCTGCCATCCTCCACCTTGGCAACGTGACATACACAGTGTCAAAGGACACTGAGGTCCTGGAGGTTGGACCTGCTAAAGTCTTGTCTACACTGTCTGACCTGCTCAAGGTATGTCCCTGAAATACAGCATACACTGCTCAATCATCATCTGGATTTATTATCTACACTTGATTTCTGATGTTGTGTTAGTTCAACAAAACCCTTTACTTGGGATGAAATTACATAAACTTGAAAATACTCTGACTCTAAATTTGCTTTCCCTATTGTTTAAAAATAAACATGTTTCTGCCTGGTGTTTTTATCTGATACAGTAGTTGTTAGTGATTTTCTTGCAGATTTTTTTGTAGAGTTGTTTTAACAATTTCTTTTTTTTTTAAAATCTATTTCTAGGTGAAAAAGGAGCAGCTGGTGAAGGCTTTGACCAAGAGGAAAGTGGTGACCGCCCAGGCCACCGTAGTTTCACAGTACACACTACAAGAGGTATAGAGTTTAAATTTGGTTTTAAGGCTGCCCTTTAAGTTTAATTATTCCGTCTTTAAATATAAAGATGTAATCGAATCAACAAATAGCATTTTTTTTGTATTTGAGTTGAGAAAATTGTATGTGGTATTGTGGTCTTCTTGTGCTTTAAATATGAGACTGAGTTGAGTTTTTGATTTGCCTTGTTTGATGTTTCTGTGCATTTAGGCCTCCAAAGTGCGGGACTCCATGGCCAAGTCTTTATACAGTGCGCTGTTTGACTGGATCATCCTTCACATCAACCATGCAATGCTCAATAGACGAGACATGGAGGAGTCGGTCTCTGTAAGTCACCAGTCAAGAAAACAAACAAAAGAATTATGAAAATATAAACTATAAAGGAATTATAAAGGAATGTCTGTACAAATATGTATTTCAAGTCATTTTATAGATGCATATTCTGCAAAATACAGAAAAATAAGTGTGCAGATTTGGTAGCGATGTGCAGCCTTAATGTAGCTAATGAAATACGTTATCACATTGCCTGTTTACTCCCTTTTGTATATTTGTTATTAATTGTCCTATTTTCTGTTTTGTTTTTAGTGTTTGTCCATCGGTGTCTTGGATATGTTTGGATTCGAGAACCTCCAGACAAACAGTTTTGAGCAGCTGTGCATCAACTACACCAATGAGAGACTGCAGTATTACATCAACCAGAACATCTTCAAGCTTGAGCAGGCAGGTGTATTTACAGATACTTTCAGCTAAAATTATCTCTTTTTTTTTAGTTTCATTTTTCATTACATTTGCATGGGCTTGACACAGCAGGTCCTTGTGTACATGTGCACTTCTTTAACCCTGTACATGTAAATCCTGGAAAAATTGTACAATATTTGAAATTATCCAGAAATTACATCATAAAGTAAGCTTTTTTATTTTTTCAAATCCATCAATGAGTTAACTGTTAACTCTCTTCATGTTTCTCTGTGTCTTTATTGTAGTGTGTTCTGTTTGACTGTTACTAATACTTCAGCATCAGTGTTACAGAGGTGAATTATTTACATATAACCTGATTATGTAATTGTGATTAAAAATGATTCCAGGAAGATTACGTGTCAGAGGGCATCACTTGGCAAAACATCGACTACACTGACAACAGTGGCTGCATCCAGCTGATCAGCAAGAAGCCAACTGGACTCTTTGACCTGCTGAATGAGGAGGGCAAGTAGGTGAACTTCGCCTGTAACATTCCCCCTGCCTTCAAGAAATACTGAATGATAACCTAAATTTAGTGTCAAACACAACTCTTATATCTATAAATATCATCTTAAAACGTTTTTTCTTTTAAAAAGCTTCACAATTTCAGAAATTGACAGAATAGTACTGGTAATATCATCATGTCATCACCTTGTAATATCAGTGAAAGCTAATAACCTGTCGATATAGATTTGTTGCAATTTCTGTTGCTGTTCACATGCTCTTTTTTGAGTCTGTCTCATTTTCTTTCTCAAATATCATACGTTGAAAGGGATATTTTGTCCTTCTCTCTGTGTATCTTCAGCCTCCCTCAGGCCATCCTGCTGGACAAACTGAAGCAGCAGAATCAGGATAACCCACTCTTTGTACCCTCTCCAAATACAAAGCTGACTTTTACCATTCAACACTTTGCTGGCAGTGTTGAATATCACATCAAGGTGGAGTATAATCCCCACACCACAAACATCTATATTCTACAGTGTGAATTACAATTTCCTCAGCTACATTTGAAATTCAGTTTATGTACTTTCCTTCATTCCACTGTAAGAGTGTTGATCTGCTGTGGCCTTGTTAGATAAACCAGTGTGGGAAAAAACTGAGAAATCTATGTGAACTAAGTGAATGATTAATGCTGCTCCCTCCCCCAAGAAGACTGTGGATTTTTTGTGAAGTTCAAACGTGTAGTGAATGCGTAGCACCACCAATTCTCTTTTGTGTAACTACAGCAAAAGTATACAGCATAGTAATCATGTTTGTTGTTGTTTTTCAGGACTTCAGAGAGAAAAACACAGAGCACATGCGTCCTGAAGTCGTGTCTCTTCTGCGGAGCAGCGAGCGGTCGTTCCTCCACCACCTGGTTGCATCCAGCCCAGAGGCACTGTTCAGATGGGGCGTCCTCCGAGCCACCATTCGCATCCTCACAGTATTCAAAAACATGGGACGCCAGCGGGCAGAAATGAGTAGGTAGCTTTAGTAGTTAGCTGAGTCACATTTTCAGCTGCAACCAGCAGCTAAATAACTCACTGTTTTTCAGCTCTAAAGATGTTGACTTGACTGTGGATGTGTTTTTGCAGGACAAGATTTTTATAGCTTATTGGGACTTACATATTTGTTTAGCTGATTTTTTCTGAATGACTCAGTCAACTTTTCCACCATCAACATTTTGTCTTTTTTCTTCTTCTGTGCAATTTTCTCATGATTATATACAACTGATTTGTTGCATTGTCACCACAGTGGCTGCCAGACGAAGCTCCCGCAAATCCCTCAAAGACATGAAACACAACAGCAATACTAATGACAGACTATCCAGGTAAATATACTATTCAGGTGCATTTATAGTAAATTCTATTATTTTCATTTTGATACAACCAAATGAATTCAGACTGACCATTAAAGCCAGTCTCTTCTGTGACCTGGTGTCATGTTAACTCTGAACTGAACTAAGGATGTTAAATAACTCTTAGATGGCATGGCCTTATAAATGAAGACAGGTATGCTGATGTCCTCTAGATGTCAGTGATGGCCACCCAACCCTTTTCATATAACTCACAGTAGTGAGTGAGATAGTTAATGTGTAATGAATGAGGGAAACATCCTCATCTCAGTTCCAGTTCATCAGAAGACTTAAAGGGACAAACATGAAACCATTTTTCAAAGACAAAATAGTGATTCAGAGGAAACAGCATATGTGGCTTACTATTACTTACTGTTACAAATAAAAAATTACCCTTTGTTGATGAAGTTAAAATACTTCTCTAACACTTACAGTGCCACCATGACTCTGGATTTCTCCTTCGATCGCTCTGATGAACTTCCTCTTGATGTATTTGAAGACATCTTTGCCAATTATGAAATGAGAAAGTAAGTGGGCCATATGCCTTTAGTCTAAACACACAGATTTTGACTTGTTATGCTTCAACTTTACACAGTTTGTTTCCAGAGCGGCAGATTTTGTGGAGACTCATTTTGTGTGTATTTTCTGCAGGAAGAGTAGAGGCGGTCGACAGAAGCAGCTCATTCCAAAGGTAAAGTGTTAGTGAAGGGTGCAGTGTTTTACAGGTCATTCCAAAAGCAGCACTTAAAATTAGATGTTTGCTGCAGGCTTTGAGCTGTTAGCTCTTGGATCTTATTTATATTTTATCAAACAGAACCTCGTGGATTTGCGCTCACTCCAACATGTTGTTGGTCTCACTGCACACGACCGAACCAGCAAATCCATCTTCCACCCTCACCAGAGAACGAGGCCCCCTACAGTTAGCACTCAGTTTCAGGTTTGTTTGTTTACTAATCATCTTCTCTATGTATTTCATGACTTTCAGCTTGAATCATATGGAGTGAAAGAGAAAGTGTCATCCCAAAATGAGATACCCACCATGTTACCACTGTAATAACTTTTATCAGCAGATTTCTCACAAGCGAAGGCCTACACATGGAATAGCTGTCAAAAAAGGCCCAACTATACGTTTTATTGTTATTAATTCTTCTTCTTTTCAATGACTGGAAATCAACTGTTTCTCACTGCACGTGATCACACAGGCCTCGCTCAGAAAGCTGATGGAGACAATTGAAAAAGCAGAGCCTTTCTTCATTTTCTGTCTTCGCTCCAACACTGAAAAGGTAACGTCATGTATGAATCTGTAAATTTAGTCATACACGTTGGACTGGTTAACACACTTCATCACTGGGGAAATGCTGTTTTTTTGCAGAAGGAGCTTCACTTTGATGATGAACTTGTGCTACGGCAAATCAGGTACACAGACATGCTGCAGTTGGTTCATATCCAGAAGTCTGGCTACAGTGCTAGATACACATTCATGGTAAGATCTTAAGAATATAAATATCCAGATATACTATACATTTAAAAGGAATTTAATATGAGAAGAAAGTTAAAGTGCTTTTCTTATACTGTTTTTGTCTTGATAACAGGAATTTGTCGACAAGTTCAGGATATTGCTCCCCAAAGGAGCAACTGCATCTCCTGAGCACATAACTGATCTTTTTGAGAGGATGGAGCTGGATAAATCCACCTACCAAATAGGAAAAACCAAGGTTAATCATATCATTAGTATGTTATTACAATCGTAATAACTCAGTATGGTCTTGTGTACTGCAATGTCCAGAGGATAAAAGTCCCGTGCTCAGGCACTGGGATCATTTAGCCATGTTTCTGTAATGGGTTTTAGATTTAAATTATCCACAAATCATATGACATGTAGGATTTTGTGAACATTAAAATGTCTCTTTAGGTGAACTGCTTTATTGTCACTCTTGGGAGAACATGGACTTGAATCAGAGAACGCTGTCACTTACTAAAAACAGGACATGGCAGATTTCATTCTTCACATAAACTTATATAAACACATAAAAGTCATGTATACTAAAATGTTACACTGACAAGACAGTACAACTATGCTTAGTAGTTTGATCTCGCCTCATGCTTTGTGTGTCTCCCTTTCATCTACTCAGGTGTTCCTGAAGGAAAAGGAGAGGCAGCGGCTCCTAGACACTCTTAACAAAGAACTGATGCGTCGCATCATTATACTGCAGCGCTGGTTCCGTACCTGTCTGATAAGATTGCACTTTCTGCAAAAGAGAGATGCCACAATGATCATACAGGTACAGTGTATATTAAATCATGCGTTAGAATAAAAAAAAAAACTTTCAGAAATCTCCTTATGGGAACGCTAACCTTTCTGGAGGATTCGTGTTGTTTCAGAGGGGCTGGCGTGAGTTTTATGAGAATCAAAACCGAGCTGCTACAATTATCCAGACGGCTTGGAGGAGTTCCCTGAAGAGATCACAGCAACAACATGAGAAGGAACATGATGAGAAGATGTCTAAAAACCGGCTTGGACGGGACAGGTATACATACCACTGTGCCTATACTGCTCACATTATAGGAGCATCAGCTAGTCCTGCTGAACAAATGTGTCACTGAATTAGAGTTTAACTTGTTTTGATATGGAAAAGCAACTACGTGAGTATAGAATAGAAACCAGCACATACCTTGTAATATAGCAGGCTTCAAGAGGCACCATGTGAACATTTCAAGTGTAAATACTGATTCCATTTTGTTAACATAATGTGACAGGTCTAGTGTGTTAATGTACAACATGTAAGTGCACTGTCCACCCAGCTTGACTGAAATACAGCACTTAGACAAGGAGAATTTATAATCATTTAGGCTTGAATGTCTTTGAAAAAGTAATTTTCATATAAAGCCACAAAAGCAATATATATGAGAGTTGTTGCAATCTGTATTTAGGGCCTTTACTTAAAACTTGGAATCAAAACAGACAATAAATCATTACCATTTATATTATGGATGCAGCTGCTGTGATGCCAGTCTAATTTAATGGTTCTTAAATAACAGCCTGGCAAAAAAAGAGCTGAAGAGGCAGCATAAAGTGGAGCTCAGCCCCAGCAGGACCCAGCAGCTTGACCCAGCCAACGGCCACTCTGCACAGAGGGACCAGAGCAGGGAGAAACGAGAGGGCAGAGGATCCCCTCCGCCTCTGAACCGACCCCTTTCCCTCCCTCTGGACCCTAAAGTTGGTAGTGATCGTTCCCCCAGCCCCTCTAAGAGCAGCTCGCTTCAGCGCTATAAAGATACCAGCGACATTAAGGAGAAGGCTGAGAGGTGGAGGGGAAGACAGGGTGAAGGCGAACCAACAGACGAATCGAGTCCAGAAATCCGCCGGCGAAGAGAAAATAGGAGAGATGACTTTTAGTAAGTTTCCCAATTCCTAGATTTGTCAGCCGTCATAAGCTCATAAAATTCAATAAGCTCTTTTAATAATGTTGTAAACTTTGTTTGAACGTTTCTATTTTTCTGTATTGTGACTATCTCATGATAAGATGGTTACATGGCAGTAACTTATGAAAATGTATATCTCCATTCTGTTACCAGTTACCAGTAATTGTAAAGTGTCTTATTTTAGACTCAAAATAATCCACAGCTCTGCTCTTTTTCCCTCTGCAAAACAGCCGCAAAGGGAAATCTCTGTCTGCTGATGAACTGTCCAAGATCAGCTCCTCAGACTCTGATGGTTCACCTTATACTAATGAGGTAACTTCCGTCCTTCTGTTATTACATAATGCAAAGCAGTGTGTCAATGTCTTCAGCTAGAACATTCAATCCATTTCTGTTTTTGCTTCATAGTTATTGTTGTTGTCCTTTCCAACCATAAATGTTGGATTTGGCTTTACAAAGTGCTGTAGTTGTTTGTACTGTAAGCTTATGTTAAGCTGACAAACCCATGAATGGAGGCCCGTTACACGTGAATCACAGAAGTCCTCCGAGTTTGTGCCTCATCACCTTTCCTGGCCCAATTAGGTCAGGGTACGCCTCCGCAAGCTGCCCAAACGCAAGCGGCGCTTAGCCTACGCCCGCAGCGGTTTGATGATAAACTTTGGGGGCTCCAAGGAGAGCGAGTACTGGAGCTTTCCACTGCCTCCCATCAGTCCCTGCGTGCTCAGCCTGAAGAGCTCGGCCAGTAGTGTGGATGTCCGGGCCCTCGAATCCCAGGTCAAGGTACTGACCAAAGGGACATTTTGACCCACAGTGACTCCTCTGCATGAAGCCTTGCACGTGTATGTCCCAGAATGGATTGAAGGTTTCGTTGTTGTGCAACTTTGCAACGCTTCTCTGCAGTCCAAGCCAATGAAAAATGAGCTGTTGCTGCTTCCAAACAGAAAGGAAATATTAAATATATTTCCAGAGCTCATTTCTGATCTTTTTTTGTCTCTGCACCCAAATAAGCCGAAGGTCAGCAGTTATATGATTAGACTCATTACAGAACATGGTGAATTGCTTTTATGTCTGTGTGTTTTTGGTCGCTTCTAAGTTAAGACAGGGGTTTGTGCCATTGAGGCTTCAGCAGTTCTAGGTTCTTGCCTCATTAATGCTCATTATTATTGTATATGCACACCTAACATTGACCATAAATGCGATTATAGAAATTATTATTTAATGAATATTGTTAAATGTGAACAGTTTTTTGATTTATGAAGTCGTCTTACTCATACATGTCATTTTAACCATATATAGCAACTTGTATAGATCTGAAACTATATGGTATATGGAATAATTATTAAATGAACCCATGTTCACCAGGTGATGGTAAAAATCATTATACTTTAAAAATCTCACTGTTATTGGTGTGCAGAGCTAATCACATCTAATAATGAAAATATAAACATGGGTAACACGAATTTATCCTTTAAATCTCACTAACTTGTTTGGGGAAATAATACATGTTCATGAGGATAGTTAACATAAATTTATTAAAATATAAATTGATATTGCTCATACTAATCAAAACAAAAGGGTCAAAGTTGAGGTGGAAGCAAGAGATAGTGTAGCTTTGTATGGTAAATAAAAATGATGATGGACTACCACTGTCATGCTAATATTTTCTCGTGTTTATGTGGGTCTGGTTTGGTGGTGGGATAGCTGTGGGAAGTCTTTTGGAGGAGAGTGGTGCGGTCGCTGCAGGGGAACATGGTGGGGAAAGAGGACTAACTCTGATACACTGGACATTTGGTTTTCCTGTGAAAGCTGTTTTTTTTTTGTTTGTTTTTTTTTTGTTGTTTGGGTTTTTTTAGATTTTCATTCACAAGTGTTACACCTCAACTTAAAGCATGTTCTGGATTTAATAATGTTTCAGAGACCGGCAGAACCTGACGGGTTGAGGTTTAGCCTTCCTCCCAGCAGCACCAGTGAGGCATCTAACCAATCACAGGCCACAACTCCTGAGAGGTAAAATGCTTCACTCAGTTGAATAATAAGGGAATTATTCAGGGTTTCGAGCTTTTTGTTACCAACATAGCTGAATGTAATGCTACATGGAATTTACCCATACTGTCTTTTCTACAGGATTTGGTCTCTTGCTAGATTCCTGCGGAAACGGGCACCCAAATATTCCCCAAACAATGACTCTTCATCAGACAAAGCCGGTAATCAAAAGTTTTTAAAGGCCGATTCCCCAAAGCAGTAGCACATAGAGTGTGTTTCAAATAGGCTGTAGCAGGGAGGATTGTGAATAGTATAAACAACATGGTTATTTGCTCAGCAACAGCTGCTGTCAAACTTGGAGGCTCCCCATGACATGTCTGTTTTGTGGCTTTGAGACTGAAGAGACTCCACCAAATAAAGATGTATTCATTAGATCAGTTATTGATCTAAAGTATCCTGTACATCACCAGTAGCTATAGTGTTTAAACTTCTGATTCTCATGCCCCTGTCACCTGCAGTCACCCTGCCCAGCTACACTCCACATCCCTACCACATGCCAAACCAGAACAGTGGGAGGGTCAATCGAAACCCCACCATTCGAATCAGCCGGGCCACGCGAGCGATTGAGTGGAACACATCTCTGGACCGAGAGATCACCGACACCAAGGAGCTACGAAACCTGGATGAGTTCCTCGGAAACCAGGTGAGATCACTACTTACAGAGGGGAAAGAGAAGCACAGCAGATTGCAAACTCAGGTCTTAGCACATATGGCTATTAACTGCAGACATCCGAAGTCCGAGTCGAACTTTTGTTGCATATCATTCCACGTCTCTCTCTCTGTACATCTTTATTGTCAAATCTCTAACAGGCGTAACAATGCCCTTCAGCTTTACAAGATCTTCAGTACATATTGTATACATTTATTATTATTATTATTATTTTATTATTAATCCTGTATTTCTCATAATCATGATTTCCTCACTTTTATCGTCAGGTGAATGAGCTGCGGACAAGAATAAAAGAGCTGTCACCAACAGAGGGCATCTTCCTCACAGCCACTATGGAGTTCAGAGAGACCATCAAAGGCATGTACTCCGTCCAGGTAAGTCAATGTCTTTCTCCGTAGGAGCACAGAATCCAAATCTTCAGAAACAGTTTTCTTTTCCACTTTTTTCTAGCATTTCTCACTTTTGTTTATATTGGTTCACACACAAACCAAATTAAGGGGTTCGAATTGTTCTTTTCATTGGCACTTTATGACCAACAGAAGCCCCAAATTGCCTACAAAGATCTGATGAAGGGCTACCACAACAAAGTGAACTCACTAGCCGGACTCAAGGAGAAAGCAGAAGTCTCACTGGTGGTCAACCTTTTCCAGTCTGTGCTGGACGGCTTCATCAGGGGCGAAATAAAGCGAGTGGAGTCTGAACCATCCAAGGTAAATTTGAGAATTTCAGTCAATGACCAGTCTCTAAACCACTTTGAGAGTATAAACTGTCACTTGACTCACTCATATATCTCATTTCTGGCTTCTCTCAGGCGACTAAGACGACAAAGAAGAGGAGGAAAAAGGACAAATGTGTAAGTTTAATATCTCAGTCTGTACTGTTAAGTGTTGTTATCACAAATGTAGGTAAATAATCCCAGTATATTGTCTGTACACCCTGTTTCTACAGCCTGATAGTCCTCTGGATCACCTGTTCAGCACATACCAAGTGAACATTATGCAGTCATGTGACTTGTGTGGCTCCTACATCTGGGGGATGGAGAAAGCCTACATGTGCAGTGGTGAGTTAAAAGAGCTGCTAGAACACTGAATATAATGTTATTTAAAAATGTACAGGAGTTACACAATTAAATTGAACTCTTTTTTTCTTCTGTTTTTCATTTTAGCTTGCAAGTTAATATGTCACAAGAAATGCCTGAGCAAGATCATCACAGACTGCTCAACACGGTGCTCCAGGCAGGTAGGGACAGGCATTTTTATGTCTCCTAACATCAGTTTCTCAAGACTCCCTGTCCGTATATCTCTTACATTTACATCTCTCTTCTCTTTCCATGTAATAGGATGATAGTGTACCAGGCTCCCTTCACTTTGGGGTGCAGGTGTGTGTCCTCACCAGTAAAGCCAACCCTGTGCCTAAAGTGGTGGAGTTGTTGCTAATGCATGTGGAGCTCAACGGCCTCTACACTGAGGGCATTTACCGCAAGTCGGGCTCAACCTGTCGAGCAAGGGAGCTCCACCAGATTCTGGAGACCGGTAAGAAATTTCAAAATGTTGTCTCAGGAATTTAACAAATCCAGTCAATTATAATCTGCTTGGGTGTTTCAAGTTCCACATGACATGATTTATTATTAATTGGCATGATTGGTGTGGAGCAAAGACAGCCATGTTTGGACAAACTTTTGTCTCTGTTTCATGTTTTATTTTTTTACTTTTTGTCTTTCTTAGTCTTATCTCCTCTGTTAGTTTGTATGTGACCTTATTTTTTCTATAGTTCAAGTTCAAATTCAGGAAGAAAACTTAAAACTTAGAGCATATGTTTTATGTATAGAACAACTTATTTGCTATATTTTTTAAATAACTTTAAGGAATTGTGAACTTTATGCTTCTGTCATTGTGATGGTAAAATTCCATTATCACATCCTTTGTCACCTGACTCTATAGACAGAACAGTAACTTACAATACTAATAAAATGATTTTTTTATGTGTATTTCATCTGTGCGTTCTGTCTTGTGGCATCAGATCCTGAAGGAGCATGTTTGGAGAATTACCCCATCCACACCATCACAGGTCTGGTTAAACGATGGCTCAGAGAGCTGCCTGACCCACTCATGACCTTTTCCCTCTACAGTGACTTTCTGCATGCTGTGGGTGAGTGAATATTGATATTATTTTTATTTTTATTAATAAACCCTGAAGGGTCCCGTTAGCATGTCGGCCCTTGTTTTGCATTTGCGCAAGTACATTCCTGATGGATGAGCTTTTTTATAATGTTGGAATAAGAGCTAAAAATACATATGAACAGAATCATTGGATTAGATATGTTATCTGGCAAACTACAATAATTTACAAAAAAAAATTACAATAATATAAAACAAAAAACATCACATCAATCATCACATTTGAGAAACTGAAATTTAACAATTGCAGATTAATTATCTATTCATCAGATCTGATCTTCTTGTCATAAATCAGTTTCTTTAAGTTGGAATATTAAATTATAAAAATGCCTAATACGGATGTTTTCTCGGACAGGTTGTTAACATTTACTGATCTCTGTATTTTTTTCACTCTCAGAACTGCCAGAGAAAGCAGAGAGAATAAGGGCTGTATACCAAAAGGTCGATGAGCTTCCTCCTGCTAATTACAACACATTAGAGCGGCTCATCTTTCACCTTGTCAGGTAGGTAGATTCTTTTTTTATTGTTATTTGTGTGAATTTGTGTAAGAAACGTCCTGTGAGATCTTGTCTTATGTGTCTTTCAGGGTTGCAAAGGAAGAGGACCACAATAAGATGTCACCAAGCTCTCTTGCTATTGTGTTTGCCCCTTGCATCCTGCGCTCTCCTGATGCTCATGACCCCTTCCTTGGCATGAAGGACGTGTCCAAGACTACACTGTGAGTCATCACACTGCACATTCCCGGAACTCTCTACAGTTCTTCATAAGTTATATTTGTTTGTTTTTCTTGTCTACTGTGAGAGCCCAGCTTTAGAATGCTGTACGTGTTCTTGTTAGATACACCGTTTTTATAGATGTGCATTCATCTTTGATTCTGTTGTCTGCAGCTGTGTAGAGATCTTGATCACTGAGCAGTTCAGACGCTACAAAGAGAAGATGCAGAATATCCAGGAGCTGGAATACGCAGAGGCGCTGGCTGTCAACCAGCTCAAACTGAGGAGGCAAAACACGGTGAGAGGACACCAGAAGGCCAGTTTTCAAGTTTGCATAATGCATCAAGACAGCACCAAGGGAAAAAGAGTACCTACTCATAGTCCCTAACTTGTTTGCATCTGAGTGATTATACAGCCTGTAACAAAAAGTTTCAGGCTTTAAAATATAATAATAATAGAAATTATTCTAAATATTTTTTTAGAGCAGGTAGAAAGTATCTCATTTTTGGAAGCCAGCATCTTCATTTAGCAGCTTACACCAGCCACTATTCTGATCCCTTTACAGGTTGTTGAAAAGCCTTCAGAGCTGGATGTCCCAGAGGAAATACATACCGATGAAACAGAGAAGACTCTCATCGAAAGGATCAGGTCGATCAAGCAAGAAAAGTGAGATGAGATTTTTTTTTCACTAGAGTTAAATGCACTTTGCCCAGTGGTTTTAAAATGACGTGAGTTTGAATAATAATATCTTGTGTTGTCATTTTCAGGGTGGACTTGGCCTGCAGGTTACCTGACCTGGAGCAGGAGCAGTCTGACAACGATAACCTAGACTCATCATCGTCGATGAGCACAGAGAGTCTAGAAGATCGCCTAAAGAGCCTGGAATCGGAAGGTCAGTAGCGAGGTAAGGTATTTTCACCTTCCTCTGGGTTTAAGAAGGCAACTCACCAGTAAACTTGATGCACTGTAGTACATAATATATTAGACATTAAATCATCAAGCAGTGGATTTAGACCAGTGTATGACAGAAACGCTTATGAGTTCACAATGTTTGATAGGAAAAATCGTATGTGTTGTCCGACCACATCTAACGGCAAAAGAGTTTGTACCTGCTCATAATGGCCACTCTCAAAGGTAGAGGAAAAAACAGCCCTCCTGCATAGCTCTTGTGCCTTTCATGTGAAGATAAGGGCCCACACTTCTTCTTTAAAGCATTCACAGTGTTACATTCAGTCACAGGCACCAGAGCGAAGTTAAAACCCTGCCTTACTTTCACAATTCTGCACGCTTGACCAAAAAAAAGTGGGCTTGATTGTGGGGTTGTCTTTCTTTCTCAAGCTCTCATTTTTCATTCCTCACATTTATGTCCCTTATGTACAAACCAGCGCAACACTCAGAATCCCTTCCAGAAAAGATTTTCCACAAGTGTGCAGTATAAGTGAAACATCTCATCTTATGTCACGGCTAGCTTTTTACTTCATTGTTCCTTTTGTTTTCTGTGTCCATAAATAAGCTACACATTCAAACGAGCACAGGAACTTGTGGCTGACAGTGTTCATGTAGTATGAGCTTGTACCTACAGTAAAGCTATGACAACACACCCAGCCAATACATCAGCCAACACAAACACCACCATTTAACACCTAGTTATCATACTCCATCAGCGATGGACCCTGGTCATAGCTTGTACTTTATTGTTGTATACTCTGCTCTCATATCACTATACACACAAACACACACACACAGAGAATGCGAGGATCATTCTTGCCATCGTTCTGCTACTGGTGTCATTGTGCTGTGAAAATAAACGTTATTTCATTTCATTTGACCAAATATGTTGAGTAACCTGATGTTGCTGTTACCAGGAAAGATGACCACGCGACTGAAAACCCAGAAACCCGACTACCCGAATAAACCTCCTGACCTGGCCCAGAGAGTTAGAAGTCTGATGGCTCAGACAGATGATGAACAGAGAAAGTTTACATCAGGACAAAAGACAGATGTTTCTCAATCCATGTGCTTCCTGCCCAGCCAAGACAACCCCTCCCCAACCGACAAGCCCCAGGTCACCAGTGAGACTTTCAGCGGGACCTTTGACAACCTGGATATCCCTTACATAGATGAGGATGAGGATCTAACATGAGCATAACACCACAAATTTTCATAGTTTGAATATTCTCAAGTATGTGTTAATAGAAGATGTGTTATGGCCAAAAGAACTGTGCACTTTGTTTTAGAGACTCTTCCATTTGTCAGTGCTGCTATGGAAACAAAGTGCTTTGTGAATTTATATGTATTTAACAGGGAAATCATACGGACTGTTCCTTCAGGGTTTTTATAGCAGATCTGAAGAAGTACAATCAGGAATGACTACTCACACTATATCTCTGTCTGTCACTGTTTGCAAATTTTAAACATATTTGGGAATTGTACAATACACATTTTAGAAAAGGTAGGTATTTTGGACCATTTCTGTGGAGCTGTTTTTCATCTTTAGAGAAAAATAGTGCAGCCTGATGAGGAGAAATTTAGGATACAATTTCCCCCTTTACTAATAGACAGTATTCTGAGCTTGATAACTATTGCCCTGCTGAGAGCAAATGTGGTTTGTGGAGGAAAAAAAATTGCAAGCATACCAAAAAACTTCCAACACTGTATGTGTAGTGATTCTCCATTGTACAGAGTGTGATGTTTTGGCTTTTCCTCATACTGACTGCTGTGACTGACCACTGATTCACTGATGTACATGTGAAAGGGAATGGTCAAAATGCTGCCTGTTAGACTGACTGATAATATATTTCCCTCTGTCACTTTTCTTGTTATAGGCTGTGCAGTTACACCAAGTAAACATCTATACATGTAGTTTTTTTTTAACATGCACGCCTGTACGTTTTATAAGGGTTAGGAATTATGCATATAATGGTGGATGTTCTCTGATGCTGACTTTTCCTCATCAACACCTCTTTAAAACAGTTTAAATAAAAACTGAACATTGTAAACTTCATGAAGGAGGATTTATTGCTGTTGTATTAGATTGCATTTTAATTAGAAAGGTGTTCCTGCCTACTGGTGTAACTGCCAACTGATGGGTATGTTATTGTGAAAATGACCATGCCGCATGATAAGTAGTTTTATTTGGTACTTTTCAACTCAACTAAAATTTTGAATGAATGACTTTTACTTCTAATGGAGCATTTTTCACTGTGCTATCACTACTTTTACTTAAGTAAAAGATCTGACTACTTCTTCCACCAATAATTAAAAGTGGATAAATTAAACACGGATAGTAAATACAGTGGTATCATTAGTTTCAGAGATGTTATAAAGCTTCCGACATGTTTTATTATACAGCATGTGTATAGTATAACTGAACTGTAAATGATTTCATGGAAGTTGTTTTTTTTTTTTTTTTTTTTTTTATTTCATGGAAGTTGCTGAACATCTTGTACGCTCCTCTCCGTATAAGGCATTTCCCCTTTGTTGCCCGCGATGTGACGTTCACAAATCACTATTTGAGGATCAGTGGCAGCAACGTTTTTCTGAACCAATCGGATGCAGAGTTTGGGATTACGTTTTTGGTAAACAACCAATCGCTGAGTGGTGTTACATGGGAGAGGCGGGTCAAAAATCGTATGAGGAAGTCGGGTTGGAGTAAGGTGGGGATAAATCATCATTTAGTTAGCTCGCTGGTAGTCGCTAGTTGCTACCTGGAGCCGACTGCTAAGGTGTTAGCAGCTTAGTAGCCGAAAACAATACATGATTTTACTTTTAATAGGCGCGACGATGACCCTCTGACACCAAGAATGGACATAAGTTAACAATGACGGGGGAGAAAAAGAAGAAAAAGCGGCTGAACCGCAGCATTCTTCTAGCAAAGAAAATTATAATAAAAGATGGAGGAAGTGTGAGTTAAATATTTATTTATCTTCGTTAACTTAGCTTGCCATTTAGCTACACTGGCTCTCAGCCACTGAAGTTAGTCAATAGACTTGTTTATTCCGTGAGAACACAGCAATACGAGACGGCATTTGATGGTTTGTCCCTCCAGGTAGTGTTAACCGTTAGCTGGGAATGCTTAGCTAAGTGGCTAACACAGTTAGCTGTGACCTAGCATCGACTAATGTTAGCGGCCTGCGTTAGCCTGCCGTTCACACGTCAGCTCGGCTAACCGCTAGCTATGTTTTTCTTTATCGACAGTCTTATCACAGTAATCCACGCAGCCTGAATATTAGTTTAGCTTGTTTGAATCAACAACAGTGTTAACGGTACTAACTTGTTCGTTCAAATCGTGTGCGAATCACGTAGCACCAAGAGGCACAAACTGGTGTTAGGTTAACATTAGCTTACTAGCATATGTGTTGAACGGTGATTGGATTTTTTTAACCCTGTTTCAATAAACAGACAATGTTTCAGACAAGTTTAGTACTAGTAAATGTATTAGAGACAAAGTCTTGTAACTTGTAGTATAAGGTAATAGATCAACAGTCGATCATGTGGTGTAGGTAGGTAGGTAGGGTGTCTCATTTGGGAAATTACAGTATTGCAGCAGCCACTTTACATAAATCACAAAACAATGAGGTAGACAACAAAATGTTCCATTAAATACTTACCTATATATAACAAGTAAATAGACTAAATTAAGTAGAATTACGCTGTGCAATGGTGGTAATATATAATACACTGTGAATTAATTCAAGTAATGTAAAACCTTCAAAGGCCAGATTATTCTGATATATATATATAAGACGTGATATATAGATGGGCAAAGGTAAGACATTTAAGTAAACACTGGGTTTGGTAGAAAACACTGCCACTGCTCAAGCTAACATCAGCTGTGTGATGTAGACTGTAACTATGGTATACACAGGCTGTTCATAATATGATGGTGCTGATGTTTGGTTAAATATCACCCATGGCCTGTTGTTTCTGGCACACTTCTACTCCTTTCTCAGGTTCATTGACACCTGTAATACACCTTTGATGAGCTTCAAACTTCTCTAATAAACAGATCAGATAGACAACTAAATATCACAGCAGGGATTGTAGTTACTTTGATCATTCAGATGGTGGAAGTGATGATTGTCCCAAATTAGGGTGTTGGCAAAGAGTGAGTATGGGAGGATTGTTATAAATACAGTGAGGCGGCAGTGCTGCTTATGTAATCAGTTGGACAACTATGCCAAACATGCTGGATATCCATATGAAGGCACACAGAGTTGTAATCATAATGAACAGAACAAGAAACTGTTGTTTTCACACAATAATGGTCCTATCACCCTGATGACACCCTTGCATCTATACCTGGCTCTATTCCAGTGAAATCCTTAGTTCAGATTATTGTTATTGCTTTACTGTATTATTGCAGCTAGCTCAGACCACTCAGCCATTAAGATTTCACTTTCAATATCCAGCCATTGCATCTAATAGGTTTAGATGCTCACTAGTCAGTAGCAAAATGTAATCTCTAAGTACATAGCGTAGTGTTGATTCAATAGAGAGGAAGTTGCAACATCCATGTAGTGAGACAGTTAGAAATTGTTCCTCATTTTCTCCATAAAGTATGTGGTGTGACCATACACTTATCATGGAACAAATGGCAGGAGTTCTGCAAATTTGCACCTTAAGCGGTGATACCTAGTCCTATATACTGATTTATGGGATGCTTTCACTCGTCCCACATGGGTAAATGACAAACCACCCATGTGGTTAAAAAAAAAACGTATCTTGGTGAAGTTAGCCCTGGCCTACTTTACAGTCTCTGCAATTATCGCACCTCGCTGTGTTTCCTGCCCAAGATCCTGCTCTGCATCCGCACTCTCTCCATCACTCTTTTTCTTCACCTTACAGACTTGTATAGATTTTAAATTGCCGCATAAAATGACTTTCTCTCCTGGGAGGGGCTTTTAGGAAAGATTGTCTTTGTGTTTTACTCATTACAGACAGGTCTGTATTTAGAGTGACCTAGTAAAGTATAGCAGACAATTCTGCTATTTTACCCATTACACTAAACTGCATAATTTTAATGAACAAAACTTTCTCTTGTTTTGCTAACAATGAGTTTTAAATGCTATCATAAAAATGTTTGTCTGGTAAACTGGCAACTGAATCTGAACAGATTATATTGTACAATGCATGAATTAATGTTGTGGTGAAAGTGATCCTCTTCTCTTGCTTTGCATTATGGTCATTTACTCGCACTCAACACAGTTCAGTTGTAATCAAAGTAAAGCAATATAGCCAATAGTGCAGATGTCATGTACAACAGATTAACCACGTCTGACTTGTATTTACATCTCAAATAGAGTAATTATGACTGGATTAATAGACTCATGCGTTCAAATTACTCTTGTCATGTCTGTGGCTTAGTAGCTTTTTGTTTGTGGTGTTTCAGTTTTACTACAGCACAAAACCCATGTTGTTGAAAATACACAAAGTGTGTTGGAGGAAGAATTAGCAGAATGGCTTGTGGTTGTGAAAAAAAAATAAGTGCTCCGTTTTGGCAGCAGAGATGCAGCTTTCTTGTTAGAACTGATGGCAACATTTAAAGTTTGAGATAAGGTTATCTTTAAGTCTATCAGTACCACTTCCACTATATCAATTTTTGATACAACAGAACTTATGTGAATCATGTAAATTCCAATTCCAATTCACATGTTTATGTGCACGCGCATGTACTCACTGTTGTATTTTCTTTCTTGTCAGAAAGTTTCAGTAGCTGTGTGCAGGAAATACTAATATTTAAATTATTGTAATAAGTAATAAACAGGTCTTTTCATTGTGTTCAATACTGTAATGGCTTCTCAGAATTTCCCTCAGTGCAGATATTTCTTCCAAAAGTAAGTAAGTAGATCTTCATTACAACATCTTACCCAACTGTGGGTTGTCCCACAGGATCAGGTGATGCACAGTAGCATTAGGAAAATCAGACCTTGAAATAGATTCCAGTTTAAGGTTCAATCTGTTAATGTGTTACCACTAACAAGCACTTTGATGCATGTTGAGATGTTGTTTTGCTGCTTCTCAGCTAAATACCTTTCTGTTTGCCTCTGTCTCCACCCAGCCTCAGGGGATTGGTGAGCCCAGTGTTTACCATGCTGTGGTGGTCATCTTCCTGGAGTTTTTTGCATGGGGTCTCCTCACCACCCCAATGCTCACGGTAAGCCCAGCTACACCCATTCTCACGTAGACATGTTGTTATGTAAACTGACATAACAGTTTGTAGTATATTCATACGCCTACACCTCCCTTCTCTGAAAAGCTAGCCAAAGAGTGGCATTTCCCATTGACTGGAATCACACAAGGCCCATCAGTGTCTATGAATAATTGAATCCCTAATCAAATGAGCGAGGCTCTGGGTGATGCAGTTCTGTTTTTTGTTTGTGTGTGTGTGTGTTGGCAGATGTTTGACCAGGCGCTAATGGACTGAGAAATATGAAAAGGGCATCAAACAGTTGTATTGTCTGAGCACCAGCTCTTTGTTGAAAAGGCTTATCAGGGGGTCACTGGTTTGTGTTGTCAGGCCACAGAATAGATGCCAGGCAAACCACGCCACACATTCACCTCAGTGCACCGCAGAGTGTAGTTCAAGTTATTTGCTTCAGGCAACGCAGACAGCATTATTTAGAGGATTTTCATTCCAAAATTTGATCTGTTAAAAAAAACATGAGAGAACCATCAGTCAGTATTTAAAAAAGACAGATGATTCTTTCCTCAAAACAAGATTTATTTTGTAAACAAAATGCAAAGATGACTCATGACAGTGATATACTTTACTTCATACCAGCAGGGATTACATATTAATAATCTTCCCCTTACTGACATTAGCTTTTCATTTTTTAGTCGAACCCTGCGTTTATTGAATTCCTGTTCATTTTCTTTCATCCGCACGTTTTTCTCCACCAACTTAAACTACTTTGTGTAGAAACTGGTATCTCAAACAAATGATGAGCAAACATCTGTGAGCCACATGATGTGGCCCAGACAGGCTTATGCAATGCATACTTTCCAGCAGTCTCTTGTTTGAAGAGGTGGTTGTGTGTGTAACTGTTAAGCATTAATTACTCAGGGCTTGTTGCCCTCAAGATCCCTGGGCGGAGGCAGGATTTGCATTTTGGACTAATCAGAAGGCGCCTGAAAATGAGAGGGACTGCTTCACTGCTCCCAGTGAGCACACTGCTTCATTAGTATCCAGCAGCAACAGTCTTCACTGAGCATTCACAGTGTGTGTGTGTGTGTTGGGTAACTGACTCCCCGAGGAACAGAGGGGATTCTTAACCATGCCATGAGCTTTCCCTCTGTACCCCTAAACAATAACCAGATCCTGTTGTTCAGTCTCATGTTCATGTTCCCACACCGGTGTCAATGACACTTACATGCAATACTTGCTGCACACTGACGTTGTGGACTTTGAACTGCACATCCCATGGAATATTTAACCATCTAAACACCCTTCTTACACTTTGAGCAGTGTCCCAGCAAAAGTTTGTCATAAAAAAAATCACGTCACACAGGTGTCACTGTAAGTCAGATGATTTAACATGATATTATAATTCGACAAATTCAAGAAAGTGGTCCTGATATCAGGTTTGAATGAGGTTGTGAAGGCTTCTTGTCTCTGTGGCTACACCCTGACTGTTTCAAAATCATATTTACTAAGAGAATAAATGTTCACTTTCAGCCAAGCAGAGTGAAACGAGCACAGTGTGTAACAAGTAAAAGTACTCAGTCATCCAGTCTGACGATAACCATGAATGACGCCTGTAACCATGACAACACTTGGTACAGACCAAAACTGGCCGCTCCATCAGCTCTGCAAAGTATCGGAGCTCACTTCACCCATCAGGTGTAAACCAAAAAAATCAACTTTATTGTTTTTCCAAATGTCTTAATTTTGTGTTAGTGTTTTTGGTGTAGAAGATTGATCAATTTGGGCACAACTCCTGTGGAAATACAGTGAACGGGCTGAAAATATCTTGTAAATAAATAAATAAATGTAAATAAATGGTTCTCAACTTGTAGGTCAAATCCCTGTGAAAATACTTGTGTTTTATATGAACAATATTTTTTCATTACAGTGAGGCCTAGTTTTCTGCCATAGGCCTCAGTGATTGAATTTATGATTTATCTTCTTAATGTCAACCCTGTGTCATTTGTTAAATGTGTAGATATTTGTTCAATGCAGTCACACCATGAGAAGTACACAAACCACTGTAGGTCACTGTTAGAAACATGATGCAGACTATGTGGATAAGGGGTTTCACCAGGTGTTATCTGTGTTTGTTCTCCAGGTATTACACCAAACATTCCCCCAGCACACATTCCTGATGAATGGGCTTATTCATGGTGTCAAGGTAAGAGACAAGAGTACACACACACACACACAGAAACACTAAGCTAAATATTCTGCCTCTCATGACTGCAGTATGGCTGTAAAATGTGCAAACTGACAGAAGATGGTCACATTTACATGTTAAGTCATCTCTAAGTTTTGTATCCACTGCATCTCCGTAGCCAGCGATATCTTTCTGTGTTGTCTGAAATGTAATGACTTAAACTGCACGATGAGGCAAACTTTTTTGTGCACTGTAGAGTTGATTAGAATTTTTTTTTTTTCACTTTCTGTATACTTTTGTAATTTGGACAGTTTTTGTGGATTAATCATTAAATGTATTGATCCATACCACAAAGCACGGCAGCTGCCATTTGCTTTTTGTGTTTTAAGAACTTAATTTTCTGTCAATTAACATCAGCACCGCAGGTTTGTTTTGCTTTTATTTGCCCATGGAAGATTTGTGGAGCATGTATGCTGTTGTTCAGCGACACCCTGCTTGACATTAATTCAGTTACATGTTAACACCTACAAGATGTCCAGTAACCATAGCAGTTTCCCCAGCTGGCCACAGAATAGCTCAGCTGAAGCACCTTTTGCGGGTTGAAGTACGTCAAGTGCACTGTGACAGTAGTTGTTAAGGGAAGAGAGAGTGTCTAAAGATAGCTGGAGAGGGCATCCTGTAATCATTTTAGGTTTTCTAGTTTATTCTGATCACAACTGTTGTGATGTCAACACACCAGACTTGTTCTGTGATCAACAAATAATTATTCTGCAACCAGTTAAAATGGCTTATAGAAACCATTGACTATGACTATTAGTTGTTTTGCCAAGACAACAAAAGACAAACTCTTTTCTCACCCTGACAAAATATGTTGTTATTAGATTGTAGTATTGTACATAGACTGTACACTTTGTACATGACCCTCCACCAAACTGCAAGTTTCAAAACTGGTAACTTTACTCAAATTATCCATTTAGAGCCCTCTATCCATCAACTACTCTTCTTCTCTTAAACATTTTGCTTATTGTCCCCCTCCATCTCTCCTCACATCCCTTCCAGGGCCTATTATCATTTCTGAGTGCTCCACTGATTGGAGCATTGTCGGATGTGTGGGGACGCAAGTCTTTCCTGCTGCTAACAGTCTTCTTCACGTGTGCGCCCATTCCACTGATGAAGATCAGCCCATGGTGAGTGCAAACACAAAGTTAAACTGATGAGTGCCGATTTGGTTTTTTATTGTAAAAAGTGAATCCTTGTCTTGTTCTCACTGAAACACTCTGGATTATAATGCAATCTAATAAACTACCCCCTCATAAATTACAAACACAATAAAGTTCACAAAGATGGGCTTTATTACAAGTTGCTTCCACTGAAGTGCATCACAATTTAAAGAGGTTTACCTTTAGTCATTTTAGTTTGTCAGTGCTGACAACCCAAATTTTTTTCTTCATTCAGGTGGTACTTTGCAGTCATCTCCATGTCCGGCGTCTTTGCCGTCACCTTCTCTGTGATCTTCGCCTATGTGGCTGACATCACGCAGGAGCATGAGAGGAGCACAGCATACGGTTTGGTAAGAGCATGCTTGACCAAAACGTGACTATCACAGTCCTGTCAAATATGTTCAGAAACTTTTAAACATTAACACAATAATAATTATTGAGTGAAGAATTATTGAAATATTTGTAACAGTTTTCAAAACTCTGATGAAGTCCTTAACCAAATAATCAGTAGTAAGAGAAAATAAAAGCAGAACTGCAATGGAGACCAAAACAGTTGATAAAAAAAAAAGAACTCCATGAAAGGAAACACCGAGCTCTTCACGTTCTGCTCACCTCAGCTCTGCTACGTTCTCCCTCTAGGTATCGGCTACCTTTGCAGCCAGCCTGGTCACCAGCCCGGCCATTGGAGCCTACCTGTCTGTGGCCTACGGTGACACCTTGGTGGTGATCCTGGCCACGGCCATCGCCCTACTCGATATCTGCTTCATCTTGGTGGCTGTACCGGAGTCGCTGCCAGAGAAGATGAGGCCGGCGTCGTGGGGAGCACCGATCTCCTGGGAGCAGGCAGACCCCTTCGCTGTGAGTAAAAACGCAATAATACTTACTGATAATTTTTCACCAGTTATGGCCCAGCATTGTGCACAGTCATGTCCACGGAAGCAGCAGCTAATTGCAGTGTGTTTTATCAGCTATCAGAGTTTTGGTTTGAATTAAAAACATGTTTAAGGTTAAGCCACTGAGTAGAAGCTCTCTCTTCACAGTAAAATGAACTGTGTAATTGAATGTTTTCAGTTACAGGAATGAGCCTCATGCTGGGAACATACTTAATGTTGCTGCAAATTATGTGCAAGGGCAGGCCGCTCAAAGACAAATGCCTTTTAATCTCCGAAAAAATGAACAATTCTTTCATTCAGTCATTAATTCCTGCCCAGCAACGCAATGATGCATAACCAGATTCCCCTATTTACAATGAACTCATTTTAAAAAGAGAGTAGTAATCTTTGTAAGGAAAAGCAGCTGTAGTTTATCTTCATATCTGTTGCAGTAAAACTTGTGTCTATGTATAAATCTCATCTCCTAAATTTGCATATTCAAAAAGAAAATCAGAAAATCTTCTTCATACTGGCCCTCATAATTTACCTCCAGTCTGAGGCTTCAGCTGTCTGAGTTTAACAAATCAAGTGAGTATCTTCCAGAGTCTTTATTCTGAAATTCCATATCCCTCCTATCACATTGGAACAGTATCAACAGGAGGAATTATTACAGCAGTCTAACAGACTTGAAAAAAAAGTGAACCTATCCTTTAATCCAAGGTTTATATCATTACAGTCCATGATATATGAAAGTAGTTATATTGACATAAATATACACAAATTAAGGCTTTAATTTGCCTACTTAACCCCATCAGTTTATTAGTTAAGATTAAGGCATATGAAATACAGAAATGTGGATAAGTCTGCCCATCAGAAATGCCACTTTATTTTGTTTTTGGTTTTTTTTTAATTCTTGCAACAACTTAAATTGTTCTTTCTGCTTTTTTCCAGTCTCTGCGTAAAGTGGGCCAGGACTCCACGGTGCTCCTCATCTGTATCACAGTTTTTCTTTCCTACCTCCCCGAGGCCGGCCAGTACTCCAGCTTCTTCCTCTATCTCAGACAGGTAACGCTTTGCTCTCCCTGCTTACCCTTGTGCCAGAAAGACCACAGAAATGACTAGACATTGTTTAGACACATCGTGTGCACTTGCTACCACATATCTGTGGTATTAGATGTTGATGGAGTGTAAAATGGATAAGGAATTCTGATGATATTTGGAATTTTAGATATTGCTTTTTAGGTGAAGTTGTGGTTTCCTAAGGAGGATAGTATAATTTGGGATTGTGACAGCATTATATTTATACTTTTGTGTTGCTAAGAAAAGGCTGAAATTGCTGCCTGAATAACCTCGGTACAACTGGGGGAATTTGCCGAGCACACACTTTCACCTACATTGCTTTAAGATTGGATCAGCAGGTTTGCTGAGCAGCCTGTGTCCGTGCCTGAATAAGTAGAGCAAATTCATTAAGTGTCTCAGCAAAATGCTACCACAGGAAAAACAGTGCATTTGAAAACACAAGTAGCCAGAAATGGACAGTATCAGATACTTATTTATAGAGCTGGCACCTCTGGGGTGGGCTGACAGGGTGTGATCTCCCCACTTTTTCCAAACTGCTCAAACTGAAGATTGTGAAGTTTGTGTAAACAGTGTCAGATAAACCAGTCAGGCAAGTCTGACACACACACACACACACACACACACACACACACACACACACACACACACACACACACACACACACACACACACACAGGTCTTCTACTACCTTGAAAAAGATGGCAAAGTAGCTCTGGAGTGTTGGGGCTAACATTACTCACCACGCCCTTGTGTCCTCTTTATGCCAGAATTGTTTTATTGTATATCACTACCTATTCATTGTCATAAATTATACATACCTTGCACCAGCTGCCCCATTCCTGCTGCTGCCTGTATTGAATGAAATAAAGGGCAGTATGTTTGACCTAAATGTGCCCAAGAAAACAAGGGCAGGAAAAAGAGAAGCACTTTTTATTGTTCCAGGATTCAGTATGAAGCAGCATGTCTTTACAAAAGGCCACAAACACACCCCCTTCTTCCATTGTGTTCTCTGGTTTTTCAGAGAGCGACAAACAGTAAAGGCTTCTGGCTTCTGACTGTACTTGTCTTTAGCTGAACAGTCTTGTCCTAACCTGTGTTATCTTAACACTCTCACCCTCAGGTCATAGGCTTCTCATCAGAGACAGTGGCTGCCTTTATCGCTGTAGTGGGGATCCTCTCAATACTAGCTCAGGTACTGGAAAAATTACTTCTGTTGTAGATGTTTTAAGACTGAGTCTTCTCCTTATCTTTGGATTTTCTGAATTTTTCTTCTGCTTAATCCTTTTTATTGAGAATTTCTTTTCCTTGGCTTTCCTATCTACTGTCTATAAAATGTTTTTCACAATTTTCTGGAGCCCGCGTTTACAGCTTGAAGTCAAGTCAGGTTTTGTATGGCCTAAAGCCACAAATTTGTTTCAAAGGACTTTGCATTTTATACACAGTACCACACCCTCTGCCCTTGGACCCCTGGGTTTGGAGAAGAACCCCGCCCCAAAAAAAAACAAATTTCAAGGGGAAAAATGTCTGAGACAGACATGTGGCCAGACACAGGTCTTATATAATCTATGTGCTGTGTTTCCTTAAGACGGTGGTGTTGGGGATCCTGATGCGTTCAATAGGAAATAAGAACACAATCCTGCTTGGCCTTGGCTTCCAGATCCTCCAGCTGGCGTGGTACGGCTTCGGCTCTCAGCCCTGGTCAGTAACTCTTACGCCTTGCTTCTCACACACACACACACACCTCTTTCCATTGCATTTATTCAACAGGACTGGTGCCCTTCTAATGAAACATTATTTGACAAAAGAGCAGCTTTGAATTAGAACTGCTTGAAATTTTTTAAAGAATCATTAATTCATTAAGAAATATGTTTTTTGGTTCCCGAAACCAGTTTGATCTCTGTCACTTGTTACTTGCGCGTCAGCGGAGCGCAGACTCAAAGGTTGGGCAAAGCTTCACAGAAACCAGTAGAGATACAGTGAAATGTAATTTCACTAAATATAACTCCAAGTGAGGGGGGAAGTTCGTCTAACATGACAAAGTATTTCCTGCAGCATCATGCAAAGCCGCAGTTCTGGTCATGATATCTCAAAATCGGTTTGTGGTGGTCCATTTAACTCAAGTCAAACAGCACACATTGAACTGGTGAACTTCTCAACAGAGAGCATTCCTGTGTTTCTTCATTGTGCATTTTAATCAAAAAGATGTTAAAAAATGTTATCATAATGACTAATGTTTTTGGCAGCCAAATCTAATGTTTTGTCTCGGTTTTTCTCTCAATGTATTTTGGTTTCAGTGTTTTACTCAAATAATTTGCAAAGAACCTGAAGCAAGATCCAATAAGATCAAATACTGCATTTCACTGTATTTTTTGCACCAGAGTTCGTTGTTATTGTCCACTGCTGTTGTTGGAATCCCCTGACAAACCACTAGGGGGGAGCAAAGCCATAATCAATGGTACTGTCACCGGCCAGGTGGTGACCATGTAATCTGATAACTGAGACTCTTTAACCCATTAAGACCTAAAGTGCCCTCTAAAAAGCGTTCAGCACCGCAGCATTGTTTGTAAACAACCTCCTAAAACCTGAGGGTTTTCAGAAAAACAGACAGAAAGACAGAAATGCCAACATTCACCAAAACCTTCATTTCTCAGACTTTGAAACAGATAGAAACATGAAAAAAAAACATCTAAGAGCTTCAACCTTTGGCTTTTATTGTAATTTGTTGTCCCTAATGTTCATCAACATTTAAAAACTATAAAATAAACCAAAAAAAATAACTGAATTAAAAATTGTTAGATAAAACATGCTTGCATGAAAGGGAAAAATCACAGGTATATCTAATGATCGTGTGTTCGTTTAAAATACGATAAGGGAGCTTTTACCAAACAACCACCGCCCACTGACACAGGTCACATGATCAGTTTCATTTCTCTTGAAGTGAGATCAAAACAGCTTCATCAGTTTCACTTGCTGTTTTGGCCTGGAGGGCAAAGGCAGAGCAGCCATATTATCTATTGATTCTGAAAGAAAACATTCCCAACATGTCTGCTTGTTGCTCCTCTCTGCCTTGGTCAGTACCCTGGAAATTGGGTTAGCTAAAGGTCAGGTTGGCCGTATTATATATTAGGGTGAGAATTCTTTCCATGTTCACAAAAAGGCTGAGAAAACAGCTTGTTTTACAAAATGGAGTAGGAAATACAGCTTAATCTAAGATTAGCATTGACATTTGACATTTTGGACTTTGGAGGCTCAGTCACTGCTTATTATTCATTCAGATGGTTTGTTTTTAAGCTTAAGGCTTTAACCATAATAGGCTTATTAACCCAACTTCAAGGATATGTATAAATCCAGTTTTTAAAAGTTTAAATAAAATGTTGTTTGTATCCATAACAAATGTGTGTTGTTGTTTGTAGGATGATGTGGGCAGCTGGAGCCGTTGCAGCCATGTCCAGCATCACTTTCCCTGCCATCAGCGCCATAGTGTCCCGTAATGCAGACCCCGACCAACAAGGTGAGTTTCCTGAGGCAGTTTATCTATAAAAAAAAAAAAAAAAGCAGCAGCAGCAGCTCATCCCGCAGAAAAAAACGTACTATATCCACTTTAAAATACAAGGGTGTTGCTCTGTACAGGATTTAAATTAACCACTGAGTTTGCTGAAAACCGGCAGGTTATTGCAGCTGTAATTCTTACTGGGATGTGGGTGAAAAAGTTATCCACATATGCATCCTGGGACTGGATTAAAATCATTGACCAGCATGGTTAATGTTAAAATCACCCCACCACCACCCCTTGAGAAAGAGAAAGTTCGGTTTAGAAAATTTAGTAGGCCTAGAAATTAGAAACCACATTCAGTGCCAAATGTAAGTACTTTTTTTATTCAATACATTTTGGTCAGGGTATAAAAAGTACATGTTTCTATAAGTGTTATTTACTAATAGCTTTGGTGGACCCACTCCATCATGTGCTGCTGTATACCTGCATGTCAGTAAGTGAACATCTTGGTGCTAGATGACAGATAGCTGATATGTTTAGGTTGTGTTGTGTGCTTTTCCTTTTCCAAAAGAGACAAATTGTGTTGTTGTGTATTTATTGCCTGACAAATAATAATAATAATAATTCTTATTCAGATTGAATAATCTGTTTATGGCTGTTACCTGTCTGTCTGCAGGTGTTGTCCAGGGGATGATTACAGGAATTCGGGGCCTCTGTAATGGTTTGGGTCCTGCTCTTTATGGTTTCGTCTTCTACTTGTTCCACGTGGAGCTGACTGACTCAGATGGCTCTGAGAAAGGTGCCAAACCCAACATGGCCAACCCCACTGATGAGGTGAACTTTAATGAAAAATGGCATTTAAGTTATTTACACAATACAAATTTGTTACACATGTTGTAGCTGTACTTTAACTAAACATTTCTTGTCCCCTTCTCAGAGTGCCATCATCCCAGGTCCTCCCTTCCTGTTTGGTGCATGTTCAGTGCTGCTGTCTCTACTGGTTGCCCTGTTTATCCCGGAGCACACGGGGCCTGGCATGAGGCCCGGCGCCTATAAGAAGCACAGCAATGGGGCACAGAGTCACTCCCACAGCCCCCAGGGCAGTGGGGCAGAGGGCAAGGAGCCTCTGCTGGAGGACAGCAGTGTATAACCTCAGCTAAGGGGGGCGGACACCCTCACTCTACCCCAAAACCCCTGCACACATGGACCGATACACACATCTTACCACATGGACACACTCACACCTCAGGCACACATCAGACTCGAGTGCTGTGAAGAGGTGTTTGTGTCTGTGTGTTTGTGTCGAAAGTGGGCACTCGTTCCTCAGCAGCCCCTTTTTGTTTTTTAAAAGCAGGGTATTGTGAGGACTCTCTAAAGACCCTGTATGAGGAGAGTGTGTTGAGTATTTTTCGTGCTGCAGTGGAAAGGTGCATGTGACTTGGCTGAGCTGGACTCTAATCCTTGGTTTGTATAGAGCAGAGTGAAGCATACAGAGCGGAGCATACAGCGGTTCGCCCCCCTCCTGGTGCAAAACAGAACCGAAGTGGTTTGGTTTAGAGTGCGAGTGGGGTATGTCTCAAATGTTACTAAATCCCCGTGTGATTCTTCATATTCCTCTGTAGCCAGTGAAGTGGCAACTTGGTCTGTTTGTCCGATGAAAGTGTAACAAACAGTTAGTTGAGCACTTGTCTAATGATCTTTCACAAGTTAACTTCTGTGCGACTACAGCTCCGTTAAAGCATCCGACAAGGGAACACAGTTTTTCCTCCGTATGCACAGCAGGGAAGCACAGCAACTGCGTACATGTGAGAGGAGTCTCTGCAAACCAGTGTTGGAGAGGCGCTGCCTAATTTCAGTTAGGACGGGTCTACCAGTTCGCGTATAACAGGCTTCGTAAGACCACACTTTGTTTAAATGTCACACTTCTTACAGAGAGAAGTGTGCAACTGAGACCACTTTATTAGCTGAAACTGTTTTTCAATGTTTACTTGCCATTCTCTAGAGTAGTAGTACAGTTTGGGTTGTATATTTTTCTCTGTTCAAACTGAAGGCTAGTTGTGCTTCAAGTTTTTATTCAAGAAACAAATGTTGCCTTGAAGTGACTTAAGATAAATATATATATATATAGACATTACGTAACCTGTATGAAGACCGAGGTCTGAGAAGGCTCTGTAATCTTACGCTATCGCTCCCATCGGAGCCGTTACACACTCTTTATTCCTTTGTTTTCATGTCCTTCCTGTTACTTAGTTTGCTGACATTTATCACTGACAGGGTTAAGGCTCACACAACCATGGTTTTATTTTTAAAGCCTCTGGACCATTAGGAGCTAGAGCGTTGCTATCAACATGTCAGTGTTGGCACTGACTGTTAATACGGAGACTTTGAATTAATATCATTAGGTTAAACAAAATATCAGTGATGCTGCCGCAGTGGAGAACTCAAAGGTTAAGTGTGATGTAATGTGGTGGATAAAGATTTTGACAGGGGTAATCAGATATTAACTATGAAACGGTTTCATGTAATCCCTGGCATTTAAGATGCCATACAAACAGTCATTACAAGGCACAGCACATCTCTCAGACAATAACTAACAACAGATGGTAGAAATTGCGGATGTGAATAACTTCATGGAACTTGGCTCGTAACTCACAAATGCGCATGTGACATGGTGAAGACGCTCCACAAGGGGGGGGGGGGCCTTTGATCATTGTCAGACCAGCTCACTACATCACCTTTACCACCTATAGGACAGAAATTAGCAGCAGCAGCAGTTCAAATCAGAAGAATGTTGTTTCCCCCTCCCACACACACACACACACACACACACAGGCAAAGGAAGGAAAAGCTGCTTCAATTTTAACAGATGTTTCTTTTTTTTTTAAGCCAATGTTTTTGAGTTGTTTTTTTTTTAAGTTACAAATATAACATCATATAAAAATATAAATTGGATATATATGTAAAAAAAGCATCAGGAACATTCAGTGTCTTATAGTTGTCAAAGGTGTAACAACCTTTTTTTTGTTTTGTCTGTAGATGGGTCATCAACATTCCTGTATCTGCTGTAAACTGCTGCTGTTAACTTTTCTGGCCAACAGGTGTCACAGGCTGAACATAAACCACAGCTCTGTAACTGGACAACTCTGGCTGTGCCTGGTTTTCTTTCTTCGCATCAGTGACACTGTGTTCACTTTGTTCACATACTGTGTTAACAACTGGCAAATTTGTTTTGAACAGGTAATTCATAAATGCCTCAAGTGCATTTAAATAACCAAATTCCAACCTGATTTGGATTAGTAGCTAATGGTGGGTTTCACGCTGTTTAACATTCTGAAGTGAAATGTGCGTCATGTATTTTGTGCCAAATTTTTTTTGGTTTGCTTTTTCATACTGTGTGTGTACGTGTGCTTGAGTGATTTGGATATATTTTTTTTTTGTTTTGTTTTCTCTTGTCTTAATTTCTTTGGCTAAAGATTTACGTTTTAATGCTATTTCTTTTATATATACATATATACTTTTAAAACTTCATCCAGTCATTTCTAGGAATCTTTTTCAACATTGTGGCTAGATGGTAAATTATCGAATGTCCATCTGTGTTTTCAGTCTTGGTCTTCGTTTAATAACAAGCATTTCACCGTTGGTTAATTACATTTGATGAGCTCAAAGTCACTGAATGTCCGAAGCCAAGCTGTACTCGTTGGCCATACTAGAACCTCAAAATTCTGACTTAACCTGTCACATTGTTTTATTATTTCAGAGGGGGTGTTACTTAACAGGAGGCTGTTACTGTTGATTTAATCTCTGAATATCATTCTCTTTTTTTTTTTTTTTAAATTTATCAGTTAATGGACCAACACACTAAATTCAGATCCTGCATAAATTGGTAAGATTCTGCACCAGCCCCATGTGCACTCGTACAGCTTACACGCAGATGACTGTAATTGTACAAAAATCACCTGTACGTACAGTAAATGTATATATTTATTGCTCAAGGAGATGGCCACCTCTTGGTCTATTTGGTTGTATGGTGCAATTATTATTATATATTTCTCAAGACTTACCTGCTAGCCACTCCTGTTTTTAGTACAATGTGGTTTGTGGCCTGAATCCCCTCTCTGTGTGCCTAAATTTAGCCAAGAAATGAGTATGGCAACATAAGTAAATGGTGGTTATTATGTAAATATGGGAAACTAATGACAAACTATTTATTAAAGGTTTATTGTACAATGAAATGTTTGAGTTTGCCTCTGTGAGTTTTGGGGTGTGCACCATATGTTTGCGCCAAAGCTAACTGAGTGATCAGGGTGTGTCTCGGCAAGTAACCAGGTGATAATCTTTGGACTATTGTATTTAAAACAAGGATCCCAAATCTAATGGCTCCTGAATCTCATTAGATCCCATTACAAACAATACTCCTTTTATCTTTTATTTACTGTTCACTATACCAAGGTTTTAATCTAATGCTCTAACTTTGCTGCTTTGTTGTGTAGTAATCCTGTCACTGTTCTACTGCGGCTCTAACGCTTTCCTCCACTTACTCACTGTATACAATTTACTCAGCTGTTATTAATGCAAGCTCATTTACTTTGTGCAGCCTGAGCCTTTCTTTATTAAAACCACATGAAGGCAGTAGTAAAATCTGTCCAGGGCGTCTGTGGGTTTTAAAAAGCATTGATTTCAGTTGCCTCACAAAAAGCCTTCAAAGGTATTAAGTCCTAAATGCAATTTGTAAAGGTCTTAAATTTTTCCTGCAGCCTGCTGCAGGCAGTAAAGTTAGTTAACTCCACCAAGGAGGATATGTTTTCACCTGTGTTTGTTGATTTGTTTATTTGTCAGCAGGATTACACAAAAACTACTGAGACGATGTGCTCCAAACTTGGTGGAGGGACGAGAGAATGAGGCTGGGAAGAACCCGTTACAGTCTGGGGCAGATTCAGATCATTTACTATGAATTTGAGTTTTTGTCTCTGAGCTCTGGTATATGTTGTCTGACACCGGCCTTGGTTGGACGCATGTGCTTCACTGATTGCCATTGTAGTTAAATATTTTTGTGTATGACTTTTGCAGGAGCTGTCTGGAAAATCTCCACTATTGTTTCAGACCTGTGATCATACGTAAAATTCCTATGTGGATCTCAAGTAAGTCATTTTTTTTACTTGTTAATCCATCCACATATTCATTCATTTTCTGCTGTCTGTGCAGTTATATTTAATAATTAATTTATGATATTATTAGAAATAATTGTTCTATGGAACAGGAAAGTACTGAGAAAATGTTACATAAATGTCAATAAATTCATGCACTTGGTAAATAATTCTGGTCCTTATAATCCCTACTGGTCTTCAGTGATATCTTTTATAGTTTAACCGGTATGATGGTGAAACGGGTATTAAATAGGATTGTGTGTGGGCTTAAAAAGTCTTAAATTTGATCTGCTGAATTCTGCAAAAACCATGTCTGTCAGAAATCCTTAACAAGGCCATCACCCTGTTTTCGCCTGAACAAGTGTGTAGAAGTGGAGGGCAATACCACAAAACCTGGTTTCCATCCAATATCACATGATAGCAGGGCCAATAATCTATTGATCCTACTTTACTTTAAATGCAGCTGCTGTAACATAGTGTAGGGGAGAGGAATGTGCCATGATTTATGAGCTGTATGAATCAATGATAGTTTATTTTTGGACATGTTTAAATTACTAGCTGATAATTTGCCCAGTATGATGCATTTCCTTTTACTAATCTCTGATCATACATGTGTTCAATGTATGATCTAACATGCAAAAGATCCTTTTTGTTCTCTTTTTGATAATTGATTAGTATTGACAGTATCAGTACATTGGGGATTGATTATCAGCCACTCTCTATGTAATGGGACATTTCCTTTTACATTTAGAGACTCTGCCTTAAGCATGCCTGAGCGGTCTGTCTCACTGGTGTTTCCCTCTCTCTGCTGGAATATGATGATGTATGCAAAAGTGTCCAAGTGGAGCAGCAGGTGTTTTGTGGTCTTAGCCTGGGATAGAACAGATAATAATAAGGCTCTTAACCATGATCCATGCCCATTGTTTCCTGACAAGCCCTTTAACAACACTGTGCACTGCTGTGGATTTAGTTACGATGGACTCATCAGCACAGTGGTGTCTCTTATTGAGCATCCATAATCACCAACTGCTGTTGATGCAGTGGCATGTGGGCTTCGGTGAATGCAGTTGACAGTGTGAGACACACAACCGCCTTGCTACTGTTGACCACTCAGCTACTCGCTATGATTCTACTTTCCTTCACACATGAGAACTTGTAGCCACGTTTGACATCTAACTTTTCACCGGGTGAAACACTCATGGTGCTTAAAAAGGAAGGGGAATGCATTAACTTGCAGCCTCCAGGGACTGTAGCTGCACAACACATCAACAAACGGCAGGTTCCAGCTTTCCGGGAATTAGAGGCACACAGCCTTGTCAGGATTAACAGCTCTCTGGCAGCAAAAGCATTGGGCATGTTTTAACAAGGGCAACTTTACCGAGCACTTTAGAGAAACTAGCTGTACAGATCACTTCCAAGGCATAAGTGTGAGCACGGGAGCCCCTCAAGTGTTTCCCTGTCATTTATTTGTGCTCGTGTTGGTGATGAAAAGGGGCCATGTGACTATTTGGGGGAGCTGCTGGAATGTATTGTGATGCAGAGTCGCTGTCATTGCACATTTACTTTCCAGGCTTCACTTAGGTGCACGAGAGTGGAAGAGTGCTTACATGTTTGAAAACTGGCCTCCTGGACTTGGCTAGAGGCCATACGCAGTCCACACCACTGTTACTATAAATGTGAGTGTCCATTAACCTCAGAGAGGGAATGCATCCATCAAGCCCTGCCTCAAAACTTAAAGTATTGTTTTTGCGAACACTGGAAATGGCAGCAGGAAGAACTCTTTCTTTAGAGCAGTACACCTCAAGCTCCGCAGACGCACTGGGAAAGGGAAATGGGCCCAGTGGTGGATGTCCCACTCAGCCCTGACACACGGCAGCATCTTTTCCTGCGGTGGAGAAGTGTAGCATGCTGGCGTCTAGGAAGAGCCCTGGGATGAATCATGTGTGAACCTCATTGTTCTTGCAGTCAAACAGGTCTGTGTGAACCTTGGTTTGTCACTAACCTCTGCCACAATCCCTGCTTTCCCATGTTCTATATGCAGACCACCAATGTTTCCTCATATGACTTCCTGGCACATGTAGTTGACGATTAACTCAGGGATAGGTGTGGGCCTCCAGGCTCTTTCACGCATACCAGGCCTCGACTTATAAAACCCTGACTTCTTCCTCCAAGGCCACGCTTTGAAAAATGATTTTAAACTCTGTGTCCTTACCTCTCGCATATCTCCCACACCTCTTATAGATACTGTAGACTGACAGTAATAACCCCAGTATGTAACAGTATGTTCACAATAACAGACTGAGTCAGCCTTATCATTCTGAACCCTGACCCTGCTGTTTTTGCTGTCATATTTAAACAGGGTGCTACCTACATACCTATATCTTGGAATAAGGTAAAGGTTACATGGCGGTGTGTGGCTGTTATTAATGCAGCTGTAGACAGCAGAAGGTGCAGCTTCAGGCTTTTATGTAAGCGCACTTTAATCCTTCCCTGCAGTGAGGTGATCATTTCCAACAGATTTATGTCTTTACTGAGAGATACACAATATAAACTAACACACCTGTGCTCTGAGTGACAGCTTAACTACTACATTGGTGGGTTTTTCATCTGTGAGGCTATTAACCACAAATCATGTGTACCTTTTATTGCTTCCAACCATTTTCCATTGTGTACCATAAGCTGTTACTTTTTTTTAGCATGCCAAAAATTCCCTATGTGCCTCATCATAGCTTGAGATTTTCAGGTAGAGATATCCAAGTACCCAGAGTAACCAGAGGTACCCAAGTCAAATCTGAAACCTCAAGGTCACCAGACCTTTGTTATTAAGCTCCAAAGCCTCAGGAATGATTTTGAATGAGGACATGAGTTTAAAATCTTCACCAAAACTACTAACTTGCTTTAAGATGCTTTAAAGCTCCATTAATCAGTATTTTGATATTGACACTGAATCAAATGAATGCTTGTGGCACATGTAGTGTATGGTTCAGGGTGACCACTCAGATACTTAACTCTATTTCCAGCAGCAGCAGCAAGCATCTTAAAAAAACTCTTAAAAACCCACTGAATGCTACCTGCCCTGCACCAAAGAGCAGAAAACATTTGCCACTTGCTGCCAAAGAAAACTCTAAAAAACAAGACTGTCCAGAATCACCCCCTGTTTACTATACAGTGCACAATATTTACTGTCAACCATCTTATCTGAGTGTCTGAGTTCTGAGTGTAACATTAGTTCACTATATTTAAAAAATCCCACAGTGGAACCATAAAGTAGCATTTTATAGAAAACTGTGAAACTTACAAAGCCACTGTAAAGTTGACAGGTGTAGAGTCCTTAGGACTCAAAATGATGACGATTAACAGATATATCCTATTTTTCACAATTGGTTCAGACCAAACCAGAGCTAAAATGCCAATGAACACTGTTTTTGTCAGGTGGCCAGAAACATGATTTTAACTGAAATGTTGCTCTGTATATGTTCTATGTGTTACTTGAATTATATTTAAACATATCGTGATAAAGGAAATTATTGTCTAGCCTCTAGCCTTTTCTTGAGCTTTCCGCCTTCTTATCCAAAGAAACTTGCTTGAGCAAGCACAGAACCTGTGTGACCTGAAATCAAGATTTATTGTTTCTTTAATTTGTAATGTTTCTGTTGTCATGTCTGGTTGTTTTACCTTGTTTTTCTCTTGTAAACTAATTAAGAATGGGCAGCTGAACTGCAGCCTTTTTGATGTCAGTGCCAAACCCATAGCCCTTTCCAGGACATTCATGTTTGCTTATTGTTCAGGTCTGATTTCCCGACAACATAGCTTGTGGAAGTAATGCTTTTCGACAGCCAACATGTAAATATCGGATGTTGAAACTTCCTTGAAGGCACCACAAAGGAAGAGTTCATGCCACAAGCAGCTTTACCACACAACATAACTACAAGTCACAGTGACAGGAAACCAAGAACTAGGGAATTATGTGAATCAGTGATGATTTTCATACTTTTTTAAAATTTTATTGATGGAAAACAAAGTCAGCAGGAAAAATCTAAACACAAAGGTTTCGGAAAATGGTTACCAATTATTTAAATCACTCCTTATATGATTTGTTGGTGGGTTTAAAGAGAGAAGAGCATATCAACTCATTAATTGTAAATGTGTACAGATTTTCTGACAGTTTTCTAGTGTACAGACGTAGATTTTTTGCAGTGTTTCCCGTACTCTTCCAGGCAGCCACTGACTAAACGTATGATGTTCTGTAGACTCAAGATTAACGAGCCTGATAGTTGATTTGCATATCTCACAGAAATGAATGGAAACCATTGGATCCCTTGAGTTTGCAAGCTGGTTAGCTGTGATGTAAAGTCACTACATTTACCCAAGTACTGTACTTAGTATGGTGCTAAAGTATAAATTTGAGATACATGAGTATCTCAAATAGAAGTACTTTCACACTGTGCTTTGCTATTTTTACTTTGTTGAAAATGTTTTCCACCACTTAGTAAAGTATATGAGATTTGTTGAAAACGAGCAGAAACATGAGAAGCCACTGTTATGTTCCTTTAAGTCGTTAAGAGAAATTAGCAAATATCCCTGAATCAAATATCTAATAAACTCTCCATGTCTGTGGTTGAAGAAGATTAAAAACACCAGTCCATTGTTAGCCACCACCTGCCTCTTGCTGATCGACTTAAGCAGCCAGCCTGACACCCCCCTCCCCCCCTCCCCACCATTCACCTGAGCCACACTGACACTGCGGCCACAGCACAATGGGACTAGTCCACTCTCAACAGTTTGCCCTGACCCCTGCCCCCAGGAGAGGTCAGGATTAGGAGGTTGTCAGGATTAGAAGTCACAGCTCAAAAAACAACTTCTTTTTAGTCGCAGGCAACAGGTCACACTGTCAGCATTCAGATCATGTGTTTATGACTCATTTGTTTTTTTGTTCATCTGAGCCTCAAAAACACATCAATAGTTCTCAGCCATAATGATCCTAATTTGACCAAAATAGCAAAGCAGGGTATGTACCCTGCTTTGGTTGCACCAGTTTAAACTAAATATTAGAGACAAAGCGTACTGAAAATGACTTCATCCTGCATTTTTATGGTTAATGATCATCCACAATTTTGCGATTGTTTTCAACATTTAGAGCTACAAAATTGACATTTTAAAAGAAGAGGAAGTTCAGGTAGTTTTGATCTGCTTTTTTAATGTTTTGATTTTATCTAATATTTATGGACAATCCTACTCCTTACTGCACAGCTTGTAAGGAATATCCACCTGACTAACACTAGTGTATTACAGTAAATGTATATACTATAGTAATATCTAGTCATGGTTCTATCTTTCCTCTCTGTTCTATTTTTTATTGTATTTATATTTACATTTTATTCAGTCTTGTTTTTTTACCCACTGTATCTAATTATCCATTAAAGGCACAAAAGAAGAAAAAAAAAAAGAAGAAAATATCAAATCCAAACTTTTCATTCATGATATTTGTTGTTGATTGTTGTAATAAACGATAGTTACTTAGTGCGTGGCTCATGGATAGGAAGTGGGACATGGCTTTATCCAGTCACTCACTATAGGCTTTAATCTCATTATGGAACCTTATTCCTACAGACTGCACACTCAATATGGGATTATGCTTAAGATATAGAATTCACAGCGGTGCAATTTAGCTCTGCTTCCTCTGTAATGCAAGATGTTCCTGTATTGCATGATGGTCCAATCGGCTCAGTAGCTAATTACTCTTGTGCCGTTGGCGACCTTTCTCCCCCTCTTGTCGGCCTATAAGTGGTGCTTGTTGAAATGCGTTGGCGAGCATCGCCTCCCGACCCTGTTGCTTCAGTATTCCACCATCACTCACTGTGGTAAAAAACAAACTCTGATTATCAAGTGCTGATGAGCTGCTCTGCTGTTTCATGTTTCTCTGAAGGGGTCACTTCCCACCGAATCAATGCCTGCATCAGTTGCGGATAGTGGTTGGCGTACATTCACACCACCTGGCCGTTCTACAGACAAATCTCAGCCAGTGAATATTTCACAATAAACTGATGATTGAAAGTGCCAGTCAGAGACACAGCTGCCACAGAAATCCCGTAAGAGCAGCATTTTAGTGTTCCAGTAAGGTCTATTTTAGTACAATAAACACAGGACATGATTTTCTTGCACCAAACATGCTGCTGATTTCATGGAGGATGTAAACAGGTAGTGAATTAGCAGTTGTGACAGAGATGGCATTGTGAAACTGAGGTTGTTCACAAACATGCCGGGAAGAACAATCTCAGATATTTTCAGCCTCTGAGAGCTCAGTGGTGAACACAGTGTGAAATACGTAATCCCGATGTTTTTCCATTAGTCTGTCAGAGAGTGAGAACGCCACAGGATCAAAAGGAGAATCAAGTTCTCTTTTTAAACAATGGTTGAATCATACAAGGATTTTCCTTTGTCCTCTTTTCCCCTCAGCTTCCTAAAATAACAGGGAATCTTCTTCACTTTCAAACATGAGCAGTTGAACCAAACCTGGCCAAATACAGCCACTCTTTGCTTTTTATAAGGATAAAAATTATAGAAGGATTTTTCATGTGACCTTCACTTAAATTGGAGGGAAGGTAGCAGCCAAATTACTTTATGTACAAGTGACAAGATCCTCAGTTACTCTCTCTTAGTGCATCTGTGTTTATGCGAGAAAGAACTTGTGATTGTGAAATGTGAAGGCGAAATTTAACAGAATGATTGTGTTACAGTATTTCATGGCTGCTTTGACTTTCAGGGGATGGGTGTAGGAATACTGAGGACCAATCAGAGCAATGAGCCATGAATAATTATGTTATTATGGTAATAATCCCTAAACAGTCTGTTTGACTTGAATCAAGTTTAACTGTAACTAGACTGTAGAAACCCAAAATAAATTTATTTGGGTTAGTTTTGTTGTAACATTAGTTATATATCTCGTGTAACATATTCTTATTATCACTATTATTACTATAATTAAATGTTAATAAACAGAGAACAACAGTGTTTCAGGCTGCAACTATGACTGTCCTCAAATACCTGTCTTAGTTTTTTTTTAGAAATTATTTTATAATATAATAAACAATTAATTGAGGAATAATTTGCACATTATTTGGTAAATAAAATAATCATTAGTTGCAGAACTAGTATCTTTTTTTTTCCTCTCCCAGGGACTACATATTAAAATTATCTTATATTAATATTTGGTACAGTAAATGTATTATGTACTATCCCTGTTAAATAAAAAATAAATGAATAAACTTTAATTTTTATTACTATTTTATTTTACTTTCTTAAATCCTATTAAAGTGTAAGCATCTGTTTAAATCTTTTTTATCTTGTTTCTTTTCTTGATGCATTTTATGCTTAATGTAAAACACTGAATTGTCTATACATATAAACTTGCATAATGTATCTGTAGATGTATATTATTTTAAACAATCAGCAGCCCTCTGAAACGGATATAAGCAGTCTTTATAAATTAGAATAAATGTGGCCCTGCAGACAGCTCTGTAGCCACAATCAATGCCCTCAGGCCTCTGTCGTTGAATGTCCCACTCTATAAATCTCAGTGTTATCTTTGATTCAGATTTAAAAATTGATACACAAATCGACTCTACTGTCTGCACTGGCTTATTCTATCTTGGATCACCATTATTGATCTGGAAACTATAGTTCATGCTTAAATTCCCTCTTATCTCAACTACATAAAGAGGGAGACCACATCTCCCCTGTACTGGCCTCTCCTCACTGGTTGCCAGTGAAGTACAGGATTAACTTTAAGATTCTTTCATTTGTTTTTAAAGCACTGCATGGACTGGCACCAAGTTACATCTCTGAACTGCTCATCCCCTTTCCCAGTTCCAGACCCCCTCAGACCTGCTCACCAATCGCTGCTCTCCATTCCATGCAGCCATTGAAAAACCAAAGGTGATGGAGCATATTCAGCTGCTGGCTCTTAACTGTGGAATAGTTTGCCACTAACAATTAGACCTTCCCCCTCCACTGATATCTTTAAAACCCGTCATTAACTGCCATCATGAAGACCCCACTCTGACTTTTATTTATTGTTTGTGCAATGCTGTTTATGTTATGATTGTATCCAGGTATTCTATGTTGTTGTTGTTTTGTTTTTTTTAAACTTACTTCTATCCTCTTATGTCTTATGTCTCTGTTTTTATCGGATCATTCCTGTGTTTTTGTTTGACTCTAAAGGTCAATGCAATAATGCCATAATTTAATCCCTTAAAGCCCTTTGGTCAACCTTCGTTATTTTTTTAGAATGTGTTCCATGAAGAAAATGTCTTGACTTTCCATTACAAATTACTGGTAGGAGTAACTGTATTACTTTTTTACCACCTGACACTGGGATCAGTTTGTTGTGTAATCCAATAAGCTCCAGTCCGTATTTCCCCAGAAGCCCATCTGGCTCACTGGCAGGGTTTGTTTACTGGCGGAGAGGCTGGGAAGAAGGGGATCCTACAGGACCTGGGAGACTGTACAATCTACCTCTGTCTGTGGAAGAAGAAAAAGAAAAAAATAACTACAAAACTTTATCTCGCCTACTTTTCTCTCATTCAGATTCTCGCTTAGTCGTCGTACCAGACAGCTGTGCGATGAATGAACACAGCTTGGAGCATATTTGTTTTTTGTTTTTTTAATTTCTAAATAAAAAAAGGGGGAAAAAAGGAGAGCCGAGTGCTGCTGAGCCACGACGAAATCTATCTGACAGCTTTCCAGAGAGTCTCTCTGAAATCTCTGCACTGGCTGAGAAAGAGTTGTCGCTTTGGAGAGAGCAAGCTGCCCGATAAAGAAACACCTGATTTCACTAGGAAAAAACAAAACAAATCAAGTCACCTGCAATGTTTTGCGCTCGCTGGAGGACTTGATAGGACTTTTACGAAAGACACGCTAACGTTACGCCACGCATGCCACAACCGACCGAGTCAGCAGCAAACGGCTCCTAAAACCCTCTGAATTAAGTTAAGGATCGCTTTTACACAGATTTCCACGTTTGCGGCTTTTGTTGTTTTTTTTTTTTTATTATTATAAATTTTTTAAGAAGATGCACAACAGCTGCGTGGGTATGCGTGAGATTTCTGTAAGTTGAAATTAACTGAGAGGGTTGGAGAAAAGCAGCGCAAACTTCTCTTGTGGCCTGGACTGGAGTGGTGGAGCCAGGCTAGGCGGCTAGCTGTGGCTAGCTCAACCGCTAGCACCAACGTTAGCTTGTGCTCGGGCAACAACTAATTTTTTACAATTTTGCTCGTTTTCCCTACACGGACAAACTCGACTTGGCCAATCTAACTAACCCATGCATTTAAAGGAGCAATTGCGTCCCATGCTTGTGTGTGTTGATTGTGCTTTTCCATGAGGTGGCTAACTTTAGCAGCAGTAGCAGCGCTAGCTTGTGTTTGACTGAACACGTTGGATTCGATCCTCCGCCCATCTTCCGGGATGTCTTGTATTTATTTTTGTTTACCTGTTGGCACACGCCGCAAAACAAAACCAGTTTCCTGAAGCTTTTTTTTTCCTCCAGTTTGAACTGTTCTCTTGGCCAAGGATTATTGTGTATTTAACCTGGACTGGTGCTGGACGGTGTCTTACCCCGAGTCAGTGATGTGTCTCCGGACTTTGTGTTCTGTTTTGACCGCTGTCTGTCTTGTGATGAGCTGTCATCGAGCGACTGGAGAGAGTAAGTAACACCAATTATCACATTTTATCTTTGATAACATTAACCATTTCACTTGCGTAAACTTCTCTCAATAAGTGGCTGACTGCACTGAATAATCGCTTGTTAAGAAAACATAAATTCTGCAATGCACTAAGGAAAATGATTTACTACAGACACACTCACATTTGATTAAAAAGTAAAAGTCTGATTCTGTCAAATACTGCGCAGTTTTCTGTCTGTTGCAGGTGAGGGGCTTACCGCTGAATATTACCGTAGTCCTTACTTGTGCCAAGATAATGGAGAAATGGTTGAATTAATTTACATTTTTATAATTTGGTAGAGATCCATAGACGTTTAGGACCCAAAATAATTGTAGGAATAATTATTAAGTCTTATACAGTTATATACAGATTCCACTGGAATTGTCCCCCCAAAATAAAAATAAATAACCTGCTGAGAAACACTGTAAATATATTACTGAGCAGTGTAGATACACTTCTTCAGTATTTTCATACAGTTTTGTTTTTCACTTTAACCACTAACATTCTGTGAGAGGTTATTTGATAAATGCAAGTTGTAGACAGTCACTGCGTTGAAGGGACAAAGGTTAACACTTATCGGCTATTTGAGTCTGCAGGAACTGTAAACAAAATGTTTTGTCCCGAATAAGTAAGTAGTCTGAGAATGTAAAAGAATTAATTGGCCGTTATTGCAGATCAGAAAGCCTTGGCTTATGGCTGTGGTCAGCGCAGGAATGTAACAATAAGCCCTCTTTACAGCTCCTGACAATCCCTTTATATTCACCAGCCAACAAGCCCGGGTGATAGGAATGAATGAACACGTTTGTAATCACCCGGAGACATTTTCACATTTCTCAAACACCACAGTGGCTGCACGCACTCACTGTCTTACACTGTTGGAATCTTTCATTTTAAGCAAATATTGGTTATACTTATGGGAAAATGTTAAGCAAACATTTGGGACTACTTGCTTGTTTAAACTTCTGTACAGTAAGTGTGCAATTTAGAGACAAGTCTGGTAAACGTACCCACATATTTTCCCATGTATCAGGAAATTAAGTAATTTCTTTTATCTAAGCATATGCATCACTGGTGGTCAGCTGTGATTTATAGGTATTATTTGTCTATAAAAAGCTCTTTGTGCAGTTTCTTTACTGTCTAGACTGTATAACGTATTGAAATAGTATTTGGCTTTGCTGCGTTAGTAGACCAATGGCTTGTGTTTAGTTCATGTATCATTACTTTGTTTTGAGTTTTACACTTTGAAATTTACTCCCAAATATTGAATCCAAAGTAACTGTAAAACAGTAAAACCAAATCAAAGCAGATTGTTTACCAAAATAATGCTTCAAAGAAGTGCTGTAACCGATGATTATTTTCATAATCGGTTAATCTGCCCTTTATTTTCTTGATTAATGGATTAGTCTTTCAGTCTGCAGTGACAGATGCTCGTCACAATAGCCTGCAGCACCAGGTGACATCATTAAATGTTTTGTTTTATCCAACCAACCGTCCAAAACCTAAAAACATTCTGGCATTTCGAAACTCGACGATTCCTCAGTTATCAAAATAGATGGCGATTAATTTTCTTTCTACGATTATTGTGGTGAAGGAATTTTGCTGCAGTGATTGATTTAGAGTGGTTCAATGGTGCGATGTGCAGTATTAGAGCCTTTCAATTTTTTTTTGTAAATTATTTAAATTACCCTAATTTTAGTGCTGTATAAATGAGCTTTATTGTTAGGCTATTATTAGGTATATTGTAGGTTTTTAAATAACAAAGATGACACCATTTTAAAACAAATTGCTTGTTCAGTGTTCACTCGTTTTTCCAGTGGTGCCATGCTGCAAACCAGCTGTACAGGAAAAGGCAGAACGCCATATCACACACAAATTTTTACATCACCATCTATACAGACTATTTTGTCTCTGAAGGGTGCTTTCACACTGCTCTAGATTTCTGAATGCTAAAGACACAGCATAGACCTCTCCAGTCATATCTGTAAATCGACGATCCGACTCTCATTTGCTCAGCTCTTTGCGCAGGGTTCAGTAACACAGCTTATGATTGGTAGAGATAGTGTCAGTCTGGCTTCCATAAGTTTCATTCATCAGAACAAATTCATTGCCCTCCTCAATATTAGCCGATGGGACACAGTTGGGATATATAACAGGTTTATTACTTTTATCACTCTATAAATATAAAAAAAACGATCTAATGTATTAGCCCATTCATTTTTACTTCCTGTTCTTTGAGAGAAAAATAGCTTCAAAGTTTGCGTTGTCACGCAATAATCTTGACACAGTGTTTTATTTGTTTCAGAGACAGACTAACAGCAGGTCCTCCTCCTATGATCAGTATAAAAAGTTTGTCCACGATATCTCCAGTATTTTGCCCCTGGTAGCTTTAAAATTGATACTGGTACATGGCAGTAGTTGGATTTTAAGAGGTGTCCTTAAGGAAAAGAAGAGCACAGACACTTTCACCTTTCATCAGATTTTTGCGAGGGGCGAATGGAGAGATGTCATCAAACCAGTTTGAGCGAGAATTTAAGACATAAATCAAAAGCAAGTTGTGTAATGCCCACCCCCTCCCCATTTTCCTCCCACTCCTCTCAGACTTGAGGGTGAACCACAGAAGGGAAGAGTGGAACCTGGGCCTCACACTGGCCGATTTCATAAGCTGGACTGACCAGTGCTGAAGTCAGGAAATCTTCAGCTCAGCTTGATGGAAAAAAACACTCAATAACACAAGCTTATATTTAGTGGCAGCGTTAATTATTATGTTAATTTATTTAGTATTGACTAACAGTTGAAAATGTTGGTGCCAGTTCATTCATGTGCATACGTGTCTTTTATTACATATTTCATACTTTCAACAAGCCCCAGTTTGGGCCTCTCTCTGTCTTTGGGCCTCTCGCATTTCAAGTAATATTGTTTATAGCTTATCATTTACATTTATGGTACATGGTTTATTTTTACCAGCTGCGACAGCATGTGGCTGGTATTGTTTTCATGTTGTGTGTGTGTGTGTGTGTGTGTGTGTGTGTGTGTGTGTGTGATGTTGTCAATGCAATAGCATCAGAGAATTGTGCTTATGTTTTTCTTGTTTCATACAAAAAGAGCAGGTCATATGCAACTGGTTTAAAACTCTCTCTTTTTTTCTGGTGCAACAGGCAGAATATTGTTTCAGAACAGCAGTAAGCGTTGTTTAATGACTTCCTGGGGTTTTCTTAAATCACTGGTAGTTTATTTATTCTTTTAAAGAAAACAAAGGCAAGTCCTGTGACTTGAGTGTAATGGTAATACATAAAAGGAACAAGCTGTGGTTAACTTTCAGCTTGGTTCACCTCAGGTTGTATGCTGAGGTCTCAGGTGGTTTGGTTGTCAGACTGCAGCGTATTGTTGTGCCATGATAACACATCACTTTATCAAGAGCGTCGAACAGCGGGGGCTTGCCATGAAGCCAGCGGCAGCCTGTTGTTGAGTACCACTCTGGCCAGAGGAGGTCTTGAGGGCGGGCAGCTATCCAATGACCCGGTGCCCGTGATTTACGCCTCCCGACAAGGAAGGCAATTGTAAGGTGATGAAACTGTCACCTCCCAACTGCCTCTCCAAAAACACTCAGACCAAAACACTACATACACACTGCCACTGCTGTCTCAAGTACCAAAGTCATGAGTGCTTTTGACATGAACACAATAGAATGATTTTTGCACTTGTCACCTTCAACAAAGACCGTCTAATCCTGGTTGACAGGTTCACGTTTGAAAATTATATACAGCTTGAAAATGGAGTAATCAGGCGCACCTGCACTCTTTCACTTCGACCACACAGGCGTCTGACAAGGAAGCCTTGTTGTGTCAGATCTTTACCGTTGACACCGTGCTCCTGTTTAAAGGAAATGTGCTTGTTATTGTGCTCTCACACGTTAGAGGTAATGATTACCCCAACTGCCAACGCTGTCACAATGACCACACAAACTTTAAAGGTTTTTAAAAGACTGATATGTATTCTGATGCAGCCTACGAGCGGACACATACACTAGTTGTTTCAGCAGGACACTTGCCATTTTAGTGTCAGCTTACCCTGCTGTCTCGCATGGCTTTCTGAGTTAACAGATGTCCTAAATTTAAAGTGAAGAAAAAAATGATAGGCCTCTGATTTTTATTTTTGTGTACAATAGACTGTTTTGCTGACCAGCAAAGAGAATAATGTGTAAGCAAGGGCAGCTGGTGGGCAACTGAATCGCCAAATGATCTTTGGTCCAGAGCCATTTCTCCACAGGATACACATCACACAGTCCCAAGATGGAACCGTGTGGTTTTATAGGCTCCTTCTTTTACTCGATTGCACTCTATTTAAAGTCCAGAGCCTGAATTACTTTGGGTTAATTTTATTCCCGTTTCGTTGTACTGTGTTATATTCTTAATGTGCTGTGCTTGCCATGTCACCCCTACCAGCTGGCACATTTAATAAACCACTCTACCTCTCTGTCCACTTACAAGACATTTATAGAGGAGTCCATACTGTTGAGGACAGCCTTGACCCTTTAGCACTTTCCCAAGAGGGCTGTATCTCTGAGTTGTTGTAATGTCACTTTCTGACTGCTACAATATCTAATCTTGTGCAGCTGAAGAGATGAAAACCCTCTCTTAATTAACTCCAATTGCAGCCAAGAGCCTTTTAAAATTAGATGCTTGTATGCGGACTTATTAAACATAGCCTTGAGCTGAAACAGTTGTGAGAATTCCAGCTTGTTTGACTTTGATATTACCTTTAAAACAGGAGTATGTTTTTATTTTTCCAATTCAGGAGAGAGAATTGTTGTTTAGTTAAAGTTGTTTTCAGTGTTTACAGTATACAGTATTTTCAGTGTTTACAGTATACCTTAAAACTGTGTAATGATTAGGTTTTCCAACCCTTCCTAAAGTGGATTACATCACGTCAGTTCAGAACAGTGAATGTATCTCGGTGACCTCGGTATTTTGTGGATCTGCGGTTAGTTTTAGCCTAGGTTGGACAACAGCAGAACAGCGAAACCTTGAAAAGGGAAGTGTTGCAATCACTGAGTGTTTGTGTTCTTGCATGCTTATTGAGGCCTCAGTTCTCTGTGAGGCCCAGTGATAATATCCACCATCAGTCTAACAACCTGTACTCCCCCACCACACCCCGCTCACCCGCATTCACCCCCTTCACAAGATCAGAAGCGCCAGTGCCTGTTTATGCTTGCAGCTGCAGTGAAAGCATTGTGGATTTGTACATTGTGCTCATGAGCACACAGTGGACAGATGGTGAAGCTCAGAGTGTCTAGAGTGGGCTCCCTTTAGTATAGATATGTACACCACTCAACACTTCAGAGTTATAGTTGAGTACATGTTGATGTTGATCTAAATTTAGGACCGTCTTGTGACCTAGGCATGATTTACATCAGGCGTTCGCTATGGTATCTGTCTGGATTTATGATCGGGACAACAAAATGTCATCATTGGTGTTGCATATACATTTTGCTTATTACTAATTATGCGGCCTTGTTTGCAGCTTAAGGTTATGTCAGATTGTGACATGGAAATTGTGCAAGTCACAGAAGTCAGCTGTCATTTTCATCTCGTGGGCAGATTTTCTTTCCTCTCAAATGTGGTCAAGTTGTATAGATTTCCTTTGCATCTGATTGATTTTTGGTCTGGTCACAGTCTGAACCAGATCACCTTTAGATGTCATCCATTGGATCCTGGCTTATTTGGTTGCATACATTTATCCTTTGTAATAAGCAATATGCATTTTCCCTTTTCCAGATAAGATATACAGACACAGATTGTCTTCTGATCATTTGTATACCAAGCCTAAAATTAAAAGATAATTGTGGGTTATTTTATCTTTTAATGATTATGAACAAATCGCCCGAAGAGACCAAAACCAACAACATATCCTGCTGACAAATGTTCTTGGTCGCCTGTGGACTGTATCACACAATGATACGTCGGATGATATGATATGATATTTTTAATCCTACTCTTTTATGTCCTTTTCATTAGATTTGTTTGGAATTTAATTTTATACTGCTTAAATTGCTTATGTCAAAACAATAATTCCAGCTCAAGGTCCCCTTACTCGTGTTCTCCCAAGCTTTCAAATGTATCTGGCTGCTCATATTTTTGTGCCAAGCTGCTAATTTCAATGTCAAGAATGAAACTTAGTGCTTTACTGTAATAGACTATTATTTGTGTTTTTAAATGTCACTCTAATATATTTCTTTTCCTTATGTAAAGCACTTTCCACAGATCAACTTTGCTTGTCTTGTTAGTGGGATAAATTAATGGTTGGTTTTTGTCCTTTGATTTGATTTTTTTTTTTTTTTTTTTTTATTTGATCTGTTACCCATGATTTAAAAAAAAAAAACCTAACCTAAGCCCTAACCTTTAAGCTTAGTTTCAGAGCTCTCCCCCAGCTGGTCGTCATCCATGTTGTTTTTATTAATAGGTTTTTCTTTGCTCACAGCATTGCTGAAATGGGAAACCATCATACTGCTCCTTTTTAATTAACCTTAAAAGTTCATCTGTCTCAGAGGAGCGGGCAGCGATAGAGATAGATTGAATCTAATGGCATCAGTCAATAGAAATCTGCCCCTCTAATGACTCTAATTGACAGTTCAAAGCACCATAGCTGTGTTCGGCTGTCGGGCTCAAAGTAGACTATGTATGGAGCTCTGGAGCCGGCCTAGTTGCTGTAGTAACCTTTGTGGTGCCTCCCAGTTTTTTTTCTCTTGCACAACAATACAAGCAACATTTAAATTCTGAGATGCACCTGGTTCGTTTTGCATGAGTTGTGTCATGTTTTTTTTTTTTTTTTTTTCAGTGGAGTTCCTGCTTCTGCCAGAGTTTTGTTCCTAAATTAAGTATTCACACATGGAGAAGTGAGTGCGGCCAGTTCTTTCTCTACTGCCGCTCTAAAATTCCTCACTTACACACCAGGGCTGCCATGTTCCAGTTTCCAATGTGAGCCACTATCGGTACGGCTGGAGTGTATTAGATTCTCTATTGGGAATGTGGTGCTAAAAATACTGGCCTGGCTGAAAGTGTACACTGATAGGAGCCTGGACTCACCACCCTGTGATAATTCGCCTTCTCCACGGGGTCACTCTCTGCTCGTTGACTTTACTGCAACTACAGAACCACTGTCCCCTCGTGTTGCACACCGCCAGCGTTTTTGTTCATAAAACAGTTTTGTTTAACTGTGTGTGGGGTCTTGTATGAGGGAGGCTCTTTGTTGTTGTGAATGTGTTCCTTGATGTATCTACAGTAGGCTACATTTGCTTCGCGCTCCTATGGCAGTTACCGTCAGTTTGATAGGAAATGTTTCATTTGGAGGTGGATGTGTTGAAAAGTACAGGTTTGTGGCATGTCATTCATGCTTACCATTCGGCAATGCTCCCAAGACCGCAAGGAGAGCTACAGATCTACATGTAGCTGAAAAAGAGAAATGTACTTTTTAACAAGCCAAGCTGCTTTTAATAGGCTGCAGTTAAAACCCATGTTAGGACAGTTAGCCTGTATTTTAAACAAGCCTCAAAGTTGTAGGCTGAACTCTAGATAATTGCTGCACAGTGAGCTTTCTGGTTAAGGTCATGGAGTGAAAAGCTTGTTGTTTGGTCTCAGCGATTGGACACCCTGTGTGTGTGTGTGTGTGTGTGTGTGTGTGTGTGTGTGTGTGCCCTGGTTGTCTTTTACTGTTATGCAACAGAAAGTGTAAAATGAGCTGCTGCCATAAAGAGGTGCACGCCTAGCTGTTATACCTCTTCCCCACATGGCTGACCAGTTGGCCTGATGCGCCCAACTCAGTGGTGGGTTGCTTGGTAAACAAATACAGTCCTCTCACCAGGCAGCACACCTCCAGCTGCACCCGTGACTTGTGAACTATAAAACTGGGGCTGGAATGTCCCACGATGCACCTGCAAAGGAAAACGTCTTTATGACTGTCATTACTTGTGTTATGTCACACAAAGCATATGTTTAAGAGGCTGGCCGATTTCCAGAAGAGAGAGCTGAGGAATTCCTCATTACGGTCAGCTTTCACACACACAACCCCCGAGTGTAGAAGGGTTTGATATGTTTTGTAGAGGGTTTCATGATCACTATGCTGTATTATCTACAGCTGTTATCAAGTAATTTGAAAGCATCAACACGGGATCTGACAACTTCTGCCAAGCTCTGTCACTACTTTTTGATGTTCGTTAGACTAAATTATTGATTTAAAAAAATAATTGACGGATAAATAATCTTAAATTGCAGCCCCTGTATTCATCTCTTGTATGGCATCATTGTGAATCGGTAGAATTTGAAATGACTGCGACTGTGAAAATGTAAAGTGTCTGCGTAACAGCATAGTTAAGGAGTTTCTCATCAAGTTGGATCATGTGTCTGGGTGAAGACTGACAAAGCCACAATTCGACTACTGGTGCAAGACACGACCATTTGTACTTCAGTTCCCCTCACAGACAAATATTTTTAATGCATTAGCTAATGTTTTTTATGGTCTTGAGTTACAGAGGCAACTCCACAAATCAAGTCAGCGTAACCAAGGATGAGCACAGCCTCACTCTGATGACAGCACTCCATATTTGACAGTGGCTCACTGCCAGATATGTGGTTGCTAAACAAAATGTCAGTGAAGATGGTCTGGTCTTCATCAAAGTCAGAGACACAACCACATATTTTTCAGTAAAATATTCCCTCTAATTACCAAAAGATCTATTTTTCTTCCTCCTCCTTAAGCCTGTCTGACTTCTTCAACCCTGTTTTTCCAGTTTGCAGAGCAGACGTCTTGCCTAACGCATCAGTCACGTTCAGTGGTTGTAATCTGCCAACAACTGCACCAGATAAATTGTCTTTGGGAATTTTTTTTTTGTTCACATCCGAGAGTCATTATATTTCCTGTTCATACCGCAATGCTGTTTAGTTACCCATAAGACTTTACTGTATGTTTCAGCCTTTCCACACAATATTGTCTGAGCCAGACACACATGAAGGTGTTTCGTTTCTAAAGAACTAGTGTCTTTCCTTTCTTGTCTTTTTAGTTTGTCCAAGCAAGGACATCCGGAACAATGTGACCAACCTGCAGACGCTCGAGAACTGCACTGTGATCGAAGGCCACCTGAAGATCTTACTCATGTTCAGGACCAAGCCAGAGGATTTCCGGGGCCTCAGTTTCCCCAAGCTGACAGTGGTCACTGACTATCTGCTGCTGTTCAGGGTTTACGGCCTGGAGAGTCTCAGTGATCTCTTCCCCAACCTAACAGTCATCAGAGGCAACAACTTATTCTTCAACTATGCCCTAGTGATGTTCGAGATGCTCCAGCTGCGAGAGATCGGCCTCCATAGCTTGATGAACATCACCCGAGGGGCCGTTAGAATTGAGAAGAACCCAGATCTGTGCTATCTCTCCACTCTGGACTGGTCCAAGATCCTGGACTCAGTGGAGGACAACTACATTATGGCCAACAAGAACGACAGAGAGTGTGGAGACGTGTGCCCCGGGGCGGCAATCGGAAAGACCACCTGTCAGACGACAACCATCAATGGACACTTCAGCGAGCGCTGCTGGACCCAGAACCACTGCCAAAGAAGTAAGCAGCCTTTTGTTATAATTCTCTAACACTCATGATATATTTTGCCTCTGTTATTATTAATTGTTAGAACTGGAGTCATGCAGTCTGCACACAAAAGCAACACCACCTAGTACTAATCCAAGACCATCACACTACAGATAACTGTTTCTGTTATTTGGCTTACCCTCATTGGTATAAATGGGGAGGACAAAATAATCTAAACAAATGTCAGTATAATTCCATCATGAAACTTTCCTGTTGAGTAGTCAAGCTCCGTTAACTTGCTTTTTCCAGGGCTTTCATCCACATTTCATGGTCTTCAATTCTCTACTATTACATTATTTTTTGCCAGTGGCTAGTAGCAGCTTCTTGTGCAGCTACTTTCTATCAACGCATCATTATTTCCATTCCCCTTTGCTTTTACCACACGTCTAACCAGTCTAACATTTACAGAATTCAGCTCTCCATTTGGACCAAATAAAAGCTGATGAGGGTCACTGTTTAAAACAAAAATAGTTCTTTCTTCGCGTGAGAATAAATGATGAATCGCGGCTTTAAAGTTGTTTTGCCAAAAGTTAGTTGTGTCCCTTTTTAGTATTGAAATGTCAGAGCTGTGTCATGTGCTCAGGTTTAGTTAAGTAGGCCAAGTTCTGTGTCAACGCAGCTTGAACCGTACTCTAATGTGATGCAACGCCACACCAGTTAGTCTTTTAATGTTTACTCTCACCAGACTGTTGTGCTGTCATTTCGCGTGCTGTGTGGAGGAGGTAAAGAAGATCATGGACGTCATGGCACATTTCTCGTTGTCCCCTATAAGCACAGCTCCTGCGACATTGCCCTGTTGCCACGCTGTTCTGGTTTTTACTGTTAAACGACAAGCCCACCCATTTCACACTGCCAAAGAGTTCAAGTTCGAGTGCTGACAAGAATTTTGCGCATGGGTGCTGTGTGAACAACTTGGCTCGCACCATTACGCAACACTGCGTACATTAGTTTAACAGTCCTTTTGAACCAGTTGCTCTGCACGTCTGTCTTTTCTAGTTGTTATTAATGTTTGTTTGGTGTGGCAGCTACATGCAGTTTCTGTAGAGTTGAGGAAGGCTCCATTATTGTGTTCGTCGGGCCGCTTGCCACTGAAGAGTGTTTTTATAGTTTTTCCACTGATGACTTTGTGATTGAGGTGATTGCTCATAGTCATCACAAATCCTCGAAGGCATTTGCAGAATAGGTCCACACGGCCCATTGTCAAATTGTGGTGATGTGGTGATGTTAAGGCGGAAGTGTTACATAAAGATAACTCTCACAGCAGATATGATTTCCTAATTGTGTGCCATTTTCTGCCAATGAATCAACACCAGATGCTGACTGGCAAGCACTAATCTCCAGTCATGGGCCTGCATTCGGCACGGGCAGGCCCTGTGGTCTTGTGGTCTGGGACCTGCGGTTTTTTGCCTACTTTCACTAAAGCATGAAAAGACCTGTTAAGCCCCAGCCTGAACCACAGGACAGAGTGCAAGGCATTCTGTGTCCTCTTCAGATGTACCCTATTAGTGCTTTTTATAGACCTGCTGTAGTTCTTAAAGCAGGCTACTTGTTGCATTCTTTCTGTCTGTTGGTCTCCTGCTGCTTGAGCTGTAGTGATTCTTTTTCACACAGTAACAGTGCATTTATAAACATAGATGCTGGATCATTTCAGAGATAAAGGTAACCTTAAACCTTTCAGCCTCCTTTCCATGCACAGTAGTTCACACTAAAATAGAAAACTGAAAAATTGTGAGATTGCTATACTTAAAAACTTTTGTATTGCAGAGAATAGGCAGTGGTTAAGTGCTGTAAGTGCCAGAGGTGACCACGGGTCACACACACTTTCTGTAGTCAGTACACCAGCAGAAAACAAAGCTGCAGAACCACAAGGCTTGGCTTAGGTCCCATGTTTGGAGTCACAACCCATTTCCCTTCCCTGCTTCTATAACGGGGGTAATTTGAGCTTCTCCCAGAGCAGCCACTGCTAATTTCCCCCTCCTTTTTACACCAAATTGGGTGCGTCCGTTCAGCAAAGTGGTAAAGGAAGGTTGCAAGAGGTGCTCATTATCAAAGCTGATTAGATTTGGCCACAAGCACACGAGAACACACACTCAACTCAACTGCTGTAATGGTGGAAAATACAAGGCATTGTCCTGAGAAGCATTTCTGTAATTTTTGCAATTAATTCTTTAAATTTTTTTTCGAATTTGGTCAAAAGAGTGTGTGTTGTAGAGATGTAATGGAGTTTTATTAAAGATAAATGGCAGACAAACACTTGCACACCATAGCTTCCTGGAAAAAGATTTCCTAACAGAGGTTCAACATTTATTGCCTATCACTGCATGTTTCTGTTCTTTTGTCATGTCACAAATTAGTTATCGGACATTATACTACACTTATATTTGGTATTTTTGGTATGTAAGATTTTTGACTTTTTAAACCACTAATCGACACCGTGGGCACTAGTTAACTGATTAGAGGAAATGTGACTTTAGCCAGTGTCATCATCAGACAGATTCATCACCCTGGAGTGAAGGTAGATTGCGATTGATCAATTAATGTTCTGCTAAGCTGCAACAGGCAGATTGTGGTGCATCTCATCAACTAGATAATGTTTTGAGCTATCACCTCTCTCACTAAATATATGACCTTTGCTGCGTGATGTAGCACCACTGCCTGTGTCATTTTAAAAAGCCTAAGATGTAATGTTCTTTCTGAAGTTAGCCAAAGTGCTTTTAATTTAAGGCATGGCAGAGTGCCTCCACTAAAAAATGCTGTGGCAAAACCTGTAGTTTGTCAGTATGCTCAATTGGTAGACATATTGGTAGGCGTCTGTGTGCAGCTCAAAATTTAAAATTTACGACCACGAGGACTGTACACAACTGCACATCAAAGATTTGCGTCCTTGTCTATTTTGGAGTGTATACCTGGGCCTTTAAGGTTAATCCAAATAAATAGCAAGGACTATTTTTGAAAAACCAGGTAATAATCAGTAGCTGTGAATCTCCTAACTCATGTTTGTATATACATAGGGTTTTTTTTTTAATCTGTTGTAAAATAAAGCATGCCTTTATTTCCTTATGAAAATTGAGTTGAAATTATGAGCTGACGTGAAGAGAAATATTACTGCTGAGCCTATTTTCTTGTAAGGAAGTACTGTTTCTTCCCAGCAGTCATTTAAAGATAATGGGCATTTGATTATGTTTTGGTAATGGCTGTTATGTGGCACAGCTTGTTTGGCTGTTAGCATGTCGGCCTAGCCTGAGCCCTGAAACAGGCTGGCAGCTGAAAATATTGGCTGTGACTCAATAAGAAATCAGGGGCTTCCTTTGAGATCTTACTTGTTTTTCAACTGCATTTCCAATGTTATAAAATGTTTTTTCAACAGTTCAGGTTATTCACTGGATTACGGGCGTTCTAAAACATTTGACTGGTGGGGTATAAAAACTATAGGTGAGATTATTGTGAAAGTGGATTGTACACACAGGAGGCTGTTCAGTTTCAGGCCTTGATATACTTGTGTGTGTGTGTGTGTTATGTGATATAATAATAAATAATAATGGGCCATATTGTCTCTTCTGGTTTTCCATTGTATTTTCACACTGTGACTGTTTTGATTGTCAGGCAGGTGTTAAAATGTGTTTGTTTGATGTTAAAAAGATCTTTCTAAAGTCTTTTAAAAAGTTGAACTTGATGAACCCCGCACAAACCCTGCTGGAATAAAATTGGCTAACACTCAAATCAGGCTCGTGTTTGCTCTCTTTGTGGAGCAGTTTCTGTTGCAGGCCCTTCACCGAGCTCAGGGCAATATACAGTAAATGAGCATGTATTTCCCAGGTGGCTAGTATTTTACACACATTATTAGAAGTGATCTTAATTATCTACCCTCTGCTGGAGATGAGACACCCAAGGGTGGGCATCCTCCTCCTCCTCCTCCTCAGCCACCACTGCAGCTTTCACCAGTGTTTAGGTCTGTTACATATTTAATAAGCTCCCATAAGGTGGAAAGCAATTCTTAACAGGGACCTCAGCCTCTGATTGGTTTGGCACTTTCCACACCTGTAGCATGTGTGCACCTGTAGCCTGTCGGCAAAGGGAGGATACTGTTGGTTTGATGCAGGCCGTCACCGTTGGGTTATTGCTATGAATCACATTTGAGCCAGATCAGGTGAGGAGCCAGAGCCAGACCTTTGATATAAAGGTCCTAAATTTACTCTTGGCACGCATCACATATATCTGTCCACCAATCACAAGATGGAGTTGGAGATTTGTCAGGGTCAGTGTGTGTGTGGGTGTGTAAGGGCAACACAGACATGGACTATAAATCACACAGGGACATAACCTCCGTGCGTGTGTGTGTGCAGACAGAGTGAACGGCTATTGTTTAGTCTTGCTGCTAGGAAACGGGAGAGTAACACTGTGGTGTAATCGTGGATATGAACACATCAGTCATTCACCCAGTCTGTATCGGAAGGAAAAGCGAGGTCACCAGTCACTACAAGGGTGAGGAGCGGTGAGAGGATGGGTCCCGCCTCACCGTTGACCTTAGCTCTCCTCTCTGTCGACCTTGCCGCAGCTCCCACACGCAACGGTCAACGCTGGCGCCACCACGATCCTTTCCCACTCCGAACAATTGGTGGTCGTAGAAGTTCACGGAGTGTTCTTCCCAATTGTTTCCTGTCTTTGTTGGTCTGCTTCCTCTCTGAGGTTATGAATGGATACAGAGGCCCGGAGTGCTGCCTCAGTAGCAGCAGACACTTTTATGAGACCAAAATACTGATGGGTGACCCATGGAGGTCAGCAAGGCAGGAAAGAGGACAAACTTAGCTGCTAGTAAAGCTGTCTGTGGGGAAATAGGAGGATATTGTTACTGGGCTTTATTATTTTGAGAGGGAAGTGACCCCTGCCATGACAAAACTTTGAAGGAACAGCTTCACTATATTGTCTTCACTGACTTGGTGGTGTAGGTCACTTTTTACCTGCCAGTGGTGTAAGCACGCTGCTCTTTGGTGTTTGTCTGCTATGTTGAGGCCTGGTGCGAGCCAATTTCAACAGCCTGATGAGGCTTATGTATTCATTGCCTGCAGCATTGCCTCTAAAACATGAACTGTGTTTGAAAGCCAAGCCCAACCTTGTCCTTCCTCCATTACATGAATCATTCCTGCTGTTTCTATTTTTGTCATGCCCCCCCATCCTTGATATAATATTAAACCTTAAAGCTTGAATCTGTTGCTCTCTGCACCGTATTTTGCTGTTCACAGCTGCAAGAGGTAAATTAAATTGTGTTCAAGCTAAAACAAAGGTGGTACAAAATCAGCTGAGCTGAGCTTGTGGAAAACACCAAATCTTTGCCGAGAGTAAACAGCTGTTCCACTGAATGAAAATGCCCTCAAGCCCCCCCCCCCAAAAAAAAAACTTTATTTACCATCCTCACTATGTGCAAAGTGCATTCATTGTCACATGTCTTCAGCACTGACTGATGTAATTTTATTACAGGACCGCAACATCTATTTTCAGAACAGAGCTCACAGAATGTTAGACCAAACATCATCCAAACACAATAAATACAGTACATGCACATATGGCCAGAGTGTTTACTACAAGTTATGGGACATAGATTTTCTTATTAGATTATAGTCTGTCCAAAAGAAGCATTACTCCTGCATCAGGTTTGAATTCCTTTCTTTATTTATTTGTTTCCACTGTGCAAAACGCTTCTGGATGAATAGTCAACCTTTTTTTTTTTTTCCTTTAACGTGTGGTGCAGAAAATTGTAAGTAAAACTTTATTTGTAAAGCACTTCTCAAGAAGCAGGGTTACAAAGAGCATCACAACCACAAAAATTAAAAAAAGTGTAGATAATTTTTTCACAAAGAAGCAAAAACATCAAGTTGTCTTGAGCTGAGATTTAAAACACTCAGCAGAGTTTTTTTGAAACCAAAAAAGAAAAGAAAAAAAGCAAATAAAGCTCCTGTGCTGAAGCTGGTGTTTGTTTGAATTGGCTGTGGCAAACCTTGAAATACAAACCAGCTTTATGTATTACCCTGTACTTGTGTTTTGCAGTAGATTACAATGTGTGAGACGACAAAAATGGCAGAAAATACTTCACTTGAATTTCCGTATAACCATATAACCCAATCAGCAGAACTTCTGGCCTGTTTGACCTAATTTCTATCGCAAAAGTTTGCTTTTTAATCAGGCATGAAAAGAGAAAAAGGAATGAGACAAGATCAGACAAATGCATACAAGTCATAAAAATCTGCCCCCTGTATTTTTCCATCCTCGGCAGTCTGCTCAGTTCATGGTTCAGTATGTAGTACGCTAGTCGACTATCCTAAATCCAGACCCCCCCTAAAAACACACACACACACACCGTGAGTCCTTTGAGCTGACTTAACTGCTCTGGCACTCAGTCTTATGGAGCTGCACCCTGCGAACCCTCGCCGTTCAGCTACTGGAGCCATTCCCATGGAATCCCAGACATTTCAGGCATTTGTTAAAGCTGGGCCGACAGGCGTTTCTTCAGCGCTGTACACACTCACACTTACCATAGCCATTCGATTTACAACATGTCACTGCTGTTGTCCTGCTGCTTTAATCAGATCCACAAGAAAATGGTTTTTTAATCTACTATCACAAGTTATACGCAACTTTTATTCAGATATTTTATCAGTTTGTTTTTATCATTGTTCTGTCAAAAAGGAAGGTTTGTATGATTTGGGTAAAAGATTTTTGTGTTGTCATGGTAATCCATTGTGCTGTAATGATTTCTTTTCACTGTCTATTGGCCAGTGATGTGTGTGCGCGCTTAAGAGTGTAAAAATATCATTATTGTCTAATATCATAACACCTCACTCCACAAAATGGAACTGATGGGTCAGAGCCAAGCCTTAATATTTGTACTGTGTTTGTACTCAAGGCAGCAAATGAATGAAGAAATAAAAATCATCATGTAATGGTGCTCGTGAAAATGGTATTTTGTGGAAGGGAGTTTATTCAGGGACTTGGATGTAATTGATTTCAGGCATTCTGCTGCTCTAAAGGTTGTGGGTGAGTATTTTTTTTACTTTACCTCTGCAAGGAAAGCAAAACAGAAAAACCAACTGTGAAATGTTGAAGTAGAAAATGGCAACAGATATGTGCATTCAAAACACAAGATTTTTTATTTGTGTTATAACACAACTCGAGGAATAACTGTAACCACTGTTGTTTGCTAAATAATTTGAGGTAGTAATCCTTGAGACTGTTCCTTTTTGGTTTCTTCCTTTTGTGATATTTCTGACGTGATGTTTATGAACTGCACTTTGAAAAGATCACCATGACCCTACATTAAATAAGGACCTGCACAAAATTCACACATTAATGTCTGTTTACGGGTCTTGGGGAGTACTGCGGTCATTCGTTCAGTCATTTATCAAGCAGTTTTGACCAGTTGGAGAGACGTGAGCTTACCAGACCACTATAGCCTGTTCTCCATCTCTGCTTGTCTAGATGCCTGAGGCCACATTAGCTGCTACTAGAATAACTATCAGCAAACTGTCAGCGGTCGAGTAGCATTTTGGGTAATGTAGGCACCAGGTTTTGACAAGGTAGAAGATGCATGGAGGAAAAAAGATGTTATCTCTGGTTCTGCTGCATTGATTTTGATCCTTTTTTTCCTGTTTTGTTTTTTTTTTGTTTTTTTTTTTTGTCCATCATGAGTCCGACAATGATACAGAGGTGTGACGCTAAAATCGGCGGAGAACTCTTTTGATCTCCTGTCTTGGCCTGTAACACTGGTCCCAGATTTTCTTTTTATTCCACATAACCTGTTGTTGTTCCTGCTGCAGATATGAAAAATATAGACAATTTTTCATCCAGAGCAGTGATATGTAGAAGCGGATTAAGGGGGACCTTCCTATGTGACTCTGGTTTTGCGATCACTTTCTCCCTGCTCACATTTCTTAATCTTTCTCCTCGAAGTAGGAAGATTAATAGCGCTGGTCAAAATTAAACTTTTAAAAGAGACAAAGGGCAGTGTGATGCTGCATTAATGAGACAAATGCTTTTGATGTCATAAGACGTAGTCAGAGTCAACCACCACAGAGCTAGTCATTGTTTCAAGCCTGACACTGAGACCTGGAAGGAAATGAAGATTCAAGGCTGTGGTGTGCGTCATTTGCCTGTCAAGCGGCCAGTGTAATTGCCCATCAATGAGCGAACGGTGTTTATCATTTCCATTCCAGTCACGGACAAACTGGATATCCTGCCTTCAGATGACAGCGGCGGCAGGGTGACATTAAAAAACAAAAAGTGCTTTCCCATGTTGTTTGTGTGTTTTTGTTCTATTAACGGAGGCCGGGGACGGTTAATGAAATTGTTTACGGTTCCTGTTGCTGTCCGAGTCGTCTCAGCCGAGCCTTGCTGTTGCTGAGTCAGACCACAAAAAATGAGACAAATAATCCCACGTCATTAGCCGCTGCTTCTTTATCACGTTTAGACCACAATGTTAATCTTTTCCTTGACGCATTTGATTGTGCTTTGATTGATTGTGATTTGAATTAGATTGATCACAGATTGTTGCTCATCCGTATTTTCCTGCATAATTGAAAATTTAGACGTCACAGTGTTTATTTTCGGTCCTTACTGATATCTGTCTTGGGTTTTCTGTGTCCAAGAAGACTAAGACAACAAAAGGAGTTCATAAATGACGCTCGAGCAGCACAGACCAGGTGAATCTTAACAATACAAAGAAAAGCAGCAAATGCTCACATTGAGAAGCTGCAACAAGCAAATGTTAAGCATCTGTTAAGTAATCAGTTATTAAAATGGTAGCAGATTAATTTTCTGTCAGTCAACTTATCGATTAATCGGCTCATCACTTTAGCTCAACAGTGATTAAAACAACAAAAAAAGAACAAACCTTCACATTTGAGATACTGGAAGCAGAGAGTATTTGGGATTTTTGTTTGATAAATGACTCAATTGATTGTTCCATCAAAAATGTTTATTTTTTTCAGTCAGTGAATCGTTTCAGCGCTGCTTCGTATTAAACTGTTTTCAGCTCTTGAAAAATGAATTTCCTTTATGTCTGCGGGGCCTCCAAACAACCGTGCTGCTTTTCTCTCATCATCTGCTGTTTGATTCAGATGTTAATCTGGATTGTCATAACAAAGTAATTGATTAATTGTGTAGTTAAATGTCATTGGACAGGGTCACTTATTTGCTTTTGTTGCGAATTTAACATTGCCCAATTTTCCTGTCTATACAGGACCCTTCTCGACTCAAACGTCACACACTCAATGAATTGATTCACTGTTGATTTTATGTCTATTCATCTTGATTTGCCGTCATCTCGTTCTTATTAAGGGTAGAGAGGGAGCTGCAGGAAGTAGAGACATGTTTGGAAATAGAAGTGGAGACCTCTACAAGAACTAAAGTCACTGTCAGGGAAGTGGATTTTGATGGAAAAGTATGAATACTAAAGATAGTGTACACTGATGTTATATTTAAAGTTAAGGTAAAAACATGTTTACTTGTACTTCCAAAACAATTTACCAGAAAAATAGGGGTATTTTACCATGCAGAATAAAGGACTTTGAGCCATCACTTCTGATGGTTTACTGAATGCACCGGTTCAGCCCTGCATACAGGTTGGTCAACTTGTGCCAGCAAGTCTGTTGTAACAAAACCTGTGTGTATCCAACAGAAACAAATGAAGTAGCTGGTTGGGAACAACCGTTAGAAAACACTGACATGAAAATTTTTTTTATTGTACAAGTTTGAATTTGCAGATTCAGTTTGGTTAAAAAATGTGGCTACATTGGCTGTGTGCAGATGTGTGCAGATGGGTTAATGAGCAAGAACCGCTGATTGTTGTGCTTGGATGTTACATTGGATGTTACTTGTGCATTTTGTTCTCAGTCAGTTAGTTGATTAAACGCTTATTAGCTTGACAGAAAGTTTGGTTTCTTTAGCTGAAACCAGTCAGTTTCCTGTGTTATATTGCAAATTGAATATTTTGGGATTGGCTTCTGAGAAATTGTTTTTTTTTTTTTAGCTTTTATGACATTTGGCTGTAATGTTTATTCAGAAATTAGTAAATTAAGGGTTTTTTTGTCTCTTCATTTTCTTTTTGCCTTTTCTTTAATTCTTGCATGACCTCATCATGCCTAAATGTCTGGTCAGTTGTTTTGCTGTACCAAGCAGCAAGTGCCAAGCAATCCAGGTCATGTTTGAAACATATATAAAACTTCAAAGTTTAGTTTTGGTAGTTTATTCTGCACTCAAGTTGCTTCTGTGTTGTTCTGTCAGTTGGTTTTAAGAAGTGAAAAGTGTGGAAACATTCAAAGATCACCATTTTCAAAAGCACTTTATTTGTTCTTACTTAGATTCGTCTCTTCTGGGCCTTCAGCAAAAACTGTCTTTCATAAGAAACTAAATACTACCCTTGTCATGGCCGTGGAATTTTAATTACCAACCAGCGCACCGCCACAGTCCTGTTTGGCATTTTCTGGGGTCTAATATGATCTCAACACAAAACGCCTGAATATGCTGTTGTTTCATCACTGCCTTAAAAGGAACCTGGAAAAACTCACCACAGAATGACTTTAGGGAGGATTGTGGTTAATGAAAAGTACCGAGGTTCTTAATTTTGGGCAGAAATCCCTGAGTTTTAGGGCACGGTGCAGTTTGGTACTATCCTTGTCGCCTTTGTAAACACAGTACTAATTGCTTACTGGTGCGCATTTTAAGGTTGGTAGGAACAACAAAGAAAGGAAACTCTTCATACAGTTTGTGTGTTGGTTGCAGAACAGTGCAGAACAGCAGACAAGGAACTGTTGTGAACTGTGAGTCATTCCTTGCAAGCAATGTGGATTCTTTCTGCCTTTTCGACACCCCACGTCGTCGAAGCTTGGCGTTTGCTGGCAAGCCGCACAGATCTGTTTCTTCACCTCCCCATTCCAAGCTGGCATTGCCCTGACAGGGTGTATTCATCTCTGACACACTGGGCCCTGGAGTAGTGTTGGTTTGTTGTTGTTGTCCATTTCGAGCTTCGGGGATCGAGCGTCTCATTGTGTGGCTCTGCCGCCCTTATTCAATGAAACCTCTGCTAATGAGATAAAGAGCCAGGCATTTCTGCAGCATTATTCTTCAGCCTTCATGTGATCCTGCTGCACTTCGCACAAACCGCATGACAAGAGATCAGACAAACCCTGACCAGTGCGCCAGCGAAACCAGTGTATGGAGGATAAAGAGTTCAGAGGCACACATTCAGTGTCAAGACTTTTTTTTTTTTCTAAAAAAAAAAAGCTGTATCCAGTCATAAACAGACCTAAGTCCAATTGCTGAGCCAGCACTTGCCTCCCTAAAACTGCATTGATTTATTGTTGTCAAGTGATTTTACTCTTCACAAATAGAAGATAAGTAGTGGAGATGCTGACAAGACCGAACTCAAGCTGAGTAGAACTAATTGACAACAAACCAAACAGAGAAAAGACCTCTGCTCACTGCTCACTGTGTTAGCTGCAGGGTGTGTAATAATAATGATAAAGAAACTCTCCCTGTACTTCGAGATTTGCATGTTTTTAAGGAAAGAATGACAAACTCCCCTGAACTGTGTCTTCAGCGTCCTCCCTCACTCTGGGAGATCAGAGATGGCTTGGGGTGGCCCCACACTCAAAAGTCCTCAAGGTCTCAGCCTTGAAAACATTTTTGACAAGCACACAAGAAACAAGTCTGTTTCCTTCAGTGTGGCCAGTCTTGTTTATATTATAAAAGTCTCTATGATGTCTGATAGTGAATAATACAGCTAATTTAGGATCAGCTACCAGCAATGATTTTGGCTCAGCAGACGTGGCCAAGTCAGCTGCTGGCAAAGTGAACTGTACAAATCCTTTGGACAGTGAGGGGTTTGTTTTGGTGCATCATGAAAGTGGTTGCCCGCTCGTTCTCTCAGGTGGCACTCAGCTCATGTCTGAGGCTTGACATCAGTCACTGAAATGGATTGACCCACATTAACCCCTGTGTTTTTTTCCCCCCCTAAAAGCCTCTGTTAAAACATCATCATGTAATATTTAAGCCTAAACAAGATGGATTGTAGGGCTGCAACAAACAGTTATTTATTATTATCATTCATTATTCTGAGAATTACTCCTTTAACAGTCATTTAGTGAAATGTCAGAAAGTCACAAGTTCTTAAACTTTTTTTGTCCAATCATCGGCCCAAACCCCAAAAATATTCAATTTAAATTTACCTAAAACAGAGAAAAGCAGAAAATCGTCACATTTGAGAAGCTTGAACCAGCAAATATTTTGCATTTTTGCTTGATTAAACAACTGGAACAGTTAAATGATTATGAAAATAGTTGTTAATTTTCTGTCTTTTCACTAATCCACGAACAAACAACTAATTTCAGTTTAATTTAAGCTGAAAGATGGTGCAATACAGTTAATCTTTCAAATAATTTTGTGGTTAATCAGTGAATTTTCTGTTGACTAATAAATTGATTAACCCAGCTCTTGGTTTTAGCTCTAATGCAGTGTTTTTTATATCTTATTTAGGACTCTTGCATAAATACATACATGTAGTCGTCATCGTTGACTGAATAATAATTAAAAGGCCTGTTGCAACATGTGTTGGATCGGAGTCAAAAATGATATGCATCCATTTAGAAGGAAAACATTTTCATCCGACATTATTGAAAAATATATTGGACACAAACTAATTAAACTAATTTCAGTCAGTTTTTTTTAAGAGGAGGCGTCAGTTGTTCAGACATATATCTTGATCTGGATGGAAATTTTGCAGTTGTTCCAGGCCCGCTGAAGTCTGTAAAAACTACTAATGAGTTGTAGACATGATGAGGCATGATCCATCACCCGAGGCAGGGAGCTGTTCAGCACAATACTGACATAACACGATTGTCTCAGCAAGAGTCTGAACCCGTTACTGAAGAAAGCACCACGTTTCTCTTAAAAAGGACTTCTGAGAGCTTGCTCAAGGGCTGCGTTCTTCCCTCTGTGTCCACCCAAATTTATGTGCATGACAAAAAGAAACCAAAGATACTAAATTAGACCTGCTTGTGTTTTAGATTAGCATAAAAGCAGCCGATTCATGGTGGTGAGAAGGCTGAAAGAGCAGTGCAGTGCAGCTCGCTTTAGTTCAGCCCCAGCCTGTTACTATGTGGCTCTCTTGTCGGTTTCTTGCATACCTCCAATTGCTGCCCCTGCTGCTGCTGTCTGACTGGCTGGGAGTGAAGAGAAGCGAGAGGGACACAAAGGGTTAAACTGTGCGCCTGTCTTCCTTGGAGATGCGAGAGGCCATTTGAATGGCTAGCTTCTACAGCTAGCCAACACATTGGCTAAGGCTGAGGGTGGATCTTCTGCTGGGTCTGTACTCCGGCATGGAGCCCTGCTGCAGGATCAGGAGTCAAGTGAGAGCAGACAGCAAAGCTTTTGTGTGCGTGTGTGTGGATATGTGTGCAGGGCAGCTTTTGAAATGAACTTTGGAGGTGGAAGGCAAATGAGATGAAATTTTCTTTTTTTTTTTTGCTTTTTTTTATCAGTGTGGAAATCATCTTACTGTTTGTAAATCCCATTGCGGGGCAGATTATTTAGACTAGCACACTGACGCAGATAAAAGGTGGTTATATCATTTGTTTTTCTAGCACTGTGCCCCCTTTAGCTTCCCCCTCTCACTGCCATTCTCATATTGCTGCTGCCCTCCCCAGACATACACTCTTAATGTGCTTCAAGAGCTTACCTCCGTTAATGTGAGAGCACGGGGGGTCCGTGTTGTTTTGTTCGTTTAAGGGCTGACCTCATGACACTAATGAAGCCAAGCAGTTTTGGACACATGCTCACTGAGTCATGCTTAACAATACAGAGTTCAGAAAGTTGCAAAGAATAACAGATTATTGAGAACACAGCACCCAGTTTTGCTTTACGTGGCTAAATGTTTGTTCAGACCCATAAAATAACTTACATGCTCACATATTTACGATCTGACCTGTAACCTGCCCCTAACCTCAGTGACTCATTATCTCCCGTGCTGCTGAACGATCTTAATCTGGCTCTCATGGATGAGAAGCTAATCTCAGCAGGCAGGTCAGTCTTCTGTATTTACCTCTGAGAAACCTCCACATATCCTTGCACACTTGTCCTCACACCTGCAGTGAGACAACAGAACACACATAAACTGCTGTATACACGCACACACACACACCTGCCAATCCTGAGAGTCTGTTATGTAACATGCTTATTTACAGGCAGACAGACATGCAGACGTGTGCATAAACAGCCAACCTACAGACTTGTGTCTTTGTCCTTAGTTGAATGTGTTTACGCCCCAGAAACATCACTGAACCTTTGTTTGTGTGTTTGTGTGACTGCCAGAACACCGTTTCTTTCTGTCAGCGTTGATTTCTTCTGCGTGCTCACAAGGAGCTTGTGTTTGTGTCCATGTTGCTAGAAAGAGGCCTGCGCTTAAATTTTGTTCAGCTACTTTAGACGATTTGGGGCTTGTTTGTACAGTTGGCACTGCAGCCAAGAGATCTGCAGTTCATCAGTGTTTATCATGTGCCATTGTAATGATGTTGTGAGATTATTTTTATATCATGAATTGCGACACAGTGCTGTGCACGTAATGCTGCAAATCTTTCCTCAGTGAACATTAAAGTGAAAAACAAAATAAATAATTATAAAAATCAATTTGTTTTCTGTTGATTCAGCACTAACCAGCTAGACTCTTTGATTCAGGATTTTCCATATCTGAGCAGATGTTGTGATATATACTTAGTTCTTCTCTCTATTATGATTTTTTTCCCCCCATGTTTCCTTGCTCTTGTGTAATAGCTCTTGCCCAATATACAGTGCTGTTTGTTTCGGTCTACAGATCCATAAAGACAAGAACGAAACCAAGCAAAGCCATCTTCCACGTGTATTACTTGCAAAATGCTGTATGCTTTAAAAGCCAGTTTTTCTTTTGTCTCTGTCTCACTTTGACCAAGCCTTCTGGATAAGCGCCTGTCTTTTGTCAACTAGTGTTAAATCCCTGCTGTTTGTATTCAGCTTGTTGGCAAATGGCAGATGATCCTATGGGCTGCTGGCTAGTGCTGTGAGGACGGATTTCACCCCTGCTGACAGAGAGATACAACCATATGAGATTTCTTGTGGAGCTAAAGATACAGAGATATACTGTCACTGGGGCCTGATTAAAATTGTCTGTGCCATCTGGGGAACTGAAATATGTACGGGTTTGAATGGTGATAAGCTCCTGTTTCCTGTGTCTCTCTTCCTGCAGTTCAAATTAGAACCTTAATACATAACCCTTTCCTTTCACATGACTCACCTTAATTTCATGTGATGAGTTTCTCTTACTGGCCTGACCTTGTTCTTCTTCTCCTACCTGCAGTGTGTCCAGTTCAGTGCAAACACCGGGCCTGCACCAAGGATGACCAGTGCTGCCACGACCAGTGCCTGGGCGGCTGCCTGAAGCCCAACTCAGCCAGTCACTGCGTGGCCTGCCGCGGCCTCCAGCATGAGGGTAACTGTGTGGAGCACTGCCCCGAAAACCACTTCACCTACAAGGGCTGGCGTTGCGTCTCCTACTCCTTCTGCCAGGATCTCCACAACAGATGCAAGCGGGAGAAGAGCCCCGACTGCCACGAGTACGTAATCCACAACGGTGCCTGCATCCCTGAGTGTCCCTCCGGCTACACCACCGTCAACTCCTCGGGGTAAGTGGACACTCATGCTGGTCTGCTGGACTCTTAATGGCCTGAAGGAACAATGATTAATCAGTGAAGCCGGCTAAATATTCTTCATGCATACACGTAAACACACAAACACGCCAGAATTTAATACTGTAGTAGCTTGCCAACTTGTTGAATCTCCCACATGCTTGTAATTTCCCTAAAAAGGTATTGGTTTAGGCTGCTAAAAATAAAAATGTGCTTTAATTTATAAATGCATTTGGCATACTACATTATTATTATTACATGAACTTCGGAGTATTATGCAGTAATCATTTGATTGGTGTATTTGACCCAGAAACTCTGGTCAAAATGGGGAAAAGCGAATTGATTCAGAGCTGTGATCAGTGACACAGATGAAAAAATAGAAATGCAACAAATAAAAAGTAGTCTTTATTTCAGGGGGGACATTTAATGTCTGATCTTTATCTCAGAACAGACAGTTACAAAGGATGTCATATAGCAGTCCAGTAAAAACAAATGACAAACTAGTGAGAACAATAGCTGGAGCTGCAACAATTTGATTAATTGATTAGTCGACAGACAGAAAATTAACTGCAGCTCATTGAAGAGCTTCATTAATCTTTCAAGCAATTTTTCAGCTTCTCAGATATCTCAATATCTTCTTTGTCATATATCACAGTGAACTGAATATAGGTACAAAAAAAGACAAGACATCACTGTGGTCTCAGAGAAATTACAGTGAATGACCACCATTGTTTTAATAGTGATGGAGAAATTAATCAAAAGAAAAAAATATAAGTATACAAATTCAGTGTCAAATTAAAAATGGTCTTACATGTAAAAAAACAAAACAGAAATCTTGCATAGGTTCCTGCCTCAGTTTTGCTCGTCACTGTGTTTTTTTGTAGCACAGGATGACAGTGCAGAAGCTGAAGGTCAGACAGTTCTCTTTATATGTGCACATACACCTCTTTTTTTTTGTCTGTGTGTGAGTGTGTGTGTGTGTGTCTGCAGACAACCAGGTCAAAGTGGTGCAGCGCAGTAGGAGTGCTGGCACATCTGTGTTTCTGATTTTGACTCTAAATCCATCTGCTTCATTTTATTTTTTTTTTTTAGTCGCCCACTTGCTGCACAAAATTGATGGTTGTTTACCAACCGCTGGTGTCTGCATTGCAGTGTGCAAGCTATAGGCAAATGTGGAAGTGTTTTTTTCCCCTTTTCTGTACATCTGTAATTTGCAACCTGTTATGCGTCAATCTTTGTAGCTGCATCCAAACAGACTTCCCTCTTTACAGAAGGGTGTTGTACTTGCGCTGACCTTCACTGCCTTGACACCTTCATTGACCGTGACGGGCCTGTTGATTAGTGTGGGCGTGCCCACGAGCACAGACACTCCAGACAGCCCTAATCATTCTAGGAGGCTGAAACCGCAGCTGGATCTTTCAAGACTTGTTGTCTTTTGTTACAACATGGCTAAGTGACTGGCCCGCCGTTACCCACCAGAGGAGTCAGAGAGACATTCGGGGACGGACTGTCAGTTCCCCGGCGTGCTGTGCCTCAGCTCCCCGCTTGGCTGACTGCAGAGAGATAGAGGGTCTGTCTGGCAAGCAACTGCAGCAGCATAGTCCAGGCAGTCTGTCAGTGACAATGGTGATGACAAGGAAAAGTGATTGTGCTGCTGCGGCTGCAGTGTTTGTGTCGTCATGTGTGTTTTCAGCCTTTATTTATCCACAGAGGGTTTGCCAAGCACATAATCTCCATTTCGGCAACATGCAGCTTCACATGCACAGAGTTACATACTGTACATTTACACCTGAGAGGTTACTAGTGGGGACACTTTGATCACATCCAGCTCCACTGGAGCAGGTAAGAGCGATGTGCCTTGCTCAAGTGCACCCTAGAGATTACTGAGAAGGAAAGAGAGCCACTGATTTTTTGCTTGCTGCCCAACAGGCCCAAGGTTTTGAATCAGAAAAAGAAGGCACACGTATCCAAAGAGGTGCTATTAAATCAAACAGGAATTGAGAGGTTCTCTGATTTATTATAAGTCAAACATTTTGAGTTGTGCAACTCTTCATCACACTTTAAATACAAATACAAAATATTCTTTATATATTTCCTTTGTATGTTTTTATTTGGTGATTTAACAGAAATCAACTCATTAATTTTAGGAAACAATAGAGTTTGTTGTAATAATTAAAATGAATCTTGATAAAGTGAACATCACTTTGTTACAATACATCACATTAATCTAAATTTATTTTAGAAAGCTAATTACATTCAGCTAGTTTTATATCTTGATAATATGAAGTATTATAATACATTTTTAAAATTCTTGTATAATTTCCTTTGGCCTGCATTGCATGTGTGTCGCTTACGTGGAGGTGGTGTTGTCGAAGAGCTCCACCGTTCAAATTTTCAGAATAATACTTGAATAAATGTAGTCAGCAGGAGCCCCTCAGATCTTGATCTGCAGATGTGGTCACCTCTTGCCAGGGGTTTAAATCAACAGTGCTGCTCATCGAAACCTTTAGGCTACTGTTGACCTGTGGTGAACCCAGCTGTGCTCATATCTCTGCCTTTTCTCTCTAACTCCCTTTCTGTTCCCCTTATTGCTCATCGCTTCTCTTTGGCATCTCCACCCCGTTTCTGGCTTAAAACTAAAGCTGTGGAAATGAAAGTGAACCAGATAAAGAAACAATCCCCATGACCTTTTTTATTCAGAGGACACAGAAACACTGTTTTCAACTATTTTGTTTTTTATTAGTTAGGCTTTTGCATTTAGTATAAATACATGATGAATATACTTATATATATTCATCATGTATTTATACTAGATAAAAGAAAACAATAAAAACTGCAGAGCCATTAGCTTCCACCAGCTTCCATTATTTGGCATTCACAAAAGAAATGGCTCATGCTTCTGTAATTGCCCTGACAACTTACTCAGCTGTTGCTGTACAAAGGCATTCTCACCTCACAAACCAGCCAGCAACAATAATACTTCAACACATGTGTTACCTAGGACGACGACCACAAGCAAACAGCCCATCATCATCTAATCCTCTAAACCTTAATTCTCTCAATTTGAAACCTTCAAAAAAACGTTCTCTGCAGCATGTCGCTGCTAAAAGATCAGGCCGCTGTGGGAATCTCAGAGGCTGTAGAGATTGCTGTGTACTTTGGATTTTACATCATCAAAGTTTGCACTTGCCGCATTATGACTGTGGGGATTGTACAGACGGCTTTTCAGGAAATAGGTTAACGGGGTTGGCACACAAAGGCACAACCATCTACCTGTTATGAGAAAAGACTTGTTATGAAAACAGGTCAAGTTTTGGGTTAGTTCATTTTTAGTTAAAACAAAACTAAAGTTCAAACTGGCACTCAGGCAAGTTTAACTGTCAAGTGTTGTTTTTTTTTTTTAATGTGTGCCGTGCAGCTAAGAGATTATTTAAAGCGCCTCAAATAAATATTTTCACATAACAATTGATCGCATGACTACTTGTTTGTGAAAGGCGTTGCTTGTAGTTTTGAATCTTCAGAGACTTATCACCTGGCTCTGCAGTTCCCCCGACTCTCATCACTGTTTCCTGCCACAGGCGGCTGCTTTCAGTGTAAAGCTGTGAAACCCACTGAGCACTACCTGCCCAGCACCAAACACCAGATAGACAGTTCAGAGACTGGTTCACACGGTGGAACATTTAGCTGCTAAAAAGCCAGATATTAGAACTAGAAGAACTAGAGGGTGAACATTGAACTTACATTCATCAGGTGGACACAAATACAATCCCAAGTGTTAATGTTGCTCTGTGTCTGCTGATGTGTAAATAGACAACTGTTTGCTATCACGTTCGCCATATCAGTTGAAAACGTGGTAATAAGTCAGTGTTCACTGCATGTTTCTGTTGCCATGGGATGGCCAGGTTTCAGGAATTGCAGGTTTAAGGTTCTGATATTTCTGTGCTGAAGAGAATCTGAAAGAAGGTTGAAAATGACAGTAACGTAGTTCACACCAACACACAGTTAAACAGTTGTTCTGATCAGGATTTGTTTGTTTTCTTTTTTCCTTTGTTCTGCAGGCTGAACTGCACTCCCTGTGCTGGGCTCTGTCCTAAGGTGTGTATGGGCTTGAAAACTGTGGACTCTGTCACTGCTGCCCAGGCTCTGAGAGGCTGCACTGTTCTCAATGGGAGCCTCGTCATCAATCTGCGTGGAGGAAGTGAGTATCTGTGATTCGTTTGGTTGAATCACATTTAAAGTTCAGAATATATGATAACAGAGAGAGATTCATGTTTCAAGCAAGCAAGCAAGCAAGCAGTAAAAATAAAATAAAATGAACTGTGCTTCTAGAAAACAAGGTGGTAATTCCCAAGTGGGTTATTGTGACATATAACAAATTTGAACTGTATGAATAACAAAAATCAGCATAGATTAATTTAATGTAATTTAATTACATTTAAACACATTGAACATAATTCTCATTACCGAAGTATATAAGTAGCAGTGAGAGTTTTATGCTTGTGGACTTTGAATTTGACCATGAGTACACATATAAATATACCAAAAACAATCATTTTTGCGTCAGGGCAGACTGAATGGGTTAATAAGACTGTGATTTAAAAGAAGAAGATGAACCTAAAATTGAAAACACAGAGACAGAAGAGGACAGTTTGGTGCCAAAGAGCAGCTGCCTGGGAGCTTTTGCACTAAGCCTGCTGCAGATTCAGGAGTCACTTCAAAGACTTGTGTCTTTTGGTTTTCTGTAGACAACATAGCAGCTGAACTGGAGGCCAGCCTGGGCCAGCTGGAGGAGATCACTGGCTACCTGACAGTGCGACGTTCCTACGCCCTCGTGTCCCTTTCGTTTTTCCGCAAACTCCGTGTTATTCGTGGAGAGGAACAGGAAATCGGGTGAGACTCCGTCTTCTGAGCCCATCTCATCCTCGCCATTTCAGAGCCGCCTCCTGTAATTATGAGTTAAAAGCGGAAGGACTGACCTTTTCTAAATGTCTTACTGTGGTAGCTGTTTTTGGTTAGACTTTCCCAAATCATATATGAGGCTTCATTCAGCCGAGGTGGAAGACAGTTGTAGCACAATGGGCTACGCTTACAGTAGAAGTGGCAAAGGATGGGCACAATGCAAATTGTAGAGTAATCATACTGAAATACTTTTCTACTCATGTTACTCAACAAGCCTTTAAAAATAAGAAAAACCTGTGCCAAATATTAAATGGATCATGAAAAATATGTTCATGCTGTGTTGTTTGTTCTTTTCTAGGAATTACTCTTTTTATGCCCTGGATAACCAGAATCTGCGGCAGCTCTGGGACTGGTCCAAACACAAGCTCACCATCCAGCGGGGGCGCATGTTTTTCCACTACAACTCCAAACTCTGCATGGCTGAGATCCGCAAGATGGAGGAGGTCACGGGAACCAAAGAGCGGCAAGTGAAGAACGACATCGCCTCCAAGACCAACGGAGACCAGGCCTCATGTAAGAACCTTGTTTCTGGAGACATGTTAATTGTTGCTGGAGTTACTATGGCAACAGGAAACACAAAGCTGGCCTTGGGACAGATGCAAACATAGTGATAGTTATTGTTATGATGGTCATTTCCTGTCCTGTGGTGTTTGCAGATGTCTTCCCGCAGACCTTTTACTGACACAGTTTAATGGGAACAACCAACTGTTAAACATGGTGACACGGTGATATAGGATTTCTGTTGTTTTTGTTAGTGCACAGAAAAAAAGCAAAAGCATTAGAGTGAATATACAATTAAAGGTATTGAACTCGGTTTAGAAATTAACATTAAACGGGCAAACAGATTAACACATTAAACAGGAAGTTTAGTGCATGGAAATTCATTCTTGACCCAGGGCAAGCACATGACAAACTAATCTTAACCCAAAGGTTCATCTTGAATCCAAAAGCTTTTTCTGAGCTCTTGACTGCATTTCACGGTCTGCATTAATTAGTGGAATTGGTTCATTTGTCATCACATGGGCTGGGTGTTAATTGTCAATACCAGGTGGTCATATATAGATGCGAGATTATAACCCCTGTCTGCATTTAAGGATAGTGTCTGGCATCGGATATGAATGGCCTCCTTGATCTTTCTCCAGCTGTCCACTGACTCCTGCTCGATGACTTTGATCCCTTTCCTGTCCCAGCATACAGGAAGGCTTTTATCCTAAATGTGCTATTACCCTACTGAATTCTTAACTCAGCCATACCGCTCAGCTCTGGTCCTTGAACTGTTATTTTGCTCTACAGTTACGTAATTCCATCCAGCCTAACTGAAGGCAAAAAATGATTTTCACGTGTGTACATAAAGTAAATGAAATATAGTTTGCTTGTCAGCTAAAGACCAAAGCACATTAAATCAGTTTTTCATCGTAATTTAGGAAGGTGGCGAACAGTCTCTTATGTAAACCTAATCTACTTAAAGTGATTGAGTAGGTGGAGGTAGGCAGCTGCCCCAGGACATTGGGTTGTTTTCATACTAATTAAACGAAAGCAGATGTTTCTCCACCAATGTCTCCCTATAAGAACAATTTCAAAGCTTGTATTCTGCTGTTTATTGCTTTTAATTGATCAACGTCTCTTCTCAGGCGAGAACCACGTGTTGAAGTTTACCCAGATCCGAACCATGAGCGATAAAATAATGATTAAGTGGGAACCCTTCTGGCCGCCAGACTTCAGAGACCTGCTGGGATTCATGGTGCTTTACAAAGAAGCGTAAGTTAATTTTCAGTCATCAGTCACCCACAATCACAATCAGACTTGGATCTCTACCAGACAAATGCTGCTTTCAGCTGAAGCACTTCATAGATAAGAAGAAGCTGAATAGAAACATCTACATCAGTGAGATCTGGTCGATGGTGATAATTTCAATTCCTGCTTCACTGGCTCGTTGCATCACACTTTCAGAGAAATTGTGACAAGATATAAACATCTGAAAACAATGCATCTTCTAACTGATAAGATAAATTTATGGCAAACATATCGTTTGTTGTTTGTGCTGATTCATCAGTCGAAACAACTTTTAGTGATGTTGCTGGTCCCTTAGAGGTTTCTCTGAGCTCTCCTCTCTTATTTTCTCTGAAATGTGTGTATGTTTTCAAGAAGTGATATTAGTTTTGATTATGATAATTTTCTTCCCGGCTACTTTTTCTCACCTAGAAGCGAAAAATGCTATTTTGGGTGTCATTTCCCTTTAGAAGTTTCTTAGCTACTGTTCTGCCACTCTGGATGACACCACTTACGGTAAGCTAAGGATTAAACGAGAACTCCACAGAGTTCAAGCATTGCACTTCTGTAACACTGTTGGGCTCTCGATGAACAATTTTTAAAAAGTTCCAAATTAGATGCAACAGAGCGAGAAATATCATCTTTTTTTTACTACACACATTTTTCTTACTTTTGAAAACCTGACACTTACAATACTCTCGATGCAGCTCGACCACTGACAGAGACACTTTTTTTTCTTACTTCACACCCACAAATTTTTTGCATCTTAACACTTGTAGTTTTCAGCCCCAGCTGGCTTCTTCTGGAGCCATGTAGGTCTTCATACAACTCATTTTCTCCCTGAGAAAATAAACAGACTTTGATATGGAAAATCATTGCAATTCCCCTTTGAATTTGCCCTTTGAAATTGAATTCCCTGAGTGTGTTTTAAGTGTTTATGTGCACCGTCACTCTGGTCCATTGCATGTTCTTAGTGAACCAGGCAATCACACTCTCCCTAGTCACCAAAATGAGAGAGAAAATGTAGGAAACTAGAAAACTAATCATGATACCAAGCCGAATGAGAGGTAATCAGAGGAAATATTTTGTATTCAGCACCACAGATGGAAAAATTATGCATAAAGATCAGGCTGTTAGCTCTCTTTTTAAAACATAACTGCCTGCAGTAGCATCACCACAAAAACAAATATGAAGGCACCTCTTCATTTCCGCACTGTATTTTACAATTTATGTTATGTGGGTTGCATTGAATTCATTTGAATAAATAATTTCTTAGTTCTCACTTGTTCAGATCTAACTGTTCTTTTTCTGAGAAACCGACAGCCCCATACAGTAGTAATATCATCAGAAAATATCCTGGAAAATCCTCTGTTTGAACCTGCATCATTTGGGGGTCTCTCTGGTCTCAGTGGTGTTTACACAGCTCTTTTCCTCTCCTGGCTGGTCCAGTAAATGCAATGATAAATCGCTGGAAAACATCAAACTGAAACTCAATATCCTTTCTCAAGGGAAATACAATTTTAGGCTTACGTATAACACACTTTTCATTTGGATACTGTTATTGTTTTTCCCCCCACGTAGACCTTTTCAGAACGTAACCGAGTTTGATGGGCAGGACGCCTGCGGCTCCAACAGCTGGGTGATAGCTGACGTGGACCCTCCACGTCGAGCCACAGAGGGGGACAAAGAGCAGTTTGAACCGGGTCATCTCATCTTGCCGCTGAAGCCCTGGACGCAGTACGCCATAATGGTGAAAACCCAGCTCTCAGCCTCTGATGAGCACCAGGTCCACGGAGCCAAGAGCGAGATCATCTATGTTCGCACCAACGCCACCAGTAAGACTGGTTCAGATTTGTGTTGTTCACTGGTTCTTCAGCAAACACATACTCCCTTGTTGTGGTTGTCCAGAGCTTATTTCAGCATTGATTCAGGAGTCCAGGTGCCAAAGTGATTGAAAACAAGATATTGAGTTATATGTGGTATTAGAAGGCCTTAAATGTCCAAAATCTAACTTGTGTAAGTACAGATTATGGTTGTGTGAAGTTCTCGTAGTGGAAAAGGCCTGTATGTGCATTCTGAGTCACCGCTGTAACAAATTCTCCTCAGATTGTACAAGAGTTCATTCAATTATTTTTAGGCTCATCTTGAATCCTCATTTCCTGCGGTGTTACTATCATTGACTGGTGGATTCAGAGTGGTGTGTGTCAGTCTGGCTGCTGCCAACATGTCCTTGGCACAAGAACTGGGAAGAGGAAGACAGATGGCACAATTCGCCTGGGGTGCCACCGACCTACAGGGCGCTACCTCGTGCAAGGTGTCTGCATCAGCCGGTCATGCAGCGATCATAAATCTCTTCCCCAGAACCTAATTGTACTCTGCCACCCACAGAGTGTGTCGTGTGCATTTTGGGTTTGTCACAATCATGATGGCCTGTCTGACTGGCTTCCTTTAACACAATGTGCATTTCCTTCCTGATAAACAACATGACAACCGTCACTCACATAAAACAGGCTTCCAGCAGAGAAGCATCATTCAGTCAGCCAAGGGAGGGTTGTTTTCTGCCCGCTCTCAGTCTGTGTCATATTTTACCAGCATACCTTGTTAGAAGGGCAAAGCTGTCATCACAAATAAGCCTTTGCTGGTGAAACTTAGTCTGACAATGCAGTCGGACCAGTGTGTTGCACCATCATGAAACGGGGGCAGCGTAATCACACTGTGTCAACGAAGCTCAGGTCTGTGTGTCTCCTTAGGGTTCAGTCTGGCATCCTCACGCACCGCTCCTCCCTCACATCTATCCTCCAGCTTACACAAGCTACACATAATGTACAAATGTCAACATCTCAGCCTTTGTTCAATGATCATTTTTACCACCGTCTTCTCAGAAATGTTGCTCCACTTCAGGCCAGGACATTTTTAAAATGCGAGGTGTCTTTTATTTTGCCTCCCACTCAAAAATCACATTCATATGTTGACTCAAAAGACGTCTCGTCAACGCTCAGATATAAGGTGATGCCAGTCGGTGTTCAAGCCACATGACGCTGGTAACCTCTTTTTCTACTTTCTTATTGTCTGACCACATTGATGTGATCGGGCGATAAGGCAGAAACACATATAGGGGGATGATTTACACAGTAAGCATTTGTTCCGGTCCCCCTCCTGCTTCTGCAAACCACACACTGACTCATGTTTGTTATGCCTCCTGCATTAGTGCTGTTAATTTATGTTTATGAAGTAAGGTCGAATTAAGAACAGGAAAATATGTAACTTTAAAATATGAGGTACCTTTCAGCCATACCAAGTCATACATGAAGTATTTGGGAAATTTCACTCATGCACCATTTGGGATGCATATCATGTAAAGTTGGTGATTTGTTAGAGTTCTTACAGTAATGAGGAACCAAAACAAGATGTTACATAAACAGTGTCAGCAAGCATAAATCTGAACTAAAACTGAAGACCTTAAGTTTCTACAAATAAAATAAGGCTTTTTTTTTTTTTTGCACTGATCAGTTTAAAATAAGAGAAAAGGTATCATAACTGGATAAAGTCACAATTTTATATGAGGAAATGAAGGCGTGTTGAAAAATGTACATAAATAATTTTAATTTTATGCTCTCACAACAAAATTTTGAAACATACAAAATACCACTGCTGCCAAAACTCCTGAAAACTAGAACTGAAACTAAAAATCTAAACCACTGCCAATCACAAAAAAAGAACTAAACTAAAACTACCATAAGACACACTGAAAACCACAATTAAACAAAAACAAATAAAATAATAAACCAGCACTGGGACAGAGGGTGAGAAGTAAGAAAATCAGTATTTTGTTTATTTGGCTTTTACTAACTATAGAGAAAATGTGAATTGGTAGCGCTGACAGTGTTTATATTCCAAATTGATCTATGTTTGGGGAACACAAACATCAAGTAGTGTAATTACCAAACAGAAAAACAGGGGGGTGGGGGGGGGAATACCCAGTACAGGCAGCTGCACAGAGCAACACCCTGCCAGTAAAGTGTGACATGAAATGCAAATTAGACTGAAACAGCATTTTTCTTCACGAGTGTATGAGTTTTAATTTGGAAAAAAAAAATCATTAGATATTATCTCGGTCACCTATTAATGTAATCAAAAAGTAGAAAAAGTACAACCTTTTATGATAATAATCTTTTCAGTATTTACTGTATTTTCACAGGACGTCCTTTGGAGGGTAATTATTGTTTTCTTTGGTAAAGCTATAATGAAATTCACTTTTACATGAGGGAAACTGGAAACTGGCCAGGTTTTAAAAACAATCAGCTCATGGTTTTATATGCTAGCAGTATTTCAGAAAAGAAAAGTTTATAGGGCAGAAACCTTTATTTAAATTACTTACAGAAAATCAGCTTTTCAGGAAACTGACTTTTGACAGTTCTGTGTTACTGAAGGTCACCGAAGTGCCTCCACTGACATTTACATCATGTGTATTTACATCCTGAATGCGTTTACATGACAGGAGCATATATTCCCATTATAGACCTTCTTAATGTTTCAGGTTTTATATTTTTCTTCATAATTTAACTTATTTTTAAATAGCTTTAAAGCCTTGTTTTTAAGGTGTTGATGTGTTTTTTGTTTTGCCGATGGACTAACATTTGTCTTTTTTTGGGGGGGCAAATAAAGTGATTGATGGTTTGAAAAATAAATACATGTATGCTGTAGGAAGTATAGCTGTTTATGAGGGTTTTTCATTATTCATACTGTGACATTTAATATATGTTGTTACTCTCCCCTGTACCCAGCAGTAAATGTTCCTCCTTACTTAACTACTTTCTCTGTATTTCTATGATTTCTCCCCAGAACCCTCGGTCCCGCTGGACCCAATTTCCTCATCAAACTCTTCCTCCCAGATCATCCTCAAGTGGAAACCTCCCAATGACCCCAACGGCAACATCACTCACTACCTGGTCTTCTGCCAGCGCCAGCCTGAAGCCAGCGAGCTCTACAAGTTTGACTACTGTCAGAAGGGTGAGCCACATTGTTTGTGGTAGTCCTGCTCTTGTGTCTGTCTCCGTTTCAGTGGTTTTGTGTGTCTGACTGTGTCTGAGAGCAAGAGAAAGAAAGAATGTGTTTTGCCAGCTTTCCATTAGTTGAAGAGCTCTTCACACTCAAAGCTGTTGACTCCTTCAGGTTGCTCCAGTCTGCTCACAGGACGTTCTGTAATGACTTTGTGATCTGATTCTCTTTGACGGGTAATTCATATCAGGTCAAGTCAAGTCAAATTATATTTATATAGCAGCACATCATAACAGAAGTTATCTCGGGGCGCTTTTGATATAAGGTCTAAATCATGTTCTTTACAATATTAGATCAGAATTTTATTTTGATTTTCCAGATATCAACCTACATTATGTATAAATCAACACAGCTAAAGGACACAATCCACCACAACAAACTTTACACCTTTTTTTTTAACCACCAAAAATTTAAATCTGCTTAGAACCAGGAAAAGAAGTCTTGCTGTGAACTGGATGGCAATAATTTTTTTTACATTTTCAAGGAAGGTTTCATTAGCTGTTGAAGCCCTGGCTCAGCCCACAGTGGCATAAAATTAAATGAAACTATTATAATCACCAAAGCTGGAGTTAAACATTTCCACATGACAGCAGAGAAATGTCTAAGGCACAGTGTTCATGGTGCTGCTGCAGGATGAGACTGCAGAGCGGTTTTATCTTTGAGTACATTTTAAGCATAGAGATCTTGATGTGAATTGAACCATTGTTCTTGATAGGGATAGTACTATTGTGTACTGACCATGCAAGAAAATTGGGTGCAGTAAAGGTGCAGGAATCTTTTATTTGGGTGGCTTTATGTAACTTAAACTGTGCAAAACCCACCACTGAAACAATCAGGATCTTCCCCCTACTCTGGCTCAGGTTCACTCAAAGTTCAGACATTTATCTTAGTTGAATTATTCCTGTCACAGCCTGACCTATGTCGATGCCCTGCCATCACCGCCCTTCCATGTTAACACACAACCAAGCCCAAACTTTCCTCTTTTGAACTCCCATAACTCCCACACATCCAGAAAGATGGGAGTCTGCGGGGAGGTCATGTCACTAGTAATTTACCTCCACTGGAGAGGGTGAGGACCTGGGGAAGACAATGACAGACATGCCCCTCAGGCCTGTGTGTTATGTGGATACTTGTGCATAAGACTATGTTATGTGTCTGTGTTAATCGCAGCTGTTCTCTCTGATTGATTGATTGAGTTTCTGTTTTGTTTTGTTTTTTTCCCCGTTGCCGTGTCTGACCCCATTTCACCAGGGATGAAGTTGCCATCGCGGGTACCCACTCAGGTGGACAGTGACGAGGAGCAGAAGTGGAACCAGACAGAGGAGCAGGGCCAGGGGACACGGTGCTGTGCTTGCCCCAAAACCGACAAGGAGCTCAAGAAGGAGAAAGAGGACTCAGAGTACCGCAAAACCTTTGAGAATTACCTACACAATGAAGTCTTTGAGATCAAGTAAGACAACTGACAACAGAATTGTCTTTTTAAGAATTAAACATTAAGAAAATTGTACTGTTTGTGCTTTGTCACTCATGAAGTTTGTCCTCAAGGGAATTGTTTTTTGAGGTTTGAGTGGAGCTGGACTAAATCCGAAAGGCTTTTAGGTTTTCTTTTTTCTTTTTCTTGCCCTCATGTTGTCAGACTCAATCCAGTTCAACTTTGCTTCCAGTTTAACTTCCCACACAACAAATTAAAGTTCTCATTGCATTATCTTGTGTTTGGTATTTTGATCACGCAAAATACTGTCATTAGGACTGATTCAAATCGTGTTGCCATATTATGCTTATCTAAGTGTCACTGGAGTACTAGGGATTCAGCTTACAGACCCGTCAGGTGCATGGAAGAAAAGTGGTTCATACGACGTGTTCCCCAACCCCATCAAGTGTTTATGGTTTGATAAATAAAAAATATGTATGTATATCTTCTGTGCATTTTAAACATGCCTTGCCTTGTCTAGACGCACGAGACAGCGACGTTCCGTGATGGGCATCGCCAACCGAACCCACCTCTTCCACACCACTGCCCCCAGCCCACCAGAAGGTACGCAGATCCCTGGTAATGAGGACGAGGAGACATTCGAAAGCACCAAGACTGTGGTCACCGTCCACGCCAAAGAGTCCACTGTCATCTCCAACCTGCGGCACTTCACCAGCTACCAGATTGAGATCCATGCCTGCAACCACCCGACTGACCAGGCCCGCTGCAGCATGGCAGCCTATGTCAGCGCCCGCACAATGCCTGAAGGTAAAAATTCGTGATAGTTTGTCTGTTAATGAGGAGCTAGATGATGAAGGTACATGTAATAAACCCGGTCATTATCAGCACCTGTGGAAGTTTCCTTATTTAATAAGAAAGAACTGAACTTCAGGATTCACATTTGTTTATTTTAGCATCTTCTGAAACTTTCACTACTGGTACATTTTGCACTTTGAGTTACACATTGCACATTTTACTCCAATCTCTTAAAGCTGCAGTTATAAATATTGTTATATTAACAATGGAAAAAAATATTTGAGTAATAAGAAAGGTGTCACTTGTGGTGACAAATCAATAGATAATTATTATTTGACTCTGCAGTTCCCTTCTGTCCCACCCCAACATCCTGTGTCAATCAGAATTACATATAATTATGGAGGAAATTACACAGTTTCATGAGCCTTCTGTTGCTGGCCAGGCTAACTATGCAGCTCATCTTCTTTTCCTCTCCAGGTTTTTTGTAACGTTTCATTTTTCCTTTATGTTACAGCTAACAGTGTAGAGACAGAAACTGGAAAATCATGTAAATGCAACATGTCACTATGCACTATGTCACGTGGCTGCAACAAAGGTTACTCCAAACAAACCTGAGGTTCAGTTGAATTATGATTCATGAAACCATGTGACTTTGTTCTACGCAGACAAAGCTGACGACATTGTGGGTCCAATCGCTTACGAGGTGACCGAAAATACAGTGCACATCAAGTGGCTGGAACCCGTAGCCCCTAATGGCATGATCATCCTGTACGAGGTCAACTACAAGAGACTGGGAGACACTGAGGTGAAGAAACACACCATACACACATATGCACACACATCTGTTATGCTTTTATTGCTCTAGTGTACATAGTGATGTGAGTCATTGGGTCACTGAGTACATGGGTTCATTGTAAGTTCACCGTTTCACGTAATTATTCATTGTTACGCAGAAAGCACTTTTCGTATTCCCCTTCCTTATTAAACTCAATAGCTCGGGCTACGAATGAAAGACCATTTCACTGAGAATCAAATTAAATGTAACCATCTTAAAACTAACAATGCAGTGCAGACAAATTAGAGAGGCAGTACTTATTACTTGACTTGTATTTTGAAATTTAGCCTTATGGTCTCAGTAATGTAATTTCTTTGATTACTTAAATGGAGAAGTAATATTGACATTGCACCATGTTTTAGTTGCTATAGAGACAGGTCTACAAAACGCAGACTGTTTTTTGCTGTGGAAAACAATAAAAAAAAAACTCAGCGGAAACATGAAACAGAAAATGAGTCAAAATGTTATTTTAAACATGATATTTAAAACTGGGAAGTTAAGAAGCAGCTGTTTGTCAGCGATGTTGTTTTCTTCTTCGTCCACTGCCTGAGCCTCAGTGTTGCTCTTCTGCAGGAGTTGCACTATTGCGTGTCGAGGAACATGTACAAAGTGACCCGTGGCTGCAAGCTGAAAGTGATGCATCCTGGGAACTACACAGTGAGGATCAGGGCCACATCACTGGCCGGGAACGGATCCTGGACTGAGCCCACATATTTCTACGTTCAGGATGCAAGTAAGTCAATTTCAATAGTTTTATTTTTGTGTCTGGCCATTTACATGCACAAAAAAAATTAGGTGTGTTCTTCACCTAAAATGTGACTCATTGTCTGGGCGGATGTGTTGAACAGGCGATCCTCTCTACATTGTGAAGATCGTTATTGGGCCGGTCATCTGCTTTGTCCTGCTGCTGTTTGTGGCTGTGGCGGGATTCGTCATGTTCAAGAAGAAGTACGGAATTACCATATCCTGTTCAGTGCCATTTTCTCACAATTTTGTATTTTGCCATCCTTTAAATTAAATGCTTTTCTCTTTTGCCTTTTAGTCAAACTCAAGGGCCAAGTGGTCCCATCTACGCTTCTTCAAACCCAGAGTATCTCAGTGCTAATGATGGTAAGCAAATGTTTTAAACATCTATATTCTAGAAGCTGGGTTTTTTAAAATTGATTTATAGAGTTGAGTATAGACTTAACTAGACTTGGGCAGTGTTGATTGGGGACAGGCAAAGTTTCTCTCTGCTCTCCTTAATGTGAGGTTAACACTAATGCATCTACCCGCATGATTTTGTGACAACTAGTCTGCTGCCAGCTTTGGACCAGTGTACAATTCACAGTAGAGCGATGTGGAAACGTGAAACCTCCAGTGCACGTACACTGAGAATGAACCTTTTTAGTGAAGAAGGAGACACCTGTAACTCTTTATTCTATGGGGCCGTAAATTCCAATTTAATCTCTTAAGATGTTTCTCGGAAAGAATCATATAATTAATTTGGTGCTAATTACAGGTAAAATAGAGAGTGATCCATTGGTACATTTCCTAATGCTATTTGTTAAGTTAGCACAACCTTGAGACTTTCATTCAGAGGATAACAGGTGAGTTACACATGCAAACTGTGAAATGTGTCTACAAATAAACAAAGAATTGAAGAATAAAGTTTCCAATGACACATGAATGAGTAATAAGGAGTATTTTTTATAGGTCTTAAAATGTTTCTGGATGACATCATCAAGTAATTAGTCTAATTAGTAATTAGTCTTGTAAAGATGCTAGTGAATAGGCATATTATCCAGTTTCTTGCCTTGACCTGGTTTCTCCCACTAACCTGCTTTCTTTTGCACGTAAACTCAGTCATCATAAGCTGTTACAGATTCCTGGAAATGTGTTTGCAGTGTACGAGGAGGACGAGTGGGAGGTGGCCAGAGAGAAGATCGCCATTTTGAGGGAACTGGGTCAGGGCTCCTTCGGAATGGTCTACGAGGGCATCGCCAAGGACATCATCAAGGGCGAGTCGGAAACACATGTGGCGGTGAAGACGGTGAACGAGTCAGCCAGCCTGAGGGAGAGAATAGAGTTCCTGAACGAGGCCTCGGTCATGAAGGCCTTCAGCTGCCACCATGTGGTAAGGAGAGACGGCATCTCTTGTGAGAGAAATTCATGTTGGACATAAACACAAAGCATTCTGGTCTTTGTATTGATCTGTGACAGTATTTACAAGTGCTAGATTGGGTGTCAACACAGTTCTTGACATAGAACAGTATGTACTAAATGTCCCATCATGTGCAAACACCACACCTCTCCTGCATTTAACTGTGAGAGGAGGCAGCTGCTTCACCTTTTTGTTAGCAGAGCAATTCTCATGGTTGCGTAATGTGATAAAACCAGACTACACTGAAATGAAAAACACCCCCGTCCTTGTCTCCCAGGTGCGTCTGCTGGGTGTTGTGTCTAAGGGCCAGCCTACCCTGGTGGTGATGGAGCTGATGACCCACGGAGACCTGAAGAGCTACCTTCGCTCTCTGCGACCGGACGCTGAGGTAAAGAGATCACAAGACAAAGTGAATCTGAAGTGTTTCAATAATGCTCATATAGGATGTTCTTTGGCAGTTTGTGATATTGAATCTAGGAAGATGCAATATAAATATACTTAGTCTACTTACTTTACATGTAAAAACACAGTGGTCAGCTGAAACCTTACACACATACACATACCTGATTAAATTCCACAGTTTAGTTTTGGTATGTGTAGAGATGACTTGTATGTACAAGGTGATGTTCTATTTAAGTGTCACCTTTTGGATTATGTAAATGTACAGGTGGACTGGAACAGGATCAGGATTGAGCTGCTGGATTTTGATAGGGGACTTTTATCAGTCAGCACTAAAGTCATCTAAAAATATGGGAGCAACCTCACACAGGCTTGTTTGGAGCTCAGGCCTCTTTATGCTTCTTTATGCCCTAAGAAATAATACGTATGTAAGCTTGGTGTCAAAATCAACAGTAAGTCATGTTGAAGTGAAGAAAAAAGTCTATATGTCTATATGTAGTCTATATGTTAGCAGATCATAAATTAAAAATCTCTTCTTGTGTCCCTCAGAACAACCCTGGGCGTCCACCGCCCACTCTGAAGGAGATGATCCAAATGGCTGCTGAGATCGCAGACGGCATGGCTTACCTTAACGCCAAGAAGTTTGTCCACAGGGACCTGGCAGCCAGGAACTGCATGGTAGCTCACGATCTCACTGTCAAAATAGGAGGTAGGTTTTCATTAAGCACAACGCACGACACAAGATTTGATTTGGTTAAAGCCACGGGTTTTAAATAAACAACATTCAAAGACAGATTTGACTCAGGCGCAGATTTGACTGTTACTATAAATCCCATCTTTTCTTCCCAGACTTCGGCATGACGAGAGACATCTACGAGACTGACTACTACAGGAAAGGAGGAAAGGGCCTTCTGCCCGTCAGGTGGATGGCACCTGAGTCTCTGAAGGACGGAGTCTTCACTGCACATTCAGACTGCTGGTCAGTGACACTTCTATTGTTAGGTTCATGTGTCAGTATAGGTTCTGCACATGGTGATATTGATATAAGTGATAGGGTGTATTAGTATTATCTCTTAAAGGAGAAAATGAGTGTGGAGCAGCCCTGACATTAACATTTTAAGAAATCAGGTTTTGTGTTGCAAACTCATAAAACTAAAATTTCAGAATATATAAGCAGCTCATCAGTTGCAGCTTCCTTTTAGTACAGTGCCATGCTTTTTACTTGACACATAGATCATTTCATTTCACTTTGTAATTGTATTTTTGGTGCTTTTGTGATAAGTTGGTCAACACAAATACTAATCTTCCAAAGGCAATTCATTTCCTCCTGAGTCCAGACCAGAAAAACAAACAGTAAACACATTACAAATATTAAAATGTGAGACCAGAGCACTTGTGTGCTTTTCATCCAGCGTTGTTTACCAGCATTGCAGCCACTGCCTCTACCTGTTCACGGCGTCAAGTGTTTACAGACACATTTACTGTCAGGTGTCTAATTGACCTGTCCTCATTCTCCCTGTGTCGCTGTTGTTGTCTCTCCTCCGCCTGTTTGCCAGGTCATTCGGGGTTGTGCTGTGGGAGATCAGCACGTTGGCCGAGCAGCCGTACCAGGGCCTGTCCAACGAGCAGGTCCTCAAGTTTGTCATGGACGGAGGCTACCTGGACCGACCAGACAACTGCGCTGACAGATTGTAAGTACAAGAGCAGGGTTACATTAGGTACAGACTGAGAAAACAAGAGTTGTATTGCAATACCTAAATTATTTCTGACAATCTGAATAAAGTCAGTTTATTTACATATCACTGTAAACTGGATATCTTTGAGTTTTGGACCTTTGGTCAGACAAAACAGGACATTTGAAGACCTCAGCTTGGACATTTTTTGTGGTTTTCTGACTTTTTATAAAGCACACAACTGATTAATCCAAAAAATAAACTGCAACTTGCAACAGTGAACTAAAATTTAGACTTCAGTATCATTTAACCATGATCTCACTCTTTCTGAATCTTCACCCAGACACAACCTGATGCAGATGTGTTGGCAGTACAACCCCAAGATGCGTCCCACCTTCCAGGAGATCATCGAGATGCTGCGTGAGGACCTGCATCCTTCCTTCCAGGAGGTCTCCTTCTTCTACAGTGAGGAGAACAAGCCGCCCGAGAGCGAAGATTTTGACCTGGACATGGAAAACATGGAGAGCATCCCGCTGGACCCCTCGTCCTACTCCCAGAGGGAGCAGTGTTTGGACAGGGATGAAGCCTCCTCCATGGGCCTGAGGGGCAGTTACGAGGAGCACCACATCCCGTTCACACACATGAACGGGGGAAAGACCAACGGACGGATACTGGCCCTACCACGGTCCAGCCCCTCCTAACATACTATACACATCCCACGTAAAACACATTGAGGCTATAGATTTAAATATATTTTTGTCTTTTGTTGTCGTTTTATATAGATCACACTTTTATCACACTCTCTTCAGAAGACCCTCAGTGCAAATCTCAGGACCTTATTTTTCTCCTCAGATGCCACAAACACACACACTACAGAAAGTCCACTCACGGACGCCAGAAGACACTTTTTTTGTATTTAAGGATGAATCTCCCACGCCTCTCTTGTCCATGATTGTAGTTTATATACTGTATATATATATTGCCAAGTTTGTGCTAGACTGGGTGGATAATGGATTCAACTGTGAAACAAACTCTTGACAAACAAGAAGGCTGCTAAACCCACTTGTCCCTCCCTGAGTCCAGACTGTATCCCTCCCCCCAATTCATCAAAAGGGTTCATCCCCGGGTTGCTAAGTTTTGAGAAAAAAAAAAAAGTGCCCTTCTATTTTGTCTGTGGCCTACATCAGTTGTCATGGAACTGTGTCTGAATCTTTGTATGCAAGTGGATGACGAACTGAAAATGAAAGACTTTGGGAACTCTGTGTTGGACGGTCGAAGACTGTCCATCCTCGAACAAACTCTTATCCACTGGAGAAGCTGGTTGAAGTGGCTTACCTCCTCACACTCTGCAGTATTCCACAATGGCTCACAGGATAAACACAGGACTTTTTTTTTTTTTTTTTATCTGTCTTTCTGTTCCCCCCCCCCTTTTTTTTTCCTTTTTTGAGTTTTCACATTTACAGCTGAAGGATATTTAAACTGTTTTCAAAAACATGTTGGCGAACGAGTTCCTCAGATTGACCAATAGCTGCTTCTTTGGTATATTTTAGTGGGTATAGAAGATAAAATATATAAATATATATATAAATATATTATTGATGTTTTTGTACATAGCTGATATGTTGTCATTCTTGAGGTATTTCCGGTCATAGAAAGTGTTTTTACATGTTAGTCTCTTATGTTTATTTTTTCTAATCCAGAAAATCATATTAATTAGCTTTTTTTGGACTCATGATCAACCAACAGCACTTGGTCTTTTTGCTATGCGATGCCTGAGAGAAGAAGCATTTGGCGTCTTCAGCTTAAGATGTCTGCCCATCATATCAAGATCAAATAAAATAGTGCTGTAAATAATGCAGCAAGGTGCATTCATGAAGAGGCTCTGGCAGTGCTTCTGTTATTTCTTCACTGAACACCGAGTTTTCTATGTGTACATAGAGGGATGCTGTGGTTTTATCTCATTGATTAGAGCATGGAGAGGCAGGGGTTTGTTTCAAACAGAGCCAGCCATGCACAAATGCGATATACACACATTCAAGTCAGTTTAAATGCAAAGCAGGGCTCGGCTGATGTGACATTTTTGAAGCCAGTACAGATTTTGATGTTTGATCGTTTACTAGCTGCAGTAGACGTGAGTTTGACTCCATAACCAAATCTGAACTCCAAGAGCACTGCTGTAGTGCAATGGCGTCACCTACTGGACAACAATGAAACGTAAACTACCCTGAATGTGATCACATACTGTCAGTGCAGTACTTGGTGCACCAAACTATCACTGATGCAGTCTGATACACCAGACCTGCAGAAAATCCTGCTTCATGAAAGTTACAGTTTTCAGATGTTGAGGATTTTTGAAGATGTAGGTTTTGGTGCTGTTCAGCTGTATTGTGTTATACAGAGAGGTGTTTCTACTTTTTAGTAGAAACATTCAATGATATAAATGGCGTGGTCCAAATTATAAAAACACCTGTCAATGTCACGTATTACATGTATTCAACATCATAATATTGAATCAACTCCTCCCTGAAACAGTTCGTCTGCTGCCAATATTCAAACCAGTTTGAGAAGTTTCCCATCACCTGTTGCTCTCTGATACATCTCAGTGTGTTCAGATGACGAAATACATCCTGTATTTAATATGAACTGATTAAAGTAATTTGGATTCCACTGAACGGGTTCATATCAGAACAACTAGGACTAAAGCACTTCATATTTAAACCCTGTCATTTCACAGAAAACCAAACATTCTCAGCACCAGGTGTCCACTCTGTAGTTGTTCTGGAGCTTTTGACTATTGTTCTTTGAGCTTTTTGACAACCCCAGAAGATGGAGTCGCCAATTCTAAATCTGCACTTTTCTGTGCACTTAAAGGACTTATTGTCCATGTTCTCTTGAAGGTTGAGATTGAAGATCTTGGAAACAAAAGTTGACAAAACATTCCTACTCCACACTTTTCACTCCTGTCTTCCTAAGTACATTTACTCAAATACTGTACTTGAGTACAATTTTTAGGTACTTTTACTTGATTTTTTTTTTGCTATTTTATACTTAAATTTCACTAGATTTCAGAGTGAAAATTTGTACTTCAGGACATTTATCTGATAGATTTAGTTAGAAATTAAGATTTTACAAGATAGAGATCAATTTAGGAAATACAACACACTGTTAAAGATTAACCCAGTAATTTCCAACCTTTTGGCTTGTGATCCTTCACAACCCCCATCAAATTTAGTGACCCTTTGGGGGGCCTAACCCTTAGGTTGGGAACCACTGAACTAAACCCAATTGTGCATGAATTAGCTAAAACTTGCTCCAACTCTAGCTGCTACAACAAGTATTTTAATTATATTTAACTACATTTTTCTGATTATACATGAATGAAAATGAAAGAGGTTACAGTCATGATCACACTACAGTGACTGACACAGTTATGCAATAACAGTGGTTAGTTTCATTATCTCCCAGTGGAAAAATGTAACTAAGTACATTTACACAAGTACTATACTTAAGTACAATTTTGATGTACTTTACATGAGCCTAAAGATTCTGATTATTAATATAAAATATAATCAACAAATTAATTAAGATGTATTGTTATAGATGAAACTAACCAGCAGCATAAGAAGTAGTTACTTAATTAGTTAATTACTCTGAAATACAAAGTACAATGAGTCCTTTTACTTTTGTTGTTTAAGTGGATTTTGCTGCTAATACTTCTGTACTTCCACTCAAGTATAATTTTAAATGCAAGACCTTTCCTTGTAACAGAATATTTCTACACTTTCATTTTCACGTGACCAGCCCCTTTAGTATAAAGCTGAATGGTAGCTAACCACTTACACGCCCTTAAACCAGTTCAGTTTGCCTTACAAGCAAGAACGCCCGGCGAAAATTAAATTATAAGAAATTTTCTAAGACAAATATCACCTGGTCCCGTGTAGTTGCCCAAACAAATAAAAGCTGTTTATGTTTACATAAAGAAAGAAATAAAGCATCTCAGTTTTCACGCCAACTCGTTTCCTGGACCATTAAAAATCAAACTGCTGATTAATCGGTGCCAAATAACTGCAGTATTGCAGTGCAGGGTCATGCTGTCAGAAACATATCGTGTCATTTTAAAGGCAGTGCTCGAAGAGTCCTGAAAGTCTCGTTTGAATGTGTTGAAATGATTCCCACAATGCTTAGAGAGGGAAGGAGGGCTCATCCAGAAGAGGCTGGGATTTGTTTTTTAAACACCCCCTCCCCTCCCCTCAATTTTTATCTAATTGTGCACTTGTTCCTCCTGAGACGTCCTCGCTGTCTCTCCGTCTCAGTGGAAGCTAATGAGACACTTTGCCTGGGATTAAACACTAAGTTCTCATTTGCCACCGATGCGCCCTGCCTCTGCAGCTGCTGATTTATTTCAACACCAGGTACGATAAAAGTTTTTTTTAAAATGAATTGCTCTTGTTGGGAAACGTATGGGACGAGTTGCTAAACAACCTCTGGTTATCGCTTTTGTATAAAACATACGAATCGTTAATGGAGAGTTAAACATAGGTCGCGACCGTGGGAACAGCTGTTTCCAAAGTTTAATTAACTCGACATGACCTGGAATAATGACATGAATTCTTCTTTTTTTTCTCTTTATTTTACGTCTTAATTTTGACGTTGAACAAGTGAACTGAAAGTTACAGCCGGTGTCCCGTAATTTGCCGTCGCTGTCGTTGTCGGTTTGGTGGGTATTAGCTTAAGTGGCGTTAGCCTTCACCTACCAAATCTCCATATGCAAAGTAAACGCGGGGACACATGTAGGTAGTTAATGAGTAGTCACCTGCAGCCGCTCCTGTTTCGACTCTTTACACCTGTTTGTTTTATACCCTGATACTCCAGACTGCTCCAAAGCACCTGTTTCTGTTGATTTAGCCTGCCGTAACTTACTTCAGTGGGAATGACTCCAGGTCAGTTGCTCTCACCTAGCACAAGGGCATTCTTCACATTCCCATAAAAAAAACACCACCAATGGAAATGTCGTCAAACCTCTTTTATTTTTAACGACTTGCAAAATTCCCCCTAAATGAGAAATTACAGTGTTTTTTTTTGCGATGTGTGTTAAGGGAACTGTAAAAATCACCTGACCGTTTCCCAATTGGAGCGTCAGGCAATGGGAAGCGAAGTCAGGCGTTATGGTAGACTACGCGGAGTGATACGAAACTTTAACGGTTAAAACCGTTAGTAACAAAAAGTAGAACGCTGTTATTTACGCGGAGAGATATGAAACCTTAACAATTAAAGATTCCACAAAAAATAGAGCGGATATATGATATACAGAGAATTGTATGTAAAGCTTAACCGTCAAAATTGCTGCTGTAGCTTATATAAAAAAAAGGACTATTGTCAAGAAAGAAATTTTCTGAAGAAAACCTACTTGTGGTCATTGCTCAAAATTTGCACTTAAAACGCAGAATAGTGAAATCTAGGATTATGGATCATGGATTGTTTACTCTGTGTGAAGTGACTGCTCTGTTTAAAGACACAAATAATCACAAAGATATGCAAAGCCATCTCAAAGAGAGCCAAAAACAAACACAAACATATGTAAAGTGACCACAGTGTAATACAAAACAACCACAGAAATGCTAAATAACCACGAAGAGACACAAGCCAAACACAGATGCAAAAACACCTCAGAGATGACAAATGATGATTAAAAAGACACCAGATGACCACAATGGGACAGTAAATGACCAAAAAGAGAGGAAAAACAACCAGAAAGTGTCACGGTCCGACCTAGGAGGGCCTTTTACCGGTCTGTACCCAGGGACCCGTTTTCCCATCATCCGCCCATGATTGAAGTTGAAGAGGAGGTCGAAATACAATTACTGAAAGAAGATGTAAGTGCTGAAATAAGTTTAAGAAGGCGTGGGACCTTAAAGGGTTTTAATTATAAGCTGAAGTAAAAGCATTAAAAGGAGTTGAGATGTCAGTTGAGACAGTGATGACTAAGAGCAGATTCAGTTTTTATCTGAGAGTGAGGACTAAGTAAAGCTAAGATTCACCTGCTCATACTGACCAAAACACATTGGCATGCGTTTACGGCACACTAAAGATAAAAACACAGCCGGTATCTGGAAGTTAATAAGTAAACTGCGTGTCAGGGTTGGTGCAGGTGACTGCAGCATAGAAAGTGCAAGAAATATCTGTTGAAGTAAGGAAGGACAAATTTCGATCATCTGTTTTTTTCCTGTTATTGATAAATTCTACCTCTGTGATGATGTGAAACAAATACAGCCTCCTGGGTTTATTCCAAACAAGATTAACGCAGGTCACTGGTTTCTAGGTGTCAGCTTTTATGGCCTCTTCATCCTAATGGGTATAGTTTCACAGTTGTTAATCTTCATTGGCCTGGTTGAGAGAAAACCATCAGGTCATTTTATACTTTGTCTTGTCATGACAGAACATCAGCAACTCTCACTCTTTTTTAATAGTTTTGTGGTCAGAGTAATTAGGGCCCATGTCTTCTTCAGAGAAGCTACTTTCCACAAACACAGCATTTAGCAGTTTTTTCCCCTAACTCTCAGTCGTCAGCAGGATACTTGGCAGACCCGTTGGTCTTGTTTTGTCTCTTCAGGGAATGACCTGTATTTCGTGCTGCTCTGTTCCTCCTCCCACCCACTGTGAATCATTTCAGGTGTGGCAGCCACTCACAACAAGAGGCTGATCCATACAATCACACTATGGCTAATAACATACCATGAAGCTTAGAAACAAGTCTTTAAAGAAAGTAATATGATACTTAGGAAAAAGTGCTCAAGCAGGTGGTTCTGTACAGTTTGTTGTTGTTTGCATGCCGAGGACGTTTGTTGATCTTAAATGTATCATATAGTACTCGGAAACAAATGTATGTATAGAAAATACTTTTACATGATTAAGTTTTTATTATTTCTATCCCCCAAATCAGAGAAGAGTATCATATGATTTCTTTGGCAGAGTATTGTAATACAAACTAGGACATTGTGGTTATCCTCCTAATTCTCTTTTCAGAACACTGTTTAAATTTAACATAGGCAACCAACAATTATTTGTACAAATAACTGATAATTAATTTTGTCTGTAAAATGGCAGAAAAAAAGCCACATTCGAGAAGCTAAAATTGCATGTCAGGCATTTTTTAACTGTAGGTGGCATAGTGGATGACCATGTCAGTCTGTGCACCACCACGTTGGTGACCTTTTGTAGACATTCGTCATTTATGTTCCCCCCAGCATCCGTTGTTATAACTTTGGCGAGCACTTAAGTCTAACAGACACCATCATTTTTGTGCAGAAGCCCAAAAATAATGTACCCAAAATAAAAAAAAGTTACTGTTCTTCAACCCTTTTGATTACAGTTCGTGCTCAAGTGTCCTTCAGGAAGTGAACAGATGCGCAACCTTGTTGCTTTGGCCATCTTCTTCTGCAAAGCACAACACGACACTCAGTCATATGAAAATGGTGTTTGTAGTGTCAGGTTTCAGTTTCTGATTTTATTTAGCATTTAGTCTTTCAGCCTAAAAGGCAGTCTTATTTGAATAGCATTGTTTTCAAAGAGCAATTCAGAATTTTGAGGTGCACCACATTATTTATCTGTGTTTTTAGGGTTAATTTTTCAGGACACAAACACAGCATTGTATATGATGTAGTGTGCCACAGACACTGATGCCGAGGTTTCTGCAGCAAGTGTCATGTGTGTCAAACAGGTGAGCCAGAGGCTAGCAGGGGAGCTCCTGTGTGAGTTTGTGTCACAACGTCTTTAGTCAAACAATCATGTGTGTGTTTTAGGTGTGTCTGACTTTAAACAACTGCTGCTTTTCTTCTAAAACTCTCTCTCTGCTTATATATAAGGACAATGGAGTTTGTAGCCACAAAGCCACCATTTTAGCTATTGTATTTTCCATGTTTATAGCTCCTGTCTTTTTAGGTTTAAACATTTTCTTTCTTGCATTGTTTAAGTTTTATTTGTTGAGTGTGATTTTATGTTACTACCCACACCCACATCCTCCATTTGTCAGATTTTCCACAAGCGTTGCTACTGCTGCTACTGCTGAATCAGGTGGAAGCTTTACACACAACTGTTGATCAGTCTCATTGACCTTCAACAGCCCATTAGCATGTGCACACATGCAGATGTTCATGGACACAGCCAGCAAGGTCACCGTGGACCACTGCAGTAAAACTGGGACACACTCTGCTCTCTGTCAGAGTTGGCACCAAATTCAATCAGACTGCGACCTAGCAGCATCCAATGCCAGTTGGTATCTGCATTTTCCTCTTTCGTCTTTATCCACTGGCTTAATAGGATTTTTCCCCTTTGTGTTTTTTTTTTTTTTTTCAGTGTCACGAGGAAGCTGTGGAAGACATATCACGGAAAACAAAAAACCAGACCTCTATACGGAAATGGTCAGTCATTCTGTCACAGACGAGGAGGAGATGATTGACTTTTAAAGTCATGCAAGAACATAGATATGAGGAACACTTTAGCTTTAAAAGTTAGATTTGAAAGGATGTGTCAATCACAGGATTATTATGGAGCCTGTTAACAGTTTCACAGCCCACTCTGCAGAAATGTGTATGTCAGAGTCCAGAGGAAAATGCTGAGTGGATAAGAGCCTGGTGACATGCAACTCATGTAACATCTCTTTAAAGTAGAATAGTAGAATTGTTGTGTCTTTGCCGAAGAGCTGTTCTGCCTTGAGCTGCACTGTCACATTTTGCCAAACCAGTTCCCTCTCTACAGAGCTGGATTAGTTTTGCAATTGCCTGTTGTTTGGCTTCAGCACCATGAAATGCACTGTCTCCTTATGCTCCTCTTTCTTTTGTAGGTAGTTGGTTCGTTTGAGGGCTTGTGAATCAGCAAAGCAGGGCTTTTTTTTTTTTGGCAACAAATAATAAAGGTATGTTTTTCATTTCCTGTTAAATAATAAACTCTTAATCATTGACATCCTCATTGCTTTTAATGTGACAATGGGCAATGATCTGTGAATTGACCTTCAGTGGTGATGTGTCGTGCTGTGTTAATGTTGTACAAAACTATGTTACCAAAATTAATGAGTCAAAGAAAATTGTAATTAAACTTGAATAAAACAAGTTATTGTAGTTTATGTTTTATACATAAAGTACATTCAGTCTTTAAGTCTTTATGTTTCTGCTTTTGCTACTCACAGACTCTTTCCCTCTCTCTGCTTCTCTGGTCGTTGTTCTTTCTTTCTCTCAGCACTGGGCAAAATGTTTCTCCCCCAGCCTCCAGTGGCCTCCCTGCCAGCTTCTTTATTCCAGGCATGAGTGTGACCCCCAAAAAATCCATTCAGCCTGCTTCCTCTTCTGGTCACACAACTTCCAGGTTGGTGAACATGTATTTTAAGAACTAATTTCTATCATGCACCTTTGTGCACAGGCCACATTCACAGTACAGCTGACAGTGCCTTAATTTAGTTTTTCCTCATACGTGAAGCTGAAATTCAAACCTAGTCACATGTTTTTCCAGGTTCATTCTGGGCCTGTTGTGTGGTATAAAATCTGACTCTGGGACATGTGATGTTTTTGCCTTTTCCTTGCGCCATCGTGGTTGTGTTTTACTTGGCATCAGATAGTTAAGATAAATCTTCCAAGTCTTGTGGCAACTTCTGTCTAGAGTTAAACAATAGCACTGAAGGCCTACGGCATTAGTCTGTGTTTTTGTGTGCGTGCATGTTTTTGCGCTGACATCACATTTTAATTTACCTGTTGAACCTTATCTGATCACATACCAACTAAATCTGGTCCAGTGCAGATGGATGACATCGATGGCCTGCGGTTGAGGCTGTCCACCGAGGACTCCGTGTCACTGGCTTCCTCCTTGGCTGAGCCTATCAACCTAGAAGGTGAGCTGGTCACTGTCAGCGGGGATGAGGAGCTGCTGAAAGCAGTTTAACTTCACTGTGAAAAACAGGTTATAGAAACCTCAATGTAGTTTTAATTTGAATGGTCTAGTCTTTATTTCTGTGAGGTTTAATCCTCTCCTATTAAATATTGTACAAAGGTACAATTTTATTCACTTCATTAAGAACATTAATTAATGGTCTTCAGAAATTTCTTTGCTTTGATTTGATTGTGTTTCTGTCGACTTAAACCATAAACCTCTGTTTTTGTAAGACCATGTCTAAAAACTGTCACTGTGTAAAGGAAATGTTTGCCGCAAAAGTAACACTGATTAAAAATAACCGGTACATGCCCAGTAATGAATCACTAAGACACACACACATATGACCACAAAGCACAAGCTTTGTTTGGGTGCTACAAGTCTTACCGTGACTCCCTATGTGTCATCCAGATTCCTATTATGCTCGGCTGCGAGGTGAGCTTGAGTCTGACGCCCAGAACCTGGAGGCAGAGTCCTGGAGTGTGGCTGTGGACCAGAATTACCTGAGAGCCCTGAACAAAGAGGCTGTTAAAAGACAAGATGTCATCTATGGTAGGCTGAACCAGCTAAGTCTCAGCTTAAATGTGTAACTGAAGTGAGTCTTACTCCTTCAGGATAATATGTCCAAAAAAAGAAACCAACACAAAATCCAGAAGTGAAATTGGGTTTTCAGTAATCATCTTAGGAAGTGTCCGTATGCACAGGCAGAACTTTCTCATGAGAGTCACGTGGTGAAAAAGATGAATCTTTGATGACTGATTGCTGAGAAGTTGTTGCACAATTGAAGCAGATATGACAATGCCTGTAATTATGATAATGATACATATTTACTCTAACTCAGAGGACCTTTTGATAGTAAACATTTATGCTATGATAATGAGTATAATGGCAACAGCAATTTTGTTTTGTGTAACAGGGAAAGTTCACCTGAGAGTATTTTCCTTCCTTCTCTTTCAGACGTGGTAATAAAAATATCCCTCTTTATCAATTTCCTAGAGTTGATCCAGACAGAGATGCACCATGTACGCACCTTAAAAATCCTTCTCCATGTCTACATGCATGAGTTGAGGCAGTCTCAGCTGATTGAGGAAGCCACGCTGGAGCGGCTCTTCCCTGGAGTGGAAGCCCTCCTCACTCTCCACCAGCACTTCCTCAACTGCCTCAAAACACGCCAGAACCAAAGTCGAGAGGAGGACAGCCCAAACAACTACCAGATCACACAGCTAGGGGATATTCTCATCTCTCAGGTAGGTTGGAGTAATTCTAAAGCCAACACAGGCTAGATTTTCACATAAGTAATTCCATTCAATCAATCTACAGTAATTGATCTTCTTATATCAGTAGGTTGTCAATGGAGAAGGGACATCCCAGGCCCTCTAATTAAAAGGAATAATTTGTGGAAGAATTTCTTTAAACATGCAGAGTTACAGAGGACATGTTTGAAGAAACAGTTCTTTCTTCAAATGAAAATATCATCGTCACTCACCTTCAGGTCAAAATGCCAGTAAAGTTTGTATGTAAACATAACTCACACAGAGTTACTTTTCCACGTACGCCCTCTTCAGAACAACTGAAGGCAATTGGAAGTTATTCTTCAGAGTTCCAGAAGGAATAACAAAGATCATGAATTTATTATAAACAGGTTGTTCAGCATTATCCAATTGTTCTTAAGACAAATTACTACATTATTTACATAATCACTGTCATTCCTGCATTAGGTTTTACATGCACATTTTAACTAAAACTGTTGCTTTCATCTAGGCCTGCAGGACTACAGTTTAGAATGTATATTAGCAGCTCCTCCTAAATGCTATGTTTACATTCCTACTCACAGGTCTACAACAAACGGTCTGAATGTAGCTAACTTCACCAGTAATTCAGCTGGATTAAGTGACAGAACATTGATACTTGTGAAACACAATGTGAAGGTGACCTTCACATTATGTTTTGTAAATAAGATGTACACTAGGCACACTACAGAATAATTTCTACCATTGCCCCCAGGTGCTTAGTACCTGTTGTTACAGCCCAACATTGTTAATATTGTGATGGCACAAATGCAAGAAAAGGTCTGAGAATCAGCTTAACAATTATCTAAACTATTGGCTGTAAGTATAAATAGTTATTGTAAACCCCTTTTTTTCTGCTTAGTGACAAATCACTCTTTATATAGTATATTCATCCACATCACTCCACCCTTGTCACTCTCTTTGCATGCACTGACTGAGTGTACAGGTGTCCATAGGAATGGCTGGTATGTCTGAAACACTCTGTAAGGGACTAGAGTTGGGTGTGTTTGCCCAGGAATGATGCTGTGTCTCTGGGAAACATCTTTACCGCTGTGTGCAGAGCTTTCTGTTGGGAATCATCGCCTTTGCTTATGTGTTTTTATTTGAATTTAATGTTTTTGTTTGATGATAGTTTTCCGATGAAATGGGAGAAGAAATGATGATAGAGTACGGTGTTTTCTGCAGCCATCAGAAGGAAGCCGTCAGCTTCTACAAAGAGCAACTGCAGAACAACAAGAAGCTGCAGGGTTTTATTAGGGTAAGTAAACCTACACTTGCTGATCACTTTATGTACATGGTTGTGATACTCTTCAAGGCACAGTGAGGCCTGTGGTTTTGTTTTTATTAGTGAGAAAATGCACTGGAGCTGGCAGAAAGAGTGCATGACCTTTCACAAACAGTGATTCTATAAAGAATGAAAAATCTACCAGCAAAGCTAGTCTGTGATTCTCAACCTCAAATAGCAAACTGTTGAAAGGAAAATGGCAAGAATAATGCCGGGTGACTGATTCATTACAAACTGGTACATAAATAATGGAACAGCACAGCAATCCAGCCATTAGTGTGGCATCAGTATCAAGTCTGTAAAAACAAATTTGTAATTTTTTAACAGAAATTAGGTCAGCTGCCTCTAGTGCGAAGGTTGGGAATCCCTGAATGTTTTTTGTTGGTGACTCAGCGCATCACAAAATACCCCGTCCTGGTGGAGCGAATCATCCAGAACACTGAAGGTAAAGTCTCACCACCCATCACGTGCCTGCCTTTCTACAAGCTGTTATAGTTGTTACAGTCTTTGCTCAGTGTTCGCTCAACTCATCACTAGATTGCAAACATTTGCAAAACTAAAATTACTACAATTAGTGTTTCAAACTACCGGTACTTCTTTTGAAACACAAATTCTAGCTGGGATGGTTCTGCGTATGAGATGCTTTCATGTATATAAATAAGTTCATTAATATATTTCATTCTCCCTACAGCTGACACAGACGAGTACAAGTATCTAGTACAGGGTTTGGCGCTCATCAAAGACACCATCTCCCAGGTGGACACTCAGGTCAGTGAATATGAGAAAGCTTCTCGTCTGAGGGAGATCATCCTGCGTCTGGAGCCAAAATCTCAGGGCCGCCTGAAGGACGGCCAGGTGTTCCGCAGAGAGGATCTGAATCAGGGAAACAGGACGCTGCTGCACGAAGGTGCAGTCACCTGGAAGTTCTCTGGTAGACAGAAAGGTTCGTGACAAGTTTATTGATATTATGGCTCAGTCAATGACCACTGCTCACTCGTATGTTGAATATTTTGTAACTGATATTCAGGTTTCTGAGGGTTTTCTTACTTTTTCCGTGCAACACAAGGAACATTTTTTATAGAGTTATCTGTATCTTCCAAACAACATAGCTCATTCACAACATTTCCTGATTTTATAAAGAGAATCATATTTCCTTCTGCATAAGAGATAATTCAATGACACTTATTACAGTGTAAGAAGACAGAACACAACACAGCTGATAGGTCTGAGTGCAGGTGTGTCCTAGAAGCCGAACATCCCCTGTTCAGTTCACTTTTGACTGTCCGATAAAGGCGAAATTGCAAACAAAGAAAATACTATCTGCGTGATCAACTTGTTCTGCTGTAGCCTTTCTGTAAATGTGACTTCATCTGCGGAGCGAAAAAACATGTCTGATGGATGTCTGTCCATCATCAAATGTGACATTTTAGATGCTGCTCGTCCAGTTTGAGAAAACATAGATTAATTAAACTTGAGAGAATTATGTTTAGGAAAGTAGACTTTCTTGCCAAAGTAAGAATTATATATTAAAGCTTGAAACTTTGGGAAAAAAAAACAAAAAAAAAAAAAACAGCAATGTGAAATCTCCCATAAATGTGGGCTGAGATCTGCTTTCATTATATTTCCCTTCTGATGCAGGTCTTTACATGAATTTGTCACCTGTCTTTTCATCATATAAAAACTCTACACAGTTTCTTTTTAAATTGCAGTAATGACTGTAAAGGGGTCACCAAAGGTCAAAATGTAAACTGAGGTGAGCGAGTCTGTTCACACTGCTCTCATTTCGATGACTCTTTGAGAGATGGTGCACCAAGTGAATTGATGGCTCAATGGATTACTGCAGGATGAAAGGGATGACGGGTTCTTCTTTCCTTTTGTGTTTTTTTTTTAAGGAGGTTCAGCTTCAGGGCACATTGCTTTTATGAAAGCCGAAATATTCAAAGAACCAGTGTAGCAGGATATTTTTATGTCATTACTGTCAAAGATGAACAGTCACACAAAGTGCAAGGCAGACGTCTCAAGTCCATCTTTTGTGGCAGCATGAATCAAAACATTAAGCAGTTGTGTTGCTTTGATGGTGAGCAGCATTAATCTTACCCTGCAGACATCCACGCTGTGCTGCTGTCAGACGTGCTCCTCCTCTTGCAAGAAAAAGATCAGAAGCTTGTGTTTGCTTCTGTGGTGAGTTCTGCCAAAACATTACTCTGTGTAGAGAGACAGTATCATGCACGTCCTACTGTATCATTTATATGCAAGTTTATTGATTTATTTATTTATTTTTGCCCTTGTCCAGTTTTTCATAATGTCGTCTTTCACTCACTCTCTCACATACTATGATGCTCCAAAGATGTTTACACTCAATAATATTATTATCATGCATGCTCCAGGACAGATCACAATAAATGCTTAAATAATAACCCCTGCTTTATCATGCAGGACAACAAACCACCAGTGATCTCCCTTCAGAGGCTGATAGTTAGGGAAGTGGCCCATGATGACAAAGCCATGTTCCTTATCTATGCCTGCACCTCCGGCTTCCCAGAAATGTACGAGATCCACACAGGCTCCAAAGAGGAACGCGTCAACTGGATGGCCCTCATACAAAAAGCTGTAGAACAGTAAGCCAAGTATTCCTAGGAGGAGAGTCTTTGCTAATACCACTGACGTCTGATGATACAAGAATGAAATAAGTGCAACACATCCCCTTCAAACAGTAACTCAGATTCCTCTAGCCTTATCAGAAGTGGGTGTGTAGACATTAAAAGAAAAACGTTTATCTAAAATATATAATAATAGACAATACTGAGTCAGATGTCTGTGTTATCCAGCTGTCCACAAGAGGAGGCGTACCATGAAGATAATGCTAAACTGCAGCAATATCAAGGTAAGCCTATGGAGGTTACTAATCCCTTATTAAATCACAAAACACACCGTCAGTGTGCAGATGGCCTTTGTTTTTCACAGGATGTTTTGTGGTGGTACTCTTTTTAGACAGGAAGATAAAATGTGGAAAACTGAATGTATCTCTTGGTCAACAAAAGAAATGTCCATGTCATTTACAAATGGGAAGAGATCAATGTGGGATTTGTTCTCCTTTTATAATGTTCATATGTATGCTCAGTCAACTTGAACATTTGTATTTGAAGCTTTTTAAAGTATCTGTAGTACATACTGTACTACCTGGTAGTGTTGGAGTCATAATGCATAATGCATACTGCATTTATTAAACACAGACATGTTGTTTATTTCATGCTGTTGATCTTAGATGCTCTGGAGAAGATGGATGACCAGATAATACTGAGTCTGACAAAGAAGCAGCAGATCTTTGCTGCTCTGTACAAGAGTGCGACAGACCAGGAAGCACCCCACCAGAGGCTGCTGCTCCGAGGAGACGCCACTGACCTCCTGCAGGGGGAAACGCTGCTCAAAGGAGCCATCATTGAGGGTACGTTTCTTCTCCGCTTTCAAGGGTTAGACTCAGTTTTGCAAATTCGTTTTTTTTATAGCTGGAATAATGAGGCAGTTTTCAGTATCAGTTATTTTCGCATGTTTTCATGTTTTGAATTCTGCACTCAGGTAAAAGTGAAATGTACTCAGTTCTGTTTTCCCTCAGAGCAAAGTCATGACTCAGAGAGCACTGATGATTTCTTTTAAGGAGGAGATTAAGGAGTTGTTTTTTTTTCCTTTTGTCTTCAGTGGAAAACCTGCTGAGCCTGTTCTTGTCACAGAGAAGAGACCCAGACCTTGAAATGGATGAGAGTAAGATGCAGGGGGAGCTGCTCAGTCTAGCAGACCGCTTCTGGGACTATAAGAATAATACTTCACTGCTTAAAACTCTCTGTATTTCACACAATCATGATATTCTTGGTGTTGGTTTTCTAAATTGAATACAATTTAACTGTCAGGTTGGACTGATAAGTAAATAAATTAAAAAAAAAAAAAAAAGACATCTTGCTTTGTGTATCAGATGGAGATGTAGCTGAGACGTCGGGCAGCAGCGAGGACAGTCCAGTGTGCGTCAGTAACACCACTAGCAATCCTGAGATCCAGGAAACGTTCTACTCTGAAGGCCTGGAACAGTCTGTGAGTGAGACAGGTGTAAAGGATCTAAACCTTATCTCCATCTGATGATAAAAATATGAAATATTTACATTGCTTAAACTAATTTTGGTTCAAGGCTGATGACGACAGACCCCCAGTGCCAAACTGCCACTCAGCCTCCAGTCATTTCCCTGGGGTAGAGGTAACCCTTCTTATATTTATTTTGTTAGTAACTTCTTCTTCTGTATTTATTCATGCAGAAACATTAATACCTGCCACTGCCACTTATTCCTCTGTTTAGGTGTGTGACAGGGTGATGATGATCGCAAAGAGACTCCACAGCTTATTGGTAATACACTGTAAACTGCTCTGAAGTCTGAATTTAAAGAATTTCTTCATTTTTTGCTTTTGGCTTTCTTCATGAAGCTAAATGTGTGATTGTCACTGGTTTTGTTCTACAAAAATAAGAAATTGTGTGTTTTCTTATGGTTTATCTATTTATCTATATATCAAAATGCAGGCAGTCATCGCACAGCAGGACAGCCATATTGAGCTGCAGCGCGCTTTTCAGTCGAACAGCCAGCAGCCCGCTCGTCACTACAACGTCTTGCTAGAGCAGGAGAGGCAGCGCAACTTGGAGAAGCAGAAGGAGGAACTTGCCAACTTTCACAAGCGGCAAGCTCAACATCAAGAGGAGCAGCAGCGCTGGGAGAAGGAGAGGGAGCGGCAGAGGATACAGATCGAGAGACTGGAGTCTCAGCTGCAACAGAGGGAAGAGGAATGTGGGAAGTGGGAGGAGAGGCTGAATGCGGAGAAGGCTGAGCTGGAGAGTCAGAAGGAAAGCTACCAGCAGGACCTGGAGAGGCTGAGGGAGTCCACAAAATCAGTGGAAAAGGAAAAAGAGCAGCTGACTCAGGAGAAGAAGCGATTGGAACAGTTGCAGGAGAAGTTAAAGTCAAAGTACCCAGGATTCTTCAACTATGAGGATCCTGCACAAGTGAGGAATGGGATAGGAATCTGAGTTTCACTGAGTATTTATCAATATCAATGACAGTATTGCGTATTTATCTGCCCGTCAGTTTTCTGTGCTTGCTAAAATTGAAAATACCTTGACAAGTTTCAGCATTTTATTTCACAAAGTACAATATGGTCAGGGAACAGCCAGTCAGAAAGGTCTCTGTGACAGAAATGGTTCTCGGCAGCTTCTAAAGCAAGATCATCAGAAGTAGGTTGAGCCTTGACATAATGTTAACACTTTTGATGAGGAACTCAACAGCAGCACTGACTGACAGTGCATTTTAAAAAGCTGAACAGGGGACATAAAATACATAATCAGAAAGAAGCACTATAGTCAGTATGAGTCAGTTTGAGCTGTGCATTTCCTCTTTCTCCTTAGTCCCGGAATCTCTCCAGTTACCTGTCGTTCAGGGGAAGCATAGTGAACGGAGGTGGGAATCTGACACCAAAGCCCAGCATCTTGCTCACCACCTCCGATCCCAAGGAAATTCCTCCAAAGGTTCCACCTCGCAAGGAGAGCATCAGCCCCCAGCCGGTCAAATCCGAGCTGCCCATCCACCTGATCAGCACCACCAACCAGGTGCACAAACCTCCTGTTGTGCAGCAGCAGATCCCCACCAAGCTGGCTACTCTGCCCAAAGGAAAGGAGAAGGGCTTCAAGTCGAAGGGGTCCCACCAGAGAACGCACAGTGCAGGTCAGGACACAGGCCTGTTAACATTATTCAGTCATATTTCAGTCAAGGGTTACGTGTTAAATCTTTGTGCATATTCACTTTGTTCTTGTTTATTTCTAATTCGCTTCAGAAATAAAAACAGGTCTTTGCCATCCATCCATTTGAACTATACATTAAATATACAAACAAAAACACAAAAAATTCCTTCATTTGTTGGTCCCAAACATTTAGCTTCACCTAAACTTTTCGGAAACATTGTTTGCCATCAGAGGGCCAGTTGTTAGCAAATCAGTCCTCAGACTCAAATGCCTTCAAATTCTGGTTTGTGTGTATCTTACATAGTAACGTACAATTTGTACAAACTGCTTCAAAAATGAAACTTTGTCTTTCCACATCCAGCCTCTATAGATGTGAACCAAGTGCTGCCCATCCGAGTGACGGGGAAAGAAGGAGGCAGTCTGAGAGCCAAGAGGAACAAGAGTCCTCAAAGAATCTACCAGCCAGGTACAGACCAACACAGACAACTTGCCACTCACTCCGTCAGATTTTTATCCTATATGAGATCACGTTATCTGAATCGATAATCTAATGAAAGTGATGCAAAATGATCTGTATCTGTTTTGTTTTCTTTGAAAGTGGGGACACTACACTGATGTGACAGTCTTAGCTGTGCTTGTATCTATTATAGATCATTATCAGTATAAACTGTTCTTGCAGTACAGAGATGGGAGGAGAGAACTGTCAGATGTTGCTGTAATTTCACAGGCACCTACTGTAGCTCCATTTATTTATCTACTTGTTTTTATTCTCCCTTCAGATACCTTCAAACCACCAGGATCTGGCCACGGTGTGAAAATGTCTCAGTCCTTCAGCACACACAAGAGGAGCAGTAGCGATGCTGCTCCACCAGCACCACCCCCTTTCCCCAAAGATGTTCTCGAAAAGGGCAAACAAGAGAAGGTAATATTTCTTTAATCATAAACTACACACTGGAGTTTGGATGAGGCCCTGACCAGCACAAAGACTTAAACACACTCCAAAGACTGATGGAGCTGTGAAAAGACATTGCACATGACTTCATGGCATCCATGTGTGTCCAGTATGAAGAGGCCACTCTCTGTTAATGTACTTTAACACAGGGTGTTAAAGTAAAGCATGGGCTGTTGAAATCAGCTGAAAAAAGCAGAGTGTTTGACATGTTTTACAAGAAAATTTTTAAACATTTGGGAAAAGATAATGTTTTAAGATTTTTTTTTTCCTAAGAAGTTCCTTTTTTATGCTTCTCATTTTAAATGAAAGTGCGCTCATGTCTCGTATGCTTCCTTTTTAATTTAACAAATGATAAATATGGTCTGAGGAAGCTATAGATTTGCAAGTTTACGTCAGTTTAGATATGAACTGCCAAGCACATAATTTTGTATCTCAGTGAATCAGATCAGCTACTATAAACCTGCTTTTAAGATTTTGTAGAAGAAACGAGAGTCTTGCTGTAAACCTATTGTTTCTTAATATTATCAAAAGTGAAGAATGAGCAGTTCAGGTTAATCTGTGGAGGCTGTTTGTGCACTTCCTGACTGGACACAGTGACAGTCCACAACACAGCACAGGATCGGTAGGATTGTTTGTTAACAGCCAGACAGCTGCTGAAGCATTTATGAGAATTGTTTCTGAGTGACATTCCCTGCTAAATAATGTCCTTATGTAATTTAACATTTAATATTACGTTGATGATTTTCTCTGGTAGAGACACATTGACCACTGTCACCTCATGCATGGTTCCATGTAAAATATCTTCCAAATCCCAACTAATGGGTCATGGAATAAAAAGATGGTTGACTTTACAGCCTTGAGTGTTTTGTGGATGACTTCAATACCTCAATACTTTGAGATGGCGGCGCACACAGTTGCAGCGGCTCAGTGTTTCACCGGTAGATGCGTTGTATGGCTGTTTTTGTACGTGTTTCTGTGTACGTTTTTGTGTACGATATGTCGGGCGAATAACATCTACAGCCGGCATGATCTCCTTAAGATCGGAGTATGTTACGAACGGCGCGTAACAAGCGAGTTTCTCCGCACACACAAGATTCCGGTGGAGTTAGCGAGGAGCCCCGGCTCCCCATGGATTACCATCCCAGCAGGAAGGAGGCGCAGGCGGCGCAGAGAAAGGAGGCAAAAGCGAGGCTGCAGGGCCGGCGGACTAGCCAGGCTACGGAGGCAGCCATTCAAACCACCGCTTCCCAGCCTGTTTCTCACGAACGCCAGATCCCTCGCGAACAAAATGGATGAATTGAGGCTACAGACTGCAGCGAACAACACCGTGAAGGATGCGTGCATTCTGCTTATCACGGAGACCTGGCTTCACACATCCATCCCGGATTCTGCCATTGAGCTAGCAGGCTACACCACGCAGCGCCATGACAGAACAGTAGACTCCGGTAAGAGCAGAGGAGGGGGGCTCTGTGTTTACGTGAACAACAGCTGGTGCACCAACACAGTGACGGTAGACAGTCATTGCTCTCCAGATTTAGAGTATCTGACTGTTAAATGCAGGCCCATCTATCTACCAAGGGAGTTCACTGTGATCATGATTACGGCTGTTTATATTCCACCGGATGCCAATGCTAGCTCAGCTATCGGACTTTTGCATGCCAGCATTACCAACAAGCAGAGTATGTATCCTGATGCTGTGAATATCGTAGCAGGGGATTTTAATCATGCGGACTTAAAGGCAGTACTCCCTAAATTCCACCAGCATGTTCATTGTGCTACAAGGGGAGATAACACCCTAGACAAGGTATACTCTAACATCAAACTGGGCTACAGGGCCAGACCACTACCACACCTGGGCCAGTCCGACCACTTGTCCTTGTTTTTAATCCCCGCATATGCCCCCCTCAGAAAAACTGCTCCCACCATCACAAAGACTGTTGCCACATGGCCTGAGGGTGCCTCCCAGAGGCTGCAGGACTGCTTTGAGAGGACCAACTGGGGGGTCTTTGAACATCAGGACCTGGAGGTATTCACAGATAGTGTTCTGTGTTACATTAAGAACTGCATAGACACTGTCACAGTGGACAAACGCATCCGGATCTACCCCAACCAGAAGCCCTGGATGACACGGGGTGTCCAGCAGCTGTTGAAAGAAAGGAATACTGCATGGAGGTCCGGCAACAAAGGCCTCTACAGCACAGCCCGAGCCAACCTGAAGAGGGGCATCAGAGAGGCTAAGGCAGACTACAGGAGGAGGATAGAGGACAATTTGAGCAGTAACAACAACAGGCAGGTGTGGCAGGGAGTTCAGCATCTGACCAACTACAGGACCAACCTTGGAGCTGCTGGAGGTGATCCCGCGCTGGCAGAGGAGCTGAACATCTTCTTTGCCCGCTTCGAGGTCAAAGCACCAGAGTCAGCACCACTGCACCACGTGGCCCACAGTAGCAGAGATCTCAAAATCGAAGAGCATGAGGTGAGGCGTACGCTACGGGCCGTCAACCCGAGAAAGGCAGCTGGTCCCGATGGCATCCCGGGACGCGTGCTGAAGGACTGTGCAGATCAGCTGGCTGGAATCCTCACAAAGATCTTCAACCAGTCCCTGGCACAATCCACTGTCCCACCCTGCCTGAAATCCTCAACTATAGTCCCCCTGCCCAAGAAGCACCACATTTCTAGCCTCAACGACTACCGACCAGTGGCACTCACTCCAGTGGTGATGAAGTGCTTTGAAAAACTGGTCCGTAGTCACATCACAGCAGCCCTACCCCACAGCCTTGACCCCCACCAGTTCGCCTACAGAGCAAACCGGTCCACAGAGGACGCCATAGCCACAGCACTCCACACTGCACTATCACACCTGGAGCAGCAAGGGAGCTATGTGCGGATGCTCTTTGTAGATTACAGCTCTGCATTCAACACCATCCTCCCTCACAAGCTAGTGGTCAAACTAGGGGACCTGGGGCTTCCACACTCAATCTGCATGTGGATAGACAGCTTCCTCTCTGACCGCAGACAGAGGGTCAGAGTGGGCCACCACACATCCACAGCCCTAAGCCTCAGTACTGGCTCTCCCCAGGGCTGTGTGCTGAGTCCCTTGCTCTACTCCCTCTACACACACGACTGCTCCCCTGTTCATCACAGCAACAAAATGGTGAAATTTGCAGATGACACGACATTGGTGGGACTCATCTCCGGGGGTAGGGGGGAGTCTGCCTACAGAGATGAGGTGGAGCGACTGTCAACATGGAGCAGGGCAAACAACCTGCTCCTAAACACCTCAAAAACCAAAGAGCTCATCATAGACTTCAGGAGAAAGAAAACGGAGATCACACCTTTAACCATCAATGGGGACTGTGTGGAGAGGGTGGCAGACTTCCGCTTCCTGGGTGTCCACATAGAGGAGAGTCTATCCTGGAGCGTGAACACCTCTGAGCTGCTGAAAAAGGCCCAGCAGAGACTGTACTTCCTGAGGATACTCAGGAGGAATAACATCACACAAAGACTGCTGGTGTCCTTTTATCGTGCCTCCATTGAGAGCATACTAACATACTGCATGTGTGTATGGTACACCAGCTGCACAGCGGCTCAGAGGAAAGCACTCCAGAGGGTCATCAACACTGCCCAAAAGATAGTCGGCTGCCCTCTCCCCACACTGGAAGAACTACACAGCTCTCGCTGTTTGAAAAAAGCACAGAACATTATAAAGGACACCCACCATCCCGGTCACTCCCTGTTTGAACTATTGCCTTCAGGCAGAAGGTACAGGTCAATAAATGCAAGGACAAACAGACTCAAACACAGTTTTTATCCAACCGCAATAACAACCCTCAATACTGCAAAAAAATAATATGCAATACTCTGTTTTTAGGAAATGATTTGGTGTGTATGACTGCGTGTGTATGTCTGTTGTGTATGCTGCTAGTGTTACTATATGTTCTATATGTTTTATTTATTTATTCTTTTTAATATTTTTCTTAATGCACTGACTGGAGAGCACTTTAAATTTCGTTGTACCTGTGACAATGACAATAAAGATCTATTCTATTCTATTCTATGTGGCCGAAGAAAATCTGAAATTGTTTTTAAGGTCTGGCTTTAAACAATAGTCAGGTGACCATGTGTGGAAAAAAAAAAAAAAAGATATTCCAGAGTTTATCTGACACCTATATGAGGCTTTGGCAGTCTTAGAGTGGTAAATCATGTGAAGCATCGCTCTGACAGTTTCGGATGTAAGCTGCTCAAATTATAAATATTTTTATTCTTTTCCTGCAGGATAATAACCTTTGCACACATAATATCATCTTGTGCTTGCAAGTTAGTATCTTATTGGATTTTAGGCGCTCTTTGAGACGGATACATTAAACTTCCCCTTTATGGTTCCTACATTAGCAAAAAGAAAGCATCAACATTCGTCATCTTCATTACAAAAACTTGCACTAACTTAAGCTCAAAATCTATGTCGGGCTAACTTTAGTCTAATAACGTCACTTGACTGGAGCACAGGGAATCCAAGCAGGGCACTGTAATCATTAAAAAGTACAACCTGGCACCAGGTTTAATTGTGACCAAGGCTACCAATGATAAAACATATGCAGGCACACATGGCGCTGCAACAAAAATTTGGGCAAACTGGTCCAACAAACACGTTAGTTGATCAGATAAGTGATTCAGAGTAAATAGAAACTCACACAGTCCTCCACTTTGAGTGACTAACCCAAAGCAACAAAGAGGCTCTTTGTCAGACTGCTGTTCATCTCTGCAGAGCCTGAACAGCAAAGGACCTTTTCACAGCTGGAAGGCCACGATGAAAAGACACATTCAGACTCAGAAATCACTGCAAGAGGCTGAATTATGTTGGATATCAACATATCCAAGTTGCAGCACAAACAGCATCCTGGGTGAAGCTGTGGAAATTTTTCTAAGCTAGTCAAACATATCAAATCCCTCTAAAAACCTACAAACTACACTTTTAATTCTGTGTAATATTGTGCAACAAAAACAAAACACACCAAAATATCAAATACAATGTTTGTTTATTATATATGTATTCCTCAACAGAGGCATTAAAAACCACTTGGTGACAACAAATTATACTGGTGGATGAATAATCTCATGTCCTAGAAAACACCGCTCAATTGAATCAGCGAGGGCACACATCCAGACGACTAAGCTGCTCTCATCTGACCTCGGACCAAGTTACTTTTACTATTACACAGAACTTGGTTAACAGGCATCGACAATGAATACGAATCAGAAATATGTTTATATGGTATACAGAGTAAAGTGACTGTTGGACTCTGGTGTTTAACATGACACCAACAGGATGAATACTGGATATCCTGACACCTTGGTTTCAGTTTCTTTAAACCATTATGAATACACATTAATATATGACCCAACAACTTCCGTCAGCACACAAATTAAAAAAATATTCTGCAAATGCTTCGTATAAACTTCTCTAGGAACATTGGTAACACAACCCGTCACTCGTTCCTCAGCTCACACATTAAACTGCAGCGCGTCACTTTTAAGTACCTTATACACATGACACATTCTACTGTACCTCCCACCATGCACCCCAAAAGGCCAAGACCAGTTCTTAAGATAATGTGAATAACTACTCAGGGAACAAAACTGTGGTAGCCAATGTTTTTAAAAAGTCAGGGCACCAATAATGTATATAAAGTCACTGTAGATTATATACCAGTTTTTATATAAAGGGCAAAATCAAAATCATAGCATGCAAAAGAAAATATAACAAAAAGTAAAAAGAAAAAATATCAACAAATGCTTCAGTTGAAAAAAAATATATCTAATAGCTTTGGCTCCGTCAATAACCATGATAGCACCACATTTTAAAGTTTATGAAACTCTTTAGCCATCACTGCAGTTCTTTATATTCTGACACTGGTGTAGTTTATGATGTATTGGAAGGATAAAGACAGCTGAAATGGATTATGTAGTGTGTCTTTGTGTGCATTTGAAAATAAGGGCCTTAGTCTAATGCTATACCTTCTGCATTTGCGAATACCAGAGGGTCAGAATGACGTAAATTTCGTCATCAGAAGGTGTATGTGCAGCTGTGGGAGGATGTCTGTGTACCAAACAGTTTTTGGAGTATGCTTAAAGCTTTAGTATGCTACAAATTAAGTGCTTGAAAGCTTAATTTTTCAGCCCTCAGATTTGAGGGGACTGCATCTCGTTCAAAAGTTAATTTCAAGCAGAGTGAGACCTTTAAAGCCCAGTCACACCAGACAGTGGAACAGTAAAATTCTTGGTTCTAGAGGCTCAGTGCCAGTGGCTACTAGCGGTGTTATCAGAAAAACTTTTGAAGCTAGCAAGCTAACTGCTAACACGCTATCCACCCCAAAGCATGTTATTATTAGTCATTCACCATTGATCTCTCCTATTTTATTTGTTCTGCCGATCAACAGTCCAAACCCAAACATATTCAGTTCAGCAATTGCACTGATTTGTTTTTGCTGAAAGATTTTGGCGTTTCGAACACTGGTGTGACTGGGTCTTTAGGGTCAGCAAAGCATCATGGGAGTATTTAGAGTTCAAAAGCTTGAGTTGCTTCCAGATTTGGCTTTTCATTCCATGTACAGGTGATACAGACTGTACAATATGTTAGTAGAGGAAGGTGGTTTTATACTTAATTTGTCAGTTTCAATGCCCCGATCTTGTGTGTCCAATCCCGTTGCCCTGCTGAGCCAGCCATTCAGAAAAACGCAGATCTCCTCTGCTCGTCCCTTCTCACCAAGTGCAAAATAAACGTCCACACTTAAAATGTCATTTGACTGAGACACAATGTAGAAAAAAAACTCAAAATAAAACATGTAGTGAAATGAAAATATGCTGCACTAGAGGTCCTTTCAGTTAGATTTGTCTTTGTCTTCGTCTTTCTCAGCCGGGGGTGTTTCCTGAGGCGGGTGCTGGGGCAAGTCTTCGCTCTGATTGGCAGCTTCTGTGGTTTGTGGCTCCGGTGTAGTCGAGGCCCCCTCTGTCTGTGGCGCTGCAGTTTGTGTACAATTGATCGGTGTGAGCACTATGGCAGACTGCAAGGGACAAAGAACAGAGCCTGTATGAGATGACTGAAGTGTATCTGGCTAAAAACTTAGATCTAATGGTAAATACAGAGGAGCTCAAGATAAGACAAAGCCAAAGATATACAGTCATTCCTCTGTCCACATCTCGCTTTAACAGTTTAACCAAATTAAAGGAAATTTATGTGCTTAATGTTGTTGTCAGAGGTATTCCTGTAGTCAGAAATAGAACAGTCCCAGATATGCATCATGGAAAGGAAAACCTATCCAGAAAAATCCACAGGAGGTTTCAGGCCCATGAAACTAGACACAACACACATGCTAACCAATGCCACTTTGCTAAATAATCACTAGTCTATCACAGATGTGGATGTACACACACACACACACACAAAAATACATCTCACAAGAATTAACAGGACCTTGCACTTTGAGTCTGTAGGGCAAGTGGCAGCCAAGGTGTTAATGCAGGGAAATTTTGGCCAGTTCTGACATGTACCATTTGTAGTGAGCTTTCCAGGATCCCAAGCCCCTTAAATATGCAATTCAGCAGAGGAATAATAAGAAGAAGAAAAAGACTCCCTACAAAAACAATAGGTTTGCTGCACCTATGGTGCCAGGGACATGGTTCTGACTTTTCATGTGTTTTGTAAACTACATCAAGGAGTTCGGTGCCACTTCCTGCGTCTGCTGTGGCACCAGAAAACTCCCACCAACTATATGTCATGCTGTATACGCATGAACACTATACCTTGTAAACTTAATGTAAAACATATGACGTTTGTCACATTAGGCTGACTTCCTGCTGTCAGTAGGTGGCAGTGGGACTATGACTCGATACTGACTGATGTGTCGAGGCCTGGGCTACCATTCAGCATGTGAACACCATTCAAACCGGCCTTGGCACCTTCATTCTGGCCCTGGCACCATCGGTGCTCAGGCCCTATTCAACCCTAATTAGGATCAGGATGTTTTAATGGTAGAGTGTAAAATAGCAAGCCAAGATAGAATACCTGCAGTGACATTCACAGACAGCTGAGCCCTCAGCAGCAGACTAGAGCACACCGACAGTAAAATGAAGGGCATGGAGCAGCGATGGGAAGGAAGCGGGGGACAATACAACAGAAAGAGGCAGTTGGAATGAATGGAGTTACTGAAAGGGGTTACTCAACTTGAAATTCACTTTACTCTGCATGTTATTTAACACTAGATTTTTTGTTTGTTTGTTTTCTTTTGTTGCCTTTTTAAGTCTTTTTGTTCTTCGGCTGTAGGCAGTCATATCAAACTGGTATTCACCACAAATCCACTTCCGGTCCAGAACTGGGGCAACTCCCTGCGCCACAGCGCTACAGTGAGGCTGGTGAGCAGAGTGCAAGGCACCAGGTACAGCAAGGCCGGCTGACCCATCTGCATCAAGGCCAGAGCCACAAAGGTGATCAGCAGACCGATGCCATAAGCTAACAGGAGAGAGACAAAGTGAGACAGCACACAGAAGGTCAACATTTTAAAATTCAGTCCAGTCATTTAAAGTCCAGTCATCACTTAAGATGCTGGTTTTCACTCAAAAGTCCCGTTCAGACTAAATTTATTTCTCTGCCCTGTGCTTGGTTAGTGATTTTAATGCTGTCCAAAGTGTTTATGTGAGAATAATTTCACCCCACCCCAATTATAATTACAGCCACAATTACATTGCTGGAGTAATCTGTTTGCTAGTCCTACAGCTTGTCCTATCTATTACAGACCTGTAATTTTGTAACATGGTTAAAATGTTGTCCAAATGATAAATTGAATTACTGAGGAGTACAGTGAATATGTTATTCACTGCCTCCCCTTTTACAGGGGCAATATCAAAGTATTTTAGTTTAAAACATTACAAAATTAACTAAACTTAAAAACAACAGTTTTGACATTTTGTCAGCGATATCTTCTGAAGCTAGCATGCTAATCAGCCAGCCCCAGCCTGTTTTGTAATACCACTTTTCAAGAGGCAATAGTGAGTCAACGTAGCATCCAGGGAGGGAGGAGGAGGGACTAAAAATTTAATTTCCTTCTTTCTTAGGATAAAGGTGGACACCCCAACTTTCTTTTGTATTATGCTGCCCCCTTTTTGTTTGGAGTGTGAATTTGACAGTTGACCATTTGTTACACATCGCCCCTTTAAATGTTTATCCTGTCCAAAAAGGGCTTATCATAACAGTATGGCAAACATTTCACCAATTACAGTGCTCACAAGACCCCTGCCCATGTACATACCGATCGTACAGGCCACAAAGTAGATCCTGGAGGATTGTGTTAAAATGTCAAACCTGTGGCAGTACGCCACCAGCAGACCTGACAGGGAAAAAAAGCAAGGAGATCATTCAGTACAAGTGCGGCTACTGTATTCAGCCCCATATCATTACACTCAGACATCAGACACAATCTTGATTATTAGAGGAACTAAAGTCTTTTACTGTACTTTACATTATTTGATATTATCACTGGATATTGTCTGATATAGCAGATAAACTAAATGAGATTATTGTGCAGTTATTAATTTATGGGAACTAAATCTGAATGTGCAGTTATGTAACATTAAATGTGCAGCTATTATGGGTGTTGACAAGTTCTGCGCTTAAATAGCTGACAACCACGTCAAAGTGTTATGCTCCAAGAAAAGACCAAATAGAGTGACTGTGGTCAATTATGGTTAAATCATTTTCTGGTGACCACATGATGAGCTTTAGGCTGTTTGAGTGGTTTGTGGTGCGATGACACATTTAATTACCTGGTACTAAGATGTCGCCAAAGCCCAGGAGAGAGAAGGGCCGGTCACAAAGAGCCAGGGGAGAAAAGTTTAACCGTGGCACTTTGAGCACCATGGGAAGCTGGAGAAAACACAACCATTAGTGTTATTATGAACTACTTTTCCTCTGAGCTGAGAGACAGCTGGAGCTGGAGGTGCAGTAGTAAATGTGTTTAATGTTTCAGTTACTAGACTAAACCCCCACCCCACCCCACCCAAAGGGAGTTGTGGAATTTGAAAGCAAGCTCACCTTTTCATGTGTGGAAGAGTCAGAGGGACCAGCCGCTACCTCCACCATTATACTTTCCCCACTCTGTGGACAAAAGGCCATGGGTAACAGAAGTATGATGCGGTAACACAAACTGTAGACGCTTGAATAGGTTTGAGAAAAAAAATGTCTTGACATACCTTAGTAAATAAGGGTGTAATAAATACGAAGAAAACATCATAGACAAACAGGACTGTCAGTAGTAAAGTGCAAGCCTGCAGAGGAAAGACAGAAAAATACATTAAATACTAATACAGTACAAAGGCCAAACATTTATTAATCAGTACAACACTGTCAAATCCTTTACAAACACTTTCCACATTGTTGCAGTTTATATCTATCATGGTTTATGTGTATGAGAAAGTCAGCCCACCTTAAATGTGGGCAGTCTGACTGTTTTGAGCATGTAGAGACAGAAGGCAATCCCCAGGGCGTCCTGTAACACCCACGCCCACCTGGAGGACACATAACAGGACTGTGAGTCAGCCAACACCATCATCATATAGTGTACCTCAAACATGTTATCACACACTGACGGGAAAAAAAGACACCATTATGTCACCCAACATACAACAAACAACACCACAGTGGAGAACACTTTTTCAGGTATGTGACTGTGTGCATTTGTAAAAGAGTGAATTTGACACTTTTTCTGTTTGCACTTACTGATCTTCATTGCGAAATACCATCCAGGTGATGCTGACTCCGATGCAGAAGGCCGACAGCAGCAACATGCGGATCTGTGGACGCTTATGCAAGTATGGCAGGTTGTTCTCTGGGATCCTGTGATCACAAGATGCCCCACAAATCGGTTAATAAATCTCAGTCTGTTAGTCACCACATAACATATCCTATCACCAGTGCACAGGCTTTTTTTGGGCTGATTGTTGATATGAAAAACAGGCTTGATTGCAACAGTTTAAGAGCAGTTTGTTTATGTTTGAGAGTAGGTACATTTGTAGACAAGACTTACAAAACTAGGCTAGTGCAAGTATATGGAGATTTAGAAAAAATATGGTAGGTGCTGATGACAGACTTTTAGGCAGTTCGCATTGTGAAACCATCCTGATGTGAACAATCTCACCTGCACTTGCAGAAAGGAAGTCTCCTGACGAAAGGCCACAGACAGCTGTGGAGCCCGACAGAGGAGGCCACACAGAAGATGGCGATGACCCAGATGGCTAAACAGTGAGGACACAGTGGAGGAAGGTAGGAGATTAGAACATATTATTGCATGATATCCACTTATATTCTCCTAAGGAAATACACTTCTTTGGTGAATTTGATCTTTCAGTGCCTCCTTAAGGCACTAAGTAGTCTAGTAGCAGCTGTCAGTTTAATATATGTATCAGTGAAATGTTATCTGAGCCATTAAGCTCTTTTTAGTGCTGACAGTCTTTACACTCATGAGTTTCACATATTCACTTCTGCAAACAGCATGTACAGCTGGAGACTGAGCAGCTCTGCTTGAGGAAATGAGCATAAACGATCAATCTCAGAGGAATTTTAGCTGCTAAGAACCATATTACACATACTGTAAGTAAGTCAAGTTTTGTTTACATAGCACCTTGCAAGAACAGATGTCACAAGGTGCTTCACAATAAAAGAATAAAAAAGAAATAACAAAAAAACAGAGCAAATTAAACAAATAGATCTTTAGCAGCTTTCTAAAAGTGTCCACAGTATCCACAGATCTTAAGTCCAGTAGGAGAGATTTCCAAAATTTAGGAGCTACAACCTCAGTCTCCTTTTGTCTTGCGCCTGGAGCGAGGAACAACCAACAAACCCTGATGACAGACTAACCCTCAAGAAACCTAAGTCTACAGTATGTCAGTTATGATTTAAATCAGATGTCGCTGCTGCAACTACCTTTTTACTTTAAATATATTTTAGTATCATTGGATGAGTTCTGAGGAAAAGTTTGTCAGTGTTTCCAAATCAGCCACTATATTTATTCTGTTTAAAAATTAGAAAAGACAAATGGCAGCCTGCTAAGTGGTGCATTTATCCATTCAGCCTTGTCTAAGTCAAGGAAGCCAAGGATGTCTGCAAGACGTGTCTGAAAGCAAATGGACCTTGAGTTGAGATCTGGCACACGAGGAAAACACTTTGGGTCATCTGCTGCACAGCCTGTATCCCAAGCCTGCTGCCAGAGAATACCATACCAGACCAGTGAAGAAAAAAAAAAAAAGACTGACTTTACGAGGTTAACCATCCCCAACAGTAATAACTACTGGACATACTTGACTCAAATAACCATTAATAGTCACGTGGAAGTAAATCTGGCCAAAAAGCATTTACCCCCTAAGTGTGAACCAGTATCTTTGAGGAGGACCAGGATATTTTACGTTATAATGTGTGTGTTAAGATCAAAGATGTAATTTTATTATTATAACCTTTATTTAAACAGGGAGTGCGTGTATGTACTGTGTGTCGTACCCAGGTGGTCGTAGAAAAAGTAGAGTAACACCAGCAAGCTGCAGCACATGACCACGAACACGCAGATCATGATCGGGGTGACGTCTACCGTCTCCTCATCCTGTTTCTCTGTGCCGTCGTCCCGCTTGTGCTTCATGTAGCGCCTGCAGGAGGAGAATTAACCTCAGCTTTTAGGACACTGGAAGTATGTTCGTAACTCTAAAGCCCAATGATCAGCACCTATAAAGACTCATCTTCTTGTGCCAACCTTATAAAGCAGTTTGAGAAGAATGCAGTTTGCCAGCCTCTTGGGGTTTGTCTTTCATTTGTTTTATTAAACATTATTCACTGATGGTTGGTGTCTTGCCAAGGCAGCCAGGATGACCATCCTAGCATCCACAGTCAATATTTACCATCATTCAGCTAACTGGCTGGCATTCACTTCATTCCTGAGTTCAAAACACACTCATATTCCAAAATGTTTTTTGCCTGTGGTCCTGTGCGTCAGAGACCCCATCTGACTGTGCCCTCAGTCACCTTGGCAACTCCGTCAGGAAGGACGGACTCGGATTGGCTTAAGCCAGTGAGTCACTCATTCGGCCTCAAACAAACAACACTGCCCTTTAGAGGAACTGCGGACGTACAATGCAGACTGCTTGGTTTGAAAAGAAGAGACGCACACACACTCTTCAAAGGAAACACTGAGCAATCATGCACTTGTAGTACTTTGCCAAGAAAACTATGACTAATTTTCCCCCGAGATGAGTCCCCTGATGAATTAACTTTGATTTAAATTTAGCGCTCAGGACTAACAGCATGGTACGCACAGACAGAGAGAACTTTGTGTCCTGTCATAAAATATTTTTACTGATTATACAGTAGAAAACACTGAGCTAAAAATGTGTGAAATAACCTACACAAATGACAAAACACCTAGCATAATAATCAAAATTCAACATAATTTTTAGACAAGCAATTATCATGGCCCTTAAAAAAACGAAAACAAAGATCTTAATTAATATAGCACTACTTTTATGCCACTTATTATGCAATTGGGACTGAAAATAAAAAAGAACAATAAAAACTGAGATTAAATGAGTTTCACTTCTAGGACATCACTAATACTGTAATTCGGTGCAGTTAGGGACAGTTATTTCTATACGTTCAAACAGTTCCCAACTTGTGTCTGCTTACTTCTTGCTGTCTCTGCTGCCGGCCCAGTAGCCTCCAATGGCAACCGTTCCTACTGCCATCAAGAAGATGATCACCATGTTGTAGTCCAACACAGGCTCATTGGGTGCATACATGGCAACAAGTTGTCCTTTACCAAAAGTCTGTAGGAGTCAGAAACAGCATTAGGTTGGGCCAGGCCTACAGATTTTGTTAAATCAGTTCATAAGAAAAAAAAATGGAGCACACACAGCCATCGAGCAGGAATCATTCAGCTGTCGGCAATGATCCATTTTGTATTTTTGTTTGTCTGCTACATGATAAACCATGGGGAGTTATACATGTGTAATGAAAAAATACAATGTAGTTTTCTTCTACGTGGGTAAATGTAAGGTACAGGATGTACATTCCAAGTACATACGGTACATGTGTTCTTCTATGTCTGACTCATGTTTGATGTATTGATCTTCCTGTTGTTACAGAGAGTTGGAGAAGATTGATAGTGTGGATGTCCCTCTAAGAGCAATGGATTTCGAGTTTTGAACTAACCTTGTATCGGTTAGACACAATAACTTATGCTGTGTAGTCATAACATGACCATGACAGACTCATTTGACTGTTGCCCTTTGGGAATAACAAGTATAACTGGAGAGGAGCAGAGCTCGCTTTTTGAATCTCTGCACGATGACAGTGCGACTGTGTTGACTGTGTTGCGCATGACTCGTTTATAGCTCAGAAAAGACATTCTCAGTTCTGAGAGTCTTTGCCACTACACCCTGTGTGACTCTTCTGTCAGACTGTAAATTTTTTGAGTTAATTAACAGTGATGAGCTATTATGAAGAGAGGAAGTCATACATCAGTAGTATCACTCTGGTAACCAGAAGTTTGTCTGTCAATTAGCCCACCTCTCACCTTGCTTATCTCCAGCATGTCAGAGTAGCTCAGCAATGCTACAGGAATGTCAATCTCTTCATACTGCACCTTGTTTCCTGCTGGTGGTGTCTGAAAAAAAAAAAAAACACACACAAACAAAAAACATGCATTTTTTTGTTTTCTGAGCTGCCTGAGTCAGTTTAATCTTGATGCACAATGAGTACAAGCAAGAGCCTTAAAATGTAAAAGGTTAATTCCAGGTTACCAGACTGTCCTTGCTGACAATGAGCAGGCCCTTGGCGCCGTTAATCTGGGCCAAACGGACCTTTTCATAGAAAGTGCAGTTGCCCCGCATCACCATGGGGATGAAATTTGGGAAACCTCCCTCTGGGACGTCAGAGGGTGAGCACAGGACCGATGTTGTCAGGTCATAGATCTGGAGACGTGCCTAGAGGACAAAAAGGTTTCCAATGTTAAACAGAGATAGAGGAAATTCTATTGTGGTTCAACTCTTAAAATGAATAAAAAACAAATTTCTTGCTAATGACTGGATATAATTATTCTTTCACAAATGCTTGAATCAGTGGAAAATGAGTTGAACCATCCCTGTCAAGCAGATACAATTATATTCAAGTTTTAAGTGTTACACTGTTTACATTAAAATTTGTGCTTTTATTTCCTCCCGGCTTACTGTAGCTCATTACATTGATTATCAGTATTATCAGTCATAAAGATCTTTTAACATTTGCAGCTGGTTCAGAAAGCAGCTGCCACACAGGTGCTATGAGAGGAGATGAAATTTCAGCATCTTCTATGAGGCTTTCTGAAACATATTTTATTGATCACCTGGATCCAGTGCATGCTGTTGTTTATCTCCACTGTTGCATGTGACCCTGAAGTACTTCTTAAAGTGTCATGATTACAGTGTTTATAATTAACTCTTGTTATTCACAAGCCACTTACTGCCTTATTAAGGTCCTGAGGTAGACGTGCCCACTGTGAGTTGAAGAATATGCAGTAATCCTTTCCTTTACTCTTGCCCTTGTCACTGAAATGGGCCATGCCGTACTCTCCCACCACCTGTCAACATGACCGTAAGTTAGTTAGTATCACTCCACAGGTCAATGGGATGTTTGTAAATCTGATTTTTGGATTTCCAGCAGCGCTTGAACTGTTGTTGCTTTTTCATCTGACATCTGGCAGAACAGGGTACGGCCCTACATTTGATTGATTTCATTACTTCATGGGTCCATAAAACACATCAATCCATGAGAAATCCTTTTAAGAGCTTGTATTTTGTAAAACGTTTACCTGCAACTGTATGTTTAGTATGATTAGTTGTAGTAATATGCGTTAACGAAGGCCTATTTAAACCTGCACACTACAGAAATTGGCACCTTAAAGACTTTTCTATTTATAACAACAAAGTGTCTGACGCTATGCAGACCAGAGATAAATGACTACCAGTCAAATATTAGTTATACTTTGATTCAGCAGCTCAAAGTACAGTTGGTTTCACTATGTTACGCAGACATTATAATCAGCAGTGAAATATTTAACCCTCAAATTTCAGCCGCGTTACCAGTTCCTCTTTAACTGTAGCCTAACGTGAGCTGTTGGTTAATATTTCTCGATCTTCTGTCTGTTGTCCGATACTGAAATACAGTTTGTCATAAACATTGTGGTGCCTCGGTGATGCGGTGAATCAGCGATAATCGTGCTCCGTTAATGCTGCATCTAAAGGTGAGTGATGTGTGGGTTTCTAGGGCCCACGGTGATCTCCGCAAGCTAACCGTCATAGCATCCAAGCTACTCTTCCCGAAACACGGCTAGGGAAAAAAACAATCTGGTACTGTCGACCACGTGCCGTTACGCAACACGCATACACAGCCAAACAGTTTTCGGCGAAACAGAGGCAGTCTCTCTCACCTTTTGGACGAGAAAAGCGGCCCAAATCAGTGTTTGAGGGACCCTCATGATGCCTAGCTAGTTGTTGTTTCCCCCATCAACCACCGACCAACGGCTCCGGTCTACCCCCACCTCGCACGAGCCTTCACCAGCTGTTCTAACAGGACATGCCCATGTTGGAAAGCGGGTGATTTGATTGGCTGTTGTAGTGACATAGTGGGTAAGTACATCTCCGATTGGTTAAAATCAAAATCAGTCAAAAAAGATGACAAAATAAAAGTAGTTTAGCCGGTCCTGATCTACACTGTGACAGAACTAAAACATTTAGATCCCTTTTATTACATCTTTTTGCCTGCTTCAACCGGGGATTGGCAGTTTACTTTTAAGTAGCAGAATCATGTTGAACTTTTAAAAATGCTAGGAATGTGAAATGACACAATTTTGGGTAATTTCTGCTTTTATGTTATTTTCTTTCTTGATTTTTGCTTCACTGAGGTGATTTTGGTCTTTTCCAGTTCTTTAGAAAGCAGTTTGGTAAATGCTACACGTAGTCACTGATAAACGTCTGCCAAAACTCTTTAAAGCTCCAGAATTACGTTTCACATTACAGAGATTCTTCATTAAATTAAATCTTCAGTTTGACCTCTAATCAATGCAACCTTTTGCTTTTTCAACCATAAACTATTTACGCAGGCAATAACTGACCGTATATAGTGTATGGGTCAGCTAATACCGAATACTTTGCAATTTTATGCCTCTGTCTCGTGAAGCTGCAGATGAACTTTACATTATTCGTAGTCCCTGGTGGTCTAGTGGTTAGGATTCGGCGCTCTCACCGCCGCGGCCCGGGTTCGATTCCCGGTCAGGGAACTCGTTTTAGGGTCATTTGGATTCGGTTCTTCACACTCCACTCCACACTCAATTCATACGCATACCAAACACATTTGGACTTCGGTAATCTCTGCTTCCTCCAAAAGTTTCAACAAAACAAAAGCTCTTTCAGATTTTGGGAAGAGAATTTTTTGGCTGCTTGACATTTTCTCATTGATTCCCCCTCATTAATTTCCATGTTAAAAACACTAAGAGTCGATCATTAAAACTCCTGAATAACATTCACTCTTAAAACAGAATCCATACACCTGGTTCAGTAAAATCAAATAATCAGATGTGCAAAAATAATTCTTTTATTGAATTGTGTGTCAGTAATTTTTCGCCCTCCACACACACAGGATAACCTCTAATCAATGCATCTTTTTGTTTTTTCAACTGCATATTTTGCAAGCAGGAAATACATTTAATGTAGGAGTTAAATATATCGCCGTAGTCTCGCTAACAAGTTCGCTATAGTCTGCATGCAGCAATTTGGAAATACGAAACGTTTTCGTAGTCCCTGGTGGTCTAGTGGTTAGGATTCGGCGCTCTCACCGCCGCGGCCCGGGTTCGATTCCCGGTCAGGGAACTCGTTTTAATCTGCTGTAACCAACTTCACTCAATAGACTCGAACTTAGATGTAAAAGGATAATGAAGATTTAACTTCTTCTCTGGGATTTTCCCGTTAATTATTAAAATTCTGGTCGGATCTCGGACGTTCTTGAAATTTTGTGCGTGTTAACCGTGTTTTTATTTGTCCTAGTGATCGTCGTTTTAACACAGTAATTAATATGCGTGCAGTCCCTGGTGGTCTAGTGGTTAGGATTCGGCGCTCTCACCGCCGCGGCCCGGGTTCGATTCCCGGTCAGGGAACTCGTTTTAAGGACCAACACGTCATCTGCTGTAAACAACCTCACTGCATAGAATCGAACTAGCGAAATATATTGTGAAAGGGTAGTGAAGATTTAACTTCTCCAAGATTATCCTGTTAATTGCTAAAGTTCAGGTTGGATCGCGGACGTTCTTGAAATTTTGTGCGTGTTAACCGTGTTTTCATTTGTCCTGGTGATCACATTTCTTTTAATATGGCGAACTTTTAATTGGCCTACATCTAATCATCAACTCACTTAAAAATCTAAACAGATAAAATTAGGACACTTATGCTGCTTCTGAGTATCCTCTTCATCAACAAAGAGTCAGCTACAGCAGTCAGAGTCCTTTGTTTTGTTGTGGTCTGTTTTACCTCGGACCCCCTTTAATCTTTGCTGTTGCGTGCTGGATCTTGTTCTTCATTGACGTCCTGCAGCGGCTTGATTCACTTAGCATGATGTCATCCCATATGTCCGTCCTTCTGCTGGATGTTTACCTGCAGCAAGCGGCGCATCAGCACCGGAACTTAAACGATTTCCGCCCTCACAGCAAAAAACGCCAGTTTCAGAGTGAGCTTACATGCGCTGTACTTTGCTGCTGGAAAATATCGTGATGTTGTACGTGAAGAAAACGCGTTTCCACTTAATAGTTTGCTGCCAATTTGTGGTCGGTGTGATGAGATTACGGGAATTCTGTCCGGTTTGGCTGAGAATCTGATTGCTGATTGACTGTCAACTTCCAGCAGCAGAGGACTGGGCATCCAAACAGGTGTGCTTTGCATCCTTTTCCTCATTACACTGGATGGTAGAACAGTCACCTGTGAATGGCTGCATGCAACAGTGCATCAAATGTGGTAAAAAGTCAAGGGGTAAAAACTGGTATTTGGTTGTTTACTAGCTGAGATGTCACAAATCCTGCCGGTATATCCTCGTTTTAAAGTGAGGATGACCTGATCAAACTCTACACATGCATCATTCATGTGAAGTAACAATAAGCAAAACGCTTTTAACGTGGACTTTAAGGTATGGTTTTGGTGTTGCCTCAGAAGTACTGGTGGTGGATAAAACTGCATTTTTTCACCACTGCTGCAGTAAGCAGTTCAAGTGTTTTACCAAAAGATGTACAACAAATGTGTGTACGCCTGGTATTTAAAAAATTGTGCGGCTTTTATTTTGAATCGCAAGACCGGAAGTTCTGTCTCTCACTGTGGCTACTCGACACTGTTCAGTCTTCAGACACAACAGAGGAATGCAGCTCTCGTAGCCAACAACACTGTAAGTAGCAGTTGTAGTATTGCCTTTACATTTTATTTGGTTACACATGTTCCTTACTGACAGTATTTCAGAGTTCAAATTGTGTGTTTTAACTAACCGAAGTCAGAAACAGCGAGAGCCGGTGTTTTTTTTCAGTATGTTAGCTAGGCTAGCATTAGCGTTTCTTTATTTTTTTCCTTCAAAACAGTTCGTATTCCTTTAATCTTGAAAGAGCTAATAGGCTGTACCTCTGGCATGCGTTTCGTTTTGTGTTTGTAACAATAAGTTCGATCTTTGTGCTGCTTTTGCCGACGATAAACCACGGGAAAAAAAAAAAACCGTCTCTGCTGCCTGCTTGTAACACAGGCAGCAGAGTCGCTACTCAGCATCTTTTAGATCGCTCACCAGCGAGTTATCAGCTAGAATCAGAAAAATGTTTCATTCTAATCCCGTGTTTTATAAAGGGATCAGTCACAGTAAATACGGTTTAAAGGAGTAAAACGACACATATTCCGGAGTGTAGCTAAAAACCCAGTCCCTTTAACTGAGTCAGAGATAGCTGGTCTAGGGAGGAGATGATGTAAGTAGGACTGGTATGCAGTGGTCTGACATCAGCCAGAAAGTCTCTGAAAACTAAAGCTGTGTTGACTCGGGCCAAATAAGGAGGAAAGAAATCCAGGTAATATGAACCGAATTGCCCTGTAGGTGGAAAATTGTAATTGTGGCTTAGCACTAAGACCTTTACCACAGGCTAGACCTACTCTCATGGCATTGTTTTGGTCATTGTGCTGTCTGTGCTTTATTTTCACTCCAGTCACTGTTGGTCTCCACTGGGCTTATACCTTTATCTTTTTCACTGCAGTGAATCTCAAGGCGTCACTCTCGTCACACCATGGCCGGCTTCAGGCAAGAGGATGTCGAATTGTATTATGAGATGGGAGAGGAGCTGGGCAGGTATGTTATGTACACTGCTCATACTTGGCCTTTGCACCTATCTTGGGTGCCCAAGTTGCTGGACGACAGCTCTAAATACAATTTAATGCGCACAAAACATATTAATGATTCTTTATTTTTGAAGGTTAACAGAGAGTCATGTGTCCACACTGTGTCTGTGGTGTTGTTTGAATACAAATTCCCGCCTGATGGCATTGGAAGAGTGTGTTTCTAGTAGGTAATGTGCGCATAGCATGACCGTTAATTTTCGTACCTGGAACAAATCAGACAAGTTTGTAAAACAAAGTACCGAACAGCCTCCTCAGTTATCTTTTCTAGCTCTAAGGCAGTGCACATATGCATATTTTTCCTGATTACTACTGCTTGTAGTTTTCCATAAGTAAAAGACCAATGTAAGTTTTAAGTGTAAAATCAAATCACACGTGTTTACTGGAGATATACTCAAGGTGCATTTTAATGCCAAGTGTGAACTGCAGTCCATCCAAAACTTGACCAGGGCCAAAATATAAGTATGTGTCAGCAAAATATTAAATATCCTTTTAGATCCTTTTACACTGTGTTTGATAGTTTGTGAATGAGTCATCAGGTTTTAGTAGGTAACTCAACTTTCTACCTTAGCCATTTTTTTCTGCAGTAATGCAGCAAAAGCATGACATCACTGCCTCTCAGTGTGCCTTTCCACCTCTGCTGTGGTGTAGTGTCTCTAAAGGAGAGGGCACTGTGTGTGTGTGTGTGCTCAGATAGGAAGGTATGCGGACAATAAATGGGTGAAAATTATATTTTCTGCACAGGCATCCATTGTGAAATGCTGTCTTCTAACCTGCACATTGTTCTTACTGTTTGTGTTAATGTTGTTAATGTGAATGTTTTTCATTCTTTGCATTTTCAATTCTGTTGGTTGCTGTTTGGCCATTTCATAACAAAACCATGGATTACATACATCACATGTACATATATTCTATATTATTTAGCACCACATTTACTTTTTAAAACTATCTTGGAAAAACTTTGTCATTGCAGTGAGAAAACTTCTGACTGCAGTGATCAAGTCCTGCATACTTTTGCATGTAATAAAATGATATATATTTTTAGTATTTCACACCTTTCTGTTCTCTCCTTCCTGCAGCGGACAGTTTGCCATCGTCCGTAAGTGTAAAGAGAAGAGCACAGGTGTTGAGTATGCGGCCAAGTTCATAAAGAAGCGGCGGCTGTCGTCTAGCCGGCGAGGGGTGAGCCGCGAAGAGATTGAGCGCGAGGTCAACATCCTGCGGGAGATTCAGCACAGCAACATCATCACCCTGCACGACATCTTTGAAAACAAGACGGACGTGATCCTGATCCTGGAGCTGGTGTCCGGAGGAGAGCTGTTCGACTTCCTGGCTGAGAAGGAATCTCTGACGGAGGAGGAGGCCACCCAGTTCCTCAAACAGATCCTGGACGGCGTTCAGTATCTCCACTCCAAACGCATCGCTCACTTTGACCTCAAGGTCAGCAGTCTGTGTGGTTAAGACGGCTTGTTTGTGAGGCTCTGGGCCAACAGTCGTAAATGACACGTTGACGACAAAGTTCAGTTCAGGTGTTAGAAGAAGTTTATGTTGTACTGTAAGTATCTGGCACGTCTGTGTTCTGACAGGTTTTTCCATCTGTAACACAGGACAGTGGCTGCCCTGCTGCCTGTGGGGAAAAATGTGTACAGTATACGGGCAAGGCAATACTGAAAGATATCTTCAGCTGATGATATCGAGTCGATCAGTCAGTTGATCAAAAGAAAATGAATCAGCAACTATTTCGATTATTTATTATTTCAACTACTCTTTTAAGCTAACATGTTAAAGATTTCCTGATTTTAGCTTGTCAAATGTGAGAATTTGAACTAATGAACAGACAAATTAAGTAATTTTAAGATGTTACCTTGGGCTGTGGGGAGTTTGAATGGGACCTATGAGAAAATAATCAGCAACAATAAGGAAAATAGTGGTTGGCTGCAGCCCTAGATTTTTGAGTAATGTGATGATATTGTGGGGATGAATGCTCCCATGTTGTTCTGTAAGATACAGAAAAAATGAAAAATAACTAGTCTTATGGACGTGATGAGCAAACAGATGAGTAGCACTGTTCTTCCCAGTCAGCTACAGCAGTTCAGTTATTCCAGGAAAATTGCATCATTTGATTGTGATTCAGAAAATTCTGATTCAGAGCATTACGCTGCTTGTAGTTTCTATAGTTGTACCTTAAATTGCCTGGATGCAACCCAGTGTCAGATGAAATGGCTTTGACAGATGAGCACACTGACAAACAAAGCTGGAAATGTATCTTAATGGTTAGATTACACACTAGCTAGAAAAGTTGAGTGTGAAAGGGTTATCCTTTAAAGCTGCACTGATCAATATTTTTACATCAACAATGGATCAAATGACTGTGTGTGATGTTAAAGTGGTCACTCATAGTGACAAACCCACAAAGAATTATTACCCAACTCTGCAGCTGTTCTCAGCTCTATAGAGTGTTTAGCTCACAAACTACAAACTCTGCTCTCACCAGCCTCGTTTCCAGACACAGCCAACTATTTACAGTAAAAAAAAAATCTCTGATAAACCCACTGTATGCTACCTGCCCAGCACCAAACAGCAGTCAGACAAAGTTAGCATGAACATAGTGGAGCGTTTAACAGTTAAAGGTCCAAATATTTCCCTCAGGAGCTGGTGATCCTCAAATAGATTTAAATATTGGACACAAATTCATCAGGTGAACAAGCATGTGACTCCAAAGCAACACAAATGTTTCTCTGTGTCTGTTTAATGTATGGATATATCTTAGCTAACATGCTCACCACCACATGTGTTAGTGGGTGTTTTCAGTTTGTTCCTCTCACCCAAATGGCCCAAAATATCCAAGAATGGAGCTTTAATCAAGGAACATTTTCTACTTTCTTAGCACTCAGTGTATATGAGCACTAAATGAAAACACTTCTTCTTCTTCCTGCTGTTTTATTTTTCAGCCTGAGAATATCATGCTGCTGGATAAGAATGTCCCCAATCCCAGGATCAAACTGATTGACTTTGGGATTGCTCATCAGATTAAAGCAGGAAACGAGTTCAAGAACATCTTTGGAACGCCAGAGTTTGTTGGTGAGATCCTTTTTCCCCTCCTACATATTTTACTCACACAGCTAAAATGTTCCACTTTGAAAATCCCAAATTGTTTTTTGTGCTAGTTTGTGCCCACGGTGGCAAGAGAGTTAAGTGTGTTTCAGATCTCCACATCTGGTTTGAGTTAAAGCGTCCATTCCTCTGTGCTTTACAGCGCCAGAAATAGTCAACTATGAGCCACTTGGGCTGGAGGCGGACATGTGGTAAGATGTCAACATTTTTTTTTTCCCATCTGAAGCTGTATAGCTAACACATGCAACAGTTTCCATTCATGTTTGGTTCTTCTCTTCTCCGCAGGAGCATCGGAGTAATCACATACATTCTGTGAGTAATGTTTCACATGATGACTGGCCGTTGTCACTTGTAGGAACAGAAATCACTTCACTCCTCCTCCATATGTGGTCTAAAGCAAAGCTTCTGTCTGTGTTAGGTTGAGTGGTGCTTCACCGTTTCTGGGTGAGACCAAGCAGGAGACCCTGACTAACATCTCAGCTGTCAATTATGACTTCGATGAGGAGTATTTCAGCAACACCAGTGAGCTGGCCAAGGACTTCATACGCCGTCTGTTGGTCAAGGATCCAAAGTAAGAAGATCTTCTAATTTAATACCACAAGAAAAGGAGAGAAATCTCTGTTCTGTAAACACAAGGAAATATAAACTCTGTCATCTTCTTACTGGTGGATTATTTTCTTTTCCAGGAAGAGAATGACAATTGATGACAGTCTTGAGCACCCCTGGATTAAGGTGGGTGTTTTATTTAGCATTTATATCGGTTCTTACAGTACAACAACCACAGTCACATTTGCAGTTAACCCTAGCACGTCAGTACCTACTTTGGTCACAGTTATTTAAAGCAAATTTAAGAACTCACTATCAAAAATGTTTGTTTATATTGTGTGTTTATTTAACAATATGAATATTGGCTAATATATTGTCTGATTTTTAAAAAAACTCCCAAATCTCAGTATTGATGTTGGCGTCATAAATCCCGTGTCAGTCAGGTCATGTTATCAAGTTACCATCCTTATTTCAAACCTTTGCATTTTTTTCCTCTGCAGGTGATTAAGAGGCGGAATGTGCGTCCAGAGGAGAGAGACCACAAGCCTGAGCGCCGGCGCCTGAAGACCACTCGTCTGAAGGAGTACACCATCAAATCCCACTCCAGCATGCCACCCAACAACACCTACGTCAACTTTGAGCGCTTCTCGCAGGTGCTCGAAGAGATCGCAGCGGCAGAGGAAGGCCTGAAGGATCTGGAACGCAATCAGCGCTCGTGCCAGGAGGACGTGGCGGCGCTGCTGTCCATCTACGAGGAGAAGGAGGGTTGGTACAAGGAGGAGAACCAGAGCATCTCCAGCAACCTGAGCGACATCCGCCAAGAGCTGCAGCGCTCTCAGGCCCAACGCAAGAAGTGCCAGGAGGAAGCCCGGGCCACCATGCAGGCCGCCAACATCCTCAAGCGCAAGTTTGGGCGCCTGGAAAATCGCTACGAGGTCCTGGCTGAGCAGGTGGCCTCTGAGGTCCGCTGGGTGGAGGAGCTGGTCAAGTCCATATCTGCAGAGAAGGACGGGCTCAGCTCTGGCAGCATGCCCTGAACTGGGCTGACATCCAAAGGTGACATTTTCATTCTAAAGTATCCTCCTCCTGCCTGTCTTCTCTGCATGTGTGCTGCACAGCAGAGTCTGAGTGGGTCAGTTGTCTACATAAGCTATGCTGCTGCTGTCTGTCGGAAAAAATGTTCCACCCCTTTTTATGTCATGCTTGAGAAAACCAGCAAGAAGCAGAGAGGCAATGTACTGAACCCATTCCACCATGAAGAGGCTCATTCCTGTGTTTTATAAATTAATTTATAATTTTAGAGATTTTACGTACTGTAATTCAGCTGTCATGCATCTTTTGCAGATGGTGCATTCATTTGTTCGTTTTTCTTACCGTTTATCTTTTTAGAAACTAAATTGCGTCTGAATTGTCTCGTGCTTTAAAAGTCATAGACGTCTGCTTATTTCCTCCAGCCTCAGGTTATTGGCCAGTTACATGAGAAAGCTTCACAACACACAACTTAAGAGTGTCAGGTTTGCACAGATTTCAGGGGTATTTGTTTATCCGGTTATGTGCATTTTAGATTTGACTGCAGCTGACAAAGGACGCAATAAACATAAATCCTCAGCATAGAAGATTTAAGGTTATGCTTTATTTTATAAGTCGGTTATTTCCGAATATCTTGAAAGTTTCCTGGAAAACACTTTGTAGTTTGATAATAATTACAGGAAAATATAGACACATTCTGACGCTGTCGTTTCAGTTACTTCAATTAGTTGTGAATTTCCATGAAAGATATTGCTCCATTCAAACCCCAGTAAATATTATCATTTATCATTCACTTATTTTTGGAAACTTTATCCTTTAACATTTGCTGAATTGTGTATTTATTTGTAGACACATTCTCTTTGTCCATCTGCTGTCCTTGGACTAAAAGTCTCAAGTTTGCCCTAGCTTAGCACTGGAAATTAACTTGGACTGTACCAACTGATCACTCTCTATTCTACCTATAATTAGTACCAAATAACATCGTTCTTTCCAGGAAACTTTCCAGGAAATTGTTTGGAAAAGAATCAGAATTTTTGGAACTGTAAAATAAAACGTTACCAGATTTTAGAATGTATAAACTCATCTCTGCAGTGCCTGTAAACTGATCGGCCTTATTGCCAACGCGAGCACTCATCTGTTACCGAGTTAAGGACATCTCTATCACATTGATATCGCTCAATGTCTTATACGCAACAACGTTTGCACAGTAGCCTTGTAAACCAAATAGCGTGCATGGAAACTTTCTCTATATGCTGTGTTTCTCTGTTACTTTTTCTGTCTTCATTCAGGCCATCCCTGCACACTTGAAACATTCCATCGATAAGTTTCACATCCAGGTAACACATTCCCTATGTATAGCACAGAAAGTATATGATGTAGTCAGTAGTATTTTTCAGTAGAGAAATGTACTCATTTGCACTTATATGATCATAGCAGTGTCCCAAATGCATTTTAATCTCTAAGGTGTAAGAAAGAGCTGTGTTTGTTTCAAATAAACAAAGTTATCATTTAAGTCTTACTTATGTGTTGTTATTGTGTGAATGGGAACTAATTTCACCTCAGCTTAATTCTGTTTTTACTCTATGTAATAGGCTCATTATTTTTATATTACCTTCTTTTTTGATTTTTGATTTACCATTTATTTCTTTCTCTTTATATCTTTGTGAGAATGATGTTTACATGTATACAGGAAGGACAAAATGTATATCCTTGGAGCTCTTCTGCCAAAGTTACTCCCCTGGTTGTTTCAATTGAGATATTGTTCCACTACACAAAGTGTAAAAGCAGCCTGTCACAACCACAGCTCAAAATTCTGATTATGTGTCCTTGTATTGAGCTTTTCATCATTTAATTCCCCAGTAAAAGTATCAAGAAGGCCCTCTGGTGGTGATATAACAAAATACATGAGATATTTAAAAGACGCCTGTAGTTTGAATCTCTCACTGACCACCAAAAGAGCATGACAAATCTATAAATATACGTACATTTATCTCATAAAGGTAAGAACTGAGGTGAGATGATGTGAGATTTTCCCTGTAGCTTCTGTTTCAAAATCTATTTGCTTCTCTGTAGCTGCAGTGTTGAAGGAATTATTCATGTCCTTTCTTTAATTAAAAGTAGTAATACCATGATGGAAAAATACTCTATCACAAGTAAAAGTACTGCCTTTAAAATCTTCCTTAATTAAAAGTGCAGAGGTATGATCAGCAAAATGTACTCAAAAGTATGCTTAATATAAAAATAAGATAAATGTGTGACTGAGCTAGTGAAGCTCTCTTCACACTGTAAAAATAATTTTACTATTGACAACATAATAAAACAATGTTTTCTAAGTGTTTTTTATTTGTATATTAATTATGGCAATAATACAATAATAAATAACAATAAATAACCTTGTAGTCAATTTGCCTTCATAACTCATTACAACTGTTTGCTGAAGATAAATGTATCAAATTCCACCCCTCAGACGGTAGGAGTATAATCTGTTTTTGTAAACTTTGAAATTGTACAGCCTCCTTTATATGCAATGGTGTAAATGTTAAGTTGTTCTCTTTGTTTACAAACGATACAAAGAACTTTTAAAACCATTTTGAAACAAATGGATAACTGGAGCCAAACTGCTACAATCGCCACAATGGAATAAGCAGAGGTAATAGAAAGAACTGCTCGTCTGCTGTGAGAGTGAGTGGACTTCAGTCTGAAACCTCCGCCGTGTGACAGACTGAACAGCTGGAACAGACGGAGGTGTCAGGAGTGAAATCCTTGGCAGTGGTCTCAGGAAAACTCTGGTTTGTGCGTTCACGATTTCGGTTCAAAACCGATGAGCCAGACAACTTAAAGATAAGTGGCGCTTCCTTGTCGTCTCTGCGGAGGTGGACAGTTTAAAAAAAGTCCTGTTTTTCTTCATCCTGGTCCAGAGCAACATAAATTAATTCTCGGAGAGTAGGAATGTTAACTGTTTACGCATCTTTCAGCGAGTTAATGTGGGCGCAGAGTTTCAGTGCAGGTCCCAGTTTAAGGTTCATGGTGCTGACCAGGTGATCCTCTGTGAGAAGCAGCAGAGCCTGTCCGTCTATTTCCTGGGAGCGAAACTGTTCAGCTATATCTTGACCACCTTGAGAAAAGAGAAAATAGAGAGTGGACTAAATAGAGTGTGTGTCCCCCTTTTCATTTTGATACCGACAGGTCTGAGTAAGGACCTGATCCTGAATTTACGGGTCTTTTTCATCAAAAATTCCTTTGATTTTTGGAACGTTCTCATCTAAAATAAAACACACTGAGAGGTGTCAGAGCACTGAGCACTGATTGATTGCTAAATGTCTACTCTGTGATGTGAATGCAAATGACCAATTTAATGTGGCACAGCTGTTAAAATGAGCTGTATTTCTTCTTTAGATTCTACACATTTTGTCACTTCACATTTAATTTTTTATAATTAGTTAAAAACTCTTTTCACTGTGGTGGCATGTAAATCTGGAGGACTTTAGGAAGAAAGTGCGACAGGAGTGAATAGTACATAGCTTGTAGAGTTATAGAATTGAATATGAATTAAATATAAAGAATAAAGCTTTCTAGATTATAAGTTTTATAAGTTATAAGTTCAGTATTGAATGTATTCCTCCTGATTTCACAAACATCGTTGTTTGTCATGTTGTTTGTTGATGCTGTGTCCTCATCAGCTGTCTCGTACCGTCAGTTGTCTTTTATTGTTGTCAGTACTATATGGTGACACAGTACACAGTTTGTACAGTATGGGCGATAACATTCCTGACTAACTTTCTACACTGAGACACCGAGTGTGACTATATTTTAAATATCTTCAGAGGCAAAGTGGTGCTGAAGTCACATCAGTACCTGGCAGGGAGTTGATAAAGGCAAACACTTGGTCCACGGTCCACTGGGACGGACAGCCGACGTCTCCGTCTCCGTCAGAAACACTGATTGTTTCTGACATCCTCTGCTCTCTCTCCTGCTCTCTCGCCCTCTCTCGCTCCCTCTCAGCCTGTTTCCGGAGTCTGGTCTTCATGGGGATGGGAGGCTCATCTTCCTCCTCCTGCACCTCCTCTTCCTCCTCTCTCAGTGAGCTCTGATGGGTCTCCTCTGAGCCATATGACCCATGACCCTGTGGAGCACAATGACAATATCTCCTATTTGACAGTATCTCTCTGATAACTTTTTATCTTGTTCTAACTTCGGCCATTTTAACTCTCTTCCTCCATATTTTGCTTTTACTTTTAAAATTTCCTTTGGTATTTTAATGTTTTATTGATTTATTTTGTGTGGCTGTTCCCCAGAGAGCAGCTTGTCTTTAGGACCAGTGATCCCTGCAGTATTTTCCTGTGTGCATCAGGTCAATGATATTAACTGACCTGTCTCAGGAAATGCTCTCTGGAGGCTCCATTGACTCTGCTGGGGGGTCGTCCTCTCCTGCCCACTGGCCTGTAACCCCAGCGGCCTGCTCTCAACATGGTGATACGCTTGGTGCAGCTCACACTGAACCTAAACACAGAGAGTCAGTCATAAAATATTAGATTAGATTTGTAATATGTGCAGACAGTTTAACAGGGATTAGCCACCGGGCCCTGAGCTGCTGGTCTGCATCTGGACCCAGAGCTGTCCTCTCTTTGATGGATGGAGACTCAGAGGGAAGCCTGGGAGTAATTATACACTTGAGACTTTTTCTTATGGAGCTCAGTGGACTGATGTGTCTCACCACCACAGGAACAGGCTACACTTGTACATGTTTTGTGTGGCAGATGAAATAAAGTCAAGTTACACCTGTTTTGGTTAATGAGTGTTTTGTTCAGTATGTCTTGTTTTGTTGGAAGTCTTGTTACTTGTGTTTCTGTTCCTGGTTTGGTTCTGCATTTCCTGTTTTATTTTGTAGCCCTGGTCCTTGTGTACCTGTTCCTAGTTCACTTCCTGTCTTTGTCTTTTTCCCTCCTTTTACCCTTGTGTCTCGGTTTGTCTGTTCTTGTCCTGGAGTGCTGCTGTGTTTCTGCTAGTCTGTTCCTGCTGTTCTGCCCAAGTATCTGTTCTTGCAGCAGTTTATTCATGTTGATTTCACCTGAGCTCAGTACCTGTGGACATCTCCGTTTATTGTTTGTACCTGGTTGCTTCCCTCTTCCCTCTGGCACTGGATCTACCCTGTGACTGTTTTGAGGTACATAAGAGTCCTGAACTCCCTCCAAGTTTCTCCCTGTTTCATGAGGACACTCTGAGTTATTCCTAAAGTTTGTTTCCTGGCTCAAGGATTTTCTAACCATTGACTTTTTGTTACTAAAGAATATCATATTCCTTAAGTCTGCCTGGTGGTGTCTGCATTTGGGTCCTCTCCCCTCGTGTTCCTGGATAGGCAGCAGTTGCCATAACAACTTTACTCAAACAGAGGTAAGTAGCCTATTTATTGGGGACTACTTTCAGCAGTGGATTAAGACACATTTAGTGATATACCCTTGTGAGTATTTCTGGCAGAAGGATGGTGTTTGTTTGGTTGTTTGTTTTCATGGTTTTACCCACTGCAACAGTGTGGATCAGTTTAGACAAAAGCTGAACTCTGTGGCACAGAGGAATAAGATATATCAGACTTTGGATCTACACACAGTATTTGTCATCAAATAAACATCAGTACAACAGGACTGGACTTTTCTCCTTTAATTGTAAGACAGTGGTGATGAAGGTTTTAATCAACCCAAGAGAAGGAAATGTAATTCTACTTTTTTTTAATGATATACTTGTATATTTTCAGGACTGGACTGACATTCTTTTAGAGAACAGCACTGATGCTTGATGTCACTTGTTCTTGTTAGCTTGTTGTTAGTGCACAACCTCAGAACTGAGAAATGTGTTAATTGCATCTTGGTGTGTGTGTGTGTATGTGATTTATTTACCTTCTGACACACGTCATGGAGCAGAAGCGTTTGGAGCGCAGAAATGTCTGAGCATAACCTCTGCCTCCGCAGTATTCACACTGCAGCACACCTGCCACGCTCTCCCTCAGCTCTGCAACTTCAGAGGACCAGCTGTTAGTCACACATGCACACACACACACAGACACACATACACACAACCACCCACATACACACGCCCTCACCATCTGCTGTAGGGCCATCGTTTTCCATCTCCGAGTCTGTTGAATCTGACTGGTCAGCATCCAGAGGACTGTCCTCTGCTGCTGCATCCACATTAGTGTGTATCTCTTGGGACTCTGGAAGTGAAGCCTGCTGCTCAGCTAAGAGTGAGGAAGGACCCACCTGCAATGAGAGAGGCGTTTTAAAAAAGGAAAACCTTACATATTGATACGGAAAGACATGAGCAATGTGTAGATATAGATAGATTTCAAATATCCCTGGATTACTATATTATATTATATTATGTTATATCACTCATTGTGGCACTTTATTGGTCTGGAAGAGATGAAGAAATAGTGGTGGTCAGAGGATAATGCTGGTGATATTCTGCATTTATCTTATCAACAAATCCCCTAAAAAGACCAAAGCCAAGAATGAGTTGACGTATTACCTGTGTATCTAAAACCTGATACATCTTATTGCTCTGTGTCATAGAGCTCCATTAAAAACATATCAATGACCCACAATGTTGTGACATGTTCCTAGATTACAATGAACACACACTATAATTTACACATTGCTGGTTATGGTCATTTCATGGGATTTGTTAATAAAGAAAATACAGAATCTCACTAGTATTAAGCCTTTGAAGATGATACTAAAATACATTTTCATGCTTCATCATCAGTCTGTGTTACTGAACAGCTTTCAGCTGCTACACTGAAATTAAACACTGCTGGGAATTTATTTTTCTGTATTCAGTATTTTTCACTGATGATATCAGTTTTACTAAGTTTTGTCTTCATTAACCACCAGAATAAATTTGTGTTTCCAGTTAATAATGCATGTTATATTTTCCCATCAAGTTACTTCACCATGTGGTTTGATTGCACTTCATTGTGGTTTACTGAGGCCATTATCACCGGCCCCTGAATGACTACTTTTACTTCATCTCCAGGAGACATACCGGGAATGGCTCCAGGCCCTCTCTGATGACGAAGCCCTCTATGAGGTGTGTGAGGACGGGCGTTGTAAGTATTCTGTCTGGGCTGGTTGGGGCAGAGGGAGGCTGACTGGGACCTCTTACTGCATTAGGAAGGATGGGAAGGGGTAGAGGAGGAGATGGAGGAGGAGGGTTGCTGCCGGTGCTGCTGCTGCTGCTGCTGATGGTGGCGGTGAGCTGGGAGGGCTCCTCCACCTGTGGTGACCTGATCACTGAGTGACTGGATATGACAGGTAATGAACCCTTCACTGCTGGACAATAAAAGGCATAAAAGGTAAGAAAACATGTCACTTTATCCAACTGATAGAGAACAGGTTTCTGAAAAATACCTTTGAGCCCACAATGTCATGGTTCATCTCTACTTTATCTTAGGTTTAGATCATATTTTACCTGCAGCATTCTGCTTAGGAGACACAATGAGAGGTGTAGGGGTCCTGTCTCTCTGTCGATTTGGGGAACATTCATCTTTCCTCTCCTCTGGGCTCAGTCCATTCACATTACATGTTTGCCCCGACTGAAATTCAAACCACAGCAAAACCTCAGTCAAACTAACACACACCGAGAACAGGGGATCTACAAACAGCACATGGTGACTCACCGATGGAGTTTCATTGCGTCTGACCGGTTGCACTTTAAGATCAACAGCCACCGTTTGAGGAGGAGGCAGGTTGTGGTAGGGCATCTGGACCAGGGCCTCTGCAACAGGCAGCTCCTGTTCTGTGAGCAGCACCTGCCCTGACTGGACGGCCAAGGCCTGGACTGAATGCACAGACAGCCTCTGGAGGGACGCTGGGGGGTTCTGGGGCAGCCTGGGGAGAACCAGAGGTGGAGGAGGAGGCGGAGGCTGATTCTGCACTTGTGGGAATGATGTCCGACGCTGCGGAGCGGCCACCAGAGGAGGAGGCTGAGGCTGAATGGTCGTAGCAGGGACTGAGGTCTGAGCTGATGATGCTAACACACTGGTAACAGATGGAGAAGACGAAGAAGAAGAAGAAGAAGAGGGGGCTTGGGGCTCGCTGTTGGTTTGTAACTGGGTGCTGTGAGTAGTCAGTCGTTTAACTGAAAGAGGAAGAGGGTTGGAGTTGGTTTCTTGGGGTGCTACTCTGAGGGCGATGGGCTGGAGCTGTCTGTGGTTGAGAGTGCCGGCTGTGGCCTGCTGCAGGATAAGCTGGTGGTGAGCCACCCGCTGGCCTGATGCACAGGACACCTGCTGCTTGGCTAGAGCGTGGGTCTGCACTGGGGAGAAGGCTGCAGGAAGTCATGAACAGAAAGAAATGAGAAAATATTATTGACTTTACCTGGTGCAGAGTTAATAAAGAAAATGTAATAACAAAAGCAACACATGTACTGACAAGTAGCATCAGTTTTCAGCTTATAAAGGGAGCATGCAGGAGTTAATCTTCATTACTGACTCATCATTTAAGCCTGAAACACATGGGCTCGTGGGTAAACCTTCCTTTTAGCCTCAGAATCTCAATGCATTGACTCACCTGGGGTTATAACCTGCGGTCCATGGTGACCTGTTTCACCTGAGGCATCAGTCAACTGGTTCATCTTTACCGCACAGACTGATGTCTTGGACAAAGAGGTGGCTGGAGACAGGGCTGGGGACTGGGCTGGGGACTGGGCGGATGGTTTTAAGATGACACTGTGGGCTGTAGCCAGAGCTCCAGGCAAGTGGGCACGCAGAGCCAGATTCTGAACCTGAATATATGGAAAAATGGTCACTTTTACACTTTTTAAAGTCAGTGGGTGTGATGTTAACAGCCCCCATACTACATTGTCCTTTTGTGTGACTTTATTAATGGTTTAGTATTTCTGAAAATATTTCTGAAATATCCTTTAACTCTGCAATGTGGCTCATGCTCAAGGTTTGTAACATCTTGAAGACTATAATACTGCAGTCTTGTGGCATGCATGGCTCATTCTAATTCTGTGCCTGGCAAAGTTTTTACCTGAGAGGAGGTAGGTAAAGAGGAACAGGAGGTGACGGCAGGGAGGTCTGATTGAACTGCAGCCACAGGGGCTGCAGGAGTTAGAATAAGCTGATGGAGGAAAATCACATTCAGTAAAAATAGAGTTGAGTCATGCAGTTTTAAAGTGCCAGTATGACCAAGTGCTTGAGATATTTGAAAAGGTTTGTACCATCTGAGTTCGAAGGTACATCTGAGCTTGGTTACAATTGGCTGGCCGGTTTCCCAGGAGCATGGCCTGCTGGGATATGGTGGTTGAAGCAGCAGTGGAGTTGGATGTTTGGGTACGGCCAATCAGCTGGGCCGTCACTGGAGATGCTGGTAAAGTGATCTGGATTCAGAGAGGCATGATGAAGAATGTAAAAAGACATGGTCTGAGGTTAATATCTGTGGTCAGGTTGATGAGAGTGATAACACAGATGCTTACTGAGTTTTGGGAAATGCCAGCAGGATGAACCAAACTGCCAGTGGATGAAGACGGAGACTGCCTCTGACAGACTGAAGCCTGAAAAGTATTGGCAACACAATGAACCTTCCCCCTCTCTCACACACTGCCATTCATGTAAAAATGACTCTTCATGCTTGCACTAACACACAACAAACACATATACACACTGACCTGCTGTATGGTGGCCAGACTCTGCAGATGGGGGGTGTGCTGGTGCTGCTGCAGGGCTGCTGTCTGCAGCATGAGATGCTGCTGCTGGGCTGCATACATCTGATGCAGGTACTGGGCCGCCATGCTCTGAGGCCTGTGGATGGCGTGCTGGATCACCTATTGGATCATATGATACAAACATCATACGTTTTACAAACTCTCTATGCACCACAATGCTATTGTCTTCTGCAATGTCTTGTTTGCCCTTATTGCACTGACCAGTGAAAAGAAATCCACTATTTAGACACTTTATATTAGATTTTAATCATTATCAGATGTTGGGTATGCAGTATAAACTAAGAAGTAATTTATAAAAGACACTTTTATTTTGATGGACAGTTATTTTTAAATAAATTACAGGTAATTTTATTTAATTTAAGTGCAATCAGAACACAAGTCGCAGAGTGTGTCAGTTTGATACTATATCTAAACAGCCTATATTTTTTTAAATATTTTTTTTCACGCAGAGGTCCCAGGTGCTGTCTATTATCTGAATTGCCTGCCGATGAAACAAAGCAATGCATGCAAAGGTCCCGGGTACTGTCTATTACCTGGACGATCTTCCTGTCAGATTACACAGTGCATGCACTGCAGAGATCCAGTGTACTGCCTGTTGCCTGGTCTGCTTGTCAATCAAGTGAAAACCTCTAATGCAGAGGTCTCAGATAATGTCTATTACCTGAGACCAGTTTATCGCCTGGCCTGTTTGCTTGTCAAATGAAGTCATGTATACAGAAGTCCAAACGTACTGTTTGTTACCTGGACTGCCTGACAGCCAAGTAAAACAATGCATGCAGATGTTGCTGGTACTGTCTACCTGTCAAATTAAACTAGGTACAGTCTATTTCCTGGACCGCTAACCGGTCGCGTGCCATATTCTTGTCAGAGGTCTCAGGTACTGTCTATTACCTGGACTGCCTGTCTGTCTGATGGGGTGATGCTGAGGGAAGCGGAGGGCGCCTGGGTGCACGTGGTGCTGCCGGAGCTGACTGTTGCCATGGTGACGGCAGCTGATGTGGTGGGGGTGGTGGCTACAGTCCTATTAGTGTCCGCCTGCCTCTCTCCTGGGCTCTGCCTCTCCATCTCCCAGGTCACACAGATTCAGTGACAGGAAACCTGTGCAGGTAAAAGACACGTTAATTATTTAAGGGGAGGAAGTTAAATACCAACTTCATCTGAATGAGATTCATGTGAATAACGTTTGGATCTTGTGCTGCTTAACACTTTTCTCTCGCTCTGCTCCAAAAGCTTCTAGTGAACTGAGTCTAGAAAGGAGATGTAAGAGATGTCAGTGCTTTGAGTGAATGGCTGTCAGCCTAATACAAAACAAAACATCCAGTGCTCATTCTGTAAAACGTTAAACTGTGTTACTTTAATAAAGGGTTGACCGGGGATGTGGTTTACCTAAAATCAGATCACCTACACTTGGAACTTTAAATAAAATACACTCCATCAGATTTCGAGGACTCTCGGTTTCCAGGAACCTTGTCTAAACTCAACCCGTTATAATTTATAATTCGGTAATAAATTAAAGATATCATTCTGCTATTGTTAAAAAATATATGCATAAATAATTTGATGTGCAGCGTAAAAGTTCGGCCCATTCTGATCTGCTTCGATTTACGGATCGTCTATTCGAGGTATTGCTGTGGTAAAAAAAAAAAGATTTTTTTTCTGAAAAGGACGTTTGACCAAAATAAACAGCGTGGAACAAATCATCATATAATTCGTTCATTATAAATGGAGAGAGACGTTATGACATTTCATTTCAGGTCAGTTTTACAGCCAAATGCACCCAAAAAGCATGCAAATTAAATGAATAATAGAATAATAATAACATAAATTCCACCTCGTGCTGCACTGAAACAAACAAATCGCTCCAGGTTCACAGTAATGTGTCAGAAGTAGATCTCTGTAATTATGATTATATGTATATGTGTGTATATTATTCTCATTTGTTTTATATCTGTGTAAAAGAGACATTTTTAAAAAAAAATCATTAAACAAACCAAACTTTGTGGTTTTCGGCGCATCTTAAATTTTTGTTTGGTCATTTGAATATAACAATCATAATCATCAAATTTTAACTCTGTACACAGGTTAGAAACAAACGGTAACACAATGACATGAAGAAAACAGACAGATTTGTTACATGTAACCCCGTGAAAACATTGTGATGAAGGCCTAATGAATATGTATGAAAAGAAATGTGAATAATTCACAGGATTGATTGATTGATGGGTGTTAAGGTCATTTTGTGCCTCTCACACATCTGTGAAGAGACAAACATCAGACAAAGATGCTACAATGCTGGAAGTTTTTTTTTTCTCGTTCAATAGCTGGTAAAGCCAGCTATTTCTGAGTAAAATATTTGCATAATAATAATTAAATAATATCAAAGAGCTGGCCTTTGAATATGGATATTGCCGTCTTTCATAAGGATAAGCACTGATGGCTTTACACGTTGAATATTGATTGTTTTTCTGCTGCAGAGCCGGTTCTGTCCAATTGAAAGCAGGCATTATATTTCCGATAAACCCTCAACGATCACAAAATCAGCCTGATCTTAAATGGACTGTCCATAATTTAGGACCCTACGGATAATAAATTGAACAAATCAGGATGTCATTCCCTGTCGGTCTGTCTCTCACGGCTCAGACAGCGCTTTATGCATGCACAATCATTCACCTCTTGTCGGCGGTACCTGCCTGGTATTGAAAGACACGGGCCATCAGGAGCTGACCATACCCCGGCACATTGTCCCAGTCATGAAGCCCACTGATGCGTCAGTACTGTCTAAAATGGAGATTTTAAAAAATCAGACGGTGCACAGCCAGCAGGCAATAAAAAAGCATTGATACAGCACCGCTCGCAGTGCGGGAGGACCTTCCACAGCCGGGGAGTCCGCCGCTGCGCTCACTGGATGGAGAATCCCGGAGATGTCTGACGGTCTTACGAGTGTTTTCATTCGTTTTGAATTGATTTTATTTAGTTAACTTAACCTGCACCTTGTATTATAACGATGGTTCTTGTAAAAGGGGCTGTAAATATTTAATTGAATGAACATAGAGTAAGCTTTGTGAGGGAAATCCCTAAGGCTGTCTAAACAATGATACGTCAGACAAAAAAAGACAAAAAAAAAAAAAAAAAAAAAAAAGAAACACGCGAAACTCAAACAACTGGAGACTGATTTCAATGAAATTAAGTTACCATAGTCCCGTGGGTGTGATTTCTAAAAGAACACTTTGAAGTTAGTTTTACTTTATGATGATATGAAACGAGAAGAATAGCCATTTCACGTACAGTGGTGGAAGAAATACTGATTTCGTTTACTTAAGTAAACATGGCAATACCACTCTAAAATACTGTTTGAAGTCAGGATTTCAAAATCTAGTGTCAGCGTCAGTAAAAGTAGTGGTTGGGTAAAGTAACCTCTTTGAGAGTGTTATACTATTATATCATGGCATCATATTGTTGTAGTATTATTACTGATGCACATTTTAACATCACAGCTGTTTTAGGGGGAGTGAGTAATTTTAACTACTTTAATCTATAGCTTCCTTGTCTCTGTCTCTGGGATGGACAAAAAGAAATAAAGAGAAAAATCAAATTATTGCATTTATGCTGCCAACATAGAGGTTATTTTTGTCAAAAGTTTTCACTAGTACTGGTCATCATGACCTGTCAGGTTAAGTAGCCTACTAGATAAACCTGCATGAACCACTCAGCAATAAGTTTGAACCATAGATTGTAAACAATATGCATAATATAATACACGATCTGTGGTTTCAACATATCACAAGATACAGCGTACAAAATAGATTTATTTTATTTTATTTTATTTTATTTTATTTTATTTTAGTTTGCTGTGTATTGTTAATGCAGCCTGGTGTTGCATCAAATTAAATGAATCAAGTTAAATTAATTCAATCAATATTTAAAACTACTGATAAATGCTGTCTTGTAATCTGTGTAAGCAGTTTGCCCACTACAGTGTGTAGGTAGATTCATATTAATCACATACCCCTTTCTTCGCAGAATATAATAGCTCGCCCGTTTCTAAAATTAAATGAGAAACAAAACAAAACAAATGCCTTTTGCTTTTGTTACTGGTCAATTTTGTTGTTATTTCCGAACCAGAGAACTTGAATGCGCAAAATGTCTTGAGGGGTTTTTCCGATGTCCGAGCTCAGATATTTGGACTTGAATGCAGCAAATACACACGCTTAAAATCTCAAGATGGTACAGTCGGAAGCTGGAAAGAACATGTTTACCTTTAATGAAATGTAAATCATGCCATATTGGTTTATTATATTTTGCGAGCCACAAATCTTTGTGAAATTGTGGCTATTAATGTTATAACGTAATATTTTTTTAACGTTAGTGTACATGTCTGAGAGATGCCAAGTTATGCGCCACCCCAAGCATTCCGACAGTGGACTCGTCCGTCGATAGGCCTTTGCAGTAGGGAGTTGTTTGGCGGACCTCGCAAGTTTTCCTTTACTTTACATGTTATTTTTCTTTGTTTAAAAAAGGGTAGATTCTTAATTCTTAGCATCACTTGCCACGTTGTTTACTCGGTGTGTCGACGGACTGTAAAAAACAAAGTGTTTTGGGCGTGGTACACAACTACACAGCCTTAGAGGGAAGGAAGGAAGGCATCGGTGAGTCGGACTGACCGCGGCTGAGCTTATGATGCCGACGTTGCGGGACAGCACCATGTCCCACCCCGGCGAGAATTCCCACCAAGTCCGGGTGAAAGCCTATTATAAAGGGTAAGAAATCAATGTTTCTCCCAGCATGTAATCGATGCTGTTAATGAGCCAGCTAGTAGCTGTTTTAGACTTGGAACGGCGGCTAACCAGTTGGCTAACATTAGCTAACTCAGCTAATGGCTTGCTAATTTTGGGTACCAGGTTTAGGTAAACTTGACCAGGCAGACAGGCAGGTGAAATTGTCCTGACACGAAGCCAGTTTAAAGCCAGCCTCACTGTGGTACTTAAGAATTGTGTCACCTAGACAGCAAACTTGTCAAGTGGATCAAACTCAGTCAAAATTAGTTGTTGAGCCAGCTAACAGTTGCTAGCAGCGGCTGTTAGTTCCAGTATCTGTCAGTAACTAACTCAGTTTACTAAGGTTTAGAACTGGCCTTACATGTTGTTATTGATTGACTAACATTTACACACAACACAACATAGCTGGAAGTTTTGGGAAGTTAACATGGGTTTAATGACTAATGTGCTGTTTAGGGAAGGGGAGGAAATCAAGGCAGCTAGAGCATCAATCAGAGTATTGCTATCGATACTACCACAGTAACAGCAGTACAGAAGTTGTGCTGCTCCACTGTCGTTATTATGGTTTTCTCAAGAGTATCAGAACTACTGTAATGTTAGATTTACACAACAAAACTGTTTACCAGACTTAACTACTGCAACTAACCATTATTTTCATTAGCTACTTTGTCAGTCTTTCATTTTACATTGTACATTCTACAGAATTATTAGAAAATTGTGGAAAAAATGTCTAATGTGGTGTGGACCTAAGCCCAAGGAGATCTTTTTCTTTGGAAATAATTTAAAGCTGATTCATGAAGTCTATTCAGTGTCAGATAAGTAATGGAAATGTTTATGACAAGTTCTAAAAGCTCAAGATGAAATCTCCAAAGTTGTCTCAGCTCTCAGCTTGAAATAACAATTTAATTGTTTTGGGCTATTAAACCATCTCTGCGACACATAACCGTAATTTAATGTTTACATAAAGAAACAGTATTTGAAGGGAAAAACACTTTGACACAAGACCAACATGAAATTATGAGCAATAAATATCATAAACTATAAATATCAGTGTGCTGTCTGTCCCTCATCGTGCTTTGGATATGGAATTGCCAGTGCTTTGAGTTTTTGTCATACCAAACAAGAGTCAGTGACTAACCTCCAGCACTGACAGAGGCACTTCGGCTGGTTAAGTTTCACACTTGGATGTGGTGATGGAAATCATTGGTCACCCAGTTGTTTCTATGACACTCCCTGCCCCACTGTCTCTGTTTGATGGAGCTGGTGATTGGAGCGCGGCCAAGACTCGAAAAACGTGTAGTGCAAGTCACCTCAGCCAGACCTGTTATAGTTCTCACTGGCTCTGTGACACACCTCAGGAGCTCTGTAATGTGTGTTGATCATTAGATGTCATCTTGTAGAACAAAGCATGTGAAGTATTTATGAGGTTGCTGCTAAGGAATCTCAGCTATGTTGGCAAAGAGGAAGTGCAGTAAAGTGGTCTCATCGTTTGCTTATCAGGATGCATTACAGGCTGGTTTATAAGTCTGCGTAGGATCGATGCACAACCTACACTTTTGTGAGCATTTATACTTGTGTGCTGGTATGTTAGAGTTGGAGCTAGTAAATGTTGACTAACAGTTACTTTTACTGAAATTAGTGCAATGCAGAAAAGAGACAATACATCAGAGCAGTTGCTGTGTACGACCATTGAACCTATTGAGGCAGGAGGACGGTGAATTTATTTTCTTGTCCAGCCACTGAGAGACATGTTACCAAGCAGACCAATCGTAGTTGTTGTGGTCTGCTTCACTGTGACGTGTAGTTAAATTTCTAGGAATGTTCATGTCAGTGTACAGCATAGAGTAAGTGGCTATGCCATACCTAGGCGTCGATCCTACATAGAAGCATAACCTGGCCTTAAGCCAGGACGCCATTGAAGTTGTTCTTGTTTCCCTGTAGATGTTAGAAGTGGGAATGGTTGGTAATGCTCCAAATCAATTTATTAGGAGATTACCCAATTAGTTGGTTGTCAAACTAATCGGCCACTGTTTAGAAAATTGATTAACTATGTCATTTTTCAAGGGAAGATGGTGAAGAAGGGCACTAGATGTTCCCTGGTTTGCCCCTTCTCTTTGTTGCATATAAAAAAATGAATGCTGTTATTTTGGACTTTCTGTTAGCCAAAACAAAAGATCTGAAGATTTCACCTTGGGATCTGCAAAGGTACTATTGTCATGTTTTGATTTGACTATCAAAAAAATAAATGTCAAATAAATCCATAATGAAAATGATTAGTTAGTTGCAGTCCTAGGAAACATGTCATACCCTTAGTTCCATTTCTGTGTTTCAGAGTGGTAATCAGTGGCACCATCTGATGGAGTGATATGTTTGACTGTTTAGATTCTTGATAAAAGAAGATAGAGGACCAGTTCGATATTTTAAAACATCTTTTAAATCTGAAAAATAGGCAAATACCTAATTCAGTCGGACTCTTTCAATGACTTTACTCTGCGATAACATCTCAGCGTATCTATTTTCAGTACAGTGTTTCTTCTGAGTCCATTCTTCTCTGCTGATGCTGACACCAGCGTCAGCAGACCGGTGTCAGCCTGTAGCAGTCTCGGCCTGTCACTGGCTCGTCTTCATGTTGCTCTCATTCACACTGATGGCTGCAAATGCACTGACCACATGTTCAGAAACTGTGATACTGATACTGCACTGTGGTAGTATATGGGCTGAAACATAAAAGTACAGAGTGTAGTACGATTGTAGTAATTTGTCATTTGTTATATGCTTCTCAGGGATACAGATGATGCCTTTAGGTAAAGTGTTTTTTTTGCCACCCAGTAGTTCAGAACTCATAAGATATTCAGTGATTACAGTAAAACATAGAACAGCAAATCATCACATTTTACAAGCCAGTACTAACAATTTTTTTTTTTTTTTCCTTTGGCTTGAAAATTGATGATTGATCTATCAGAATAGTTTCCAATTAATGTTCTGTTGACCAGCTTATCAGTTAATTGTTTCATCTCTAGAGCGTAGCAGCGATGTGTAGGTCAAATATTTGTTCAATTTGATATTTTAAAATTATATTTTTCCCACTTAATATAGATGCACAATACCAACTTATACTCCTGTAGATATGGATTACAGTTATTAAAGCAACTAATATCCCGGAACGTTTAATAGCTCTGTAGTGTTTTGTATGTAGTTTTTTTAATAGAGCACAGTGAAGTGTTTCTGAGAGCTGTCAAATAGAGTAAATAGAGTGAAAATGGATAAGACTTTATATAGCTAAAAGTAATTAAAACTAAGCAAGTAGTAGTTACGCATTTTTAAAGGTTGTTCTAACTTTCGTATGTTGTATAATGGATTATGTTTTGTCAGAATGGGTCATACTTCTGTAAAACTAAGAAGTTTTACAGAGTCCGTGTTCTCGTTGTTTTCGTTGATGAGTTTGGTCAGGTTTTTAACCAAATATTTTTCCCTTTTGAATAATCTTGTGACGCTTTGCTCTTTCTGTGTTTACTAGTCAACTGACTGTAGCCCTGTAATGACAGTGCTCTCACAAAAATGTAAAACTTTTTTTGTGAGCCTTTTTCTAGAGATAGAAATAGGCTAAGATAAATTTAGCCCAAAATTATATCTTACATATCTTACTTCTGTCGCTACCAGTGTGTCACTGTGTCAGCCCGGAAAAAAACTTGCTTTGCAGAGTTGCCAACATTCACTAACACAAGGCTTCTGATGTGCCAGATCAACTTCAGGATTCCTGTGTAATGCATGTTGTTTGGCAGGAAAATGGGATTACACCGGCTCAACGGAGCAGTTTGGTTATTTTCCTCTTTTTGAAAGGAATTGCTCTTCTTTTTCAAAGACTCTGCCATCTGCATCGGGGCTTGAAGGCTCGGCTTTGTTTAAAATGCAGGAAGTATTCCTTGTCTTGCTGTTTACTTTTCCTCTGAAAGCCCCTCAGGTACTGAACCACAAAGTCATTCACCCCCACCCATCCACCGACACACATTTCCACTCATGATTGTAGTTACCGAGTCCTAGTATTTTAGTATCACTGACTCTCAGTTGCTGCTCATATGCATGTAATGTGTTGTCTGTGTTGCAGCGTCTACACATCCTGCACATTATGTGTAATACAGCTCAAGTGTTTGTGTACACGTGTCTGTCTGTCGTTACGAGTGACCTTGTCCCCAGGCTCAGCAGGGGTGCGTTTGGTTGGCGCTATTGTGCTGCGAGGCTTGAGGCTCCCTCCTGCTTAGCACCACAGGTTGGCTGTGTTGCCAGGAGACCACAACATCCTACAGTCTGGACCAGTACAGCTGTATTTCATTCATCCTGACCTTACTGGGACAGTAGTGGATGAGCTGAAGTTTTTATTTATTTATTTATTTTAGGGGATTGGTTGTGGCTGTTTTGGTAACTTCAACTCCAGCCTGTGGATTTCTGTTTTTCCAACAGCGTGTGTCTGTGCTAGCATGAGATTCTTGTTCTCAGAGCGTGTGAAGGTGTTGCAGGGGGGCATACCCATGCGTGGCAGCAGCGCTGACAGAGAGATGGATGGTCCTAGGTGCTCATGGAAGCCCAGAGAGGCACCCTGACCCTTCTTTCTGCTTGAGCGCTCACGAGTGACGAATGGCTTCATGCTGGGCAGATGGGGCTGCAGAGCCCCACTCACGGCAGTTAAGACACCAGGGGCGCAGGCCAAAACTCCCCTCCACTTCTTCCGCCTCCTCTTCCTTTAATTTAGCTGTACTGTAGGACGGTACAGACCGGAGGAAGGCCACTTCCTCCCTGTTACTCAACAGTGATGAGCTCCCAGTCATTTACTGCTCAGTCCTTCTGCCTTAGTCACCCTGAGGAATCCCACAGTTCGCTTCCCTTTGTGTAACACAGGTCACTACATTTTAATCATATTTTTAAGTTCCCTTTCAGCTGAATCTATTGGTTAATGCTGCGTTATTAATGTGGGTTAAAAAGGTAGCTCTGACTAACGCCTTTTCCAAATCAAAGGAAGCAGCACAGAAGTCATCAAACACCAGAGGAGGAGAAATACTGTCACTTTCAATTCACTTAAGTTCAGCTCAGTTCAGCCAATATTAAGCGTGCGACAAATAATTATTTTTATTTATCTGTCAATTTATATTAAAAATTTTTTTTTCAGTAAATAGTGAAAAAAAATCTGAAGACATATAAAATGTTTTCAAGTGGATTTTTGTTGTTCTGCAAATTGTTTAAGCTCTACTATGCAGCAGTTTAAAAACCTATAAATCTGAAGTTTCAACAAAAGTCAAACAATCTTGGGTGAAAGTATTTTGTGTCCCTGCTCTCAGTATGTTGACATGACTTTGTAGTCCCAGTTTCCTGCAACTGTCGTAGCTGTTAACTGAGCCTGTATCTGTGTCACAGTGGATGTTGTTGGAGGCACCTGAGACGTGGCTTAACTTTAACTACCGCGTAGACACACAGAGTTTAATGATCACCCACAGCTCAGGTCCAGTTACACGTGACACAGTTAAAGTCACCTGCTGCCGTTAATACGCTGCCTGGATCGCCAACAGTCACTGTGTGGGTGTATTTTCATGCACCCTCTTTCCTCTGATGTTATCGGTGCTTTAGGAGGAAGTTGAGCTGCCACGCTGGTTCTAGAGGAGACTGAAAGGAGTGTTGTTGCCAGCCCCCCCCCCCCCCCCCCCCCCCCCCCCCCCCACCTCCCCCTCCACAGGCAATGATTAACACCAGCAGGATGGAGGAAGAGGGTGAGAAAATAGAGGGAGGAAGGAGGAGTAGGCATCAGTCTGAGCTTTGTGTCAGTTTATTCTTGCTCTGAAAGCTTTATTCACTCTTGTTGTGTGATTTTTCAGACAGTTTAATACTGGCCGCGAGGAAGCTGCGCTCTTTAGATGCTCAGCATTAATGTGAATCTGGAACATCAGCCAATAAATCACAGTCTAGTGTATATTTATGTGTGTTTGCTCCTGGCAAGGACCGACCCTACAGTGACCTTACACACTGTCCTTGTACAGTAGATGTCCTTGAAAGTGTGCTTTGTTTACACCATGTGTTAGGATTTTATCATCCTGCTATCAAGCTCTCAAGTTGATGAAAATCTGGGTCCACCTTTGACAGTGGCAGTAAAGGAACTAAGAGGGATTTGTCCTTGCAGGTCACTCCCCGGCTGGTGGGACGGCTTTTACACATCACCCCCTTTTTATTTCCATTTTTACTCCCGTCCATTTGCCGTATTCTCCTCATTTTTTTTTTTGCCTCCCCGCACTCGCTCCTCTTCCTGACGCCTGAGCTCAGACTCCTGTCGCCTGCAGACCTGTAAAAAGCTCATGTGTACAATCTCCATCCCCCACCTTGGGTCGTAAACACTGTTGAGGCTGGCCGCAGGACTGGGAGCAGGCGACATCAATCCTAACGCTGCCGTGAAACGATGATGGACAGATGATCCTGTCCACAGGGATAGATCCTCTATGCTTTTCTACTTATGCCATGTCTCACCATAATATTTGAGCGTTTGTGTTTATATGTTTGTGTGAACTAGAGAGGCAGAGAGCGATGTACTTGTTGATTAAGGGCAGTAAGCCAAGTGTTTAAGTTTTTTTTTCCTGCTTTTCAGGGAAGTAATGGAGTGCAGTGGTGGACAGTGAACCTTAACCACAGCGGTCACAATCGCTTATGATTCATTCTCTTTTAGTTTGAGTCTCTCTCTCTCTCTCTCCATCTCTCTGCCTCCTTCACTCGTTTTCAGTCTTTTTCGCTCTTGTGTTTGCTCTCTTTCTCACACCCACAATTGTACTGTACAGATGAATGCACACACGAATGTGACAGACTGCGAGACTGTGACTCACACACAGCAGTGTTTGGGGGGAAAAAAATGACACTCACCTTTTTTTTTCTTTTCTCCATCGAAAGTGTGGCATTCACCAGAGTCTGTCTCGAAATGTTTATCTAAAATATCTAAAAGAATGGCATGATTAGATCAGTCCGGCAGTCAGTTATCAAATAAATATACCAAACTTTTTTTGGTTCCAGCTTCTCAAATGTGAGGATTTCGCTTCTTTTCTCTGTTTAATATGATCATTTTCGGACGTTGGTCGGACAAAACCAGCAATTTTGAAGACATCATCTGGACTTTGGGAAACTATGATAGTAATTTTCACTATCCTCTGATATTTTATAGACTGATCAGTTTATTAAAAATAATGAACAAATAGATAATAAAAAATAATTATCAGTTGAAGTATTATGTAGTTTTAGGAATGTGTCTTTAGGAATTCACTAGTAAAATTTCCAACAAAAAGATTTCAAATATTGTTTTCGTTCTGTTTTCTGTTTCTATCGAATTCTGTTGTAGAAAAATGTTGTAAGATTCAAACATGGGAAAGATTGTTTCTGTGTGTGTGTTTGTTTTTTATTAAATTGTTTAAATTAATCACTTGATGGAAAATTTGACTACTGAGTTGTTGCTCTTCAAGTAATTGTTGTGTGTGTGTTTTTTTGTTGAGAGTGATTGATCAGCACTTAGTTCTGAATAAAGATAAATATTTTTTTTTGTGTTTTCTGCAGGGACATCATGATTACCCATTTTGAGCCATCCATCTCATATGAGGGTCTGTACGGGGAAGTGAGGGATATGTGCTCCATGGACAACGACCAGCTTTTCACCATGAAGTGGATCGACGAGGAAGGTACGACTCCCTTACCCTCCACCCTCCACTGTCACTCTCCACCTGTACGTCTGGAGGACGCAGGAGAGACCAGCCAGAGATGCTGGTATTTTTACAAAATTCACCTTACGTGAAAAATGTGCATCGTAAACAAAAATCAAGGTGAAGATTACATCCATCATCAAGGACATGAAACGAGAACAGTGAAGCCACTGGCTGAATTTGTCGGCGTCTCACTGGACTGTACGGCTCAGTCTTTTCTTGTCAGTCAAGAAAGTGAACAGGCCCCCCACCCAATTCCTCGTTGTCAGCCAGTTAGTCAGGCAGCAGTAATAGTGTCATAGGAAAGATGGAGCCGTCAGATTGCTCTGCTCAGGATAAGGTCAGCCTGCCCAAACTCATTAGACTCAGATCAGCTCCCACTGGTTGCCACCCACATACAATCACTGCAGTCATTAGTCTGTCTGAGAAAGAAAAGCTGCTTGATGGTTGTAATGAAGTACTCTGTCAGTGGGAGCTGTCTCCCCTACTGCCCTGTCTGTGGAAACCACATGCATACAGCTGTGTAATGTAAACTCAGGTCATTATCAAAGTAATTACAAAATGTACCTGGAATTAATTAATTCCTTATGTAACCTTAGTTAAAAAGTACCAGTTGCCACCAGCAAGGATGTGTTACATGTAATCTGCTGACCTCTGAATCCGATTAGACAAACAAATACTTGGCTAGTAAAAATTTTTTTAAAAAAGTAGTCAGCAGATTAATTGATAATGAAAATAATCCTTAGTTTTAGTTGTAAACATCATTATAAGTACATTTTTGTTTAAAAAAAAGATGATGAATTGTGAATATTAGTTTTCTGTCACAGCAAATTGAACATTTGTGTTTTGGACTGTGGATAAATGTAAACATTTGAAGACTTTACTTATGATTCTGGGAAACAGAGATGGACATTTTCTAACAATGATTCACTGATTAATTGAAAAATTCAGATTCATTGATAATGACAATAATCCTTTAGTAAAAACATTTCCTACCCCTATTATCTTTTTGCTTTAAATCTGATCTTTCGATGCGCGTGTGTGTTTTATATGATGTTTTATATGATAATTTGTGTGTCTCCGCTCCTGGTCATTTTCTCTTTTTGCACTCACACACATAATGACACATTTGATGTGATCATTATCACAGTCCACCCACAAGTTCAGTATCAACCTCCAGCAGTTAGTATCATTTTAAATATAAACTGTGTGTCATAGTTTCTGTTCTCATGCTATTTATAAAGTTAGTTGTTTGTTCTTGTGATTAGTTAGATAAAGCACTAAGAATAGAATCTCTGGACTCAGCGTCGGCTCACACTGCCTCTCCATGTGTGTTACGCTGGATCTGACTCCTCCTGTTAATGATAAGGAAATAATTAGATCTGCATCCGAGTGATATTTTAATTATTGACTTAGGTTGATCACTGTACAAATGTAGCCGGGCAATTAAAGGGAAACTATTTGAAATGGCAGCATTGACTACTGCAGTCTCCTACGCTTTCACGCACACCCACGCACTTTTTTCAGTGTTTACTTAAAGTTCACGTAATGCAATTCATATCGCACCTGCAGTGGTTAGACAGAAGTGTTTTTAAATGTCAGGCTGCACTACTGTATAACTCACCTTTTACACTCACCGCGCTTCGCTCTGTGAACTGGAAATTACAGTTTTTATACGACCTAATTGTCTTTGTTATTGCTTGTCTCGTCATTCTGTGCATTTAAAAGAAACCTGGCCATTGTTGCCTTCCTACAGTAACCTGATCTCTTAAATATCATGTAGATGAGAAGCCTGGTTTCCCTTACTGAGCTTTTAACAGGGTTTTAGCATATTGGCACGAGAAAGATGAAAACTTGGTAATACATTAAAAAAAACATGAGGAAAGAAGATAAAAGGAAGGGAGCCGTCAAAAGCAAAGAAGTGAGAAAATGTAAAATGCCAAATATGTGTGCAAATAAAAGCAACTAAAGGCTTTGATGAGTATCTGTTCCGACAAAATATTGATTAAAATAAAACCAAAACGTCTTGGCTTTTACTGCCAGTTATCTTTCATTATGGATCAATTTCCTGATTATTTTCTTGAATATTTTGTTGTCCATAAAATGTGTTTTTTCTGACCCACAGTCCTAAATGATAGATCTACAAAAAAAATTTTTTCTCACACACAATAAAAAAAAAAGGCTCTTGCTACAGAGTCTGTCCTTTCAGTGCGCTGTCAGTGAAAATGCTCAGACATGAAAAAGGAAAATACTGTCTTCTGAACACAAAAACATCAAATTCAAGTGATTGCAGGTTTTGTAGGGACAAGGTTAGCGCAGAGGATGTAAAAACATTCTCTGATATTCTTCCTTCACCTGATTTCTCCCAGTAACCTGGTTTCTTGTATGGATGTGTGTATGTATGTAAATGTGTTGAATGACATCTGGTCCATCCTTCGCTGTTAGGTGACCCCTGCACAGTGTCGTCTCAGCTGGAGCTGGAGGAAGCGCTGCGTCTCTACGAACTCAACAAAGACTCAGAGCTCATTATCCACGGTGAGCGTCACTACTTTCACACAGACTTTATTTATAACATACACAGACATCATTTATAACACGTAAAGTTTCAGGGTTTGACTCACAGGAGATGTCGATTCAGTCCGGGTGCTCGGACAGTTAGAGGTCCAGATGAGAACTGCTGCTCCTGTTATGAGGAGTCAAGTTGGAGGCAGTACTGCGTGTTTGTTCTGTGGTCACTGAACTACAGTACACCAGACCTCAGGCCCAGGATCACTGCTGGTGAACAGTGCCAACACAGATCATCCAGGCAGTCGTGCCAGACACGCAACTTGACTTTTTAATAGTTAACTGCATGCCAGTGCTAGTATTTAGCGTCTAGTGATATTAGAAGTAATCACTCAGGCAGTTATGTATCATGCAGATATTTTTGTATTACTCCTGAGTGTACAGACATTGTTAGTGTAAACAGATCTTTAACAGGGCTTGCAAATTTACACAGAAATATAGGTGATTCCTCTAAGGAGTCACTACCACAGTTTAAACTGATAAATAATATTAAAAACAATAAGAAATTGGGCCTAATTTGAAACAAATGCCATCCAAATAAAGCAGTGAGTCTTTCCGGATGTAAGTATTACAGTACAGTGTAAGTACAGGAACCTGATCAGGACAGTGCAACAATAATTCGAAACAGCCATTTAGACTTGGTTTACTTGGAGTCTGTAACTGTTTATCTGTCTGAAAATCATTTCAATGGGATTTTTCTTCTCTGTATCTGGCCTTATGTCAGGCCACAGAAATGCAAATTACACATTTAGATTTGGTTCACCATTATCACCATCATCTGAAAATCTCTGGGCACAGTGACGAGCCTGTGCTGCTTGCTTTTGCGTTCTTTACCTTTTTCATTTCTGTCTGCATCGGCGTCTGAACCCAGACGGCTGGATGCTGTACACAACAAAGAAGCATCGAAACATATGTTTAATGTTGCACTGATCCGTGAAAACAACATTACTTCCTCTGATGACGTCTGTCTGTGTGCCCTCGAGCTAGTGCACTTCCCTGTCTAAGCTTTTCCTATTTGACAAATAGTTTCATGAATCTAGAGGTCAGGGCTAACTCAGATGCTCGGTGTGTAGTTGGGGGGTGGGGGTTGTGTGGCGTATATGGAACATTTGATTGACAGGCCATGTGTGTACAAGCATGTTACGTGGGGGTAGCGAGGACAGGGGCTGTGTGGTTAATGTAAAGTTTTAATCAAATCAGAGGTGAGGGGTCAAGAGTACAGTGGATGCTGGATGCCAGTGTGATAGCAGAGGATGAATGGAGGAGGGGTGGTGCGGGGTTGGAGGAGAGGATGTGACGGTGCTGCAGGGGGGTCGCCAGGTCTGCTCGTTAACGAGCTCGTCGGCTGGAGCCCACGCCTCGCCTCTGACTCACACTGCCCCCAGCACAGCTTGGATGTGTCTCTGTCTTTTACGCACATACATAATCTTTGCTGGCTTCTTTAAGATTTGTGTCTTTTTCCCCATTTTGTTTGTATGTGACACACTTAAACATGTTTGCACCGTCATTAAAAAAAACAACACGAGTGAATTTCATCATGAATCCCTCGAGGCGACAGGTTTGCTACAGGTAGTCTTAACTGCTGTCATGATAAGAAGAAGTGAAATGTACTGAGCAGCATACAAACACTCTCACATGAATGCTGTCAGACCTGCCAGCCTCAGATGAAATAAAGAAGATTTAAAGGCTTTCTAAATGTAGCTGTGTCTTATTTTTCCTCTCTCTCTGTCTTTTCAGTGTTCCCATGTGTACCAGAGAAACCTGGCATGCCCTGTCCAGGAGAAGACAGTAAGTTTAATATTTTACTTGTTTAGTTTTACCTAATTTTAATAGCTGTAGTCCTAGAGAAACCTATGTTTACCCTACAGTTTAAATTTGAGCAACTTAAACAAATTTCTTTATCTAGAAGAATTTAAAATATTTCAATAGTTCAATCTTACAGGCCCAAATATTGTAGAAAAAGTTTGAGAATGTCTAAATAAAATGTGTACACAAATAAAATCAATGGTAAAGTTACACAGAGACTGAAAAATTTACAGATTTCATGTATATCCCATTCAGATCTGTGTAATGTCAAAAGTGGTGACAGCACTTCAGAAAAAGCTTTTTTTCACAATGAAACCTTTAAGTCGTTTACACATTACAGAACATGCACCTTAGTTTTACTTCATACCATGAGCTAAATGCCTAATCTTGAAAAAGAGGTTAATTTTCAGTTTACTAAAACATTCCAGCACAAAATTGACGTTCCTGATTGATTGTGCATACACACAGGTGAAGCTCTCTTTTTCCTCTCTCCACAGAGTCCATATATCGGCGCGGAGCCCGGCGCTGGAGGAAGCTTTACTATGCCAGTGGTCACGCTTTTCAAGCCAAACGCTTTAACAGGGTGAGACATGACACTGGATTTTGTTCCACTGTATTTTTGCACTGTTCCCTCACCCATGTGCCTTCTTGCCGTAAAATATTTTCATTTTGTATTTTTAAAGGAGTGCATATTTCAGAGGCATCACAGTCTCTCGTAGCGTCTTTCATGAATATAATGTGTGCTTGCTGTGTTTGTGCTGATGATTTTTGTCTGTCTGCCCTCCTGAGCAGCGAGCGCATTGTGCCATCTGTACAGACCGAATCTGGGGTTTGGGAAGACAAGGCTACAAATGCATCAACTGCAAACTTCTGGTGCACAAGAAATGCCATAAACTGGTGACGGTGGAGTGCGGCAGACCAATGATCCAGGTGAGGGCTGTTACAAATGTCGTGCTCATTAGTTAGCTTGATGGCATGAAGTGGATCGTTACCATCTGTGACTTGTGCATGCACTGCAAGACTGTGTTCTGTTTGTGTGCTGATTGCACTTAACAGTGAATGTTTTTGTCCAGGAACCAATCATGTCAGGCCCACCATCGGGTCAATTAGACCAAACTGAACAGCCAGGTAACACACACACACACACATTCATGGTATGTGTACTGCTGATAATGGAAAAAAGAAGTCAGACACGTTGAGATGTATTGATGGTTCAGAAACAAACTGTCTCCTGTTCTGAACTGTGAGCCTCTGATAATTTACACAAGGAGAGGCTCACTGATGTGTTCTTAATAGTTTTTGGACAACAGTGGAGCTCTGTGGCACTGGAACATGAGACTTTTCCGGACACAGATAATGCTTTTATCGACTATAAGATACGATAAACGAAACTCAAGACATCGTTGGCATCTGTGTAGCTTTGTTCCACCCAGACTACAAGTTGTTCAGCTGCATTTGGGGTTTACGTACAGCACCAGACTTAAGTCCAGTCAGGTGGCTGAGAGGGTGACTGGAATGAGAGAGCTTAGGATCGTTGTTGCTATTGTTAGTGAGGCAGCTGAAGCTCCTTCAGGATGCTCACAGGCCACCTGGGTAGTTGTGGGGTGCAACCATGGAAACACTGGGATGGAAATGTCTTTTTTTTTTTTTAAGTTTTTAAATGCATTTATGCAAAAATAATCATTAAATAATAATTGAATGGAAATACATGAACAAGCATTCTTCTGTGTATGTATCTGCAAAATGGAGTTACTGTACATTATTTGTTATTTTGAATATTCTGGTTTTGTTATTGGCTGGATACAAAGGGGTATTTTCTTGCCTAACCAAGCAGAGAGAAATTACTTTGGCACTGCGGGGCTGTGAACAAAGCGTCTGACTGTCTCTCACCTACTTTCTCTCCTTCTTCTCTCATCTCTCCTATTTTTTCTCTCCCCTGCCTCCCCCTCTCCTTCTGTCTGTCTGTCACTCTGTCTGTCACTTCCTCCTCTCCTCTCTCAGGCCCTCAGAATAAAGACTCCAGAGAAAGCTTGACTTACGATGGAGAAGAGAAAGAGGTGAGAGAGAAAGATCTTTTCAAACACTGTTGATGTATGACTCACAGTCTGTCAACCTGTCATGTTGGATGGATGGATATGTGTGTGTATATGTATATTTAGACAGAGAGAAGATCGCTCTTCATTTGAGACGGGGAGAGAATAATAATCACCTGTAATTGGAAGCAAGTTTTTGTCTACTTATTCTGCTAGGACATACATTTGGGTGATCGTCCCTCCACCTGCTGTGGCTGTGTGATACAGCAAGCATACAGACACAGGCACTTTTGCAGTGCTGTGGATATTGATTTCCTTTGGTGGAGCTAATAAAGTAACCTTTTATCACAGCTCTTAACACCAGAGGTTGATTAATGGCCCAGGATGTAGTTTGGGTTTGGGTTGGGGCTTTGTTTAACGGAGCAGAGGAGCTGGAGATGGATAAAGAATGGCTCGAGTTGGACACAGATAGAGATAGAGATAGAAGAGAGCAAGCCAAATGATCTCACCTACGGTTCCATGTCTGACTCTGGGGAAGGCGGGTTGTCACATGAAGAGAGATTAGATGGATAGCTAGTGGAAACGGTTCACTACAGAACTGATTACAGGAGAGGAGGGAAGAAGATAGGTGAGGAAATGGTGAAGGTGTTTGTCAGGTTTACAGAGAAGTAGGCTGGTAATACAGCGAGTGCCTCACGAAATGGAGGCAGCATAAGCTATGTCTTTCGTAAAAACAAGAAAATCTTTATAAAAACATGAGGAAATTCTTTGTTAAACACTAGGTTAACTTTCAAAAAGTGAAGCTGGGAGCAGTTTAACTGTAATTGACAAAATCACTTAAGGAAATCCTCCTCTTGCCCAAACCAAATAACCAGTTCCGTCAATGTTCAAAGAGAGAATTATCTTTAAATAGGCTGATAGGCTTAAATGTTGCATGACAAACTGTCTGAGTTCACTTTGTCTTTATCAGATTATGTGGTTTACTGTTTGTATGATGGTCTCTCTTGCTTTTCGCTCCGTAACTGCCCCCCCCCCCCAGGCGCGGAGCAGTAGAGACACGGGCAAATCGCCTTCCAGCCTGGGTCTGGCCGACTTCGATCTGCTGAGGGTGATCGGCAGAGGCAGCTACGCCAAGGTGCTGCTGGTGCAGCTAAAGAAGACCGAGCGCATCTACGCCATGAAGGTGGTCAAGAAGGAGCTGGTCAATGACGATGAGGTAAACCAGAAGAGTAGTAAAAAAAAAATGCTGAAGCCTGACCTCACAATTTTTGTTTTTCAAATTTTATACATACATGGTCCATGGTGGTCCAGTGGAAAGCAGTTCGCTCCCTTGTGAAAGTAAAGGCAAAAATCCACTTTCGACTGTTTTCATTTCTTTCATCTGTAGTTGTAGTCTGAAGGTGTTTTTAAAGGGTGAAACTAGCAATATGTGGGTCTAGATCAAAGACAGAAATCCACCCAATGGTCTTCTCCACTGCTGAGGTTTGAGAATATTTTGTGGGCGTTGTAGCCGACAGCTCTAGGCCTGCAGCTAGTGACTGTTTTTATTATCAATTAATCTCCCCATTATTTTCCTAATTACTCAGTTAATTGTTTAATTAAATGTCAGAATGTGACATCTTCACGTCAGATTTTCCAATTTTCAATTTACTGTGAAACAGAGAAAAGCAGCAAACATATTCACCACTAGAGAAGCTTGGACCAGAACATAATTAGTTTCTCCCTGAAAAAAAAAATTGGCTTCAACGAATAATAACAATCTAAATATTAATTTTCTATTGAGTGACTTGTCAATTAATTGACAAGTTCAGCTTTAGACGTTTCATATTATTTTACTTTATTAATAGCAAAACAAGTGAATTGGTACATTACCCCTTGTAATTTAGTTAGACCAGCCATCTCCTCTTGAGAGGTTTAAAAGTGTACATCCACTTAAGAAACTGTCTGTGTAAGTCTGTACAGTGTGACAGTAACACACCACTTCATCTATTAAGATGTGAGAGGGTTAGTTAATGGTGTAGCCATCAGTCCCATGTCACGTCTTTGTATAATTAATGTAATTAGCACAATCAATTGGGAGCCCTTATTCAGAGCGCAGTGAACGTTTGTCTTGTGATTGTGTGTCTTGTCTGAAGCTTCCTGAGTTAAGTTGACAGACCTCTTCAGAGCCATCAGTCTTTCTAAGAAGGTGTAGATAAACCATCATGTCATCAAAAATTGATCTGGGTGAACACATGTAGCAACACAGCCAGCGGCAACGGGAGTAGTTAGCCTTGATTAGACGCACTTAGCGTGATTGACAAATTGACAAGTGCCTGTTGATCAATGGTGAAGTGTTGTGCTGTCCCTGCCCTGTCAGCGTGAGCAGCATCCGTGTCCAGACATATTATCATCCAGCCATCGATAGACGCTGCTGTTTCTGCTGCTTCTACTGGCTCAGCCCTTTTCTCCTGCCGCTGCCCCCCGTACACATGAGCAAACTTCACGCTTTTGTAGTGTTCAATTGAACTTTGTGCTTATTCAGCTTTTATAAGTTCAGTGGTATTATGTCAGAATAATCTCTGATTTGACATCTGGGTGTGTCTTTGTGTGTTTCTCTTCCAGGACATCGACTGGGTCCAAACAGAAAAACACGTCTTTGAGCAGGCCTCTAATCATCCCTTCTTGGTGGGCCTCCACTCCTGTTTCCAGACAGAAAGCAGGTGAAAGCATTTTCCCCCAAGCAAGTCACATGTTTTCTTCAAGGCTTTTGAAAGATGGCAAGAATGTGGAAAAACAACCAGAGTTTGACGTCTTAAAAATGATCTAAAATGGAACAAAACAAAGCGGAAGTTAGAGCGCCTTTAGCGTCAGTAATGTAATGTTTTTGGGTTTTAGTCATGATTATTTAGATGTGACTGGATGCAAAAAAGTGGGAGTGAGAAACAGCTATAGGACTGTTCATCTCTACCCACACCTCCTTCTCCCACATTTGTAGATCAGGGGTAGGTTAATGGTTTTAATTAATCAGTTATACCTCAACCACATTCTTTTGTAATGGAAAAAAAAAATGCCAGCTGAAATCTTAAACATTCACATCCTACTACAGTATTTCTCTGCTAGAGAGGCACCAAAAATATGTTGTTTTACAGGAAGAGAAAAAGAATTTTGATATAATAATACTAAAAGATGATTTTTTTGACACATACTTTTATGTAACAAGAGATAAATAAACACACAGAGCTGCAGGATTAGAACTTGCATAATGTATTTTTCATTTGACTGTGGTGGTTAACTTCTTATATGTGACATTGTTATAACCACATGTCAAAATAGGTACTGTATATTACAGTCAATACGTATGAGTAGATCAAAATTACTTATGAGTGTTTTCTTCACCTACTTCTTCTGTGGTTTACAGAACAGAACACTTCGTTAAGGTCAGGGAAAAGTGTGGTTACAGTTAAGGTTGTAGGAAGATCCCCATCACAGTGAAAGCCCCTGAAAACGTGATTTCAAATCTCAGGCATTTCTTTGTGACATTAAACATTCAAGACTTACTAAGCAAATTAAAGACCAGGAAAAAAACAGTTTTCCGGTGCTTAATAGAAAAGCAGAATTGACATTTCAGTGAAAACAGGATGCTGGGTCTCATATGTCTCATGCTTTTTAAACACATCTAGCTACCCTGACAGACCTCGTATGGATGATTAAACAAATAGCTAATCATGTATTCAAGCAAAAAAAAAACAACAACAACTCAGTATTACATTTCCTTCTTTCACAGACTCTTCTTTGTTATTGAATATGTGAACGGTGGAGATCTTATGTTCCACATGCAGAGACAAAGGAAACTCCCCGAAGAACACGCCAGGTAGAGTCAATAGAGAATAGACAGATGTCATTTAGTTTCTCTTTGTAGTCATATGTGATTTTGAAAAACTGTTCATTCCCCTTTTCAGATTCTACTCAGCAGAGATAAGTCTTGCTCTCAACTACCTCCACGAGCGGGGAATCATCTACAGAGATCTGAAACTGGACAATGTGCTGCTGGACTCAGAGGGGCACATCAAACTTACAGACTACGGCATGTGCAAGGTGCAGTTTGCAGTTTACCGGAGGCTCTAATGATATCATAATGGACTCTGGATAAAAGCACCTGCAAAGCTGCAGAAGTGTCAGCTTACAGCCGTCTGAGATGATCTCACAGCTGATGATCTTCTTGTTTTTGTAGGAGGGCTTGAGACCAGGCGATACAACGAGCACTTTCTGTGGTACCCCCAATTATATCGCCCCAGAAATTCTCAGAGGAGAGGATTACGGTGAGGATTACAACATGAAAGCACCTTCCAGGAATGCTTTCTAATTTATTTTCTGTGATACAGAATATGCAGGAATATCTGAGATGCTGCTTGCAGTTATGGTAGTGGATGTACAGTGGTGCGGTACCTGGGTTATCTACACTTATTTGAAACGTCTTATTCGAATAAATAGACAGACCATAAAAACAAAAAGAAGTAAGGAAAACGATGAAACTTAACAAGAAAAAAAGAAATAGAAAATGAGGTTAAAAGAGCTTAAAATTAGCAAGTGAACTAAAAAAGCAATAAAATAAAAGTTGCAAATGAGCAAATATATTTGAAGACGCAATAAAATAATAATTGAAGCAATTGTTAGTGCTGCTTTTATCTTAACTCATTATAGTAAACTCATTTTATTACTCAGACAAATGGATGTTAGTGTGACTGAGTTTAATATCTTACAGCTGTTAATGAGTTATGTGTAGTTACAAATATTCAGTGAAACATCAGTTTCTTCATCATAACTGAGTCCTGCACATGCACACTTCTCTATAAACACAACACAATAAAAATAGAAAAAAGACCTCCCTGGTTACCAAAAGTGGTATCATAGCAACAAGTTCCACTGTTCAGGGATCATACCAGTATGGTTTTGCATGTTAAGCTCATTTTTCACATGTGAGAACAATAGGCCTTTTCCACAAACAATCTATTGTACATGCTGGCTCACTGTCACGCTGTCATGAAAAGCAGTATCGGCATGTGCAAATGATCTTCTGTGTGTTCTTTTAGAAGTGAGTTCAGATAGTGGGCTCCATTTTGGATCCATTTCCTGGACAGGAAAATACTCAGAATAATGAAGCTCTGACACTAACAAATATCTCATCAAACCTTTATCATATATTATGCAGCCAACGTCAAGCCATTAGGTGGTTGTGTATCTAGTTTGGTGTTCTCTGTTAAAGAGATTAAATGGCAGTTTTGAACACACTGCTCCTCATCCTGCTGTTCCAAACATCCATCGTCTGTCTGTGCTGCCTTCTTGTCAGCAATAAAATCTGTAACGTACAATGTGTGCGTCTTCAGGGTTCAGCGTGGACTGGTGGGCGCTGGGCGTGCTGATGTTTGAGATGATGGCGGGCCGGTCGCCCTTCGACATCGTCGGGAGCTCTGACAACCCGGACCAGAACACAGAAGACTACCTCTTCCAAGGTAACACACACACACACACACACACACACACTGCTGAGATTTATAGCTGGAGGGGAAAAAAAACAGCTCTGTGGAAGCATGTAACACCTTTGTATTGACACCTTTCTGATGGCCACTTCTCTCAGTTCCAGGCACATACCATCTGTTAGAGGGAAATGTGTGAATGCACGTGTGTTTTTGTCTGTCGTAAATACAGTCTCAGTATGTGCCTGTTTTCTCATGACTGCCTTCAAGTGTTGGATAGATGGGAATTGAAAATTACCACTTGACAGACTAAGTCACCTTTCAAGACAGTGTAGACGCTCCATTGAAAGGCTCTTCTGTGTATGTTCAACATGAGGATACCCGACAGGATGGAACTCATAACTGCAGCAGTGTCGGTGCCATCCTCTGTCATTTTAGCCTCAGGGGACTGTCTGTCTCACCCTCTCCTCTTCCTGTACACCCCCGACCCCCACCCCCCTTCTCTCACCTCCTGCAGTAATATTGGAAAAACAGATCAGAATCCCTCGCTCGTTGTCAGTCAAGGCCGCCAGCGTCCTCAAGGGATTTCTCAACAAGGTAAGAAGGGGTCAGACAGGCCTGGATCAATCTTAAACAGTGTTGGCTCCTGCTTGCCCCTGAGAATGACATTATTATGGCCTCGGTTAGAGTCAGAGTGCCATCTCTCACTTTCTTGCATCCTCCTTTTCTCTACCCTCCTCCCTCTCTGTGTCTCAACGTGGCTCTTGCCCCTTTCCACCTATCCTTACTAAAAACATTTTTTTTCATCTTTTCGCTCACCAAACTCCTCTCCTCTTTTCCACCTCTCTTGCAAATTCTCTCCTTTCTCACCTTCTCCACCTTTCCGTGCCTGTCGTCTGACTTGTTGTCTGTCTCCATCACGCACTGTCTCTCAACCTCCTCTCACCCTCTCTCCCACAGGATCCCAAGGAGCGTCTAGGCTGCCACCCTCAGACAGGCTTTGCCGACATCATGGGCCATCCATTCTTCCGAAACGTCGACTGGGACCTTGTGAGTCATTCACTTCTCTCTCTCTCTCTCTCTCTCTCTCTCTCTCTCTCTCTCTCTCTCTCTCTCTCTCTCTCTCTCTCTCTCTCTCTCTCCACCTTCTCCTTTTCTTGAATTACCTCATTCATCACCTTAATTGTGATTTTCAGCACAAGTTATAAGGAAGGAAATCAGTATCAGGATCAGAAGCTCTGTCAAAGCTAAGGGTTATTAGCGTTGGAATGAGTTTCATGTCCTTGTGCAAAGCAGACAGACAGATAGGAACAAACAGACTAGGCAGAAGACTGACAACAGCAGATTGGCTGACGAACAGACTAACTGAGACGGGAAGCCAAAGATGGAAAGGAAATGAGTGGAGGCAGATCACTGACTGACTGACGGTCACAGAGGCAGAAAAGCATACTGTGCTGAAAGTCTGCGTCAACATTTTATGTTCTTATGTCTCACAGGGAAGTAATTTGAGCGATCAGATGGTGAAAGAACAATTCATGTTCGCGAGGAAGCTGTTAATAAGTCTAATTTCCACTTCATTGTTAAGGAACTTATCTGATTATTTTGTAAAATGAACGACAGTAAGCTTCTGTGAAGTTCCAGTAATCTCTGAGGTTTGTGTTACTATTTCTGAGGCTGTGGTTTGTAGCCTTGGTTACTGGTATTTCTCACAGCACACTTGAGTACTTTCTTTCCTGTGTATACACCAATGAGCCAAAACATTACAACCACTCACAGGGGAAGTGAATGATGCAGAACAATGGCACATATAAATGTGTGGGACATATTAGACATTAAGTGAACAGTTGGGCACGTCTAAAGACGTGAGTGTCTGTCGTAATGATCAGACGCCTGGGTCAGAGTATCTCTGAAACACCAAGTCTTGTGGGCTGCTCCTGCTTCCTGCCGACAGTGGTCCCAGGAGGGACAAACATGCACCGCAGGCTTTCCCCTCTGGTCTGAATCGACAGCATGGCTACTGTGGCGCAGTTCGCAGAAAACTTTAATGATGGTTTATAGTAGGAATGTGTCACAACACACAGTCCATCTCACCTTGCCGTGTATGGGGCTGTGCAGAGCAGTCAGAGTGCACATGCTCATCCTAATGTTTTGGCTCTTCACTGTACATTGGAAAATCCTGCAGGGGACAAAAATGGAAAGAAGAAAAACTGGGAACAGTAACATGTCAAATTTGTACAGATTCTACAGAATCCTGACTGTTTCTGTGACGCACTGAAATCATCAACAGCCAGTGAATTTGTGAGCCAATATCCTGTAAAAACATTACAGAAGTACCGGTCAGGTGGATGATACCAGAAAATTTCCAATGCACTGAAATAAATTCGCGTGTAACTATTTGTATTTTTAATGCTTTAAAGCTATGAGAGTGTTGTTATGAACGTGGAGCAGGGTGTTGGAAATGAACATCTAGGCGTTTTGGGGATTTGCCCCAAGTGGTATTAAAAATAAAAGTGACCTAACTATATTAAGCAAGTATCACTTATTGGAGCCCCACTGAAAGACAAGCTAGGACTAAAAACAGTCAGTTATTTATGACGCTTCCTGTTCTCAGTTTCAGAGATGAGTAAACATGATCATTTGAGAGTGAATGAGACACCCTGAACTGTAAAATGAAACTAACGTCTTACAGTTTTTCTTAGTAGTCGTGGTGGGTTGTCAACACATGCAAAAGACTGACAGGCTGATCTAGATAGAATTTCTTTTAAGGTTGCAACTGGCAATTATTTTCAGTATTGATTAATCTGTAACACATTTCAAGGGATGTTCAGTCTACAAAAATGTATCACAGAAAGGCAGCAAATTACATTTGAGAAGCTGGAACCAGCAAATACTGGGCATTTTAGCTTGAAAGGTGATGCAAACGTAATCAATTATAAAAATAGCGGGCAATTTTATGTCTGTGTTGATTGCCTAACTGACTCCAGTTGAGCCTAATCTAGCAGTGTATATTTGCTCTGTTTAATAATATATATATATTTTACTTAATATAAAAAATATATATATTACTAAACAGAAAATATAAAATAAATCATACTGTTCCTTCATGTACATGTGAGGTTTCTTGAAAAGTCTTAAAAAAACATTGATTCAGGTTTTCACAAGTCCAGGTCATATTTATTGATTCATTCATTGTATTATTAGGAATATTCCAGGAAGTAATGAATATATGTAAACAATTTTTTTTCACATTATACTTTGTAAATAATTCCTGGTCTTATTATCTCTACTGTTTTTTTTTTTTTTCATTGTTGATATTATATATATATATATGTTATAAACTTAAGTTCCAAAGTTTAAACTGCTTTGTATGAAGAGGGGCAGAGAAAAGGGAGTGTGCTTATGAAACTCTGTACACGTGTAAATGATCCGGCACGTTTCATCTCTGAAGGTAGTCAGACATGACCTTAACAAATGCACCGACAGAGAGACAGACAGACAGACCTTCAGACAGACAGGGCAGCTCGCCAGGGATCACCATGACCTCTTTTTCCCTGTTTGGTCTGGAGCAGGGACCCAGCAGTCGGTCAGTGTCTGGAGGGATCAGCTTACACCTCCCCCACCCCCACTCACCCTCTCCCAGCACATGGACACACACACACACACACTGGCCTGAAAGTTTGCCCTGCAGTGTGACTCTTGACCTGCAGGGGGAGCAGTTGTTGGCCTGCTTGAGGAGTAAAGTGTTGAAATGTAATGAGACATGGTTCTGGTCACTCAGCTGTGTTTATTTATAGAAACAGGATTCTCACACATAAACTTTTGTAGCTTATAAAATATTATTATTGCTATGTTTGCTTTTCTTTCCCTTCTTCTTGAAGATTGTAGTGTTTTTATGTTCTTGTCCTTTTCAGTGCATTTTAAATAAATGATAGAACAGGCTCCAGACCAGATAACAGTCTGGCTATCAAAACACTTACAGATTACAGATTCATTTTCTATGAATCGACTAATCGCTTATCCACAGTCGTTGTTACTCTTAAGTGTCAATACTTAGACTGATCACATGCGTTTTCAGTGACAGTAAAGACTGATGCCTGTTTTGTTATTTCAGCTGGAGCAGAAGCAGGTGGTTCCTCCGTTCAAGCCCAACATCTCAGGGGAATTCGGACTGGACAACTTTGACGCCCAGTTCACCAACGAGCCCATCCAGCTCACGCCTGATGACGAGTGAGTTCCCATTTCATCCGCTCCCTCTTTCCTCCTGTCATGAACGTTTGTATATTAACTCATCTCTTTTGTTCATTGCAGTGATGTGGTCAAAAAGATCGACCAGTCGGAGTTTGAAGGCTTTGAATACATCAACCCGCTCCTGATGTCGGCGGAGGAGTGTGTGTGAGGGACGTGACGTCTGTGCTCATACACACCACCCACATATGTGCACACACACTCACTCACACACACACACACACACATACACACACTCATGCACGTGTTACATGGTGTCTCAGTGTCTTCAAGCTGCATGGTTATGAGACAACCCGACGACATCAACCTTCTGTTCGAGGGCCGCACATGCACAGTAGAACGCTTATTTGCCAAAACCAGTCTCACACTCTGCCATTTATAACCACTTGCCCTTAAGCCTACCTTCTTTCTTAATTATTTTTATATCATGTAAATCTGCACTGATATCAATTTTCTCATCGGGGCCTCTTTATCAGTAGCCAACGAGGCTACAGAGTTCTTCCAAGGTTGCTGTACACTGGGGCAGGAGGGATGAGGCACGGCCCCTGACAGACGAACTGAGCATCCTCTCCTTCCAGCTGGTGGGGTGTTTTCAATGCGTATTTTATTTGTGTATATATATATATGGAACTACTATTGAGGATAAATGTTAGACAAGGCCTTTTTTTAGCTTCAAGCCAGTCGGACAATACTGACAACGTAACCGTCATAAAGTCATTTGGGATTTAGCTTTGTCCCAAAACCCCTTCTGTAGAGGAAACAGAGGATCATAACACTAGCATTTAAAAAAAAAAGAAAGAAAAAGATAAAAAATCTATATATTTTTCTCATGTTTTATTTAACAACATAGCAGTCGTTATATATGTTGTTCTGAGTGTTAACAGAACCAAAAAGAAAGGTTCAGGCTTTGTTTAGATGAATACTCAACACCTGGAAAATGGAGGGAGTCTGCTTCAAGTCCCTTCTCCTAGAATGAAGGAACTTTAACAGCAGGTGTCCAATTAACACTAATAATGAGTTAATGCTCTCAAAACTGTGAATGAAAGAGCTCGCTATGCCAGGAAATGGGTTGGAAGAGTAGCACATGATACCTGAACGCTGGAGCACAGGTTTAATTTTGCTGTAAGACCATCCATGAAATATACATTCACACAGGACCAAAAAAAAAAAAACCCAACAAAAAAAACATTTTTCTAAAAAGATATCTTGCTGGTACGCATTAGATGGTACAGTATATATACAAAAGATGTGCTGTCCTAAGTCACAGAATTTATCAGATTATTTTGCTCATTTTTAATACTATGCCTTTCTGAAAGTTATGGTCATGTTATCTTTTTTGTACTTTCTCCATTCCATGTATGTCTTTTTTTTTTTTGTTTTGTTTTAAGTCAAAATACTAAGTGATAGTTGAAACGAGAGCTCAGTTTGAAAGCCGTGACACAGTGCAGCTGTGGTCCTAAAGTGTGGCTTGAAAACTGTAATCTGTGTCTGCTGTGCTCCATTTTTACCATGTATAACCCACAGTTCATTAGATATTTTGTAAAACTGCTTTAAAGCATATAAAAGCTCAGAAGAGCCACTTTCTACACCCCCCACCACCCGAACTGTAACATGAACTTCCAGACTCTCGTCCAGTCGAAGCTTCTGTCTGCTTGGAAAATACTTTTGGGCTCACGTGGTGACCGGACGAACTCATTCATCTGTTACACGTTACACGTTACTTCTGCTTTATTGTTACTTTTTTTGTGATTTCATTTGAATTTTTTTTTTTTTTTTTTTTTTTTTATCACTACATTGATTCCAAAATGTTACTGGGTGAACCCAATGGAAACACTATTTGTGGTATTTGTTGTGTTTTGGGGTTGTTTACCACCCACAGGACTCTGCTGAATTTTATTATTAGTGTTCAAAGGAAGAAAAAACACAGACGGTAAAAATAAACGTTTTATTTCTCTCCTTGTGATAATATGTGATTGTGTCATTAACTTAAAGGAGAAGTCCAACACAAACGTCAGTTTCCCTTTTACAGTCATTAACATAATTTGGGAATGTTGGGCCTCTGTAACGTCTCTCGCCCATAGTCAGCTGGGATAGGCTCCAGCTCCCCCGCGACCCTGACACAGGATTAAGCGGTAGAAAATGAATGAATGAATGGGTCTCTGTAAATAATATTATAAAGAGTATGGTCTGGACCTGCGAGAAAAATACCCTGTGATCGTGTCTGTTATGTTTTGGGGCTGTATAAAAACCACTGAGTTGATTTAATTTTAACACTGTGGACCAGTAACATGGTGGGCAATCTATAGACACACAGCTAGAATCCTGCCCTCTAAGATTCGTAACCAAAGTAAAAAAAAATAAAATGTGTGTAATGTGAAGTGAAACAAGTGAACTGTGACACACCACACTGGAACTGTTTTACCTGCCAGTCCTACTAAAAATTTAAAGCTGCACTGGTGGACTCATGCAAACACATGTTTGTCTGTACTAACTTCAGTCTGTGATAGCTTTACTGCTGAGACACAGACCTGAGCTCTCAAACCCACATGGGCGTCTGGAGAGAAGGGAATTAGGCTTGAGTCGTTAAGCTTGAGCTTTTCCACTCCAGCTGCCTGTGTCTCCACTGGTCACATGACTCCCGCCCGGCTTTTAGAAAGGCCCTCTGCGTCCCCAGGGGTGAAAAGGTCACTGACACCATAGCTCTCCACTCTGCCCTCACACAGTGCTGAGCGTTGTGAGGTGGGGGAAAAAAAAGGGTCATGGAAATGATGATGTATCAAAAATAATAAAAAGGATTGATTTGTGTGCTGCAATAACTCGCACAATGGTGGATATAAACCCATTGTGTGAGGCTTATTCCACATCCGGCTCCACTAAACCACTGCGTATTATCTCAATTGAACCAGATTTTGTGGAAATTTACTCCCCTCGTACGACTGCCCGAGACAAACACAGCGTTGCCGCACGCAGGACGAGGACAAATGCCTTTGCATAATAACATATTCCCATGGTGGCATGTTTGACACTGTTCCTGTGCCCTCTCTGCAAGAGAATGGGAGTACGCCTCCCGAGGCACTGTGGCTCCACATCACCCTGTGGAAGACACTGGGAAGACTAACCTTGTATAATTAATGATGTAAAACGGAGGAGGATCTGAAAAAACATCCTGTTTTAATTGCTGTTATCTTGTTGGATGTTTTATTCCGTCCCTGAAGGGATTAATTAGGCAGCAGAAGAATCATTCGTGGTGCTAAATGCAATCCCTTAGTAAAACACACACAGCAATTTAAGGTTGACACGGTCTGCACGCGATCACACTACATTTACTGGAGCTCTTGACTGTAGAACTGAGGTAATGAGTTGTTCTGAGTGATTTCCAGCTTCAGTAGCTAAACATACTTGTTCCACCCTCCCTGTAAGGCAGCTACAAATTGGTGAGTGCTACATCAGTGATTGTAATAATATAGCGGCAGCATCTTGAGTAATAAAAACGTTTGTTTCATCAGCAGACACTTGAGATGATTCTTCATGACCACCACTTCAGAAACACTGTACTGAATATAAACGAGTGGGACTCACAAAGAGAGTAATGGAGGAGACCTGCTCCAGTAAAATACATTGATGGGAAAAGGAGAGAAACACAGACTTGCTCAAGCATAAACCAGAGGGATTTATAAAAGAAAGATCTCAGACTGGGAGCTAAAAATGAAAGTAAAAACCTGTATGTCAGTGGTGGAAGAAGTGTCCTTTCCCAAAGTAAAAGTTATTTAAGTAAAAATATGGAAGCGTTATCCTCAGAATGTACTTAAAGTATCAAAGGTAAAAGTACTCATTCTGCAGTAAGATGTTCTTTGTTACTGATATATTATTACATATGCCATTATTAGATTGTTAATACTGATACTGACATTTTACTGTTGTAGCCCCTGGAGGTGGAGTTAGTTTCAACTACTTTGAACTTCTCTCTGAGCCTTGATTTGAACAGCACCGTCTGAGTGTAGAGGAGAAATCATTCACTGCATTTGCAAAGTAGCAAGTAACTACAACTGTCAAATGACTGTGGTGGAGTAAAAAGTACAGTAAAGTATGAGTACCTCAAAGTTGAACTTAAGCACAGTGCTTGAGTAAAAGTACTTAGTTACTTCCCATCACTGCTGTTTGTGGCACAAATTATACAAAATAAAAACTTCAAGAGCAAGGAGCTCAAATTAGCAAACATACAGGTAATAACATGGTCCTTATTGAATGTCAAGCGGCAGCATTTGGAAATCCCCAGTATGAAGGTACATGTTTGTCATTTCGGTCAGATGGTGTGGTTTCAGGTGCGCTGCTGTTTGTCAGTTTAGTTTTTGTTTTTAATGTTGTGTTTTTGAGACTTTTCAAGTCTTTCTTACTCACATACTGCATGTGTGTAGCAAGAGTTACTTGTTGCATTAATCATTTCTGATCCACATACTGGATCAGTGAAGCAATTATGGATTCACTGTTTTTAGACCAATGCTTACACCTAAACTCTATCTGGTGAGACAGAGTGCCGATCCAATACCAGTGCTCTCTTTTTCTAAACCAGTATAACAACTGTCTTACTGTTCCAAACTCATGAGGATAAAAAAGCAGTATTATGCATCGGGGTCAGTGGCCCACTGCAACTGAATTAATGTAACAGAAACACTGAATTTTATAATGACATTGGTGAAGCCGCCAAGTCTAGCGAGACCAGACCGGATCCCTTTAATATGGTCAATATCAAGCCAATACCAAACCAGCAGATCAGATTGGTGCTTCCCAAAAAGCAAACCCTTCCTAGCATGACTGCGATGTAAGAGACGGGGGACAAAATCCACAGTCTGCGCCTCTGTGCAAGAATGCATTTTAAAGTTCTGCTGACGCTAATACGAGGCTTCAGCAGTCTGAATCAGACAAATCACGTAGGTGTTTTCCAAACTAACAGTCATATGAAATTCCATCATCGTGTTTCCCTGGGCAGTGTTTTCGTATTGAGCTGCAACACAAAAGTAGGGAGTTCTGTACAAATAAAGACTGTAACCTTTGGTTGATAACCATACATACTGATTATGTCTGAGTCTTAAGGTAAAGGTCACGTTCTCGATGCAGTCCTGTCGTTCTTTGTTGGAGGGTTTTGTTGCAGCCATTTCCATGTGATGGCTGGGCTTTTTCCCAGGTATAATGTGATAAAAGAGCAATCAGCGTTTTGATTAATCCCGTCCCATTATGAAAATTTGAGGAGTAAGGCCAAAAAATATGAAAATGGTCAGTCTTTTTTTTTTCAACCACATTGCCTCCAGCATTCATCCTGTCCCTGATCAGGTTATTCATCCTACCCCCGAGTACCAATTAGCCTTTTACATGGGGGCAAGTGAATATTTTATTACTACAGACATGAAAGAACGTGAACCTATTCTTTTTGCATTTTTTGACAGTTAATTTGCAATACATGAGCTATGACGCTGATCCATATTACAGTTTCTTCTGCCAGTGTTACTATACAGTAAAATTCGATGTGTCTGCTATCAGTTACATTCAGTCAGTCACTGCGGGCTGCTTACTCAGCACCGCAGAAATCCATGTTTATAAATGTGGGAAGAAGAAAGCACTAGAGTCGGTGTGCAGTTGTGTCTTGATTTCAGACCATGTTCGACTTTCTGAATTTCCATTATTATATCTCTCTCCTGAACCAAATGTTGACTATACTGCTTCAAATAAGTGACAAACCAAATACTTTTGAACCACTTACTGAAAGTACAACGCGTAGTTTTAATGTGGCTGCGAGATGACACCTGACACAACCTGCTGACACACATCAGAGAGCAAAAACTTTTCTGGATGGCTGCCCTACACTCTCACCTCAGACCTCAGACCACCACTTCAGCAGGCGTCATTACAGATACATCCACTGAACAACTCAGGACATATTTCAATATCCACCATTGATTCCAGACAGGATGTATGAAAACGACTGTGAGGTGTCCGCCCCCAGGGTCCACTTAGTACTAAGTCCAATAACAGTTAGGCAGAGTCTTGACTAATGGAGAGGCTTATCAATGTGCTGGTCTGTTACTCTCTGTGAATCCCAACTCCCCCATCACAGTCCACGCTACCTCATCCTTCAGCTTTTGGCTTTATACCCGTAATGAACAATCAGCGCTGGTCACATTATTGCACATATGAGATTAATTTACTCCCCGCAGTGCACAGAGTGATGTTATTACAGGAAAATCAATGTGCCTCTTGTTGTTCTGCGGGGCTGGATGGGGTGTACGCACATCTGCTCTCATAATACAACTGCTGACCTTGCTGTCAGAGACTGAGCCAGAGAGAGGCTGAGGCGAAACGGCCGACGGTGTTGTTTATCAAAGCTTTATCAAGCCTCTGTGCTCTCACAGACGTGTGACATCAGACTGTGGGTCAGTCAGACAGCCAGGGTGTACTCCAGCTGAAAAAAAAAAAAAACAGCACATGTAGACAGAGCATGATAACCTTTATAGATTAAGATTTGACAGGAATTATTAATGATAGTGTACAGTCATGCTCAAGAATAAAAGTTGCAAAGTGTGTTCAACCTCCCTCAAATGAAAATATGCGATCTATATTTCAGAACATCTAATTCCTGACCTCCTCATACTCAGATTTTATTAACTCCCATCATCACTAAAGGGACAATAGCCTGAATGACCTCTTGACCTTTAGCAGAGGATAGGTCCATAAAAAGAGGGGGGAGGGGAACTATGGGAGAAGAAGATCACCCTTTTGCCCAGTTTGTCCTCTCTTATCCTCTTTTTCTTTTTTTTTTTTGCAAACTTGATGGGAAGCCAACAAGATAGATACAGCTACTGTCATGTCAGTTCAAGCTGGCAAATGTCATCCAAGGCCACATCAATAAAAGTGACCTACAATGTGATTCAAGCCAAAAATAACAGAGACACTGAGCTGAATACAGGTTTGGACTAAAAAAGAAAGTAAGTGAATTTTTAGGGTGATACAAGCTAAAAATAAGAGTGATTTCCCCTTTAAACTTATCAGGTTTCATTTAAATAATAGTGTGAGGTACAAATTGGTACAATTATCCCACATTTTTTTCATTTTTATCTCATGACCCCTCAGATTTAAGAGCTACTCTGTTGAGAACCCAATGCTGCTGGACCATTTTAAGTAAGTCTGTACTGCCAGCCAGGCAAAGCAGGCAACTGGCCAGGGGCTTCAGACTTCTAGGGGGCCCCAAAAGCTCCAGGTTCACCCCACATCATTTGGGTCTACATAATTTGATTAATCACAAATTTGTCAGAATTTTTGAAACTAGGTTATGTAGCATTATGCACTGTACTGATCATACACTTTTTTTTTTAATCATCAATATGTCTGAGTTATTTTCTCAAAGAACTGATTAATTGCTCAGCATATACATTTTCAAAAAATAGTGAAAAAAAGGCCCATTATTATTTCTTGAATCCAGCAAATATTCACATCGAAGAAGCTGGTACCAGTGAATTAAAATTAAAATTAATCAAGTTTTGGAGTGAAACCGCCACGTATAGTTGGAGTCAAGAGGGGCCCTTAAGAGGTTAAGTAGGCCATGCTTTTAAAGACCTTTTTAAAGTCCCCGGATCCCCAGTTTTTTGGTCTCCATTATTTCCCTGTCTCTCTCTGCTCGCAGCTTTACCTACTGCTGGAGGAAACAAATGTCCCAGACTGTGTGAGACAGACAGACAGACAGGCAGGCAGGCAGGCAGGCAGACAGACGAGAGACACCCCCGCATAGTTTCCGTCAGCCGGGTGACGTCTCCGCCTCTCAGCCCGTGTGCAGCGTGACGTTACGGGGCTGTAGTGGAGCCTCTAGCTGCATCTTGTTGACGGTCCGCCAAGCTTTTCCAGTACCGAGAAGACCCCGGGCGAGTGAGGACGGCACACGCAGAGACACACGCAGCGTTCAGGCAAGTGTTTCCAAATAAAGACGGAGGTTTTAAACTGATGTATGTTAACGGTTTGCGGATGCGGCTGTTGATTGTTGATCCCAGCCTGAGACGATTAACGAGCGAGTTTGAATTGTTGAGTCGCAGTGGACGGACAGAGAGGAGGAGGAGGGGGGTAGAAGCTAACCAGGTTTAGCCTGCTGTATCGCTCTCTGTCCGGGGTTAGCCTGCCGTAATGTTAGCGCTTTCGGTCCGCTGGGTTAGCCCGCTTTATCGGTCACTGTTCTGGGCTAGGGTTAGCCTGCCTTAGTGTTGGAGCGGGTCATCCTGCTCCGTCGCAGCGGACGGCGCTGCTCGGTTATCACTCGTCTGTGTGCTTGGTGAGCCCAGGCGAGTCAGTCTGCTTTACTATCGCTCTCATCGCTGGGACGAACCAGGTTAAGTTAGCCTGTGCCCCTGAGAGCTGGGTTAGCCTGCCTCATAGCCCACTACGTTAGTTAGACTGCTTTATAGTCGATCGTACCGGGGTTAAGCTGGAGTAGCTAAGCTAGCTAGCGCGATTAGTATTGAACGTTACCCGTTGAAAGACAAGATAGATGTTTCTCATTTGATTCACACACACACACACACACACAGTTGCGCATATTTGTCCACTTTCTCTTTACGTTACGTTTGTGTATATGTTTGTAGTCAAAACATGGTCTTGTTGACGTTTTAAAATAAACACACACAGACACACACACACACACAAATGCGTGACATTTAATGTCTTGTTTCAAGCGATTTGAACGTTGCGTATGTCGGACATGCACTCTACTACCTGTGTGTCTGACACACGGGCGAGCCGCGGTAGTGAACCCCGCCGTGCCCTCGCCAAATCGGTGTGTGCGTAACGCTCGACCACGGTGCCTTCCCAGACCAGACTGTAGTGTAGACAGTGAATGTCATTATCAGCGCTGTCTGCATACCAGTGCCGTCGTGGCGAGCCAGCAGAGGAGGCGAGGTACAGTTTGCAGACTGGAGAGGAGGTAGGGGAGGAGGAGGAGGGGGTCGCTGGGGACGGAGCGGAGCAGGAGCAGTATTATACGCGGTGTCCTTGCAGCAAAAAGGATACTAGAAGTCGGGGGGTGACATTAATAAATACGTCTAATCGAAATGTATGGCTGTGAGGTTGTTTATGAGTGTTGTTATTCAGTGATTTCTGTGAGAATTGAAACGAGCCGGCCGGAGGTTTTAGCAGCCAAAGCGGAGTCCTGTAATGCACGGAGCAGGCTGGGGGAGAAGCTGTCTCCCCGTACATCCTCATTTATTGGTCGCTGATCTGATTTTGCTGTGTTTTTTTTATTTTTTATTTTCTCCTTCTCTCAATCGGCCCACGGTGATATTTGCCATTAAAACGCCCACAAACATCAACCCGTTTCGGAATCGAGCTCGAGGTTCGCACCGCAGCAGCGGCATTTCTGTCGGTGGAAAAAACGATGGGATGCTGAAATTTGCAAATTTAGTCACCGTGGTCTATTAACCCAATGTGCGTCTTTTCTTTTCTTTTTTTCTTTTTTGCCTTTTTAATCGGCCGAAGTGTCCATTTAGTGCAGATTATTATTTATCAAATGCGCAAAAAGCACAGTAAATGTTGCATTTGCAAGCTGAAGTGCATTCAGTCTGCCTTCTCCTCAGTGTCATACTGCAGCAGTGGCCATTATCAGCTAACACGGTGTTTTAAATTGGGGATACCGGGGCTAAGTGTTGTTTACCTCGTTATGGTAGACTTGGTAATTCCGCAGTAAAGCCTGATAGTAAAAAGGGGGGAAACACCGCTTTCCACGCTGCTCTATGTCAAGCTGTGAAAGGACTGAGAGAAGGGGACGACTGCTGTTAACGCTTTTATCAATTGTTTTTCGCGGAGCTGATGGGGTCAGCGTGGGGTAAGCAGACCTAGGGGAAGGCACAGTATGGTTGGGAAGGGCACTTTCATTTGCAAAGTGAAATGTTTTTCACCATTGTGTATCAGCCTTACATTAGCAATGCAATGTAATGGGAGAGGGGCAGGGTGGTGGGGAATTTCGCTCAGGTTGTTATGTCTGGTCAACTGGTTTCGCTTGTTAAAATTCTCACTTTGTGGAAGAAAGTTTGTTTCCAAACCTTTGGTGAAAACCTTGATGTAGATTTCCCCTGGGGTTCAATTACAAGGGCTGAAAAAGCCTTGTGTTTGTGTGAAGTATGGTAATGGCCATTTGGTTTAGTGGTCCATGCAAACAGCCATTGACCTCTTCAGCCCCCAGCCGGGACAATAGCCGTAAAACATTTAAACTCCTTATGGATATTTCATGCTCCACAACACTGATGTTATAATTTTCAGTTCTTTTGTTCCTCTACAGGAAATGAATTGATTACCTGTAGTTTATATAATGACTGAATGATTTTTTCACCCCGCCTCTTCATTGTTTTCTAAATTGCTGTTTTTTTTCATGCTCAGGCATCGGATCAGAACCTAGAAGACTTCAGTCACCATCATGCATGTGTCTAAGTACCAGAAGATTTGTGTCATTTGAAAAGACTTAAGGAGGAAAAAAAAAAGACTCAGAGGAATAAAAGAACTCAGTCAGCAGACAGAAACAACAGTAACCCAGTGCTTAGACATGGCCAGCACCCAGACCAGTTTGAAAACCCCTTTCAAAGACTTGACCTCATTCAAGGGCAACATGAAACGTCTGTACAGAGAGCGACTGGAAGACGCACCCATCAAGAAGAGAGTGATGGCAGAGATCAACCTGAAGCGTCGCACCTTGGATTCCCTCCCCAAAACTCCCAAGGTGAAGAGGGAGCAGATCGATGATCTGCACCACGACTCTGACATGGATGTGGCAGCTCGGGCTGAATTACATGTGGTGGGCTCTGCTAAAGCCCTGGACCTGAGCCCTGGGCTCAAACACACACTGGCCCAGTTCACCCTCAGCAGCCAGAGCTCCCTTGGGGGCCCAGCTGCTTTCTCAGCCCGCACCGGCCATGAGCATTCCCCAGCCGGGTTGCCCCCCCTTCCCTCCCCTCCTGTTCTGGGAGGGGGCCCTCTGCTGGTTCCCTGTGACAGCTCCACTGAACTCACCCACTCGCTGCTGGAAGGAGAGTCCATCTCTTGCTTCGTTGTTGGGGGAGAAAAGCGGCTCTGCCTGCCCCAGGTGCTCAACTCCGTACTCCGCGACTTCTCGCTGCAGCAGATCAACACTGTGTGCGACGAGCTCTACGTCTACTGCTCACGTTGCGACGCTGAGCAGCTGCACATCCTCAAAGTGCTGGGCATTCTGCCGTTCAACGCACCTTCTTGTGGCCTCATTACATTGACGGATGCACAACGGTTGTGCAATGCTCTGCTGCGCCCTGGGGCGGCCTTGCCTGCCGACCCCAGCGGTAAGCTGTCAGCCCAGGGCTTGCTGAAGGAGAGCGAAGCCAGCTTCCAGGTGGAGCACCAGTGTCTGGGGAAGTGCCAGGGTCTCTTTGTGCCCCAGTTCTACACCCAGCCTGAGGCGCCCTGCATCCAGTGTGTTGAGTGCCAGTTGCTCTTTTCGCCACAGAAGTTTGTCATGCATTCACACAAGTCACCTGATAAGAGGACCTGCCACTGGGGCTTTGACTCAGCCAAGTGGCCCTGCTACCTGCAGCTTGCACGAAAGTATCAGGGCACGCCTGAGGAGCCCAAGCTCAAGCACCTCCTGGACGAGGTCAAAGAGAAGTTCCACTACCAGCTTAAGAGGTCGCTAGACAAAGTGAGTGCACTTAAGAATGATATCTGTGTCTTTGTTTGTCTTTGCTTGTTTGCATGTTATGAAATGTCATTCTTCATCATTCTGCTAAGGAAGCCAGTTAAACCTTTTATAAGTTGTGTAATGTACTTTTAAATTCTCCAAATCTGGTTGGCTAGTTGACCCTTCTTCTTTTTTTGAAATGGCCCAGTCCCAGTCCCTAGTTTTCTGTCTGTTCAGCAGGTCTGACGAGCTTACTGTACGGCTGGTGTTTTCTTAAACCACCGTTGACCTAGTGTGTGTAACAAAGGACAGGTGGTGACATTTGCCTGGCCAGGTCTGATGAGACGAGGTTAGGCCAGCTGGCCACAGCTGAAGGGGAAGTGCATCATTTGTCCCCCGAGGTCACCTGGAGGTCACTGGGAATGCCACTGAACAAAAGGCCAGTGAGGTTCAGGAAGAGACCGTTGAACTCATGTATGAGTTAGAGCTTTTTGACAGAAAAATTAAAATGTATTCTAGTCTTTTTGCACATTCCCACACAGTTTGAGAAAATGGAAAGCAAATCTGGTGCATACCAAAACTAAAGCTGTTTTTGGCTGGTTAGACATTATATGACATCTGTTAGAGAATTATTTTATAAATTCTGTTATGAGTTTCCTAGCAACTTGGACAAAATACAGGTGCTTCTTGAAATAAAATATCTTGATGTAGGATGAGCCACAGCTCCAGGATTGGAATTTGGACATTGCTAGTGAGCCTCTTACTTCCAGGCAAACCTGAAAGTGAAATGACTTCATTGCATTACTAGTGTTTATCACCAAAAGCCAGAATACTGCAGAGTCTTCTAAAGAGAATGATTTTGCAGAATCTTCTTATTCTTGCTGTGCAAAAAAAAAATCATGTCAATGCAGTATCTAAGCCACAAGGGCAGCAGGCCCATTGAAAAGTCAGCATTCAGTGGGGAGAAAAGCTCTAGATTGTTTCCCAGCCATTGACCGGTTTATGTCTCATGACCTCTGTCTGACCACTGAGGACCGCCCTTTTTGTATTGTTTTGTAGGTAAAGTTGTGGTTGTGTTTTTGTCTTGTTTGGTGTGGTTTGTTCATGCTCAACTCACCAACTCGGATTTTTAGTGAAGTGGGAAAAAAAGGCACACTTTAACCAGCAAACCCTCATTTTAAACGGGCAGTGGCTTTCCTACAACCTTAAGGTTAAGTGAGAGACTGTGGAGTAGAGAGGTTGCAGAGCGTTCGTCGTGTGTGCAGGTGTGTAAGAGCACATTTAGAACTGTTTGTGTACCTTTAGACAGGGAGATGCTTTCCTTTTTTTTCCCTGTCTGGTTAACTTGGTGTGCGAATATGCCGGAAATACCGTCTGCTGTCTCGTCTAGCGTCCCGACCGCATTCCTGTCCCACCTCTTCCCAAATGTCCTCCTCCTCTTCCTACTGCCGTGGTTTGAGGTATGCACCTTGAAAGACGTGGACATTCTCTCTCAAAGACGTAGACATTTTAATACCACAGAAGAAACACGTGTACACATGTGTACTCAAGCTCGATGATGAGTCCTACAATCTTTGTTGTGTGCGTTTTTTTTTTTTTTTTTTTTTATGTGCGAGACATAGCCAACCTCAGTGTGTGCAAAGAGCTGCTAACTGGTGGCTAGTATGACACATCGTCATCTCTCTCTGTCTCACACTTCACCAGGCTCTTTGGAGCCTCTGTCTCCCCACAGTTTCAGGTGCTGTCCTCTCTCTGTGGGGTGATTTCTCAGTCCCCGTTTTTTTTCCCTTGTTGTTGTTTCTGTTTTTATCTTACCACTATTGTTTGGCGGTTGTGTCTAGACTTGTGCTGTTATTTGTGAGGGTTTGACTTGATCAGAGATGGTGTTGTAAAACTAAGTGTGGAAGCGAATTTTTATGCAACAGTTAAGTCCTGTGTGGACAGACATAAACAGGCACAAATGGACAAATTCCTGGAAAGACAGTTGCTTGTGAGCCTACAGGAAGCAGGTGATTTTTGGCATTAAAAGAGGATACCACTCCACCCCTCCACTGGAGCGGATGTATGGGTGTGCGAAAGGTCAGTGGCCAGAGAACAAGGTGACCTGGCAGTGTCCCGCTTCGCTCAGTCAGGACACAGGGGTTCCCTTCCAAGTCCTGCCACTCTCTGTTTATGTGTGTGCATTTGTGTAATGAAAGTGTGTTTTTAACTGAACAGGAAGTGAGGCAGACGGACATGTCTCTCACCCTGAACATCCTCCAGACTCTATCCAGCCGCCTCCACTGCACTGGCTGTGTGACTCATACTTTCCACATCCCAGTGGATGTTAGTGGAAGGCCAGCCAGGCGGCTTATAGTCACACATGCTTTTTAGAAAGATGGCTCGCCTCGGTGTGTTGGTCTAACCCCGAGTGCAGACCCTTTTCCCAGTGGCCCTTATTTACACACAGTGTCAATGTGCACATTTACAGGCCGTTCATAGTTTTACCGGAGAGCTCTGGGACCTCTAGAAGAGAAGAGACACAAACAAGGGGAGCCTTCTGAAAGTTTTTTTCCCCCACTTTCTCCAATGGCTACTAGTCCTATATCCTGTTAGGAGTGTTTGGTTTGAGAAGGTGCAGTTAAAAACTCCAGGACTTGCTCGCTATAAACGGCGCTTTGTGCCCCGAGGCACTGCTACTGATCCCTGCTGTGTAAATAGAGTTTGCTAGACAGACGCCACCAACAGACAGCAACAGGCTGAAGCCTTATCTCAAGAGTCACTTTAGTGTCTGACAGACAATAAGTTCGTTTTGCCAGGGGTTAGTGACGGACATTTGTACTTTCCGCTGAGACAGGATCATGTGTTGTCATTTTTACTGGGTGATTTTTTTCTTTTTTCGTGACAAGACAGGAAGTAACAAAAATTCCAATTTGATGATCATCCCCACCACCTTGTGAAATATCTGTCTAGCTGGAGGGACATTTTGTTTATTTGGGTTGCGTGTTTACATGGCATGTCGTCAGACAGAGAACTAGTGTATTACCAAACATCCGAATGACAAAATCCCCAGAAGTACTCATATTACGTCAGGTCATGTTTCAAGATACAGAGATACAGAAATAGACAATGGTCATTTTTACTGTTTAAAATGTAAACAATTATACTACTGTATAACTGGTGGCGCCTTTTGGTTTGATTGACCACAGTCTTAAACTCAATTTGCGTAATCTTAATTTGCCTGTCTATGTAGAAAAAAATAGCTGTTTCCAAATGAGAAAAAACATTACAAACTGATATTTTAGTCATGTTTGCAAACCCTAGCGAGCTTAACCCCGTGGTAGAGGAGCATCGGGAACATAGCTGTGTGCTGCCTGTTTGCTTCAGCCTTGTTTGTGGCGTTGTGCTGGCCCAGAGTCAGAAGTGTCAGACGGAGAGAACAGCCTTCCTCTGTCTGTCTCCCTGGCTGGGCTGACACAGTGGCTGCGGCACAGACGGCAGACAGCTGCATCTCTCTGGCTTCCTCTGTTTGCTATTTGGAAACCAGTGACTTCATTACCGCAGACCAGTGCAGCTGCACTCTCTGGCTGTCTCCTGGGCTGTCTGCTCTGTCTGTCTGTCTGCTTGTCAGTCATTCTCTTGGGCTGTATCTAATTGGATTTTGGCAGGCATGCTAATCGTTCACTGTGCTGCCTTTGCTATCTCTTTCTCCTTCCTCTACCTCTTCCTCTAACTTGACGTCAATCTTCCATCTGCCCTCTCCTCTTGGGTTCATGTCCTCACGCATCTTGACTTATGGCCTTCAGTCTGCTCCTCGCTCTGTCATCCTTCGCTCATCATCATCCCTTTCTTTTGAACCCAGATAGTTCTGCTGTTGCCCACATGTCTGTAAACAGTCAATACCCCCAGGGCCCCAATCAGCGGACAGTAACAAAATAAGCAGCCAAATGACCCGATAAGTCGATCGTTACATAAGCAATAAGACCACTTGTGTGCGTCTGTGAGGCGGATGAGAGGAAAGCCAGTGGCTATTGATCGGGTCTCCGACCTTGATGGATGTGGCGAGTTGCTGGGTGACACGGACACTGAATAGAGGAGGAGATGGACCAAGGCAGGGAGGCAGGAGGAAATGGAAGAAGAGTGAAATGAAGAGACGGAGTTACAGGGGCCGCAGCTGGTGTTGCATAAGTTCCCGTCTGTGTTAAGACACGTGCCCCAGTCTCCCAAGTTTACCTCACCTCTGCCTCTGCTGTTGCCTGCCTTCATTTTTGTAACTCAGACAGGCTGCCAGACAGAAGTAGCGTCAGGCAGATACAAAAAAGGGTGTGTATGGTCAGAAAACATACCACCCCCAAGGGAGGCACGTGAGAAACTGAGCTAAGAGAAGTAAAGGGTGTTGAAGTAAGACGATGAGAGGGTAAGGCCAGGACAGGTGGGTCTGGTTGTTGTTTCAGTTACAAGCTGCTCTACACTTGGGTCATCTCCCATGAACTGCGTTGTGTCAGCCAGGCTGTTACTGAGGGCCTGGGCCCCAGCTCTTCTTTCCACCGAGTTGAAAATTAACCTCTCCGAGACCTGAGCTGAACCACAAATCTAGAGTGGAACAGCCCTCTTGGTTGGCCAATCACATGCCGACTAGCTCGCGTTTCCCCAGCTAACACGCTCTCCTTTGGCCCCCCACCCCACCCCAAGACACCCATACGCATATTTCTATGTCTGTTTGTGCATTTTCCAAAGAACAATAATCCACTTATGCTGAATACACAGCAGCTTCTTTGAACGCTGGCCCAGAGTAACCTACAGTCTATCTGTTGGTCACTCAGTCTGTGCAGTCTGTATGTAGTTTGGCGTGGAAGACTGTCCATGTTTCCTGTGCACAACAAGCTGTGCCTTGGCCAGTGTTTGCTGTCTGTTGTAAAAGGCTAAATGGGGCCCCACAAGGTAGGAGGGGCTGAGCCGAGGGGCCTCTGGTATGTCACCATCAGGTCAGTGCCAGTATCACAGCTCCATAACAGCATTACAGATCACTGGAAGAACGCCAAAGCCATTACTTCTCAGTCTTTTTCTTGAATGGAGAAGAATCTTGTTAAGTTTTTGGTTTTGGAACCAACATTTGTTCACAGGCCTTCAGCCACAGCTCAGTCCACCACTGAAATGGGTTGTTCACCAGCTCACAGCTTTTCCTTTGCTCTGCAACCCCACAGTTAAAACAAGTCTGTCATTGGTTGGCTGGTGGTAATTTCCCACCCCATCTGCAGCTTGTTATTTTTGACCGTTTCTTCAGCTTGGGCTTTTTTCCCACCTCACCGCCAGAAGAAGATGATAATGTGCTGCTATGGGACCGATGTGAGCTAGACACAGCAGCAGACAGCAGAGATAGGTCATTGCAGATACAGTGGAGCCTGCGCCACATCTGCCAACAGTCTCATAGACTAAACAAACTGGCCCCTCCCAGCCTAATGCCCTGTGGGTTTTAAAAGGGCCCTGGACTGACAGCCTGTTTGCATGTTCACTGTGCTCGGCCCCCCCTCCCCTCAGGGTATCAGACCGGTTTGTAGCTTGTAAGGAAAATGAAAGCGAGAGCAAGTGAAAGAGAGGGGAATATAATGGACTAAGAGTTCAAACAAGACTGTAAGAAGAGAAAGTTGCTTGGATCGTAACATGTCTGACTAGCTTGTCTGAGTTGTTTAGCATGAGACCGGAATAATGAGGAGTCTTGGTATTAATTAATCGATGTGTTGATGAGAAGATTAACTGCCCACTGTCTGGTCTCCCTGGGAGACAGTCAGACGAGCAGGTCGTGTGTGCGTTGCGAGCAGGGAGTCGAAGGCGAGGGAGGTATACTGTAAAAGGACTGTGGGAGACTGCCAGCCTGTGCACGTTGTGTGCAAGCACAGAGATCGCGTTTGCATTTGAAAGACTCTTCTGTGCTGCCGTCCCGGTGGGAACGGTGATTAATGAAGATATAAATGAAGAGACCCAGAGACGGTGCTTTCCATAGGAGCACCGTATACACAGCAGACACACACACACACACACACACACACACACACACACACACACACATACACACCATATAGGCACTTAGGCTCCCCCTCTCATATTTTCTCCCACAGCCCTATTCTCCCAGACAGGAAGATAAACACAGGATATCAAAGGCGTGTCATGAGTCCCGCTGGGCTGCCACCCGGCACATCCACAACACATTAAGCTCAGTCACTACACTGATCAATTATGCATGTTGCAAACACAGGGAATTCAAGAGAAAATAGTCGGTCTGTGCGATTAAAGGAATCCCCATCTCTCCACTTTGCCAGTAATGTTTTTGCGTGTTTGGTAATGGCTCGTCATTTCCATATGGAAGCGATTCTGCGTGCAATGCTTGATTAAGTGTCCACGGTCTTCTTTCAAATGGTCCCACGTGCTTAATTGCACACAACAATGGCAGGCAAGTTAAATGCTGCCGTGGCTCATGCTAGTTTCGACCTTTTGCCTACGCTTCAGTTGAAAGTGGAAAGCACAGCAAACCACTGCGAGACCCCAACTTGCCATACTTGGATAGGTGGTTGCTTCTTCTCTAAGTCCTTTATTTTCCAGGCTCACCTTTGCTCCACTAACATCAAACTCCAGCTGTTTCTTTCCCTTCCACTGCTGGCTGCCCTTATACCCTGTAAATCCTTATCTCACCAGGGGCCTGACTGGTGTGTTGCTCAGGTCAAGGCTGTAAAGTTAGCAACTGGGAAACAGACTACATTAGTGAAGGTGAAACAAGTGACATTTTTTGGTGCCCAGACCTCCATCTTTTTCTGACTCTGCCTTGCCGAATGCTGAATGTGTTTATCTCGCCGCTATTCCCACCTGCAGTGATGCCGCTCATGGGAATCATCGTCTGTCTCTCTGATATTTCTTAGGCCAGACGCACACATGCAAACATACAGTCTTCTTTGCCTCATATCCCTCAGGGGTCCATACCAGCTCATCCAGATCCTGTAAATAGAGAACTGTTTCCCTCTGGATCCTCAACAGTCCCACTGTACTTCTTTACATCATACGCTAAGTAGTAGACAATCCTCAAGGTCATTGACCTCCAGATGCAATTAATTACACAATAGCTTTTGTAAATCATATCTGTATTTTCATTTGAGTATACTTCAGCTATGGAAGCCTAATTAAGGGTTGCATATGTTGAAGTTGGTGAGTGCACTTCATCATCCTTGCATGCAAGCCAGTAGTCAAGTCCTCCTTAGCTGTGCCCGAGCGACAGAGCGGTGTGTGCTCCTGTGTGCTACTCTTGTCGAGCATGTGGTACTGATTCTTTGCGTGTACAGCTCTTTTTCTGGCTTCACTGTTGCTCATATTAAAACAGCCTTGCTGCTGGGGTGACATGGCCAGCATGGAGCCTTATTACCCTCGACTTTATCCTTTGAAGGGTGAAGCATTGCCTTGCGGTTTACAGTCTGGCTACATTTTAGCCAGTTCCTGTGACAAGTGGGGTTTGTTATGCCAGACATTTTCTTTGTCATCACTTTCAGAATGAGCTGGCGGAGACGCATCCTGATCCCCGATGAGGCCATATGTACAGTAGCTCCTGAGAAAAATGATTCACGTTAAGGGGAAAAAATTTTGCCTGCAGCCAGATGATGGTAAATTTTGGCAAGGTTGCCTCTTCTGTTGGCTGCTTTGGACGACAGCCTCATTTTCTATTCTGAAAAGCAGTGTGCCGTGCACCAGAATGAAAGTTAGTGTTGAAATTTTAAAACCAAAAGTCAAAGTCTTTGTGTCATCAGGGGTGAAAGCCAGGAAACCAGACTTGTGACTTGACCATGACGTGAGCTTTGAATGTGTCCATACGATGACACCTCTTATCAGACAGATGACACATACACAAATCCACACAGTAGCACGAGGTGCAATTCAGATGACAGAGTCCGCAGTTCATGATTAAAGGAAGTCAAAGGGTCAAACACAGCTAGAGACACACAGAAACGCAACCACCGCCATCAGCCACTTCCTCCAGTCACCACGCCAACCCTATCCTACAGCGTGAGTCACGGCGCTGTGGTCTGCTCTCCACTCATCAGCGTCACTGTGGAGCCAGGACAAAGATTTATCACCGTCCGGGTCTCTCACTCAGTCTGTTTGATCTACGCCCAGGTGTGTTCACTTAGAGCTCTGACTCAACCGTAATGACATTTACCAAACCCAGCCGAGCTTTGCTTAGGCTGTTGCCAAGCTTGCGTCAGACAGTGACTGTTTTAATGAAGGAAGACTGGTGATCAAGTGTGTGGACTGTGGGTTCACCTGTCGTCGGGTAAATTAATATCAGTGCAGGGAGGAAATGAATAGCAGCCTCAGGCCAAATGCTGGTTGATTTCTGTGTGTGTGTGTTCAGTGTTGACGTTCTTTTTTTTTTTTTTTTTTAATAATTCAGGTTTTGCCCAATCAAAAGTAAAGTCTCTCTAGTGAGTTTTACAGTCCACGAGCCACTGTGAAAGTAGAGAGAATGGTCTTCAAAGACTTATTTTGAAAACCAGAGCTTGTGACAGAGAGAAAGAGAGAGTGATAGAGGGAAAGTCATGATAGCTGATGGATTTGCATTACAGGAGCTCTGTGTGTGTGTGTGTGTGTGTGTGTGTGTTTGTGGGAGAGACAGGCGAGCCTGAGGGGCCTGGACGGCAAAGCCAAGCTGCCCATGCAGCGATGAGCAGTAGAAGCTTCAAACATGCTCCTGCATGTAATATGGATGAGACCGGAGCTCCCTGCAGAACAGTCAGAGGACCCAGGGCCTGTTTGGATTTAACTGTCTCTCTTTCCATGTGTCTGTGATAGATTTTAACCTCCAGGGCATTTTAGCCAGGTGGAGCTTTCTCTTTGTAGCGCTGGGACTGTATCACGGGTCAGCCTCCTTTACTCTCTTTCTCCATCCTTCCCTACTTCTTTCACCCCCACCGTCGCAGACAGCTACGACCAGCCGAGCATTGACATTTACTGCAGTATTCCACATTACAGCAGAGCAGCCTCCTGTGCCGAGGCAGAAGTAAACAAACCGCAGATCGATATATGACTGCATACTAGGGCTAGTGAAGGGGGGATTTTAGTCAGGGGCAACTCCAGCTCTTGCATTAAAGCATTTAAACACTCACTTATTTAAGTGTGAATGTGAAGCTAATTTTTCTTTGGACTTGCTATTGAAGTGCGGCACAAGAATTTGAATTTTTATTTGCACCGTTCACCAACAAACATTAACTAATTTTAGTATCTAATTGCTTTAAGACTAGTCTTAAAATGGCAATAAGGCCAAATTATGACGGGTTTACTGTTGCTGGATCTTATTTAGTTGCCGAATAGCTGCTAGAAGCAGGGTTCAGCATGTATTTTGAGGCATTTTAGTTGATGCTGTGTAATTTATTGCAAAGACAGAGGGTCGGGCAGTGTCTCCATTTTGTGTTTTCTTTCTCTCTCTAGTGATAGCAGTGCATTGCTGGCTTGCTGACAGCCTCTCTCGGCTTTCAGTCTGCTTAGCAACGCTCGTCCTCGCTGCAGCTCTCTCACTCCCCTCTGTCTCCTAGCACTCTGAGTTGTTTCATCCATCTGAATAGTAAGCCGAGTTCCCTTATATAGAAAACCACGCAGCTCATTTGTGTTTTAGTGGTGGCAGCATGTGTATCCCTAATTGTGGATTTGAACCAGTAGCCCACCTCCAAACAGTGTCCCATGGCGGCAAGCTACTCTATAGATTTTCTCTTTGGTTTTTAGAGATGTTAATGCACACGCACACTGGCCCAGATGAAGCTCAGATGATGAGTACAGTCATCCTCAGACAAGACAAGGGCCCACTGGCCTCATTCTCAGTCGATGTGTCCTCCTGGGAGCATGAAGTGTGTCTGCTTGTGTTTGTGTGCGCATTTGTGCACGACAGTTTGCTTGCGGTAAACTACGTCATTCTCCTCATCCTCCTACACGGCTGTTTGATGGAGCTGTTGTTTGATGAGACGTTCGTTTACTTGCATGTGCATCTGTGTGTGTGTGTGTCTCCTGGCCTGGTTGACTCACATAGGTGAGCCCTGACAGCTTTGGTAATTGGAGGGGGGTACAGCACACACACTCATTGAGCTGCTGTGACTGAGCTGCACATGTGTGTATATATACAGATAGTATGCTCTCTTGCACATGGATGATTGTTTTAAATGCCCTTCACTGACTCAAACACACTCCAATTTCCTTGTGCGTATAAGTGTGTGTGTGTGTGTTTTTGTGTGTAGACAGGATGAACGTCACCGGCCACATTTTGAAACAGGCCTGTAATAGTTCACGTTGAACCTAATAACACATCTTGGTGGAAGAGGAGATGAGGGTCAGATATAATTTTAAGAATCAGAACCATTATGCCCTCCAAATATTTCTTTGATTATGAAGTGAAAAGAGATGTGTACACGTATCTACATTTGCCCTGTGATAGAGCAGCTGAGAGGGCAAACAGGAAATTTCAGATATCACAAATCTCTCTCCCTTCATACATATCTTTCACAAGGCTGAATTGTGTTTCCTTTCCCACGTAGCTACGTGGGTATGGCTAAAATAATCAATGCCTTTGTGTTGTGTCCTTGTATTGCTACTAGGGCTACAACAGTTATATTTGGGATTACTAATAAGTTAATCATGTAATATATGTCAAATTTCCACATGTAGTCGCCAGCATTTTCTTCTACAAAAACCAGTGTTGTGATAAATGACTTAAATGATTAATGACCAGAGTTGTAACAGATTAATTTTCTGACCAGCTAATCGATATGCACTAATCGTCTCCATAATCATTACGGCAACTAGAAGCATAATGTTACTCAGACATGTAGCTGAAACAAGGTTAGGCAGCTAAAGGAAAATTAGTTGACAGGGACTGAATCATGGTGGAAGGATTTTATGTTTTTTTTTTTGTTAGAGCTGAAGCAATTAGTGAACATTAATAGATTTCATTTATTAAGGAAAAAGACTGAGGAATGCACTGGACCCAGTTGTTCAGATGTCAGTATTTGTAAGTTTTCTTAATCCCCTTCGATAGAAAATTGAATATTGTTGGGTTTTTGACTGTTAGTCAGACAATACAAGGCATCAGGGGATTTCATATTGAACTATTTGTGATGTTTCATAGCCCAAACAATCGTTTATTCCAGAAAGTAACAGGCAGATTAATGGATAAATTAATTGTTGGTCTCAGTCCCATAGTATTTTTCTTTAACTGCTTTAATATGTACTGCGCTGTAGAGGGTGCCTGTGGGTGGGGTGGCGGCTGGAGTCACCTTAGCCTGTGTGACCTAGTGTATTCCAGTCAGACAATTTGTCCATTCATGAGGTAACATTATTACAACCCGCCTCATGCACTGCTGTGGATATAGACTGGAGACCTCCGCCTGGGATTTGACTGTGAAACATGAGAAACAGAGTGGGGAGAGAGAGAGACAGGGGAGATGAATAGAAAAATTGATCGAGAGAGGCTTAAAGAGGCTGCTTTTTATGTGGAGGATCATAGAGAAATACTGTAGCTGGTTTCCAAATTAAACTCCTGTCTGTGGTAAAGCTACAGTGGGTGGACAGTAGATTGTGAGTGCATTTATTAAGGGGAGATTCCTCACTCACATCACTTTAATAACTCTCCTTATAGACTCCCATTAACCGTTTCTCTGCTGGGTCCCATTGGCTCCAGCTTTCAAGGCTGTGGTGTGTGGATTGTAAAATGGCTGACTGGAGCTGTAGCTATGGAGGAAAGAGCTCAACACGTTGGCAGGGAGGGGAAAGGCTGCGTGTGTTTGTGTGTGTGTGATGACTGTCTAGACAGGGTGCCCATGTGACGCAAAAATGTGCCCGAGGCCCGAAGCCAAAGCAAGTCGGGAATGAACCTGTCCTTATCTGCCTGTGTGTGTTTGTGACTCTGGCATGACTAGTCTGGCTGATGCTTATCATTGTGCTTGTCTAGCTCTGCTGTTTCTCTTTGTGTTTGGAAAGAGGGAGGAACAGGTGTGTGTATGTGTGTCTGACGGGAGGCACAGACAGACAGGCACATGTTGTCTCTTTGCCTCCTCGTCTGTCTTGGCTGTCTGCCGTTTTTTTTTTTTTCCTCTTTCCTGTTTCCCTGTGTCACCTGTTTGTCTAACCATCCACCTGTCAGACCTGTCCTCATCTGTACCCTGCTGTTTTACTATCACATTATCTATTTGTCCAAGGCTAAAGCGCAAGAGAAGTAAGTTGAGTAATCTCCTCAGTGCATACAGTAAGAAATACATTTCTTCTTCCTTTAAGCACTGAGTGAAGTGTCTAACACTTTGAACAGCCTGAGCAGAAGACAAGAGACGATTGTCGCCTCTTGACTTGAAACAATTGAATACTAAGCTCTCTTCTTGGCAAATATACTTGACTTTTTACTATTGTTCCATAACATAAAAGTGTAACTGAAAGCTTAAGTATTCACAGCAGATAACAAGTCAAAAACTAAACATGTACACTCTCATTTCAGTGTTGAGCTAATGAGAGAGTCTCTACCAAAAAAAAGTATATTCCTTTAAATGCCCCACTTTGCTGCCTGGTTCCCTTGTGGGCTGTTATTGATTTGGCTGCTGAAACAAAGTGCGGCTTATTGGATTAAGACCTCCGTATAAAGGCCTCTAGTGTCTGTGTGTGTGGGCGACAGGTTGGGGGGCCAGGTGCGACCACCAGATCACGGTGCCCCAGTGAAACAGATGTAAAACCAGATCCCAAAGACAGACACAGAAGGTTTATGTGTCAGATCTTAACTGCGAGCAAAAGACTAAACCACATACATCAGCTTTTGGGGACAAAATGATGAGTTTAATTTGAAGACAGGAGGCATAAATGGATTTCTGCGACACACAGCCAGGCAACCAAGAAGCTTCAATATCTCGTTCTCGCATGGCTTGGCCAGGAAATATATATATATCTACGTATCCGTAGCTTGATCTTTGACACAGTTGATGACTGCAGCAGAACAGGATGTGGTTTAGAAACAGACAGGGCGTGACTGACTGTCTCTGTGAGTGTCTGTGTATGTGTGTTCCTATTTTCCTCCCTCGCTGTCTGAGGCAGAATGAAAAGGCACCCAAATAAAGGCTGTTTTACTTCCTCCTGAGAGAGGAAAAAGGAGAATGAGCTGCATCACTCCATCCTCATCTGCTGCCTGCCGCTATCCTTTGCCCTCTCCCTCCCCTTCTTGAATGCCAGGCACATGAATGGCTCAGATGGGGGAGGAGGAGGGAGGATGAGGGAGGATGAGGGAGGAAGAGGGAGGATGGGTGGCACAGTTATGTTTTGTGAACCCCCCTGTTTCTGCCCCATGAGCGAGATTGTGGCGGCCACCCGGGGTTTGTTTCAGTTTTCATACATGATCACTGGTGCCTGGGTTTCAGCAGATGTGAAGACAATTGGGCCCAACAGTGTTTATGTTTTAGGGCACAGAAGGGATTTTAAATAGATTTTAATAACACACACACACACACACACACACACACACACACACACACACACGTTCAGACAGAAACACACAGGCCTGCTGCTCTGGGATGAAAGGTCAGACTAACGCTTGCGCACTCTTTATTGTGCCCTAGATAAGATTTTCCATTAGGCTTGTTGAGACTAGTTGTGTTTGTATGTGTGTGACTGTGAGCGTGGTTTCTTTTTAAAAATATATATCCTGGGCAGGGTTTTACAGTTGTATTATTTCCGTTGCGTATTCACTGAAGAATCAATTCATGCAACCAATTAAAAACAATTATCGGCTAATTTTTGTGTTTTTGAGATGTCAGAAAATAGTGAAGAATGCCTGTCATCACAACTTCGTAAGTTCTAGGTGGCGTGTTGAAACATCCTGTTTTGTTTGATCAACGGTCCAAAATCCAGAGATGTTCAGTTTACAATCATATAAAGCAAAACAGAAAAGCAGAAAATACTGAAGCGAGTACAAGAAAAATGTTTGGCTCTTTCGCATAAAAAGTGACTCAGTATATACAAATTGATTCAGCTCTACTTGTATCTCCAGTATTTTCTCAGCCTTCACAGGATCGTGTCCTCATTCATTCAACTGGATCTTTGCCACAATTTAAATTTGATTTGTGAGATTTTCACTTGACAAGAGTGACATGTTCAGTTTATGGGTTAATGTTAGGAAGACTATGTTCACAGATCACCCAGCTAAATGTATTTCTTTTTGCTCCTAAATTTTTAAAAGTAAGATTTGCTGCATGGAAAATGCATCACTTTAGTGTGTGTGGTGGTGGTGGTGGGGGGGGGGTGTGTTTTATTATACATGTATGGAGACAGCATGTGTATTTATAGCCAAGAGTTACTGTGTGTGTGTGTGCGTTTGTGTGTGTGCACACTGAGACGACAGTCATCTGGAGTGTCCACGTGACTTGAGTGGAGAGACGAAGAGGGGAGGAGACAGTGAGCTTGACCTCAGACTTGTGTGTGCTCTGCGTGGCAGTGTGTCAGTCTGTGTGTGTGTCTGTGTGTGTATGTGTGTTTATGTGTCTACCTTTACCTTAGATACATGTAAATTACACCAAGAGTAGACTTATGATAGAAAATTCCTCTTGTTGTCTGTTAGGATGAGCAGAGCCTGGCAAGAGCTGAAAGAGACTCACTTACATCCTCTGAAGTTTTCTGCTAGAAAAGAAATTGGGTTGCTGTCAAGTTTTTGTAAAGTTGAAAGCCTTCACCCCAGTCAGAAATCAACTCATGAATGATACGCTGATGCTTTCGCTAGCACAGCCAATTATGAAATCTAACGCTCCGAGCAGAGTTTAATTTCTAGCTTAGAATTGGGGAAAAAAAAAAAAAAACCTCATCTAATTGCAGAGTGCACAAGCTTAAAATTTTTTTTTTCAGATTACTGTTCACACATGCTTACTGCCTCCAGTTCAAAATGTTGCTTTGTTGCAGATTTCCAGCTAAAAACAGAATGGAGGCAGCAAGTATTTCTGGTTTAAATCAGATGTTAGTGCTCTGCAGTGGCAGGCACAGATGAAGCTCACGGTAGAAATACACGGCTGCCGCTGAAGTGCATTTAGTCTCCGCCTGCGTTCTCCAGACTGTGTATGGTAATGTGCGGTCATGGATGTCTGTGTAGTAGAGTGGCGCTTGTTATTGTTGGATTTAGCAGCACTCAGGCTACACAGACACAGAAAAAAAAAAACACTTTCTGCTCCATTAATGCGTCTGTTGGAGAAATGTCATGTGTGCTAATGGTCGGGGGACTAAACTGAGGCTGTAGAAATGGGTCACAAAGTTCACATGGGCACGGCCGTGTGTGTCTAGAGCTGCATGTTTCATGTAGCTGTATATAGTGGTGCGGTGAGATGTGTGTTTGTGCGTGTGTGTGTGTGGCTGCAGCGGCAGGCAGCCTGCTGGTGATTAGGAACAACAGGGCAGAGTTCAGCTGAGCGAGTGTGTGGAATGCTAATCCACATTGTCATAAGGCGAGCTTCAGCCTGACAAAGGACTGGAGACGTCGTAGGGTTGGGGGGGCTTTTTGTGTGTGTGTGTGTGTGTGTGTGTGCGCACGTGTGTTTTTGTGTGTCGCAGAAGCAACCCACATAAAGAGAGGTGCTTCATTACTGCAGATTAGGCCCGAGTCGCAGCATGGTGTGTGTTAATAAAGCACATTGGGGGGTGGGAAGGGTGGAATGGGCGAGAGAGAGAGAGAGAGAGAGAGAGAGAGAGAGAGAGAGAGAGAGAGAGAGAGAGAGAGAGAGAGAGAGAGAGAGAGAGAGAGAGAGAGAGAGAGAGAGAGAGAGATGGTCAACAGGAGGAGAGGAAAACAGTTGTGTTGAAATGTGCAAACGTTTGCACCCGCACACATTCATTAAGGAATAGAGAGAGCAGAGCAGCAGGAATAACGAGCAGGGGTGTGTGGGTGGTGGGCGTTCAGCTGTCAACTGTCAGGTAAGCAGGAATTACAGGGAGAGACACAGGCAACCATTAGTGGAACACACATACATGAATGGTCTATGTGTGGACACACATACACACCCATGTATAAATAGCCTCTTTCCCTCTTTCTCTAAGTGTATTTTGAACTCAAGCGCACGCGTCCAAACACAATCTCTTTCTAGTTCACAAACGCACACACAGTACCACCTTTTTAATGAGCTGTCAGTCGTCTCATCAGCACAACGTCTGCTGTCGTGGGGTTCAGGCGGATGAAAGACCACTGAATGACCTGGTGTTAATGTCAGTTTGGCCCCGTGCTCTCCCTCTGTCTGTGTTTGCTTCACACACACACACACGCACACACACACACACGCTTGTGCAAGGGGAGTGACAGATTTGAGATTAGGGGCAAATAGTAGCAAGGGCTCCAAAACACACAAATACACGTACACACACACTCAGACAACCTTGATATTGGAGGAAATCCAGCTGACGAGGACAGCTCACCTCCACACCACTGCAGTGGGTTTAATGTTGTTTCTGTCAGTTCTCCTCCCTCTGTCCCCTCCTTCCCTCTATCTCTGGCCTGTCCCATCATCCCACTCTCTCTCTCTCTCTCTCTCTCTCCCTCCCTCCCTCCTTCCCTCCCCCTCAGTGCTGCAGTGCTGCCTTCTGGAGAAAAAAAAAAAAGGAAAAAACACCAACCACAAGCTCACATAAACGGACAAGCCCCCTTGTGTATGCACACACAGAGACACACCTGGCTACGCATATGGCTCCAGCCTTTTACATTTGCATGCACATGCTCATTCACCCGTGCCCTTGTAAATAAGGGACTATCCCCTACATACAGTTCACTTGAATTCACACGCTCACAAATAAGTACAAGTAGTAGTCGTAGTTTTTTTCATGGTTTCTTTTTTGGTGACAGGGCAGAAAGGGTTCCTGAAATATTGAGTAGATGCAGACAATCTTTCACTCTCTTAAAATGTCACAAAAGAATAAAAAATGCCCAAGTTGAACGATATAAAACAGAGGAAACCAACAAACCCTTACATTTTGAAGGCTGGAACCAGTGAATATTAGCTTTATTTAGCTTTAGCTTTATTTTAGCTTTATGAATGACTTAATCACAATTTTCCGAAAATGTTGAACTATTTTGTAAAAAGTATAGAAACTTTGAGTTTGTGTGAAGGAGCAGTGTGTGCATGGTTCGCTATGCAGTGTACAGTACGTGAGAGAGAAAGTGATTTTGAAATTAGATAATTAAATAAATACATTTTAAAAACCAAATAAAAGCTTATCAGCTATAACAAGTGGCTAATTATGATTTATGAAAAATAATAATGACCAGAGCTGCTGTAAAGCTGGACTAGTATCTGACATGAATGTTAGGTGGGTAATAACTGGCTGTCACAGTAATTTGGCCTCATTGTTCTGAGGCTGTTTAGCTCTGGTAATGAGTGTCTCTTAGCAGATAGGACGGAGGAAAATCCTTTCGTCCAGCTGATGAAAGGCTGTCTGTTTATTATTCACTGTGTCCCACTGTGTGTGTGCATGTGTGCTCGCATTCTTACTAGCTTTAAAAGGCTAGTAAGTCAATTATTGATGCTTTCTACAACCTCCATCTCTCTTTCTCCCTTCCTCCTGCTCTCCACCTTTGCACTTTTCTCCTCATTGGATTCTCACTCTTCCTTTATCCTCTTTTCTTTTGTCTTCTCCTCCCACCTCCTCCTCCTCTCGTCTCTACGCCTCCTTTCTCCATCCTCTGTCTGTTTCTGTGGTCTACCTAGTGGTTCATACTGCGATGCTTGTTCCTCTGGTGCCTGTGCTACATGTCAGTTCGGCTGAGTGTGTGTGTGAACAGCAGGCAGCCTGTGTGCAGTGTCAGGCCTGTCTGCCACAGATAAGCATCAACTCCATCAGCTTGTGGCCTCTCACTGAGTGTGTCCTGGATTTGCTGAAAAAAACATACACACACACTCACAGACGCACAACTACAGGCAGTGCCAGCAGTATTTATTTGAACGCACATTGCTCAGAGGGTACGAAGCTGACACAGTGAATCATAAACATTCAACACACACGTATACATCTTCACAAGAGAGGCTGGCTCCAGTCGCGTTCCATGTGTAACAGTGAATCACATGCACAGAAGCACATAATGACAGGCCGTGTTGTAGCCATGTTAACTATCAGCGTGGCTTTTCTTGTGTTTTATTCATAGGCTTTCCTCAGCGGGCTCATTCAGTCTCTACTCCTAGCTTATCCATTTCCCTGCCGCCTTGTTTCTCTCCGACACTGTATCACGGGCGGCTCGGGCCGTAGCTCACTCATGCTGTTCACTTTTAATGCCATTTGTCTCCATTTTCTATCTCTTGGATGCCATTTGTCTCTATTTTCTATCATTTATATGCCATTTGTCTCTATCTTTCCCCTCTGTCACCGCGGTGCCAGTTGTAATTTTTTTTTCTCTCCTCTTTCTTCCTCTCGTTCTCACGCTCCCTGACAAGCGTGTGCATCATTTTAATTCTTAGGAGTATCCTAACAAATGTTTTCTGTTCTACCTTTGTGCTCTCTGTTGTCTGCTTGACCTTGGTGTGTTGTCTGTTTAACTGACACTTCTCTCTCCTTGTGTTTCAGAAGGCGGTGGAGGAGAAGGAGAGCCAGGTGAGGAAATCCTCAGCAGACCTCTGCTCGCCCAGCGGCAAGTTGACCGATGCCGACCCTGCGAGAAAGGTCAGTCGTCGGTTCCCTCCCCGCATCCATCCACCCATCTCTCCATCGCCTCCTACCGCTTCAGCATCCCCTCCTCGCTTTCCCCTCCCCCTCCTCTACACACAGGTCAGCTCTCAGGGTCACCACCCCCACCCCCGCTGATAGACACACCCCCTGTTCACCCATTCATAGCGGCACGCTTCCTCCCTCTGACCTGTCAGGAATATACTCATGCAGCTGCTGAAAGGCTCTGCTCTCCACCTCCACCTTATCACTGCACACACACTGACTTTACATGCACACACAGGGAAGAAGCTCTTCATCATGATTGTCTTTTTGTCTCCGATACACACACACACACATGCACACACACACTCTCTCTCTCTCTCTGCTGATGCCTGATGGATGATCCCTCATCCACATGTATGCATGCATATATTAGCTTTATTAGATTATGGCACCAAGAGCGCCATGTGCAGTACAGCACATTCCCTTCTCCTCCTGCTGTGTCTCTACATGTATTCGTGTGTGCGTGCGTGGGCATGCATCTGATTGCCATTGTGATAATTCGTCTATTCAACTGCAAAACTGTATGCAAAGATCAATAAATGTAGATGGAAGAGCTGCCATTGTGTCCCCTTGTAGCTGTAACACAACAGCCGAAAAAGACAATATGTTGCTGTGGTGTGTCGTATTTATATGTGTGTGTGTTTTTCGTTTACCACAGGGGAAAACATCTCCACCCTCTCTGGTGTTCAACCGTCTTTTCTCGGACATCAAGGAGGAGCCAGGACACCCCACCCTGGTCCATCCCAGGTACTACATCATTGACCTTGGTTGAACAGCACCAATACTGATGACTGATTTTGTTGTAGGAATGGGGTTTTTCAACAGACTGCATGCTTCTAAGTTGTATGAGTCTGTTGTTGAAAGCTGTTTTCCAGTCTACACTGGTTTGTTTTCTTAGAAAACATTAAAAGCACTAGTTGAGGTCAGCTTTGTGCCAGATAGTGTAGGTGTGTTTGTGTTGTTTGCCCTTCTGCTTTAGCGCTCAGAAATGACCCTGGAAGGTTAAGTTTCAGTTTGACTTCAGTTTCTTTCTGAGTAAATGAAATTCCCAACCCTAATTTGTTAGTGCTGTACTCCCTCTTCTGTTCAGTTCTCTTTTTGTCCTCTATCCTTCATCACATGAGACTCTCCCCTGCCTCCCTCCCCCCCTCACTCCTTTTTTCTTTCCAAAGCCCTCGTTTTTTCTCTTCTGGTTCGTTTTTTTTCCTCCCTCCATCCCTCCCCATGGCATACCAGCCTGTGTTTGGATATGGTGCTGTGATCACTCACACAGTAATCTGACCCAGATTAAAAGATGGAATTAGATGGTTTATGGCGCCACAGCTACACGTGACCACCTTGACATACTGACTGTGTTGAGGCTCGCAGACGTCAGGCCAGACTAACTGCCAGGATTAGAGGTCTGGTCACCTACCAGCATCACATGAGTGCTACACTCCCAAACCAGTCGGGACTTGCACAGACCAGTTTGGAGCATGTCGTTTGCATTGCAGCGTTAGTAATAATGAAATGCTGTGCCACAGCCAAACGTCGTGAGAGACATCCACAGCACTTAACGTCATGTTTGGGTTACTACCAACATCCATTAGCGGTACACTTGTCAAATACGAGCCGGGCTTACATTATTCAATCACATCCTTGGCGTTTCATGTGAAGAAGTTTCAGATTCTCGTGCAGGCGAGCAGGCAGTGCTTCATTTCCATCCAGAGCAGAGGAAGCAAGGCTGGGTTGGTAGTGCTGTAGTTTTTCAGGCAGAGCCCTGCTGAGCTGTCATGCTTAACCTAGTTCACAGCTCCAGCCTCAGCTCTGTCTGGAGGGGACTGTTGGTGGGGGAGGGGTTCAACTCTTCTCTTCTCTTCTCTTCTCTTCTCTTCTCTTCTCTTCTCTTCTCTTCTCTTCTTTTCTCTGTCTCTTTCTGTTTTTCACTGCTCCTTCCCTCCCTTCCCACCGAGCAGCCAGGAATAGACAGATAGTGTTGGCTCAGTGGCTTCAGTGCATCTCCAGGCACTATCTCTCTCTCAGTTGTACCCACTACCTGGACATTTGCGATAAGCTGAAGGCCTGTTTGGACTGAGATCCTGTAAACACATGATAAGAAATTTCCATATTCCACACCGTGTTTTCTGCTCCTGTCTTCAGACGGAGCTGGTTACTAAAACAGTGGCTAAAACAGTCACCGAATGACTTCTGTTTTATTGCTTTGATTCAGCTGTGTTTTACTGTTGCAGAGGTAAAGGGGTCATATAAATTATTGCAGGCGCAGATGTTGCTTAATGTATATCAGCATTGCAAAGTCTACAGCTCGTAGCACTTTATGGTCTTTACTGTAAAGACAGAGAAGTGTGTGAAAGGGGACACTGCTGCTATTATGAATACAATAACAAAAACAAGGACAAAACAGATACTTGATTCAATATGTACATTGTTGGCAATACACCAGATCAAGGTTAACTACTTTTCAATGCTATGTGTAAAAAATAGTAAGGATTTATCTACATATGAGGCCAGTTCAGTGTTTAAATGTCTTTTCTTTATCTGTTTCTCTCTCCCAGTTACTACCTGTACACATACGATAAAATGGTGGCTCCCAACGTGTCTCTGCGGAGGGAGGCGGAGATGAGCCCAGAGATGCTCGCAGCGCTGCTCAAACACCACTACAGCCGCAGAGTGCTGGGCCACGACGAGCCGCCCATGGGTCAGTAATGATACACATGTTAACACACGATACACAGAGACACACACACACAAAGACTGTCGTGCCAAATTACAAACATATACCACTTCAAAGCACAAATCCAGACTCTAATTTGAGATTACAAACACATTTGTCGCTGTGTTTTTTGTGTAGCAATCACACAAACCTTCATTTATCTCCGAGGAGAGGGAATGTTTTCAGCCTGCTTTTGAACAGAGTTAAGGTTAGAACATAATCTGGTGTTCCGGGGACTAGAACTATTAAAAACCAAAAGCCCCATCACCAACTTTAATCCGAGGAACAACCAGAACGCCTGAACCACATGACCTCAGAGGTCTGATATTGGATAAGCAGGTCGGAAAGGCACAAGGCTGTGTGGGCTTTATATACAAGAAATAAAAAGTGATCGCATTTGGTTTCAGCATTCACTGGGGACTTAAAGCTCCCAGGATATGTATAAAGTTGTCATCGTTTTAGACATCAGCATACAAATCAGGAAAGTAATGAGCGAGGAAGTCCTACTCATTCCTCAACCATTTCAATTCGCATGTTATAATTAAACATTGCGCTCAAGTCTAATAATGCTTAAACAGAATAACACATAAAATCATACCCTTTCTTACTTGACCTTCTTGTGGAAGCAAAGACAACAACCTACACTGTACAATTACGTTTCTTTCATGTTAGAAACTGAAAACAACAGAGCTAAAAATAGATGAAAGGGTGGGAAATTGCCTCCAATTTATCCATTAAATTATTGGCTTTAGTTCCACAGTATGTAGCTACATTACCCAGTGTGCGATGGCAGGTAAAGTCAGATTCCATGTTCAGAAATGGGATATTAAGATGAATACATGCATTAACAGACACTTGATTAAAAAGGATGATTTAACCATTAATTATATATATATATATATATATATATATATATATATATATTCATACATATTTATTTTTATTTATTTATTTATTTATTTTAAGGGTGTTAGTTTTTGACTTTGGAGACAGCAGCTTGACAAAAAAATCTCAGCTTAAGGTCCACGTACCGTTGTTTAAGATTCTGTAATCACATGCTTAGTCTCTCGTCTGAACTTTGTATTAGAGCCAGTTTCAGGTTAAATGATTTACACAAACAGTCAGAGGCAGACAGCGCTGTCACTGTTAAATGTGAATTATTATTTAATAAATACCCCCTCTTGTGTATGCTGTATGTACATTAGACACACAAACACGGCTGACTACTACAAACGTGTCACGCACATACATATGCACATATGCATGAGCAGTTTACATACATACGATATAAGCAGAAGAGACATGCAGATCATGTACATGTAGCACGCTCAAAGAGCAGACACGTGCTTACTGTAAACATACAACCTACAGTAAACTACCATCCAACACACACACACACACATTCCTGCACACACACTATACATTGCAGCCTGCAGCGACACACATAATCATGCATTGACCTTCACATAAAGACTCTGGGGGCACCTGACTATTGATGAGCAAGAGGGGTGGAAATGGCTTTGACCTCCTCTCTGTACTGTGTGTGTGTTTTTATGTGCACATTAAAGTGTGTATATTAAGCCTGCATTAATAAGAGGGACTTGTGTGTGTGTGGGTGGGTGGTTTGGAGTGTGTGTGTGTGTGTGTGTGTGTGTGTGTGTATATACATATATATATAGTATTTGTATAGAGAGAGAGAGAGAGAGAGAGAGAAGGGGAAGGAGAGAAAGGGAGAGCGAGACAGAGAGCGGGTGAATCACAGCAGTAGTTTCCGTCTGCCATTATTACGCCACATCTGACTGCCAGGCTGTCTCCCTCATATCTCTCAGGCGTTCTGCTCTCCTTTCTCTTCTCCAACCAATCTGTCTCTCTTCCCTCCGTCTCCCCCTCCTTCCTTTCCTGGCTGCTATCTTCCACATCCCCTCTCTGAGTCTGTCCTCTGTCTGCTCCCGCACTTCCTCTTCCATCCATCCATCTTCCCCTCTGTCTTCTCTGGATCCCTTCATCTCTGCCTCCCTCTCAGTCTGCTGTCACCCCCTCCTTCACTTTTTCTGCTGTAGCCTTCTCTCTCTCTCTCTTTCTCTCTCCCCTGCTTATTTCCTTTTGATCCACCACCAAATGACTCACTCCTGTTATTTGTGTGCCTCTACTATCTTGTGTGCTGCGCAGTATGTATGTTGGTGTGTGTATACACATGCGCAAGCCAGCTTGAGTCAGTAAATGAGTGTCCTCTCTCCAGTGCCAGACAGGCTGTGTACAGAGCATGCTGTTTCCTGTCACACACATACTGTATGAATACATTATTCAGGTAAACAACCCACTGTTCTCATGCTCCCTCTGTCACTGTTTCTTCTTCTCCTCTCCTCTCTGTCTGTCTCTGAGCTCATACCTGCAAACACACTGTGACTGCTAGCGGACACATGCCCCGCTGCAGCATGTGTGCACATGTGTCTTTGCGTGTGAGGGTGTGACACCGTCTCTTTGATCTCTTTCCCACGGTGTACACCTTAAAGGCCACGGAGAGGGAACAAGCCAGAGTTTGAAGGAGCCCACACAGAGCAGCTCAGCTCCCACACAAGACCCTTTATTCCTCTCCTTTCTCTCTGTGTGTCTGAGGGCACACACACACAGAATTTGTGGGCGAGTGTTTGGTTCCTCGGCTGTTGCCATGCCATGCTTGTGCCTGCGTGTGCGCTCACGCTGAGAAAGAGGTGTGAGCTTCTATGAGGTTGTGCGAGGGTGTTACTAAGCGTAGGCGGGAGTGTGCACCAGCTCGGCTCACACTTCCTGTCTTTCAACCACCTCCTATTCTTTTTTTCCTTTCCTTTTTTTTAAACTCCTTCCTTCATCCTCCTCTTCCTCCCTCCTCAGATCTTCATGCGTCGCCTCCCGTCAATGCTGGCGCCGAGGAGGCCAAATCCCAACGTGCCGCTGCTGCCTCGGCCACCGAGCGGGAATGCCAAACCCAGGCAGTTTCCATGGAGACAAGCAGCCCGAGCTGCAAGAAAGCCACCCACATCCCCACCCACACCCCTCCTTCTCCTGCGTCGTTGTTGTCGCCGGTAACGGAAGTAGCGGCTAAGGACACAGGCTCTGCCACAAGCGGCGCTGCAGTGGTGGTGGGGGGGCTGGAGGACGACAAGGACAGGATTGTTGTGGAGATCATGCAGATGTACAGCAGACAGCAGGAGAAGCTCAACTCCACCCTGCACAAGCAGCTGCAGCTGGAGATGGTGAGTCGGTGGTTGGAAAGAACAAAGACCAAGATAAATGAGCCCAAGATAAACTAGACCATAACTGTCCTCGCCTATTAAAAGTGTCCTTGATGTAGACGTGGAGGTGATGTTCACCTCCCACCGACCCCTTCATCTCTCCCTCCCACCACATGAAACGTGTGGTTCCGCCATTGTTAAAACAAATCAGCACCACAGTTCATCTGAATCACAGCATTTCATTAGTATATGACATATTGTATAATTATTAAAACGCTTTAATTTCAGTTTGGATAAATGGAAATAGACTTGACCTACATTATACTGACGTTCACACTTTCTGTGGAAATATGTCCCTGTGTTTAAACCCTCTAGTGAGATTTGGAGAGAACTGCGTTTGTATTGTAAAATGAGAAATCCATCGTTACAAAATGTCTTTTAAAAAATACCAGATAAGTTAAATGTATATACACGGAACTTTTTCCTTTTTTTTGCCCTTGACTATATCCATAATTTGACTGAATATGTAATGTCAAAGGTCAAAGGGTAAACATACAAGTTTTGATTTTATCTGAGATGGGGCAGCAGAAGCCTGCATTCAAGCCCCATGTGTTATCAGACATCTGACTCCCTGCGAAGAGGCTGACATGTAAAGCATTTTCCCCTACAGAGGTCAGTAAAGTATCACATTATTATTATATCCCTTGACTTAGTCTTTGTGTTTGCAGGAGCTGGAGGCATTGCGCGGGGGCGAGGCTGCCAGGCTACGGGAGCTGAGCGCAGAGCAGCGGGAGCTCCGCAGCGAGCTGGAGGCGGTGCACAGCGAGCAGGCGCGGCAGCTCAGCCAGGCCCGCCAGGAACAGCTGGAGCTCGAGACCCGTCTGGAGCAGCTCCGACAGCAGGCCTGCGCCTGCGAAACGGGGGCGCAACGCCAACAAGAGGCCCACTACACTGCACAGGTACGGGGCTTATAGGGAAACCCATGCATGCAGAGAGCTGATCCTGGCATCAGAAACGACCTGAGTGATATGTATGGCACACTGACCTCCTTTGCTTAGCACAAGCCATTTTCATCTCAGATATTATAGTGCTGTGCTCCGGTGGGAATCAAATTCAAACCAAGGAAGCATCAGTGCAGCTGTAGCACTCTACATATTCATACATCTTTTGGTCTCTGGAATCTTTGACCCTCGCTCGGGTTCCCTGAATCGCAGGCCAGCACTCTCTGAGCTCTCTCTTTTAAATGTGCCCACCAGTGAGTGGCAAATCATTGTAAGATCACAGAGTCGTCACCCACATGTTCCACCAAAACCTCGAGACCAGAGACGTGGACAGGCAGTTCCTCTGAGAGTTTCCTGTCTGAATTTTGTGCGCATTCGTGTCCCGTGTGAGTCACTATACTGCTGAAGAGCGAGAAAACACACACACACGAACATTCGGGCCCTTTGTTTGGGTTTCCACTAGACTTAATCTTGAGATAGATTGTGTTATGTTGGCCGGGGCTCAGGGCTGCAGTATCCCCCTCCTGTCTGTTATCGAAGCTCCGGCTCCTCCTGCCCCGCTCCCCTTGGCATCGAATTTGGGCTGTCTGCCAGTTATGTGAGGGGCTGTGCATGTGTTTGTGTGGTTATGAGACTAATGCTCGCTTTACACTAAACATTGTCTGAAGTAATTTTGCAATTTTTTTGCATGTTTTTGTAACGGGTAGTAAATTCATGGCACCCTGTTTGTGTTAGAATCACAGATGACTTTACTGTTTTGTTTTGTTTTGTCTTTGTTGTTGTGAAATTCACACCAGGTTATTATCAAGGGGATTTTATAGTCTTGCCTTAAAAGGTTTATAATTGACCATTAATTTATAAATCTTTACTGTAATGGCCAATAACTTGTTTAGCACCCACATAGTGGCTGTGATGGTACGCTGTCCATGTCTGAGCATCAAAAAGTGACCACTTGTTACTAAAAGAGCAGCAAGCAATGAGAGACAGGGTCTTTTCAGCCAGGTTCTTCCTGCATTTTGACAGTCACAGAGTGCAAAACAAGTAGATTAGCTTATCTGCTGTACTTTGCACAGTCTGTTTTGATAGCTTGGTGGCTAACTACAAACTACTTTTCAGCTACAACCTCTGACAGTTGGTGTTTGCAGCTTTTTAAACGTGAGGATTTGCAGCTTTTCGTTGTCTTATGTGATCATAAACTGAAGATCGTTGAAATTTCCTGGCCCCGGTCTTGACTGAATCTTATGTGTATTTAATGTGTGAAAACAAACACCATGACTTACTTGTTGTTATATGTGATAATGTGTCAGACTAAATGTCTTCTGATGTGCTATAGTCTCAACTCAGCTTAACGTCTGTCTCTGTCTCTCCCAGTTGTCAGAGCTCCGTCAGAGGCTTGAGCGGGCGGAGGCGGACCGACAGGAGCTGCAGGAGGAGCTGCGCAGGGAGCGGGAGGCGCGGGAGAAGCTGGAGCGCACAATCACCCAACTCAAGCAGCAGATGTCCCAGTCTGGCACGGTGGGAGGCAGCCCCTCTCCTCCTCCTACCCCTTCCACCGGACCCCCTAACGCCCACTCCCCGCCCTCCTCCTGCTCTTCCTCCATCTCAGAGGCCCCAGCGGCTGGCCAAAAGTAACTGCCACCCCTCCAGGCGCCTCCCTCCCACCCTCCCTTATTCCTCTCCCCATCACCCGCCAACTCTACAGACACAAACAAATCAGCCTGAGGCAGAAAGGAGCTTCACGTCTCCTCAGGCTGTTTTTAAGTTGTGCATCTCACCCTCCTCCCTTATTTCAGTGTAGGACTGACTTTTGTTTTTGTAATTTAACATCACTTAAAAGAAAAGTTTTATGGTATGTTTTTTATTTTTATTCTTTCTTTTGCTCCTTCTCCTCTCTTTAAACAGTATTTAAAGATTTTTTTTGGGGCATGTATGATTTAATTTATAGTTTTTACTGAACAAACAGCTGCTTCACAGACAGGAGTTTGGTCAAGTAGAGACCAACTTAACCCATCACTATGTTTTTTTTTTCCCCCTTCCTCACAATTGTCACCCTCCTCTCCCTTCCCTTCTTGCTCCCTCTGGATTCTGGAGCCAATGACTTTGAGATTTCAGACTTCAGCTCAGACACATAGACGCTTGTCTTAGCTCCTCACGGACGTCACTTCATGCTACTACCTGGCACAGCTGCCGGAGCCCACGGACACGTTATGGCGCCTGGTTGTGTGCCTCCTCTCCGTCTTTCTGTACCTACAACCCAGATGCTCAAGTACCAGCGAATGCAGGAAACTGCATGGACATTTCAAAACAGTTTTTTTTGCTCCTTATGAAAATACAGAGAAAGAAAAATATAATGTGTTAAAACATCAAGTCTATATGGAGGAGAAAAACCTTTACTGTACAAAAAAAAAAGACATTTAGCAGATGTCGTAAAACCTCACGAAAATATGCCAATAGTGACGCTGAACTTGAAATGAGTGTTTTGAGTGTGACCCCCACAAGGTAGCTAGCTATCAAACTGTCTGGCCTGGACCCCAGCTGCTCCTGACACAGACTAACTTCCTCTTTACTCGGCTGGGCAGCACCTGGACTCTCCTGTTGTAGACCAAACAGTCTGTCGGTTGATCCACCAGCTGCCCAGTGTCTCGTGCCCCCCCCCTCCCCCTCCCACCCCCAACCACCACCCACTGGAGACCTTACACCTACCATTGCTGTACGGGCCATTTCCCTCTGCTGGGAAACTCCTTAACACTGTGGTTTTCACCCACTTTGGGCTAGACAGGAAACACTGTGCTCTTTTCAGGCTTGGCATGAAGAAGCTCACGAGCAGTGTTATGCACTTAATGTGCTCTCCTCCCCCAGAATCTCCTGGGAAAGGAATGTGTCTGGACACGGGGGCCGGTTGAGCCGGTGTAGCTCCTCTAAGAAAGAAGAAAGGCAGAGTCTCACATGTGCAGTAGCTGTGCTGTATTACCATAATACATACGACATCCTCACATGCCCGCACATACTCGAGTGTGTCGGTGCAGTGCAGGCATTCAGGCAGAACAATGGCCCCAGCGTTCCCAGCAGATGATCAAAGCTCCAGTCTGTCCCTGTTTTCTGGGCAGCTTCTTCTTTTTGTATCATTTGACTTTATTGTTAGCAGATGGTTTTATCCCCACCCTGTTTGTCAGAGCGTCGTCTAAGAATGTGGGTCGCAGGTGAAAGCAGTTAGTCCAGGGTGTTTTGGGCCCTGCTTCACGTTATTCTGCCTGGCTGAACAAACAGCACCGGGCAGGGAGAGGAAGAGAAGGGAGGATTGAGGGGAGCGTTCAGGGGACTGGTGCACTCTCCCCCTCGGCAGGCTGGGTGGCCCGGGCTCCGGGGGTACAGAGGGAGCCCTTTTTGTTTTGCACCATCAGAATGGGGGCAGCTGTTGTTGTCTGGGGGCCTCTGCCCGCCCTCGGGTGAGACTGTACAGGATCCCCCCAGCTCTCAACACAGAACCTCCCTCCTCTCCCACAGAACCGCCGTCACTCACTCACTCTCACATACCCGTCCATCCATCTCCAGTGCCAGATCAGCTGGGGGTGTGCAGTGTTTTGTAGATGCCCAGGAGAGCGAGCAGACGTCCAGCCAGAGGAAGAGAGGACTTTTATTGTGTCAGTTGCCAGGCAAAAGCGCTTTTTATTGCCACTAAGGAGATCCCTGTAAGCGAGTGTATGTGTGTAAATAATTGTTTAAAAAGAGAAGGGGATCGGCCTCGGCTAAACTCTGAGCTTTTTTTATGCATCTGCTCTAAATGCAAATTGATAGACATTCCACTGTGCTCCATCCTGTTCAATGCAGATTTTCTTACACAGCTTCCCTTTACAATAACAGACCTTAAAGACAGGGCAGGGTACAGTTGTGGTTTGTTGATGGTCATAAAAGCAGGTGAGGTTGCAAGCCAGTTAAATCAAACCCATGCCGCAAATGTACACTCTACTGTTGTTCCATTTAAACCTTTATTGAAATTATGAAAGAAAATATTTAACGTATTAACTAAAGATTTATATTCACTTTGTAAATACAGTAGTCATTAATATATTAACTGTTCTTATATTAATAATCTTCAAAAGGTTATATAAATTGGACCAGAACTAAGGCTTCAGATGGCCTAAATGTTTTTGCTTTCTTTTAAAAGTGATCTTTGCAGATATCAGAACTTGACTTTTGTGGAATGGATGTGGGGGAGTGAAATGCATGGTTTACTGAGACATGATGCAGGACAAAGGCAAAATAGGAAAAATGATACTTGGTTACACACTTTCCCCCCTTTCTGAACTGATGCATTTGTTTTTTGTGGATTTCATCTTGACGGACTGTTTAACTTGTAATGTAATGAGCTTTTTTCCTCTTTGTTAAACCCCCTCCCCTGAGCTAAATTGAAAACCTTTGTTTAAGAAAATGCATTTTGGAAAAAAAAGAAAACAAAAAAAAAAAAAAGGAAAGAAAATACGATTTTTTTGCATGTTTGCTGCCCCTTACGTTTAGTGTCACCGGGCCACTCTACCAATCAGTTTATTGTGAAGAGAAAAAAAAAGTTTCCCCCCATGTAACACACAAACTATTGAGATGGCTCATATGCATGAACATTGAACATGTGCAAGTTTTATGTCATTATTGGTTCAGAGGCTAAATATAAAGTCAGAGTCAGATTCTGAAGAACATTAAATGTAGCCTAATTTGATTTGGAAATAATGTGGGCGTGAGCGTGTGTGTGTGTGTGTGTGTGTGTGTGTGTGTGTGTGTGTGTGTGTGTGTGTGTGTTTGAGCGTGAGCGAGACAGAGAGAGTGTGTTGACCTCCTACGTCTGACTGAAGCACAGCAGCTTTGAAAAAGGGAAAGAGAAAAACCTGCTCATGTAGCTCTGGATGTGTAGTTATGTTTTTTTTTCTGATTTGAGAGCATATATCCTCGTCTGGATGTGTTAACATCAATCAAACATAATCAGTATTAGTTTTTATTGACTTAATTACCTCTTCAGCAGAACAAAAAAAAAATTAAACCATCATTTTAACTCATCACCTTAGCCGATACCCAATGAAAATATGTAATTCTACTTTCTGTGTAATTTGCATTTTATACACAAGGGGGCGATGTTCAGCTTCTTTTATTGTGTTCCAATAATGAAAAAAAAGGACTCGATGATAGGAGAGAGAAAATCCTTTGTAACATGGCGTGCTGGGCCTTTTTGCATTTTGCAGTGTTATGAGAACTTGGATATGCTTTGTGCAGAATTTTTACAGGTGTGGAGTTTGACCAACCAAGTAAAACAAGGTGAAAGGAGCCGGGCTTTACCCCACAAACGCATTTCAACACAGGATTCAGCCATGCGTGAAGAAAACTAGTAAACAAATCCAAGGTGACCTTTGAACTGTTGCAGGTGGTTTGCTTTGTAGTTGGGTGTATGATTTCCAGCCAGTAATTATTCTATGCCAGTGTGGGAGAAGTCAGAAGTAGGACTGCGACGGTGATTGATCACACTGGTTATTAAGAATATAATGTTTTGATTTCTACACATCCTGTTAGAGATGAAAAAAATATTTATGGCTTTGCTGAAAAAGAACCCCTCTTCTCCCTCGATGCTGTTCTGGAACATGAAACGCAGTGTCTGTGTATGACCATTGCATACTACGTTGCCAATACTACAGTGTGATGAGACTTTTCTTCTTGCATGAATCGAGACACTGTTCTCCTACCTCATGTTGTGATATAAAAAGATGTTTTTTAAGCAGAAGACACTGCATCTCTAACTGTTTATCATCATTGATATTTACTAGTAAATGACATACCTGTAAATGCTTTTAGCTAATACCTCAGTTCTAGTGTTTGTTTTTTTCTGTTTTTGCCCTTCCCTGATTTCAGATCTTGTAAATATGCCCTGTATAGACAATGAACTTGGATCAAATTCAAGTAAAGTTCTGTAGTGTCAAACCAGTGCTGTCTCTTGCCTTTATCATCTGCTTGTGATGCTAATATTGTTCTTATAAAATCCTTCTTCACACGTTTGGACGAGTTTTTCAAGAGGAAGCAGCAGTGGTGTCCTATGGCTGAGATAAGTGACATGAAATCACAGACGTTACAGGGACAGGGGTAAAAACAACACCTGGAGAGCCAGGTCACTTGAGCAGCATGAATATGTGTAGAACTGAGACGATTCGTTGATTGACAAATTAATCAGCAATAATTTTGATTATAAAACTATAAAATTTTCAAGGGAAAATGCCCAATATTTCTCTATCTTACATAGTGGTCAACTGAATATTTCTGGGTTTTTAATTGTCTTCACAAAACAAAGATTTTTTGAAGTTATCTGGGAACTTGTGTCAGCCATTTTTTAACAATTTCTGACATGCTGCAGACCAAAAGATTAATCAATAACGACAATAAGAATGATCGTTAGTTGCAGCCATACACATGCGTCTATATAAAACCCTCCGTCTTTCAAATGTATCTACTCTTCAAAATACATTTTTTTTCCCTCCACCAATGTTTTCTGTTAATCCTCTGGGAAGGCTACAAAATCCTTGCATAAAATGTGTCTTTCTTTTTTTTAGTTCACATTTAACATGTACCAAGCTGCACCTCAGTGTGCAACGTTAAACTAAGTCCGTCAGCACACCTGGCACCAAAACGACTCCATCTGAACCTGAAAGAGAGGTTCACCTGGAGCGTAGAGGAAAAGGTAGCTACTGTGTGGTGAAAGGGACAGGCGTATGCAGGTATCCTAAAAACAACAGGAAATAAGTTGTTGTTGTTTGACTCGTTGATCAACACGTCGACAGTTGCAGTTGCAGCAACGACAATGACACAGCTCATGGAGGCCGGTACGGTAAGCTACCTTCACGCTTGTAGCGCCAGATTGCTTCACTTTAAGTCAAAAGTCGGGGTTAAAACTCTATAATTGCAGAACCTGCCTGAAAATCATCACGTTTTTATCTTTACTTCAGTATCAAATAAATCCAGTGATAGTTTTAGGACATCCAGTGTTGCATAGCAAAGAGGAAGTGTTAATAGCAAATTCGGCGTACTTACCTTTCCAAAATGTAAACAAATATATGCTAAATAAAGCGGCGATCAATTTGTGGCCCTTAATTCACTGAGTCTATGGCAGTATTATATCTCCAGTTTCAGATGATTTGAAGAGTCTCTCGTGATTTTTAAAATACTGCGAAAACAGCAGAAAGTGTTTTAAACGACCTTCTGGGTTTTCAGACATCGCTGGTCAGTTGTTTTTTAGGGGAAACCGACCTGAGAGAGACAAGCTGTTTCCCATGTGCCTTCCTGTTGTGTGTTTTACCAAGAATTACCTAAAGTAATTTATGGTGAGGGTCATTTCTGCTGAATTCCATCATTCAGTCGTGATTATATTGTATGTTTTGTTTGTACTCTGGCCTTGAGTCAAAAATGAATCTGAAACTGAAAAACCTGATGATGGAGACAACTTAATTGATCACCATATTTATTACAATTAACTCTTCAATTAATCCATTCAGTAGCCATTGGTACATTTGACTCAAAACCACAAATGTCAGCCTTATGAAACATCAGGAGATCACCAGAGTCAGAGGGGTTCATTCTGTTAGTATCACAAATTTTGCCCAAAATTTATTTCACTCTTGGCACAAGTGGTGGACTGACGGACCCACACTGCCATCCAAGCAGCCACACTGCTATCATGACTACTGTTCCAGAAGTACAAATTGTTCTCTCACTACAAGACATTCAGGTTTAATCATCTAATTTAATTTCTTCTAACGTGTGCCCTACATTAAATTGCTTCGTGCAGTCATGTTCTGTCCTCTGCAGCCAAGTTAAATTTAAACTTCCACTCACAGAAGCTGTCAGGAGGAACTGCTGCCAAGCCCTGCGCTAACTGCAAGGTTGGACAGACTACACATAAAACCACTGCTATCACAAAGCTGTTGAGGAAGCAGAGCCAGGCAACATTCAGACCCAGGTATGAGGGTATTCCCACGGGTAGCAGGAGGAGCACAGCCAGAAAAATCAGGAGCAGGGCCCAAGTGTTCAGAAATATATGCAGGACTTGGCAAACAACGCTTCTTCTGGAGTGAGTTTTGCTTTGGTCTGTAATTTGGTCCTTCAGCTGAGGATTTTGTATTGATGGTGTGGTGCAAACAGCATGCAATGCTGCACAGCTCAGAGTCAAGGAGAGCAGTGTGACAACCTGCAAGATCTGAGTGGTGTGGAAGACCCAGCACTGGTGTATCTGGTGGTGAGACACATCCTCCAAGACGGGGACGAATTCAGACAGCAGGAAAATGTAGAAAGAGGCGAGGCACCACAGCAGAATCGTTACAAATGAGCGGCCAATCCATTTTGCCTTGGAGGCAGCAGGCTGCAGAAAAATGGTGTAGAAATAGTCGAAACTAGCTATGACCACCACAGGCCACTGCAGAGCACTGTAGACTTGTCCAAGGATTTGAACCACCAAACATATATGGTATCTGGTCAGCTGCAAGTCCAAGAGGAACAAGTGTCCGCCAATGTGGAAGTGAATGGTGGTGAAGATAAGGGTCAGGGCTGTGTCCACGATAGCCAGGGACACACTGAAAACCCCCACAAAGCTTCTCCAGATGTGCTTCCTCTGCAGAAACACCAGAGCCCAGTTGAGCAGACATTTCCCTCCCAGACTGAGCAGGATAGATGGGATGGAGATGTTCATGGTGGGTTTTCTGGAGGAGTTTTTAACCAGAAGGGCACAAACCACTGTGGACCATTATGGAGACCCTGCTGCTGCTGCTGCGGGGAACCAAGTTTTATAGCCACCTAAAAACAAATGAGAAACAAATGAGCCCTGTCTGCTTCAAACTAGTGAGAAAACAGAGATAAAGAAAATAATCTTCTCATGTGAAATGATCAATAGTCTAAACCCTTCTGCCTCAGTGAGTTTCAATGCAATCAGGTTTCCACAGCTGAAACTGTATGAAAATAATTACAAACAAAAACTCACAGTGGAATTGACCTAAAATAAAAACCACTTTTTTTTTCTTCTGCTCAACCTTATTTAAACATTTCTTGTGCCTGCATGGAGACAGTATCCCATAGTAACCAGGCTCTTCTTTTCCTTTAAAAAAAAAAAAAAAAAATCCTTTTTCTAGACAATGCTGGAAACAGAAAAGGTCAAGGCAGCTGAAACAACCAAACTGAACCAAAAGGTGAGCTGAGTATTTGGGAGCGCCTTCGGTCCAGGCAGCTCAAACCTCCACAATGTTTTGGCTCGCCTTAGTTCAATGATTCGCAGGTCAGTGCAGTGATAGTGATACACAGGGAAATAAACAGTTACTATGAACTCATTGTATCCACAGGGGATGTTAAATGCATTTTACAGTGGTGGGGAGTTTGCTTCTACTTGTACAAGATGCGGTCTTGGGGCTGTCAGGACATGTAGTTCATGTCCTTAGTATTTTATTCTTGGTAAACTGAGCTTTGAAGTGCAGTTTGTAATTGAAAAGTTACACTTTTTTTATAGTCCTATTTGGTACCTGCTTCTGGATTAATGCTACAGCCGTTCTGCGCTATACTTCTGCCTCTGCTGCTGCTGAAGTGACAGAGGCAGTTATAGCTTAACAGGAAGTCGACACTCACCAAATATTAACACAAGAACACCAAGTTTCAGATTTCAAACGGTCAAAGTGGAGTCATCACAGAGAGAACTGAGCAAAACATTAAAATGCAAGTATTCTTTAAGCAGAGGTGCATTGCATTTTTCCTATATTTTCCTATACAGTTACTTATAAAGAAGATTAATTAAGAATATGTTTCAGTGCTGCTCAGAAACACCAGAAGATTCATTGACCAAAGACCTTTGCAACACTCAGCAAGTCAAGACAGGCTGTGTTAAGAAAACACATGCAACGACACAGTTACCTTTGGATTTATTATCCATGTGAATGCAGTCATCTGATATTAAATGCAGTGTCTCTATCTGTTTCCCGTTGGAGGTTAACAAATATCCGGGATCCTGCTTCAGTCAACACATACTATAAAAAAGCTTAAAAGGCGTGGTTTGAACGCAGGGAAGCCTGTAAAGTAACACGTGTTAGCTCTGAAACAAGGAAGTTGAGATTTGCTTGATCAGGATTTATTTGATTTCAGCCTGGAGTTTGTTTGCATGAGATAAATCACACAAATGAGCTGCAGTTTCAAGGTATGGCTATGGAAAAAACTAACACAATTTTGTTCAGGTTAGTTTACATTCTTGATATTTAGCTTAAATGCAAATGTATCTTGAAGCCCATCAGAATGCAGCAATTGTAGTTGAAGCATAGACTCAGTTGGCAGTTTATTAGGTGCACACAGCTAAAACGTCAAACCCTGAGCAGCTGGGCTACAGCAGCAGAAGACCACATCAGGTGCCAGTCCAGTCAGCTAAGAGGAAACTGAGACTATGATTCGCTCACCATAATTGGACAATAGAAGATCATTGTTGCTGACCATGTCCATCCCTTTATGACCACTTCTGATGGCTGCTTCCAGCAGCATAACGTCTCAAACTGGTTTCTTGAACATGACAGTGAGTTCACTTTACTGAAATGGCGATGAATGTGCAGCAACTATGTGATGCTATCACACCAAGATGGACCAAAATACACTTTTTGTTTTACACTCTAGGTAAATGTTTTTGTGAACAGGCCTTAGGTAACCAGAGTCTTGGTTAGTATTTCTTCAGCACCTTATTCATAGAGGAAAACTAAAGTGTTGCTCTGCTTTCATGTCTCTCGACCCTGCTGGGCACACCTGATGTAATTCCGTGTCTGGCCACCGGGGTCAAACGTGGCGCTGTGCCTTTATCTGCCCACCAATCCTGCGCAGAGATGCGCTCACGGTGACGTCCCTGAAGCGTCTCAGCGGAAACATCGCCTCACCCGGTCATGTACGGTTTTGTAATAGTTCAGCTTTCAGACTTTGACGGTTGCGTGTGTCTTTAAATACATGTTTGACACCGTCTGGTATTGACACGAGCTTGCTTGAGTCTCTGTGACACAGTAAGGCTTCGTTTCGTTCAGTTTCACAGAGAATTCAGAGCGGTTAGCTGCTTAGCTATTGCTAGGTAACGTTAGCTGTCAACAAACGGTTTTCACAGCTGAGATCTCGACTGACAGATAAACTCACTTTCTGACTTCTGTTTGTCAAATAGCTGCTTGTTATCTCTGAGTAATGTGTTATACAAAGACTGTCATCTGTTTCAAGGTCACTGATAAACATTAGAATGAAGAAACAATCAATTTGACATTAATTTTGTAAGTTTTTAGCCCACTGCTGTAAATGTAAAGCAATATAATACTAACCCTAACCCTGCAATCAATCCTGCTTTTGAGAAGGTTATAACTTAATGGTCTTTTTGGATTTTTTTTGGATTCTGTTCAATTGCATTGTGTTACACTAACCGGTGTTTATATGTTTTTTTATTTCCCACCACATTCAAATCAGTGAGGGTTGGCTAAATAACAGAAACGTGCAATTTAACAGCACCACAAAGTGCATCCTCCAACTTGACCATAAAGTCTAACAATTAACTTTAACTCAGCTTCATTAAAACTGAACATTATAACATAACAGTGACCAGCTGCAATGATTAGTTGATGGACAGAAAGTTAATCAGCCACTATTGAGATAGTTTATCATATTCTGTGAAAATTTTGATTTGAAAGATTCTCTGGTTTTAATCATTTCTGGTTTCTTTAATTCTCTGCGATAGTAAATGGAATATTCTGACAACTTGACTTTAGTGACTAATAAATTAATTATTTTTCTAGGTTGAATATTTAATGTATTAAACACAAAGATGACAAATATACACCCCATCCTAAACCTTTAGCAGTGTTTTAAACTTTCTAACGACGAGCCTGAATCACATTGGTTTATATTTGTTTGAAATAGATAAAGGCCAGTTTTCTTTATTTCTACTTTATTATGTCATTTATCAGCTGCTAATCCTCATATTTGTGATTCTGGAACCAGAGAATATTTGGTATTTAATTGATTATTATGATATATATTAAGTATAATAGTTGGTACTCAATTTTTTGACAATCGACTACTGAAATAATCGACTGACATTTTTTGTTATTCATAAAATCATCCTTTATATTGTTTCTTTTCCTTAAACACTCTTTACTAGATGTTTCTGCGTTGTTTCCTTGCAGAATGGAGAATTCAGAGACCAGTCCATCTTCGGGGCCACCAGCAGCGCCGGACAGAGGTATGGCACGACCCCCAGGCCCCCCTGGTCAGCTGTCAGAGTCAGCCAGGCACTCCAAGCACAGGGAGCACCCATCCAAATCACCAAGGAGACGGCGGGACGGGAAGAGGTCACAGCGACGGGGGGATGGTCATGACCAGCTGCTCTGGGAGATCGAGCGACGGAAGTTGCCAGGCCAACACGAGCACTTGGAGCCCTCCGGGTCAGCGAGCGACACAGCGGAAAGCTCACCTAAGAGGTTTGTACGCAGGTTGCCAGCTGGTCTGTCGTGCCACTGCCACAACTCTGCTGCCTGGGACATGAGGTGATAGTCTCTTGACTCCTCTTTTTTTCCCTCCTCACAGGAGAGCCCACTTTCTACATGGACCATATCCAGCCACTCACTTCGGACCCAAAGCCTGTATTCTTCCCAACCCAACTTCAGTCATGTAAGCATGAGGCATGAGGGTGCTGAATGAGTCGAACTTTGTGTGTACAAACTGATGAGAGTATACTCTGCTTGTTGGGGACATTGACACAGAATAAGCTTGTGTAACTGCTTGAGATAAGATAAAATATGAATGCTGTGATTGGATGTTACATGCAATGGGATGACTCGCTGAACAGACCACAGATGTCAGCTAATCTCAGAGTTTTTCCTTGAACTTGATCTGAAAACACACACACAGACAAAACTATTTGCAAAATGCCTGTCATCCACTACGCGAAGGAGGAGAGATTCAAATGGTAAAGTACAGACAGAAAAAGTTTTGGGTTTTTTTTTTCTATTCTGATGTTTCGAATTTGGACCTCACTCTATACAGATGTTACATGAAAGTGTCATAACAGCTAATTAATGACTTTAAATGTTAGTCCAGTGTACAGTAAGCTTCACTGAATTGAGAAGACACGGTATCATGGTGGCATTTGACTTTATTTGGTCACTGTCAGGATTCAACAAACTAAACCAAAGTCTCGAGACATTGTGGTAATGTAAGTTCTCTCTATATTCTTCATAATGTCTATTTCAAATTTTTGACCTATTCTGTTTTCTGTATCTGTATTTCTGTGTATATAACATGTCTTTTTCAGACAGTGATGGTATATGTGTTTACTTACTTGTGTTTGTGTCCGTATCTCTTTCTGTCTTCCAGGCACATCCAGGACCCGGCCAGCCAGCGGCTCACCTGGAATAAACCCCCGGTCAATGTGCTCGTCATTAGGAAAATCAGAGATGAGAGCTTGGTTGAGCCTTTCAAAGAGCTCTGCAGATTCCTAGTGGAGGTACAGTCTTTGATTTACTATATGGTTGATATCATCAAATTTGTAGTTGTTCTGCATTTTAATTACTATAAACATGATGTTAGCCAACCCAGATTTACAGACATTAAGGTGGTCAGCAGGTCAGCCTAATTGTGGATCTGAGCTGTTATTGTGAAATTTTTAGGGCATTTTCCTGCTCCCGTTGGTTGTTATGGCACAGGAAACTTGTTGATGAAATGTCTGCACTAGGCCATGCAGTGCAGACTTTTCAGTTCAGTCTAATGAAACATCACTTACAGTTTTCCACTTAAAGGCCAAGTCTGATCTAAATCTGATTTCTGACACTATAAATATGAGGTGTTGTCACATACATTTTTACAGCATCAGAAAACATTACAGCTTTAGATTTTGTGGTTTTCCTGTGGTAGTCTTCTGTGTTAATACCTCTCAGTCAATTTGGGAGCAATACCAGGCTGCAATTTTGGTGTTTCATTTTATCAGGGTAACAGTTGGTAAACAGTTCGTACCTTTCATAATACACCTTATTTAGTGTCAAAGAACAGAGTGTACACTCTACACTTTGTGGTAGAATACAGGAAATGGTCCAGACATTTAGGTCAAAGTTACATTCTGGTTGCATGAAGTTATAACAGCCACACGTGGCCCAATGTTTCCGAAACAAGCTGTGGTCTGTGTTACGAGACTCAGAGTTGGCCAGTGAACTCATATATTTACATTCCATAAAGACACTGTCATATTAAACTGCACATGTTTGGCATATGCTCAACTTTATTTTGGAAAGCACTCTTTTGAGAAATGTTTGTGGGTGTTTTGGCTGTTGTCACTAAGGCATGTCTTTGTGTATCAGGAGAAGCAGATGATGGTGTATGTGGAGCGCAGGGTCGCAGATGATGCTACGCTGTCACAGGACGAGGCCTTCGGCTCCATACGCAATCAACTCTGCACCTTCAGGGAGGGTGAGACTCTTGTGTGTCCTACCACCTCTCACACACTAAAGACACAGTAACAGTGACATATCATTTTATAAATCGATATGGTGATTTGTCAGCAAACAACAGCAACACTCTGCTGTACTTAATGATCTTATAGTTTTACCTGTATACTCTTAATTTGCCAAATAACCAGCGAGAAAAACTGTAGGGGGAATGTAGTGTCACGAGAAGTTCAGTAAAGTTCAGTCTCCACAAAAAATGAATTGGAATTAAAGTCTCACAAAAAGGAAATGATTAAGAAAGATACCAGTACAGTCTTGTGCTTGTCTTGAGATAAATGTACTTAATTATTTTTCATTTCTGCAGCCAATGTTCAGCTTAGATGACATTAACACTACAGAAAATATGGTGGTGGTCCTTTGTTGTCTTATATCCATTTCTGTGTAAGAAAACTGTATTTGAAGTTGTTTTCAAATAATAGCTGGAAGGATGGAACAGAAAGATGCTCCTGGAGAGAGAACAAGTTTCTTCTAAAACTGTTTTTCTGTGTCCTGGTAAATGTGATCTTTTTGGATGAATTACTGGGCACATATGGTGGATGGTTTCTAAAAAATCTTCAAAGTTGGCCAAGTCATCATGTGCTCCCATGGAGAGCTTTTAGGACATTTCCTCCCTTTTAGCCTCCTGAAACCGGAAAACTGTGACTATTTTACTGCTACAGTTCGGATTAAGATATATATCTTTTTATTTTGTAAGTGTTGTAATAGCTGTGCTCTCGTCCACCTGCAGGTTATGACGATATCTCCGACTGTATAGACCTGATCATCTGTCTGGGGGGAGATGGGACTCTGCTCTACGCCTCCTCTCTCTTCCAGGTAGTCACACTTTTATTCGCTCATCTCTGTGTCCCAGCTGATCGCAGATTTTTTTGAAAACATTTTATACTAGATAAAATTAATTTAAAGGGAGACCACATTATGTCTCTGTATTTATTCCTTTACCAGTTGAAAGAAAATTGCCTTCTTAAATCAAAACCTTTTCAGCCTTCTTTGGATTTAATACTGTCCAATCTATAAATATGTGATTTTGATGTGGTATAATTATATTTTATCTTTACTTTGTTTTATCCCTTCTCTAGGTTTATGTTCTTGATTTTTCCTTTTTTCTTTTTTAAAAACTAAATTGTATTTCTTACTTTCCTATTCTTAATTTAACAAAAACCCTGGTCTCAGGTGGAGGTATTTCTGTGAAATTTCTGTGAAACCTGCTGAAAATACGGTCTTTCAGTAACAGCAAATATATATGGACAGTGTCATGTACTGTATTTAGTTTGTCCTGACGGGGGTGAGAAGGATGAATCCAGCAGAGCAGGTCAGACTGTGGTTTTTCTTTTCTGTAGGGCAGCGTTCCTCCGGTTATGGCATTTCATCTTGGTTCTCTGGGTTTCCTGACGCCTTTCAAGTTTGAGTCGTACAAGACTGAAGTGGCCAAAGTATTTGAAGGTCGAGTGCGGTTTTAAATCACTTACTGGTCTAATGTTAACTATTGTAGTCATTCGTATGTAAATGTAAATACTAAATCCTTGTATTTCTGCATGTGGGTTTTCAGGCAACGCAGCCATCACTCTGCGCAGTCGTCTGAAGGTGAAGGTAGTGAAGGACATGCTTCAGAGAACAGGCCAGCAGCCGTACAACCGAGAGCCACCGCAGCAGCAACAGGAGCACAATGGACTCCTTCTTCACGGACACACTAACAGTGAGGCCGGCAAGGTCACCCTGCAGCTACAGGTGAGGACGAAGATATCCACGGGGACAAGTTTATTGAAGAGATCAGTGAGCCAGTGAGCTACTGGACTGATTACTTACATCAGATGAGCTTGGCGGTGTCGATGTTTCCATTAAAAAGTCCTTGAGAGTTCACTTCTATGTTGTTGAAGTGTACTAACGGTCATTTGCTGATAATTCGGGTGTTTCTTAAGCTAAAAAATCCACAACGCAGACTAAAGATGCAAATTTCAATCTGTTTCCACTGCAGGAGCAGGTGATAAATTGAGTTGAAAGATCAGTTGAAGTGGAAGCCCTAAAAGAGGTCTAAGATGTAAACTGAAATATTATGTCAGTTAAAGTGTTGAATGAAAGCAATTGTTTAAAGTGTGTATGAACAGTGAAAGTTAGAAGAGCTGGAAAACTTTTTTTTTTTTGGTTGTTCAGAGGTGAAGACCTGAGATCTGAAAGAGTTTGAAGTGTCAGTTGACGTTTAAGCTCTGAAATTAGTTCAAATGTTAGTTGAAGACAAAGAAATGGAAGCAGTCAAAATGTCAGGAGCTGGGGAAGTAGTGACAGTAGCTGAAAATTCATTTAAAAAGCAAAAAATGCTAGTAGTTGAAAAGTTATAACTGTTATGTACTAAAGGAGATGAAGTCCCTCAGCAGATCGTCCACTTCATATCAGACAGTCTACTTTTCTAACTCTGCATGTTTCCTCTACATTCATTCATTGCATCCACTCAGACATCGGCGCCACACAACAGTAAACATAAACAACAGCAATGTGTGAAAACTGCGTCTCGTTCTTTAATTATTTATCGGACTGATTTGCCTGACTGTTCTGCAGAGGCGGTGGAAACACAAACGGGAATGTTAAAGGGAAATTTTAGTTCCCTTTAGTTTAGGTCCTCTGGTTTGGCCAAAGAGGGCTGGTGTCTCTGCATTTTGTCCTCTGTGTTAAATCCCGATTCATCACGTCCTTCAAATGATGATGAAAGATGATGGAGGCTGACTGTGTGTGCGTGAGTGAGTGAGTGTGTGCGCATCTTTTTTTTATTTTCATCCCGGGTGTGTTTGTGTGTGCGTACATGTGTGCAGCTCAGCCAGAGCAAGCATCAGCTGTGTTGCCATGGCGACAGTCATAATAAAGCTGATATGCGAGAGAGAGTCGGATGTTGTGAAGTTCTGTTGAACCAGTTGCCATGGAGACCATGGCGTCAACAGTGCAGTCAATATTTAATGAGTTCTCAGTCTGACACACTCTGTAACTAAACAACATGCCACACTGCTGCAGTCACACACACACACACACACACACACACACACACACACACACACACACACACACACACACACACACACACACAGAGTGCTGTAGTTTGTCATTTTCAGTGCAGCTCTCTCCTCTTTCCTCTCTCCCTGGGTTTTTTTTTGTCTCGATAATCGATCGATAAAAGACAGTGATGTATTGCTGTGGTCTCTGAGCCAGAGTTTGACCTCACATTACATCATGTCTGCTGTGTCCAGCAGGATGTTTGCGTTGTGCTCGGCTGACGTCAGTACATCTGCCAGACATCAGTGCTCAGCGCTGCAGTAGTTTATGTGACTGACTGAAGTGTGGAACACGATCTGTGTGCTGCCTGTCTGCACACCAGCATTTTTCTCTGCTTGTAGTTTCCCTGGTGTAATGTGGGATTTTGTATTGGCCTGTAACTCTGTCTGTCTGCTGCTGGCTGACTTATTGTTTTTATTGAATTGCATCGATTCAGTTTACTCCAATATTTACTGTCTGTGAAAGGAAATTACATATTGACGATTGCCCCTTTTGTACTCCAGAGAATATGGGGATATGCATCAGAGTCTAGTTATTTGCGGTGTTCGGTGGCTGTAGAGTTATGCAGGCTTATTTCACATTACACATTAAAGTCAGTAAACTTATTTTGTCTAATAACCTCCCACCGCACAGGTTTTGTTTTCAATAATGTTTCTTGTTTGTTTGTTTGTTAGCTAGATGTCTCAAAAAGTACTTAAGAGATTTCCTTAAAATTTTGGAGCAAATTTAGGCCACAAACTGATTGATTTTGATGTAGATTGCACCACCATGTGGGTATTTATCAAACACTTTACACTGGCTATAAGCTTTACATTTTTTAAATTTGTTTTTCGGGCTTATACTGATTTCAAGATCAGTATTACACTACTTATTTTTTAGATGACAAGATTGTTCACCATTCTTAACTCTCGTAGCACTCCTTCCATACTTTTCATCCAGCCTTTGTCATATTTGGCACAAAACATATTTTATGAACCCTGAACAAAAGCCATTTGTTTATTTTTTATGTACGTAGTATTAAGGAGTCTAAATGTACATTTATTGCTCACATTATACTGTACATATACAAAAAAACACATCAAGACATTTCTGACATTTGGCCTATAGATGGCACTGCAGTAACATATTTGATTTATGTGGTCATAAATCAGTGAACATGAATTTGATTTTGATTCAACAAAATCTCTTCTCTTAAAATTCAACAGGATTTAGGTTTCCTCCAAAATCAACATAATCATATATCCACCATTTTGATTTTGATCCAGATTAAAAGCTATTGAAACATCACTTTGGAAGACTTTAGTCCATCGTGGTCTTTGTGTGGTCTTGCGTGCTATACAGGTGTTGAATGAGGTGGTGGTGGATCGAGGCCCATCTTCTTACCTGTCCAACGTCGACTTGTACCTCGATGGACGACTCATCACCTCAGTGCAGGGAGACGGTAAAGACAGACACACACTTGTCCCCCACTATTTGATGTCACACTTTTGCCTTTACTTGTTAAAGCACATTTTTTTCTGCTTGTACTTTCTTAAAGAATGGGCTCACAGTATATGAATATATATGTTAAACTGATATGGTAAACTGCCTCCCTGTCTCTGTCCCCCAGGTGTGATTGTGTCCACGCCTACAGGCAGCACAGCATATGCAGCTGCAGCAGGAGCCTCAATGATCCACCCCAATGTACCCGCCATCATGGTCACCCCCATCTGCCCACACTCGCTGTCCTTCAGGCCTATTGTTGTCCCTGCCGGGGTGGAGCTCATGGTAATATCTCACTTTAACAGTCCCTTCACACAAACCAGGCATAAGCTAACAGTTTTTTTTGTTGACTTGTTCACTAATAAAAAATCTAAAAAGGTTAGTTATCAAGCACGTTGTTCATCGGTGCCATACGTGGTTATTCTTCAGAGGTACAATAGCATTCAAGGCCCCACGGTAAACATGGTAACCATGACACTTGCTAAACAATAGCATGTTAGTGTTGCCACTGTGACCATATTAACATTCTGAAGTTTGCATTTAGCTCAAAACACCACTGTGCCAAAGCAGGGCCTCACAGAGACGCGAGCATCGTGGAAACTGACAGTTTGTTCTCTTCTCTCCTAAAACAGATCACTTTGTCTCCAGATGCCAGAAACACTGCCTGGGTGTCGTTTGATGGCAGGAAGAGACAGGAGATCCAGCATGGAGACTGGTAAAGTTCATTCACCGTCATTATCTGTTAGCATATCATTATACAGACGATGATTATACAGATGATCCTCAATTTAGGATTCATTCGCTGTCTGTTTCTCTCCCAACAGCATCAAGATCACCACATCTTGTTACCCGGTGCCGTCTATCTGTTGTCATGACCTGGTGTACGACTGGTTCGAAAGCCTGGCTCAGTGTTTGCACTGGAACGTACGCAAGAGGCAGGCGCGACTGGCAGACGTGTCCGACTCATCAGACACCGAAAACTGAGTCAGCGGGGGCTTTTACCGGCCTGAGTTAAAGACTTTCAGCCGACGCTCTCCACAGCAGCTGAGTGAGTGAGAATGAGGCGATCAAGTTTGTTGTGAGACGACCACAAGGTCACTGTGCAAACATTTTTATGACAGAAACACTGGACTGTGACAGTGAGAGTACTCGTGTCTACAGCCAAAGCAGTGTTACATTAATCCTATGAATATCATGTACAATAAGCATACTGTGCATACAGTATTTCATACGTCAAGTCATCGCCCCCTTACATTCCAGTACATAAACACTGCGGTTTTATCTGTAGCTTACAGGGAGAAAGCATGTTTCTCATTTAGAAATGAAAAAAAACCAGTTACATAAATGACAAATAATTCTGTGATGTGAACGATGAAGATCATCTGAACCTCTTCATGAATATTCTGAGAGCTGTTTTCTTTGGACTGATCTGATGGATTGATCAGTGTTTAAGTTGTGGATGTTACTGGCACGACTTTGAGCGATTATAGGTAGAAATAGACGGTTAACACTAAAATTAAGCAAAAGGACAGTTTCTTCTGAACTTTAATGTAAATTTGTACATACAGGATTCTAGGATGAATTTATTTAATGTCATATTTATGTGATATTTATATATTTTCAAGATGGGAGATTGTAAAGGTTAACTCACTGGAAATTTATTTCTAATACTGAATCAACCAAAGACTACAGTATGTTATTGTTGTCCACTGTGCAATCATATTGTACAGTCTTTTCCATCGTTCTGAATCTACTCTCTTGGTGTCCTGTTGTTAAACACATTTTTTAGTTGTTTTGAAACAACTTTTGGGCCCCATTTTAAATTCTACAAAAAGGTGGTGACACAACACGGAATGAGTCGGAGAATCATAAACCAGTCATCATTTTTTTCACGATTGTTAAACAGTCAGATTGTCAGAGTCTGGAGCAGAGGACAGTAATGTGACAATAAAACGCTAAAAACTTTCCAGCTTTTTTTGTTTAGTCTGGTCTCCGCATGAACCCAAACCTTCTGAGTGATCCCTCCATGCAGTCATTCAGTGGAGGGCTGCAGCCAAAAATTACTATCTTTGATTCATTTGCGGAATATTTTCTTGATTCATTTTTTTTTGGTCTATAAAATGTCAGCAAATATTGATAAATGCCCCTCACTATATTCTACAGTACGAGGTTATATCATTAAATGTCTTGTTGTGTCTGACCAAAAGTCAAAAGCCCAAAAATATTCGCTTAATTATATGGTAAGACAGAGAAAAATAGAAAATCCTAAAATGTGAGAAGCTGGAACGATAAAATTCTTTAGGGAATTTGTTTTAAAAATGACTGAAATGATTAATAAATTATCAAAATAGTTGGTTTCTTCTGATTGACTAGTAGATGAATCAACTAACAAATTCTCACTTGACAATATAAAAATAAAAAAGCCAGAATAAAATCTGCATGAGTGGGCCAATGTGTTTTTTTTTTCCAGTAACTATGGAGTTCTAAAATTGAACTGAAAAAATGTCTCATATGAAACTTTAAAATCTGAATCTTCAGTCACAAACGTTAAGATTCTTTCAGGACCTGTGGACATCCTGGTTTCTAACTACAGACGAGTTGACTGACTGGGACAGACGGCAGGACAGGAAAGGTACAGTGTTGCACTGAGGGGGAAACTGGTTGTGGTGTTTTTATCGTAGAGAAAATATCACAATACTCATGTGCTTTCTATATTTTTATTGCAATGATAAGATACAGATATATTTCCAGACATCCAGTTTTTATTAAATTATAATCCAATATTGCATGAGACAGTCTTCAGAATGGCATTGATCCAGATGTGGACAATTAGGTGATCAAAAGACACATTTTTTTGACCAGAGATAAAACATTGATGTTTTACAATTTCACTTTTATTTCCCCCAAAAATGTGCGATGAGAAGCAGCAGCATAGAGAGTAATAATACTACAATATACAACAGACCGATACTGTGCAACAGTCAAGAGCAATTGGGAGAATTATTTATTTTCTCTCTTTTGTGAAATGGTTTTGCCAATGTTGAGCGACTGGCAACTCAGAGGACACAGAGATGCACTTTGCCCATTTGGAGAAGGGGAAAAAAAAAAGACGATAGTAAAGATAATAGAAAACAAACGAGCAACAACATGGTGTGCGAGTTGGAAAGTGAAAGAGCTACAAACCTCAGTGGGATTACAGGAGACAGGAGAACAAACTACTAAATACAGTCGAGGTGAGTTCATTTTCAGGCAGAACAAAAGGACAACTGTACAGAAAGTGTCTGGAATATATTAAAATATTGTTTTTGCCACGTCAGATCATGTGGGAAATGGCAGGTCGCTCTCTGTGTTACACAAGCCTCTGGTTTTATAACCTCGGGTTAATGACTGACCATTGTTAGTGAGAGAAATACAGATGTGGCAGCGCACAACAAACCAGCCAGATCGCACATTCAATGTTACTGTGGCAAGTGTAAAAAAAAAACAAAATAAACAGAGACGCCGATATCTAATAAATTCCCATGGTTTTCTAATTCCAGATGTTACCTTTAAATAACGAGTACACTCATGATGATCATACAAAAACAAAAAATGAGCATTATAAACACTTAAGAGGTATAATTATTATTCCCGATACAAAATAAAAGGAGGGAAAAAAGCTGATTTATAGTTTCTTAGACTAAGTATAGTATGTATATATTTGATATCTCAATAGAATCCATATATAAATGATACATTTCTATTTTTTTTATACTTAAATATAATCCTCACTATGACTAAAAGGAGCATCTAAGACATTTTCTAGCCAGAAGATAATGTGAAGGAACAGTTTGGACCACGGCCGCCTGGCACTGGACTCTGACTGGGAACGAAACTGTTGAGCTCGTACCAGTCGGTGGAGCTGGATTCACGAAGAACGCCCACTATTATCACGCATGATGGCTTGTGCAAGACTAGACAGGATTAGTTTGGATATGAGTCTAGTGCGAACGTCTTTAAATGGTTTCATTGAGACCAAAAATCTTTGTTTAGCTACACACTAACAACCTTGGGCTGTGCTTTTTTTTGTCCTCTTTATTTTGTCAAAGGTGTGAAAGGTTTGAGGAGTTTGACACCGCAGTTACAAAACGCACCAATTTAGCAAAGTGTACCACTTGCTCTCCCACTCACATATTAAATCAGCATGCATAACATCATGATGAGTTGTGTTTGGCACTAGTTTCTGTTTGCAAATAAATCAGTCAACGTTGTATATTATTCTAGCTTTAGTTGTACAACAAATGCTGCAATCTTTTTTTAAAAAAGAAAATTAAGTGCGCCAGCTGTGTCCCAGTTGCTCACATTTACTCTTAAAGATGAGTCCCACGTTATTAACCATAAACTAGAAGTATTTCAGACTGAGAGGATTGCACTATTATTATCAGCCATTTATTTAAAACAAAAAAAAAACAAAAATAAAGTTTCTTAATGATACTGGCAAGTACCTCAAAGAGCCCCACTACTCTGCTCTCCAAATACTCTATCCAGCCACAATATGGTCAATTTTCTTTTCTTTGTAGTAAACTACAGGATTTGGTCCATCCGGCTTAGATTCAAAGCAGACACACTGGTCAGTTTGCTTTAAGTGCTGCCTGAGAAAGCTATCAGACTCGCTGGCGTTCAACAGGATGTAAAGCGTGCTCCTGCAATACTATGATCACCAAAAAAAAAAACAAAAGAAAAGGGGCTGTCTGGCTATCTCCAGAGCTACCGTGATTGTGCCGACGACATGGAGCTGAAAGACGACAATGAAAGCAAAACAAAAAAAAAAACGGGCAGATAAACTAGCATGTCTTCTGTTACTGGTCAGTTTCACGTGACAGCGCTTCGATCTGGATTTGACCTTGCTTACAAAACATCCAAATGAAACCAAAGATAGGACATAAATAAAACACTCTGAGTTGAAATGACACAAAGTAAAAAGCAACTTCATGACATGAGAAACCAAGAAAGAAGAGGAAAAAAAAAATAGCTGTTGTTGGTCTGATGGGTTTCTGTTGACAACTTCCTCAGGCAAACATGTCCGGTGGCAGTTTTCATATTAACATAAATAACATTTGGGTGGGAGGAATCAGATCCACCATAAGGCTTCTTTTTTTTTCACATTGTCATAGCCGTTAACTTTTCAGTGTTGCGTCTATCCTGGTTCTGGTCTATCGGTATTCTTAAGTGGAAGATCTCAACAAGAAGAGATGGAGGCTCTCCGTGGCCTCAGAGAGACCGGACTATCAGGTCCTGGATCACAGGAAGGAGGAAGGGAAGGACAGAGAGAGAAAAGTAAAGAGTGATGGGACTGTAAGAAGTTTATGTTTCAGAAGTCTAGGGTTTAGTCTCACTCCCACCCTCTTCTTTCCTTTCTTGTGTCTCCTCGTCTTCCTCCTCCTCCTCGTCCTCCTCCGTGTGCTGCTCCAGCTCTTCTCTGGTTATCATCTCAAAGTCGTTTCCATTGCTGTGCTGTGAGCCTTCGTCCTCACGCCGGTCGCTGTCTGTGTCTGAGTGGCGGTCCGCCCCGGTTCCTTCCTCCTCTGCTTCTTTACTTTCATCTTGCCCCGCCTCTTTGCTCTCCTCCTCTTCCTCTTCCTCTTCATCATAGCCGTCCTTCTTTTCGCTGTCTGACTTCTCGTCGCTGTCCGATTTCTGAGCCTTGGTGGAGGCGGCGCTGTCCTTCTCGTCGGCCTTGTCTGAGCCCTTCTTGTTGTTGGCTCGTGGTCCTTTGTACTCGTGAGTGTAGAGCGGCCTGAACGAGTCGATGAAACCGACGTCTGCCGTCAGGTTGGGGAGGAACCAGAAGTGATGGCGCCCACCGGTCACCAGCCAGATGATCAGGAAGAGGATGCAGCGGGCTGAGGAGAGAGGGAACGATCGGTGAGATTCAATTTTAAACTACAGCAATTTAAATTTGTCAGTCAGATGTCTCTCTTTACCTTCAGTGGAATTCAACTGTAAATCAAAACCTCTGTGTCTGTGATTGATTAGTATTAGGATACTTACAAGCTGTAGTGCAGCTAATGGAATGGATGGTTGTGTAAATGTGGATCTTTCATAGTTTTTTCCTGCTGACGTCTGTTCACTGTGTGAGTCACTTCAAAGCTAAATACTGACTGTGCCAACCAAATGACTTGTATTTCTATTCACTTTTATTTTATTTTAAATGTCTAATTTTACTGCCCAGTTTTAGTTGTAATTATTATTATTGCTAGTGGTTCCCAATCGGGGGGCCGGGGGCCCCACAGCATGCTACAAGATAAATCTGAGGCATTACAAGATAGTAAGAGAACAGAAAAAAAATCTTTTAGCTACAATTTCAGCATGATTTAAGTTCTTTATGTCTTTAGAAATTATTCCATTAAATTATACAATGATATATAAAAGGATAAATAAGTAAAATTAGGGGTTGCAAGAAAAAAAAACCTGGGAACCACTGCTCTAGACAGTGAGTAAATAAACCTATTGTTTGCTGAATCTTACTCACATTTGCTCACCTCGTAAAATAAGGATTAGAATAGTTGCTATGCAGAAAACTGAAAACTAGAAAAAAAAATAAAACTGTCGATTGGTTTAGGCAAATGGCAGTAGAGGTCTTGCAGTAGTCTTAGAGAATTTTAAGGGGCCCAGTATACAACGATTTTACTTTGTACATATGTACTTACCAACAGCTAGAAGTAATATACTGGCCACGAAGCAGCCTGCTGCTACACTTAGATAGTAAACTCCTACACGCATTTCTGCTGGCCACAGTGGGAACAGCGTCGCCGCGATCACTGCAATTACTGAAACACAGAACACACACAGACAGAGGGGTGTGAGTAAAACCAGCTGCAGTCAGAAACACAAATTCAGAGGAACGTTTAGGATTTCCACCCAGTGACTCACCCAGGATCAGTCCCATGGCAAATGTCTTGAAATGGACAGGATCGTAAATCCACACGTAAACCTGAAGTAAAGAGATGCGTTTTGTGTTTTCATTGACACAGAGGTTTTGATAATTCATGGTCTTCCTCTACATTTCTTTATCCTCTGTGCACTCACCTCATTTCCATCCAGGAACAGCTGATCCTCATGAGGCTCCAGTTTAAACTTCTTCTTCACTTCTTTCTTCTTCTTGGGTGTTCCAGGACTGTCATCCTGTTAATTCAAATGAGCACGTTATAAATATGAATTCTAGTCCAATGTTTCAGGTGATGGTGAGACAGTGAAATATGATCCAGGAAGTCTAGTTTGGGTAACAGATTAATGTGTTTAAAGGTTTGAAGGCATCAAGTGTGAAAAACTGAAAACACTGGCTTGGTATTTCAGTGTGTACAGGACAAACAGAGATGTTCCCAAATGGCAACCCAAGGCAGCCCAGCGAGGGTCAGGGTTTGGAAGGAAGCAAAGTTAAGAAGACATAAATAACTTTGTCGTCTTTAACCTTTTCTGTATTCACATGATTAACATTGATATAGCTAATGCTTGCTGTAGAGTTTTACAGTAAGTGTAGCAGTTAGAAGAAAGTCTGTTTTAAAAGCAGCATTTCAAATGTTGGGCCAGAAGCTGATCACACAATCAAAAACTGCAAACAGCCATCTGGCACAGAAATCGAACCTGTTAAATTTCCCACTCAGTGTTAATTTCTCTTTTCACTGACCCACAGAAAAAGATCTGTCACCCTCTGTACTTTAAACCTGTACAGCAAAGTCAACATCCACCCATTTACTGTCAGGTTAGGAGGCCGATCAGATGGGCTGTGTCAAGGCAACGGTGACCAGCCATAAAGCAAACATACAAAAGTGAGATCAGTCTGGGGAAAGTCTGTGCACCGTGCAGCACCGATACCCCTGCGTCAAATGGATCCCACTGTCGAAGCAGTAAAAATGATCCATCAAACGTCACTGGTGTTTGATGGTAAAGCTAAAACATTTTCAAGCAAACTGGTATGCTGTGATCATCCACTAAATTTGAACCAACTGTATTTGTCGCATTTCTTATTTTGCCATATAACTGATTTCTAAGATTTGTTTGTCAAGCCTGAACATAAAAGTTTCCAGCAGTTGTAAAACTATCTCGTTAGGAAAGATAAAGTCAGTGGTTTGTCTTTTAACAGAAGGTAAGAGGGCTGGATCACGTACGCTCTTCTCTTTTTTGGTTTCAGCAGCCTCAGACTCTTTCTTCTTCTCTTTCTCCTTCTCTTTCTCCTTCTCTTTCTCCTTCTTCCCTTTTTTCTCCTCCTCTTTGCTGCTGTCGCCCTTGGCCTTCTCTTTCTCCTTCTCTTTCTTGGCGTCTTTCTCAGGTTTTTTCTTCATCACTTTGAGAGCCCGGTGGAAGAACTGTTTCTTTAGAAGTCTACAGAGGAAGGGACAGAACATCTGATTATTACAGGCTAAAAACGTATTTATTTTAGAGCAGTGCTGTTCAAAGGGATTTCATTTTTTGATAATCGTTTGATAGTTTTAGTTAAGTTACTGTTTCAAGCAAAGCAAAATTATGGGTTCCAGCTTCTCACATGTGAATATTTGCTGGTTTCCTCATCTTCTGAAGGTATCACCTTGCATTTTGGGAAATTGTGATGGACAGTTTTTACTATTTTCTGGATTTTATACCAAACAATCGAGAAATCAAGAAAATAGTAAGTAAATCAATCGATAATGATAATGACCATTAATTGAAAAGTACATGCCTGAAACCATACTGCAAGTGTAACAAAGGCTTAAACAAATTATTATTCATTAATGTCAGAAGCATAGCAGTGTGTGTACAGCCAACCTGTTGCAGTACTCCAACACAGACTCCCTGGTGGTGAACAGCGCCTCCTCTCCCTTCTTAGCCTTGGCCCACTTGGAGTCCAGCAGACAATCCACTGCCTTCGAGGCTAAATGTAAAGACATTAAATATGGACATTTAAAAAAAGAAAAAAAAAAAGGTCATACTAGGCCTGAAAATATCATGTGGTGATTATCTTCTAAATGTTAGTAGCATTTCAACAGTGGCTGAACATACGACCCTTTTCACATTGTCTTTTATTTCATTGTTATTATAAAAACATAGATTCTAGCAGCTTTAAGAATGTCTACTCGTCCCTTTATTTGACAACAGGGGTAACAAATGAAACTAGAGTAGTGGTTACAGGCTGCAGACAGCTGTAGAAACAGAGCAGCCCTCAGCTAAGGTAAGCACTGCAGAGGTCATGTGATGATGATGATGATGATGACCGGAGTAACTGGCCTCAGCAGTCACACCTTATTCCACCCACAACCCCAGAGCAAACAGTATTTCCCAAAACTGACTGATGGGATTCTTACGTACCACGGAAAGGGGAGGAAACTGCAGCGGAAACATTTGTTTAAGAATTTGACAACTCTTGCAACGTGGTATGGACTTTGACCAAAAAAAATATGAACGTAACACGCGGCACAGCGTCATTTACTGTGACAAAGTTAAATGCAACTGACTCTGTTGAGTAAAGACATCAGTCTGTGTGTTTGCCAACAGCCTCTGCTGAGGCTGTGTGTTGCCATCTTTGCCTGTTGTCTCACAGTTCACAAACAAGCACTAACCAATGAAGTAATCGACTCGGTGGCCCATCATGTTTGTGGACTTGGTGGGGCAGTTGAATCGGAGGTACTTGGCCACCGCCTTCTCCTCCTTGGTGGGCTCGCTCACCTCCTGCAGGGCCAGAAAAACACACACCGATTAACACACAGATATACAAACACACACATACAGAAACAAAAGCACGGCTGTAATTAGTCCTCCCATCAGGTAAAATGATGCTGCCTTCTCATTCTGGAACTGAACTGAATCTTACAGCTACACCTAGAGTGGAATACAGAGTTGAAACTCTGAAATTAGTTGATTAATCGATTAGTCAACTGAAAGAAAAAGAGCCAGTAGTTATTTTGATAATCGATCTGAAGTGACAACTTGGGCTCTGTGAAACTGTATACTCAAAAAACAACTGAAAGTTGAACCTGAAACTTTAGAGGGGCTGTGTATAAAACAGAGAACTTGAGTTTTTGTAACATTTGGAAGTTTATAACAAGAGAAAGAAACATATTTATTTATTAAGTGAGAATACCTGTAAAAGTAAGTGATCTAGGTTGGGCAGGTACACACATACAGTTAGATATGTCGATTTTTGTTTCTGACAGACTAATTTTCGAGCGGCCACCTCCTCCTTTCTAACAACATCTGCACTGTCTGTTATTCTCCCAGCAGCACTGAGCCACATGCCAACACTGAGGGGAACGAGAGCATCAGCAGAATGAGATGCAGAGCTGCTATATCCAGTCCAGCTGGCTCCGTCCCGCAACACATGGAAGACGAGGCCATCAAACAAGCCTTTGTTTAAAGGAGCAGGTATCAGTCACACAGCTCAGTTACACGAGACCCCTACACGGAAAGCCCTCGTCACCATCTGTATGATCTACCTGGCTTGATTGCATGGGATTAGCTGGTCTCTTCTAACCGTATTCCCACAAAGCTAGCAGCTCTCAGGTCTTGGTCACAGTATGCTGAAGACTGACTGCTAACGCTCCACACCAAAACCAGAGTTCTGGTCTTTTAAAATCTATTTCCAAGTTACAGTTTTTGCTAGAGATGTAGGCCATTTCGACCGCTGGATGCTGTGAAGTAAGATGATAAATGGAATATAAAAAATCAAGAGTAAATTATGTTAAAAGGGGGAGGTAACTGTTGAGTAATGTAGATTGGTGGTGATCTTGGGAATCTTCTTTAGTTGTGGTCTACTCATAAAGGAGATAACAGTATGTGTTGTTATGCAACTGAACTTGAACACTGAGACCTACACTTGGTTGCGTGGTATATCAGAAACACCTAAAACTAATGTAATCTAGTCAGCCATTTATTGGTTTAATTTTAGTGTACAAACATCTTAAAACTGTTTCAAAATCTGAACATTATAATCTTTCATGGAGGTATTTCTTTTTTGCATGTTTTCCTGTTGAATTAGAGCACTTGTTATCTACATGTATCAAATAGCTGGCAGCCAAGTATACATCCACATAATAACTGTGGATTCAAACCCATTTCAATTCTTGAATGTTTTGATGTAAAGCACAATTGAACAGCATTTGAAAAATAAAGAGGAATTGTGTCAAAACAGGAGATAACTGTTGTGTAATGCAGGGTGATGATGTTGATAATGAACAAGCCTCTTTTAGTTGCAGTACGCTCATAAATGAGATAACGGTAGGTGTGTAATGCAGCTGAACTCGACCAGCAGGAGAGGTATATTATAATGTCGACCCGATACTCTGCCCACAATAGGAAAATTTAACATATTCAATTTTCTATAACTGAAACACACGGAGGGAACAGTGACAGCAGACTATGAAGTCTACTATCACTGAAATGGGATGACACAATATTAGAGACACTATTTACAGTACAGAATTTATATATAATATAACACAGTACAGTTTAACAGAATCACAAACTACAGGCTATGAAATTGCCTCTCTGAAAAAACTGAAAACTATAATCATCATGGAGGCAGGATTTACTGCAGAACTAACCTTGCGCCGTTGGGCATAAGTGAAGCTACAATTCAGAAACTGTGCTGGCTCTAGAGAATTACACTTAAGAAGCCTCTAAAGTGAGAGTAAGCGTGTACCAAGACACGTTTATCAAGGGACTTACTTCTACTTACAGCAGAGCGTAAGCCTAACTTTTAAGGGATCACATGATTGATGACATGTATGCTCAGAGCTAGAGTAACTGATCATATAGACTGACCCCATATCTGCCATATTTTATATTCTTTTTAAAAATCCAGATTTGGCAAGTCACTATACTATACTTTGGCAAAAGTATAGTGGCCTTTGATCTAGGCTTGGTATATGGTCTGGATCGGGAAAAGGCAGTGAAATTCTGACAAACAGACTAAAGGTTTCACAAATCTAAAACTGTGTTATAAACAGTCTTTTGCTTCTCTGGGTTAATCTAGTTCAGATTTGACTAATGTAGTGGTTTCTGATCTGCACCTGGTCTGACATGGTCTAGTGGGGGAAAAGCAGTGAAACTGCCCCTTTTTGTGTTTTCACAAATAGAACAAAGGTTTCACAAAATCTAAAACTGTGTTATAAACAGTCTTTTACTTTTTAAGTAAAATCTCATCTACCGATACTGTCTGAATGATTTTTTTTTTCCTTTCATAAATTAAAGAAAGGTTTTACTGATCTGTGAGTGGGCTTTAACACCACTGCACAACAATATGTGCATTCACTTTTAATATTTTTTAAAGGGTCGTTTAAGTTTCCCATGACTGAATGCTGAATGAGAAGGTAATCAGCGTCGTCTGATCATGTCTTCTTCAACTGTACTTTCCAGGTGACTTACTGTGAACTTTTGACCACCAGTGTCTGGCTATGATGGTACAAACAGATCAGAAAATGTGTATTGTTTTTACTCTACATGTATACGAGTGATGTTCAAGTTGAATGAACTTGTAACCACTCTATAAACTGTTGCCTTAACTGAAATCAGTCATGTGGTCGTTACACTTCCTTGCTGCTCCGTGCAAGTTAAGTTACATTGTGATGCATTGTGTTGGCTCATTATATCTCATTCTATATATTTACATAATTAAAATTCGCACACATTCGCCCCACGTTATGTAAACACGTCTGGTTAAAGCTGACGCAGCTTAGCCAGGAAACCTTTATAGCCAGTTCAGTCACAATGAAAACTGTTGTCTCTCGGCAGTTCATTATCGTATAATAACGTTGTTATACTGGGTAAATCAGCCTGTGAAAGCCACTAGTACTGAAGGCAGTAACTAGCTCGGAAATGTCTCTTCCAAACAGAAATACTATTTGTTTTCGCTAGCCAGCTAATGCTAGCTACATTTAGCCATCATTTGGCTTCCTCTGCCGCCTGTTAACGGCGTCCCACGGGGATGCTGCCGTTATCGATCGTCCCGCAACAGGTCGTAGATCTGCGCCTGGTTTTTATTTGTTGCCCTTCACTTGGCATGGACAGTAATTTTTATGAATTGAGTGATGTTACCTGGATCCGTTTCTTGTGTCTCCTGCGTTCCGCCATGATCCTCCAACTCAGCTCCTCCGACGTGCGTGAGGCGGCGCACGCGCATTGACTGTCTAGTCTCGCGAGACTACCCGATTAGTTGGAGGAAAAAGGTAATTTCGTTCATAAGTTGAAAGCATAGGTTAAACGTTAAACGGATAATGTTATTGTTTTTTGTATTAGTCTTTTCTGTGTTCCTGTGTTTATTCTTTGTGTGTTCCATTTAATCCTTGAAATTTAATGGACTGTATTTGGACCTATCATCATGATCAGCCTCTGGGTGAGTTTTGGAGTTCTTTTTGCATTGTTGTTAAATCTTAACGGCCTGTTTTAGGACTGTTTCTTGAGTATGTTCTGTATTTCCTGTTTAGTGTGAAATCCTGTTTAATAGATACCAGTTCCAGGTTTGTTCAGTAATTCCTGGTTTATATTGAAAACATGTTTCTCTTGCTTTGGTTCTTGAATGTTTTGATCGGTATTTGTTGTTTTGTTGGAGCCCTGGTCATTGTTATCTGTCTTTGTCTCATTTCCCACCTTTATTGATTGTCTGCCCCGCCCTTATGTTTTTCACCTGTTGTCTATTACCTCTGTGTATATAAGCCTTGATGCTCCCCCAGCCCTTTGTTAGCCCTAGTCTGTGTTTCTGCCAATCTGCTCCTGTTGTTCTGCCCAGGGTTGTGTCTGTTCTTGGCTCAGTTTATTAATGTTGATTTTGCCTGAGCTCCATACCTGTGGACATCTCTGTGTTTGTACCTGGTTGCTTCCCTGTTCCTGGCACTTCTGTGGATCTACCAGTGACTGTTTTGAGGTATGTAAGAGTCCTGAACTCCCTCCAACTTTATGTTTTTATATTTTTCTCCCCCCTCCATGCGGACACTCTGAGTTATCCCTGAAGTTTGCTTCCTGGCTTAAAGACTTTTTTACCAGTGACTTTTCATTACTAAACAAAATCATATTCCTTAAGTCTGCCTGGTGGACACTACTGCAAATCCATGTAGAAAAACACTTTATTCACAATCCAACAAACACAAAAGGTATCAAACATCCAAATCCAAAATCCTTTGATATTTCATTGTTTGATTACAAAACCATTCCCATATGATTTCTATGGTCTTAATGCCAGCCTACTGGAGAAATGACATGTAGCAGCTGAAAAAAAGACAGAAGTTTGAAGCTACAATCAGACATTTAGAGACTAAGGCCTGTAATGAAGATAAAGAAAAGAAAAGAAAGTTAGGAACTTCTTAGCGTCTCATAACTCAAAATCAAACACTGTTGTTGTTAGAAATATATGTAGATGTGTATGTAAAATATAAAGATTTAGCATACACCTGGGCCTAGTATGGACCTGTGTATCAAAAGCCCTGGTAGCAAATAGTAAAAAAGCATCTTCAATCCAGTTAATCATCATGTAAACAAAACCACCGCTGTGACAGCAGCAGTTCATCAGGCAGAGCCTTGCTGTAGGTACAGACTGGGCCTGGTTCGGTTCATATCTGTCCACATATCAGTTCTGATCAGGCTGTCTCACTACTGGCAGATGGAGGGGAATTATTTTCTGTTTCGTGAAGGTGCTCTGTGGCTTTGAGGACATCAGGGTCTCTTGGACTCGCCATCATCTCCTCACTGTTGCAGTTAACAGGGGAGCCGATCTCTGAGGAGCGGTCCCCGGGCTTCTCAGGAGTGGCGTGCAGGGTGGTGGTGGGCAGCGGCAGGTTCATCATGTACAACATGCTGCCCAGGCGCTTGGACACCTGTGAAGGAATAAAGAGAGGTGACATATATTAGATCCACAGTGCTAAATTAATTTCTTATTGCTGCATGTCTATATGTCAGTCTCTAAAGGAATTATGCATTGCAGAGCACAGGTGTAAATTATAAAAATGAATGATGGCTGAACTCCATTGAGTTTCTTCAGCTGGTATTGTACACGCTTATGGGGGCACTTCAACAAAACAGAGCCATTGTGGCTCTGATTCGATTACAGGCTCACATACGTAAACATCTCAATAAAGAGTGGTCATGACACGCTTTATGAAAAAAGCTGCCACACATGCCCATATTTCAGTTATCAGGGCCTTTCTTTTATGACTTGATTGTGAATTTCCAGGGTTCAGTCAGAGTTTGTGTTTCTTTACCTGTGAACGAATCTTAAGAGCCGGTCCCAGCTTGAGCCCCAGTGTGTCTAGTAGATGCTCCTCTGAGAGAAGGGGCAGTGTCTCCCCATCAATCATGTGGTCCTTGAATGTCTGCAGAGTGCAATCACCATGCATTAGCACAACAAAGACACAACAGAAAGAGTATGGACTAGTTAATTAAAGAGAAGTACCAACCTGAGCGTATTCAGAACATGTGGGTATACTGTTGATAAAGTTGTAAACATCATTCACTGTCCACTTGCTGATGTCCTCAGATACCTCAGCACCATTAAGAAAGAGATTCGGTGGACCTGGAAAAAAAAAAGAGTACATACAAGTTAAATCATTGCTAAAAGAATCATTTCACAATTTTAGGCATTTATATTTATTTCCCAAACTCACCAGGTGGAAGAAAACCATTTCCAGGAACAGGGAACATGTAAGGCATCCCAGTGAGAGCTCCACCTGCTGTGGGATACATGAATTTCTCCTGGAAAGCTGAACATTGGCTGGATATATCCTTGTCATTTGCACCGCTGTTGGCCACTTCAGAACAACTGTCTTGACTGTTCACACAGGCTTTACGCAAAGCTGTCTCTCCCTCTTTGTAGTTCTTCCTGCTTACTGTGGCAAGCTCAGAGTCTATTTTTGCTTGATGATGTGTTTTGCTGGCAGCACACTCCTCTCCCATGTCCCCCTTTGCCTCCACCTCTTTCTCCTCCCCTGATGTGGCTCCTGGGCTCTGCTCTACACTTTTATCTTCAGTTTGGCCCTTCAGGTTAGCCACGTTGCTTTCTGCGCTCTTGTGAGCGGTCGGTCTCCTGCCAGCCCTGCGTCCCCTCTCTCTGTGCAGCGTGCTGATTGGTGGGTAAGGGCTGGCTGACATGAGAATGCTGTTAGAGTGAAGTTCGTCCAGGGTGGGACGGTGAATGAAGACGTCGTGGCCGTCTGGCATGCGCTGACGACCTCTAAAGGCCATGGGGTTGGAAGGGTAAGGCATGGGATTGTCGATTCCCATCAGTCCCTTCTGGTGTGCATTTTCCAGCTCCTTCTGATGCAGGATGGCGTTCATCTCCATTCTGAATGAGAGCACATTTTAGACATATTTATGCAGCAGTAATGATGGAAACACATTATCACACTTTGTCAGAAGGCACTGAATGAAGTCTGCGAATGCACAAAATGTCTGTTTTATCCAGCAAAATGTGGTGCAGACTGCTGTGTAGGTGGAATGTTTTGTGAGATGATGATGATATTCTGCACACATTACCTGGCTATATTTTGCTTGTGAATGAGCTCCTGTCGCCGGGCAACTGTTTCCATCGGCTCTGAGGGCAAGAAGCCATAGCCGGCTGAGAGAAAGAAAGGGAGACTGGCTGTTAATACTTGTTCACATTCCTGTAAACCACACAAATGTGTGATTGCCCATCCATACTCACCTGCTCCGGGGAAAGCTCTCCCAGGTAGGACATTGGCATGTGGGGGCAGAGGTGGACCTAGGTGAGGACCCATATGGATCTGTCTGGCCTCAGAAGCTACCATCTCTGTTGGGGGAACCAACTCCCTGATGAGAGAAAATCTGTCATTTAACACGATATTAAAGGACTAAACATATATAGAGAGATAAGCTGCTGTTTGCTTGATTAATAACTGCTGTTATTGACTAAAGTATACTTTTTGTTTTTTTACAGAAAAGATAGAAAAGTGCATCAGATTTTTTTCTCATGTAGTATGGCTGGATTAACTTCTTAAGAGGGTTGGGGGAAATTTGTTGTTTGGCTCCCCCACTGAACATGTTAGTTTCATTATTTGGCAAGCACCCAGAAACCCACTAATTATTAAATGATGATTGACAGAAAATTATTTGAAAACAATTTTAATCACTGATTAAGTGTTTGAAGTAATTTTGGAAATGGCCCATCTTCTTCAATTCAAATAGTTGGGCCCAATGTAGTTTCAAATTTCTAACAAATGTGTGATTAATTAAATTGTGCAGACCCAAAGCAGAGGGCTTTTTGGTAATTCAGGCTTGCCAAGTAGCCATTTCTTATTCCCTCATACACCTGGAACTCTCAGCTCTCAGAGGTGCCCCTTTCCATAGAACTACTATTTGAGATTTAAGAGCGAGTTCAGGTGCAGACCTCTCCATGAAGTGAGGTTCAAACTGTGCTGGGACCCCTTGCAACCTCTGCTGCCCCTGGGCGAGGATCTGTGGAGCCATGGCCATCTGGTTCCTCATTATCAACTCCTGCCGCTGCCTCAGCTCTGCAAGAAAAGAGAAAGCACCACAGATTTAGCCACAAATCATCATCACATGCTCTGACTGTGAAAGCTGGATACTGCCGCTAACAATCCACTAAAATGAATACTTAGCAGATAAGGTCACAAAGTTGGTTAACCTGTTTGGAGCCGCAAGTTTGCACCAAATTCTGCCAGTTGAGATGGAGTCAAGAAAATTTGTAAATTAAAATATCTTCTGAATCTATTTGTAGCTGTACTACTTAATTTTGTTTTTCAAGTTTTCTTGGACTTTTGTCACATTTTTTGCCAAGATGTTGTTTAGTCTCCTCTGTTTTCCTTTCTCACCTCCAGCTGACATCCCGTTGACCAGACGGTACCAGTGCTTCTCATCCAAAGCCCCCTGCTCTCCCAGCGCTGTCATCTTCCTCAGCTGCTCCCGTGGGGTCATGACACACAATGTTTGACCTCCTCGTGAATACTGCTGAAGTTCAAGTAAAAAAAAAAAAAAAGAAGAAGGTCAACTCAAGGTCAGTCAGTTGCATTCCTATAAATTAGAACATGTGAGAACCAATCTGACAAAGGAGTCCTATAACATTGTGTGTAATAGGATATGAATTAAGAGTTGCATATTTTATAAGTACATTAAATTAAAGTAATTTACTGAACAGTTAAATGCTTCACCATCTGGGTCAGTGCTGTATTTTTTTGGTAATTTTCTGTCACTACCACTAGAGTGCAGCAGTTATCCACTTCATTTAAGATAACTGCTGGTCATGAATGACAATGTTGACTGAAATGTTGCCAGATCTGGTAATTCTTATCGTCCACTATTGTCATTTAATGTACAAATGTAAACATGAGTGATATCATACATTTTTTCATTCTGCTAAGCAAAGTTTATTTCAGCAGCAAAGCAAATTTCTTCTTGTTGTTGCAGAAAATGTCATGTGCCAGGTTATCGGACCAATTCAAAATAGTTCAGTTCAAAATACTTAAGGAAAATATTCTGTTAAGATTTGATCATTTCATTAAATTTTCTAACCTTAAACTCATACATAATTGTAATATAAATAATGTTTTCTGCCTCAGTCACCTACGGGCTGTCCATTGGGAAAAGGGAAGATGCCCTTTTGCACATCCTCATTTAGACCTATTTTCTATTCAGAGAATCAACATGAGGAGCTTTTCACCCACTGAAGTCAAACTGGATCATGACTGGCATCATTTTAGGCTCTAATTGAAAACAATTTTAAAGAGGGATCAGTCATGTAGTCATGAATGATCTTGTGCTGGTCAGTTTATAGTATGGTATCATTGTTTTGTTGTTGTGTTTTGTGTGTATCTAGGTATTGTGGAGCTTTATGGATTTTAAAGGCCCATCTATGGATGAGCTTTGCAAACTAGCTTAGCTAGCTATATTAATGGTGTTATATTTTGCATTGGTTCATACTATAGACTTGTCCCTATACAAATAAATGCTACATGAATAAATAAATGAACAAAACAGGGACTTTCTAAAACTGTAGAATGAGTATGGGAATCACTCACACACGCAAACACTGGCCAAGTTCATTCCCTAACCTTTGACCCTTCCTCTCACGTCTTACCTCAGCCCTAGCATTAAGTATTAATCTTAAACCAACGTTAACACTCACTGTAACGTAAACCTAATTCTAAATTTAAGTTTAATCCCTAAATCCAAATCCTTACCTTACCGCTTAAAGGTGTGAAGACCAGCAAAAACAATCCCTTACTGGAGGATTTCTTTTCTTATTTTACCATCCTTGGTGCAGTTGGTTCTCTTAAGTATAGTAATAAAAGGATACACACATACACACTCACCCCAAATGGCCACATTGTTCTTGGCTGAGGCAGCAGCTTGTGCACACAAGCACAATCGACTTAGACACCTCCAATTAGCCTTCTACACTGCAGAAATCCCATTACAAAATATGATACTGTAAACGACAGCACAATAATCCAGTTCTGCTAATCCAGCAGGCCAGTGTGCAATATGTTTCTGGATAGATAAAAATGAATCTGTCACACAAAACTTCACCAACCAACCACCTCTGTAGATGATGTCAGGTTACGCTGATTATCATTGCATTTTACTAAATTGTTCACCTGTATATGGGACATGTGTAAACTGTGCACGTGGATTTAGCCATATTATTTCTGCTGTCCCCTCCCCCAGACAAATGATGCCATAAGATTTGCCCTGCGGACTTGTGCATTATCCACAGTCCCTCAAGTTCCCTCTGAAGTCCATCTAATCTGAGGGCTGTAATCCCCTTGTTAGTCCTGCAACAGTCTGCTAGCTACATCTGCTGACCTGCCTGCAGCCCGCCCTGCTGGCTGTCCACCCCCCCATCCCCACCTTCCCAGGCCCCTGCTACCCCCAGGATCCTATTAGCTAAGTCCTGGCTATACAGCACTTTAAAGGGATGTGTTGGAGGTAATCCGCACGTTTAGAGTTTTACCCTCAGCAAACCTTGCCTGTAAGCATCCCGGACAATACACCCTAAGTGCTAAGCCTATTAGCCTCCATTAGCTCCCAGGATGTCCTAAAAACACCTTGGGGATAAATCTGGGGATGCAATCGGTTTATGTGGAGCTATGTGGTGCGAACACATGCACCCTGCCTCCTCCTCCTCCTCTGCCAATGTCACAACAGCTAGCATCAGCAAATGAGGAGAAATATATTCTACGTTTATGTCTGTAATTCCCAAGTGGGAACTAAGCTCTGAGCCTCAGGGCCTCATGTAATGTATTATCGCCTTTACATACTCGCCACTGGGAATTGATGATACTGAGATACTGTAGACAACTGCACATATTTCAAGATAATTAGGCTTGTTTAGTCTTGAAGTTTGTGCGGTTGAGCAGCTCACACATTTGATTACATCTTGAAAATAAAACAATCAAAATGTAAACTAAGGAATAGAAATTTGATCCCTGACGCATCAAATAAACCTGTGTTCAGATGAAATAGTACCACAAACTGTGACAGGCTATTGCCTCGGAAAATTAGGGGCCTGCGTTAGTCCCACTTTGTGCTTTTCATGTTTTACCATTACATAAACCTCCAGTTTCCCAAAAAATAAATACTTAGTGATTTTTGAAAGGCACCTCTGAAGGTGTATGCTGAATCCTCAAAGATTCTTCTAACCATCTGGATGGAAAAACTATTCTGTCTGTTTCAGAATAACAAATACTTTAAAACTGTTTCTTGTGAGTTGTTGTGAATTTTTTTTTCTATCCAGGTAGCCCAAAATGATGTCCTTGCTCTTAAAATTTCCATGCAGCATTTTGTGAGAGTTAACTCTGCAAGAAAACTTACATTACTTCTTCTTACATTACATTGCTTCTTCAATTCGGAAGAAGTATTAAGATCTTTTACCTAAGTGTAAGTTGAGGTACCACAGTATGAAAATACTAAATCATAAAGTTGAACATTGAACATTTTGCTTACGTGAAAGTACTTTCAGCAAAATAGATGTAACAAGTAAAAGTGCTCATTATGCAAAATAGCACCATTTAGAGCAGTTGTCTTATATACTATTGAAATATTATTACTGATTTGTTGATGTACAAGCATAATTTTAATTTTGTCAAAGTGACACTACATTTTAACATATATATGTACTGTAATGTAGAGAACTGATCATATGTTTACATGTAACATCTTAATCTTTAACTAGTAACAGGCTTACAATGCAGTAACTTTACCTTAAAAATATACTTGAGTAAATGTACTTTGTTACTTTCCACCACTGTGATAAACCTACAGTGCAAGAGGACAAATGGGACAATATTTAACACAACATACTCAAAATAAAACCATCATATACATAAGAACATAATAAAAGTATGAACCATAAGAGATTAGCTCAAAACAATATACTTTAAAGTGTGAGATTTGCTGATAATGTAACAGATGTAAACATTTTTAATTGTGGTTCACATTTAAAATGCAAATCATATGTCATCTCCTGCTACCATCTTTGTTTGTATTGCAACTTAGGAAACAGGGTAAACATCCTATTTACTGTGCAGCAGACAGCACATTTTTTTCTTCTGAACAGTTAAAAGACTCTCTGAGGACTCTGGAAATCCCTACAGTATAACAGTAATCATTAAGAAACAAAATTATGGGTTTTTCAAAGATTGCAGAGTAATTATTTTTTTTGAGGAAAATAGCTCTGTGACTCGAATGTAATAGTAATACATGCAGTGCACAAACGGGTGCTAAGCTTGTGTGAACTTGAGCCATTTGGAGGAATCCTTTACAAGGCCTGATCGATCATAGCTAACACGTTGATTGGGTTTTAAGTCTCTTAAGTGAAGTTGTAACCTGAGACTTGAAGTATACTGCTGTAACACATGTTCAAACCTGACCTTGCTCCATCTTCTTTGTTGGTGACAGAACCTCACAGGTAAACTTTAAGTGGCATCAGCATTTTGTGAGTGAAACTGTTTGTCAAAGGTGAGCTTGACAAACTTTTGTCATATTTCCTTAACAAGCAGAGGCCACACCGCAGCTGCCAAATCCGGGGATTGGACTCCTTGGATTTGCTGTTGCCTGGTTAATCTCATTACAAGAATGAATTAAAGGGAAAAATTGCTGACGACTTAGATGGAGCCCTGAGGAGGTCATATCAGACAAGACAGAAGTATTGTCTAGTCCTCCCTAATCCCTTCACACACAACACACACACACACACACACACTCTAAAACCATGCATATTCAGTTGCACAAAGCAGGTGAGATGTTATGAGACTTGTACAGTAAGTGGTGAGTGGCAGGTTTTTCTTATTGGTTTTAATTACTTTTGGTTTCATAAGATCACATGAAAAAAGATGGTGGTTGAAAGGATAAAATTAAATAAAAATGAATATATAGAAATATAGAATGTAGGCACATGTCAATGCAGCTGATTAAAAACAAGAGGCCGATTCACCATATATTTTAGCATTTTTTTCATTATTTTCAAGTGTTATTTACAGAATCTGGGCTAATTATTAGGTTAATTATACAGATTTCAAGGTTGTTCCTCTAATCGCATTGGCCTTTAGATTAATTACTTACTGGGGGATCAGTAGCGTTTTACACTGTTTACTGCCTACATTTGCATGACAATGTGAAAAAAATTTGCATTGCGTGATGTAAAATTTTATCTATGTGCATGAATGTTAGGTTTGTTCCTGTAATTTCTGATCACATATTAATATTATATTGTATACTCTACAAAATAGAATATGTCGATTTTGTGCTTTTACAAGAATAACTGCAGAGTAAATGTTACTTAAAAAATGTAAATTCAAACCAAAACCAAATTAGTCACAAAAAGAAACGTAAGAAATATTGAAGAGGAGAGTGGGAAGTAGTGAAAGAGTAAGTTTTAATTGACTTACCTTTAAGTTCACGCCAGTAAGCAGATCTTGGAACTGGTTTTGTCCCAATTCCAATAAAGAAATAAGTCAGAAATTTAAATGAAAAGCCTTTGGAGAGCTCACAGAACTTGCCTCTCTACTGTCCCTCTTTCACTGACAACTTAATGGCCTCCCACTAACCAGCCAACTGGTCACGGTGCAGTCTGCCAGCTAGCTGCCTTAACTAAAAAAGACCTTTTAAATACCAATTCATTTCATCTCCATTAGCTGGCCTTATCTCCTGTGGTAAGCCCTCCCTGTCCTGACATCACTGTGATCTCCCATCCAACTGCTTGCCGCACCTTGCAACTGATGTGTAATTACTGAAGCAGCACTGGTCCTAAGCATGGAGTGCTAAACCTCTTTCAACATTTACCTCACTAATCCCTTGTTAGCACTTTAGGCCATAGTTAAGACACCTAAATGCTCGGCTTCCTTTTCCAGTGGCAAAATGACCAACCCCTCGTCAACTGCCCCACGACCACATGCAGAGAAGCTACGTGATGCGGCTTGTAGACTTTATAAACCGTAGAGATCAGTCTTGTTTTTGTTTTTCTTCACGTCTAGTTTGGGTGTCAGAAGTATTGTGCTCCTCAGGGTGCCAAATGGTTGACCCAAACATGCTTGGTGGTAATTTGGTAGAAATCCGGCTAAATGTTGGCAGGATCATCCTCTCAGACCTCTTAATCTGACAGTTTGTGCTCACCAGCCGCTTACAGCATGGACCTGCACTTCTTCTTTGAATTATGCCTGGTGGCAGCTAGGTGTACACAACTGGTGGACTGGGTGGTGATTTTATACACAGTCTATGATCAGGACACTGCTGTGTTGTTTACCTTATACATGTACATATACTCTCAGATGGCAGTTTATTAGGTGAACCCAGATAAAACTAATGCAGTTTAATATGACAGTCCTGCAATAATTCCTCCCTTCATGAAGACTGTTCTTCATACTGCTAGGGAATAAAATTCATGTTGAATCAGGTGGAAGTTTATTTCTTATTTTACTTCGTTTTTGGCCCCCTGAGTTAGAATTAAATATATTTCACCTAAAAATACTAGTATCAGTCTATGAAATATCAATCATGTGCAATTTGGAAGCTCACATCAGGTTTCTAAATCTTCCAGATTCCCAGGAAAAAATGCAAATGGTCCATGTCGGTGAAGATTCTCAGTCATCTGGGTCATGGTTATCCATGAAGAGTGGAATCAACGGCAACTGGACTTCGCTGTTGGTACAGTATCTCTGGTTTTGATGAGCTCTTTATAAATAAACTTTATGATAATGATTATTATATTATCACTTGGCAACGATGGCTGATTAAAGATTGTGGAGAGGTGGCATTGATCTGGTTGGTCAGTCCAGACTGAAAAAGATTCAACAGCTTTTAGGTGGATTACCATGACATTTTGTGCAGACATCCACTGTTTCATAGAAGATGAATACTAATGACTTTGGTGATAGTCTGACTTTTCATCTAAACCTCTAAAATAAAAGCAGAATGACTGTTTTGGTTTTGAGTTAAATGTCTGGAAAGCTATTTCATTGATTTTCATGAAAATCCCTTTCTCTGGTGCCATCACATCAAAGTGTTAAAGGCCCCATGTTTTACACTTTTCTAGTCTTTTCTTTGAAGTTTTGATATACATAAGAAGATATTTGGTTTTAATTACCAAAAACTGTCTCAATATAGTTTCACACCTCCTTTCTCTCCTGTTCTTCATAGAGAACAAGGCATTTTGTGTTGGACTCTGAGCCTTGCTTCAGATTGGCTGGCTGTTTTCTGAGTGACACATGACCAGACCAACCATAGGTAATGTACTGGAACCTATAACTCTGGCTTGGTAAAACTCACCAGTAAATACAAATGGTGATGGTCAGTCAGCACAGAAAAGAGCCGCACAGACCTTCAGAAAAGAAACACTTTAGCCACTGGTCTCCAATATAGCTATCTTTGGGAATATTATGCAACAATATATTGACTTCCCGACTTCCAAAAATATTTCATCATTTACTCAAGCTTTTTTTTAGCCTTGTAGCTTACACATAAGTTGTGTGTTCCTACCCTGTAATATGAACCACAGGAGCGTCTCTTGAAATAGCACCGTTCTTCATTCTTTTTGAATGATAGAATTTGACACATTTTCTAGTTTGTTCTCAATATTGCATTTTTGGGTTCGCCTGACTTGTCCTATGTCATGCTGATAGTCGACTTTTTATCTATTATTTTTCCATCAATTATTCAGCTACAAGTCTACTACCCCTCATACAAAAAGGAGCCGTGCTGGGTTTTCCCCTGGAGATGGTCCAGGCTGCCGCAGGGACAGTTTTCAGATACTTTGTGGCTCATTATCCTGCTGAAGCTATCCCTCTGACAAGAGGATGTGCACCTGGTCATCAGCAATGCTCACTGGTGCACTGTGACACTCAAATGAGACTCATTTGGTACTAAGGGGCTTGATGTGTGCCAGGAAATCACTAACTACACCATTATAGCACATTACATTACACATTGCACCATCAATGTGCCTTTGACACGGGGCATTTAGACTCTACTCTCAGCATATTACAAAAGATGTGCAGATCCAGAAATGTGTTGGACAGGGTGGTGTTTCTTTGCTCTTCTGTGATCCAGGTGTGTTGATCAAGTATCCACAATAGCCTCATCCCTTTAGCATGCGTGAGTTGTGTGTAGAGAGGTGCCATTCTGAGCCGTGGGGACAGCTGTTGGTTAAATGCTAACGTGCTCACAAGGTCAACATGCTGATATTTAACAGGTATACTTACCAGGTTCACTATCTAAAATTAGCATCCATGCCACCATGCCGATATTTCAGACAGAATACAGAATAACAGCAAATGTAATTAGTAGTAATTAGACGTAGACAGGAGAAGAACATTGTATGTTTCTGCAGCTGTCCAGGCGACAAGTGAGGCTGATAATTTTACTGAAAAGAGAAAGAAACACTAATAAAGGACTTAAGAATTAAGTGAACAGAGCATTAGGACATGTAAACCGCTAATTTAGGAATCTCCTAGGTGTAAGCTTTTTATAAGGGATTTTCTGTCCATCTTGTTTGCACCCAGCATTACAGAGTCACAGTGAGGCGAAAGGATCAGAGCAGGTTTAACCTCGAGAGAAACAGGCTCAGCTATAAATTCACTGGGTCAGTGTGGACGTGGACACCATACATCTTCTAATTACAGTAACCGCCTGGTGTCCGGATTGCCTCCATTTCCTGTATTCTTTCCCACCAAATGACAACTGTACTTAAGCTGTAATCCCTCTAAGGTGGAAGCATTACGTCTTTTGCGCCTGATTGAGATCTTGTTTAGGTCTTGATTACCGTAGGATTCCGTAGGATCAAGAATCCCTGAAATAACGGGAAAAGCCTTGGATCCTTTTTATAGTACATTCAGAAAATACCTACTGACACAGTGACCATTTTGTACGAGGACAAATTCTGTGCAAATATGATGTTTTTATGCATTTTATCATAACCAGTAAATGCTAAAAATACATTATTGTGCTTCTAATTGAAGACAGGTGATCATGAAAACATCAGTAGGTTTAAGTTATTTTTGCCAAATGTTTCTTTGTTGGTAACAAGAGAAAGAGTCTACAGTCATGTTAGTGGTTCTGTATGGCTACTGTCAATGTACTTTGTACTGTCAAAGTGTTGAGAAATTTCACTCAGAACCACGAATGCCAGTTTCAATGATACTAATCGTAATGACCAAAGTCATTAGGATTAGGACATTAATGTCTGCACAAAATTTTGATGCCAATCCAACTGATAGTTATTTCGATCTGAACTAAAGTGATGGACCGGCCAACTTTAATCGAGACTTTAATAACCTACTGCAGACCAGTTCTTCATGATGTTACGCAACATCACTATACATTACCTAACTAACTAATTATTTGCTTAAATTCTAGGAAGCTATTATTAACAGAAGTCAAGGTCTGTGTACTACGCTAATGTGACTTTTACACTAATCTGTCAATCATCTCTTTTTCTGCCAGAGGCCAGTTTAAACACAAAATACTTATGTGAACAGGTGCCAGTTTCCACACACACTCCACAACTTTCTCAGTGTCGCCTCACATGTAAATATTAAGGAGGGGCTGCAGAAGATGAAGGTCCCTCAGCTATAAAAACCCATCAAAACCCAGACAATCACTGCTACCCGGTAATACAGGTAAGCAAGTTGCAGCTATGATTCTCTCATACTGTCTACTGGTGTCTGTTCTTGTGAATACTTTACAAAAATGCTTTGTATTTTTTATTCTAAAAACTGAATAACTGAACTGCCTGTTTTTGTTTTTTTGTTTTGCTCTCTACAGGCTGTGGAGAAAAAATGAATGCCATCCAGGTGATTTCCCTCACTCTGCTGTCCGTCCTGGCAGCCAATGCTCAGGTCATCATGCCAGGAAGATGCCCCAAGCCTGCTGTTCAGGAGAACTTTGATGCTGCCAGGGTGAATACCAAACCAATTTACACTTCACTATATGCAAGCCTGAATTTTTCTGCCTTTTCTTGTCTTTAAATTCCATAATTGAACAAAATGGGCCTCTCAGGGTGAAATTTTGGCACTGGATAAAAATTTGGCTCTTGATATCTAAAGATACGTCTCTCCTCCTTAGTAATGAACTTGTCAAGCTTGATGTAATGCTGTTGTATTCCCTGTGCAGTATCTTGGTACATGGTATGAAATCCAGAGACTGCCACATACCTTCCAGAAGGGTGAGTGCAGCACTGCCACCTACAGCCTGAAAAGCCCTGGAGTGGTTGGTGTTCTCAACAGGGAGCTGCTGTGAGTTCTGTGTCTACATCTTTAATGGATTGCTGGAAGTGGTGGAAGAAGTAGTAGTATAGGAAGACTTTATAAAGACTCTGCTATGCCTTTTGGAGCTGTAACTAAGACATTAAGTTGTTTCTACTGTTTATGTCAGCGTAACGGAAATACCTTTTGACATTTTAATGTTCGTCTCTTTTAGTGCTGATGGGACCATTGACTCCATCAGTGGCTCTGCCATGGCCAAGAACCCCTCTGAGCCTGCCAAGCTGCTTGTCTCCTTCTTTGAGAGTGAGGATCCCTAAGTTATTACAAACCTTCTCTGGGACAAGTGACAGATTATTCCAGAGAAGGTTGTCTTTAAAGACGTCTGTGCAGATGTAGGATATTGGGTTGGGTTTGAAAACTTGCAATTTTCAGAGATAATTGTGTACTTGACTGTGCTCCCTTTACACCACCAGACTCTCCTCCTGCTCCTTACTGGGTTCTGTCCACCGACTATGACAACTACTCTCTGGTCTACAGCTGCACTGATCTGGGCGTGCTCCATGTGGAGTTTGCCTGGATCATGAGCAGGGAGCCCACCTTGCCTGAGGAGACCATTGAGGAACTGCACAGCACCCTGTCCTCCATCGGAGTCAGTGTGGACAAACTCCTCACCACCAACCAGGATGCAGCTTACTGCAGCTCCATGCAGCAGTAAACAGACTGAGAGAGATAATCCTGATTCATCCTGCAGACCTACATACCGCTGTTTGTTGTGCATTATGGTACTTAGGAATGTTCTCTCACTGGGGGACATTTGTCTGTCTCATGCAAAGTCAATGCAATAAACTTATTTAAACAAAGGTGCAGGTTTTGGTGCCTGTTCTGTGGACCTCTGTGGTGGTCTCGTGAAATGACTTGTTTAAATCAGTTGTTCCCAACTTGGGGGTGTGGAACCCAAATGGCTGCTTGATAGGGTCACAACATGGTTAAAAGAATAGTAAAGTGGCAAAAAAAAAACATTTCTGGTGCGCAAAATTGTTTTTTTTTTTTTTCTTATAATTTTTCATTTATTTATTACTTACTGGATAATACTGCATCTTCTGATGTCAAATAAAGTGTATGAATAATCACTCTTTGGATGAGCTGATCACAAGGGGTACCAAGAAGACGTAGGGTCACAAGCCTAAAAGGCTGAGAACCAGAAGTATGTACTACTGGTTCTCAGTAGTACATGCTACTGGTACAATTAAAACTGGTTTTTAACAACCAGTTTTAATTGGACTGTACAATAGTAGCAATTATTTCCCTCCTTTATTGAGCAGTAAACTATTACTTTTAATTGTCCAATTACAGTTGTAAACAAATACTAAATGGTACTTTTAGTGGCCTGTTTGGTTTTTTTTTGTCATTGGTGAAAAAATATTTTTTGGCTGTCAAGTCATTCATTAACCTCCCACATTGTCACCAACCTTAAAAATAGAAAGTAGAAAAATGTGTCACACTATCAAAGACTTCAGTGTCCATGTAGCTTCACATTACATTCAAATTTTCTTGCTGGAGAATCCTGGTGGCCAAGTGATTAATATGTCATACATGTTTTTCTGCATTTATACAGTTATCATCAAATGAAAAGGTAAAAATGCAAAAATGCCACAAAATTATCTGTAAAAATAGGAAACTACTGTATTTTTTATATATGAGACCCGTTGTTAAAAACGCAAATGTTGATGCCTTCACGTGACCATTGAAATATGAATTACAAACCTAATATTACTGTTATATTAAAATTCTGAAATGAAACCAAAAAGAAAATCTACATTTTTAATAAAGAAGCTCAGCAAAGCTTATGAGGAGATATGTGAGAATAAAGCATTGCTGCTTTACAGTTAGACTATAACATGGTTGGGCATGTATTATTTAGCATTTCAATTCAACTCACAACACTGTTAAGTTCAAATTTACATTAGAAAAAAACATTCATCTGTACCTGATAAAGAGTCAGTTTGGGATCAAAATTTTTCTAATATAGTCATAGAAATTTCAATGGAATCATTTCAGTGTTGTAAGTCCTTAAGGGGTTGAAATCACAGTTTTTTGGACTCAACAACTGGACAAGGAGGGTTTGTGTATTTGGGTTAGGATTGGGGTATTGCATAATGATTTTTTAAAGTTTTCTGAAATGTGAATTGTAGTACTGACATTCTGGTACTTTAAATCCTACTAGATGTTTTTGTTGTTCAGAATGAGTTCAAGGTCTCAAGACAAAACACACACGCATGCATATCTCTTCTACAGGTTTATTGCAATGACTTTGCATGACGTCGACAGGGCGAGGCATACCACACACTACTTATGGTGAGTCATGCCATAAGTCCATGTCGTCCTGTATCTCACAGTCCTGTAGGCTGAAACAGGAGTATCTCTGTTTACTGGGTCATGGCGCTGCAGTAATCTGCATCCTGGTTGGTGGGGACCATCTTGTCCACATTGACGCCGATGGAGGACAGGATGCCGTGCAGCTCCTCGATGGTCTCCTCAGACAGGGTGGGCTCCCTGCTCAGGATCCAGGACAGCTCCATGCGGAACAGGCCGAAGTCAGTGCAGCCGTAGACCAGAGAGTGACCCTCATAATCAGTGGAGAGCACCCAGTAGGGACCAGGGGGAGATGCTACAGGAAACAAGTTAAAACTTTCACAACTGCTGGAACATTCAGTACACAAGTAATTACTTATGATAACTGACTGAACTTGAAGGTTAAAATATATTTCTAATGAATTAGACATCTTTACTTTCAAAGAAGGAGACCTCCAGCTTGGCAGGCTCAGCAGGGTTCTTAGCCTTGGCAGAGCCGACGATAGAATTAGTGGTTCCATCGTCCCTGAAGAAATGTAAATAAAACATGAAAGACATTCGAGTCAAGAATTTCCATGTTTTGAAAACATTGAAAATGAAAGTTGAAATTGATTGTATATCCCCCCCTTTTCACTGCATTTTCTCATTTCATAGATTAGACAAAGTACAACAGATCAGTCTGTGATCCTGTGTGTTCATGAGAAAGGAATAGTCAATACACCTGATGCAGAAAGGTAAAAAAAAATGTACAGTGTGGCTCTGGAACGGCAATAGCAATAGAGTGGATAAAAAAGACTTCAAATGCTGTGAGACAAAGACCAGTAATTGTATCTGTAAAAAATCTTAAGTGTATGCGTTTAGACAACATGTACTCACAGCAGCTCCCTGTTGAGGACCCCGATGACTCCAGGACTCTTCGGGCTGTAGGTGGCAGTGCCGCACTCACCTTTCTGGAAGGTTGTTGGGAGCTTCTGGATCTCATACCACTTACCAATGTACTGCAGAGAAAGTATAAGATTTCACACACTGCACAAACCTCTACCAAATATACATAGCACAGATGTCTGAAAGTGTGGGCTGCACGTCACATGCTGTAGAGCAGGAAAGATGAAGAATAAACAAAGAGATTAGTATTCACCCTGGTTGCATCAAAGTTAGCCTGAACAGCAGGCTTGGGACATTTGCCGAACTTCAAGATCTGAGCGCTGGCTGCTAGAACAGACAGCAGAGTCAAGGAAATCACCTGCATGGCCTTCATCTTACCAGCACGACCTGCAGAGAATAAAACAGACAGCACATTTACTGAGGCAATCTGCTGCTCCAGAGCTCAGTGAACAAAACACACATTTTTGAAAATCTGCTACAAAAGGAAAGAACGGGGGACATGCATAGAAACTGATGTACGAAGGGGCAGAGTGATGGCTGCAGCCTGCTCACCTGTATGTAATCAGCTACTACCTGTGTGCAGGACTTTGAGTTTGTGTGGGTCTTTTATAGATCTAAGAACCCGTAGCTTCATCATTGATCGCATTTTTTGGCCCCTCCTCTGTGTTTTCATGAAAGGCTGTGGTGATGAGTGAGTGTGAGAGCTGGCACCTGTTCAAATGAAGTCACTGTTCAAACAGGCCTCACTCCAACGACAGGTCAGTGATGTTATCAGGTCTTTGTAGTAATGAATGCATTTCGTTCATGAACCACCGTCCATTCATTTCACTGATATTATTTTTCCAAAGGAATTTCAGCCAAAAGATAAATATGTCAAAATTACAGCCAAGATACAGTATATAATAAACACAAGAAAGATCTAAAGTTACATAAAAGATTAAAAAACAAAAATCAATATTCTAATAGACAGTAGCATCAAAGCAGCAGTCATGCTGGCAAACTGATATTCTGTGAATTTAAAATTTTGTTGACTTCAGAGGCAGCCTTTCCCCTCCTTAGGTCTGCTTGATTTTAAAATTAGCAACTGCTTGTTTGCATAGCTTAAATATTTTAATCTTTTCCCTTAAAATTGCCGTTTTTACACATTTGGTTTTGAATATATCAAACAAACAATATGAAAAATGTTAATTAAAGAGCTTTAGAGTCGTAGGTAGACAGATTTTATCTTTGGTCAGAGCCAGGGTAGACCACGGGGGGAGTTGTAGGTTTCAGCAGTGAGGATCACTTCCGCGTTCAAAAAGCTGCAGTTCCTCGGCCGCCGCTGGGGGCAGGCTCCAGAAGTGAGCAATTCTCCATTGACCCCCATGTTTAAATAGCCAACTTTACAGCCTAAAAATAAACATATTTACAGCCTGGTACATTTTTTGTTTTTGGTCTCTATTGATAATTTCCACCTCCGTGAACACTGTGGGGCGGGTGAATTTTTTTTGTACCACAACCGTTTTAGTGTTATTTAGGATTAAAATTCTTACATAAATTAGGACGTAGTTAGGTTGACTGACAGCTCCACAGACAGGCACTGGCAGTTAGCCCTTTGCTAAATCATCGGCTGGGCTAGGCGGCTAGCTCCGGCGGTTGACATGGGCTGCAGTGTCCGTGTTTGTTTGCCAATGTTCGGATAGGTTTTTGTGACATGTAGGGCTTGTTGACTGGACTAACCGACCGTCGAAGGAGTCTGTCTCGCAGTTTTTTCGGTAAGTCAATTTCTCACAATTTTACCTGGATGTTTGCACTAATTAGCATGTGTTAGCATATTTTGCCGCTGGCTTATGACTTAATTGCCGATTTATGATCGCTGCTGATACAGATAGAGGACCGGAGCAGCTAATGTTAGGAACTTTGTTGCGGTGTGTTCCGTGCTCTCAGAGCGGGAATACTTGGCTACAATTTTATTTCGTCTCATTTTTCTGTTTAAAAAGTCCGACATTGCATGGACAGAGTAGCTCTGTCAGTAAGCCGCTGCTGTTGTTTGTGTGCTGCTGTAACTGTAAGCGGATAGTGGATGGAGGCAGCGGTGAAAGCCGGTAAATGTTAACTATTGCTCCGAGCTAAGTGGCCGGGTTCTCCGCCGGCTAACCCCGGCTGACCGTAGAGTAACCGCCTCTCCGCCAAATATGGACAGTACACTCTCACTAAAATCCAAAATGGCGCAGCTCAAATGCCCATAGTTTGGTGATAAAACCGACTCCCCGAAACCAGTGGGGACGTCACGGGTGCTACGTCCATGTCTTATACAGTCTTTGGGGTAGACATTTGCCTACTATGTGCCGAGCTAGTTAGCTAGCTAGTTAGCTAGTTAGCTGCTAATCGTAGTTTAATTTAAAAACAAAAGTTTTATTGATCTTCTCAACAAAACCTTGCCAAGAAATCGAATATGTGAATTAGCCACCCACTTTCACTACAGTGGAAGAATATTTTTCTTGGGAATTTTGTAAGGAGCTACGTTGAAAATATAAATAACAATGATAATAATCAGCTATTGCTCTAAAGAAGCTATTTTCAAAGAACCAGAGTTGATGTACGAGAGCAGTAAATGTACCGAGAGAGGGCATTTATGTTATTATTTACCACAACAAACAAAATACAAAATCGGCTCCACTGCTGCCAGCATCAGTCTTTCCATCTTCAGACATAAGTGCAGTCTCAGGGGAACACTTACTGCTCCTCTCTGCTTTTACAGATCTCAGGTTGTCCTCTCAGTGTTTAGGAGAGCACACAGGTGTAAAAAAAAAAAAAAAAAAGATTAATTGAGCACAGGTGCTTGTGACTTTTCCTGATGCACTGCTCCCACACCACTGCAACTCTCTCTGCCTCTGGTCTCACTTTTAATCTCTGCCTTGCTTTTACAGAGAGCTTTAAGGCTCTCGAAAAGCACTTGTACTGGAAATAGGCTGACAGTGAAGTGGCTGAACTGCTCCTCTGTTTACCAACAGAGACAAAGACCTTCAGGACACAAAACGCTCATTAAAAACATCATCATAAGCAGTACAAGAATCATTAAAAGCGAAATGGTAGTGTACACAACTGTTTCTAACCTTGAATATTTATCCATTAATTATTGCTGTTTGGTGTGTTATCTGCATTCTCAGTTTGGTAACGGTTGGTCTAGTAATGTGTAAGAGAATAAAACTGTTTTCATACAGCAAAAAATGTGTTTACCTCCTTTAAGTAAGCTTTGAAATTGTTTTTCAAAGCTTACTCCAGAACATTCAGAGGCAGAGATGTTCTTTGATTCAAAGCCAATGTTTTAGTTTGTCAGAGATGAAAAGATCAAATTCTAGGGCATTTATTTTTTGTTATTCTAGCAAATGTTTTTTTTTTTTAGTTTATCTCCACTTGTTATATAACAAGACTGAGAGTCCACAGCCGTACTATCTGCTCTGTGAGGCTGTACTGATGCTGCATTCATGCAGTGTTGTCAGACTTGAACAGGAAAAACATCCCTTATTGCGACCTGAGAGTGTTCACGCATTATTCAAAGGTGGTTAGCTCTAGTACTAACCTTGAAGTCGCACCAGATAAACAGTGCTTTGTATTTGTTACCAGGTACAAACAATGTGTAGTTCCCCAAAAATGAACTGAATTGATTGTATTAGTGTCATTGTTGTGTTGTATTTTGATGTTACATGCAGTGGTGCATTTGCAGCCATTCTGCAAACAGTTTATTGACATGTCTGTGTCGAGTCAGAAAGGATAAACCCTCTGGGGGTTATCCTGCCCCCTTGGGTGCACAACACTAGAGTGGCTGAAAACATATCAAAATCAAAGCTTAATTTTAATTTCCCAGTTCACCTTCATTCGTTTGATTTTAATCAAAACCACTTCCATTCAGCCTAATTTACAACAATTGAATTGTATTATAGTGCATGAATGGAATGTCACAGATTCAAGTTCTAGCCATGACAAAGTGGAATTTCACCTGCTATGTGACCCCTGACCTTCCAATGTGACCCATTCTCAGGCATGTTTGACCAAAACCATAAAAATAAAGCAATGGGCGTCTTATCTTTGTTAAAGGATAACTACATACTGTATCAGCTTAACCAAAGGTTCACCTCAGTCATCTGGTGATAACACCAACCAGCTTACACCATCAATCACTTATTCCTTGTTTCATGAATGCAAAGAGGGCAAACAAATGTAAGATCTTTTTTTTTTTTTTAAAAAGTCATTAATTTAGCGCAACAATAAATATGTCCTGATGACCTTCCTTTAAAACATAAAATACATGTTAGTTATAACTGTCAGAACGGTTCTTGTGAATATTATTTGTGGTCTTGTTTTGTTCTGTAGTATTGGAAGCTGTCAAGCATTTCTGAAAGCACAACCACCCAGTCTCTACTTTCCACAACTTCTGCACAAAAGCATGATGTAATATACCATATTTACGCCAATTGTTAAATATTAACCTTGATACAACTCTCCAAATTTTACTGAAGACATACATCAGTTCTGTGTGTACCGAATGTGACTATCTCTGTATATATTTTTTGTCTATTGGACAAACTAAGTCAGCTCATTTTAATCCTCAGTCAGTTTGGATGTTGTCCAAAATCCTAGATGTGGCCTATCACAGTCCACACAAAACACCCACGCCATGTTTTTGTCCACATGAACATGTGAGCGCAGCAAACAAATTGAACGTTAATATTTTTACTTGACAGATTTCGTCTCAAATCAGATTTCTGCTCAAATTTCCTTGTAACTTGTTTAATAGTTAATCAAATTACTTTTTTTCACTGACAAAGTAGTTCCTTTGATTTTCCCTTTATTTTTTTTGACAACTCTTAAAAAAAAATACTATGATACTGCACCAGTTATCTGAAAAGCTGTCAGTCCTTTCAATTGAGGTGAAAGGCCACAGATGATGTTGTGACCTCTGTTGTCCCTCAGCAGCAGGAAATATTCTCAAGCTCTGTATGTGTGTTGCAGCACATGTGAAGACATTTTCACTTTAACCTACAGAGCGTGTGTGTGTACACAGGTGTCAGGAGCCCCCTGCGTGACTCCATGTGTAGCGGCATGTGAGTCCATACTGCGGCTGTCACGTAATGCTTCAGTCAAGTGTGTTAATCTATGTTTCCAAATATGATGTTTGTTTGTTTTTCATTTAAAGAGACTATATGACTTTTTTGATCAGTTGTAAACATTTGACAAACATGAGAAGCCTGATTTTAGCGATGGATTATTTTCATTTTTAGGTCAAAATCTGTACAGTTTAACAGCTCAGCATACATTTAGACTTACAAGAAGAAAAGTACAGATGTTACTGATAACATTAACAAGGGCTCAGTTTTAAGGCAGCCAGGGCCCCAAAGTGGTCAAATACTCAACTGATGCAGGTTTATACAGGCTGCTAGGATGGCTAGCAGCCCAGTGAGTTTGGCTTTTATTCTTGTAGAAAAAAAATCAGGTTTGGGTTTGTTGATCAATGAAATATGGAGGTGGAGCTGGGTGTTTCCTCAGAAGAGAATGGGTGTGTCCACACAAAGAGTTATGTGGGGAGGAGGGCTTTCCGACAGCATGGCTTGGATTGGCTGGTTAAGTTTAAGGCTGGGTAGTTAACACCAGTAATGAGCGCCATCTACTGAAACTCAAACTTTATGACCATATATCAAATAACAAAAACATCTCAGCACTAAACAACTGTGGGAAATGAAGTGAAGCACCTCACGTAGAGCCCAAAATAGAAAAAAGTCTCCATGTGATAAAATATGGAAACAAAAACTATTACAAAACAAGTATATGGTCCAATTTTTTATTTTTTTTATTTTTTATTTTTTTGCTAAAATGCTCCACTCTAACTCTCTATACATTCCCCTTCTTTAATATTCCTTACCCTTTTGATATTTTTTCTTTTTCCAAGTAAAAATATGCCAGTGTGGTTGGTTCTTTCCTTGATCATCCACTGACCAGTGGAGCTCGCAGCCTCCATCCATGGAAAAAAAAGGAAACAGTGCCTGTGCTTTAACTAGGCTTTGATGTATGCGGGTGCAGCTGAGAAGTCATTCCTCTCTGAAGTGTATTAGCTGGAAATTGAACCTTCTGATCTTTTTCTTCTTTAATTTAACCTTGTTTGTAGCCACGGGGCTTTGTCTGGAAGCAGACAGGATTTAATGGTATTTGGATTTAATTGACACTGTTTGGTTTAAACTGTTTTGAGTGTGGAAACAGCTTGAGCAGACTTGCACTTTTAAACATTTCTTTTGGTTTTCTTTGTCTGTGTGTATTTTGCAGCATTAGGGTCGTGACCAGAAGCACTGCCCAATTTTAAAATGGATAGTAATGATTTTTTTTTTAATAAATTGATTAGGTTGGCACTGGGTCAACGCTTAAAGGATTACTGTGCCAATTTACCTTACTTTAACCAGTATGTAGTATATCATTTTAATAGACCAACAGCAGCAATAATTGGCCCGTACAACCCTTTCTGTGTGCCTGTTATATTAAAGTGACTGTCTACAGCTGTAGGTGTGGGTGAACTGCACAGAGCAGTGACTCTGTTCTGAGACGTCAGAAAAGGGTTGAAATATGAGGAATCAGGAGCCCTGGATGTCTCTGAGTCATAAGTGACCAATGCTACTTGATGTGTGTAATTACGAAAGATGTGGCTCGGTGAGGACATGATGCTCTGTGTAAAAATATTAAACACTGATAGATAAACCAGTACTGGTCAAATTTGGGTAATTTCACAGAGAGCAATTTTTTTTTTACCTTCATCACACTCACACAGTTACACACATTCACACTTGGAAGCCATCCAGTGCAACCACAGTCTGACCCCGAGTGGCCCCTAAACAGATGGAAAGTCAGGAGATCACCAAAAATATCTGCAGGGGTAGAGGCAGAAGAGATATATCACCCTGAACCACAAATAACCTGTTGGTGGCGCTTGTCAGACTCAAAGTCAGAGGATCACCAAAGCTTTTATAGTTCCTCCTGAACAGAAAAGCCTGGGAATTGCAGTCTGGACCAAAGTGGAGGAGCAATCAACATTGCCACCTCTAGAACCACACAGCTATCAGGGATAAGAGTTACAGTCCTGATCTATCAAATGGGGCAGTAAGCTAACGTGATCTGAACATGACAATATATTATTGAATTAGATCAAATCTAATTCATTTAGTTAATTCCTTTGTATAACCAAGTAGGACATGTTATTTCTTAGGTTTGAAAATAGACTGGATCACTTGCTTTCCTCAACTTTAAAATGGATTTTATTTACTTAGAAGCTGTTGTGTCTTAAAAAAAAAAAAAACATTGTCCAGCTTTGCAATCAGCAAACTTCTTCAAGAAATCCTCAATTATTAAATGGAAAGGTTAAAAAAAAAAATCCACATTCCTTCCCATCTGAGGCAGGAGAGCATCCAGATTGTTTTATAACATTTCTACTGACATGTCACCCATGACTCCAATTAGCTAATAGTTTACTTCATGTCTGAAATAAGGTTGACTCCACACAAAGACACCCATTGATGACATAGAGTCGCATTACTGCAAAACCTCGCAGAGAGCAACATCTCCAATTCAAACACCAGGATTTGTCCAAGGGAGAGAACACGTATCTGAACCACCAGGCCACAGAGGTAAGACAAGTCGTTTAGTGATGTATATATATAATAAAACAATAAAACAGATCACTGTGGATCATTAGCACATTGTGACAGGGACAAATAATGTTTGTTTGCCTGAACTGAGGTTGTGTTCTTTTGTACTTGAAGATTTTAGGTAAACTGATATATTTAATGACTTTTTACTTTTGATAATATTGTGAATGTATAGCTCTGATTGTCAGTGATTACCCTTCTTCTGTCTTGACTTTTTATGCCTCATTTACACATAGATTTGATGTTTTCACTCTGCAACTTTCATTTTGTGACCTATTTATGCTTTTTTGCAGGTAACAAAGGCCTGTCTCACTATGAAGCTATCTTTGGCTCTGGTTTTTGCATTTGTTGTCCCGCTCATCAGGGCTCAGGTGCCCCACTGGGGACCGTGTCCAGAACCAGCTGTTCAACCTGGGTTCAACCTCAAACAGGTACAAACAGAAAACCTCTTTGTACAGAAAATAGTTTAGGGTGTGGATAACATATGTCAATACTGTTGTATTTGATTTTTAGTCAATAAGAGGTGGCCATTTTATAGCAGCAGAAAAATAGCAAGTCATCTTAACATTGTTTAGTGACAGTCTTGAAGACCAATAGTGGAGGAAGTTGCTGGGGCTGAATTTCTTCCCCAGTACACCACTGGACAAACTCCTCGCATCTACATTTTAGGACACAACTGCTATGAGTTCAGATGTTTTCAGTTCATCAGATTAGCCAGATGCTTAACATGACTGGACAGAATGATCACTGGTTTGTATTGAGATGATGGTTTTGTGTTTGTTGCCTGAGGGATTGATGGGCAGTGTTTTCTGTACATGAGCTGTTAGCTTTTAGTTGTACGCTGTTTAATGCACCATCATCCTGTAGATTACCACTTGTGGCTGCAGAGGTCGCTGTTGCCGCTGTTCAGCAAAGTTGCACAGTGTTGCTTTAAGTAAAAATACAGAAATACTATGAGCTGAAAGTAAATTTTACTATTGTAGTTTGTCACCATGGACATAATATAAACTGTTTTACATACTGGTGAGAATTTAAGGACACATCATGTCTTATAACATAATGACATTTTTTATGTTAAATCCAAACCTGCAAAGTAACTAGAAACTAAAGCTGTTAACTAAATGAAATGTGGTGGAGCAGTAGAATAATGTGACCTCAAAACAACAGTACTTGAGTGAATATAATTACTCCGCCACCGGTAAAGAATAGGTTTGATAAGACACCCACCATATGTTTTACTGAATTCACTAAAGCATGTAGATTTATTCATACTCTCCACTGAGTGATCTAAATTGCCTTTGAACGCCTGTGTGTTTTTGCCCTCACAGTTTATGGGAAGATGGTTTGAAATCGCCAAACTGCCGGCACAGTTTGAGAAGGGCCGATGCATTGAAACCAATTTCACTTTGAGGACAGACAACTCCATTCGAGTGGTCAGCTCTGAAATACTGTGAGTCCTATCTGCAATTGCTTTGTGCAAATGTGGAGTTAGGAGGTAATATTTACATGGTGTGTATTTGCCTTTAATCCAACATGAAATTTGACTGTCTGGAATAAAACAGCAAAGGAGAGCTGAGGAAAATCGAAGGGACTGGAGTCATAGAGGATATGAAGAATCCAGCCAAGCTGGGAATAAGTTATTCCTATGGTGAGTGTGATCACATTTGCTATAGTTCTGAAAATAACTGCTGATGCTGTGTCTTCTTCTCAAGGAGAAAACATTCCAGTGGATCTTCTTTTGATCTTGTTTTGTGCTCCTTAATGCCTATGCCTTCCCCACAGTCCTGCCCTACTCCCCTTACTGGATCCTGTCCACTGACTATGTGAACTCAGCCCTTGTGTACTCCTGCACGGATGTCCTGAGGCTCTTCCATGTCGACTTCGCCTGGATCTTGGGCCGAACACGAACCCTGCCGGACTCCACCATCGAGAAAGCCAAGGAGACCTTCGCCAACAACAACATTGACGTGAGCAGGATGATTGCCAGCAGGCAGCAGGGCTGTGACAAAACTCTCTGAGCAGCATCAGTGGAAATGCAACACAAGATGGCGCTGTTAGTGACAAGGAGGGAGAAGACGAGTCCAACTTTGATTAGTATTTTGTGGAAGTTGTGACCAGGAGGGTCGACTCAACTCTGTTACTCAGTTTGTTTATGTGTGGAACATAAAGCGTCCTTTTAAGACAATATAAATGTTTGCAGAACAAAATAACTGCATGCCTATACTGTATATTTTAGTAAGTAGTTTGATGTGAGGTTAAGTTTAACAGTAACTGAATACTAAGTCATAGTTTACCCACCTTTTTATTTAACACATCAGCACTGTTTGTGATATAATGAGTTGAGAGTAATGTTCTGCACAGATTTGTCAGTTCAGCATGTTCATTTTGTCACAATGAAAAAATGTTTGTTCTTTCATTTGCAGTATAACGTCATGGAATCCAGTAATACTGAGTAAATCTGATGTTTATAGCATAAATTGGAAACACAAAACATCTAATTAGAGTAAATAAAAGTCAGTTAAACTTACCTCGTGATCTTCCGTGATTCCTTTGTGCAATCTTTTATCACTCAAACTTTCTACAGACACTGGGATTCAAGCTACAATGAGTTATTAAGTAGAGGTTTGTAGTTAAAATTGTATTAAGTACAAGTACAAGAACCTCGAATCTGCACTAAAATACTGTTCTTTAGAAAATGTAGTTACTTTCCACCCCTTGTTTTATATGAATGATGAAACTATTTGATCCATGACAGCGGCGGAACCTTTGTCTCTTGACGTGAGTTTCACATCGGATTTATTTTCACACCAGATTATCCGTGTGGCTCCTGCTGCAGCTTTTATAGCTGAGAGAACGGGATCAAAATCTGTCAAAAAATTAAACAAATTTTTTTTAAATAAATACATCGCGTTTCTGTTCACCTATGCCACTAAAGGATCAGTCAAACTCAACCGCCATGAAACCAGCAGTGGACGAGATGTTTCCTGAAGGCGCCGGACCGTACGTGGATCTGGATGAGGTCTGTTAGCTCACTAGCTAATTCATGTGATCAGCAATGAACTCGGTAGCTGTAACAACCACCTTTCTGCCTTTGTTCTAACCCTTTTTACAGCCTGACACTTTCATTGTTCATTAGCTATTTAATGTTAGCTTGGCTGGAAGTTACGGTTAGTTTGAGGCAACTTTTGCTTTATGACATAGTGCATTATCATTTGCTTTGGTCTCTCTTCATCAGGGTGCATGAATGACTTGATAAATGGTTAATGCAGATATTCTCCATCATCTCCAATATATACATTATGATAGAAAGCAGGGGGAGGAGTAATTTTGAAGCATGAAATACTGTGTGTAAACAGTATTAAACCTATAAACACTCACATAGCAGACACATTCTTAAAGCCGAAGCTCGCTGGAGTCTGTGGTCTGTTAATATTTGCTGCTAGCACTGTCTGAAAGCTGTACTCTGACATTGGGAAAAGGGAAAAAGTGAGGCCAATGATGTTTTATTTAATCTGACTCCCCCGCTGCAGCTTCAGACATTATTTTTCCATGAGCACAGTGGTAGGATAACAGCAGACCTGGGATCAGCAAACCACAGGAATAATAAATACAAAAAAATAGGATGATGAATGCATCCAGATGTAATGGAGTAAAGGTATTGGTTTTTCCTAAAAAAAAACGACTCAGGTACGAGTAAAATGTATGTTATGTTAAAAATACTCCAACAACTACAATTCAGGCTGTTTGCTGGTTGGGCTGAAAACAGGGAGTTGTAGCATCAAAAATAAAAGGTAGGGATTTGAAAATAGGATCTTTGCAGATTTTTGTTTGGCCACAGCAAAAGTATTATAAGTAATTTATCAAAACAGACTCTGTGTAGGTTTCTGTAGTTTTCCATCTAGTGAGCTGTGGGCTGACTTTCTTGGGTTAAATATGTGCCTCTGAGCTGCATGTTTGTTCTCCGGCAGGCTGGGGGAAGCACAGGACTGCTGATGGACCTGGCTGCCAATGAAAAGGCAGTTCATGCAGACTTCTTCAATGGTAAGGAGTTCTTCACATACGTTATGTGCTACCTTCACACCTGGCAAACTGAGATTCTCAAAAGTGACTGAACTGGTTTGAACCACGCATTAAAATGCTGAGTTAAGACAATGTTAAGTCAGGATTATGTGCAAATGTTGCTCACATTGCACTTACCCATGTATCTGTGTTTAAAGGGATAATATACCCATTTTTGAATTCACAGTCTGATGCAAAAATGTATATAGATTTGTAATCATTCACTTGAAATGATACACTGTGATATAATCAACATTCATCTTATATTTACTGGGATTATATTTTTTTTAATACATAATTTCAGTTGAATAGCCACTGATAGCAAAATGAAAAACATTTTAGTTTCTTAAAGCAACATTTATATTGAATATTGGGAGCCAAATGCCAATAAAAGGATGTTTACCGCCACGCCAACAGCAATAAAGCAGTGATTTACAGAGCAACATTTTTCTTATGTGGCATGTTTAAGATAAATTTTAATCAAAATGCTGCCGACTGCATCAGCTTCGTCTGTCAAAATCCAGGGTTTCAACAAGACTATATGAGCGGACGTTCTCGCAAATATATATTAGTTTACTGCTTCAGTCATTACCTTCCACCAGGAGGAGTTTGGGATTAGTGTTGCTAAAGCTGGTGTTACTGTTACTTGCCTTGTTTTGACTGCTCCTGCTGGTAACAAGAACACCACTCTGTTCTTCTCTTTTAATACCATACAGATCACCATTTTCAACTATCTGACACATTTTGGACACAGCATTTGTTTTCCTGTGTTGTTTTTTTTTAAAAAATCCAAACACTTCTAAACTGGCCGGGTCTGAAATCCTATTTTTTTTTTCAGTAAGTAGATGTCTTGAAGTAGGTATGTGATTGGAGGGAGTTGGCAGAGGTGTGTCACACAAAAATGCACAAGCCCCCACAGTGAGACATTTTTTGTTTGTAAGGCCCTGTGCTTCAGCTCAATCAGTGTGAACTAAAATAAAGGATACCACATTACAGTGCCAATTCTCTGCTTTAATTTGAGTAGGTTTACATCAATATTGAAAGAACTGTGTGCGAGATACAGACCTTTTAACACATAATTCCCAAAGTGCAAGGGTTCACTTATTTTTGAACTTCCAAACTTTGGGCACAGGCACTAGTTAGTTACTTTAAATTTTCTTCGAGTTCAGGTCCTGGAAGCTGTGTAGATTTTTTTTATGTTATTCTTGTAGAATTTGAATCAACATATAGAGGCTGTATCTCTGACTTCAGTATTGATTTTTTTTTTTTTTTTTTTAATGGTCGATTAAGTCTTATACCCCTAGACAGAGCCTTTCAGCACTCTGATCTGTAACGATCCACTTAAAGCATTTTACAAATAAAAGTATCAGTGCAAGTTATTTTTGTCTGCCAGGTTGTTTAAAGTTAACTAAGGAGTCTGCCATCTTCAAATAGAACTTTGTCAGTCAAGGCAGATTGAATCTATTAGCACATTATGTTTTTTCACCCCTGGGCGTCAGTGTGCTGCTGTTTCCACAGCAGGAAACATCTTTACTGGGCCCCAAAACATTCCTTGTATCCCGCCCCCCTTTTACAAACTGCGTTTTATAATGTAGTGTGATCTCTGTCCCGAGGCGCTGCTACATCAAACAGCCACGACTTCTTTCCATATGCGACACAGATTCCACGCAGACTTCTCAGCAGGAGCCCTGTGGATGTGCTTTGTATGAGGCTCATTTAGGGTGGCAGCCTTTATTCCCCCTCTGATAGAGATGTGTACCACCTAACTGTCTCTAGGCTCATTGAAAGCAGCTCCCAATCCGCTGGCCTACATTTGTAAAGGGATTTTAAACGTTCGTTCATTCATTTAAACAATCAGTGTCACACTTGCTTAATTCTTTCACTGTCACAAAAGTAAAACTGCTGTGGCAGGGTTTTTTTTTATTTTTTTTGCTAATTTGTGTTAATCTGCACTGCTGAGAAATATTCAGGCTTCAGCTGTTCAGTGGGAAAGTGACTTTACAATGTTTAGTCTTAATTTTAAATGACATTTTACAAAGCCTTTACCTGCTAGACTGATTTCAAATTGCAGTGTCACTAAGGTGGGTCTATAAGTAAATCATAAGCTTTGCCTTTTGGAAATGTTGTGTAAGAAATGTTATGTGGTATCAGGTTGGTTGGAATCATTCATTCGGTGTGTTCAGTCCCGGCTCACATTCATTCATATTTCCTGCATGGTTTCCTGTAGGTGTAGGTGATACTGATAAAATCCTCTCTCACATTATATGTAATTTTATTTTGTGATATTGATATACATCATGATTGAATAATTTTCTGGAAAATCTTTTGACAAATGGCGCCCCGAAGCAGTCCTGCTCCTAGATTTGTAACATTGCCCTGAACTTCCAAAGGTCTTGACATACGACTCTTAGAAGAAAAACACTGTCCCAGCAGTTGCAACATGGCATAAGGAGTTGTGTCACCTGAAAGTACCTGTTTTTCTTTGTATGTACTGTGTTTTGTTTTTGTGTGAATGGGCTCTAATTAGGCTCAAAATATTGTTTTCCATCATGCGTTGTTTGTGTTGTCTGTGTCTAAGATTTCTGTGTTTTGTATTTTTGATGACATGTTTGAAAACAGCACCTTGTGCACAGTTAGGACACAGTCAAATTCCTGCATGCAGGCGGCACACATAGTATGTAGACTGAAACCAGACTGTTCAATAGCAAGTGGTAAACTTTATTTATACTGCACAACAGAACACCATTTGAAGTTTACATAGAAGTTTAGGACGATCACTCATTAAATTTTTGAGCCTTTAGCAGCAGTCCACTTACACAAATTTGTTCCTTGTGGGTTTAGGACAGCGGGTCAGAGAAAACATTTGAAGAGATTACTGTGGGCTTTAGAGATTTATGATGGGTATTTTTCAGTATCCTTTGACATTTCATAGATCAGTGGGTTAATTGATGAAAAAAAAAATCCAGATTAATTAGTGTAAATAATTGTTAGTTGTAGCCCTAGTTTTTATTTTACCAGGAAAACACCAGGGCTGCAAACTGATGATGATTTTCATTAATCTGTCTCCATTAATTCTCAGATAAGTAATTTATTAATTCATTTTTCAGCTCAATAGTTCCATAGTGAAAAATGTCCACCCAGGGTGATGTCTTCAAATTACTTGTTTTATTTGACCAGCAGTTTAAAACCCAAAGATATTCGGCTTACTATCATATATGCTGAAGAAAAGATTATCAAAGTGATGACAATTTTGAGTCAAATAACTAATTGATGCAGCTCATGAAAACACGCAGAGTATAAAAAGAGCCATATCTTAAAAAGCACTGTCACTGAAAAGAGCAGTAGTTTCAGCAAACAGGCGTACATGGCACATGACAGGGATCGGGTGAGTAGGAGATGCAGGATCTACTGAATGGTATAAACGTCACTAACAAAAGCGAATTTTCCTTTAACCTTGATTTAGTGAGCGTTAAATGTAGCTTACCTGCAACAGGCGATGTGGCACATATTATCATGCATGTTCGTACAGTTCTCCTGCTGACCTCTGACCTCACAAACTGCCAGAACCACAGGAAGGCCACTCTGCAGACTCCTCACCAAGTGCGTTCCCAGATCCTTTTACTTTTATCACCCTTCACCCCTTCGACCCACCAACCTATAAGACCTCTTTATGGGAAAATGCCTGGCTTGCAGAAACTTCTGAAATACAGCTATAGTTTTGTTGTGCAGCTGTTACATAACTGTAGTGTAATACTTATGTTTTTGTTTTCCTTCCACAGACTTTGAAGATCTGTTTGATGACGACGACATCCAGTGAGAGACTAACCTGTCTTCAGAGGAATGATGGATGATATTCACACAACTCCACACCACTTTTTTTTTTTTTTGTGGAAAGCAAACCAGCCATTTACAGTCTAATGATATACAATTTCCTTTCATAGTTGTTCTAGTTTCAGGCTTTTTAAAACATCCTTAAAAAGTTGTCACCGGCTCCAGATGTTGTGAAATTCTTAAGATCCCAAGGATTCCTTCATATATGGTATGTTGAAATTATGAGCTTGTATCGTGCTCATGTCTTTGACTGCTTCTAAACTGGATTGCAGGTTTCAGTGTGCTGGAGAACACCTGTTAGGTACGTAATTATACTTTTGATGGGCAGAGGCTCCATATGCTGTCGCCCTTAAACATGCTGCAGATGGTATATGATAAATGATGGTCTGCTAAAATTGCTTGAATTATTTGCACGACAGTGTATGATAGTCACATACGTTCTGTGTTTGTTTTTTATAACCGCGTCTCCTGTTACATCTTAAATTTGTACATATATGTACAGTAGTTATGCAACCACACTTGTATTTTTGTGATGGTAGTCTATATGTAACTGGTTGAAATTCAGTAAAAAAAGCACTTTGTATATATGGAGCTTTAAGTGTGTGTGGATTTTCTTAATTCACTTTATAATAATTTTAATAATCTTATTTTTAGGGTGCTTTTCTAGATTCTCAAAAGTGCTTTACACAAATAATAAGATGAAGATAGAAGTTGCCGCTGTGAATATTGCTATGATGTTTTCATATACATGTTTTTATTATTATTATATTTAATGCTTTGAAAGCAAATTGTACAAACTTAATTCAGGGAAAAATGGGAGATAACACTATCTGTTAAATCTCAATTATTTATTATTTATGTTATTTAGTGCTTCACAGTTTTTTGCTCTGAAGACCAGTTTGATCATGTTGTGTGGGTCCATTTACAGTAGCTGTTCTGGTTTTATCGTTTGAGTCACATGACATGATGGCTATGATGACAAATGTTCTTTTTTTCAGGAGTCCTTAAGGTGCTCAGAAAAAAAATTGGAAATTTGAACATTCATGACAACTGTGCAGACTCCATCTTGTGAGGAAGATCATGTGCAGCTTGAACAGTAAACTCATTTGCAACTATTTTAATAATCAATAAATAATTTGTAATTTTCTATGCAAAAATGCCAAAAATGATGTAGTTCTGGACTCTTAAAAAAAAACAAAAAACATTTGTTGCTTTTCTTTGTCTTAAGGGAATGGAAGCTGAAAATTCTTGGGTTGTAGACTGTTGTTTGGACAAAGAAAGACATTTTAAAACATAAAACTGGATAGTTATGTCCTTAATCAAAAGTTCCTGAAAAGTGTTGGTCGAAGAACGAGCGTTTAAACTCAGAAAATTATTTATATTTTGCAATAACTGTTTTTTTTATTTCGTCCATACCGTGCAGCCCTTTACAGAGCTGATAATAAGGTTAATTATAAGACTATTGCGTTGGTACATCACAGCCAAATCTCAAGACTGCAGGATGTCTCACAGTTTATTCCAGGAAGATGAAGTACAGAAGGTGAAAGCTAATCTGAGAAACCTACAGCATCAGGCAACACTCAGCCTGAGTGTGATAAACTGCAGCCAATACACAAAATAAGATATGGTAACTTTCAGAGGAGACCATTTTAAAGAGAAACCAATACTTACCTCGTATATGAGAAAGCCAGCAGTTTGCAATAAATGCAGGTGCCATTCGCAGCTATCAGCCTATATGTAAACAGCACACAGACTGCTGTGTGTCTGGAGATTAAATCACCACTGTCTAAAAAGACTGCTTCAAAAATGTTGTCTACAGAACACGTGTGAGAGCAGCCTAGCTTTTGCTTTGCAATACGTAGTATTTTTCCTTCTCAGTTTGTCAGTAAGGTAGTTTTAATCAAATCCCAAACATAAGTATTTGCTGTGCGATGAGAGAGTCCTTCAATATCAGCCCCAACAAGAGTGCTGATCTGAAGGTCAGTAATATTTCCAGTTTTGGGCGAGAGCATATTGGGGTTTTATTACTATTCAGCACAAGTTGGAGACTGATAAGAGGCTTCTGAAGAACACAAAATGCAAACTGCAGGTTTTTAAACGCCCACTGTGCAGATTCAGCAAAACAGAGAGCTGTGCTGTCAGCACAGAAATGTCCAAAAGTTATGTACAAGACAATGGTATTAATTACACTAAAAAACTCTTGATAGTGCATTAACCAGCAGTACCCACAAAGTCCTGTCTGACCGGGGTTTGCAATGAGAAGCACAGGCTCAAGATTCAGGGATGATTAACAGAGGTGGCTGAAATAGCAGGAAATAATCAGCTTTATTAGGTTTTTAGAAAGTCATGATTAGCCTGTCCAGACAAGGAACAAAATGACTTGTAATCTCTGAAAGAACAGAAATAACTCAGGAGAACGAAATCCCAACATGCTTTATGTAAATAATTTAGTAAGACTCACCAATTCTGGATGTGCAGGACTATGCTTTGAGTGAGATGCTAACTTTGCATGTTCACAATGCTAATATGCAGATGTTTAGCAGGTATAATGTTGACCCTGTTCACCATCTTTGTGTACTGTTAGCATGCTAACTTTTGCTAATTAGCGCTAAGCAAGAAGTTGAGCTTGAGGATGATGAGGGTGTCATTTTTGCAGGGGTTTGGTTATGAACCAAAGTACCCGACAAATCTTGATCTGATGATGGGGCTGAAAAGTCAGGGGATCACCTTAAAGGAGTAGGGTTAATCATCTGGGGACCATGAATGTACAAAAATTTCATGGCAACCTTTCCTCCAGTTGTTGAGATTCCATAGATCAATGCTGCTAGAATAAGTGAAGATAACATGATCTGTTATTCTGACAGTTCTCTGCAGAAACTGATTGCAACATAAACATTACACACTACATTACATTACATTACATTACATTACAAACATTACAAACACTAAACGTCATTAGACATTACGTTAACTTTATTTGATGTTAACGCTGATAGCTCTGAGCTCGAAAATACACTTAAAGCTGAATATCTGAGCTACTCTCATAGCATCCATTGTTTTGCCTTTCTTTCTTTGTAAGTACAAATAAATTATGTTCAGAAGTTCTCTCTTTCTTAGCTCAATCAAACTTTTCCTCCTTCTCTAACTTGACAAAACAACTTTTAATCATTAATAATCACAGAGTGAGTTGCTGTTGATTTATTTGTGTGTGACATCCAACTTGAACCACAAGCATTTGACAGGCTTCGTCGCTTAACAAGGGTCTTTGTTTTTAATGAGCTTTTCTTTCACAAGTACCATGAGAGGCATAATGGATTTTTCTTAGCCCAGATTTCTGTTTTGTTGCCGTGAATTTTCCATGCGATGAAAGATACGGACATCTCCCCTGATGGATGTTCTGCTTCAAACTGAAGAAGACAACCTTTTGTCTCCTTCTGTGACTGTTATTCTTAAATGAGTAAATTGCAGGAATGATAGCTAAGGCTGAGTCATTATCAGTCATGCAAGGGAGACACAGTCCTGGGAGACAAACTGTATGAGCACAGAAAAGCAGCATTTAGAAACTGAGATGATGCTTAAGGCAGAATAACTAGATTTAGTTTAGTTTTTAATTTAGCTGGTTGATACATTCAGTTTTTGCTGCTCATAGTACAAAAACAAACTTCACCAAACAAACCTAAACACTGACAGTTCAGTTGTATGAAAAACTATTGTTTACAATAAGTAGTGTAAATAACTTCCAGTTTATATATATATAAAAGGATGGCAGGCTTCATCTTTATGTAAATACATACAGTTGTTTGTGGTTTCCACAGCTCTTACATAGACATGTGCTGTATATTCCACTGACACAGGCTGCAGGCTGTGCAGGCTACGTGGCACAATCCAGGCATCAGGATGTTGTACCAAACAAACAGTGGTGTTGGCATGCAGGTCCTAATGGCTCTGGCTTCTACAGCAGCAGCAGTTTGCTTCATTAGTGGCCCCGCTGTATGAGGCCTGGTTCTCCTAATGGCTCCATGTTGTTGAATAAAAAACATGCATGTGTAAACTTTATTTTTAGGATTGTTTATTTTCGTACTTGTGTGTTTTTCAAACGTTTTCAATAAATGTATTGGTCTGAAAGATTTGAATAATCTGAATAAGTCAAACTCTCAGTGTCCAAACAACTGAGCAACAGTCAAAAGAGCAGCTGGCTACCTCCACAGACTTCTGACATTACGACTGGCACCAAGTTCAGGAGCATTGTTAAACAGGCTGGAGCAACTGCTGCTTGGATGTAGTGTTGCATCATTGCAGTGAAATGAGTAACACTCCTGTCATCCTAGACCATATCACTCTCACATTTGTCATTACACGGTTGCAACACAATTATTATTTCAGAAGTAGTTTTTATTCTTTGCAGTCAGTTTAATGACTTATTTCTTATAGAGATGAAGCAGCACCAGCATAAAACACAAAAGACTGATTCCTTTACAGTAGAAGAGGACATTGTTATTTAGTTGTACTTATTTCTCACTAGATTGTGTTTATGTATGCTTTTTCTTGTTTAGCAGAAGGAAAGCACCATGAATATCAGGACTAGCTCTTACTCTACTGTTTCCACTGAATGTTTTATCAGCGCCACCTCTGCGATAGCCGCAAGCGCTTCATTATAAATCTGTGCTCCTGTAACATAGGCCTCCAGCTGTGTGGATTTGATATGTTACAGTTTTTAAGTTCACACCCACTGAGCAATTTGTGTAAATTTCAAATCTGAAAATCAACTAGTGGCTTAGACATAGTGTCATCTCGCACGATGATCCCAAATTCCAAACTTGTGAGGAAAGAAACCCCGTGTTAAATGGCACCTTGTTATTGCTTCTCCACTGAGAGCAGTCGTGCTGCTCACCTCTCCTAATTACAGGACCCCTATTGGTTGGACAGACGGCAGTGCAGGAGCCAATCCTGGAGTGCCTAACAGCACGCCAGAGCCCTATGACATGCCTTTTTGTTTTTAATGATCAAGGGGGCTCCTTAAAAATGTTTCTCTGCCTGTCTGTCCCATACAGGGGAGCAGAGAGGTAGAGGGTTTAGACAGTGTAGACCACAGTGCAGCAAGCCCAGCCCCCCCTTCAAGAAGCTTGTTCCAGAGAGCCGCTGGATCCAGAGGTGATCTCAGGAGGCCACAACTTCATCACCTTTGCAGGTAAGGACAGATGTGAGTGCTACTTGTGCTAAAGTTTATATATTGTCAGTTAATATAGCCCCAGCGACTGTCTGCAACTTTTTTGGATTAAAAGGGAGAAATTGCTCAGCTTTATAAGCCTGATTGAAACTATGGAAGACAGTTTTTCTTCTTGAGCACAGCTGGTGTAATTCAACATCCACCCATGTGGTAATAGAGAAGTACATTTCAAGCTTTTGCCTGTTTGATTGTTCAGTTCAATCGTTCTCCAGCCTATTTGATATTTCTGTTATTCAGAACTGAAGTCTAGATTTTCTCACTAATCCTTGAAAAGCTCTATTACAGCATGTCCCCAATCCTCTCCATTGTCTTGGCATCAGCCACTTAAATAAAATCTGACTTTTTGTGCCAAGTGCATTGTCCTCTCCTCTGTATCTAACAGTTTGCTGAAAAAACTCACACAGAAAACCAAAAAGTCGCAGGTGTCAATCAAAGTCTAGTTGCATTTTCATATTTCAGTATAATGCCAGAAGTTCATCCTGCAACCACAGTTTTGTTACAACATTATCACTGGATACTGTTTCTGCCTTTTCCCCCAGGAAGCACAAAAAACAGAAGATGGCACGTGTTGGACGACCCTCGCTTTCCCTGATCCACACAGGATTCCTGTTAGCGGTTGTTCTATTACCAGGTAAGACTTTAATTGCAAATTTAATCTATTTAAAATGTATCTTTGATTTTATGTGATCTTTGTTGCGTCTAGATAGTTTGCAGAAAGATGGAGAGGAGACATTTTTGAGTTACTTTTACTTCACTTGAGTGCTTCCATATCATGTGACTTTCTACTCCTACTCAGATTAAAGCAGTATATGGAGTCAATGTAGTTAAATAATCTTCACTATGACCATGTACAACTATAAATTGCTCCTTTCACAAACATGGGCTCTTTGTCCGCATAAGAAATACTTTTGATACTTTAAGTAAATTTGGATGATAATAATTTTATTTTTACATCACTGTATTGCTGCTTTTACTGAAATAGAAGAGCTATGAACTTCTTCCTCCCCTGGTTTTTGGTTAAAAAAGAAAATACCATGAGGGATGGGGATAGATGAGAGGAATTTGTTTTAATGACCTCAGTATTTCTAAACTCCTTGTTATAGCCCATAAACGTCTGAAGTAACCCCCTGGTGGAGCAAAAGATACTCCACATGTGGAAACGGGGATGCACACAGACATGTCCCCTCCTTCCCATCTTCTACTTTTACAGTGTATTGGTAATTGGTTTGTGTGAGGGCCCACTCTTTGTAGTTTTACAGGTTAACTTTAAGGAGGCCCCCCATTAGCTGCATAAACTCAGCCAGTCTGGTTTTCAAAGCTTAACTGAGCATGTATGGGGCTGGGTGGGGGTTTGGGCGAGGAGGAGGAGTCGGGTGGGGGTGTTTAATCTGCAGTTTGCAGCCTGTGCTGGGGCGCCAGAACCCCCAGCACCTGCCGTGTTTCATCCAGGGGCTTATTAGCAAGTCAGCGTTTTCCCTGATGTTGAGGGAAAGCTCAACATCTGGTCCTAGTCAACTAATGTTCCTGCTGCTGCTAATGTGGCTGCCGCTTGTGTTTTACAGAGTTTCTGGGGGCGGTTCCAGTGGAGCAGCACAAGGAGGAAGGTGAGCACCAATGACATGGCATGTAGGACACATATGCTTTTTAGTCATTTAAATCACAGACATAAAAAAAGATATATGCTGCAAATCTGCATCATCCAACTTTCTTCTGTTCAGGCAGTAAGCACAAGATTAATTCATTCGGTGAGATTAATGCTCACAGGTGGTGGTCACAATTACACACCCATACAATCTGCTGAAATCTGCTGAAATCCAGTCTAGAGCTGAAACAATACATTGCAGATAATTAACTGAAAACTATTTAATTGATTAACCTCACTGTACAAGTAATTTTACTTGGAAAAAAATCCATAAAATTTAGTGGTTCTAATCTCTCAAATGTGAAGATTTCCTACATTGTTTTTACTTGATGCTAAACCATCAAGTCATCTTTGTCATCTGTGAGCTCGTGTTGGACATTTTTACGATTTACTTTATACTGTTATCTAATAGACCAAACTGAAGAAAGTATAGAAAGTTACATTTTATTGTTAGGTGAACACTAGTGGCCATAGTACTTACAAAGGGAAAGAAGGAGGAAGTCAGGTGACATAGTATAAAGAGTGACAAAGTCCAAAACACAGGACTCTGACTCAGGATGTTTATATGCAAAACCAAAAGTCAGCGTTGTTACTGTAACTGTAACTGCATATTTATTATTGCAACTATGATGATGAAGGCACGGATTATTTCAGTAGACACTCATAATGATCATGTATCAGAGGGTAGAGACAAACAACCTAAACAGTCTGAGTTGGAGGACTGTTTTTTGCAGCCCAATAAACCTGCCAGAAATAACTTTGTGAATGTTATAATTTTCAGCTTTTGTTGGAAGTGTCTCAGAGAAGTTCAGCTCTATTGAAATTTTTGAGGCCATGCTTTGTGATGATGTTGTATTGGGCTGCTTTGTATGAATTCTAGGTTGTTCCTGGGGAGATAAAATAACAGGAGCACCAAACAACATGAAGTCCATCTATTTCAATCAAATACCAAATAGCATCTTGCACATCTTATCCACAAAAAAACTCATTCGGGGAACAGAACAAAAACTGCTAGAAACTCATTTTAAACACACATACAAACAAAACAGAAATAAACATATTCGTTTTTGATGTTAAGACTGATACTGCACTTCTGGCTGCATGGTAAATATGAAGCCAGCAGCCGGTTAGCTTAGCTAAACTCAGAGACTTTGAAATAGGGGGAAACAGCTACAAGCTATTACAGCATAACCTCCCATAAAACAGCAGATTAACCTTTTTACACTTTATTTTTTGTACAGATTAAACAAAACACATATAATTAGTGAGCTCTGGAGGTCCTGGTAGGCAGACTTTATTACCTCTGGACAGAGCCAGGCTAGCTCCCCCTCCATTTCCAGTCCTTATGCTAAATTAAGCTGACCCACTGCTGGCTCCGGCTACATATTTACTTTCCAGATATGAGAATGCTATCAACTGGCAAGGAAGTCAATAACACTCTCTGGTCTGTGCCTATAACTAGAATCCCTGTTTTCTATACTCATTCATAAGAGTATGAATTCTGGCACCAGCACGCTTAATTTAGTTCACTTTCTCCCTGTTTTTTCCCATCAGTGACTGCAGTGTCTCATGATGTGAAAGCCGAGGCCATGGCCAACTTGAAGAGACTCGTGCGTAACAGGAGGAATGTCCCCATCTTTGCTGTGCCCCAGCTCAAACGCCTGCCGGACTTCTGGGGATGGTACAAATACTTCATGGACACCCACAACCAGGAGGGAGTGAGTGGAGTTTGTTTCACATTAATTATTCATTTTCTCCCAGTCAGGATTATGAAACAGTTTCTTCTTTTAAAACTGAGGCAACAATTTGCGTCACTATAGTTTGCATTTATGGAGTTACTCTCTGAAGGTTTCAGAGATCATAGATGGACTCAACATTTCATGCTGGGAAAAGATTTAAATAGCGTTTTGATATAGATTTACCAGGCTCCTTATTTTTCATAGCAATAATTCTTTATTGCTGAGACCATGTGAATATAAACATATTAATGTGCCATTACCCTCTTAAAATGCTAAAGAGATAGATACTTTCTAATGCAGCTCATGTTCCAGCATGTATTTGTAACACCAGTCAGAGCTCTGTGGTTTAAGAGTCAGGCTGTATGGTTTGAGTAATAAGGCAGTGAGCTGAAAAAGTACATGTATTCCTTCACAGAGGATTTGTCTGAAAGTGTTCATCTATCAACGGCTTCATTTGAATTCTTTTAGTTTTATTCTCTGTGGCATGTGAATCATTTTTACATCAGAGAAGATTTGTTCACTTTGTCTCCTCTTCATCCTGCTCTTCAGGTTGAGGATCTGGATCGTCTGTACATGGCCTACCTGCAGAACAAGCACAGGTCAGAGGAGGGGCCAACCTTCAACCACTACCTCAAGCACCTCAGTGAAATCTACAAAACCTGTGCCGATTCCGATGATCCAGAGTGCATTGCAGAGTCCACCAGCAAGCCAAAGGCTGCAGTGGTGATGCCTGCCCCCATCAAGTCCGCTGCCGCCATGCTGTGCAACCCTTACATTGACCCCTACTGCCTCTTCCCCCTCTTACCCAAGGCCGCAGCCCCAGAGCCTGAGCCAGCTCCAGCCAAGGTACCAGCTCCCATCCTCACCCCCCTGCTGCCCATGCCTCTGAAGAGCCCCACTGGCTTCTACTACTATGCCCCTGTCCTGGAGCCCTTCCTGAGTGCCGAGCAGAAGGCTGAGCTGCTGAGGATCTGCAACCATGAAGATGTGGAGTGTCTGCAGTACCACCTGAGGGCAGCATATGGCTACCGCCCAGCTCCTGGCCCAGCCCCATCCTATGCTGCCCTCAAATGTGACCCCAAGGACCCCTACTGTAAGCCCATCCTGGTCCAGAAGGCCCCCACCGGCTTCTACCACCTGCTCTACCCCAACTGTGACCCAGCAGTTGATCCTCTGTGTGTGGCCAGCGTCGCTGCTCCTGCTCCCCTCTCTGCTGAGGAGGCTCCTAAAGAGCAACACTGCAACCCTCTGTTTGATGCCGGCTGCAACCCCCTGACTGCCACCAAGCTGTCCGGCCTCACCAAGCCCGTCCTGGAGTACGCCCCCAGGGATGAGCCTGCACCTCCTGCTGCTCCTCTGTCCTGCGACCCCCGCTCTGATCCCTTCTGCATACTGGCAGCCGCCGCTGCCCTACGCAAGCCCCCCCCACAGATCCCCGAGCACCAGGTCTGAATTTGAAGTCCTGCTACTAGGATTGAATAGTTCAATGTTTTGACTAACCTAGCGTAATCTTGCTTGCTTAGTGATTCTATTAACTGTCTCCTTCTTTACATTTGGTTTATTAAATGATATAGTGAAATGAAATGGGTGTTTCATAATACTTTCATTTGCTATCTTCGATCTGCTTTTTATCTGTTTTGAACCGAAAACACGAATCAATCGCTCAATCAACCAGGTCCGCTACAAGCTCGGCGTCCGTGGCAAGACCAAGGAGGGCCACGACTGCTATGTGCACTATGACAAAGACTGCACCCCGGTGAAGCCTGGCTCTGAAGCCAAGGCTGACATCAAGGCTCCATCCAAGCCCCTCTGCCATCCATTTGACCCCAACTGCGGCAAAATTGTCTCACCATCCGCTGTTGAGGCCCCAAAACCCAGCAAGGATGGCATTATCCTGCCTGACCCCGACTGCGACCCAGAGTACGACTACAACTGCCGCCTGCGTCGTGCTGAGCCCGCTGCTGCTGCTGATGATCCCGTCGCGGCTGAGGAGAAAGCCGCTGATGAGCCTGCAAAGGACGCCGCCGCCCCACAGTCTCCAGTTCCTCGCTTTGAAGATTTCCTCAGGGGCGTTATGAGCCAGTACAAGTAGATTTCAGATGTAACATGATAACAGAATTAACAGCTTCATCTAGATAATAATGGAAAATGGGCCTAACAGAAGTCCCTAAGTTTGATGGACTTCATGGACCACAACCTTCTACAAGTCACCAGTTCATTACAAACTTATCCAATCACTCAGAAAATATTGCAGCTTTTTTAATCTGAAGGTTTTCCTAGTTTTGGTCTGTTTTTATAAAGGGGGGACAATTAAAAAGGGCCAAGCAACATAGAACATTATGTGAAACTTGTGGACTAAATACCTTGTGTTTGTATGTTTGTAGAAAAGAGTCATTTGTATAGATGTGTGATAGAGTAGGGGTAGTTTGATCATTTGTCAGCAGGCAAGAATTTCTCTCTGTTGTACATTCTCTGTTTCCATTTGAGTTATCCTGAGCGTATTTAATGTTGCTTTTCACAGTTTTCTGTTACTCCAAACCTCATAAGGCCTCACCTGTTTAGTTTTTATGAAGTTCTGAATAAAAAAAAAAAATCTGAAAACCTAGCAAATGATGGTTCTTTCTAAAGGTTTAACAATCCACACACTGAGGCCACAGACACATCTGCTTAGTAGCTAAAGTGATAGTAGCGGCAAAACACCACTACTTAACTCTGAAGTATACAACAAATGTTTTGAATGTTGTTAACCATATTAGAGGAAGCCTATTATTTAAATGCACACAGTATTTCAGCACATTAATCCCCAGCTGGTGCAGTTAACATGCAGCATGTATTTAAGTTTCAGTGCACCAGCTGGCATGTTGCACCAATTTATGCTCCGCCATTAAGAGAATAGCTTGTTGTTGCTATATTGGCACATTATATATTCATACATAATCACCAAAAATATGTGCTTTGCGTGATAGTACATCACACTGCTAAACCCCTGATGAATTAGAGATGCATTAAGTTTTTTAGGGTAAAACCAAAATACATAACAATACACAAACAGGAACTGCAAGGAGAGAGGAGAACAACATGTAACATGGGTCCCTTGCTGGAGAAGAACTTGGTACGGTGCAGTTATATTGCCACCAATATTGCTCTGCCCAATATTTTTGCATAGGCAGACAAATTTGGTTTTGAGCTCATTGCTTGCTCTAGTACAACAGAGGTAGATGGAACTTAATTTCAGACTATATTTGGAAAACTCCGCTAAAACTGGAGAACTGGGTGGTGTGTGCGTTGCTGTATGAGCAGAACAATTAACATTTGTGTGTTATGTATTCAGTGTAGCAGATACCTACTGAGCAAGTGCAGTTCACTTCCTTGCTAAGCCTGAATCACAGTTTGGTTGATGAATGAAAGAATTTTTACAGTGTAGAGTATCTTTATTTAAGAATTACAGAATGTCAAACTGTGCTATTTTCTCTTCCAAAGCCAAAACGTCAAATTAACTGCAGCCATGGGCTGCAAGGACTGCAGGTCTGCTTTTCAAAATGAACTTTTCAACAGCTCCAGCACACAGCCGTCACCTCAAAGAGACGAACGCTGCTGCTGTTGCTGCTACTGACAGTTTTAAAGGCAGATAACACACAGTCAGGCCCAGTAATGACCACCTGAACACAACATGCACACAAGAAAGCCCCACGGAAGTATGTTCCTAATTGTAGCTGTTGTCCTGTAAAGTTTGGACTTGTGTTTCATTCTCCTGCTGTGCTGGAATTAAAACTGTCTGAAGCAACACAAAGTCAGGAGAGTGCTTCAGTGCATTTTATACTGACGGTTCTGGTGTTCTCAGACTCTCTCTGTTTAGTCCTCACATTTTAGCACAATTCATTACATATTGTTATAGTTAAAAAACTGCAGTGACCTGATAGACAGGAGTGTTGAGTGATGGCTACTGAGGTGTTGGAAGTCTCTGAAAAATTACAATAAGAAATGCAAATTATGAGGGTCATTTGTGACACAGTTCCTCAGACATTTAACTGTCCTGATTTATGAAGGGACGCTTAGTCTCAAATGAAGTGTTGTACTGCACAGTATAAATTTATATGGTGATTTCTTTTAATGTTTTGAGAATTAGTAAAAAGGATCGTTTCTAAAGTGGTAATGCGTTATCAGTGTTACAACTGAAACATATCTATACATTTATATTGGTTTCTCTCTCTCTCTGCCTCAATTCAGTAAATTAATTTCTTGAAAATCTCTTTAACCAAGTAAAACTGCATTGGAGATAAGATATAGTACATCACTGCAGAGCTGATTCCACTTTATTTTGGAGCGAGACTTCATGTTGACATGCAGCACCCAGCAGGTGGCGCTCGAAAATTGTGAGGCTGTCACGGCATCAGTCAGTGCAGGTCTGCCATCTGTATACACCTGCTGTCATAACTGTCTGACTACGTGAATCTCTATCTCCATCACAGCCTGACTGTCACAGCTGCTTTAATAAAGTCAAAGTCTGGCAAGACAGCTAACAGAAGAGTTAATTTTAGAGAAAACATTTTAGCATGTAAAACACCACACTGTTCATAGTCAATAGAGGTCTGTCTCTTAATTAAGCAATCTATCATATGTTGATTGTTTCAGTTAGACTACCTCCTCTCTCATACAATTAAAAACATGTCTTAATCAAAACTATACAGAACGATTTATCAAAGATGAAAATTAGATATCCGTAGGTGAGATATGTAAAAGCTGCATAAAGTGTCGTTGTTGAAAATTGAATTTCATCAAAGGTCGTCTCGGGGGAGCAGAGATCAAACAGTGTGAGGAGGAGAAAAAGAAAATGTTTGGAATCAATTTCACGCCTCTGTGAAGAATAATTGCTGTGGATTTTAAACATTATGATATTAAGATAAGCGCCTTTCAGCTTGTCACACCGGAACACATTTAGTCTACTGGTTTATCACGGCTGCCTGTTTTGTGTTAATTACTAAATAACTGATAAGTTTATCTGGCGTAAAAAAACTATTTCTCTCTTGCTTCTGTGTGTGACATAGATACAGTGGATAGACAGATAGATAGACAGTCCAAGCTTATAATGAAAAAGAGAAGCATACAGAAACAAAAATGAAGGAAAATCACTAAAAACATCAGATGCAAAAATGAATCCATACAAACAATAATACACAAATATACAAATACATCCCATTATCTTATGAGTGTGCTAAACTAAATACATGTCTTAAGGTTGCCTGCAGTGTAGGTGCAAGTCCCAGATCAGCTGTTACATAGTTTTGCTGTTACATAGATGTCGTAAGAACCGTCTGAGGGATGGCTTTCAAACTTTGCATAAATGTCAACTGTGCCTCAAGGATGAACTTGAGTAGATTTTGGAGGTCAGAGGTCAAAGATCAAGGTCGCTGTGACCTTATGTTCATTTTATGTCTGGATGGTCTTCAAACTTTGCACAAATGTTGACTCAAGGGTGAACTGATTAGATTGTGGAGGTCAGAGGTCAAAGGTCCACTGTGACCTTAATGCAAGTGTTGTGATTCAGAATGTGTTATGGCAACATGTCGCCCTTCGTGGCGGCAGTGTTGCTTGGTCCGCTCTCGAATGCCGGCTTTTTCTTCTTTTTTGTGTGCTTTTTGCTCTTTCTGCAGTGCATAAATGCCACGCACTACTAACATACAACATACAGACACTGCTGGATATCGCCAACCCACACGGCCCCGACCGTGAGTGAGCAAGCTGACCCCAGGAGAGCGCGTCGCGAATGTAGATGCAAGCGGGACAAGAGGGGAGTTCTCCATGCTAGGCTAACAGCTCGCGCTAGCAGACCACCGCAGCCCAACCTCTTGCTAGCTAACGCGCGGTCCCAGGAAAACAAACTGGACGAGCTAAGAGCCAGGATCACAACACAACGGGAAATAAGAGAGTGCTGCGCTCTAATTTTCACAGAGACCCGGCTTTCAGACAAAGTCCCAGAACTAGCCGTTCTGCTACAGACTCAATCCGTACACCGAGGAGACCGGACTGCAGCCTCAGGTAAGGCCAAAGGGGGTGTTCGTGTGTTTATTAACAACTTGTGGTGTGGAGACATACGGACTGTTCATAAGCATTGCTCGCCACATGTGGAGTTTTTACTGCTGAAATGGCGTCTCTTCTATCTACCGAGAGAATTTACCACTTTTACTGTTTTTGACCGCTGTTTTCACCCCCACGTGAGTCAACTCCACGGCGACATCAGCGCGTTACAGACGGCTCATTCTGACGCTGTTTTTTTTTTTACTGTTCATCACTGTCTGTGTCTCTGTCATCTTTGTACTGAGGAGCAGGTGTTATTAATGTGAGACTGTCACTCATGGCTGTCCTGACCTTATAGCAGGGAGATCTGGATAGGAACAACAAACAAAATGCCAAACCAACAGCAACACTGCGGAGGTGTGTTCACCTGCAAAATATCACAGATACAAAACAACTGCTTTCCTGCTTCGCTCACGGTTGCTGTTGTGTAACTGAAATGGAAACTAATGCTGTTTTTATAGATTTTGTGACTCAGCAGGTCACACAAAGCCTTCAGTGTTTTTAATGGAGCACTTTGGAGCAGTTTTGACAGCTGCCATTCCAGGATCAAACATCTGGATTTATAGCTGAGTGACAAATTAGCAATATTTCTCAGAGAGTTGGTCACATTTGTGATGTTACTAATGTGATTTTAAAAGCTCATAGAGATAGACTCATGAAGATAGATAGGCAGACAGACAGATAAATATATAGATGGATAGATAGTTTTTTTCCTAGTTTTGTTTTTACCACTTCAAGCAAATATTCCTGTATTGCTGAAACCAAATGTGTCTATATTCCCTTGGCAATTTTTCCTGAATTATTCACATCAGAACATTTATATCCGTGTGCAACAGACCTACATGCATACATTATGCATGAAGAGTCCATGGTCAGGTTCTGCTTTGGGGGGACTTCAGTTGGAGAAAAAAAAATCTCTAGTTGAGGTTTTCTTGTCATAAACAAGTATGTGGTTTGTCCTCAGTCACAGCTCTGCCCCAGCAACCATTTACAGCCTGAGTCTCTCCTTTATATAGAGGCAAACTGACAAAACTAATGCACGCAACATGTATTAGTAACTCACTGGGAAATACATTTTTCAGCTGAATAGAATTGAAGTGGTACAGAAATGGATCTCTGAGCTAGAGATGAGCGTGGTTTGCTGTCCTGCCAGCTGGCCGAGGTTGGTGGCCTTCTTCTCTCTCCACCAGTGGACTGACAGCGTCTAAAGTAGCAATATGAAGAATAGGATTTCAATTTCTTTGCCTTGTCCTCTGTATTGCTTTTTATATGAGCGAGGCAATAAAGTGAAAAGGTACACTATAGCCATAAATTGACAGGGGCTTGTATCGTAGCAATCTGAGGGGACCTCTGCACTTGTGCTACAGATGATAATTATGTTTTGTAGACTGCTCTCTGCTCTCTGCATTATTTTGCTATTTCAGAAAGATGATGGAAAATGCAAATGATTCAATGTGTGGGAGACTAAAAGTTGTGTGTGAAAGTGAGTGTGACAGACAGAGTGAGTCATTTGAAAGGTCAGCACTGTATAAGCTCTCAGTGCATTTTGAATTAAATAATCTAATGAACTTTTTGCATATAGATGTGTTTTCTGCTGTGATTCAAAGCAGAGGTTACTTAAGAGTTATTTAGTTTGTGCTGGTGTTGCTTGTTGGAGAGAAACGGCCTAGTTTGCTTTATTCATGTAATTCCCAATTTATTTTGGTAAAATTAAGCTGATTATGTTCTCAATTTATAATTTTATTTGGCATTAATGCTGGTCTTTTGCTGCAGTGCTGTTAATGAACAAGTGTGAACCATAACAGCACCTCTGTTATCACCTCCTCCTATCAACATTCATTGTATTTCAAGTCAGCAGTAGGCCACAGCAAGACCACAAACATGAAGAGAAACCCCACAGAGACTGTTAGCTGTTGAACAGTACTGCTTCTGTTCCCAAAATCTATTTTCCTGCATAAACATTCCCTCTAATAAATCTAGCCTTCTATATTTTTTTCACTGAAAAAAAAAGCCTGCAGCTTCGTAGGGGAGTAATTGCACCAAAAACATTTTAGGAGCTATTTCTTCCCCTGCCAAGGCTGTATGAGCCTGTTTTATTTCTGAATTATAAAACAGAGGTAATTTTTTTTTAATCAGATAAATTAAAGTTTATTATGAAGTTGCTACTGTTTTGCCATATTTGGGGAACCAGAGGGAGAGCTCTCAGTGAGGTAAGGACAAGACTGACACTGTTGGCAGCTGTACTGTACCACATTTGGACAGATTTTTGAGTAACTTTGAAATCTGATTGGTCAGAATCCAGTTCGGAGAGTTGCAGGGAGACCATACAGAACAAAAGTCATAATTTCAAGGCCTGCCTTTGCTTCAGTAGCCTCTGCAATCCAATGAAATTGCCACTCAGCTCTGAAAAAAAATAAGAGAAAGTGAAGAGCTGGAAACATTACTAATTACTAATGCTAGCTAGTCACAATAGCCTGCTGGACTAGATAGTTGGCTGTTACTGAAGCCCATGAAGAATTGCAATAATCCAGCCTGCTTGCAACAAGCATTTCCATGTGCTCCTCAGAACCAGTCAGGGATCAAAAACATCCGACCTTGCATGTATTAAAAGGCAACCCAGTGATGCTACTAATGTGACTGTGGATTTTCATAACCCAAAACACGTGGCTAGCTGCTAGTTGGCCAGCTGTCTAGCTTGATCACTTAACAGACAATATGTGAACACAGTTTCTTCAAGAGATCTTTTTTTCCCATAGATTCCTGTATCACAACTGCACCACCATTCCTCATTTGTGAAACAGTTCATACTTTGGCAAAGCAGGGATATGTTAAATAGGATGGTGCATAGATGATGTGATAGGGTCTTTTTCTTTTTGATTCTCCAGCTCTCAAAGGTCAACCCTATCAAGACAGTTTGCAGGTCACCTTTGACTTCACCTTTGTGAACGCATCAATTAAAATTAGTTACATAGTCAAAAGTTAAGGTAAAACCTGGTGTGGCTGGGCTTTTGAGGAGCATTTTGGAAGGCTTGAGATGCGGTTAAATGATTTTTTTTTTTTTGAATTTTTTTTTTTGTCAAGCTGCTGTTTCAAAGGTCAAGAATGAATCTCCAGTCTCCAATGGTATATAGTCTCTCTTTGCATTTGTTTTCCATGTTTCAGCTCTGGAGTTGCCAGACCAGCAGAATTACAAAACAGGAATTGGTTACATCTCTCAACAATCAGTCTTTCCTCGCATAAACCCCCATAAAAAAAGGAAGATATTGATGGTTGTCAGCTGATCTGATCAATGTTGGCTGGCCACTGCTTTAATTCATTAACTGCATGGCGCATGGTCTTTCAGATGCAATCTAGCCTTGAATAACAGTGATCTGCCCTGACAGGCTTTGTCATCGATCTGTCGCAGCTCGGCGGCTCTGCCAGCAGAGATCAGACCCATGGGTAAACCTGGAGACGCCTGCCGTTCGTCAGCGCTGACTCACACCAAGATGAACGAGGATGAGGATGGCGAAGGAGACGGAGACGAGGGAAAGCTGTGGTTTATGTTGGATATTTACACAAAGATACAGTGGGCAGAGGGAGAGGAGGCCAGAGATGGAGAGACAGAGACAGACAAACACACATGGACAGATGGAGACTTAGAAAGAGACTGACGGGGAGTGAAAGAGAAAATGAGGGAAGGAAATTGACAGATGTACAGACAAACAAACAGTGGGAGTGGGGGGTGAAGAAGTCAGTGGCAGCCCTGGGGTGTTGGTGAATAGCAATAATCAAAAAAACACTGAACTCCATTATTGTTATTCAGCTGGCACTTCTTATCTCGTTGACAACATTTTTAGCTGACTTGCTACAAACACAGCTCCTCGCTAAGTCTTGGCCTTGGAGGCTACGAGGGAGACCCATACGCTGTGGGAGTTTTCTCTGCTGCTTGAGTCAGCACGGCCTAGGTTTGTGCTGACTGTAGCTCAGAGAGGCCTCAGCCCCCCGCACCTCCAGAGAGCAGGGGAATATCATTACCTCCAATCAAACCTGCAATCTATGAATGGCAATGAGGGGAAAAAAAAACAGCTGGTGAATAAGCTAACAGAAATTAGCTCCTCTGTACATTCATTACACTCTCGTCACAGCAGTGCCACACTGTTGCACTGCCCGAGTGTGTATGGCGCATTTTGGATTCAGTACACGGAGGCCGTCTGCAGTCTGTTTCATCAAAAGTTTAAAATGAAAAGCTTCAGTACAAGAACTGCTTTTTCAAAGTTAAGTTTTCAGATATTCACTCTATGTAACTTAGGGAACTAGCTATATTTTACACAGTTTGGATGAGGATCCCAATTGATAATATCTGCAAATATAGACCATAAGACGTTCACCAAAGACAGCAAACACCGTCTTTGCTATGTATTACTGTTGCATTTGCTTGTTGAGCGGGCCACAGTCAACAACAGAGAGCTTGGTTTCTGTCAATGTTGTATTGGGAAAAAGTAGATTTATTGCAGCTTGTAAACACACAAAGTTGCTCTTATTGTATGCAACTAAATTTACACAATTGAAAGTACAATAAAGAGCTATTCAGAAATGTTTCTAGCCTCCGGAGAGCTGTTTTTAGGAGGCTCTGTAGGAAATATTCCCTTAGCAGCACAAAGACATGAAACCAGTCCTTTAAAATTTGAAACAAAGTAAATCGGATGGCATCTTTAAAACATTTAATGGAAATATGGCACACTTCTTTGTGTAGACTACATTTTTTTCCCCCATCCTTTTGATACAAATATTTTTTGTGTTCAAAGGCAGTGATGCTGTCAAAGTGCCTCTCTGCCTCGGGGTTTATATTTAATTTAAAATTTTTCTACTATTTTATAAAGGAATGGGACTGGGCCTCACCAAAACCATTTTAATGCTACTTTTCAGAATTCTCATACCTAACAAACTCATAGAGGCTACTGACTTTTGATAAAAACATAATTTGAAGTGGAGTGCAGGAAATAATCTGCAATTTAACAACTTTATTGCACCACATATTTAAGGGTGAAGGTGTTTTTCTGCCTTTTAAAGCTTGTTTTAAGGCAATTTCTCCCATTTCCTTTTTGTGCTTAAAGTATTTTAAAAGCACGCGAGGACCCCTGTAGACTCAGTGCCCTGTGGAGTTCAGTGGTATTGACCATATTACAGATGGAAAAGCACACACACTCGCACACACTACTGAGCATATGCTTTGAAGCATCTGCTGCCCAGAATATTCCTCTCACTTTGAATTTCACATCTTTAATTCTTGTGCTCTTGATGTTGGATGGAAGCAGACTTCACAGGTCAGACTCTTTACATCTCTTTGACCCAAATACTCTTAGATTGCTGTCAGACACATTGCACGTTTATGCTGAACACAAACTTGTGTTGTGAAACCATCTTCAGGGCTTTCAAGACTTCATCTGGTAGCAACAAACCTCTCATAGTCTCAGACATAGATTATTCTATGTGAGGAACAAAACATGCTGTAGGAGCATTTGCCTTGGGATTTGCTCTTATATAAGAAAACAAAACAAAACCAAAAAAAAAAAAAAGTGAAAAGAGTCGGCAGGGAATAAAATGTGTTTTCACTGAAGGATTACAGTCAGTACAAGCAGAAAGTAGATAACTCATGTACTGTGGTCCAATGTCCTTCTCTCCTGCCTTTTGAAGTTCACAACACATTTACTGAAGGTCAGTAGCTTTCTGCTGCAGTGTAGAAGAGAAAGGAGAGCAGAGACAAGATGACATATCCTTTGTCTGTGCAAGCAACTCACTATCGTCTTTGTGAGGCAAGGATAACTGGCAAAGCCATCTTGTTTTGTCATCTTCAATTCTATGGCAGCAAGCTCGGAAAAATAGACTCCCAGTGTATTTTTTTCTGTTCACTCACAGCAGGATGATATTCAATGCCCCTGAGGTGCATATGCATTATGTATCTTGCCTTTTGTTCTTCTGATGAAAGGTTTCAGTATCACACCAATATTGTCTTCAGTATCACAAACTGCACAACTGCAGGATTAGCTTTTTTTCCCTTCACATGGGACTGATCAGATCTATTTCAGATGCAAGAAGGACGACAAAACTACACAATTACTTTTAGCTGACCGTGAGTGTGTCTGGGTCTTAAAGGAATAGTTCAACATTTTGGGAAAAGCTGCTTGTTCAACACAAAACCAAGTGTGAACTGCTAACATGATAGCCACAACAGCTTTCCAAGATTCTTTCCAATTTATCTGTACAGGGCTGTTTTCTGCCCCTCTCACTTTTTGTTCTCATGATTGCACACTGTTTTATTAAATAAAGAATTATTGAAGTAGGGAAAATGAAATTTTCTCAGGTGATGGCAGGCTGATTTTATTACCTTCTGACAGAGCCAGGCTAGCTGCCCCCCCCCCCCCCCCCCCCCTCCCAAATTTACAGTCTTCATGCTAAGCTAAGCTAACTGGCTGCTGGCTGTAGCCTCATACTGAGCAAATAAATAGAGTGATATTGATCTTTTCATCTAACTTTGGGTGAGAAAGAGAAAGAAAATTTCCTAAAATGTCAAACGATTCCTTTAACAATCCACTGGGAACAGCCCCACAACTATACTTTTATTCTCCATGCACAGAAACACCTTGACAGCTTTCTTAATGTACTCTCTGTGCTGATGGTTGTACACTTTTTCTCTTGCACACTCATTTTTATCTCTTTCCAGGTTGCTTATTATTTACTTTAAAAAAAATCGATTCACTGTAGCGTCTTGGGGTATACAGCGATGTGAAAAACCCTGGAAAATTGCAGAACTGATCATTATCACTATAGTGGAGTTTTTGTTTTTGTGTAATCTTGGAGTTCACATGCTTTTAATTTGGGCCGTCTCTGAAGCATGGAGCTGACCAGCCTGCAGCTCGGAGACAGACGTAATGAAACAGATGCTTGGCAGATGTCAAGGTTAAAATGTGCTTGGAGGAATTCACTTTCTGTTTAACAGGCTGTTGAGAGCATGCCTCATGGTGGAAGGAAGTGAAAAACTGCCGTGTATGTGTGTGAAGCAGGGTATATGTGTTTTTTGAGCTGATTTTGAGAATGTGAACATGCCTAAGAAGGTGTACGGCACTCTGGGCCTTTCTGTGTATGTGTTTGCAATCAAATTCCTACATTTTTCTTCGGGTTTTGACGTCAGATGAGAAAAGAAAAACCCTGGTCTCAAGGGAACGGTGACAGAGTACAAAGAATCATGAATTGAGATGACACTCACTGCTCTCTCTCTCCCTCTCTCCCTCTCTCTCTCTCTCTCTCTCTCTCTCTCTCTCTCTCTCTCTCTCTCTCTCTCTCTCTCTCTCTCTCTCTATCTAGTTCAGACTGAAGGCAGCTACCATCCATGATGATCATTTAAAACATTCAACTCAAGACGGAGCCCTGCTGCCTTTTGAAACATATAAAAGGCCAGCGCTCATCTTTTAACAGGCAACATGTGGGAGAGAAGCACCAACAGGGAATGAAGAAAAGGTAGATCTCTTGTCTAAAGCTGTCAGTGCTACAAGGAAATCATGTGGACTTATTTTAGGAATGTTGTTCTCTCCCTGGTGTTTTTGCTCCAAAAGTTTGATGCACACTGAACATATTTACTGATATTTGTAACTTTTATTTAAAAAAAAAAGAGGTAAATTAAAAGGAGACTGATCAATATTCTGTGTAATCACATGGAAACAAAATGTGTCTGGTGTAAATTGTCTCTTTGCAAAGTTGCTGTGAGTGACATTTTCAGATTTATGGCACCGTGAAGGCTTCAGCTACTTTTTCATCTGTGACAGTAACAACTCCTCAGCAGAAAAATCCCATTAGGACTCCCATGACTTCTCAGCTATCCTTACATGCACAAAGTGGTCTTTAGAGCTCATTTGGCAAAGAGTGGGCTGTGGCCTCGCATTTCTGTTCACGTTCCCACCTCATGTCTTTGTGTAGGTCGACTTATTTTAGTTTTTATATATTTATTATTTTCCTGTGAGTTGCTTGACATTGATCCTTGCACAGATACAAGCCAACTCTCTGAGAATTGACAAGGCTGTGTCTTTGTTGCAAAGAAGCATGAGTGGGCATGATACTGCAAAATTACCCACCTGATGCTTGCTGAACACGCCACTCACACAGGGGATTGCTTTGCTCTTTTGCTATTTGATAATCAGCTGCAGCAACAATCAGAATGGGAAACAAGCACCATAGAAACGTGTGCCTCTTGAGTGCACAATGTGTGCAATCACTCTCAATTCTTATCCTCAGCCAACCCTGCTCTGCTACTAGTTGTAACTGATGATTTATTAATATGTTCTCACTAATATCCCCCAATCATGCCCTGTATCTTATGAACCGCAGTCACGCTCTGTCCACCTCTCACACTGCTCCGCTGCTCCAGGTCACCGTCAGGTCAGTCCAACAGAACCTGTTCAATAATTAAAGCACTGGACTGGAGGGCTGGGACCCACATGTCACACACAATGAGGAAGCACATGACACTAAACTCCAGCCAGGCACTCACAGCTCATCATCAGCTGCCAACGGGTAATGAACCTAAATGACCTGACATGAACAGAGAGAGGGATAAATTAAATGTGGTGGGACTTCATAATTTAAAGGAAATGTTTGACATTATGTGTTCCCATTTAGATTTTTCTCTCTGTTATAATGTTACAGAGCATGGAAACAGATGATGTAAACCATCACAGACAGTAGGTTTATGTTATGACCAGCGTTTTTAATTATTTCAGCTTCATTTCAGAGAAGTCATGTTTTCTCTGTCATCTTGGCACAGCGGACAGGGCTAAATACTGTAATGCCCATGAGCTTCGGCCTCTGTTACCATGGAAAAGAAGCCAGTCAGAGGCAGAGCAGTTAGAGTTGCAGTGAACTCAACACGCTTTGTTGTCACCGTTGTAAACAAAACGCAAAGCCTCTCACTTATTCTTAGCAATGCATGTGACAAATGTTAAGCTTGATGTTTGGATGATTATTAAAGAAATGCTCCATGTGAGTTGTCATTTTGCATGGAAATTTTAATGTACATGTGCCAATGTACCTTTGGCTTTTTATCAAAGAGCCAAATATCTTCTAACACACATGATAATCTAGTGGACTGGCCATTCACTGGCCAGGAGATTTTCATGCTGATCCAAGGCAGAGAAATGCTCCAACTGTGAGTCACCTAACACTGTCTTTGGAAAACGTGAGTGGGACTTTCACTGCCGGAGCCAGGGGTGTGCAAAATAGCACCACCCACTTTTGCAACCCTGTAGTCCAGCACATAACCACCTGTAAAGGGGTAAATTGTTCTTTTTTACCCTTCGGTAAACAAGTGAGATATATAGTGTTAATTAATGAACTTTAGAGGTGATGGTAGGAATATTTTGTTACCTTCAGACAGGGTCTAGTGGTTCACTCCTGATTCCAGTCTTTAAGCTAAGCAAAGGTAACCGGCTGCAGACTGCAGTTTCATATCTACTGTACAGATGTGAGACTGTTTTCAGTGTATTAAATGATTAGCCTTATTTCCCAAAATGTTGTACCATCCCTCTAATTCAACTGCTGTTTGCTGTTGTTGCATTTACATAGATGACTTAACGTAAGCAAGCATCATACCCAAACTACAGCTGAGGAAATTCTCTTAACACATGAAGTCAAACCCTTTACTGGCAACAGTTACTATGAGTGAGCACGAGGATGCACTGAAAGGTCTTGACAAACTTCTGAACATTTTAAATCCCCACAGGAAGCTTAATAATCACCCCTTGAGCTTAAATGAAGAGAGGAGGAAAATGAGCAAGAGCATCAAACTTCTCCACTGGCTGAATTAATCAGGAGTCTGAGAGTACTCTTCAGAGCGCAGGCTAGCATCACGTCTAATGACTCCGAGTCGAAGCACAGTGTGTCCCTAATTGAACTTTAAACACTCGAGAAAGACAAGGAGAGAGGGGGACAAAAATAATACTGCGTACTCATTACATAGCAGAATGAAAGTTCAGGCTGAAGTCATGGTGGGATACACAGAGACAAATTCCCAACAGGGTTAAAGGTGCAAATACAGATTTCCACTACAATGAGAGTCATGACGAATCCTCAGCGTCTGCACTTCATGTCTCTGTTTTTAGAGCAGATTCAATGTTTTGAGTCTGTTCTTACTGAATTGGCATTTTCTGGGAACAAGTACTCATTGTGCAGTAACACCTTGCTTTGTGCAATAGGCACACATTCCCAAGTGTGCTATAATACATCATGGAGTTTGCATAGCAGGCAAATCAGGAGTTTCACATTTGCAATTCATAGCAGATCCCCCCCACGCGTTTGTTCACTCTTTAGAGTAATAGACTCCTGTCATTGATGAGTCCCTGGGGTGTCCAGAGTGAATCCTTTCTCACGTCTGTATCGATTGGCCAGAGAGTCCTACCTGATTTACATTGACAAGAGCATTTGGGTTCAAATGAAAGTAAGCATGTTTTCCATATTGGAAACACAAGGGACACTTCGCTCCTCACACAGACAGCTGGGAAGGTAAACACTGATGCTTGGATTGAATGCCAGTGAAGAAGGCTGACTTGGCTACTTTTGCCTCATTCATTTACAGGCAGTGGTCACTTTGAACAAAGCATGTTTTCATGCTTTAAGGATAATTTAAGGTGTGTTTATGTAGATAAAACAGAAGCCACTATTGTGTCAAAAGGCTTGTGGCAAGCCTGTAACCGTTATATTGCTCTTTGAAAATAAAAATGTTTTGATCTTTCATTATGTGGTGAAATTATGATGTTGATGGTGTGAACTCAGGTCAGTTAACAAAAACAAATTCTACTGACCCTGATTGTGTGGTCAGTAAAGATGGGCACTCACTGTATGCATGTTTAAGTTTGGAGATGTACAACAACAGTGAACACATATTTAAAGCAATTAAAAAGGTTTGGAATGCACAAGAGGCACTTAAAAGCAGCACACCAAGTGGTAAACATAACACAAACATTTTATCACCTTTTTTGCAGTAATTTATAGCTAACATTTTCCCTATATACTTCCTATTTAAACATTGAGCAAGTACAAAACATTATTAATCATTTGTACATGTCAGGCAACCTCCTGCATGTAACTCCCCTTTTATCTGGCTCTTTAGCTGCTGTCACGATCTGCCCTCTGTGTGTCTTCCTGCTCGAGCTCTGTGGAATAACTTCCTGTTTTATTTTGAAATTACTTACCTCGTGTGTCTTTTGTTACTTTACTTCCTTTCTTTGTGTTTTTCCCGCCAGATTTCGGCGTCACCTGTGTCTCATTAGTTAATGAGTCTTCCGGGTGTGTATATATAGCCTTGTCTTTCCTCTTTCCCGTTTTCAGTTGCCAGAGCAGTATGTTGTGTTACCGTGTGCTCCATGTCTTGGTTCCCTGGATCTGCCAGCTTTACCTGTGTTTTGATCTTTTGCCTGTTAATTGGATATTGGATTCCTGCCTGTGCTTTGCTGGACTTGCGTGCTCTATTTGGACTGCTTCTCTGGTTTTGACCCTCACCTGCCTCACCATCTGGTAAGCCTTTGTTCCACTTGTTTAATAACTCCCTGAACTTTGTAATCCCTTACTCTGCATCTACATTTGGGTCCTGTTCCCTGTGTTCCCATTTCCCTGCTTGCTCCAGTTGTGACACTAACTTTTTCTGTCTGCCTTTTGGTGATGGGCAGGTAGCATAGTTGGTTTTTCAATCTCTTTAGCTGAGCACGTCTTCCTGCTGCTACTGGAAATGATACTGATGGGAGCAGTGAGAGTGAATCAATACCATATGTTACAGGCTTTAAAACAAAAACACTGCTTAGGGATTTGAATTTCAGTACGCTCATCACTACAACCAACACCTCTAACATTATGTCTAGAGGTTTGATCCACTGTTACGATAAAAAACATTGATTAGTGAAACATCGAAGTTCAAAATCTGTACAGGCTTAGTGTGCATGTAAGGAGGAGCACTTTGCTTATTTTCAGACAGGCAAAAATATTAGAGGCCAAATCGGTGAGTTTGCCAGGTTAATTCACACTATGATACAGAGACCCACAACATATGGGTGGGCATACTGAGAAGCCAAATGAGCAGATGGACTAAAACCCACATTGTCATTTTGGTGTCAGGGCTCATTTAAGAGTCTGTATCATAGGCTAGGTGTTTTAATTTTTTTTAAAAAGTCACTGTTGCTTTATAATTTTAGTGACATTCAGTCAAGTGAAGTTTGATGGACACAGAAGAGTGAATCATCGGGTTTGTTTGGAAAGATGTGCCTTCAAATATACACAGTTTTGTAAATTGTGAAATTTATAGTGCTTTGGAAAGTGTGTCTTTACAAAGTCATGACCGGGATATCAAATAGTCCACCCACGGACCAAGATCATGAGATGTCCAAATTGCATCGCACCCAGACAGCGGGTGGAACACTTTGTTTTAAAGCAAAAACATTAACTTGAATTCATTTATGACAGGGGGCAGATGAGATGGTGAGGCTGATGTAATTATGTTGTTGATGCTGGCTTTGCACGGTATGAGAGCTGACACAGCCAGCAGCTCAGGGAAATGTGAGCTTAAAGAATGTCAAGGGTTTTTTATTTCACAGAGGAACACGACAGATCTTGGGAAATGTCAGTGTGTAAACACATTAAAAGGTTATGCTTGATCAGTCACGTGCATGCTGGCAGGTGCATGGATAAACTCACGATCGGCACATGCACAGACTCTCATGCTCAGACATGCAAGCAAAAAAATAAATAAATAAAAAATTAAAATGAACACAAAATCTGTAAATGACCTTTTGTCTAATCGTTATCTTTGAGTAAGCAACACAAATGATGTTTTCATGAATCTTGCAGAACAGCAGATTAGCAGCAGAGGGAAAAAATAGGCAGGAGAGGACAAGCACTCAAAATTTCCTCAGAGCTGTAATTTAGACACCATTAAAATGCAGTATTTTTTTTCCTTTTTCTATTTTTTCTTTTCTTCAAAGGACCTTGAATAATACTGGCAGCATTATACCAGGACAAAGCTTATTTGGCCTACATATATACACCACTCAGCCACCAGCTTTCACTTCCCTTTCCACATATCCTAAATTGTATTTAATAGCCCCAATCAGTGTGGGGATAGTGAATCCCTGCTGCTAATGCACTATTCGTGTTTGAAAAGGGGGACGTTGTGGGCGAAGCATCAGTCCCTTTGCCATTAACGTTGCATCGCATGTCCTGTTATCCACAATAATTACAGCTCTTGCTCTGCCAGAGTGCAGACTCATGACTCGACCTGATGCTCAGAATAAATCCAGCATATCAGGTGTTATGAGGAACAGACTTGGCCTACACACAGAACCCACACCTGGTCTGCGATTGCCTCCGTCTCTTGCAGACACATGACTCGGAGCTGGGACTATCGGCTGAAGACGAGTTTCATGCCAGATACGGTTGGACTGTCCACACGGAACTCGGGATCCCAGCCAGAGAATTACCATGTGTATTGGGGTGGAAGAAGGTGGCTTGAGATGAATAGATACAGAAGTCCTTGGTTACAATGTGCTGGCGTGGTATCTGCTCTGAGGTTTGAGTGCCATACTGAAGAATACTGTATGTTGCTGGTTTTCCTACAGCAACACATCTGAATGCTCTGGGACTTCATTTCAACAAAACCCATTCCCATTACAGAGCTAATGATGCCACTATGCAATGCTGAAATCTGCTTCAGCATCTTTTCTTTTGTTTTCAATTTCCACAGTGGGGTTTTGCTCCTTTTACTTTTACAACAGCATTTTAACACATTATGAAATTTTTACACCTTCCTAAATCACACCTCATAACACAAGACCTCAGAAACATGTCTGATAAATGCTGCTCCTGTGATGTTTGCCAAAATCTATCATGCAATCCATCCTTGTAAAAGAAAACAAAGAGGCCCTGGGAGGAAGCGTGCTGCCCTTGCATCTGTCCGTCTCTGCCTATCAGTCCCATGAGAAGTCATTGATCCATACAGACCCTTTGCTCATTTGCCAGTAGATGCTGCAGCAACAAGACTTCTGTTCCTCCTTGACAGCATGACCGCTCATGTTTCCGTCAAGAAGGGGTAGGAACCCTGGAGCTGTCAACCTTACAGAGCGGGATCAAATAAGACATGATGAGAAGCCAGGCTGCAGTCTAAGCTTTCCAAACCCGAAATACACTGCACCTTTTATGTCCTGGAGTGACCTTAATGTTTTGGAAGCTGCTCAGTCAGTGTTGCCTCTCACCTGCGGGCTGCAGGTGAACTCATTGCCTCATGTTAACTGAGCTTTAAACCCTGTTAGAGAACTTACCAGAGTGTTGACGTCCTCGCTGATGATCAATATTCTCATGGGCTCAATAGAAACTCAGTTGATTAATCCTTTAAGTAGTTTTTAATGAGAGAGCACCAAGAGGTTGGAGTTGTTAAACTGATGATATGTGGAAACCTTTTTTAGCCATTCAGTGCGTGATAACAGCCTTCAGCAAAGATGATAATTAGAAATGGGGAACCAAATCTTTGTAAATAAAATAACAGGCTGCAAAAAGTTAATGCAATGAAAAATGACTGATGTTGCCGTGGCGATACATTTCCTTTTATGTTACAGATGTGGTGATTTAAAAGATAATTCCAATTTATTATACATGTTAATTTGGTTGAATTTCTGGCCATTGTTTTCATTCCATTTTACTCAGCAAATGAATTGCTGAAATATGTGACTGGTGTATCAGATGGGAAGAATCTGTAGCAGTCAGACAGGGTTTTAAACAAACCACTACGTTAGCCAAAGTTATTTGTAAGAGAAAAGAAAAAGCTTTGACCTGCTGTGCTTTTTGTAGTGGTGTGCACATAGTCTTCCTGTGCAAGCCTGTCTCCAAGAAATTGCATTTATAGACAACTGATCTGCAACAGCAAATATGTTTTTCAGGAAGCACAGCTGCATCAGAGTTATGTTTTCTGTTGACACAGTGGAGATATCTTGTTAATTCATGTATTTGGAAAGTTGCAAATATGTAGATCCTGAACACAGCAGTAAAATGTTCACACAAAGTATCTGATATTTCAGTACAATATCTACTTTTAGTGACTGCAGCATTGTTAAAATTTGTTGTTATGTTTGGGCACTCATAGCATTTGGTCAAGTTCATGGTGACTTCAGACACAATGTCTTCTTCTCCAGGTTGGGACTCACTGTTAAATGTCTTCATACCTGCAGAGCCTTTACACTACAATTGACAGCTTATTTGCATCTATTCCTTGGGCCAGTTCAGGTTTAACACATCATATATCTCCTTTAATAAGAATACATACAGAGGCGGGAGTCATCTGAGGAGATGTTTGCTGTTATATTTTTATTCAGTTATATAATTTTCTATGTCTACCTGGAGGGAAAACAGCTATGTGGAGAGGAAATGGGGAAATGCATTAGAAACTGCTTATATTCCTTTATTCACTGGAGTAACTGGCAGAAATTAGCTTCCCTTTCCCATATGGACCCTCCAGGGACACAGCCAGTGACCCCTGCTAGTGCCCAGATCCTATTTTGAGAAACTCGAATGGCGCCAGGAAGAGAAATTAATGACATTACACGAAAAGCTCCTATCCTTCACAGCACTGAATCCCTTCGTGTGTAGCTACCAGAGAAAAGCTCGGACTGATTCAAAAACTCTGGCCAATCCCGAGTCACGTGACTCAACAACCGGCAGCGATAGAGAGCGCAAAAGGGACGCAGAGGCTCGGTGTACACAATCCTGCACACCACCAACCCACCACCGCTATACGCCCAATTTCTTTTTAAACTGAAACCTTTTACTCCCGCTCGGTGAGTACATTTTCCACTGCCATTTTTCTTAAGCATTTTTTTTCTTCCTTCCTTGTCTTGGTGTTCCGACACGGGGGAAAATGTTTTCTCGTTTTCTGCATGCAATGATTTAAATCTTGGATGCTGAGTGTTGGTGCTCCGGCGACATCCACTGAGAAATAGCCCTACGTGCTTGCGGACGCTCTTGATAATTTTTTTTTTTTTTTTTTTTTTAAACCTCCTCTCTCTCTTCCTCTTCTCTTCCCGGAGCAGCTTCTTTGCGAGCTCACTTGTTATAATCCCAACCTTTTGCTTATTTTCTGGCTGTTTCTCTTTTTTTTTCTTTTTCTTTTTCTTTTTTTTTCTTTATCATGGCTTGTTTTGGTGTGATTTTGGTTTTGGTGCTTTTCTCTGATCTTGCAGTGTTTCTGTGGTGTTGGAGGCAGTCCGTCCCCGAGCGCGCAAAAATAACTGTTTTGATTTTCATCCTTGAGGATTTTGCTTTTCTTATAGGTGAGAAATTTAACTTTGCTGGAGTTTGTCTTTGAATTTTCTTTGTGCTTCTTTTACACAGCCGTAAAGAGGAAATTATAACTTTTTTCCTTAATTCTAGTTTTTTTTTTTCCACTAAATATCTCGGACAGAGCTGGATTCGTATCGAGGTGTCAAATAGTTTCAGATCTTTCGAAAGTAAATTTGCCTTCAAAACTCAAAAGAAACACATCAAACAGCATGCCACAATTAGATATTTCTACCTTAGATCCTCTTTCTTTTGAGGGGACTAATGAAAAGTGATGAAAATGTCACAGAATGCAGGATTTTTTTTTTTGCCCTTTTGCCTCCCGGTGATCGCAATTTGGAACATTTCAAACAAGTGTATGATTGCAAATCAGTGCAGTGCAAAATAAAACAGACTCCTGCCAACTGAACCAGACACAGCTGTGCTCCTCCGCCCTGGTTCTCTCGCTGCACACGCAAACCTCATTGCGTTTGAGACTGATAAGTGGCGGACACGGTCAGACATCACACAGGGAAGGCTGGAAACTTAAATTGGCTCAGTGAGACAATGATGCGGGTTGTGGGGGTGGGGTGGGGGTTCATTATGCAAATCAGGCTGATAGATATGATTAATAGTGTGACCTTGACGTGCAGCCACAAACCTGCAGGCGACATATTCAAAAACATGCTAAACTCCTGCAATTAACAGACAGGAAAAATGCGGTGTTGCCCTTTAAAATGACCACTGAGATCACCTTTTCAAAATCCTTGACTAAAGTTTGTTTTTATGCTCCGTCTAAAAGACGAGCTTTCAAAACTTTCACAGCTCAAGACAAAACCTCCTTTCAATCATCCTTGAAAGATATGGGTGAAAGCGTTTGACAGTTATTCTAGTCTTCAGACTCTGCAGGTCAGGGAACAGGTGGGGGAAGCCGAGCATGAAATGTGCTGCTACACAAACAATACTTATCTCTCACTAGGGATGAGGTGGGAGGATGGCTCTGGAATAGCCAGCCCATACACGCATGCACAGAATCACTATGAGCCCAGAGAGGAGAGGGAAGGAATAAAGTTTAGTCAGGCATTTCTGGACCAGTCAGTAATCTGTCTGTGTCCAGCGGTTACTGCACCCGTGGGCTGGGATGATCATTGACCCTTAGCAGGTGTACGACGTGGGCATGCCTCAAAGCCACGCACCACAGAGTCCATCTTCTGCACCATACGGATGAAAAACATTTTAGAGCTGCTCCATCTTTCAGAGTATAGGTCAAAGAACAGATTAGGGGAGCTGCTTCTCCCTGTCTCCTTCTATACCCCTGCATGTGAACAAGAACTAAAGAGAAAGAACAGATGAGGGAGTCAGACGAACAGAAAGAAGGATGATGGCCTGGTCTGTGGAAAAGTGTGTTGCTCTTTAAAAATTTCAAGCACACACACGTATGACATCCTCTCCACAAAGAATAGTTCTGTGTTACATTATGCATGCGGCAATACCCACTGCTACCCATTAGATCTCCTATTCATGGACCTGTATACTATGTTCGACACCTGCATCAGTCACATTCAACACATTTTTTTTTAGGACAGAGTATGTCTTTTCAGCCACTGGAAAGCAGCCGCTTGAATGAACAGCAGCCACTGTATACGCATGCACCTGATGCTCGGTTGTGTTTTGCGAGACGTGCCATTAGCCTAGCAGCATCAGTAACTCAGCACCACGGCCAGCTCCTTTTATTCTCCATTCAAAGAGATAGCGGTTGATTTCAGCACCATGGAGAACTGCCAACTCTTTATTACTCTGGCAGCTGGAGCGAGCTGATTCCTGCCTGGAAGTCTGGAGTGTCTCTACTCACTAACCCCTGCCCTCTCCACCGCACACGTCTCATTCTGAGCTATTTCAAGCTCTGCACCCCATGTTCAAAAGGCTAAAAGAGAGGTTTCGCCCCAGATAAGAAACACAAATGATAACACTTTTGCAGAATAGGTTCCTTAATGCTTTAGAAATACTGAAAACAAAAAAAAATTTAAATTAATCTTTAATCTTTTTCAAACCAAAACTGGAAAATGGCTTATATTTTAAGGATGCATATTTAGGACATACATTTGTTCTTTTTTTTTTTTTTGTCAGTACCAGTGCACCATCACAGCAAATTGTGGCCCTAAATTTACCACAGGGTTGAAGTTGCACCTCTCAGACATTGCCTCAGCAAAATTAAACTTTATGAGCTTACAAATGTAGCATTTATTGCATGGATATTGTATTGTACTGCGTTATATTGTCAGGTGCTCCTGTTATGACGTTCCCTCTTTCAAAAGCCAAAGTGGAGGTTTCACCTTAGAAACAAAACAATGACATTCTTTAACTAATCTCTTTAAAAGACTAAAACCAACCATGCATTGATCCCACTACAAGTATTGCCTGTGAATGCAAAGAGTGATATAACTCATTCTTCTGTTCCTTAGAGCAGGAGTGCTTTTACCCGAGGTGGTATGTGGAAAGTTTGTGGAGAAACTCAGGTAATTTGAAAAAAATGAAATTCTAATTTGAAAACAAACAAACGAAAAAAAAGTCAGCTGCAACAGGCCAGCTGCACAGAGCACGCCTCAGTTTCCCACTAATGTGAGCCAGTTGTAACACCTGAACTGTGCCTGCTGCGACTGAGGTCATGACAGTTGGCTAACAAACGAGCAGAGAGGTCGCATTGGATAGCTCAAAAAGTGATGTATTGATCATTGAAATGGCTTTTGCTATTTTAAGTGCTACAGTGTAGTAGTATGAACTTGACTAAACCTAAGCATCAATAGTTCCCGGGCCATTATGTCTTGTATGAAATAAAATACTGTACATATAATATAATTAATAGTGTTAAATGACACCCAGTTTAAAAATCCATTCAGAAGATCATATTTGGAACATGATGATGCTGATGAAGTGAAGCGTGAGTCTGTGGGGGGTGTATCAGAGCACAAAGGTTGGAAACCACTGTCACAGAGCTCCATTGTCCAAAGTCTGTTAACAACACACACTGTAAATGAGCCACACTGTTGCACTGGATGACATGATCCTTTATTACAGTGAACATAGGCACTGTAGTTCATTTGGAGTTGATGCCACATGCACAGTTCTGCTGCTGTAAATACTCATGAGAGAACCAACTGTGTATCAATCCGTCACTGAAAGTAGTTCCAAACAAATGTACCATTTCCTCCTGTTTGAGTAATATTTGCTGAAAACTACAAAGCCCAGTTTTTAAAGGAATTTTATTAAGCCTGTTTTAAAAAATAAAACTATAAGTTGTGACCTGTTATTAAAGACTTATGGCTACAGAAAGAGGAAGGAGCCGTTAGGGCTCAGGTCCACAGATATGTAGGCTGGGGAAGTCCCAAAGTGTTGGTCTTTTAATGAGATTTATTTGACAAGAACAAAAACCTAGAATTTCTCATGCTTATCTTTTATCGCTCTTCAAACCAAAACTGCAATTGCTTTATATTGTGAGATATACAGCAGGTATCTAAGTTTTTATCAGCAATGAACAAACATTCGGTCCTAAATTTATCAAAGGGTTGCAGGAACATGCGTCTTACATAGCCCCAAGAAAAATTCAATTCAATGAGCTGAAAAAAATGTAGCATCTGTTGCACAAATATTGTACCGAATTGCATTATACAGTGTCGGTTTATTATATCATGAAGTGTTTTTGAACAAATATAGAAACTAGGAAGCCAAAGAGAGGAAACTGGTGCCTGTTTTGTGTTTTTCTTCTTTTTTCTTCTGTATCTTTCCTGGACCCATCACAGAGGATGTTTATATACATTCAAATGAGTAATATTTATTGTTTAATGCTTTTGATGTAGCGTGTATTCACCCTACTGTCAGTGTTCCTGAAAAATTCACTGTAGCATAAGCTGAAAACATTAACAGCTTGTATTGTATAATACCAAAGAAGGGCCCATTTTTCCATTTAAATTGCAAATTGTTCCTGAAATGAAATTATAATTAGCTCTTAGTCATGTTGTTTTTAGTATTCACAGAGTGGAAACTCGATGTCATACGCGTCCACCCCGGCCTCATGCATATTTTTGATTCATTTGATTAAACCTGCAGATTGCGCGTATGCTCCTCCACACATTTGTGGCTTCTATGCCCACTTTCACCTTTGACCTTTCACCCTCACCGTTGACTCCTGCCCCACGCCATTACCTCAAAATGACGTTTGCACCTCAGTCTCGGTCTGCTTCTGGAGCCAAAAAGTGGAAACATATTTTGTTATCAGCTAATTACTCACAGCTCTAGTGACCCAGTTACTTTAGCCTGGTGGAGCGGAAGCTATATTTGGCAGTCACACAAGAGGAGAATTAAGGAAATGGTGAAATATGTCTGTGAAAGAGATATGGGAAGGCATGGCATATGTTAACATGCCCTCGAGCAGGGCTGTGGATTCCCCCGCTGCAACAGCAGGTGGAGTCATGTAGGAGTAATCCTTCGTTTTGAATGTGAGACTGGGGAAGCCTCCAAAAAAAAAAAAAAAAAACTTTTAAACTTTTTCTGAAGCAAAATAGGTAGCAAAGGCTGCTGGTAAAGCAAAACATGGGGTTAAAAGGGTTAAAAAAAATATTCCCTTAAAACAGTTAAGTCCCTGTGGAATCAGTGATGCAACATCTAAGGAGCTTTTTGCCATCAAAGTCATCCGAAACTTTCTCTGTGTATCACTTTCAAAGCTATTTACAAAAGCTAACACTGCAAACAGCCTGAAGTTCTCCAGATGATACACACTGACCTCAAAGATCAGGGTTGTGATATGTAATAAAAGCACACACAAATGCCCTGATTTCAGAGATAATCAGCCCTGTTATTATTACAAGATGCATGATAAAATCTCTTCCAGAGATATGGCTTCATCCCATCTCACAGTATAGGTCACATTGAGCTTTTATCTCGCTGCTGTCATCGCTGGTCGAGGCTATAGGTTGCTCAAATCAGATTATGGTACAACTCATTTTAGGGGCACGGTCGTCTGCCCTCAGTTTTCATGCTTCAGAGAGCCTCCATAAATTCACGTAGAGGAGGAAGAGGAGATAAAGCTGATGGAAATTGGAATATATTTTCTTTACAGGGGCTCTGTGTAGTCCTATAGCTGTGGGCTCTCACACGGCGAAGCGTATCCTTACAGTTCAAAAAGTCAGTTCATTAAAGGTATGAAAAATATGTAAATGATAAAAGGCAGATAGAGTGGTAATATAAAAGGGATAGAGTCACAGTCATAATTTATAAGCTAGCACAACCTACCTACCGCATGATGTATGCCTACATTTTCAATCTTAGATGTTCTGGTCCGAGGCCCAGTTCTAAGCTCCTTGAAGATGATTGGCATTGCAAATGCCTTTTCCCCCTTCTTTTTTTTGAACATCTCTCATTCTCTCCTTCCATCTCACCTCCTTTTATTTCCCGCTCTCTGCTTCTATATCTCTCTCTGCTTTTGTTGCCATTTTTCCCCTCTCCCTCTACAATTCAAACTCAAGACAGGTATTATGCAGGAGGTAATGGGGTGTAGGAACGGAAGAAAAAATAAGAATAGTGCTTGACAGTCATCCTTCCTTGTTAAGCTCCACAGCAAAACTGTTTCAAAGAAATTCCAGGTACATTGTAAACAGGGCTCAAAACTGCAAGGCAAGTTGCTCATTACATGTGGGCAATAACAAGCTATTCTCTATCTTCTCTGCACCGTTAGCCAGTATTTACTGTACAAGTCCTGCAGGAGAGATTAGATTCCACTGGGCTCCTCTGGGCCTGGAGCAAAATGGCCCAGCAAGGACCTCTATTCATTAAGCCTTTAATTGCTAATTGAGGTCTTTGAATGATTCAGCAATAGCTGCTGCTGTTGGGACATTAGCTGAGTAATTTATGGCTGCGAGGGATCAGGGAAAAAATGAATGAGGGCGAGAAAGTGTTATTAAAAAGGACGCTGGTGCCCGCACAGCGTTGTTATTACACAGCCACCTTGTGTTAACTCTCCAAAATCTGTACTGTGCTTTTTCTTTATGACTGATTTTCACCATTTGTCTGAGTTAAATTCATTATGTCCCATGATTAAATATCATTAGGCGTAATGCAATCTGACTCTCCACTTGGCATGCAGTTTTAATTGAATATTTTTTGATTCAGCATAGTATTTTGTCTTTGTGGAAGTCTGTCACTGACTGATTGCGAGCACTATTTTCAGCAGCATTTTGATAAATGCTCACAGCTTTAAGAGGGAAAATATTCCATACATTGCGGTGCACTGCATTGCAGTGTAGTTTTTTGTGTAATTAGATTTCAGTGTGTAGTTACTCCCTTGTATTGTGTTTGGTTGTCATTCAAAAGAAACTTGCTTCTTATGAAGATTATAATACAATAAACACTTTGGTTTTTCATTAAAGGAAGGGGATATAAGGCGTCGATCATTGAGCTTTAGAGGTGGTGGTAGGTGGATGTTTTACTTTTGGACAGAGCTACTGTTTCCAGTATGATTAGTAAAGCTAACAGTATCCTGGCTGTAAAACACTGGGACAACAAAAGCAAATTATTACACAACCACCTTTATGGAAACTTTCCAAAATCTGTATCATATTTTCACCATTTCACCATTAATTCATTATGTTCTGTGATTTAATATCATTAAGCCATAATGCCATTTGAGTCTCCATTTTTTATATATGTGTATAATATTTTTCTCTTTGTGGAAGTTCTACATTTGCAGTGATGTTTCTTTGTCTCCAACTGACAATTAGAAACGGCCATGTCACTTACAATCATTATCCTTGACATAAAATCTCCCAGTGGCTCTGTCACTGACTGTATTTTAGCACTGTGGCCAGCTTTTATACTATCCACAGGAGTATTTTCCTCACATTTTATGCTGCATATGTTCTCACATACCAGCAGAAAGAGGAAAAATAACCCATACCTGCAGTGCAGTGTAGTTCGTAAATTTAGACTGTGTAAAAATGTAATTAGATTTCAGTCCACATTTATTCCCTTGTAATGCGTTTGGTTGTCATTCAAAAGAATGAGGCAAAAAAAAAAAAGCCTTATTATAGACCCATATTTCCTTCTGTTACACAGACACATTTTTTCCAGGGGAAAAAAAGTTGAGACTTGGTTTAAAAAAAATGTCTGTCTCCTGAGTCTGCAGGCAGGCTATGAAGACGTCTCCAAATTAAACTCAGCCTTATTTTCCCCTGTTGATGACAGTTGAGCGTAGTCGCTTTCGGTTGTACACTGTCAACCCGCTAAAGATAAAATGCTGCAATGCAACATTCAAGCAGCAGAGAGTGTGGCCTGAATGCATCCTTCACATCCCATATGTGTTTGTCAGATCGGATGAGGAGTTTTCATCTTTTCTACTCAGACAGGAGCACGAGTCAGTGAGGAGAGATCAGGGGGAGAGGAAGTGCTAAAATGATTACTTTCACCAGTTCCTCGCTTCTTTATCTCCAGAGAATTCAGACTCTGAAGCCCCTGACAGTCGGTGTGAAAGGACCAAAGAGGATCTATGAAATACTTACACTTGGAACCTCTTCAACACGGGAGGATGCTGTAGAAGCCCCGAAGAAAAAACATCACTGTCAAGAACTCACTACTCTGTTGTAGGAAAGACTTTTTGGAGACAAACAAAAAGTCTTTGCCTGGAAAAACATGCCAGTGATGAGTTGGGATGAGTTCACAGCTTCACTGACGTCAAGTGTGCCATGTTAAATCCAGACCCCTCACTCTCTTCCCGTTTTGATGATCAGGCTGCTTCGGATTCAGTGTGAGTGTGTTTTCTGGCCTGGGATGTTTCCACTGGCGTTTGCCAGCAGTTATATCACATGCTTCGTCTTAAAAGGCTTTGAGGATCTTAGAGGCTCATGAATATTGTAAGAGAATCGTCTTTGAAGTGTCTTTTTTCCATTTTGAATGAGCTAGAGGAATAATGTAAAACTCTTTTCCCTGTGATCATTGTCATTAAAAACATGTCATTGAGGGCAATTGACAAAATGATGCTTGAGCATCTCTGGGGTGATAATATAAGGTTTTGCGTTTGGAGAAAGAGAAACTGAAAACTCACAACTGTCTCCCCTTAACGGGCTGTGGATTGCCTGTAGTTGTATTTTTGTACCTGCTGCAGTTATTTAGAGTTCAGTGGTTGCTCAGTGACCATTTGATGCTGCCAGCTGCTGATAGAAGTTTGACAAGTTTACAGATTTAGTAGGAAACTACAAACCATTAGTCGAGTAAATGTCTTGTGTCCGTGAACACGTTTGCATCGGGCTTAAAATTCAAAAACAGACACACAAACACTTAAGAAGCAATTTTCTGTTCATTTCTGGTCCATAGCTGCTTTGTTTGTTATGATACTGTGTCTTCAGGGTTTGGAGAAGGTTGTTTAAATCAAGAAAGTTTTGTTTTGCTCTAACTCTTAAAGACCACGATGAGTCAGAGTCTGTATTTATCGAATTCTGGACTTCAGCGAGCAAGACCTCCATCTTGAGGGGGACATGACTGTCTAAACCAAATGTCATGGCAATCCATCTGATAGATGTTGAGACGTTTCATTCAAACCAGAAATGTTAACCTCATGGTGTCACTAGAGGAAAAAAGTTCCAGTGGTTGTTGACCCAGTGGTTGTTGAGATATTTCAGTTTAGACCCAAGTGGTGAAAGAATCGACAAGCCAACACTGTCAACCCTGGAGCTAGGAGCTGTTAGTGTGGCTAGAAAGATATCTTCATTTTTATTTACCCATGAGTATAAGAGTAAAGGTAATTCAAATTTTGTGTGACATAGAATTGCTCTTTTAGTTGATGAAGTTGGTTTGGAGTAAATCCTAGGTCACTGCAGCACAGTAAATGTAAATGAGTTAATTATTGCCTCTGATTGGCTGTTCATGCGATCACTTGAGAATTACACTTAAAGGTACACAAGTGAGTTTCTTGATAAATGTGTCCTTTTCTTCATTTTCACAGACGAACTTTTTTTAAAAAAACTCTCAGCTCTTTGTGCTCCTAAGTGTAGTTCTTAGAAGTTTGATAAACACAGGCTCGGTTTAGTAACCAGCTGAGTGCCTCTTTTGAGCATTTGTTATTTCTTTTACACCCACACTCTTGCTCTTTAAAATCCCATACAGGAAACAAGTGGTTCTACTATACGTATGGGCTACACTTCCTCACTTTCTTTAGTTAACTTCTTCCTGATTATTGCTGACTTTATAGCCACACACCTTCCATTCTAACATTTCAGGTCGTACTTAATTAGCAAAGGCCAAAGCTTTCATTTGGCACAATATCCCAACTCAGCATGGGCTTAAATTTGCGAACTCGCATTTTCTCTCATTAAATCTGTTTAAAAATATGCTCTTGCTTGCTTAATCAACCATCTAATGGCCTCACCTCTGTACACTTGCCTTAAAGAGGCCATTTAATGCACTTCACATCCATCAGTCACTTAGTGGGCTGGGTTAGGTGCTGGCGCTGTGAGGCCGTTCAGAGTTAGAGAAACGGAGTGAGTCGGATGCGATTTGATTGGCCTGACTGGTGGCTTTTTAGTCCCCCGCTCTGTTGATAATTAAGTTAATCAACTCCTGAAAACTCGATGATGGCTTTGCCACATTATGGGACTCGCAGCAGTGTTAAATTATCTTCCATTCTTTGATGTGCAAGAGGAGATTTTTTTTTTTCTTTTGAAAGAAGAGCAGAGGAGATTTAGATGGATTATGTGTGGGTGGAGGCAAAGGATGGAAGTAAAGAAGAGGTAGGATGGGGAAAATTGTGACGTAAAGTGTGCCTGAGAAGAGATCGACTGCAGAGAGTATTGGTGTATGTGTTAGTGTATGTGTGTGTGTGTGTGTGTGTGTGTGTGTGTGAGAGAGTGAGAGAGGATGTGTAAGGTAACTATCATTCTGCATGCCTGCTCCTCCATCTCTAGCTGGGAAAATGTAGGGACATATTTTTAGAAAACACCTATAGAGATTATTGTAGCCTTTTTCTATACTGACTCATTTCTATTCAGGAGCCTGTAGGTTTGAGCTGGAGCCAGAAAACATTCACAGATTAAAATATATTCACAAGCAGAGTCTCCTTTTCACCTGAGCTGCACGTCTTTGGACCAAAGGAGGAAACTAGAATACAACTGAAATGAGTTTTCAGTTAAGCAATTAGTCCATGTACAGAAAATTAACAGGCAACTATTTTCACTGTTCACTGTTGAATGATTTTTCAGCTCTACTTGTATCTACTGTAGGATAGTTTAGAATAAAGCTTCATATTCACATTCAACACTCAATGAAAGTACAAGTACTTCACATCTGTACTTGGGTACAGTACTTTAGTTACATTTCGTCACTATGAGACTCTCTCCTGCCCAAAATGTTTACAGTTTTGTGCTCTTGCATCCTCACAAGAGTTTCTCCTGTGATAATAATGTGTCTGCATAGTGTGTCTGCAGGAATCTGGGTTAAAAAGCCTTAGTACAGAAGTGCACACACTCAAAAACAAACAAACACAAAAATCATCACCAACAGGGAATTCCAAGAAGAAACAACCTGAGAGGTTCTCTCCTTCATCTTTGAGTGTGTGAGCCAAATTCCTCACACTGTATTGCTGTGGTTACACTTCCTGATCCCCCTCCAGAGTACTGTAGCATTATGGGAACAAACAGTGCAGGCTGCAGGGGTGGTGTAAAAAGCTAACCAAGGGCTGGTGATGTGTAGAGAGAGATTGCTTCAGGGCCCATTTGTGATGATTTGTCGGCCTCATGCCTGCAGGCAAATGTATCTGAAGCGTCCAGTCAAATCCTTCTTTCTTTCTGTCAACCTGGATTCTATTTGAAAGTGACGAAGCTGTCGCTGGTGCATGAACGAAGAAGTAAGAGAAGAAATTAAAAAAAAAAAAAAACAAGTTCATCTAAATGACAGCATGTGAGAAGTTTAGAAGGGAAATCAGTCTCTCAAACTTCACACTCCTTGCAGTGGACTAGATGTATAAAGTAGCAGTAGCTGGACAACCAGATGTACTTTACTTGGTACTGTAATTATACTTAGAAGACCTGAAAGATGCTTGACCAACATGTAAAGGTATTGTACATGAAGGGGACTCAAACAAAAAAAAAAAGAAAACAAAGAAAGAAAAAGGGGAAACGGCAACCGGCTTGTGACTTTGGTGTGATGTTCTATTTTCAAACGTGGGAACACAGTTCTGAGATCTGACAGATTCACACATCTGAATCACAGCTGCCATGTCAGAGTTCCTCTCACCTCGTGCAGACAACAATCTGTCTCAGCCTCTGTGTTCCCTGGGCCGCAGTGAAAGTAGAAATAGAGAGGAAATATAGAGCACAGCTGAAGACAATTAGACTTATAGCTGCACAAGAAGTGTAGTGATTCTACATTGGGAATGATTAGTGGATTAATCGATTAGTTGAGACAGCTTTAGGCAAAAATGACAAAACTTCGCTGGTTCTGGCTTCTCAAATGTCGATATTTGATCATTTTCTTAGTCCTTCATGATGGTAAACTGAAATTCTTTTTTGGATCCCATGAGTGAAAATCTTATACTCTATCATCAAAATGCTTTTTAGAGAGAAAAAAATTTTTTTTTAATTTATTTTGACTATCCAGTGGGATTTATTAAAAAAAACTAGGATGAAATTTTCTCAACTCAAATAAATCTCTGCAATTATCCTCAACAGAAGGAAGCAAACATCAACCCGTGGGCCAGTCTGCATCAAAACTTTTTAAAAACATCATTTAAATCCCATTTAAGGTGACATTGTAATGTGATTACCTTCAATAATTTGTATGTCAAACACACATAGGTGGTAGTTCAATAGACACTTTCATTAATAAATGAAGCAGGTGACTGTTTATTGTGTGTAGATACTTTTTTGAAGAATGAGCATTAACAGAAGCTACTGTCAGGGAAAAATGTCAACTGTCCTCGGATACAGTGTTAAAACAGCACAGAAACTGCCCCCCCCGCATTGAGTAATATTGAAAGAAAAACTACCCCATGGAGGAACCTGATTGCTGATCCCTGATCTACAACATGAGCTTTCAGCTAAAACGAGTGTTTACGTCCCACTGGTGCTCACTGTTTGGTTTTCTGTGTCTAACTTCTTACCTTTCGTGCTTTCTGAGCAGTGTCCAACTGTGTCTTCCAGCAGGCAGTGCTGCAGGACTACTAGGATGACTGGGAAGACCCAGACCAGCAACGTGACCAACAAGAATGACCCCCGCTCCCTCAACTCCCGCGTCTTCATCGGCAACCTCAACACAGCCGTGGTAACCAAGGCCGACATCGAGGCCATCTTTGCCAAATACGGAAAGATTGTGGGCTGCTCGGTGCACAAGGGCTACGCCTTCGTTCAGTATGCCAGCGAGAGGAACGCCAGAGCAGCTGTGGCCGGAGAGAACGCCAGGGTCATTGCTGGACAATCGCTAGGTAAGGCTGATCAAATGTTCATCATGTTCTAGTTCATGCACTGGTAACGCTTTAGATTACAGCGTTCTTAGATTGAAAATATGATACAGATTTAGTCGGCGTGAGACCTTCAAGCATTTTATTTTAAACTCTTAGTTTTAACCAATATTGCCCAGAGACTTCAAGTTGCCATCTGGCTGTTAGTGTTTATGGTGAAAAGTTCTGTGACATATCTTGTTGGCAATCTTAAATTTGATCAGTAAAAACCTTAAAATAATTCTGAACTGGAGCGGTGTAGCCAGCATGAGGATGTCAAGATACAGAATCCATATTTAGAAGTTCAGCACGGCTGCAGCGCGGACAAGAGGCGAGCTTGAACATAAAGATAAGACTGAAAAGACAAGGACAAAGTGGGACGACAGACAGACAGCAACAAGGAAGAAACATTCAGAGCTCAGTCCTCATGGGAGTTCAGTGGATCCCTGTAAATCTTCCTTATATAACTTATTGATTAGTCCACAGCCTCCTCCATGGAAAAATAAAAGTCCTCCCCAAGCCTCACGCTCTCATTAAATATGAATAAGAGCGCTGCAGGGTCACATCTGTAATTCCAGCCTGAGTTTGCTCAGTTTCATGCATTTTTGGCTGTGAAATTACAGATGGCAGAGCTAAAACTGCAAGGGTGAGCTGTGGTTTTGAGTGTGATTTGCTGTGTAAATATATGACTCAAGACCCATTACTGTACTATAGTAGAATTTTGTGACTAATATCGGTGAAACTAGTCTCACTTAAGTGACTGGCCTGAGCCAATGGGTGTTATTTTGGTAGTTCTGACAATGATTTCTATTGGTAATAATAACATTGTACTCACAGGGTTGATTGCTGAGACCTGGGAACCTGGCAACAATAGTAAAAAAAAAAAGGCAAAAAATATAAGCCATCAGTCAGGTTGTTAATGAACCATCACGTAAACCAAACTTATGTGGAAGAAAAAATGAAGGTTAACAGGGAAAGTATAGCCCAAGCTGTAAATCAGTGGTTCTGTTTTAACCTAAGGTTTTTTTCCTGTTCCAAGAGGGATTATTTCTCACATTTCTGAATAAAGTGGTTTAGAAAATCAGACAGAATCAAACTGTTGGCTTTTTTAAAACCTTGTGAGGAGGACGAGGTGCAGGATGAACCTGGAATAACCTTCCTCAGTAAAACTCAATAGCATAAGCACATGGGGATTGTTTTAGTTCTTCTGGTGTAACATTTTTCGCTCCTCCTGACAACTAACTGTCTTCGAGAGACAGTAGTAGAGGATTGTTGTTTACAACCCGCAGCAACCTCTGACAGCTTGTCTTTTTCCTTGTCAGACTTTTAATAATCGTTGCCGTGTTTCCAGAGATCAGTATTTACTTTAATGAGTAGGATGTTATCATAAGCAATGGTAACAATGGCCAAGGCTATTAAAATAAGACTGATACTGTAATAAATTGGAACTATTTTTGAAGGAATTGTTTGACATTTTGTGGAATGGGCTTGTTTACTTTTTTGCAGTGAGTAGAATGAGAAACCACTGTTATGTCTGTGCATTGAATATGAAGCCACTGTAGAGTCAGGGTGTGATTAGATTAGTTAGTTTAAGAACTGGAAATTTCTTGGTGACTTGTGTCCAGCACACAACTTATAAAACCACAATTTCTGTTTTGTGTTTGTGTACGAAATAAAACAACAAGATGTAACGTGTTCATTAGTGAGCTTTAGTAGAGGTGCTGAGAGGCAGATTTTAAACTTTGGAGAGAGCCAGGCCACCTGTTTCCCCCTTAGCTTAAAGACTGGAGTCTTTATGCTAAGCTAAGCTAACTGTCTGTTGGCCCTGTTCCATGCAGAGACGAGAGTCTTCTTATCTAAAACTTGGCTAGAAAGCATATTTCCCAAAATGTAGACCCATTCCTTCAAGTGTCATAAGGCAGAATTTGTTATCCTATCCTATTTTACATGATGCATGCTTGATCAGTTTTTAAGGAGGCATTCAAGGCCTTTACCCCAGTGTAAACAAGGTGCTTAGTTATTAGAGTTGGGCCACTGAAAAAAAAGCTGTGTGATGTTAAGGCTGTCCATTCATGGGACCTAATTACTAACAAGAAAAATGAATCACATTAATAAAACCTGCAGAGCTTTACGCTGCCACACACATTCACGTCCTGTCTGTTTTGTCCTGTCTGCATCATTAAAGAAGCTCCTCTCATTGTTATGCACACTGACAAACTGCAGTTACATTTACATTTTCTAAAAATGCAACAGCTTCACGGTTCAGTTTTTCAGAGAAAGGACATAGGCGGTGTCTAGCTGAAAAAATCTCAGGTAAATGTGTCTCCTGAGCAAAGGCAGTGAAAGCTAAAATCATATACAGCATGGCTTCATACAGCAAACAAAGCAAGATATTCCTTTGCGTAGTGCTGCATGTTGCAGCTTCACCGGCTGCTTTTCATTGTATCCCTGTAAACACCAGCATCTGTGGACACACCTGCAGACACGCAATAAATTCAGAAAATTTTAACAATGCACCATAAGTGTCAGAGGTATAACGTAGGTGCCTGCAGTAATGTCTCTGCTTTGGAAATCATCTTTTTTGCTTTTAATTTTTCTGCCGCTGTGAAATTTAACCCTTAACGCCTTATCTTTTAAACATTGGCTTCATATCTGATTAGACTCTGGAACTATATTACCACAGGTGCCAGCAGCAGATATGAATTCTTGATATTTTCTCAAACCCATTCCTCTTTTATTAAATTACAGTGAGGAGCGACATGAAGAACGATTGTGTTAAGGTGTGACATGTGACGGGAGGGTCACAAGGTCAGATTCAAACCTGTAATGGCCTGAGTACGCAGCGAGCAGCTTGACTTACCACAACGTCCCACGCTTGAGTGGATTTAATAGCCATGAGATACTAAAGCTGCAGGGATTGCTTTACTCAGTTTAATTCCTTCGGACATGACTGGATTGCCGACACAATGACTTTAAGTAGTTCATGCAAATAAAAGTGACATTCAATCACACTAGTGGTTTGGCCTGAGACAGCAGCTACTTAGATCCTGATGAAGACGTCTGGTGGTGATGAAGAGCACAGTGGAGGATTTAATTTCCGTTTCACAGACTCAGCATTTCTCCTCCTGCTTCCTGCTTTTGTGGATAAAATCTGGACATAGATGTATTGGTATTTTAAGGTTCATTTTTTCAAATCAGTGCTTGGTTTGATCATATCTGCTTTGCCATCATCTTCAGTTCATAGTGTGTAAGAGCTTTCATGTGTGACTGCTGTCGGGATTGGTCTTTGAGCGCCTCTCTGTGGTTGAAATACTTACTGCAGAATACCATATTAAATCCAAGATGTTTTACGGTTTTATCTCTTGATATTACATAATTAAAGCTGATATACGCCCTAATAAATTCTTAGAAAATTGGTGGTAAGGTTTGAAAAATGTTTGGATGGTTTACACAGTTGTTGTTAGGAAAAACTTCTGTATTTCATGTAACAGTTAACCATTTGTTTGCAGGTCTAGTTGGTGAAACCCAAAATCTGAAAATCACCACACTTTATTTGTTTGTACAGGAGTCTTTAAAACATGACGTTAACAAAGTGCTTCTCAGGATTAAAACAAGAGGTTAAGAGTAAAACAATGGGAAGTTGCAATTGGGACATTAAATCAATACAGATATAAATGGAGTATTAAGATCTGATCATTATATATTAAAATTGTAACAGAAATATTTGGTAGTATCAGGCCATTTTTTGGCCTCTTTGCTCATACGTTCATGAATTTTCCATCTGCGTGAACACTAGATGGTGCTGAGAGAGTAGCAGTGAGGACAACATCAAATCTAGGACATACTGTCCCTCAGCATGCATGATTCATTCGTATCCTCAGTATTGGAACTCATGCAGGGATCGCCTGTGCAGAACATTCAATCACATTTTACATTTACATGAAAAGTGACATTTTTTTTTTTCCATTTTTTTTTTGTCTTTGTGTTTGTGCTGCTTTAGCACTCTACAGCAACTTGTAAAGTAATGACACATGGGCTGTATGGTTTTAAGATATGACAGTCCCTATGCTTCTGCTGCCACTCATGGTGGTGGTTAACATGAGTCACATTCATTTAAAAATTAACGTGGAATAATGTTCTCAAACAAAAACACAAAAGCACAAGCACATACAGGATGTTTTAGTTTCAGTGTTGCACCATTTTCACTCCTCACATCAAACAGTTAGACATGTCTCTTTAGTATTTCTCCAAAGATGTCAAAAAGACAATAGTTGAGGACATTAGCATTTAATTTCCAGTGACTGGCCTCAAAGCCATCAATCCTAAACACTCAGCCTCCATCTTTCATGAGATTTTAGCTTCTTGCCTTTTCTTACCGAAAACAAAGAAGCTGGGGGACTATTAAGACGTCATGCTGTGCGCGAGACAGCTGCAAACCCCTTGTCAGTGTAATTAGATATTACAATTACAAGGCTTCATCTATAACAGAGCCCAAATGCTGCAGCAGCTGGGGAATCAGTGGGCTGCCCCCCCCCCCCCCCCACCCTGGTAGCTCTGCTTTTTCAGTCTGTCTCTTAAGTCCACGGCCCATCCACTTTAAATTACATTAAAAAAAAAAATAAATAAGAGAGAGAGAGAGAGAGAGAGATGAATGGGAGACAGTGGCAATAGGAAACTGATTTGCTTTTCCAATGAATGGAAGCTCGCTGTTTGACAAGTGAGGGCAAACTGGACTTTTCTTCAGGTTTAAGTGGGAGAAAAAGCAGGATGTATTTTCTAAGACAAACTTTAAATGTCAAATGAGAGACATTGACTTTTGCCACAAACGTGTGTTGAACTGTAGTTGGACTGCGTGAGACTTTGTGTGTGAGAGAATCATAAAGTGTGTGTTTTTTAAGACCCAGTTCATTTCCCTACTTTCTTTTTTTGATGCTGAACATTTAAATCATCATGTCAAAAAAAGCTTTGTCGAATGAAAAGTAAGAAGTACACTGCTCATTAAATACTTTGACAGACTTAATTAAAACATAGACATTACATATATTAGGTAAAGAAATACAACTGATATAATGTTTACACTAGGGCTAATGTGTAGCTCCAGTCCCTGGTGATCCAGCGATCACAGAGAATTTTGGTTCTGACTAGCTGGAGAACAAAGTGGAGCATTTAGCACCAAAAAAGGCTAAATATAAAATTAAAGTAGGACTCAGGTGGAAAGATACTCAACTCAGAATAAATGCTAATCGTGCTCTGTAACTGGTGGATGTGTACTGTTTACCAGCACTTTCACTGCTTCTGTGTTATAAGGTAATGATATGCTAATGTTGTGTTTTCAGCTAATGGCCAAAAAGTGATTGTCACTGCAAATTAGTTTTAATTTAGAAAGTATGAACATCAGCATATAGAAATACAATCATCATATTACAGCTTTTAGGTATTTTAAAACTCACTTATATAAAATATACAGCTGCAGTCATGTCCTCTTTACTTTCCCTTTTACATTTTATAATTTAAAAACATAAACACAGGTAAATAAGTAATTAAAAGTTTATATATTTCTTAACGACATTTTTGTGCCCCCCCTTTTTTTCTTTTTCTTTTTCTTTTCTTCTTTGGTCTGTTAACATTTTCTGATGGGGACAGTGGGTGGGGACCTGGACACTAAAATGCTGGCTACAGCCCCTGTCAAAGCAATCTATTAGTTGAATGTTATGTTTAATATTAATCTTGAGTTTTTTCTTCTTGTGCATGTGAGGGGATAGAGAGACTTGTCCTTTTTTTTCCCCTCACCTCCCATCCATAAAGAATCATAGTCTTGAATCTTCTCATCGCCTAATCTGAGACACAGACGGACAAAAAGGGGGGATTTTCGGTTGAACTTGTGCTGCTGCTGCTGCTGGAGCTGAGAGGAGTGTTCGAGGCGAGAGTTCCCCCTGGAATAGCTCGACAAATGGTATGGTCTGAGGCGGCTCGGCTGTGAGTCTGGAGCTGGAGGTGAACCGGCAGTCTGTCTCGTTTTGGGAGAGAGAAGAAAGAGAGAGAGAGTGTGAGAGAGAGAGAGAGAGCGAGAGTAAAGGAAGCGAAGTCGGCTCGGCCACAGCAGAGCATCTCCCGTGTTTTACCGCTCGTCATGACCATGTACAAAGGCAGGCGTCGCAACCAGAGATGTGAGTATGTGAGGCGAGTTTATATCGCTGTTCAAGTTAAAGCTGCCAATTCTGACATTTGGTTTCATACTTACATGAAGGACGATGGGGAGACAGTTCAGGCTGAATAAACGATTAAAAGTTGATTCCTTTCAGAGCTTCTTGTGGTCAGCTTCACTTCACTCTTAACTTAGTGTAAATGAGATTATTTATTGATCGGTTTCCCCAGAAACTTTTGAAAGTTGTTCAGATACTAAATGTTTAAATACAAAGTGTTGGTGGTTTAATTTTGTCTGTGACTTGACAGAAGTCTGTGTCTTCGGCATCGTGCATTGTGTTACCTTCAAATGCACTGAGAACTACTGTATTGTATAGATTATGGGGGATCATGCAGATCAATAGAGCTGCAATCATTGGTCAATTGGGTAATGAATTATCAGCTAATAGACTGATTAATCGTTTCTGTTCATTTTTCTAGAGAAAATGCCAAAACATTTGCTGGTTTCTCAGGTGTGAGGACTTAATGCTTTTTTTTTCATCGTACATCATCAGATAATCTGAACATCTGTGGATTTTGGACTGTTGGTAAAACAAAAACAAGACGTTTGAATACATCTCATTGGGGCTGTGGTAGACAACATAAACCCCTTTTCTTCCAGTTGTTGTGCTTTTCAGAGAAAGTGTGTAAAAGACTCATTTTTCTCTCTGACTTGATCACAGGCAGGAGAGTTGCTGCCTAAAGGGCAAAACATTTATTTTAATCTATTTGGTGACTGCAGTTTGTTAAAAAATTAGAGTGGTGGTCTTGTGAGCAGAGGAGCTGTGTGTTCAGAAAGCACTGCAAAGCCTATGAACAAGGTATTTCTCTTCTGATTGCTTTTATTGGAGCTGCTCAGTGGCTGTTTGGCTGGATGTCAGCTCCAGATGTGATGTGCGTGCGTGCGTGCGTGCGTGCGTGTGTGTGTGTGTGTGTGTTTGTGTGTGTGTGCACACCTGACGCTGAGTGCTGGTGGAAAGATTTTAGCTTGCGTGCATCTGTAGGTTAATGAATAATTTTATATTATTAATAAATCTCATGTATTAACATCTATATGTACTGATTCATGATCAGAGGCAGTTATTTACATATAGTGTTTTGTATTTCAAATCTTATACTGAATCAAATACTGAAAAAGAAAAAAAAATTTTTTTTTAAATTGCTTATGTTTAAAATTCAAAGATAATCAGTCAGTTTACCTTCATATAAGACAAGGAAGTCTTCACAGTCAAGAAGCTGGACCTCGAGACTGCTTGGCATTTTTGCTTGAAAAATAGAGAGGTGTGGCTTCGAAAGCCCGACCTCATGCTTGAGGAGCAATTCTGGCAACCCTTGTCAATAGAAAGTAGCAAAGGTTTTTCCAAGAAGTTGCTAGGTTTGTTGCTAGTTGCTTTTTTTGAAAAAAAGTCACTAAAGGGGCCTGAAAAATCTATAACTCTTGCAACAAAGACAGTAATTTGGCTATACTCTCTGTAAATGCTGCCCTGATGATGTAATAGAAACTGTTTGCACCTATTTATTTTGAAAGAGTGACGGCCGATGAGGAAAGTCTGGCAATCGGCCGGCCCCCAAGTCGTGTAACTTCACCACTCAGTCAGTCAGTGATAGACATTTGTGTTTATAGGTCCGGCCATGCTTGTTGCAGTCCAGCCAAAAAGCAAAGATTGGAGGCACGTCTGAAAAATAATTTTTTTGAGTGTCAGAAACATGTTTTTTCAGTTTTCCTATCCTGTTAATCTTAGATTCAACTGTGACCTTTTGCTGGGGTCATGACCCACAGGTTAGGAACCACAGACCTTTGATGATTTTTCAAATATCGGATTAGTTGCATATTCATTTTCTGTCAGTCAATGAAATAACTAATCAGCTCTGTTTCAAGTCGACACAGGGCAGATGTGTGGTGCAGGCATGCCTGTGATGATTTCCAGTTGTAACCCCTCACCATGTATGCTCCTCAGTGTTTCTACAATGAGCTCATGAATGAGGAGGCAGATGTACAAGTAGTTTTGAGCAGGTGGCAGCTGTCGGTTTGTTTTCCAGCTGCTGGCACAGATTATCGTGCGTGTGGTTAGGTGGAAGTGATGGACCAGCTCCAGGGGTTAAAATGCTTCAAAGAGTTGCACTTAAGAGCCACAGACTTACATCATAAGAAAAGATGCCAAAACAGAAAAGGAGGAAAAGTGCATTAACAACTCAGGAGAGATGAAAGACAAAATTATCTTTACCTCAGGCTAAGGCAATATGCTCATTATGATTTAATGCAAAAATCAACACGAACCAATGTTGGAATGAACCACAGCGTCATCAGAATTTTACCCTCTCTGCTGCTGGTTTGTGTCTTTGGATTTAAGAACATTCACCTATCAGTTGTTTTCCCAATGTGATATATAGCCTGAAAATTTAGAAGTCCCACATCACGTTCTCCTTAATGGACCACAGCTCAGCAGGTCTAATGAAAATAATTTTATGAGATGCTCAGGAGCTTGTGGATGAGCTGCCAAAATTTATGTGCTGCCAAGTAGCCATTTTCCTTAAGAGGGCGAAAGAGCAAAGTACAAGATATTCATTAAGGAAGGACAGGCCGTCAAGCAATTAATCCACATCCCAACCATAACAAGAACTGTTAAAGCCTCGAGGTGCTCGGCCTGATTGGAATCAGTCGGGACATAATGCACTTAAGATCAGGGCATGTAGCTCAGACAGAGTTGACAGAGTAATTTGAATGGATGTAAATGATGTCTGGAAGCTCGCAGGGTGATAATCTGCTCCCTGTGTATATGGTAAATGGTTTTAACATACACTATATAAGATTGACATTATTTACATCAATGCAGTTCCTTTCAGACTAATGAAAACTAACTTAAAATATCTCTAATCGCATTTTGAGTTATCAACATTCACAATTAAAATATCTCTGTTTGCATTATTGCTAGTAAGATTGAACTTTGTGTTGTATGGAGAATCAAATTGAATATTTGTTGATCTTAGTTCATCAGTTTATCAATAAATTAAGGAATTGTTTGGTCTTTAAAATGTCAGATAATAGTAAAACATGCCCATCACAATTTTGCTGTTATGTTTTAAAAATGGATCTCTGCAGGTTTTTCTTTTGTTTTCTGTTTTTCTTTCGCTTCCATCATTTTGGTTAGTGTGCATGTGATGTTTTCATAAAACTTAATTCAAAGTGTATTCACCAATGTTTTCTGCATCTTTTGATGTCGTATTCTGTTTGGTTGGTTTGTGGACATGGGTTGTAGCAGCAGTTTCACTGTGAGAACTTGGTGGACACATTCAGGCAATAAAGTAATTAGGACTTTGTCAGTCGTTTTTTTTTCTCCAAGAAAACTGTAGACGAGTTAGCAGAAGTCCCTGCTGAGTCGTGACACATGAAGAGGCCACAGCAGCACAGGTTGCAGCATAGCAACAGATTTTATCCTAATGTTTAAACTGTTGAATCCTGTCAAAATAACCATTTTCTGCCAGAGTGACCAGACCCAACCCTTATGATGTAGTTGCTGTTAGTTATTGTGAGTTTTTGTTCAAAAAAAGTCTTAATTTACCCAGAATTCATGGCAAATTAGTCATACTTAAGGCAGTAAAGAACTACACATCTTTGTGCAAAGGATGAATTTAGGTATCGATGGAGAAGTCTGAGTGAAAAACCAAGTAAAATCCCAGAGTGTATTGACTTGTAAAAGTGACTAATCAAAATAATGTGAACCACCATACCCACACATACACACACACCAATGCATGCACATATGTGTGTGTGTGTGCAGTGTCTGCTTTCCCGACCTGTCACTCACCGTGCCCTGCTTGAGGAAAACACACTCTCAGGTGTAATAAAAATGAGGAAGCCGCCTGTGCCCTTGAGCCAAGATCAGAGATTATTCAAGTCTGCCCTGTCAGATTTACAGGGTATGAGAACACGGCGTAGATTGAATCTGCGACCGCTGTCATGCAGGATGTCTCTTAGTCGCACATTTGTATTCACACAGGTGCCTGGATGATCTCTTAATCAAATACTGCTCACCTGCTCTCAGGATGCGTGCAGCAGCAGAGATGGAGTTTGTTATGTGACAGAAGTGATAGTTCGCCTGCCAAAAGATTATGTTTAGGCATCACTTCAGGGAGGAAATGTATTGTCTCATTTCTTTTCTGAAGCTAATTTACTTCATCATTCATCCCTTCTGTCATAATGGCTCAGAGAGCACTAGTTTAAACATGGACAACTGCTTACTTTCCAAGTATTCCCATTACACATTTCATAAGAGCCATAGATCAGGGAAGACAGAGTTAAAAGGCTTTGTAAAGTCTTTTCAAATGTATTGTTAGCTATGGGAATAACCCCAGTCAAGAGGAAACTTGCTAATACTCTGTTATTCAGCTTGTCCTTGGCTGAATAGAAGCAGTACAAGGGCTATACAGTTTTTTTTAGCTGCTTTTTTTCCTTTCAAACCAAGCTTAGCACAGTAGAACTAATTCAAATTTACACACACAGACACAGTCCGTGTGTGTATATGTGTGTGTGTTTAGGGACTCTCATTTCCTGTCCCAATCGGACTATAATGACTCGTCCACACCACCAGAGACAACGGGCTCAAGGGCAGGCTGAGCTGAGGAGACTGTATCTAACTAAAACAGACACACACATGCAGTAACACAGCAACACACTCACAGGTAATTTAGTGCTGCTTCATTAAAGGGTGAGAATTGGCCAACTGTCAAATTCATGCTCCACACAAATAAGGGGCAGCATATAAACAGAAAGCTGGGGTGTCCACCTCTATCGTAAGAAACAAGGAAACAAACTCTTTGGTCCCTCCTAGCCTTCTGCGTGTGTCTTTCAGGTTCTAGGTTCTTCTCACGTTGATCTAAAGCAAGCTTGAATAAATTTAACCTCAGTATAGGGCAGTTGTTCACAATGTTTAATGTTTTCCACACGGGTTTTCTGTTTTCTTCGGTTATTGTTAGACTGACCGGCAGCATCTGTTGCTGATCTTGAGGAAAGAGCGCAGGAATGTCGCAAGGATGGCTGCAACACAGGTTTATATCTTACTCACCATCATTGCTTCTTCATCATCATTACCTCTGAGGGCAGACTGGATGTTATAGTGACTCACTATCGCCTCTTGACATACAAAGTGGTTTTATGAGACAAGACGGGCTGTAGCTAGCAGTTAGCATGCTAACATCAGTAGATGTCTCAGCAACACAATACATAGACATATATGGCACATTGTCAAAACTGTTATGTCTTCACATTCTGTTGATAATTAGTTAATTTATGAATGTTTTAAACTAATATACTTCCATATATTTCCCCTTTAGAGCACCCTGAGGTGTTGATGGTTGTATTCTTGCAGTGAGAACAGATAACACTCTTACTGGACTCAACCACATCCCTGATGTAAGAGATGCTCAGTTAAAACGAGGTCTCTAAAGCCTGCAATTGCTACTTTCATCTTGTACATAGATGAGGAGAGACAGTGGTTTAAAAGGTACGGTGGACTGTGCAGTAATAAGCCAGGCAAACCTGTGAGAAGGTTTTATAGTGCACTTTTGCTCTGTTGCAGGGAAGTCATGCTTAGGACTGAAAGACGTAGTTGGAGTTGATATCACAATCTGAATTAAAAAGATTTTTCTGTTATCAGTGTGTACAAGATATAACAAATAAAATCTCGGTAATTCTTATCTCAAGACCTAGTTTTTCTTGAAGGCTCTATCAACGCTCCAGTTTATTGTTATTCTTAAACAATTTTTCCTTAACTGTGATGTGAATGTTTATTAAAATGCTTTTTGCCATCTTTTTTTGGATCTGTGAAACACCTGGAAACCCAGGTTTTGAAAAAAAATAAAACTATGAAGTTTTACTCAGTGATCTAAATGAAAAAAACCTTAACCCTAACCTTAATATTAGAACCCTTCCAATCCGTAAAGCTTCACCAATCTATATTTTTATATTACAGTTGATTGAGTGTCTAAGTATTATGTGAAAGAGATTTCAGGTGGTTACAACAGAATAACCGCGTAAGTCCTCAGTTCCCTTAAGAGCTCTTCTCAGCCCATGGTACCTGTAAACAGATTCACACGTTGCTGCTCTGCTATCGCCTTTGGCACCAAGTAGCCACTCAACCACTCTAACGTCACCCTAGTGTTGCACCCTTCTTTTATGTTCTCCTATTCACCACAATTTTATTTGTTAATACATAAAATGTCAACATGTCTTTTGCATAAGAACCAGAAATACAGGATGTAATTAAATGTCCCCTTTTTATAATTTTATTACACAGTGAGTTCCAGGATGTTAACAGAGTTTTTCCTAAATTTCATTTTTCTTCCCGGTACCCCCTTGTTCCACACAGTCTTGTTTTCTTACACTGAGCGTACATTCAAGTACCAGCAGAAGCCAGTAAATTGATTCATACAACTAAATTACACTGTAAATTGCAGGTTGTATTATACAGTGTTACCCACATCTTCTGGCTATGATCGTTTCCACTGAAGTGCATATAAGATCATATTTCTTTTTAAACCTAGACTTGTTTCATATTCACATAGATAAATTCACTCTGTTGAGCTGGGGCCAATAATAACAGCACATTCATCTGTAGCTAACATTTTAACCAGTGTTGAACAAGAATAGCCTCTCAGGAGTCGAGAGGATGCTCAGTGGTTTCACAGTATCTTTGTCTGACTTTTTGTGTTGTCCGTGAATTTGTCTTGACGTTATACTACTGCGGCCAACTTGCTTATGATGGCTACAGCATAAAGAAACTTTTTATATTCCCCTTCAGTACGATGCTGCATACAGTTTACATTATCAATCAAGTCCTAAGTGGCTATTGCTTAGCAACACAGTCTCCATCTCCTCTATCACCAGCCTCAACTTTTTTATGGATACACACATAAACAAATCAGTCTGCAAGCATGCACACACACACACGTTCATGACAATTTTGTATATGATTAGTATAATGACTGTAATTAATCAGATGCTCAGTGTGTCTCTGTCGGAGGTGTGGAGGGTTGGGGGTGTTGTGGGGTGGCTGTGTTCATTTTACAGTGCTTTTTAGTGCTCTACTCTCTCTTTAATGACCCTAGCAGGGGACCAGAGGAGAGCGGACTTTACAATGTGAACCATTCCTCACATCTTCCTAGAGCCTAATGATAATGATACAGCTGTCCCCTGCACCTAGAGAGCTACTGATACATCCCCAATCCATTAGTCCATTAGGGAGAGCGAGGGGGGAAGGGGGTGAATAAAGAGAAAGAGAGAGGCTTCAAACATAGCATCAAGAGTGATGTGCATACAATGTGTTGGAATATCCAACACATTGTGTGTGTGTGTGTGTGTGTGTGTGTGTGTGTGTGTGTGTGTGTGTGTGTGTGTGTGTGTGTGTGTGTGTGTGTGTGTGTGTGAGCCAGAGGTGTGAAAACAGAAACAAAGAAAAACAGATCTTGTTTACTAAGGTCTGAGATATTTTGCATTTTTTAAATTCACAAGCTCAGTGCATTAACACCGCGCAGTTCGGGATTTCATTATCAAGCTCTGCAACACTTTCAGCCAATTGACTCAACTTCAGCTCCTGCCATGACATTTGCTACAGCGTGATCCCCAGGGCAGTTGATGCAAAGCTGATGTTTTATCTGTGCAACTTTTTGAAGCTCTCAAGAGGGTGACTCATCCATCAGACAGGGATCTCTCCTGCTTTTGTCAGTGCAATCCTGTGCCTATGCGTGTGTGTGTGTGTGTGCATGGGAAGGGGGTGTTTGATATTTGTTTGTGTTTTGTGTATGACCTTGAGCAGCACTGAAGGCTCACTGAGCTGAGTTTGAGCAAAAGCAGCAACGACAAGCCGACAGACTAAGCGCAGTGATACCAGCCTGGTTTAACACACTGGGACTTTTGGCAGGTAGAAGGAGCTGTCAGTCATCACAAGAGCCATGAGGTGTGTACAGATGAGTCACGTTAGTCCACCCATTTTTGTCTTTTGTCTTCACTGAGTGAAGAACGCTGTGTGGAATTTTTTTTTTTTTTTGCACAATTTCTCAGTTGTTTCAAGGCCCTTAAAACCCTTAAAAACTTTTCGGACTGTTATTTTTCATCTTTGTCTCTTTGAGGACTACAGTGGAGTGAAATTAAATGAATGGACTAAATGAATCAATGCTCTCTACCACAGTTGTGTTCAGATGAGTCACAGAAGTCCACTAATGCATTTGAAGGGGATTTTTATTTTTGTCTTTTCACTGAGTGAAGAACGCTGTCCTAACATCGACTTGGAGTTCTTTTATGCACAGTGCCTTAGTTGTCTCAAGGCCCTTAACGTTTTCAGCCCCTCTGTTATTTTTTATCTTTGTCTCTTTGAGGATTACAGTGGACTGAAGTGAAATCACTAAATGAATCGATGGTTTCTACCTCAGTTCACTTGGTTGGTCTCCTCACATAGCACTCAAATGATGCTTACACAGGTCCAACTAACAAATACTTTCAATAAAAGTTCATTTATAGACTAAACATTTGATTAGTCGATTAATAAATAAATGAAGGCCCATCATAAGTCATGTTTTGTCTGAGTTATAAACAATATTAAACAAAGCAGCTCCTCTCATTTGACAAGTTGTAACCATACACTGCTCATACCTTTACTTTCCAGCTTAATAATATCCTGAAAGTCTTTGATAACTTTCTTATTAACAGACCAGTTTTTAATCATTTTAGCCAAAGCGATTTGTGAGTGATTCTTTAACTTACTGTTACATCCAAATCTTCAATTGATGAATATATAATTTTGTCTTAAAGGTGCTTAATTAATTTAATTAGACCAAAATGATCTTCCATTGATCAAATAAATAACAAGTCAATAAAGGAAGTGAGAATATAAAAAATATAAAAACCACCAAAAGGCCTAATAAACAACTACTCCCTATGACTCATTTTTAACACAAATCACTCTTTTTAAACAGATTCCTGTCTTGTTCCTGTCTGCACAATGAAATGTCTTTTCAGAAATTTTTGACATACTCTATATTGACAGAGAGACTATCTAACTAATAGGTATCAAACAAGCAATACCATTTTCTTTTGTCTTTATTTTATGATTGCTTTTACTGAAAAAAATAAATAAATAAATGAAACTGCAAAGCTCTGAAGGCAAAGAGCCAAATTCAGTCTTAGAATAAAAACCCCAAACGTTTGTGCTGTTTACTAATAACTTTCCAATAATTTCCTAGGACATTTCCTGATGAGAACAATAAAGGATGTTGCTTATTAGAAGGGAAGTAGTAACTTCATTTCAGTCAAAATAAATATTACTTAATTGATTATCATTAACTTTTTTTTTAATGAATTCAAAGATTCAAGAATTGCAACATTACACTTTAAAGTAATTGGAATTACACAACTGAAAATGAATTGCACACTGTGTCTATTTTGTCTTACAAATTTACGCAGCCTTATTTTGCTGCTTAACACCAACGTAATTTTTCAGTTCCTTGTACCATTTTTTGTTTAGCTTAATTGAGTTTATGTGAAATGTTTTGTTTTATGTGCATGTAACAAACCAACAATATTTACTTGTTACAATATTTGTGCATTTTATCTGCCGATGTATAGGATTTGTTGCATACACAGATCGAGAGTATGTCACAGCATTGTTGTATTTGTCCATGTACGGTAATAATATTGAACTTCATAATATCCCTGTCAACGAAATACATAATGGTTTTTAGGCTTGCATAAAAAAACCGAGATCTGGTATGAAATAAGGTCATGGCAGAACAGACTGTACCCAATCTAGTGTCTGTTCAATGATAAAGGTTTTTTTAAAAGACTGGCTTTTTGTCCTTGCATCATCATGTATGACTGTATTCATATTTTTAGGACAGTACAAAGGGCTTTGATATCACAGTGAATGGCCATTGCATATCATTTCTTTAAAAGCTTAAGGTTGAAAACCTTTTGCTCAGTGCTGTTTGAGTAATTGAAATCACCATTGCCAACCATTTTGCCAACCAAGTGTCTGGTGCCATGATTTCATAATGACCATGTTGTGTTTTAATTTTTTAAAGATTTTGTAATGTAATTTTTACATTAACGGTACTGTTGATGCTGTTTGAAAAACAGTTGTGGGTGCCATGTATATTATGATTGTGTTATTTTACAGTTGTTCCCATCATCATTTTATAGGAAGATAATGTAAAAGAAAAATAGAAATTATGCGTCTTCTTACATTGTGCACAAGGCACTTTCTGGGAACATTGGCTGTGAATCTGCAGGGTTTTACTGCAAAGATTCAGTCCTGTGTGAAGGAATGTTGGGAAGGCTTCCCACAGGAAATCCACTTCTTTAAGATGTAAAAAACAAAGCTTTCATTTTAGCAAGGCTATCCAAGGAGTGAAATTTAGAGGACAGTGACAATGAAGTCGGTCTGATGTGTCCATGTCTGAGAATTGATTAAGGGGAATCAGCCCTCGAGTGTTTGATCTAATGTCACCATGCGCTCCTTTTCTTCTTAGGAGAAAATCCTCCAATTAGCAGTATACGTCGTCTCCCAAAATGGGGGTACGGATAGTTGCCTATAGTGGTTTTATTTGTCACTTTTGTCTGAAAATGTGTAACTGTTGTTATAATGAGTTTGAGGGTTTCACCTCAAATGAAGAGTGACATGATCCTATTTGGTTTAGTCTCTTGAAAAATGCATAGTGGTATAAAAAGTATAAACAGCTATATTCTCAGTTTCTAAAAAGTTTACATTTTGGAGCTATTTTGGAGAATAGGAGCATGTGTGTATTGTCTGTGTGGCCAGCAAGCACTTCACATACAGTGATGTGTGGAATAGGGCTGCAATATTTTTTTATTGATTAAAGGCTACGTTAACATTTTTCAAGTGTGTCTCACATGCTCATGAGCATAGAATAACATTTTGTATAAACTGGAGGTATCGAAACAGACTTAGAAGAAAATGTGAGAATTTAATTATTTTCTCGATTAATCGCTACCTGCTGCTTTAAGATGTCAGGAAACTGTGAAAAATGGCCACCAGTGTCTCCTAAAGCCCAAGGTGAAGTCTGTGAATTGCTTATTGTCTGAGCAACAGTCCAAACTCAAAAGATCATTTTACAAAGAAAAACAGCAAGTCATTACAGCTGAGATGCTTAAAAATGACTTGACTCAGAATAACCGGTCAGTTGTTTAATGAATTCATTATTTTAGCATTGAACATTACCAAGTGGAAGGTCACCCCAAATGTGAGTTTTATCATTGCCATAGCAAAAGTTAATATTAAACTAGAATTTCCTCTGCCAATCAGTCAAGTTGCATCTTATTTACATGACTGTTCAGACTTGTAATATATGCAGTGAAGTATTAAGTGTATTTTATGGCTGAGACCTTGACCTCTGACTGCCAAAATCTGTTCAGTTCATACTTGAGTCCAGATGTCCACATTTGTGGCATATTTGTGGAGGCATAAAAATCTTGGAAATCAGTTTTTAACTCATAAAGATATCTAGTCATATTTACATGAAGCAATGCGTATTTACTGGTGTCAAACTCTTTCATTTCATCACTGCTACAGCCGTCAATATGAACTTTTCTTCAAAACGTTTGCTAGCTCCTACTGTGTCATATCACAGCATTGATTTTCATTTTGTTTCCAGACATCAACATGGCAGGAGAGCCAAAACCCTACAGGCCTAAGATGGGCTCCAAGAGGCCTCTCTCGTCGCTCTACAGGTCCGTGTGAAACTTGTCCTACTTTACTGCAGTAGATGGATTTTGCTTTGCTGACCTACTTTTCCTGATGTACTTGTGCTGTCTCTAAAACATGTGCTCATGATCCTCACTGGCAGGCCAGGTGCTTGTGGAGGAACAGCTAATTCCCTACCTGTGCCACTTTGCATCTGTTGCTATTACACATTTGCTCATTGACATTTTTGAGTTTTGTTGGAAGCAGAGATAATCAGTGCAAAGTGTGACAGGACCAACATCTTAACAGGTTAAAAACACACACACAGAAAACAACTGTTTCATTCAGCTTTTAAAGGAACAGTTCAACATTTTGGGTAATACGCTCACTTATAATTCGCTTTCTTTCTGAGAGTTAGTTTGTGAGCTTTAAAGGTGTTGGTTATAGCTTCACATTTACTGCACATATATGAGAGTGGTATATTCTAAGCAAGAAAGCAAAAAAGTATATTTCCCAAAATGTTGTGTGAACCTCACATGCTCTGCTTTATAATTTCCACTTCTAATCTGGCAGGATTTTGTTTCTTATGTGACTACACACACACAAAAATGTACACTATCATGTTAATACTGGAACATTAAGATAAACATAACATTTTCTTTTAATTTCACAGTGGCTACGAGTTTGACTATGACTACTATAGAGACGATTTCTACAGCAGGTATGTAAAAAAGATGCTGTGGTGTCACTGATAAACAGCGCAGTCGGGGTGCACTTGGGCTTTGTACTTTGTTTTAACTTTTCAAATTGTTTTCAATCCCTCTTGTCCTGATTTTTGCCCTTCAGTGTAAACCCCCCCCCCTTCTCCCCATTTCCGAGACAGCTACTCAGATAAAGATGAGTTTTCAGCAGAATAGCCCCATTTCCATCTGAGGCAAAGTAACTACATTATCATAGGCATAATGAATGTCATATTGGGGAGGTTTTTATTCCTCTCCGTTGGGCTTACTAATGATGCTTTTATCCGCATAGGCGAGTACTGAATGTCAGATAGTCCCCCGGCTGGTCATTTGCGCTGGCAAGGCAAAGAATGCATCTTCCTTCTGACATTTTCATTGGTTTGTTTACTTCTTCTGCTTTGCAATATCCCTGAGAGTCGAATCCTTCAGCTTGGAGTCATTATTGCTATTTTGGCAATTTGATATGTCGTAGGCAACAGGGAACAGGATTTGATTGAATGGCCGTGGCATTGTTCAATATGTACCGTCGTTCAAACATCTTTTGCAGCATGTCTGTTAGGTGCTTTGTAAGCATTTCTTGTTGCTTGAATAACAAAATCTCGGCACTGCAGGAGTGACTGCTGAAAATAACGGTTACTTGATGACACGCTTTGCTGTTCAGTGGCCATAATAAATCCAGTTACTTCACCACCCTTTTTAAAATGTATTTTTCTGCACTGTAGTACCTTTGTAACATTTCTATTGTTGTTGTGATTGCTGCAACTTTCTTTTTCATGTGTCTTCAGACTCTTTGAGTACCATGGTCGTGTTGTGCCCCCGACCCGGGCTGTGATCCCCATCAAACGTTCACGATTAGTTGTCCCGTCCACACGCAGAGCCAAATCCTCCTTTCCAGTCAGAGCTTGTTCTTCCTCTTCCTCCTCCTCCTCCTCATCCTCCCGAGCGCTCAATGCCAGCTCTTCCATCATGGGCCCTAAACGTATGTTCTCTGTCTCTTTTGTTCTTCTAGTTCACTTTTTCCTGCTTTGTTTACAGAAACATTCTGGTTTAGTACAACGTTGGTGTTTTTTGTAGTGTTAGACATTATTTCTATGAGATATGATAAGAATCTACTCACAATTACAATGGCCGGGAAAAAACATGAGTGGAGCAAATCTTCACATCCTCACAAGCTGGAATAAGTGAATTTTTGGCATTTTTTCCACTGATTGTTTCAGCTCTAGACAGGTTGTAAAGAAGCAAACAGTTAAAGCTGATTATCTACACCATTTCACTCAGAGGTAAAACTTCAAGTGATCGCACCTGAAATGTTAGTAATAGTCACTTATTGCACTGGAGAACATGAGAAGTTGAACTAGTACGCCTATAAACTCTGATGGATATTTCAACAGAGACTATGAGTTAATAATTTTACTGTTTGTATTTGTCTCTTCTTCTTCTTTTCCGCCACATTCCAAGTTCTCGGCAATTAATGCTGCTCTTATCAGTATGTTGTGTATTAACAATGGTTCCACTGACTGTATAAAATAAAAGGTGCCACTTGTAGTGACAAGACCGGTGGGAGTTATCACCAGACTTCCTCAGCTCTCAGGAGTGTGTTTGCATCTTTCAGCTCACTGTTTTGATTTTACAACTTCAGTGTTTTGGTTCACTGTCATCACTCTAAGTAAAACCTATAATAAAGCCACGGTAGGCTGCCAGCACAGCACCACCGGTGAAAATTGTGGAGTGTTTAGCAGCTAAAGAGCCAGATATTTGAATAGATAACTGAAAAGATTAATTAACGCAGGTTTAAGTTGGTGAGCACAGTCTTGTTATTGTGCAATGATGGCCAAAACTACAATAAGATTCAGGCTGTGCAAAATTTTTCAAGCATTTTTTTTTTTAAACAGTTTGCACTGCTCACAGATACTCATTAGTATTCTCACCACAATGCAACGCAGTAAAATATCTCAAACTCATACCCATGCCCTTTCACTGATTGTGCCTCAGTTACATTTCTGGCAATGAACTTGCCCTTTGAGACATGTCAGAGCAGTGCACTGCAGCAGCTGTTGTTACTGTTTCTGTCTCCTTGTTGAACATAACATTAACTGTGCTTTTTAACTTTATTAATGTGTGTGTGCAGTGAAGACAGACCAGCTCCTAACAATCAAAAAGGAGCTGTCACAGATCAAGACCAAGATTGACTCACTGCTGGGAAGGCTGGAGAAGATTGAGCGGCAACATCGCTCTGACGCTGGTAAGATTTGACAGAGGATAGGGGAGGACCTGTCTGCTGGAGGAGTATTCATGTACTGTATACAGTACAAGGGCAACCCTGGGTATTGAAATAACACAGAATCTTTGAGGAGAGAGGACAAAGGGATATAGAAAATATTAAAGGCAGTTAAATATTAACTGCCGGTCTTTCTCTATCTCTCCCACTCTCTATTTTGTCAGAGATGCAGAGGAAACAAGAGGAGGTGTGTGAATATCTCCATGGTGATGTAGCAGACCACTGTGGTGGAGAGGAAGTGGGGGGGACAGCAGAGGTGGAGGCGGGGGAGATGACGGACGGTGGCGAAGATGACTTTGAAGATGAAGGCGCCGGCGACATGGTGAGCAAGCCAAGGAGCCATTTATGGTCTCAACAAGGAGTGAGTGGGGTAACTGAATTCTCCTGTCTCTGAAGTAAATGCAAGGATAATGTGTTCAGTCAGGTTACTGTGTGTGTGTGTGGGGGGGGGGGGGATGCATGTCCATTAACAGGCTTGTAGAATCACCTCTGAGTGTGAAAGGTGTGTGCTCTGTCACTTAAGTGTGTGTGTCTGTCTGTGTGTGTTGTTTGAGAACCACACTTGTGAACTTAGATGAGAAGATACCAATCTCATGTCTGTACAGCAAATGTACAGCTATAACTAGAACTCAGTTAACTTAGCACAAAGACTGGAAACAGCTATGACAAATAGTCATTTTTATAACATTTTAGCATATTAATGACTGAGATTTAGAGGCGCTGGCATGCAGATTATATTACATTTGGACAAAGCCAGTCTAGCTGTTGCCCCCAGCTTCCAGTCTTTGTGCTAAGCTAACCAGCTGCTTGCACTGGCCTCATATTCATCATACCAACATCAAAGAAGTGCAGACCATCTCATCTAAATCCTCCAGAAAGTAAATGCATATACGTCAGACTGTTCCTTTAAAGGATAGATTGTTCCCTGGTGTGAACTTCATTTCTCTATTCATTTCATTAGACTGGATACACAATCAATAACTAATGTCTCTCCTGTTACTCAGGCTGGTTGTTATTTGAAATTTTTGATATCTGTGCCAAAACAATGCCTTCGGGTGGTTTTTGTGTCCATAATTTCGTAGTAATTTCCTTGAAGGCTTCCTTTAAGGAACTATGTTATTTGGTACAAATTTTAGGGAAAACCTTGTTAAATTTGTACATTTCCAATCAATCAGTTCTTAATAATTGCTAGCACAATGTAGAGGGTCTTTTAGAGAGTGCACATCAGGACAGCTGAACATGAAAAAATGTTAAATATGTGAACAGGCAAGGATACAATTATACACATATGAAGAGCAAAGTTTCCAATAATAATCTCTATAGGGTCTGACAAATTTCAGTTCTTTCCAGTAAACCTTCTAAGAAATTCTCACAAAGTTAATAGAAAATTACAGGCACGTAAAATAAGGTGTTATCTCTTTTGGTATACTTTTTAAGTTTGCTCATTTGCCAAAGTATGAAAAACTACTCAATGCATCAGTGTTAAATTAAAAAATTGAATGAAGGTAGGCATTTCTCTATAGTTTTTTTTATAATCATCAAATCCTATAAAAAGACCAAAAATCTGTCTCTCAATCCTTGCCATGATTTCGCAAAAATTATCTCTCTGTTTACGTCTTTGTATGTTGGTCCTCTTTCCTGATGATGTGAAATGATCGAAATGGTAAGGTAAAACTAGTTTGCTTTGCATCAAAGTACGTATTGCTCTTCAAAGAAAAAATCTGAAGCAGATATTGTTAAGCCAATGGCTGAATAGCCTGTCAAGCTTTCTGGCCATGGAAAAGCTGACGTATGCTATTAAACACCACACACAGATATTCCTAAACATATAAGGACAAGCTCTGTACTTTCTGAAGGAGAAAGGTAGCTAATGTACAGTAATGTCAGAATGACAAGCCTATGGACTATATACATTTCCGTTTTCTTACAGTTTTCTTTCTGTGTGTGTATATATATATCTGTTTTGCTTTGCTTTTAGTGTCGTTATTCGTTGTGGAAAAATATGAAAACTAAAAATTATCTAAAACTATTTAGCAACCTGTAAGAACAACCAGTTCTTCTATTGACATTTTGCCATTGGTGCTTCATAAAAAAAGCATGCATGTAGCACATTAACCAAATTTAAAAGGTGATAAAGACAAAAATGTATTATTTAATTCAGATAGATTAGGAATAGAGAAAGGAATCTATATCACTGCCCAGTTACAAGAATGGATGATAGTGTATCCCACTTATGTCTACACTGATATCTTTTTTTTCTTGAATTGCAGATAGAGAACCACATATCAGACATTGACAACTGAGTGAGGTCAGTATTTAACCGTACTTCTTTGCAACCAGTGATTGGTTTGCTTCCTCATTTACAGGGAAGCAAACCAATCACTGTACAGTATACACTGTCTACCATTTCATTTCGAGAATAGAGAATGGAAAATATATGCTCAGTACATTTTTTAGTGCCCAACAACATATATATGACAGTAACAGCTACTCAAACGATCTTCAGGTTATTTCTCCACTTTTAAGCACAGCCAGTGAGAAACACTGCTCATCACCTTCCAGTTAAATCCTCAGCACTGGTCTCCTAAATGGACTGTCATTCTCTCCGTCTGGGAGCGTATGGAAAGTCAGGTTCTCTGCAGTTATCACCGATGACTGTCTGAACAGCCGCAGAGATAGGGCTCTGTCTCATCCACACTTTCCATCAAACAACATTTAAATCTCCCCTGATTTTCTTTGTATGAACAAATAGCTATGAGATTTAATTTGCCTCTTGGCTGACATTTCCTCCCTGCTGTCCTCAAGTGCCCGATAACAGAAATCTTTTTCAGCCGCTCTGAACATGATAGATTGTTAAGTTGATGGCATAATGAACTGTTTGTCCTCAGGTGGATATCTCAGTCAGTGGTTGCAGGTAATATCAGGAGCTCTCAGCATTAGTTTATTTTAATGTGCGTCACAACCCACATGCCGCCTCCCACCTATCCTGAAAATGAAACCCCCTTTTCTACATAGGTTTTCTGTGGAAGACAGTCTGACAATAACAATGAATTTTCACCGCAGTCTGTCTGTTTTTTCATCTTTTTTTCAAGTTGGGAGAAAGGAAGCCTACAGTACATGAAGTTGGGAGAACAGATACCAGCAATACCTTCTTGATCAAGAAGGTGTATTTGAAATTATTGGAAAGATATGACAGCAGAAGGAAGAGTTTTTCAAACTTGTTTTTTGCTTGTTTGCCTCATTAGAACATGACACTCCTGATGTGTACTTCATCAAAATGCTGGTTATGAATATTCTCCAAGCTACTGCAAGATCAGTTGCAAAGAGCAATCAGTAATTTCCCTTCAAACTGATTGCCTTTCTGAAAAATAAGGACAATACAGTATATTGTGTGCGTAATATATTATGGTCTGTATTGTGCATAAAAAATACAGTTATATGATCAATCAGATTGATGAGATGCCCTCCTTTGTTGTACTGCAAATGTATGTTTGTTCTGTTGCTGTGCATTGAAAATTGTGACAAGCCACGACGCTAGCAGAGAGCTAAATATGAATGTATGAGGAACACATACTTGATAATCGTGATTTTCTTTATTTGTACATTTTGCTGAAATGTACAGTAATTTATGTAATTTATTCACAATGTCTCCACACAGTGTTGTATCCATATCATGTTTGTTATTTGTTATACACGATAAGATGCATTTTAAAAATCTGTTGACATTCTATTTATGGTAATCAAAAGATTACAATTTTTTACTATCAGCATGTTAAAAATGTGGCTATTATTGATCATTTGTATTCATTGCATCTGTTACGGCTATAGGTGATAACAGTTTTTGAAATAAACCTGTTCCTCCCACAAAAAAAAAAAAAAAAAAAAAGCTCTGCCTGACTGGTGTATGTGGCTTGCAGTTTCACAAACAACTATAAAAAACATGGAGACTGTGTTTCTGTGGGGCTCTTCTGCTCAGTACAAAAACATTACTTTCACTTAAGGCTTGCAAAACAACTGGCTTTTTTTTTTTTTTATTAACCTCAGATGACAAGAGAAGTAGCTTTGGAAAGTTAATACCTGACTCAGCTTAAAGTTATTCTCTATTACTGTAAAATATAACAACTATTCAAATTCAGCAGCTATTGGATAGATTGCTGTGAAGTTTTGTACAGATTGATTCCCAGACTCCTAACAATGTCTGTGCGCCTGTGAACTGTCCCCTTGTGCCACTTGTGTGGTTCACCTTTGTGTTTTTTATTGAAATGTCTCAAATTGGATGGATTGCTGTTAAATTTGGCGTAGACATTCTGTGGTGAAATGTGACTGTGTAAACATATTCAAGCACTGCACTTAAGTACAAGTTTGAAGTGCTTGTGCTTATACTTGTACATGTTCTGCATTATAATTCAGTACCTAACAACTCTATTACTAGTATTAGTTAATTTACAATTTTACGATCTACAAGATGTGAGGAGCTCATGAACTACATGCTGCTTTCACATTAATGCATCAGTAGGCTAATAATAATCAAATGATATACATCAGTATGTTGGTATTGAATATATCATAACAGTCAGAGTGGGGGACATTTTTCTGCGTTGAATACTTTTAAGTACATTTTCTTGATTATTCTTATAGCCTATACTTTTACTTACGTTTTCAATGCATTGCTTTTACTTATAATGGAGTATTTTTACAGTGTGGTATTAGTACTTTCACTGAGACAAAGGTTCTGAATACTTCCTCCACCACTCCAGACAAGTGCACCCCTCTCAAGATGAGTTGTAATAACTTTGTTCATCCCTTAAGTTTTCATGTTGTGCAAACAGATCAAAGGTTTTATTTCTCCAACACGAATGGCATTCCCATCAGCCTCAGCTGTATACTGTGTTGTATTTAGCAAATGTTAGCATGGTAACATGGTGAACTTGGTAAACCTGGTTGTATGTCAGCTTTGTCACTGTTAGCATGTCATCATGCTGATGTTAGCATTTGGCAAAAAAAAAAAAATCGCCATTCCCCAGCACAATGTCAGTGAGCCACAATCACAGCTGTAATGAGAAAAACCTTTGCAAACTTGCTGCCTGACTCAACACTTCCATGTAACTTTTTCGCCCTACCTCCCTCTAACCGTTTTCATTACAAATGACAGTAGCAAGGTGAAAATACAGACACAGAGTGACGCTAAATGTACAAATTCTCCACTCAAGTTTAATTACAGCATTCCTATACATTAGTCCTGTTCTCTAAAATTGGCACTGAGAATATTCATCTAATTTTTTTTAATGCAGTGCCCTTGAAAACTGCAGCCAATGAGAGAGAAGAGGTGTAAAGGTAGCAACAGATGGTATTTCTAATTCACTCACTTCATTAGCACCAGATCATCATTTTCACAAGTTAAGGAGGGCCATTGGCGGGGTTGCAGGTATAATTGGTTCTATCATCACTGGCTGGCAGCCAGTGCGTACAATGATCAGTCATGCAGCTCCTCTAATATGGACAAGGTTCAGTGTGTGATGAACTGAATCAATCACCGGCCTGTGTAGCTGCTGGATGAATTATGAGCATAATAGGGGTCAGGATCTCAATAATACATCTGTGATTAGTCATAGTTGAGCAAGGATGCACAACTCACAGCATGCATTGTTTCACAGGCCTATAAGTCAGCTTCCACAGTTCTGAGATTAGTTCTTAAATTGCAGCCATTATTATAAAACATGCGCAGATATGTCAATGTCGAAATCGCATTTAAAAATGACTTCTGCTTTTTAACAGGGGCCCACTATTAATTCTCTATTAGCACTTTTAAACATATTTTGACTTCAGGTTTTGAGATACTTATTTGGGTCTATTAACTAAAGACTAAAGATCATAGATCATAGATTGTGTTATTACTGTCATGTTTTTGCAGGCATGTTTCTCATGTAGCATGTGTTCTCTTTTTTGTGCTTTAGCCAAGAACTCCTGCATTTACCACATTTTCTGGCTTTGGAATTGATGCAAAGGAAGGTGGGGGGTTGTACAAATGAGGGAAGCAGCTGGTACTTAAAGACAAGTATATAATGATGTGGTGAACAGGAATACTGGATTTTAATCATGATGTGCTTTAGCATTAAGATGATTTAGCCTTTTCAACTCAGTTTCAAGAAAATCACTATCAGTTAAACACAGGTGCATAGTGATAGTTGCAGACACATGCACTGTAATGCATTATATGTGATTAACACCATGGAGCTGAGGTAAATACATCTATAAAATTTAAAGAATGGTTTGAGACTTAACTTTCACATGGGTTGTGTATGAACATATTGTACAGTGTTTTTGTATCTTACGTGAATGTACCTGCTTTGATTTGATGCTGTTTTTCATTTATAATACCCTCAATGAGCTTCAAAGTTCTCTATTGACATTGAAAACAGCTGTTTAGCAGACAGTCACATCTCAAGGTTGATTTAGCCCATTCCTCTGCTCACTCACAAAGCTCATGTGGTATGATTGAAAAACAGAAAGTTGTGAAAATCTCCAATGAAATGGCAACTGGGCAAACTTCATCTGTCTGTAAAAGTCATACACAGGAGGGGTGGAGTCATGTTACATGTCTTTGCTCAGGGCCCATTGTCCTACAATCCGTCCATAGTTACAAGGTCACGTTCACTGGGATGCACAGGAGACTTGTATTTACATTACTGACAGTAGATTTGTAAAAAGATCTGCAAAAGTTTTGCAGTAAACTATAAAAGGGAGAAGTTAAGCTTTTGTTGCGGGGCATATTTTCATAAATTTGTCTGTCACTGCTATGGAACATCCTGCTCTGGTACTTTGCTGTTTCAGGGCACGTACTATTCAGTGATAGTACACTGCCAAAGATTTTTGACCCAGGGTCCATCTTTAATCAGATAATCTAAGGTTTTAAATTTCTCTGCGTTGACCTAAAATAAAAATAATGTCAGTGCCTGGAATACAAGACAGCCTGGATAGAGTCTCAGTGTCCCGGATGTTGCCGTTAACAACGTCATCATAAACAGGAAGTCCGATGCCAGAAGCGGCTAGTTCAACTCGACAGAGGCTAACAACAACAACAAGTGTTTTTTACTCTCAAAAATGCTATTTTGGCTGTAAGAAAATACAACGCTCCACTTGTTGGCTTTTTAAATTGTAGTCTGAAGACGGTTTGGAACGAGTTAGCCTTCTTTGAGCTCGATCGACAGTAAACTTGTTTGATGAGCTGCTAGGTAACTTAGCTAAAGATTTTGTTGTGTTAGCTCATTCCTCCCAATTTTCCTGAACGTTTAACCTAATGTGACAACAGTTTGTTTTGTTAGTTAACAGACTTGATGTTGAACAGCTCACAGACAGTACAAGCAGGTAAATAACTTTGGCTCTATGTCGTCGTTATGGGGGACAAGGAGCTGAGTCTTATAGACAAGAATATAACAAGGTAACTAATCTCCGTGTTTTCTTTTTTTTCCTTTTCCTTTTTCTTGTGCGTCCAAGCTTAAGTAAAGGTGGCACTGTCATCATTTGAAAGTGCAAATTTTGCTTTTAAAATATCAATTGCTTAAGTAAAAGTACAGAGGTATTACCAGCAAAATGTAGTGTTACACTATTGCATATTAGCTAGTTGTTTCTAATGCTCTCTGTTTTTAGCTTTCATCTTGTGAAATCCAGCAAGTACCAGCCCAGGAAATAGCCTTATTGGGGCCTTTAAAAACAATTTCAATGAAGCAATCTGAGAAGGAAAAATCAATATCCAAAACCAATACCAATTTTGGTTTTGGACTGTAAAGAAAAACAAGACATTTGAATCAGAATCAGAATCAGAAAAAAAGATGTTTGAAGATGTTTCTTTAGCCTCTGGGCAACGGTTATAGGTATTTTGCACATTTATGGGATAATTAGTAGCCTGAACAATACAATTGACTCAAAAAGCAGAGCAAATGATTTGGGGTACTAAGTAATTAAACTTTTTTTTCTTATGTGGTGAATCTGTTGTTTCACCTTGTTGCCTTTTGTGTAGTTTGCTGGATATTCCCCTGAGTCCCACTGTAACATCACTCAATCTGCACTGCAATCACATCCCGAGGATCGAGGGCCTGACCTCAGCTTGGCACCTGCGGCACTTAGACCTTTCTTCCAATTGCATTTCTAAGATTGAGGGTCTAAGTTCCCTCACTTCCCTGAGGACATTAAATTTATCCTGTAACTTAATCACCAAGGTTGAAGGTGAGTCTTTAGTCACCAGTTTAGTTGGACAATAAATGTTTCAGCATTGTGGGAGTAGTCCAAGTAGTAATTCTTAATTACTGGCTTTTGTGTTTACTCTGACATTGCCATCACTGCTTTATGAGCTGTAAAATCACTCTGTTGTTAATGTCCCCTCCCTGTACCTCAGGACTGAATGGCCTTGTGAACCTAACAAGATTAAACTTGTCCTACAATCAGATAAATAACCTTACTGGTGAGTTCAATACTGACTGAACACAGTTTTCTTTTTCTGCATTCAAATGAAAACATCAGCAAGTGATTGACATGTCAATACTGTTGGTTCCTGATGTTCCCATTAGGGTTGTTGTATCTTCATGGCACGGAGTACAAGCTGAAGCACCTCAGTCTCCATAGCAACCACTTGGATCGCATCGATCATCTGCTGCAGTGCCTGCTGGGATTGCAAGGTTTAAGAGAGTTGACTTTGAGCCAGGATGGCAGAGACAACCCTGTGTGCAGGTCACCAGGTAGGACATCAAAGTGTTAAAATGGCAGCTGAGTGTATATAAAAACATAATAAATATGACATCAACAATATGTGCTATAATAGCATATTTTTTAAAATTCTGTTTTTCATGAATCACTCACTAATCCAGAGGACAAATTGTTAGATTTTGCAGAATAACTGACTCACAATCCTTACCAGTACTTACCATAATGAAGGTACAGTGAAAATCAGTGGTAGTCATATTGACAGCCAACTGTGGTCTGTTTGTCTTTGTATGCATTTGATTTTAGTCTCTTTGTAATTGGATTGACGGCAGTTATATTAGTACAGAAAATCTTTTCACCTATTCTGTGCACCCATTATCCATCTCTTCCTTTTCATGATTAATTCACTGCAGTAGTTATTGAAAGCATCTCTTTAAATCAATGAGGGCTACATAAAGAATTCTCGCAGCCCTTGCTGTCAGCATCCGTAGATACACCTATATTAGCTGTTCTCAGTTCTCATTAAATGAACAGCATCAGTGAGGATAGCACATGCAGAAGAGAGGTTATTCATTTATATATAGATTATTTGATTTTATGCAACATAACCAACATAACACCTGGTGTCTTATTCAGGCTATATATTACCACTGATGTGGCAATACTGAATAATGGTGTTTGTGGACAGTTACACAGCTCCTGTCCAGTCAGGGTTTTCAAATGTATGCGTGTGTCTGTCATGCTGTAGGATACAGGGAGATTGCTATGCAGTCGTTGCCACAGATCTCCATCCTGGATGGCCTGGACCAGCTGGGAAATCCATCTCATCTAGGTCAAGGCGGTCTCTGTGATATCCCTGGTCTGGAGGACTATGTGGACCTTCTGCTCTCCTCAGATACAAGTCACAATGAAGCTGTAATTTCTGATACCATACTACATTTAATTTTTACAATTTTAATTCTCATACTGTGTATTTTGATGTAGTAACCATATTGCAGTTTTTTTTTCCAGAATTTAACCTTTAAGAATTTAAGAAGGAAGATAAGTTGTCTTTTTTTGCAAAAGACACTTGGCTACACCAAAGAACGGATGCAGCTAATTTATAACGTTCATATAGAGCACAGTGTAACATGAGAGGCATGAGAGAAAAATTCCTCACAAAATGTTTTTTGGAATATGATACAAAATGACTTTGGCATTTCATATCCAAAGTCATTTAATCTTTCATGGACTTGTTTTCCACATCAGTATATTTTGGATTTGGAAAGCTCATTCACACATACAGGAAAAAAAGTGTGATTTTCCCACTGCATAGTGTGTCCTTTCACTTCCTGGAAGTGCTAACTGAAGAAGGACAGTGTCATATTGCTGAATAATTATAAAGTTTGGAGGATTTTAATTACTTTGCACCATCTTGCTGCAAGGTGACAGTGCTATTCATTGAGCTACCATGTCACCCTGTAGTGCAAGTAGCTGTTGTTAATAGGAGATTCTCAGTGTTTACTCAACTGCTGGAATATAATGTAATTTAGTGGATTTATACCAGAATAGCAGAAGTTAAGGAGTCTTTTCTCTTTACCAGTAAGGTATTTTAAACATTCACTGCACCAGATGGCAATTTCCATTAGTTTTTCTCTTTAGGAAAATTAGATGGAGTAGAGAGTAAGGCCGCCATAGTAAGTACCCAGATTTAAGACCGTGTTCTTAATCAAGTGGGAAAAACAATTTAGGTTTCCTTTGCAGGTTAGAGGGGATGGCCCTCTCACCACACCCCGCATTGATGAGGTTTTGACCCAGTTTCGTCAGCGGATTGCCTCTGAAGCAATCGCAGATCCAGCCCCACAGCCAGATCGCCAGTGCTTCCAGCCTGTTCATTCTACTGTGGCTGATCCAGCAGACCCTGTTAATGAACAACGCATCAGAAAACTGGAGCACCAGGTGTCCCGGCTCATCCAGCAGGTGCCTTTTTAACACTGCTGAAAGCCACTGAGTTGCTTATTAAGACATATTTGTGTGAGCTATACACTAGTGAGAATAGGTGAAGAGTAGTGTTTAGCCTAAATACTTATCTAGAGGTTCTCTTAAAATATGTCTTATCAATAACAGTGTTTTTGCATTTTCACATTTAAGAGAACATTCATCTTAAAGATGCATGTTGGGGCTGCTTGTTGTACTTGTAGTACAGTAAGTACTTGTGACTGTATCCCAGCTTGTTATTTGTTTACTTTTAGACTGAAATCTTTATATTTGAATGAGAGTTTTTTAAGCGTTCCAGTTCATGTTGCCGCTGTGTCTATTAAATATACCCTATGTTTGATTTATTCAGTATCTCTGCAAAAAATTAATCCTTATTTCTGCAATATTTACTCAGGCCCCTGCAGGTGACAAATCCAGTGGCTCTACTCATTCTGTGGTGACGGTGCAAAAACCCAAGAGGGACACAGACCGCACGTCAGAGAGTGAATGTGACAGCGGCAAGGAGAACAGGAGGCGCACCAGGATCCCCAAACATCGTAACAACATAACAACGAGGGCGACCAGCAAGGAGACCAAAGGCAGGAGATCAGACAGGTGATTCTCTGCCTGCATACAAAACAGTGTTTCAGGTGTCAGGTTAACTACTCTGTAGTGAAAAGAATTTGTTTTGCCATTATGTTCTCATTTGTACTCCCCGATTTTGTTTTAATAGCTAACTGCCACCCACACAAGCCCTAAACTGCTCAGAAATAGCTGTTAATGTTTTGAAACTTAGCTGTTTGAAGACCTTTTAAGCTTTATTAAACTCTGTAACAGAATCAGTGTACCTCTGAGCAGTGATAATTACATTCATATACTTGCCAAGTTTGCTGACACAGAAGTCTTTTTGATATAATAATTGAAACTCTGAACCATGACAGTCAAACACAATATGTGGTAACAGATATTTCCATTTTGTACATCATGCATCAACTTAATATCATCACATATCTTGATGATAGAGGAAATCCTTTTACCTCTCAGCTGAAAGGGGGTGATAAATTCTCTTCTGTGAGTGACATGGTAAACTTTCCTCCTCTATGTTAGAAATTACAACTGTCATCTCACTACCATGATTAACGACCACGCTTCTGTGGTCTACACCCTCATCTTACTTCATCAGCCACTGATGACATGTGCTTAAGATTAAGTAATTTAACTTAAGTAAGCTCCCAACTGTCCTCGTCAAAAGCAAGGTGATTTTAAAATATTAGCTCCAAATTCAATTTAAAGTTTTTTTAAACTCTGCTTACCTATAAAAGTGAGCAAGTCATCTGGTTTGACCTTTATTGAACCAGACATTAGCTTGAGGGCTGTTTATAATCAATTTTACAGCTGGTTCAATAACTGTGATTTGTTTTATGTGCAGCGATCAGGAGAATCATAAACAGAGGATTTCAAAGTCTGCTCTGGGGCCCAGGAGGAAGCCTGGCATCGCAGGGGGTGTGGACACAGCGGGACCAGCAAGGAGAGGACCTTTGAGAACTGCTAAGGCTGCAGGCGATGTGAAAAGCAAGTCCGCTGAGGAGGAGGAAACCTACAGGGTACAGGATGGATAAGTCTCCTTTAGACTGAATGGCAGCTTCTATTTTTACAGTATATATGTAGTGTAATATGAAAAAGGTTATGTTCCCTTACGAGAACGCTGTAGACCTCCGCTGTGTTCTTGTACCATAATCTCTGTAAAAGATACTTTTGTTCATGCTTTTTAGTGCTTTAGTGCTTTTTTATTATACTTACACAGTAGAATACCTACACAGGGATACAATAATAGGCACCACTTGCAAAAAACGACTGCAAAACAAAGACAACAATACTCCTTTTTTCATTTTCAGATGTGTAGTCTTCATCCCCAACCAGCAGTGCTGCAAGTGACATCACTTGAGGCATCAGATTGTGTGCACTTCCCTCTGGAGACACAAAAGGCTCCAGAGGGGGCAGAAGTCCTGTCTTTGCTGTGTAAACTCAGTCAAACTCCCCTTTATTCTTATCAGTATTCTTTACAGGAACTCACAAAAACTTCAGAAACTTTTTGGAAAAATACAGCGTTTAATTGTTCATCCCTTAGATCATCACAAATTACAGTTCAATCACAATTACAGTTAGAACACAATTTGAGATGTAATAGAAATCCACTTTTCGAGTTGAAGCTAAAGAAATACACAGTTACTCAATGTGTATTTTTTTTTGTGTCTGTGTGCGGCTCAGACTATTGTAGAGGAGCGTGACCAGGAAAGGGAGAGACGCTGGAAGGCTGAGCAGGCAGTGAGGAAACTAACAGAGGAGTTAAAGAGCCTGCAGACAAAGGTCAGCGAGGAAAAGGATCTTCAGAGCATGGCCCTGCACACCACAGACCGGTAAGAGGAAAAACATTGATGCACATGCATGCACTACGCACACAAACTTCCACATGAATCGGTTCAGAAGCTCTAAAGCAGATATCATTATGAAAAGGCATAATTGACCTCGTCTCTGTGGATTTTAGTTGTCAACTGCATAATGGATTCTCATCCATTTCTACTCTCTTCATCTTTTGTATGGTCTCTCCTGAGACCAGGGCCTGCTGCCTGCCTCATTCTTGAACAATGAGTATCCATCCCACCATTAAAATTTTTCACTATCATTGTCCCAAAGCCTCTTATGAAATCAAGCACACATATTGGCTCCATCACACCAAAACCTTTAAGTATTCCTGCAGTTGTCTGTGATAATAAAGCTATTTAGTGTGAAAAAGATCATTAACCTACACATGCATCCAGCTTATATACCGTATATTTAAATTCCAGAGGCTATAATTATCTATAATTAAATATTCTTATCTCTTTCCCTTCTTTCTGCACTGCACAGATACAGCCAAAGAGCCAGGTAGAACTATTTGGTGCACTGTCCTCATTTGTATCACACCCTGCTTAGATAAATCCGCATTATGGTTGTAATTAGAAGCCTGGTGACAAGCATATGTCAGCAGTATTACGTGAATCAATCTCAACTGTCACTTTCTAATGGCACTGAGCACGGCTGTTACTGTTGACTCCCTCGCTCATCAGGAGACAGATTACAGAGAAATGACTCATCGTGGCACATTTAAAGAGGGAACTACTGAATATGATCTAGTCCTACAGTTTCCATGGCTCTTAGTTGTACTGTGTGTCTTCCAGGTTCTTTTCTCTTGTTTTTCTTTCCACCAGACTGCCCTTTTGTATAATCATTTTTTTCCTGTTTCCATTCCCACTATATTTCCATTTTCTCTCCCTTGAGATAAGATTTTGACTATGCTATAATGTCAGATTTTTTTCAATTTCACAGGCTATCATGTTTTTAACAGAGAGATAAAACACAGAGGACAATCAAGGGCATCACAGAATTGGTAGTAGTTGCATACCAATTTCCACATACAGTAAAAAGAGACAGTTAGTGTATTATTCTTTTTCTTCCCATCCAGACTGAAAGAATTGTTGCTCAAGGAGCGATCGGGGCGCTCTGAACTGCAGACTCGTGTTGAGGAGCTGGAGGGGAGGTGTCAGTCCCTAACCCAGCAGCTGGAGCAGGCCCGCAGCAGCGAAGAACATCACAAGACTGCACTGCACAGACTGGAGGAAAGCATCTCCCATGGAGAGGCACTCAGAGCTCGCCAGCAGGCTGAAGAGGTGCAGTAGCTGTTGTAGTGTATTCGAGAACACTTGTATCAGTGTTTTGATGCAGATGGTGTATATTCAGTCAGGTCATTCTATAAGCCAGAGCAAGTTTATGTAGACTCTTACAAATGGAAATTACTGTTACAGCCTATTGCCTACCTCTGCTCAGGTTAAATCCCTGTGTCACTATCGTTTCTGATCATACTAGTGGAGTATTTTAGTGATCCGGTGTTCAGCGTGAATAAGGGCTGACGGATGAGAGCAGAGAGGGTCATTCAGTGTGACACAAACATGCGCTGACCTTCCACAGATGAAGCGACACCAGGAGCTGGAGAACAAGGCAGCAGCTCTGAAGAGGGAGTTGGACATTCAGAGAGCCTCAGTACGCCAGCACAAAGACAAACTGCAGCAGCTGCACGAACTGCTCGCATCCAGGGAGCAAGAGCACAGGTACATCTGGAGGATTTTATACTCATCACTGGGAGAGTCGCTTAGTATCAATTCTGGCCCCCTGTTTTCTTAATCTGTGTCTTATTGTAACCGATGGGGTGGTGAAACATTTTCTGCCAAAATTAGAGCATTTTGTTTCATATGAGAGATTTTAATATTTGTGTTTAGAATCTGTCAATTCTCACTCTCTTGAAGTGGGTGGGGCTCAGTTGGTAAAAGGTGATGTCACCTATTTCTGTGCACCAATCAGAATTTAGCACCATTCAAATTAAAATCTGGTGACGGCTGTGGGATGATTTGCTTGTGCTGGCAGCACCGTCACATCGGATCAAACCAAAGCTGCACAGTTCTGATGAAGCATGCTGGCCGAATTTAAAGATTTGAATTTGATAATTGTATATGTGAACAATTATCAAATATTTATGGTTATAGAAAAATACTTTTTTGTTTTTAGGAGCTTTAATGCTGTAGTTTTTAATAGTAACAAAATTTCTTTAGAAGTTTGCATCCAAATGAAATACTGTGAGAGCATATCAGTCTCATTTATAATTTAAACACATTATTGAAACACTTTTCTACTATAACAAAATCCTATTACAGTTAGAATTTCATGGTATTACCCACAAAATACAGTGTAAAGAGTATTGTGTTTGTGTTAAATCCCCAGTAACCTGTTAAACAGGTCAGTGTACTGTGCTTGTTGTTGCATTGTTTTACAGAAAACAGCTGGAGTTGCGGTTGCAGCCTGGTGGGGCAGATTTCTGTGAGGCAGTAGCGAAAGAAGTTGCATCAGTGGAACAGAGACATGCTCACAGGGAGGCAGAGCTGCAGGAGAAAGTGGCAGATGGCAAGACGCAGTACGCTGCTCTGGAGGACGAGTTCCGCATGGCACTAACCATCGAGGCTGCTCGCTTCTCTGAGGTCGGCTACAAGACAGACAGTCATACAGATGGCCTGTTATTTTACATGATATTCTCCTTACAGTCCGCCTGATAAATGATTACTGTGTCCAGTAAAGAGTGAATTATTGAACTGGAGTTGAACCCCATCTTGATAGCGTCAGTGGATTTTTTTTCAGTCCGATGGTGAAAGCTGAGATTGAATTAGGATCAATTGGCTCTGGACAAGTAGTCTGGTATTGCCACAGGAAGAAAGCCATAGAAAAGGATTGGATTTAAACTTTCTCCTTATAGTTACCATTTTCATTCAGCCTCTGCACAAAATGTAATCTTACTCTTGATTGTTACTGCTTGCACAATTTTCTAGTTTAAGTCTCCAAACTTTTGACCTTTGAGAAAAGTCTGAATGAGACAGAGATTGCCAGCCAAACCTTCACTCATGAAAACCTTTAAAAGATTGCTATCTGTAAATCTGTAACGCTGAAACCTTTTATGTGAGACCTCAAAGTGACATTGATTGATAAAACTGTCAAGTCAGGTAATGCTTGGACCAAAAGTGCTTCACTCTTTTTAATTCCTAGATGTCTCATTCACATTCAGTTACACTCTGCTTCTCCAGGTGAAGGAGGCTTGTGATCAGATGACTGCAGAGCTGATGGAGCTCAGGGCGACCCTCGCTGAGTCACAGCAGAGGGAGAAGAAATCAGGCTCTCTGGTGCAGGAGCTCACAGCCATGGTCAAAGAACAGAAGACCCGCATCTCTGAGCTCATCAAAGCCAAGCGAGACGCTGTCGCTGATCTAAAGGTACAGCACCACAGGGGGATTTTTTTTCTCCAGGAAAATTAGAAGAAAGTTAACCGATTCAGGTTTGAAGAAAAATCACATTATATAAGACAGAGTGGAGATGACCTGTCCTGAGCATAAGTCATTGCCTTTTCAAAAACTGTTCAGCCTGTGCCTGTAGGAGACCCACTACTTTGAGACAACATGAATACTGAACGGTCCAGCTGCCTTTCCATCTGCCAGCCGTGACAGATGGCCGTTGATCATTAATACTGTCTCTCTGTCTGTCCCTCTGCCAGAGCCGTCTACATTCCTTGGAAGCAGAGGTGGAGCACGACCGGCGTCTCGGCCTGCAGCTTGAGTTGCTGAAGAAAGACAAGGCGCGACTGTTGTCTCAGCTCACAGCTCAGGAGTCGGTGATAGACGGCCTCAGGGCAGAGAGGAGGATTTGGGGCCAGGAGCTCGCTCAGCAAGGTGGGAGACCTCCAGGAGGGCACTGGTCCACTTTCAATCAGTTGTACAGCGCGTGGCAGACACTTACAGCCAGTTTTACTTGCTTTTAAGGACTCTAAGAGTCCATCCTATTCTTATCTATTTGGCTTAATGCTGTACGTTCTGATGTTTTTTTGTTCATTTGTATCAAGTAAAGCCTGCCATCTAGTGGTTATTTGGGAGACACACACTTTTTTATATTAATTTACTTGAAATATTAAATCAGCTTTTAAAAGACTTTGAAAAGGAAAACGCAAATAGAATAAAAAAAACTTATGGTACAGTTTCATTGTGTACAGTTTCAAGTGCTTTCATTATAGACATGATCTGATTTATAATTTTATGTATTTTGTCTCTTTGGTAGGAGTGTCTTTAGCTCAGGACCGTGGACGCCTAGAGGCAAGGATAGAAGTGCTGACTACTGAGCTGGAGACACAGAAGAAACAGAATGAGAGGGACAATGATACCATCAAGATCAAAGCCAAAGTCATTGATGACCAGACAGAGACCATCCGCAAGCTCAAAGAGGTAGAACAGAACACAGCATCCTAGCAGCATCTGTCACTTTTTCAAACTTTCAGGTTTGTGTATTTCACCATGAGCATTGTATGAGCAGTGCCTATGTTTCTGTGCCATTGTGTGTATGTGTCTGTCTATCTGTCTGATCCTGTTGTTATCTTGAAACACACTGAGGCAGTTTATCTTCCTCCTTCACCTTCCTGCTGTCTAGGCCTTGCAGGAGCGTGATGATCACATCCGTAGGCTGCGTGAGGAGGCAGTCCAGGCCCAGAAGAGATTCCAGCAGCAGCAGGAGGAGGAAACAGCCCAGCAGGCTGAGCTGAGAGAACGGCTGGAACATCTCAGCCTGCGCAAGGAGGAGCTGAAACAGCAGCTGGAGGACAAAGAAGCAGAGCTCGAGGACATCAAAAGAGTTTACAGGCAAGCGCCCCATCATAAACACGCTATACTTGGCACAGAAATGTTCTGCTCTAGTGTGGTGTAGATGTGGAAAATGAAGTAAGACAAAGATAAAAGGTTAAAGGTGCATTATAATTAATGTACCACTGTATTTTTAAAAAAAATTAATGGTGTCATTTTTGTTATTTGACAACCTTACCCTCATTGTGACCTCAGACTGCTGCTGCTGCAGCTGATGATGATCAAACATTAATGTAGCAGCTACTTTCTGAAACATCATTATGTTTCCTGTTTTGATGTCTCTCTTCTGTTAGTGAGTCCTGTAAGAAGTGGCAGGAGAAGGCAGACCTGCTCACTCGGTTGGAGAGTCAGGTGAAGCGCATGAAGGAGAACTTTGATTCCAAGGAACACTCGCTGCTGGAAGAACGAGATAAAGCAACAGAAGCACACAAGTATGCCACAATATCAGAGTAGAGCACAACTCTCTTCAAGATTTCCCATCTGTCACTCTGGCCTCCTCATGCTGTGTCAAGCAATTTAAACAATGCTGCTACATGGACATCAGTCCACTTTCATGGTCCAGGCATGTCTGTGTCTCTTACACACCATTTGGCCACAATATTAAGAATCATGCCTTCATAACCAAAACATTCAGTCTTTTTTAAATTTTGTAGTGGTTATAAATTGTTGAGTATGACAAGTTATGGAGATTTGAGATGCAATAAATGCAGTCACAGTTGTTAAATCCCATATATGGTTTTCAGATATGTTTAAATTCACTTGTCTTTTTTATGGAGAAGGCACAGTTTCATAGATCTGGACAAAATCCATCTAAAGAAGTTTGAATGAAATCATAAATTTTTACTTCAAATCAAATGTTCTTTATTCTTTAATGTGCTTGTCCTGTCATTGTCCACCTGTGGGGTACAGGTTAGGACAGCTCTACAGGTTTCCTAAATCCTGGAGGACATGGAAGTTATTTCCTGGGTTAAGAAAGCTAATAAAATGGTTTTTCTCCCTAAGTGTAAAAGAAAAAACAAATACAGTACGTCTCACTCCCACTTAAAACAGTTTTTCGGGCATTAAGGACAGTTTGTTAAATACATGCATCTTCCATCTCTCTCCCAAGCACAAAAGCTGGAGAACTCTGAAGGCTTGTAACTGTAAAAATGTTGTTATGTAGTATTCTTTTTTATTTGTGGTTGTCTGTTCGGCAGAGCTGCTGTAGAGAAGTTACACTGTGTGGACGATGCTTTTCGTCGACAACTGGAATCTGTCCAGGCCGCCCATCAAGCTGAGCTGCTGCGACTGGCTACTGAAAAGCAGAAACACATAGAACAAGCCAATCAGAAGGTAAAATATAGATTTTTCACAGAAATGCCTGCCTTGGTTTTTCTCCAAGTCGGTAGGCAAAACAGCTGCATTGTGCCAGTGTGTCCATATTTGAGAAACATGGACAAAAGCCAGCCTAGTCCTCAATCTAATGTGAATAATGATTAGTCTGTCCTTGGTAAATATTGGACACATGCTAATTAAAATAGTCTGAATATTTTATTTTATGGTACAGTAATGTGATTTTCTAATGTTTTATCTGCTTTACCATGCTCAAAAGGAGCAGTTTTGAAAGTGGTTACCAATGGTTACAGGTGATCATGCTGGAGGAGAGACAGCTACACAGACATTTTATGCGGTCTCTGTTACTTCACTGTTAGATTTATTATTAATTATGTATAATGGAAAAGATTTTGTCGCTGAAAGGCTGACATTCTTGACATAGCAGATCATTCTCTTCCAGCAGTCCTTGAAATTCTTGAGAGTTTATGGATTTGAGAAAAAAAATGTGAAAATGAATAAATGTAAGAAAGTAGGGCAAACCTTGTAGTGGAGATCTGCAGCTTCAGAATGGTTTTTAACAGTACCATGACTAAAACAGGCCTCTGTTATTTCAGTCAGTCTTACCTCTAATTATGCCCAGTTTGATTCTATGCATTTCACCCAACAAGGCATTCGTAGTCACTAAAATGCTTGAATTCGATAACTTAAAGACTTGAACTCCTGTACTGCATAGTTTCAAAAGAATCATGTGTTTGCTGCAGTTGAGGTTGTCTGCTCGTGTGTGTCTTCCTCAGGTATTTGAAGTGGAAGAGGAGATGCGTCAGCTCCTGGAGGAGACGGAAACTAACAAGAGAATCATGGAAGAGAAAATGAAACGTCTCACAAGTGTACTAAAAGACTTTTAATCCATTAAATATATCTTGCTTTGCAGCTACAAAAATGTATCTTTAAAACAGTGGAAGAGTTTTTTTAAAACAATTACAATTTTATTTTTTTATGTTAAGTTATTGCATTTTAATATACCAAGATTTAACTAATAAATTGTCTCTTGATAATGTTTTTATTTTCTTTTTTAGTACATATAATAAAATAGAGTTTACACTAATTGAAAATTTAAATACACTAAGTCATCATTTTGACTTGAATCTCAGTTTTGACCTTGTAAGTCAAATGAACTTACTAAGTCAAACTTTTGACAGCACTGTTTAGTTTTACTACAAGTGGAAAGTATTTTTTATTTTATTTATTTAAAATTTTTATTCTTCGTAACACCGTTTCTTTTTCTTTTTTTAAATGTTATTTTCTTGGCGGACATGGTCTTCAATACAGATCCGGATTTGGGAGCGATCGATCAGATCCAGTTGATGTGGTCTGCGCGGTTGAAAAGGGGGAGGGCGGGGTCAGATTCGCGGCGAGGCGGGGCTTCACTGACAGGGAGCGCTTGACAGAGCGGGACCAGAGCGGGACAAGGGTTGTCGTGGCAACTGTAACATAACGTAACGTCCGTTCATTTAAAAACCCCACAGGTACCTGCCGTCGTCCCGTTAAGGTAACATAGACTGTACCTGAATGGAAATAAATGTTTGTTATTTGTAGTTAAACACAATTTAAATAGATACGTTAGACTTTACTTAGTTGGAAGAAGATGGAGTTTGACACGACGGAGACCGTACGCTCGGCACCGAGTCGACACGAGAAAAGTTTGGGGCTCCTCACAATGAAGTTTGTCAGTCTGCTACAAGAAGCTAAGGATGGCGTCCTTGATTTGAAAGTGGTCAGTGAAACGGCGGCGGCAGACTTAAGTGTTGTTGTTTGAGGGTTGCTTTTTTGGGGGGGGGGGGGGGGAGGTATTAATCGCTGTTTTTCTAGTACCACCTTTCGTGAACAAAGGACTGTCAGTCCCAAACAGGGCTAGTCAGGTGCATTGATTTTTAACAGGTGGGCTAGCTAGCCGCCATTAACCAGGCCTCCTCTTCTGTGGGTTCAGTAACATTCAGTGGTGGAAAGTAACTAAATACATTTACTCTCGTACTAAAGAACAGTTTATTTTATTTTATTTTATACTTTTAAGAGGGGAACACTGCAACTCATTGCATTGCATTTATGACAGCTGTAGTTGTTTTTAGGATTAACTTTTTACATTTAAAACATATAAAATAATGCCTTGTTTAAGACTGAATCAGTGGATCCCAACACTTTTAGCTTGTGAGTCCACTGTGTCCCCTCTAAACTTGTCACATAGTTTCAGTCAACTATTCTAGACACATAAAAGGTCAAGCTCTTTAATGTTCTGAAATAAATAAATAAAGATTAGGGAAAGGTCCCCCGAATGAATACAGACTGAGTTTTCAAACTATTTTTTCTCTAATCCTCTCCCATTAATCATCTCACAACCCCTCAGATTTATGTCATGACCCTTTGAAGGGGTTGGGCACCACTGGACTTAACTACCAAACTGTATACAGAACAGTTAAAACTAGCTCCACTTTGATCCATCAGATCTTCTGAGAAACTGGGAGAGACAATTTTCACTGTTTTATGTTGTGTTAAACAATTAAGACAATCGACAGATTAATTGATAATGATAATGAATCATCTTGTAAGTTGCGGTCCTAAGGCCAGTGAGATGTGCCATCAAGCATAGACGTTTCTTTGAAAGTTTCCTTGCTGCCATCTCTGAAAATTATTCATTTTTCTTGCTAAATAATGTTTGCTGTCTGCTACTTTTAAGCTCTGGAAATTAAGAGTAAGTGGTGACATTTTTTATATCTCTTTCCCTCAGAGATTGAAGTTTGAATTTGCTCAGCTATCTACCTGGGATCCTTTAGTATTTTGACAGGTGGATGTATGTTTGCCAGACCTACCTGAAGTGCCTTCTACAAATCTACCTTCTTTTCTTCACATTGATAAGCAGTCCTCCCTCTCTTCCCTCTCTGCTTGTGCGCCAAAGCTGGGTAATGTTTACACAGCAGGCTCCTCAGACCATTTCCCTCCTCCTTCTTCCTCTGCTATTGTATAACTGTCCTCTTCTGCCAAGGGGTTTGATTTGCTGTTTGTGCAGCTTAATTTGCCAAATTGTTCATTTGTTGGCTTTGCTGAAGTCTCTCTTTTTTTTCATTTCATGCAGTGTTTGCTGCATAAATTTAATGTGTCTGCTGATGCCTGTTAAAAGTGTCAGTGATGTACCTTGTCAGTGAGGATTCACAATAAGCCACCACTGAGTGAGACCCTTTATGGAAATGTCCATCTGAATTAATAGGCTGCAGATAGCTTGGCAGTGAAGCAGAAGAGGAGGATATACGACATCACTAATGTCCTGGAAGGTGTGGGGCTGATTGAGAAGAAAAACAAGAATATCATCCAGTGGAGGTCTGAAAACACCAGTGCTTTTTTTCACATGTTAAAATCAACTTTAAATTTCTTTTTCATCACGCGAAGCATCTTGTGACTTCTGAATGTTGTTGATGTGAACATTTGAGAGCATTTGTCGTGCTGTTGTACATGAATAGTAGCATCTTCAGCATCAGAACAAACCACTGTTTATATCTCATATGTTATCTTCCTCGTGCCCAGGGGTGAGAACACAGGCAGCCAAACTCAAGAGGTGCTGGAGCAGGTAAAAGTTTTGAAGGCACAGATCTCTGAGCTAGAGGCCCAAGAGAAAGAGCTGGACAACCAGAAAGCCTGGCTGGAAGAGAACATCAAACACCTTAACCACGATCCCATCACCAGCACATATCCTTGTTTTGCTTTTACTTATTTTAAGGTTGGTAATTTTTTAAGTCCAGTACAGGTCAGTGTTCTCTTCACTCATAGTTTTCTGTGGTATTTAGTGCACAGACTGTGCTAAAATTTGTGCTTACATGCCATTCAAGGTAAGTTAAAACATCCCAATTCCTACTTTGTAACATAAGCTAAAAGCAACCTACTGTTTTACTAATCATATTAAGTGTATAAAACACCTACTACTGAAGCTTTATGTGTGATGTCATTCAAATGAAATGTCACTTGGTGTACTTTTTACTCTTCATTCTTTCTGTCTCTCAAGAGTTTGTAATTCAAGTCCTCTTTGGGCCCCATTTATTCATTTCAGGGGGGAAAATCCCTCCTTAATCCTTTTAACATTGTTTGCCTATTGAAGAGAGAAAATGCTATAAAGCAGGGATTATAGATATAACTGCTATTGTCAGTGTCTTGTGAAATCACAGCCAGACTAATCCTGATGTGCACAATGCGCACAGTCTTGTTTTTCCAGTTTATTGTCTCCATTTTCCTCCCATAAGTAATCCTGTTCCTGTTTCCTTAACACTTCTCCACTTATAAATTTGTAACACATGAAGACATATGCAGTGCCTTCAGTGGAGACACTCTTCTTGCTGTTGTGGCTCCTGCTGGGACACAGCTGGAGGTTCCCCTACCTGAAATGGTTGGTCATTGCTTAAAAGCTTTCTTTAGTGATTTGGACACATGGAATTTTGTTCTGCACTGCTGTAATGCTAATAGGCATCAGCAAGGCAATAATTCACCACATTTATTCCTTGTTCCCAGTGGTTTACCACATGTAGCCTCTGGTAAGAGCAGGCTGATGTGGTGAAAAGTTGCTTGTGGAGTGTGAAGTCTAAAAAGCCAGCTTACTAATGAAGCACAGGGTCCTCAACATGTTTGGCTGGTTATTCTGCAAGCACCAGCATGCTTTTGCAGTAACATGGACCACTATATTGGCATTGACTGACACTAAACCTTGTGTAATAGTGCAGTGTAATTTATAGGGAGACTATTTTCAAACTGTACAAATGTCAGGTTCATCTCTATTGTTGTTGTTTCCTGTAAAGAAACTGAATAATTACTGTATCTTGTTTTCAGTTGTTGCTCTAACTTTATCTGTCATTTGATGCTGAGCAGGTACGGTGTACGGTGGCTTTTTCATGTGTCCCATTAAAAATGCTGATTATAACTGCTTTAGTGATCAACATGATTTCAACATGTTGCTGCTCCACAGGGGCAGAGAGGTCAGAAGAAGTACCAGGTGAACCTTCGCAGCCACTCGGCTCCCATCCAGGTCATGCTCATCAACAGGGATTCAGACTCCACTGTACCTGTGGTCTTCCCTGTGCCGCCCACTGACGACATCTGTCCGATGCCAACTCCACCCAGCACCCCTGCCAGCCTGCAGCGGTTACCCCTGTCAACGTCTGTGTACTCCACCTCCAACACCACTTCCTCCTACTGCAGCCAGGACTCCCTCTGCTCAGACCACCAGATGGTGCTGCCAGAACATGATGAAGTGCTGACACCATCGTCCACCCCTCCTGATGTGCAGATGGGTAAGCACAAGGACTGTGATATTTGAGCATTTCTATGCTTTTTAAGTTCCTCTAGAAAAACAGAAGCTTGGCTCGACACTCAAATGTTAATGTTTTGTGCAGAAATGTGTTTTATACATATAATTGAGGTTTAAAGATAATATAATAACAAAAACAATTACATTTTTTAAAGCTGGCCAGTTTACTGGGAGTTTACCTTTTCTGTCCACACAGTATATCTAACAAAAACCCAAAGTACTGTCACGCTGGGTATTTTTCTTTGGCAAATCTTCCATTGTGGCTTAGCTTACCAAACATTCTTGACCACGAGTCAGGAGATGTTAAATGAAGTTTCTCCCAACTGCAGCTGTGATTCCTTTTTTTTCAGTATCACTTTAGTTTTGAGTCATATCACAAGTGGTGTTGGATGTCCATAGTGACGCTGGCTGAATGCACTGGGTGTTTCAGTTAAATGAGAGTAGAGATGGTATAGAGGAAATCACACTGGTGTCGACTGACACACCAAATGCCACTGGTAATATCCTCCACTGAAACAAGCCTATTGGTCATATACACTCCTTTGCCATGTTATTAGGTACACGTAGCTAAAACTTATGTAGTCAAATACAACAGCCTTTCAGAAAATTCCTCTTCATAATGTTGAGTTTTTGTTGAAATTGTTTTGGTGAGGTGTTGAATAACGTTTATAGTGATCTGAGAGGCTGATAGAGCAATAACTGATATTTTAATGTATTTTGAATCTTGGGTTGTTTACATTCACGTTCACTAGTTTGCTACCTTCTTCTTCTTCTTTATTTTTGCTGGAGCATTGCTGTGTTTCTTGGCACATTACTACCACTTGTAGATAGTTGGAAATAGTTTGAAACCACTGGTAGACATGTGAATCACATGGGAAAACTTAACTCAGGGTGCTCTTAAGGTGAGACAAAGTTATACCTTTATCATTTGTATTGGTACATTGATACAGTTCCCTCAAAGCTTCACTTGACTTCAGCCTGATCATTGAGTTATCAGCCAGAGTAATTGAAAACAATGGGGTGGGTGTGCAAGCTGTTTAAAACCATCACAAAGAGTTGCTAGAAGTGTCAGGAAACAGCAGCTAATGAATACTATATGCAAAATGATTGCTCAGTTACATCAGTTACGCTGTTGATGTCACAAGCCTAATCTGTCTGTAAAAACTGAACCATCAACACTGTCCTTTTTTGAAATAAATCTACTCTTAAATGTTTGTCCTACAACCACGGTAGACTAACCTTTAAAAAACACCTGCTATTATAAACCTGTATAATGCAACAGCACCACAAACTACAGCCTCCGAAATAACCATGAATTTACCTCTCCCTCTTAAAAGGATTCAACAAAACATAACATTACAGTCTTCTAGGATTTATTGCAGGGATGATCTATTAGACTGACTCTATTAGACTTAGTTCATTGCAACACAGCTCAGAATCAAAATGAATCCTGTGACTTTGGTTTATGACGGCTTGAAAGGCGTCTGACTCTATCAGATGTCAGAGTGCCCTGACATGCGAGAACAGGAATGTTTCTCAAATGTCCCTGCTTGCATCACTAATACTCTGTGATGATAGTGAAACCTTAAGTAGAAAGTAAAGTCCATAATAGCACTGTGTCAGTCATGATAGCTTACCTGTCTCAAACATGTTCAAAATCTCAGAAGTAGGTTTTCATAGTGCATTTAAATTAACCAAGACCAATGTTCCAGACCATTAGAAATCAATCTAAATAACAGTATTTTGAGAAAATTGCAGTCTTAAGTATATACAGTGAAAGAAATTTGGCTAGAACATGTAATTTAGATTTACTTAACTAACATAATCATGACAACATTCTGTGTGGATATAAAAGCAGTCATAGTGAGAAATGCCATGACTGTCACTTTCAAATAATGTTTGAACTTTGTAAATCCATGATTTTATTTATTTTTTATTCAAATTTGTAATTTTCCAGAAATCTACACATATAGTATCTAGTAAAATTTAATGGAGGCTTACAACCTCTCCTTTCAAAAGGTTTTTCCTACATCAACCTTAAGTTGTAAATGTTTTGTCCACTTTCTTCTTTTTAAATTACTCTTAAGCATCATTTTTAGAAAACCCTTCCACAACAACACTAGTCGTAAGAAAACCAGAATAATATATGGGCTGATGCAATTCAAAAGGCCACAAGGCTCGACCGTAACCCTTTTACATAGGGACCCAGAAGTTGATGCATTTCAGGATAGAAATTTGACCCACTCTAAAACCAGGGAACAGTTATTGCTACTTGCATAGAAAAGTAAATTAACAGGCAGATTTGCAGCACTGTGATAGATGCTAATATATATGTAATACACATCACTGCATTGCCAAGTTCCCACACTGTCCTAGTCGGAACAGACTAAACGGACGTTTGTGCAACAGACTTCCAGTATGTGTGAGTCACCACTTCCGCATCCGTATATGTTATTAGAAAAGGATGAGTCAGTGTTGCACTCAACTTTGTAAGCATTGACAAAACTACAACGTGCCGGCAGACATCCTCTTGTATCGTCAAAGTGAAACTCCAGACCTTCCTTCCAGTTAAACACGGGGATTTGTCAGTACAGTAACACAATAGCCAGTCCTAAATGATCTTTACTGTTAAATAACACAATGTTTGAAACAATGACAAACAAAACATATTACATAATTATATAAGTGGATTTTGTTTTTAACTTCTAGACAGAGTCAGGTAAGACTAACAGTTTGTATTTATAGAGGGTACACGTGGGACTATTTCTTAGCTGGGTGCTGTGACTTCCTGGAGTCTTTACTTGAGCTAACCAACCAGACAGGTGTGAGAGTGGTATCAATCTTCTCACCTGTCTCTTGGCAAGTAAATAAGCCAATTTTCTAAAATACTGTAATTATTCTCTTAAAGGACTCCAGTGTTTCAGTGCTAGTTTTGGGATAGTGGCGTGTCCTCTCTGATAGTCCCAGTTCCAGCTAACTGAACCCTGTAATGTTGAACATTGTCATTTGTTACTGGATAGCTAAATGTTGTGGTTGCACTGGCCATGCTCTCTGCAGAGTGTCAGCCAGTGGCAGTGTTGGAGCAGCAGCAGCAGCAGATGGAGCTGGTGGGTCCAGAGTTCCAGTCTGTGCTGGACTTGAGCAGCCTGCTGAAGCTCAACGCTGCTGGAGACCACATGAAGGATGACAGAGAGGGTAAGGGGATGGGGGAGATGTGACAGAGTTTATTCTGTAATTGAATTCAGCATTGAGGCTCGGGTGGAATTTTTTATGTTTGCTTCACATTTGTTTCATTCCTGTAAAGGCTAAGCTTGGTTTTATTCTGCTTTTTGATTCCTAGCTTTAGGACTACATATTGTGAAACAGAAACATGTTATTTTTAATTCCCTTGTAGGAGCTGTTGACCTGATTGATGAGCTAATGTCGTCTGATGGTAAGAATCTCAAAAGCTCTTCTTTTGTTCACTATTACAGTGTAGACACCCATCTAACAAGCCTATTTCACCTCTGTCACACCCAGCATCAGTGGGTCCACGTTTTCCACATTTTGCAGGTATTTATTCATAAATCAAAGTATTGGACAGATTAAAATCTTGACCTCATGAAGGCACTAAAGAAACAGGAGATCAAGAAAGTTAGTATGTCTATACAAAATTTAATGATCCATTCAAAAGATTGAGATACTTATTTGGATATGTGAAATCTTTGACCTGTTGGTGGCACTACAGGAAAGGTTCGGCTGCACAAGAATGGCTGACCCACCAGTGTTGCCATCTCTAGGGCTATGCCATTAGCATGGCTAAAAATCTCTGTCTGGGCCTGTCTGTCTTTGTCTTATTTTTGTTTTTCAGCATTCTCGTTGTTGCTCCTCTCTCCTCACACAGGTATAGATTACAGCTTCAACCTGGACGACAATGAAGGAGTGTGTGACCTGTTTGATGTGCAGATCCTCAATTACTGATGGCTGACATGGGCTCTTTTGTGCGCTTATACAATCTCTCTTAAGACACTTCAGACATACCGTTTCCCATTTCTGTTAAAATTGCATAGCTGACACTTAAACATACCACTGTTATCTATCTAATGAACCTGTTACACACAGACCACCACCACTAGATTGCCCTCTTGCCCTCAGCCAACACAAAACAGTGTTGTGCCTGAATGAATTTGCCATAAGATATTTATGTTTCCAGGAGTCATAATGTCTCCACTGGGTCTCTAAGGGTTTACTGGGTGGTTATCTACAACATTCCACAGAAATGAAGTTACTGGAAGAAAAAACAGGACAAATCCTTCAGCTTCCTATTGCATGTTTTTACGTGTAAATTTGTATTTTTCCACATCCAGTGGAAAGCTTAAGACTTGAAGACAACTGCTTTATTTTCTATAGTTTATCAAGGTTTGGGACTGTGACAGTGTTTTACTTTAGATGATATTTACAATAACTCATTCAGTATTGGCTTTGTTTTTTGGTTTTTTTCCAACATTTGATACAGGGTTGATGATCTAGTTCAGGGTGTGTAAGCAAGTGACTTTGTTTGCATGAAAACCATATTGTGTAAGAACCGAACAAATTCCAGAGTTATATTTCAAAAAATGGCATGTTATATTTAACGAGGGAGTGTTTTGGTTACATTTTGTAACCTTGTTCTCATGTGAAAATGCCAGAGTTTTCTTTTCTATTGTGACACTGCCATTTTAGGCCTCTGAGTTTTTGTTTTAAAAAGATTCTTAGAATTACAGTTATATATTTGAATAAATAATATTTTTTACTTAATTTAAGAAGAAAACAATTCTTGGTTCTAGTTTGTTGATACTGAAGATGGTTGACTGCCTTAATCGTAATAATAAATAAATATTAAGAGCCTTGAGTGGCATTTTTGTATATTTATAGTTTTCTTTGATAACAAGAAGCCATGTTTTTGTTACATTTGGTCGTTTCTTTGCACATTTTTGAACATTTTTTTCAATAAATAGATTTGATCTTGACTTTTGAACTTTTCTAACAATTAATAATCATTGTTTGAATTGGAAATGTGAAATGCGAGAAATAATCATTTCAGCATGTACTTGTTTTTGTTATGTAAGACTTGTTTGCTTGTGACTTGTCAAGTTTGTCTTAAATCATACAGACGGCTGTGTTTATCACACTGAATCTGACAGTTTGATTCCAGCTTGGAAACCCTTAGTTTTCCCTTTTATTGGCGGAGTAGAGTGTTTTGCTCTGTTCACAGATGGTAAAGCTCAGTCAAATGGTTTCCACATGAGACGGCACTTTTGCCCGAGAAGGTCCTCCAGCATGACTTAATAAAGCATCAGTTGATCTTTCCCAGCTGGGACACAGGAATGAAAGGACAAGGAAGAAAGCTAAATAAAAATATTTATATAAATTTTAAAAATGTGAACGGTGTATCTAATCAGTGGAGAATTTCTGATATTCTGGGATTGAGTGCATGCTCTGTGTTTATGTGAGTGCAGTGTTAATGTCTAACTTACGATCGGAGACTGGAACTGTTTGGATAAACTGGCCTGTTTATCTGAACAGGTCCAGGGTGTGCTAATACTGGACTAATTCTGGACTTTCTACAAATGTACTTTTAAATATTTCAATGTGTGCAGCCACACAAATACTAAGAATGTTTTCTGTCCAGGTTGAATTAGTGTTAAAGGAAAAATTCCGTAATTATAAAATAGGATTTGCAATAATGAAGAGAACTGAGAGAGATGATCTCAACATTGCATCATCACCTCACAAAGAAGTTCCTAGAAATAGTTTTTTGCAGTTTGTTGTGCAGCTTGTTCGGTGTATGTGTGTGTCAGATGTTCTGAGGAATTCAGGAAACAGCAAAGCAGTGCCTCTCCCACATAAAAGTCAGTATGATTCCACTGGATGTAGAAGTTTTGAAAAACATTGTAAACCCCTGATAACCACTACAGATACATGTGATTCCTTTATTTGTTCAGGCATGATAATGGATGTCTTCAAAGGAGGGGGCTCAGCAAAGCTACGTAAAGTATGTAGAGGACCTTATTTTTTGTGCTGTTCTGCTGTGAGAAACAAAATACGAGGTGATCAGAAACTCCATGGTTTAGATGAAACCCTATGTACCCTCCCTTCTTCTCAGTGGTGCAAGCATGTGTGGTACATCCGGCTTATAGCTTGTGCAAATGTGTAACATCAAGTTGATCAGTAGGATTTGCTTGAGTTGATTAAAGTTAAAACACACAAGGCGTTACTTAAAACAAATTGCAGTTAGTCATTTTCCAAAAAAGCAAAGATCCTACTCACTAATCTTGTTTTTCTTTTTTCTTCTTGTTTTTCTTCCTCTGTTCAGTTTATAGCTGTATTGCGTTTCATCTAGTAGTGTCAATGTCAACTTTTAATCTTATTTGTACTTTGTACTGTGTGGGAGTGAAATGTTTCCAGTGAAATCAGATAGGCTCATACATTACCTCATCTGTAGCTTTTGAGCTATTGTTCAAAGGGCGTTTTTGATTCTGTAAACTTTTTCCTTAGAACAACTTTAAAAGTTCAGTTTCATGGCAAAATACTTTTAAATCTTATGACATTTCCATCAGCCTCAGCTGTACTTTGTGTTTAGTGCTAAATAGCAAATGCTTACACGTTACACTAAGAACTGGCGATGGCCAGGCCGGGAGCATTATTATATCTCAAGAACGCTTTGAGGTCTCTCTGTCAAACTTTGCACAAAAGTCAACTGTGCCTCGAGGATAAACGGAGTAGATTTTGGAGGTCAAAGGTCACGGTCGAGGTTTTCCTACATTTAATTTTATGTAGGCGAATGTGGTATCTGAAGAATACTTTGAAGGATGTTATTTAAAGTCTGCACAAATGTTGACTGTGACTCAAAGATGAACTGATTAGATTGTGGAGGTCAGAGATCAAAGGTCCGCTGTGACATTAATGCAAATATTGTGCTTCAGAATATGTTATGGCAACATGGCGCCCTCCATGGCGGACGTGTTTGCTCGCTGTGCTCTGTAGTGCCGAAGGCTTTTTCTTCTTTTTGTGTGCTTTTTGCTCTTTCTGCAGTGCACAAATGCCACGCACTGTTAACATACAACAGACAGCCACTGCTGGATATCGCCAACTCACACAGCCCCGACCGTGAGTGAGCAAGCTGACCCCAGGAGAGCGCGTCGCAAACGTAGACGCAAGCGAGGCAAGAGGGGAGGGCTCCATGCTAAACTAACAGCCCGCGCTAGGTGACCACCGCTTCCCAACCTCTTGCTACCTAACGTGCAGTCCCTGGAAAACAAACTGGACGAGCTAAGAGCCAGGATCACAACACAGACTAGCCGTCCTGCGGCGTACACCGAGGAGACCGGACTGCAGCCTCAGGTAAGGCCAAAGGGGGTAGGGGGTAAATAGTTTATTGCAATATCAACTATAAAAATACAGTTCAAAATACATTTTTAAGACCAGGCTATAAAATACAACCAAACATAAAAAGCAAATTCATTTTTCATTCATCACTGTCAGAAAAACAGATTGTTTGTGGCTTGAAAGTATGGGACGTAAACAATGCATTTCACTCAAACCCATTTTTATAAAAGCAGTGGAGGAAAAGACTTTACAATAACATCCTCCTGTTTTTGTTTTTAATGTGGCAGGAACTGAATTTTTATCCAGCCTAATAATTTCTACATACATGCTTCCACTGCTGCTGTTTTCTAAACAAGTCTACACAGAGTAACTGTATCTGCTCTTATACTATACTAAATAAGCGATACATAGAAGTAATGTTGACTATGGAATACTACTGTTAACTCACAATGAGAATGTGTTTGTTGCTTGAGATGCACTGTGAGAGTTAAATGAGATCTCCATCCCTTCCTCCTCTGCAGGACATTCCATTCTCCTTTTCCTCTTTCTTCTCTTCTCGCCAAACCTCTTGGCCACTTTCACCATGTGCTGCCTGAAGGAAGAGCCCACAAAGGCATAGATAATCGGGTTGAGGCAGCAGTGAGTGAGGGCCAGGCTCTCCGTCACCTGAGCAGCCTTATCCAGCAGTTTACTCGTCCCACAGTGGGTCACTAAAGCATAGACTGAGTCCATCACTCGATAGACCTTCAAGACATTATAAGGCAGCTGTGTGGCCACAAACACTCCCACTACTATTAGAAGAACACGCAGAGCTTTCCACTTCTTTCCTCTGTTTTGAACGGGGAGGCCCTTTAGTGCTCGGCCCACACTCCAGTAACAGATCACCATCACAAGGAGAGGAAGTAGGAATCCTAGCAGCACCTCAGCTATCTCCAGAACAGCCTTACCCCCTCTAGCCATAGATGGAGGGTAGATAGGCAGACAGACATTCCTATTAGATGCCCATCTCACTTCAGAGAGTATTAAATCAGGAAGACCGAGCATGAAAGCTGTCGCCCAGACAACTATACACACCTTCCAACAGTGTCTCCTGCTGAACACCCTCTGCAGCCAACCTCTTTGGTCTCTACCTTGCGCCCTGGCTAACGCTAAGTAACGATCCAGGCTGATGCAGGCCAGAAGGAGCATGCAGCAGGTGAAGTTGACCGTGTAGCAGGCGGACACAATCTTGCAGACAACCCCGCCCAGCTCCCAGCCCCTTGCAGCATCAGCAGCCCAGAAAGGCAGCGTGAAGAGCAGGAGCAGGTCGGCCACAGCCAGGTGAGTAAGGAAAGTGTCTGTCATGGTCTTCAGGCGTTTGTGGTAGGCGTACACGATCACGACTAAGGCGTTTCCTGCCAGTCCCACCACCAGACACACCGTGTACATGATGGGGAGGAAGAGGGCAGCAAAAGAGCGAATGTCAGCCTTCTCACACAGGGCGGGGTAGTCATCATAGCTGAAGTTGAAGGTAATATTTTCATTGTAGTAGTAGTCGTTCTCCTCCAAGAAATCCATTCTAATTTGATAGAGCTGTGAGGGAGGACATTTTGGATTATTGGTCTGTGATCTGTAAACATTAACGGCTCTGCTTGTGTTTGGATAAAAATCACAAAGGTTTCTGATTTCTTATAATAACTGCTGTGATAGGTGCTGATTTGTCTCAAAAGAGAAAACTGAACAACTAAAAAAAGGTGCATGATGGAAAATCTATTATTCATTTGACTGTGTCTTGAAATATTTAACATTCAGCTTGAGCACACATACTGACAGGGGCAGAGGAAATAGCTTAAATCAAAAAGGAACAAAAATTTAAAAGACATGATAATTTAGTGTAATGACTCCACTTGAAACACAAGCAAATGTAGAGCTAGTGTTTGGCTTTAATGTTCTCATTACAATAAAGCTTTTCAATGTGAGCTGACTTTGTTTTACAGCTGAACTGTAACTAGAATGGTCCCCAAAGGTGGAAATATGTGGAAACAAACATTCCTCTGCCTTGGGAAAACACATGTAAAGAACACAGACACTGCAATCTGCAAATGGTTGTGCAGCTGAAGCTAAATACTGTGCCTTGATAAGATCCTTGTCCACACCCCCCTGTCCACATATAGCCATAGTGTCCTGATCTGAACTCCTGCTCTCTGTAGATCAGGGCAGACAGTTATACAGAGTTTACACAAGTTCAGCTTGTATAAACTATAAAACTATTCCCCTGGAGATCCCTTTGCTGAAATTTCTCCTGTGCACAAATTAATTGGCTGAAAAGAAGATGAAGAGTTGTGGCATAACTATGACATTTTGTGTCATATGCATGGTTGACCACACGATAAAAACACTGCTGGAAAACAAGTAAGTAAATTTGCTCAAGAACTGTATTTAAGTACAATTTTGAAGTATTTAACTTAAGTATTTCCACATTATGTCCCTTTATTCTACATTTCAGAGGTGAAGAGTGTACTATTTACTCCTCTACATTTATTTGAAAGTTATAAATCATGCCCTAAAGTCTCATTTTCCCACTCCAGTTTCCTTCTTTTTGTTGAGTTAATTTTACCTATTTTATACACTGTTGTAGTACACAATGTAGTAGTTCAAACTCATCACAGGTTGTGTGCAAGATCTTAACTGCAACTTTCACATGAATGCAGTGAAGTCAAAAGTGCAATATTTTCCAGAGAATATAAAATAGAAGCACTCAAGTAAAGTACAAGTATCTTAAATGTGGAATTAGGTAAGATTACAGTACTTACAGCCCACAGTACGTTCTTAAATTTGCTCCACCTTAGCAGATGCAACGTTTAAATGCTGCTCACAAATTAATGCATTAATAATAATAATAACCCTTTAGTATAAAATGTATTGCAATGCATTACTATGAAAGCAGGTATTTGTAGAAGTGGCGGAGCGCGTCAGGAAACACTTAAAAACGTAGCGGAAATCCTAATAAGATGTTAAAAAAGACACAGGTAACGTTACAGATGAGTAAAAATGAAGATAGGCGTATTGTCTGATAGATACTCACGGCGTTTTATTCAACTATTTGTCGCGTTTATCTAACCCATGCAGAGTAAGCTCCACTCAAAGGTGTTGTTTGGGGACGTGCACCGAGAGAGTTCGTTTGATTTCACACCCGCGCAGCACGAGTGGGCGGAAGGTTACGAAAACCGGCTTTATTCACGCAAAGAGCACAATGAGCGACACCAATTTTATTTTCAAAGACTGAAAAAAAAAAAAACCCGCACACAGAATGGCACAATGGAAACAGATTAAATGCAAGGATGGAAAGAAACTCTGCACATTTGCTCAAGTGCTGTTGCCTTCTTTAGTGCAGTTTTAAGGAATGTTTTACTAGACTTTTTCCATTTTTTGCCACTGACTGTACTTTTTTGTTTTTTAACATTTTATTTAAAGCCTTACTTACTTCGCAGGTTCCATCAAATTCAACAAATAGATTATGATTTATTTATCATCAATATAACTACGCAGCCCTATATGAAGCAATTAATAATAAATAAATATATTAAGATATTAATCATATAGATTTTTCTGAAATGAGCCAGTCTGCTTGATGAGTACTTTTAACCTGGGTACTTGAAGCATATTTTGAAGCTAACACTTATGTGCTTTTACTCACATAAGAATTTGAATGCATACTTTTACTTGTAACAGAATATTTCTACACTGTGGTATTACTAGTTTCACATAAAGATCTGAGTTCTTCTTGCACAAAATCTTTAAAATGTCTCGGAGGATCTGTGGCATTTATTTGACCCTTAACCCATAATTACAGGGTGCAAGACCAAATGTGGAAATGGCCACCCCCTGCAGTGAGCCAGTTCATTCTGAACCTTTGAAATTTCACATTTTAGTTTGCAAACAACAAAATCCCTCCCACTCCCAATCCCTCTTACACATATAATAGCAGTGAAAGTTACAATATATCCCTCCACAGTGTGAATGTTAAGCAATTTAAAACATCACAAATAAACCTATTCTGACACATTCTGGCAAAATATTCACAAGATGTTTTCATTATCAGTGTCTGAATTTAAAACTACTTGAAATATTATATCAGGATAAATCAGATTCAGTCAAGTAAAAAAATACAAATTACAAATACTATCCTCTGTAGACCTTGTAAATTACACAATATTGCAGGATTACAAGTTATAGTATTTTGCTGTGAGCACACCCAATCATCAAGTCAGAAACCAGTCTTACCATTAGTCACTGTTTTGTTTCTCTGGCCTTAGTTGAGTTCCGTTAGCAAGTTGAGTCTTGTAGCTCAACACACTTTAAACCCACTTTAAGGAAGGATGAGTCAGACTCATCCTTCCTTAGCGAGAAGTCAAGTGACAGAGGATAGAAACCAAGACGCGGCTAAATCATTTGTTGATGCTGTCTATTTAGGGAAATAGTGTTTTTTTTTTTATGAACATGCATGTACTTGTTTAAACTGAGACAACAGAATTTCAGCACCAGAAATGAGGAAATCAGTTACTAAAATTTAAGATAAATATATAAAATTAATGCACAGATAGCAAATTAATGCACAGATAGCAATGAAAAAAGAAACTATGCATAATTACATATTGCATTTTAAATATGCAATATTATAGTCATTACACCATATTAAGGGATACCCTACCAAGAAAACATACTTGTAGAGTATTGTATTTAATCTCATAGCCACATCCAAAGTATTAATAAGACCACTGCAGATAAACCCACAAGGACTGTGGAAAATGAACTCTTGGTTTTAATCCAATGAGATTTGACAGAGGAACATAGTTTTTCTTTTCCCCTCTTATGTTCTTCTTTCACCCAGAGGCCAGCAGTCGAGCTCCTCCCAGTTACAGTTCCATCAACAGCAGAAACACTGGATTCCTTGTGTTTTCAGACTGAAACTGTTTTGGTTCCTTTTGACTTTAGTCTTTGAGTAAGTAAAAATTCACAGTCCTCCTCAACAGCCAGCAGTCTGTATGTGGGTGTTGGATGGTTATGAGATAAGTTACACCTAGTTCTGACATATTGCTGACCCCAACACTTAACGTTTTCAAAGGTGTTGTGGCAATTAATTTAGGGTGGCCATGGCTGGATTAACCTGCAAGGGTTAGCTGATTTTGAGAGGGGGAGCATGCATATGGACAAACTCTGAATGACTGTGTTTTTAATCATTGAAACTTTTTTATTTGATATGTAGAAAAACAGCTGTAGAGCACATACTGTGATACAATATTAGCGTTAAAACAATAAGAGCATAGCTGCACTCAAGTTAAAAAAATGATATAGATGTTTTAATGTCAAAGGGTTATTAATGAAACAATAGTAATTACATTCCTCAGTGACAAAAGAGATGCATTCAAAGTCATGCAACACATGTCACATATTATGTTCTTGATATATCTTGATATACTTCATCTAATATTGGCAACACTAAATTTAGCCACTTGCTGCATAGATTTTTTTTTTGCATTTTACATACATTATAAAGACAAATTAATTTTTTGTTCAGAATGTAAATTTAACGTAATGATTTTTGCCGAGAAAACTCCAAATGGGAAGGAAAACTAAAATCTTTTATGATAAACAGAGTAACTTGGTGGAAGAAAATATGCAGTCAGCACAGGTTTTCATGTCTGTCGTCAGCTTTTCTTCGTCTTTCTTCCTTTGATCACTGACAGACACAAAGGACAAAAGTGACTGAGAAGGAGCGCAGGAAGAAATATATCAGTATGCACAGATTCAACCAATCAACCAGATAGTTGAAAAATTTAATGATATAGTGAAAGATTTCTTCTGAACATCTGCTGCTAGAGTACATTTGCAGTTGTTTGCAGTGTGTTTTCATGTTGTTTACTTACACTCACAATAGTTCACAACAGATGTGATCTCTTTTAACTGCATCATGGTAACATAATAAGACTCCTCTCTCCTGGTTGAATTCTGTTTGGAACAAAAACAAACCCAAATGACTCCCACTGTAACTGTTAATTTTCATTCCAATTTTTTTTTCCTTTTGCTTGCGAAATACCTCCTGCTCAACTGAAATGACTGTAATTCACAACTGACTGTTTTCATTACACTGATGTCCTGTCAGTTCTTTAACAAAGCTTGTTGGTTCTCCTGTGTTTGTGTTCACGTGTGAGATTATCTCTTACCTGGAAGGATTCTTTTGTGGTCCTGATGGTTGTTCACGCGGTAATGTCTGCAAAATACAAAAATAATCTCAGAAGCAGTGGCTAAATTATACACAAACACAGATAACCATGAATTAAAGCTACTGCATTTCAGCTATTGACCATCCTTTTCCCTAATGAGCAAAATAAAACATTAAAATCAGACAATGATCATCATTTCTTTAAGATATAGATTATGGGGGAAATCACTTATTGTATTGTGAATGAAATAATCTCAAAGTCAAGCGGATTTATTCTTACAGAGTGGCCTCCTCCGCATTGTCCTCGGTTGAACAGACAGCGTTGTTTAGTGAACATTTTTCTGTGGGTCACAGTTTTTTCCTGGGACAAAATGGGGATAAATTATAAAATATTTTCATTATCTCTGTGACCCCAAGATGCAAATCCAAATAGAGCAACATCATCGTGTTTCAACATTCTCTCAGTAGAGAAAACACGATGTGAATCAGGAACCTTATTACAATACAAAGAGAACTCCTTAAAGTCAATGACCAGCAGTGGATCTTCTTACTAGATCAAGAAATAGTTGCTGATGATCATCTCTTACCAGAGCGGCTGCATCAGTAGAAGTGAAGCCTGTGATGAGCAGCAAAACCTGCAGACACAACACGACCGCAAGCAAACGTCTGTCCATGGCTGGTGAACTGAAGAGTTTGATACAGCTGTGAAACACACAGGTCTTTATATGCTCACTGCCAACCAATCACTTCCATGTGGACAAAGATAAGGAAATTAAAGAGGGTGTACACAGACGCAAAACAACCCATCCACATACAAACGGAAATTCATTCACACACTCCATTAGAACTGGTTTGTTTAATCATGAGTCCAGTTTAATCACAGCATTAAGTATCTGTATATGTGACTGGTATCTCTGCTTCCTTCCCTTGTAGACTTTCCTTGGGCATTTCCTCATCCCATCAGCAAAAACAGCTCAGCAGCCATACAACATCTTGGTTGAAGAATATTGTGTGTGAGGCTTGTGTTCGAGCTTAAAGACTCGCCTGACCTGTCTGTGCAAAATGGCAACCCCCAGGTTCGAACAGGTCACGAATGGAACGCTATGTGGAGGCTCCATCATGCAACGCTCAGCTTCCTCTTCCGGGCCAAATACAACACCTTTCCCAGTCCCCTCATACCTGCACATCTGGTAGAGCACAAAGGAGGTCTGCCTTTTTTGCAAGTTCAGGAACCCAAGCACATCCTTTCAAGCTGCAAGGCAGGGCTGATGCAGGGCCGATAGAGATGACGCCACAACCAGGTGCTGCGAAAGCTAGCGGAACAGCTAGTGGAAGTTGGCTTTAGAGGCTATACTGGGTCATCCACGCAAAGGTTTTTAAAGACGGTCGGGATCACAGGTACCAAACTCAGGAAGGCCCTCCTCTGGAGGAGGCAAAACAAGGGAGCTTCTGGCACTGGTTCCAAAGAAAGGACAAGGCTTGGGGCAAACAGGGATCCTAGGGTTGATGGCAGGGGGTGGCAGGGAGACATCCCTGTTGCTGCTCCACCACCCTGAGATGTTCCAGGATTAAACGAGCGTAACATCAGAAAAGGGTGGTTCCTGGCTGTTGACCCCGCAGTCAGCCCAACGACACCATCGGAAGTGCAACAGGCAGAAATGCCCAGCAGATGAAGCCACCTGTGCTCTTACAACTTGAACTGTACAAATCCCAGAGATTTAAAAAAAATCCAATTTTTACATACAGAGACCAGTATTACGTCTTCTGATTTGATTTTCAGTTCTGAATATGTAGAAACACTTTCACATTTGGAATCAGTGTCTACCAGTAATAGATTGTATACTGGGCAGCGTGCTTATAAACATTCAAATTAAACAGTTTTTATTGTAAAACGAACAAACAAAACTGTTCTGTGGATTTTTTTTTTTACTACAAAGACTTTATTTTGTTCACTACCAAAATCATGAGGTGAACTATTGCTGTAAAGAAACAGGAGCATTTGGAGCAAACGATTATTTCCCTCTAATGTTGGGAGTCATTGCACATTAGCACAGTATACAAATACTTTGCATTCACAATGGAAGACTCATGCAGACATTGTTTATTGTGACCAAGATGTGAAACAGCCAAGCGAAAGATAGCAGATTTTATAACAAACGGAGTGACACTGATGAAGAGAGGATGTAAGGTTTTCATGTCCGTCCTCAGCTCCCTGCTCTTCCTTCTTCCATGTTGTTCCAATCACTGACAGAAAAATAGGAAAGAAAGTTTTCGAGGTGAATAAACATTTCAGTACAAATATTGTGGATCAATTACAGTGTCACCAAATAAGTCAATCCATAAGTGTAGTGGTTGAAAATGAATTAAAATAGCTGTAAGTTTCTTCTAAGCTGTGGGTTTACTGTGCAAATCAGCAGTTCACATTAGCTGAGATCACAGTCTAATTAGGGATGCACCCATCCACATTTTTTCCACATCTGAGCCAATCCCGATACCTGAATTTGGATATCTGCCAATACCGACACTATTCCGATACCAGAGCACTGTTTGCTTTTATATGATTATCATTGTTAATTTTACATGATACTGTAATAAATCTTCTCCACAGGCATGATAGGTACGAATGTATGCATGTATGTCCCAAAAGGCAACTTGAGGTAAGTATAAGGTCAGAAAAGAAAGTCAGAAAAACAGGAAATCCTGTTAACAGTCAATATTTATTAAATTCAAAACAGATACCCATAAAGGGCAACCTTCTTTTGGACTACTCCTCTCCAAATAAAATAGAAATTAAAAGGGCTACTTGATCCGATCAGCACTTATACTGGCTGTGAGTCTGTGAGTAATATATGGTTGGTGTGTGAATTACCTGTATGACTTTACTGTTGTGTCCCGCTTTGGTTTATCGTTTGTGTGTAAAAGTTAATAGTGCAACCGATGCTAATGAGCTAGCCCGTCAATGTTATTCTCCATATTAGCATTGAGCTAATTGCTACTTATTACCACTTATAGGTCGCAACGGAGCGTTCGCCCCTCGGTACAACAGCTTAGTAAACATTGCTGTCTTGCTTAAGAATAAAAACGTCATAGTATAAAATAAAAAACGTCATAGTAAGTCAAAAATTTTTTTGACCTCAAAATGTCATAAAAAACGTCATAGTATAGTAAGCCGTCAAAATCGGCCAAAAAAAGTCAAAAATTTTTTTGACCTCAAAATGTCATAAAAAACGTCATAGTATAGTATGGCGTTTTTTTTGGCCAAAAAAAGTCAAAATTTTTTTTGACCTCAAAATGTCATAAAAAACGTCATAGTATGGTATGGCGTCTTTTTCGGGCAAAAAAAGTCTAAATTTTTTTTGACCTCAAAATGTCATAAAAAACGTCATAGTGTAGTATGCCGTTTTTTTCGGCCAAAAAAAGTCAAAAAATTTTTTGACCTCAAAATGTCATAAAGAACGTCATACTATAGTAAGGCGTCAAAATCGGCCAAAAAAAGTCAAAAAAAATTTTGACCTCAAAATGTCATAAAAAACGTCATACTATAGTATGACGTTTTTTTCATACTATAGTATGACGTTTTTTTCATACTATAGTATGACGTTTTTTTCGGGCAAAGAAAGTCAAAAATTTTTTTGACCTCAAAGATGTGATAAAAAACGTCATAGTATAATATGGCGTTTTTTTCGGGCAAAAAAAGTCAAAATTTTTTCTGACCTCAAAATGTCATAAAAAAACGTCATAGTATAGTATGGCGTTTTTTTCGGGCAAAAAAAGTCAAAAAATTTTTTGACCTCCAAAAGTCATAAAAAACGTCATAGTGTAGTATGCCGTTTTTTTCGGCCAAAAAAAGTCAAAAAAATTTTTGACCTCAAAATGTCATAAAAAACGTCATACTATAATATGACGTTTTTTTCGGGCAAAAAAAGTCAAAAAAATTTTTGACCTCATAATGTCATAAAAAACGTCATAGTATAGTAAGGCGTCAAAATTGGACAAAAAAAGTCAAAAAAATTTTTTGACCTCCAAAAGTCATAAAAAACGTCATAGTATAGTAAGGCGTCAAACTCGGACAAAAAAAGTCAAAAAATTTTTTGACCTCCAAAAGTCATAAAAAACGTCATAGTATAGTATGGCGTTTTTTTGGGCCAAAAAAAGTCAAAAAATTTTTTGACCTCAAAATGTCATAAAAAAACGTCATAGTATAGTATGGCGTTTTTTTCGGGCAAAAAAAGTCAAAATTTTTTTTCACCTCCAAAAGTCATAAAAAACGTCATAGTATAGTATGGCGTTTTTTTCGGGCAAAAAAAGTCAAACTTTTTTTCGGCCTCAAAATGTCATAAAAAACGTCATAATATAGTATGGCGTTTTTTTCGGGCAAAAAAAGTCAAAATTTTTTCGGCCTCAAAATGTCATGAAAAACGTCATAGTATAGTATGGCGTTTTTTTCGGGCAAAAAAAGTCAAAAAAATTTTCGGCCTCAAAATGTCATAAAAAACGTCATAGTTTAGTATGGCGTTTTTTTCGGGCAAAAAAAGTCAAACTTTTTTTCGGCCTCAAAATGTCATAAAAAACGTCATAGTATAGTATGGCGTTTTTTTCGGGCAAAAAAAGTCAAACTTTTTTTCGGCCTCAAAATGTCATAAAAAACGTCATAGTATAGTATGGCGTTTTTTTCGGGCAAAAAAAGTCAACATTTTTTTTGACCTCCAAAAGTCATAAAAAACGTCATAGTATAGTAAGGCGTGTTTTTCGGCCAAAAAAAGTCAAAAATTTTTTTGACCTCCAAAAGTCATAAAAAACGTCATAGTATAGTAAGGCGTCAAAATCGGCCAAAAAAAGTCAAAATTTTTTTTTGACCTCCAAAAGTCATAAAAAACGTCATAGTTTAGTATGGCGTTTTTTTCGGCCAAAAAAAGTCAAAAAATTTTTTCACCTCCAAAAGTCATAAAAAACGTCATAGTATAGTAAGGCGTCAAAATTGGACAAAAAAAGTCAGAATTTTTTTTGACCTCCAAAAGTCATAAAAAACGTCATAGTATAGTATGGCGTTTTTTTCGGACAAAAAAAGTCAAAATTTTTTTTGACCTCCAAAAGTCATAAAAAACGTCATAGTATAATAAGGCGTCAAAATCGGCCAAAAAAAGTCAAAAAATTTTTTGACCTCAAAATGTCATAAAAAACGTCATAGTATGGTATGGCGTCTTTTTCGGGCAAAAAAAGTCTAAATTTTTTTTGACCTCAAAATGTCATAAAAAACGTCATAGTGTAGTATGCCGTTTTTTTCGGCCAAAAAAAGTCAAAAATTTTTTTGACCTCAAAATGTCATAAAAAACGTCATACTGTAGTAAGGCGTCAAAATCGGCCAAAAAAAGTCAAAATTTTTTTTGACCTCAAAATGTCATAAAAAACGTCATAGTATGGTATGGCGTCTTTTTCGGGCAAAAAAAGTCAAAAATTTTTTTGACCTCAAAATGTCATAAAAAACGTCATAGTGTAGTATGCCGTTTTTTTCGGCCAAAAAAAGTCAAAAAAATTTTTGACCTCAAAATGTCATAAAAAAACGTCATACTATAATATGACGTTTTTTTCGGGCAAAAAAAGTCAAAATTTTTTTTGACCTCAAAATGTCATAAAAAAACGTCATAGTATAGTATGGCGTTTTTTTCGGGCAAAAAAAGTCAAAAAATTTTTTGACCTCATAATGTCATAAAAAACGTCATAGTATAGTAAGGCGTCAAAATTGGACAAAAAAAGTCAAAAAAATTTTTTGACCTACAAAAGTCATAAAAAACGTCATAGTATAGTAAGGGGTCAAAATCGGACAAAAAAAGTCAAAAAATTTTTTGACCTCCAAAAGTCATAAAAAACGTCATAGTATAGTAAGGGGTCAAAATCGGACAAAAAAAGTCAAAAAATTTTTTGACCTCCAAAAGTCATAAAAAACGTCATAGTATAGTATGGCGTTTTTTTGGGCCAAAAAAACTCAAAAATTTTTTTGACCTCCAAAAGTCATAAAAAACGTCATAGTATAGTAAGGCGTTTTTTTCGGCCAAAAAAAGTCAAAAAAATTTTTGACCTCAAAATGTCATAAAAAAACGTCATACTATAATATGACGTTTTTTTCGGACAAAGAAAGTCAAAAATTTTTTTGACCTCAAAATGTCATAAAAAACGTCATAGTATAGTATGGCGTTTTTTTCGTGCAAAAAAAGTCAAAATTTTTTTTGACCTCAAAATGTCATAAAAAAACGTCATAGTATAGTATGGCGTTTTTTTCGGGCAAAAAAAGTCAAAAAATTTTTTGACCTCATAATGTCATAAAAAACGTCATAGTATAGTAAGGCGTCAAAATTGGACAAAAAAAGTCAAAAAAATTTTTTCACCTCCAAAAGTCATAAAAAACGTCATAGTATAGTATGGCGTTTTTTTCGGCCAAAAAAACTCAAAAATTTTTTTGACCTCCAAAAGTCATAAAAAACGTCATAGTATAGTAAGGCGTCAAAATCGGACAAAAAAAGTCAAACATTTTTTTCACCTCCAAAAGTCATAAAAAACGTCATAGTATAGTAAGGTGTTTTTTTCGGAAAAAAAAAGTCAAAATTTTTTTTCACCTCCAAAAGTCATAAAAAACGTCATAGTATAGTATGGCGTTTTTTTCGGCCAAAAAAAGTCAAAAATTTTTTTGACCTCCAAAAGTCATTAAAAACGTCATAGTATAGTAAGGCGTCAAAATCAGACAAAAAAAGTCAAAATTTTTTTTCACCTCCAAAAGTCATAAAAAACGTCATAGTATAGTAAGGCGTCAAAATCGGCCAAAAAAAGTCAAAAATTTTTTTCACCTCCAAAAGTCATAAAAAACGTCATAGTATAGTAAAACGTGTTTTTCGGGAAAAAAAAGTCAAAAATTTTTTTGACCTCCAAAAGTCATAAAAAACATCATAGTTTAGTAAGGCGTCAAAATCGGACAAAAAAGTCAAAGTTTTTTTTCACCTCCAAAAGTCATAAAAAACGTCATAGTATAGTAAGTCGTTTTTTTCGGGAAAAAAAAGTCAAAATTTTTTTTACCTCCAAAAGTCATAAAAAACGTCATAGTATAGTATGGCGTTTTTTTCGGACAAAAAAAGTCAAAATTTTTTTTGACCTCCAAAAGTCATAAAAAACGTCATAGTATAGTAAGGCGTCAAAATCGGACAAAAAAAGTCAAAATTTTTTTTGACCTCAAAATGTCATAAAAAACCTCATAGTATAGTAAGGCGTTTTTTTCGGAGAAAAAAAAGTCAAAATTTTTTTTGACCTCCAAAAGTCATAAAAAACATCATAGTATAGTATGGCGTTTTTTTCGGACAAAAAAAGTCAAAAATTTTTTTGACCTCCAAAAGTCATAAAAAACGTCATAGTATAATATGGCGTTTTTTTCGGACAAAAAAAGTCAAAATTTTTTTTGACCTCCAAAAGTCATAAAAAACGTCATAGTATAGTAAGGCGTCAAAATCGGACAAAAAAAGTCAAAATTTTTTTTCACCTCCAAAAGTCATAAAAAACGTCATAGTATAGTAAGGCGTCAAAATCGGACAAAAAAAGTCAAAATTTTTTTTCACCTCCAAAAGTCATAAAAAACGTCATAGTATAGTATGGCGTTTTTTTTTGGACAAAAAAAGTCAAAATTTTTTTTCACCTCCAAAAGTCATAAAAAACGTCATAGTATAGTAAGGCGTCAAAATCGGACAAAAAAAGTCAAAAAATTTTTTGACCTCCAAAAGTCATAAAAAACGTCATAGTATAGTAAGGCGTCAAAATCGGACAAAAAAAGTCACAATTTTTTTTGACCTCCAAAAGTCATAAAAAACGTCATAGTATAGTAAGGCGTCAAAATCGGCCAAAAAAAGTCCAAAATTTTTTTGACCTCCAAAAGTCATAAAAAACGTCATAGTATAGTAAGGTGTTTTTTTCGGGAAAAAAAAGTCAAAATTTTTTTTGACCTCCAAAAGTCATAAAAAACGTCATAGTATAGTACGGTGTTTTTTTCGGACAAAAAAAGTCAAAATTTTTTTTGACCTCCAAAAGTCATAAAAAACGTCATAGTATAGTAAGGCGTTTTTTTCGGAAAAAAAAAGTCAAAAATTTTTTGACCTCCAAAAGTCATAAAAAACGTCATAGTATAGTATGGCGTTTTTTTCGGACAAAAAAAGTCAAAAATTTTTTTCACCTCCAAAAGTCATAAAAAACGTCATAGTATAGTAAGGCGTCAAAATCGGACAAAAAAAGTCAAACATTTTTTCACCTCCAAAAGTCATAAAAAACGTCATAGTATAGTATGGCGTCAAAATCGGACGAAAAAAGTAAAAAATTTTTTTGACCTCAAAATGTCATAAAAAACGTCATAGTATAGTAAGGCGTTTTTTTCGGAAAAAAAAGTCAAAAATTTTTTGACCTCCAAAAGTCATAAAAAACGTCATAGTATAGTAAGGCGTCAAAATCAGACAAAAAAAGTCAAAATTTTTTTTGACCTCCAAAAGTCATAAAAAAACGTCATAGTATAGTAAGGCGTCAAAATCGGACAAAAAAAGTCAAAAAATTTTTTCACCTCCAAAAGTCATAAAAAACGTCATAGTATAGTAAGGTGTTTTTTTCGGAAAAAAAAAGTCAAAATTTTTTTTCACCTCCAAAAGTCATAAAAAACATCATAGTATAGTATGGCGTTTTTTTCGGACAAAAAAAGTCAAAATTTTTTTTCACCTCCAAAAGTCATAAAAAACGTCATAGTATAGTAAGGCGTCAAAATCTGACAAAAAAAGTCAAAATTTTTTTTCACCTCCAAAAGTCATAAAAAACGTCATAGTATAGTAAGGCGTCAAAATCGGACAAAAAAAGTCAAAATTTTTTTTCACCTCCAAAAGTCATAAAAAACGTCATAGTATAGTAAGGCGTCAAAATCGGCCAAAAAAAGTCAAAAAATTTTTTGACCTCCAAAAGTCATAAAAAACGTCATAGTATAGTAAGGTGTTTTTTTCGGAAAAAAAAAGTCAAAATTTTTTTTCACCTCCAAAAGTCATAAAAAACGTCATAGTATAGTAAGGCGTCAAAATCTGACAAAAAAAGTCAAAATTTTTTTTCACCTCCAAAAGTCATAAAAAACGTCATAGTATAGTAAGGCGTCAAAATCGGACAAAAAAAGTCAAAATTTTTTTTCACCTCCAAAAGTCATAAAAAACGTCATAGTATAGTAAGGCGTCAAAATCGGCCAAAAAAAGTCAAAAAATTTTTTGACCTCCAAAAGTCATAAAAAACGTCATAGTATAGTAAGGTGTTTTTTTCGGAAAAAAAAAGTCAAAATTTTTTTTCACCTCCAAAAGTCATAAAAAACGTCATAGTATAGTATGGCGTTTTTTTCGGACAAAAAAAGTCAGAATTTTTTTTCACCTCCAAAAGTCATAAAAAACGTCATAGTATAGTATGGCGTTTTTTTCGGACAAAAAAAGTCAAAATTTTTTTTCACCTCCAAAAGTCATAAAAAACATCATAGTATAGTAAGGCGTCAAAATCGGACAAAAAAAGTCAAAAAATTTTTTGACCTCCAAAAGTCATAAAAAACGTCATAGTATAGTATGGCGTTTTTTTCGGACAAAAAAAGTCAGAATTTTTTTTGACCTCCAAAAGTCATAAAAAACGTCATAGTATAGTATGGCGTTTTTTTTCGGCCAAAAAAAGTCAAAAATTTTTTTGACCTCCAAAAGTCATTAAAAACGTCATAGTATAGTAAGGCGTCAAAATCAGACAAAAAAAGTCAAAATTTTTTTTCACCTCCAAAAGTCATAAAAAACGTCATAGTATAGTAAGGCGTCAAAATCGACCAAAAAAAGTCAAAAATTTTTTTGACCTCCAAAAGTCATAAAAAACGTCATAGTATAGTAAAACGTGTTTTTCGGGAAAAAAAAGTCAAAAATTTTTTTGACCTCCAAAAGTCATAAAAAACATCATAGTTTAGTAAGGCGTCAAAATCGGACAAAAAAGTCAAAGTTTTTTTTCACCTCCAAAAGTCATAAAAAACGTCATAGTATAGTAAGTCGTTTTTTTCGGGAAAAAAAAGTCAAAATTTTTTTTACCTCCAAAAGTCATAAAAAACGTCATAGTATAGTATGGCGTTTTTTTCGGACAAAAAAAGTCAAAATTTTTTTTGACCTCCAAAAGTCATAAAAAACGTCATAGTATAGTAAGGCGTCAAAATCGGACAAAAAAAGTCAAAATTTTTTTTGACCTCAAAATGTCATAAAAAACCTCATAGTATAGTAAGGCGTTTTTTTCGGAGAAAAAAAAGTCAAAATTTTTTTTGACCTCCAAAAGTCATAAAAAACATCATAGTATAGTATGGCGTTTTTTTCGGACAAAAAAAGTCAAAAATTTTTTTGACCTCCAAAAGTCATAAAAAACGTCATAGTATAATATGGCGTTTTTTTCGGACAAAAAAAGTCAAAATTTTTTTTGACCTCCAAAAGTCATAAAAAACGTCATAGTATAGTAAGGCGTCAAAATCGGACAAAAAAAGTCAAAATTTTTTTTCACCTCCAAAAGTCATAAAAAACATCATAGTATAGTAAGGCGTCAAAATCGGACAAAAAAAGTCAAAAAATTTTTTGACCTCCAAAAGTCATAAAAAACGTCATAGTATAGTATGGCGTTTTTTTCGGACAAAAAAAGTCAGAATTTTTTTTGACCTCCAAAAGTCATAAAAAACGTCATAGTATAGTATGGCGTTTTTTTTCGGCCAAAAAAAGTCAAAAATTTTTTTGACCTCCAAAAGTCATTAAAAACGTCATAGTATAGTAAGGCGTCAAAATCAGACAAAAAAAGTCAAAATTTTTTTTCACCTCCAAAAGTCATAAAAAACGTCATAGTATAGTAAGGCGTCAAAATCGACCAAAAAAAGTCAAAAATTTTTTTGACCTCCAAAAGTCATAAAAAACGTCATAGTATAGTAAAACGTGTTTTTCGGGAAAAAAAAGTCAAAAATTTTTTTGACCTCCAAAAGTCATAAAAAACATCATAGTTTAGTAAGGCGTCAAAATCGGACAAAAAAGTCAAAGTTTTTTTTCACCTCCAAAAGTCATAAAAAACGTCATAGTATAGTAAGTCGTTTTTTTCGGGAAAAAAAAGTCAAAATTTTTTTTACCTCCAAAAGTCATAAAAAACGTCATAGTATAGTATGGCGTTTTTTTCGGACAAAAAAAGTCAAAATTTTTTTTGACCTCCAAAAGTCATAAAAAACGTCATAGTATAGTAAGGCGTCAAAATCGGACAAAAAAAGTCAAAATTTTTTTTCACCTCCAAAAGTCATAAAAAACGTCATAGTATAGTAAGGCGTCAAAATCGGACAAAAAAAGTCAAAAAATTTTTTCACCTCCAAAAGTCATAAAAAACGTCATAGTATAGTATGGCGTTTTTTTTGGACAAAAAAAGTCAAAATTTTTTTTGACCTCCAAAAGTCATAAAAAACGTCATAGTATAGTAAAGCGTCAAAATCGGACCAAAAACATCAAAATTTTTTTTCACCTCCAAAAGTCATAAAAAACGTCATAGTATAGTATGGCGTCAAAATCGGACAAAAAAAGTCAAAATTTTTTTTGACCTCCAAAAGTCATAAAAAACGTCATAGTATAGTAAGGCGTCAAAATCGGACAAAAAAAGTCAAAAATTTTTTTGACCTCCAAAAGTCATAAAAAACGTCATAGTATAGTAAGGCGTTTTTTTCGGACAAAAAAAGTCAAAAAATTTTTTCACCTCCAAAAGTCATAAAAAACGTCATAGTATAGTAAAACGTGTTTTTCGGGAAAAAAAAGTCAAAAATTTTTTTGACCTCCAAAAGTCATAAAAAACATCATAGTTTAGTAAGGCGTCAAAATCGGACAAAAAAAGTCAAAATTTTTTTTCACCTCCAAAAGTCATAAAAAACGTCATAGTATAGTAAGGCGTCAAAATCGGCCAAAAAAAGTCAAAAAATTTTTTGACCTCCAAAAGTCATAAAAAACGTCATAGTATAGTAAGGTGTTTTTTTCGGAAAAAAAAAGTCAAAATTTTTTTTGACCTCCAAAAGTCATAAAAAACGTCATAGTATAGTAAGGCGTCAAAATCGGACAAAAAAAGTCAAAATTTTTTTTGACCTCAAAATGTCATAAAAAACGTCATAGTATAGTAAGGCGTCAAAATCAGACAAAAAAAGTCAAAATTTTTTTTCACCTCCAAAAGTCATAAAAAACGTCATAGTATAGTATGGCGTTTTTTTTGGACAAAAAAAGTCAAAATTTTTTTTGACCTCCAAAAGTCATAAAAAACGTCATAGTATAGTAAGGCGTCAAAATCGGACAAAAAAAGTCAAAATTTTTTTTCACCTCCAAAAGTCATAAAAAACGTCATAGTATAGTAAGGCGTCAAAATCGGACAAAAAAAGTCAAAAAATTTTTTCACCTCCAAAAGTCATAAAAAACGTCATAGTATAGTATGGCGTTTTTTTTGGACAAAAAAAGTCAAAATTTTTTTTGACCTCCAAAAGTCATAAAAAACGTCATAGTATAGTAAAGCGTCAAAATCGGACCAAAAACATCAAAATTTTTTTTCACCTCCAAAAGTCATAAAAAACGTCATAGTATAGTATGGCGTCAAAATCGGACAAAAAAAGTCAAAATTTTTTTTGACCTCCAAAAGTCATAAAAAACGTCATAGTATAGTAAGGCGTCAAAATCGGACAAAAAAAGTCAAAAATTTTTTTGACCTCCAAAAGTCATAAAAAACGTCATAGTATAGTAAGGCGTTTTTTTCGGACAAAAAAAGTCAAAAAATTTTTTCACCTCCAAAAGTCATAAAAAACGTCATAGTATACTAAGGCGTCAAAATCGGACAAAAAAAGTCAAAATTTTTTTTCACCTCCAAAAGTCATAAAAAACGTCATAGTATAGTATGGCGTTTTTTTCGGACAAAAAAAGTCAGAATTTTTTTTGACCTCCAAAAGTCATAAAAAACGTCATAGTATAGTATGGCGTTTTTTTCGGCCAAAAAAAGTCAAAAAATTTTTTGACCTCCAAAAGTCATAAAAAACGTCATAGTATAGTAAGGCGTCAAAATCAGACAAAAAAAGTCAAAATTTTTTTTCACCTCCAAAAGTCATAAAAAACGTCATAGTATAGTAAGGCGTCAAAATCGGCCAAAAAAAGTCAAAAATTTTTTTCACCTCCAAAAGTCATAAAAAACGTCATAGTATAGTAAAACGTGTTTTTCGGGAAAAAAAAGTCAAAAATTTTTTTGACCTCCAAAAGTCATAAAAAACATCATAGTTTAGTAAGGCGTCAAAATCGGACAAAAAAGTCAAAGTTTTTTTTCACCTCCAAAAGTCATAAAAAACGTCATAGTATAGTAAGTCGTTTTTTTCGGGAAAAAAAAGTCAAAATTTTTTTTACCTCCAAAAGTCATAAAAAACGTCATAGTATAGTATGGCGTTTTTTTCGGACAAAAAAAGTCAAAATTTTTTTTGACCTCCAAAAGTCATAAAAAACGTCATAGTATAGTAAGGCGTCAAAATCGGACAAAAAAAGTCAAAATTTTTTTTGACCTCAAAATGTCATAAAAAACCTCATAGTATAGTAAGGCGTTTTTTTCGGAGAAAAAAAAGTCAAAAATTTTTTTGACCTCCAAAAGTCATAAAAAACGTCATAGTATAGTAAGGCGTCAAAATCAGACAAAAAAAGTCAAAATTTTTTTTGACCTCCAAAAGTCATAAAAAACGTCATAGTATAGTAAGGCGTCAAAATCGGCCAAAAAAAGTCAAAAAATTTTTTCACCTCCAAAAGTCATAAAAAACGTCATAGTATAGTAAAACGTGTTTTTCGGGAAAAAAAAGTCAAAAATTTTTTTGACCTCCAAAAGTCATAAAAAACGTCATAGTATAGTAAGGCGTCAAAATCGGACAAAAAAAGTCAAAATTTTTTTTGACCTCAAAATGTCATAAAAAACGTCATAGTATAGTAAGGCGTCAAAATCGGACAAAAAAAGTCAAAATTTTTTTTCACCTCCAAAAGTCATAAAAAACGTCATAGTATAGTATGGCGTTTTTTTTGGACAAAAAAAGTCAAAATTTTTTTTGACCTCCAAAAGTCATAAAAAACGTCATAGTATAGTAAGGCGTCAAAATCAGACAAAAAAAGTCAAAATTTTTTTTCACCTCCAAAAGTCATAAAAAACGTCATAGTATAGTATGGCGTTTTTTTCGGACAAAAAAAGTCAAAAATTTTTTTCACCTCCAAAAGTCATAAAAAACGTCATAGTATAGTAAGGCGTCAAAATCAGACAAAAAAAGTCAAAAATTTTTTTCACCTCCAAAAGTCATAAAAAATGTCATAGTATAGTAAGGTGTCAAAATCGGACAAAAAAAGTCAAAATTTTTTTTCATCTCAAAATGTCATAAAAAACGTCATAGTATAGTATGGCGTTTTTTTCGGACAAAAAAAGTCAAAAAATTTTTTCACCTCCAAAAGTCATAAAAAACGTCATAGTATAATATGGCGTTTTTTTCGGACAAAAAAAGTCAAAAAATTTTTTGACCTCCAAAAGTCATAAAAAACGTCATAGTATAGTAAGGCGTCAAAATCGGCCAAAAAAAGTCAAAAATTTTTTTGACCTCCAAAAGTCATAAAAAACGTCATAGTATAGTAAGGCGTCAAAATCGGACAAAAAAAGTCAAAAAATTTTTTGACCTCCAAAAGTCATAAAAAACGTCATAGTATAGTAAGGCGTCAAAATCGGACAAAAAAAGTCAAATTTTTTTTTGACCTCCAAAAGTCATAAAAAACGTCATAGTATAGTAAGGCGTTTTTTTCGGGAAAAAAAAGTCAAAATTTTTTTTGACCTCCAAAAGTCATAAAAAACGTCATAGTATAGTAAGGTGTTTTTTTCGGACAAAAAAAGTCAAAAATTTTTTTCACCTCCAAAAGTCATAAAAAACGTCATAGTATAGTATGGCGTTTTTTTCGGACAAAAAAAGTCAAAATTTTTTTTCACCTCCAAAAGTCATAAAAAACGTCATAGTATAGTAAGGCGTCAAAATCGGACAAAAAAAGTCAAAATTTTTTTTCACCTCCAAAAGGCATAAAAAACGTCATAGTATAGTATGGCGTTTTTTTTTGGACAAAAAAAGTCAAATTTTTTTTTGACCTCCAAAAGTCATAAAAAACGTCATAGTATAGTAAGGCGTTTTTTTCGGGAAAAAAAAGTCAAAATTTTTTTTGACCTCCAAAAGTCATAAAAAACGTCATAGTATAGTATGGCGTTTTTTTCGGACAAAAAAAGTCAAAAATTTTTTTGACCTCCAAAAGTCATAAAAAACGTCATAGTATAGTAAGGCGTCAAAATCGGCCAAAAAAAGTCAAAAAATTTTTTCACCTCCAAAAGTCATAAAAAACGTCATAGTATATTAAGGTGTTTTTTTCGGAAAAAAAAAGTCAAAATTTTTTTTCACCTCCAAAAGTCATAAAAAACGTCATAGTATAGTATGGCGTTTTTTTCGGACAAAAAAAGTCAAAATTTTTTGTGACCTCCAAAAGTCATAAAAAACGTCATAGTATAGTAAGGCGTCAAAATCGGACAAAAAAAGTCAAAAAATTTTTTCACCTCCAAAAGTCATAAAAAACGTCATAGTATAGTAAGGCGTCAAAATCGGCCAAAAAAAGTCAAAATTTCTTTTGACCTCCAAAAGTCATAAAAAACGTCATAGTATAGTAAGGCGTCAAAATCAGACAAAAAAAGTCAAAAATTTTTTTCACCTCCAAAAGTCATAAAAAACGTCATAGTATAGTATGGCGTTTTTTTCGGACAAAAAAAGTCAAAAATTTTTTTCACCTCCAAAAGTCATAAAAAACATCATAGTATATAGTATGGCGTTTTTTTCGGACAAAAAAAGTCAAAAAATTTTTTGACCTCCAAAAGTCATAAAAAACGTCATAGTATAATATGGCGTTTTTTTCGGACAAAAAAAGTCAAAATTTTTTTTCACCTCCAAAAGTCATAAAAAACGTCATAGTATAGTAAGGCGTCAAAATCGGACAAAAAAAGTCAAAAAATTTTTTGACCTCCAAAAGTCATAAAAAACGTCATAGTATAGTAAGGCGTCAAAATCGGACAAAAAAAGTCAAAATTTTTTTCACCTCCAAAAGTCATAAAAAACGTCATAGTATAGTAAGGCGTCAAAATCGGACAAAAAAAGTCAAAATTTTTTTTCACCTCCAAAAGTCATAAAAAACGTCATAGTAGAGTATGGCGTTTTTTTCGGACAAAAAAAGTCAAAATTTTTTTCACCTCCAAAAGTCATAAAAAACGTCATAGTATAGTAAGGCGTCAAAATCGGCCAAAAAAAGTCCAAAATTTTTTTGACCTCCAAAAGTCATAAAAAACGTCATAGTATAGTAAGGCGTTTTTTTCGGACAAAAAAAGTCAAAAATTTTTTTCACCTCCAAAAGTCATAAAAAACGTCATAGTATAGTATGGCGTTTTTTTTGGACAAAAAAAGTCAAAAATTTTTTTCACCTCCAAAAGTCATAAAAAACGTCATAGTATAGTATGGCGTTTTTTTCGGACAAAAAAAGTCAAAATTTTTTTTCACCTCCAAAAGTCATAAAAAATGTCATAGTATAGTAAGGCGTCAAAATCGGACAAAAAAAGTCAAAAAATTTTTTTGACCTCCAAAAGTCATAAAAAACGTCATAGTATAGTAAGGCGCCAAAATCGGACAAAAAAAGTCAAAATTTTTTTTCACCTCCAAAAGTCATAAAAAACGTCATAGTATAGTAAGGCGTCAAACTCGGACAAAAAAAGTCAAAAAATTTTTTGACCTCCAAAAGTCATAAAAAACGTCATAGTATAGTATGGCGTTTTTTTGGGCCAAAAAAAGTCAAAAAATTTTTTGACCTCAAAATGTCATAAAAAAACGTCATAGTATAGTATGGCGTTTTTTTCGGGCAAAAAAAGTCAAAATTTTTTTTGACCTCCAAAAGTCATAAAAAACGTCATAGTATAGTATGGCGTTTTTTTCGGGCAAAAAAAGTCAAACTTTTTTTCGGCCTCAAAATGTCATAAAAAACGTCATAATATAGTATGGCGTTTTTTTCGGGCAAAAAAAGTCAAAATTTTTTCGGCCTCAAAATGTCATGAAAAACGTCATAGTATAGTATGGCGTTTTTTTCGGGCAAAAAAAGTCAAAAAAATTTTCGGCCTCAAAATGTCATAAAAAACGTCATAGTTTAGTATGGCGTTTTTTTCGGGCAAAAAAAGTCAAACTTTTTTTCGGCCTCAAAATGTCATAAAAAACGTCATAGTATAGTATGGCGTTTTTTTCGGGCAAAAAAAGTCAACATTTTTTTTGACCTCCAAAAGTCATAAAAAACGTCATAGTATAGTAAGGCGTGTTTTTCGGCCAAAAAAAGTCAAAAATTTTTTTGACCTCCAAAAGTCATAAAAAACGTCATAGTATAGTAAGGCGTCAAAATCGGCCAAAAAAAGTCAAAATTTTTTTTTGACCTCCAAAAGTCATAAAAAACGTCATAGTTTAGTATGGCGTTTTTTTCGGCCAAAAAAAGTCAAAAAATTTTTTCACCTCCAAAAGTCATAAAAAACGTCATAGTATAGTAAGGCGTCAAAATTGGACAAAAAAAGTCAGAATTTTTTTTGACCTCCAAAAGTCATAAAAAACGTCATAGTATAGTATGGCGTTTTTTTCGGACAAAAAAAGTCAAAATTTTTTTTGACCTCCAAAAGTCATAAAAAACGTCATAGTATAATAAGGCGTCAAAATCGGCCAAAAAAAGTCAAAAAATTTTTTGACCTCAAAATGTCATAAAAAACGTCATAGTATGGTATGGCGTCTTTTTCGGGCAAAAAAAGTCTAAATTTTTTTTGACCTCAAAATGTCATAAAAAACGTCATAGTGTAGTATGCCGTTTTTTTCGGCCAAAAAAAGTCAAAAATTTTTTTGACCTCAAAATGTCATAAAAAACGTCATACTGTAGTAAGGCGTCAAAATCGGCCAAAAAAAGTCAAAATTTTTTTTGACCTCAAAATGTCATAAAAAACGTCATAGTATGGTATGGCGTCTTTTTCGGGCAAAAAAAGTCAAAAATTTTTTTGACCTCAAAATGTCATAAAAAACGTCATAGTGTAGTATGCCGTTTTTTTCGGCCAAAAAAAGTCAAAAAAATTTTTGACCTCAAAATGTCATAAAAAAACGTCATACTATAATATGACGTTTTTTTCGGGCAAAAAAAGTCAAAATTTTTTTTGACCTCAAAATGTCATAAAAAAACGTCATAGTATAGTATGGCGTTTTTTTCGGGCAAAAAAAGTCAAAAAATTTTTTGACCTCATAATGTCATAAAAAACGTCATAGTATAGTAAGGCGTCAAAATTGGACAAAAAAAGTCAAAAAAATTTTTTGACCTACAAAAGTCATAAAAAACGTCATAGTATAGTAAGGGGTCAAAATCGGACAAAAAAAGTCAAAAAATTTTTTGACCTCCAAAAGTCATAAAAAACGTCATAGTATAGTAAGGGGTCAAAATCGGACAAAAAAAGTCAAAAAATTTTTTGACCTCCAAAAGTCATAAAAAACGTCATAGTATAGTATGGCGTTTTTTTGGGCCAAAAAAACTCAAAAAATTTTTTGACCTCCAAAAGTCATAAAAAACGTCATAGTATAGTAAGGCGTTTTTTTCGGCCAAAAAAAGTCAAAAAAATTTTTGACCTCAAAATGTCATAAAAAAACGTCATACTATAATATGACGTTTTTTTCGGACAAAGAAAGTCAAAAATTTTTTTGACCTCAAAATGTCATAAAAAACGTCATAGTATAGTATGGCGTTTTTTTCGTGCAAAAAAAGTCAAAATTTTTTTTGACCTCAAAATGTCATAAAAAAACGTCATAGTATAGTATGGCGTTTTTTTCGGGCAAAAAAAGTCAAAAAATTTTTTGACCTCATAATGTCATAAAAAACGTCATAGTATAGTAAGGCGTCAAAATTGGACAAAAAAAGTCAAAAAAATTTTTTGACCTACAAAAGTCATAAAAAACGTCATAGTATAGTAAGGGGTCAAAATCGGACAAAAAAAGTCAAAAAATTTTTTGACCTCCAAAAGTCATAAAAAACGTCATAGTATAGTATGGCGTTTTTTTGGGCCAAAAAAACTCAAAAATTTTTTTGACCTCCAAAAGTCATAAAAAACGTCATAGTATAGTAAGGCGTCAAAATCGGACAAAAAAAGTCCAAATTTTTTTTGACCTCCAAAAGTCATAAAAAACGTCATAGTATAGTAAGGCGTCAAACTCGGACAAAAAAAGTCAAAAAATTTTATCACCTCCAAAAGTCATAAAAAACGTCATAGTATAGTATGGCGTTTTTTTCGGGCAAAAAAAGTCAACTTTTTTTTTGACCTCAAAATGTCATAAAAAAACGTCATAGTATAGTATGGCGTTTTTTTCGGGCAAAAAAAGTCAAAATTTTTTTTGACCTCCAAAAGTCATAAAAAACGTCATAGTATAGTAAGGCGTCAAAATCGGACAAAAAAAGTCAAAATTTTTTTTGACCTCCAAAAGTCATAAAAAACGTCATAGTATAGTATGGCGTTTTTTTCGGGCAAAAAAAGTCAAACTTTTTTTCGGCCTCAAAATGTCATAAAAAACGTCATAATATAGTAAGGTGTTTTTTTTTCGGCCAGAAAAAGTCAAAATTTTTTTTGACCTCCAAAAGTCATAAAAAACGTCATAGTATAGTAAGGCGTGTTTTTCGGGCAAAAAATGTCAAAATTTTTTTTGGCATCAAAATGTCATAAAAAACGTCATAGTATAATAAGGCGTCAAAATCGGCCAAAAAAAGTCAAAAAATTTTTTGACCTCAAAAAGTCATAAAAAACGTCATAGTATAGTAAGGCGTTTTTTTCGGAAAAAAAAAGTCAAAATTTTTTTTCACCTCCAAAAGTCATAAAAAACGTCATAGTATAGTATGGCGTTTTTTTCGGACAAAAAAAGTCAAAATTTTTTTGACCTCCAAAAGTCATAAAAAACGTCATAGTATAGTAAGGCGTCAAAATCGGACAAAAAAAGTCAAAATTTTTTTTCACCTCCAAAAGTCATAAAAAACGTCATAGTATAGTAAGGCGTCAAAATCGGCCAAAAAAACTCAAAAAATTTTTTCACCTCCAAAAGTCATAAAAAACGTCATAGTATAGTAAGGTGTTTTTTTCGGACAAAAAAAGTCAAAATTTTTTTTCACCTCCAAAAGTCATAAAAAACGTCATAGTATAGTAAGGCGTCAAAATCGGACAAAAAAAGTCAAAAAATTTTTTCACCTCCAAAAGTCATAAAAAACGTCATAGTATAGTAAGGCGTCAAAATCGGCCAAAAAAAGTCCAAAATTTTTTTGACCTCCAAAAGTCATAAAAAACGTCATAGTATAGTAAGGCGTCAAAATCGGACAAAAAAAGTCAAAATTTTTTTTCACCTCCAAAAGTCATAAAAAACGTCATAGTATAGTAAGGCGTCAAAATCGGCCAAAAAAACTCAAAAAATTTTTTCACCTCCAAAAGTCATAAAAAACGTCATAGTATAGTAAGGTGTTTTTTTCGGAAAAAAAAGTCAAAATTTTTTTTCACCTCCAAAAGTCATAAAAAACGTCATAGTATAGTAAGGCGTCAAAATCTGACAAAAAAAGTCAAAATTTTTTTTCACCTCCAAAAGTCATAAAAAACGTCATAGTATAGTAAGGCGTCAAAATCGGACAAAAAAAGTCAAAAATTTTTTTCACCTCCAAAAGTCATAAAAAACGTCATAGTATAGTAAGGCGTCAAAATCGGCCAAAAAAAGTCAAAAAATTTTTTGACCTCCAAAAGTCATAAAAAACGTCATAGTATAGTAAGGTGTTTTTTTCGGAAAAAAAAAGTCAAAATTTTTTTTCACCTCCAAAAGTCATAAAAAACGTCATAGTATAGTATGGCGTTTTTTTCGGACAAAAAAAGTCAGAATTTTTTTTCACCTCCAAAAGTCATAAAAAACGTCATAGTATAGTATGGCGTTTTTTTCGGACAAAAAAAGTCAAAATTTTTTTTCACCTCCAAAAGTCATAAAAAACATCATAGTATAGTAAGGCGTCAAAATCGGACAAAAAAAGTCAAAAAATTTTTTGACCTCCAAAAGTCATAAAAAACGTCATAGTATAGTATGGCGTTTTTTTCGGACAAAAAAAGTCAGAATTTTTTTTGACCTCCAAAAGTCATAAAAAACGTCATAGTATAGTATGGCGTTTTTTTCGGCCAAAAAAAGTCAAAAATTTTTTTGACCTCCAAAAGTCATTAAAAACGTCATAGTATAGTAAGGCGTCAAAATCAGACAAAAAAAGTCAAAATTTTTTTTCACCTCCAAAAGTCATAAAAAACGTCATAGTATAGTAAGGCGTCAAAATCGGCCAAAAAAAGTCAAAAATTTTTTTCACCTCCAAAAGTCATAAAAAACGTCATAGTATAGTAAAACGTGTTTTTCGGGAAAAAAAAGTCAAAAATTTTTTTGACCTCCAAAAGTCATAAAAAACATCATAGTTTAGTAAGGCGTCAAAATCGGACAAAAAAGTCAAAGTTTTTTTTCACCTCCAAAAGTCATAAAAAACGTCATAGTATAGTAAGTCGTTTTTTTCGGGAAAAAAAAGTCAAAATTTTTTTTACCTCCAAAAGTCATAAAAAACGTCATAGTATAGTATGGCGTTTTTTTCGGACAAAAAAAGTCAAAATTTTTTTTGACCTCCAAAAGTCATAAAAAACGTCATAGTATAGTAAGTCGTCAAAATCGGACAAAAAAAGTCAAAAATTTTTTTGACCTCAAAATGTCATAAAAAACCTCATAGTATAGTAAGGCGTTTTTTTCGGAGAAAAAAAAGTCAAAATTTTTTTTGACCTCCAAAAGTCATAAAAAACATCATAGTATAGTATGGCGTTTTTTTCGGACAAAAAAAGTCAAAAATTTTTTTGACCTCCAAAAGTCATAAAAAACGTCATAGTATAATATGGCGTTTTTTTCGGACAAAAAAAGTCAAAATTTTTTTTGACCTCCAAAAGTCATAAAAAACGTCATAGTATAGTAAGGCGTCAAAATCGGACAAAAAAAGTCAAAATTTTTTTTCACCTCCAAAAGTCATAAAAAACGTCATAGTATAGTAAGGCGTCAAAATCGGACAAAAAAAGTCAAAATTTTTTTTCACCTCCAAAAGTCATAAAAAACGTCATAGTATAGTATGGCGTTTTTTTTTTGGACAAAAAAAGTCAAAATTTTTTTTCACCTCCAAAAGTCATAAAAAACGTCATAGTATAGTAAGGCGTCAAAATCGGACAAAAAAAGTCAAAAAATTTTTTGACCTCCAAAAGTCATAAAAAACGTCATAGTATAGTAAGGCGTCAAAATCGGACAAAAAAAGTCACAATTTTTTTTGACCTCCAAAAGTCATAAAAAACGTCATAGTATAGTAAGGCGTCAAAATCGGCCAAAAAAAGTCCAAAATTTTTTTGACCTCCAAAAGTCATAAAAAACGTCATAGTATAGTAAGGTGTTTTTTTCGGGAAAAAAAAGTCAAAATTTTTTTTGACCTCCAAAAGTCATAAAAAACGTCATAGTATAGTACGGTGTTTTTTTCGGACAAAAAAAGTCAAAATTTTTTTTGACCTCCAAAAGTCATAAAAAACGTCATAGTATAGTAAGGCGTTTTTTTCGGAAAAAAAAAGTCAAAAATTTTTTGACCTCCAAAAGTCATAAAAAACGTCATAGTATAGTATGGCGTTTTTTTCGGACAAAAAAAGTCAAAAATTTTTTTCACCTCCAAAAGTCATAAAAAACGTCATAGTATAGTAAGGCGTCAAAATCGGACAAAAAAAGTCAAACATTTTTTCACCTCCAAAAGTCATAAAAAACGTCATAGTATAGTAAGGCGTCAAAATCGGACGAAAAAAGTAAAAAATTTTTTTGACCTCAAAATGTCATAAAAAACGTCATAGTATAGTAAGGCGTTTTTTTCGGAAAAAAAAGTCAAAAATTTTTTGACCTCCAAAAGTCATAAAAAACGTCATAGTATAGTAAGGCGTCAAAATCAGACAAAAAAAGTCAAAATTTTTTTTGACCTCCAAAAGTCATAAAAAAACGTCATAGTATAGTAAGGCGTCAAAATCGGACAAAAAAAGTCAAAAAATTTTTTCACCTCCAAAAGTCATAAAAAACGTCATAGTATAGTAAGGTGTTTTTTTCGGAAAAAAAAAGTCAAAATTTTTTTTCACCTCCAAAAGTCATAAAAAACATCATAGTATAGTATGGCGTTTTTTTCGGACAAAAAAAGTCAAAATTTTTTTTCACCTCCAAAAGTCATAAAAAACGTCATAGTATAGTAAGGCGTCAAAATCTGACAAAAAAAGTCAAAATTTTTTTTCACCTCCAAAAGTCATAAAAAACGTCATAGTATAGTAAGGCGTCAAAATCGGACAAAAAAAGTCAAAATTTTTTTTCACCTCCAAAAGTCATAAAAAACGTCATAGTATAGTAAGGCGTCAAAATCGGCCAAAAAAAGTCAAAAAATTTTTTGACCTCCAAAAGTCATAAAAAACGTCATAGTATAGTAAGGTGTTTTTTTCGGAAAAAAAAAGTCAAAATTTTTTTTCACCTCCAAAAGTCATAAAAGACGTCATAGTATAGTAAGGCGTCAAAATCGGCCAAAAAAAGTCAAAAAATTTTTTGACCTCCAAAAGTCATAAAAAACGTCATAGTATAGTAAGGTGTTTTTTTCGGAAAAAAAAAGTCAAAATTTTTTTGTACCTCCAAAAGTCATAAAAAACGTCATAGTATAGTAAGGCGTCAAAATCGGACAAAAAAAGTCAAAATTTTTTTTGACCTCAAAATGTCATAAAAAACGTCATAGTATAGTAAGGCGTCAAAATCAGACAAAAAAAGTCAAAATTTTTTTTCACCTCCAAAAGTCATAAAAAACGTCATAGTATAGTATGGCGTTTTTTTTGGACAAAAAAAGTCAAAATTTTTTTTGACCTCCAAAAGTCATAAAAAACGTCATAGTATAGTAAGGCGTCAAAATCAGACAAAAAAAGTCAAAATTTTTTTTCACCTCCAAAAGTCATAAAAAACGTCATAGTATAGTATGGCGTTTTTTTCGGACAAAAAAAGTCAAAAATTTTTTTCACCTCCAAAAGTCATAAAAAACGTCATAGTATAGTAAGGCGTCAAAATCAGACAAAAAAAGTCAAAAATTTTTTTCACCTCCAAAAGTCATAAAAAATGTCATAGTATAGTAAGGTGTCAAAATCGGACAAAAAAAGTCAAAATTTTTTTTCATCTCAAAATGTCATAAAAAACGTCATAGTATAGTATGGCGTTTTTTTCGGACAAAAAAAGTCAAAAATTTTTTTCACCTCCAAAAGTCATAAAAAACGTCATAGTATAATATGGCGTTTTTTTCGGACAAAAAAAGTCAAAAATTTTTTTGACCTCCAAAAGTCATAAAAAACGTCATAGTATAGTAAGGCGTCAAAATCGGCCAAAAAAAGTCAAAAATTTTTTTGACCTCCAAAAGTCATAAAAAACGTCATAGTATAGTAAGGCGTCAAAATCGGACAAAAAAAGTCAAAAAATTTTTTCACCTCCAAAAGTCATAAAAAACGTCATAGTATAGTAAGGCGTCAAAATCGGCCAAAAAAAGTCAAAATTTCTTTTGACCTCCAAAAGTCATAAAAAACGTCATAGTATAGTAAGGCGTCAAAATCAGACAAAAAAAGTCAAAAATTTTTTTCACCTCCAAAAGTCATAAAAAACGTCATAGTATAGTATGGCGTTTTTTTCGGACAAAAAAAGTCAAAAATTTTTTTCACCTCCAAAAGTCATAAAAAACATCATAGTATATAGTATGGCGTTTTTTTCGGACAAAAAAAGTCAAAAAATTTTTTGACCTCCAAAAGTCATAAAAAACGTCATAGTATAATATGGCGTTTTTTTCAGACAAAAAAAGTCAAAATTTTTTTTCACCTCCAAAAGTCATAAAAAACGTCATAGTATAGTAAGGCGTCAAAATCGGACAAAAAAAGTCAAAAAATTTTTTGACCTCCAAAAGTCATAAAAAACGTCATAGTATAGTAAGGCGTCAAAATCGGACAAAAAAAGTCAAAATTTTTTTCACCTCCAAAAGTCATAAAAAACGTCATAGTATAGTAAGGCGTCAAAATCGGACAAAAAAAGTCAAAAAATTTTTTGACCTCCAAAAGTCATAAAAAACGTCATAGTATAGTAAGGCGTCAAAATCGGACAAAAAAAGTCAAATTTTTTTTTGACCTCCAAAAGTCATAAAAAACGTCATAGTATAGTAAGGCGTTTTTTTCGGGAAAAAAAAGTCAAAATTTTTTTTGACCTCCAAAAGTCATAAAAAACGTCATAGTATAGTATGGCGTTTTTTTCGGACAAAAAAAGTCAAAAATTTTTTTCACCTCCAAAAGTCATAAAAAACGTCATAGTATAGTATGGCGTTTTTTTCGGACAAAAAAAGTCAAAATTTTTTTTCACCTCCAAAAGTCATAAAAAACGTCATAGTATAGTAAGGCGTCAAAATCGGACAAAAAAAGTCAAAATTTTTTTTCACCTCCAAAAGTCATAAAAAACGTCATAGTATAGTATGGCGTTTTTTTTTGGACAAAAAAAGTCAAATTTTTTTTTGACCTCCAAAAGTCATAAAAAACGTCATAGTATAGTAAGGCGTTTTTTTCGGGAAAAAAAAGTCAAAATTTTTTTTGACCTCCAAAAGTCATAAAAAACGTCATAGTATAGTATGGCGTTTTTTTCGGACAAAAAAAGTCAAAAATTTTTTTGACCTCCAAAAGTCATAAAAAACGTCATAGTATAGTAAGGCGTCAAAATCGGCCAAAAAAAGTCAAAAAAATTTTTCACCTCCAAAAGTCATAAAAAACGTCATAGTATATTAAGGTGTTTTTTTCGGAAAAAAAAAGTCAAAATTTTTTTTCACCTCCAAAAGTCATAAAAAACGTCATAGTATAGTATGGCGTTTTTTTCGGACAAAAAAAGTCAAAATTTTTTGTGACCTCCAAAAGTCATAAAAAACGTCATAGTATAGTAAGGCGTCAAAATCGGACAAAAAAAGTCAAAAAATTTTTTCACCTCCAAAAGTCATAAAAAACGTCATAGTATAGTAAGGCGTCAAAATCGGCCAAAAAAAGTCAAAATTTCTTTTGACCTCCAAAAGTCATAAAAAACGTCATAGTATAGTAAGGCGTCAAAATCAGACAAAAAAAGTCAAAAATTTTTTTCACCTCCAAAAGTCATAAAAAACGTCATAGTATAGTATGGCGTTTTTTTCGGACAAAAAAAGTCAAAAATTTTTTTCACCTCCAAAAGTCATAAAAAACATCATAGTATATAGTATGGCGTTTTTTTCGGACAAAAAAAGTCAAAAAATTTTTTGACCTCCAAAAGTCATAAAAAACGTCATAGTATAATATGGCGTTTTTTTCGGACAAAAAAAGTCAAAATTTTTTTTCACCTCCAAAAGTCATAAAAAACGTCATAGTATAGTAAGGCGTCAAAATCGGACAAAAAAAGTCAAAAAATTTTTTGACCTCCAAAAGTCATAAAAAACGTCATAGTATAGTAAGGCGTCAAAATCGGACAAAAAAAGTCAAAATTTTTTTCACCTCCAAAAGTCATAAAAAACGTCATAGTATAGTAAGGCGTCAAAATCGGACAAAAAAAGTCAAAATTTTTTTTCACCTCCAAAAGTCATAAAAAACGTCATAGTAGAGTATGGCGTTTTTTTCGGACAAAAAAAGTCAAAATTTTTTTCACCTCCAAAAGTCATAAAAAACGTCATAGTATAGTATGGCGTTTTTTTCGGACAAAAAAAGTCAAAAATTTTTTTGACGTCCAAAAGTCATAAAAAACGTCATAGTATAGTAAGGCGTCAAAATCGGACAAAAAAAGTCAAAATTTTTTTTGACCTCCAAAAGTCATAAAAAACGTCATAGTATAGTATGGCGTTTTTTTTGGACAAAAAAAGTCCAAATTTTTTTTGACCTCCAAAAGTCATAAAAAACGTCATAGTATAGTAAGGCGTCAAAATCGGACAAAAAAAGTCAAAAATTTTTTTGACCTCCAAAAGTCATAAAAAACGTCATAGTATAGTAAGGCGTCAAAATCGGACAAAAAAAGTCAAAAAATTTTTTCACCTCCAGAAGTCATAAAAAACGTCATAGTATAGTAAGGCGTCAAAATCGGACAAAAAAAGTCAACATTTTTTTTCACCTCCAAAAGTCATAAAAAACGTCATAGTATAGTAAGGCGTCAAAATCGGCCAAAAAAAGTCAAAAAATTTTTTCACCTCCAAAAGTCATAAAAAACGTCATAGTATAGTAAGGTGTTTTTTTCGGAAAAAAAAAGTCAAAATTTTTTTTCACCTCCAAAAGTCATAAAAAACGTCATAGTATAGTATGGCGTTTTTTTCGGACAAAAAAAGTCAAAAAATTTTTTGACCTCCAAAAGTCATAAAAAACGTCATAGTATAGTATGGCGTTTTTTTCGGACAAAAAAAGTCAAAATTTTTTCACCTCCAAAAGTCATAAAAAACGTCATAGTATAGTAAGGCGTCAAAATCGGACAAAAAAAGTCAAAATTTTTTTTGACCTCCAAAAGTCATAAAAAACGTCATAGTATAGTATGGCGTTTTTTTCGGACAAAAAAAGTCAAAATTTTTTTTGACCTCCAAAAGTCATAAAAAACGTCATAGTATAGTATGGCGTTTTTTTCGGACAAAAAAAGTCAAAATTTTTTTTGACCTCCAAAAGTCATAAAAAACGTCATAGTATAGTATGGCGTTTTTTTCGGACAAAAAAAGTCAAAAATTTTTTTGACCTCCAAAAGTCATAAAAAACGTCATAGTATAGTATGGCGTTTTTTTCGGACAAAAAAAGTCAAAAAATTTTTTCACCTCCAAAAGTCATAAAAAACGTCATAGTATAGTAAGGCGTCAAAATCGGACAAAAAAAGTCAAAAAATTTTTTCACCTCCAAAAGTCATAAAAAACGTCATAGTATAGTATGGCGTTTTTTTCGGACAAAAAAAGTCAAAATTTTTTTTGACCTCCAAAAGTCATAAAAAACGTCATAGTATAGTATGGCGTTTTTTTCGGACAAAAAAAGTCAAAATTTTTTTTCACCTCCAAAAGTCATAAAAAACGTCATAGTATAGTATGGCGTTTTTTTCGGACAAAAAAAGTCAAAATTTTTTTTGACCTCCAAAAGTCATAAAAAACGTCATAGTATAGTAAGGCGTCAAAATCGGACAAAAAAAGTCAAAATTTTTTTCACCTCCAAAAGTCATAAAAAACGTCATAGTATAGTAAGGCGTCAAAATCAGACAAAAAAAGTCAAAATTTTTTTTGACCTCCAAAAGTCATAAAAAACGTCATAGTATAGTATGGCGTTTTTTTCGGACAAAAAAAGTCAAAAATTTTTTTGACGTCCAAAAGTCATAAAAAACGTCATAGTATAGTAAGGCGTCAAAATCGGACAAAAAAAGTCAAAATTTTTTTTGACCTCCAAAAGTCATAAAAAACGTCATAGTATAGTATGGCGTTTTTTTTGGACAAAAAAAGTCCAAATTTTTTTTGACCTCCAAAAGTCATAAAAAACGTCATAGTATAGTAAGGCGTCAAAATCGGACAAAAAAAGTCAAAAATTTTTTTGACCTCCAAAAGTCATAAAAAACGTCATAGTATAGTAAGGCGTCAAAATCGGACAAAAAAAGTCAAAAAATTTTTTCACCTCCAGAAGTCATAAAAAACGTCATAGTATAGTAAGGCGTCAAAATCGGACAAAAAAAGTCAACATTTTTTTTCACCTCCAAAAGTCATAAAAAACGTCATAGTATAGTATGGCGTTTTTTTTTGGACAAAAAAAGTCAAAATTTTTTTTCACCTCCAAAAGTCATAAAAAACGTCATAGTATAGTATGGCGTTTTTTTCGGACAAAAAAAGTCAAAATTTTTTTTCACCTCCAAAAGTCATAAAAAACGTCATAGTATAGTAAGGCGTCAAAATCGGACAAAAAAAGTCAAAAAATTTTTTTGACCTCCAAAAGTCATAAAAAACGTCATAGTATAGTAAGGCGCCAAAATCGGACAAAAAAAGTCAAAATTTTTTTTCACCTCCAAAAGTCATAAAAAACGTCATAGTATAGTATGGCGTTTTTTTTCGGACAAAAAAAGTCAAATTTTTTTTTCACCTCCAAAAGTCATAAAAAACGTCATAGTATAGTAAGGCGTCAAAATCGGACAAAAAAAGTCAAATTTTTTTTTGACCTCCAAAAGTCATAAAAAACGTCATAGTATAGTAAGGCGTTTTTTTCGGGAAAAAAAAGTCCAAATTTTTTTTGACCTCCAAAAGTCATAAAAAACGTCATAGTATAGTATGGCGTTTTTTTCGGACAAAAAAAGTCAAAAATTTTTTTCACCTCCAAAAGTCATAAAAAACGTCATAGTATAGTAAGGCGTCAAAATCGGCCAAAAAAAGTCAAAAAATTTTTTCACCTCCAAAAGTCATAAAAAACGTCATAGTATAGTAAGGTGTTTTTTTCGGAAAAAAAAAGTCAAAATTTTTTTTCACCTCCAAAAGTCATAAAAAACGTCATAGTATAGTATGGCGTTTTTTTCGGACAAAAAAAGTCAAAAAATTTTTTGACCTCCAAAAGTCATAAAAAACGTCATAGTATAGTATGGCGTTTTTTTCGGACAAAAAAAGTCAAAATTTTTTCACCTCCAAAAGTCATAAAAAACGTCATAGTATAGTAAGGCGTCAAAATCGGACAAAAAAAGTCAAAATTTTTTTTGACCTCCAAAAGTCATAAAAAACGTCATAGTATAGTATGGCGTTTTTTTCGGACAAAAAAAGTCAAAATTTTTTTTGACCTCCAAAAGTCATAAAAAACGTCATAGTATAGTATGGCGTTTTTTTCGGACAAAAAAAGTCAAAATTTTTTTTGACCTCCAAAAGTCATAAAAAACGTCATAGTATAGTATGGCGTTTTTTTCGGACAAAAAAAGTCAAAAATTTTTTTGACCTCCAAAAGTCATAAAAAACGTCATAGTATAGTATGGCGTTTTTTTCGGACAAAAAAAGTCAAAAAATTTTTTCACCTCCAAAAGTCATAAAAAACGTCATAGTATAGTAAGGCGTCAAAATCGGACAAAAAAAGTCAAAAAATTTTTTCACCTCCAAAAGTCATAAAAAACGTCATAGTATAGTATGGCGTTTTTTTCGGACAAAAAAAGTCAAAATTTTTTTTGACCTCCAAAAGTCATAAAAAACGTCATAGTATAGTATGGCGTTTTTTTCGGACAAAAAAAGTCAAAATTTTTTTTCACCTCCAAAAGTCATAAAAAACGTCATAGTATAGTATGGCGTTTTTTTCGGACAAAAAAAGTCAAAATTTTTTTTGACCTCCAAAAGTCATAAAAAACGTCATAGTATAGTAAGGCGTCAAAATCGGACAAAAAAAGTCAAAATTTTTTTCACCTCCAAAAGTCATAAAAAACGTCATAGTATAGTAAGGCGTCAAAATCAGACAAAAAAAGTCAAAATTTTTTTTCACCTCCAAAAGTCATAAAAAAACGTCATAGTAGAGTATGGCATTTTTTTCGGACAAAAAAAGTCAAAATTTTTTTTGACCTCCAAAAGTCATAAAAAACGTCATAGTATAGTATGGCGTTTTTTTCGGCCAAAAAAAGTCAAAAATTTTTTTCACCTCCAAAAGTCATAAAAAACGTCATAGTATAGTAAGGCGTCAAAATCGGACAAAAAAAGTCAAAATTTTTTTTGACCTCCAAAAGTCATAAAAAACGTCATAGTATAGTAAGGCGTCAAAATCGGAAAAAAAAAGTCAAAAAATTTTTTCACCTCCAAAAGTCATAAAAAACGTCATAGTATAGTAAGGCGTCAAAATCGGACAAAAAAAGTCAAAATTTTTTTTGACCTCCAAAAGTCATAAAAAACGTCATAGTATAGTAAGGTGTTTTTTTCGGGAAAAAAAAGTCAAAATTTTTTTTCACCTCCAAAAGTCATAAAAAACGTCATAGTATAGTAAGGCGTCAAAATCGGACAAAAAAAGTCAAAAAATTTTTTGACCTCCAAAAGTCATAAAAAACGTCATAGTATAGTATGGCGTTTTTTTCTGACAAAAAAAGTCAAAATTTTTTTTGACCTCCAAAAGTCATAAAAAACGTCATAGTATAGTATGGCGTTTTTTTCGGACAAAAAAAGTCAAAATTTTTTTTGACCTCCAAAAGTCATAAAAAACGTCATAGTATAGTATGGCGTTTTTTTCGGACAAAAAAAGTCAAAATTTTTTTTGACCTCCAAAAGTCATAAAAAACGTCATAGTATAGTATGGCGTTTTTTTCGGCCAAAAAAAGTCAAAATTTTTTTTCACCTCCAAAAGTCATAAAAAACGTCATAGTATAGTAAGGCGTCAAAATCGGACAAAAAAAGTCAAAAAATTTTTTGACCTCCAAAAGTCATAAAAAACGTCATAGTATAGTATGGCGTTTTTTTCTGACAAAAAAAGTCAAAATTTTTTTTGACCTCCAAAAGTCATAAAAAACGTCATAGTATAGTATGGCGTTTTTTTCGGACAAAAAAAGTCAAAATTTTTTTTGACCTCCAAAAGTCATAAAAAACGTCATAGTATAGTATGGCGTTTTTTTCGGACAAAAAAAGTCAAAATTTTTTTTGACCTCCAAAAGTCATAAAAAACGTCATAGTATAGTATGGCGTTTTTTTCGGCCAAAAAAAGTCAAAAATTTTTTTCACCTCCAAAAGTCATAAAAAACGTCATAGTATAGTAAGGCGTCAAAATCTGACAAAAAAAGTCAAAATTTTTTTTCACCTCCAAAAGTCATAAAAAACGTCATAGTATAGTATGGCGTTTTTTTCGGACAAAAAAAGTCAAAATTTTTTTTTACCTCCAAAAGTCATAAAAAACGTCATAGTATAGTATGGCGTTTTTTTCGGACAAAAAAAGTCAAAATTTTTTTTGACCTCCAAAAGTCATAAAAAACGTCATAGTATAGTATGGCGTTTTTTTCGGACAAAAAAAGTCAAAATTTTTTTTCACCTCCAAAAGTCATAAAAAACGTCATAGTATAGTATGGCGTTTTTTTCGGACAAAAAAAGTCAAAATTTTTTTTGACCTCCAAAAGTCATAAAAAACGTCATAGTATAGTAAGGCGTCAAAATCGGACAAAAAAAGTCAAAATTTTTTTCACCTCCAAAAGTCATAAAAAACGTCATAGTATAGTAAGGCGTCAAAATCAGACAAAAAAAGTCAAAATTTTTTTTCACCTCCAAAAGTCATAAAAAAACGTCATAGTAGAGTATGGCATTTTTTTCGGACAAAAAAAGTCAAAATTTTTTTTGACCTCCAAAAGTCATAAAAAACGTCATAGTATAGTATGGCGTTTTTTTCGGCCAAAAAAAGTCAAAAATTTTTTTCACCTCCAAAAGTCATAAAAAACGTCATAGTATAGTAAGGCGTCAAAATCGGACAAAAAAAGTCAAAATTTTTTTTGACCTCCAAAAGTCATAAAAAACGTCATAGTATAGTAAGGCGTCAAAATCGGAAAAAAAAAGTCAAAAAATTTTTTCACCTCCAAAAGTCATAAAAAACGTCATAGTATAGTAAGGCGTCAAAATCGGACAAAAAAAGTCAAAATTTTTTTTCACCTCCAAAAGTCATAAAAAACGTCATAGTATAGTAAGGTGTTTTTTTCGGGAAAAAAAAGTCAAAATTTTTTTTCACCTCCAAAAGTCATAAAAAACGTCATAGTATAGTAAGGCGTCAAAATCGGACAAAAAAAGTCAAAAAATTTTTTCACCTCCAAAAGTCATAAAAAACGTCATAGTATAGTATGGCGTTTTTTTCTGACAAAAAAAGTCAAAATTTTTTTTGACCTCCAAAAGTCATAAAAAACGTCATAGTATAGTATGGCGTTTTTTTCGGACAAAAAAAGTCAAAATTTTTTTTGACCTCCAAAAGTCATAAAAAACGTCATAGTATAGTATGGCGTTTTTTTCGGACAAAAAAAGTCAAAATTTTTTTTGACCTCCAAAAGTCATAAAAAACGTCATAGTATAGTATGGCGTTTTTTTCGGCCAAAAAAAGTCAAAAATTTTTTTCACCTCCAAAAGTCATAAAAAACGTCATAGTATAGTAAGGCGTCAAAATCTGACAAAAAAAGTCAAAATTTTTTTTCACCTCCAAAAGTCATAAAAAACGTCATAGTATAGTATGGCGTTTTTTTCGGACAAAAAAAGTCAAAATTTTTTTTTACCTCCAAAAGTCATAAAAAACGTCATAGTATAGTATGGCGTTTTTTTCGGACAAAAAAAGTCAAAATTTTTTTTGACCTCCAAAAGTCATAAAAAACGTCATAGTATAGTAAGGCGTCAAAATCGGACAAAAAAAGTCAAAATTTTTTTTCACCTCCAAAAGTCATAAAAAACGTCATAGTATAGTATGGCGTTTTTTTCGGACAAAAAAAGTCAAAATTTTTTTTGACCTCCAAAAGTCATAAAAAACGTCATAGTATAGTAAGGCGTCAAAATCGGACAAAAAAAGTCAAAAATTTTTTTGACCTCCAAAAGTCATAAAAAACGTCATAGTATAGTAAGGCGTCAAAATCGGACAAAAAAAGTCAAAAAATTTTTTCACCTCCAGAAGTCATAAAAAACGTCATAGTATAGTAAGGCGTCAAAATCGGACAAAAAAAGTCAAAATTTTTTTTCACCTCCAAAAGTCATAAAAAACGTCATAGCATAGTATGGCGTTTTTTTTTTGGACAAAAAAAGTCAAAATTTTTTTTCACCTCCAAAAGTCATAAAAAACGTCATAGTATAGTAAGGCGTCAAAATCGGACAAAAAAAGTCAAAAAATTTTTTCACCTCCAAAAGTCATAAAAAACGTCATAGTATAGTAAGGCGTCAAAATCGGACAAAAAAAGTCAACATTTTTTTTCACCTCCAAAAGTCATAAAAAACGTCATAGTATAGTATGGCGTTTTTTTTTGGACAAAAAAAGTCAAAATTTTTTTTCACCTCCAAAAGTCATAAAAAACGTCATAGTATAGTAAGGCGTCAAAATCGGACAAAAAAAGTCAAAAAATTTTTTGACCTCCAAAAGTCATAAAAAACGTCATAGTATAGTAAGGCGTCAAAATCGGACAAAAAAAGTCAAAAATTTTTTTGACCTCCAAAAGTCATAAAAAACGTCATAGTATAGTAAGGCGTTTTTTTCGGACAAAAAAAGTCAAAAATTTTTTTCACCTCCAAAAGTCATAAAAAACGTCATAGTATAGTAAGGCGTTTTTTTTGGACAAAAAAAGTCAAAATTTTTTTTCACCTCCAAAAGTCATAAAAAACGTCATAGTATAGTAAGGCGTCAAAATCGGACAAAAAAAGTCAAAATTTTTTTTGACCTCCAAAAGTCATAAAAAACGTCATAGTATAGGAAGGTGTTTTTTTCGGGAAAAAAAAGTCAAAATTTTTTTTCACCTCCAAAAGTCATAAAAAACGTCATAGTGTAGTAAGGCGTCAAAATCGGACAAAAAAAGTCAAAAAATTTTTTCACCTCCAAAAGTCATAAAAAACGTCATAGTATAGTATGGCGTTTTTTTCTGACAAAAAAAGTCAAAATTTTTTTTGACCTCCAAAAGTCATAAAAAACGTCATAGTATAGTATGGCGTTTTTTTCGGACAAAAAAAGTCAAAATTTTTTTTCACCTCCAAAAGTCATAAAAAACGTCATAGTATAGTATGGCGTTTTTTTCGGACAAAAAAAGTCCAAATTTTTTTTGACCTCCAAAAGTCATAAAAAACGTCATAGTATAGTATGGCGTTTTTTTCGGCCAAAAAAAGTCAAAAAATTTTTTCACCTCCAAAAGTCATAAAAAACGTCATAGTATAGTAAGGCGTCAAAATCGGACAAAAAAAGTCAAAATTTTTTTTGACCTCCAAAAGTCATAAAAAACGTCATAGTATAGTAAGGCGTTAAAATCGGACAAAAAAAGTCAAAATTTTTTTGACCTCCAAAAGTCATAAAAAACGTCATAGTATAGTAAGGCGTCAAAAAACGTCATAAAAAACGTCATAGTATAGTAAGGCGTCAAAATCGGACAAAAAAAGTCAAAATTTTTTTCACCTCCAAAAGTCATAAAAAACGTCATAGTATAGTATGGCGTTTTTTTCGGACAAAAAAAGTCAAAAATTTTTTTCACCTCCAAAAGTCATAAAAAACGTCATAGTATAGTAAGGCGTCAAAATCGGACAAAAAAAGTCAAAATTTTTTTCACCTCCAAAAGTCATAAAAAACGTCATAGTATAGTAAGGCGTCAAAATCGGACAAAAAAAGTCAAAATTTTTTTTCACCTCCAAAAGTCATAAAAAACGTCATAGTAGAGTATGGCGTTTTTTTCGGACAAAAAAAGTCCAAATTTTTTTCACCTCCAAAAGTCATAAAAAACGTCATAGTATAGTAAGGCGTCAAAATCGGACAAAAAAAGTCAAAAAATTTTTTCACCTCCAAAAGTCATAAAAAACGTCATAGTATAGTAAGGCGTCAAAATCCGACAAAAAAAGTCTAATTTTTTTTTCACCTCCAAAAGTCATAAAAAACGTCATAGTATAGTAAGGCGTTTTTTTCGGGAAAAAAAAGTCAAAATTTTTTTTGACCTCCAAAAGTCATAAAAAACGTCATAGTATAGTATGGCGTTTTTTTCGGACAAAAAAAGTCAAAATTTTTTTTGACCTCCAAAAGTCATAAAAAACGTCATAGTATAGTAAGGCGTTTTTTTCGGACAAAAAAAGTCAAAAAATTTTTTCACCTCCAAAAGTCATAAAAAACGTCATAGTATAGTAAGGCGTCAAAATCGGACAAAAAAAGTCAAAATTTTTTTCACCTCCAAAAGTCATAAAAAACGTCATAGTATAGTATGGCGTTTTTTTCGGACAAAAAAAGTCAAAAAATTTTTTGACCTCCAAAAGTCATAAAAAACGTCATAGTATAGTAAGGCGTCAAAATCGGACAAAAAAAGTCAAAATTTTTTTCACCTCCAAAAGTCATAAAAAACGTCATAGTATAGTAAGGCGTCAAAATCGGACAAAAAAAGTCAAAAAATTTTTTCACCTCCAAAAGTCATAAAAAACGTCATAGTAGAGTATGGCGTTTTTTTCGGACAAAAAAAGTCAAAATTTTTTTTGACCTCCAAAAGTCATAAAAAACGTCATAGTATAGTATGGCGTTTTTTTTCGGACAAAAAAAGTCAAAATTTTTTTTCACCTCCAAAAGTCATAAAAAACGTCATAGTATAGTATGGCGTTTTTTTTTGGACAAAATAAGTCAAAATTTTTTTTCACCTCCAAAAGTCATAAAAAACGTCATAGTATAGTAAGGCGTCAAAATCGGACAAAAAAAGTCAAAAAAATTTTTGACCTCCAAAAGTCATAAAAAACGTCATAGTATAGTAAGGCGTCAAAATCGGACAAAAAAAGTCAAATTTTTTTTTGACCTCCAAAAGTCATAAAAAACGTCATAGTATAGTAAGGCGTTTTTTTCGGGAAAAAAAAGTCAAAATTTTTTTTGACCTCCAAAAGTCATAAAAAACGTCATAGTATAGTATGGCGTTTTTTTCGGACAAAAAAAGTCAAAATTTTTTTTCACCTCCAAAAGTCATAAAAAACGTCATAGTATAGTATGGCGTTTTTTTCGGACAAAAAAAGTCAAAATTTTTTTTGACCTCCAAAAGTCATAAAAAACGTCATAGTATAGTAAGGCGTCAAAATCGGACAAAAAAAGTCAAAAATTTTTTTCACCTCCAAAAGTCATAAAAAACGTCATAGTATAGTAAGGCGTCAAAATCGGACAAAAAAAGTCAAAATTTTTTTTGACCTCCAAAAGTCATAAAAAACGTCATAGTATAGTAAGGCGTCAAAATCAGACAAAAAAAGTCAAAAATTTTTTTCACCTCCAAAAGTCATAAAAAACGTCATAGTATAGTATGGCGTTTTTTTCGGACAAAAAAAGTCAAAAATTTTTTTCACCTCCAAAAGTCATAAAAAACGTCATAGTATAGTAAGGCGTCAAAATCAGACAAAAAAATTCAAAAATTTTTTTCACCTCCAAAAGTCATAAAAAATGTCATAGTATAGTAAGGTGTCAAAATCGGACAAAAAAAGTCAAAATTTTTTTTGATCTCAAAATGTCATAAAAAACGTCATAGTATAGTAAGGCGTTTTTTTCGGAGAAAAAAAAGTCAAAATTTTTTTTGACCTCCAAAAGTCATAAAAAACATCATAGTATAGTATGGCGTTTTTTTCGGACAAAAAAAGTCAAAAATTTTTTTGACCTCCAAAAGTCATAAAAAACGTCATAGTATAGTAAGGCGTCAAAATCGGCCAAAAAAAGTCAAAAAATTTTTTCACCTCCAAAAGTCATAAAAAACGTCATAGTATAGTATGGCGTTTTTTTTCGGACAAAAAAAGTCAAAATTTTTTTTGACCTCCAAAAGTCATAAAAAACGTCATAGTATAGTATGGCGTTTTTTTCGGACAAAAAAAGTCAAAATTTTTTTTGACCTCCAAAAGTCATAAAAAACGTCATAGTATAGTAAGGCGTCAAAATCGGACAAAAAAAGTCAAAATTTTTTTTCACCTCCAAAAGTCATAAAAAACGTCATAGTATAGTATGGCGTTTTTTTCGGACAAAAAAAGTCAAAATTTTTTTTGACCTCCAAAAGTCATAAAAAACGTCATAGTATAGTAAGGCGTTTTTTTCGGGAAAAAAAAGTCAAAATTTTTTTTGACCTCCAAAAGTCATAAAAAACGTCATAGTATAGTATGGCGTTTTTTTCGGACAAAAAAAGTCAAAATTTTTTTTGACCTCCAAAAGTCATAAAAAACGTCATAGTATAGTAAGGCGTCAAAATCGGACAAAAAAAGTCAAAAAATTTTTTCACCTCCAAAAGTCATAAAAAACGTCATAGTATAGTATGGCGTTTTTTTCGGACAAAAAAAGTCAAAATTTTTTTTGACCTCCAAAAGTCATAAAAAACGTCATAGTATAGTAAGGCGTCAAAATCGGACAAAAAAAGTCAAAAAATTTTTTGACCTCCAAAAGTCATAAAAAATGTCATAGTATAGTAAGGCGTCAAAATCGGACAAAAAAAGTCAAAAAATTTTTTCACCTCCAGAAGTCATAAAAAACGTCATAGTATAGTAAGGCGTCAAAATCGGACAAAAAAAGTCAAAATTTTTTTTCACCTCCAAAAGTCATAAAAAACGTCATAGCATAGTATGGCGTTTTTTTTTTGGACAAAAAAAGTCAAAATTTTTTTTCACCTCCAAAAGTCATAAAAAACGTCATAGTATAGTAAGGCGTCAAAATCGGACAAAAAAAGTCAAAAAATTTTTTCACCTCCAAAAGTCATAAAAAACGTCATAGTATAGTAAGGCGTCAAAATCGGACAAAAAAAGTCAAAAATTTTTTTCACCTCCAAAAGTCATAAAAAACGTCATAGTATAGTAAGGCGTCAAAATCGGACAAAAAAAGTCAACATTTTTTTTCACCTCCAAAAGTCATAAAAAACGTCATAGTATAGTATGGCGTCAAAATCGGACAAAAAAAGTCAAAATTTTTTTTCACCTCCAAAAGTCATAAAAAACGTCATAGTATAGTATGGCGTTTTTTTTTGGACAAAAAAAGTCAAAATTTTTTTTCACCTCCAAAAGTCATAAAAAACGTCATAGTATAGTAAGGCGTCAAAATCGGACAAAAAAAGTCAAAAAATTTTTTTGACCTCCAAAAGTCATAAAAAACGTCATAGTATAGTATGGCGTTTTTTTTGGACAAAAAAAGTCAAAATTTTTTTTGACCTCCAAAAGTCATAAAAAACGTCATAGTATAGTAAGGCGTCAAAATCGGACAAAAAAAGTCAAAATTTTTTTTCACCTCCAAAAGTCATAAAAAACGTCATAGTATAGTATGGCGTTTTTTTTTGGACAAAAAAAGTCAAAATTTTTTTTCACCTCCAAAAGTCATAAAAAACGTCATAGTATAGTAAGGCGTCAAAATCGGACAAAAAAAGTCAAAAAATTTTTTGACCTCCAAAAGTCATAAAAAACGTCATAGTATAGTAAGGCGTTTTTTTCGGGAAAAAAAAGTCAAAATTTTTTTTGACCTCCAAAAGTCATAAAAAACGTCATAGTATAGTATGGCGTTTTTTTCGGACAAAAAAAGTCAAAATTTTTTTTCACCTCCAAAAGTCATAAAAAACGTCATAGTATAGTAAGGCGTCAAAATCGGACAAAAAAAGTCAAAAAATTTTTTGACCTCCAAAAGTCATAAAAAACGTCATAGTATAGTAAGGCGTTTTTTTCGGACAAAAAAAGTCAAAAAATTTTTTCACCTCCAAAAGTCATAAAAAACGTCATAGTATAGTATGGCGTTTTTTTTGGACAAAAAAAGTCACAATTTTTTTTCACCTCCAAAAGTCATAAAAAACGTCATAGTATACTAAGGCGTCAAAATCGGACAAAAAAAGTCAAAATTTTTTTTCACCTCCAAAAGTCATAAAAAACGTCATAGTATAGTATGGCGTTTTTTTCGGACAAAAAAAGTCCAAATTTTTTTTGACCTCCAAAAGTCATAAAAAACGTCATAGTATAGTAAGGCGTTTTTTTTCGGGAAAAAAAAGTCAAAATTTTTTTTGACCTCCAAAAGTCATAAAAAACGTCATAGTATAGTAAGGCGTCAAAATCGGACAAAAAAAGTCAAAAATTTTTTGACCTCCAAAAGTCATAAAAAACGTCATAGTATAGTAAGGCGTCAAAATCAGACAAAAAAAGTCAAAATTTTTTTTCACCTCCAAAAGTCATAAAAAAACGTCATAGTAGAGTATGGCGTTTTTTTCGGACAAAAAAAGTCAAAATTTTTTTTCACCTCCAAAAGTCATAAAAAACGTCATAGTATAGTATGGCGTTTTTTTTGGACAAAAAAAGTCAAAATTTTTTTTGACCTCCAAAAGTCATAAAAAACGTCATAGTATAGTAAGGCGTCAAAATCGGACAAAAAAAGTCAAAAAATTTTTTGACCTCCAAAAGTCATAAAAAACGTCATAGTATAGTAAGGCGTCAAAATCGGACAAAAAAAGTCAAAAAATTTATTCACCTCCAGAAGTCATAAAAAACGTCATAGTATAGTAAGGCGTCAAAATCGGACAAAAAAAGTCAAAATTTTTTTTCACCTCCAAAAGTCATAAAAAACGTCATAGTATAGTATGGCGTTTTTTTTTGGACAAAAAAAGTCAAAAATTTTTTTCACCTCCAAAAGTCATAAAAAACGTCATAGTATAGTAAGGCGTCAAAATCGGACAAAAGAAGTCAAAAAATTTTTTGACATCCAAAAGTCATAAAAAACGTCATAGTATAGTAAGGCGTCAAAATCGGACAAAAAAAGTCACAATTTTTTTTGACCTCCAAAAGTCATAAAAAACGTCATAGTATAGTAAGGCGTTTTTTTTTGGACAAAAAAAAGTCAAAATTTTTTTTGACCTCCAAAAGTCATAAAAAACGTCATAGTATAGTAAGGCGTCAAAAAACGTCATAAAAAACGTCATAGTATAGTAAGGCGTCAAAATCGGACAAAAAAAGTCAAAAATTTTTTTCACCTCCAAAAGTCATAAAAAACGTCATAGTATAGTAAGGCGTTTTTTCGGACAAAAAAAGTCAAAAAATTTTTTGACCTCCAAAAGTCATAAAAAACGTCATAGTATAGTAAGGCGTCAAAATCGGCCAAAAAAAGTCAAAAAATTTTTTGACATCCAAAAGTCATAAAAAACGTCATAGTATAGTAAGGCGTCAAAATCGGAAAAAAAAAGTCAAAATTTATTTTCACCTTCAAAAGTCATAAAAAACGTCATAGTATAGTAAGGCTTTTTTTTCGGAGAAAAAAAAGTCAAAATTTTTTTTCACCTCCAAAAGTCATAAAAAACATCATAGTATATAGTATGGCGTTTTTTTCGGACAAAAAAAGTCAAAAAATTTTTTGACCTCCAAAAGTCATAAAAAACGTCATAGTATAATATGGCGTTTTTTTCGGACAAAAAAAGTCAAAATTTTTTTTCACCTCCAAAAGTCATAAAAAACGTCATAGTATAGTAAGGCGTCAAAATCGGACAAAAAAAGTCAAAAAATTTTTTGACCTCCAAAAGTCATAAAAAACGTCATAGTATAGTAAGGCGTCAAAATCGGACAAAAAAAGTCAAAATTTTTTTGACCTCCAAAAGTCATAAAAAACGTCATAGTATAGTAAGGCGTCAAAATCGGACAAAAAAAGTCAAAATTTTTTTTCACCTCCAAAAGTCATAAAAAACGTCATAGTAGAGTATGGCGTTTTTTTCGGACAAAAAAAGTCAAAATTTTTTTCACCTCCAAAAGTCATAAAAAACGTCATAGTATAGTAAGGCGTCAAAATCGGACAAAAAAAGTCAAAATTTTTTTTCACCTCCAAAAGTCATAAAAAACGTCATAGTATAGTAAGGCGTCAAAATCGGAAAAAAAAAGTCAAAATTTTTTTTCACCTCCAAAAGTCATAAAAAACGTCATAGTATAGTAAGGTGTTTTTTTCGGAAAAAAAAAGTCAAAATTTTTTTTGACCTCCAAAAGTCATAAAAAACGTCATAGTATAGTAAGGCGTCAAAATCGGACAAAAAAAGTCAAAAATTTTTTTGACCTCCAAAAGTCATAAAAAACGTCATAGTATAGTATGGCGTTTTTTTCGGACAAAAAAAGTCAAAATTTTTTTTCACCTCCAAAAGTCATAAAAAACGTCATAGTATAGTATGGCGTGTTTTTTGGCCAAAAAAAGTCAAAAATTTTTTTGACCTCCAAAAGTCATAAAAAAACGTCATAGTATAGTAAGGCGTCAAAATCGCACAAAAAAAGTCAAAAATTTTTTTGACCTCCAAAAGTCATAAAAAACGTCATAGTATAGTAAGGCGTCAAAATCGGACAAAAAAAGTCAAAATTTTTTTCACCTCCAAAAGTCATAAAAAACGTCATAGTATAGTAAGGCGTCAAAAAACGTCATAAAAAACGTCATAGTATAGTAAGGCGTCAAAATCGGACAAAAAAAGTCAAAAATTTTTTTCACCTCCAAAAGTCATAAAAAACGTCATAGTATAGTAAGGCGTCAAAATCGGACAAAAAAAGTCAAAATTTTTTTCACCTCCAAAAGTCATAAAAAACGTCATAGTATAGTAAGGCGTCAAAATCGGACAAAAAAAGTCAAAATTTTTTTTCACCTCCAAAAGTCATAAAAAACGTCATAGTAGAGTATGGCGTTTTTTTCGGACAAAAAAAGTCCAAATTTTTTTCACCTCCAAAAGTCATAAAAAACGTCATAGTATAGTAAGGCGTCAAAATCGGACAAAAAAAGTCAAAATTTTTTTTCACCTCCAAAAGTCATAAAAAACGTCATAGTATAGTATGGCGTTTTTTTCGGACAAAAAAAGTCACAATTTTTTTTCACCTCCAAAAGTCATAAAAAACGTCATAGTATAGTATGGCGTTTTTTTTTGGACAAAAAAAGTCAAAATTTTTTTTGACCTCCAAAAGTCATAAAAAACGTCATAGTATAGTAAGGCGTCAAAATCGGACAAAAAAAGTCAAAATTTTTTTTCACCTCCAAAAGTCATAAAAAACGTCATAGTATAGTATGGCGTTTTTTTCGGACAAAAAAAGTCAACAATTTTTTTCACCTCCAAAAGTCATAAAAAACGTCATAGTATAGTAAGGCGTTTTTTTCGGGAAAAAAAAGTCTAAATTTTTTTTCACCTCCAAAAGTCATAAAAAACGTCATAGTATAGTATAGCGTTTTTTTTTTCGGAAGAAAAAAGTCAAAATTTTTTTTCACCTCCAAAAGTCATAAAAAACGTCATAGTATAGTAAGGCGTCAAAATCGGACAAAAAAAGTCAAAAATTTTTTTCACCTCCAAAAGTCATAAAAAACGTCATAGTATAGTATGGCGTTTTTTCGGACAAAAAAAGTCAAAAATTTTTTTCACCTCCAAGAGTCATAAAAAACGTCATAGTATAGTATGGCGTTTTTTTCAGACAAAAAAAGTCAAAATTTTTTTTGACCTCCAAAAGTCATAAAAAACGTCATAGTATAGTATGGCGTTTTTTTCGGACGAAAAAAGTCAAAAAATTTTTTGACCTCCAAAAGTCATAAAAAACGTCATAGTATAGTAAGGCGTCAAAATCGGCCAAAAAAAGTCAAAAAATTTTTTGACCTCCAAAAGTCATAAAAAACGTCATAGTATAGTAAGGCGTCAAAATCGGAAAAAAAAAGTCAAAATTTATTTTCACCTTCAAAAGTCATAAAAAACGTCATAGTATAGTAAGGCGTTTTTTTCGGAGAAAAAAAAGTCAAAATTTTTTTTCACCTCCAAAAGTCATAAAAAACATCATAGTATATAGTATGGCGTTTTTTTCGGACAAAAAAAGTCAAAAAATTTTTTGACCTCCAAAAGTCATAAAAAACGTCATAGTATAATATGGCGTTTTTTTCGGACAAAAAAAGTCAAAATTTTTTTTCACCTCCAAAAGTCATAAAAAACGTCATAGTATAGTAAGGCGTCAAAATCGGACAAAAAAAGTCAAAAAATTTTTTGACCTCCAAAAGTCATAAAAAACGTCATAGTATAGTAAGGCGTCAAAATCGGACAAAAAAAAGTCAAAATTTTTTTTCACCTCCAAAAGTCATAAAAAACGTCATAGTATAGTATGGCGTTTTTTTCGGACAAAAAAAGTCAAAATTTTTTTTCACCTCCAAAAGTCATAAAAAACGTCATAGTATAGTAAGGCGTCAAAATCGGACAAAAAAAGTCAAAATTTTTTTCACCTCCAAAAGTCATAAAAAACGTCATAGTATAGTAAGGCGTCAAAATCGGACAAAAAAAGTCAAAAAATTTTTTCACCTCCAAAAGTCATAAAAAACGTCATAGTATAGTAAGGCGTCAAAATCGGACAAAAAAAGTCAAAATTTTTTTTCACCTCCAAAAGTCATAAAAAACGTCATAGTATAGTAAGGCGTCAAAATCGGAAAAAAAAAGTCAAAATTTTTTTTCACCTCCAAAAGTCATAAAAAACGTCATAGTATAGTAAGGTGTTTTTTTCGGAAAAAAAAAGTCAAAATTTTTTTTGACCTCCAAAAGTCATAAAAAACGTCATAGTATAGTAAGGCGTCAAAATCGGACAAAAAAAGTCAAAAATTTTTTTGACCTCCAAAAGTCATAAAAAACGTCATAGTATAGTATGGCGTTTTTTTCGGACAAAAAAAGTCAAAATTTTTTTTCACCTCCAAAAGTCATAAAAAACGTCATAGTATAGTATGGCGTGTTTTTTGGCCAAAAAAAGTCAAAAAATTTTTTGACCTCCAAAAGTCATAAAAAACGTCATAGTATAATATGGCGTTTTTTTCGGACAAAAAAAGTCAAAAATTTTTTTCACCTCCAAAAGTCATAAAAAACGTCATAGTATAGTATGGCGTTTTTTCGGACAAAAAAAGTCAAAAATTTTTTTCACCTCCAAGAGTCATAAAAAACGTCATAGTATAGTATGGCGTTTTTTTCAGACAAAAAAAGTCAAAATTTTTTTTGACCTCCAAAAGTCATAAAAAACGTCATAGTATAGTATGGCGTTTTTTTCGGACGAAAAAAGTCAAAAAATTTTTTGACCTCCAAAAGTCATAAAAAACGTCATAGTATAGTAAGGCGTCAAAATCGGCCAAAAAAAGTCAAAAAATTTTTTGACCTCCAAAAGTCATAAAAAACGTCATAGTATAGTAAGGCGTCAAAATCGGAAAAAAAAAGTCAAAATTTATTTTCACCTTCAAAAGTCATAAAAAACGTCATAGTATAGTAAGGCGTTTTTTTCGGAGAAAAAAAAGTCAAAATTTTTTTTCACCTCCAAAAGTCATAAAAAACATCATAGTATATAGTATGGCGTTTTTTTCGGACAAAAAAAGTCAAAAAATTTTTTGACCTCCAAAAGTCATAAAAAACGTCATAGTATAATATGGCGTTTTTTTCGGACAAAAAAAGTCAAAATTTTTTTTCACCTCCAAAAGTCATAAAAAACGTCATAGTATAGTAAGGCGTCAAAATCGGACAAAAAAAGTCAAAAAATTTTTTGACCTCCAAAAGTCATAAAAAACGTCATAGTATAGTAAGGCGTCAAAATCGGACAAAAAAAAGTCAAAATTTTTTTTCACCTCCAAAAGTCATAAAAAACGTCATAGTATAGTATGGCGTTTTTTTCGGACAAAAAAAGTCAAAATTTTTTTTCACCTCCAAAAGTCATAAAAAACGTCATAGTATAGTAAGGCGTCAAAATCGGACAAAAAAAGTCAAAATTTTTTTCACCTCCAAAAGTCATAAAAAACGTCATAGTATAGTAAGGCGTCAAAATCGGACAAAAAAAGTCAAAAAATTTTTTCACCTCCAAAAGTCATAAAAAACGTCATAGTATAGTAAGGCGTCAAAATCGGACAAAAAAAGTCAAAATTTTTTTTCACCTCCAAAAGTCATAAAAAACGTCATAGTATAGTAAGGCGTCAAAATCGGAAAAAAAAAGTCAAAATTTTTTTTCACCTCCAAAAGTCATAAAAAACGTCATAGTATAGTAAGGTGTTTTTTTCGGAAAAAAAAAGTCAAAATTTTTTTTGACCTCCAAAAGTCATAAAAAACGTCATAGTATAGTAAGGCGTCAAAATCGGACAAAAAAAGTCAAAAATTTTTTTGACCTCCAAAAGTCATAAAAAACGTCATAGTATAGTATGGCGTTTTTTTCGGACAAAAAAAGTCAAAATTTTTTTTCACCTCCAAAAGTCATAAAAAACGTCATAGTATAGTATGGCGTGTTTTTTGGCCAAAAAAAGTCAAAAAATTTTTTGACCTCCAAAAGTCATAAAAAACGTCATAGTATAATATGGCGTTTTTTTCGGACAAAAAAAGTCAAAATTTTTTTTCACCTCCAAAAGTCATAAAAAACGTCATAGTATAGTAAGGCGTCAAAATCGGACAAAAAAAGTCAAAAAATTTTTTGACCTCCAAAAGTCATAAAAAACGTCATAGTATAGTAAGGCGTCAAAATCGGACAAAAAAAAGTCAAAATTTTTTTTCACCTCCAAAAGTCATAAAAAACGTCATAGTATAGTAAGGCGTCAAAATCGGACAAAAAAAGTCAAAATTTTTTTCACCTCCAAAAGTCATAAAAAACGTCATAGTATAGTAAGGCGTCAAAATCGGACAAAAAAAGTCAAAAAATTTTTTCACCTCCAAAAGTCATAAAAAACGTCATAGTATAGTAAGGCGTCAAAATCGGACAAAAAAAGTCAAAATTTTTTTTCACCTCCAAAAGTCATAAAAAACGTCATAGTATAGTAAGGCGTCAAAATCGGAAAAAAAAAGTCAAAATTTTTTTTCACCTCCAAAAGTCATAAAAAACGTCATAGTATAGTAAGGTGTTTTTTTCGGAAAAAAAAAGTCAAAATTTTTTTTGACCTCCAAAAGTCATAAAAAACGTCATAGTATAGTAAGGCGTCAAAATCGGACAAAAAAAGTCAAAAATTTTTTTGACCTCCAAAAGTCATAAAAAACGTCATAGTATAGTATGGCGTTTTTTTCGGACAAAAAAAGTCAAAATTTTTTTTCACCTCCAAAAGTCATAAAAAACGTCATAGTATAGTATGGCGTGTTTTTTGGCCAAAAAAAGTCAAAAAATTTTTTGACCTCCAAAAGTCATAAAAAAACGTCATAGTATAGTATGGCGTGTTTTTTGGCCAAAAAAAGTCAAAAATTTTTTTCACCTCCAAAAGTCATAAAAAACGTCATAGTATAGTAAGGCGTCAAAATCGCACAAAAAAAGTCAAAAATTTTTTTGACCTCCAAAAGTCATAAAAAACGTCATAGGTGTTTTTTTCAGCCAAAAAAAGTCAAAATTTTTTTTGACCTCAAAATGTCATAAAAAACGTCATAGTATAGTAAGGCGTTTTTTTCGGACAAAAAAAGTCAAAATTTTTTTTGACCTCAAAATGTCATAAAAAACATCATAGTATAGTATGGCGTGTTTTTCTGCCAAAAAAGTCAAAAAATTTTTTCACCTCAAAATGTCATAAAAAACGTCATATTATAGTAAAGTGTCAACATTGGCCAAAAACAGGCAAAAAAATTTTTTGCCTCAAAATGTCATAAAAATGGTCATACGGCCGTAAGGCATCAAAATATGCCAAAATATTTTTGGTTTCTGCCAAGAATTTTCTTTTCGGTGCATCCCTAGTTTTAATCATGTCATTCATTATTTTAAATACCTTTAGCTGATAGTATTTGTGTACTTCCACTTAAGCTAAAATTAGAACTTTTATTTTAAACAGAGTGTTTTTACATTGTTGTGTTGTTACTTTTACTTAAGTAAAGGGTCTAAATACATCTTCCACCACTGCCCCAAACAACCAGAGCAAAATCAACATATGTCATAGCGCTCCCTCTACAATGTTTAACATTTAGACCTAAATACAAAACCGTTTGTGTCAAAGATCTTACACCACCAGGGAACCTCTTGCACAGATCTTCTTACCTGATCAGGAGACAGTTGCTGATCATCATCTGTCACCAGGGCAGCTGCATCAGTAGAAGTGAAAGCTGTGATGAGCAAGAAAACCTGCAGACTCAGCACAACCACAAGAAAACGTCTGTCCATGACTGATGAACTGAAGAGTTTGACACAGATGTGAAACACACAGCGGTTTTATACTCACAGCCAACCAATCGCTTCCATGTGGACAAAGAGGAGGGAATAAAGAGGGTGTACACACATGCAAAATAACCCATCCATAAACACAAGGACATCCATATGCTCACCATTAGAAATGTTTTGTTTAACCATGAGTCCAGTTTAATCAACTAACTAATCTAACATTTAGTCTCTGTATATGTGACTGAATCTGTCCTTCGTTCCCTTGCAGACCTTCCTTGGACATTTCCTCAACACATCAGTAAAAACAGCTCAGCTGCTTTGCACAGAAATGTGACTGAGGATACTGGAGACAAACTTGACTAAACTATACTACATCTTGGTTAAAGAATATTGTATTGATCTCTGAATCCCAGAGATTAAAAAAAAAACTCGTTATGTACAGAGACCAGCATTACCTCCTCTGCTTTCTTTTGCTTTTTAAGACACTTTGTCAGAAAGTCATATTTAACTACATGTAAAATGCTGAGCTACAAAGATGATGCTCTCCATGTATATTGTTCTTTTACTACAAAGACTTTATTTTGTTAACAACCAAGAACATGAAGTGAACTAAAGATGTAAAGAAATCAGGAGCATTTGGAGTAATCAATTATTGTTTCTAGTAAATGCAGACATTTGTTTGGACTTTCGTAGTAAAAGTATAAAATAATACATTTACTTGACAGATTTTAACCAAACTGCAAAGAAAACACCATATTTTTGTGAATGTCTTTGCAGATTTTTTTTTAAATTGATGTTACTTTTCTTCTCCAGTTTTTCTGCCCTGTTTCTTTCATTGTTAACAAGATTAAGTAGCACAAATATGTGAAGAAATATGACAGATGTAAGCACAAAACTGAAATAATCATAAAAGAAATCACTCCTAACTTTCTATCTGATAAATGGCAGAAAAAAAATGAATATATGTTGCATTTCATGGCTCGTTGGATTTTTTTTCCTGTAGCACTGAAGTAAGGAGGAGTATTGACCTCTGATATAGATGTTGGGAGCCATAACAGATTAGCACAGTATACCAATACTTTGAATTCACAAAGCAAGATTCATTCAGACATTCTTTAGTGTCACCAAAATGCCAAACACTCAAGCAAAAGATAACAGATTTTATAACGGAGTGACGCTGATGAAGAGAGGACGTAAGTGGTGCAGGTTTTCATGTCCGTCCTCAGCTCTGTGGTCTTCCTTCTTCCATCTTCTTCAAATCACTGACACAGAAAAATAGGAAAGAAGGTTACTGAGGTGAATAAACATTTCAGTATAAATGTAATGAATCAATTCCAGTGTCACCAAAAACATTTCTATGGAAGTCAATCCATCAATGTGGTGGTTGAAAATGAGTGTAAATAGCTCTAGGCTTCTTCTAAGCTCCTGTTGCTTGAGTGCACAGGTGCAGGTTTTCTTTACTGTGCAAATCAGTAGATCACATTATCTGAGATCACAGTCTACTTTAATGCTCATTTCGAAAATATGATGCACGCTTACATTATTTCTTTTGTTGCGCAAATCCAACAGTTGAGGGTTTGGTGTAGTTTGACTGTGAAGAGAGAGAAACAGTATTAAAAGGAGCAGGTGAATCCAACACACTTCAAATATCGTAAAACTAAAGTAGACAGAGACAGCCTGTCGGCTTGGCTTGCTCTGGTTTCTGTCTGCAGGTGTTGCAGCTGAGGGCAGCGCAATTAGCAGCAGAGTAGTCCAGCTCTGGATTAAGGAATTAGTTGTTTTATCTTTTCTCTTTCTGCACACACTCACTCATCCACATCCAGCATCCTAGATATTACTCACCTGTCCTGTGGATTTTGTTTTGGAATTTCTTCTAAAGTTTTTCTGAAATAGGGGCTTCTCTGTGAAAGAGGAAACACAAATTATTAATAATTGATGTCAGTATGTGATCAACACATGACAAATTCACTGACTGGTATCAGTCTTTTCAATAGATGTAGATTTTGTGGGGATTCACTTCTTTTGCTGTAAATGAAAAAACTAAAAAGTCAAGTAAATTTGTTCTTACAGCAAGTAATATACATCCATTTGCTCTTCTATTGCATTGGGCAGCACGAATCATTCTCTTGGGTGCAGTTTTTGCCTTGATATATGAAAAAAAGGAAAATATGCATTCAATTGTACATTCTTTTGCACAGAAACACCTTATTCTACTGTTCTAATGTCTACATGTATTCAAACTCACTTGTGCTCATCCATGCAGTGATGCCAAACCATGGGGGAATTCTATTCAGGTGTCGTACTTCAGTATACTGGTAGTTTTGAAGTACTTACATTTTACTTGAGGTGCTATATGCTACTTTCCATTTCTGCCTCTTCATACTTCACTACATTTCACAGGGAAATTTTCTACTTTTTACTACACTACATTTTATTGGCAGTTACACGTCAGATTAAAATTGCACATTAAAAGCAACTGATCAGCTTATAAAGGCATCAGTTTTAATCATGTCATTCATGATTTTAAATACCTTTAGCTGATAGTTTTTATGTACTTTCACTTAAGCAGGATTTTAAAACCAGGACCCTTATTTTAAATACAGTATTTTTACATGATGGTATTGGGACTTTTATTTAAGTAAAGGGTCTAAATACATCTTCCACCACTGCCCCAAACAACCAGAACAAAATCAACATATGTCATAGCGCTCCCTCTACAACATGTTTAACATTTAGACCTAAATACAAAACCGTTTGTGTCAAAGATCTTACACCACCAGGGAACCTCTTGCACAGATCTTCTTACCTGATCAGGAGACAGTTGCTGATCATCATCTGTCACCAGGGCAGCTGCATCAGTAGAAGTGAAAGCTGTGATGAGCAAGAAAACCTGCAGACTCAGCACAACCACAAGAAAACGTCTGTCCATGACTGATGAACTGAAGAGTTTGACACAGATGTGAAACACACAGCGGTTTTATACTCACAGCCAACCAATCGCTTCCATGTGGACAAAGAGGAGGGAATAAAGAGGGTGTACACACATGCAAAATAACCCATCCATAAACACAAGGACATCCATATGCTCACCATTAGAAATGTTTTGTTTAACCATGAGTCCAGTTTAATCAACTAACTAATCTAACATTTAGTCTCTGTATATGTGACTGAATCTGTCCTTCGTTCCCTTGCAGACCTTCCTTGGACATTTCCTCAACACATCAGTAAAAACAGCTCAGCTGCTTTGCACAGAAATGTGACTGAGGATACTGGAGACAAACTTGACTAAACTATACTACATCTTGGTTAAAGAATATTGTATTGATCTCTGAATCCCAGAGATTAAAAAAAAAACTCGTTATGTACAGAGACCAGCATTACCTCCTCTGCTTTCTTTTGCTTTTTAAGACACTTTGTCAGAAAGCCATATTTAACTACATGTAAAATGCTGAGCTACAAAGATGATGCTCTCCATGTATATTGTTCTTTTACTACAAAGACTTTATTTTGTTAACAACCAAGAACATGAAGTGAACTAAAGATGTAAAGAAATCAGGAGCATTTGGAGTAATCAATTATTGTTTCTAGTAAATGCAGACATTTGTTTGGACTTTCGTAGTAAAAGTATAAAATAATACATTTACTTGACAGATTTTAACCAAACTGCAAAGAAAACACCATATTTTTGTGAATGTCTTTGCAGATTTTTTTTTAAATTGATGTTACTTTTCTTCTCCAGTTTTTCTGCCCTGTTTCTTTCATTGTTAACAAGATTAAGTAGCACAAATATGTGAAGAAATATGACAGATGTAAGCACAAAACTGAAATAATCATAAAAGAAATCACTCCTAACTTTCTATCTGATAAATGGCAGAAAAAAATGAATATATGTTGCATTTCATGGCTCGCTGGATTTTTTTTCCTGTAGCACTGAAGTAAGGAGGAGTATTGACCTCTGATATAGATGCTGGGAGCCATAACAGATTAGCACAGTATACCAATACTTTGAATTCACAAAGCAAGATTCATGCAGACATTCTTTAGTGTGACCAAAATGCCAAACATTCAAGCAAAAGATAACAGATTTTATAACGGAGTGCCGCTGATGAAGAGAGGACGTAAGTGGTGCAGGTTTTCATGTCCGTCCTCAGCTCTGTGGTCTTCCTTCTTCCATCTTCTTCAAATCACTGACACAGAAAAATAGGAAAGAAGGTTACTGAGGTGAATAAACATTTCAGTATAAATGTAATGAATCAATTCCAGTGTCACCAAAAACATTTCTATGGAAGTCAATCCATCAATGTGGTGGTTGAAAATGAGTGTAAATAGCTCTAGGCTTCTTCTAAGCTCCTGTTGCTTGAGTGCACAGGTGGGGGTTTTCTTTACTGTGCAAATCAGTAGATCACATTATCTGAGATCACAGTCTAATGCTCATTTCGAAAATATGACGCACACTTACGTTATTTCTTTTGTTGCGCAAATCCAACAGTTGAGGGTTTGGTGTAGTTTGACTGTGAAGAGAGAGAAACAGTCTTAAAAGGAGCAGGTGAATCCAACACACTTCAAAGATCGTAAAACTAAAGTAGACAGAGACGATCTGTCTGCTTGGCTTGCTCTGGTTTCTGTCTGCAGGTGTTGCATCTGAAGGCAGCGCAATTAGCAGCAGAGTAGTCCAGCTCTGGATTAAGGAATTAGTTGTTTTATCTTTTCTCTTTCTGCACACACTCACTCATCCACATCCAGCATCCTAGATATTACTCACCTGTCCTGTGGATTTTGTTTTGGAATTTCTTCTAAAGTTTTTCTGAAATTGGGACGTTTCTGTGAAAGAGGAAACACAAATTATTAATAATTGATGTCAGTATGTGATCAGCACATGACAAATTCACTGACTGGTATCAGCGTTTCCAATAGATGTAGATTCTGGGGGGATTCACTTCATTTACTGTAAACTGAAGAATTAAAAAGTCAAGTAAATTTGTTCTTACAAATCCAACGATCACACATCCTCCTGGTCTCTTACTGCATTGGGCAGCACGAATCATTCTCTTGGGTGCAGATTTTACCTTCACATATGAATCAGGAAAAATATGCATTCAATTGTACATTCTTTTGCACAATAATCACCATATTCTATTGTTCTAATGTCTACATGTATTCAAACTCACCTGTGTTCATCCATACAGTGACACCAAACCATACTGAAGTACTGTGCTTCAGTACAGTTTTGATGTACTTACATTTTACTTGAGGTGCTATATGCTACTTTCCATTTCTGCCTCTTCATACTTCACTACATTTCACAGGGAAATTTTCTACTTTTTACTACACTACATTTTATTGGCAGTTACACATCAGATTAAAATTGTCTATTAAAAACAACTGATCACCTTATAAAGGCATCAGTTTTAATCATGTCATTCATTATTTTAAATACCTTTAGCTGATAGTATTTATGTACTTTCTCTTAAGCAGGATTTTAAAATCAGGACTTTTATTTTAAATACAGTATTTTTACATGATGGTATTGGTACTTTTATTTAAGTAAAGGGTCTAAATACATCTTCCACCACTGCCTCAAACAACCAGAACAAAATCAACATATGTCATAGCGCTCCCTCTACAACATATTTAACATTTAGACCTAAATACAAAACCGTTTGTGTCAAAGATCTTACAACACCAAGGAAGCTCTTGCACAAATCTTCTTACCAGATCAGGAGACAGTTGCTGATCATCATCTGTCACCAGGGCAGCTGCATCAGTAGAAGTGAAAGCTGTGATGAGCAGGAAAACCTGCAGACTCAGCACAACCACAAGCAAACGTCTGTCCATGACTGATGAACTGAAGAGTTTGACACAAATGTGAAACACACAGTGGTTTTATACTCACAGCCAACCAATCGCTTCCATGTGGACAAAGAGGAGGGAATAAAGAGGGTGTACACACATGCAAAATAACCCATCCACAAACACAAGGACATCCATATGCTCACCATTAGAAATGTTTTGTTTAACCATGAGTCCAGTTTAATCACAACATTAAGTCTCTGTATATGTGACTGAATCTGTGCTTGGTTCCCTGGAAGACCTTCCTTGGACATTTCCTCAACACATCAGTAAAAACAGCTCAGCTGCTTTGCACAGAAATGTTCCCTTTGATAACTTCAGCGTTTGAGGATACTGGAGACGAACTTGACCAAAATATACTACATCTTGGTTAAAGAATATTGTATTGATCTGTAAGAATCCCAGAGATTAAAAAAAAAAAAAAACCTCTTTTTATATACAGAGACCAGCATTACCTCCTCTGCTTTCCTTTGCTTTTTCAGACACTTTGTCAGAAAGCCATATTTAACTACATGTAAAATGCTGAGCTACAAAGATGATGCTCTCCATGTATATTGTTCTTTTACTACAAAGACTTTATTTTGTTTACAACCAAGAACATGAAGTGAACTAAAGATGTAAAGAAATCAGGAGCATTTGGAGTAATCAATTATTGTTTCTAGTAAAAGCAGACATCTGTTTGGATTTCATAGTAAAAGTATAAAGTAATACATTTACTTGACAGATTTTAACCAAACTGCAAAGAAAACACCATATCTTTGTGAATGTCTTTGCAGAATGTTTTTTTAAAATTGATGTTACTTTTCTCCAGTTTTTCTGTCCTGTTTCTTTCATTGTTAACAAGATTAAGTAGCACAAATATGTGAAGAAATATGACAGATGTAAGCACAAAACTGAAATAATCATAAAAGAAATCACTCCTAACTTTCTATCTGATAAATGGCAGAAAAAAAATGAATATATGTTGCATTTCATGGCTCGCTGGATTTTTTTTCCTGTAGCACTGGAGTAAGGAGGAGTATTGACCTCTGATATAGACACTGGGAGCCATAACAGATTAGCACAGTATACCAATACTTTGAATTCACAATGCAAAATTCATACAGATTATTTATTGTCACCAAAATGCCAAACACTCAAGAAAAAGATAACAGATTTTATAACAAACAGTTACGCTGATGAAGAGAGGACGTAAGTGGTGCAGGTTTTCATGTCCGTCCTCAGCTCTCTGGTCTTCCTTCTTCCATCTTCTTCAAATCACTGACACAGAAAAATAGGAAAGAAGGTTACTGAGGTGAATAAACATTTCAGTATGAATGTCATGGATCAATTACAGTGTCACCACAAAAAAGTCAATCCATCAGTGTAGTGGTTGAAAATGAATTTAAATAGCTGTAAATTTCTTCTAAGCTCCTGTTGCTTGAGTGCACAGGTGCAGGTTTTCTTTACTGTGCAAATCAGTAGTTCACATTATCTGAGATCACAGTCTACTTTAATGCTCATTTAGAAAATATGATGCACACTTACGTTATTTCTTTTGTTGCGCAAATCCAACAGTTGAGGGTTTGGTGTAGTTTGACTGTGAAGAGAGAGAAACAGAGTCTTAAAAGGAGCAGATGAATCCAACACACTTCAAAGATCATAAAACTAAAGTAGACAGAGACGATCTGTCTGCAGGTGTTGCAGCTGAGGGCAGCGCAATTAGCAGCAGAGTAGTCCAGTTCTGAATTAAGGAATTAGTTGTTTTATCTTTTCTCTTTCTGCACACACTCACTCATCCACATCCAGCATCCTAGATATTACTCACCTGTCCTGCAGATTTTATTTTGTAATTTCTTTAAAAGATTTTCTAAAGTGGGGACCAAGCTGTGAAAGAGGAAATACAAATTATTAATAATCAGTATGTGATCAACACATGACAAATTCACTGACTGGTATCAGCGTTTTCAATAGATGTAGATTCTGTGGGGATTCTTTTACTGTAAATGAAAAAACTAAAACGTCAAGTAAATTTGTTCTTACCGACTCCACATCCTCCTGCTCTCCAACTGCAGAGGACATCACCAGTATTTTTCTTGGGTGCAGTTGTTGCCTTCACATATGAAGAAATCTAGAAAAATATGCATTCAATTGTACATTCTTTTGCACAGAAATCACCTTATTGTACTGTTCTAATATCTACGTGTATTCAAACTCACTTGTGTTCATCCAAGCTGTGAGTACTGTTCTTCAGTATTGGCAGTTACACGTCAGATTAAAATTGTCCATTAAAAACATCTGACCAGCTTATAAAGGCATCAGTATTAATCAACATATGTCATAGCGCTCTCTCTACAACATGTTTAACATTTAGACCTAAATAGAAAACCGTTTGTGTCAAAGATCTTACACCACCAGGGAAGCTCTTGCACAGATCTTCTTACCTGATCAGGAGACAGTTGCTGATCATCATCTGTCACCAGGGCAGCTGCATCAGTAGAAGTGAAAGCTGTGATGAGCAGGAAAACCTGCAGACTCAGCACAACCACAAGCAAACGTCTGTCCATGACTGATGAACTGAAGAGTTTGACACAGATGTGAAACACAGTGTTTTTATACTCACAGCCAACCAATCGCTTCCATATGTACAAAGAGGAGGGAATGAAGAGGGTGTACACAGATGCAAAATAACCCATCCACAAACACAATATACAGAGACCAGTATAACCTCCTCTGCTTTGATTTTCAGATCTGCATATGTGGAAACAATTTCACATATGGAATCAGTAATAATTGTGGTTATACTTGGCAACATGTTTGTTAAAAAAACAAAAACAAACAAAAACACACTTTTCTGGGTATTGATTTGTCAGAAAACTTTATTCAACTTTATGCCAAATGCTGAGCTACAAAGATTATGCTCTCCATGTGTGTGTGTTTTTTTTTAAACTTTATTTTGTTCACTACCAAAAATATGAAGTGAACTATAGCTGTAAAGAAATCAGCAGCAATTGGACAAAGCGATTATTTCCCTCTAATGTTGGAAGTCATACCACATTAGCACAGTATATCAATACTTTGCATTCACAATGCAAAATTAATGCAGAGATTATTTATTATCACCAAAATGCAACAGCCAAGCAAAAGATAATAGATTTTATAACAAACAGAGTGACGCAGATGAAGAGAGGATGTAAGTGTTGCAGGTTTTCATGTCCGTCCTCAGCTCTCTGGTCTCTCTTCCTTCTTCCATCTTCTTCCAATCACTGACACAGAAAAATAGGAAAGAAAGTTACTGAGGTGAGGTTTACATTATTTCTTTTGTTGCCCAAATCCAACAGTTGAGGGTTTGGTGTAGTTTGTCGGTGAAGAGAGAGAAACAGAGTCTTAAAAGGAGCAGGTGAATCCAACACACTTCAAAGATCCCAGAAATTACTCACCTGTGACTCGCCTGCTGATTTCGTTATATGAGTTATTGTAAATTTCTGTCAGTAGTCAGAGTACCATTTATTTCCTTTTCTTTCTCAGGGGGAGGTCGCTGTGAAAGGGGAAACACAAATTATTAGTAACTGATGTCAGTATATGATCAACACGTAATAAATTCACTGACTGGTATCAGCCTTTTCAATAATGAGCATCTTTGGCAACAAGATGAAAATTCTGTGGTGAGTCACTTGTTTTACTGTAAATGAAAAAACTAAATGGTAAAGTAAATTTGTTCTTACCCTTGGAAGGACTGAACATCCTCCTGGTCTCTTACTGCAGGGGGCAGCACGAATCATTCTCTTGGGTGCCTTCACATGTGAAAAGATCAGGAAAAATATGCATTCAATTGTACATTCTATTGCACAGAAACCAGCTGAATTCCTCATAGTGAAGATTAAACAAGTGTTTTCCACCATTCTTTTTTTGTTTTGACCTTTTTCAAAGCATCAGTGTCTCATTGTCATGTCTCAGATGTCTATAACTTGTTGGCACATCCACCAAAAAGACATTTCCCCCTTAAACTTCTCAGACAGTTTCATTGAATCAGTTGTTTTGTAAAGTTGCACCACTCTGAATAATGAAACCCAACTTATGCAGCAAAACCTTTTCTATATTTTGACCCCTTAAGTCATCTCACAACCCCTCAGATTTATCTTGAGACTCTTTGGAGGGGAACCAGTGGACTAAAGTACATCAGTGTATATAAAGGAGTTAAAACTAGCTCCACCTCATCAAGCTACATCAGGAAAATGCAACTTACACACTGAGACATCAGTATTAATCATGTCATTCATTATTTTAAATACCTTTAGCTGATAGTATTTATGTACTTTTACTTAAGCAGGATTTTAAAATCAGGACTTTTATTTTAAATAGAGTGTTTTTACATTGTGGTATTGGTACTTTTATTTAAGTAAAGGGTCTAAATACGTCTTCCACCACTGTCCCAAACAACCAGAACAAAATCAACATATGTCATAGTGCTCCCTCTACAACATGTTTAACGTTTAGACCTAAATAGAAAACAGGTAAAGATCTTACAACACCAAGAAAAGCTTTTGCACAGATCTTCTTACCAGATCAGGAGACTGCTGCTCTGCCACCAGAGCAGCTGCATCAGTAGAAGTGAAGGCTGTGATGAACAGGTAAACCTGCAAACACAACACAACCACAAGCAAACGTTTGTCCATGACTGATGAAATGAAGAGTTTGACACAGATGTGAAACACAGTGTTTTTATACTCACAGCCAACCAGTCGCTTCCATGTGGACCAAGAGGTGGGAGTGAAGAGGGTGTATGGTGATGCAAAGTAGCCCATTCAAATGTTTGCACAATTTAAAATGGAATCTTCCATGAGCCCAGTTTCATCATAATATTGATTCCCAAATGGAGATCTCTGTTGCAATATCTTCTTTGACATTTGCCCAGTAAAAATATTGCGTGCCAGCAGATTGTTCGGTAATGAAACTGTATTGATCGCCTGGGGGAACATCACACCCTGAATATGAGCAATGACCAAGATGAGTCAAAACTAGAACACTAAGGTACACTTAAAGTTACCAATGAACAAGACATAGAGCAGAAGTTGAATGAAGTTGAATTAGACTAAAATATCACTCAGTTATTGATTATAAAAAGGTGAATTCTCTCCGGGGCACCAGTGGACGAGGCACTGGCCATTGTTGGACTAAAACTGACCAAAACCTGCCTTGTTTGTTGATGATCATTGAGTGGCAGCTCTTAGTGTAAGTGTGTGGGACTGCGACACTGCTGGAAAAAACTAACACAATTAGTCATCCTTACCTAAGTGTATTAATATTTAAATTGGGTTTTTGGTTGTTGGATTTTGTTGTTTTGGCTGATTTAAAAACCTTCTTCTTTTAAAAAGCTTTAAAAAGCTTCTTCTGTGTTTTGATGTTTGTCAAAATTCTATTTTTACATAAATTACCATATAAGAGGAACGCTGCTAATAATGGAGGCTTCAAAAAATGATGAGATACTTGTGTAACTTCATTTCAAACACTTTTATTTTGTTTGCGAGTGATCTGCTGCTGTGAAAAAAAAAAGCTGACTGACTCCATCTTGTGGTCACATTCTGCAAGAACTGTGCAATTTCTAATTCTGTTCTGTTTCCTTCATTAATTACTGATTTAGAAAACAAGCTCTCTGGTCTTCCTTCGTCCATCTTCTTCCAATCACTGACACAGAAAAATAGAAAAGAAAGTTACTGAGGTGAATAAACATTTCAGTATGTATGCAATGAATCAATTACAGTGTCACCAAAAAAAGTCAATCCATCAGTGTAGTGGCTGAAAATGAATTAAAATAGCTGTAAGGTTCTTCTAAGCTCCTGTTGCTTGAGTGCACAGGTGGGGGTTTTCTTTACTGTGCAAATCAGTAGTTCACATTATCTGAGATCACAGTCTACTTTAATGCTCATTTAGAAAATAAGACGCACACTTACGTTATTTCTTTTGCTGCGCAAATCCAACAGTTGAGGGTTTGGGGTAGTTTGACTGTGAAGAGAGAGAAACAGAGTCTTAAAAGGAGCAGGTGAATCCAACACACTTCAAAGATCGTAAAACTAAAGTAGACAGAGACAGCCTGTCGGCTTGGCTTGCTCTGGTTTCTGTCTGCAGGTGTTGCAGCTGAAGGCAGCGCAATTAGCAGCAGAGTAGTCCAGTTCTGAATTAAAGAATTAGTTGTTTTATCTTTTCTCTTTCTGTACACACTCACTCATCCATATCCAGCATCCCAGATATTACTCATCTCTCCCGCAGGTTTCTTGCTTTCGTGTTGAAATTTGTTGAAAACATTCTCTGAAATTGGCACGTTGCCGTGAACAAAGAAAAAACAAATGATTAATAGTTAATATCAGTGTTTGATCAACACATAACAAATTCACTGACTGGGATCAGCCTTTTCAATAATGAGCATCTTTAGCAACAAGATGTAGATTGTGTCTGGTTTTACTGTAATGAAAAATGATAAACTGTATGAAAAACTAAAAAGTAAATTTGTTCTTACATCTCCAATGATGGTATATGCTCCCGGTCTGCATCTGCACCAGGCAGCACGGATCATTCTCTTGGGTGCACTTTTTGCCTTCACATATGAAAAAGGTCAGAAAAAATATGCATTCAATTGTACATTCTTTTGCACAGAAACCAGCAAACTACCTTATTGCATTTATCTTCTCACCTGACCAGGAAACTGTCGCTGATGATTATCTTTCACCAGAGGAGCTGCATCAGTAGAAGCGAAGGCTGTGATGAGCAGGAAAACCTGCAGACTCAAGAGGAGCACCAGCACAGTTCTGTCCATGGCTGATGAACTAAGGCCGACACAAAGTCCACATTTATACACTCATTGGAACTGAAAAAGACAAAGATGAAGCAATAACAGGATGTCTGCTGTGGTGCATTACGATCAGCAAGTCATGTCCATAAGTTGCATGCCATCTGCCGCAACGGCCTTGCTGATCTTAAATGTTGATAATAAGTGTCAGGCTAAAGGACAAAACAACACATGCAGCCCATGAGCCACAAAACTCAAAACCACATTTCATATGTCCCAATCAATAATGTCACAGCCGTTGTTGACAGAAGATGGAGTCATACGCACTAATTGGGGAAGAGGTGTGCACATACATTTGACGGGACATTTTATTTGATTCTATGTGTTTTTATGGTATGCTGTTGGAATGTTGTTGCACCACAGAACAATAATGAGGAAGCAACACAGAAAAGAAGCAATGTCAAGAACTAAATATAAGACATAGGACACAAACATCCATCTCTTACACACTGACACACGTTAATCTGTTTCAAAATAAACAAAACACTTTTTCATCTTACTGGAAACTGATCATCTCCTTTAAGTTATAATATGTGCAAAACTTCACTTTTTAAAACATACATTTCACCCATCTTTTACCTGGTACTGCCACACTCACTCATCCACATCCAGCATCCCAGATATTACTCATCTCTTCCGCAGGTTTCTTGCTTTTGTGTTGAAATTTGTTGAAAACATTCTCTGAAATTGGCACGTTGCCGTGAACGAAGAAACACACAAATGATTAATGATTAATATCAGTGTTTGATCAACACATAACAAATTCACTGACTGGGACCAACCTTTTCAATAATGAGCATCTTGAGTAACAAGATGTAGATTGTGTCTGGTTTTACTGTAAATGGTGTGCCTGGAGAAAAGAAACGTGTTTACAGTCTGCTGATGCTGTGATGCGCTCATTTCTCTGGTAACCAAGAGGCTCGAGAAGCCAAAGGTCACAAGTTCAATGCCAGGACAGTACAAAGATAAAATAAACCAGTGTGTGTGTTTTTCTCCACCTGTCCACTAGGTGCCCTCAGCGAGTTCCCGTCCCTGTCAGTCACCTGCGCTCCCCTCACACCTGCGCTCTTGCTCCTTATTATCCCATCAGTCTCTAGCTGATTGGAATGAGGACTGTTGTGTTGTGTTAGGAAATCTCCTCATAAAGATAAATCCTCTACACTTTTATAATTGTCTGAATAAGAAACATGCGCTTTTTCTTTAATTTAAAATGTAATTTTAACTTCCATGTCGCCTATTTTGCCGTGTCCGGCAGGGAAACAGAGGAGGTAGAACAGGACCACGCGTTATCCTGATTTTCTCTCAGAGACCGGGACAGGCTGCGGTGATCAGACCCGCCTGCGGTCACACACCAGGACCACATGCGGTCAAACTTCTTCTCAGCCTCAGGTTCGGAGTAAAAGAGAATTTTGGGTATTAGTGGATTTTTTGGCAGTGACTCACTCACACAGTTCACACGGGGAGTGAACGGATTGGAGAGGTGTTTTTCCCACCCGTGTGCGGCTGGGAATTTGCACCGGTGGTTTTTGTTTCAGCCAGGGAGGACAACGGGCTTGGAGGCCGGTGAGTTTTTGTTTTCATTATTATTTAATTTTATGACACTCTTTTAGATACATGCGTAAGATAATAAGAAACTGATTATTATAGTGTTTGTTGTCAACAGCGGGGACGAAAATTATGAATATTATGTGTGTATGTGTCTTTATCTCTGTTTTTTATTCTAGTTTCGATTTGTTTAACATCTCGGTAACGTAGCGTCCAAGATGTGATGTATGAAAAGTGAAAACAAACAAACAAAGATCGCCATAGTTCGTAATGAGGTTAACTCAACTGCCTGTACTGGAGCTTCACATCCACGTGTATTCACTGCAGACAAACCCGAGTTTCTATCTTCTTGGCTTCAGCTCGATGTCTGACTGAGACAGACAGATTTCCTCCTCAGGAATGCTAATGCAGAAATCCCAAATCCTGCTCGCTGTTAATACCCCTGATTTGCTTGTGTAAGTGGCTTGTGGGACGTCAAAATGAGTTTTAAAGTGCTTATGGACACAGTTCTGACCTTTCATAACGTCAACCGGGAGGGTGTCTGTGTGTGAGCTGCCGGGTTGTCTGCATGTAATACAATTTAAAGCTGCACTAACTGCAGAGGGTTGTCATGCAGTAGATGCTGGAAAGCTTGACTTGCAGTACAGTCAGTCAACAAGACACCGAGGGCCCCTTTACATGCAGGAGTTCTGACGGTATTTCTCCATACTTCTATAGTCTGTAGAGCTTTCCATGAATACAAGCATTAAAGGGTAATTTCTTAGTGGCAAGAGTTGGTTGATTATTCTTCAGAGATATATACAAACTTCCACAGAAGCAGACAGCAGCGAGGTGCCTTTTGCTTTTGCTTTGTTTCCATTTAATGTCAAGAGAAAGTTATAAATGCTATTAAATAATGTGTTTTTAATTTAATTTATGCTGCATGTTATCACTCTGGTGTCTTAAAGTGCCTTACAGATTCATCACAACAGATCAGAACCCCACCATGCATCAGTCCATACAAATGTTTTATATTTATCACATACTGTAATGCATCAGTATTTCACAATGTGTTGTATTTTATGAGCTTATCATGTTTTTTTTTATGTCTTAATGTGAAAAAAATTAAATATATATTTAATACAAAATATATTAAGTGGTATAAGATGGAAAATACTGCCAGAGAAATAAACATTTCACTGAAATAAACATTTCTCTGGCAGTGATCCTTATCCGAGAAAGCAATTTAACTATGAGTGTGTTATTTGTTTTCTCTGATTGTTTCATGTTGGTTTTCTCATCGTGCTGTATAATTTTCTCTCATTTAGATGTCAAGCTGATTGATTGGTCAGAGGGGTCAAGTGACAGCCAGAGGTACACAGCGATGGGCCGGAAGTTGGATCTGTCGGGACTGACGGACACTGAGGCGGAGCACGTGCTGCAGGTGGTGCAGAGGGACATGAAGTTACGTAAGAAGGAGGAGGAGCGTCTCAGGTGAGTGTGGACCTCAAAGTGTTTATGAGGAAGTACTTGAACAGCAAACTGATTACTCAGAGTGACAAATGTATTGTTTTTTATGCTAATTGTGGTCATCATATATATCTATATCTATATCTATAGATATAGATATAGATTTGTTCATCTTTTTTCATAATGACTCATTCCCTCATGCTTACTCATTCTCAGCCTCTTTAAGTCATTATGCTGAAAATCTGTATTTACTACCTAGGGTCAGTGGTAGAAGAAGTATTAGAAGAAGAAGTATTCAGAACTTTTACTACAGTGTAGCGGTACAAGTGATAAGTGTGTGTCTATATACATATATGTGTGTGTGTATATACAAATGTGTGTGTATGTTAGTGTGTAAGCAATGAGGATTTACAGGATTCTTACTATACCCATTTTCTGTGACTGTTGTTTGTGTGGGACTCAGTTTGCATTTTTAGTGGAGATTTCCCATCCTGCCTCTCTGCTCTCTCTGAGGTCCTGTCCTCAAAACACTGGACAGGAAGTGACAGCCCTTTCCTGTTGTACTCAGACCAGTTTCCTCAGAGCTTCCATCAAGCCTTCAGAGCCCAGACACAAGGAGCCTGAACAGAAATACAGAATGATATGCTAATTGGCTGGATTTGGACTGAGTCTCTGGTGTATATCGACCTGAGTTTGGGCAGAGAGTGAGAGAGGTTCATAATAGTGGGAAATGATTTGTATTCAGAAGTTAAGAATAACATGGTTAGGTCATTACCCCATGACGCTGGTACTTGCTCCTCGTGCTTCATTTCCAGAACATTTCGCCCACACAGTATTAATCCTCTGCCTGCTGGACGCTCTGAGAGCCTAGTCAGAAGAAAAGAAATTGGTTTTTAAGGACCACACATTCAAGATAAACTTAATTGCCACAATTTGCATCAGATTTACAACTGCAGAAGGCCTTAAAGTAAAAATGTGACTCAAGCTTCATATTCTGCACTTTGACCTACGTCTGTTTTCAGCACTTAATGCATAGATCGTGAATACAGACACTGGAGTGATTTAGTGTTGATTTGGTGTTATATTCACTCTCATAATGTTAATGCTGTTAATGGATTGTGTTTGACGGTTTAAGTAAATCTTTTGTCAGTCCATTGAAATATGCTATTCCTTTCTTTTGATAATCATGTACCAAAACTGATAAAATCAGAGTATTTTCTTGTTTTGTCAGCAATCTGTTTGGTTTTTAAATTGTGACCAAGATCAATACTAAGCAGGATGTTTTACAGTTGAAAAATCAACTTATCATTGTGCTCTGGTGGACAGACTATGTAATGGAGACACTCTCTAAATTCCCTCCGACATGGTTTGGCATTTTTATTACTATTTATTGTGCTGTGTGTGGGAAGCTGCAGGATTTTAGGACAATACATCTAATCCAGGTTCCAACCTGAATATCATTGGGTTTTAATTAAAGGAAGGTAAACTGACCAAGGTGATATGATCAGTAGCTGCTTATTGCATATATACTCAGTTGTCAGTTTATTAGGTACACCTAGCTAAGACTAATGCAGAGTCCTGCAACAAATCCTCCCTAAATAAAGCCTCACAGACCGCATAATGCCACCGGGAAACATCATCATCATCCAGCATATTACAGTACTATTGCAGTCTAGTTGTATGTAATTTTATGTACTTGTTGTGTTGTGACCTGTGTGATTGTGTGTGTGTGTGTTTTACCTGAATCATATTTGCAACTGGAGGTTTTTTTTGTGCTTAATGTGACGTGTGACATGATCTAAAGCGATTAAGTGGTGAGCTTTCTACTTTCTGTAATTTTTAACAAGTGTGGCAAGCAAGGTTTGCTTACCAACAGTTAATCTGTTGTTTACTTTACCAGGTATGACTAGATGTGTGCTTACATTTCTCTGAGTTGCTGCATACCTATTTCTCTGAGTAATAAGAGGCCAAAAAAATAATTTCTTACCACTGTAGTCTATCTTATTATAATTTTGTAATATATATCTTTATGGCACTTCTCAAAAGCAGAGCACACACCACATAACCTCTTTAGCAGAAGTACATTGACATATCAGATCACGTACCGTTTACTGATATCGCATCTATGAGGCAAATCCCTCGTCATGCAGGTTGCGAGGTTTTCTCCTCCCTCGGTCCTCGAGTCGTATAGCGGGCTCTGACTTCATGCATGCTGCCTCTCAATTTCTGCGCTGACACCCCCTGAGATGAAACTCTGCAGCCTCACAGAATGTCAAACAGAGATGAGTGACAGACAGGGAAAGCATATATATATATAGGAAAGCAATCCGCATCTACAGTCAAAGTTTGGAAAGGAATACAGATGAGTATGTTCAATATAATGATGTATTTTTGCTGCTCTTTATGCTTCTTTTACTTAGCAAAAGGTGACTTCCCTTTTTTCCTAATGCAAAGAGGAACGATTGGTTAATTGCGAGCTGATCTGGACTGAATCTTGCATCACTCCTCATAAGCTTGTGCAGGTGTCCATGACAGATAACTGAAATATTACACACATTGATAACCAAACTGATATTGTGCAAGATAAAATCTGCCCTGCCTTGTCCCCTAGATTGTTGCAACACAATAACTACTTTGGACAGTTGTATTCTCTATAAAGAAAAAGGAAGAGAGACCTCAGGATGAGATTAGCACGATTCATGTACTTGCCTACAGTGAGAGTGTTTACTTTGCAACACTGCGGTAACATTACATTACATTGAAAGATTTTGTGTGGGTTATTTTAAAAGCTGGGCTTATTGCCGGGCGATATTAATCACACCTATTTAGTGTGCATACATATAAATTATAATCTCTATTTATAGTTTCAAGTAATCCAGTGTAATCCTGTGTAAATCGTGAGATTACTTGAGGAATGAACACACTAATTAGATTTTATAATCTCTGAAATTAGACAAAGTTTAGTCGTTACATGTAAAGGAATGTAAATGCATGTACTTAGATTTTGCTTACACACCTGTGCACACACACATCTTGTATTCAGTTTCTGATAAACCAACTGTGTGACACTCATAGTTGGCAGTTTATTAGGTACACCGAGCTAAAGATAATTGAGTGTAAGTCATCATTCCTGTAATAAGTCCTCCTTAATGAAGGTTATAACCTTGTAACAAACAGCATAACCAATATTTGACTGCATTAGTTTTTGCTTGGTGTACTATTATACTACTGTATAATAAACTGACCACTGAGTGTGTAAGCTTGATGGTATCCCTTAAAAATTTTTTTTAGATTCAACAAATATTTACTGGATTTAACACAACCCCGACTGTGTTGTGGGTACCGATTTGTAAAACAATAAAATCTAACGTTAAAATAAGAGGTGGTGATTTTGACGTGGCATGAATGTCAGACAGTGTTTATCTGGTTAAGCCTACTCACATTTTCTCTGGAACAAGACACGGGAGTCAGTTCACTGCCACTGCACCTGATGATTTGGGGATCGCTGGCATGTGCTTCTCGCCCACACACAGCATGCACAGCGTACAAACACAGCACACATACACAAACACACACACACTCGTTGCTTGGCACTCTGCACCTCCGGAGTTCACACATGCAGAGACTTAGGCAAAATGGAAATCCTGGTAGATTGGGAGAGGAAGTCTGTGGAAGGTGAAAACACCAGTATAACAGTTAAAAAATGAATATGTTGTGTGCACTGGGGAAGTCAAAACACCAGTTTTAACACCTGACGTTCAGTTTACTGGTCATGGATAGTAAATTGAAAACAGTTAATCTAAAGTCTTCTGTCTTTGGAGAAAATAACCTGTCCTGTCTTCAGGATTGTCTGTGTTTGGACTTGAAGACTTCAAATTTTCTTCAAATGAAAGCATGCATCACGAACTAGCACAGAGTTTGTAAAGCAAGGACATTTATCATTCTTAATAAAGGACACAATCAGTTTGCATTATGGGAAATGTATAATTCAGCTTTTCTGGAGCTCATAACTCATACCAGTGATTAAAAGTCAAGATACGTCTACCCATGCTGCAGCAATCTGTCTTCATTTAATCTGTCTCTTGCAGTGGAATTAAATGGAATAAGGACACATAGTTATTCACTTGCAAGTACGTATGTGAATAGACAGTAAAATAAACCAAATGCATAAATAAACCAGTCAAATAATTGTATAACTTACTGAAAATTCTCATCTTTATCATTTTATTTACACAGTACTGGATTGGATTTCATTGTACTATAATACATCAAATAACAACTGATTTCAAAATGTTCTTTCTTAAAAAGTATATTTTTATTTTCATATGGCATTTTTTTACCCCCAAAGACACTTTGCTGTTGACTCCTTAGCCTTCAGCCTAGCCTTCAGACAGTCCCTTGTCTTAAAAGAAAATAAGTTTTAAAACTTCTCTGATTTGTTTCACAATTCATTCATGATACACATGATGGTCATGATAACTTATCCTCAGACTATGATACTTTTCTAACACTGCTAACAGCTAACAAGGCTGTCAGTGGTAGACCACAGTCTCACTCTGCCTTCTACTGTGAAAAGGAGCAGGGCTGGTACATTTCACATCCCGCATGAAAAACAACACGACTGCCTGCTCCCTAAAAGAAAATAAAACAGATCCACACTCACATCTTCCAACACCAGAAAAATAAACAAATTAAACAAATGAACAAACTCACACAAACATGAGTACGTGTTAGGAGACGTCACGTCGGCTTTCGCAAAGAAACAGACTTTTTGTGAGGATTATTGCAGCTGACACAGCTCGAGCTCCTCTGTTCTCTTTTTATGCCTGAAGCTAAACAGCTCCTTCAGACGAGGGTGTGCGAGGACACAGCTCCACTACAGACACTGTACAGTGTGAGCTGCTGAACATGTACTGTATGTTTCATGTGGAGTCATAGCTATTTTAAATGAGAGAAATATTATTGTTGCTGTTTGTGTGCGCATTGTGTATTTTTGGCATTTCTTTCTTCTTCATGGGCTGCTGTTGTGTGCATGTATATTTCTGCATGTTACTTTACTATATTGCATCTTGCTATGACCGTGTCTGTCTGAGTGCACAAGTGTGTGTGTGTGTTGTGTCTCAGAGTTATTTATACTGTCCATTGAGCCTGAGTAATGGAGTGTGCTGCTGTAGTGAGAGGGCAGACAGGCACCTGAGGGACACTGTTAAATTTTTATAGTTTGAGACTTGCAGAAAATGTGACCTTAAGGTTAGTGCTGTTTGAGTTGGCTGGGTTAATGTTGATACAACCATTTCAGGAAGTGGATTTCCCTCAGAGTTCAAAAACTGGAGCTCATCTGCCAAACATGAAAACAATCCATGCAAACAGAGAATTTCATTTTTGCTTTACATTTTCAATTTTAGTCATTTCAGACTGAAATAAAACCAACTGAAATACCTGCAGTGTCTGTGTTTTTCCTGCCTGTGTCCTCATGCTGTCAGACTCCATCAGTCTCCAGCAGTAATCACCTATAAATGATTCAGTCATGGCTGATGCCTCCGCAGCCTTGATGTGAAAATAATGGATTTTTTTGACACACACTTTCACATTTGTCTTTTTCTCTGCCTCCATCTATCTTGTTTTCTTGTTTTTTAGCCCCAGTCGGACATGTCTGCATCTGTTTTTAAAATGTGGTGTGTGTAACTTCATGAAATGTGCCACCAGATATTTTTCAGGATTTGGTGGAGGGGAAAACAGAGCTAAAAAGATTGGACTTCATCAGGGGGACAGAGCGATGACACCAAATTAATGATAATGTTTTTCTGTAAATTTAGAATAATTAAATAGGTAGCTGTTTGTTAACAAGTTCTCCTTATCAACTCAAGAGGTGATGATGATATGTGAATGTTTTGAGGGAGCACGCTGATGTAGAATTCAGCTCAGCCTCCTGCTTTAACCTTTACACGAGCTCGGCAGGCAGCAGATAAATGAGTGTAGAATGATAAAATGCGCTGCTTAAATATTCAAACAGACATTTATGAATGACTGTGTCTCTTTTGATAACATCATGAAGACATTTTACTACCTTGGAAATAATTATGATATATTAGATATTGTTGGGTTTTTTTGTCATCATTTAGGTTTTAAAAGACGTTTAGAAAATGAAATGATTAAATTTGTAAAAATCACTTTAATTTCTGGTCCATCTTCATTAAAGGGAGTCAGAGGATTAATGTGACTGGTTGTGTGTGTGTGTTTGTGTCCTCATTGTGATAATCATCCAAAGTAAACCCACATCTGTTGATTTATCCACAGAAATGAACTATATCGTCCTCTTCTCATCCCACTCACTGTCACACACAAACCCAGACTTAAATATTTCCTATTTTTAACAGATTGTTTACAACTCTCTCTCTCGCACACGCACACACACATTCCCGGTTTCACTATCTTCCCTCCCTCTAACCATCACTTCTCCCTCCCTCTCATCCCTCCACTCCCTCCCTCCCTCCACTCCCCACAGTGAACTAAAGCAGGAGCTGGATGAGGAGGGCAGTCGCAGCCTCCTGCTGTCACGGCAGAGTTGCTTCAACCAGCGCTGCTGCATCCGCTGCTGCTTGCCCTTCACCTTCCTGCTCAACCCCAAACGGCAGTGCCGAGACTGCCACTACAATGTCTGCAAGGCCTGTCGTGTCTACAACAAGCGGGACAAAGCCTGGCTCTGCTCCGCCTGCCAGAAGACCAGGTAAGGTTGGTGGTGGTGGTAGTAGTAGTGGCGGTAGTGTGGTGATTCAGTGTGTGTGTGCTACATACAAGGGGGCTAAGTTAAGGATGGGAGTCTGACAGTGACGTCAAAGGTTATTAAGGTCTTACTTTGCTGCTGGAAAGATGGATTTAGCACTTAATACAGGAAACATGGTCACCAAGATACAGTGGAGGATAAAGTATACCACTGGCTGGAATATTTATACTCATCCTGATGACGTAAAACATGACAGAGAGAAAGGGACTCGCTTGGTTATGGGGTTGGAAGAATATATGTGCAAAGGAATTGTTCTCCATTTCTTCTGCAGAGATGTTTTTTCTAATGAAGTGTTTAATGCAGCCTCTGACCTGTCAGAACACCTAGAACATTATTATAAATGCGTTTGAAGTTACTTCAGAAATCTAAACACCAGTTTTCTGTACTGTCTATGCCTTCTTATTATTATGAATTTTTTTTTTTTACATTTGGTAAAATCTCACAAAATCTTAAAGGTATCCTTCAGCTTTGGGGTTGTTGTATAAAAGCTGTACAAAGGATTTAGTCGCTTCAAAGAGAGCTGCAAGAAATCGGATAAATTGACATCATTTGAGTCAGCTTCGGTTTGGGCTGAAAACCACAAGTTTGAAAATTAAAAAAAAAAAAAAAAGTGCAGGTATTGGGAAAGAAAAAAGCAAGCTTACCAGACACCTCTGCTGCCCATCCTCCCCCTCATCTCTGCTTGAGGCTAGTGGCTGGAGGCTACATTAGCTGCTACTAGAAGTGGCACCATGTTTTGCGTTCTTGTCAGATGATGGGATTGAGGTTATCTGTGGAGACATGAGGAGAACATGCAAAATCTACATAGAAAGGATCCTCCAAACATGGTGATGAGGGAGTCAGTCTAGGCGAGGAGACACCACGCCGTAGGCTCGCAGGAGTTACCTAACTTTCGGTGTCACCTTCGCCTCCCGTCAACACACCTACTGTGCACACTCTCACTCAGCTCCCGTCACATGGAAAGTCAGTGACACAGTGAACAGATGGCAACTCATTACACATGCTGACATGAATCTCTCTGCAGTATCCTACAGCTGTCACTCCTAAACATTCAATTAAGTCCTAGTTCATTTTAATATTAAATAGCCAACATGAAGAAAACACATTAATCTTATTGTGTTTACACATAAATGAGATCTACATCAGTGCAAATGAATTAAAATTATTATAAAAGACAATGTACTGAATGCAACACATAAGGTTCCAAAGAGCTCTACTGAAAGACGACTATAACAACATGTAACTTACTTTAAAGTGGTCTACCATGAAAATAAATCAAATCTTCTAACCTCTAAAATCAGATTTTCTTTGATATACCAATTTTAAACAGACACCCAATCATAAACTTACAGCAACAAAATTTAGATTTTGTTTTTAATTGATTATAGCATCTTACAAATTGTTCTGATAAACTACAGCTTTGCTTATAGTAAAATGAAAAGATCCCAGTGAAAACTGGTTTATCTGTTGATGGTGTGTATTGCTGTCTGTCATGATGCTGTCACTGGTAGTATCATGAGTAGGTACTGCAGTTTTTACAGATACTGGATTCTGAATTTAAGTGTCTGCTGTACAAATGATGGTTGTTACACTTCACTGAGTCTTTTCATACTTTTCATTAAAAATATTTCTGTGGTATTGGTACTTGAACGTCAAAATGGAATCTGTTAGGCTTGCACAGTTGTTGTTTGTGCAGATGGCTATACGATGATTATAGGATGATAAACTCTGAGATGGCTCCATTTGTTTATGACTCTTTCTTCATGCAAATCAAATGGCTTCATTAAGATTCTGGCTCTTACTTGTTATTTGGTAAAACATACACATGCTGCCAAACTGCCGCAGCTGCATTGCATTTTTAGCTTATTTGAACTTGCCATCCCCAAAATGTCTTTCCAGCCTCAGGAGGAACTTTCATAGAAATAAAAATGACCTGACTGCCAAACTAACCGTCCAGCCCTAGTGTGTTAGCTCTCACATCACTGACTGGTTTTTCCGTTGATGGTTAGATAAAGTCTGTGGTTTGAATTTATGCGCAAATATTCAAAGGGAAGCGTGTGTGTTGATGCACATACATTTCTCGGAGCAGCTCCTCAGGCCAGCTGAGTCTCCTGTTAACAAATGTTTGGCAATCAATGTTGGTTTGCATCAGAGTGGAGGTGAACCTGCACAGCTGCCTGCAGCTGGATGTGTTCATCCGTGCCTGTGAGTCAAACTGTGCACACGACAGATTAGCTTTGTAAAGGTGCAGTATGCAGAGGAATACTCAGATCTGGATTTAGATCAGTTTGTGGATGTGCACTGCATTTACCTGTGATGGGTTACAGGTTAACGTATATATGTGTGTGTTTCTTGAGGCCTCTGGCTGATCAAAATCAACAGAAAAAATCAGTAATCAGTAAATATGTGATGGATTTTATCTGATTAGTCATACAGTATTCCCCACGTGCATTTAAATGTAAGCTGTAACCCTGTTTTTTATATTTATAAAAATATGTTGATGTACAATATCGCTAAATTCTTACATACATTTAGAACAGCAAAGAAATAGTACACATCCTCTGCCTCTTACAACCCTTAGGACACAGGGTCATAATGAATTATATGTGTAGAAAATAATAATCATAAGATTAAAATAATGATAATTATGTTGCTAATAATATGCCAGCATTTTATCAGTGGCATTATTACACTGTGGACGTATTGTTTATTTTTGTTTTGATTTTTCAGTTTAACATTTTCACTTTCATTGGGTAAGTTCTGGGGAATTTGCCTTGATGAGGCCACCTTTTCTTTTTCTTTCCCCCACCTGATCCCAGGTGAGTTTGCTTGTGGGTTTGTTGATCACCTGGTCCCTGGGATTGGCTGATTCTTTTGTGTCTTTATGTCTGTGTGTGCAGGATTATCATCACTTGAAATGAAATGCCAAAGGTTAAAGATGAAAATTAAATTGCGGGTTTGTTGTCTGTCTGTCTCTCAGGTTGCTGAAGACACAGTCACTGGAGTGGTTCTACACTAATGTGAAGAAACGCTTCAAGAGATTCGGCAGCGCCAAAGTTCTGAAGACTCTCTACAAGAAGCACTTGGCAGAGCACAGTGCGCTCTCAGAGCTAACTGGTAAACTACTCTGTTCATAAAAAATCTGTTATTAATTTTTTTGTTTCTAGTCGAATGCTCACTTAACATGTGCAGGACAGAAACAGAAATAAAAACAATAAATAATCAGCCTTCAGAGTACTTAACTGTATATGACAAAAAATATGGCTATGCTATAATCTGAACGGGACCTAAAACCCTGTATATGACCAGTTCAGATCTCTTCTACAAACCTAATCCTATAATGAATGCTGTATACAGATTACTGTTGGGAGAACCTACCCTCATAAGAAATGATGTGTTTGAATGATGTGGCCATGTCTCTGCTCAACTTTGTGAGCGTTATTTTATTTTGAATTTCTCTAATTTTTGCTGTTTTCATATCAAAGCAGAGCAGAACAGGAAGCTAGGAGGAGGAGGGTGAAACAGGATTAAGCTCTTGCTTGGCTTTCATCTCACATAACTTCAGCAGATTACTCAGGCTGCTGCCAGACTCCAAGTATATTAATGTTTGTTTGCTTTCTCCATATCATCACTCAGCAGGGAATGAGGGACCCAGTCCTGCTGTATTTCACTTTTATTATACAGATGTGTGTACATTTCACTGGTGCTGTTACAAAAACACATTTTGTTGAAACGTAGTCCCTTTAATCAATTAGTATTGCTTTTCTAAATAATCAATTACAATCAAATAATATCTTCTTCTATATAAATTATGAAAATTCACTTTTTCCAGCTCCTCAAATGTAAATATCCCTTGGTTTTCTTAACTTTCAGTCACTATAAGTAAATATATATAGGGACAAAACATTTTAAAATGTCACAATGAGCTGTAGGAACTTGTAATGGGAATTTTTCTGCCGCTTGACTAATCACTGTAACTGAAAGAAGTTTAGTTTCAGTTTAAGTTTCACTTACCATATGTTTTCTTCTATTTCTTCTTTCTTTTATCCGAGCCTGTGGAATCTGTCAGATCCTGAACAGAGCTAAAAGGAGAGTGAATATGATGTGAATATATTAATGGATACAAACTTTTAATCCGTGAGTTATATTTTAAATTGATTGTGAAAAGATTTGGACATTTAGAAATAGTAGAATGGTGATATAATTTTCAATTTTACTTACTCTACAGTTTTTATTTTCTCCTGGAGGTTTCAATGTCAACATTATTTTATTTCACAGATAACAGTGAGAGATCAGGCGTCAGCATTACGTTTTGCTCTGTTATGATACTCATATTTTTCAATATCTAATAATTTGACAACACAAGTCACACTCCATACTAAGGAGAAAGCTGTTTCAGTCTTAGCTTATTTATTAAAGCAGGTCTATATAGATTAATATGAAGAGTTCGGCACAAATGCAGGCAGGGTTAGGAGCTTTGCTGCTGCCAGCAATGCAGAAAATGTATTTGTGACTATACAGTACCTTAATAGCAGCATATGCTCCAGCATGTTGGTCTAGTGATGGACAGAGCAGGAGGAGTGCGTCTCTGGGCCATTAGTTCAGTCTCTGATCTGATTGAATAGACATGGGGTTTCAGAGAATTATGCATGTTTCGTGGAGGAGAGGTCACAGGCTGCAGATGATGCAGAGATGTGACCCCCGTGGGACGAGGACTGATGTGGGCTGGCATCAGGCCACCGCTCCGCGTCTCATTCTGATTTAGGTAGCTCTGTTTTCATTTTCCACTCACATGCACACTCTTAGCACGCGCTGTGTCACAGATTTTAATATGTTTATGACTGACCCGTGCCGCTTCAGCCGTGTTTATTCAGCTGCCAAATCCGATCTGCATAGTCTGACTCATGCTAATGTTACTTTGCATAAGAACAATGTGAGCGGCATGAAGAGCATCAAAATTAACAGAGCTGACATTTGGGAGCTAAAAGCTGTGGGTATAGGCATTATCACGTGTGAGGTTTATGTAGCGGGGAAACATTTTTCACCACAGCCCAGTGACTCAACAGTGCTCAGAGAAATGCTTCTATAAAGAGTAAAGTAAAAGAGCAAAGTGACCCCGAGGAGCAGAGGAAACAGGCGAGAGAACACGGACATAGTACAAATCATACTCAGAAGTCAAAGCGATACTGAACCATAAATCAGTATTTTGTTACAGCTACAGCTATTTTGATTTTTAAATTATCATTCTCTTTTTTTGTCGTTATTAAAATTTAGGCTAAATATCAAGTAAACCAACACAAGGAGGCTAGATAAATCTAAGGGTCACAAAATAATATAAAAGATCGGGTTGTCAATTATAACAGGAGAGAAATACAGGAGAGTTTTCACTTTTCATTTCAGTCAGTCTGATAAGGGAACGTCGGTCGGTGTTCTTGCTATTAGCAGACTTTTTTTTTCTTATCCAGGTGAAGATCACGTGTTAATGTTAGGAGTAAATGGGCTCTATGATTGAACTGCTCATAGCTCATGGATATCTGCTCCCGGTGAGGAGCGGCTGTGAGTAAGCACCGCTTGACTATAAATGACTTCGACAACACAGGGGACCGGGGGGAGGCCGATATGAATAGACAAACAGAGCTAATGCATTATTTTTTTTTACAGTAGAGATTGAGACACACTGTGTAGTACAAAGATTTATATTTAAGATATTTATATTTATTCATAGGTCTGACATAATGACAGGATCTTTCTTTAGGATCGTTGGTTAAAACTGAAATGTTTTACTGTTTCAAGGATGACTGTAACTGCTATGATTGTAGTTTCTGAGTGAACTTGCCATTATATACTGTACATTTATGATAATACTGATCACAGTCGTGTATTATGTTTCAGTGTAGAAACATAATACAGTGACATACATACACTCCTGTCAGTTCTTCATCCTGAGAGACTCATGGTGCCTTCAGGGTTACTGTAACCTTTAGCTGCTGTGGTACAGGCAACTGTGTTGGTCATGAGTCTTTTCCATGTCCCTGTGCTGGGGCCAAATATGTCCTGACTCATTAGATGTTACAACACAAATGTCTGCACACACATCTATCAGGAGGTCACAGGAACAAAATCCATGCTCCAGCCCCTGAAATCCTAAGTTTGCCTTCATTCACAGGATACCTCTCATCAGTGAACTCATCCTGCCTATAGTTTTTTGATATATATTTTTTAAAAAGCTCAGAGAATCAGAGTGCTTTCTGCATTTTCAAAAATAATCTACAGTTTGTATCACTTGGTTTAAGTCCTCTCTTAAAATGATTGGAAGTGACCCTGTGTACTCTACTGTTCTTCTGAACCAGCGCCTGCTGCACACAGATCAGGTCGCCTGGTAATGCCACACACGAGGCCGCACTAATGCACTTATATAACCACAAATGGCTGCATTGTTGCATGAATATTTACATGACGTGAAAAGAGCTCAAGGCTCAGAGTTGGAAGGGGAGACTATACAGAATGACTGAACTCTCTGCTGCCAAATCACCAACGCTAAAATCAATTACAGTGTTTAATATTGCACTCTACATATTAAAAGCCAAAGATACTGCATATGAGGTTTCACAGTTATTCGTGTTTACATTGCATATACTATCAACTAATGAAGTTTTGAATTTTCTTGATTTTTGTCGTCAGTGATGCTGACCAAACGAAGCTTTTTTTCAAACTTTTTTTCTGTTCATTCATCTCTTTTGCTTAATCTTCCCTCCGAGTTAAAAGTTCACCCTCATCCAGTTTCAGGTTTTCAGATTAATTCCGTGGGAATGTACTGGATCTGCCTTTTCACATCCATGTCACATCTGTCTGTCCGTGTGTCTGTGTATACAGAAGGCAGCGCCTACGAGGAGAGCGTCTGCAATGAGGGCAGCATCTGTGGGAGCGACTCAACCTTCTACAGACAAAGTGAAGGTACAGACGTGTTTTTATAATGTTTTCACTGCTCTTTTTTTTAGAGTTTTTTTTTTTTTTTTAAGATTTGTTGAAGTCATCCTTGGACACACGTGACATCTATACAGTTTTACATCCATATTAAAAGGGCAGATACAAGGGTGTTATCTGTCGGCTCAGGTCACTGCCTGCAAGAAGGCAAATAAATGCATTTCCCAAAATGTTAAACTGTACAATTAAAATTATATTTTGACACAGGCCCCTCTCTACAAGGCAGGGCCACAAGAGTGAGGTACTAGATAGGTAAAACTGTTGGAGTTGCCTTTAAACCCTTTCAGTGTCAGTTTCTATTAAATCAATTAATTAAATTACCAAAAACTATTTGCCACACAGTGACACAGTGGCACCTTTGGGGCTCTGGGGCCGTTGCCCTCTTGGCCTGATTGATAATCCAGCGTTCCTGCAGCGAGCACTTAATTCCATTTCCATAAGAAAGTCATCACAGCTGACCATCTGAGGCCACATTATCCAGTTCAAGGTTATGTGAAAACTCCTCTCATGAATCCATAAACTCACTCGGTATTTATTCCCAGCCGTGCTGTCGTGCACCTAATAATTTATTGCACATAAAGCAGCAGAGAACGAATAGTTAAATGAACTTGGTTGTAATCTTCTAGTGCAGGTTGCCAGTAGCATCTCAAAGAGTTGTGTAAAGTCTGATCTGCTCTGTGTCACACTCACTTCTCCTCACTCGCTCAGCTCACTGCACTAACAGGATGAGTGACTGCGAACGTGAATGAAAAGCTGCAGCAGCCTGATGGTCATGGCTCTGACTGTAGTGGCTCTGTAACACAGATGACTAATTCAGGGCTTGTAAACAAAATCAAAGTGAAAAGGATGCAAACATACTCTGTCCTGTTTTACATAATTGCAGCGAGTGAATTATGTTTTTGATTTGATTTCAGTTCCACTTCGAGGACAATTCAGTTGAATAACGAAACAAGGGATTATTGTGTTTCTGTGTTTTCAGAGCACAGCATGGCTGAGACGCTCACTGTGGCCTTGCGGGTGGCAGAGGAGGCCATAGACGAGGCAATTTCCAAGGCTGAGTTCGACGCTTCCAGTCAGGTTATTGATCACGCTCATGTCTTATAAATAGTCTGTTATAGTAAATTTCTTATTTTTACACACTGTCTTACACTTCGTGTTACAAAAACCTCTCACTCATAGGTTTGTTTTTTTTTCCCTGACATTTAACTTTGTACAATCTAAACTTTTTCTATAAATAGTAATGCATGAAAGTAGATTTTCAGTCATGTAGATGCTGCAGTATGTTACTGTTTGTTGGGATGTAATATATCCACTTTGATAAATCTGCTCTACATTTTTTCCAAGTTCCTTTTTAATCTGACTGCTCTGCTTTTTCTCTTTGAGTTGGATTATGGGAAACATAAGGATTATCCTGCAGTCCAAATGACAGTTTAATACCACAGTAAAAGACAATGTCAGTTCCATTGTTAGGCCAACATAAATGCAAAATAACAGGAATCATAGGCCTCTAAGTAGTTATTTTTCAGAACACGTGGTCCCTATGTCACAATTGCATAAACGGCCTGTGTACTGAGAGAGAAAAAATGGCTACAAAGAGACGCACAAAGACTACCACGAGGCGCAAAACAACAAACAGACACAGAATCACTACAGAGAAGAGCACAACTACAGACAGAATGACTACAAAGAGATGCAAAACCAGCACCAAGAGACAAAAAAGGACCACAGAGACACAAAATGACTACAAAAAGACATAAAACTGCACAGATACACAATGCCCACCAAGAAAGGCAATCAAGTAGCTACAAACAAGAGACATAAAATGACTACAAAGAGAAGCAAAACTACCACCACAAAAGGATTGCAAAGACTCATAGCAACTACAGAGAGACATCAAACAACGAGATGAGACACAAACAAAAACTACAAAGTTTTGTATCTCTTTCAGTCTGGGTGTCTTGAACCTATGTAGGAGAGTTGGGGGTCTTTTTACACATGTATGTCTGTGCCCAGAGCCCATTGTCTCAAAATCCATTCACTGTTTAACATCCTATGTCAACATTTATTGTTAATGCTTCATTGGCCATTTAAATCAGTTTTAATTAATCGTAGCTCCTTGGTTCATCTCTCATTATGTTTTTGCAGTGGTGGCTAAAGATGCATCATGGGTGCCAACTACTTTAATAAATTCTTTATTATTATTACTATTATTTTCTGACCCCAGAAATGCAGTGTGTATCCTAAATCCCAATACATTTCTGGTTCTGCAGACACTTCTCGTATGTATGTTAGAAAAGCTTTGTCACTAATCTGTTTAAAGTATCCAAAGCTTTTGAACTGAGTACAGCAAATATGTATATTTAGAGTGTATATTTAGAAAAGTAATCAGCTTATTATGTATGTGTGTGTGGTGCTGAATGGCGTTCTTATTTGTGCGTTTGTTGGTTTACCAGGAGAAGCAGAATGAGGCACACTATCTGCGGGAGCACAGAGGAGAGCTCATTGAGGAACTGGCCAAAACTATTGTGCAAAAAGTAAGAAATAAACGATTTTAATGAGATGTGTGAGCTCACTTTGTGTAGTAACAGATGTTGTGTAGTGTGTAATTAGTTTGCTTTACTGTGTGTGTGAAGAGCCATTGCCTGTAACCAGGTGGGGTCACCAAGTGGGGTTTCCACAGCTGTTTTGCTACAGGGAGTTTGAATTCATACCTCCTGCTCATAATAAAACAATAAACTGGCCCTGAATAAGGAAAATCAACTAATATTTTTAAACTAATATTTTGTATGTAGTACTAATCATGTCTCTATCTGTGTTAGATCATTAGCAGGAGGAAGACCTTGGCTGAAATGAGGGCAGAGTACGACCAGGACTGGCCCCTTGAACAAAACACTGACCCTCTTCATCATCAGTCCACCTGTGATCAAGCCTCCAGCTCCCTCAAAGAACAGCCGGGCCTCTGGGTAAAACAAAACAAAACAAAGCAAAAACACAGTCACAATTACTTGAATTAGAGCTGCTTATGTTTACCCACAAGTGTTTGCTACATCCTCTCATCTGTATGGGGACACATGCTGACCTCTGCTGGTTAAACATGGTATTTTACAGCTGAATTATTGTAGATACACTAGAGTGGGTGACTGAGACACATTAAAACAGAGGTGTCATTCAATCGTTTTCAACAATTAACACCTTTAATCTGTCTTATCGGTCTCCCCAGAGGTCACACTCTGCCTTTTCACTGCTGAACAGTGACCCTCCAGGTGTGATACAAGACTCTCTGCAGGCGTTGAAGAAGGAAGGCAGTGGGTCGACTATTTCTGCTTGGAAGAGTGTGGACAGGCTGGACAACGCAGGTAAGGCCGTTTATATTTTGTTTTATTTCATGTATGAAATCTGTGACAGTGCTAAGACAAGATCCTTTGAATACAGCCTCTAACCTCTTACTACCATATGAGTTTGTACATGGTTTGACATCTTCGGGCAGAGGTCGTTGGTCTGTTCCAAAGTTTTAAAACAGTGAAAGGCAGCTTATAGAGGTTGTGATATAGTCACATCTCCTGGTTCTGGTCAAAAGTCCATCAGATGATACCTGCCTCCTTTCTGTTTGTCTTTGTTTTATATTTCTGCATGTGTGACTGTACTTTTCTTTTTTTTTTTTTGGAATGTTTGTTTGGCATATGGTCTCTGCTTGTCTGTGTGATATCTGTGTGTATGCACGCTCACATACGGAGGTGTGTCCTCAGTGCTGAAGAGCCCAGATGGGAATTGGATTGCCCTGCAGAGTGCCCAGCTGTCTCGTCCCAGCCTGCTGACCAAAAGGAAGAGCCTGGTCTACAGTGCCTTGGAGAGAGAGTCCGGAGTGGTGTCCGCCTACGAGGGCATGGGCTCTGACAACGAAACCAAGCCTGAGCCCGACAGCTCCTGGGGTGCTGTCCTCCAGGAGATTCACAGGAAGATGACAGACTCGAACTTCAACCTGCAGGACACTCAGGACGGGATCCCGTCACCGCCACTAACGAGCCGCCGAGGCAGCAGAGATGACGTGTTTTCGGATTCTGAGGGAAACTGGAAGCCTAACAGACCTCTGCTCGCTCTTTTTAAGAGGAAGGTACCGGCCGAGATCAGGCGACCTTCATCATCTCCAAGGACGAGTATCATTGATGTAAACTTTAATGTAGAAGGAGCAGGAGAGGAGGACGGGAGCAGAGTGGCGGCTGAGCCGGAGCTGGGAAAAGTCAGGAGATCACGGAAGAAAAGGAAGAGCAGAAAAGAACAAGCATCTTCTTTTTCTGTGACGGTAAGGAATAACTCACATTAAACTGATGCAATGAGACAGGACCATCTCTTACTGATTCATATGGGGGACAATGGATCATTCAAGAGGCAAATACTAACAGCCGAAAGGAATTCAGTCAAAAATAATGATATGAATTCAAGGAGGCTCAAGTCTGATCCTCAGAGTTGTTAAGATTTCCAGCTTTTTTGTGTTTTCATTTTTAATATATTATTCTGGGGTCTTGAGGTGTCGGTTTTGGGTTGAACTAAAAAAGACTTTGAAAGTGTCATGTTGAGCCCAAAGCCCTAAATTCCATATGAACTATGCACAACTAATTGCGCTGAATTCACCAGAGAAATGCGGTTTTTACTCTCTGGCTCCTTGTTTTCACAGGATTTAAACAAAAAAGACAACGAATCCCAACCTACTTCCGATGCCGTGACGCCTGACACTTTGACCTCTGGAGCCATGACCCCCGAACCCTTTGACCAGAAGAGTGACATGACTGGACATGGAGCCAGTCAGATGGACGAGGAGCTCGGCTTAAAACTGTTACAGCTAGCAAGCCGAGTTTCCGACTCCTTCACTCGAGAAGATGAAGACAGAGATTCTGGTGATGATGGACAGAGGGAGGAAAAGAGTCAAGGAAGTGAGGACAGAGATGAAGAAGATGAAAGGTCGTGGAAGATGGAGGTTGACTTGGATGAAGGAAGAATGGAGGATGAGAAAGAGGAGGAAGAGAGAAATGATGAAATAGATGACGAAGAGATGAAACACAGATTATACAGGCTCGTTGCACAGTCCAGACTCACATACTTTTCCTCGACTGATGACGACTTAGACAAAGTTGGCCAGAATGAAGGAGAATGGGATGAAGATATGGAGGAAGACAATAAAGAGCAGGAGGACGAAAAGACAGAAGGACTCACTTATAAACTCTGTCAACTGGAAAGAGAAGTCAGAGCTACACAGTTCTCATCCACAGAGGACGAGCTGGACAGAGTTGGCGTCGAAGAGAGGAAGACAGAAGAGGAGGAGGAGGAGCTGGCTGTGAAAGTGTGCAGATTAGCAAACCAAGTCAACGCCACCCAGTTTTCATCCACAGAGGATGAGCTGGACAAAGCAGGCAGAGAAGGGGAGGAAGCGGTAGACGAGGAGACGCTGTGGAAGTTACAGGCAGAAAAAGCGGTTCAGGCTGCTCAGCTGCGCGATTTGGCCAGTCTAGTCAGCGCCTCTCAGTTTTCCTCCACTGAGGATGAGCTGGACAGAGTCGGAAAGAGTGGGGGAGAGCAGGAGGTAAATGAAGGAGGAATTAAGAGCAGCGTTGAGCTGGAAGAAGTGTGGGAAGGAGCAGTGGAGCGGAGGGAATCATTCGGAAATTTGGATGTAAAAATGTTTGATTTGAGGGATGAAACTGAGGAAACAAAGACTGAGAGAAGTGATGAAAAAGCAACAGCTGAGAATGATTTGGATGGTCAGATTACGATCGATGATGTCCAGCAAGGTGAAACCGAGGTAGAAGAACCTGAAAAGAGAGATTTTGTGGAAGAGATTGAGGGTGAAATAATGGTAGTAGAGGAGGATACGTGTAAAGACGAGGCTGAAAAAGCAAAAGAGACAGAGGAAAGACAAGAGATGAAGCTGAAATCAGTGGTGGAAGCAGAGAAAACGCAGGAGATAATTGACTCAGATGAGGCAAGCGTGGAACAAGAGAATCAGCCAGAGGCAAAGTGGCCAGACAAAAATGAAGAAGACGGACAAAGAGAAGAAAAGTTTAAAGAAAGCAAAGAGGATCAGGGGAAGTGGGAGGGAACATCAGCAGACAGCGAAGAGGAAGATGAAGAATTTGACCAAATAATCAACAGCATGTTGATGATGACTTTAGAGGACATGCAGGTAGAAACATTAAAGGATCAAGCTGCTGAAAATGGGGGAATAAATAGAGAGATAGAAGACACAGAGACAGATGAGTGTTTTAAAATAGGAGGACAAAATGGTTCCAATGAAAGGACTGTTGATGCAGAAAGTACATGTACATCAGAGGAGACAGGAAGCGCGAAAGAGCTGCAAAGTCGAGGCGACAACGTGAGGTCAGAGTCAGCTGTGAGAGAAAGAGCAGGAGAAAATGTAACTGAACAAATTGGAGGAGATGCTGCCAGAAAACAGGAGAGTGGAGAGCTGACAAGCAGAAACGAAAATGAGAAGGAAGAAAGAGACATAGATCCACAAGAAAGAAGAAATTTAGCCCTCGAGACAGATGAGGCCCAGCAGACATGTAAAAGAGAAGAGGTGGAAGATGGAGGAGGAAAAGCGGAGAGGGAGTGGCAAACGATGGAAACGCAGGAAGTCGCCGCAGAGGGGGAGTGTGAAGGTAAAGAAACGCATGAAAAACCTGTGGAAACCAAAGAAAAAAGGGCAGACGACGAGGAGCAGAGCAGCACATCTTCTCCTCAGGAGGGTTTACTGTCACCAGAGGAGATTCAAAATGTAAGCACCGCAGCTCCTTTTCTTCCTGATACATTTGCTATTGTGCCTGTTAGAGCCAGAAAAAAAAATCACTGCAACTAACTGCTTAACTAACCACTCAGCTAACTGCTGCCACCCTGCCTGCCCTGTTTCTTCTCTCCCCTCTGTGCGCTGTAGGGTAATCACATGGAGCTTTACAAATCAGTACAGTTTATATCCACTCTTCTGGAGCAGGTGAGAATGAACTTGTTTTGCTGTGGCAGGGCAACATAGGGGAGAATACAGAAGATAATTGCCAGTCAAGATGAAGCTTAACTTCTTTTGCACTTTTTCTTCTCACACTGGTTTGATTCCAGAGTTTGGTTTGGCACTGCAAAACATCAGGTTTTACACAGACACCAGTCGGTTGTAAGAAAACACCTGTTTGTGTGTGTGTGTATGTATTGTAGAGGTATTCAGCAGTGTCCCTGCGCAGCATCACCACTGAGGTGCTGAAGGTGCTGAACGCCACTGAGGAGCTGCTGGTGGGAGTGGAGGGAGGAGACAACACCCGACTCTCCTCCACCTCCCTGCCCCCCAACGCCGACCCCAAGAAGCTGGATCAGCAGTTCTCCAGACTGGAGGAGAACGTAAGTTTGGCTTCATTTCAGTTTACATCATATTTACTGCACTTCTTTGCTGAAATTGTATTAAATGATTTTAGCTGATGCTTGCCACTTGTTTAGTGTGCAGTCATATACTCTGATCCAGGTCTATTCTTCTATCCATCACATGCATCACTATCTGCAGGGTCTAAAGACACAGGATTGATAGGATAAGGGCAATTAAAGATTCTCTTAAATATCTGTATAAATAAACAGAATGACAAGGTAACAAAAATAACAACAACTAAACTATTTGCAAATATAAAATACCTGGTTGTGAAGGAAAGCCTGTGTTGCACTGGACATGCTGCAGGTGTACGTGGCGGCTGGTTCGGTGTACAGTCTGGAGGCGGAGCTGAGTGACCTCGAGGAGTGTGCCAGGGGAATCTGCAGCTCCACGTCCGATATGGAGCTGTCCTTCCTGGAGGAGCAGGTGGCATCAGCAGCTGCCAAGGTCCAACAGTCTGAACTACAGGTGGGTTGAAGCTGGACATGCACCAATAGTTAGAGATGTAAGTGGAATATGAAGAGATCCTAAAAATGTTCTGCTGCTCATCATTAGACTTGAATACTTAGCTGGGTTTGGGAGCTGTGCGATGATGATTTTTGCCGTTGACGCAAAAGGTGTGTTCCATGTTGGAAAAGGTTTTTCCTCTGGGATGTATAATTGTGCTCTGCAAAATAAACTGGACTGAAGGAAGTGCTAGATGATAGGTCAGGGTGTCACCAAAAATTTATTATCTATGGAATAGATAGGAATGTGAATATCCGCAACAGATTTTAATGACGTCTTGACATTAGTTGGGGACACAGGGATCAGTATAACTAGATGTTGTGAAGTACTGCTTACAAATTAAACAACAACCTGACCAGTAGTGTTTGAGATGCCCACCTTGGAATAAACATGTACTGTGTTACTTGTTTGTGTTGCTGCTGGTGTAGATTTGTGACATCTCTGCCAGAATTGCTGCGTTGAAGAGCGCAGGCCTCAATGTGGACACACAGTCACGCTTCACTAAGACCAGGACCATTCCGGTTATGGTACAGTACCTGTGTGCATCATTAGACACTGTATCATAAGAGTTTACAATGCAACCAACCGAACTTTGTCAGACACCTTGTACACAAATAATTTATTAATTTCTATTCACTTTGTCACAGCCTATCACCCTGGACTCATCAAGACAGCTGAGGAGGCGATTACCTGCACCACCACTGAAAGGTAAGAGCCAAATCATTTGACCAAACACTGTTAACTTATTTTTAGTATTTTGCATTCATTTTCACATTAACAGTAATGCATATTTTCCCCAATTTGTTTGATTCTATCTCAGAAGACAAAGAAACCTAAATCAGGACCAGAGCCAGGACAGTTGCAGTACCTCCAACACAGCAGTGCCTTGACTCTGTGACTCCGCAGCCTACAGGCCAGTCTTAAATGATCCATTCAGATACCCTTTTGCCTTAATTTCATCCTACACTAAACATGCCTCAGATAATACGGGACACTACTACTGTATGTAGATTTTGTGTAGATATGCTCTATGTCACCGATCTTGTCAGAAATGTACAGTAGATGAAACGACTTTATTTTGAGATTGGAGACCAAACAGTTTTGAAATTTCATCAGCACTGATCAAGCTTATAAAGAGAAAGAGTAGGTGAACCCTCAGCTCACTATATGGCAGAACAAGAAAATCATTAACACTTGAGTTTTAAGACTTATATTTATAAAACAAGTAGATAACTCTGAAATTAATATATTACACAGTTTGTGTAAAAATAATTAATACTTTTTATAGACTTAATTTTAACAGCATTAGTTGTACATTTAACTTACGGATGAATAGCACTATACAAATAGTGTGCAGTGACTGAAGACAGTATCAGCAGTAGAGCTACTGGATAAAACCTTCATTTTACACTGCTTTTACTGTGTATAATAAATATACAGATCACACACACGGGAACAATTATAGTATGTTAGAAAAATGCTGCAAGACTGTATCTTGTCTAAAATTAATGCTATGGATAAACCTGTTTTCCATGGTTGTGGATGTTGTAGTGTACATATTTGTACAGCAATCAGTAAATGTTGTTTCCTGCCTTTATTTTTAAGTACAGAAAATAAAAGAATTTAAAAGCTGCGAACAGATGTTATGCTCTCAGACAAACCAGCAGTGGAAACGCTCTGCACCCTGTCTGACCCTCAGATGAAGGTGGGTGCAATGCTGAGGAATTTATACTGTATTTTTGAGATGAGGAAATAACACCCAAATATGACATTCCTCCTTGTGAAGTAGGTGTGGGAGCAAAAAAATAACGTCCGTCTTTGAGAGAAACGATCTCAAAACATTCTGTCGTAAACACAAGTGAATGTCCTGAGCAAAGTAAAAACAAGTCTCTATCCAAGTACTTTTTCTTTATGCATTAAAACAGTTCTATGGTTCACCAAGCCAATGCAAACATGAAGCCAAACTGCTGCATAAAATAATTTGTAGTTACAGTTTTCTCAGATGTTTAACATTTTCCTTTTTCAATGCTCAATTTCTGTCCTTAAAGTGAGATTGAGCGACAACTAAACTGAAAAATGTATCAGCATTCAAGGAAGGAATGCTAACTCACATAGAGAACCAGCTCTGTCCCCAAAGCCTGCTGGGATATGTAGTTTTGGTCAGGAGCTCTCTGAGACTAGGAAGCGCTCTCTCTGATCAGGAACTATGAATCCTTCTTTCTGTTCGCTCTCTCTTCTGTCTGACATGACAAAAGACTGTTTGGGGTCGATGACCACCGTGCTGTCTTTGTCCTGACCGGGAGCCTCCACCTCGGCGTACGAGGGGCGACCAGACCCCCGCCTGAACTTCATGATTGGCCAGCGGGTTGGCCGCCGCTGTGGAGGGTGGGGAGAATAACAAAATGAGTACACAAATGGGAATGCTAAAGAAAAATTTGCATATAGTATTGAGAAAGTTATTGTCAAATCAATATAAATCAGTGTTTTCTGAGCTGTATTGGGGAAAATAAACTGTATCATATATATGTGTGTGTATATACACACACACACACACACACACTATACCTACTTGCATGATGCTTCTTAAGTTCGGATTTTGCTGACGTCCTAAGAGTTAATTCAATTATGTTTTAGTACTGAGATTATAGCTAGTGATGTTGGTGTTGTACTGGACTTCATTATATTGATATACTGATTTGCTTCTAATATCCTTCCCACCTCGAACGGGAAAGACAGAAAAAATTAGAAACAGAATAGTGTAGTTCAGTACAACATTAATTTTCAAGTCTCTGCGTGTGATTTTAATTGCATGAGAACATGAACTGAAACCAGAAGATATAAAATCCAAATTAAAAAAAGCATGATTCTTCAGGGAGGTTGATTATTGCGAGCTCTGAGACCTCAGTTTATCCAAATGGTTAGTACAGATGTGGACAGCAGCTGTGTGTCACTGACCTCCATGAAGAAGAGGCTGGCGCTGGAGGTGGGGTGGTTGTACATGTAAACGGACAGGAGGACGGCTGCTGCCATGATGACCATCATCATGACGATGCCCACCAGGAGACCGATCTGCAGCCGCTCATCACGCTCTCCTGTGTTCTCCTTGTCTCCTGCTGTACAGGTGAGGGTGACACTCAGGGAGTCAGACTCAAGTTTCAAGCAAATCAGATTCAAATATGATGCTGAGAGTTGCACTGAAGGTTTTATGCACAAATACATAATCTCAGTAAAATATCTGTATTTTTAATTTTTAAATTCTTTTTTTTTTTTTTTTTTTACTAAATGCTGCACATTTGTAACTGAAATGGTAAAAAGATGTTTTCCTAAGTTGCAGTGCTTTGAGCTCTCAAATCCACTACAGATCAATATGTTTAAAGATACACACTGAGGCAGACAACAATGAATGACTTACGTGTTTCATTGATGTGCAGAGAGATCTTTGTGTCATCTAGAAAACAAAACAAAAACATGAAACATGATGGCACGACATTTAGTATGACAGCTGTCCTATGCATCCATTTTTTTAACTGTTTGTGGTGTGGGGAATCTAAAAACATCTCTGGGAAAATAATATTTTTACAAGTCTTACAATTACAAGAGAAAATCCAACAGTGCAGTAGTTTTTAAAGGCAGCAATTTTCATTCAACTTTCGTGTGTTAGCTGAGGGAATATAGCGCACTTGACTTCAGGTCAAATCTCATAAAATGCACACGTTAACTCCTCACGTAGAACACGAAAGATTGAGCCATTTGCAGTAAACAATTAGTTCACTTAGACAAATTACAATTAATACTACAAATAACAATCACGTACTTCTTCTGCTTAAGTAAAATATCAGTAAAGTAACTGCTATACTTTTGTCTGAGCAGGACATTCCAGTCCTTTCAGGTCACAAACAATAGCCACTGCAGCCAAAGATAACAGCCCTCCTATACTCTGACCCAACCAGGCCACAGAGTGATGCACATATATTGAGTCATCCTTCAGTAGCTGAGGACACTATGCAGTATTTAACATGGCGCTGTATATGCTCAGCTCTGAGCTAACAGAGGCCTGGGAAATAGCTGACCACTTGACCCTCACACTGTCGGACCTTACAGAACACACTGGGTGTGGATACTGTGCAACGACAACAAACATTAATTCAAGAGACGGTAATGACATCTGTCCTGCCCTGAGCTGTACAATGTCTGTCTGGATTGTTGGTTGTAGGATACATTAGAAAACAAAAAGAAAACTCAAGATTGTTCATCTGTCAGCTTACTCTCTGCAGGTTTGCTGGTAGGAGGCTGTGGAGTGGATATTCTTCTGCTTGTGCTGCTGTGTGTTGAGGGGTTGGTGACAATGGACGTCCTGCTGAGGGGAGTGGAGGCCATGATGGAGGTCCTCTGCTGCACTGCGGTCGCTGTAACAGGAGTGGTCGTGTGCGTCAGATGGTGAGATGAGGTGTTTGTGACGTCTGTTGTTTGGAGACACCGGGGATCCCGTCTCTGGGAAAAGAAACATCGGTATCATCATCTTTTGTGCAGAAAGACAGAAATGTAACTGAGTTCTATTCTGGGTAAACTGAAATGCAAAAATAATGAGAACCTCATCTGGACAGCCAAGGTCGACCCAGTCCTGCCGGTTACGATCAAAGCCACTGGAGCATCTGAGAAAATAAAAAATAAAAAAATAAATACAATTATATATATATAAATTTTTACACATATGAAGAATACGGAAAGGTTTAACTACAGCTTTATGTTTTGTTTACAAACATAAATCTATTTAGAAACATAAATTGATCCAGGTATGAAGTATATGAGTGACAAGTTTGAATCAAGTTTTCCAGGTTTTTCACAACCAAATTCTTTCTGTTTGAAAAACTTTTGCAGGCAGCTGCTATTTTTTATTTATCAGACAATGTTTAAATAAAAAGAAACTGATCTGAATAAAGGTGTGGACAACAATCACTTATTTCTTACTTATTGCTATTTATACTCCAGTAGGCAGAATGCAGTAAAAAACAAATATATGAAAACTTTTTTGTATATTTGTCTGAAGTTATCATCTGAGATCATTTTTGATATTATACTCAAAACATCTCAGATGTCACATGAGTTTAACTAATAAAATATTTCATCTTATACAGTACATTGTTTTACTGGCCCCAAAAGTTACATTATTTTACATTTTACACTTTCATAATATATATAAGTATTTTTCAAATCGTAGCTGCCATTAGCCATGATAGTCTATCTCTGCGTGTATTTTAATGGATTCCTAACATTTACATATTATTAAATTTCATTTTGAGGGATGTGAAGTCCTCTCAGTGGTATGTGCTCTCTGTGTGCTTTCCCAGTTTACCTTTGTAGCCGACTGCACCAACTGCAGTTAAAGCCAATCTGAGAAGTGACACATGGACCACAGCTGGAGAACTGCAGACATGCTGAGAATGAGGAAAACAGTGAGGAGTCAGGAGGAAGAGACAGCTTTGGCCTCTGGAAATTCATAACATCTACTATTATCGGTTTCTGTATATTTGCTAAATTTACAAAGTCACTTTTTTTCTATAATGTGATTGGCTCTAAAAAGTAACAGATTTTTAAAATGAATAAAATAAATGGAACTTATGAGAAGCAGGAGAGTGTGAAAACAATGTGCCATCAACTTACTAGGAAGAGGTAGCATCTCCACAGCTGTAGAGCTGGAGATTTTGGACTTGAGGATGTCGACTTTGTGATACTCATAGATGGTTCTCCTCCGAACATCTGGAAACATCAGAAAAGATCTGATGTCAGTTATTGGTGATATCTGAAATTTTGTTGAATAATTTGGCTGCTAAAATTGTGGCAAGAAAAATACTTTTGTAAAGATTTTACAGAACAAATCTGCCACTTACTGGGGATCTGCTCTATCTCATGAAGGACTACAAAAGCATCTGATAAGCCCACTTTGACAGGATGGTTCTCAGTGCTGATGTTGCTGATGTCAACAGGAATCTATGAAAGAAAAAGAAAGAGCTGATTAAACTGGTTCTGCATTAAAACGAGGATGGCATGAAGAAAATAGAAGTCACCTCTTTGTATGCAAAGACAATCCGTCCGTCACTGTGCAGTGCAGCCTGGAAGGTGAAAGTACCCAGACTGACGTCCTGGAGGTGAATCTGGTTCCACTGAACCACCAAGGCAGTCCCTAAAGGATAGACATGAACACACATGTGCACCCATGCACATATCTTTAGTAAAAATATTATACAGCAGATCCACAAATTAAAAACCACAATTGATGAAAGTAAAATGGGGGTAATGGAAACCCTGCATCTCTCTTACCATTATCAAAGTAAAGCACAGTGGAGTTTTTGGAAAGGCTTGGGTCAAAATTAGCCATCAGAGGGGCGATGTACTGAGTGGCTGTGAGCATCCGGTGAATTATATCCCCAGTGTAAATGAAACCTGCAAGAGACAAACATGCAGAGTTAGCATCTGTCATTTCATTTAATTCACGACATACATTCAATCCTGGTTAACTTATGAGACAATGGGCCCCTCCCTCCTACCTACCAGATATTTAAACTGCTTTACTCAGTTAAATCTTGGCCTAGCGTAACCTAAATACGCACTGTGCAATGAAGGGAAGGAATTAAAAAAACAGAATAAGAATTCACTTTGAAATCATATAATGTAGCTCTGTACAGTATATACGTGAGGCTCAAATTAAGACAACATCTCAAACTACAGTCTTATCATTCTGAGCTATGAAGAAGAGTCATCATGTGACTCACCTCCGGTTGCCACTGTGATTTCCCTTAGTATGTGTCCATAGAAAGGAAAGTCGAAGGAAAGATTCACTCTCTGGAAGCAAACGTAAGCAAAGTGCAGCAATGTAAATATGTAAAATAAAGCTTCACTGCAACCAAGTTAGAGTTAAATCATTTTTTTGTTCTAATATGGTGCATTTCAACAACAACTGTAATGCACTGATGGACAGTTCTTATTCCAGTAAGTCCAAGTAAACTATGTTGCCTTCTAAATATCCTCTACAGCTGCTGTTTAATTTGCATAAAAACACAGATTGTCCCATTTATTCATACGGACTGATTTCATACCTCAGCCTGTCTGTGGGTGCTGGACAGGAAGCCACGGACCTTCCACTCATCCTCCTCCATCTCATCGATGTTCACCCACAGCTCTTTACTGGCTGTGTCTCCAGGACTGTATATTTTAGATGTGTAGTAGGCGTGATCAATGTGCTGTGGAAAAATATGAGTATAGGTATTTAAATCCTTTAAACATACACTAAATATTCCGATCTATCTATCTCTCTCTTTTTTTTTTACTTTGTTTGCTCCATAAGTCTTCATATGTACACCTGATTCACAGTAGATTCCAAAAATGTTTTCTATTTTACATTGCCATATACTGGTCTATTATTCAAATCTCATTACCTTCTGGGAGATTAACTTTTAGCGGTTATACTTTAAAGTGTTCAGAAACACAGGCATACATGAATTAGATCTAATATTTAAACGAATATTAATTAATTAATTAATTTCATCTAATAAAATTTTCTTGGCTGTAGAAAAAAACCTACCACTATCTGTGTAGAATTGCCCATCAGCAGGTCTGGATCTGACTCTTCTGGTTGATGCTGGTTTCTGTAGTGGCCTCTCTTATCTGCAGCCCAGCCAGGGGCCCCGGACCGGGGCCTGGATGCCCACCTCCTCTCCCTGGGCCTGTGACTCCCGATGTTTACATGCAGCCTTCCCTCTGGAGAAGGCAGCCCCTGTGTGTCAGTACGGTAGACTCCTTAGGAATCAAAGACGAGGGAGAGGGAGATAAGTTGCTGCTGTCATCATATCTTTGTCTTAATGTGTTTAAACTGTTTAAGAGGAGCTTTAGTTTAGTTTATGCCATGTCATGACCATCAGAATCAGAATCAGAATAACTTTATTAATCCCCATAGGGAAATTCTTACTGTTACTTGCAACTCCCAGTTGAAAATGAAGAAAAGAGGAAAATTGCATAGTGTGTGGTAAGAGAAAAAAAAATTCTAGAATAAGTGAAGTGAAAACAAAATAAAAGTATAGTATAATATAATATAATGAAATCATAATCAACATCTCTCTAAAACAGCTAAAATTACAACTGAAAATCGTGCAGAACCCCCTCCTCGAACATCTCAAACATCAGTAAACTGATTCCTGCATCATCTTCTCACAAGCAACAGGACATAAACAATCCCTCATCCTGTGCCATGTGGCAAACATGTGCGGCCACCCCGTCTCTCTACCCCTCCAGTGACAACAGTGCGTCCTAACTTCTCTCTTCACAGCGGAGGGTGAAAGCATGCTTCGCATTCTTCACACCAGCAGGTCCGGGACCAGGCATGTGAGGCCGGACAGCAGTGGGTGTTGTGTCTATATTTCTGTCACAGGGTGGCCCCGTGGCTCCAGAGGCCACATAACCCTCCACCTGTGTGTGTGTTGGTGTGACGTGGGCTGTGCACTGATGCTACATAATCTCTAGTAGTGCAGATATCAAGAATACAGAGCAGCTCTGCTGGTAACAACAGAAATTTTATCAGTAGTTGCTGCTACTGCCACTGCGGAGCTGCTACAGAGATTTAGTTGAAATGCAGAGTTAGTAGACCAGTAAAAGTCAGATGTATCACGGAGTTCGACACAGCTTACCAGCTGTGGCTGTAGCATAGTCCTCCGTTGCCTTTTCATTAAAAATAAATAAGATGTTCCACAGAAAACCACAAAGACCGCCAGTCAAAGCAGCAGCATCGCACCTGAACCTGATTACACCGTTAGTCAGATTCTCTATCAGCTCCTTCAAAATAAAAATTCCCCACCTGGTGGCTGGATGTGTTAGTACAAACAATCATAGATATACATGAAAGTGAATATTTCTTCAACAGTCACAGCAAGAGAAAAAGTATTTATTTTACAAGGTGTCTTTCTAAAGTGAGAATTAGTACCTGTTTAAATGATATTCGTTATCCATCAGTGGTCTAAATGTTATCACTCATCCAAGAATAAAGACACGTGAAAACACTGAGTACTAAACTGAATACTAATACATTTTAGGATATATATCTCAATCACAATCATTGCTTTTAGTAGTAAACATATATATCTTTGCGGATTAAGCATAATAATTTTTATGACTTACCACCGGCAGATTTCAGCTTCATGAAGCTTATTTGAAACTGGAAAACAATGACCAGTCCTGTGATGAGATGAACTGTCTTTGACACGGTCACCGCCATCCTTCCCCTCACTTCGTTAAAGCGGCTCCAAGGCGCAAAGAAACACACGAATAAGCGCAACGTGTGTTTGCGCCAGTTAGTGACTGGGAACCTCCAACGTCTCACTGCAGGCAGCTGTCAATTTACATAAAAAGAAAAAGTACCCACTTGTCTAGTAAGGAAAAGGAAAATAAACCGGGCAAACTATTTTCGTAACACAAAGTTTCTCGTCATGTTAAACTTTTGTCCGCAAACACAACGGTGCGCAGGTTCAGCTCTGACCGGAATGAAACGCTGCTGGTGATGCCTGTCCTCGCAGAAACCCCGCTGCCTTCAGGTGATGTCGGATTTGTCAAAATTGTAGGTCCAAACACAGAATACTATTGTATCCACATAAACGGTGCACGTCTTACATTATGTTCTTTTTGCAGAAAAGAGGGAGGAGACCAAGTAACTGACTAAGCCCATCATTTAATGTGAGGTCAAATAGACATTATCTGAATTTCTAAATCATAGCACCAAGCTATCTGTAATGTCTTTTTTTTTTTAACAGTAAAACTTTCTGAGAGTCCTTGAACCATACAGAGTTCAGCGTGGTTAGGCTCTCTCTTAAAATTTCCATCAGGATATGAGAGGCAAGTGAAGGCAGCAGAAGTCCCTCATGTAATACCAGCTTTCTCCACTCGATGTCGCTGGATCATGGATAGTGTAATGATTTATAATTAAGACTTGCTTAGAATCCCATAATTATAAACTGTGACAGGATGAACAAACACACAAAAAGTGGATCACAGCTACAATAAACCTGTGAAACTAGACACGCGGATATCATTAGAACACTATTGTCCATAATCTGTGTAAATGGAGGAGTAATATGATTGGTAAATTAAAGATAGCATGCACCATCTTTATGCATGAAAACAGAGCTGTGTTTTTGAGTATTTGATGGCCAGCATAAGTACAGCATCAGGACATAAACGGCAAAATATTAGTAATCAGAGTGATAGAAAATAGCTATGCTGTATTTTTAAATTGAACCTGGAAAGCAACTGGTAAAAAGTTTTAAAACAAAAGCAGTGAAGTAAAAAAAAAAAACAAAATACAATGTAATATGCCTCTGACTTATAGAGAAGTACAAGTACAAAGCAATGTAAAATGGAAATTCAATTAAAGTACAATACTTGGGTACATGTGTTTTATAACTTTCCAGCACTGGCCATGTTTTTTGAATGAATCTGTGCAGCCCGCTGTGGTCTGTTGAGTGCAAAGCACTTAAACTTGCTGAACAGAATCCAGATTGATGACAATATTATTTTCGAAAAATAATCATATTCCAATATGCATAGCTTTGTGTATTAAGCGTGAAATGAAACCATGAATGAAACATATATACAGTATCCTGTTTTTTTTAATGCAAGAATGCAATACCCACAAGTCGATTTCTAATGGATGATACACTGAAGAAATAAAACAATACAAGAGCACTTCAGGCCTATAACTCGACAAAGACCCAAGAGTATTGTATTAAGGAATGGGTTTCAAAATCTGCTCCTAATATTAGAAATGGCAACACAGGTAAGGATGGAAAAGAAATCAAATACAAAGTCTCTTTACACTGAGTCAAAGGTTTAAGCTGCCAACTCAATGGAACAATTTAAGGGATAAATTCATGCTGGGGGGAAAAAACAACAAATAAGCTGTTTATTAAAAGGTGTTAAATGTGACTTTTTGATAAAATGCAATATATACTGAAAAGGCTGGCATCCTCCAACATGTATTTAGTGCCACTGGTTCACTCTTTCTAAAGTTCCATTGTTTTTTGCTCTTATTCCTTTGTGTATCTTTCGTGCTATTTTATAACTAAAGGATGTGTCAAATATTCAAAAGGAAAAAATAAGAATAAAGGCCAAATAAACCTGGAAGTTTACTAAACAACACGTTGGATTTTTATTTATTTATTTTATAGGGATAATTTGACATTTTGGGGACAATATCTTGCTAAGAGCTGGATAGGACTGATACCACCCATGTCTGCCTGGTAAACATGAAGCTACAGACAGCAGCTGATTAGCAGAACTTGTAGCTGTAACTGTAGCACAAAGACAGTAAACAGCTAGCCAGTCTGTTACTGCACCCACTCAAGAAACTGCCCAAGACACCACCCCCCCACCCCTTTAAAACCACGTCATTATGACACTTTTTTGGATGGATTAAGCAAACAAAATATTATGTATCAATGACCGAGCTTTAGAGGTATTGGTAGGCTGATCTGAAACCATTAATTCTCACATTACTCTCTACCAAAAAATATATATATCAAATAAGTATTTTCCCCATAATGTCACGTTATTCCTTTAAGATTGATTAAGACTGTCATCTTAGCACCAAGAATACCACTGGCATTAGCATGGTCTCATTTGTCTCAACTATATCAGGATATCAAAATTATTTCTATAATGATTTGTCCTTGTGTATAAATGACAGCACCTTTAATTAAACAGTTATTTGTGTCAAAGATGTGGGTGGAATGAAAAAAATCAGGAGGGCAACCTTCGCCTTAAACACTCAACATTTAAGAAGCTCCACTTCAAAGACGAGAGTGGCATTTGCTGGGATGATGGGTGGGTATCCTCTGCTGCCGTATGCAAAGTCCGGCGTGCAGGTCAACCTGGCCACCTGGCCAAGGCTCATCTGTTGAGAAGATAAAGACCAAGTTACATAAAAGGTAATAAGGTGGTTTTAATACTGAGTAGATAATTTTTCTTTATGGCATCTGTTACAGAGAGTTACACAACAGAGGCAGAGACATCCCGGCTTTAAGTCCCTAGTATGCATCAAGATCCAGAAACACTGTTGTCTAGATTTTCCATCACATAGCAATACTTGTTTGTCTGCTAAATGCCGCTCTTAAACTCTTAACCATTTTGTAAGTCACACCTTCTGTTATAAACTGAACTGAGACACTGTTAGACAGTCTCTCGGGCTTTGAAAATCTTCTCCCGAGAAATTATACAACTGTTTGCAGAGCTGGCCAGTTTATCCAGATAAGGTTGCATAATATATAAAATGTCTATACAACATACAGTGATTTGGCCCCTTCTCTTTTTGCACAGTGTTTTGGATTTCATTTTAAATGGATAAATTTGCCATTTTTGCCCATAAATCTGACAATGTGAACAGTTACATTATATATGAACCTGCTGCAGGGCAAATGCTGTCTCAGGTGGCCAGCTGGCTCTGGCAATCGTGGAGTGAATCTATCATTGAAAGTAAACCGATTTTGATGTGTAAAATCAGTGGATTGCCCCTTCAAAATTCCTCTCCTTACCTGAGCTACACCTTCATCCCAACCACGAATTACTTCGCCCGCTCCAAGTTTGAACTGGAAGGGCTCGCCCCGGTCCCTGGAGGAGTCGAACTTTTTCCCATTTGTCAGCGTGCCTGTTCAACAACACGCTGTGACGGTTAGTCAATTCAAGAATTAGCTGATCAATGATTAATTAACAGCAACTTCTAAGGCAAAAATGCCGAACACTCCCTGATTTCCACTTCTAAAATGTAAGGATCCAATTCTCCAATAATCTGCTGCAGCCATACGCCCTATGGTTACATAATGCCTCCACAAATATTACATCTCAAGCGTGTTTGTAGCACTAAAATACAGCATTGTTAAATTCATTAATCGGTGCACACACTGAGGCAGAATTACACCGGTTAAGGGATAGCTCGACAGTTCAGGTTGAGAAGATCGACACCTCTGTCGTGTCTGTGCATTCATGTTCAAGCTACAGCCAGGATCCCGTTAGCACGGTTTAGCTTAGCTCAAACACAGGGCATATGGGGAAACCGCTGGCCTGGATCTGGCAAGAAAAATGTTGATGTTACATTTCGGTTTTAAAGAAATTACATAACGCGTTGACTGGTGAGCGCTGGTTAGCAGACGAACACAGCCAGGCTATCCGTTTCCGCTCTCATTTCCAGCTAAGCTAAGCTAGGCTAGGCTAGGCTATAAGATAGGCTATAACGTTAGCCTCATTCACACGAGTGGCAACGATCTCCTCGTCTAATTCTCCGCAAGAAAGCAAATGGGCATATTCCCCAACCGCGAAACAATGCGATTTCAATTTAAAATCGAATAAAGGCATATACTTGACCGGGTAATATCGGCTATTTCAAGTAAAAATGGGTGAATGAAGCCTTTCACCGTGTCTTACCAACGTAGTGCACGGTAACAGTCCTCCCTCTTTGCGGAAAAGTCGCTCCTAAAGGGAGAAAACGTTGGTTTAAAATGCTGTATTTTAAAAAAACGAAAAATATAATATTAAAACATCGACATATTAAAATAATAATAATAAAGAAAACCTCACCGTCTCCTGGTCTTATGGTATCCACTTGAACTCCCATTGTTCTTTCCGTGCAGCTCTCAGACGCTTCCTGCGGCTCCCTGTGCGACTTCAGTCACATGTAAAAGGGGTCGGTCCGTTCAGCGTAACATGTCTCACATGGTTTACAGGGCTTGTCTGGCTTTAAGCAATGTCTGCTGTTTTTTTCTGCTTGTGGATATATGTGTTCGCATGTCTACGTTTGTCTGAAAGGGGAAAAAAATATGACTGCGACCGAGCGATAGGGAGGCTTGTACATCCCAGCTCTTGGCGTCTAATCTCCCAAATTCATCCGAAATTATACGCAGGAGCGGCGAAGATGTACCTGCATTTTATGGTCGTCTCCAAAAGCACTTAATGTTTAACAACCTGCGCCCTGAAAAAACTGAAAATTTGGATTTTGTAAGAAAAAGCAGAATTCCTCAGTTTTTTTTTAACTCCTACTCACCAATTTAGAAATAAAAGGTGTTAATCTTTTTCTGACTTAAAATGCTCTTAAATGTGAGCGAGCTCCAGAGTTCTCCTGAGCTGTTAAGAGCAGATTGTAGATGACAGCAGTACAGAAACAGAGCCAAGCAATCCCAGACTCAGTTGACAAAAAGGTAACTTTAACATAGTTCCCACTTGTCAGATGCAAGGACTTGCTGCTTTGAGTAATTTTAGTTTATTTATTTATTTATTTGGAAAGAGCAAGCATTTGTCACTGTGGGATAATTGTGATGGTTTCATAAACCAAACAGTCAATTGATCAAGGAAAATGAAAACAATATTTTCTTAGAACTAAAACACTATAAACTTTTGGCACAACATGTATTCTCACTGAACTGCCATCACATCCCTTTATCCATTTTTCTCAGCACAATGACATGAACATTTCATCTCTTAAATAAATGTTAGTGGAATTAAACTACCTTGTACACAGGCATTATTTACAAATTGGTTATGGGGTATCTGTTTTACTATAACTATTAATCTGGACTATGATCTGGATTAAGCATCAGATGAAGCCATGGTGGTGTCAGGCGACGGATCATACAGCTTGTTGAAGAAAGAAAAGTCAGATTCAGTTCCATGTTCCGTGCCCTGGGAAGAAAAACATCTTTTATCATCTGTGTTTTTTGGAGTCAAGACAAAATGCTTGGTTATCAAATCCTCTCTTACTTACATCTATTTTGCAGTCAAAGAGGTCAAACATAGAATTCTGGTCAATTACGTCGTTATTCATAATTGTCGACTGGTTCCTAAAACACACAAGCAGAAATGTCAGCCAACAACATAAATGATAATTCTTCAATGTTATTATGCATATTATGTTAATTATTTATGCATTTCAATCGCCGTGTACATTGCACTACGTTTCCTGTTCAGCATAAAGAGAAACACGGAGATGATGACTCCAGCCAGCAGAGTCAGACCAACTGCGAGGCCTATGGACAACATATCTGCAGACACAGAGACACATGATGATTTTACATGAGCTTATACATTAGAGAATGATTCTTTCTTTTTCTAATTTCCTGTAAAATACCCCACAGTAAAGTAGTTATGATAGATGCTCAGTTGAAGTAGCTAAGGAGGATTTCAAGTTACCACTGTTGCCATCAGGAGGGTTGATAGGGGGATCTGAGTAGCAGCCGCCAGGGAAGATGGAAATGTCATCAAGAGCAGCATCCCCACCTGTATTCATCCCCCTCTGATACGCAAACACAAACTGTGACAAAAAATTTAAAAAAGAAAAAAAGGGGGCGGGGGGGCGTCAACTTCAGCACATGAATGATAAAATTCAAAGAACACACAAGAAAACAGTTCTTTAACTGGTTAAAGTAAAAGCTTCTATACTTGGTCAGAGGACACATTTCCCCCCCCCACTGAAATGAAGCTGTTGCATTTCAGCTGTAGTTTATTAGAAAACAGTTCTGTGTCACAGAACATACAATTTTTGGGGGGAAGTTTTGTTTCTGTAAATATGGATCCAAAACCGTGCATGGTGTTTTAAGTGTATGTGTAGTTATTGACTGTTAATCCAGCAAACAAAACAACTACAGCAAGAAAAGCTTGACCATAGACTCTGACAAAACAAAAAACCTGACTTTTTCGTCATAAAACTATTTGCATTTGCTCTGATGAAACCTATCATTACCCAGAATGCTTCTTCATGTTTAACAGACACACTAGCCATCCGCCACTTGTCTCCCTTGTTTCCCGTCTCAATCCACTTCAGAATCCCCTCTTCGTTGCCACCAGTATGCATTTTTCTATGGGACAGGACATTACCAATTTAAATTAGGGTATTGTAGCAGTTAATTAATACACAGTTCATGTTTAATGTTGCTCCCCCTCAGATGTTAACAGTTACCTGTCATTTACATAAACTCTGAGAGTCCCAACATGGCTGCCATACATGTGGTACCAGAATTTGAGACAGTGCCCTCTGGTGGACGGCTGGAACACATCACTAATCAGGAAGGACGTGTCTCCCCACTCACCCACTGAGCTGTCCACATACAGATAGTAACCTGGTGGAAGCATCGCAAGAGACATCAAAAATATAAATGACAAGAAAAGCTCTTATATTTATTTTATTTTAAGTGGATGTAGTCAATATCATTTTGAACAAGTATGTGCAGGTGGTCTGCAGCACTAAAGCTACAATATTGCACATTTCACTGTCTGATCAGACTTGGTTTTGCTGGTTTTAACTGTACTGATACTATGATCCATGTACTATGTAAATTATTACCAACCATGTTTTGAGTTGGTGGTGTGATCAACACTGGGTCCGGTGTGGGGGTTCGGAGAGGCTCCTCTGCTGCGGAGCCAGTCCCCCTGGTCGACTCCTCCACCAAGGTTGCTCCAGCTACACATGTTGCCCTCAAAGTCACAAAATCCAGGAGGTGGACACTGAGCGTCCGTCAGCTGTACATCATCAAAAGCCATGTCTCCCTCCTGGGTGGGGCCGGCCTTCACACCTTTCACCACAATCTGAAACAGAAAGCAACATGATGATGGAAACTGCTCAATGGATATACAGAAAGTTTTAGATATCATTTTAGTCTTAGTACTCACTCTGTAAGGCTGAACCCGGGGCAGCAGTGAAGCCTGGGCGAACCTCCATAGCCGACCCTGGTCTCCTGTCTGAGAGAAAATCAGGGCTTCCTTCCCTTCTTCACTTTGCTGGTAAACATTCAGCGTCCCCATGCCTTTACCATACATGTGATACCACAGCTGCACACAAGCTCCTTTGCCTGAAGGACCATAGGAAGGAAAAAACATTTTTTTGTGAAATATTACACCAATTAGCCACAGCAGCATAACACTGTCACTGTTAAACCCTTTACCTCGGTAAACTTTAGACTGCTTAGTTATTTGAGTTTTCTTTAGAGAAAAGTAGATCTCAAAGGAATTGGCTGATGACAGTGGAGAACACACTGGCGGCCCTCTGACCTGCAGGGTACAGTGGTGAAGACATTGTGGCTGTCTGGCCAGCACGGTCAGCAACAGACGAGGGCAGGTAGTAGTAATGACCCGCGGGTGTGTTGGTGGTGTGGTCGGCGTCTGGACCCGTGTTGGGGTTGTGAGTGGAGCCCGACTGTCGGACCCAGTCAAAGTCATCAGTGGTCTGCTGCTGCCAGTTACAGCTCCCCTCCTCAAAGTCACACAATTCTACAAGACAGTATTTTGGAACAGATTACAAAAATAGCATAAAACGTATGCATACATGAAGAATAAAAATGGTTGTTCATATACAGTTTGTCTTTTTCCTGTTTTTTTCTTTTAGTTTAGTAATCATTTGTCTTTGAGTTCTGCACTGCCAGGAAATTATGACATCCATCCGTTCGATGATCCTTCAAAAGTAAAAAAAAAATGCTGACCAAAACCAACAGGTGTTCCTGAGCATGTCTGATTCACAGCCACAAGCATATTTGTAAAGACGGAAATTTTGGAACATTGCTCAAACAGGAAGAAATTTACTAGGAACTAGTTTCAGCTGCAGATTTGGTGCACTGGTTAGTACGTACGGCTGCAGTTTATTTTGTGTTCACTGAAATGAAGGAACATGTCACCCAGTGTAATAGTGTGGCTCACTGATGTATTTTAAACAGTTTTTTGGACAACAATGGAGGTCTGTGGCATAAAACAATCAGCTGATTCAGGCTTTGGCTACACAGACAATACTTGTTAGTAGGATCAGTTCACTGTTGGTTTTGGTCTCTTCATGGGATTCTCTGAGAATAAGAAAAATATAGAATATCACCAGACTTATCCTTTAAAAGTGCAGTATCAGAGCCAACAACATGCAACTTAAGAATTTGCCGTCCAATTGAAAGATGTGTCAAAACATTTGTCTGGTCCACAACTGATCAGATAGAAATGGCCAGAAAAACAAAAATAAATGAGGGGTAAAGAAGGAGACCCACAACATTCAAGTCATTTAGAGCAAGCAGGAAGAAGATATGGTTGAGAGGATATGTTTCACTGGGGAGACTTAAAAACGTGACTTGACTTCTTCTCAGTCTTTTACTTGCAGTGTGAATCACTTAAAAAAATTGTCAACAAAGCATTACAGTGTTACAGTACAGTCGAATAAAAATGTGTTCTTCTTCAAATTCATCTTTATTACCAGAGGCAGGACACGGTCCAGTGATAAAGGAGATGTCATCAATGGCTATGTCTCCTGCCTCTCCTCCCACGGTAGCCTCCAAAATCACTTGGTGGACTTTCTGCAGTGTCACGTGGCTCTGAACCAGCAGCCACTCATCCCCTTGATTTCTTGATTTTTGCCACACCTACAGGAAAGAAAGGAGGCTGATTCACTCGTCGCAATGAGGATGTGAGGAGGTTTTTGCAACACCGCAGTATGCAAACGGTGCAACTTGCACTCAGTAGACCATGCATTAATGTCATTTTGCAATAAGCATTTCACAATTATCTGAAAAGTATAATAACAGAGAGAAAACACAGTGGAAATGGCCACAAATATTTCTCAATCATCCTCACAGCCGTTTTTCTAACACTGTAGTAAAGGGAAGTAATGTGTTCAGACACAAACTGAATCATTAATGGAAAAAAAATGTGGCCTTCGCTGCCCTCCTCGATCATCTCTGTGTTTTCCATGCAGCAAATTTGATTAAACATATCATGAATCAAGAAAACTACTAATTCCATGCCCGTTTTACCAATTTTTTCTTCATGGGATCAGCTGTTTGTAGAAGCATCCTCAAAGAGCCCACAGCTGCTCCGAACATGTGGTACCAAAATGTGAGGCAGTACCCTTTTTCTCCAGCAGGTGGCAGCAGTGAAGACTTTAGCTGGGCCATGTTTCCCTTCACACTTGGTGGGGAACTCTTGATGTAAAGGTATTTCCCTGTCAAACAAAATACAACAATGATTCCCAACCTTAACGCTTAACACAAAGAACTGTCTACTTGCAGCTCCCTGCATTTATCTCTGAGTTGTGAGGGCTTCAGGCTTCAAGCAAAGTGTGACGTTCATTTGAACATGTTTCCTAGGCTTCAAGAGGTGAAACTATCCAGTATTTTACTCTGAAAAAATAAATCCCCAGAAAATATTAGTAGAAAAGAATAAAAAAAAAAAGACCAGAATTTAGGTGGAAGAATTTAGCTCTTTTTGTGTCTGGACCCAGGAAATCATCTTGTGGCCCCTTAACTATTCTTGCAACCCCTTTGCCCCCACGCTGGGAACCACAAAAACTGCTACTGCTTGGTGAGCATCTATGTTTTACTGTCAAAGGCTGACGACCTTATCATTTTTAAAGAATTCTGTATAACATCTGAATGTAGAAATAAAATGCTAATATCCTCACAAATAAAAAGATGAATTCAGAAGAGCAGGAATTGATCACTTTTCAGTTTAATGCACTCAGGGGTTTTGGTGCTTGTCTGGTCTGGAATGACTAGTATGACTGTTTAACTGACATTACTGAATCAGTTTTCTGCCTTCATGACACTGTATTTCCGTTAATGATCACTTGTGGCCACAGTGGCTGCAATTCAGCAAAACGTACAAAGGTTGATTTTAAAGAAAAATTCTCAATACAGGAAATAACACATATAGTTATCTGTCTAATGTTTTAAGAGACTGCTTGCGCAGAAATTTTAGCATTGTTATGACCTTTGCCTGTAGTGTGGTCTCCTGCAGGCCCGGTGTTGGGGGTTTCACTGGGACCCGATTTCCTGAGCCAGTCCAACTCATCTTCAGCCCCCTGCACCCAACCACACAGACCATCTTCAAAAGAACAGCCATAGGCAGACAGGGCTGAGGAGGGAAACAGAATGTCAAAATTAGCCAACTTTGTTCACCAGTAAGTGTAGGTTCAAAAATACGACCCATATCTCCACGACTCACTCAAAATCAACTGTAATGTGTAATGTTGAACAAAACCTCACTTACCCGGTGGCTTGTAAGATTTTTCACAATTTAGAAAAGAGATATCATCCACAGCAAAAATGTGATCTCCAGTGGTCGTGCCTCCCTGAGTCGCTTTATTCATGCTACTAAATAAAACCTGAAAATACAAATTATCGCATTAGTTCTTTGGCAGGATCAGTATCCCTAATAAAAATAATAAAATGAAATGCTACATTTTACGGCACTGATGGAGCAAAGATGATGTTAGAAATGTTATTCACTTTCCAAACTTCACACATCATCCTCACCTTCATGAACACCCTACACCACTGACACTGCTGATTTTCACATCCCATACTTTGTATTGAATTTGCTATTTTTCCTTAATAAAGTTGTGTGCCTCCCTGTTTGTCATGGCCTTATAAGCCAGGCTGTGACAGCAATATAACAGAAATATTTGGATAATTTTTCAGACATATTCAGCAACATAGCACATACAAATAAAAGTGTGACAACAGAATTGCACATAATACTTTTAAAAAATCACATTCAGATATATTACATTTTGTATGGAAAATTTTTGATCTCCAAGCAGTTTAATTATATAGACGGGTGACATTTTTAAGATGCACATTTCTATGTGTCCCTTGAATAAAGACTCAAATGTAAACGTTCGACTGTTTAGTGGATACGTGAGCATACACCTTATAAGGCTGCTGGTGCAGGCCTAGAAGCAGCGACTCTGCAGTCCAATGGGAGACAGTGTTGTGACTGCGTGACCACAGGATTGCTTCACTCCCCTCAGCCTGCTGCATAAGCACTCTGAGTGACCCAGCACTCTCTGCACTGATGTGGAAGTGAAACCTGGGTTCAGGAAAGAAAGAAGGAAGAAGGGGAGAGTGTTGGATACGGAAGACAGTTTGTGGAAGAAAGACGGGGGAGGAGGGGAGCATTGAGCAATTCATGCAAATCTGTATCAAAACAAATATTTTACAGACATTAGGGAAGATAGTAAGAGATATGTGACCAACAATGCCATGGTTATCACTCACAGAATCTGGCAGTAGGGGGATGAAGAGAGAAATGGGGGACTCTGAAGCCGGGCCTCGCTTTGTGTGGACCCCTGACTGAAATCCACTCTCATGTAGTAGCCTGCGAACAAGGGACGAACATCCTGAATCAACCAAGCTGACTCCTACTCCTACTTCAGCATGTCACCCCTCAATCAGCAATTCAGTCAATAAGCCACTAAAGTCACCTGACTCTGTAGTGTGATCAGTGGGTGGCTTGGTGTTGTTACTGGCTTTCTGTCTCTGCCACTTGCTCCGTCCTTCACTAGTGTCAGTCCATTTGCACTGGTCCCTCTCAAATGTGCATGGACCTGAAATGACAAGAAAGAGAAAAAAAAAAACATGAGTAATACTGCTGGGAAAAGAGGGCTGGTGAACATTGGTTCATGAATCACAGGATGTTAAAAAACTTGTGAATAATTTGCTTTTGCAACATTTTGTGTCTCATTTAAACAATTAGTTTTGTCCAACAGTGAAGGTCACACAGGTATTCTGTTGCTAATACGGTTTAACCGATCTGAGTCTGTCTGGCACGTCGACATCTCTGTGGCTGACTTTGATATTTAACACAATGAGAAAATTTGTACAAATTCATTTTGTTTTTGCCTTTTTAGTCCTTCACAGCTGTGTTAGCATGTAGGAAAATATTCTCTACTTCTTCTCTTTTCTGACAATCACATTTCAACAGCACTATTTTTGTCTACAAGTGGTGCAGAATCTTTTTTGGTACCTTAACATTAATAGAACATCTCAGGCAAATTCAGTAATCCACAAGATGTAGAACTACTGTCTGTCAGTTTTCTATCAGATAACTAAAATTTTAGTTGCGATTGTTTTATTTCTCTTTTTGCTGAGATGTCTTTATAAGCCAATAATCACACAGGCAGATTTTTCATTCAATATAACATGATAATAAGTTCTCTTATCTTTAAGAAATACTGTAAGATGTGTCATCTTATGGCTTGCATGCACTACATTCTTTCACAACCAGTGATTACACGAGTATCTGTCCACTGCAAGTACAAGCTGTTATTTTTAAACAAATAATCAACTTGTCTCTTTCTCCCCTACTGAAGAGCGAGAGAGCTACCACTCCGCTTTACTTTCCATCTTTTTGCCTACTAATGAATAAATCTGAGTAAAAATGAAAGGCCATTAAAGATGGAGACAAGAAAATGGTGAAAGCAAGTTAACTAAGAGTCTCTACAGCCTGTTTTAGATCGATGCAAAGTGCAGCCCTCACCACAGCCATCCTCGTCCTCCCCCTGAGGGCAGTCTGGATGATAATCACACTGTAAGGTAGCCAGAATACAAACATTTCCAGCTGATGCCCAACAGAAAAACTCATTATCCTGCAACACAAAAGACAGGGAACATTAACCATGTTGCATTTTCAACAATTTCATAGACTTGTTTTATGGAATACTTTTTAAGTTTCACAGACTCTTGATATGTTGAATTGTTTACCTGACAAGGGTTGACTGGTGCAGTTGAGGTTGAGGTTGTGGCTAGAGAGGTGGGTGCGTTAGATGAAGTAGGTGGGGTAGAGGTGGGCCATGTGTCAGGGAGATCGTTGTTATCAGGGTCAAATACACACTCTTTGGAAAAAGATATGTCGTCCAGTGCAACCAGCCCTCTGTGACCGTTCCCATGCTCATATCTGAAGACAATCTGAGAAGATACCAGACATTCTGACCTTGTTTCTACCTATTATTCCTATTCCTACAATACAACATAATTGTTAAAACACAACATAATTAAATGACCATAATACAGTCAAAAATCAGTAGAACCTACTTTTTCCAGTTGTTCAAGCTAAAACTATTTTCTGTAACTTTCAAGTTGTGAAAGCCCATGACATGAATCTATTTTAAAAGCTTGCTTACCAATTTCTGGCTCATATGACAGCGTTAACTAATCTGGGAACATTTTCATAAATGAGGCCCTGGTTATCTAAAGCATTTATCTGTCATCTAATTAAGTGTCTGTGTCCTCACTGACCTTGCTGTTGGCTGACGAGGAGAACATGACCTCTGCTCTCTGCCAGCTGTAGCTCTGTGAGTTTTTCCTGAGCCATAACAATCTGTCTTCACTGCCGGACCGTAGTGTCCTGGACTGGGCTCTGAGTCCGGCTGTGGCATCATCGAGGCTGAAGTAGAAGAATCTCACCTACGTAGAGAGAGTGTGTACCGCAACAGTGAGATAAACATAAAAAAGAAGGTGAGAGTGTTCTTTAAAAAAAAAAAAAAAAGCCGTGAACTGTGATCAACCTGCACGCTCGGTTAATGATGTACTGCACATTTACAGAGCAGAGATAAGCATGAGATAGAAAATAAAAGCTAAATAATCAGACTTTTGTGACACTTACTACATTACTTCAGCGGCCAAGATTATTTCTAGATATATGTGCTTTTTGTCCATGGATGAATGGAAAATTGTGAAAATAATGACTAATCCGTAACAGTTGTTAGAGTAGCTGTATTGTTCCCAAATATGTGGCACTGCCACTTATTCTGAGATTTTTTTAAAACCTCCACATAGAGGCTGTTATCAAAAATGTAGAAAACCGAGGTCTGGAGATTCCTTATTGGTCCACACACTGTTTTTTAACCTTTGAATGTCAAGAAAAAACTTATCAACCAATTGCTGTGACCTCTTTTGAATAGTGCTGATCTTGTATATGATAATATTGTCCACCTTTTACCCTTATATGTTATCAATGATAGTTAATGTAGAGTCATTTTGAAATGTCCCTTTCACAACTGACTTTGTAATGTGTATAAGGGTTATACATTTTTTTTCACTATTATCTGTTTTTGATTTCTGTTTTTCTGTCAGGAACCTGACACGAGATCTCGTGCATCTCAAGAGGATTTCTTTGCAAACAATCCATTTGAGCAACATACAGTATACTCACGGTGCAGTTTAAGCTGGGCAGTAAAGTTTTGGAGACAATCTCTGATGTCTGGTTCTTCTCGCTCAGGAAAGTCTCAGGTATAATATAGTGACCTGTATAATAAGACAATAAAATAGAAAGATGTATGGCGTTACTGATTACAGAAGAATTAAACATAGGACATAAACTATCTAGCCAGTCAAGTTATTCAGAGTCTAAACCCTTCATCCCTTTGCAAGTGGCTCAGAGAGTCTAATACCTGCAGCAGAGTTTTGGGTGTGATCCCTGGGAGGCCCATGGTCAGGCCAGGCTTCCAGCCCTTTGCGATGCGTCCACTTAGCTCCAGGAGTGTCCACATCACTCTCTGCCCACGAACACAGGCCCTGTTCGAAGCTGCAGCGCTCCACCACACCTTGTTCTTCTACATTTTTTTTATCACCACGTAACAGTGAAGTGAAAGAAAGAAAATAACTACACATTATAAACTAGTACTCAAGAACATCCACCTGTGAATACATTATACATAAACAATTATATCCAGATCAAATGTTTTCATTTAAATAAATCTTACAAGTCAAGAATGACACACAAATAAATGTCTTTAATTTAAAGTGAAAGTGAATTTATCGTTTTATAGAATTAATATTTAATCTTTTTTTAGGGAAACTGAATTTACAAAACAATGTTTAGGACAAGGGAAAGTATCCAAAAATACTATTTCATGCTGATTAAATGGTCATTTAAGTCATTGTCACTTCTGAAGTTGTTTTATGTTCGTAATTCTTTACAGCATAAAGGGGGCATCTAAACTATGCAGCTTAGTGTGCAGGTACTATATATGAATTTATTGTACCAGTGCATAATCTACCAGTCACTATTCACTACCACTGCGATATCTCACCACAGTTGTTCTCATCAGACCAGTCCCCACAGTCATCACTGAAGTCACACACTTGGTTGTGCTCAACACACACACTGTTGTTGCACATGAACATAGTCTCTGGACACAAGGGCTGGGGCTCTGAGAAGGAAACCAACAAATATGTCATGAATATATATATAATATGCCAAAAAGAAATAAAAAGTAGAGTGTTCGGGTAATGTAGGTAGTCTACCAGGCAGGGTGCAGTTTATTAAGTCTATGTCATCGATGGCAATGTGTCCTGGCTTGCTGAAGGTCCTGGAGGCTTCAAACAGGATGGTGAAGTCCTGAGGGATTCTGCCAACCACTACCTCACCATGTTGCCACAGATCTATATGGCTGCCCGACAGCCACCACAGTGTAGTGGACCTGGAGCCCTCCTTTAGCACCACACTCAGCTCTTCTATGTCTGAAACAGCGTACAGATCAGTGTACAAGATCACATGCAGAAGTATAAGTGCTGATTCACATCTGAAGGGGGCAACAAGGTGATTTTTTTTTTGATAGCTAAACACATACATATGCAAAACATACCCTCTCCATACATGTTGTAGTAGAAGTGTAGTGTGCAGGTGGCACTGGCCTGTTTCATGGTGGGACTCTGCAGGGTAGCAGGGCTTATTTGATCACCTCGGTCAGACTCCACTGCCATGTACGAACCTTGAAGGGTAGAAGAGAGCATAAAATACCATCACATCACTGTGCCCATACATAAAATAGGAAATACAAGCGGAATCATACCTCCACATTGGACTTCTCTGGATGCAGATACCCTGACCCATCGTATATGAAGTCAGTATAGAGTGGTTAGTGTGTGCTCCTACCCATGTCAGTGCCCAACGTGTGGTCCACAGAAGGTCCAGTGTTCCCAGAAGCCCCCTTTCCTCTCACCCACTGACACTGGCCAACGCTGATGTCCTCCCAGTCACATGTGCCACTTTCAAATGAACAGCCCACAAATTCCAAACTTGTTTCATTTGCTACAAGAAAAAGAAAACAGTCTCGTTTATTTTTTCCATATAATTATCATTAGACATATTTCATTAATTAACCATAAGAAAAAAAAAAAACACAAAAACAAAGTCAGTACCTTGACAGAGCCCTGGTGTGAGGCTGATGTCGTCAATGGCAATAAATCCTCTATTGTTAGCCTCTGCTTCGATCAGCAGCTGAGTGAGAGTCAGTGAATATCACTGATAAAGTAACCATTCATTCTATTATTATACTATTCCATTCTAACCACTATGCCAGTTTTGGGGTACCTGGAAAGGCTTGATGCTCTCTAAAGACTGAGAGAGCATGCTCCACCTGCGTCCACTGCTGTTACCGTGGAACATGAGATCCTCCTCCGATGGCCCAGAACGCATGTACACCCGCAATGTACCGGAGTCACTGACAAACAACAGACAAACGCCATGTTTTTCTATGATATGTGAAAAAAGCTTCAGTTAAATTAGTTTAACCAAAAAGGGTCTGTTCACTTCACAAAATTCTCCCCCAAAAAAGCATATATATATATATATATATATATATTTTTTTTTTTTTACAGAAGATGTTACACTTCTATCAACACTGCAATAAGGGAAGTTCTGGAAATTTTTTGCTAGTTTGTAAATTTCACGTTTCCTTAAAAACTAATTTCATAAACTACTCCTTTCCTTGTTTTCATTTGGATTACACAGATCAGATTTTCTGGTAGCTGTTCTTAAGTGGTTAAAAGTATTATCTTTTAATATTAATTCTTGTGTAAAGACTGAACTCTGCCACAGAATAATCTTAGTCTTGCACAAAGTCAAGCAGATGATTCATGTCTAAATGACATTTGTGCACACTTCCTGAGGAAGTCAGTAAGGAAACTAAACAGGGTAAACAGGATAAAGTGCATCCTCTGCATTGTCAAATACTGTATAATGTGAGAAGGGAAATTTTTCTTTCTTACCTGTTATCCATATAGTACCACAAGGTGAGACAGGAGGTGGTGTCTTTCAGTTGGATCCATTCTGACACTACCTGTGCTAGACTACTGTGGTTTAGGTGCAGCGATGAGCTCAACAAGAACCAACCTACGTGTAAAAGAAAACAAACATGTTAAATATTATGTCAGTTTCAAGTTTCTTCTTGAGAAAGGACATAAAGAAATTTTATTTGGGGAGGAGGTCAGTAACAGGACATTAGTCAGGGATAAACAGAGAAGTTAATAAGTAACAGACTATAACAGTTAAAGGGTGGCTACAGTTGCTAACATTAATCATTAATTGCAACATTGGCAGTTTCTCTTAGTCAGCTAATGAACGTGATCTGACTCACATTCAAATGTTTTCTGAGGTTTCTCACGTTTTCAAAACACAAAACAATCGAGAAAAAATTAAAACAATTAAAATTCAAGAAAACATAATTGCCTGGAGTTCTTCTATTTTTAACAAATAAATTGTTAAAAAGGGCATTTTGTGCTCTCCACAGAGGGAGAAGAAAGTAAGCGGAAGTGTTACCATTTGTAGTTGTGTTTCTGAAAGACTCTTAAACACTCTGTAAAGCTGAGATAACTGCAAAGTCCAGTGATTATTCTCTGATGATTCTTTTTGTACCCCAGGACTGATCACTTTCACATTATACATAGTGATTTGACTTTCTATTAATTAAAAATGTTGATAAGTGCAGCTTTAAGGTTTTAAATCTATAATTACCCTTGTCCATGCTGGCGTGGTTATAAAAATGACCAACATCACCCACCAGACTTAAAACCAAATTCAACAAATTCAGTACATTTACCCATGAGATTTAATTTAGTGTTGTTGGTTTGTCTGTATTTAAAGATAATTTTTGGAGGCTCAGTAAAGTATTGCGTGAACCTGCATTAACTGCATCTCACAACAGTGGGATGGTCTCTTTGTCTACTCCAGAGGCTTCTTCGTGTTCATCTTATTACACTGAGGTACATCTGAGGTCGTACCCTCTGGGGTCTGAGTGGTGTGGTCTGTAGGTGGACCGTGGAAGCCCCCATTGCCCAGCACCCAGTCATGTCCGTCTTCTTTGGGGGTGTTGACCCAGTTGCACTGTCCAGACTCAAAGTCACAGCTGCCTGAAGGACTGCAGGCCCCATCGCTCACAGAAATATCATCTAGTTTCACTGCAGAATCACTGCCTGGCACTTGCACTGCCATAAACGCCACCTGTTGAGGTATGTGGATTGTTTCAGGTAGCATCGTAGAGGTATGACAAAAAAATACAGCCTGCAGTTTAGTGTTGTGAAAGAGATGGTTTGATTGGCAGGGATTGAAAAAAAAAGAAAAGCAGCTTACACGGAATTTTGCCGGGGAGGACACAGTGACCTCTGCCACCTCCCAGCCTGTAGAGTACGCTCCAGATCGTTGCCAAAGGGCATCACCCGGCTCCCCACTCCGCAGCACATGGACACTAAGGCTGTTAGAGGAGCCTACAGGTAACCAGTACCTGGAGGAATACAGAAGATATACAAATACTAAAATCTGCATCAGATGACGTGCGTGATGTGTGTAAAGGAGTGTGGTGGCAGCACTACACTCACCAGAAGCGTACACACGTCTTTGTACCTGACATGTACTCTGGTGTGAGCAGCTGAGCTACTTCGGTCTGTGTAGAGTTTGTTATCAGCACAGTCACATAGAAACCTACAGGAAAGAGAGTTATAGCTGTGTCAAATACAGTTGAGGGCTTAACTTGAGTATTACTAACCTTTTTGCTAGTGACCATTTGAAGTGAAGCAATGTCTACTCGTGGCCCTTGTGTTCAATATGCCAATAAAGCTTTTGTGTGCTGATAAGTAATATGAATTGCAAGCAGATCATCTTAAGGTTAATGTTCCCTGATTTATATTGTGACCTGACCCCTGTTACTGTGGAGTCCCAGGTTTGGAAACAGCTGCTTGTGATCACAAGTTTAACTTAAGACTTACTATTGATTCACTTTATATTATAAACTTTATCTAGTTGTGGTGAGACCATGATTGCTCTTTCAGTCACATATTCACAGTGTGATGCATGGTACCAAAGTCCTTCACTCACCATTTTCAGTTCCATAGGTGTGATCCACGTGATGTTTTGTTCCCCTTTTGCGACCCCAATGGCCCCTATGACTGACATCGTTCTCAAAGCCACACAAGCTGGACTCAAACCCACACACAGCTAATATTAAAAAAACAACAAAAAGACAAAAGGAAAAGCTGTAGTAATCACTTGTATATTGCGACTTCTTGTTGACATCAGGCAGTGCTGGGTTTATGTTTACATACTCTGACCAGTGCAGGCCCCCTCCCTCACTGTAATGTCATCAATGGCGATAAATCCTCGGCTGTTGGTGTTTCTATAGCCTGTGAACACCATCTGTGGACAAAGGGGGATTAATTTCTTTCAAAATTGAATTTAAGCTTCTATAGCTTCTATTTTTCTATTCTGATTTGATGAAACTAATGGGGTTGCTAAAACAAAATGAAATACATAAAATGTATGTGCAAATTTGAGCCTAAGTGATAAATTGGCCAGCATTAGCTTATTGAATATATTGGGAAATATACAGTATAATGCATATATATTAATATCACATCTGTATATATAAGGAAATAAGTAACAAGAATTTGCAGTGTAGAAGTGCCAAAAAATTTTGTCCCCAAGAGAAGTGACAAGTTAATTTATTGACAGTAAAATGTTCTGCTCAGTACAAACATTGTCACAGTTCATTTAAAAACAAATGTAATGGATCCTTATGTTTGGCAGAAATATTATTATCTGATTTTTTTTAATTCTCAGATATCAATATCTGCATTTGTTCAGGCTATAGTGCAGGTTTTAAAACATGGTGTTTAGTTAAAATTTACCTGTGTCACCTGTGTATTTACCTGTGTCACCTGTGTATTTACCTGTGTCATTGTCTCATTTGTGCTGATGGTTACTTGTGTGTTCATCCACTCGGGATTCTGGGTCCCTCTGCGAGTCCAGACTAACAGTTCAGAGAATTTCTAGAACAAAGAAACTGTCATTGTAGATCTGAGGTAAAGACACTGCAAAGCAAAGCCTGCAAAAGAAGGTTTGTAGTTGTACAAACTGGGGTGCATACTGTCTGAACCAACAGATCCAGGGAGGACACAGAAGGCCCGAGCATGTAATACCAGAATCCAACACAGATATGTGATGTAAGATCGAAGACGGGAACAGAGGTGACTGCACTCTCTCCATTCTTGGATCCGGATCCATTGAACAGCAAAAAGAAACCTTGGTAGACAAAGAAAACACAGAGAGGCTTTGTGAAAAAAACATTATGTTTATGAATACATTACAAACATGCATGTTTTTCACTGTCAATAGTCAATACCTTCATTATTTCCAACAGTATGATCATACTGAGGTCCATCCCATGCTTGGTCCACTTGAATTCCACTACTGAGAGTCCACTTGACACCACTTTCACCACCCTCTTGGACCCAATTACATAGACCTGTTATGCAAGATATAAATTTAAATCTTAAAATACTGTATTTGTAACACAAGCAATGGGATAAATAAACTATAGTATATTTATTTAATAGTATGCAAATATCCAAATGCAAATACAACAGGACAGAAGTAAAATTCCAATTTTAATGGATGAGACATAGTATTAAGCCTAAATTATGCTACTGCTAAAATTGCAAATGATCAAAAAACCTCAAAAAGTAACTCATTCAATTCAATTTTATTTACGTAGCGCCAAATCTTATAAGCTCAACCACATGCTGTGACTTGCAGTTATCATGCCAGCAACTGACTGACATTTCTTTAAGGCTGGTGGATGTTTCATTTTGTAATTCTGTGTGTGATTCTGAGTGAAACATTCATTTACTAACATTTCACTGTCTCAATTGAAACTCTATTTTCCCAGTGTCACCTTGTTCAAAGGTGCAGTCCATGGCGGAGGCAGGAGCAGTGGAGGTCATGGTGGTTGGGGATAGGGTTGTGGTCGGGATAATGTCATCACAAAACTTGCCCCTGATGATGTGGATATCGTCGAGAGCAAAGCTTCCTTCCTTTGAGGCAGGACAACTGGCTTGCAAAATAATCTGTCATAAAAGTTAAAGGACAATTCGATCAAAACTCTGCTCTGATTTTTACTGTACATGTGCAGAATTTTCTCAAGAAATTTCATCACTGTGGATCATTAACTTCTGAATGTATCGCTACCTGGTGAGGCTCTGATGAACTGTAATCCACCCGGTCTCGGATCCATGTATCATTCAGAAATCCATTTGTATTCCACACAGGACGCAATCCAGCACTCTCATTCACAAACACTGTCAGCGTAATGTACGAGGGATCTAGAAGCACCACAATTCACCATCAAAAGACTGAAACTCCACTGCAGTGTGCAGTATTATTTTCATCTATGCTATCTTGGCCATGACAGTCCTGTAAAATCGTTTAAAGCAGTGTGTAGGATTTAGTTGATCCATTGGCAGAAATGGAATATAACAGTCATAATTATGTTTTCATGTTTCAGGTAATTCTGAAACTCAGAATTATTGTGTTTATTAGCTTAGAAAGAGCCCTAGAGGGACCTCTTCAACAGAGCCTGCCATGTTGCACTGCCATATTTCTACAGTAGAAAAATTTGCAACATCACCTCTAGAAGCCACTAAATCCTTCACAGTGGCCATTTAATTTCCAAAAGTAGTGTAGTCTTCTAGACCAAAACTTAAAATTGAACATATTTTTTTAGGTGTCTAAGTTGGCCACAGTTTTACCAGCATTTCCAGTAAATTTCCATGTTTCAGTATGAACTACACATTGAAAAATCAGTTACAATATATGTGACCTAAACATCAAAAACATATTCACTTTTCAACAAATGAAAAAAATCAGTAATAGCGGGAAAGCAGACATAAGACTGTACTCACTATCTGCTAACCAGCCTTTGACATAGTGCCAGAGCTCCAGGCAAGCTCGGTCCACAGCCGCCATCGACTCACTCTCCAGTTGGGCAATTCCTTCCCTTGTAGACTGAGAGGCCATGAAGAATGCAAAGTGGCCTAAAGAGAGAAAGAACAACACGAAACATCCAGGTGAATTATTTTCCAACAGTGCCATGTGCATGCACACATGCCTAATTTCAGATTCCTATTATGGCTGTATTAAGATTCCTGTTATGCTCCCTATTTGGTGGATTGCTAAATGCCACACTGAACTGATTACGATGGTGGTTGTTAAGTTGTTAAGTATGGTGACTTACCTAAAGAAGAACCTGTGGTGTGGTCCCTTCGTGGGATGAAACTACCCTTACTGTCCCCAGAGAGCCAGTCCCAGTCCACTCCAGAGTCTGTTGGAGGATTGTTCACCCAACCACAGAAGTCCATCTCAAAGTCACAAAATCCTGCATGGAATAACACAGATGTACATACAGCATGCAGCCATGCACAAAAGCTCAAAAGCAGCCCCCCCATCCACCCACACCAGTACACAAGAATTTTCATCTTTCATCCATTTTCTTTTTTAACTTTAAAGTTTGAAGTTTACAATGGTCACTCACCTGTCGGGGGACAGGCCCCATTCAGGACAGTAAGGTCATCAATAGCGATATCTCTCCTTGATCCATCCCCAACTATTGCCTCAAAAATCACCTGTTACTCACAATGACAAATTGATTTTAACGTATAAGATGATCTGAGTTATTTACACACAGCTTTGTCTTTTACACGTATGCATGAGGAAGCTGGTGCAGACATTTCTTAAAATATATAATGCATCTCTGCTGAAAAAGATGAGTTGAATGTCATTGTCAATGTTGATTTTTGTCCAGTTCATCCAAAACCAGCTCCATGGGGTTTAGGTCTGGAGACTGGGCTGGGCTTCCATCATTTGAAGCCACTGTCAAGTTCTTGCAATGTTTTGGGTCATTATCTTGCTGTAGGATGAAATCCTGACCAACCAGTTTGTCTTCCCTTTTAATTTGCTTTTACGATAGCAATTTACCGCACTACTTCCTTCAGTACTGTATTGTCATAATAATGAATTGGTTTTGTCAAAACCAAGTGAGTTTTAAGATGCTTTTTAAAAACGTGCACTGATTTTGAAATCAGTACCGACCTGATACGGGGTGTCAGGGCTGAGAAGTGTCACTCTTCCATGTCTCCAGTGGTTCCCCTGATCTCCACTTCTGTCCCAGAGCTTCAGGAATTTTCTGTGGCTGTCAAGGGTCTGAAGGTGAACACTGAGTTCACCCACTCCACTTCCCTCCATGTAGTACCAGAACATTAGACATTCCCCGTCAGGAGGGGTCGGCTCCATCACTGCAGTCATCATCGCGCCTCTGGACCCCACAGGGTGATTCCACAGCTGGGCACTCAGGTAATAACCTACACATAAGGTGGAGTTGTGCACATGCTGATTTTTATCTGAATGTGTGTTTGTAGTGTAATGTTGTAGTGCATACTGATCTTTATAAATACACAATCTTTAAAGCACCTACTGCACTGTAATGTGTGAAATGAATCTCTTTTTCAAGATTTAAATTCATGCCAAATTAAAACTTATGGTGCATGATGTCACATGTCACACAGATGCAACCGTAGCTCAAGGAGATGCAAACCTTGAACTGTCCCCAGGGTGTGATCTGTGGTGGGGCCTGAAGAGTTGGTTGGCTGAGACGTCCCCGTGATCCGGTTCCAGCTGAAGTTTGCAGATGGTTGCGGCTGCAGACCACAGAGGGAGCCCTGGAAGGTGCACTCTCTCTCAGGTGGACAAGAACCATTTGAAGTGCTGGACACCACTATGTCATCGATGGCTATGCTCCCCTGTTTACCACCCACAACCGCTTCTATAATAAACTGGAGAACAATTTGAATCAATTAAAGTGTAGATTTCAAGACAAGAAAGAATTAGACTTTGTCATGACATACATTCCTTACACTACTGATTTCAAACAGCTATGGAAGTCAAAGGAACAATCGCAACTCTCAAAAATGCATTACGGCAACCTACTGCTTAGGTAATATTAACTGTAGAAAAACAGTAAGAAAGAAACAGAAATATGAAACGAGTTAGTGTAGGAACACCGGCTTGAAGATACACGTGCGTAAAGTCTTGCCTATGTTCTAAAATATCTTCATTAAACTGTTCTTCAAAGGAAGTTTTATCCTGCTAAATAGTCTGCAAAAATGCTCTTGCCAACATCCAACAGGAGAGACGTGCATGAAAAAGAACAATAAGAATACCTGTATTGGTTTGTTACTGCTGAAGGTAAGATCAGCAAATCGCCATTTGTTTCCCTGGGTGCCACTCCTCATCCACACAACAGTGTCTGGTTCACCAGAATGCTTTGCTATAAACTTCAGTGAACCTGATAACAGGAGAATATAAACAGAATTTGAGTATTTGAGGAATTGCTAAACACTCTTGCTAAAGGTGTTTAGAATACATAGGTTATACTATATGTCTGGATTTAATTTTGTCTGGAAGCGCAGCTATGGACATTGAGGTACGTACCAATACTGTTGCCAAATATGTGGTACCAGAAGCTCACACATATGACTTGGCCTGCAGGTTGAGGGAAGCTGACGAGTCTGGCTGCTGATGAAATATTTAGATTCTGCGTAGCTTCAATGAGCATGTAATAGCCTGCGGGGGGAAATCATTTTCAATTTTTAAAGATTAACAAAGTACTGAGTGTAATCAGAGTGTACCCATGGAAAAGAGATAAGTGGATCAACTTGAATTTAGGAATTTCATTGAGACTGTACATCTGGGGATGAATGTGCAACATCTAGTTGGTGCTAAAATCTACTGTTGCAATCTCATGGTTGTATTAACATTTTAGTTTGAGCTAGTGTGTGAACCCCAGGAAGATTAAGAACTGCTATAGAAGAAGCTAATGAGGATCCAATAAAAACAATGAACAAAACATGCTGATATGGGTAAATAAGAACATGTAAGTGCTGCTGACTTGTTTATATGGCTGGATTATCAACCTCAAGGGTGAAGCAGGCAACAGCCCTGAACCCCTTGATCTGCAGGGGCTGTAATGTACCATGCATTAGTGGTACTATAATGCACTAATGCATATGAAAATATTGGGGCTTTAAATCAACACATGCATTGTTACATAACCTTGATTCTTGGAGAGTGATCCTGCATTAGAATAGAATTTCAAGGCCTTTATTAATTCAGTTTATGTTGTGCTTTCATGGTGCATTTTCATGAAAAAAACTCTTCCTGTCAAAGAGATACTCACCTTTCCCAGTCGGTCCATCATTAAATCTCCCATCAGTCCTTTCCCAGAAAAGGCTGGCAGTGTAGTCATGGTACCATGAACAGGTGTCCTTTTCAAAATCACATGACAGTTGGTCTGATCCTGCAGGGACATCTCCCTCTCCACAGTAGTGAAAGTTGATGTCATCCAGCATAACGTCCTTGAGTCCCAACAATGACTGGCTGAGTGAAAACAGCAGCTGTCGAAAGAGAACAGTTTTTTACTTTAAGACGATAGAAACTTTTTCCTGAGAAGTATGGCTGTGTATTTTGTATGTACACTGCTACCTTTAAGTACATTTCAAGTACAAAGCACCCAACAGATTAAGAATGGCAGCTTCATTTGGCCTCGAACCCCCAAAACAGTACATCCAATTCCTGAGTGCTACCTAGCCCAGGTTTTCTGTGTGTCTATTAGTTTGTGGTAGCACAAATCTACAGAGGAATATGTCACATTACATTACAATTTCAATGCGTTCATTTGGCAGATGCTTTTGTCCAAAGCAACTTGCAACACACACATAGGAGCCGGATCTAGCCCCAAAGTTTCTATAGTGCTAGTACTCAGAGATCTGTTTTTTAAAGAACTGAGACATAAAGTGCAAGATTTTTCGTCTGCAGCAAAATTTGGGCAGTGACTCTGCTGTCCGGACCATTAATCTATTGAACAAACATTCATTCATTCATCTTCTATACCGCTTGATCGCAGAAGAGCTGGACCACCATACCACTCTTGAACAAACATAATGTCCAGTAATATTATAAAAACCTAAATTGCTTTATTGATCCCACAGGGGGAAATTAGGTGTTATAGAAGCACGTGAAAGCAGATAAAGATACAATAAAATTTCAAGGTACAATAAAAATAAAGACATGAAAAAAATAAGAAAGCTACACCATGAATCTAAATTAAAGCTACATACAGATACCAAACACGTAGAGCATTAAAGGTGTTAAAAACAGACTAAAAAACCTTCTTAAATAGTTTTAGAATACGATATCTGTGTACAGCCTAAAGGCACACAGAACATTTTACTAACCTTGTATCCTCCTGGCTGATTACCAATGAAGACTGTGGCATTCTCCCAACTCTCTGTCTTACTTTTAGAAATCTCCAGCAACTCTTCCTCAGTGGTGCCTCTGACCAGTTTTACTTTAAGGCGAGGTGATACTAATGACTTGTCATCATAGATATAGTACCAGAAGCTGAAACACATTAGCAGTCCAATCACAAAAACAGCCAATATGAGTGAGATTCTAGTAACTGTAAAATACATATCTTAAAAAAAACAGTACCTGATTTGGCATCCCAGAGCTGTCAGCTTGTCAACATAATATTCCAAATTAGCCGTTGATATATTATTATGCATGACATGTCCTATATCCAGCAGACAAACATCAAATAATATCATCAAAGGCTAGATCTTATAAACACATAAAACACTTTTATCACTGGTTTAAAATACCACTGCATCTGTTTAATATTAATCACAAATGACAGGGAGTTAATAATCACCCAAAGAGGTCCCTGTGGTATGATCCTGTCCAGGTACCGAGGTCATGTTTACCATCTGCCGTTTCCAGCTGTGGGAGGTGTCTATCCAGCCACAGGTGTGACGCTCAAAGTCACACGATCCTTAAAGAGGAGAGGAGGCAACAGAGAAAAAATGGAACCAAAAAGAATTAAAATTCACAGATTGTGTGAACCTGAAAGCATTTTTCTTCCCAGTATCCTGCTGTTTTATTTGTCCTGTTGTTGATGTTCTGTTGTTGATGGCATGTTAAATTGTTTTTAGTCATTTTAAAACCCCTGGCTTCCATTTGTTCATCAGTAAATACACTGAGTTTTAATGTTTTAATTACAGTAACTTAACGAAACATAATAAAAAGGAATTGGAATAAATTTCACTTTATTTTTTGTGCATAAATAGTGAAACAATATGTGATTATGACAAAAGATTTTCATATTCTGCAGAAAAGTGGGCATACCACAAAACTCCTCATCAGAACCATCCTCACAATGTTCTTTAAAATCACAGACGAGTTGAGCAGGAAGACACTCTCCAGATGTGCAGCTGAACTTCCCATCGGGACAGGAGGACACAATGACCAGCAATACTATAAAGAGAGTTTTATTACAAAGAGATTAAAAGAAGAGAACCTGTGGAAGAAATGTGACCATAATGTTCAAGTACACATTAGTCATCCTCCTGTTTTCATCATTAAAACATTTCAAAGCTGGGACGACCCAATAGCCGAATGGTTGGTGTGCACACTACAAAGGTGCAATTCCCTAAGCAGCAGGTTGCTAGTTCAACTCCCAGCTGGCTGGACAATTGGCTGCATCACTGCCCTACTCTCTCTCTCCCCCATGTTTCCTGTCTCTCTCCACTGCATCTTTCTAATAAAGGTTTAAAAGACCAAAAAAACCTGCCAGAACACTACAGCATGTAAAGTCCACAATTACATGTATATTTTTCAGCCACTACAGATGTTGCACAACTCTGGTGACTTCTCCCTCACCTTTATACCCCCGTTTGACTAGTATGCAAAAAAAGAAGAATGTACACTACCTTAAAGATAAAAAGTGATAAAGACAAATGTGTGATATTTCGTTTTGAAGACTCTTACCTGACAGAACAAATAATTGCTTCATATCTGGAGGAACATGACACACAGCAAGAAATCCAACGAAAAGGCAAAATCCTTAAAGCATAACTGCTACCTCAGCTAACCCTCTGATTAACAGTTTGTGCATGAATTATTGGAGTGCAACTTTTACAGCAATTGTGCTAAGGCTATGAGCTCTTATCGGTAAACCCCAGCTTAAAGTCCAGGGTGTACTCAGTAAACTGCATTACATTTCCGTTGCTTGTCTTTATGGCTCAAGAATGACCTAATGCCATATAAATGTACAGTACAGATCCAGAATTTTAGAGTCTCCTGTTGTACACACAAGCACTTCTACAAACTCTGATGTGACGGTTAATGTTAATAACTTTGACATCTGAAATGAAGTGAGAACACCGTTTTACCAGAAATTGTAGTAAAGTCAAATTAAGTTGGTTTTCCCTGTTAATCACTGTATATGTTGTAATGGCCAAGCTTCACTGGATCTTATCTGACTTTCCAACAACTGGGAGGTAATACTCAGATACTCCATGTTCCAATTTCAGTATGTGGGGTCAGCGATAATAATCTTTGATTTAGAGTAAAGCAGCTCAGTAGGGACAACTGAAGGGTTCATTCAACTCTACTTAAATTAGCCTTGACCCAAGAACTCAGATTTTATGTACTTTAACTGTTCCTGCTAAAGAGCTTGGAAAAACTATAATGTTTATAAGATTTGATTAAACGCGCAGCCAAGGCCAGCAAAGTTTCTACTTTCCTGTCCATCCAATAACCATTCCTTTCCTCCACCTCTGTCTTCTAGGGTGGGTGTAAACTGACTTCTATCAAAGGTGATGGCTCATCACTGCTTGATGTGCAGGTGTCTGGGCAATAAACCTGACAATGATAGCATTCTGTCATTGTCAGAAAGCTGTCATTGTTAGTTTCCTGAGCAAAGGTTTGTGTGTTTTCAGGAAATCATGAACTAAGAGCAGAATCAGTGATAACTGTTAGCGCTTGAGAGGGGGGAAAAAAGCATGTGCGCACACGTGCACGCACACACACACCCATGCACCCACACTTGCTGCAAGTAAGCAGCTGTGCTCCATTTGGCCAGCCTGACGTGGAGTTAGTTATGTAGTAGACTGCAGGCAGGAGGGAGGCTCTTACCTTTATTATGACCTTTCAAAACAGAACTCCTTGGCCACTTAATCAGTTGTCACTAAGGTGCCTAGTCTAGCTGTAAAACTGCTTCCCCGGTTTCCCCTATTTTTGGTTTGTTTGGTAACATGTGGTTTGCCTTTAATTTAATTTCTCATGCAGTTCTGTAAAAAGAGTAAGGTCTTCCCTTTTTGTCCAGCCTCGAGCTGGGTTGTGACAAATTAAGGGCTCTAGTCTCTCATTTTGGGATGACAGCAGGCTCCAACAGTGAGCTTGTTGCTGCTCCAGCTCTGTGGCATCCTGGGGGTAACTGCAGGGTATTGTCTCCACTTTTTGTCAAAATTTGAACCAACTTGTGACACAGACAAGCTGAAGTAAAGATACTGTAACTGCAGGTATGATTACATCTAAATATATATATTTTTTTACCATTTATTATCACTAGACCACACTGAGAGCAAACATGTTTAGAGATTGACATTAGTGACTTAAGACAAAGCTGCTCAGAATCTACACCAGTATCAATCTACAACAGCATACAAAATTGTACTAGTTCTACTTACAGGCATTATAAAGCAATCACTGCAGTCAGACAAATGTTAATATTTCTGCACAGTCCTCCACACCAAAAAGGAGAATAACCAAAGAGGAAGTGAAAATACAAAATGCTATGATAGATGCTGAAGACGAGTTGGAGAACAAACCTCAACATCTGAATGTCTCTGCCCCAAAACAGGATACTGTGTTGCTACACTCAGGATGCACAAAATGTTCTCTTCACCAGCAACAATGAAATTCCACTCTGGTCTAATAACCTCACAAGTAACTTCAGCCTCCTTACACCTATCATAGAAACTTTGTGGTGTATAGGCTATCAGAGAATTAACAACTTTAAGCCTCTTTTTGTGATTGTAGGTTATCCAAACTGATCCATTTCCAGTGTGTTATTATAGTTTTGTTTGGCAATCTAACTTAGTGCTGTACACAAACTCACGCAGACTAATGAAAAACACAAAACTACTGAAAAACTAGGAAATTAAGAAAAAAAAAGTAGAAAAGCAAAACATTTCTGAAGAAAATTTGCTCATTCTTGCTGACAATGCAACATTCACAAGCTCATTGCTTATTAAGTGGTAAATCACTGAGTGCAAAATAGTGGTACAGGTAATCCTGGTTGGAGTAAAAAACACACAATTCCATTTCCAGAGCAAATCAAACAGGCGCGATTGACGGCTGGCAGGTTGACTTTCCTGCGTCTCAGAGGACATTTGCATAAAGCTGAACCTTTCTCAACTTCCATCCATAAAGCAGGTGGGTGCCTAAGAGTACAGTACATAATCATGCAGTAACAGATTCAGTCAGACAGAGTGATAAATTAGCCCAATCCTGGTATAAACCTTAAGCCATAAACACTGAACTGTAACTAATTAAAATGCAAGGTGCCAGATTTTTAGCTAATAAGATGGATTGTTTGTTGTTTTTGGGCTGGACCTACAATGTATTAATAATACCAATATAAACCAGTGTAATCATGCCATCATTAAATACAGAACCAAAACTGGCCTTGCTGCTATAAGCCTGAAAACTTATCACTTCTTTCCAAGGTTATTCTTCTCTTCAATGACAATTTTTTTTTTTAATTACATAAAAATGCTATGAATGCATGAGTGGCAGATAACAGTGCATCAAAGTCTGTGAGGATGGATGCTGATCTGAACCACTGAATCTGATGAGTCAAGTTTAGCATAAATTTCTTACAAAGCTCTTTTTTTTTTTCGTCAGGGCAGGAAGTGAATGGGGCCACTTCTTGCCCTTTCTGGTTTGTGACAACTGTGTGTATGTGTGTGTGTGTTGCCCCTACTTCCCTCCCAAGCCCCCCCTTTTCACCAGTAGCAAAATGCTGAAATGTGCCAATCTGAAACATGACACTTACTCAATGAAAAGGAGGAGGAAAAAAAGTGATAGTGCCAGTGCTATTAAGATACCCTCCTTTTCATGGTCATGCTCATAAGTCCTCTGCTCGCAATGCATGGACAATGTCTGCTGCTCTGAGACTTATCAGAAGAATGCTAACTCCAAGGATAACTCTTGCAGCCTTTGTGCTCTTCATCCTAACATCTCAGTGTTCAACAGAAAATGGTACAGTATGAGCTCAAGCTTTCTTATGTAACATATTCTGTATGTTAGTAGAAAAATACAAAAAGAAAAAAAATTATGATGTTCAAAAATTATTTTAAAAAAAGTGCAAATTTGGGCTAAACAATGGACTGACAGCTGCAGAGACAGATTGACTCAACGGCTGTTTCAAGGATGCTCTGTGTGCAACTCTGTCAAAGTTGAACAGGAAACATGTTTTGAAGAGAGAAGTTCCAGTAGAAAACAACAAGGATTAGAGAAACTATATATCTTCACAAATTAGAAGTCTGCAAACAAGAACAGGACATTGGATTTTTAGTGTGATCTTAGTAACTATAATTTGGAAAAATTATCTTCTGGACTTTTGTCCATAAAACAGACATAGAATGTAAGCCTCTTTGTATACTTTTGATTTATTACAAGGTACGTTTTTAACACAAATTGCAAATAGAGCTACGTATGTTCAAGATATAAGTGTGCTCAACATTATTTAAAATTTTTAATTTGACTTTTCTTTCTGCAGATGAGCCATTCTCACTCACTAACAAGGCCACTGGTTTTTGTTTGCTGAGAAAATTGAGCCGCTGTCTCAATGTGCGCTGGACGACTGGTAACCGGCTTTTTGCTACCACAACCAAAAAGTGCCTGGGAGCCCAGGGTAAAAGTGTGGGGAGTGAAGTGAGCCTCTATGATTGTGACGACACATCTGAACTCCAAAAGTGGGAATGCAAGAATGAGACACTGCTCGCTCTCAAAGGCCAAGACTTTTATATTGAAGTCAAATCCGATGAAACGATTGCTCTCTCCAGAACTGTTGGGCCAAATAACCACTTCACAGTCACAGGGACATCCAGTGGTGCTTGCACAAGAACACACAGAGGTACAGTATGAAACCTATGCTTTGGAGGGCACCTGATGTGGTTATACATCATAAGGCTGAAGAACACATTCTCCCTTTAAACTGGCTTACATAAATTTGTTTGGTTACAATAGGTCCTTGTTACTTACAGGCAGAATGTCACCTTACTACTTTACTACTTTACATGGATTTATCAAATAAATAACCACACAACTTATTGATTCTAAAATGTCAGCTGAGGTATAATCAAGTAGAATGATGCATCAGGTGTCTCTTCATTACATTTTGGCTCTGCATTGCCTGGAGCAAATCAGTAATGAAGAGAGGGTAAAACAAACAACTTAGGTCTGCTCTAAAAGTTCTAGCAAAACAATAGACCTTTGCAGAATAATTGTTACAGTTCAATTTAACAAGAAGTGATTTGATCAACCTCTTTTTTTTTTCCTTTTAGAACTTTATACCATTGAAGGAAATGCGTTTGGTAAGATCTGCATGTTTCCCTTCCTGTACAAAGACCGGTGGTATGGAGACTGCACTACGTATGACTCCTCACAAAAACGTTCTTGGTGTGCAGTTGAAACAAAATATGAACATGAACAGTGGGGATACTGCCCGACTAATTGTGAGTACCGCATCCAGGATTTAAATCTCACTATAGCGAGTGGGCAGGAAAAAAATCATGTGCATGTCAGCATTATTTGCATCTTCAGGCAGATTAATTTGGTTTCACACTTTAGATTAAACATCAACATTGTATAATCTCAAGGCAAAACAGACAGAATAAAGAGAACAAATTTAGGTTACAGTAATGAATTAAAATGTTTGACTGACTGAAGAATTTAGTTTTCCATATTTCTGTATCACTCATCAGCCAACGAACACTGGACAAAAAACCTGGTAACAGGAGCGTATTACCAGCTCAACACACAGTCAGCCCTGACTTGGACCCAGGCTGAAAACAGCTGCAAACAGCAGGGTGCCTCCCTGGTCAGTATCAACGATCCTCATGAGCAGGCTTTTATCTCAGGTAAGGTGCCACCCAGAGGATTTTTGTTGGTACTGAAACAGATACTTATTGACCCAACACAGAAGGGTTTGCTTATACACAAATGATTAAGAACTGGTAATATCACAATGGGTTAAAATGTTTTATGGAATTGTTATTAAATCAAAAGACTGCAAGCAGGACATTTTCTCATGTAAAATGAAATGTCTTGTTAATTTAAAGGTGCCTTAAATAAGCATAACATTGTGCTTGAAATACTTTCCATAATATATGATCATATCTATGCACAGGTTTTTGATAAATAAAAAAAAAATATAAAAATTATTAAATTTATCAGGGTTTCAGGAGTTTTCTAGACATAAAACAAGGCATATTGCTACACTGACACAAAAATCATGTCTCTTGATTTCTAGAGACAATAAGACAGTCATAATATTAAACTGAAGAGACAAGAATTGTAGGCCTGTTTTATTAAAAACAAACAAACAGGAAATCATAAATAAAGTGACTACCAGTTACTTTTTGCACCTATTACTGTCAACTTGATGTTTGATTAGGCCACAATAAAAATGTACAATCTCTCCTTTAAGAGTCAAGTTATTCTATGCAAAAGATCTCCAGTGCCGTACAGTAAGATCAAACTACTGTTTCCCTAAATAGTCCAAGGATCAGTGTGACACTGTGATCACAGAGGATAGATTGTGCAATCCATTTTGTTCAGGAGGGATTCAAAGCCTCTGTACTTTGGTTGCAAATCTGAAGGTCTCATCAGGCCAATCACCCTGAGTCTATTCAAGTACTAAAGATTTTGAAGTCTGATATTCATTGAGGGGCTTGATTAAACTTGATTTTGATTATATAAGATTTCTCTATACAATATATTGCTTCCACTGTGTTTCGACAGACTTTGTGTTTGACTGTGATCTCTGTATTTTTGCAAATTTGTTATAAAGCACCAAAAAAGAGGAACAGTGTGAAAAAGAGGAACAATTTCTTTATTCTGTCCTTTTCCTTTTTTTGTCCCTCTCAACCACCCAAACACACAGCACTGTTGGGATCAGGAAAATATAAACTTTGGATTGGAGTGGTTCTGGATCAGGATCATGGCTGGCAGTGGTCTAACGGGAAGCCTTTCCGTTACCTGAGATGGAGTACTGGTAAGATTTCACTCCAAAAAAAATTAAATTTGTCAGGTGGCCAGAAACATAAAATCTAAGCTAATGTTGCTCTGTCTGCTGGTTGTGTAAATAAACAACTGTTTTACTACAACCTTGCCAAAGCCACTAAGAGGTGATGGTAGCCAAAAATCAGTTATTACGTTAATAATGAAGGCAAACCCATATAAATAAGTTAACACATTTTCCACATTTTCTTTTCATACTGTCAATCATAATTAGTATTTGTCCACTCACCTTTTAATTCCCTTTATATGTTTTGCACTGAATTACTGATGTCACATCTTGTGATATCTAATCATTTCGGATACAAGAAAACAAGGCTGCTCTTGTCAATATCTAGATCAAACAAAGTTCTAGAAATGATTTTGTTATTTTACATCATAGGAACATGAAAACGACATGTAATGCAAGGAGACTATGCATGTGTATCTCCATTGGTAAAGAAGGAATCTCAAGTTAAATCATCCTCTTTTTTTTTCTAGGACACCCACTTCCGAATCCAGGTTACAACTGTGCACTTCTTGACACTGTGGGGCAACACTCTTGGCAAAGCTCATCCTGCGTGAGGAGAATGGGCTACATCTGCTACAAAGATGGGGCCCCACCAGGACCTCCACCACAAAGTATAGAAAAATATTCTACCCTCCTCTGGCTACTGTAATGTTTCTTCAAGCGACACACAAACTGTATGATATCAGCCACTTAGTCCCTTATATCTTTGTTCATTTCATCATCAGTTGAGCAAGGATTTTGTTCAAATCCATGGATTCCCTACAATGGTCACTGCTTCCATCTTCAGCGTAATCCTCAAACATGGACTAATGCTCAGAGAGAGTGCCGCAAAGAACACGGGGACCTAGTGAGCATTCGCAACGTGGAGGACCAAAGCTTTGTTATCTCTCAACTTGGATATGGTAGGTGAAAGGGCGACAGACAGTAAGATCAGTCCAACCTTCTCAAACAACTGAGACTGTTATGGTCTGTTTTTTGCTGGAGGATGATTTTAAAACTTTACTTTTTTGTGTTCTATAAGAGATCAAAATATTTTAAGAAGACTGAACAGGACACACAGACTTAGAACCACCTGTCTTAGGACTTTTAACTTCAGTAAGCTGGTCCTTTGGAAGGAAATACGACTTTTTATAATTCTTACTATTTAGGAGCCTACAGAAAGACAATATCAAAATACTGAAAGAAACATATACACAATGTCAATTAAAACAGAATTTACACAATACCTGCTGACGGATCTAATAATGTTTTTCCATGTATACCAATGTACAGATGCTACCAATAAATCTATTCATTACAATGTGAAGAGCATTTACAAAAGTGAAATCTCTGGTTTATCTGTGATATTCTCTTCACTGTCCATGTCTGCAGCATCCACTGATGAGCTTTGGATTGGACTGAATGACAAAAACACGGAGGGGCTGTTTGACTGGAGTGACCACTCTCCTGTCAGCTTCACCAGCTGGATGTATGGGAGACCCGCTGTGTCCACTGATGCAGAAGACTGTGTTCTCATCAGGGGGGAGGTAAGGATCATTATATGGGTATAATGCTGCGCATAAATCCTTCTTCTTTACATAAATGTGTATCTGTAATTCATCAGTGTTTTCTTATTTCCAAATTGTTGGCAGATAGAAACTATTTTTAAGTGTTTTTTTTAAGAAATTAAAGCATTAATAAATGAGATTTAACTATGTGTAGATCATCCTATACAACTACAAATATGCAAGTGTTTATTACGGTGCTTTTTTTTTTTTTTTTCAAGAATGGGAACTGGGCGGATCGCTTGTGTGACGAGAAACACGGCTTTATCTGTATGAAGCAGAGTGAAAGTGAACGCACTGGAGATGAAGTAGATCTGGACCTAGGCTGCAAAGCGGTGAGTGAAGTTTACATGTAGACTATGAAAAAAGTATCTGGCTTTCATGAGCACCTCGTTATTCAGGGTGTGCGATTAAAACTAAGAAATTAAAACTTCATTCAGTTAGAAGCCATCTCTTTAATGTAAATCCATGCTCCGTGGATTTTGCATACGAAGAAGATAAATAAGAAACTAATAAAAACACAAAATTACAAAGTTATACAAGGTTAGTTTCATTGGTGAACTGCAGATCCATGTCCTGTATATTTAGCCTTTGAAAGGAGGAATTTAATCAGTGCTCGATTTCCTACAGGGTTGGAAAAGACATGGCTCCTACTGCTACTTTGTAGGAGCTGAGACAAAGACTTTTGATGAAGCTAGTGATGACTGCAAGAGCTCAGGCTCCTACTTAGCTGATGTTTCAAATGGGTAAGAAAACTGATGTTTTTATTAGTCATGTAATATTAACACTATTTCACATAAGTCATTCACAAACTTGCATTAATACTTCCAGGGTGGATAATGCATTCCTTGTCAGCTTGGTGGGATTGAGACCAGAGAAATACTTTTGGCTAGGACTTTCAAACCAGAAAAATATTGATGAATTTGTCTGGACCAACAAAGATTCAGTAAGGTTCACTCACTGGAACGCTCAAATGCCAGGTATGAACCAACATGAAATCCTATCTTTAGATATAAGGGATAAACAGCGGCGCCACTACTTACATTTGACTATTTTCTCCCTCAACTCCTCAAGGTTACAGGCAGGGCTGTGTTGCCATGACAACTGGGGTTTTGGCCGGACTCTGGGATCTGCTGCCCTGCACCAATCAGGAGAAATACATCTGCAAACACCAGGCAGATGGGGCAGTTATAACCTCTGCCCCACCAACTCAGTCTCCTCCTCAGTGTGCAGACGGTTGGAGTCGAGTGGGAATAAGAAACGTCTGCTATAAGGTACAGCCAAAGGTCAACCTCAGCTAAACACAATTAAACCATGTTACCTACAAATATCACCAAAACAAGGCTTGTGCCAGTGCCCTGCTCCATTCACATGCCTTGTTTTGATTTATTAAACATGACCAGTTAGGCTACTGCCTAATTCAAACAATGCAAACACTACACAGCAGGCAGCTCTTTTCAGTGAAAAAGCTTTAAAAACCCAATGTACACGACTGGACAGACAGAGTTGATGATTAGCTGGTAAATGTAGTGGAGTATTTAGCAGCTAAAATGCCAGACATTTCCTTCACAAGTTGATGGAGACCAAAACTGTAACTAAAAGAGACTGAATATTATATAATTATAAATTTGCTCCCTAACTTGGAGCTGGATGTGTAAAAAATTTTTTAAGGAAACAAATTCAAATTGTAATTGTTTATTTACTCTAATGCTGTCCATATCTGGTGTACTTTAATCCAACCTACACCTCTTGTCTACAAGTTTTTTACAGGGCCTCGTGCAAATGAGAAGACCTGGTTTGAAGCCAGGGATTACTGTCGGGCCATTGGAGGAGATCTGCTCAGCATCCACAGCTCTAATGATCTACGAGTGGCACGGTATGAGCTGGTTAAAAACAGTTTTATCTTAAAGTTGAACACAACAGCACTGTAATCTAAAGCATGGATTCAGCAGTCGCCTTGTGTCAACAATGGCTGATTCAGCCGCACCATCTTTGCTGCAGTTCTCATCACTTGAGTCTTGCCTCCAGGGGGCGACAACATGCAGAAAGTTGGATATTTTATTTGCTCTACAGAAAAGCAATGGGACAAGGCATCATCAGATAACTGTATATGATTTTTTTGTACTGCAGTCATGGGAAAGCCTGGATTGGACTTCATATTCCTGAATCAAGCACTGGTTATGAATGGAGTGATGGATCACCGGTTAGTTGTGTGTTCTACCTATTACAACTAACCTGATAACCCAAGTGATTTGATCTCATTTTTTAAAAAAATCTATGAATTTATGAATATGAATCTATGAATTTTTTACTATAAAACAATGTATTTTTTTTTATCTTTTTGTTTTTGATTTTGTTTTTTTTTGTTCGCAGCTAAACTTCCAGCACTGGCAGGAAGGAGAGCCAAACAATTTTAATGATGCAGAATCATGTGCTGAATTTATAATATATAACTGGGATGATGCCGGATCTTGGAACGACGCGAACTGTGAGAGTTACAATGACTGGCTGTGTCAGATCCGCGCAGGTACAGTTGAGAAATTGTGTACTGAATGCTCTTCTGTAGAGAAATTATTTTTAGTTTGAGTATAGAGGTTCTTTCATGCTTACTTCCAGCTTCAGTGTTGTAGTGAATGCCTTCTCCCTTGGTAAAAAAGCTTCTTGTAAGCCACATCTTTCTCACAAATTGGACGTTATTGTAATTGGTAAAGTAATTGGAAGTTAACTTAAATGTAAAGAAAGTGTTCAATGTTTGGTTGAAAATCCTTTTCGTGTGACTGGCTGAAGTCTACGATTCATGAACATCAGTAGACATTTGGTATCCTCCCTGGTGGTGTCATGCCTGCAGCAGAGCCATCTTAACTATTTGCTTGTTTTAAGGAACTTTTGTTTTTTAATTTTCAGTAAGTGATTCCCGGTGTGTACACTCTGTGGCCACTTTAGTAGATACATTTATACCCAGGTTGCATCAGGAAGGGTATCCAGTGTAAAAACCTATGGCAAATCAAACATTTTACTCTTACCCATTGTAGCTACTGCCATGAAGATTAGACCAAAGCAGAGTACAGAGTAGGGTGAATGGCAGACGTGTTTGTTGTATTAGTTGTCTTTTAAATGAAACTGACAGTTGTTTGTGTTCTCATAGGAGTGACTCCAAAGCCGCCACCAAATGCCACAGTAGCGGGTAAGTTGGCTTTGTATCACCACACACCCACCCAGGGTGACAAAAGCATAGAGCGCAGCATATTAGGAAACCAGTCACAGCTGCTTAGACCAAGTATAACTGGGTAGTAGCTCAAAATTTCCTACAGTTAAGATGACTGTACTGATGAGTAGAATTCAAAATAATCTTAATGGTCAGTCAGGCTGCATCTAATGATTCTTTTCATTATCAATTATCAATTCATAAACTTATTATTTTTTAAATCACTTGCTTAATCATTTTGTTCAAAAATGTTAGGAAAAAGTGAAAATGTTTATGATTCCTCAGACCCCAAGGTGGCATCTTCAAATGTTTTGTTTCGTCCTACGTACAATCGAAAACACAGATATTCAGTTTATTATACTGTAAGACCAAGACAAGCATCAAATCCACACTTTTAACCCCTAACCCTGGAAAAAAGTGAAATATGAACTCAGACATGCACTAACTAGTCATGAACAGCATTTTAAAAAGAATTTAATAAAAAATTTAATTAAATAACTGTCGCTAATACAATTCTATCGCTAGTATTTAATAACATTAAAAACATAACATTTTCTATAAAAGGAGCTAAAAAAAGTTTTAAAAACTCAAAATATCAATGTTTCTAAAACCTTTGCAGAGTTTAATACCACTTCAGATGGTTGGCTCATGTGGAGAGGGAGTCAGTATTTAATTAACACAAGGTCAAAGACCATGGAAGATGCTCGTCACTTCTGTCAGCAGAGGAATGGTGACTTGGTATCTATCAACAGTAAAGATGAAAATTCTTTCTTATGGAAACAGGTAGGTTTCTTTTTTTTTGCTTGTTTTTTGTTTTGCTAAACAGCCCATTCAAATTTGGCACATAGTGAAACAGAGTTTACTAACTAGAAAAGTGGGTCTTAAAGCTTGTGTGTGTTTTCACAGATTTCCAGAAGCTATGGGCACTATTATATAGGTTTGTCAGTGGATCTTGATGGGTCATTTTGGTAAGTATCAATAAATGCTATAAAATGTAACAGCTAGATCTAAGAAGGAGAGAGAAAACTGCTGAGCCTATTTAAAGATTATAGTCACAGTAAAACAGAAGTTAGATCATCTTGCCAGATCCTACTAAGATATTACTCTGTTACCGAACTGCATGACAATATTCACCCAAACTCACTCCTTCCACTCAAAAACAAATTTAATACTTATAATAATAACTTATCTGTCCTCTGTTTATTTACCATGCAAAATGCCAACAGGATGGATGAAAAGGTCTGATGTCAAGTGATTATGGTTTACATGATTACATAATTCATATTAACTGTGTGTGCTTCAAGGTGGATGGATGGTTCTTCAGTGGGACTACAAAGATGGGATGAAAATCAACCTAATTCCAATGCCTTTGATGAGAACTGTGTTACCATGACTTATTATATGGGTACGTGATCTAAAGAGCGCTATGTACTAATAAACTGAAGAATAACAATTTTAACAAATTGTCGAAGCGAGAGAAGACATTCCGGATAAGTTTAACATGCTCCTCTAAATGGAAAAAAAAAAAAAAGTAAAATGATGTCATGGTATTTCTGCTGTGCTCACAGGCTTCTGGCGGACTTGTAATTGTGGACAAGAGCGCCAGTTCATTTGTAAACGAGGACACCCACCGCCTGCCAACACCACTGTAGCCCCCACAGTACCACCTAAAGGTGGCTGCCCAGTGACGTGGACAAATTTTGACTCAAAGGTTAGAAATCACAGTCAGCCTTCAGACCTGAATGAATGAGCTTCTAACTTTCTCTGTGATTGTTACAGAGATAAACATTGGCATGGTTTCACAGGGAGGTGACAATGATATCACAGCTACAACAAAGATTTAAGAGTTAACAGAGTTGAGTAGAGAAAAAACATATATATGATTGGACCATATGGCAAGGAACCTTAATGAAATAAGGACTGCATTTGGTTATAGAGTGAAAAATCATTATTTAATTTCTCATCTACAGTGTTACAAAATCAACACTGCCCAGAAGGCCACTTGGGAAGAAGCAAGGAGACAGTGTATTTCCATAGGAGGAAATTTAGTCTCAGTTCCCACAAGACGTGTGCAAGGTTTGGTCTGTTTTTCTATGTATTTTTATGATGATCATAATCATATACAATCCAGGGTTTTTCATAGGTTTCTAGATGGGTTAGGCACTGTGGTGGCTTGGAGGTGGTTTTGGACTATTATCACCACATTATTTATAAAGCACAACAAAGTTGCTGTTCTTCACAGCGCACTCAGGCACAAGCACAAAGAAAAGCAAAACAAATATTCTCACTGATGAAGAAAGTGCTATGTCCTGAAGTAATCCTTCACATTTTTTGTGAGTGATCGTACTATGAGCCATACAAAATAACACTGGTAAAACAAGACTTATAGTGAATGAATGTGAACTACAATTTTCTCATCCTCCCAAAGCTATTTGACAATTTAATAGGTTTAGGCTGCTTACAAAAATAGTTGTTCAGTTGAATGTCCTTAAACGGCTCAAGTTCCTAGTACCCACTAGTCAGTTGACCAAGTTACAATAGTGAGTCAGTTCCTCTCACTCCCATTCCTCTGGCATAATTATCTTCTGTGGCAGTTAGCATTTTTCAGACATTTTTGAGCTCATCATTTGTGACAGATGTAATTCTTAGATTTTCTCCATGGTTTATTTCTACAGTGAAGATGCCAGGAGATGCTAAGAACTTGTTTTCACTCATTATGAATGGATTTCCACTGTGGTAGCATAACATGTTACACGAGCCTTTGGAGGCTCCTCCTTAAATAGGCTAATGAAACACTTTCAGGACTCACTTACTCTGATAGACTTTCTGTAAACAGACTGAAAACACTTGCTGGCCTAGCTATAACATGTAATTTACTGTTGTTACATTGGTACTCTCTCTATTCTAAAAGAATATCTATTGTAATGACTGAACACATAATTATGGTTTTCTGTTAGGTTTCTTTTGTATATCAACCATTAAACTGTCCTTGTTGTATTGTATGTTGGAAATTATGCCAAAATTAAGAAAAACAATATGAAAATTACTGCAATCATTACACCAGTCCCTTCTACCTTTGAAATTTTCAGCATTTTTGACCACCAAAATGGTTGATGTAGCAACTACAGACCTGTGGATAGGTTTGAACGGCATAAATAAAGATGGTTTTTACTGGACTGATGGAAAACCAAGGCGATACACCAACTGGGGCTTTTCTGTAAGTACATACAATATGTGCATCTGTCATGTAAATTACCAGATGTAATTCCTGTTTTAGCTGACCTCCAGAGGTTTAACTTCTCATCTTGCTGCAATGATGCAGAAGTGTACTCCGGGGTGTGTTAGTACACCATTACATCACTGTTTCGGTGTGAGTTTTAAGTGTGACAGAGAAGAGATAACACTGCTGAACACACCCATGAGTGATGCTGGGGGTGGTCAGTCTTCCAACAGTCTTCCAACCAGAGAGGACATACTGTATATTTTCTATGTTAATATTTTGATTTTAAACATTTGTTCTGCTCTTCAGAAACTACGACGTAGTCCTGGGACTTTTTATCAAAGATGGAATGAGGTAACATTTCCTAGATTGAGTTTAAAGTAAAATACTACTTCTACTTAGTTTTTGACATGAAAGTAACTTTGTTTGTTTTAAATAGTAATGTCATAGTGAAAATATTTTGAAATCCTAACTACTCCTCTGTGGTTAACCAGGAAGACTGTGTTGTGATGAACAGCAACCCTTCGCTTGGCACCGGTAAATGGCTGGTTAAGTCTTGCAATGACACCAATGGATTTATCTGTCTTCGAAATCTTGGTGAGTTTACCCCTTTTCTGTTTTATAAATGATTTGCAGCTTAAGATGAATCATGCAAAATCTTCATCTTCATCAAAAGTACAGTATGTCGTACATTAAAGCCCCAAAGTGTAACTGGTGTACAGAACCATTCTTTCCAAAAATCAGTGTGTATTTCAGTTCCAGCCCATGTGCTAGGCTGCAACAAATGGTTTGGGACAAAAGATAGTTTGGGAAATGGTTAGCTGTAATATCAAGGCAGAATTTGTTAATAATTGGCTCAATTATACAAAATGAACCAATAGTTCCTGTGACAACAATAATATAATAATGAAAAAAAAAAGTTATGTATCTCTTGATTTTTGTCTTCCTCTCAACAGACCCAAATATCAAGGCTCAAACAGATGTAACAGATCCTAACATCTATATAGCTCTGGGAAATGACAGCATCAAGGCTGTGACTCAAAATCTGACCTGGGATGATGCCAAGAGACACTGTGAAAGCGATAAAGCCAGCCTGGCTAGTCTGCGAAATGAATGGACACAGGCCTACATTGAACTGCTGGCTATGAATCTGAAATCTCCGCTGTGGATTGGACTGAACAAAGAGCTGGTATAAGCCTTTATGTTAAGTGATTTTTAAGTTATTGCATAAATAATTTACCAAAATTATTACCTTCATGACACACAGCATAGAGCCCCACAAGGCAGCTGTCTACTCTTACAACAAAAATATAAAACTGTACATTTGTTTAATCTGTCAATACTGCAAAGTATATTTTAAAAAGCTACATATACACTGATGAATTTTTGTAGCATATAGCATATGAATAATTTGATCCATCCTCGCTTTCAGACCGGTTATTTTAGGTACATTGATGGCTGGAACCTGAAATTTGCCAACTGGGCCACAAATGAACCACGCAGTAACCAACCTTGTGTGTTCGTGGATATGGAAGGAAAATGGAGAACTACTTTCTGCAATCGGACCATGAACAGTGTTTGTATGCTGTCTACAGGTATGATCGTTTGCAGGCAATGTTAATGAATGCAGTCCATCAGTCATACTAAATGTCAATCTCTGTAGGTTTAAGTGACTATACTAGAAATGCTGAATTACATTGTAGTTTTCCTACATCTATGGCACACTGATGTTAGCTAGTTAACCTAGCCCAGATGCATGACTGCCATGCAAGGTATTAGATTCATGTTGTTCCTTATCACTAAAATGACTAATGTCAAGCATTTAGGGCTCATTAAAGTCTTAAACAGAACAGTACTGAAAGTGAGACTTTGCTGGAGAGAAGGCAAGCTGTTCACCAATTTATCAGGAAAGACTGTCCCGTGACTGGAGGGTTTAAAGTTAAAAACAAGTCTTAATTTGATGGAGTGTAGGTGAGTTCAGAAAAACAGCCCTGTTTTCAAGACAATTTAGTTTTCAGATAAAGTGGACTAAAAAAGAAACAATTTCTTTCAAGCCATAAAGTAATACCTAATTAGACCTTTCCAATGGGCAGAGCCCCATGATCCTAAATCAGTATCATTTTACTGAATTCAGTGAACATCGCCCAAACTCTAATTGTGTGGTTTTTCTACTTTATACACACATTTAATTTAGTTTGTGATTCCAGCTGTCTTCTGTTAAAGAAATTCATGAGCACTGAGTTTTTGAGAAAGGTCAGTTCACTCAGGTACAATACTGTAGCCTGCATCCAGGATCTGGATCAGAGATAGTTATGACAATGATCAAGGGTCCCAATATATAGAGTTTTCAAGTTTACTGCACTGAATGTCACAGTAGGTGATTTTGTTATTAGCCGATCCCATCATCACTGTCTGTCACTCACAGATGTGCCACCAACTCAGTCAACCAACTACCCAGGAGTCTGCCCTGAAGAGACGAATGTAGACTACCACCAGAGTAATTCCTGGCTGCCATTTAAGGATCGTTGTTATTTGTTTGTGGTGGATGAAACTGAATGGGCAAATGCAGCCAGCAGCTGTGCAAGACATGGTAAGAGATACTCCAAAACAATTTTAGATCAAAAGATAGTTGAGCGAGTGGTGTGTAGTTGACTAGTCATTGTTACAATCAGACTCATCACTGCACTGTTTTTCATTTTGAAGGTGGAGCCCTGGCTAGCATTGAGGACCCTTCTGAGCAAGAATTCCTCAAAAATAATGTGGAAATATTTAAAGATACCTACACCTCCTTCTGGATTGGCTTGTATAAAACCCATAAAGGTAAAATCACTCTCTTTGCCACTGCATGAAAAGATCATTTTAAAAAAACACTGTACTTAATGAAACCAGTTTTAGCAAAATCATTTTCTTCCATTTCTTCTTTCCTTCTGTTGCCTTGTTTACTTTTCTTACACACCTTGACCAGACTACCACAGCAGACATAAGGCAAATTATAAATTATATAAAATGGTTATTTAGCAAACCATCAAATAGTAACACACTTTCTGTTTGGCCCCCAGGAACATGGATGTGGTTGGACAGAACAGTCTTGGATTACACTAACTGGGCTGAAGATGAGCCTAATTCTGATTTTGGAGCCATTATAACCTTAGATGGGACTTGGACAACAGGTCGCAGATGGCACGATAGACCATACATCTGTGAAACACCTAAAGGTAAGATCATCATACCCACGTAGTTGAAATATATGAATTAGAGCTGTGTAGATAAAATCGATTCTCCTATTCTCATTTTATTTTGTAAAAATCGATTCATACGTGCTCGCATACGAACTCGCGTCCAAACAATGAACATGGCGTCAGACACGCATTGCATGCGTGAATTTGATGACGCAAGTTCGTACGCTCGATTTTATCGACACAGCTCTAATATGAATAATAGATGATCTTTTCATAAACATTTCTCACACATGTCAATTGTTCACTAATCTGTAGTAAGACAGAACCATAACAAAGACTTGGTTAAAGTCCATTTTTAAAAAGCTAAAAAAAAAAAAAAAAAAAAAAAACATAAATAATAATAATTTTAGTTTTTAGTGGATACTGATGTTCATTCTCAAACTCCCATTTTACATGTTATTGGTCACTGAATTGGTTTTACCCCTAAACCTCCAAAAAAGTTCTGACATCACACTACCAGCCATTTTAACCTTATTTTAAACAATGCTGAACAAAGTCAGTGGCTTAGAGACAACTCTGTGAATGTCTTTGAGTGGCCCAGCCTAAGCCCTGACTTTGGTGTGGAAAGCTTGTTGAGTCAAACCCAAGCAGACTTGAGGTTGCCAAATGTGCTTCAACTAAGCACCATGTATTTATGTCAATGTGATATTTCTAAAATTCTGTTTTCGCTTTGTTATCACTGGGTATTGAGTGTATACCAATATGTGGAAATCTTTGCAACTAGTTATCCCGCTTGTTCCCAAACATTAATAAAACCCAACCTCAGATCCTCTCCTATATCTCAGTTATTCTACAGGTTATTTTATGTATATTATGTACTGCTGAATAGTTAATACTACAATTTTATTGGTAGGCTAGGGAATGACGAGGCCAGAGTTTTGCTCCCAAGGGAATTTAGACCTGGATGCAGGGGCACTGGCAGAGCAGATAAAATTATAAATTTATATTCCTTAAAAGAGATTAGTTATGTGATCATTCTTCCCTTCTTTCCCTCCAGTGAAACCCCAAGATCAAGAGTTAAAACCTGGTAAGTTCCACCATTGTATCTCCTTAAGCTGTGTAGTGTTTGAATTATTTGATGGTAATATCTGAAAACAAAATATGACATGCAATGCAACATTTACATGTAAGTTTAAAAAATCTGTTTAAACGTAAATTTAGTTTTGAATTGTATGGATTGATCACTACTTGGTGAATCTGTGCAGATGCTCAAGGTCAGGATCCTCGCAGTCGTGTCCACACGAGTTTGGTAGTTGTGCTGATCATACTAATCACTTCATCGCTGATAGTCACTGCATTCTTCCTCTACAAGAAGTCCCCTCGTCTCATTCCCACCTTTGACAATCCACTCTACTTTGGCAGTGAGCGATCTCAGCCCGATGTTGTGGACACCAATAAACTGATAGAGAAGGCAGAGGAAGAAAACCCTGAGCCTATTATAACTCTGTGATTTACATAGTAGCAGAATCTAGTGGGACATACACTATACTGTATCTCAGACTGATGTATTACACTTTGATGCTTCATGTTTTTTCTTTTTTTTCTTTTTTTTTTTTACTATATACAGTCCACATTCATTTATTTAACAGTATGTCACTAAGTGTGAGTTTCAATGGAGTTGGCAATGTCTAACCTCATGGAACAGAACAATTTAGGCTCTAGGATGTCTCAATGGGAATAATGAGTATTTGATTTTTTTTTCTTTTTATCTATGATTGAATGTACAGATTTGTCACGTTATAATGCTTATGCCCACTAGATGCTGTTCATTGGTTGTACATTTGATATGTGCAAATATCTCTCTGCCTGTCACTGTTAAACAAGCATTAAACTTGGCACAAAATAATAAATGGTCATTTACTGAGTTATTTCTTATTAAATAAAATGAAACAGATCAGTTCACTTCACAGGATTCTCCCTTTAAAGGTGGTCTGTTACAGGCAGCTTCTTTGAAAATGTAATTCCTGTAGATGTTGGGAATCATCTGCAGTAAGTCTAAACCTTCCACTGTCCTGTTTTAAGCTGTTCTACTTAGAATACCTGTTGGCTGAAGGAGGATGAAGCAGGAAACACACAGGTCAGATCTCAAGCATCTGAGAAGCAGTGAGGGGGAAAAATTTGGAGGGGATTCACCATAGATAGCAAATTTTCCTGGAAAGATAGGGCTGTTTGCCAACTCTGAAGAAAGTGCTCCTTTACAACAACAAATCTGAGGACTCAGATACAAGAGGACCAACAACAACTGTACAAGTTCATAGGGCTGCCTACTTTTTGCAAGTTTTTGTGTGTGTGTGTGTGTGTATGTGTGTTTTGTACTGAACTGAAGGAAACAGTGAAGCAGACCAGCAACTGACAGAACCTAATGGACTGAAGACAATGACAATTTATTGCTTCTGAATGTTGATCCACTCAGCTTAGAAAAAAACTGCATAGTCAGTGATTATGAATTAAACTGTTATTCAGTGTTACACTGTCCAGAAACAACTGAACTGCAAATGAACCAGCTGCTCCTTAATATATTGTTCTTAAATACATTATAGTGAAAAGTTAGATACTATGCTGGTACTAGATATTAATTACTTAGTTAATACTACAATAAGATGAAGCACATATATTATCCATGTGTAACAAAAAGAATTCAGTTCATCTGTCGATCATCGACATTACATGTTTTGCAAATCGCTATCCGTGTGTCTTTCTCAGATTTACTGAAATACGTCCACACCGCAGTCATGTTGGCCTTTCCAGACAAGCTCGTACTGGCCGCGGTTTTCGCTTGCGTCATCACAACATCCTGTTTCATGCCATGTTGTTTCCGTGATAAAAGTCTTTCGAAAATGGCCCAAAAGTGCATTTTCGGTTTTCGGCCGAAAATTTTCGGTGGCCGAATATTGGGTGCATCCCTAGTTTTCACAGTTCGCTTCACATATTTACTGAGGCCACTTCTTCTTTTATTAGGCCAAATCATAGTAGTAATCTACTATTATACAAATCAGGGATGGGGCCGATCCAATCCAGTATCGGTATCGGGTTCCGATACCAACATTATTCACGGATCGGAAATTTCAGATCCAACCTGCGGAGATTTCCGATCCATGAACCATTTCTGTGCTCTAATGTTGCTGCTGAAATGACTCCATAAGTGATTCCCTCTCAGCTTCTCTGATAACTGGCTGCAAAATGTGGAATGGATTTCCTGAACGGAGGCGTCTCAGTGCGATGCTGAGTAATGAAACACGCCGCAAAGGAAATCCATTCCACAGCTTGCAGCCAGCTAGCAGGCGAGCATTGAGCAGCACCGCGGGGGAACCAAAGCGGGACACCATAACAGGAAACACAGACAGGTGATTCACACACCAGCAATATATTACCCACAGACAGCAGGAAGAAAATGAACAGTATGCAGACATACATGCATACACTCATACATATCATAATTGCCTGTGGAGAAGATTTATTACAGCATCATGTAAAATTAACAATAATGATAATAATAAATTTAAAGCAAACAGAGCTCTGGTATCGGAATAGTATCGGTAGCAGCAGATATCCAAATTCAGGTATCGGGATCAGATCGGACGTGAGAAAATGTGGATCGGTGCATCCCTAATATAAATCATTGCTTTAATCAGTGTTACAACACTTCCCCAGCTAAGGTTGATTCATTCATTTTAAACATGTCCTCCTTCCTGTGTCTCCTTTTTTCCAGGACATCACTCTGATTCACCAGGTGACACCTCATTAATTCAGAAGAACCACCCGATAAAATGTCTTTCTGCATTTTGACTCTTTCCTGTCTGTGTGACTTACACAATGTCTTTAAAGGCAATGTAGCAAAAGCAGAAGGTTAGCAGAGGAGTGGCAGGAACTTCAGTCCTCCATAAGTGTCTACACAGGATGCATTCAAGCACAGTATGGTCTTTTCTAACAGCAGATATATTAAGAGGCCACAGCAGGAAAAGTACATCTGTTATTGTGGACATTCACGATAACTTAACCTGTGCAAAGCCAAATAAAGTGAGATTTTATAGTTCCAGCTGCAACTTTTTTATCAAACATATTTTCAGCATAAGAAAGCAGACTATTGGACTGGTTGTTTCCTATCACGCAAGTGCAAAAGGCCTGAGCATGTCTGTAATACTGGTAATACATGTCTCTCATACTGTAGCGCTTAACAAAGGATACTCTTGGAAAAAGAGACAATGTGGGACAATGCATCCATCAGTTTGAGTTGGCTTGGCAAGTCAGGACCTTTAGCCCTCTGGGTTTCTTCTTGATTCCTTGTTGTTGACTATGAGCCTTCCTTTCAGTCTTGTAAAGACTATTATAATACCCCTGTACTGGGTTCTCTCTGCTGACTAGTATGCCAAAGTGCAACCAAGAAATCATCAAACATTACCTGAAACACTCCAATCAGTAATTAATGTACAAGTCACATTTAGTCAATTTTATCTATATACCCCAATTTCACACAATAGACAAAATTTCCTTAAGGGACTTTACAATCTGTACAGCACATACAACCCCCTACCCTTACACCCTTTGTCCAAAAATTATATTACCTCAAAATAATTACAGACATTGGAACGTCAATCAGTTCTAAGAAGTTTGCGTCTGCCCACACAGACTAAGGAGAGGAACAGATGGTCAGCATTATGGTGGCTTCCTTTTTGTAAATATTGCACAATACTTTACCCAATCAAGGGCAAAGGATCAAAACGCTCTCTTCTCTAGAAACCTCCTAAAACATATTCTGTGTAGCCAACCGAAACCTGAGTCACTTCTGTACTGGTCTGTCTCTCCATATTGTGGGAAAGTGATGGTGAAGAAACTAAGAACAAGAATTAGCTTTCGTGTAAGCCCAGCAGAAAAATATCTGCATTGTTGTTTTTATGCATTTATTAATTAATATAATTGATTACCAGAGCCCTCTACAGTCACATAGTGACACTAGGAACCTTGATTAATTATTACAGATAGCATCATGAAGTTAATATCACATAACACCAGTATATTTGTGTTATTGCCATAACTGATATATGATATAGTTAACACGCTAACAATGTTTACAATGTCACAGGTCTTCCAATGCACTCTCACCGGCGTTGCACTGCTAATTTGCCAAGGCATTGTGCCAAAGGTTACAAGGTTTTTTTATTGTGTCATCTTTGATATTTTTTAGTTGTGTGATCTAATATCTTCCTTCTAATACTCTCAATTAAACAAAATACTTTGTATTAAAAATAACTGATTGATCTGCCTCAGTTTGGATGAAAGACTTTGACTTGTTTTTGTACCATGTTCCTCTACTTGTCCTATAGTTGAACCATGTTGATATTAAAAAAAAAGATTTATTTCTCATTTCTCACTGTCCATTATTTCCATTTTTCTGTTTTATTCTAGGGGTCTTCAGATACAATGTTAATCCGTTTTTCATCAGTTACAGAGAGTTTAATTGTTCAGATTTTTTTTTTTTTTTTCAGCATTCATGTGCACACTCACTCAAGAAATGGATGTAATATCAATATACTGTATGTGTGTTCCTGGATGAGGAGAGCACATTACAGTAAAACAGCCAAGTATGCAAACATCAGCATTTGGGTTTAGCAAAGCTTGTTCCTCCCTATTCGTCTGAAATACATTGTTGACTACTTTATCTGACAATGATGCTGATTCAAAAAAAAAAAAAAAAAAAAAGGTGTGATGACATGATATAACCGGATGTTTCTGTGCAATTTAAATTCTCTTCTTTCCATGGTCATTCACACAAGTCTCAAATCCTCTGCACACAATGCGTGGATAGAGTCTTTGGCTTTAAGAAATTTGGGAAAAATGCTGAAAATGAAGATAACTTGTACAACCTTTGTGCTCCTCGTCCAAACGTTACGATGTTTGGCTTCAGATGGTACAGTATTGCCACTTTTAATTTTAAGCTCTTTGTAAGATTTTTACAGAGTAGTTATGTCATGTTTACCGCATGATAAACCTATCTGTATGTCAGACTGTTGACTGTGGCCTTTACCATGTGTCAGTCTGTTGCCTGTGTTATCCTATTTTTTATAGATTTGTTACAATTCAATATTAAGGTTATTGTCATTGTAATTATATATTACTGAGAGGATTTTCTGATTTTTTCTGCATTCTGCCACAAACAGAACTGCAAACTGATGATTTGAACAAACTTTTCCTGCAGATTCACAATTCCAACTAACTAACAGGGCCACTGGTTTTTGTCTGGGACAACGTTTTTTCTGCTTTGACATCCGATGGACGACCGGTGACCGACTTCTAGTTCAACACTGGGCAATGAAAAAGTGCCTGGGAGTCCAGGGGAAAAGTGTGGGCAGTGAAATAAGCCTCTACGATTGTGACGAAAACAGTGAACTCCAAAAGTGGGAATGCAAGAATGAAACCGTGCTCGCTCTCAAAGGCCAAGAGCTGTACATTGAGCTCACTGCAGATAACACAGCTGTTCTCACCAAAACAATAGGACCCAATAACCAACTCACAATTTCAGAGACGTCCAGTGGTGCTTGCACAAGAACTTACAGAGGTACAATACTGCAATTCATAATCAGTTTTTTGGGACTCTGGATGCAGTTTTTTTACTATATGAGCTAGCTCCAGCAAACTGGTACTAAGCCACTGGAATTTACTGTGCATGTGTTAAATTCTCAGTCAATGAAAACAGACTATCTGAAGGATTCCATTCCACATTTTCACACTTTACCAGTATATTTTCTCAAACTAATTAAGCTATTCTTTGTTATGTTATTTGTCCTTGTTTGGGCCTTTCAGAATTTTACACCATTGGAGGAAATGCAAATGGTAGGACCTGCATGTTTCCCTTCCTGTATAAAGACCAGTGGTACTCAGAGTGCACTACGTTTGACTCCTCGGAAAAACGGCAGTGGTGTGCGGTTGAAACAAAATATGAGCATGAACTCTGGGGCTACTGCCCAACTAACTGTGAGTACTGCCTGTGAGAAATAGAGTTTTATTACACTGTAGTGAGAGAAGGGCCTATTTACAGTGGATATTTCTTTAAATGTACTTTGATGTGAAGGCCTTGAGGATAATAATGCTCCTATAAACAGGGTGTCATTTGATTTCGGACTGACACCCTGACTTTACATTTAAGTCAGTCTCTAACCTTTAACTTGACTTTACATAAAAAAAAACTAAAGGTACTTGCTTGGTTTTGCATGGATGTTTCACAGCCAAAGAACATTGGAACAAAGACACCACAACAGGAGCGTATTACCAGCTCAACACACAATCAGCTCTGACTTGGTTCCAGGCTGAGACCAGCTGTAAACAGCAGGGCGCCTCCCTGCTCAGTATCACCGATCCACACCAGCAGGCTTATGTCACAGGTAAGGTGGTAATGGCTTTATTTTGAGTATACTGATAAAGGAAGCATATGTCTGGGTTCAGGGGTGTTTGAAGAATATCTACCAAAAACATTCATAATTTCTTCTACATAAAGTGATCGAGTCTATAAAATTCCAAATACTTAAATCAACATATACTTAAAAAAAAAAAAAAAGATTACTGTATAATTTTTCACTAGAAATATGCATGTTATATATTCTTCAATGCCCTGTTTGTATAGATATGTTTAAATGAAAGCATGGATACTTTTCTGTTATGACAGTAAGAAAGAAAGCTTTACTCATTATTATGTCATTTTCATTTCCCGTGCCTTTTTTAAACACACACTCACAGCACTACTAGCAACAGCGGGACAAGGTCACAAGCTTTGGACTGGACTTAACCTGGATCCAGAACATGGCTGGCAGTGGTCTAATGGGAAGCCTTACCGTTATCTGAACTGGGACTCAGGTAGGTTTTATTTCCACTTCAGAACTTTTTGTTGCTACCCTGATAATGCTAAGATAAATTGTAAGTTTGATCTGTTCCATCTGTCTTTTATCCTCTCTGCCTTATAGACATCATGTTTCCAGCCAGTTGTAGAATTGGTATCATTTGGCCTAATATTTAAAACCCACAGAATGGGTTGAATATATTTATGGAAGCTGAGGATTTCTGAGAGTTCAGCAGTTTAGATTCACACTGCAGTAAATAAATTAATGAAAATGAAGAAATGAATGAGGTGTACATTTCAAATCACACCATTGTAATTACAGCACCTTCATTTGCAAGGAAACCTACTGTATTTTAGATCTGATCTTAACACACTACACAACAAAAATGTACCCATGCCAAGTCATTGTCAGGCAGATTACTATCATTACAGTGGAAAAAACTGCCAAATAAAGTCAGTCTGGCTATTAACCAGAATATCATTATCATTTCTTCGTCACGTTAATTTCCACAAATTGCTAAATATTTACAAATTTCCTTTATTTACAAAATTACATTTAAGTCAGATTTCTTCTTTTCTTTCTTTGACAGTTGATACAGCGCTAACTTTTCTATTTATATCACAATTCTTATTAGACCTATTTATGCAGTGACTATTTCATTTTACTTGTAACACATAAATTATAAAGCTATCAAGCTTTATAATTTGTTTATGCGTTACACTTAGTGTGAAACTGAATTAGTGGAGTCTGTGTCATCGTGTCAAGTATAATTATCATCTTGTTTTAGGTCATCCACTCCCTAATCCAGGACACAACTGTGCAATTGCTAATGGTGCTCTACAGTACGCCTGGCAAAGTTCAACATGCACAAAGAAACTGGGCTACATCTGCTACATTGACGGAGCTGTGGCCAATCCTACTGAAGGTAAAGAAAAGACCTTTCTCTGTTCCATTTTAGTGGTGCCATCCTCAAGTTACTGATTTACTATTTTGTCTTTGGTTAATTGTATGATGTATGTTACTCAATTCTTCTATTTCTTTTTTCTTTTCATGAAAGCTGTTGAGACAAGCTATTGTTCAAGACCTTGGATTCCGTACAATGGCCACTGCTTCTACCTTAATCATACTCAGAAAACATGGTCTGATGCTCAGAAAGCGTGCCGCAAGGAAGGAGGCGACTTAGTCAGCATCCGCAATGTTGAGGACCAAAGCTTTGTCATCTCTCAACTTGGATATGGTATATGAAGACAATAAAACAGTGTAGCTTGAAATAAGTCTTTACAACAAAAAACACACCTCTGGTGCCACCCTGATGCAAAAAGTTGGGTGCTTCAGAATATATAAACAAAACATGCAGTGTAAAGTATGTCTCAGTAATAATGGCTTAAATGTAATTGTCCTAAATATCTGCTTTCTAAACGTAAGGAGTAGTCACATTTGAAATATGTCATGGGAAACAAGACTGTTGTACTTTTCTTGAGGGAAATAAAAAATTTTTCTGTCCATGTCTGCAGCATCCACTGATGAGCTTTGGATTGGACTGAATGACAGGAGGACAGAGGGACTATTTGACTGGAGCGACCACTCTACTGTCAGCTTCACTAGCTGGGAATTTGGGAAACCTACTGTCTTCACAGACCAAGAAGACTGTGTTCTCATCAGTGGAGAGGTAAGGAGCATTGTGTGGGTATGGTACACAGACTGGCCTCTTGTAAAAGTATCATAATTTGTTATTTATTATTTATCATTATTTATTTGACCTGCTTCGGGTCAAAAAACAGAAAGCCACAAATCATGTTTTTGTTCAGTGCATATTGTTATATATTTATTGTGCTTCCAACTATGAGGCAACAGTCTGGGGCAGGCCCTTTCCTGTTTCAACACGATACCAATCTGTGTACAAAGAATGACAAAAGGCATGATTTTCTGAGTTTGGTGGGAAAGAACTTAACTGGCCTGGCCTTAAATGCCCTGAATTGGAGAGAGATCAGTCATCAACCTCACTCATATTCTTGTGGCTGAATGGGAATAAATCCCTGCAGCTAGGTTGCAAAATCTTGTAGCGAGCCTTCGCAGAAAAGTCACAGCGGTTGTAGCCGCACTTCAGAATGAGACCACAGGCCAAGGCCCAAACCAGGTATAAGGTTTGGACCTACATACATACATATAGTCGACTAAACATGTTTATATGTAAGATAATAACTTTGTATATATTGAAGGCTAAGGGCTTTTTGTTTAACACTATACTGTACACTGTAGATTGCCTGTGCATCAGTACATCTGCATTCCACACATTTTACAGTACTTTTTTTTTTTTTGCAGAATGGAAACTGGGCTGACCGTGTGTGTGAGGAAAAGCATGGTTTCATTTGTATGAAGATGAGTGAATCTGAACCTCCTGAAGATGAAGTGGAGCAGAATATAGGCTGCAGAACTGTGCGTAAACTACTTCTTATTTATGAAAAAAAGTCTATCTCTGGCTTAAGATGACTGATTACATTCCAACTCTTGTTTCTTTTTTATTGCATCTTGGGCAAAGTTTCTGAATAAGTAAAGCGAATATTTGGTACCTTCCACAGAAATACCCATTCCTATCTGGCATGCAGTTTACAAAGGGGCAAAGTTGAAAGGTTGAAAGAAACATCCAATGAAAAAGGGTATATATAGTGAAGTTTGTGCTATGCATGGGATATAAATGCTAAAGTAGCCATGACAAGCCTCTGATGTTCGGGCAACCCCGAGAAAGGTGAATGTACAGCTGGCAGGAGTCTACATCTCAATCGATTTCACTGGGTCTGATGGGCTTTTATCAGTGCACCACTGGAAGCATACTCACTAACTGCATCTCAGTGTGGTATAGCAATTACCATGCATCAGACCATAAACCACTTCAGTGGTTGGTAAAAACTGCCCAGCAGATCACCAGGACCCAACTGCCCACCATTGAGAACATTTACCATAAATGCTGCCTGGGGAGGGCAATAAGCATTATCAAGGATGTATTCCACCCTAGCCATGGACTCTTTAGTCGGCTGCCATTTGGCAGGCGTACAGGAGCCTGCCAGCACCAGCAGGCTAAGGAAGACCTGCACCTATCTGTAAATGATAATTTTCTTTAGCACTTCTGATTAGATGCAATCTGCATTTCATGATAAATGATACTAAAATACGACATGCTAATGAAGTTTTTCCACTTTTGTTTTCCAACAACCCAGGGCTGGAAAAGACATGGCTCCTACTGTTACTTCGTAGGGACAGAGGCAAAGACATTTGATGAGGCAAACAACGACTGCAAGAGCTCAGATTCCTACTTGGCAGACATTTCAACTGGGTAAAAGCATTTATTTTCACTCAAGACATTTTGAACATCCTTAAAAACAAGTGTGCTAGATTTTAGAGGTTCAGATTTAACTAAAAAAAAATGCAGCTCTGTGACTGTACATCACTCACTGATATGCAAAATCTTGTCATTTTATTCGTGTAAATATTTTCAGGGTGGACAATGCATTTCTTGTCAGCTTGGTGGGAATGAGACCAGAGAAATATTTTTGGCTAGGACTCTCAAACCAGAAAAATATTGATCAATTTGTGTGGACCAACACAGACTCGGTGAGGTTTACTCACTGGAATGCTCAAATGCCAGGTACAGAAAAGTTTTTGTTTTTTTTTAAACTTCCCTCTTTAAGGTGTGTTAGAAAAGTGGCATCACAATTGACAATTCCTCCCTTGACAATACAAGGTCACCAGCAGGGATGTGTTGCCATGACAACTGGGGTTTTTGCTGGCCTCTGGGATGTGTTGCCCTGCACCAATAAGGAGAAATACATTTGCAAACACCAGGCAGAGGGGGCAGTTTTAACCTCTGCACCACCAACTGTTCCCCCTCCGAAGTGTGCGGATGGCTGGATTCCGGTGTTATCAGGAACATACTGCTATAAGGTAGGATCAAATGCAACACGAGTGAAAAACGAAGATCTGCTCTACTGATCTATACCACAAAGAACCGCCCATGCCACCCCGGGGGGTATTTACTGGTTCCAGGTCCTCTGGTTTTCTCAGTCTTTCATGACAGCAAATTGAATACCTCTGGTTTATTAACAGTTGGTCAGACAAAATTAGCTGTTTGAAGTCAGCACTGGCTTTAGGAAAATGTCACATTTTTCATGATTAATTTAACAAACAAAAAAAATGATGCATCAATATTAAAGAGACACTACCAAACCTTAAATCACAGTTGATCTTCTTGCTTTGTGTTTTAGCTGTTTTCAGAGTCATCATCAAACAAGAGGACCTGGTATGAGGCCAGAGATTACTGCAGGGCCATCGGAGGGGACCTGCTCAGCATCCACAGTGCTGATGAGCTAAGACAGAGAGAACTAATGTACAGTATGACCTTGTCTCATTCAAATAGGGCAGCATTAGACAATATTTTCTGTAAAAATTCCACCCTTCTTTCTGAACTAAATTACACTGCATCAAAGAAGACCTCTTCTCATTCTTTCTAGATGTTCTAAATTTGTCCTGGTTGTCGAAATAAAAATGAGGTTGTAAGCATTATCGTTGGCAGAAAAAGTTGTTAGTTTATAGTATATGGCAAATTACAAAATTAGATTGAAGGGATTCAAAAACACAAAACTGGTTCAAATTTGGCTAGAACCTAAGAGAGCACTGGGACAGTTTTTTAACAGGTAACTATTAAATCTACTTTTTTAAACATATTTTGACATTTAAATAAGTAACATGTAACTATACCTGTCCATTTCAGGTATAGTTACAGAACAATCTGGATTGGACTTAGTGCCCCTGACCCAGTCACTGGTTATGTATGGAGCGATGGATCCCCAGTGAGTTAATAGTCTTCCCTTTCTTTGGTGACTGAGTAAATCACATAAATCAAGTTAGTCACATAAATTGTAGTTTATGTGACTCAAGTGCATAAAAACAACTGGATTTGTTATTTCACAATTTATTACTTGCTTTTGTGTCCAGGTAAATTTCCAACACTGGGGGGATGGAGAGCCAAACAATAAAAATAATGTGGAATCTTGTGTCGAATTGAACACAGGGTACTGGCACAGATTTGCGTTTTGGAACGATGTGCAGTGTGAGAAGTACAATGACTGGTTTTGTCAGATCCGTACAGGTAAAGTCCATAGCCATTTGGTTTCATGGGATTCAGAGAAAAGCGTGTGATTTGTTGTTGAGTGAGCTGAGTGACTGGGGTTACTTGTTTTCAGCAATATCCTCTTCAGGTATTCAGATGAACACAATTTCAACCCGGGGTGCCCACTATCACCTCACTATTCTAAACGTTACAATCTCCTGTCTGTCCTTACAGGAAGGACTCCAAAGCCGCCTCCAGACCCTGTCACTCGTGGTAAGGGTGCTATTATGTACAAGTATGAGACCTCTTAGAAACACAGTATTTTTACACAACAGTTGAAGTCAAACACTCTGCTGTATCATCCTGATACAATCTGAAAAATAATAATTCTGTGTATCTCCTTATTTACAAGCATGAACACATCTTTTGTTGAACTTTGTCTTGCTGATGCACTTTTCCTTGGTGAATGTTTGTGTTTGTTCAACTGGCTAAGAAACTAGCGGGCGCCATCACAAAGACAACATAAAATATCAAATTTCTTCCTTATGATTCCTGGTTTTTTTCTCAAAGGACAAATGATTTACATAGCAGATATGTATGCTACAGCAGAAAAAATGCAATTTAACTTCAATTGGACTTTGAGGACTCAGTGGCATTAGCATGATGTCCTAACACTTAATTGATTTTTTAGCATTGCACACTTGCTGCAAGCAAGCCAGCAACAGTCACCAGACTTCTCATTAAGAGCAACTAACATAAAATAAAATAAATAAGAAATTAGATAAAATTAGATATTATCAGATATTAAACAAACACTGAAGATATATTACACATTTCTAACATGTTTTCAGACTATAATACGACCTCAGACGGCTGGGTGGAATGGAATGGGAATCAGTATTTTATTAATGAAAAGTCAATGGCCATGATAGATGCTCGCTACTTCTGCCAACAGAGGCACAGTGACTTGGTAACTATCAACACTGAAGCAGAAAGTGTCTTTCTATGGAATCAGGTGAGCAGTGACTTTTATACTGTGTTATGTATGTGGCATTTAACTACAGGAATAACTGAAATGTGAGTATCACTGATTTTATCATATTCCTCTGTCTCTGTGTGTAGGTATCTAGAAAGTATGGGTCTTACTGGATAGGCCTAACTGTAGATCTTGATGGAACATTCGAGTGAGTATGAAATAAATATAAATGAAAAAAAGGCAGTAATAAAAATAAATCCAGACTTCATAGGCAGAAAGTAATTTCAAACCTGAGTGATTACAAGTATCAAATTTATGTGACATTTCTTTTCTGTAATTTCTTTGTTGAATTTCAAATATGTACTGGTGCAAGGTTGGCCTGATACAGATCCAAACTGCTGCAAGTCTCTAAGAGGAAGGTGCAGTAGATAGAGTATAGTATACTGTTACAAGTTACCTGTGTCTGTTGGCATGTTGTCCTTAACAATTTTAATTCCGCATCAAAGTTTAAATTTAAACTTGACAAAAAAGGCCACGGATGGAAATGAAATACAACTGTGTAATGACTGAATGTGTGTTTCCTGAATGATCTGACAGAAAAAGAATTATAGACAGAAGAGGTTAATGGCAGAGTTATTGGTCCAAACAATAAGATGCTCTTTATTTTGTTCAACTACCTATCTAATTTGTAATTTTTGGAGATTTGTACCTGGAACAAGAACAATATATAGCTTCACCCTTTAGATTTGAATCAGTGTGTCATTATTTTCACAGGCTCTTTTTGTTACAAAATCTCAGTTGATTTGCTTGTGTTACATTAAGGTGGATGGATGGTTCTCAAGTGGTGTTTGAAAGGTGGGAAGAAGGTCAGCCTGATTTCAAGAATTATGATGAGAACTGTGCTGCCATGTCACGTTATACTGGTGAGTAAACTAAAACATGAATTATCTTCACTGGCACACATGCAAATCATAAATTTAACAAAGCATTAACTTGTACTCCTTAGAATTTCAGTACTGGTTGATTTGGTGACACCGGTGGTTACCAACGACCATTACATAAAAAATGCTGCCTACAAATAGAATCAAAAATGTGGTTTAGTTCTGTGAAAATCTAAAGACTGTAACTTTAACTTGGATGTTTACTAAAAATGTACATTGTATTGAGTGCTGATTATCATGTGTGTTGATTTTAATGTCTTGGACTGATTTACAGGTTTTTGGCATGATTATAATTGTGGGTTTGAGCACAAGTCCATTTGTAAACGTAGTGGTCCACCGCCTGCCAACACCACTGTAGCACCCACAGTGCCCCCTAAAGGTGGTTGCCGACCCACCTGGAAAAAAGTTAACTCCAAGGTCAGAGGTGGTTTTTAACCTTTATAAATGTGTTGTTTTGAAGGTATGGAAATGAAACCGATTGTAGGACAGATTTAAATTCTCAGTGATTGCACTGACACAGGCCTTTGATTTGACAACACTTCTAAATCTTTTAAGTACTGATCTTTAAGGGTAGGTTTTTTGTAATGGTGTTTGAAGATGTCACATTAAGTTGTTTTGTCATGTGAAATTGGGATATACGTACTGTACTTACAATGTACAGTGAGTATTTCAGAAGTTGGAAATCAACTTATCATTTCTTTCCTCAAGTGTTATAGCATCATTAAAAAACAGAAATTAACATGGGATGAAGCAAGGAATGAATGCCAACGCAAGGGTGGAAACTTGGCCTCTATTCCCTCAAGACATGTGCAAGGTTTGTTTCTCATAATTTTTTCCTCTTAACCTCTGCACCTGTTCAGGGTGCAACAATGCAGCAAACAAAGATACATTGGCAACTGAGCCTATATTTGATTATTTTATTTACTTATTTCTTTTGTACTGTTTTGAGACAACTGATTTAAATGGAGGGCTTGTAATAGTTGTGAGGCTCAAGGTTCAATAATTAGTTTATTAAAATACTCAAATGACTGGTGTTTATAAAATGTAAATCATAACTAAAGCTCTGCAAGTGGCCTCTGGTAGTGCTGTTCACCAAACCAGAATAAACTGGTTTGAATAAGGCAAATGACTGACTCTATTTGTTTATTAAGTTATTTGTGAATGTTACTGGTTTCTGTAGTTCATAGTAGACCCACACATTAGAAAAAGGTGTACAGTGTACTTCCAAGAGTCACTGAAACAGCACATTATATTATGTTTCATGTAAAATGGTAAGAAAAAAAAGAACTACAAGAAAATATCTGAATCTGAAATCACTGTTCAAACTTTCAGTGTTTTTGATGACTCAAATGGCTGACACACCTACTACAGACCTGTGGATTGGTCTTCATAGTCTCCATAGCAAAAGCTTCTTCTGGACTGATGGGCAACCAAACTCATATTTCAATTTGGCTTTTCATGTAAGTGGACACAGTCTGAATTGTGTTTTACAATGTGAAGCAAGTGGATTATGTAGCACTCCTGATAATTTGTTTTGTTGTGTGTGTGTGTGTGTACGTGTGTGTGACACTTTGTATCTCCATTCTCTGTTGTCTCAATTTTAGAGACGCGGCTATCATCAATCCTACAGGCTTTCGGTAACATTAAAATTTAACTTTATATCAGGCATAGTCATGTACAAATGTGTATTATGATCACTGTTGTGAAAAGTCAAATGCATTTGTAAGGTTTATGATGATATTTTTTTTCTGTATTTATAAAAATTTCTCTGGGTTTCCACTGCAGGATACCAGTTATTTTCAAAGGCTAAAAGTAATGTCTAAGGAAAAGGTAAGATGTTGTTTACTGTTGAGGGCAATGCTGCTCATTTTATCGTGCATTGGAGAGAAATTACAGTTCACTTTTGTGATCAGAACACCACATTTTACACTGTAACAAGTCAAAATCAGGACAAAAAAGAGAAAAATATTATATTTCTGGGTGACCTTATTCATCTATCCATCCATTCATCTCTCCATTTGTTACCTAAGTATCATGTGAGTGTCCTCACATTTCCTCAGGCAATCCTCTAATCAGTTTACATTTAAAGGCCAAGACAATGCCAGGCTGACACTGATCTCTGTACGAAGGCAAAATTTTTTGGATTTCTAGATTTTACATGTGATATTAGGCCTTCAGTAAACAAGACCATACTATTATTCCTAATATTGGAAAAGTGCTGAATTCCTTAACTGAAATGTTTTATGATGCCTTTTGTGATTACATTGGATCCTGACACAGTATTCCCTTTTCCTCACTGCTTTCTGCCTGCACCTCCCCAGGGTAAATGTGTTGTGCTCAATACTAGTCCTCCCTTTGGTATTGGTAAATGGATACCTGTGTCCTGCAATGACACTAATGGATTTGTCTGTCTTCAAAACCCTGGTGAGTCTATACTGTGTATACCGATATCAAAGATAAAAAAAAAAACCCTGATGAGTCCACAATTCCTATTCAGTTGATCTAATAGATTTGTTAATGCATCTGCCTACTACCAGCTTCTATTATGGCCTAGTCATCCCCTTTATTATTTGCTTACTCTTTACCTCCCCAAAAATGAAAAATCACTTATAATCTATGTACAATAAAATTAAATAATAACCATTAAAGCAATGTTAAAGCAGCTGATAACTTGCTGTGACGTTTTAGTATTATAATCAATATTTCCCTGTAATGAAAATGTGATTCAAACTAAATTTTAACAATCAAAATTTAAGAAAGGATGCACAGTATTTTAAACATAGCATATTAAAATGTAACAGTTTTGTTTTTTGCTTTTTTTAAGTAGTTGCATTCATCTAGGGAAAATGGAACTGAATAACTCTTAAGCCTCTATACAACAGTTCTTGACCTTAAGTTAAATGGAAAAACTAAGTTTGCTTCTACTCTCCCCTTAAACAGACCCATCTCTCCCAGACTCTGCTGAACCTACGGTTCCCACCGACTATAACAAAATATTTAATGACTCCATTAAGGTTGTGACTCAGCCAATGACCTGGGATGAAGCCAAGAAGCACTGTGAAGATGATGGTGCCAACCTGGCTAGCCTGCGAAATGAGTGGTCACAGATCTACGTAGAGCTGATGGCTTTGAATCTCAAAGCTCCTCTGTGGATTGGACTGAAAGAAAAGAAGGTACAGGGCACAAAGCCTCTAATATAGCACAAAGCAAAGTAACGGCTAATGCTTGTTTGAGACTACTACTGACCGCAGTAAAAATTCATACCAAAAGGTTTATTACTTCTGGCTACACTGACTTACCCAGTTAGGATTTTGCTTTTATTGGTGATTAGAAGAAAACTTCTCATGAAGAATTAATTTACTGGTATAATTAGATTCATAAATACCATCTAGTACAGTAGAATAAAATCTCAAAACTTTTCAACAGTATTGTAGAGAAAATGAAGGAACTGCAAGATAGAGTAACATAGTTATTGTAGCCTGAAAGTCTACAGTATAGTGACATGGATGATCCAACCAATACTTAACATAATCTTTAAGTCTGGACTAAAGGCGTGTATTGACCAACAGACGTTTTCATCCATGCAGGCATGCTGCTAAACATGACTAAAAATGTTCATCATTCACTGCCTTAAAAATCTTTCTGAAAACAAAAAGCTGAATCATAAAGCTGAATGAAGGATGATCTCTTCTGCTTTCAGACCAATGGTTATTTCAGCTTTATTGATGGCTGGCACGTAACATTTACTCACTGGGGTAAAAATGAACCAAGCATGGACCGACCTTGTGTATACGTAGATGTGGATGGAAAATGGAAGACTGCTAACTGCAACCAGACTATTAACAGCGTTTGTATGAAGTCTACAGGTATGGCTAATGACAGTCTAATGTTAATTTAAATAAATTAATACGTAACTCATCCTAAAAGCCAACATGACTCAACTCAATTTAGTATCCCGTAAACATCAGGTTACTTGCTGCGTTTATCTGTGTTAGTATCAGATGGTTGTAACTGCACAAAAAAACCTTGTAATGTCTACATCAAAGTACTGGATTTGAATCAAGCATTATCTCTCTCTCTCTCTCTCATTCACAGATGTGCCACCAACAGAGTCAAGTGTTTTTCCTGGAGTTTGCCCTGACGACCCAAGCCAGAATCTTTACTGGCTACCATTTAAGGGTAATTGTTACATATTTTTCGCGGTGGAAAAACAGTGGGGACATGCAGCTACTAGCTGTGCAGGACATGGTAAGCATTTTCAATGAAAGATACTTTCAGAAAATATAAAGCCTGTGTCTTTGCCTAAGCAATGCTCTTTTGTTTTGTTTTGTGAAGGTGCATCGTTAGCCAGCATTGAAGATCTCTCTGAGCAAGAATTCATTCAAAGTAATTTGGAAACATTTAAAGACAGCTACTCCTCTTTCTGGATCGGCCTGTTTAAAAATCACAAAGGTACAGTCACATTGCCTGCTCTAATATGAAAAAGAATATTCAGCTCCAGGGAAAATACTGTACAAAAAGAAAAATTATTCTATATAAAAATAATAATAATAATAATAATAATATATATATATATACACACACACACACATACATACATACATACATTTAAGGGTTCTTGGGGGAAAATGCTATTGTTTTAAATTAATGTGTTTTCCAATCAATCTTTTTCATAATTTCTTTTAATGATTCACAAAGTATGATAATTCTTTAGGTTACAGCACAAGCATATCAAGAAAATTCTGCACAAAAAAAAAGAAAGAATTAAATAAAATTCTTAACATTTTAAACTGAATCTGTGTCTCTCCAGGGGATTGGTTGTGGTTGGACAAAACAGTCCTGGAGTACACTCACTGGCAAGAAGATCAGCCTAATCATAACATCTATGGAGGAATTAGCACTTCAGATGGGAAATGGAAGGCAGAACTGAAGTGGTATGATAGACCATACATCTGCAAAACACCCAAAGGTAAAATATTTTTTATATGTACACAGTTTGAATTGCAATGATGTTTTCTATAATGCCAAGATCACACAACACAATATATCTGTCTTTTGAGATGACTGACTGTCAGGGACTGACTTCACTGTTTCAACTCACAGCACCAACAACAAATGTTTCCACACTGCACATTCACTTTATAAATAAAAGTGGTCCTGGAACAATTAATTATTACTCTGCAATTACGGCAGGCTCTTTCTTTTTTACTCCCAGCTAGTAGAAAGAGGGTGAGTGTGTAGGTGAGCAGTATATGTGAATGTGCAAAGGGTGACATTGCACCCACAGGTATGATTTTTTTTGGTACACTGCTCCTTATCTGTGCATGATAGTCACATGGTCTTCGGTTCACTAACATATGTTTTATTTTATGTTAGTTTATAGTTGTGCACTTGAAGTAATTGTACTGTTGTGAACATCAGTGTTATTTGATCACATCTTCCTTCTTTCTCTATAGTATTACCAGCAAAACCAACACCATCAGCCAGTAAGTAACACCTCTTGATCTCATTTACTTCACTCAGCTTTGTGAATAAAATCTTTTGGCTGATCATCACCTATTCTTTCAAACTGCTCAGGAGCTGGGTTAGAACTTCATCACCATAGCCACATAATTTTGGCAGTTGTGGTGGTCATGGCTGGGATTGCCTTGGGGGCAGTGATTGCCTTCTACCTCTTCAAGAAGTCTGGTCGTCATCTACCTATCCTTGACAGATTAGCCAACTTTGACAACCCACTCTTCATCAGCAATCAGCAGTCCTCACCTGATGTGGCTGACACCAGTTAGCTGGTATGAAAGCAGCAGAAGGGCATCCTGGGCTTGGTACATAGATTTCACATTTATAGTTCAAATTTGCATATCCAATAATTTCAGTGTGTTCTGAAATGGGAGAGGTTTGATCAGAATTTGTCACGAGTGGCTAAATTGGTTAAAGCAATTTATTACTCCAGGATGTATAACTTGGGCTGATAGTAAGGGTGTGCCTGATTCATCGATTCATAGAATAATCGTTAAATTAAAAACACACTGTTTTTGGGTAGATTCCAAAAAACTATAATGGAAAAAACATAATTCCCAGAAATTAAAATGGGAAAAACAGAATTTGGGAAAAAATAAAAAGGAATTTATAGGGCCGTTTACAAGTAACTACAGAGTGAGGAAAGAAACATTCTATGTGGGAAAAAAAATGATCAATCGAGATGCATTGATAATCGGTGAATCATCGAATCATAGCACTGTAAATCGTAATCAAATAGAATCGTGAGGTGACTTAGATGGCACACCCCTGGCTGATAGTCTTGAAATCATTTTAAAATCACAGTTTATCATGACTAAAAAAAAACTGGTTGATTGAATGTACAGGGAAGAATTCAACATGTTCCTTCTTTTGTTTCTTAGAATAGTACTGTCTATTTTTATCTTTGCTTTTCAGCTGCTACGTAAAGCTAAGAGTTGCAATGTCTTGTTAACAATAAACAAATCAATAAATATAACATATTATCATTAGTGCATTTCATCCTGCTTAAAGAATCATGATACATAGCTGTATTTAGCTAGAAGTTCTGGTCACTCACCTAAAACTTGTAAGGCAAAAACGATAAATTTCACAAAAAAAAAAAAAAAACAACCAACAAAGACAACTGAGTTTCTTTCCCCAAAAGCATTACACCAAAAAAGCGGAAACTGTCATATAGTATCATATAATATTTGTCATTCAGAATGGCATTCACTCAGTCCAGCAGCAACTAAACTACAAGCTGACCAGATGAACTGGACAGCTGGTCAGCTTGTAGTTTAGTTTAGTTGCTGATCATGATTAACATCACATCACAACATCAACAAAATTGGCAAGAGAAGTATTTTGCAGGAGGCCAAAGCTCTCTAGAGGAAATGTTATGGTTAAATAGTGCTGAAACAAGCAGAAAGATTTCGCATCGAGTTTCATCAGTTTGGTCCAACTGAATCCTACTGTCTAGAATCCCTTTACTAATAAACTCTAACACAGTGTATAAATCTTTTTCAGTACAGAAATAATTATCATAGAGTACATATTAGTCATGAGATAGGTGTGTTTAATCTAGTTTTTCCAACATCAAATCACTACTTCAAACAAACACGTTTTCTCTCCCTGTTTTCCATATATGTGAACCTACTTCCCTCTGTTGCATCAGCAAACCAATGGTTAAGGGTGTGGGCCAATGAGAACAGATTTGCAGCACTTCCTCTCTAAGCTGACAGATTCATTTACCACAACTGTGCATCAGCCCTGATTTTGCATGGCCTAGAGTTGTTCAACTGAGCCTGCATTGGCATCCGAAAGCAGCAACCATGACCATGCCATCTCCGTTTGTCAGTGGAGAATTTCCTAAGGAACCTGTCAGGTACTGCCAGCTCCTGTGTCCGGCTGACAGCATCTTAGATTTATCTACGAGACAGTGCTGAGCTATGACACACCAGACCAAAAGTCAATCACTTGGTGCCATTAGGCTGAGTTGTCAGTGGCCAACCATTACCCGTAATTTTTCCTTTTATTTGTTACCACACTTGTACTGCTGAGCCATGTATGCTGAGAAGTTTTCTACACTGAAAACATTACATGATCAACTAAGCCATTCCATCAAACACATTAAAACAACACCTTATGTTCAAAAATGACTTAACCACAAAAAAAAACAAACAGAAAATTGGGGACACTCTGGTCATCATTTCCTGAGAAAGTCCAGCATCCGTTACAGAGGAGAAAAAAAAAAAACACAAAGTCAGCATTATGATAGCTTCCTTGTTGCGAATATTGCACAATACTTTCTCCAGGAAGCTGAAATTGACAAGAATTTCTAACGGCCTAACATGATGTTCTCAAGAATCTGTGTGAATCATGTTTCAGCTGCATCAACCGCAATTTGAATCACATCTGCTTCTGTCTCTACATAGGGTGAATCACAGAAGTCACATTAACTGTCAATTGATGAGCAAAAATTAACAGTAAGAACACTATTGTAGATAATTTATTTGTGGAATAACTGGTTACCTTAATTACAACCAATGGGGGTCTAAAACTACCACAAAAAAAACCCAAATCTTTTTTCTGGTTCATGTGTTTGGTATCTGCGTAGACAGTCTGTCATTTAAAAGGTCACTTGCTGGAGCATGATACTAGCACTTCCTGTTTTCCACAGTCTGTTTATTATGCAATGGCACACATCCACATAGTAATGTGGACTTTCTTCTGGGAATCCAGTGTATTTAACAATGAAACAGCTACGTGTGCAAATATCAGCATTTGGGTTCCTGTTAAAAATAATTTGCCCCCCCTTGTTCACCTAAAGCATAATGTTTAAAAAAAAAAAAAAAAGAAGAAGAAGAAAAAAGTCAGATGCAAGACAAATAAACGTCATGATGACACGCGAGACACAATGTGTCAGTCCTATTAAGAATGACTTTCGACAATCATTCACACAGCTCCTAAATCCTCTGCAAGAATTGCATGGATGAAGGTTTCTGCTGTAAGACATTTCAAAGGAAGGCTAACAATGAGGATAACTTGTGCAGCTTTTGTGCTCCTCATCCAAATGCTCCAGGGTTTTGCTTCAGACGGTACAGTATTCCAACTTTAAACTTTCAGCTTTTCATGAGATTTAGTAAACGCGGACTCTACACTGTATATGAGATTGTCCTTCACCATGCGTCAGTGTGTACTGCATGTTGTCACCTGTGCTACCCAAATGAAGTTTGTACATTTTTTACAGTTCAGTTTTGTACAGAAATGTTTGTTTCTGTTTCCCCAAATAACCCAAATGAACTGCTTGCTTTCATTTGCTTGTTTCACTGACATTAATACAAGGATGAATAAAAACCTTTTAAAATTAAAGGAGGAAAACACTAAACATTAAAATTCTTTTAACGGGACCAAAAGCAGTATGGTGCTTGGAGGTCTTCGCAAACTAATCAAAACAGAAATCTCAAATATGAGAGTGGGTTTAGATTCAGATCTTACTTTTAATTCTCATTTTAACAAGGTCATTAAAACATCATTTCACACTTTTATGACCTTAATAACTTTAACTTGACTTTGGAGTAATGTTACAGCTTTTGTTTTAGTTTTTCACGTTTAATCACTGGTTTTTATGACTTTTTACACCTCGTGTTTATTTCCCTAATCCTGCCATGTGAAGCACTTTGGGTTGAGCTGAGCTGAGTTGAAGGCTGTTGTACTTTTAGCACTAATATTTTCCAGATATAAGATTGTTTTAAGAACATGTAATAAGTAAACTATGCTTGCTTATTACATTTTTGTTTACTCTGTGAATAACGCTCAATACAATTGTTCATATTATAGAAAACAATTTAGACACAGCAAAAACGACTCCAAGGGCAGACTGTATAAACAGATAAACAGAGTTCTTCGGCAACAAACTGCCAAATCTGTCAAAAATGTGTTTACACCACTTCTTTCTCTACAGACTCACCATTTCAACTAACTAACAAGGCCACTGGTTTTTGTTTGGTCAACAACTGCAATGACATACGCTGGACGACTGGTGATCGACTTCTGGTTCAAACGAAGAATAAGTGCCTGGGAGTCCAGGGGAAAAGTGTGGGCAGTGAAATAAGCCTCTACGATTGTGACGAAAACAGTGAACTCCAAAAGTGGGAATGCAAGAATGAAACCGTGCTTGCACTCAAAGGCCAAGAGCTGTACATTGAGCTCACTGCAGATAGCACAGCTGCTCTCACCAAAACAATAGGACCCAATAACCAACTCACAATTTCAGGGACGTCCAGTGGTGCTTGCACAAGAACATACAGAGGTACAGTATTATATAAAACTGTCGTTTTGATTGGACTTGTATTTTCCACAGTTGAATAATAACTATTGTCACAGAAATTCAAGTTAAAGTACTCTAGTAAAAATAAAACACCATTGAGACTCCATTGCATTGGCCATCACTGTATGAAGATGACGTAATAAGTAATATTTACATATTAGGTTTGTAAACTTGTTAATAGATATTCATGCATTCACATTTACTTAACATATGCCATTTAATCATAATTGTTTTATAAGTCTTAGTTTGAATTGTGGAAAAGATCGTTTTGAAGTGGTTTGTCATATGTTGTTTATTCTTATTCTTGTTCAGAATTTTATGCCCTCGGTGGAAATGCAGCTGGAATGCCCTGCATGTTTCCCTTCATGTACAGAGACCAGTGGTTCTCAAACTGCACTACGTTTGACTCCTCAGAAAAGCGCTCTTGGTGTGCAGTTGAAACAAAATATCAAAGTGAACGCTGGGGCTACTGCCCAACTACTTGTGAGTACTGCCTGTGAAAAATTAAAGTACTTTAACTGAGTAATGGAAGCTTTTGGGAGCTAATTATTTTTCGGAGCACCTACAAGCATCATTTGATTTAGTAGTCCAGTAATTCACAGTCAAGGAAACCACCATCACTTAATGGAGACAAAAATCCACAACTTTAAGGAGAGACTATTACACTTTGCAGCAGCAACAGTTGCATATCCATATTTTGTATATTTACTTAACAGCCAAAGAAGACTGGAATGTATACCCAGTAACAGGAGCTTACTACCAGCTCAACATACAGTCAGCTCTGACTTGGTCCCAGGCTGAGACCAGCTGCAAACAGCAGGGCGCCTCCGTGCTCAGTATCAATGATCCTCATGAGCAGGCTTACATCACAGGTAAGGTGGTAATGACTTCGTATTGAATGTACTGATAACCATGTATTTGGAATATACAATAACTATATGCAATAACTGTGCACCAGTTCCTTTTGTGCAGTTTGCTTAATAAAATTCAATGATAAATATGAATGTGTGAATGGATACTGTTGAAACAGTCAGGAACTTTTTTGTTTCCAATACCCCCAACAGTACAACTAGGGAGAGATGGCAGTAAGCTTTGGACTGGGCTGATCCTGGATCCAGAACATGGCTGGAAATGGTCCAATGGGGGGCCTTACCGTTATATGAAATGGGATTCGGGTATGTTTTTCCTCCACTTCACCACAATGTGTTAATATTCTGATCAATTAAAACAGTAATATATTGAAATTTTATTAGCAATACTCAATCTCTATCAGCAATCTCAAGCAGTATCATCTGGTTTTAGGACATCCACTTCCTGATCCAGGACACAACTGTGCAGCTCTCGATCCTGCTGTACAGTACTCCTGGCAGAGTGCACCTTGCAGCAAGAAACTGGGCTACATCTGTTATAGTAAAAGGGCTGAGGAAATTCCTACACAAGGTAAAGAAAAATAACTATTTATATTCTAGACATCCTCTGGTTGCTGTACAGCTACATAGTGTATCTGTCACTTAGTCCTTCTATTTCTTTGTTCTTTTCATCTTCAGTGGAGACAGGCTATTGTTCGAGTCCTTGGATTCCCTACAATGGCCACTGCTTCCACCTTAATCGTACTCAGATAACATGGCCTGATGCTCAGAGACAGTGCCGTACTGAAGGAGGGGACCTAGTCAGCATGCGCAATGTGGAGGACCAAAGCTTTGTCATCTCTCAACTTGGATATGGTGCGGGAAGTCAAAGAATAGTTTACACAAGTTTACCTTTAAGGAGGAGATTCTTTGGGTTACGATGAACCACAATGTCTCTGGTTTGAGTCTGGCCAGGGACCTTTAGTGCATCGCCCTCTCCCTCATTTTCTGTCATCTCTCCTGTACTGCTATCTAATGAAGGCAGAAAATGCAGAACAAGCAAGTTTGAAAGCTCCACAAGAAATACATATGAATAAAAGAAACATTACGTTATTGGAAAATAGTTCATGGAAAGATAATTTTTTTGTTCATGTCTGCAGCATCCACTGATGAGCTTTGGATTGGACTGAATGACAGGAGGACAGAGCAGCTGTTTGACTGGAGTGACCAGTCTACTGTCACCTTCACTAGCTGGGAGTATGGGAGACCTTTCGTCTCCGGCAATATAAAGGACTGTGTTCTCATCAGCGGAGAGGTAAGGAGCATTGTGTGAGTATAATGGTGAGAATATTAAACCAATGTACATGCACAAAACATCCACCCACTAAGGAAAAGTGACAATGAACAAACACTAACTTGATTTATCGGGCAGCAAAAAGGCAAATTGTACAGCTACATACCACTTAACTGTACATATGTTAAACTGGACATATATTGTGTACTGTATATGTCTGTATCTACTGTATCTAATATTTTATGGTCCTCTGTTGCAGAAAGGGAACTGGGCTGACCACGTTTGTGAGGAAAAGCATGGTTTCATTTGTATGAAGAGGAGTGCTTCAAGACCCACTGGAGATGAAGTGGAGCAGGATGCAGGATGCAAAGCTGTGTGTTAACTTTACTAATTTTTATATTTTTATCAAAAAATAAAATAATCTCTAATTCATAAAATAAAATTTGTAAATTTCCAGACACCACACCAAACTCAAGCAGCAATATGTACTGCATAGAGGCAGTACACAATCTTTCCAGCTTGAAAAAGCAGGCAAACTATGTTACCAAGTTTACACAATGGAGCACCTGGCAGCTTAAGAGCCAGATATTTTTTCTTACTAAGGCGAAAACTGAAAAGGCACTTAAATGTTACACTTACATGGATAGAGACACAGCTTTAACTAAATGCTAATGTTGCTTTTTACTATGTTATAATAGTAACAATAGCATGTCAGGGGTGTGTGTGTTTTTGACCTCTTTGTAGAGTTCCCCCAGTGTTTGACTTTATAACACTGCATTTAGGCCAAGTTAAAGCTACAGAATATTTCTGTCTGATTTTAGTGATTGTATCTTTCAATTTTTTTTGATATAGAATAAATTTGGAAAGTTATTGAAAAATGAGATATGGTGAAAACTGATGTGTAGCTTTAGTTGTCACATTTAGACACTAATCAGGCAATCCTCTCATATCCCAGATACACTGTACTATGGAAACATTTCTAGGTGTTATTCTCTTTTTTAAAACAATAACAGTTTTAAATTATGAAAAATTGCATGATTCTCATCTTCATTTTGCTGTTTTTGTTTTTCCAACAATGCAGGGGTGGAAGAGACATGGCTCATACTGCTACTTCGTAGGGACAGAGACCAAAACCTTTGATGAAGCTACACATGACTGCAAGAGTTCAGGCTCTTACTTGGCTGATGTTTCAACTGCGTAAGAACAATTATTTGTATTCCAAATACTCTGAGCTTGCGAGACTTAAGAATAGTTTTGGAATTTAAAAACAGAATTTCAATAAAACAGTTTATGTCAGTTTCAAGTTACGTAAGCTTTTGATACTGTATGACTATGATACTGCTATTGTAAATACTTCCAGGGTGGACAATGCATTCCTTGTCAGCTTGGTGGGGCTGAGGCCAGAGAAATACTTCTGGCTAGGACTCTCAAACCAGAAAAATATTGATCAATTTGTGTGGACCAACACAGACTCGGTGAGGTTTACTCACTGGAACGCTCAAATGCCAGGTATGGAGAAATTTTAAACTACATCTGCAAAATGTGACAGAAAGTGGTATCACAACTGACACTTCACAATTTTATCCACGACAATGCAAGGTCACCAACAGGGCTGTGTTGCCTTGGCAACTGGGATTTTTGCGGGCCTCTGGGATGTGCTGCCCTGTGACAATAAGCAGAAATACATTTGCAAGCACCAGGCCGAAGGGGCAGCTGCAACCCCTGCCCCGCCCACTCTTAAACCTCCACGGTGTGCCGACGGCTGGACTAAAGTGGGACCAAGAAACTACTGCTTTAAGGTACAGCCACTAGAATAAATATCTACTTCAGATTAAAGGATAAGTTTAGGATCTTTATACAATACTCTAATACCCTACACACACTGAGAGTTAATGACAGCTGCAATCATTGCTCCTCCATGAAGTGATATAACTTCATGGTGCAGCTACACTGAAAGGAATACGGACATAACACCCATTAGTATGAACTCTTGAATTAATGAATTATAACAAAACCAAATCTAGTAAGATCTTCTATTCCACATTCTATTCTATTTTGGTGTAATTATCTAACTGATCTAAAATACACACTTTTAAATATAATGGTTCAAATAATCAAAAATTTGTTTTCTTTAGTGCGGTTAGTTGTTAAACAAAATACTGAAACTACTCCAACATTTATATATACAAACAGTGCAAAGACAATAAAACACTGCTTTTCAATTTAAATACTGAAGCAGAGCTTTGTGTGAAGTGACATGTTGAACCTCTTTGTCTTGTCTTTGTCAAGTTGTTTGATTCATCACAAAAGAGGACCTGGTATGAGGCCAGAGATTACTGCATGGCCATTGGTGGAGACTTACTCAGTATCCATAGTGCTGCTGAGCTTGAAACACTACCTGAACGGTACAGTAGGACCTGGCAAATACAAAAAAGTACAAAACTGGTTGTAGCAGATGATGAAGTTTGGCTAGTTGAACATCTCTTCAACAGATAACTATCACGTTAGACAAAAGTTTGTTGTTTAAACATCTACAAACAGGTTTTATACTTAAATGATTAACATAAGTTTGTCAATTACAGCTATGAAACCGTCTGGATTGGACTTAGTGCCCCTGACCCAGACACCGGTTATGTATGGAGCGATGGATCCCCAGTGAGTAAATAGTTTTCTACATCAATAGTCATTTAGCTTATAGTTTAGGAGACTATGAAATTCTAAATCACTGTATCTTTTATTGTGTGCTTTTGTTGCAGCTGCAATTCCAACACTGGGAGGAAGACGAGCCAAACAATAAAAATAATGTGGAATCTTGTGCTGAATTCAAAATGCACAGGCAGAGAAGCAGCGGGTCTTGGAACGATGTGCACTGTGAGACGTACCATGGATGGCTGTGCCAGATCCGTGCAGGTAAAATGACTGAGGAATGAGCTGAATCTCTTTCTTTCTGTCTTGTTTGGGTATCAAGGTTTTGAAGAGTGTGTAAGTCTTTTGTAAAATTTGCTGCAGGTTAATCAAGCAAGTTTGACTTCCCAACAATGTCTTCCTCACATTTATTATGGTGTATGCATTCTCCAATGCTTACTGCCACTCCAGTACTCTATTCAGTGATCTGAGCATAATTATCTCCTGTCCTTACAGGAGTGACTCCAAATCCACCTCCAGATCCTGTCACTCCTGGTAAGTGGGCCATTTCTCGACACAACCACACAGTAGACACTAGAAACACACTCTTAAGCCAAACCTGTTTTTAAATGGATGGTTTTGTTAAATTTGTTGTTAACATTCAGTTCTATGATCATGTTAATTTAAATATGGCTCAAATATGCTGATGTTAAAGTCACCAAAATTTTTACTATTTACTGATGGGGACATGAAGGTCTGTGTCAAATTTCATGTCAAGCCAAACTGCTGTTAAGACATTTCATTCAAAGCCACAGATGTAAAACGACTGGAAATCAAATCAATACTTGCTGAGATATTTCTGTCTAGACCAGAGTGGTGGACCAACCAACCAACTGACTGACCAATACTGGCATCCATAGAGCGATGCTGCTTGCATGGCTAAAAAGCAACTAGAAATCTGAACCTACTCATAATCTGATCATACATTGCATATTTCTATCATGTTTTCAGACTACAACAGGACATCAGATGGGTGGATAGAATGGAACGGAGATCAGTATTATATTAACCAAATGTCAGAGGCCATGGAAGATGCTCGTCACTTCTGCCAGCAGAGGCACGGTGACTTGGTAACTATCAGCAGTGAAGCTGAAAGTGTCTTTTTATGGAAAAGGGTAAGCAGTGACATTTATACCACATTAATGACATTACTCAATCATGGCATTTAAGTGCATAACATGCTGAAATTTAAGTAGTGCTGGCTTTACCATATGCTGCTATCTGTGTGTAGACATACAGAAGTCATGAGCCGTATTGGATAGGCCTGACTGTAGATCTTGATGGAACATCTGCGTGAGTATGAACTACATGAACAATGGACTAAATACAAGATATAAAAGAAGTCTTAATACTTGATGTTTCTTTTCCTGCTCAGGGACTACAGATGAAAATTAGCTGGTAGCTAACTCTGGTATGGCTGAGAGCTATGCACCGTTCCTGTTAAATAAACAAATAAAATAAAAATAAAAAAGTCAAACCAAAGAAAAGCATCAAAATTATGTGACATATTGCTGAACTCTGCTGATTTGTGCAGGTTTAATAATAGCGCAACTCAGTTACTGAAATGAAAGTAAGTGTGCAAAGAATGTGTCCTTCAAAATTTCAACTGATTGTCTTGTGTTCCAAAAAGGTGGATAGATGGTTCTCCAGTGGTGTTTGAAAGGTGGGATGAAAATCAACCTGACTTCAAGAACAATGATGAAAATTGTGTTGCTATGACTAGCTCTATGGGTGAGTAACTTGAAACTGATTCATCTTCAGTGGCATACTTTCATATGTGTGAATTTAATAAAAAAATACATCTGAAATTAGATGTAAAAATGCACATCGTTTTTGCTTAAATATTTATGTCATGTTCTGATTGGCTCACAGGGTTCTGGCATGATTATAATTGTGGGTATGAGCATAAGTCCATTTGTAAACGCAGTGGCTCACCGCCTCCCAATGCCACTGTAGCACCAACAGTTCCTCCAAAAGGTGGCTGTTCACAAAACTGGAAAAAAATTAACTCAAAGGTATGAGGTCATTTTTATGTTCTGTTGTTAAAGTTGTTTGATGGGATGGGAATGCAACTGACAGATGCACAGAATTCAATTCTCAGCACCTGTAATGAAATGAACGTTCAATCTTAACAACACTGCCTCTTAAGCACTGATCTGTTACTGGATTAAAAAATAATCTACTTGTCATTTATCACACAAAGCTGTTGATTTTTCACCTATAGTGTTACAGCATCAATAATAGCCAGAGGCAGACATGGGAAGGAGCAAGAACTCAGTGCAGAGCAATGGGAGGAAATCTTGCCTCAATTCTGTCCAGGGATGTGCAAGGTTTGTTTTACAAATTTTTTTCCCAGTAGACTATCATTTCTATAATACAGAGAAGTGCGCATCATGCATATTTCATAAAACTATATATTTCATATAAATTTCTTGTTGGTGTTAGCCAGAGACAATAAGAATTTTTGCTGCGTTAATCAATATTAATCAATATTATTCTTTATTCAACGTGTTTGCCTGCAAGTACAAAATTTACATATGGTAGATCTTGATAGTTTTTGGTTATAGACAATCAGGCATTAGGGGTCTATCCAGTAAAAAAACATTTATTAAAAACAACTTCAATAGAGCAAAGGTGTCAGAACGTGATGATCAAGCTGTGAATAGCCTCACATTATCTTCTGTCTTCAAGTAAATGGTATACACATCACAACGGCTAGAGCTAATATCCAGCTAACCATATCCTGTACATGTACAGTATGTTCTGCACCTGTGTACGTGGAATGAACAAGGCAGAAAGACAAACAATAAAAGCCATGCTGCCACTTTCATATAAACAGTCTTAGTACATGCATAGAATATAAACTGAGACAGGTCTGCCAAAAAATTGTGTAAAGTTTATGTTACATTTTTAGTGTTCTTGTCAACTGAAATGGCCAACGCACCTACGACAAACCTGTGGATTGGTTTGTATAATAGACACCTTAGGTATCACTGGACAGATGGCCGACCAATGCGATACACCAACTGGGGGTCTAGGGTAAGTGGACACTGTGACTTTTGTATTAAAATGTTAAGCACATGGGTTACGTGCTGGACTACCAAAAAGGGTTTTGCTACACTGAAAATGTTTTTAGTAGTGCAAAAGGTTTCTTGTGTGTATCTTTATGAAAATATGACTCTTTGTTTCTCCACTGTTGCAGCGCCGGCAGTCAATCACATTGATGGACGACCATCCTTGGGCAGTACGTTTTAACTTTACTGTACTTGAAGCATAGCTTTGTCAACGTAGAGCAGAAACAGCTGAGCTTATGCTTCATGTACCCACAGCTTAATTATATGCATTTGTATTGTTTATAATACATTTTTGGTGTATTGCTAAATATTTCTGACATCCTGGTTTTCAGATGCACAGGTATCACCATTTCCACTATTTCCATGAGGAGGTAAAACCACTTTGATAATTTGATTGTAATGTGTAATACCATTTCATTTGTCTTGACTGGAGCAAAAATACATCACACCCTTATCATAAGTTTTGCCTCATACACAATGTTTATCTAGCATTTGGATGACTTAAATGCATCTGTGCTGATTTTTGATTTTTGATTGCAGATGGATTACTATCACTTTTCTCATACACTGCAAGAGGTAATGCTTTCTTTATACACTGTAAATACAACTTACTGTGCAATGACTTGGAGCTTCTGTGACAACCAAACAACCATAATTCATCATACTTCATCATAAGCACTGTAACAGCTGAAAAAACTGAATTCTAAGATCTGTGAAGTTTAATAACAGTATACTGTATAGAAATTATAATAGAAACTCTGCTGTTTCACGTGGAAAACTAGTCTTTATCAGCCAGTGGTAATTTATCCTCCTGTTAAGATAACTGGTGTCTTGGTGAACTATTGATCATATTTTTTTATTATTATAAATTTGGAATTTTTTACAGTAATTACGCTGTCTGTCACTGTGGCCAAAGGTTCACACTTAAGGCATAAGAGCAACAAAGTTCAAAAGATCCTTCTTCATGGCTGCATTTATCTGTAGAACATGCATTACGATCACTCGAAAATAACCCTGATTCTCACAATAGCTTGCTCATTATGCTCTTTTCTCTCTGTACTACAACAGGGTACGTGTGCTGGCATGACTACCGATTCTAACATTGGCATTGGGAAATGGATATCAATGTCCTGCAATGACACCAATGGATATGTCTGTGCTAGAAATCTTGGTGAGCATAGGCATGCCCTTTCTCTTAAATGAGATTAATCAATTAATTGTTTTGTCAGAAAGAAAACATCAATCAAATTTTCTGTTGATTAATTAAATGACTAATTAAGTAACTAACAAAATGCATGCATTATGGGTGCTTGCACTATAACAGTAGGCGTATGGTGTATGGCATGTGCATGACTAAGAAAACAACAGCTGGTGTATTTTAGAACAGATAATTGTTGGTGATGAAAAGTGGTAATGAAGTGAATTCTGAAATTCAGGACCTGCTTTCCAATTGCTTGGCTAGATCTATTCCATGGAATGCATTTGGGGAAACGTAGTGACATTTAATGCACTTATGTGGAACTAAAAAAGGACTAAATTCACAGCTTTGACAAAAGGCCTGATTTTTGCAGAAGCCTCACTGGAGTTTTCACTACATTTTAAAGTGTGAGGGATAATTAAAACCACTAATTGTCCTAAAGCAACTGATCTGCTGTGTGTACTGTACTGTATAGTAATCAGTATTTCCAAATCCATTTATGATCAAAGTTGTGATTTCAGCAATAAGATTTTAAAACATGGCGATTATTCAGACAGAATGGTTAAATGATTGTGTGACTGAGTAATTTTATTCTTCTCAGGAAAATGGAAAATAGTAACTTTTAAGAGTCTGTATAACAGAGCTGACGAATTGAAGAGCTAAATTTGTCTAATTTCCCACCCTAAACAGACTCATCTCTCCCAGACTCTCCTGAACCAACAGTTCCCACCGACTATGTCAAAATATTTAATGACTCCATCAAGGCTGTTGCTCAGCCAATGACCTGGGATGAAGCCAAGAAGCACTGTGGAGGTGATGGTGCAAACCTGGCTAGCCTTCGAAATGGGTGGTCACAGCTCTATGTAGAGCTGATGGCTCTGAATCTCAAAGGTCCTCTGTGGATTGGACTGAACAAAAAGCAGGTACAGGGCACAAAGCGTCTCAGACAGCACAGCGCAAAAATAACACAAATAACCTCTGCTTGTAATTTGATATTTGTTGAGTACAGTAAATGTTCAAGCAAAAATGCTGATAACTGGCAACAATGACTGATAACAGAGTTTCACTTTAAAAACTGTATTTTGTAATTGTTGACATTTATATTTATTATATAAATTATCAATAGACAAATAACTAGGAGCAATATTACTACACTTATGTAAACTAATTATTTAGATCCACAAGAGGCATATTTTACAAAAGAAGACATTTAACAGACTTTCCAGCAGTGCTGACTGCTAGCTAATTGTAAGAACAGGGAAAAGAGTCATCTAATTAAAAAAAAAAGGTTCATCATTCACTCTAAACATCCCAAAGATTAGAGATTTCCATGAAAAAATGTTGTGACCTTGGAGAGTGATCAATTTTTGCTTTCCAGACTAGTGGATATTTCAGATATGTTGATGGCTGGCATTTGACCTCATCCAACTGGGATAGAGGGGAACCAAGAACAGACCGAGACTGTGTGTATGTGGATGTGGATGGAAAATGGAAGACTGCTGACTGCAATGAGAACAAGACCAGTGTTTGTATGAAGTCTACAGGTAGAGCTCATGTCAAGTTTAACATTTGGAATACTGTTTTAATATTAACACAGAAAGTTAGATTAATTTATTGTTGGTCACCATTCTATTTCAGATGTGACGTACAAATAGGTGCTTTTGCATTAGATTTGAAAGCATGTACTATAATTAAGTAACCTCAGTGTCATCACCGTCTCTATCATTCACAGATGTACCACCAACAGAATCAAGTGATTTCCCAGGATTTTGCCCTAATGACCCAGAAACACCCAGATACACAAGCCAAAGATCCAACTGGCAACCATTTAGGGGTTATTGTTATCTCTTTCTCACAGACAGGATTGAGTGGCCAGATGCATCTGCTAGCTGTGTCAGACATGGTAAGGATTTTCTGTGGATGATGTAAAACATATTTTTAATGACTCAGCTGTGTTTAGCTTTAACTAAGGATCTAAAATGTTTTCTTGTTTGCTTGCTTGGCTGTTTGTGAAGGTGGAACTCTTGCCAGCATTGAAGACCCCACTGAGCAAGAATTTATTCAAGGCAATGTGAAACAATTTCAAGACAGCCATGCTTCTTTCTGGATCGGCTTGTATAAAACTCACGCAGGTACAGTCACATTCTCAGTGGAAAAACATTAAGCTAAAGATTAAGCTCTTACAGTTGCCCACAGTTGACTTTCTTTTGATTTTCTGGCCCCAACACTGCTGGGGGGAACACTGTGCAGCATTAAGCAGCTGAAGATTCCCTCACATTTCCCACAATTTGGTTAAGATTAAAACAAGACTGAAGATTGAACACATCAACAGATGCTAAGGTTGCTTTGTGTGTGCTGTTAGGCAAATGCCTGCCAACACCTTTTCCCAAAACAACTTTATAAGGTGCTAATGTGTCAATATTGTTTTCAATTCCTGAGTCTAAGAGGCCAATTAATGTGGCTTTGACGTGACATTTTACAAAACCAAGGTTTTCATATCTATTGTTTCAATTTGTTATTTTCATTAATTGTTTTTACTTTTCGCAATATAATGAAGGTATGAAATGTTAGGTTACAGATTATAGAAGAACATGTGGTAAAACTTCAGTTACAAAGTTTTATTTCCTTTCACACTAAAAGAAATGATGTTGAGTATCAAACTAAAGATTGATTTGGTCCAAAAAAAAAAAAAAAACAAAACAAAACAGATTTTTTCTTTGTCCCAAGGCTTGTGGCAGTGGTTGGATAAATCTGTCATGGACTACAGTAACTGGGATGCAGGTCTACCTGATGACAACAGTTATGGATCAATCAAAGTGTCAGACGGAAAATGGAGGGGCGGCAGAAACTGGCATGACAAAGCATATATTTGTAAAACACCCAAAGGTGAGACCATCATACTTATTAGGACTTATTATTAAGTTTCACTTAAAATAATGTTTTCACAGTTACAGAAGTGTGTGCCACATAATGCTGAAACTAGATGTTTGGAGTATTCTATCAAAGAAAAGTTCATTTGAGCATGTTTGTCTTCTTTCTAGTATTACGAACAGTGCCAACAACAGCTGGTAAGTTATATCTATCATCATTTTTATTTGACTCGTTATTATAATTTACTTCTTTTCACTGAACATGTATGTGTACAATCTGTACAGTAACTCATCCGGTGGATCCTCCAACCCGTGGCCACATAATTTTGACAGCTGTACTGGTCATCACTGTGACTGTCATCGGGATATTCATCGTCATCTTTTTCTTCAAGAAGTCTGGTCACCGCCTACCCATCCCTGAAAAGTTAACTGCCTTTGACAACCCACTCTTCTTCAGCAATGAACGGACCCAGCCTGATCTGGTGGACACAAATAAACTGGTCGCAAATGCAGAGGAAGAGAACACTGAGCCTGTTATAACTGTGTAATGTATATACCAGTAGACCAAATGTGATACGTTTCACTGCAGTTGGCACTAACTGGCCTTAATGAACAAAACAATTTAAGCTGTACAATGCTTGACCTGACATACAATCTTTAATTGTGATAATTTGAAATTGTGTTTAGTTGTATATTATATAACCACTAAGAATTTACTGATGTACACAACATTGAATGTAAAGGGTGTCATTTTAATCCACCTTTCTTTAAGGTTTTTAACTGCTTGGAATGTGCTGTGGATTTTTGCATTTGCTACTGATTACTCACAGTGTAAAACTTAAAGATATGATAAGATAAAAAGTTGAGACGTTGAAACGTTTAATTAACTGTAAATAAGGCAAACAATGATCTTCTTACTGAACCATCATTCATCATGATGTAACCGCTTGACAAGCAGCATGTGACCAAACAGGGATCAAATATTTGAGTCCCAGATTACTCACTGCTTCTGCATAAGATTTTATTAAACAGGCAGCAAATTTATGTCTCTAATAATGATAAATGATAATACTGATGTGGAAAGGTACCAGTGGATTCACCATGAGAAGCAGGAGAAAGAGTTTCTTCAATGGCTCAATACATTTAAAAATCCACGAGTTCAGCATGTTTCTTATCTTGCTTCTCTGCATATAAAATGATGTACAATACAATATTACAAAACTATACTTTGATATAGATTATGTAAGTCAGACCAAGAGCAATCACAGATATTATTATTCACATCAAAAACCATCAATACATGCATCATGGCCTGTGCACTCTTACCTACAGAACTATGAAAAAGTTTTAGACAGAGATATTTCGATTCTTATCTCTCCATCACGGAGGCATCTCATCCTTCTCAAACTCATTCTGCAGCATGAGAGCTACCCCAAACATACAGTCAGTCATAAAGAGCTACCTTCAGCAACAAGAACAAGGAGTCCTGCGGCAGATGGTCTGGCCCCGACAGAGACACGATAACAACATTATGGAGTCAATCTGGAATGAATCCACAGAAGAACTGTGGAAACCACGCCAAGATGATCCAAGCAAGATGATCCCAGAACAACCTACCTGCTGAGTACCTTGATTTAATCACAAATCAAGGTGCACCTTGTATAAAGTTAATTGACAAATAAAAACTACTGATGACATTATTTTTGAAAGCGTCTTCACTTCACTTTTAGAGCATAAAACCTGTGCGCACAACTGTATATGCTTGGTATACAAAAGAAAGCCTACAAGCCCTACAGAGTACAAGTCATAGATTGAAGCCACTAACGCAGACACTCTATGCACGCTCATTCACAGACCACACACAGTCAAAGGGTGAGTGAACAGCCAATAAAAACGCATGAAAATAAAAATAAAAGCCCTTTTGGTTCTCTTGCTGCGACTATGTACAGTACACAGTGACTGTAACACTAGCTCCAGAGTCCAGGCTGCACAACACAATATGATACAGCCCCCACATCAAAAAGAACACACTGAACACAAGGATGTAAACACTCACACGGCCGCGGACGAACAGGCAGACACAAAGTTAAATATAACTCACATCATTTGAAGTCGAAGTAATCCACTCTTTCCTTCGTGCGGTTGAAGTATCCACATCGGTTGTTGACAAATCTCCAGTCCTTCATCTAAGCTAACGTTAGCTAAGCCAACTTCAACTCTCCCGCTTGTTTCATTCAAGATTAAATGACTCGTTAACTTTCTAAAGCTCGCCGTGAGGTCAGCGTAGGACAATTTAATTCGCCGTTTCTTTTCCGCGGACTCCATCGACGTTTTCTCAAGGTTAGATCCTAATTTATCATTAACTGTTTGCTCCGTGGCGTTAGCAGTTTCATTTGAATCAAAGAACTACACCTTCACCTGCGTTTCCCTCCATCTCTAGACGTTGGTAAAAGGCTGCATTACCGTTTTTGTCCACACAGGCTGGATGACATTTACCAACGCTTACATCCCAGAGGGCGCTGTTTCCCGACATGGCAGTGACAACACACGAAGAAGTGACTGCACTATTTTATACAGTATTATTAGTAATTACAGGAATTAGCAGCGAGATAGCTGATAGTAGGCTATTTTGTTGTAATATCTTTCTCGAAAGGGCAAAATTAGTTGTCTAAATAGTAATAAGGCAGAATGCAAGTATCTTCAAACAAAATGCCACTTAACGCATTCTCTGTTTTACATTTTAATGATTTTCAACAATAGAATGCATATTTGTCAAAATTAACTTCTGAATGCTGTACAAAACAAAAATAACAAATAATACTGAAAGGAACTCAACTCAAAGCAATTATACACAGTAGGTCAAGTTCTACCAGACAGTGCAACAGGCTCTCTGGTTCTCCTTACATTTATCTAACAAGGCAATTATGAAGTATGTACAAATGCATAGAGTTTGTATTCAAGCAATATATTTTATCACAAGAAGATGCATAGAGTATCCAGCATATAGCACAGGTCAGTGTCACCAAAAGATTATTCATGCTTCCAGACAGAGCAAATGCAGGTCAATAAATATGCTTGAACACCATTTTAAAAAGTAGGAAGTAAAGTATGACTTCCCTTTAGAATCAAGTAGAAAAATAGTTTGACTTTCAGTACCAATGTTTAAAATTAACTGTTGGCTTCTGAAGATACGCATCTGATTTTAAATACACGGGGCAGAGTAAGACATGACACTGAAACACACATACAAGTTAGTTGATCCCATATTTGACCATTTGATTAGACAAAACATTGTGTAACTTTGTAGAGACTGAAATCATAGAATGGATTGAATGGGAAGCCAAGAACAGATTGTGATTCAGTGATTTTATTTTGTCCTGTTATCTTGAGAGTATGAGTTAATTACTTCATAATCTGTTTTCGTCTGCAACCAATGATTACTTTCATTTGGATTAACCTTGCTTTAATTAATAATTTTGTATATAAAATATCCAAAATAGTGAAAAAATACACATCACAATTTCTCAGAGGCCACAGTGATGTGTTCAATTTGCTTGTTTTGTGGGACCAGCTGTCTAAAACAAAGATCCACAATTTACAATAATATAAAACTGAGGAAAAAGCAGCAAGTCTTCACATTTGAGAAGCTGAAACCAAATGTTGTTGTTGTTGTTTTAAGCAAAAATACCAAATATTTGCTGGTTCTAGCTCCTCCAATGTGCAGACATAATGTTTTTATTTGGCATATATGATAGTAAACTGAATATCTTTGGGTTTTGGTCTTGGACAAAACAAGATATTGAGGATGTCACTTAGACCTGGGAAATTGTAACCTTCACTATTTTCTGACATTTTATTGACAAAACAATTAACAAAGAAAACAATTGACAGATTAATGGAAACTGAAGCTAAAGTAAAATGCCGCCCTTCTTTGGAAGAGAATATTTCATGAGTGAACAGATGCAGTTTAATCTTGAACAGTGTTTGTGCAAAAATACATATAGAGCCATATGAATTAAATGAAAAATAACTGACAAAAATGTATCCTACAAGTGCTAAAATTCATTTTAGTAAAGAATAAGAATGAAGGACAAAGTGTGTGCATGTGGCAGAGGGTAAAAATGGCAAACAATATACGGAGAAATTTTTTCTACAAAGATGACACACTCTGCCCTGACCATTAGTGCATTATAATATGAGCAGCATAAAACCATGCACCAAACCACAGTAGAAACAACAGTCATGAGTGTATATAAGAATCTCTGTGCCATTGTCTTGCATCTCTGTCTCTATCTCTACCGCGATCCCTGTCTCTGTCTCTTTCCCTGTCCTTGTGTCTGTCTCTGTCTCTGGTGTGGTGGTGATGGTAGTTGTGATGATTGTGTACAGGATAGTGATCCGTGTGGTGTGTCCGTGGTGGAATATGCTGGTGATGCCTGTGCTGCCGATTGCGTTCATTGTGCTCCTGCTCGTAGTCCTCTTCGACGTGTGGCTGACTGTTCCCACGGTGATGCTGATGGTGGTGGTGGTGATGATGGTGGTTGCTGTTATGGTGGTGGTGGTTATGGCCCCGGTGGTTAAAGCGAGCCTCCTCTTCATCCTCCTCTGCCAGATCCTCCACCTCCTCCTCCCTCTCCTCAGGCAGGTGCCTGCGGGGAAGCCTCTGGCTATAATCCCTGCTCGACTGTATTTCCATGCCACCGGATGTTTGGCTGTGCTGGATGTGACTGTGGTGCTCCATCCGGCGGTGGTGGTGGTGATGGTGATGGTGGTGCGTGTGCTGGGGTCTCTTTGGTTCAGTCCTCAGGAGCCGTTCCTCCTCCTCTCTTTGGCCCTCCTCAGCCCTCTGCTCCTGAGCCTGGGCTGAAGGGGGGTCCTGGTCTAGATGGTTCTCACGGGAGCCCTTCCTCTTGGGGGCAGTTGACTTTTTGTTTTTCTGCTCATCCTGGAACAAAAAAATTGCAGCATGATGTCATCTGACTACTCACGTCATGTATGTACTATACATGTGTCTTCAAATTCAGGCAACTACACTTTTCAAGCCCACACAAATTCAAATATACACACAGAGCTGCTGTTGGGAGGCAGCTGGCCCCCATGTGCCTACATTGGCAGTCACATCAGAGGCAATTTGAATATTCTTGGATGATAATACTCAGTTTTCTCACGGGATGTTGGAACACTCAGCGCAGCCTTGTGCAAAAAAAAAAAAAGAGACTGCCTCAGGCTTCTCTGCAGCTACTATTTATTTTCACTATTTCACTACATTAGTAATATAGTTTTCACTTTTGACTTAACCGCATTACTAAATTATCTGTTGTATAAAATGTCAAAAATAATCATAACTGTAAGTAGCTTAGCCAACAATGACCAAATTAACCAAAGTTATATAGTACAGCAGACCAGAAAAAAAAAAAAATTAGACAAGCTAATCTTACAGCTGTTACACTCTGAAAAAAATTGACTAAAACCACTTTTTTTAGTTGAAGGTTTCAAAGTAATTTCACTGTAGATGTTAGAAAAAGTTGGGAGGCAGAAAATAAACTAGAATGATGAGAGCTTATGGAGAGATGAACATGAAATTTGTTTTTGCCATAAACTGTGCAACTTACAAAGGTAATGGGAACAATGGAAATTCAACTCTGAAACGTCATTTTACTGATTTTCAGCGAGTTTCTTTATCCTTCAATTGAAAATGTTTGCATATAAGTTTTTTTCAGACAGCACATACACATCATTTTTAGCTAACTTCTAAAGAAGGCGCTACTGTAACTCATCTCCATTACAGCGGTGGAATGGTGAAAATGTAGCTACAGTAGAATTTGAAGGTATCTCACTCACCAGAGGTAGACCTATCTCATTTCAGCAACTTTCCAGTGGAGTAGGATGAGAAGAAATGAAATGAAAATGTTAGATGAAAATGGAAACAAATACAGATGCATCACACTGTGAAGTTTCTGTCATTAAACATAACTATTCCCTCTGAAATCAGAATTTATATAGCAAACAGTCTTTCCACCTTCAGCAGACCCTCTGCACAGATAAGATGAGTGGGATGAGATGAGATGACAGTGTGAAATCTTTCAAAATTATATTATAGTCTATTACTTTATTGTATATATAGCCTTTTCCCCCATATACAGTATGTACCTGTGTTTGACGTATGGATATTCCTGAAGGATTGGTGGGCAGTGTATTCTCAGCCAGCTGGGCCACCAGTGCGTTGGTAGGCTCCATTTCTGGAGGGTGTGTGGCTCTCCAGTAGGACTCCAGGTAATCAGCAATGTGCTCACAGGCGTCTGTTAGCTGGTTTTCATCTAAGATGACATCAAACATTTCCTATAGTAAAACAAAAAAGGGACAAGAATAAGTTAAAGATCAACAGTAGGAAACAAGGCAGAACGCACCTGAGACAGTGTTTTAAAATATAATCTGTAAGACAGGGCATATGTGGGCACCAAAAGTCTTTTCAAAAATTTTCATTAGTATTTTTCATATTTTATTCATCTCATTAGCTCTTAAATTATACTTTCTGTTAGTTTTGTTTCCCAACATGAAGGTCTAGGTGCTGTTTCAAAGCCCTCCCACATTTTATGTTTTTTTTTTTTTTTTTTGGTTGACCTAACAGTTGTAAAATTCAAATAGACTGTATCTAAAAATACTGAAATCAGCTTAAACAAAATGCCAATCATGTGTGAACTCCCCCCGAGCTGCTAAATCCCCTAAATTCCCAGAAAAAAAATTCCAAGGAAATGACATCAGTGCTGTTTCTCAGTACTGCTTTTTTCCGAATTCATAGTCAGTTATTCCCAGATTCACAAATCCAAATGTATAATTCTGGACAACAACTGAGACATCTGACATGATTTGACACAATATCAGTAGCATCCATTCGTTCATCCAATGTCCATTAACTCCCTTCACCAATTTTACACAGTGGCCACTAGATGGTACTCACTGGTGGACACTGGGCAAGCTTGTCTGCTGCCACTAGCTGAACATTAAGATGTTTGGTTTGAGACTTCCCTCTTGTCTTGATCAGCCTGGTCAACACCTACACAACAGGAGTGAAAAGAAGGAGGAGATCAAAGAAGCAGAGAAAGACACATGTTTACAGTAGCTGTTGGCATTTTCCAGGATCATGATACACACACACTACAAAATACTGAAAACTGAGGAACAGCCAGTCCAAAAAAAAAGTGGAGCTCACTTTTAGGAAAATGTACTTTATCTATTTCTACAGCACTTTCTGTTGAAGCTTACTTTTGGTGAGGAGATCTTGACGTAAACCAGGATTGGAGCCAAGGAAGTCTTGGACACCTGTAGAGGGTGGTTGATTGTGTCTGCATCTAGAACTACCAGCTGCAGGCTGCGGGCGAGCTCAAAGATACGCTCCACCTCCCCCTGGATCTGGGCTGTAAAAACAGACAGTAGAAGCATGATATTAACACCTAAGGTCCCGGAAATCCATCCATCAGTTGTGCATCTTTTCTTTCCTTGCTTACATTCGAAACAAGACGCCATATCTCACAGTTAGCTTATGAGGATGTATTTAGATTATTGACCTATAGCCTTTAATCGTAATTTCCTGTATTGATCATTTACCTATAATTCATCTGGAACACGGGTACAAAGGTACATATGAGCATAACAGAATCAATGTTTTTTTCTCTATTTTTTGAAATCATGATCCAGAAAGGAGGAATAAATCTAAAATCCTTTAATTTGAAAGTTAAACCACCCAACAACAGGTTTGGTTGGAAATACATAATCAAGTTATCAAAAAATACACAATCAAGCAAAAAGTGCACAAACCTGTCACAAATGGCACAGAAAAAAACCTAAACAGATTAGACCGCCTACCTAATAAAACTTTGTTGTATTTTTATGTTTCTAACTAATCCATGATGACAACCAGGATGTGTTACGCTCATGGGAGGAGTAGTATAAAGTTTGGCCACTAGAGGGAGAGCAGGAAAACAGGGCATGAAGGAGACTGTGGATTTTTCAGCCCTTTAAGAATTTTTCACAAATTTCACAAATAAAGTTCACAAACAAAGGCAAATTACATCTGACATAAAGGTGAACCCACTAACACAAATAATCTTGACTAAGTTCAGTCTAGTTTTTGTAGGATAAGTAAGATAAGATAATATCTGTGTATATGTAAAAATGAAAACAGTGTCTGTTAATAGTGGCAGCTGATATGAGGTAATCAAAAGAAGAAAGGACGGAAGGTGGAGCATTCAAACACACATGGACTACCAGTGCTTTCAGTCATACATACCGGCAGCATCTGGGATGAGAGAGCAATGAGAAAGACAAGAGTAGAGAAAACCAAGTAAATCTTATCCCCTTTCTGTTCTATACCTATTCTGTCTCCTTCTAACCAAAGGGGGACAGGGGGATTTAGACTTTAGACCTACTGTACAATGTTACTGGGGCAAAGACAGTCTATTATCATGTAAAATGAGGGTTCATCTTTGTGGTGTTGTAACAGTAGTGTTTCAAGTTCAAAAAAAAAAAAGTGCAAATGTGTCTGACACATTAATTTCACACCTGGGTCAGAGAGTATCGGTTGCTTGTTTTAACCTAATTAGAGTTCCAAGTGGGTGAGCTTTACCACAAGGGACAATACAAAGACCGCCAGAGGGCTAAGACAATTACAAGAAGTTATTTTAAAAATCAATTAAGTGTTGTTTTGCTGTGACTGATACAATCTGAAGTGTCCTGATGAGGTAAACTCCAACCGTCAGGCTCTACAAACAGATAAACGAGGTACCAAAGATTATTTGCCACGACTCCTGGCTGCAGGTTAGGATGATAAAAACATGTACCTAGATTGGACCGGGTGTTGGAGCGGTCAATTAAGGCCTTTTTTCCAGGGTTGTTGAGGATGGACCGTTTAGCCAGAGAGATGTCTGCTGTGACCCGTGTAATAGTAATTCTGGAGGAGAGATAAAGCAACAAGCATTATTATTTTATACTATTATTACAGCCATGATTTTCATTATGTTTTATTTCCATGTAAAAGGTGTGACACTGAAGAACTAAATCAGAACTTACCTGCCTTCAAATCGATGTTTTAAAAAGTCAAATAGTGCTTTTTGCATCATATCTGTAACCTGAAATTACACAGAAAACAGATTTTAAATAAAATCCCCTTTTATCCAAGTTCAACACTAACTACCAATAATTATTTGAAAATATTTCTCAGCTTTACAGCATCTTAGGCCCCTAACAAGTAAAAAACAAACAAACAAACAACTTATTGGGAACTAAGTGAGACTGTGTGTGAGGGAGACTCACCTCTAATCCCTTCAGGGATGGTCCCATTAGAACCACAGGACGCATTGTAGGCACAACATCATACATAGCCACCTGCTCCCCCTATAGCCACAAAGAAACAGAAGATTTATTCAGTATATTAGATACAGTACATCAAGATGTTATCTGTTCAAACCACAAGCAACATATAACTAACAGTGGATTAAGTTTTTATTTGACAGCCTCAGTCAATACTCTTTATTTTTTTTTTATTCTTTGGATCAATAATCTTTCTGCATTTGGTGACACTAACACAAATATTTTGTTAAATGAACATGGATTATTTCTAGCAATCTGAAACTGGGAGAGAAACTGATTAAAGCTATGTTATGTTTCTAGTTTACCTAAACTCTTAATTTAATATTATGTATGTCCAAAACACAATGTATCAGGATCAGCTGCCACAGAAATATAGTTTTCCTAGACAGCAATAAACAGACAGTCACGTACCGGTTTCTTTTTCACTTGCTGATTGGCTGTTCATAGAGAATGATAAGAACGGTACAGATTGTTAACCCACCAATCATTACAACTGACAACAAAAAATCTTTTTACACTGTGTGTTACACACTGACCTTGTGATGGAGGAGTGTATTTCTTTGAGTTCATATCTTGAGCTGTTTGAGCTGCTGCTTTGCTGAATTGAGAGAAAAGTCCAAAATTAGATGATGTTTCATTTTTCTCACTCATAAATTGGGGTTTTCTTTACAGCCTGAATTCCAATTATTCAGCTATGATGGAAATAGAGCACTTTATGTCTATGCAATAAAAGATTTTGTGCTTTCAGACTGTTTATCTACTTATATGAGACACGGCTATGTAAATCTAAGAGAGTAAATCCCTTGAAGTGATTCAGTACATTCAGTTGCCACCAAATCCAAATTTCCAAGATCCTCTAGATGTGTTTCTGTCAGCCTAAATAGGTCAAGCCAAAATCTGGCAGCGTGTAGTGGATCTTCTTGCCTGCTGAGCTGATTAAAGTAAAAACAACCTATTGACTGACCAACGATTCGTACTTTTGTATTTCCATAGAATGACAATTCTCTGAAAGTTGATTATACACCGTGCTGAATGAATGGACACCAAAGGCTGCCTGAAAACCAGGGAAACTAATAAAAAAACAAAAAGAATCTGTTATGACTCTGTTTGTGGTAATTTGATTAATCACAAATTTGCTGGGGAACATGCACCACTGACATGATAAGGGCCTAAGGACAGCGGTTGTTGTTACAGATTGTAATGCAGCTGGAAGCAAATTTGTGCTTTGATATTTTGGGCTATAAAAAATAAAACTGACTATACTTGGACCTAAATGCATGTGGCTGACATTATCTTGGGCCCTTTCTATATAACGGGCCAAATATTGTTTAAAAAGACTCAGTTCCCAAATAAATGTGCATGTACCACAAACTAACACACTAACACTGACAGAACAAGCAACCTGGCACCAGGTAGTAGGATTAGTAGATGATCTCTGAGGCTCGAGGCAAAATATGATTAAGATGTTGTTTGTATTCTACTGTGTGTACGATTGTGGTTTAATATCATTTGAATCCCTTGTCATATCTAATTAGGTTTTGCTTTTAACATTTGTAGGTCACTAAAATGATAAATAACTAAAACAAAGATCCAATTTTGATCAGTAATCACTTTTTGTTTGGATGCAAACAGAAATATTACAGTTTTGAATGGCAACCTAATTAATGTGAATAAATACATTTTGATAAGCTTAAAATACAGATATGACAAGAAGCTGCTCAGCACATTGCCAGAATTTACTTTATTATTGTTATTCCTTCATTTAACAGGTTTTTCACTCTTCTCTATTTTCCCCCATTGTTACTTTTTGCTTCTATCTACAGAACAATTCCTGGTGTGATCCTTATCATGCTGATATCATCTTTCTAATGATAATGTAGTTTGACTAATCTCCTGATGTTTTCAAAGAGCATCAGCTGAATGCCCGAAATATCCTCTGTATATCACTTTGTAATGATGTTTTGTTTGCATCTGTGTTGTACAAATGAAGATTATTATAAAACCCTCCTGTGGTGAATCCAGTGGAAAGAGCAGCATGATATACATACTTGGCTAAGGCCTTGGCAGCTTTCCTTGCCTGGACTTCTCTTCTGATGAGAATGGTTTCCAGATTGACTGGACTGGGGATGAAGCCCACCACACCATCCTCCTTCACCGGCCGTCCGATCCACCAATCATTGTTAAACTTCTGGAAATTAAAAACAAACAAATAGATTGATTTCTAGACATAGTTCACATTCTTTGCTCTGACAATGTTAGTCACTAACTTCAGTATTATTGCATTTTATGCCTTTCTTATCTACTGTACTCTGTATCCACCTGCACCATGATCCAAATTTTATTTGTCTCAAACCTCTTTGACATGTAGGAAGTCTCTGGCCTCAAAGGTGACAGCTTGGCCCGGTACGGGGACGTTGTCGTCGTCTGCTGGAGTGTAAGAGAAGTTGCAACGTACAGCGAACGCCACAGGCTTGTACTGGGGACATAGGACAGGTGTTCAGAACAAAATGTTGTCACTAATGGATGTCGAAAAACTGCTCACACAAAAAGTAATTCATATTTCACTCACTTTAAATTGATAACCGACATTATCATGAATTTGCACATTAAAAATATTTTTTCTTACAAGTACTAAGAACCAATGATGTAGTGGAGAAGAGGAACTAATGTAAAATTAGACCCATAAAGAAGCACATTTTCATACATATAGTACATTAAATACTGTAATCTGCTACAAATGGTTTGTGTACTTGTGTACAGTAGGTACAAAGTTATAATTATTCCTTGCAGGCCGCACAATACTAACACCATTATACATTTAGGATAAAATGATGGTGTGCATACCTGGGAGCATGAACCTGTATGCACAGCATGAAACAGGTGTAAATAATAACTTTGTTTAGCTGCCTCAGTTTCAGGATCAGGGTATTAAGCATGCCAGCTCACAATCACACTGTCATGACTTACTGGGACACTTGAATTGAACAGAGCCATAGTTAATGTTATTAGTAACCCCTGTGCTTTTCCTACTATGACAAGTCAACTTGTCTACTGTGAAAAAAAGTCCACTGCATCTTCCTCTTTGCTGCACAGTAGCTTCTGCATGTTTCTCCCTGATTGAATGCCTGCATGTTGGTGCTGTAATCCTATCAGAGTCAAATGTCAGTGGCATCCCGATCAAGCTGCTAATTACTCCACTATGGGAAGATGAGGCTGTGGGAGAGGCTGTGGGGTCAGCAGGGGACAGGCCGAGTGCGTCTGCCGCCTTAATTACAAAGCACCAGTGGGAGCACATTAAATCTGTGGGGGAGGATTTAATTCAATATTCAACGGGATGTGAATCAGCAGGCGTTGCTTAAAAGGCAAAGAGGGACGAAGAGTTTGACATGAGCTGTGATATTTTGATATGTTTGTGTGTTTGGACTTCATGGTCAATATATCTCCAGAAAAGTGGATACCCCACCCACACCTTTATAAGAAGTTATAATTGACTTTCATTTATTGATTAATAGGTATATATCTGGTAAAAAGTGGATGGCTCACTTTTGGATTAGTCTCAGATTGGTCTTTTTTTTTTTTTTTTAACCCGTCATAACCTGTCATCACTAAAAGCAATACAAATAAGTTTTTAACACAATAATCAGCATCCTTCATTATTATCTGTTCTCCAGATGTTGAGCACATAAAGTGATAACAAGGATGGAGACAACAATGACTGATTTTAATAGCAGAATGTTGCTCCGCTAATCCAGTGTCCTGATGTCTGTGTGTCCTGTGTGTGATGTAATCATGTCCTTGAGAGCAGCCTCTCTGGAAAATGAGTCTGTGAGAGCAGTGGTGGGTCAGGTTGGGTGAGACCATGATGCAACAGGGAGAAAGTACCTTGGCCTTCTCCAGCTGCACCTGGGCGTTTCTTTCCTCAACGACATCCGAATCCTGACGCTCTCCCTGCAGGAGAAATGATGATGATTAATCAAAAAATATGAAACACCAAAATAATGAGAAGAATCAAGTCAAATATAGGTCAGACAAGAAGGTTTTTTAAAAATTTTTTTTAGAAGTTGTAGCAAAATTTAAAAGACTGATTTGACAAATAAGATTGTGCCAGTGCTTTAACCTATGGGAGGTCAAAACGATAAATAAAATTATTTTGTTTCATCAGTTCCTAAAAATTTATTTCAATCCCAGCCCAGACTGACTGGACACTTCACTTTTAAGCTTGTGAACTGATAACAATTGCTAGATGTGCCTTCTCATTTGCTGTTCCTTTTCCTGGAACCCACCTGCCTTTAACTGTCAAGAGGTGTTGCAGCGGATCCCTCCTGGGATGCTCAGGTTTATGTGCCATGTGTCCCAGAGATTAGATTGTCCCCTCAAAGACATGCTAATTAATGCCCTCTGTGTCATAGCCAGGAGGTGGCACAGCCCCCCGCGTCAATCTGGCATTCAAGATACACACTTGTATCCCAGAGTCACAAATCAGCTCTCTCCGTTGTAGACAGTCTGGTGCATTTTAACAAAACAGTGATCCTGAGTCCTTGGTGTGTCAAAGTCAATATTCACAAATCTAATTTCAAAATGTTTTCACACATGGTGACATTTGTATCCTGTGCACACCAATGACATGAAACTTTAGTAATAGCTTCAATATTTCATGCTGTATCTCATATGGTTACATACATTTCACAGTTTTTGTTCTACTTAATAGAACCTTTGCTAAGTTACATTAATTTGCCAGACACTTGTATCCAGTGTCTTTTTCCAACAAACAATTCCGGGTTCAGTGTCTTAGGACACTTGAGCACATAGACAGGAGAAGCCAGAGTTTGAACAACCAGCTGTGTGATTTGTGAATCTACATAATCTACATATGCTGGAGCATTGAAAACGATTCCTTCATTTGTCTATCATTTTGGTTCATGGTGTAGAGCAAAAGTCGCACTGACTGAAAAGTGGATTTTTTACTGAAGAAACTTTTGACAACCTAACGTCCTTCAGGCAACTCAAAGCCTAAAAATGTAATAACCTTTACAATATTTAAACAAAATCACGATTTTTCCCAAGATAGTAGCTAGTGTATGCCACAGACTCTAGCTAATGTAAGAGACATGTAGAAATAGAAATTACATTAATGTAGTTCAAGTTCTATAAGTATGCACACTACCGACCATCAAAGTATGAATACATTTTATATAAAACGTGATCACAAATGATAAATCAGTCTAGTGTTGCAGTGGGGCTATCAGTTTTTTTTTGTTTTTTTTTTTTTTTTTACTAAAACCATATTTCACAAAGTGTTTTATGTTCATTAAAGAGGCTTATGAGGCTACACTGAATGAATATGAAAGTCAGTCCAGACTGTGATCCCTGTGCAGACCTCATGCTCAACCAGCAAAGAACTATTTCCCTTTGGCTCTCCTTTACCCCGTCACCCAGTCCTGCTCTCTGCGTTATTACAAATGAGTGTACGCTGCGCTGCCTGACTCTCGTGAGATGGTCTGACTTTGACAATGATGGATTATGCAGCATGTCATTACTATAGGCCAACAGTTGTGATGGAACTATCTTCAAGTCCCAAAGACTCCGCTTTAATAGCCTGTATTATGAAATTAAATGAGAAGACTGAAGGAGAGCTGGAGCAAGCTGATGCAAAGATACTTTTGTGAGAAATTCGTAGTTAGCTGGCTTACAGCTAAACAAAGCTATTGTGCACTTAACACAAACTACAGCTGAGGCTGAAGGACATGTCAGTTATTCAGGATGGACACAAAAGTATAAGTGCTTAAATCTCAATTACAAACGGAGCCTAAAAATGAATAAAGCTGCTGCAGACACTCCTGTTTTTGTGCACAAGAATGAAAATAATATGTGATATGAGGATCCTAAAATGCTTTGAACAAATAGAGTCAGAAGACTTAGAGCTTTCAAACAATGTGTAATTTGTCAAAGTTGTGTGAAGACGAGTCCAGTACAGACCAAAACACACCTAAAGTAGCGCTACCAAGGCCAAAGCAAAAGAGCCAAATAAAACTAGTCAATTGCTTTGAAAGTTAAACTGAAAAAATAAAATAGAAGAGATTTTTTTTAATGATTTGAAAAATTGATTTTGGATGCAAATAAGGCCTCAAACAATGTGACAAAAGAAGGAAGAGGACATGATGTATTAACAAGGTGGGACAGCGTTGGTAATTAGAGTATACAGAGCAGCAGGAGGATGCAGCGGAGACAATGTCAAGACTGAGAATTCAACATGATGGGGAGGGAATAAGAGCGGAGGAGGAAGTAAATCTCCCTGGAGCAGAATTATGCCCAGGCATGGGTTTTTGTTTACCCATGACTGGTGTAGACATCTGTTCGCACAGCACCCGCCTCTCCTGCAAGCCAAAGTCACCCAGCCAACAGTACAAAACGCCCCCGCTGAATTATTAAACAATGTTGAGCTCACTACTGCAGGTGACTTAGAGATGTGTACTGTCTGGGAGAAGAGAAGCAAAAATTAGGGAATCACATGAATTATTGATAGGATTTTTACACTTGTATGAAAGTCATGTCTTACCTTAGAGTATTATAAGAAAATGTCAAAATCATTCACATATCTTTACTTGATAACTTCATGGCCATCTTAATAGCCTAGAGCACGGACATCACAGCATAGATCTAGGCTGAATTTTACAAAAGGACGAGCTTTAAAATCAACAGCAGTGCTCAAACTTGTAAATCAAAAGGCTACGACTTTACTTTCACTATATAGTTAAATAGCTCCAAACCCCAGTTTTTTTCAAGCAAACATGCCACAAACAATCTGTTTCCAGCTTATCAAATATGCTAGTGCTTTTATTTGAAATATATGAAAGCTGTTTTTTTTTTAGCCCTAAAAACATAGCGGAAGAGTTAACTTTTTGAAGTTGAATTTCCTATTCCTATTGTCTTTTTTAAAACTCTCCAACCCACTCCTTTATTTATCCCTCTATCTCTTCACCTTCCTCTCCCTTTGCTGATCCTTGTGTCCCTCCCTGCTGGAGACCCATCCCAGCCCATTAGTGTGATTACATGGCTTAGAGGGTGGGCAAAGGAAGGTGGAGGACAAGGATGATGTGAACAAGTAAAGCCTCTCGTGTGCTACCTGAAGGTGACTCCTTTCCCACTCAAAAGCGTTTACACAGCTCTTTCGGCACATGCCAGGGGAGTACATTAGGAAAGGAGCGTCTGATTGGGGAGATGGATTCCATCCCTACACTGAAATAATCAGAGCCATCGAGTCACCAGGAGCCAGCTGGCTGGCCTGGAGCACTGCAATTCCCCAGAGGACAAACTGAACTCTGGTCTAGGTCTTAAAGAAAGACTGAGATGCAAATGATATTCACATTAAAGACATATACAGCAGACTGACCTTTTTTTTCTTCATATTTACGTCTTTATTGTTTCATTTGTTTTAGTACTTTAGAAAATTATGTCTGCATTGATCCTCTTCTCTCTCTGTTCATAAGAACATATTTACAACAAACTACAGAAAGAAGAAATAAAAAATAAAAAATAAAAATAATAAAAAAAACATAAGCTTCAGACTAAAGAAAATCAACAAAGACAATCTAAGAAACGACCTGTCGCACATAATACTGAAGCTGAGGACAAGAAAAGATTAAGGAAGAAGTTATGTGCTGTGTGTTGTGCGTTTGCCAGACAATCCTCATCCTTGAAGACTTTTTTCTTGTGAAACAGAAACAAACAGTTAAAAAAACCCCAAATCATAAATCTCACCTTTGAGTGGTTTGCTCAAGGTTGTTTGTCAAGTGAGCAATGGAGTTGTACCTTAGTTGCGGTGGGTGTTTTACCTCATTATCGACCCCGTCTCAGGGGTCGATAACGAGCACATTATATTTTGGAACACCAGAAAAACACAAAGAAATGCTCACTTAGACAACCAACACACAGGACAAGATTTATGCTTTTCAAGCAGTATGTTTCTGTCTTCCAAAAAAAAATCAGAGAACTAACAATAATGATTAAACATTGCATTTGTTCACAGTTTGTCTGATTATGTGTCTGCTGGTTTTGTTTGCCCCAATGACCTCAACTATAAGACTACCATATGTCTAAGGATGTCACTGTCTCCCCAGATCTCAGACGTTAAAGCTGGTGAATATAATAGGAGCTTAAGAAAGTGTAAAGCTGTAACAGTGATGATTCACGAAATGCCTCCTCACTAGGGCAGAAATAGTATACAGTATCTCTGACAGAAAAATGATCCACCCATCCATCCCTCTTCTCCAGACTTGGCAAAATATCCCAAGTTCAGCACAAGTAGAAATTATCCATTGCAGCAAATAATGTGCTCTTGTGTCACTAAAGATACCATTCCTGCTGCACAATCCCTCAACAAATGGGGAGCCGTTTCCATGGCAACCATTGAGAGAAAAATGCCACCTAAGCATAAATGACTCCCACAGATGAAAATACTTTAATCTATATGCTGTGATCCTCAGAGAAATACACGTAAGACATGAGAAATAATTTATCCTCCACATCTCCAGCTCTAAGTCTTTAACTCCAAGTGTTTAGTGAAATCCACTACATCCTCACAGACTAATCAAATACGCTGTAATCGAGCAGTACATCTAAATCAGTGGGAGATCCAATGAAGGGCTATTGAACTGACAGATCTCCATAGAGAATGTCAGTATTATTAGGTCAGCTTGGCAGCATTCAGCATCACTGCTACTGTACTTCTCACAGCTGAAGATGTCAAACATCTAACGACAAACTGTCGTTCAAGTCGGTTAAAAGCCAAGCTTTTCAAGCTTTTATTCGTCCATAAGTAGACTGATAAACACATGCACAAATGGCATAAATGAGCATTTTAAGAAGACATAGACGAACAGGAAGGAAGATGATTTAATAATAGAGCAGCAGCAGATTCTTGCTTACCCTGCACGGTATGTGCATCTTTCTCACACACCTCAGACTGATCCAGAATCAGAACAGAGTCCACATGGAAGCAGCAGTGTTGGGCTGAACTATGTGAACATACAGCTCCACAGTGACTGAGAGAGCAGGGTTCAGCACACTGTTTTCTAGATAAAGGGTGGATGACAGACCACAGGGGGTGGATGTGTGTGTGTGTGTGTGTGTGTGTGTGTGAGAGAGAGAGAGAGTCTGCTTGCTTTAGTAGGCAGTGTTATTCTGATTGTTTGCACTGGGAGATGCAGTGTGCATGCTCCTGCTACTTTCTCCCTGCAGCTCTCTGCACCTTGCTGGCTGCTCCCCAGGTGCTGCCATTACCTATGGCTCATTTGTAGCTACGAAAAGACACCTTAGGTGAAGAGTTTCCACATCACCACACAGCGGCTCCAGTATGAGCAGATCTGTGGCATCTGAGTATAAGATGAAACGACAACTTTGAGGAGAACAGTGAGCTCTGAATCTTGCTGTGTGAGGAAACACCATGACTGCCACTGTCAACTTTCCTACCAAATAGGTTCATCATGCAGGATTTTATGGTTAACTTTGGTGAATCTCAACTGCTGAGGGGGGAGGCCCAGCGGACAAAATTGTGCATGAGAAAGGACAAAAACACTGCCTGCTTCCGAAGCACCCTTTAAAACAGTTCACTGTTGTCTGTAGAGCAGGTCACTAATCTAATTGTGACTAATTTCCTGTCAGCCCTCCAATGAGCTGCTGGCACTGAGCCCAGGTGTTCGAAACTTCCTCATTTTCACCTATAAATATTTTCGAGTGTTGGCTCTGCCTGTAGGTGAGGAATTCTGAAAAACCTTTATTTTTAGCTGCTGCTCATTTACTTATGTTATGTTTTTCCACTGATGGCTTCTTTGCAACTCGATCTCTTGGTCATTATCAGCCCGTTCATTTGCATGCACTGTGTGTTCCAATTTGGTTTTCTCCAAGCCCTGTCTAATCAGTTGCTTGGCATCATCTGTCTGAAGAAGACTGGCTCCACGCCCTCAGCCTGATGCTACCATAGAGCAGATATGGCCAGGCTGGCACCGCCACCTTTACTTTGGCATGAGACTCCGTCTGTGGAGTTAAAGGCTGCATCGCAGCCCTTTAGATCTCCAATTATAGATCGAAAGAGGCAGCAAATCTGTACAGTATGTTAATATGGGTTTGATCTTTACTACTGATGTTTCCAGTTTGTGGTCAGACGAAGAGTTTAAAAGTGGAAACAACTTCAATTTATCGACTGTTACCTAAGCCCCAATCCCCTACATGTCAAGCTTTCCTTTCTCACACAACATATGTGTTTTACATTGATTACTGTGGCAAATTTAACACTCACAAATATAATTTGTTTCTGAAATGAATGGATGCTAATGTTTGCAGCTTTTGTTAGAGCAGATAGAAACACTGCTTCATCCAATTCTTACCTTTATTTTTGCTTTTGTATTTTCGGTTTTGGGTAGGGTAAAAAAAAAAAACGAAACCATCATCCAAACCCTTTCTATATGGATCACATTGTTATAGTGTAAGTCCGGTTTGCTCAGGTATGAGTGGACAGTTTCTGTTTAGAGGAGGAGGTTCAGCAAACAGTCAATACCTTTTGGATTCATTTCTTGTAGAGCGACTTCAGGCCTTACCCTGAATGTAAATGCAACAATAATGATAGTAGAGTAACATAACATCACCATTTCCAATTTGCAGGTAATGAATACTCATTCGTGGCATTTAACTTGTTCTTTAGAGAGAATCTGCACATTTGAAAGAATGTGAAAAAGAAAAAAAATAGACTGCAAAGGAAAAAATCATTACAAGGGAAAAAGCAATGTGTATCTGGGCTCTCTCTCTCTGGGTCATGATTGTCTCTGAGTAAGGAGATTAAGATAGCATGCGTCAATCCAGGATTTAGAGAGAGAGAGACAAATGCAAACTCCTCACAGACAGCCAACACTGCTGCTTGGACTCCATGTGCTCAGGCTCCCTGACAGTCATCAGACAGAAATACAATAGCTGCATTAACATCATCTATATGACTTAATTCCTGGCTTGATTGCCTCCTGTAAAAGATATGTTTTCATTTATAGTTCATAGATAGCAAGTCTCTCCACTCTTCCGTGCTGCACAGCACTGTGATGCAACATGATTAGAGTTGGTGTAAGGGGGTGGGGGGGTTAGTGTGGGGATTATAAAAAAGCATTTTGCCAACCATTCCTGTTATGATCATTTCTCCCGTTTGCACTGAGGCAATTATTAAACCACCTCTGTCACTGCAACTGTCATCTCTGCCACTCGTCTGCAATATGAAAAATGTTGAGCAAATTTTTTGTCAACACAAGAAAGTCGGACATACAGCAGGGGGAAAACGAAAACAATACAATTATAAACTTGGAAGCCAAATGAAACAGCTCTACCAAGGAGTGTTCTGGAACTTTCCAGACAGCTCCAGCGCCTTATTGCTCCACTTCTTGCCTGGAAGAGGAGCAGGTATCTGCCCCAGTAACGGCTACTAAGAGGCTTTTCCTATTCTGGGCAACAAATAGTGGGCCAGCACTAACCAGCAAACTGAAATCCAAGACAGTATGCCTCAAGTTCCAGTTTGAGTCTCTCATGTCTTTTCATTACATTCCTTTAAGTTGCAACAGCCAACACGTTAGCAACCAAAGTGTTGGTTATTCACACATCCTGCAGATTCTGAACAACATTAGAGTTCATTTGGAGTTGTGTTCCTGGCCACCTCTTGAATGTACCCCCAGTTTTCACTCGCTTTTAGCTCTTTTGGGTCCTCACCAACTCATGAGGGAAGTATCTGGTTCTTCAGGTGCTGACAGTGAACAAAAGCAGTAAAGTTGCAGGCTTTAAAAGCTCTGAGCTGAAAGACTCTAATATAAACATTTTGCTTATAGTTTCTATAGCTTATAGTTTCTCAGGTTCTCTCCTCTACAAGTAGCCAGAAGGACACAAAATCTTCCTCGTTCAGAATGACAAATAAAAAATTTGTTGCAGCCAAGGAAGGCTAAAAATCTTTTTTGTCATGCAGTGGATAGAAAATCTTTTTCATCCAGATGGTTTGAATAGTCAGCAGTAAGTCAGCAGTAAGTGCTGTTCTACGGGGTAGACTGTTAGGTGGATGCTTAGTTTGGTCATTTGAATATAACAGTAATAAGTGAGAAACGTACAGGGCTAGTTTTCCTCTCACTGTGGCGCTACTTTTGGTTTTCCACATTCAATCAAACTACAAGACCGATAGGTTACAAAAATAATACAATGACTGCTCTACTTACTTAACAAAGATGTACAGTAAGCATATGGTTTGTGCAACGTGGGAATGAGACCTAACTACACTTGCTGCTGCTATAATGCAAAACTTCAATCATACATGGAGTGAAAATAAGGACAAGTTACACAATTTCACAAGTTCACACTAAGTCCAAGAGTCATAAGGGAAAGAAATGGGCAAGAAAAGAGATTTAATCCATCTGATCTTTACAGGCCATTAGTTATGCAACACTCTCTCTGAAGCCTGTGGTATTCAATTGGACACATGACATGATACATGCATGTGGATATGCATCTCTCTCTGCCATGCGCATTGTGACTGTTTCAGTGAGTGCAATGATGTGGAAAGGCCTCACACAAGGATTAACGCCCAGTGCAACAGATGGTGTATTCTCCTACCCTTCCTGTTCAGCACACACATAGACAAACACACACACACACACACACACACACACACACGCACACGAAAAACACAAGAACCTTAAATATTTTACCTTTTTCTTGGGTGGCATGGTGATTAAAGCAGTCCACTAGTCTTATCCCACGGTTGTAACGACCAGTTCAAATTATCGTTCACCTGGCTCCAGTAAAAGGGGCATGGACAAGTATGCCATGAGACTGGTTTTACCTCTAGAACAGGTGCATGTATCCGAAGATGCCGCTGAATATTTTTACAAAAACGTCGTTCCTTTGAGCGTCGTTTCGTGCGTAAAGGTGAGATATCTCCCAAGCAACCGCGACGCACAGGACACCGCCGGAGACACGGATGAGTTGCGTGAGGGGTTTCACTTAAGTCTCTATTGTGAGTTGAGTGTTGTTACCCTTTCCCGAGTCCTAGGGGTATTAAAGGCTTATTTCTCGGTGCGGCATCTGTTGCGCCGCAGACCGCTCACTCTGACCTCAAGCACCGAAGAAGGTGTCCGACCCGACCGCGCTGCTCATGACTGTTAAATAACGCGCAGTGAGGAACGTCTCATTAACGCTGTTGACCAGAGTTGGTTGGCTCCGTCCTCTGCGCGTGTGATGCCTGATTAGTGTGTGCGTGTGCATCCGAACAACTTCCCGAGGTTTGGCTGCGCAAATGGGAGTATTATAATGGCCTGACTCCAAAATAGAAAGATGAAATTAAAAAGCTAGTAGTGCATAATTCCTCTGCGTGTCCGATTTACAGCGTAAACTACAACTACAGGCAAACCCTGCTTTCATCACCCAGAGAGCTCAAACACGATATTCTCTCACCACATTGGTTCAGTGTCATTATGTCACTACTTAAAACTTCTGTACTTGCCAAGCATCAGCCGCACACAGAGGCTGCCCTCTGCACATTACTGATTTTCTTCTTGTATCCTCAAGTTACCCCAGACTGAGTGGAACTGCCTTTACTCTTCTGTAAAATCATGTAAATAATGGATTATTTCACCTTCGCCGGTATAAGTTTTTAGTTTAATGTGTGATAAACTCAAATAATAATAATAATAATAATAATAATAATTGTAACGTGTGAAGTGACCCTTTCACATGGTGCCGACAGTGGTGCTTAACACACCACCACCAAAGGGGGACAGTGAAAAATAAGTACTTTTAATTGTGATACTTACATACTTTTGCTTTGGTGAAGCTTTACATACAGCACTTTTAATTTTATGCATTTCTATATTGTGGTATTCCTAAAAAAAAAAAAAAAAGAAGAAGAAGAAGAATCTGAATAGTTCCTCCACCACTGTTTAAAAGTAAGCAACACTGCGTGGTCCATTTGTCTGGAACCCGGACAGCCAGGCAGCAGATGGGTGATATGGTGAAGTATCACAATCACCAGGGAGGGCTTCGGGAGCCAAGGGACACAGATGAGAGTGTTACATAAGTGAGAATGGAAAAGAAAATGCTGGGCTGGGTCAGCTGGGTCTGGCTGTGACAGTGTGGAGCAAGGAGCTGTGACACTGACCGCTGGGTCAGACACTCATCTGGACCTACACTATACACAGCTGCACACAGACACACACATACACACACACAGACACACACACACACACACACACACACACACACACACACACACACACACACACACACACACACACACACACACACACACACACACACAGGCACCAGATGGTACACACAGAAAAGTGTCCTTATCAATATCTCTACTGCTTTAGAGAGAAGAGACAGAATTCTTCTTACAAGGTCCTGACATTTAGCCTGTGACCTGGGATGGAACCAGACTCAGGGCTTTACTAAATCTGCTCCATGACACCTCAAAATCTCTTCCAGCAATAGCCAGCTCTCCTCAAGTGACGGGAAAGCACCCAAACAGAGTCCATGCTTACTTTGACTCTCAGCACAACTGTGAAGATGTTATATAAGGATGTCTCATCCGTCCTGTGCTGTTGAAGGAGCTACTCGTGAAACACACGAGGAAGCTAAAATATTGTCAGTAATCTGAACCCACTGAACCTTTTGTGAAAATCTGCTCTGAAAATCAACTTATTTCCATTCAGGCACCTCAATCTGCTGCTGACCTTAAGTTGAGATTGTTTTGTCAAATTAAATTTTTGTTACCACGGCATCATCCACAGAGCCCTAACCCTACCCATAAAGCACAGGCCTCTCGGCTCCCTCCCCCTGTGCATACACACGACACGTGTTCATGTGCACATGTGCTCTCACACATACATAAACAAACATCTGTCCCTCAGCTTCTTACAACCACAACATGTGTATGTGTGTATACATATATATGTGTGTTGTCAAGCTGGGGCCAGAGCAGGGCAGGGCTGCTGGGGCAGAGATGGATGGCATGTACAATTTCAGGCAAAGCTCCAGACCCCGACCTCCCACTCTGTCCTACACTGTGTTCACACAGCTAGAAACTACAAGTCTGCCCTGACCTAAAAAAAAGAAGACTCATTGTTGGTAGCAAGTGGACAGAACCAAAATGTTGAAGTACTTTCATTCACATGCAGTCATGCAAACTCAGCACACGTTAACTCCTCCCACTCCACGCCCATTGACTGGAGGCTTATTACAGGTTTTTGGTGTGAATTGTTTTGGTTGATGAGCTTTCATTTTGGGCAGGATGGTGGTTTTGACCGCTCTACTGTTGGACACATTAAGGCAGATGTGCAGAGGAGCCATCAAAGACAATGGTTTATGTCTGTTCAGTTTTCCATCTGGAATCCTGAATCTTAGCCTATAAAACATGCTCCTTATTTGATCCGAACCAGAGCAACTGTATTTTGGATAAGCATGAGACCAAACGGCTGCATGCTGAAATTTCTAATAGAGCATTCATTATAAGAAAATGCAGCCAGAGATGACAAAATTCCAAAGCAGACTGAAGACTGACAAAAAAGCACTCCACCGACAAAACCCTCCCCCTCCACCCCCTGCCCACTCCTCCCCCCACCTACCAGCCAGAAAGGCAGTACTCACCCAGGAGACATTTTTGTTCTTGGGCACTTTTGACATGGCTTGCAGGAGGAGAGGCCAAGGGCCCAACTTCTGATAACACCCAGCGTCTTCACACAGACACACACACACACAACTGCCAGTCCACCTTTAGCAGCAGCAGCAGCAGCAGCCCACTCAGAGATGGAGACAGGCTTTTCATTTGACGTCCTCCACTGTTTCCCCCGTGCCAACAACCCTCACCAGATTTACATCTGCCTGGAGCATCGCCCTCCAATCACACCCCGGCTAGATATACTCCAAAACTGACTCAAGAAGGAGGAGGAGTGGGAGTGAGAGAGGAACAAAGATAGGATAACTCCAAAACTGCCTGTCACAGGCAGAAACAGAACATGCAGAAAAGTTCCTTCAGTCTTCCATCTGAATCCTCCTCCTTGTCAGTAGCTGTCTGCTCTCTTCAGATTCATAAACACTGTATGAATTATCAACCAAACATCTGGTTGATGCTCCTCCTCCATGATGCTGGAGGCCGGGGCCAGCAAACGGCCAATCCTGCCCTCCTAACATATGGGAGAGAAGAGACGAATGGAGGGAGAGACGGGGTAAGGAAAGAAGGGAGGAATACAATGATGAGTTTCAGAGGAGAGAGGGAAGGGACAGCCGTGGCAGAGAGAGATGGAGGGGTAGTGAGTGGTTCAGGATTGAAGTGGAGCGAGTGGGGAAGGAGGAGGTGACAGAAAGGAGGAGGGAGGGCAGACGACTGTAGAGGGCCAGTCAGCAGAGTGCATGGCAGGCCAACACAGATTGGAGGGCAGGTTACTGATCCCTAACATGAGATTAAAGAAAAAAACATGTTACGTTGAATTGGAACACAGAATCGCCATTTCTTGACCATTAATTTCCCACAAAGATAGAAGAAAGACAGTGAGAGACTTCATTTGTAATTTTGTATGTGACTGTTTTCCCTACATGTATGTTTCTGATTGTAATCACGCCGCTGAGCTCTACAGCAGAGACTAGTTGGAGAGAGGTAGAGAAGGATTGACAGAATCAGAGGTTGATGTTATTATAGATAAATGTCTCTCCCTGTCAATCCCAAATCCCAAATTCAGGGGTTGTTAGGGATATCTGAGCTTAGAAAACTGTTTCTGCTTGCTTGCAGTCTTTATGCTAAGCTATGAGCTAATTGTGTTCTGACTCCATCTCCATAATCAAGGCACAAAAGTGAGACTGGCATCGATCTACTCATCTGTCTCTTGGAAAGAAAGAGAACAATGTCTTCCAGTTGACAGGCTTCCCCCCTTTACTACTCTAAACTGCATTTTAAAAAATAAAAAAATAACTTGCTTAGGCTCAGCAGCCCTGAAGAACTTTTTTGGTCCTACACAGAAACTCGTCTGTGATCTACAATCTCATCGCCTCGGGTGAAGTAGGAAATAGCAGTGTGAGTGTTGAGTGTGGAAACAAGTCGATACCGACCGCAGCTTGGACCATGGTAACCAAATCCACGGAATTTTGATTCAGAGTTATAATCAATGTCCACCCTAGCACAGTATGGATCCTTAGTCCTTATAGATTCAGCTCCATGGGACGGGAGTAGGCTACAGGCAGAAAGGAATCACAGCTACCTCTGAAGTATAAAAAATTCAAGAGAACACGTTTAATGCTGCATCCTGCACATGAACTAAACCTGGAGGCAGAAATACAGCACCAAAACCATAACTGTCCAAAAAAATACCACTGCAACAGAATCTAGAGAAACTAAAGGTGTGAAATGAATTATTGAAGAGTGTTTCCTGCGAATTGATCGACAGGCTATTCTGGCCCTACTATGAGAAAGACAACACTTTTTTTAGTGCTGTAGTGTCTCTGCTCCACCTGTATTCTGTCCCATAACTTGAGACGTGTGAGACTTTCGCAGTGATCAGATTTTACAGCACTTAAAACCTCTCAGCTTCAGTGAAGGTGTAGAAAAGCAGGCAAAAAGGGAAATTCGCCGTCACTGAAAATGCCTCTATCAGTGACTGACGTTATCTGCTCGTTTGAATTTTAAACCTCTCTATTAGCAGTCACAAAAAGTGACAAAAAGTGAATCTTAATTGAGCAAATGCTCGAGTTTACAGCAGGAGGATCCAGGTCGAGAAGCACAGCCGTGACACTGTTACATCTAACAGCTCTCTATCTTACAAAGCTTCGATTTGCTGCCAAGACTTGTTACAAACTCTTTCTGTTTGAAGCGTTACGGTAAGCGTCACGAGCAGAGTGAGTCTGTTAAAACCCTCCCAAAGTAAAGATCACATTTACATTCACAAGACGCCATTGAGAAGCAGTTCCACAATACTCAGTGTCAAACACACAAGTGCCACAACATTGCAGGCGCATTTAGGTGAGTCATAGTGTAAGTTCATGAGAGATGAGAAGTTATGGTATTTCAGACATGGTGAACTACGAGAAAAAATAAGACATGAGGAGTTCTAAGGCAGGATTCACAAAAGCATTCAAGTTATCTAAAGTCTACTTCAGCAAATTCTTAGGTTAATACTTTTGAAAACAGCCATGAAATGATCTGTCAGTTTCTTACAAACATGTAAAATCTGCTAATGTTTCTTAGATAAAGGTCTTGTGAGTGTAACTGTGTCAACTGACTAAAAACAGACATACAATGAACAAAACAGAAACAATGACAAGATAAGCTTAAGGCCCATAATCTGCACATTAAAATGCATATAATACTGAATTAAATTGATTTTAGAGAGCATTTATCTTTTTCCTCTTTTAAAACAAATGGAAGAGCAGGTTAGGTTAAGAGATATTTCTTTCTGAAATGTCTTTGCTGTTTTCTAAAGTTTCATCAGATTTCTGTAATGGGAATAACTGAACCCTGCCCTTCACCTGTAGGCCGAGCCGTCCTGACACTCAGCATTATAAAAACAGCAGCAACTAAGCAGAGAAAAGTAAGATGTCTTAAGCTCCTTTTTAGAGCCAAGCGAGCACTTAAGGTAATCTAACCCTGTTCTCTGCCAGCAAAGGCCACACCTGGAGGAATGATCCTAAAAATGTAAATTCAGTGTTACATGTGGTTTGTGCTGGAAAGGTTGAGATTTGTTATTGTTGCTCTGAGCAAAGCTGACATTTCTTAATATGTAAAACCTGTTGATTTGGATGTATACGTCTACATGCCACCAAAGACTGATTGATTCTCTATGCAGACTGTTTAATTTAAATAGATTTTAGAAGCAAAGCATAAAGAAAATTCTGAAAAAAAAAACATAAATTTTCTACTAGAACGTTTATTTTCTTATTTTCCAATCTAATTGGTCATCTTTTGACCCTGGATATATTCTCCAACGATCTGGGGGGGCTCACAGGCTCCAGGATGGGAACCATTGTCCTAAAACAAGTGGTGACTTACTGTTGATTGATTAATGTTTTTTAATCTCATTGATGACAATGTGTAGTTGGCAACACAACACATAATGTATTGCAAGAAATGGAGTGAAAATAACAGATGAGTAATGTACTTGCACTACATCAGACAGAAAGGCATGAACCATTCATCTTAAGCTTTTCGAGCCTGAGCACATCCAAGCCTCTAATTTTATAGATTTTCTTCTTTATATTCACATGCATTTGCTCGTCTCAGGGTTTTTGCTTGCGTTAAACTGGTGTAAGCACACATAATCAATGACACTACACTGAATATGGGCGCAAGGTCCCACTTCTTGATGTCTCACAGCTTTTAGCTGTCTGTGGCTTTTTGATTCTGTAAGCTTCTTTCCTGGCTTGTTGCTGAGGTGGGCACACATTGCATGCAGCAGTACAGTATGTGGTAATCTGTGAGGCTCTGTGCTGACAGCCTATTGAGTGCTGAGGGCTGACAGTAAGCCTATTTCATGTAGGAATGTGGTTACGATATGGTCCTCTGCAGTCAGCGCCATCACACAATGCACAGCTCGGAGACTGTATAGTATCAGCTGCAACAGGACTTGACAGAGGTTGGGTAAACACACGCAGAGGGAAAAAAAACCAACAATGAACATTGTGATGAAGCAGCAAAAAGAGTGGAGGAAAGTGACAGAGAGGAGAGCAGGTAAAGGAAGGGAGAGTTAGAGGAAAGACAACAAAGAGAAACAGGTGGAGGAGAAGAGTGAGACTGTCCTCCCTGCTCATCTCTGTCATTGAGAGGACAGTAAAACCTGGCCTGTAATGAGATAACTGCACCTGTCTGTCCTCCCCCGCTCCTGTACTCCTTCAGACAGCTCAGCCATGACTGACGATGTGAAGGAGAACAGCTCTTCAAAGCACCTGTCATGTTTTTAAAATCCCTTTATCTTTGGTGTGAAAAAAAAGAAAAAGTGTCCTATAAAATTTTCACTTCACTTGCTTGGTGCTGAAATCAAACTGTTGCCTCACAGGGGAAAAAAATGCAAACCAGAGGTGAAACCTCTGGTCCAGTATCAGTTATCGGCTTTTAGGTAATGTTTTCATGAAGTCCTGTACTGGGATCAGTACAGAGAGCTGTTTGACAACGCCACTGTCTGCCCTGATAAACTGCAGCCCAGCTGACAACTCACAGCGACAAACACTGGGTTGTAAACACGTTAGCAGCAAAGAACAGCTTGTAGGAGTCACACTCGTGTTATTGTGCTGACATACTGCAGATGCCTAGATATAAATGTGAATGAACCATAACCAGTCTTTGTAGAGGTATTTGCATTAAAATAATCTGCACTGCTCATGTGTTGTATAGTTAATTTTAGACATATTGCCCCCCCCCCCCCCCCCCCCTTCCCTGCAACAAAACAAGTCCACTGTTGCTATGGGATCAAAGAGATGGGGATGGATGCTGCAAGTGATGCTGCGATGGTCACTTACATAGGTGGACTGCACTCTCCGCCAGTGTCCCAGCCCACAGCAATACATCAAGACATCCAGTTGGGGGGAGAGGAGGGGACAGGCCGACAGAGCCTCAGATGGGGGTCGTTTCAGGACAGGCTCACACACAGGATCCTCATGGCACAGGTGATCCACCTGATCTCCAGCTCTTCGGGGAGTTTGGGAAACCCGTGAAAGGAAAAGAATCCAATCTCCTATGTCCACAGGTTGTCGCAGCAGAGGATCACCTGGGGGCTGAGTGTCTGGTCTCTCCCCTAAGTTCTGTCCTCAGATGAATCCAGGTGACCCTGACGCCAAACGTCTCACAGCATCTTCGAAGTCCTGTGCTCTGTAGTGAGTCCAGATCCAGTCTATACTAAATCCAGCGACTGTCCTGGAGACTCTGATGTGCTGAGGAGTGTGATGTTTGTATGTCCAGTCTTAAGCTGTGTGTGTGCTCACCTCATCCCAGAAGGACAGGTGGTTCATCTGCCATCATTTACCTTCCCCACCACCACACCTCACCCCCTCTCTGTCCCGTCTCGCCCCGTCAGCCTTCCCCGGCTTAAGCCCCTTGCATTGTCTTGCTACGGAAACTAAATGTCATTTTCTTCCCTGTGTGTGTTTCTTAGTGCTCTGTTGTCTGTCAGATTTATCCAATCAGAGCGCACGCATCACTCCACATCCGTCTTGCCTGTATCTCTGTCTGTCCCTCCTTCCTAAGCCCACCCTGGGAGTCCAGATCCGGAGATTTTGGGGTTCTCTGTGAGTCCTCTGTCCTTCCTTCTCAAAAATCCCAGCTCTGTAGCTCCTCCTCCAGTATCTCTCCCTCTCACTTCACCACGCTGCTTCCCTCTCTCAAGGGTCCTCTCTCATCAGGGGCGTTCCTGCTTACCTGAGTCACTCTTTGCACTCCTGTTGTGACTCTGCATGCCCGTGTGTGTGTGTAAGTGTGTGTGGAGGCTGCAGCTGAGGCTCACCGCTCTCCCTCTCTCTCTGTTGCCATGCTAGAGCAGGTAACATTCGGCTAGCGCAGGAGACACACTGCCTGAATTCAAATGCGCCTCCAGCTTCTCAGATTTACAAAGCCTCCACCCCTCCTTAACAGCAACCCCCTCTCCCCACGTCATCTCTCTATCCGTCTTCTCTTTTTTCTCATTCTATCTCATTCTTTTCATCTCTTTCCACAATGTCTGCTCCCTCTCCCTCTGCTGTTGCTCCCTTTTGTGTCATTTCTCCTCTCTGCTGTCGCGCTCCCTCTTGTTTTTTTACGTTACCTTGAGAGTGGGCTGTGGAAGCACTGGGGATAACTCTGCTTTTGTTTAACACTGGAAAAAAATCTTCCACTTTTTAATCCATTTCGACCTATAATTGAGTCCAAAAACCTCTTTTCTTTTCTTTTTTTTAATATTTAACCTTTACTTAAGCAGGAAAAGCCCCACTGAGATTAAGAACCTCTTTTTCAAGGGAGACCTGGCCAAGACAAGCAGCAGCATAAATAAAAAGACATAGTTACAGAAAGAAAACACAATAGGAGACAAAATTAAAAAGCTAAAAATTAGGCATAGGGAACTCACATTTCAAGAGAGAAGTTTAAAAGACTCGGTTTTGTAACCGGGGAAGTTAAAAACAATGTCTTAATTTTGGATTTAAAAGCATTTAACAAGATTAACTCCTTGAGCTTCAAGTCCCTCTGCAGTTTATTCCACGCAGATATTATTGTCCAGCACTTTTCGGTGCACTACAGACACATAGACTATATTTTGACCTGGTGGAGGCATTAGATAAAAAGTTAAAGGATCACCAAAATCCTCAGGATACATCGTGTGACAATGATCAATGTCTGTACCAGATTTTGTGTCAGTCCCCATGGTCAAAGTTAGTCATCCAATGGGGACCCTCAATGTCATTACAACATTTTGTGACAATCCATCCACTAGTTGTTGAGATATTTCAGTCTGGACCAAAGTGGTGGACTGACTGAATGACCAACCAACAAACCAAATTTTTAAATTCATAGATCAAAAAAGATAAATACACCGAAATAAAAATTACATACTTAAATGAGCACTGGGCAAAAAAGAGGAGAGATAAAATTAAAGAAATGCAAATGCAGCTAATATGATTTGCAATCATGACATTCACAAGTTTGAAAGTTTGTGGCTAGTCAAAATTTCTTACATGGGTAAGCTTGTGTCAAGACAAAATAAACTTCTTACCTCTTTTATTTACCTTTCCTCTTTTTTTGCATTAGGAATGGGTTGCAGTGATGCTGCTCTGGCAGACTTTCTCACCTGTTTTAAGAAAATGAGTTTGTAAAGACTCAATTATGGACAAAATAATTTGATGAAATTGATATTTTTTGCAGTGTACATGCTGAATATGAACATAAAACTGGATGAATTAATGCTAAGCTTCCCTTAGCAAGCATGAAAGGTTCATTTGATGACAAAAAAGAAGTGGTAAAAGCCTGCGCCTGCGAGAAGTCTTTGTAGTTGAAAGTGGATCTTACAGAGTCAGATAAAGAGGAATGAATGCAGGCTGTTGCTTCTTCCTTTGATCACTCAGATCATTCACTTGGTGTCATGGAATAAAAAAGTGCTCTCCAGCCTGCCAACATGACTTGATATAAAATGCCCACAATAAGCCAGGCTGCGCTAATGCTTTCTTGCAGATTATAGTATGAATCATTAAGGAGGAGGATGATTATGGCTGTGGGGAAATTAAGGAAAGTTAATTTTAGTTCACATACCGGTACATGAAAGCAGGCCAGCTCTGGTCCCTCACTGTGAATTGCAGCCGCCTAGTGTCCTGTCACTTGCCATGTATATCATTAATAAGGCCTTTCACAAATCTTCCCCCTGAGCGTGGTAATGTGCTTCAAGCTGATATAAATTTCTGTCTGAGTTTCATTGAATTTATCACCAGGGATGCAGAAGGATGTTTGCTGCTATTTTTCAAATTTCTTCTTTTTTTTTTGGAACGACAGGAGTCACCAGTTTGGCAGTTTCCCTTAAACAGTTTGTCCCACAGCCCTGGCTCATCCATCAGATGGACAAAGAGCAAGTGCTCCATGGGGTATAATTCTGTCAGACTTGTCCTGGCGGAGGACTGCCGATTACAGTAAACACCAGCATCTCTCCGTGGTGTCACTGTGGCATTCTGCATTGATGCACTCACACACATAAGCCAAGGTTGCAATCCAGTGAGTTCCACCACATAAACTACCCTGGTGCCTTCGCCACAGGCAAAAGACGACGCTGAGTCGCTAATTTGCAACTGCCAAGGACAAGGCAAGGAATTAAAAGCTGCAAGACATAGGGAAAATCTGTTTATCTCTGCATCTGTCAGAGAGGCGGACATATGCTGAGGAACAAAATTGCAACTGAAATCACGAGAGAAAAACAGACACTGTAATCAGTCTTCAGTAAGGTCTACGCAGATGAGGAGAATAACTGGTTTGCTTCAATGGCATTTTCCTGGAATGGTTTGGAATCACTTGACCCCTTGGAAGGAAAGGTCACTGCAAACTCTGTTTGTAAAACTGTTACTCAGAGAAAAAAGCTCACCCACAGGGCATAGAGAGGTTACTGAATGGTTTGAGAAGTATGAAAATGATAATAACTATATTCTGTGGTCTTTGCAGTCACTAGATAGGTCACCAGTCTCAACTGAATCAAATACCTTTGTAAGATTTTGGACTAACAGGTTACATAACGCTTTCTCCCATTACCATTAAACAGGGGGTAATATTAAAACAACAGGGGGCAATATGTACTGTAGTCTTTCTTTTTGCCAGATGATTGGTTGGTGGTTATAAGTGATCATGTGCACATCCACCAGACCTCAGCAATATAGTTGCTGAATCAAGAAAAATCGATGAAATACAAAGGAAAGAGTACCCACACACTGAACCAGGACAGTGAAACCAAAACATCAAGCTGAAAGAAGCTAAAACCCTCCGCAAAGCTGAGGGGACCAACACAGATGGGGGATAACTCTCTGTTCTCACCATGAGTGACCCCCTTCACGTTACACATAGTTTGTTATATTTGTTGCAGTCATTTGATCCATTATTAATTTAGAAATATTGATTTGTAGAGCTGTGATCAACTTGAATTCAAAATGTTTACACCAGTGTTAAAACAAAGGACTTTAATATAGTTTGTTGGAAATGGTTCAAAATGTTTTTTTTTTACAACAAATACTTTTTTTTTTCATCACTCTTTGTGGTATGTTAACAAATGTGTTACAGATAAAAAAAAAGCCCAAAACAATGAAAAATTTAGCAGAAACACAAAATTAAGTGTCAATAAATACATCTAGATTCAAATATGGCACAGCAAAATGAGAACAGTTGGCTTATTGTACACGCCAGCCTCCACGCTTTTTTTGTTTTAAAGCCATAATCATTTTTGCATTTCGATTTGGATGAATGGCCTTTCAATTCATTTGCAGACATTACCATTCAAAACATGCTTTCCCTCATCATCAGGACCAACACGGTTTCCGCGGCACCTCTCCCTACGCATAAATATACCAACTGTTCAAGCATCCACAATCAAAGCAGATCTTTCATTAACAACAGAACCTGCCACTCCTCCTCAAAACATGCTCTGCCTTCTGAATATCCGCAGCTTGGTCAGGAATGTAAAGTAGATAAATGTCAAGCTCACCAGCACATTTTTCAGTGGATATAACACAGGTGTCACATAACCAAACACCGCAATCAGAGCGACCCGAATGATAAAGAAAGGAAGGTCCTGCAGAGCAACTCCAGCAGAAGACAACAAAGGGTTGTGAGGAGTGATGACCATGCGGAAAGTGGACAGGAAGCCAAGAATGTAGACAGGGAACACCCAGGCCGAGTAGAAGACTGATGGCTCTCCTGCTACTCTCACCATCTCCACAGTGTCTAACCAGAATAGAAAACTATCCACAAACACCTCTGACCTCCCATCCCTCCTCCACAGGAAGCCTAGATGCCCAGAGTAGGACCGAGGGCGTGAGGATGAGGAGTACAGGTAGGCAGTGCTCGGTGCTCGTGAGCTTGGAGTTGAGCGGCTGGGTGAGCCAGCAAAATCCTGCCATCTGCCTGAGGCGCTGCCATTTCTGGCCTCTGGATGGCCTTGGGTCACACCATTCTGGCTTTCATCAGGGTGCAGCTGGCCTGAAACGGTGGTCACCTGTTCCAGGTGGGTGAGGATGGGGCCTGGCATGTCAAGGTCAGGATCCAGGCTGTCTGCTGCAAATGACAAGAGCATACACAGCTCCAGCTGCTATACTAGATACTGTCTATGATAGCATAATTGTTATCCTCAAGTCCAGCCAGTGTCAAGATTATTGGTCATTTTCATCAATTGTTGTTTGCTATCATACTAATTGATTTTGATTTTGAACAGACTGAGCATTGGCCATAACGTGAACGATCCACAGAAATAGAGTTTCTTTGTCACTGTTATCATGAGATTCATTTTTCAGTTACACTCATTCAGTCATGCTCTGCCACCAACTCTCTGACCTCATGTTACCCTACATTAAAATGAGTCCAGTGAGTCATGTCAGTTTCATGGCCCAAAATCACAAATTTGCCCCAAAATCTTAACATTCAACACCCTTGTGGATGCGTTCACCTCTACATCTTGTACTTTTTAATAATGCCAACAACTTCAAGTCTTACATGGTCCAATGAGTCTGCAGGGCCGAATCCTCTCTATAATATCCACACAGATGAGGGAGAAAAGCACCAAGGAAACAGGTAACTCAGCGAAATGGTCGAGCCTGGGTCCTCTGTCCACCTGCACCTACAGTATGACAATAACAGTGGAAAAACAAACGCGAAATCAATAGCAGAAAGAAGTGATCTGCCACACAGAAATTATGAGGGATGAAGCAGGATGAAACGAAACTGAAATTCTTCATTACAGCATTTGGCTGCATTGAGACACAGGAGCTCCTGCATTCCAAATTTTATGAACCCATCCGATTTTATTACCCCATAATTATAGACATTAAGATGCTGCTGAATGCCCTTAACACAAGATTAAGAACTATGAGATGTATAAATATGTCCGACAAGTCTTTGAGGTCAGATACTCTTATTTGTGTCATAGCTTGTCGTAGAACAAAATGGTGAAGGACATATCATAACATACGTGTAAAAACTCCTGTCTTTTTAGGGCAGAGGATGGTATTAAAGTTTGGGTTAATGGCCAACTTGTTATGCTCACCATGGGTTACTGAATACCCCAGAGAGAGTCCAGTCTTGTGATGAGGCACACATTTCCTTTTTTTCCATTATGATGGTGCTAAAATCTGTGAATGCACAGCCAATAACTAAATCTCAAAAGACAGATTAAAACTGGTGACAAGCAATGCTTTTCCCTCTCTGTGGCGCATTGTGCCATTTCGACCATCACTCAGTGAGTAATTATGGTGCTCTGAACACATTCTCTTACACAAGGGGGTCATAAAACGAACTTGCGCCACAAATGGACTGTTTACAACAAATATGCCTCTTCAAGGACCCCATCGGAGCATGACAGAACAAAACGTCAACAGGTGCTCCTCAGTGACAAGAAGATCGGTCATGATGGCATTACCTTGGAGCTGGCGATTAAAATAGCAAAGCACGGTAATGTGCACAGGATGAGATACGCCAGCGCTGTTGGTCTCCTGAAAAAGAAAACAGGATGTTTTAGTTCACACCTCAGTATGATGAATAAAAAGTGTATAAACTGAAGCTTGTCCTGTCATTGTCAGATTACATTGCAGTTACAATGGAGGAAAGTATAATCTCAAAATACCTTAGTATTCATTCTTCTCAATACTTGTGCTCCACTACATGTCATATTTACTCATGACATTATCTGTCATCCATAGTTACTAGTTACTTTGCAGACTAAAGTGCCGCCATGTAAATTCTGCTGAACAAAGGCCGCTAGATGAAGGTAAACACTGAGACACAGTGAAACAGTAGCACAAGCAGAAAAGAGTCATAAACTGAAAGTAATGTCAGTTATAAAGCGATATCTAGCTAAAGCTTGCTAACATTAGCTACCATAAGGTACTGGTCACACCAGGCTGAGTAAGCTGGTAGCAGCAGAACCCCTGAGTGGATCAAACTGAACAAGTTACTTTGACTTAAGATTAAACTATACATAAAAAAAAATCCCATTAGTGTATAAAATATGATGCCTTGTTGAAGATGTTAACCCCAGGGGTCATTTTACATCTTGAGTACTTTCATTTATGATACACAATAGTTCTGATAAAGAATTTACATGTAGATACTTTATCACTGTGTAATTACAAAAATGTTTCCCATGTACTCACCACTGTGTGATCTCTGTGAGGAACCTCCGTCGCTTCAGGATCATATATTTGAGAGGTACCCACACCAGCAGGGTCACAGAGGTCACATAGGCGATAGAAGCCGCCACCACAAGCCAGTACGCTGTTAAATCCCGTCCTCTGACATCTCGTATGAGGCTGGCGAACCTCTCCATTATCACAAAGACTGGTACGATAAGAGCTGCAAACTGCAGCACCTCATACAAGACGAGTTTGACCGTCTTCCCCGAGAGCATGGTCCCTGAACACCAGTTGCTGGTCTGAGCTTGGAGCTAAAGACTTTGACAATCATCTCCCACAGAATGAGCCAATGGAGCCATTGGACTCTGCACACTGACATTGCTTACACTGCACTGGAGGCTGTATTCTTTTATTGCTGAGGTAATGAGGTGGTCATGCTCGCCTTTTTATGGGCTCACAAAGAAGAGCACTCCCATCCCATAATTTCAAGGAGAAAATTACATTAAGCCTGCTGTTGAACTGTACACATGATGTGGAGAAATTACATGATCACACTGAGACCCATGTCTGTTTTAGGTGTTTTTTGGATGAGCGAAAATAATATAATATAATATAATATAATATAATATAATATAATATAATATAATATAATATAATATAATATAATATAATATAATAATAATAATATAATATATATATAATTATAAAACAGGAATATACATATATAACTTTGTATGGAGCTGCAACAAAATGAAAAATATAATGTGAAATTAAGCAATTCTTAATATTTTCTTACCCCTTTGAAAATTTAATTCTCAGTGGCTGCAAAGCAAAACTGTATTGCCATCTTCAGCTGAGAACACTTTGCAGATTTCATCCTTCTGGACTTGTTAGCTCTCACACACACTGATCTCCATCTAGTGGCAAAGCAAAGGACAGTTTTTATAGCTCCTGAAAATGTGGATTAAATCCAACACTGTGTCCACATTCCATACTATGCACAGACTCTAAGCAGGTTTTGAGTATGTATTGTGTTCACACTGAAAATGTGACAAAATATACTCAGAGCACGACCGCATGCAGACTAAATATGATTTTTGAGTGTGGGAAAAACATTTTGATGTCTCTTTGTGAGGCTTAACTGGAAGTAGCTTTCCAAAGCTGCAGTTTGGCATCAATTGTCACACATATATTATTTGCTATAGGTATGATGTGTTAAACTATGTAGATTTCTTTGTAGACTATCTGCTAAAACAGTATACTATAACAAGTTCTATGTAGTATGTGATGTATAGGATTTCTATGTCATATGGCCTTAGGGCACAGTTTCAGTATTCCTTGGAAAAATTAAATATTCATGACTACAGAAATTGCTTACATTAAATAACCAAAACTGTAGCATTCGTGTAGGACCCCACAATTTCTTCTCATCAGAGCAAATCTTTGTAAAGTTAAACATAACTAAATAAAAACATTTAATGTATTAAACATGCTCTACAAAATGCTCTGAAAAAAAAGGTTATACATATTATTCTGTACATTTGGCCTGGTTTTATTGTGAATACCAATTAATAAGTATGGTTAAAAGAATACATACAAACAGCAGGGTACAAGTTTAGACAGAACCTTTACAATAATGTTGGTTTAAAACTTAAAAACAGGCAGCATCTCAATCCTGTACAATAAAGTTACATCGGGGCTGCAGTCCAATGCCTTGGTGCAACAAGATGTTACATCTGGATGATGTGTGATGACTAACTGGCTCCTGGTCCCGTGGTCCCAGAATAGCAGCTACTTTGATATTCTCGGCCCTCTTTGATCCAACAGATTAACACTATTTCACTCTAGCATTTAGTTGAAGGCAGCAAAAAAAAAAAAAAAAAAAAAAAAAAAAGTTTTCCTTATCTTTGAATCAACTATGTTAATGCTAAAATCAAGTTCTGGAGAATTAAACGTACTTGTGTTTGCAAAGTCCCAGGTACCAAGCTTAAGTTGTGGGTTGTTATATTCTTAAGGCGGCACAGGGGTGACAGGAAGCAGCACATCTGAAACACAGACTCTCTAGAGAAATTGAAATGACACAAATTTACAGTCAGATCAAAACACAAATTTGCCTTGCGATTGGAACAGCCGGTTAAACATATTTAAAACTTCTTGATAATTCCTTCATTTAGCATCATTCAATATTACACAACAGATAAATAATTTTACTGTTTCATCAGCTTTTTCCAATCCAGTCAGTTTTTGTAAAAATCAGCTCTTTTCCAAAGACATTTAACTTGAAGAAGCTCGACAAATAGAAGACGAAGAAGCTGTATGAAAGTATGAGAATGAGACCTTGTACAACTGATCTTATCTTCAGAGTAGCACTGTAACGGATAGCTTATGGAGACTTTGTTAAAGAGATGTTTACAAATCAGACAAAACAGACTGTACTTGTCCAGGATCAGAGAAGCTTCATTTCAGTTCTACTTCAGGTAGAATTTGTTTTAGTGTTAGACAGGTCTGAGAAAGGACAGCTTTGAAATGCATACGGTGGGTGGAGGTGGGGGGGTTAGATCAGTTTTCACATTACCATTTGACCCTACAGTACAATAAGTATCAAACACAGAGAGAAACGTCCATGTTCTCATGTGAGCCATTTAAATATACAACTAAGTTAGGCAGAATATCCCATATTCCGCTTTTCTCTGAATACATACATCCTGCACTGCTTCTTCATTTAAAATAGCATAACAATAATCAAAACATAAATTAAAATGCACTACAAAAAAAAAAAACATAGTATTCAATTTTCAACACTGACTAAAGAGATGCTTTAAAGACACTGGGATGGTTCAGAGAATTCACCCCTTAGTAGCCAAGTCTGTGGTACGAGTCTGTTAGTACAGCTCCTGAATGGAAACAGAGCTAGTCTTAACATCCACCAACAAGCACGCACAACTGCTTGTTTTGAAAAGGAAAACTCTGCAGTATGAAGCGAGGAGTCACTGAAAAAACAAAAACAACAAAACAAAGGAAAAGAAACATAAAATTACCTAGTGTTTTTTTTTCTGGCATGTGGCTATTTTTTTTTTTACTTTGTTCTCTTTGGCTTTTACACCTTTTAAGTCACCTGGGACATCATGACTGCAGAGTTCACCTTTAAGGCTGAGCAAAACACCCGGAGCTGTGTTAACATACACCCCACCCATGAGGTCATCATGTGGCTTCACTACTAGTTCAGTACAGTATATACAAGAGTCATGTGCATGCTTGAATTCCTCTTGTTTCTTTTCCCTCCAAAAAACAAAGTGGCTTCAGTTTTCAGTACTTCTAAAAGTTGACAACATATACAGACTGTAGTAGCCTAACGTTTTGAGCATTGCTAAATGTCCGTTTTCTGATATAAAAAAAAGAAAGAAAGAAATGTAAATGTAAGTCAACGCCCCTTTTTTGTGACGTGATTAGCACTGTAGTTGCTTTAAATGTGTGAGAAGGCTGTGGCATGTGGATTTCTCTCCGTGTTAGTGTGTGAGTGAAGGTAAATTATCACCTACAGCTGAGGATGTGTGAACTGAGTGCTGTAACTATATTTTGTAATATGTCAACTATTGTTACACCTGCCTGTAGTGTGTTTGGGTATCGTATGTGTGTATCCAGTGTGCATGCTGGGGGTTAGTAATTGCATACGTGACATGTTAGGTTGAAGTGGTTACAGTTACACTTGTTTTCTCAAAGCAATTTGGCAATGCCTTATTTAACGGGTCTGTAATTTCTTAATTATTTCCTTCAAAGTTTCTTGGAAAGAGATATGGAATTAGGTACTAATTATCAATAAAGTACTGTACAAACTGCTACACTTCTGAGTGATTAATTTAAATTAACTGCTAGTGTCAGCTGAGCATGCAAGAATGTGAAATTACAAACAGTCTACAAACAAACACACTGTATAGAGTATGAAGAATAAATGTTTTGTTTTACCTAGGTTTAAATAGAGCCTTTTTATTTTAAAGAAATTCCTCTGGAATTTATCAAAAACTGCCTATAAATTCCAACTAAAGCCTAACTACAGGAACTTGTCTCATTTCCTCTAGAACTAGTACATAACTATATAGTTCTTTCCAAGAAACTTCCTGGGAAATTAATAACGTACCAACCCAGAAAATAAATGGTTAACACTATTTTTCCCACAATCCTGCCAATGGCAGGAAACAATGAGTGTCAGGTCTTGTACATAAAAATGGACAATGCATATATTGCTATTAGATCTAGATTTGGAAGTGATCAGGCTTGAATGATGACGAAAAAATTAAATAAGTGCAACTGAAGATGAAAGTGCAGCTGAAACCTCCTCCATGTCTGCACATCTAAAAATCAAGTGAAGACATGGAGGAGAAAATGCAAGAACATAAACAAAGAACACAGAGTCCATTTTAGGCCATGTGTAGCTTTGTGTGGGCTCTTCAAATAAAAAGCTCATGATCACTTCTAAACCTGGACTGAGAAGTGTAACTGTAACTGTATATTTATTTGTATAGCGCCCGGATAAAAAAAAAAAAGTGTGTCAAAGGTCAAGGATAGTCTACTCTTTTTTGTATTTTTCCCATCCATCTGGTGTTTCATGATAAAACAAATCATAAAAATATAATAAAAGAAATGATCTAAGACCACTATTTGATCAGGTCTGATGCATGTGTGTGTGTGTGTTTATGTGTGAGGACACCAGTGAGCTAAGGGGGCCCTATAGCAAGGCTTTCTCTGAGTAGGGGGCCTGTGCGGCGTCTGAGGAAGGTGCTATGCTGGGACCGGAGGGGGTGCTGTAGTTTGGTGTCTGCGTCATGCCTGTGGGAGTCGTGCCTGGGGCGGGGCCCGGGGCGGTGGCTGGGTTCTGGTAGGACTGAACGTCTGCTGGGGCCATGCTGCCTGGAGCTGCAGTGTAGACTGGCGGCTGGCCCATGTACATATGAACGTCACTATGGAAAAGAGTGAAGCCGCATAAATTACAACACTACAGCAAAGTGGAAACATTTAACAGTGGGTGGAAGGTAGAATCACAAAGCCAGCATTTGAAAAATGACCAAGTTTCAAGTAATAGCCACGACCAGCTCAAACAATTACAGGCCAGGTAACACCAAGAGGTGTGAAATTAGCCTGTAATTTAACTCACATGGTTATTTTAGCCTAATTTAGATTTTAATAGCACTAATTTCCTCTGTAGAGGAGCAGGGTAATGTCATATTCACCAACATGCTGCTCTCAATTTCTCTTTTTAATACGCTTTTCATTCACAAATTCAATTTGAATGGACAACAAAAACACGAACAAAACAGCAAAACGTGAAGGAATCACACCAAAATACTCTAACAATGTACTTGAACCCGGCTCTGATGTACCGGGACACTGGGACAAGATATTATACGAGACTCACCCAGGAGCTGGCTGGCCAGGTATGGGGGTTCCAGCCGGAAGCTGCTCCATGGGAACAGTGTAACCCTGCACTGCAGTACCGCTCATGGCATATGAACCTGATGCAGGCTGACCAGGGTAGACCTGTGGTCAACAACATGTACAGAGCACATAATGAGGGCTACTGAGACAATAAGTGGCTAAACTGAGAGCAGTTCAGGCGAGCAGAATGGTACAATAACAGATGGGTAACCAAGGCACATTTGATAATGAAGAACCAAGATTGTTTTATTTGAAATTTCTGCCTCCTCAGGCAGAAATTCCTAAAGTGAAAAAACACAATATAATGTGCATTTACAGAATACGATGGGAAGTTTGGCCTCAAAAGATTTCTGTTAATGAAAATCCTGCTGTGTAGTACAGACACAAATGGGTCAAAGTATCACTGTCTCAGTGTCACACCTATGACAAGTTCACAATACCTGTTGTGCTGCATTGGCAGGCTGCTGCATGTAGTACTGTTGGCTCTGCAGCTTGGCATACATGGCATAGACTGGATCCTCATTCATCAACTTGGCATACAAAGACAGAGCTTCCATCACCTTCACGTTCAGCTCTGACAGCTCCGAGTGCTTCCTGATGATACAAACCCACACATACACATAAGGACAGTTATATTCCCTTAATTACATATTTAATGAGGGTCTGAATTACAGAGATGTGTGTAATATGATTTACATCAGATATCTGCATTCTTTTATTCTCGCACCTTTTTCAACTAATAACATTTTGTGGTTCTCTATTGGTAAAACATGTCATTTCTGTACAATGTACCTGTCTATATCCTCCAGCTTCTGGTCAATGAGGGGTCCCATTTGATTGCAGGCACCTGATAAAAATAATAATAATAAAAATGTTTCATCTTTACAAAAAACAAAAAAACAAAAAACACATTTGATACTGTAAACTGACAATGATTTATCTCACACTTTCATTCTTTTACTCAGATTATTTCATTCTTACCTTCAAGCTGTAGTAACTCAACGCTGTCTGACTGGTTGTCTGTGGGATCTGCACTTTGGATCATCTGCAGTAGCTGATCCATTTTGTCCTGAAAGTCAGAAAGAAAAAAAAACATTCTCCTGTGCAAATTAGTTCCCCAATTTATTTTTCTACAACAGAAAACCTTGGCTATTATTCTGACTTTGCTGTCCCCCAATTTTGAAATGTTAGATCATATCTTGAAACAAAACTCTTGCAACAGTGACACTTCAATGAGGCTGAAAAAGCTTAGTAAGCAAGTGCACACTGCTGTGTAGCACAGACACAGAGGACTTACCTCATCTATATATACAGGTTCTTGTTCCGGCTCTATGGTCTCCACCTGGATGTCCTCACTGAACTGTACTGTCTTCTTCTCTGTCTTTACTGTCAATTTCCAAACAACAGCGAATGCGGAAAAACAACGCAACAGTAGCAATCAGAAACACATGTGTAGGAAATCAGGATGCGCTGACCAGATACCCAGTAATGGTCTGATATTAGCGCAAAACGTCAGTCCGGATGTCAGGTGAAAAAAAACATAACAAAACCAAAAAAAAAAAGGAGGAACAAAGCAAACTAGCAGAGTGAACGTGTGCAGTTTGAGTATTTTGAGGGATAAAACATTTGCAGAAGTATCACTCAAAAGAATATGATGCAGTTGTACATCTGGATGTAATGAAGAAGCATGACAAACTCCAACCAGACAGCAACAAATCAAAGCGGGTAACAGTGAAAGCTGTGGAATCTACTGTGCTAGATGATGACCAACCCCCTTCTGTGGGGTACTGACAATTCACTGAACATCTTGAGCTTCAGTGCTCACTGCCAAACCAACATTAAACTGATGACACGTGTGTACGAGAGAGTACATGAAATTCCTTCGAACAGCGATGTGCTTTATAACTAAAATATGAGGCTCAAATGTGTTCTGTTATAACTACATCTGACAGGACACCGTACACACGTTTTGCTTTTCAAAAGGTGACGACCCAGGCTGAACATTTTTGTGGCTCACATAAAAATTCCATTGTGGCAGCAATGAAGACGTTAAATCCGTGAATGACTGAAATGAATGGATTAAAAAATGAGCATGCATCACTTCAAGAGCCAATGCCAAGAACTGTGAAAGCTGCATTTGAATAGCTTATTCAGAAATTACAAAAGAACAAATATTATGTGTTAATTCAGATTCGTTGTACCGGAATCAGGAAAGGTAAATGTTGTACGAAGATCTCTCTAATAAGAGGAAATATGTCGAAAATGTTATTAGAACAATTCTTGTACAGCTTTGTAGAAGTACAGGAAGTGTTACTGTTTGCTGCATGTAGTCACCAATATACAGTTTTCTGTTTATGTCACCAATAACCTGATTGTGTAGTCTTTGAGATTGTGCAGTGTACCTTGTGTTGCTTGACCAGTCGCATGTAAGTGATAAAGTATTTCCCACTCTGGGATCAATAAAGCAATACTGCTAATGGACTAAATGGGATATCAGAGAACTAGAGAAGACATCAATGGATAAAGGGAGTGTTCTGTGTGTGTGTACTCACTCATCTCAGGCTCTGCAGTGAGATCAGCAGTTACAAAGTTAGATGGGAACAGCCCAATTCCCTGGTAAGTTTCCCCTTTCCACCAGTTGGGGTCACTGAAAAAAAAAAAATCCAAACCACCCTCATATATGACAGGAAAGTACAATGCCTCTTCTACTTTTAATCTGTGATCTTTTGTTGCAGAATTCATATTAAAGATTCAAGAGATTAAATGTGCATATTATTTTACCACTTCGTTTTCAGTTTCTAAAATGTGAGGATATTTTTATAAATTCATTTTACACAATTTTTCTTCAAATTGTAACAGAATCCAAAAGCTGTTCATCAGATTGGTTGAGATGTGATAATGTGAGTGTGTATTTTAGGGGTATTTTCTTTTGAGCTGCTAGACTCAGGGCTCAACTTTAGTGCGTGCTTAACAAAGAACGGCCGCCCAACTCAGAAAGCCACCTAACTGCCCAAAAATTTGACAAACCCCTGTTTGCTGCCTGTACTTGCTTATTTTTTTTTGTGTGTGTGTAAAAGTTCACCTATCGTCCAGGATGGTGATGATTTCTCCTGACTTGAAGGTGAGCTCATTGTCCTCAGCGGCCTCAAAGTCGTAGATGGCGCGGACTTTTCTGCCATCTGACTTGTGCGAGGAGAGCAGGTTGGAGGTGCTCGGGTAAAGGCTTGACAGGGAGGTCTGCGGCTGCTGACGCTGCTCCTTCAGTGACAGCTCAATAGCTGCAAACAAAAGAGACACAGTGTGATTGTGTCTTTGCCCTTTGAAGTCCTTAAAGTTCATTAATCCAGTGTAAACTGTGATTCATGCAGTGCCAACAAAGACACAGAGGTGTCAGTGAGCACATTTTTAAGGACAATACATTTCTCCATTGACGGCTGAGACTAATTGTCTAAATATCAGCTATAAAGCCACCTTACCTTTGGCCAAGTCTTCCTCTTCTTTTTTGTTTGTTGAGGTGGACGGATCCTTTGCCACTAAAGCAGGGCTTGCTTTTGCTTGCTCTGCAGCCTGTGAACGAATTATAATCATACACTTAGGTGAATCAATAACTCATCACTTGAGCCTTAGTCTTAATTTTTAAGCAACTTAAATTAACCATTTACTTAAAATGTTTCTGCAAACCAAACACAGCAATTTAAAAATTACTAAAAAAAACAAAACAAACAACAAAAACAAAAAAAATGTCTATTCCACGCTATTAGCTTACCTGGGACCCCACTGCAGGGAAAGTGACACCCTGTTCACGCAGATTCTTAATCATTGCTGAGATCAGACTGAGTTGTGGATCATTGCGGAAGTCCTCTGCCCACTCCACCATGAGGGCCTTCAGCTTCTCACACACTTTGGGGTGGCCCTGGAGACACACGTGAAAAAGCATGCTATGTGAAGAAGCATGGTGTTTGACCTACTTTCAAGAAATCACAAATACTTGAGGTAAAATGGATAACACACACACACACAGCAAAAATGACCACATACCTTGTTTAAGACATTACTGACTTCACTGGCAAACTCTCTGGAGCACACCTCCAGGTGGAAAATCTTCCCACAGTTTGAGACACAAGCACCAAGAAGCTGTGAGGACAAAGGGTGAAAAACAACAGTTAACAAACAGGTAGCACCTACTAGGATTTAACTTAATATAGAACAAATTCAGCTACTCCACTAACTCCTGTGTTAGTGAAAGGTTAATTAAGTTAGATGACAAGAAGGAAACATGACGCTTCCATGAACTGAACCGTCACACTTATACCAAACATGGCTGTTTGTTTCCAGTTTGCTTACAGTCAGTGCCTGCATGGCCACATGAGGATCCTTGTGGTTCACTCTTCTCATTATAGAGCGGAGACATTCTTTAGGCCTGCAACAGAATGTGAGAAATAAAAAAAGATTTCTGGATATTAATGGCTTGTCCACAGAACAATGTCACTATAGACGTTTTTGCATTAAGAATCAATATTTATCTTCAGTTTTTCCTTGTACGCTTCAGTGTCCCTGGGTTCAATCTCCAACCCGGGGCTATATGTTTAAAAACTGACATATCTCAAAGAAAGGCTTATAGATGTGTTTGTGTGCGCCTTAGTGGTACAAAGACAGTTAACTAACCCAGTGCGTGACTGTCCTATCTTATCACATATGTCCAGGATGAGGCCCCAGTCCTCAGCTGTGTTCATCTCACTGGTTGCTTTCTCTGCAGGAAAGAAGCACAACAGCAGCAGAAAACTTAACGATTGCAGGAGCACCTTTTTCATGACTTATTGTAGCCACAGAGACACAGAGGAGAAGTGATGATCCTCCTAAGATCAGAAATAATAAAGCTTCTTGAAACCAAAATTGTGGTTGCGTGTGAGAACCTCTCCTTTGCTCTTCTTTTTGTGTTGGCTATGATATTTTGGCATAAACAAATTCCCCTGTTTCTAAAACATCTGTGTAAATAACAGCTATATTAAGCATCCTTGCAAATTAGCATAAATGCTAGAGAGATACAGAGGGCTAACAAAATAAGAGAGGCCCCTTACAATACGACAGTCCAGCAGTAAACACCAATCTGAAGCTCATAATGTTTGGTTTGTGTTGATACTCTCTAGAGTATTTAACTTGAAGTTTATTTGAGACTGTAGCTTCTTCCATTATGAAAATGTGCCAATTAATGTCTGTTGTTCAGTGGTGGTGAGAATTCCTCTTTGTCACGACAGCTTCCTTGTCTTCAGCAGTGGAAGAAGTAGTCAGATCCTTTACTTATATAAAAGTACCAATATAACACTCTGAAAATACCCCATTACAAGTGTAAGTCGTGCATTCAAAAGCATACTTATGTACAAAATTATCACAACCAAAATGTACCAAAATGTATCAAAGGTAAAATATTCGTTCTGCAGAAATTTGCTTCCAGTGACTTATAGATGATTTTGACAAGTTAATACTTATGCATCAATGTTTACGTGACATTTTACAGTTGTAGATCCTTGAGGTGGAGCTAGTTTTAACCATGTTATATACGGTTGTTTTATCAGCTTGTTTAGCCCAGGACAAAAAACAAAAAACATTTCTGTCAGGTTATTTATTGTAATATTAGATAAAAATAGAGAATGTCATGAACACACCCAACCCCTAGTTAAAAGTAGGTGATCACCAACAATGCCAAAGAGACACCTCACAGCATATTTATTCAAAAACAGAGCTTAACAGACTGAAAATGATCATTCACGCTGACTAACGCCCGACAGCCCAAGCATACCCATTATAAACTTTACCAAATTGGCATTTACTGCTTTGAGGTTGTTTGGTAATGTGCAGTGAGGTGTTTGTATACTCTGCCCACCCCCTGTCCAGTGCACATGCAAATGAAGTGGTTAACCACTCGGATAAGAACAAAGAGAGAAAAGGAAACACATCGTAGCTTTATGGTTTCGCACACCACCCCGCATCCTCTTTCACTTCCAGTAACTGTGAGATGTCAGGCTCATCATACTGGTTAGCCAACATACAATGGGATACAGTATGGTACTGATGAGGCAAATGGGTAGCTAGCTAGCTTCAATTAGCTGATGACAACATCTTTGTCACTCGTCTACAAGCAGTGAAACGGAACAAAAGATAAACTTTGCACATAATATGGCTTAAAAAAATCAAAAATTACAAGTTGCGTTAAGCTTTAACTCTTCAAATGTCGGACTTTGTGAACGTTTTCAAGGATTCTGGATGCTAGCTGTTGCTAGCTAAATCTCCACATTAAATAAGGCAAGCTAGTTAGCAACCTGAGATCCCTAGCTAACTGAATCATAACAAACATAGGGGAAGCAGACAGTATCAGTATCTGTTTTTATATCCTGCAGTACATACTGCAAGGTAGCCATTCACCATTAGCAGTGTAGATCCTGAGGCTAACCGAGGGGCTGTACACAGTTGTAGGACACAAACAAAGCTGTCTGACCACAGCTACTACAGCTAGCCTACTGATAATAGCCCCCAGTTCATGATTACTCACCAACATCTTGGTCAAATGGGTTGGTCGTGAAGAGAGGCATTGCTGGTGTATCGACAACAACAGATTTCGCCTTCCCCTGTTATTTTCTTTCCCTCTCTGCTTTATTTCATACAATAAAAACGCATAGTAACGACAACTTCATGAATGTCAATCGGAGCTAGCTGTCCCTAGTCTACACAGTCACTCCTCCGCCAGACGGCAACAAGCGAAGTATTCTGGGTAACTGTCCTGAGTTAAATAAACTGCTGTCACCGACTATAATTTAACCCTCACGCCGGTTAATTAGCTGTACACCGGACATGAAATGAACTATAAACTACAAATTGCCCTTGCCGTAAAAAAAAAACACATGTCATCGTCAGGTGATGGTGATCATGTGACGTTATCTCATCGCTTTGACCACAGAACAGATGAGAGACTCCCCAGCTTTTTATATTATTAAAAGTTAGATTTCACATCTGACCAGGTCCAAATCTAAAACCAGTATACTTAGGCTTGTCAAATCTGGACTTTGTACTGATATATCCAGTGGCTGAAGAAGTAGTCAGATATTTTTCCTAAGTAGAAGTACCAGTACCACAATGTGAGAATACTCCATAACAAGTGAAAACCCTGTAATATATACTGCAAGGTAGACATTTAAAGCACAGCACAGTTTAGCAACATCACAGAAGACAATCTCCAGAATGTTCATACAGTTGGTTCAAAACTTCTCTAGAACAGTTTGAATGAAAACATTCTAAACTTCATTAAGGGAGGATTTATTGCGGGATTGTTGTATTGGACTGCATTAGTTTTAGCTCCGTGTACCTAACAGACTGCCAATTGAGTGTATATTACAACACACACTGTGAGTAAACAACTGCAGTGCAGCCAATTAAATCCCTCATTTCCACATTCAGCGCTTAGTCCACACAGGTGCACTGAGGCCTACTTAGAAACTGAAGTCTCATTTAGCAGTTTGACAGACTGAGGGACAAAAGAGTTTTTTGAACAGCTCAGTCTGGCCTGTCGGACTTTAAATCTGGCAAAAGTTGATTATTACAAATTTCATTGTTAACACTGCCTCATTAGAATGTAGGCAGCATTTTACTGTTGTAGTTGCCGGAGGTGGAGCTAGTTTTAACTACTTTACATACATACATACATAAGAAGAAATAAGAAAAATGAATTGAAAAAAAAAAGAAATTTCACTGTTGTTTTGGAGAGATTTAGAGAAATAATGAGTGATTTTGGTTACAGCATACAGCTAAGCAGCAAGCAGCATCAAGTTTCCTTTCTTCTTCAGTTTTTATGGATAAATGAAAGGCTTTTCATTCCATATCATCTTAATCTGTTTATTACAATACAGAACAAAAAGCACTGACTCCACACACAGTTTATTTCACATTTTATTGTGATAAGTGTCCTGGCCTGATCCATAGGAAATTTAAGTCAGGCATAATAAGCCTTGAGCCAGATTACAAACTGCTACTCAGTCCTTAAGCATGATATGAATTTGCAAAGGTCAATCACATAACAATAACAACTGATTATGCAAATAATAAACATGTAACATATTTCACATATTGTATTTGGCATAATGAATAGATCATCTTATAATGGCTACATTACAAAACATTTACATAATGCTAATGTATGCCTCATACTGTGTAAAACTCATACTGGCAGTCTAAAGTCTAAGAAATACTATCCTTCATAAAACAGCAGCACTGCTCACACTGAGCATCTATTATCAAAAAAAAATGCCATTAATATTTGAGTTTGCAGAAAGGTGAAATTGATACTAGCTTTATTTTGTAGTTATTATGGAAGTTTGCAGTCATTTGCTGATGGTGAGTGGGTGTTCACCATTTTCCCAGGAGTTTATTTCTAAGCACAGTTCTGAATGGACACTGTGAAGTATTTGACATTATAAAAATAGTTCTGCTCTATTAACAACGTAACCCTCTGATATAGATTTTTTTTTTTGTGAGTGTAAAGATTAAAAAGGTAGTCAAGAAATAAAATGACATGAAATTCCATCCCAACCAACAATTCACCTTTTGTGAAATATTATTTACACATACACCTATACAACAGTGGCTGTACCAAACAATTACTTAGTTCAGCCTAAATAAATGACTACATTCTCATGTTTCCTTCAGTACAAATACTAAATCAATACCATAGTGGGCTGGCTCTGTGCTTGTTCTGTCTTCTGCACCATACTGTGTTGTAAAGTGCCTTTGTAAACACAAAGATCAGTCAAAGTCTCAGTGATGCTTTACTGGGCTGGCTTTATCAGAGGCCTCTGTTCACTTAGAGCTCCTCCTCATGTCCTTCATTGTCCTCACATCTTCAACCTCAACTTCAGCCTCTTTCTCCTTTCTCCCAAAGACAGCTCACACTGTCTTAGATGGATGCTATAAAACCGGAGCTTTTACTGTGAAGAGAACAACAAAAATACATCACTAAAGATTGATTTTAACACCATTAAAGATGTGCTTACAGGCTGGTATATTTACAGTTACACTTCTCTGGGAACATAGAGACTGGAAATTTTCTATAGTTTTCTTATTGTCAACAAATCAAATGAAAAGAGCAGTGAATTTATCATGTGTTGTCAAAGTCTGATGTTCTATAGCTCATTCCTCTGTGCCATAGACCTTCATTCTTGTCCAAAAACAACTAAAAACACATAAGATAGTTTAGTCTACTGCTGTTTCCAAGGTCAAAAATAAACTCAAGCTTATTATTTTTTTTATATTTTTAACATGGATGAGAGGTCCTGGAGGTGCCAAATGGGAACTGTAGTTTACTTTGAGCCAGTCTCACTTACTGTATAAATTCCTGTTGCCATAAAAACTACAGTTTCCAGCTGTTTTAGAAAATTATAAATGTGTAACCTGTTTTTATGTGGAGAAGGAATGAATAAACTTAGAGCTAAGTGCCACAGACGGAGAGGGAAAGTCTGAAAATATTGACTGACTAACACATTCTCGTTTTGGTCATGCACAAACTCACACAAACAGGAGATTTAAAAATTCAAAGCGCTCTGATATATGGAAGGTACTAACAGTCAGAGGCACGTTCACAGATGAAACCAATACGGTCAGTGCAGTAGAAATCATTCCAGTTGGCATTATGGATTAGACCAGCGCAGTCCTCGCCATCTTCATGACCATGGGTCCAGTTATCAGGCTGGCCAGGCTTCCACTTCCTAATAGTGACAACACGAACAATATGTATCAGAGCTCAAGCATCACAGAAGGTGTTTGCTAGTTAGAATCATTGACGCTTGTTGTTTTGAATAGAATTAAGCAAGGAATCAAGTCAAAAGTCATTTAAACACATGGATTCTATTTGCTGTAAAAACCAATTTGGCTGGTTAACTCACTTGAACACAGGTATGGTGCCATCCACCCACTTCCAGACATTTTCCTCCTCCCTGTCAGTAAGGCCAAGCCAGAAATAACCTTTTCCAGCAATTGCATTTCTCACAAATTGCTACGGAAAGAAGGGCAACAGATATTTCACAGGATAATTAGTTCAGAAAAAGACTATTCTGTTTTTTAAAAAATTGATTTTAAATGATTTGTTTCATTTTTTAAAGGCAATGATAATGGTATAGACAAGCTCTGTGTCTGATTTTATTTACCTGTTCCTCATTGTCTTTGATAATGAGCATATGAGACGATATGTTTGTACAAAACTGGTTGGCCTCATCAAAGTTGAGTCTCTGAGAACCAGAGGAGAAGTAATAGCAGCTGTCTCCAAACTTTCTGAACTCAGGCGGGCACCCTGGAAGGATTAAATACCAGAAAGTCACATTATACAAGTAAATTCACTGAAGAAGCATTTTTTGCAAGAGGTATCAAAAAGACATACTATATAATGAGCCACATATTCTATTTTCTATCCTTATATAATCATTTAGCTCACCAGATGTTGCAGTAGGGACGACAGAGGGCTGGACCTGCCGGGACACAGAGCCCTGAGGTTCCTCTGCTGGTTTGAGAGGCTCAGGGACCTGAGTGGGCTGGAATGGCTTTATAACTATAGGAGGTACAGGCGCAGATATCCCTGGTAGCCCTGGAGGACCAGGAGGGCCAATGGGTCCAACAGGCCCACGAGGCCCATCCAGCCCTGCAGGTCCTGCTGCTCCTCTGGGCCCTTGTGGCCCTTGTGGTCCTGGCATTCCTGGTGGTCCATCCCTACCAGGAAGCCCTGGAGCCCCAGGGTCACCTTTATCACCAGGGTTTCCAGGTCGCCCTCCAGACCCTCTCGATCCTTTAGCCCCCGGAAGACCTCGAGCACCAGGTGGACCCTTTGGACCTATTGCACCTGGTAGTCCAACAGCACCTTTCTCTCCTTTAGGTCCCACCAATCCTGGCATCCCTTTGTCTCCTTTCTCACCCTTTTGCCCTGGCTGGCCCACTGGTCCCTGGGGACCCTTGTCACCCCTGGGGCCCCTTGGACCTGGTGGACCTGAAACATAATAACTACAGATGAGTGGACCGTATGTGCCTGTTTCTGTTGGGGTCTTAGAAGTTTCAGCACTGTAAGAAAGAAAACATGCCATTTATTTCTTGTACTTTAGTTAATTATTGTTTTGGAGATACAACGTGAACTTGAGACTATATGTATAATATAGTCTTCTTTGGTATGGAAATCCTTTCATTGTGTGGGGACCTGAATTTGCAAGAGTTTATCAGATGACATGAGATACTCTGAAACTATAACAGTTTTTTAAAACAGGTGTAAAGATTTTGCCACAGGAAATGCAACCAGGAAGGATGGACTATCCACATATGAAGTAATGCCTAAAATAATTAAATCTACATGTCACAATTTTCAACAATAGTTGGACAAGTGTGTTATGTTAAATCAAAGCAATAAATCATGTTATGATCTAAAACCTGTCAGACCATTTTCACGGCGCACACCAAATACATTTTGTATTCTTACCCTGCAGGATGGTGAAGTTGGTGATGAGCTGAGAATGCTTGCTGTCCACCACCTTCATCTCCTCCATCACAATAGACAGGTTGTTGACCTCTCTGTCCAACCTGACTGCCAGCTCATCCTGCTGGACGCGCAGGTCTTTGCTCTCTGCCTTGGCTTCTGTCACGCTAACGTTCAGCCCCAGTAACAGGTCTGAATGCCGCATCACTGTCTCAGCACAGGACCTCAGGCCATTCAGGTCAGAGCTGATGGCACCTAGGAGCTGCGTGGCAAAGCTCACGTTTCCAGTCACGCGGTCCATGTCATTCTCATGTCTGTCTAATCGTGCTTCCAGCTCATCAAATTTAGATGAGGTGGCGTTATCGTGGTCTCTCTGGTGGTCCATCAGCTCACGCATGCTCTGGTCATGTCCCTCAGTGAGAGTTGAGGTGTTCTGGATCTGGCTGGCTAGTGTGTTGAGCTGAGCCCCTAAGTCCTCAAGAGCTTCCCCATTGGCCCGTGCCAGGGCTGAATTGTTGGCTGCCAAAACCTGGAGATTCTGGACCTTTTCCTTAAGCCACTCTGTGTCAGCCCGGTTCTGTCTGGCTGTCTGCTGTAGACCCTGGTAATCATTCTTCAGTTTCTGCACAGCTAGGCCTGCATCTTCGACCGTCTTTTGTAGAGTGCTGAGCAGATTGCGCTGCTGGGACTGGGTGATGTTTAGCGAACTGATCCCAACCTGGGTCTGGCTCTGCACTTTGACCTGGCCCTGTATCTCTGACTGGAGCCGTGCAGTGTCTGTCTGGAGGTTGTCAATCATGCCACTGTAGGAAGTCAGGGTCTGGTTTAGCCCCCGCAATGAAGCAGCATTGCCTTCCAGAAAACTCTGCAGGGACACATGACCGTTTTGCATGTCATCTCCTGTGATCCGGAGCTCATCTAGGATGTCCCTGTTGCTGGTTGCCCTGAGGGCAATGTCATTCAGTTGGTTCTGTAACGCCTCAAGATCTGATTTGAAAGTCTTGATTTCACTGGTGGCATTAATTGACTTCTCTCCTGCCTGATCATCTGGAAAGGTGACACACAAAAATATCTATGCTAATAGAAAGTAAAAACATGGTAAAATGTCACGGTCACTCAAAATCTTGCTCACAGCTATATTAGGTGAAAACTATCCATATTTGATATGTAATATTGTGTTAATGAGACATACCTAGTTTCTTCAGATCTGTCTCCACAGCATTGATCTTGCCTCCATAATTCTGCATTCCCTCTGTGACATTGTCCATTCTCTGGACCACTGACAAAAGAGAGAAGAGAGAGTATAATGTAAAGAGACAGACGAACAGTGTGTAGACTTACAGGGGGAAAAAGCAATGAGTCAAACAGACAATGATATGATGCTAATGCAGTATGTTTCCTTACTGTTTGAACCACTTACACAACCATCACAGATCCAAAGACACTAACACAGGAAATGCATTCAACCCTCTGTTGACTATAGTAACACAGGAGATCAGATAGATAAATGATTCTGATCACAAGTACATTTAACTGATAATATTTACATATTTAAAAAGATTTTACATGCAAAACTTGTATTGGAAAACTTGTAAAATTTGTATTGGAGTTTTTTTTTGTTTTGTTTTGTCTTGACTACTACTGCTACTTTTACCTCTGGAAATAATCAGCACACCACAGACTGAGATCTCCTCAAGCATCTAAGTGTAAACACGGCTGCAGCACGTCTTCAGTCAAACAGATTTTGAACAGCAGGGGGTGCTGTTGTACTCATACCTCTCCAGTAAATAACTGGAAACTCAAACACCAATTCTGGATGTTGAACAGGGTGAAGGGTTTCCTAAGTTTTTTTTTGTTTTGTTTTGGGTTTTTTTGTAACTGGGCAACTGTGTATTTGTTGATTGATACAAATCTCAGTTTTCAGAGTACATTCACAAATTCCGCCTCATGAGTGTAAACAACGTGAAACAGATGATGAGTACCACACTAGCACACTCTAACTCTGGTTCCACTTTCTCTTTCCCCCCCTCACATCTGCAGCAAGAGTCCCTCTCCTCTCCTCCACCATTTGTTTTTCTGTCGGCATGAGGGCGTCTAAAAACTGCACTGGAAAACATCCTACGCTTTCACTGTTATCATTCCAGAAGTGACACAAACAGGGAACAATAACATGCACTTGGGACAAACAAAAACACATGGGCCCAGTTTCAAAGAGCTGTTGGTCAACTGCTGGGAGATGGAGTATGCAGCCTGGGTCTACTCTCCTTCTCTTCCAACATTTTATCTTTTCGAGCACAGAGAAATATAGTACAGGCCCATGTTTTATTTGTTGCCCATATCATCCATCCAGTCATTTCAGACCACTGTATTTCTAGAGAACTACCATTGATTAACAATGACATAAATGTAACACACCAGAAATATCTGCTACACCATCTTTCCTCCCTGATCTCTGAAATATCTTCTTATTCCCCTCTGTTAATCTTTCTATCCCCCCACATCCCTGTACTGGAAAAGCATTATGAGTTACATAAGGTTGCTAATTTGAGCAAAGCTTATTGCCTATTGTGACCCAGGTTATGAGCCATAATTAGCCAGTTACCCAACGTGAGGTCCAGCAGATTAATGCTGATCCATGTTACAAGAGAAGTCACTTAGTGACACAGCAGGAAACACAAACAATGCATTTAACTTTTGACAAAGTGAGTAATTTGGAGGGCCAAGATTAAGAAAGTTCTTGATTAGTGCAGAAAACTGCAGTTCTGTTTGCTGGTACCATGCATGCAGTATAAAGAATGGAGAGGACAAGAAAGCAACACAGAACCAGCCTACACTGCTTTCTTGAAAATGCAAACTATTTCGGACACTTGCAGCCATTTGTGAGTTAACCTGTGGTTCATGAGACAACAAATTGCTACCAAGCCATAAAATCTCCTCTGGGTTGTTAAGCCAGAATAGCTGCTGCATGGTCATCTGGTAAACATTAGAGCCAAACCATCAAAATCACATGGGTTTTACACTAACACAGACCCAAAGCTACGAAACCCAAAATAATCCTGACAGCACTACAAGCCATGATTCAGATTTAGATCCAAAATTGTAGATGTTTTGAATAAAGTCATTCCCTGTTGGGCCAATGTGCTCTCTGTTTGTTGACGGAGGTACATGATTCATCAGGTTGGGGCCCCTGTGGAGCGAGTAGGACTTGAATATTTTGAGAGATATTTTGACAGCTTTTCTATGATTGATTTGGGGTACAAATGTGTAAAGTTGGACAATGCACAAAGTACATTCCATATCGATGATCCCTGGAATAACCTGAATTCCTTTCTGTTTCTACTTAATATCGCTGGCTTGGTTCAAATGGGGAGAAACTGCAACAGTGAGTTGCAGTAAGGACAATCTCAGAGAGATTTCAATTCAGTGGAGAGTACACAGTGGACTCTGTCGAGGGACTCTCCCCAAGTGGTAAATCTTAGGCTGAACTATCTGACTTGGCTGAATTTAGTTTTCCATTCTGGTGCGAGTGATACAACCATTTGACCTTAGAGTGAGAGACAGAGAGAGACTGCACGTGGTCTATTGCCACTAAATAATTTCTTTTAAAGAAGACAGGAAACAATAGACTGATATGGAAATGAAAATGTACTAGGAAGCTGTTAAAGGATAAGTCTAATGCTGTTCTACATTTTTCTCATTTGTAACAAATCCTCATGAAAAGCTCAAAACCAAGATAGCCCGATATAACTTATTCCTCTGGGCCATAGAGCTGCATTGTTGTTCAAAAACCATTAAAAACACATGAGTGAGCAGCCCAGTTGTATAGGGTGACACGTTCCTTCATTACGATAAACATTGGAAGTGTAGTCTATTTTGACTCAGCCCCACAGACAACATCCTGCTGCTGGGAATACATACAAGAACATCAAAAGTAGGCTTAAACTGGGCTTTAAATAGTTCCCAGTTAATGCATTTTCTCCTTTTACGGGTAACATTTGCGAAATACTACAGGACCCAGCTGTTTCAGGAAATGACTACCTTTTTTTTTTCTTTTTTTAATGTAACTATATTATTGTGTTTTTACAGATTTATGTCCTTATGAATGGGCTTGAACCTGAGAGCTACAGACGGGATGGTTAGAAATTTTTTAATTTAGTTTTGACTTACCTTTGTACCCGAGGACAGCAACCGCTATGGTGAGCAGGGCACAGAGCACATAGAGGAGTGCAATGGCCACCCTCAGTGCCCAGTCATTTTTACACTTGGTGCACTCTGTGCCCTCCTGAATTCCTGCAACATACAACAGAATCTGTGTCAGGGATCATTGTACTGAGTGCAGTAAGTGTACTTCATTCTCGTAACACAATGCAATGTTGAGAAACAGTAGTAATTCTGATATTGTGCAACTAGAACAGGGAGTTCATAAAATGTTTTCATTCAAAAATGAAATCACGAGGGATGTTTTTTTTTCATTTCATAACTAACTTTAGTACTGTATGACTAAAGTGGGACACGTGGTGCGTTTCTTCAGCCAAGGATCTATTGAAAACATTTGTCCTCATGAATAGGCAAGAAGACTCACTATGAAACCTTAAAAACACTGCACGTGTTATCCATACGACAGCAGAGCCAAAACAAAACAGTACCATTCCCCTTCTGTGTGATCCCTCATTGCCATCCGACCTAAAACTACGGTGCAGTGAAATCTTTGGTCATTCACGTCACAGATGTTCACTAGTCCAGTCCAACACCATGTGATACAATGCTAAACATTATACTGTAGGCAGGATGTTTACTTGACTTCACAACAACTAGCCAAGTAGCCTCTGGTAAGCGGAGTAGGAGGGCAGCTTGTGTACGTTCACAACAGGCAATAAAGATCTATCTGTAGATGGCACCAAGTTTAAATCAGATTATATAGGAAGAGAGAATTTGTTGAAACCTGTAACATTCTCCCAGACGGGAAGGTTATGAAATAAATGCTTTCAGTCCAAGCAAAAGAAAAACAATTTAAAATACACTTCCATTGCTGTAATATTAGGGAAACTATGGTTCATTAGAACTCGGGTATTATTTTTGCTTCATTTTCAAAGTAAGTGGTGAGATCTCTCAGCGATCTCTCACTAAAAATAGCCCAAGAGCCCAAGGGGCAAGAAACGCAAGCAGTCAGGTGATCATACAGTTCATAAACAAACCGACAGTTTAGAAAGATTAACTGTTCATGTTATGTGGAATTAAAATAATGTTTTTTTAATACTTTGCTTTTGATGCTGAACCACTGAGCCTAACTTCTCTTTTGACAGATACTAAAGTCTAGTAAACAAATGTATTCTCTAAAGCACCATGATATGGTCAGGACATGCCCCTTGGCATTATGGGTAGGTCTATTGTTTCCACTGGGGGAAGCTATAAAAATTCCTCAGCTGGACTGACATCTTCATATGACTTCCTCCGAGCATCAGAGGCCTAGCTCTGTCCCTTTAAGTCATGTCACCCGTGATGGGACTCAGTCTGTTGCCAAAGGAGGCTCCATCCCTCCCAGTCAGGGGTGGGCCAGGACCACCAGAGGGGCACTGGAGGTTTGGCCTCTCGGCTTTGGACCCACACATCTGTACAAACATAACATCTGACCACCTCAAGGGGGTCCAGCCGTGGACGTAGACATGGATATGCAGGCCACTGTTGTCCTTATGTGTACTGAGAGTCTCATGTTGGGAGCCAGTGTGGAGAGCTCCATCAGAGACAGCCCCCCCCCCCCACTCAACCCCTCCGGTCCTGACCACATGCTGCTTAAAGGACAACATCACACCATGTAAACAAGCAGCCGACCGTCTGCAGGTTCTGGGTCAGGAGCAGGGCAGCAGAGGTATTTCTGTGTTCATTAGAATTTAAACTGGACTATAGAGGCAGTATCACATATGTGCTCCTCCTGCTTCCTGAATATCAAATACTCCTTCACAGTCAAAACCCTTTCATTAAGGTTTCACCAGTCTAGATGTTTTAATAATTAACTTTTGTGTAAACCCCCTGCTACTAACATACAAGAACAAATTCTATTCAGAACAGTGCTGTGTTATCTGACAATCTGTATTTTTACACAGTGAGGGGGCAGCAGTGGAAAATGCTCAGTCACCTTTGGGATTCTGACCTGGGACGTCGCTGTCCAAGCCCATCATGGAAAAAATGGGTAAAATCAAAACCTAAAGATCTTTAACCATCAGGACTAAAACCTAAATGCACATGCGGTCTCTATGCAAACCTCAAAGTTCCTCAAGTTAACACCATCCCTGTTTAGCACATACTGTGTTGTATAACCTGGCAGGGGCATGGTACATACCCAGACTGTCATGTTCTCACAGCAATGATGCCTCCACTGAGCGAACATGGAAATTCATTCTGGGCAGAGCAGCCAGTAGCTCTGTCCAGGGTCGCAACATTTTCCCACTGCTTGTCACTGGAGTGTTTTCTGTTCCCCTCCTAGGGATTTTGCTTAAACAACAATTCTGTCAGCGATGTGGTTCAAAGAGAAAACACTTCCAAGGTAGCCGCAGTATTCTGTTACATAGAATCCAGAAAGAAAACAAAACTACTGGGTTTCTATATCCATATTACATGTGGGCCAAGTAGTTCTCACAAACACTTTGATGGCTTACTTTGTCATAATTACGTCCACAGAGGATGTTAAGGTATGTTACGGTAATCATGGTAAAATATACATTTCTGAGATTGAACTTATGCTGCCTATTGTCCTGATGATAATTGGTAGATATATTCAGTCTTTCCTAGGCAGTAATGTAAAACCCAAAGATCGTGAAAACGTTAATTTTCAGTTTTGATAAAAGAAAATCAAACAGAGCCTTAAAATCCAAGAGTCACCAAATACTTAATTTCTTGCTTACTCAGTTTTGAGTTACAGTCCCCCGCCCATGATGTACCTCATTAGGCATTAAGTGTGTCATGTTTCATATCCATAGAACCATTGTGAACTCTTGCTGTCTACACATTGACTACTGCAGCACATAAACATACGCCTGATAAATGTCATGAGCTGACAGAAAACACATTGCTAAACCAAAAGGCATGGTGCAGATCACAGACTGTGAGGACCGTGGCTCTTGGGAGTTGAGGAGCTGGACGGCAGCCAGGACAGCCCAATCAACAGGCTGGAATCCTGCCACATAAACCCCAAGAGGTAAATAAATGCCAGAAAAGCCTAGAAAGAGCAGAAGTATGGGTGGAGGATACCGTGTCTTACATTTTATTTCTGTCAAGTGACCATGTAACTCCAGTTTTGGCTTGTTTCTGTTTTTATATAGTGCCAGATATATAGTCATTCATTGTCTGAGCTTATGGACCAAGACAGAAATGAATATATATTTTCCAAAAATGGATGAGCCTTTATCCCAGAGCTACTTTACTAGCTTTGCGAGCAGGATGTCTCTAGGGATGACAATGTCTGTCAGTCAGTCCATCACTTTGATCCAGACTGACATACCGTATGTCAGTTACTGGATGGACTACCATGAAATTAGCTACAGTTCAAATGACTTTGATGATCCCCTGACTTTTCCTTCAGTGGCACCATGAGGTTTACATTTGTGGTTTTGAGTGAAATGTCTCTACAACTACTGGATGGACTGCCGTGACATTTAGTTCAGACGTTCATGTTCCCCTCAGGATGAATTGCGATAACTTTAGTGACCCCTTAACCTTTCATCTAGCACCTTCATCTTTTCGAAATTTTGACTTTCCCAATGCTTTGGTTTACGACCAAATACCTGTTAAACTAATGACATTCCCAAGCTTGTGTTTAATGATAATTAGTAAATGTTAGCATGCTTTTATTAAGCATGTGTGGCTGTCTGAACTGGCCAGAGGCATCACAGTAGATGCTCCAAAGTGTTCTGAGGTTGTACTGATACTGAGAAGAAGTTATGGTTAGTTGTGGTTCAGGTTTATCATCGTTAATTAGCTCACTGTTGTGAATGTGAAGAAAGACAGACGTAGAAAAAGAAACAGAAAGAGAAAAGAAATAGAGAAAAAAAGATGGGGGCAGTCCAGTGTGGTGTCTGCAAAACAGCTGTATTTCATTTGGACTCTGAGTCAGTCAAAGAAAAAAAAAATCTCAACACTTATTCCCTTATTCCATGTACCTGCCATTAGGCTTGCCTGCATGCCCTGTCTCACTCCTGGCTGGCAGTGGAAATTTCCTTGGCAACACAAAGAAAGCCTGTACAGACGAGAGCCTTTTTGTGTGAAGACCCTTTGTGCTGAGTGTTAATACTATGTTATATACAGTAACTGGGTGGCTACCACAGGAATTCTTTCACTTCACAGCCTTCCATTTTGTGTTATATGAAAGCTGAATATGGTCTCAAGCCAAAAAACAGTAGTCACACAGACAGGCCAGGCTTCTCTGCTCCACCTGGATAGAACCTGACAGATCACAATTCTGCCAAATGCTGCATTTTTGTCTCACATTTCCATGGGGAACACATATATTTTGTGGTTACATTACTGTGTGGTATGTGTCTACTAATGCACAAACTGTCAAAACTACAATTACATGAAACTGTGGTTCAAGTTACACTTTGGTTTAAGAATTGCTTTAGCAAATCAAAACACTCACAAATAGACACAAAAATGTACATACAATAAAACTGTACCACATAAGTTGCCTGAATAAATAGTTTCAACAAATGTGTTGTTTAGTGTTTAAGACATATAAAACTGCTGCCATGCTAATGCATGGAGGCTCTTCCAAGGGAGGTAGTCATTCAAAAATATCTCGTGGTACACACAGTCCATATTTGTGATGGTTGAAACTACTACCAGTTCACATTTTGTTTCAGTGGAATTTCAGTGCTGTCCATGATTAGAGGCCTGAAGATGTGACAGTGTTCAGTGTTTCACATGAAATAAGCATAAATTAGGAGACAAATGTTTTCCATGTTCACTATTTTCGATTTGTACTCTAAGCATGTTAATATTTCAGAATTACCACACAACACAAAGTTCAACTGAGGCTGAGGAAAATGTCGCAGGTAAAAGAAGCCAATTCAACAGTTATTGAGACATTTTCCTTAAAACTAACTTAATGTGGTTGATGAAAAGTCAAGGCATCACGAAAGCATCCAAGATTCTCCATTTGGTGACTATAAATGTTTGTGCAAAATTTCATTGCAATCCATCCAATAGTTGTTGAGATATTTCAGTCTGGAGCAAAATGGTGGACCACCCGAACACACTCAACCTCCTGCATTTCCATGTCAGGAGACATGCTGCTAGCGTGACTAAAAAGGGGGAAAAAAAACTGTATATACATAAAGATTTCCCCCCTCTCATCCCTGGTTTTGTCACTTCTTGTCAGCAGATGTGTCCATGTTCCACACTTGAATTTAGGTAAATAAAGTGACTTCAAAGATTAATGTTCTTCTGTACTGCAGTCCATGTAATGTACACAGATAATACTGATGTATTTGCACTTATTTATCTTGTCTGGTGCAGCTTGGACTTGAAGAACTGGGAACGGTTGCTACAGACTTCATTCTTGAAACAGTGTTGAACCTTTAACTGGGTTAAGAAGGTGCACTGGGGTCGTGGCGTCCCCCTCTGGCCCTTATAGCTACCCCAGTATTAACAGTCGCCAACTGGAATGTTAACAAGTAAACACTCTCCAACAGAGGAAGTTACCACTGAGACAAATTACTAAGACATTAGGTTGCATGATTTGCTGAGCTAGCCTAGCATGCCTGGGCTGTGTTTTTTTTTTTTTTAACTTTCTGCTAACAGGTTTATGACACTTTAAATTGGGCCCCGGTCCTCTAGAACATCTGGACCTTGTTACAGTGCAGCCAATTGAAAGGACGCATGCAAACATTTGATACATCATCCCTTCACGCCAAGCATCATATGCTATTGTGGGTGTTTTTATAAGAAGCCTTTTCAGTGGTGCTCACTTTCTTGAGTTTTGTGATGAGTGAGGGGATCAGTGGTTTACAGCCAGAAATCTGTAAATTTAGAGAGAAAAAAAACATATGGATGGCTGCATGTCTGAACAGGATGAGATGCCCTCATTACACATACTCACACTTGCACACACAAGCATTGCCTAAAGCTGACAAAGCGGAAAAGTGTCCTTTGAAGGCCTTGGCCACAGACCATAACATATATACCATACTGCGCTATAGGCATCTTTGGAAAACATCCTCTTCAGCACGTCATCCCTCAAGTCTTGTTCTGTATAGGTCTGCAAAAAACTTACTTAGAGGATCTTTTAACTTTTAACTATTTGTACTTGACATAACAAACAAAAAAAAAAACAACAACTCCTTAACTGGTTTATATACCACTCAAAATACGCTGCAATCACCACCTGCTCCTTATGGCGTCCATAAACATTCAAAGATTTCTCTAAAAAGTTTATCTAACTGTAAGTCAGTCAAGTACTCTGGAATGCTTATGCACAAATCCAAGCTTCATGGAGGTTGTGCAATATCAAAAGAGAAATACTTGGAAACAATGCATCCGCTAACAGAAACATGCACACTAAGAAAAATGGTATCCTTCAGAGGAACAGAGCACAGAGCACAAACTTTATGATGCGTTTCTTTTCAGCTGAGCAGGGCGCTATTTTTTTTTTTTCAAAGTGCTAAAAGGCACAAACAGAAACTAATTGGTAGAGAAAACAGTTAGATGATCTATTAAACGACGCAGTGAACATGGAGTTGATTAGAGCTGGTTTTGTCATTCCATCTGCGCTTGGTTAGAAGACGACAGACTTTTAAGCACGCAAGTGTGCCTCATAAACAGAGCTGGGCCACTGTGTTAGGGATACTTTGTGAGGCAGGATTAAATATCAAAAAAAAAGTCTATTGTGTTCCAGTCAGCAGTTTCCATTAAAGACTGAAATTCAGGCTCACAGTGTGTGTCTCCTGCTCTGACAGGGCACGGTATCATTAGGAGATAAATAGTTGGAGTCAAATCTGCATGTTTCAGGGGAAGAAATTCAAACTACAGACTGTGTTATGAGATACAACATGAGATGTAGGTCCTCCGTGAGCTGGCAAGCAGAGCTGCAGTTGGCAGGCAGGATTTTTTAATGTAACCCAGAATTAATATTCCCGAGGAAAGCTGTAAAATGCAACTCAAGTAGCACCTGCGTGTACACTATTAAAAAGGAATGTTTTTAAAGCAGGAGCACGCCAGTACACTTATACACACACACACTTAGCACTTGTTAACTTATGATGAGGTGCATTTTAGCTCCAAAAGTATACTTCTTTCATCACTTGTTATTTTAAACAAACATACATTCCGTTTTTTACATTCTGTAAAAACTGACGACATTTTATCTGACGTATTGCTGCTTCAAAAATCAGCCCAAACCAACCATGACTTGGAAGCCAATTCAATGTTTTCCTCTGCTGCAAAGGGACCACTCAACATAAATATGCCTTGGCTTCACTAAACATAGTCTAGGATATTCAGTCCAGCCTGATAATTTACTATCACACAAGTGAACGCAAACGTTGATCCAATATTGTTGTAAAATCATAAAGCTCTTTCTCAAAGGGGGCTAAGAAAGAAAATGATGACTCAGCATCTAGGAAAAGTTACACATTTAATTCCAAACAGTTCTTACTCCTGTGCTCTAACTCACAGCGCGTACCGCACTCTGCACTGCAAACTTTTCAGCCCATGTGCATCTGGAACAGAATAGCTCCGCAGCATTTACAATATGAAAAAGTGTTCGGTTAAAACAGACATTTCTCGATTACCACCATTCACATGCATGAGTTTAGAAAAACATGGAAGCCATAAACTAACTTTATTGGCCTGAGTGGAGAACAAGAGACCCCCTGGCTCCTCCTGCTCATGTTCCAGTGTTGGCATGTTGGAATGAGGTCATTTCAAGAAAAATAGGACCATGTGAACCTCAGAGAGATGGAGAAGAGGGGGTTGATCATTGATCCTCACTTTCACCGTATCAGTCACACCACATGAGCATCTATTGTCTAGGCTTTGACTTGCACTGTGTTAGCATGTACAATACATGTTATTCTCCCCTGTCTTTAAGTGTGTGTGTCCAGATGTGCAGAAAGCTAAACTCACTCTCAATAAAGGTTGACTTTAGCCATTGGCCTTAGGGATTATTCGTTAGCTTATGATTTAAATCATCAAATTCCATGGTTTCAGAAAACATGTGACATGTAATCACTTGGTCTTTAGGAGTCCCTTAAAACCAGACTAAATTTTGTAACGTTTAATTTTTGTAGATCATAACCTTTATTTTAACACACATAACTGATTCTAAAGGATCTGCTGGACAGATTCGTTTGGCAAAAGTGCTTAAAAAGTGAAAAGTCTGAAAAAATGGTTCATGTATCAATGTCACTTAAAATGCTATGGGATTGTGCCAGTAGGGGGTTTCTATAGCAACGCCCAGCTGTTACTAACTGCAGTGGGAGAGGTGCTTCATAGCTAACACTGTTCCAAAGGCTTAGCACTTTATATAGTCTGCCAACACATGAAACATAGTTATTATAAAAGAACGAGACGTGGGACAAGCAGCAGCCACTTCAGTGAGAAAACCCACATGATACAGAAAACAGTTTCCGTCACTGGTTTAAATCATTTACGGGGCAAAGTGTACAAGAGGGTCTAGTAAAGCAAGAATTTAGAGGATGTTGTATTTTTGGACTGAAACCTCCATGAAGCAATGTGCTGTGTGATCTCATTATTTCTCAAGAACCCATTTTTGTCCAACAAATTTTCCTATTACCAGAAAAAACGTGCTGCACTCTGTTTGTGAAATGTGGCTTATATAAGTGTGATCAATATCAAACGGTTCTGTAACCATAACCATGTTACTCTGGAGAAAGGCCATTTTTTTTCATAATGACTCCCACAGCGAAGCCTCACAGAGAACTATCTCCGAATCTAAAAATCAAAGAGACCGGGCTCTTCCTAATCACAACATTACCACAACAACATGAACACAAATAAACTCAGACATATTTTGTCATGTGGGTTAAGAATATTTCATTACACACTCATGAGAGCCCAAAACCGCAGCTCGGGTGCCGAGTACAACACTGGGGTTAACTCCACAGCCCATCTGTGCAGGCGGGTTTTGGTGTGGTCACGCCTGCTGGGTGGCCCCTCCGTGGAAGCACTTAAGATACTGAATCAACAACAATCATCACCCAGTCCGATGTTCATCAGCCTCAGTCTGGTTGAGCCTGTGCCATGCTCCATCCCATCACCGCACTGCACTTTCAAGCTTCGTCACCCAGTAAAGCCAATAAAACCACACAGTGTGGATCCAACCAGCCGTCCAGCCAAGTCTGGCTTTGCTTATGGGGAAAGACGCTGACCACAGAGAAGATGGTATCTAACTGCCTGCCCAGGCCATTGTAGTTTCACAGTGGTCCATGTTGAAACTAGTAGAAGTGTTACGTAATGTATGATTAAACTAACTTTGCATCAGTGCATGTCGTATTCAAATTACTCAAAGTACAAAAAAACCCACTTATTGCTGGTGTTATCTAGTCATGCAGACAGTTTTAATTGCATCTGCTGAGGTTTGGACACATCACCTAAGAGACTTTGGTTGTAACCAAGTAAAAGGGCTACACAGACCTTGTTGTCAGCAATTTTCAAGTACAGTAGTGCCAATAGGTAACAGTTAAAACTCAGAAAGTCTTATTGACAAGTGTGTCAGAGTAAACACTGTGGGAAAAAAAACCCTGACTGTAATTTTGTGTACACTTTATTTATCTGGAAAGAAAAGATGCCGTTACATTTTTAAAGGTAACTGTTTAATGATTTAAGCTCAGCAACTGAAATTCCATTCGCCTCCACTGGCCTGGAATCTAACAAAGTGGTATCTCAAAATCTGTCCAAGTAACCGCAAAACTAACTTTCAGTTAGTGAGACAATCTGTTTTCGTGTAACTACTGTAGTAAACTACTAAACACTGTGCAGTTCAACCTGCAAACATAAAATCTGATCTAAGTGTGTTCAGACAGACTGAAGAGCGTTTCTGGTATTTTCCTCTGCAGCAGATGCACAGATGTGAATACACAAACACATGCCTGACTTGAAACGGTCACTGAAACACTTGAGAGCTGAGTCAGTGGAAAATCTCTGCGTGGCTGAATTCTTTGCACAACACGCAGACATTTTTCAGTATGTCCAAAAATACAAGCACTAAAGCATAAACAAGAAATACACCGAGCGGTGTGATGGTTTTGGGCCAACGTAATCACAGCCAGAGCGACCAACGCACCACAGCCGGGTCTGAAAGTTTGATAGATAGAAGTAGTGTGACTCACAGCAGAACAAAGAGAAATACACATTTTTCATTCTAACTTTCTGCCGTTTTTCAAAGAGAGGAAGCAGCGAGGTTGATGTTGGCCCTCTCCGGAGCCAAAAGACTTCCATTAAGTGGAACACGGACACAGAGACATATGCAGAACTTCTTCACCCGGCCTGTCTGAGACTGTTGACAGAAAATGGAGTCAGACACTTCCAGTATTGTGTGTTGTTGTTTTTGCCACTGAGCCAAAACCTGCTGTGAACGGAGCGCTTAACAAACATCCATTATGTGAGAGACGACACCCTATCAGATGACAGTTGGTTGCAGGCGTGTCGTTACCGTTGGCCAACATACCCCTTGGGGACACGTAGCAAGAAGTGGTGTAAAGAAGTTTGATGAGGTGGTTAGGCCGATTTCGGTCAAAACAGCTACAGTTATATAGAAACCACTCACTGACAGAAGCTCCTCTGCAACTATAGGCCTGTCATGTTTTATATCTGAAACCTTTTTTCATTGACACATTGAGTTAATAGGAGCTAAATCTCTAAAAACTGCAGCAGTCTTTACTGCAGCAGTGTCTTTACTGTATGAGTCTAATAATCCCCCGATAGTACGATGAGATGAAAGTAAAGGCAGCTGGAACACATTTTGATCTCCAAGCTTGATAACAAATGAAGCCTTGCTGTAGTTCAAGTAGGGTTGGAAGTCTCTTTACGGTCACATGTTCCGTATGCCGTCCAATCATATTTGAGCACGTCCTATCCCTGCCACCGGGCAGTCCATATTAACAATTTGGCACTCTTACTGCATACACAGATGCTGAGCAACGCGTTCTTGCCGCTTCTAGCAAATGCAATTCCCTCTATCTTCATATCTGCCTCTTGTATGTGTGTGAATTAAAATTATGGTCAGGTTTGAAGTCCAGGATTAATTGCTGGTCTGAAACACTGCACTAACTCCGGTCTGCTATATGAAAGTGAGACACACTACACACCCATCTGCCTCTGTGATTTTCTGTTCACGCAAACTGACTCAAACACTGGAGATGCAACAGGATTTAATTTATTGTAAACTGAGGCAATTTACTACAACTACCCAAACACTCAAAGACTCGAAAGGCATTCAGTTGGAAGACATGGGGGAAATCCAGAAAGGTTCAACTATGCAGATGTCCTCTAACCTGTGGGACCAGCAACTTGTTGTAATTCCATTCCATATGTGAAGCACATACTTGTTATAAATTCCACTCAGCTACATAAAAATACAAAATGGACAAAAGCTGATTGTAGAGGCCAATGGCATCCCAAACTTTAATCAGAGGTACTGGAACTTGAATAAGAAAATCAATTAATGGAAACACATTGCTCTGGAAATTAACTACTTTGTTGTGTGCCAGTTCAGCAGTAATGTGACAAAATATCTGGATATAATGTTTGCACATAGAGCATACATACTTCTTGTATTAGTTCCTAGCATTGGCAGTAGACATAAAGACTTATCTCGGACTTGCCTTGAGTCATTATCAGTAGTATTAAGTCAAGACTTAAACAAAGAGCCGCGCTAAAGGGCAGGGGTCTGTTCGCCCGACCTGCAGCTGACCTGTGCCTGTCTGTCCCACCACTAACGCTCTGACCTGAAATCCTCATGGCATGCTTTATGCAGGCCCCTGCCGGGACGCAGTGATTTGTGTCCTGTCTGGGATGCATTCCCGCCTGTCTGTCATTGGTCAATCCAGGATTGACCCACCACCCTTCTGACCAGTCACAGACCGCTCCTTTATACCTCGCAGATCTGGAATAAGATCGACGACAGGTCGATCCAGCAGCGTTCTCTGTTGTTTTATCTGTCTTTTTGTCTCTCATTTTGTTGCCCTGTTAACTCTGTAATCCTTTAATGTCTTCTCCCTCTCTCCTCCTCCGACTCTCTCCACTCTTTATTGAAAACACGAGCGAGTAATCTTTCATTAGGACAACAGAACACGCACTGCATGCATGCTCGCCCTGGAGGGGGTTGTAAGTAACAGGCAGGCATTCTGAAAACATTCTTTTCTGGTAATAAAGTCCCCGTAAATTAAAACCACTTGCTGTTTTGCTCCCAAAATAAGTTGGGCAAGGAATGCGACTCCTCAGCTGAAAGAAAACTGTTGACAAATGTTTCTCTGTTGAATCAGACAACAAAAATAAAAGCAGATTAATAAAAGCAGAAACAAACACTGAGCGCTGAGGAACTCTACAGTAAAGAAAGCAGTTGTAAACTAAAGAATAGTAAAAAAAAATTGTAACATCTTCTGTATTTTTCTCTTTTTCCATCTCCCTTTTCCCTCTCTCTCCTTTACATATTGCTGACACAGCACAGCCCAGTCATGGACCCTGAAGGCCCACAACGCCTGCTCCCTCTCCACCTCTCTTTCTCTCTCTCCGAGTATATAGACTTGCACTGAATAAACTTCCAGTATGGACACAGGAAGTGGCTCAGCAATGTCTCAGGTTTGGACACACTCTCAGTGGGATAATAGACCTCTTGTGGAAAGCAGATGTCAAAATGAGTCAGGGACCTAATTTTTCTCCACAGTGAAATCAGACATGTGAGACGCAGGACAATATACTTCTCTGTTAGTACTCAATTATGTGCAGAAGACAAACTAAAAGAGTAGTTTGACATTTTGTAAAACATATTTGCTTTTTTTCTAAGAGTGAGAGGAGAAGATCAGTACGACTCTAATGTCTGTACGTAAAGTATTTCTGCTTCCCGTCTTTATACTAGGCTAGGCTCATCTAATCCCCTGACCACAGAGAATGTGTATTTCCCAGAATGTCAAACTATTCATTTAAAGGACAAGCCCAAATAAATGAGTGAAGAAAGCAAAAAGACCAATGGTGGAGAAGTGAATTACGCTACAGGAGACGGACATTTTCATATGTTTTGACATGTTTCGAACCTCCAGGTTGGAGTATTTCATAGAAACAGGGCTGATTTTCGGTGCCGTATTCTTTAAACCTCATCTGCTCCAGTCCAGCTGCTGAGTGGCCAGATGTTAACCAGCTGAATATATAATAAATTCAATATATCACTTTCTGGATAAAGTATTTTAAACTATTACAAAGAATGTTGAATCCACACACACACACACACATTCAGGCAGAAGAACATACACATGTGTAAATTGATCGTGATGACACACAACACGGACTCCTACTGCACTCACGCTTCCTGACATGGCTGCTGAGTGCTTAGATGACACACATACTCTAAAACACCTCTTAAACCAGAAGGACTGCCGTGACCGTTTCAACCCAAAGTTTTGAAACTTGATCTCTGTTCTCGAACAGAAACAGAGGAGATTCATCACACTGAAGTTATGGTTCTTCACAGCTATGCAATCAAAGAGAGAAAAAAATACAGCTCCAAGTCAGAGGTATTAAAAATATTTATCCAGCCCTACATACATAAGACAGACACCCTTCAATGCCACGACCAGTTAAGATAAAGTAGAATATCATTGTTCATTTGAATAAGAGGGATGATAAAACTTCACGGAGTGTTTTAAGACCAAAAATGATCACTCATGCAAAAACCTGGGAGTGGTTTTTGAAAGTAGAGTTTGTATATTTTGCTACGTGGAAATGACTGTGGCTTGAGTCAGGAGATCAGCTTAAACACAAGGAATGTGTTAATGTAACAGTTCTGAATGTGCTACACTCTGCTGAGGAGCTACCAACATCTGGCCGGTGGGTATAATTTTTATTGCCTGATGTGAGGGTGAGATTCTGAACCTGTATGGAAATTTTGGCTGCTGTGGTTCTTACAATTTCTCCATAACCGGATGCATTCAGGATATTGGAAGAAAAGGAAATGAGCAGAGCCATTTTGAAACTAATTTTTTGGTTTCAGACCAAGGTTTCTTGTGTAGTTTCGTGCCGAGTGAAGCAAAAGTACACTGAGATGCTGATAAGGTTGCAAAGTCAGCCGACTGGTCAGGAACACCCAGGATGCTGCGGTTTTCCTTTCCACTGTGTCCCACTGCTGTTATAACAGAGAAATGAAAATGAAAGCAGCAGCCAAAAATAAGTTTGTTTCTGGGAAATGAGGTGAGGCCTCCTTTTAACCTTGGGGACCACTGTAGGTGTGTTACAGCCAAGCAAAATAGTCTATCTGCATCTGAAAACAGTGTTTATGCAATAATTTGGATGGTTCATATCACTGATGTGTCATAAGGAATATGAACCAGTGAAGCTGCCGGAAGTCAAGAAGTCTCTTGATACTTACCAAACCTCTTATAACCAAAGGACTGCACCTCCTCTTCATCAGCAAAGTCGTCTAGAGGGAGAACACAGAAATAAATGTGATTTTAAAGATATAACAAACTAAGAAACTATGTCATACTGTAGATAAAGAGAAACAGGGACATTATTCATTACCTCATATCATTACATATGTGTCTGAGCATCTAACTAATTTAAATTATTTAAAAAAAAAATCTGAAGTCAAAGTCGCCTCACAAGCTTTTTTTATGAGGCTCTCATAGTCTTCATCAGCAGAGAGAGTTTGCTTAGTTTTCTGCAAACTTAGCAAAGTTCATCCACTGAGGAAGACTGTGACATGCTGTTGAAAGCTCCAGTAAAAATCTGGTAAGTGGAACTTTTTGTTTTTCTCAAACTACTTCACAATCAATTCCAATTGAACTCAATCCCATAGAATGGCTTCTTATAGTAAAAACAGGGGAATGAAGAAAGTTGATGGTTGTTGGGATGATGTCTTTTTTGTGGTGTTTTGCATATCTCTGCCTGATATTGAAGTCTGGGAACTGGGAGTTCTGAGCAGACATCTCAAACCAGAGAGCAGATGAGTTGAGAGGTGACAAGAACAATCTAAACAGTTGTAAAAAGAAAAACAAAAAACAAAAAACATCTTGCTTCAGGAATTTGCCTTTCCCAATACACCCAATACCCTGTTTCCTGTTTGTGTTTCCAAGCAACATGATTGTGTCTCTTTACAATGGTAATGTTGCTGTTAAGTATGTTTGGCTTTTCAAGAGACATTCAGGGAAATGGAGTTCATCAAATTTTACCCAAAGGGCTGAAAACTGAGTGGCTCTGAAAACAGATATGTGAGTCAAACTCAGGGTAGTTTGGATTTTTGGGATGAGTTTTGCTGTGTGTGGGGGCCATGATACTTAAGATGGGCTGCTAAACACCACAGGAACAGATCCAACGGAAGCACTGATTTGGTAATTTTGCAGGTCAAAAGATGTTTTGTTACCTTGGTTAAAACCGGGTTTGTTTTAAGATTTATCTAGTAACTACACATCTAAAACTTTCTGACAACATGTAGCCCAGCTTTGACATAGACTTTTGGCTGAATATCACTAAATAAGTGCTCACTAGGATTGATGAATTACGGCAATATATAAATATTTTAATGAAAATTAAAGTATTATGACTATTATGCTTTCCTGCACCCTGTAACATGTTTGTGTTTGTCTTTGAAGTTGCTATTTGTCCATAATCAAAGTGAAGGAACCACAGGCAAAAGAAGTCCACTGTCCATAGAGAAGGAGCTTTTAGCCGAATCTCATGACCTTCATCAGTGGATGAGCAACTCCTGCCCTAGCTCTGGTAAAACAAAAATAAAAACCAAAAAATGATAGAGCCTCCCAGGTGCAGGTTGGTCCTATACCTGTCTAGGTAGACATCCAAAGTGTGGCTCAATTCTTATAAAACCAAACAAAGAACTGAAAAAGGAAACACTATCTGAACAAAGCAAATCTGTGGAATAAATCAAATACTCCATAAATCAAAAAAATCCTCTAAAAATAGTATCTACACCAAGACTCATATACACACCTCCAATCAAGTGAATACAAATACATGTATAACATAATAATGTTGATGTTAAATATCATTGTCTCACATTGCAATTACAGTAGCAACAGGAAGTGGCACAGGTCACTTAAAACACAGATTTAGTGTGAAAGCACAAGTTGTTCCTTTTCATGCCCACAACTCAGAGCAGAGCATTTATTATGCTAAAATGGACCACAAGGTGGCAGAAGGCATGTAGTGTTTATTCTGAGGAACGAGGGGGGCTTGTTGACCTATCCAGTGAGAGCTGTGTGTGTGTGTGTGTGTGTGTGTGTGTGAGAGAGAGAGAGAGAGAGAGAGAGAGAGAGAGAGAGAGAGAGTGAGAATGACACGCACGTTAATTTAGCAGCGTCCAAAACATCAGGTCACCGCATGAGAATCACATCTGGGCAACCGACACAAGCCTAATAAGAACTTCACTTTAAATCACGAGCCCATCAACCGCTGACCACGATTACTCATGCACTTTTTGTTCTGTTGTGTTTCATGTAGTGTGCTGAAAAGCAACAAGTCACTGGATTAAGTGCGGGACGCGTGCGCGCATCTGCGTGCACACGAAGTTATACCACAATAAAGCTGTTCATGTACGGCAGAGAGGTCTGACTCAGTGTTTCCCTCGATGCTTTTGATTTTCTTTAAGCCAAGGAAAACGTACATGCCTTAAAGCACAACATGAAATGAAAAGTTAAAAAAAGAAAAGTTTGAATGCACGGATGATTTCATTTTTTTTATTTCTAAGACAATGTAAGCGTCTAACATTTCAATCTCGGTGAAGCTATACTCATGTTTAGGCTCAGCTGAGAATAGTTCTCTTAGTGTAGGTTAGTGTTTGATGTGCAGGAGCGGCCAGATGCAAAACAATCCCAAACAGAGTCCCTTAATTGAAACCAGATGTCAGACGCGAGTCGTAGCCCACGCATTCCTCACGTCTCTGACTGAGAGAAAGAGCGCAGAAAGGTGACAAAGAAAGAGCGTGAGGAATGCTGTACGAGCAGAAAATAAACCAAACTGTCATCAATGATACTGCGGAGTGAGCTGCAAATGTTTCCTGATGTTCCGTTTAACTTAAGCCTCTGAGTGAGCCTACCTTTCATTGTGGTTTACAAGACTCTACCGTTGTGGAACTGTTGTTTGAAGTCACATCCAGAGCATCGCAATGGCATTTGCCCAAAATCTTTCTTCCAATTGAGCGCCACAGCAGCACAGCGCCTTGGATCTGCGAGTATCCCACTGTCCCGTGGTTTTAGAATAATTAAAAATGAAATAAATAAAAGTTCAGACCCCCATCCGTAGCTCTCAAGGCTGCAGACGACCTCCTTCAGCGCAGGTAACGTCAGAGCTGCGCCTCAGATGCTGCAGCAGAAAGAGGAATGAACTTTGTCCAAAGTGGGGAATGAACGTAGGAGTTACAAAGTCAACAGGAGAAGAAAAAAAACGATCTTCTGATTTATCTGGTAGTTTGAAAAAGATGCTGAGGTGAGGGTGTATCCTAGCTCAGCACTGTGATGGTACCCGCAGCAGTAACCGGAGAAACTCAAAAAGTGAAGGAATCCAAACGTGAGAGGAAGTGGTGCGCCCGCAGGGCTGCGCTGAGAAACCACGTGCTCCCACATACGAGCGCACCGTCTGCACCCCTGGTTGCTCAGTGTGTGTGTGTGTGTGTTTAATATTGCGCACCATACTGCTGAATGAGCACCAGTAACAGCTGTGTCACATAACACAGTTTGGACCTGCACAGTATAGAACTGTACGGCAAATAAGCAATTAAGAGCCATAACTGAGAACAGGTTCCAGCTACTTCTGCAACTTGCGAGTTTGTAGGTGTCAAAATAAAAGCAGGCATGTCCTGTATTTTGGAAATGACCATAAAAGTGTTCCTACTTTGGTGAGATACTGCAGGACTTTCTGTCACTAAAATCAAAGCTTCTATCCCATCAGTGTAGGATTATCGTGATTACCTCAACTGGTATCAGCTGTGCCTAAAGTTTAATTGTATTCACTCCGCTGCAGATTTAATTTTTATTTTGAAAACATTGGCTGAGTTTGGTGGGTTTGAAAACTGTGACTGCAGTAAAAAGAAAAAAAAGTAATCTAGAGTGTAAATTAATGTGTAGTGAAATGTTCATGTCTAGGTTAGTGCTAGGCTAAGTGATGTACTTTTATATTGAAATTGATCACATTCAAGCTATATCAGCTATTCAAGCTGAAATAACTTGAATAGACTGGCACAGTGATCGCTCAGTGTCAGTTAACAAAAGTGGAAATTAAGCATGTACCCCAGACAATTACACAAAGTCCCAAATCCATTTATCCTTAACATCTGCTGTTAGCGAACCATGAAGTTTACGGAGAGGCACAATATCCATCATGCAGTTCACAGATTAACTTGTGTCTCCATCAACTGTTACTCGTTTTAATTAGAGTTTCCATTTCTCACACACTTGAATCACGCTCATTATTGTAGTTGTAGACAGAGGGAGTGCGTGCTACATATTCCCCTTTTACATAGCTACATAGCTTTTTTTTTTTTTTTGCTGAACGAGCTGCAATAACACATTATTTGCACCACTGCTGTTCCCTCAAACAAAACTCCACACAGCTCTCAGACCAGCGTTTGACTGTTTCGTCCATTATATCACACTCCTCTCTGTAAAGCAGTTTATCCCCTGCACCTGTTTATCTCTTTAGTCCAGGACTCTGTGCTTTGATCAGCACCACGAAACTTGACACAAGGCCACAACGTGAGCTGGTTATATGGACCTGCTGCTGCACCTTGAAAGAGTTTATAAAGCTCTTTAAAAACTTTAAAAACACACTTGGAGACGTGTGAACATCAGATTTACACAAACTTAATTTGAACTAAATCTCAGCCTGCGCTGAGCATTTTTGTGATTCACATTTACCCCTCTATGCGTGATTGTGTGCCTGTAGCCTCAAACCTTTTTTTTTTTTTTTTTTACTGTCAACTGTTTCAGGTTTAGGCCAACCACGGGAGAACATGGGCAGAACGTTTCTCCCTGCAGTGTTATAGGAACCAGGTGTTGAAGGTGTCAGTGAGGATGCAGACTGAAGCACTGGCTGGTTTTGATTATTATCTGGCGAGGACCCTATTTTCTGGGTCACAGCATGCAAAGAGGGTGCATTTTTGAGGGAGATGGGGCACCGGTGAGGAGACGGGGACAGAGGAAACCTTTCACCCTGTGTCCCTCACATTCCATCACGAGTGGAGATACTAAACAGCTTCCTGCTGAGAGGAATGTTTGCCTTTACTAAAAATATCTAGATTCCCATGCAGCTGTATAATCTAAGATTAGCTGGTGGTAATTTATACGCAACAGACTGAAGCTACCTATCACTTGGTTTTACAAACATGAATATGGGTTGGTTGCGTATTCACAGTAGCTTAAAATGTTGAAAGGATGCCGCTCTGCAGCAGTTAGAGCCTTTACAGATCTATTTTATTTATACATCTTCTCTGATCATGTGATCTTCTTCATAAAGTACGTCATAATAATCCCACACAGACAGAATCCACGATCAACCAAACACCAAAAACAACAAGTTAAAGTACAGCTCACTGTGGTGACGCTGCTTCTGTGCATGTCAGGATTTAGCCTTGTGTGTGCTGCATTAAGGATTTCCCACTGAGGGATAACTTAAGAAGTGATGTGAGTGCACCCAGCACCTGACCCAACACAGCTTATTCCCACATATTCATTAAATGTGGTTCAATATTTAACGAACAATTCTTTTACATGTTGCTCGTACATTTCTGTTTTACCAGGTTTAATCAATATTTGCACTAAATACTTTTTTCTTAAATGTTATTTTAGTCCAAAATAGCAACTGAGAAGAAAGAAAACAAGAAAACACCTCTCTGCTCTTCATATGAAGAACAATATAAACAATACAGTACAATATAAAAACAACATCAGTTCCATTTCAGTCGTCCTACAGTTGATCCTTTTTGTTTCTTAATCTATTCGTCTGATCTCAGATGTGCGGAGATTTGGCCTCTGGACTAGTCCTGTGTGACATATGCTGGCACCCCTGTTTACCACATGTCAAATTAATACATTTTCCCAAAGTGTAAACAGTAAGTCTGATATGACTAAGCAACATCTTATAAAAAAAGAAAAAAAAACCCACACCCCTCTGGCAGGGTGTCGAATGCTGGATTAAAGGGCATCAACATCAAGTAAAGACAGTAATAGGATAAAGCTCGGGTGGAAAGAGCACAAATAGACCTGTCCAGGTCAAGATAACTTCATGACTACTGTCCACACGGAACACTTCGTTTATTCCTGCCGGTGGAGAAGCACCTTCAGTCAGCTGCTGGTAAGTTTCTTTGCTGTGATAGTAACCATCATCATTCACAAGCTGAATTTGATTTGTGTTTATTTTAATATTTCTTTATATGATGATGCACTTTTGATGAATATTTGTCCCTCTGGACTAACAGATAAATTAATGTTCCAAACTATTTCTTAGCATATAAATTAAACTGTGTGTTTGTTTGCAATTTTAAAATAATCTATTTGATTTAGATTATGATGAAATCCATTTGAAGATAACAGTTTTGGCATTTTGCACCTCTTTCAACTTATTTAAAATTTGTAATTAAATATTTTTATGTAGTTTATTTACATTAAGACAGTAAGATCCAGCTTCTTCATTATCTTAGACATAGTTACTTACAACCAGATATGTTGTGAGTGGGATATAATAAAACTGATTATCTTTGGCAACTTAAACCCATAATGAAGTAAGTCAAATGAGTACATCCCCATTTACTGTAAATCCCTGCTGGATGCCAAATTGTGTAACTCCTGGTTTGGCTGAAGTGGGGCAGCGCTTCCAGTGAAGTGAATCAGATGAGTTTAGCTTGACGATTGGTTAGAAAAACAAGTAAACAACTACAATTTCAGAATCTTCTCAAGGTTTTGTGTGTGTGTGTGTGTTATTGTGATTCCTGACACAGCAGATGGTCCAGTCATAATCACAGCTCACCAAGTTTTGAAGCTGAGGTGGAGCCTGTGATGTATCTTATTAGATGCCTCACCCCCTACTGATCACCTCTTAATGGTATTGCTTAAAGGGCAAAACGCAAGGACAAAATTCTCGTTCTTGTACACTCTAATGAATAAAAGACAACACAAATGTACACAGAGGAAGTACAGAAAGAAACTTTTTACAGTTAAAGCTGTACAGTGTGGACAGACAGTTAAAGACAGTAAGACATGTACAACATGTAGGACTGGAGCTTTGTCACACATGGAATAAACAGTCTGTAAGTAAATGCTTTAGCTCTCTAAATATTCACCTCTTATCACTCTTATGCCACAGAAATGTGTTTTTAAGTTCAGAATCTACTGATGTAACACTGTGGTAACCCCACAAACTGTTTAAAGTTTTGCTGCGCATCTTTGTCAAACTAGCTAAAATCAACTGTCCCCTGGTCCAGTTAATGTCTGATATCCAAGTATGAGGGACAGATCATTGTAGTATGGTAGGTCCAGACGGATGTGTAGCACCACCAAGTGGCAGACCTACTTATGACCATGTACAGTATTGTTTATGTTTCATCAAGCCCAAGCTAAAATCCTATTAGCTTTCTGGATCAGATTAGATAGCACCTGCTGTTTTAGTTTCTGTATTTGAACATGTGATTGTGGATGTGTGTGTATGCAAAAGATATTTGTATTTATCTGTGCATATGTGAGTCTACGCCACAACCTGAGGACCACACCTGTCATCTCCTTTCACAGTGAGTTTTCCCCCCCATCAAACACAGTGACTGAGCTGAGAATGAAGCTCCTACTCGGTTTGGCTGCTCTGGTGGTGACACTGGGTGTCCTCAATTCTGCTCCTGAGGACCAGTCCAAAGACATCTCAGAGGACACCCTAAAACGTGAGTTGGCACAGAGGAATCTAAATTTATCTTTATCTTAGTTCCCTTGACAAATCTCCAAATACAGCGTTATATGATAATTCATTTTATGGACATTATATTATTGTTTTGATTATGTTAGAGAATTAGGTTGAGATGTCTGTACATTTTGTTCAGTGCCTTATAAATCACATTGAATTTATGATTTTGTTGTTGAGTCAACAGCTTTTGCTACATTTGCTGCTTTGACTGTGAAAAGTGTGGTTGTATAAGAGTTTATATAAATATCTCACCCAGATTTTTCTCTCCCTTTCTCTCCCAGAGTTGTCCGTGGATGGTGAGAAACTCGTGGATGAGGAGGTGAGGAGAGCTCTGTATGGGGTGAAGCAGATGAAGGAGGTGATGTGGAGGAACGAGCAGAAACACGAACACCTCATGAAGTCTCTGAGACACAGCAGTGACAAGAAGAGGGTAGGAGTAACGTCAACCTTTCCCTGAACAGGAAGACAGATGGAAACAAGCATGAAAATCTATCGAGTGTTTCTCCTTCTGCCACCAGGGGGCAGCCCAACTGGCCAAGGAGGTGACAGGGAAGCTGGAGGAGGCAGAGGAGCAGTGTAAAGACTCCCTGCAGTCTGAGTGGGAGGAGTGCAGACCCTGTCTGGAGGATGCGTGTAAGACTTTCTACACCTCCACCTGCCGCAGGGGGTTTGCAACTTTCCACACCAAGGTATGAAAACCACAGCTCCAACACCTGACATTCTCACTCTAACTTTAAAACTCGTTTCTCTACTCTTAAAAGTTGCTGCTGAAAAGTTGAGACCATAACTTTTTTAGATGGTGCCATCTTCTCCCCGTTGGTCGAGGTGTTTATTTTAGACACTACATTAAATTATATATAGGCTAAGATGGAGGGACAGCTGTCAGTGACTAAAATCACCTGTGGAATGAATGACAGCAACACAATAAATGTGTTTTAATTAATTGATTTCAATAGTCTTTGGAGGTCTGAAGAGGCAGAACTAGACTGTGCTTAGGAAGATTTGCAAAAAATAGGAAAAGTAAACATAATTCTGTTTAGTAGAATTTTGTAAGTAGCAAATAAACTTACTTCTGCGTTTTAGGTGGAGAACTTCTTCCGCAGAGTGTCAAGGCGCTTTGGGTCCCAAGAACCTCGCATGGACGCAGGGGACATCCTGGTGAACCAGGGCCCTGATAACACTGATGCAGAGGTTGTCCTCCTCGAGGATTCCTTCAACCGCCTGATCAGCAAGGTGGGCACGGTGGTGAACCGCAGTGTCGCCCTGGTGTCCAGGTTGAGCACCAGGCTTGACAAAGTCCTTCAGAAGGCCTTCCTGAACGACACTGACGTCCTGGCAGAGGAGAGCACCTCTGACCCCTACTACCCAGGACGGGACTCTGGCTTCCTGCAGGGCGTGGGCCTGGAGGAGGTGCTGGATTCCTTCTTTGACTTTGGCAAGAGTGTGGTGGAGGAATTTGGAGCTGTGGTGACCCAAGTGTTTGATGACCTGCATAAGGCAGTGGAAGAAGAGAAGAAAAGAGGTGAAGGTGCCCAAATATGTCAGATAAATACAAAAATTCCTGCTTTCACTTGCTGTATGTCTGAATTTAAAATATCAGTGGTTGCCATGATTGGTTGAAATAAAAGCCTGAAAATTCTTCAGCGTCAGAGGCACACGGTGGAGAACTAGTGGGTTGGAGAAACTGTAATCTTAATAAGTTAAAAAAAAATATTCCACCAAACCATAGCTTAAGTGTAAAATTTTCTTATTAAACATCTTTCTCTTTGGTGTAGAGAGGGAAAGTTTCCCCCGTTTCCTGCAGAACCGGAGGTTGTGCAGAGACCTTCGCAAAAAGACCTCAGAGTGCTGGCAGCTGCAGAATCAGTGTGGGGTCTGCCAGGGCGCCCTGCTCACAGGTGAAGCACCAACACCGGCACACTGGTGTTTATTTCAGCTGAAACTGAATCTTCACACCTCTCACCTGACCAAACTTTTTTCCTGTTTCAAGAGTGCCCCAGTGTTCGTGAGCTGCACGTGGAGCTGGATGAGGTTTCCCAGCTGCTGGACGTGTCCAAAGAGCAGTACGACGAGATCCTGTCTATCGTCCAGCGCCACACTGACGAAACAGTCAACTGGCTCAGTAACATGGCTGCTGAGTTCAGCTGGGTGGCTCAGGCTGTGAGCAACAGCAGCGCTCCTGAAAATATCTTCAGCATCACCAAGGTGAGCGGGAGGAGGAATGAAAGCACAGAACATCAGGGGTTATGATGAGCAGAGTGAACAGGAAAGTCAGCAAGTAGAAACTATTTACATTAGACAGAAAATTCATGACGATAATGTTCAAAAAGACAATTAACAGAATACTGCCGTCCTTAAAGAAACACATGGGTATATCTGCTGGATCTTTCCATTTTACCCTTAAATTATGTCCCTGAAAACCCAATTATAACATTAAATATTCAAGACTAATTACGCTGCCATCAAAGTTTAATTTCAGGAGAAAAAACAGATTTGACTGACAGTGGCCTGGCAGTATCAGCAACTGCCTTCAGAGTTAGGTTTACGTTTTTCGTTTACCTAAATATAAATTAGTACATTCATGAACCTGACGCCACTTATCTAACCTTTACTGTGTTTGACCTTATCTAAGCTATACAGATGTAAAACTGAAGAGAAAACACAAATACAGAAATCTCTCACACAAAACTACCAGAACCATTTTCCTACTTTGGCTCATATTAACAAGCTGAATGAGAAAAATATGCATCTGGATATGTGATCTGGATAAAATCTGAGAAATACTTCTCCCACTCTCTAGGTGGCGCCAAAGAGCCAAGATGAACAGAATGTGTCTGTCACTGAGACCAGGGTGGAGGTAAACATCCTGAACTCCCCTCCACTTATCCTCTCTGTCCCTGGGGAGCTGGAGCTGCAGGACCCAGCTTTCATCCAGTACGTGGCCCAGGAGGCTCTGGACAAATACAAGGAGATGGTCAGGTGAGAAGTTTAATGACTCCATTTCAGTAACAACAAGTGTCATCCATCATCTTTAAAAATAAATTCTACAGTTTACTGTTATACAATTTAAAATTCAAACATGAATACATTTTCACTTCCTTTACAGGTATGAGGACGAATAAAACTGCAGGACTACTGCGTTTCTGAGCTTTAACCAGCACTTTCTTTGTGAACAGAACTAGATTGTGTTCCTGTAGACATGAATTTATTGAAATGTAAATACGCTACAATCGAGCCACACCATTTACTGATATTTACTGAATGTAAAAAAAGAAGGCAATGTACTTCTTACCTGCTGTCAGACGGTGTAAATAAAAACAAAAAAAAAAAACAAAATGAACAAAAGACAGCTTGACCTGATTAAAAACGCCGGAAAAGAGTGAAACACAAACATGTTCCAAAATAAGAGTTTCTTTGTAGCTCAGTTATCCAAGACGTTCGTCACCAAACCGAGATGTGAAGACTGAATCTGGACGAGGATCACTGCCTCTGGCCAAAGAAAAAAGCCAGCTGAGGGAAACAGTTGAGTAAAACTTTATTTTTTCTGTACAAAATCATATTAGTTTCCATTCTCAGTAATGTCATTATTATCTCCCCACTAGTTCAAGTCCCTATGTTTAGGAACAATCACATATTAGGTTCTCGTGAGTGAAGCACAGAAAGAAATACAAAAAAAAGTTCACATCTTCGTCCAATCCTTAAGCTTTCTTGCTGAATTACATCTTCTCAAATCTCTCATCACACACAGCTGGACAGACGGCGGAAGTACTTCTAAAAACTTGTTATTGGACTTTTATCTTCTCAATCTCTATAAAAGCACTAAAGTCCTGCCTGGGCCACAGTGTGTGCAAGGTGTTTATTTTGTCTGCTTCTAGTTTCTCTGTCCCAGAATTAAAATTGGAAAACCATTAAGGGAGCTCCACACAGGCAAATACCATCTGAGACGTTCCGGTAAACATCACTGGTTGGCTTTGCATAGTTGCATTTACAAATTAAGAGATTTGTTTTGTGTTGTTGGCTTTGGATATACCTTTCCCTAAAGCAGACACAGAACTGAGGACACTGAAGTTGTGTTCAGTTGTAGGTTGGTGGGATTTTACTGAGAAGAAGAGAAAGAAATACCTACAGCTGCATGTATGATTTACATGATGACGTGAATTTAATAGATCTAACAGTTCCCTGTACCATCAATCATGGGATGGCTCATCTACTGCAATGTTAAACTGTGTACATTTGTGCAATACAAGGAGATCTAAGTTAGAGTCTGTTTACAGCAAACAGAGTTGTGCTCCAAAGAAAAGACAAGATGCTAATTTCAGACAGAAACGAGCCCGATCTCAGTTGAATTTCACAGCTGAAGTGTCCGTTCCAAAACATTTATGAAATCTTAAACAGGAAAACTGTTTTTGCACCTGTAAAATATCAAAATACCTCTTTATGATTTCAAGTCCCCATTTAAACGAAAAAGAAAAAAGTAGACGCATAATAAATTCACGTGATTTGCAATTCAAGTGACCGTGTTTAAAAAAAAAAAAAAAAGAATCATGCAAATCACTTTCATATTCTCATTCATCCACCTGATCACACCTGCTAAAAATACATTTTCTGCACATACTGTATGTACACCTGGTTCGATCTCTCAGTACATTCTTGCATCCACACAGTACAACTTTTTTTTCCCCATTTACGTCACCTCACCTTTCTCCATCAAAGCTTTACAGTCACAGCACGTACTTCACAATTCAACCACAGTTGTTGGTCTGATAAAAAAAAAAAAACACAACATACTCATCGACCTACATATTCAAACCAAACTCATGTACATATAAAAGATCTTGACTCCAATATCAAAGAATTGTTGTTTGTAAAACAACATAAAAAGGGGGGAAATCGGAGCAGATGGGGGAAATTTATCGTTTAAAAAAGTAAAAAAAAAAATCTGTGCATCTGAAAGTAGATTTGAAGTTATGAGAAAATCCCTCTTGTTTTGATCACAGTGTTGTGGCCAGTCCATATGGATTATTCTGATTAGCAGGGTTCCCAGAGCTTAATGTACCAGAACCAACCTGCACACTTGGACACTTCCCCAAATATTTGGTCCCCGGGCACACAAGGGACAAACCACTACTTCAGAAAACATTTTTTCTTGCATTTGCAAGTGTGCCAGTGTGGTTGTGGACTATTTTGTAAAACCTCTTTCTCTGAAGCTTCAGCAAAGCGTTGGCAGCCTTGTTGAACTTCTCTGGTGTCCCAAGTTTTGATCTGATGTACCTCTCTGTAGTGCCAGAGTTCACCCCCAAATTCCCCAGACTAAAGGTTGTCCCCTGGCTGGTACTGTGGCTCTGTGGCTGTGAAGTAGTCCTCCAAAAAGGACTGGATGTACTCAAATGTGGGTCTTTCATCCGGCTCCTTCTTCCAGCACTGCCTCATCATCTCGTGAAGAGACTCGGGGCAGCCCTGGGGGCAGGGCATGCGGTACCCTCTTTCTACCTGCTCCAGCACCTCTCGATTCACCATACCTGGAAAAGAGTCGGAGGTTTATTTAGCACAAATACATACATCATACACAATGACACACAAGAGGCAACTCCTGGAGTCCAGGCTTAAGCCACCATCCCTGAGACTACAATTAAAAGCAGAAGAAAAGCCAATAAAAAGCAAACGTGCATGGTTCTTATTTTCCTCCAGGTGCCAAAGGAAAAGATTTAGCAGAGTTGTTGCTAAATCTGCTCTCCATTCCCCTCTGTGAGGGATCAAACCTGTGTAAAATCCACTGAGAGTAAAATGTCAGATTCAACAATGTGTTCAAATGTTTTCATAACAAGGGATGTGAGAGCCACAGGGTGATAATCATTCAGTGCCTTAGGAAACTTATAACCTTTATCGCTGGCTCCACTACAAATTCCTTCCACGTGCAACAACTTTCTGTTGTTCCAAGGGCGATGGAGAAAATGTATGAAAAAATACCATAGCACAACACTTCAATAATTTTCCCCCTATGCCATCAGGGCCCGGGGGTTTCTTCTCTTTAATACGAACTAAATATTTATACACAATTACTTCATCAGTTTTAATCTAGAACTTAATCTAGACTAATCTAGAATCTTCTGTCCTCGTTCTGCGTCCCAACCATGACCTTCATTCAGCTCATCACTTTACTTTTATACCTGATTATAGTTAGCTTTATCTCTCCTTTAACGAGTTTACGTTCCTCCCCCTTTTCATTAACCTCCTCATAAAAACACAAAATTAGATGTCAATGGACAGCAGAGATTTTGAAAGTAAACTTGCCCCGTGTCGAATTTCTTTTGTTGTGATATAATCATCTCATCATAGGTTATTTCAGCGAACCTAATACAAGTGGATTTTACCAAAGTTTTGTGGTGAAAAAAAAAAGAAAGAAATGGTGAAAGTTTTAATTAGGAAAAAACCCAGTTTGCAGCCTGAAGCTGTAGAAAATGTTGGCATCATGCAGCTGACAGTGGGTGGACATGCCCACGCAAACCACTGTGTTAGGGAAAAGAAAATCTCATAAAAACTCAACAACCTTGGTGGAAGTTGGGTCATTATTTCCTGTAAGACTTGCAGTCAATTTCAAAGTTAAAAAACATAAGTGGCAAAATAACATAATATTTTCTAGAGGTAAAATGTGATCGGAAAATAGAATAACCCAGTGTTACAGCAGAGCTTTTTGGCTAAAATACTCCAAGGTACTACTAGGTAAAATATGTAGTCTTGTTACAACTTTGTAAATGACAGAAATGTTTATAGCTAATGAAAGATTATCAGTCTTTAACTCATCAACTGCTGTAATTTCAAACAAAAACTAAACAGTGCTGCATCATCTTCCAGCCTTTTCCTGCCTTGCTAGAGCACCAGAGTCATGGATTCCTTCCCAAGACAGGAAGACAGAGATCCTGAACCCTGTGACACGGCACAGAAACAGCTCCATGGGGAGCTTAACTGCAGCTAAAAGAGGTTATGACACAGAGTCAGTGGCATGGTCATAGCCGCATCCTTCCCACCCCCTCCACTCCTTCACCCCCCTCCACATCTCTCTGTGGGAGAGTGGGGATCAGATTATCTCACACTCAGAGAGAGGAAAAGGCCCACAGCAACTGCAGAGATCAGGACATGGTGGCACTGGCATGTCGGATGCTGAGGTGTTAGCGTGATTTATGTCTTGGGTCTAAAATCCTCAGCTCTAATAACACGCCTGTCATATATGTGAGTGTGTGTAGGTATCTTTATATATACATACACAGACTAAAATAGAAAAAGAAGATGCTTGGTATACCTGCCTCCTACTGCTTCTACACAATCAAGCAAGGGAATAGAAATAGAACTCCCCAAAAAGACTGCAGCACGGCAGGACAAGAGCCACAAATGTCCTGTGAGTCACATAACAATTTTGAGAAGGGGAACGAGGGGGTTCATCCCTTAGAAATCTCAGCTCTGTGGTGAATTAATTAGACTGAACGGTTTGCACTGAAACCAAGGAGGCCACAGGAGCCAGATGGCCCTCTATAAGAGATGGTGGTTAAGTCTGCCATATGGCGCACACTGTAATCAGTGCCAGTCAAACCCTGTCGACAGCAGACATGCTGCAGTGCTGCTCAGAGACAGCAGGGGGCAGAAATGAGGTGGCAGACGACTGGGAGAGGGAGATGATATATGGGGGGGGGGGGGGTGTAAGGGGTACTTTCCCATGCACTGATGCACTGGTCGTTAGACATCTGCGTTGACTCATATCATCTATATGCAGTTCTATTCTTGTGTGAGAAAATATTGTTAAATGCTTCTGACTCAGAAAAGCATGATGGAATAATCCTGAAGAAAAAAAATGAATGAATTATTCCCCTGAGGAAAACTTGAAAGCCCTCCATTCATGTTCTTTGGGAGCAATGTATTCTAGATCGTAAGGGAACTAAAACAAGGGGGAAATAAGAGCAGCCTCCCATGTAGCGTAAAAAAACACATCTCTGACCAGCATCATATCTGTGCAGCTCTTGTCCTTACCTGGATATGGAACTCTGCCCTTGGTCACCAGCTCAGTCAGTAGTATACCAAACGACCACACGTCTGATTTGATAGTAAAGCGGCCGTAAAGGGCAGCTTCAGGGGCTGTCCACTTAATGGGGAATTTAGCACCTGGTAAAGAGAAAAGAAAGAGTCAAGCAGGAGGAACAGATCTTAACATAATCATTATAAGGATGGCTGCAAGTATTACCTTCATCATTAATCTGCTGACAAACAGCGAAACAGCAGCAAATTCCCAGATTTGATTTATAAAACCAGAGAATCCTTTCAACTCTAAAGAGTGAAACACTTTGGCCTAATTTACAGGATGTGTTATGATGAAAGAAATGTTTGTCAGCGTATACTTCAGTTTAATTGAGGATCAAAGGTTCGTTCCTAAAAGAGACAAAACCTGGTAGAGGGGCTGAAAAAACCAATCACTTTCATTAGCAATTTACAGGGTAAGCATAAAGTATTCAGAATGCATTCGTAGTCTATTTAAAGTCAGCGCAGATCCTCACAAATGCAGACAAACAAGTGTCTCTGTGCACCACACGCACCTTGTCTAGCTGTGTACTCGTTGTCCTCGATGAGCCGAGCCAGGCCGAAGTCGGCAATCTTACACACCAGGTTATCGGCCACCAGAATATTGGCAGCTCTCAGGTCCCTGTGGATGTAGTTCATCCTCTCGATGAAGGCCATACCGTCTGCGATCTGGGACCAGACGGGACAGAACAGACCGGACAGAGAATGGCATCAGGATGCAAAGAAACTGTCACAGAAAGCAAATGCTAACGCAGAGAACAACGCTAATCTAAAGTGGTTACAATGAGCCAGTACAGTGAAAAATACACTTCACTGATGTTATATTCAACCCTGATTTTAATGCAGAGTAAAATACACAATGTGAGTAAGAAAAAAAAGGAAAAAAAAAGATTATCTGCACCTGTGACAACAAAAACAATGGGATAAATCTTTAACACATCTATCCGACACCTCCACACACTGGCTGTCAACTCCCTCTGAGGCGTCTCGGGGTTTTAGCCCGCCTCGGTCTAATTCACAAACACTTTTCCACTCCGCTGAATGAGGAGAGGAGGGAGCCCGGGGAGCGTGGAGAGGTGAATTAAGAGCAGATCACAGGAGGTGACTGAACCAGCGAGCTTAAGTGGCCTCTGATGAGCGGTGTTTAAGCGCTACAAGCAGTTAAGTGGTGGCGAACGAGGAGAGGCACATACAGCGGTGAGGGAGAAGAGGAAGGGAGGGGAGGGTAGAGATGTCAAGTTGGATATTAAATAAATATGAGAGACAGATGGAGAATAAACTGAAAGCCTTTTTCACAGGGACTGGATATTTGACTCATTCACACCCACACACTCTTGCCTACATGGAACTCTCTTTGTTTTATTGTTGATGTATGATAATCCTTCCCTCAGACTGGGTTAAAACAGCAGCTGGGCAGGTACGAGGCAAAGGGATTTGCTGCGCCTGTGTTAAAATTCAGATGCTGAGTTTTGATCCTACCTGTGAAGCCATGTCCACCAGCTGGGGCAGCTTCAGATATTTACCGTCTCCCTCCTTCAGGAAGTCCAGTAAACTACCTGTCAAGAGATAAGAAGACTACTGTTAAGCAGAATCAGTACGTCTGTCTGTGCAGAAACACAGTACAGAAATAAATGCAGCATCAGGTGACACAGGAGCTCTGCATCAAAAAGGGTAAAATAACCAAACCCACTCGGAGGCGACGTGACTGTTAGCAAAGATCGTGAGAGGCTTTCTTCAATAAGTTCAGCTCTGTTTTATGTCAGTGCTGGTCTGTTTATATATTTATAGCACCAGAGGTTACAATTTTTGGTACATTAACAGGATTATGGTTTGGAGGTTGCATCTGATCACAGATCACATTTTTATGTATGGAGCTGGAATGGCTAAGGCCAATGTATGTAAATGGACCTCTCGACATGCCCCCTAACTCAAGTGCCATTTTAACTGCAGTTATAGTTGTTTGACAGGCCAGCCTGATCAAAACTACGCTGAAGGCTCAGGCTTCATTTTTTGCCCCAGTCCTGCTTGTTTTGCCAGTGCTGCATTTTTTCCTGAAATATGCAGCCAGCTTTGAAATCATCCCATTACTGCTCTTACATTACTGGTATTTGCAAAACATCATTCAGAATGGCATCAGTGATTAATGAGGCCATGCTTGGTGCAGTTTCATCACTGGCATAGCTCTGAGAGCATCTACATTAGTTATTCTGTTGTTACATTACTGATCCCCCACGGCCATGTCTGAAGAGCTACAAAAACACTCTACTTAGAATAACAATATGTGTCTGATATGCTTTTTCCCACAAGAACGTTCAATTAAAAATCACATGCACTCCTTTTTTTCTTGATGAAAAATCCAAAGTATACAAATATGCAAGTGTGTTTCTCATCAAAAGTTTAACTGCTTCGCACAAGAGCTCTCCCACTTCGCTAAGAAGTCGCTTCTCAGTGAATGCGAACCGGAGGTTTATGAGTCACCACATCAAAACCTGCGATGATGCAAAATCGCTCATTCGTGTACGAGATTTCAGGTGAGCACAGAGAAACTTTCCCTCCTTCAGCAGCTGAATGTGAAAACAGCCTTTTAGTGTCAAACTCTGCACATGCATCATTCTGCACAGAGAAGCTCAAACATCCAAGTGAAGGATCAAGAAGCCAAAAAAAAGCGTTTTTTAGTGGTGGGGGTGGGGTGATTGTCTCTTCGTGCATGTCTGCGTGTCGTACCTTTGCCCATAAACTCGGTAACGATGTAGATGGGTTCCTCGGACACCACGGCGTAGAGAGGCACTAGTTTGTCGTGTCGAAGTTTCTTCATGATCTGAGCCTCCTGCAAGAAGGCCTCTGGAGACATGGTGCCTGGCTTTAGGGTCTTGATCGCCACCTTAGTGGTGCCATTCCACGTGCCTGAATGAAAACATATGACGAAAACAAAACGAGTGTTCAGGTTTGGAACACAACATAAACCGTATTACTGGAGAAAGAATTCATCTAAGACCTTTCCGATCGATCAAGAAACATTCACTGTAAAACTACAACACTGGAGGGACATTAAAAGACGTTTTCCACTCATTCTAAATGACTGCAAGGTCAATCCTAAAATCTGCTGCCATGCCAGTGATCTCTGCCAGCATTCCCGTGTGTAAAGAGCAGCTCGGGAGAGAAAGAACATGACAGCTTGAATAATCAGCCACTTCCTGGTTGAGAGCCACTTACTCACGCCCTGCTTACAGACAATGAGCTGAAGCGGGAGATCTACCGCTTCCGTCATAAGGCTGACCTTCATGAATGAATCATGCCGAACAAACTGCAAACACACACAAGCCGAAGGACAAAGTAGGGCAATGATACTATGTAGTGATAATAATGAGGTGGAGAGGACACAGGAGAGAAATGGAAGCCAACAGAACAAGCCAACGTGATATATTAAAAAAAAAAAAAAAAAAAACACAACACATGAGCAGAGAAGGGATTTTCAGCAGGGAGAGCAGAAAAACCATCTAGAACAAACAGTGCAGGGAGAGACAGAGAGGGATTCCTGGGATTGCACAGTGGAGGCTTGCAGGTCGAGGCTCGCTCCAGGCCAGACTTAATGAAAGAGTGAGTGATGAAAGAGGAGAGTCGTGTTTGCTGAAAGGCCCCCGTCTCACATACAGGCTGGAGAACTGAAGCGTAGGAGGTGACCTGTGATTACCGAGCTCTGTGTGTGTCTGTGTGTCTGTGTCTGTGTGTGTGTGCGTGTGTGTGTGTGTGTGTGTGAGTGAAACCAACAGCAATCAGTAATCAGCATTTACATCAGTATGTGGGCCAGTGTGGCAGCAAGCGAGCTCTTTACTGAGGTCAGTTCCACTCCATTTTCCACTAATATGAATCATTGTATAAACAGACTCAGTTCATGTGCATTTATATTTTCATTAGTTATAAATAATGTACAGCAGACACTTTGCTTCTGTATGTAAACCCTAATGGCCGTGTAAGCATACTGTATGTACATGCACTTTTACTCTTTACTAATTCATGAGAAATGTTTGTGTCAAACTACACAGTGTAGATATGCATGTGTGTTGTTGGGAAGGGACGTACTGCATGTATGTAAAATGGATGTTGGAGGTCATGGACTAATCCCTATGCATCTTGGCAGGAAAGAACCTGAAGCCTCTCATCCTTCAGCAGCTTCCATCTAGTGCTACCGAGTAAGACGTCCATTTCAAACTACGTCAGCGACACCGGGCTTCCATGTACTACAATTTTCTGACAGATTTCTCACGAAGATGAGTCGACCTGTATCCTTTTCACGTAGACTTTTAGACGGTGTCAGGAGTGAACTTTAGAGCAAAAACTCTCTTTCCACCATAATGAATGGGCTTTAGAGCTAAAGGATTGGTCAATTATTCACAAAATTAACTGCAACAACTCTGATTATCAATAAATATAAATGGCTCCACAAAAAAGTATGCAGTATGGTTTTGCAGCCAGTCATGAAACAGAAGTGAATGGTACATACACTGTGTTTTCCCAAGAAAACGCTGGAATACAGCGTTGCTCTCTTACCCATCCAGACTTCTCCGAAGCAGCCCTGGCCCAGTTTGACCTCCAGTCGGAGGGACTCCCGTGGGATTTCCCAGGCATCCTTAGCTAGTCCCTGAGTCTGAGGCTTCACTGTGGGGCACACAGTTGTCAGCCTGTAGCACAGACCATCCGCATGTTCTGGAAAGGAATGGACATGTAAAAGACACAGGGGGGGTGGGGGGCAGAAAAAGAATGAGATTTAAGTTGGAGCTTGTCAGTGATCAGCCTGTGAATTCACACGTGATTGCGTTCAACAAAAACACAATCACTGATTAGCGTTAAAAGCATACACAATCCACAGATCATTTCCAGAGTCATTCCTCACAGAATAAGCATTTATTTTTCTGTATTCTACTCCAGTGATAATCCAATTTTCTGCATATTTCACCATAATGATGTGAACCGTACTGAACCTAAGCATTTAATTTCAGTTAAAAGCAAAAAGATCAAGGTGCTGTGTTTTGGTATAGAAGCCTTCTGAGACACAGCGAGACTATAGCAGACAGCGACAGCAACAACCACCCTGTGAAATGTCCCATTTGAATTCTGCACACAGAGACAGAGAAACAGCGAAGAACCAGTCTGTTATATTCCACCACTTTGAAGGTATGATACATTCTGCATAGGTTTCTTACTGTTTCTGCGTGAGTTCTCGGTTATTATTGACTTCTGTCTGGACTTAAAAGGCTACACTTAGAGGGATATGAAGGAGAGCAGAGCTTTGAATTTACCAGTCATCAATTATAACGAGCAACGCAGTGGGTGAATTATGGTGGATGCGAGCAGGGCAGGGTAAACAACACAAGACCAGAAATTAAATGTTTAAGGTTCACATAACAAACATACTCTTGTTTATGGATTCTGCCTCCAGGAGTTTAACCGTATTCTTGCGCAGTTTTCAATAAACAGCCTTTTTTTTCTGCCTCTTCATTCACACACTTTCTTGTGACAGACCACAAGGGGGATTTTTAGGAACAGCTGCCTGCTGATCAATATTATAAAGGCTTACAACAGGCTTAACAGTGTTTTTTTTTTATGAAATGTTTTTTTGTATTCATGCCTCTTTTGGCTTAAGTCTCACATGGTTTTGCTTTTTTTGGGACTTTGTCATGATTACTGAGCTGTGACCCTGTCAGTGAAGACACAGCTTGCAACAGAAGAGGAGAAGAAAAAAGCCTCTGTAAAACATATTCAATAACACATCCCAGCAGCAGATCTGCAGCTGAATAATGCATTTTCCTTTGCCAGCCCTGCATTCGCTGGCTGAAATATCAAATAAAACAAGAGCAGGGAGCAGGGACTACTTGTATGTCAGAAAGCCTTTCAAAAAGACAACAAACCCCAAACTGTCTAAATGACTCTTACAAACATGTCTGCCCCAATCACACAGTTCATAGGCTCACAAAACACGAGTTTGAAAGGAAAAACAATAACCAACATGCTCCTGGAGATGAAGGATCTGTTCAGTTGTAAACAGCAATTTGTGTAAATGCTGCCTTACATGAGAGTAAGATGTGTGGATGGGCTGCATACCTGTGTAGTGTTTCACCAGCTTCTGTAATGTCTCAAACTGGGCCCGAGTGGTGATGTAATAACCGCCGCTGTCCAGCTTTCGAATCTTATAGTGTTTGACGTTGTCTCCTTTCACCTCATCCCAGTCCCGGATAGAAAGAGAGTAGGCACCTTTAAAACAAGCAGAAACTATGTTAGACTGTGTTATATAAAGAACATGCAAAAAAAAAATCCTGCTCTTCACATAACAATGAATAAATAAGAAAATACCCTTGACTTCTAATCTTCATGAAAAAAATTCTACTTTGTACCATGTAAATTCACATATGACCGCCATAACTTGAGGTCCCACAATAACACAAATAGGAAAAAAAAAAAAAAACACCATCATCATTGTCTCATATTAAAACTACAGCATTATTATCACAGTCTGGGTTTAAAAGAATAAATCATCCAACCTTTGGTCGTCTCACTCTCTCGTGCCAAGAAAGTGCCCCGCTGGTTCCCTGGAAGCAATAACAAACGCTCAGCGTCTTTGCGGCCCATTTTACCAAAGTACCATCTGCCAAAAGAGAGAAAGTCACATAGTCAGTCACAGGGGGAGCTTTCACTGTGATATACTGCACAACAAGTAGGATTTCTTATTCGCGTAATGAGAACGAGAATATGGTGCTGGTGATGTGATAATTAGCTGTGGGAGATTTGGAAATCCTCTGGTTTTTTATATATCTCACAGATCCTGTCATGATATTCAGGAGCTAAACATAAAATTTATTTTATGTTCGTCAGCTGACATTAAACATCATGAGTTTTAAAGTGGTTCTTATGTGGTTTCCTTCAAAGCCCCCACAGAGGCAACTAAATAGATTAAAATCTCATTCAATATTATTTCCATATAATTTAGACCATACTACTCCCATTATAGCTTATTATTAACTTTGCTGCCCCATCTGCTTCAAGAATTGCTTACAAGCACTGTCACGTTAGAAAGGAGCTGAATCGTCTCGCTTCACAGGTGGATTTTGTTTTCAAAATATGCCTGGCTGGTTTACCCAGTGTTTTTTTTTTTTTTTTGGATGAGTAGCTTGTATTAGCAAAATGGCCGTTAACCAATTAGAAACCAGGATAAAATTGGCGAAAAGCGCCACGGTCCCTTAAAGTTTCTGTCACACCGGTTGAACAACAGTGGGAATGCCAACAGCTCTCAGCAACAATACCATACCCTCCATTGTTTTAGATTCTCTGCCATGTGTACATGACACTTGATTCATACAACGTGTGAGTGCAGAGGAAATAAAAACGTCAGAGAATCAGGAACAGACATGATGTTAGAAAAGGGCGCTGAGTTCTTACTCCTCGGCCTGTATGGAGTCGGCTGGAGCCACGTAGTTGCTGGGGATGTAACCTTTCTGCCCGGTGTTGATGGAGCGAGCCTCCCACCAGTCGCCTTCCCTGAAGAGAGAAGCCAGTCAAAAATTAGAAGCAGACAATACAGGCACAAAAGAATGACGGAAAAATATACCCACTCTAAAAAGAAGACTGATGGTACAAAGATGAAGAGGGAACAAGGTCGTGTTACGTGTCATTCAACCACGTCAGGAATCTGAGTCATCGTGTTGGGGGTGGAGGTTTATGTCAAACTGGATCTAAAGTAAAAGAACTCACGGAAAAATGGCCCGAGACTGGTGTATTGTTACATATTACATTAACATTGTTAATACTGATGAATGAACTCATCTCTGATCTTTGCTTTATTTTTTATGAAATACTGGACAACTTCTTCTGGGCTGGTTGGTGTGAAGGTGTTTGTGAGGTGTCACAAGCCAAAAATGTTGGAAAGCACTGCTTCATATTTTACCAGTGCTTTCTCTAATCTTATCTTCTGTGTTTTTATGGAAAATCTTAATCTGGAAAGTAATAGCAGCTGGTAAAAAATGTAGCAGAGTAAAAAGTCTAATCTTTGCCTCTGAAATCTTGTAGAGCTGACGCAGCAGAAAATGGTAAAATAAAAAAATCAATTAAAGTGCAAATAAATGTACTTTGTTACTTTCCACCCCTGATGTCAAGTAACTGTGATTAACTGGAAAAAAACACCAACAGCAAAATCCTCTGGATACGTGGCACAGTGTAAAACTAAGTTTACATATCCTCAGAAATGTTTTGTCACAATTCCTGGTAAGTTTAACAGCAGACGTGAGTTTAAATTCGAAGGAAGAGGAACTGAGCTGCGAGGAAAGTCTGTCTACTGGCACTTCTGAAAAACTGTACAAATCTGTCCTCCTCCCACCTCTGCTCTGAAAGCAGATGGTAGTTTCGTCGCTGCAAATGCAACGTGAACACTGACAGTGGTTGAAGTCTGTGTATGATGGATGAGGAGAATAGAGTTTGTGGAGCACTTGGAGCGCTGCCTAATTTAACACCTGTGTACACCTGGGAAAAAAGATGATGCTCTGGGTGTTGGGATAGCGAGGAATGAGTAGAAAAAAAAATTTCATGTAATTTATTATGATTCCCTTTTATATTACAAAAACAGAACATCACTTTAGTGTAATTATGGAAATAAGGATATACTATACTAGTTAAAATACAGCATGCTGTGGATAAAATGATGACAAGTAGCACAGATGCCACAATGACAAATAAATGCACTGTCTTTGGCTTTGATTCCTGCGACAACTGAAATGTATTACTCAACAGACAATAAGCAACTGATCCCATTCTCATTATTCTCATAACAAGGGAAACTGAAGGAAATGGTGCAAGAAAGACAAATGATTTCATAATATTCTTATGAGTTTGACCTTCAGGCATATTTTCAGCACTGTTGATCTGTGAATATAGATTCTGTAGATACTATTAATACACACATTTATTTACTACTTTACTGGAACTCTGGAAAAGTGCTAAATTTCACCTGACTGTATCCCAAATATTATTCCCTAAACTGGAGGAATGATCTGTGGCTGGAGCAAAGCGTTGGGGACTAAGCAGATGGCCCATTAGAGGAACCCATTAACCCAGACAGATTTCAGCCTTAATATCAGACCTGAATACAATGACGGATTAAACACATACACACACACACACACACACACACACACACACACACACACACACACACACACACACACACACACACACACACACACACACACACACACACACACACACACACACACGCAAGTGGGAGGTCACTGCACAAATACAACCATGTGCACACACACACACTCCCCCACACAGCAGGAGTTTGTCAGGGCAAAAAGCAAATGCACTCACGTGTTGTTGATAATCTGGAAGCGATCCCCTTTTTTGAATGACAGATCATCTGACGTCCTCGCTTCATAGTCGTACAGAGCTACGAAAAACGTGACACCACCTGAGAGCAAGAGAACGTGAGTGTTAGAGGTGTGTATATACGGTAGGTTTTTAATCCTGCAGATTCTCAAATATCTGGTTCCTTTAATCGAGTCAATTTATTTTTTTTAATCTGGAAATGCTGCACAACAAATTTAAACAACACCCACAACCTTGGACCTTCAAATATAAACAACAAAGTCCTCACTTTGAATATTCCCTTCATTACTTTTAGAATATTTGACACTTCACATGAGTGACATGAGTCAAGGTCTCATTGAGTCTTATCTTAATTAACAAATAATAATCAAACAGATAAACAATTATGCTCATTTAATTCAACACTGTATCACAGAGTACAACTGTGTTTCTTTTCTGTAATGTCCCACTTCCTGCACCTCAAAGCCTGGACTAAAAATACAACCAGCTCTCTTAACTTTGATTTATTTCAAGAACACATCAGGGAAACTGAATATTTTCTGTCTCCCTGAGTGGATTCACTTCAGGTCAGTGAATCAAATTGATGTCACTTAATCTTTTGTCTATAATGAAAAGAGTCGATTTGTCCATGGTCTGAAGCAAAAGAGCACAGAGGGACAACGGGACTGTGATATGTTTATCTTGAGGAGGAAATTGAACAGGCAAGATTAGATCTACAGCAGCCCCTCAGGCCAGATTATCCTCCTTTAAGGAGCGAGACAGGGACCGAGGGACGTGTGCGAGCATATGTGTTTGTGCGAGTGTGCGCGCTTCGAGAGGAAACACCATTCTTGTGTGTTGTGTACGTTTACTGCATAATTTACCCATCCAATCTATGATGTATTAACCAACCTTGACTTGCGTGAGATTACATTTTCCGTGTCACCAAGAGTCATTTTCATTCCCAACAAATCCCTAATCAAAAAGTCATTCGAAGTCAAACTCATGTTGGAAATACAAACTTTAAATGTGCATAACTAAAGCCAGTGAATTCTGTGCATGTAATTGTTTCCTTTGGCTCAGGAGAGGCCATGGCCGCCGCACTGCTTCCCATATTACAGGCCTATTTTGGGTTCCTGTTCGGCCTTGATGTTTTGGCTGACTCGTTTCAAATGTCTAATTTGCATAACATCTGCTGCTCATAACGTCCTGCGCATAACAAATGTTCAGCTGAGTTTATACTAAAGTTGTACACTGATTTGCACATAATGACGACGCAATGAAAAGTTGTAAAATGGCAGAGGAAAACAGTTTCAGAGAAGAATTTCATGAGTATTAGGTTCTATTTAGTTGAATAAATTTATATCCTTCGTTTTGGATTCTATTATAAAGCAGCACACCTTTTATCATCCGTTTCTCTGAGGGGGGCTCTGGGTCCCAAAGATATATGAATTTATTTGAATAATAAAGGGCATTCCATTCATGTTGAGAAACTTTTAAAGCCTTTTCAAAGCCTAGATTCTCTGGTCCCATGTTCCCTTAAATCCTCTCATCAGACTAACCTGTGATGACACCGGGGAAGGGACTGCTCACTGCCACTGAAGTGAAGGAGGTGGAGGCGCCACCGAAGGGCGTCATGACCGAAGACGCCCCACCAAAGGGCGTGAGGGCAGCGGCATGGCTGTTGTAGCTGTTGTTGTGTGTCTTCATAGCTGGTGAGTGACCTATCAGGGTGGGGTCAGGCCCGTAGTGGCCCAGGTGGGCGTTAACTGGCGTGGCATTTGAGTTGTCGGGTCGGTACTTCAGCGCTGGGCCCTTGTCCTCTTTACTCCTGACACAACCCATCGTCAAGCCTGAAAGGAAAAAGAGGGACGAGAAAGATTTGCTTAAACTCTTTGGCTGCATTTATATCAATTAAGCCACAAGCAGTGTCTCCTGCCACACATCTCAGATCATACACTGCAAGGTGCATGGAAAGGGGAAACAAATGAAGGTGAAAGACAAGGTTTACATGAAATGGTGGAAGGGGATCTGCTGACAACAAGGGTCCTCAAACTCAGTACGGAGAGCTGGAGGTGTATAAACTTTACAAAGAGTGAGGTGACCTTCAGATGAGCTGTGGCTCTGCACGGAAACCAGATGTTTAAAACAATATTAATGACAACCAACTGACAGATTAATCAGACGGAAATCTTTAGAATCACACCCTGATTCACCAGAATCAGCCCAAAAGTCCCTGCCTAAAAAGGCTGTCAGTGATTCCTGTATTTCCATAAGCAACTCCACTATATGAAGACAGACAGGAAGTAGACAAATAGTGTATAAGTTCACAAATTAGCAGCAGCCAACAATGCCTGATCTCATGCTTTGTCATGAGGCTGGGATTGTTTCACAAATGCAAGAGAAATAATTATGATATTGTTCATACTAGCCTGAAGCTTTTTGGAGGGTCTTAGCATAACTGCCGTCCAGAAAACAAAGACTGAAAGCCAACGAGCGACCTCACGTGACTTCACAAGTTCCAACAAAAGCTCGTCAAGCCAACCAAGTAGAAACTAGATCGTATTACAGCCTATGGCCATTTCAACTCTCCCCTGTGATCACACTATCACTGACACAGTTTTGAGAGGAGCAAAAAGCCCTTCAGTGTTAAGAGTTGTTGCTCTACCCTCCTGAGCTGATATATGAAAACCCTCTGTGTGTGTGTGTGTGTGTTGGCTGTTTTTCGAGGACTAATGCCAAATTGCTTCACATAAAAAGAAAGATAAGAAAAATTCTCCTTTGAAGTAATGTTCTGCTCAGTTGGTGTTTGTCTTCGGGTGGGAAAGATTATGTTTAATGTTTTGAGAAGCAACGAGACGCTGGGATGTCGTCACAAGAAGAAAATCATGCAGTAGATAAATACGTGCCAGTTTGCGAGTGCATAAGTTTGTGTGTGTGTGTGTGTGTGTGTGTGTTGTCGTCATGAGCTGACAGCATCATCTCCAGGCGCTGCTCCGTTTACTCATTTTTCTGTCACCTTTGGCCTCTTAGTCAAGCAGTTGCGCGCCTGTGTGTGTCTTTTAACTTGTACACAATAAAACAAGCTGCCACTGCAAAACAGATGAACACTCAACCCAAAGGCCGATCCATGGCCAATGACTCATATCCTGGCATCTGAAAAACGTTACAACATAGTTTCAGATGTGTGTCAGCGACAGTTCACACACTGATACTTGCAATGGAGCGAGAGAGGTGTGTGCTGCTGTCATTCATGGACGAAAGGCCGACAAGGGTAGAAAACAAAGAGCAAGACAGGCAGAGGACAGGAGGGGACAACTTCTCTGCTCCGACGTCCGACAGCGGCCATGCACTAAGTCTAAAAACTAACTGGACACCTGTCTTGACATATCTACTAATGCAAACAGATGCATCAGTTAATGTCAACTAGTCAATCAATTGAATTGGGAAAATAATTTACAACTGTTTTGATAAACGATTAAAACTTGCTGGTTTCAGCTTCCTGAATCTGTGTCATACATGATAGTAAACTGAATATATTTGGGTTGTGGACTGTTGGTCAGGCAAAACACAACATTTTAAAGATGCCACTTTGGGATGTGTGAAATTACGATGGGCATTTTTTTCTAGTTTTTGACATTTAACAAAACAACACTGATTAACTGAGAAAATAATCAGCTGATTAATTGATAATGAAAGCAACTGTTTGAGACAACAGCAAAGCTGTTCATGGAATCTCTGTGCTTGTGGAAACACATTCAAAGGATACGAAATGATTATCTAAAAAAGCAACATGCTGCTTCCATTGTTAAGTTAGAATTTGCAGATTTACTAAATTATTTATTTGCATTTAATCCCTAAATTTCAGCTGTTTTTCTGTGACAATCCTGTCATTTTCGTGTGAGCACAGTTTGAGATTTGTGGGCAGAAAAAAAAGCAGATCTGTGACCCTTCCACAAGTGGAATAAGTTTTAAAACCAAAAAATAATAAGAATAATCCAAACAGGTGAGAAGCCAAATATAGATTGTTTCCTTGCTCCATAAATTGTAATGGTTGTATTGATTTGGCAGCACTTTGTTCTATCAAACTGGAGCTAAAACTAACTCCCCTGGTGAAGAGAACAATTCACTTAGTCTCTGCTGATATGGCCCTGGCTTGTGAAGGGCAGAGCATCAACAAAAAATAATGAGGGTCAACAATCAATCTATAGATCTACTTATTTGAGACGGATGTTGTATCGACTTCCTCACATGAACAAACAGTATTGACTGAAAGCCAAAGCTGAAGCAGCAGAAACAGACAGTAAGATGAACGATTGTGAGGGCAGGATGAACTGAGGTTAATTATCATGAATAAAATAGAGAAGTTTAAAGAGCAGCAAGGACAGTTTGAGTGATACTAAATGTACAGGATGTGGATGAAGATAAGTTTATATTTCTAACCAATACAGTCAAACAAATACATTAAAATATCAGTCCAACTTGTACACTGGCAAACAACCGTTTGCATGTTTGAATCCGCAAACGTGCTCGAAACACTGGCTTTGAGCAGGCGTCCGGACACATACATGCATGTAAGATTAAAGAGAGCACACATTTTTGCACTGTGTAAAAATAAATAAAAATACAAGAAAATACAAGAAAACAAGCCAGGAAAGAGCCTGGATGGGAAGCAAACAATAGTGAAGACTCCTTCCAAAAATATGTAAAAGTAGTTTATTAGCCATTCTATGTAGGCTTACACATGCAAAAGAAAACAAAACATAAAAACGTACAGAAACTGACCATGAAAAATCATTTGCCACAATCTCTGCTACTCCACAACATCCTAACAGAAGCCACTGACGGCAGAGCAGAAGACAACATAAACATGACCGTCACCTTTGACCTTATCCTGTCGCACATGTCAACCACTACGTGTTTCCAAATGCCCGAAACACTTAGTGCTTGACCCTGAAGTTAATGCTACAGCAAAGTAATGGCTGACCTGAAAGAAAACACGGTGAAAGAGTGTCTGCAGTTTAAAGAGGGTATCAATGGTTCAAATCCTCTGCTGTGTTCTGGAAGCAAATGCCCCTGACTGAGGCTAATCCTGATAAAACCAGACTGCTGCTGATGGTGATGACTGTAAGAACACAGATTCTGTGTCAACCAGCTGCTGATCCAAGTGGCCATAACACTAATTATAGGTGAAATATCTGCTTTAAAATCAAGCAGACCATCGTGATTAACAGCTAGAGAGACGGGGAGTGGCGACCACCCGGCTGACTAAAACACTTAATTTAATTCAATATATCTGGACAACTCCAGGACTCTTCCAGTTCTCAGTGGTTTCACTTTCTGTTTAAACCCCTCCTCTGATTAATGTTCTCAAATTCTGTCATGTAATTATAGGTTGAAGATTATGTTAAAAACTCCCCTTTCCTTAATAATTGGCAACCTGTCCTAGTTACACTATTATGCACCCGGGGGATTCGCTCCTAAAATGGCCATGAATAGATCACAAGCCTGAGCGAGCCCACAGGGTTGGCGCATGATCTGGCATGCCAAACTGGTTCAGAGCCCACAAGTTTCACTTTGGATCCCTTCCTCTTTGGCAAAAAATACACGACATGGCCCACAGAGAAAGCCAGAATTAATATAGGGATATCATTTTAAAATGTGACTTCTTAGTAACTCAAAATGGAATAAAAAAGATCTTGTTCCTTCAAAAGTAGTTTTTGAAAAACCTTTTTTTGCATAGAACATATGCACCGCATAGCTTTTGAACCACCCAGTGAGAAAACCTCATCCCTCACTGTTAAGTACTACGGAGAAAGGCTTTTGGATTCCTCTGTAGTCAGTCCCATCTACCTTTTGTTATGGACAAAGAGAAAGTACCTTATGGTGCCCCCCCCCCCCTCCCCCACAGACTCTCAATCCCCTGAATCATGCAACCCCATACACATGCTAACACTGAGCAGCACAAATGCTAATAAGGGCACAGACACACTGTCCTTACAGTGGAGCCACAAACCCCAACAATCAATCAAACCAAGTGCTCCAATTAAATATTCAAAACAACCAGATGCCTCTACACACAGGAACAGATTTACAACCGCAGCTGGGGTGAATGGACAGCTTTATCACTGCAGCAAACTATATAAATTCACTGTAGCATACAGCATATGCTATTTTATGGATAATTTTATCCAAAACACTCCACAGAGTGTCAAGGACGCACATTTGTAGCATGGGATTCCTCAGTGGGTTACCACCACCAACCCAGTCTTGGTCGATCTATTAAGCCATACAGTACTTTCATTCAGATCTAACTGTCCTAACAGGACACGTTTGAGACCCCGGAAAGAAAAACCTTCTGTGAAATACATTAAACTGATAAAGTCCAAAAATATTTGTGGCCAAGGGGAATGATCATCCCCAGTGTGTTTTTTTTTTCCCTGTTTGACAAATTTACCAAAACTAATGAAGCCTCAAACCGACTTCACAGCAAATCAAATTACAGGCAGATTATTGTATCCTCTCTCAAATGGTTTCCTAAATGAGGCTGTTATATCCACAATGAGATTAGCTGGAAGAAATGTGCCATTCTTTTGGTGGCTCCAAAGGAACACAGTAAATACCACCTCGAGCTCACGCAGAGATGTGGGTCACGGTCCTGACTTAAAAACACTTCTGTAAATTGATTCCTACCATTTGTTTTTCTACAGCGCAGGGACCTCAGAAGGTAGCTGAACAGACTGAGATGCTTTACATGATTACAGGCCAAAACTGTATTAAATCCCTTCTGGATCAGTGTTAACTTTTATATAACGATACAAGAGACAAACTGGAATTTGAAACTAGCTTGGAAATCCGGCATAGAAACTAAAGTAAATTCATATACATACTCCTACACATATTTGTGAATAACTTTACTCTGAGGCATAGTGTACAGGAGCACAAAAAAGGCAGTGGTATGTGTTCAAACAAATGCTGGAGCCAGATCCCCATCCAAGGACATGTGACATGTGAGGCTGTGTGCCAGACTGCCAGTGATGCCGTGTCAGATTAAGGAGACACAGGCTGCTGCTTCCCACAGGGCTGAATACAACAATGCTGGAGAGCTGCAGGAGGGAAGCTTTTGCTGTAGCTGGCATGCAGGCAACATTCAGGGGAAAAAAAAAAAATCTCAACACTACATGTTATCATGCTAAACGGTTGGGTCTCCTGCAGCTGAGTTTTTATGTGTATAACCAAGTTTTACAGTTACAGTCACATCTCAGTGAACTATACAGAACTGACACCCATCTAAGAAGAGAAAAATGCAGGAAAAAAAACAGATTGAAACCTTTCCATTCCAAGAGGAATGGAATGGATGCAAAACAGCAAAAAGAAGTGATATAATCAGAGAGGAAAGTTTGTAAAATGTGCAGTAAAAAAATGTCTCAATAAAAAGAAACACAAATGTTTTACAGTATCTGATGAGCCACTCTTCCTGTACTCCATCAGAGTCCCTCTATGTTTAGCTTTGAGGATGTTGGCCAAGCTTTGTGTTATTATTTGAGGTTATTTTTAATAACACAAATTCCAGTTTCTGCTCTTGAGAAATGTCTAAGTGCAGTACGGATCGCGAAGGTCCAGCAGAAATGGTGAACCACGGTGAAGTTACATTCAGCCACATAAAGCATGACACAGCTCTTAGCTCCTGTTTGCCGTACTGACTAATCAGATAAGACTCAGCTGTGGAGAGATCTGGGAGAGGCCCTTCGACCTTTGAGCAACTGCCTTGTGTAACCTTTGCAGTGACTTAGGACAAAGCTGTGACGCAGTACAGTACATGAATTAAAGTTTTTTCCCCAATAAGACTTCACTCTGATGTACAGGGACGGGTGTCAGACATCAGTTCTGCTTTGGTACTGACCAAAATGGGTCTGTAGGACAAATTATCACAAGGTGTCAAGTTCCAAAAGCTGCCAGTGAATGTCTTCTTCACGTCTTCTTTGATCAAATGGTTCCCGTTTAAAATCAAGTTTTCTTCCACCATTTTTGTCCAAAGTTGAACAAAGTTCCTCTGGGGGCTGCACCTGGTACTAACATGCGTCCTGGGAGATCCGATCACAAACGGACAGCTCTAAGTACAGGTGTGAATCACCAAGGACCAAGGAATGCATTGAGGACGAGTTGAATCACCAAGGACCAAGGAATGCATTGAGGACGAGTTGAGAATCGATGTCTATTGACCTCAAGACAAGTTTTTGTTTTCCTTCAGTTGAATATCTTTGGGGTTTGGACAAAAGAAGAACATTTAAACTTGTCACGTTGGTCTCTGATGCTGCAAAAAGCATTTTTCACTATTTTAAAATATACAATAGTCTAACAAGTAATCAGTAGATTAATCAATAATGATTTCATTGTCTCACCAGCAGCTGAGGCAACCAACCAACACAGCCCCTTGTATTTTTTTTTTTTTTTTAAGTGCAGGACTATTTTTGGTCTGGATGCCCACTAAGTATCTGGAACCTCTGGTGTGGTCAGGTCTGTTGCACTGTGACCACACCCAGCTGTGATGTAGAGTGGTACTACAGAGACACACTGCATCCGTGCTGCAGAGGGTGAGGACAAAGCATGTTGGCAGAACAAGCTGGCAGGGAGGGACAGATAATTAAACTGGGTCAGTAATTCTAATGGGTTTGTATTTAAAAAAAGGAAAGAGATAAACAATGTTTATCCTGGATATCTCAGTTATTGGGATTGAAACTGGGGCACTGTATCAGCACTAGGAACAAATGATACTTAACCCTATTAGTGAAACACACAGACATAATAAAAAGCAGAGATGAAACTCAATTTTAGTACAAAACATTTGATCAAGTAATTATTTAGGCTGCAAAATGTCAGACAATAGTGCAAAAAAAGGGAATTCTCAGTTTCCAAGGTGATATCATCAAAGTGCCCTGTTTTGTCCAACCAGCAGCCTAAAACCCATGTGTTCATTTTCCAGTGATATGAACCAGAGAAAAGCTGCTAATTCTAACATCTGAGAAGCTAAAACCAGCAGATTTTCCTGCATTTTTGTATCTGCATTACAGTTTTTTGATAAGTTTTTATATGGGCAAACATCAGCACATAAAGTCTGCAACCAAACCACCCATGCTATGAAAGAGAAATCCAGTGCATGAAAGCTAAGTTGACAGACTTGCTCTGTAAACACTGGCCACGATCACAGAGAGATGAAAAGTTACCAGAGGCTGCAAACCATTACTGAAGCGTAACTCAGTAATTGCCCTGGCACACTCTCTGAGGCACAGCTCGGTCTTATCTTCGGGGCAGCCTGCCATCTCTGCCAATCACAGTGAGTGGAATGGCCGGCGGAGAGGGGGGGAGAGAGGAACTTCCTTCCGCATCCATTCATGCTATTGAGGCCACCTGCTGTGCCTGTCAAAGGCTGGAGTGAGGCTGGGACAGAGAAAGAGCCATCTTCAAGCAATAAAAAAAAGAAGAGCTCTTCTTGTCCTCTGTGCCCACATGGCTGACTGTGGATATGTGAAATCTGCGAATCACAAATCCAAACATTTGTTCAGTTTTCCAACATGTGAGTGTGTCGTGCTATGACTCTGGCATTTCCACTGTGGTACAACAGCTTGGATGCTTCTAATCAGTCCACTGTAGCAATACTGTAGGGTCTTATTTGTGCCATGAGGACACTCGAGGAGTAAGCGAGAATCCTTCATGTCTCCAGTTAAACTGAAGTCCCTGAACCCCGGCCAGCACCACCTGTTAGTGCTCCTCACTCCTCTGCCAACAGCCCGCTCCATTCCAGCTGTGTGTGTCCATGTGTGTGTGTGTGTGTGAAGGAGACGCGACTGTCCAGCCAACTGGGGCTGTACTAACAGAGGGATTACCAGGGAGGAGGATTACTGTGGCACCAGAGTATATAAGCACACCAACAGACACATGCACAGTCAGGGACGCTGAATCTATGAACACATACACTCTCCAACACAACACTACAGCAGCACTCCTGTATTTTAAGCCACTGTAGAAACACAAATACCAAATTTAGGGCAGTTTGAGTTGCACCATCACAATAAAAGCATGCAAGAACAGCTGGAGACTGCTGGGAGAAAAAAAAGCTTAAATTCAGAGGGTTTTTGTTATTTTGGAGACTCTGCTGTAATACAATGTGTGTAGCAATAAAGGCCCATTACAGCTGAGGCCTACAGCAGTTGATTGAGTGTGTGTGTGTGTGTGTGAACAAGATTGGGTGAGGCAGGCAGACAAAGTACAAGTAGTTAAACTTTATGTGAAATAAAATTCCAACAATTTTGTAATGAAGCCGTGCATTCTACAAAAACAAAAAAAGATTATATGATTTGTTGTTCTTTTTTTTTTTTTTTGGCTAAAATTGTGCCAATGCAGCAATCCAGACTTGTTCCTGGACGGTTTGGGAGTCTTTCCTCTTTGTTGTCTTTTCCCATCGACCTGTACAAGCAAACACCCACACGGATCCGATCCTGGATCGGGGCTAACAACGTCCCAGTCTTCTAATACAATGTAACACCCCGAGGAAACTCTCCTGATCCCTTTTCCCAACTTTCTCTGAGTGTCACAGCGATACGAGGCCCTGCTCACTCCACTTCCAACACCAAATGTGACTTTTATTTTTTTTTTTGGCGAACACTTCTTACCTTAAACGCGACCTTAGCAGTGTTGTACTTCGGCTACATGCGTCCTGTGGTCTCTTCCCGCACGTTTTTATTTCCCGTCGTCAATCCAAAGAAGTGGAAAACAGCCGACACGAGCAGTCTCTCTAACGTGGAATCTCAGTCTTCCGTCTGTCCCATACCGATTAACTACTTCACCAGCCCAAAGTCCTCCGCCGGGATCCTTAATATTCCTGTGAAACGATGAGGCGCCGCCAGCTGACAAAGACCGATTAATATGGCGGAGTATCAGCTAAGAAACCCGGTTAAAATATCCAGAAATCACCGCCTGCTGATAGGTCGGGGTTGCCCTGAAAGACACACAACAATAGCCGGACGAGGACCGAGGAGCCGACGAGGCCAAAGAAGGAATCGTGTTGCGTTCACGCACTCAGATTAAACTCGTACTTCCGGGTTTCCGTGCGTCAATTAGTCCCCAAACACCAATCAACTCACTTTTTTTTTGGCTCCCTTAAAACAAGGCAGTGTGTCCTTGTGAATCCCGTCACCAGTCGCACGTTTTCCACGTGTGACCAGTTCAACAAAAGACAGTCTAAAAGGATTAGCATGATTTTGTATAGCAGAAAAAAAAACAATTTCCCAGGGTTTTCTTGACCCCCAAGATTTAACTTTAACCCTGTGTAGAAGTCCAGACCTCCGGTATGGGAACCACTAAACAACACATAGGCTCATCACCACAACTAATAACATGCCTTTTGTGAGTGCTGCTGTCCTGTATAAATTAGGGCTGCAACTAACGATCATCTGTTTAATCAATTAATCTGTGATCAATTTTGAATACTGAATTAATCACTTAAACCACTTAATATAATGTAGCTGCACGGAGAAGAAAACGTAGGCCCTGTGCCTTTTGCTGATGTTTTGAAAAATACATTAGCAACAAATAGTTTAGTAAACCTAATAAATAACATTAAACGTGGATGTCTAAAGAAACTGAAATTTCTTTTTTCTATGTCCTTGTTTTGTTGATCAAGGGTCACGCCGGCATGTGTCATTATTTCCGATAACATTTGAACGTCACATCATCTATTGAAAGGTTTTCCCGTGTGCCCAATATGGCCGACATCCCTGTCTCAGATTGAGGAGAAAATCCTGAAAATCCACCATCTGGCTCCGTAACAAACATATAAAACTGTTGCATTTTCTTTTTTTTTTTTTTTTTAACACTACCCAAATCCAATAATTAAAAAAAGTTTTAGGTTGCATGATTCAGACCTAAATAGAAACACTGGATGGAGCTGTTTAATCTTTGAACCTCATTCACAATGTGTAGGAAAACGGCGCCCTCTAGGTTTTATAAAATGATGAATGGGTTTACGTAGGCCATTTACTCTAAGTTGAAGAACGTGTTCTAATAAATGGCTCTTTGCAGCACATGCTGTAAAACGGTAGGCAGTTAACACATGTCGAACGATGGCAGTTTAACTTCCTATGGCTTCAGTCCAGCAACATTTCCAAAAGGATTTAAAGTGGGCCTAGGCCTAGACTGTTTATATGTATAGTTCATGAAAATAAAATGCTGGGGGTGAGGCTGGTTTTGAGAGGGGGAATATTTAGATTGCATATTAAACACCTTGCATCAGCAAAGACAAATGACAACAGCTATAAAACTGCGGTGTATGAGACCTGATGCTGCTGAGGATTTTTTTTTTTTTTTTTTTAAGTAATTCTGAAGTGATTTGCTGACCCCTACTGACTCTGACAGCAGCACTGCAAGTTTCCCCAGGGGGACTTATCCTAGGAGGCCCCTGTGGGAAACAAGATGTAGTCAGCTACCACACACACACACACACACACACACACACACACACACACACAAACACAAACACAAACACAAAAAAAACAGAGAAAGAATCCTATATTTCCTTTGTCATTCCTGCAATTTTGTAAACAAATAAACATAAAATATTAATATTTGTTACAAAAAAGTTCAAATTCAAGGTTCTCTTACCAGTTCTTTTCCATAATTCATGGTCTTTTTCAGCGAATGGAACTTGCTCAGGTGTTTGGTTAGATTATTCTGTCACAGATATGTACTTCTATAAGATAAATAAGCAATAAACATCCATGCTCAAATTAAACAATGTGTGTGCCTGTAGTTTGTAGGCCATAAACACTTCTTTACACGCGCACCTTTATCACTGATTCCCAACCCGGGGCTTGAGATTTCTCCAGGGGGTCACAAGATAAATCTGAGGGGTTGAGAAATTATGGAAGATTGTAACTGCCTAAATGAAAACAAGTCAAACAGAAATAAAGTGAAATACAATGTGAACTGTTGTATGTTCCATATATTCTTGTAATGTGTGCATTCATTGTGTCGTAATTTCAAACTGAATGTGTTGTTTGTCCACTGCCTGTAAAACAACATACAGAAGTGCCGTCTAGTCTCACGCCCCTATCAGCTGGAGGACACAATTTGTCTGTGACTTTCAAAAGCACTGTGAAAAGAAATCTATTTAATGACGTGACAACACAGTGATTCAGATTTAGTTAGGAACATAAACATTGGTGGTTCTGGGTTATGGCACTTCCTGAAAGGCTAATGCTGCCATTCTTCCTAGGAGGATGGACCTGAAGGTCTAAAACATAAAGCCTACATCTTAAAGAAAATACATATTACAATGCATATTGTGTTTCACTTCATGACAATGATTCTGCTGTAAAAGCACAACTGTTTAAGATTCTGCTCGTTTACATCATGAAGACCAAACGCAGGTGAGGTGGAGGGGGGGTTTCCTCATCTGTCCCTTTTCCCTCATGCGTGGACTCACTGAGTGGTGATGATGAATGAACCTCAGCGGTCTTTTCACTGCCTTCCTCATGATGGCGCCGTTTGCTTAGACTACGCAGAGCTGCGTCTCTACCTACTGTACCAGGCCTAAAATTAGCAGTCTGCTCCAGTAAAAACATATGGGGTTTAAGTTGAGCTCTTCCAAGGTAGAACAAGAAGAAGAAGAAGGGGTTGCCCCCCCCCCTCTCTGGTGACTGGCTCTGTTCGTCATTTTGCGTCAGAGTAAACAAAACGCTGACGTTAATCTCTCCTCTCTTTGGCAAACTCTTCAGCTGGTTGGTTGGTGAGCTATAGGTCTGATTCAGTCGTGTCCAGTGCAGCATCAAAAGGTGCGGTGACCTCCGGTCCTCCAGTCGGTTGATCACAGCGAGGCCCCACACAGGCCCACGGCACGAGCTTTTACAGCTTTTACGTCCCTCCTCCAAATTAAAAGTCTCTTCTAACTCGCCTCCGACACACTCTGCTGTAAGCCATCACTTTTATGTGCCATGAATGTTAATGTCAGGTTTATTCTTACAGTCGAGTCTGCTGTAGGTCTATTAGTAGAAAACAATAAATTGCATATTACAGATAAAGATACAGCAACAGTAAAGAGATTCGACTTATTACCACAAAACATGAGCCCAGTATGAGTGGCAAGAAAAAGGCCCGACTGCTTCTTTGGTTAATTGTCACATCCGTAACAGCACGTCTAAGAGCCCTCTCTCGGATTTTTTTCGTTTTAACGTATCAATCAACACATTATAATGATACAGACAATTTCAGAACAACGCTGGGAGAACCGGTGAGTCGTTTATTAAGCCACGCAGGCTGATAGCTCTCTGAACCGGCATCCTGCGTCACCAGCCTGTGTTCAAATCAGATTACGTGCCTCGTTTATTTCAACAATCTAACGGAAAGGCCGGGGCCTTAGCGCTGTCGTTGCGTGGCCATTAGAGCCACCACCACCAGCAATTATTGGAAATGATTAGGAAAAGTGACTGCAAAGTCAGAAAGCCGCAATTTGAGACGAATCATTTCAGCAGCGGACAGCTCCTGACTCCCCAGAGGCCTTGAACTTGGTCTGCGGAAGCCTGATCCCCCTTCCATCAAAACCACCCAGTCACATGAAACCACCACCACGAGCAAGGATGATCACTTCCCAGCTCAGTCATAATCATAAAAGCCTAATTGGACTTCTTGATGACGTGTGGGAGGGGGCAGGGGTTGGGGTGGGTCGCGGTGAGGGACAAATTGATCCGTATTGGCTGTCACACCGTCCTGTGCAAAGTTCATGAATTCATGTATGCAACAATTTGTGTGTGTGTGTGTGTGTGTGTGTTTTTTTTTTTTTTTTTTAAAGAAGAAACTTTGGAAGTAAACTTCCATCTTAGGAGGGAGGTGGGGGGTGAGTCTGACAGATGCATCGATGAGGAAGGAACTGTACTATTATATTCCGGGAGGAAGACTTGATGACGTCTATAGCATCCTTAATGTGACTTATTGGAGAGAGGAGGAGGAGGAGGGAGGAGGAGGGCGAGGGGGGCAAGGCTTACGATACATGGATAAAAATCCAAGGCAATCACAGCACAGGACAAAAGTTTAGAGCAACGATATGTAGACGAACATACAGCGCACTTTCCCACCGAGTTTTTGTTCGGCTGCGCGACTGGTTGAGTCCTATCAATTGTGCATAAAAGTGAGCTAGGCTGCACTGAGGGGAACATAAGGAGACGACGGAGGCGCTTCAGCCCGGAAAAGAAAGATAGCCTACCGTCTCTCTCTCTCTTTCTCACACACACACACACCACCACAGCCGCGCCCGGATCGCATCCTACAGCACAGCGCTCTCCCTGCTCTCCTGCTATAGGTATGTGCTTTGTCTGCGGATTGTCTTAAATCTCGGAGTAATTCATTGATGGAGAGCGAGATAAAGTAATGGAAATTATTCATTTTTCTACCTCTGCACTGCATGGAGATCAGGTGTTTTTTTTTTTAATGACTCTGGTCGCTGCATGCAAAGGATTTGGTGTCAATTCCACAGTTAAACTTTTACGAAAAGGGAGGGGGAAAAAAAACAGAAATCTTTTCATCTTTTTGTTTTGTGCAATCGGACGCTGCGTTTATCGAGTTAATTTAAAGAGGTTTATATTCGACCCAGCGGTTTAGTTTGTAATAAGAGAAGTAGCACAGCATGTGAATTTGATAGAACAAAGAGTGAGCATGTTGTTTCTTCAGGAGTGACTAATCTGTTTACTGTTTTTCATTTTCTAACAGCATGGCCAGTTCGAGTAAAGCGACTTTAATCTTGCTCATCTACGGAATCTTAATGCACTACAGCGTCTTCTGCACACCTATCGGACTAAGTTACCCTAAGATTAGGTAGGTGTCTGTTCCTTATCCAGCTTTATAACCTTTTAACTGTTGTAGTCCTTTTTTAAAATGTGTATATTTTAAACGCAGCTGACACCCCTTTTGTTCACTGATGGCACTGCATTGTGATTAATTATGAAGTGATTGGATCTGCACAACTCTATATCAAATAACTGCGCGTAATTGCGCACGAACAGTGCGCGCAATTTAAAGTCTGAGAATTGTGGGAAATACGGTGTTTTCAACGCACACAAAATGCGAGTCTCGTGTGGAAATTGCGTAGAAGTATCTGTCCGGTGGGACGGTTCGCAGAACTCCCCTTATTAAAAATGAGAGTGCAAGTCAATGCAATGGATAGCCCTGGGGATGACGGTGGACTGGCGTCACCAAGGAGAGGCGAGGCAAAACGAATAGGAGAGCTCTATGCGTTTAAGATTTATTCTTCTTTTTCTACGAAAAGCATGTCCATAATTTGGGCGTGGCTCTTATTGATTCTAATTTTTCTCTGCTAATTACAGCATTCTTTTCATAAAATTTTTTTTTTGGCTCCACGCCTACACCAAACGTGATCATTTTCACACCCATTGTTTCGATGTTTAAATAATTAATGAGTCTGTAGCCCGTGTTTAGAGCAGAAGCACCTATGTGGAATAAAAAACGGATTTTCCCCATTAAATGATGTATTTAAAGATAGAAAAAAATAAAGCTTGTGCACATTTAACACATTTCCAAACATTATTTTTTGGGTGAAATTGAAATAATTCGTTTTCTGGTTTTATTTAAAAACACCCACAGGTTTTTGCTTTTGCTTTTTATTTTTATTTTATTTCATTTCATTTTCTTTGCTCTGTGTTTAAATGCATTTAGCCTCCCACTGATTTCATAAGAAGGATGCAGACATTTTGGCATTCTTTCACTCCTGCGTCCCACTTGTGCGCAGATCAAATTTGTGATGAACGCTCTCCTCTTTTGCAGACTTGAAAACGACGCCTTCGATGAGGATGGGAATTCATTATCCGACATGGGTTTTGATAGCGATCAGATTGCTATACGAAGCCCACCATCCCTAAACGACGACGCGTACACTCTATACTACCCACCAGAGAAGAGGTAAATGTGCTCTCACATCACAGCTGAAGCCTTGAGCCAGATTCCATTTTGATGACTTTTTTGCTGTTTGCGATAATGTTTGCTTGCTTTGTTTTTTTTTTCTCCCAGAGTTTCTCATGTTATTTGTTCAGTGTTATTTTCATACCGAGTAGCCTAAAATGTTGATTCCAATACTGTTAATACTCCAGATACAAGCTCGGCACGTACGGAAGGATAGCCTGTGTGTAAAAAAAAAAAAAAAAAAAAAGGCTCCGATTTAATTGCACCTGATGTGATACTGGACCTGAGGGTGGGCGGGGGACATTTTAGGCTACTTTTGATCATTTTGTCTGCGCTTTTTAGTCACTGATGATCTATGTGTTTTGGCGTTTTATCATCTCAGACCAGAAAGGCATGCTGAGGAAGAATTAGATAGAGCCTTGAGGGAGATCCTGGGTCAGTTAACAGCGAGACATTATCTGCATTCTCTGATGACAATTCGTGCAGGGTAAGGGCATTTCTTATAAGCGTTCACCTGCAGTCATCATGTTATATGCACAAGTCCAGGCTGCTGCATCGCTGTCTATTCATTTTATGTCCGTGTTTTATTTATTTATTTATTTTAATCTCTCCATATATATCTATAAAAAACGTCTAGACATTTTCATTACACCGTTTATTTTTGCTTTTTTTTTTTGTTTATTTATTTTGTTGTTGTTGTTGTGGTTGTGGCGTGGCTCTGCGTTCATGATTCCTCCCTTACGAATGAGGGTCAGTTTTCTGAAACTAAAATACACTGCGATTAATATGATGTGATCAGTCTATAAATTGATTTTGTTTGCCCAAGCACTGTTGAAATATCTTGCGTCAGAATACGCAATGGGCTCTAAATGAATAATTTATAACTTCTCTAAAACGCTTAAATCAGTTTCTTTTACGCTGTCTTGCTTGTCCGCGTTTTTTTTTTCGAAACGAAAACTAGGATTAAAGGCCCATAAATGCATTATTAATGACTGTAGGCAACTTTGAATCATGCAAGGATGAGGAGCTTATCAAAGCTAATATAAAATCAGAAAGAGCAGCAATCTGTTGAGAGGTGGGAGTTTACAGTGTTAACTAATGTGATTTTTTTTTGTTTGTTTGTTTGTTTTCCCAGTGACGACAACAGCATGGAGGACGAGTCAGAGCCCTTATCCAAAAGACATTCAGATGGGATCTTCACCGACAGCTACAGTCGCTATAGAAAGCAGATGGCCGTGCAGAAATACCTGGCAGCGGTTCTGGGAAGAAGGTACAGACAGAGAGTTAGGAACAAAGGACGCCGACTTGCCTATTTGTAGCGTTGTTAAAGCGCCCAAACTGCCCTCCTGTGTATATACATCCAGTCGTTAAATCATTCAGATATATCTGACCAACCAGTGGATTGCGCCTGTGTTCTTTCAACATGTATTTATGTATGAAGTAAAGCCATTAAAATGAATATTTTAATAATAATATCGTTTTTTTTTCTTTTTGTACAAAAGCACTTGATACCGCACAGTTATACTTTGTGGACCAATATTTTATTTTCATGTTAAGATGTTGAAAACAAAACAAAATGACTCCAAAAAAAAAAAAAAAAAAAAAAAAAGGAAATTAGAAAAAAAAAGATAATTGTGCACCTTCAACGTTATGCGCTTGAAATCTTTAAAGGTCATCTACATATGCAGAAAATAAATAGATTTTAAAAAGACAATCAAAGTATTGAATGTTATACTTATTTTTGTAACCAACGTTCTATTTTTTTAGTGTTGTTTGTTTTCCTAACAGGCCCAAAGAAGCAGTGAGCATGCTATGTGAGGCATATCCGGCTTTATCCTAAATGATAGATGTTGCCCTTGTCCACCCTTCTCCTCGCTCCCTTAATGGGAGCTCTGTGGGTTTGTATAGCTTGCTGCCCCTCCGGGGGAATTCAGATGGCTTTTGTTGTACAGCCTCTCATTTGATGGATAACTGATTGACTTACACGGTCATTCAACGTAACTGGTGGTAAAATTCCGACCCTCTTTTAAACAGAAATTTCATTGCAGGCTTTTGCAAGGGCTTTATTGCCTTTACTAAAAAGATAAAGGAAGCACTCAAGTTGCTGTTCACAGTATGCGGCAAACACTGCTTGCTCACTTGCCTCAAAGTCATTCACTGTAGGAGATACATCATGCTCGACAGGACTGTGTAAAGAATGTTCCATATGTGTGTATTATGTACAGTATAGAAACTACACAGTGCACATATTCATCTCAGTGTTGTCTGTGTTCAGTCAACAGAACTATTTGGAAAGAATGTGCTTCAACTGTTGATTGTATTTGGGCAGCACCACAAATATTCAGAAAGGACCCAGAACATGTAAGAAGCTGGAGATGAAGCATTTTTGTTTGTTTGTTTGTTTGTTTTTTGAGGTGGAGAGGAAAGGTAGCATCTGAGTTACAGCGAGGAATATTTAACCTACTTCTTATTTATTGGTGCATGTGGAAACTGACACCTTGCTAGTTTTTGCTTAGAAACGGCATGCCATCATGCTTTTTTGGATTGTGCTATTTGGGAGGTGGGCTGTGTTAAGCCTATTTCAGCAGCAACCCCCCCCCCCCCCCCCCCCTCCACTAAGATGTGTTGGAAATGTGAACAAGGAGGGCTAGAGGTGGTGGAAACTGGTACTGCACTGACTTGTTGAATTTTTTTACCTCCCCTGCTGCTTGCATTGTGGATGTTATAAGGCAAGACACTGGACTCCCTTTTTGCTGATTGCCTTTGTCCTAGTAGTGGTTTTTAGAGATTCTTTTGCTTCTAGGTCGCCATGCTAAAGTGTTGATTTGACAGTGCTGTGGTTCAACTGTTAAGACGAAGCTGATCTGTGTTAGATGTCTACTGGGTATGTGCAGCAAGGACGTGATAAAGAGATGAGGAGAGTGTTAGGAAGAGACTGTATATGTGTGTGTATGTGAGAGAGAGAGAGAGAGAGAGAGAGAGAGCAAAGTAGGCTGTTACATAAGAGACAGGTTACAGCACCCATGAGCCAGAGAGAGGTTGTCACACCTGAAACAAACAGGAGGTGAGAGCGCCACCGCCGCCTCACCTCACCTGCCAAAGTTAGACCAGGGTCAATGAGTCTGATGGAAAATATCAGACGTTGAATTCCCTTCGCTTTGGTTTCAGCAGAGGCATTAACAAGACGTGAGTGAGGCTGGACGAGGCCACTCAGAGTTTCCCTCTCGCACTAGAACGGAGGTGAATGAGGAATTCAGCCCTCCAGCAGAGGGATCTTCCCACTGACTTTTATTAGAGAGATATCTTATGTATTTATTCAATATTATGCAAATGCAGCTTTATGCACCCCTGCAATCCAATCAGTGGCCTGTGTTCCCCCCATAGAAACTATCAATACACGCTTTCTTCAATTTGGCTTATACAGGCTTTGTGTGAACGTGTGTGCGGAAGTAGATGTGTGCGTACTGGTGCGCGTTTGTGTCTATGCGCGAGTGTGTCTGTGTGAGTGTGTGTGTGTATTTAAGGTTTGTTTGTGTGAATGAGCGGCTGAGCGCGCATGTGGAGGTGGAAACAGCTTTTGGCTTTGGTGCCTTGCTTCGACGTGAGAAAAAAAGAAAACTAAAAAAAATTCGCCACAAGTGACAGATGGCAATTTTAGTGGCCCTACAATGCTGCAGTCCATTAGCTTACATTGAAACTTCCTTTTACTCTGTTTAATTGCTCGGCTTAGTCTGCCCCGACAGTAGTAGAATTAGGCTTTCTTTTTAAAGCATGGCCAATGATTTATCGAGTTAAAAAAAAAAAAATGAAAATAAAAAAAAGAACAGAATGTATATGTTGGTGGAGCAGGCAATGTGTGTGTATGTGTGTGTGTGTGTTTGTGTATGTGTGCATGAGTCTGGGGTGTTCAGTGTCTGTGAGAGTTGTGAACAATGACCAGTGTTTGTTACTGTTGATTATGAGGTGTTGTTGATTATTTTGCTATTGGTCAGTAATTTATTAATCAGAAAAGAGCACCAACACGTTATTTACAACTATGTGCATCACTATCTAGAATTAAAGGGTTTCAGAACAAGAAAAAGAGATTTTGTTCAGATCATAGAAAATGCCTGTTGTTGATATTTCTGAAAGCGCCAAACGCCTTACTTCAATGTTTAATCTCTTATCTATCTGAAAATAATGTGTTTTAAAAGTGAACATTAGTACAAGTGACATCGTTATACACACAGGAGTCCTTATATGGGGTTTTACGTTTCTCAATGTTATGAAAGTGTTGTAAGATTTGTATGAATAAATTTTTGTAAACAACATTTTCTAATCAATGTCTAATCTTTGAAACGCATCATTTGTAAGGTGATACACATGCTGTGAAACAAAGACAGTGCGGCAAAGATAGGGAGCTACAGATGGGCGGCAAATTAAAGGAAAAACCAACATAAAGAATCTTAGTAAGGTGCTGGGCCACCATGTGCTGACAGAACAGCTTCAGTGAGCCTTGGCATTGATTCTACAAGTCTCTGAACTACACTGGAGGGATGAGCACCATTCTTCCAAAAGATATTCCCTCATTTCGATGTTTTGGTGATGGTGGGTGAGAGCGTTGTCTATGACGTCGGTCCAGAATCTCCATCAGGTGTTCAACTGGGTTGAGATCTGGTCACTGTGAAGGTCATAGCATATGATTCACATCAGTTTCATGCTCAAACCATTCAGTGACCCCTCATGGCCCTATGGATGGGGACACTGTCATCCTGGAAGAGATCACTCCCATAGGGGTAGTAATGTTTCATCATAGGATGAAGTCCATCTCTTGGAATAACTTTGTATTGATCTGCAGTGATCTTTACTTCTAAAGGGGCATGTGGACCCAAACCATGCCAGCAAAATGCCCCACATGGCATAACAGAGCCACTGTAGGGGTCAGGCATTCAGGCCTGTTCCTTTCTCTTGGTGTATGCCTCACATGCAGATGCCCACTTGTTGAGAATATGACCATATTTCTTTTTTGTAGACCAGTGTCTGTGGTTTTTGAACCACTTTGTAATGAGGGGTTAATGCAGGGCAGTCTTACTATAACATCCATCTCTATGGAGTTGCTGACGGACTGTTCTTGATGGCACAGTCTGATCACATCCTGCATTGGCATTTTCAGTCACCTGAGGAAGAGTTGCTCTTACGTTTTTCCTTATATATATCGCACTAATGTTTGGGCATCTTGGCCATCAAATGTGCTTCTATCTACCACAACAGATCTGGTGGAAATGCATCTGTCCCTGCTCCAACAATGAACCTTCTTTCAAAGTCACCGAGATCTTTTCCTCTTGGCATCTTGATACAACGTGAGAATCAAATGGGCCTGCTCGGCATGTTAAGTTGCTTAATTGTACCATGCAGTGCACCTGTGTGGACGCATCTGCATTGGTTCTCATTCTCCAGTTTTTCCTTTAATTTGTCACCCGTCTGTATGTAAAGTCTTTTGTTTGCAACTTACATCAGAATCAAGCTTAAGTCTTCCTTCAACAGTTGAGTTTCCACGATCACCAAGGGCCCCATATTTGTCAGAGCAGAGATCTTCTCCTGAAACAAACACAAACCTCAAGTAATATTACAGAAAATAAATTGAAACATCCTTCAGCAATCACAACGCCAGCTCCGCTGTTCTCCAGTGGGTTATGTCAATCTGAAGTCCTATCAAGTTAAATTTATCTTTCCAAAGCCAAATCAACAGAAACGAAACAGCAAACCCGAGGAACTCACAGCACTGGGCACTGTGAGGAATTGGTCTGTCAGCAAGAGACACTTTCGTTGCATCATAAACAAAAATCAAAGCGAGGTGTATTTGGTGTCTTGTATTGATCAATCCTCTTCACGTAATGACATTTCCAGTTGGCTTTAGAATTTCTTCTCGCAGTTTATCAAATGAAAATGGAGTAAATATGCTTAAATAAATGCACCTGTAATTCAAACGGAAGAGCCATCCACCAAGGAGCACATCAAGAAGAGCTACGACCCTGGACTGAGCAGCAGAGCTCAGATATTCCCTCCTCCTGGAGCTGCCCTGTCTTTCTCCTCACTCCATCCTTGGCCTTGGAAGTGCAGCTGTGTCCCGTGGGAGAGGAGGATGGGTGTGGCAAAGGAGTGTGTTTGTGTGTGTGTGTGTGATCTGATCTTCATCAGCCAGCAGGAGTGTGTGCGTGAGTGAGTGCACATGCACCAGAGCTCAAATAACCCAATCAGAGAAATGTTGCATGGCAACGGTCCACAAAGGGACACGATTATGTATACGCATGTGTCAAGTGTATTTGTATGTGTGGAAAAGGACTGAGACAGAGAGATTGTGTATGCGCCTGTGAGTGTGTGCGAACATGTCTATGGTTGTTTGTGTGCTCTACACAGGTAGACCTTGAGACCTTGAGCGGGCTCTGCATTGGGATGGGGTTCTACATTACATCTTACAATTGTGTATACACACAGACACACACCCTGCCTGTAGAATAGAGGCAGCACAGATACACACTGCGTGTCGCTCACAGACACTGCAATAACACCAGCAGTCACTGGAACGGGTGGTAAATAGGATTAATGAAATTCAACAAAATGAATTAGCCACAAGAAACCGCCACACACGCACATTCTGAGACACACACCTTTGTTTCTTCACTTGGGACAGTGATTCATGGGAGTTGCCCTGTTGCTATGAAAAGACTGACAGATTGTCAGTTGTCAGCGTTTGAGCGACCTGTGTGATATATAGGATGTCTCCATTCTTTATTTATCCCTCCCTCCCCCCACTTTTCCTTCTCTTCAGCTGTCAAAATGGAAAGCTGGATCAGTCCTCCCGACAAGCAAAGATTCCTAGATTTCTTCTGTGACATTTATATAAGCAAAAGACGCATGAAGCATGGCAGTCAGGTGAAATGAACAAAAAAAAAATTTATTCATAAATAAATTAGATTTGATATTCACACCCTGATACGCCCACAAGTGGATAGTGAGACAAATGCTCCAATTTGTTTGCACAGCAGTAGGCTATACATGAGGGTCCATCCTGAGCCAATTTGTACATAATGTACATTAATGCCCAAATCAATAAAAGAATGCTCCTCCTTTCTCGTAGGCCCGCATCATTGCTCCTGCGTGGCATGCATCACTCCACTTCTTATCTCCCCATTAGCGTCTTCGAGCTGTTTTACAATTGATCTTGAATTTTTCAAGAGAGCTGGTGTCTGGCTTGTTTTGTTAGCAGCTTCTTCGAGGGAAATTTGGACCATCTCCTAAATTTAGAGCCGAAAAAAAACAAAACAGCCTGGCTCTAACAAAAGAGTCATGCACAGCTTTTGATCATCTTCTCTGTGTCCTACTATTCCTGTAGACACGTCTTAATCATGTATAAAGTGTTAGATGGGGGGCGGAAGGGGAGGTTGTGTTCAGGGCTTTTCCAGTGGGGATACCCATACTGCCTCCCCCAGCACCACAGCCACGCCCAGTTCTCTTTGTCGCCATGGGTCTGATGAGCGTGTGAAGTCAGAAGTGTGCATGCATGTATAACACAGATTTATTGCTTGTACAATTAACATTTCCGCCTTTCCTTCAGTTGTGTGTGTGCGCGCGTGCGTTTATTTACCTACAACACAAACACTCCCCCCCTCCTTCTCCCTCAACATCTCTCTTGCGTGTCAGGGTTAAGAATACAGCACTCACAAGAGAGGCCCAGACACAGCAATGATGCAATCACGTACACCTCACCCCTGCCTCCCCTCTCTGCATTTCACCTCATGAATCATTCAGTGGTCAGGTTTGGGGGGGCGGTCTGGTCATGCCTGCAATGAAACCCTTGACTGTGGCAGCCCTGAAGCCCCCGCCCCCCCCAGCCTCCCCCTCCCACCTTGTCGTTGGCTCTGTCACATCTACCATTAAGCAGGAGGCACTCTCTGGTGAAGAGCAATCCCTGTGGGAGCAGCAAGAGGGGGGAGAGAGACAGGGGAGACAGGGAGTAAGAAAATAGGAGATGTGGACGAGGGTTTGCAGACATGGACCACTGATCAAGAGTTGCTTCTGGCTTAGAGGGAAACACTTTAACCGTGCTGCTTGAGTAATCATGGGTAACCAGAACTATCCATCATTTATTATGAGGCTATACGTCCCAGGAAGGAAAATGACCATTTCAAATGCCCCTTTCTCAGCTTCTGTACGTATCTCCAAGTTTAAATACAGAAGATGCTCAAGATATCATGTCTAGTTTACCATGTGCACTGTTCATTTCAACAACTGCCAAATAAAATGATTATTATCACTGAAGTAATAAGATAAGATAAGATAAGATAATTCTTTACTCATCCCGAAGATGAGCAAAGAATTTTCTTACATAATAAAAGATGACACCAAGATGTTTACACATCAACACAGTAAAATAAATATGTGGTAGAATAAAATACAAACATGCTAAAATAAAGAATTACCAGTAAGTACAAATGATGATACAGTGCATAAATGAAAATGCAGGGTATTGATGATCATATTAAAAAGTACAAACAATGAATTATCTGTAAATAAAGTTGCAAAAATGTGTTATAAGCTACAAGCAAAGACGTAGAAAGGATAAAAAGCATCAGGCTGAGTTTGTGGAAAAATTTAGTGCAACACACTCTGGGTCACTTTCACACTAAAAATGTTTTAGCAAACAGTTGCTTATTTATATTTATTTAGAAGAAACAGAGCAATGTTAGCTTTCATTTGAAGTTTCTGTCTACCTGATGAATATAAGTTCAACAGTTACTCGCCTTTGAGCCCTGGTTTGGTCTCCACCAACTAATGAGGGAAATATCCAGCTCTTTAGCTGCTACATACTCCACTATGTTCACAAGCTTGTCACTAACTTAATCTGTCTGCAGTTTGCTGTCGTAGTGTAAAATATTATCAATTTTTGCTGAAAAAAAGCAGCTTGCTGTAGCTGGAAACAACACTGATGAGCCTGAAGCAATACATTAAAGTTGTAGGCTGTGCAACCAAAACAATGGGCTGAAAGATGCTAAACTGCGCTGCAGAGCTGAGGAACTGCAGAGCTTTGTCAGTGCAAACCACTCAAACTCAAAACTTGGGTTTAATTGACAGAGGTGCAGGTTTATTTAGTGGCACAAAAAAGTGTTTGCCAAACAGAAAGGAAAATACAGAAAATAACCTGCTTGCCACATCTTTACTGACAGGTCTGACACCCTCTGGATAGTCCTGTGGTGGCAAATCCGATCTAGGGGCGAACTCAAACATGACCATTAAGAATAGTTTGCAAACACGACCCTCAGTTAAACAGTATTTGCACTATTTCCCTCCCATCTAAGTCCATTATGACTGAAGATGCCAGTGCAAACCCTAATTTGTGAGCACACATTTTTAACAGGCTGATCCTCAGAACTCCCATTCCCTGTAGTCGGTGATACTTAACTGGAAAAAAAAAAAATCCCCAGAGCTTGTGGCTCTAAGTTGTTTAACATCAAACACATTTCTTTAAAGCTGCCTTCTCCCAATGTGGTTCTCCAAACGACGTGAACAGAGAACTGCTGAGTCCCACGTGCTCCTCAAAATTTCTGTGGATAACAACGGCAGTGGGGGTGTGCAGCAGCAGGTGGGCCTGCTAGCTTTTGAACTTACGGGAGTGTGTTGACTTGACTTCACTAGGAAGTTAAGCTGCGTTGTTGTATGAATCTCAGTGTTGAAGACACTGTTTTATGAATTATTTTTATTTTTTTTTAAAAGCAGGTCAAGGACTACATCATCCAGACTTCACACATGCTGACCTTCAGTTTCAGAGTTTGGTGTGAGGTGAACAAAAGAACACCATACAACATTGCTTAGTCTCTTATTTTGCCTGCAGCTCATACACTCATAGAGCTCATTCTGGATTGGGCAAGGCTGTGCAAACACTGAATAATATATCGCTGCTGGAGCAGTTAGGTGTGAAAACTCAGTGTGAGATTAGTGAGAAGAAACGTGTTCATGCTCTTTTTATTCTCCTCCTCGTCTCTCTCACCTGCCTCCAAATGAAGGAGAAAGGCAGCCTATTACTCCTTCCTCCTGCAGATATCCACTGTTGCATCCCTTTCCACATCATTCACCCTCACTTCTCTAAAGTTGCGACAGATTTCCTGAATGAGTGTTAATGAATGGAGAACAGTCGAGAGCAGAGAGAGAGAGAGACGCTTCCCAGGTTCAGGCTTCATGGGTTACGCGCTCATGAGAGTCAAATTTACACGCTGACACACAGCTTGTGGTTATGCTAGCTTTCTGCTTTCCTTTTAATGAACGCATTATAAGTGTGTGTGTGGTGGGGAATGCTTTAACATGTCGACAAAATATTGTCACAGACTGTATAATGCAGGGAAATGTAGTAGTGCTGCTTCTAAGGGCAAAACTCCACACAAAACAAGTGCTATACAATCAAACACAAAAGGGAAAAGTTAATGGGGAATAGAAAAACTGCAAATTCCCTTTAAAAAGTGCATTGAGACACTGATGGTCTCTCAGCATCTTTTGTTCATGATGGGAACAGTTTGTTTCCACATTCTAGTATCACCTTTGTAAGCAATCTTGTCTGTTCTTATAAACTTCTCACACTTGCACATTTTCACATACAGAGATCCTAGAGACTGCTTTATCCCAGCCCTCACATGAGCGCCAAAAGGGTAAGCTATCGCTTTGAGAGGCTGTGGCACAAAGCAGGTATACGCTTTTCCTGTCTTACCGTTCACATTCAAAACAAAAGGTGCTGCCTGTCACCGAGCAACACGCAACTCTTCGGGAATTATCTGCAACTCTATAAAAAGGGAAGCTGTGTGATAAGGAGTGAGGTGTGAGTGGGAAACATAGGGAGACAAGGCAACCGACCAGGCTCTTCATTCACACCTGTGAGCGACATCCTGTGCTCCCTGGGGTACAGCATCCGGATCGCAGAGTAGAGAAACAGGTTCTGCCAGTGTCTCCCTGCAATTTCCCTTTTTTCTCTCTTCCCTTCTGTTGGAGGGGCTCCCCTCCCACATCGCTCTTCCCACCAGGGATCCTTTGTTGCATTGATTGACACATCGCTGAAACACTCGTGCTCCTGAAGCAGTACTCCATGACATTTAAATTTTATGTTTTACTACTCTCTGTAAAAGACCCACATGACACAACAGAGATTCAAACTACGCTCTATAAACTTTGATGAACCACACTTGGCCTGGTCAGACGTCCTGTCGGTGCGTTCCTTTCTGCTGGTTGTTCATCTTCAGTGAGACATCTGCATTTTCAGCAAATTTCTAGAAGTTTCTAGAAGAATTTCTTGGAAGTTTTTTCTGATGCTGTGTGAAAAAATAAAAAATATTCTAACTGCTCTGACAGTAAAAGCATGGACGATTGGATTCATCACACTACACACACACATCGGCCCTCTGATGCGTGACAGCAGTTTATGCAGATGTTATTTAACCTTAAAATACTTGTCTGAAATTGGTTAAGACATGTCTGTTTCCACTTTGCACTGAATAAATATGAAAGTTCTGTGCAGTAACTTCCGCCATGCCATTATTCGTTTTTGGAAATCTGCATTGTAATCAGATAAAATAGAAAATTTGAGAAAAATCTCAAATGCATGAAACTGTAGAGGTGGAATTGTCTTCTTTGCAGCCATGAAAGACTGATTTTTGTGGATTCTGCGTTGCATTTTTGTAATAATAAGAAGAAGTAGAAGAAAAAAATGTGTTTTAAAGTTGAAATTAATTGGTTGAAAAGTTCTAGCTTACTTGAAAGTTTGCAAGCGAGATGCCAGTGAAGTAAGTGTGACTTATTTACTTCTGCCTGCTTTCCGAGATTAGTTTATATCTGTGTGGAAAATAAAGCTGTTCTGTCTCCCCATTAATTCTATATTCCTCTGCTACTTTTATTTATACTCACAGCTAATAGGGATGGCCACTGCTAGCCACTTACCACTCTATTTTGAGTGAACCAATATCTCCAGTTTTCCTGGCAGCCAAAAATCCCTCCAGACATCAGCTGTACCATCAAACCGCCCAAGACAAACAGAAAAGATAATAATTTGGCATTTCACCATTGTCTTCCTGGATATGTGGAATCCTGTAGGTGGCTTTTTTTCTGGTTTATTATTTGCTTTTTTTTTTTACAGTAGAGCTTGACAAATTAAACTTTGCATTGCATTATTTTCAAAATTATGATGACAGGGACAGATTAGATAATTAGAATCAACTGTGGCTATTTTTCTTATGGACTGATAGCCTCTGCTATTAGTCACAGTCACCATGGGTCAGCAATTAGGTTCAGCAACGGGCCAATTTTTAGTCTTAAATATGTGTTAGTACTTTATTTCTTTCCAGCATGTCCTTGAACCTGGACAACCAGGGGTCATTTGTCCCCTGCCCTCTGATAGGACCCATAGGAGCATCTTCTAAAATAGCGTCCCTACGGCGGCAGACATACTGGACCTATTTGTCATGGTTACAACAATAAACATGCAGATTGTTCTTTTAATTCATTTAAGAATAAAATCAATTTATAAAACAGTTTGTTTTAGGATTCTATCTGGAGGCAGATGTATTTTTTCCTGTAGGTAGGGGTAACAGAGTTACAGCAGCTTATAATGATACTTATTCTGTATGTATGTTCTGTGTTACACTACAAGACTGAAGGTGTCAGTGATAAACAGTGGCCCTCTTCATTTGTGGCTGCCTAAGGAGCTTCTATGAATTAAGATTTACATGATCTTTATGTAAATCTGTCAAGTTAATGGCTCAATTCAAACACACTGTTTCAAAAGTGGGTCCAGAAATCTTTAAAAGCAAGAACACAAAAATGTAAGGAGAGAAGAATTAGGTATTCACTGATTTAAAACAAAATTATATTCAAAAATGATATTTATTACACTTTTGTCCATGCTTAAAAGAGTGTTTAAACAGATTCCAATCATTAAAACATTTTGTATTATCTCTTTTGTGAAAAAAAGAGCAATGTTAGATGTTTGACGAAAGCTGAAACACTAGTAAATATTTAGGGTAAGAGTTTGCTTTGCTGCCTTCTGAGACAAGAAAACTACTGCGGGAAATAGGGCGATAAATATAGCAAATGCACTGCTACAGATGTTAAAAGTCTCCTAATGACCCAATTTAGCTCACCAGGTTTAAAGCTTTCCACTGTGCGTAGGCGTGAACGTAAACTCTGTTGCTTTACAGATCGACTGCTCAGACAGCTCAGATGCTTTGTTTCCTTAAGCTAAGTTGATTGTGATTCATGCAGGTGATGCGCATGCAGCCATCTTTCATTATAAATAAGTCTCACTTCTACCAGTCTCTGCACCACACCATCTAATGAAATGTCTTGACAGAAAGCCTCTGCGGTGGGAAAACAAATTCTGAAACCTGGGTTAAATAATTGCAAAGGTAGATTTGAGTCCTAAGTCCCATCACTGTAGCTGTAACATGAAATCAAATCAGGTGCCTTGCTTTTGTAGCTATGACTACAAACTGTGATTCTTTGATATGCCCTGTACAGTATATATCTATTTTGAGAAACAAATGTGAAAGTCAGGCACAGAAAAACACCAGAACTTATCCGGTTTATTTTTAGTGACTGCGCTTTGATCATTATTTGGTGGCTTTTCTTTCTAGTTCATAGTAGTTAATGATTTTTTAATGAATGACACTTTATCCAGTCCCTTAAAAAAAAACAGATCTTTACCTATGCTGATTCTGATCACATCATTACCAGTTAATGATGCGCCTCAAGGTGCATGTTGATGACATCACATCTGTGATTCAGCTTTTCTTGCCAAAGCTCCCTCCGATACACCCTCCGGGTCCTTTCCCTGATCCGCGCCTGGTTGCACAGTAACTGGACTCTTACTGAGAAACAGCTGTCACTCAGTCGAGTCTCAGAGGTGTCCATCACAATGGCTCGTGGATCCAGAATATTCACCATCTGCTGCTGTTTTGCTGGACGTGTAGCGTAGGCCCATATCACTTCCAGTGTTTGGTGTGGGAGGTATCTAGTCACTGACTGACAGCAGCTTGTGAGCATGTTCAGAGCCATATGGGGAAAGATTGACTGCCGCATGTCGGCGCGAGGCAAAAATCATCAGTGTTTAACTCAGAGAGAGTGAAACTCAGCGCTCTGCCAGACAGATGCCATCTATCTGCTCATTTAAGACCTTTATGTATAGTTTTAAATAGCTACTGCTGAAGCTAATCACCTTTGACTACTTCTGATTTAATGTTGAAATTAACTATTCACACACTGTATGTGAGTGTATGAGTGGACTGACTCTCTGTCAATCCACGAACATCGAGATTGGACAGTTATAATGCTAATTTGGTGACAGACTTCATAATCGGCAACATGCGCATAAATTTCGTTTTTCTATGCTCTGGGAAAGTTTTGAAAAATGCGCACAACATATAAACATACAAAATACAAACAATTCAAGGTGTCCTGTCAGCCATTTCACAGAAGTCTTATTTATAATGGTGGTCAATAGAGTATATGTTTTTTGGGTCACAGGGGACTTTTTACTATACAGTACTGCAGTTAACCACTGTGACCAACTGGAGGCAAAGCTAAGTGGAACTGCTGTATCCAGCTATCTTAATACATCCATGGTCCAAAACACAGCCCAGTGTTTTTAAAATTCCTGTTTTCCACAACTATGGTATGTTTAAGGACAGGGGAAAATCATGGTTATGGCAAATAAAGAGTGGTTAAATTATGGCTAAAGTTTGACAACTAAAACATGGTTGGGGAAAGATTATGGTTATGCTGGTTGAACAAATGAAGAATGTTAACTGGAGACTGGTGACAGGACACAAACTCCAGTCTCATGCATGAAAGTTGAGACACCACTACATCGTTTGTTCAGTCCAGCAACATAAAGGGGATGCTACTTCCTGCACTTAAGTCTGGCTTTAAGTTAAATTGTGAGGTGCAGATATCTGTCCAGTAAGGATGACTTCTTAAATGATTTCTGTAATTGTATAGTTGATTGGTAGAATATTAATCATAAACTAAACAGATTCATTGTTTTGAGTTTTAACAAGCAAAAATGTCAGACATTTGCTAGTTCCAGCTTCTCAAATGTGAGGATTTGCTGCTTTTCTTTGTCATATATGATGGTAAATCGAATATCAGAACTAAAATGAATGAAATCATTCTTTGTAGCCCTAATTCTGAATGTTTGACAATAAATGTTTCCTGAGTGCCTGCAGCACCAGTCTGCATATTTCCAAAGTAAAGCTGACTCTGCAGCCACATCAGTCTTTCAGGAGTAAACTTTGTTAGAATCAAAACCACCGTCTCTTAAGTCAGGGCACGGCCAGACAGGAACAGGGAAAACAAAATGCAGCGCTCAGAAAAAAATGCCTTAGGTTCAAAGCAGGGGGGCGAGTGAGAGAGTATCGATCTTTGGTCGCAACAACTTCCTCTGTCAGCAAAATTCTATTTCTGGATCCACCGTATCTCAGGAAGCCAATGAGACCTGATTTGCGGTGAATGACATTACATTACCTTGTCTCTCCTCTGGTCCCAGTGATCTATTTCTATCCAAGCACTCCAAAACATATTGCCATTTAAGTTAAATTGAAGTTAAACGGGGAGACTGATGGAGGCTGTATGCCCCCCCTCGTCATATTGTTGTGCAGGCTGCTCTGCATGCCAGTTAATTGCCTCGCCCCATGGGTAAATTCCCACTCCAAGCAGTCTCGTCAACCCGTGTGACACATTACCTACCTAGCGTGAATGAAAACTGAAGGTAATGAGCAATACTTTTCCTCATGTCAGCACACATTCATAAGCAGTCTGATAAAGCGGAAACCGGAACTGCACGCCGAGGCGATTTGGACCGCTCTCACAAACAGAACTGCTGCAGGAAAGTGTCAAACCCTTCCTCCCAAAGCTGGTGGTGCAGCGGTTTCTGCTATCACGCAGGCATGGAGACTCTTGGGGGTTCGTGAGCAGTGGCAGTGACAGGTAAGTCTCATGAGGGGAAGGGTCTCATGTTCATGCACTTGGATCCCGTGTGTATGTGTTGCACTTGGTGAAGGGATCATTTGGACAGCGAAACAAACACGTCCGGCTTCACTGCTTTAATAAAGATGCTCTATTAACTCAAGTGTAAACATATCTACCTACAACAGATAGCGAGGGGAACGTTTCTACTCAGCCAACAAAACCTCCTCTCTGGAGAACAGCTCTGAACAATCAATGAATTCTGATTAAATCGACAACAGCGTCACAGAGGCCGCCGCAAATGAGACGCTCCTGGTCTACGGGGTGGTGCGGCGTGATTCATGACAATCTTGAGAGCCATTCATCCCCCATCAGGAAGTCATCGTTCCCAAACCTCTGGGTCAGCCCCGTAATAAATATAGATGTTGACACACAGATTCTACCAGTCACAGGAGCAGACAATTCGTGTTGTGGGTGGACTGAATCTGGCCCCGTGTTCGCACCTGACACCCTCCAATTACATGTAACAGATGCTTGGCGCGTGCACACGCACATTAATACTCTGCGGCACGGAATGAAATCTCCATATCTGACACTGGGCTTTTCTCACCCCCCTCCCACCCCTCCACCTCTCCCTTTTGTTCTCTGGGTGTATGTGACCAGATGTGGCCCTACTACAAATTTAATAAAGATGCGGCAACGCAACTGTGTGTGTTTGCCTATGTGTGTGTGTGTGTGTTACTGCGGTTGAGAAACACTGCTAATGTAGTACGCATATATGAAACTATATGAGTGTCTGTGTAAGTGTATGGCTGGTGTGTGTTACACATGCATGTACTGATCTTATAGATGAGGTTCTCCAAAGCGCCTTATTAGCAGGCTCCATGTGTCAGTGGTTAATCCCTCGGTGTCTCAGGGGACGCTACCACCCCGCCCCCCGTCCCCGTCCCTCCTCCTCCCCCTGTCCTCCTGTCACCCCCTCATCACCACCTCCACAGATGGGTCCTTTTATTTCCCCACAGAATACTAATAATGGCCATTGAAGGATTCCAAAGGGGCTGGTTTACCCCCTTAACACCAGCACCGGGGCAGAATGGTGTAATGAAGCAAGTGGTGGCCGAGGGAGGGAAAAGGGAGGATCCTACGAATAAACCAACAACAGCCAGTGCAAACAAAGATTTTCTGCGTGGATGTTTAAGTGCTTTCTTTAGAAGTCATGAAGTGCTTATATGTTCACCGTGGAAGTCACCAAAGCATGTACAGACTTTATGATCTAAAGCCCCTGATAAACCGATCTCACAGGATCAGGAGTGAAATGACTGTGCTGTGATAAAACAAAGGATATTAAAGAGTTAACTTACATGTCAGGTAGCCATATGGTGGGAAAATATAGCTCCTATGATCAAACCAGAAGCACAGCCAACTGCAACCAGAAAGGAATAAAGAGGGGAAATGAGTCCACTACTACAGCTTCTAATTATAGACTAGAATTACCGGCTTGCAGTTGTATGACTCTGCCAACCAGTCAAGTTGCAGTTTACATCCATGTCTGTCCAGACTCACAATATATGTATATGTTGAAAGGAATTTAATAAAAATATAATAAGCGTATTTGCAGAAAATCATGAAAGCACATTGAAGCTGACCTCTGACCTTTTGGATATAAAAATCTCATCACTACATCATTTTATCCTATTTGACACTGGGGTGAAATTTTGTCCTAATTAGCGAATGAATCCTCAGAAGAAATTCCCTCTGAAAATGTAATGCCTGTGGACACAGCTGTCGCCGGTGTGTGAAAGCATAAAAAAACATTACTGAGCGTCTCAGTGATGCTGCAGTGTATAGCAAACACAGCCTGGAGTCAAGTCACTTGGTCTGTGAGGCACGGAAGGAAAGAGAAGGAAGAGAAGGAAGGGAAGACAGAGGATGAGGGAGAGCTTTTACACAGCTTAGTTGTCCCACTGCCAAACTGACTGCTACTAAATCTCCGTTGGACAAAGCTGTTTTCATGATTCCTGTAAAAACTCACAACACAAGCCAAAATTAAAGACACATAAACTGTCTCAGAAGAACATAAAAGAAACAAATGAAAGCTGCACAGAGTAACTTTGCATGCTGGCTGCTCCAGCTGGCAGGAATGAAGTTCAATACCAAGACGCTGCCGACAGCTGCTTGATTTTTTTTTTTTTTTTTTTTTGTCAAATGAGCACAATCTGCATTGTAGGCACAAAAGATGTGAAATTGACACCCCTCCCCACCACAAATTTAAAAACAGTTTAGGCAGTTACATGAATAAAAACCCACTGAGGATTGAGCCTAATCTTTTTCCGAAGGCCATGTCAGGTGTATTCAAATGTAGTCAGGTATACTCATATGCATCTGAAGCCTCTGACTTACATACAAACACAAAAAATCAGCCAATAATTGTTTATAAATGAAAACACAGTCCTAAGGTATATTCAGGAAGGGAAACCAAGATAAACTAGGTGTAAGTCAGATATATTCTTGTGCATCACAGTGTCTGACGGTCCAGGCGTAGATACCTCCAGCGTAGGAATTGATTTATAGTTCAGGGTCAGATGTCTTCCATTGATAGCCCACGAGACAGACATGTCTCATTATCAGGGTGTATTCCTGCTCTTATACACACATCAAAGCCACTGTGTTCACATTTTTTTTCTCATAGTTTTCCTTTAAATTCCTATAAATTCTTCCCAGTCTAATCGACTCCATCACGTCCAATTTCCACTGCTGTTAACAGTAGAATGAAATAATCATTAAACAACAACTTAAAGGAAAACAGCTCTGGGTAACTGTGAAGATGAATTAAATATCAACATGGTCACGGTGGGAGAGTGTTTCAATCTGTTTATTTCAAGAAACAGTGACTGGTGTGTAGAGTGTCACTGATAAAATGAAAGGTTATGTTCAGTTACCAGAGGCACCAGAGTAACATCAGAGAACTAACTCCTTTTACTAACACCTTTTAGCTTCACTGGATAAAATCTTCCAGTTTAGTATTCAGTCTGCAAGCACCGTCTCAGGTTTTAAATTGTCAGTCCCTCCAGGATTTCACAGGCTTTTCTTTGGGGTTGTTGTGGCCTAAAATGCCAGATTTCACAGTATCTTTTCTAAAAAACACTGTGATGAGTGTTGCAATGCTTTTAGGCATTTTTGTGCAATGAAATTGCAGGAGCAAGTGAAAATACATTTGTTTTTCGTATAATTTATAAAATATGACACCAAGCTTGATATTTTGAATAAAACTTTAACATTTCTTGAAACTTTTTCACACACACACAGTTTGTTAAGCAAACAGGCAAGCATGCCTCTGTCACTTTGTGATGTATACTATACTAACATTACCACTAACCATGAATATTTAATCTAACTCACCTTGATTCATTCAGCACTTGGGGATGCAACAGCCTCTGTAATGGTGATTTGCTTTGTCTGTTGTCCACACATTTTAGCTTTTCTCTGGTTGCATTTTGCAGTAGAGAAGTGTTTGTGTCTGCATCTGCGTCATGTCTGTTGCAGTGACTGGACAAAAGGGTAAGGTCCTGCAGAATTTGTGTTAATAGTTTTGATTGCAACATCCTGGAGGGACTGAATTGTGCCTCAACAGGCCTGTGAGAACAGTTATTTGATGTCTTTTGCTATAACCCAGATGATGTGATGCCATTAAGGTTGTCTAAGACTCCAAACTTATGACAGTAAGCCTGTGGTATAAACTGGGGGGGGGGGGGGGGGGGGGGGGGGGGTTGTGGTTTGAAAAAGGTGGATGTTTACCAGGCAGAAAAGGTTTAATGAAAAGTACTATCCAAATGTATTTTCGGAAATGTAGGTTTCAGTATTTTTGGAGCTTGATTCATACAGGGAAAGAGAAATCACGCTATCTTGCACTTTGCTGCTTCTATTTTGACAATTGTGCTTTTTAATCTGTCTTTCACATGTAGCTCAACATTTTGGAAGTAAAATATAAAATTGCTGTAGAACTACTTTAAAACACATTTTTAAGTACTTGCAGTTTTGCTTAACTAGAATGAAATTGCCCAGATTCATCTACGATTTCAAAATTTTTTGCTGGAGAACCAAAATATAAAAACATATTTTTTTGACTTTAAGCTGACATGTGACTCGAGGGTGATTTTCTTCAATAATGACATTTATTTTTCTATGATAGCCATGTGCTGTTGACTTCCCTTCAGACAGGTCCGTAAAAGTTCATTCATTCACTACGGAGGGTCTAAACATGCTTGGTGTGAGTGTATGTTGTCCTCCTGGCAGGTGTCGTCACTAGCTGAACTCTAACTGATACCCTGTCTTGGTGTATCTACGTTTGAGTATCCTAGTCCACTGTGTCAGAGGAAGTATGTGGCATCCTCTCAGTCCTCCAAGGGCCTGAATGCAATAGAGTGGGACATTTGTCTTTATGAATATTACATTCTTTCCTTCAGTCCAATCCTACATTATTGAACAGAATGCACTCTGGAAAACAGCCTTTGTGAGGTGCTTTGTAGATACTGCAAATTCTTTCCTTTCGGGTCCCTTTTTTTTCCCCCTTTCGGTGTAAAGAAGACTTCTGCATAGGCTTGAGAGATGGAAAGCGTGGTGGAATTCCTCCCTGCTGGCTACAGCACAGGCCAACTCGTCTGTCTGCAGAAGCAACAGATGGCCATGGTCTTGGGTTGCTAGGAAACTGGTAATCAAATACTTTAATTCAGATTGATTTGGGAATCTGAGGTTTATTAAAAGCAGGGTGAAGTCTTTTGTTATTCAGATGGCAAGATGTCTGATTTCTCCTCTTTATTTTGGTTGGTAAATATTTGATTGCCCTCAGAGTTGGATATGGACTTGGCATTGTAGTCCGAACAGACTGTGTGTGCACAAGGCTGTGAATGCAAATGATTGACAATGTCTGACTAAGAGTCACACAAGTATGAAAGGAGGGTGCAATAAAAACAGAAATATCCAAAAGATCTGCCAGTAAATTTAAGGTGGTGTTGGTTTGTGGGGTCGCTGACACCCTCTCCTTTTTCATGTATGTAGGATTATCTTGATTGCATTCAGGTCAATCAGCACATAATGAAACATATAATACATTAAAGATTAAAATGAGATTTAAAAAAAACAGCAAACTTTTTGTGTTTTGTTTCAATTTTATCTGGGCTTGGAAATAAAAGGAAATTCATCAGTGAACAAAATGTGTTGCCTCTGGGTTTATGCTTGATTTAGATGTTTTAAAGGGTGAATTTTAAAAGAAGAAAAAAAAACAGTCTTTTACAGATGAAAAGCTAAATTCATTAGTAATGAAACGCAGCCTTGTTAAATTTAATACACTCAAGGGTTTTGCTTCTGCAGCTTTATTTGGTCTGGTATGACAAAGCAGCTCACGGTGGCTAATGTAAGCTAATGTTAGAAAATGCTCTAACGTGCTGCTGAAGCAGTTTGCCACTGCAGCAGAGGTGATTTTCATCATCTATCCAACTCTGTTAATAAATCCATGTTGCTGTCCCGTTGCACACAGTCTCAAGCTGTGTATTGATGCGTTTTGAAAGCAATTCAATCACGACAATCTTGGAAAATTAAAAGAACTTTTATAGGCTATAAACACGAGAAATTATTGAAAATAAGAAAACATACAAGCTTTAATACCAGGATCTTACGATCAGTTTACAGGGAATCATTTTCATTTCATCTATTCTGATGCACCTTTTTCTACAGCAGGCTCTGTCTGGTCACTTCGACCTTTTCAGGAGCCTGATTCTGGCTCAGCGTTCCTGCCCTGAGAGGTGTAATGATATAAAGAAAATAAAAACATGAGAGAGCCAGAGTGAACGCATAAGATTGGCAGGCACAACAGTCTCCAGGTATTGACTGTTTTGAACCAACCAAAGCTTCTATCAGAGAGCAGATTTGTTGATTTGGCCAAAACCTGTGCAGGAACAGTTAAGCCTCCTGTGATGCTGCAGTGCTGCAGCTGGTTCCTTCGGTTAGTGGGACAGATTAGAGCTGATATAACATTTCCCTGTTGAGTTCATAAATAGATCCAAAGAGAAGAAAGACAAACCTAGAGGAAAAATATAGCTGCTGATTGTTTTATAAACGCACATTTGATGTGTTATTTTCTCTTTCATCTAAAAATAAAGGCAGGATGGTATTCCTCAGCTCTATTTTTTTTTTTTTTTTTTTTAGTAAGCATGGCAGACAGATGACTCATTTGGGAGGAAGGAGGAGAGGAGGTATATGTGAACATACGAGTGGTCGCATATGCAAATGCCACATGCCGAGACGGCACAGAGCTGAAGATACAGTCACATTTGTCTTCAGTCCAACAAAATCGCCTCATAGTCCACATCCAAAAAACAAGATGTCACAGGTCCGGTGTAGGTAACAGTGAAATACTGAGCAGAATGATCATAGACAGTAAACAGTCTCGTCTTCAGTGGGAGTCTGCCCGAGCAGCTGGAGCTCACAATGAAACCAGAAATGGCTTCAATGAAAGTGAATGAGAGACAGAATTAAGAGAACAAAGCACTGAACATATTTGTCTACACGCACCAGACACATAACCATATTTATTTGCATTATTATTTCTTGTAGAAAACAAAGGAGGTTAAGCTCCTTAAGAGCTAGAAACACCTCTGTTAACCATGTAAATCTAGTTAGCCCCATCTCCTCAAACGCCTGCCTCACTTATTCTAGAGGAAGGGTCCAAATCTCCGACATGATCTGGCAGGTACAGCTCTGATGCACATGATTTGCCTGACTATAATGAGATACAAGTGTATTGTCCACACTGTTACTGCAGACTGCAGCCTTATATTTGACAGTGCTGACCTTTAGGGCATGTTTAGTCTGACCAACATAGTCCAGTCCTCCCTGACATGGTGTGCTGTTACAAATGAGACAGTTAATTCTGTATTTTTGCCTTTGCACAGATGAAAAAAGCTTAGTTAGGTCACATCTACCTGCCAGAGGGCTGGACAACCAGGTCTCTTTTAGAGATCTGTATGTGTTAAAAAAGGAGAGAGAAGAGGTTCAGCTAATTAACATGGCAGTGCTTCACATGAATATGCTTTATTTTGCCTAAAATTCTGTGTGGAGCAGCAGAGACTTCAGGGAACCAAACTACAAGTCGCTCGGAGGCATCAGAAGTAGCCGACAGTGGAAACTATGCGACAGATTTACAAAGCGAGTAACTATTGTCTGTTAACCTCAAAAGAAATCCTTGCATCAAGTTCTTCACTTCTTTCCATGCAGAGCAAAGTAATGTATTCTAATTCTTTTCATAGCTTTTCCAGTTATTTGCAAAAAAACAAAACAAGAAACTTATATTTGTATTTCTTCGCCTGCTCAAGTTGACATTTTCAGACACATTCATTCACAGAGTAAAGATAAACAAGAAATACAGGGAGAGAGTGAAAGCTGGTGGCATGCAAGAAAGTCCCCCAGCCAGAATCAAACCGGGGATGCTGCCGTCGCATGTTACGCCACAGCGATGCTGCATTCTGGGAATATTTAAAGCTGCCTTTATATGTCTACATGTGCAGAAGCACCCTGGGGGATCAGATTACCACTACCCCTAAAAATGAGGCACAATTAATTGTAGGAATGAAACAGTGAACGTAGCAGCATTTCAGTTAATGTCAAAAGGTCAAATTTTTCATATGATAAAAACATGTTTTTATCTAAAAACGCTGAAAAATAAAAATGAAATACTTGATTTTAACCATTTCTAATATCCTTGTTTGAGAATTTCCTCTGAAGAGCTGGAGTTTGAGAGATTGGATTTTTTTTTTAACATATCTTATCTCCTAAGAATAGATATGAAAAGTTTTGTCTCAGGATGATTTCACTCTCATCAGAAACCATTAGACGGTATCAAAACCACATGTCAGATGTTTGTCTCTTCAGAGACGTCTCTCAGCGGCAACACGTCATCAACCTGGTGACACATCCAGTCCCCATCCACCCCATTCATGGACCAGTAATCCATGAGGCAGAGTTTCAAACCACACTGAAACTTTGGAATAAAACATGTCCTACAGATAAAACAACCGAGAGCCTCTTTGTAAATAGAGGACAAAATCTCCTCCCCCACGAATCTCTTTTCAAGCCCAGGATACTGCTCATAAATCTCACATTTATGAGCCATTGAGTAAACTTCAAAAAAGGGATGTTCAAATATGACGCACTTTTTGTGAAGCTCACAGGGTGTCTCTCACAGTGTCTCCAGTCCTATAAGAAAGAGCAAGCTAATAAAAAAGAAAAAATACCAAGCGAACTGAGGAAGGAGGAAGGTCACACTGCTGCAGGGGTCTCATGGCGGTTGGTACAAAGCAGTCTGAGATGACAGAGAAGTATAGTATATAAATACAGCATCACATAAGGGAATATCAGCACGAGTGTGTCATACATATGGCTGTGAGTGACCACAATGTTTACAGGAAAAGATTTTATTTTGCTGTGAGGTGTAGGCTATTGTAAAAGACTTATGGTGTTACATTACAGAGTGTAAACTTGAAAGGATTAGATGCTTAATTTATAATGATAAAACTGAATAAGTTCGATGTTTGACGGTCAGCTCGCTCTCATTGGCTATTGCGGATTTATGCTCAGTATTCTCTCGCTGTTCCTTTCACACTATATGGTAAATGACTACGGTAAACCCCTCACACTACGGGATCCTTTAGGCAGATAATCGGTTCAGACCAGCTCTGAATCGTAAGCGACCCCGCGATCTTCAGCAGGGGCGAAATGGAACCAAAATCTGCCCAATTATCCTTTAGTGTGGGGCCAGAATAAGTTGCTCATTAAGCACAAGCTCATTATCATGTGAGACATTTGTACTTTTGTTGTATAAGTTGTGAAACAAGTCCGGATGTAGTCTGTTCTGTCTAACCTTGCTGTTCCTCTCTGAGTTCTAACAATATCTCAGGAGTTTCTTTTAAACTAATTGCCTGAGGAGCACAAATATAAATTGACATTCTTTCCCAAAATATTGTTATGTTCACTGAAGAAGACGTTTCTTTTTTTTTTTATGCTGCTCATTTTAGTGAGGATAAGTTTGTTAAATTGGTCTCTCCATTCATCTAGACAGATTTTGAAATACTGCTGAATAGTAAAGGAACTGCAGAAAACACATGATAAGCCTCATTCTCTTCTTCTTCTTCTTTGACGGGCTCAGCAAAAGTAAAATACAAAAGCAAGAGAGACTACTGTGAGTAGGGGCAGAGACAAACTGTCCTTAAACATTAGTCACTTTAGGTGTGGAGAGGAAGAACTGACTAAACTGGTTGCTTGGTACACCTGTCTCCAAGAATCAGCAATCGAGATCCCGGAAACAAACGTGGTATATGGGACACATGACAAATTAATGGCAAAAACCTAAATAAATAATCGGAGAAATGTAACTAATGCAGATGCTGCCATACAGGGTGCTGCAAAGGCTATGGGCTTGTTAAAATATGATGAAGGTTATAGCCTTTGTAGTCTGATTTCAACCAAATCTAACACTTGAGGGAGATTTGGACTGAAGCATTCAAATACATTCTCTACTGCCATCATTAAAACACCAGATGAGGGAATATCTTTTGAAAGAACTGTATTCATCCCTCTGGAAGACTCCCAGCAACTTGAAGAATCTATATGAAGGAACGTTAGAGGAAAAGCCAACATAAAGTGTCTCACTAAGGTGCTGGGCCACCATAAGCTGCCAAAACAGCTTCAATTTATCTCCCATCTGTATGTACTGGGAGGGAGATCAACAGCTGAGGCAAATGATAAGGCTGATGAGCTCAGGTAAACTAGTACCCAGGACAGATCCGGAATCAGCACTCACACATTTATCATCAGACCGGATGAGTACCATTAGATAGCAGCTTGTTCATCACTGTCCCTCTTCTTGATGGCTAAACTTTAAAGATGCATTGCTTGTCTGGTAGCCAAAGACACGACTTCCAATGACTGCTAATGATGCTCTGTGTCTGTTGGATTTGTAAACAGGCACCTGTTTACTCATATTTTAACCATAAAAATTCTATGAGATCATAGTACGTCAGATATGTTTGTGCAAAGTTCAGTTTGCTGTCGAGTTCTGGCCCAAAGTGGCTAAAAAAAACACCTCATGCTAGTTCATGCTCGTGTTTGCTTCCTCGGTTCCATTACAAATCAGTGTTTGCTCTTTTTAAGCATTACTCTCTAAACAAAGGAGGCACACAAATCATGCCTAATTTAAAATGAACAGACAGGTGGCCTGCACCAAAACACACTGGTGCAGCAGGAACAACCACGAAGCAGACAAATGTGACATTCTGCATGACTATTCCCTCTAAATATGGCTGATTCATGCAACACCACTTAACTTTTTGCAAAAAAAGTTTGTAATCTGGTTATAGTTTTTTAGCAGTAACTAAAACAGCGTCCGCTGAGACGGGCCGTCTGCTTGATGCTGCACACGCTATTAATTTAGACGCACAGCTGTTTCATCTGCCCATCTGTTTGAGCTGGCACTGTACTACTGACAGCGCTACGTTGTGCCATGTGAATCAGATTCATTGTTCTCCCTATGAATCTTGGGACTCGCCATTAGTTCTTGTCAGCCAAGTCGTGATTGCCTGAATGCATCCAGCACTGGGAAGCAAACTTCTGGGATCTTTATGTGTCCTCTGTCATTCTGTCTTTGAAGTGTACTTCAGCCACTGACTATCACATCTAACCGGTCATCGAGGACACAGATGATTGAACACTGAGAGAGAAGTTAGAGCTCTAGTTGCAGGACAGCATATGGCGCATGCCGCAGAGGGGCTTGTGGCAGTAAATTGACATTTTCATTCCACAAACAAAGGGTTTTTCTTTTGTTCTGTATTTTGCCGACTCACCGCGAACGCCGCTGGAGTGGGAGGAGAGCCACAATAGGGGGTGTGCCGGTTACGATCAAGACGACACGGTGCAATTTTGTTTTCGAGGGCCACTGGGAGCTGAACTCAGGTCAGGTCAGGGGCACATGTTTTATTACTTCATCACATGTTTTACATGACATAAAACCCCCTGCCAGTCTACATCCAGCTGTGCATTTCATACGCCACTGACATTACTTGCCACGCTATAGGGCATTTTTGTGTATTCCCTTCTTGTTCTGGTCTTGATCAGATCCCAACCGACGCTGGATTTTTTGAGGGTAATAAAAACAAAATATTAGGCCCGCAACTACGATCATTTTCATTATCGATTCATCTTCAGATTGTTTCTTGATTAATCAATGATTTGTTTTAGTTTAGAAATATTTAAAATTTGTGAAAAGTGGCATTTGCCGCTCCTGAAAGCCCATGGTAAAAGCAACACATTCTCACATTTAATAAGATGAAGGCAAAGAAATTATCACACAACATAACAAAAATACCGTTGATGAAGGTCCTTTAAATGAGTTTTTGAAGAATTGTGATTTTCAAAAAGGGTGTGAAGCCATAATCTACTGAGCGGAACATTTTAGAATTAAAAAATAATCCCATCAGCGCTCTCTAGTGAATAAACCATGTAAAACATATTTAAGTTAATGATCAGTCAGCAAACATGAAAATTACAATATGTCTGTGATAAGCTACAGTAATATTGATGGATATCGGTCAGGCTCCAGACTCGATGGCGAGGTTTTGTATTTTTCTAAAAATAACTGTATGTACCTTCTGATTTTCAGCCTGGACATTGAACATCCTCCTCTCTTGTCTAGCTCTATTTCTTTTGTGTGTGTGTGTGTGTTTTTGTTGTTGTTTTGTTTTTTGATTTGGGGTGGGTGGGCTGAATAAAAGTCTGACAACCTGTCGATAGATATGAATCACTGTATCATTGTATGGTGCCAGCAGGTGTCCAAATAACAACAGATGGCAGACATGGATACCTCTTCAAAGCCGGATGACCAGTGGGAACAGCATGAGCCTGACTGGATTCTGCACAACGCTGATTCACTATTACATGAGTCATATCAGTGGACTGGAAGAAGAGCAACAAGGCTCCAAACATTGTTTTTTTGCTGTTGTTTTTTTTCATATAATCAATAAGAACAAATAACCGGAGAAGCTTACAGTGCTGTGATTCCTGTCAGGGACAGATCTCATAATTTGATGCGACAGAAAAGATCTGCGTGTGCTTCTTAACTTGTCAGAACACTAAAAAAAAAGGATCGGCATATTTTTACCTGTAGATCTTATTTTGTAATCACCCACCCGAGCTTCCAAGTTCTCGGTGGAAGAATTTCTGTTTTGTCAGAAAGTAACTCTGCCCAGAGCTTCTGATTAATTGCATTGTTATCAGTAAGTCAGAGCATGAAGAAAGAGAGTGGACGGGATAACAAGGTCTGCACTACTGAGAACCATGGTGATGATGACGGTCGGGGATGAACGGCAGCGAGAAAAGTCATTATCAGCAGCAACATTTAGATTGTGCCTCATTTAAAAGAGTTTTTCCTCACATGCAGGAAACTGTATGTCTGTACTGATTTGTGCTGTAATTGAGCTCATGTGAACGTCTCTTTCTGATGTGTGGTCTGCATGTGCGGTATATTTATAGTACAACGCCCTGTTTGTTCTTATCTCTTCCACCATCTCCGTTTGCGCTTCTGTCCATGCATTTCCGCCTGCACGTTGTCCACATGTGTAGGCGTGTTAAGTCCCCGTATAATATTAACAGGAATCCAAGGGAGCAGGTCGATAAAGCCCCTGCCCACCAGTGTCCCCCTGAAGTCCTACACACCGTCTCCCAGCTTTGCCCTCCTATAGTCGTCTATGGTAAACACATCCTTAATCATGCTGGGGGTGGTTCTGGGAAGCCAAGTATGCAGTCAGTGAACTGCTGACCTCTGCGGACTAGCCAGCTTCTTTCATCTCGGAGTTTGTACTTTTTCTCCCCCCAAAAGTGTAATGTAGAATACATCGTTCATGTCGCATGCATCACAGAGACGAGTGAATTTCAAAGAGCTAGGTGAATGTAGCTGAGGCGAATGTAGATCCTTCAAGGGGAACTTTAAAGCGAACATAAATCCTGTTATTTCATTGCCTTTTCATGATGGTACAGAAGGTAAAGATGTGAGCTCTAAAATGTGAAAGTACATTTACTTTAAACATCGTGCAATTTTAAGGTACTTGCATTTGAAGACTTGCATTTTCTGTTACATTACACTACGACTCCACTGCATTTCACAGGGTAACACTGTACTTTTTACTCTTCTACATTTATTTGACAGCTTTGGTTACTACTGACAATATGTCTGCACTGTGGTAATGTTATTTCTACTGAAGTAAAAGGCCTGAGTATTTCTTTGATCACAGCTTTTTGGCTTGTGATCTCTTACAAACCATGTCTGGCTTTGGAAACTTGTCACATTTCACATGTATGATTTCTCAGCAGTGAATCATCTCACAACTCATTCATGTCATTATCTTTCTAAAAAATCTTATATAAAATAGAACTAGCTCCACCTTGAGCAGCTCAGTAAAATGCTAACAACCTAATAATGTCATAATAATGTAACGATCAATTCTGCAGAACCAGGACTTTTACTTTTCATACATTAAGCACATTAAGCTGATAATACTTCTGTGCTTATGCAAGATTTTTAAATGCATGACTTTTAATTGAGTCTTTTTACACTGTGGTACTGGTGCATTCACAGCGGTAAAGGATCTGAGTACACTGCCTGTTTGTTCATATTTGTTTGTGCATCTGCAGCGGTATTGACAAGCTGAAGTGTGTCCTCTCCGTGAGCCGAACATCTGTGCTGATGTAGAGATCCTGTTAAGCTTCAGTAAGCCCGGCGATGTGTCGTCACCCAAACCCCTCTCCCACTTAAGCCCTTGAGCTAGAAATTCAGAGAACTCACTGATCACAAAAACTCCAAAAAAATCAGACTTCCAAACACAGACAGAAAAAGGTGACGGCAAAATGAGAAACTCAAATATTGAGTTGACTCATTACCTGTTACACGTAGGCAATATAATCAGCACAAAACTGCAAAGAAGCCTGGTGCAGGAAAATGTGAAATGAAGGTGATTGTAACCAATAACAGCTCTCCAAGCTCCTGATGTATGCAAAATAGAGAGATAGAAGATAATGAAAGATTAATGAGTAAATCTCTGCCCATGAATATTTGAGGAGGGGAAGTCTGTTTAATACATGATCACCCTGTGAAAGGCTTCCTGTACATGCCACCGCCTCATTCGCCGATTCAGAGAGGATGCTTATTAGATTTTCAGGTGGATGGCATTTTCATTGCCCTACTCTCCAATGAGCCTCTTTCATAAATCATTTTATATCACTTTATATGTGGGTTTTATACCCAGTCACAATATATACAGAAGGAAAAAAAAACTGTCCTTACACTTTAGAAAAACAGAGGATGATTAATGGTGCTTCTTGGTGGTATTTCATGGCTTTCTCGCTTAGACTTTCGTAATACACAAACATATTATTAATAAAAATGTGCTGTAGTCATACATGTTTTCACAGTGTGATGAGAATGGTTCATCTGCACATTCTCTTCCTCTATGCACCACACACACACGAAGCCATCATTTGATCATTTGCATCCAAAATTACTTTCACACTATTGATTCCTGAGCTTTGAGGGCCACACTTGACATAGCATAGCTCTGTAGCTCATAGCTCTAACTGCTTTTGTGACTGACACACAGAGAGGGATCAATGGATTAGTTTCCATGAGATGGGTGTTCTTGGGGGCCGTAGACGTGCCTGTACATGCTAAGAGTGGGATTACAGAGAGGCAGACAGGAGCCCTCCGGTCCGACGGGCGCCTGCCGGCCCATCTCACGACTCGAGATGGTGACAAATGGAGAACGCTGCCAGCAGAGTGCTCTCACATCTCCAACTCAATCACACTGAGTCAACAGAGGAACTCACACTGTCAATCAGGCTCACCCATTTATGTAAACGCGCAAATCGGCAAACATCAGCATACACAGTCACATCAGTATTTGCCTACTTTTACATCAGAGTTTCATGCATGCCTTCGTTTCCTGGAGCATTGCCTCTGTTGTGTATGTGTGTGCCTGTGGAACGCCGTGTCTCCATTCGGCTTTGCCGTATTTCTGTTATGACGTTAGACTGGCAAAAAAAATCTCTATGATGGAGGATCAGCCATATTCCTTACAGCCACAATCTCTATCAAACCTAAGTGTCGCCCAGACTTTGAGAAACATGATGTATGAAGGACACACGTTTTTCATTTTTCCATCACATCCGTTACCGCGTTCAGATTATGTAATTACCCAATGATGCACATAGACATATTTTATCCAAGCTGGTGGTTAGATTTCTCTCTGACAAAGCCTTAGGAGGGTGTTTCACCATGAAAGATATTTATAGTACAGGAGGGAGCTGTGTTTTTTTTTTTTTTTTTTTTGTTGCCTGTACAAGGGAAACCCAAAGCTATGAAGATGATGAATGGCTTTAATGAACATATTGCATAAATGCAATACCAGAGGGGAAACTGGGCGAAAATAACATTAAGCAAAATCTGATCTTCCACACACATGCACACGCGAACAGAAGATTTAGCACACATGTACTGTACATCCATGACTTCATGCACACAAAATATCCATTTACCCTCACACATCTCACCACCCCAGCATAATGCCACCTCCACACACTTGTACATTCTCATTTATGATCCCTGTGTTCAACTTCATAATCACAGCAGCTGGTGGAGCAGCGGTGACAGCAGATGTAAGCGGTGCAGAGAGTCTTTCCCCCCTTCTTTGCATGTCATCAAAGTGGTGGTCGGGACTTCCGATTCCCCCGTCTCCATAGCAGAGTATGAATAATGCAGCAGTGCGGGGTTGCCTGCCTGACAGAATGACTTGATAAAAACAGCTGGGGGAGACCGTGGGAGACGTCACAACACTGAAAAAGAACTGCAGCAGCTAAATATAAGCTCTGCCAAAGTCCCAGTAGCTTCTTCCATTCAGGGAGCAAGAAAAAAACAACATAAGTATGTGTGTGCTCATCTAAGAATCTGGTCTTGGCAACTATATTTGAGAGTATATGAATATGTGTTTGCGTGTTGGAAGTGTTCTCCACCTCTGTGCCAATGCACACACCTGGAGTGATCTGCAGGATGTGTATAAACATGCCAGAGGCAGGTGCGGTGCACCACTGAGACCTTCAGGAACAAAATGTTGAGAGCGGTTCTCCTCATAATGCGGACTAAGAGGCTATCCCCATTTTACCAGCCAATAGGGTGCAGAGAAAGCATAACAGCTCATTTAGTTAGAAGAACTACTGAGTTATTAAACAGATGAATCTCCGGGATTGTCTGTTTAATGGATTTGGTGATACTCAAAGCAACCTCTGGTCACATCTACCGCATTTTCAGAGCATCAATCCCATTCAAAACTAACAGTGTTGTACCAGTTGTGGGGTGCATCCATATGCCTTTTAGCATTTAGCCTATAAGAAATTCATTTGAACAGGAAGAGGAATTTCAAGAAGATTGAGACAGGGGAGTATTAGCTTTTCCAAGAAGTCTTCTATGTACGTACTCATCTAATCTCATCTAATATCCTCTCTCTCTCTTTCTCCATCCTCCACTATCCTATCACTCTCCAAAAAAAGGAAAAAAAAAACACCAGTGCACATATATGTCACTTCATGCACCTGAAATCTTGTAGCCAAGGCTTTTCCTTGATCCACTGTGGCTTTGTTTGCGCCTCATTTGTACGCCACTTTTATCGCCTCTTCAGTTTCACACTTAACATGCATCGTGTCCTGTGGTTGCTTATTTTCATGAATGGCAGACAAACCAAGCAATAACACCACAAATTAAATTCATGTTAGTGTAATTTTTCTTATCTTCTGCTTTCAATCATTTCATAATTACACACATTTCTACTGATGCAGGAATATCTTACTATTCAGTGATGAAATGTCATCTTTATTAATTTTTTCCCTTACGGGAATTATTTAGAAATTTCACAGTGGATCCAATCTTCTTTCAATTACACACTATACTTAAAATACATTGCAAGTGCCTAACTAAAGACCTAAAGCTTACCTTAAGTACAAAAAAAAATCTATCTGAGATCTAATTAAGGTTTTTCGTCACCCTCGCCCTCAGGTATAATGACATTACTCTTGCCAAACAGGAGTGACATTTCCCCTCACGGATGCCCTTGTCAGGCTCCATGCTTAAAAGGTGCAATGGCACGACTTGCTGTGACAATAGGTAACAGATACTCTTTAATTTGCCAGGAGCAAATTGTACTCACTTAAGTGTGACTCCTTTTCAATGGCATCAGTTTTTCAGTCTATTAGTCACTCCGTTATCAGCAGTAGAGCCTGTCTGTGAGGAGCTTTAGACCAGCACACTGACAGTGGAGCTGATAACACACGACCTGCAGCTTTGTCAGTACAGACAATGCTAAAGAATTGGCTAGAGAACCATTGTGCATGTATGGAGGTTTTACATGCATTGTGATCTCAGAGAAATCAGTGGTTGAACACTGCACTTCAAGCGCAGGCACTGATAGGTTAATTGGACTGTGTTGAAAAGTGTGGTTTAGTGAAACCCAACCCATCTATAATGATTTAAACAATGCATGTCTGCTGAAGATTAAGACAACCATAGTCCTGCCTCCTCCTTTCCCAGCTAGCCTCACATTTACTATCCTACTGTGTTTTCTTCAGACTGTTTTACGTTGCTCTTTCTGAAAAGCACCAGGTTTTCATGTTCCAAGCTAAATGAGTATCTATAAATCTGAGGGGTGAAATAAGTTGTAAACACAACACTGGAATAATTTCACAAATGTCTAACATGTTAACAAACACTTGCTTATCGAACCGACACAGAGCAACATTATCATTCATTTGGGGTTGTGTTTCTGTCACCCCAATGAATATAAGTCTAATATTCTCTCTCCCTTTTGCTTCTGTTTTGATCTTAACAAACTCCTGAGGAAAATATCTGGCTCTTTAGCTACTAAATGCTTCACTTTGTTCACCATTTAGTCGCTAACAGTGTCTGTCTGCTGTTTGGTGCTGGGCAGGTAGTGTAGCCCTCTGAAGACCAGGTTTATTTTGGTCAATTTATCCAACTTTCTGCATTAATTTCACTAACGCTTTATAAAATGTCCTCTCTCAAAATGCATGGCATGATTTTTTTAAAAGTACAAAATCAGAGACTCATTTGTAATAGTAAAGCTGTAAAAACAAAACAATGACAGCTGAAAGACTATAAAATGCTCTGTAGAGCTGAGAGGGACCGCAACCTCTTCAACACAGACATTTCATAGACTGTTGATATAAAAATTGTTGATTAGCGTAGCTTTAGGATCATGGTTAAGTCGATCTGTAATTGCCAGTTCTACGACATAGTTTCAAAGGTTAATAATTAATTACTAATCTGTTTTACTTACTTTTGTTTTGGGCTAATAATGAGGACTTTGCCTTTTCTTTAGTCTGTTCAGTACTACACAAAGTGCAATTGTGTTGTGTTTATCCATTTGGAAGCTCTCAGCCTTTTTTTGTGAGAAACCACCACTCACCTGTCCCCTCCCTCAAACCGCCCCACAAAGTGCTTGATATCATGCTAAAGATCAGAGCACATGGAGCACATGGAAAATCTGCCACTCTTTTGAATAACACAAGACATTTGTAATGCATGAGACGAATGTGCTGCGAAAGGCATTTACTCAAAGGTCAGCCCAAGTGTCACAAATCCACATTTCACTGAGCCACCTTGACTGAAATATCTTCAGCAGACTTTAATTGAAATCTTGAAGAACTTGATGAAATGAGTACAAAGGTGACCTATGCAGCAGTCCTATTCTGGTCCTATTACTTATTCAGAGATACGGCTGCTTATAAATAGAAGCACATCACAACCTGGCACCCTATTGTCACGGCAGCGACAATCAAAAGAGGCAAGCTAGTAAAGTTAAAATAAAAAGTGTCTGACATTGCCATGGTGATTCTGGCTTCATAACTGTGTAATTGGAAAACGATGCATAATCTAAAAGTCAGACAGAGTTATTTCTGTTATATGGGTGAACAATAAATCACAGTTCAGCTTTTGAAATAACTTAGTTCTTTACAGTTACCAGTTTCAATTTATGACATTCCACAGTTTTTAATTTAGTAAACATATGCATTTGTTGCAACATGTATTTGCTTTCTTTATATAAAGACGGCCATTTATCTGTTTGAATTAATAACATGCAGTGAGGTTAGTGTTGGAGCGTGCACTTCGCATTTTCCTCCCAGATAAAACACCTCTATGGGGAAATAATTAGTGTAAAAATCAACCTTCAGATTACTTCGGGGCCTGTTTTGGTCTCAAATGGCTCTCCATTAGAATTGAATTCCAATACATGCAGGTTATATTCATTCATCTCTGGGTATATGATCTTGGTTATGAAGCAGGTTACCAGAGGTATAATAACCATTTAAACCTTATGATGTACAGTCCAGCGTAAGGCTTGTGTACGATTGAGTATTTCTCTGAGGCTGACAGAAATTAGAGTTAGCCAATAAACAGCTACCAGTAATAGCATGTTAACATTTATTCATGTACAGACACAGACAGCCCTGTGTTGAAAAAATAAAAGGGGCTGCATTGGTGTGGGTGTGTTGCTACAGGTGAAAAGATAAAAGATGATCCCAGATGTCCAGTTTGAGAGATACATTTAAGATCTATCAGACAACAAAACACTTCAAAGCAGTTTAAACGAGACAAAATTTTACATGTCTGGAAAATTACAGGTCTCTACTTAAACATCACCTCCATCTTTTTCTTCTTTTTCTCCCCACAAACCAAAAATAGACGTGATGCAAAAAACGTGGCTCTTCAAAAATATGTTTTTAGAAAAACTAAACTCAGTCCATATTTGGCAACATTAGCTAAGAACAAATGGCACCATCAGGACTCTGGTGTTAACATTATTGTTAATTGCATCATAATTATCGCATCTTTAATGTGGAGCAGTAAAGCCTGGCTGATAAGCAGTCCTTTAAACCAATCCACCTGACTGAACACGTGTATCCCAAGTTGCATTGTGGCAGGTTTTTTTTTTTTGTTGTTGATGGACAATCCTGTGTGCATGTGTGTGTCTTTTGCCAGCATCCTCAACTTCGGGACCTCAGGTGTGCTATGACAGTGATCTCACTGAAATGAATGAGGAGGCTACTGTCTTTGGTGTAGTGCTATTATTATCGTTCTGAACATGGCCTCAGGGTAACTTTGACCTCCACTGTGAACAAACTACAGTGGAGAGGACTGAGCACAAAAACAACCCTGCAGAACAAAAAAAAAACAAAAAAAAAAAAACAAAGACAAAATAGATGTTCCCAATATTTCACTGGAGGCTGCAGCAGTCAAAGTCACGGTTGGTTTTTTTTTTAGGATACAAAACTGGATGACATGCTGTGTGGCAGAAACTAGCTCTTTGGAAAAAAAAAAAAAAGTCTGACATTGTGTAGTGTGATACAGTGTAAACCTACAGCACAACAGCCTGTCATGAGTTATTGCTTAAGTATATACAGTGGGTAAAGCCAACCCACAGCCATGCACAACAGAGTACACATGAAATATACTGACCTATTTCCTGTTTGTTTTTCCACAGGGTCAAGTACATGCTCCAGTCAAGTAACATGGTTAACACTGTTTGCTCCCATTCTCTTGGTTGCATAATCGTCTCCACTTTCCATCACAACATACTGTGCAGAGCCGTACACTACATTCCCTGAGTCTTTTTTTTTTTTTTTGGGGTTACATATTAATTCAATATTTGTATATTCATATTTTATAACGCACGTAATCTTGGGTGCAGTGAAAAGGCCCTCAAGATAAATTTGTTCCAGTTCATTTGACTTGTTCGCTGTGCACTGAACTCTGCTGAGTGCGTGTGTGTGCTAAAGAGACAGAAAGAAAAGAGGGGTGAAAAAGGAAAAAAAAAAAAATGAATCCAGCTGTCACAGGAGACCACTAATGTGAGGTGTTCTCCTCCTAACATCCATACATGATGATTCACATGTTAACGCTCACCTGCAGGCAATCCCTGAGCTTCCTCTCTACTTCCACCACCATCCCTCACTCTAATGCGCACCATTTGTTTTATTGCAACCTCTCAATTATTCAGTACCGTCAGCTGAATCCATACGTGTATATGTATGTGTACACGTGTGCATCTTGCAGCTTGCGTATGTGTATACCTCTGCGCCTGTGTGCGAGCGGATACAATATGTGTGTGTGTGTGTGTGTGGCAGACAAAGAATCAAAGGAAAAGTGAGAAATTGAATGGCGATGGTACACTAGGGTTGCATTCCCATTCTTGGCTGTGCAGTTGAAGGAAAAAAATATTTATTCCACTGCTGTTTATTTTTCTCCATGTATGAGAAGCAAATGTGGACCTCATCTGGCCCCTGTGTGCTGAAACACACTACTATAAAGTCATGCCTTCAATTACAGGATTCTCCATTTCAAACATGTGCTACACCTTCCTCAGGAAACAACAGAACCGACTGAGGGGTGGGGAATATAAAATGGCACACAGCACACTGAGCAGGCAGCTGCTTCAAGGTTAGAGAAGAGTATCTGATCAGAGAGGATGCTGGTTTGAATCCCAGAACCAGTTAGGGAAGTCTGGGTGGAAAAGTGAAAACTGTTCTTCAAATCTTGAAATATCAAAGCTGCAATATTCAATTTGTTCATGTAAACAAAACATAAAATGACTTTGTATTGTGAAAGTGGTCACTTGACATGAAAACATTATGATCCAAATCTGCATTACCCCTCAGCTCTACAGAGAGTTAAAGTGTCTTTAGGCTCACTGTTTCGTCAGTCTTGTTACGTCCACAGCACTAAACAGCGGACAGACAAAGTTAGCGACTGGCTCGTGAACATAGTGGAACTTTTGGCAGCTAAATAGTTTTAAAACAGTTTTCCTTAGGATGTGGTAGAGACCAAAAACAGAGCTAAAAGGAAAGAGAATAATGGACTTACATTAGCCGAGTGGCCAGAACCTCAGTGTGAAAGTGCTGTGTATATATGGGCCAGTTTGCAAAAACACACATACATGCACGCACGCACGCACACACACACACACAAACTAACTTCCACGCACAGGTCCATGTGCACTGCTAACTACTACCTGGAGTGAGCCAACACTATATTCAGCTGTGCAAATCCTGAGACTGTGAAAAACCCATAAAAAAACTATCCTAAATTATTAAACATAAACTAAATACTTTGGATGAGTATTTGAATGGGAGCCACCAGAGACACTTTAACTTTAGTACAGCAGTAGAACTTCTACTGTGGTGTTTCTAACATGGTTTACTTTCACTTAATCTCTGGTTGGGACATTGCAGGCAATTTTGCAAATCACTGAGTAGAACTGCTTTCTGCATATCTTCCTTCCAGTTGATAATCTATTCTTGGATGTCTTTTACCATAATGCTTTAATTGTGTGAACAAAGACTTTAACAATAAATTCACCAGATATATCAAATCACATATATCCCGATATAAGATTTTATCCATATTTCCTGCCACAAAGAGCAAAGCACAACAGCAAAGAAATTGGTGAGAATGTTAAAATTCCTGTTTGCTCCAGTATAAGCTCAGACCTGTGTTCATGACCAATACGAGATCATTTCAGACTGAGAGACAGACACAAACATCTGCATACGTGGTGGTACATCACCTCCCACTACAGTACATGCAGCAGATCCCAAACAGGAGGCATCTGGCTGCTAAGCTGAATGCACAGCCTTATTCTTATATTTTCAGCAAATGGCTCATCAATTATTTAGCCCCAGCGCTATTTATGGGCCAAATGCTCTGCCTTCAAATATGTATGATGTGTCTATAAAAGATATGATGTCTCCTCGCCTCTGTTTGAGTGGCAGAATCATGTGACAGCAGGCCACAATGGGAAAGAAAACACAAATAGCACAAGACAAGAGTGAGGTCTGTGTGTCAGGATCTTAGTTTATTTCTGGGGGAAGTGTCTTGGCTTGCGTGACCTGAGCACAGGGCGCTGATGGAGCTAATGCTGCAGACATGGTCTGTAATATTCTGAAAAGCTGGAGTGCACAAGAAACCTTCACTGAACCAGCTGGGTGACACAGGCACATTATATTTGAGGGGGGGGTTTAGCACAGAGTGGGAGGATTATCTGTGGAGATTAGTGTATATTCAGAAATGTGGGTGTTTTTAATGCAGTGCCACACTAAATTCTATCAAGGGGGCAGAGAACAATGCATGTCTTAGCAATTTGAAACATTACCATATTTTCTTTCTTTTTTCTACACAGGAGAAGATTCAGAATATAATATTATCATGAGATTATCATGAGATTATCACTTTCTTGTTAATGGATTATCACACTTTGAACTTTTACAAATAGATGTCTGAGATTAAAAAGATTTTTTTTTGTCCTCACCACAATGTTGTTACAAACCACACAGTCATTAAATACATTTTCATTTCGTTTGTTTACTCTGTATTGCTGATTGGTAAAACACAACACCACTGCTGGTCCCCAGTGGTGTGATAAAATTTATCCCACCCACAAAATGTTGACTTTCATTTTTTCTCTCAGTAAGAAAATAACAATATTTCGGTTAGTTTGGATTACTTTCCTGGCTTTTTTTAAAACGGTGAAGCAATGTTTTAAAATCTCATAATGTAGCAAAAAACAAATGCAGGACATAAAAGCAGCCTATAAAGTTGTTTTGTTTGAAAAACGGCTCATGTGTGATCTTATTTTTCTCAAACCGTTAGAGACAAGTTGTCATGCTATTTAGGAGCGTTCCTTTTTTTTTTTTTTTTTTTTTTAATAAAGAACACTTCCCCAGTGACTATCTTCTAAGCCAATATTTTATAAAACATGGTGAAATATCTCCTTCTTGGGAAGTTATGCTTTGTAAACTTCAAGTAGCGGCAACAGCAGTTGATTGGTATGAATATGGGAAGAATACGAAGGCTTGTTAACACAATGTGCAATAGGCAACAATATCAAAAACAGCTAAACAGAGAAAGGAAAGGAACAAACATCCACATTTTAATAGTAGAAAATCAAACAACAACTCTAAACCTACTCTGGCCTCCCTTCACTTGACCATTACCAATGATTTGGAAAGTGATCTGCTGCAAGTGTGGTGCAAAAACACCACAGCAATGACCACTTACCACCACTTGTGATGCTAAAATCAATCTAACATCGGCCCGGATTTCCACTTTGCTGTAAAGCTTTTCTCACTTCCTCAGCAATAATAACTCCTTGCTGTGTGCAGTTATCTCACACCCACCTACAGTATGTATTAATATTCACAGTGATTACGTCACATATCGGGCACTCACATGTGAGTGTCAGAGGAATATTATTAGTAATTTTACCTGTTTTTCATACAATTACACTCCATCGTGGTATCCACTTTTTCATTTTGATAAATGATGCAATGATCTGATTTCTTTAAAAAAAAAAAAGAAAGTTGAGAGTTGATTTCAGTTTAGTCACAATGGCGTCACTGTCATGTGAACCGTCAGGCTTGGCTATCACACTATTAACGCAGATAATAGTACAGTCATATGTCAAGTTGATAATGTGAAAATATTCCAGAGAGAAAGTCATAGGAAGTAATGACTTCCATTTCCTGTTTTCCTGCATCAGTAAACATGACCTGAGCTGCACCACAAGGACAGAAACAGTCTGCCTCATGACTCTGAGTAGGTGTATAAGATATTGAGTCATCCACAAGTCCATCTGAAAATGCCTGACCAGGTTTCTCCACTCCCCATCCAGAGGCTCCATCTGTGGGCCCTGTGGGCCAACTGATGGCCTCTCTCACGCTCCTTCAGCCCAAGCTGCTCAGGCACGATGCTCTAGTCATAATCCTTCCCCTGCCAACTCAGCCAGGCGGCCATCTCTTCCTCTCTCTTTAGAGCTTCTACTCTTCTGCTTGTTTGCCTGACTTCCTGCATGCCTGCATCCCAAGCCTGGAAACCCAGCTAAGGACAGACATCGGTTAACGCCATTGCAAACCCACACGAACCCAGCCCCTACAGCGCAAACATTTGGAGGACAACACGCACCTGTCTAACTCTGTGCACCTCAGAGCATGTGAATGGCAGTGTGAAATGGGAAATGAAGGAAAAAGCACGGTGTGTGCTGAAAGTATGGGCTTCTGCTACAAGCTGGTAATTGGGAAAAGGAGGGGAAGCCTTTTTTTGAGCTTTGCACCTATCACGCTATAATGTGAACATACTGTGGCATTGCATAAGGTTGTGTCCTCATTAAGGGCTAAAAATAAGCCTGGACCAGCCATTTTTTTTAAAAAACTGCAATTGTATTTGGCCACTTATTAAACAAAAGAAAAACACTTTTCATCAGTATGCTTTCCCCAAACACTGAATTTTAAAGATCTGCATAAACAAAATTAAATATAAAGAAGAGGCAATATATTTCAGATTATATTTAGATTATATATAGGTTATATTTCACATTACAGATATATTGTAATGGCGCTAATGTGGTACTTTTTTTATTAACAGTTACAATTTTCCAACTTGGTATATAGCACTGGTCATAGTTTTAAAGCTGCATTGATTGTTGTTTTTTTTTTTTTTTGCCACTTAGGGGCCACAGAAAAAGCTGTAAATACAGCATTGGCATTTTTGCACCCTATGAAGCTGTTCTGGTGAAAGTGTTGCTTTTTTACACATCCAGCAGGTGAGGAGCAACATATTAATTTGAAGTCATGTTTCTGGACACCTGACAAGTTGAGGTCTAATATTCATTCTTCTTTTAGATCTGTTTTGGTCTCCACAAAATCCTGAGGGAAATATCTGGCTCATTAGCTGCTAAATGCTGCACCATGTTCAGAAGCCAGCTGCAAACTTTGTCCTCTGTTTGGTTGCAGGCCGGTAATGTAGAGTGGATTTGTTTGATCATATGATCCCTTGTTAACTATAAAAATATTGATTAATGCAGCTTAAATAACCAAATATAGGGAATTCTTACCATCAGTAGAGCTTTAATGTCAAGTAAAACTAATTGTATATTAAACCTGTTAGACTACATGTATAAGTGTCATTATCATCAATTCAAGAAGTGTCTCCTCAAGCAGAAGAATAAAAAGCATGGTCCTTAACTCTTGTGTTAATGAGTGTCTGGGCAATAACCAAACTCTTAACTTCTTGAGCATTACCGTCTAAACTCTGTTATTGGCGTAAATTAGTTAAACAGGCACAAACTATTCAGTATGCATTACTGGGGCCAGAGTTAGATTAGGTAAGTTACGGAGCTACGATGAGTCATCAAACCTGACAGTGACATTGCATTTCATCAGCACAGTGCTTCCTCTTTCGCTTGGGACCTCCCGTCTGTTGACTGTCACGACTTATCACTCGTCCCATATTTACATTTTATTTCACTTTGTAATTCAGTCTCAAGTTGCCATCCCTGAGTCAGTTTTCAAAGATGCAAAAATTGATTGCTTGCTTACTTTGAATTAAGCAGCAGCATTTGATTCCTTCCTAACCAGAGTATCTTTGCCGTTGCACAGTTAAAGGTCCTGCTTTACCCTTGTGTGTTTGCTCAGCCCATTGATTTTGAATGCATACTGATTGGCCTGGAGCAGAGGTTCTCTCTGGCAAAGTCAGCACGGCCAGACCCTAAATCGATATGAAAATAATATCAAAGGCCCTGCCTGGTGATTTGTGGGCAGCTTCTTGGCTGTGTCCATATCCTACAAGTGGAAATTTCAATTTCGTTTCATGTGCTCGTCGTTTAATGGGTTAACTCCTCATCAATGGTGATCTTTTTTTGGGGAGAGGGAGGGAAACGGTTTGCCCTGTTTTAGATGTTTTAATAATTCATCAGTGACATGTCCCCAGGAAATGAGTCTTTTTTAATATATTTCTAATGGCCCACTTAAAGGTTATGTCTATCAGATGGCTCTAGCTGGAGACACTCTGGCATTTTAATCAGCAGAAGAGATGGCAGACTTTGGGTTTTTTAAATGGATTCCCATGTTCTATTGATCACATGGAAAATTTGCTTCTGTCTTGCGCGTGACTATGCAGAGCTGTTCCAAGTGAAGATGAATCACACCAACAATCAGTTTCATCGCAGTCATAGTGGGGCGTGGATCTGGATCGCCATGAGCTCATGCGCACACTTGTCCAGAAGCATCAGTTCACGCACCCCAACCACATCTTCTAGAAATTTACAATAGCCATACGAAAAGATGCATTTATTTTCTACCTGTTATTAAGACGTGTGTTCTATCTATGAAAGTGTTTTCATAATCCCACATTTGATGCTCCAAATAATAAAATGTTAGTCCAAAATTTATATCTAAATATCTAATTATTTCATGGCACAGACCACCACAGTGGCCGGCAAAGTCTGTGGAAACACTGAATTTAAAGTACTGAGGACACAGATGGCGCTACCAGTAAACACAATCGATGCAGAAATTATGTTTCTTCCAAAACTTCTTTGGCAAAAACAAATGAGTTGTATACAGATGTGTTTCCTATGAGAGAGGGCTGCCACATGAACTCACACATATACTTGTACACAAGCGTTCAGTCACACACATTTTCCCATGCACCCACTAATTATCAGCAAACTCATACATATGCATTTCTTGGCATTTGAGGGTGTTCACCATTATCGTTTGAGAGAGGAAGTCCCCCACATTTTTTGCAGGTAACGAAGGTGCTTATTATTTCCCATGATTTCCGACATCGCTGCCATTACCGCCGCTGTCGTCATCATCGCGCACGCTGTGTGAACTAAAGTGCCAAAATTCAAAACTTCTCACTATCTCATTATTGTAGCTGAGTTTGTGAACTTGCTGCTCTGTGTCGGCAGGTGGTTGTTCCACTGTAGCGACCAAAGTCAATAGGGCACATGAATTTGTAATGTCCCCAGCACCCACAGGACTGTGATAATGTCAGTCGTTTGATGCTGGGGTTGTGGGGAGATGAATCAAGGAACGGTGGTGATGAAAAATACATAAGCGTCTTGTAACGGATGACCTCCATGAGAAAGGGCACAAGAAAGACCTCGATTTTAACAGTTTCTGCATCTTGGGGATACTGTATGTGACTGGCTGAGACGCGAGGGTTTTGACAACACTTCATTTGCATCTTCTTTGTTTGTAAAGATAGCACAGGTGTAAATTATGCTGAAGTGTTAAGTGTTTCGTAATCCGGTTATTCTGGGGTCACTTGCTGCACGCCGCTGCAACAGAGAAAATTGATGCACTTAATATTAGGGAGAGAAACCCTTTGTAGGGTAGAGTACAAAGAAAAGGCACAGAGTAAGACCAGGGGACAGATGAGGACTCAAGTGTTATTCAGCTCTTTCACCATCTGGTTCTTCCAGACGGGTTAAGGCAGTGGCATATGGAGCAAGATGTGAGGATGACGCTGTCTCTGAATTGTTAATGCACGACCGTTCTGCCAACTTATGTGTTAATGACACCACTTCGATGTTTGAGTTCACTCCTTTACGGCAGATTGACAGGTTAACCCATGGAGCTCAAATTTTTATTGGATGTTGGAAGCAGCTTTGCAAAAAACAAAGAGAGAAATGAGTGGTCTAAGAAAAAAAAAATAGTAAAAGCAATTTGGCGGGTGAAATTTCACAAGCGTGCGGCGACACATCAGCAGGGGACCCATGTGTAAAAAATAGCCGAGGTGAGATTTAATCTAAAGGAGTAACAGCGATGGCACGCTGAAAGGTCATGCGTACTACTACTTCCTTTCCCATGAGCCGCGCTGACATGGACAAAGCACCTCATCTGAGCAGCCCATCCCTTCACACGGTGACTAATCAATGGATGTCAGCCCTTTCCTGCCAGTGAAATGTTTCCAGCTCTGTGCCCGTCACATATACAAATATTAATACACACATCCCACGTCCACCTTGTGCAACCAAGCTGACGGAATGTACCGTATGGAGAAAACATAGAAATATGCATCACCATGTGAGGAAAATGTTCTATTTTTTCCCCCAGGTGTTTCTCAAAGGTTACCATAAAGGCAAATACCAGGAGCATGGGAAGTAAAAAGTCAGCTAATGAGTTTTCATAATGGCTTTTTTTATTTCTTGTTGCTAAATCTATAATATTTTATAGATTTACCTGCATTGTTAGATTTTAATGACCCTGTAGGTTATGTGCAGGTATCCTCTTCAAATTTCTGTCATAATTAACCTGGCGTCAACATCACTGGCCACCTCTAAGAATTTTTTCTGTCCTCACTAACGGCCCCCAACTGAGCAAACCAGAGCTTTGTTGGAGGGATTAAGAATGGAAATATGATCTTAATATCCTAGAAAAACAGCTACAGGAAAATGGCGACAAAAGTAGATAAGACTGGAGTTGTTGTGATTAGAATTATAGAAATAAAAGGTCTTGAACCATAATATTTCTTAGATCAACATGACGAACATTAAAGGAAGCACTGCACAGATTTTACACATCAAAGTACACAGCTCTTGGGGATGACTACTGGGGTGTGGATTTGGAAAGAAGTGGGCTTAGAAGACCTCTGTATCAGCTCCTCATCTTTGCTTGACACAGCATAACACACCTGAATTTCTGTCTGAACTGCTGCATTGTGGGTAATATGGGTGGCAGGTTTTGACAAGGAAGAAAAATGTGTGGAATGAAAAAATATGATTCTCTGATCTGCTGCAGTGATTTTGATACTTACAAAAAAGGGGAATAGTGCAACGCTAAATTGGTGCAGTGGTCTTTCAAAGGTGCCCTGTGGAGTTTTCTTCGTAAACAAATGTTTTGTTAACAATCGGTTTCTCCCCAAAATGCATTATGTGTATCTTTGATGGCTCACAAATGTGCTACAACACAATGTTAGACTGAACAACAAATGAATAGAGAATGGAAATTCAGACGGATTATCTTAATGGTTTACCTATCAGGCATACATCCTAGAGAAAAACAACAAGTAAACAACATTAAAAAATACTGAATAAAGGAAAAACCACTCATTACAACCAGTAAACACTTGTTGAGTCACTGACATTGATCTCAACCCTGTGAAACTATTAGAGATATATGGTTATTTTATAGTATAGAGTAGTAAAACCTGTCAAATGACACCATTAAAATGGAAATGATTTGTAGTTCTCATAGCCGTAAACTGACTGCCATTGTTTTAACCCCCCATGACTCATAAAAAGGTAATAAAATGCCAAAGTATTGTGTCATGTACTATGTCTCACTCAAATTTCTTTCTAACACTTTTAATGACTGAAATTGTTAAAGAAAAGCTGCATAGGAAGTACAGATTACCTTCATTGACATTAGCATATGATACAGTCACTTCCAGCTATTGTTATTCAGATGTGAACAGGGGGTCAAATTGAGGGGAGACAGGGGAGGCGATATCCACCTGCTTTGAAAAATTGATGAAGGGCACCCTAAAACGACCAGCAGCACTCCCTCAGCATTATATCTCTTGGTAAATTTCAACAAATTGCCCGCAGGCAATCTGAGTGTATACTCTTTGACACCGAGCTAACCTGTTTTGAGAGGATGGCGATATTGAAACATAAGTGGGGGGAGGAGAGGAAAGACCAATAAACACAACAAACAATTTTGTGAGTGTACAGTGAGACAGCAAGACAGACCTGTCTTCATTTAAAGGTTGTCTCAGGCACTGATTGTGTCTGGGAGGGCAGACCTGAGCTCATGCTGGATAAAGGTTATAGCGGCTGCTTCCCTCCTGGGAGGAGCTGATAAAAGGGAAGTCTTGTTGGAGGTTCTCGGGGCCAGTAGAATCATGACTGTGGGCTGTGGCTCTCCTCTAAATGTGTTGATGACATGATGGAGGGCTTTTCCCATTTCCCATCTGTCCGTGAGAACGACAGCCTCTGTTTTTATTGTCTGACAAGGCCAGATTTGAGCAGGTACTGTAACTCACAGCTTTCAGTTTCCACACAACAATCAGATGTGCAATTCTCTGGAATATCTATTGCTTGTACAGTATATTACACATTCTAACAATATTATCTAAATAATAAAAGTAATGTAATTTTCTTTTTGTGCAAATTATGCATCACACAGAGCTGAGAGTATTAATCGACTAAACAATGCATATCAGTATGTATGTGTATGTGTATGTATATTGAGATTGTAGTAATTCAGTGGTGTTGAACTCTTTCTTATGTTTTGCTCACTCCATTTACAAACATGAGGGGGAACAGTATTAGAAACACATTTTAATATAATGCAGTTCAGTTCAACACCACCATATAACATATAACCAAACTACCAGCTTTTAACAAAAGCTGAACATTATAATCTTCATAAATGCTGAATTTGTGATGGATCTGTTGTGTTAGATTGCATTACATTGTATATGTGTAACAGGGAGTGTATGTAACACTGCGTAATGCTTTTTTCTTACATTTTCTATTTACTTCTGATGATTAATGATATGTGCATTGGGCAAGTAGCATGTGAGATATACATGCAGAATAATAAATGTAGTAGTGCAGCTCTGCAGGTCTTAGTGAAGTAGAGTTGTACTGGTGAAGTGAAGCTGGGATTTGTACATATCTGTAGTGAATGAGGTATATATAATGCAGATATAAATAAAGTTTTAACAAAGCCTAACGTATATTAGGTTCAGTATTTTCTGACGTGTCCTACATAAAAATGATTTAGTAATTGTTTGAGAAATAATGCAGTTGTATCCCTGGTGCTGTATGTAGACTGAAGTGTTGTAGAAAACTAAATTTACATGAGTTCAGATGTGCACAGAGCAGCAATAATTGCGACTGACAGGAAGGCAGTCCATCTCTTTCTTTAGATTAACTCTCATCTTTTGTGGGTGAGATGGCTGAAAGAAGGAGAAAAATGAAACCTGTTGATGAAGGCCTCTCATTTTGTCCTTGGAGAGTTCTTTTGTTTTGTAGGAGCAGGAGTGAATTTCCGGAGTGTCGTTTTTGAGCTGTATGTTGAAGTTATTAGACCGACTTTATCATTCCTGAGTAGGCAATTGCCTTGGGAAAGTGTTATATATGTGTTTAGTCTGCATCTCAGCAAGTGCCAGTGGGCTGTATATGTCAGAGCACCCACGAGAGCAAAAAGAAATGAAGTCCTGGCTCCAACATTAGTGGTAGAAAATGTGAGGAGTATAACAGACCTACATATAAGGTCTTGAGCTGTGAAAGAACCACATCTAACTTTTATCAGTTACTTTCACTTGTTTCTTCTTTCTTTAAATTATAAATTAGATTGTTATATTGTTATAAATTATATTGTTGTATTTTTTCCAACAAAAAAAAAACAAAGAAAGACTGTCATGAAATGATCAACATCCCTAAAATCACTGATCTTATCCTACTTCCTATTAATGTTTTTATATCACTGGCTCATGCGACAGTGCGGTCTGCACACACAGTGAGTTCTGCATGCTGCAAAGGTGTGTGATTGTGAACTGCTGCAGTGGGAGTGTGACTCATAGCTGTACCCGCAGCCAACAGGCAGCCATGTTGGCACGATGGTCAGACCGAACCCACAGGACAGTGCAGGATGTACATCTGTCCATCTTGGAATCTATTCTTCATCTTGAGATTTTGCACGTGCAGATGCCATCTCCGATCTAATCCACCGAGCTCATCAGCTACACTAATCAAATGAACATGATAATTCAGCACTAATGCCAGAGTAAACATGACAAAGGGCATGTTTCCATTAGCTAATTAATGGGCTTCCTCATTACTTTACTCATTTGCTAAATAGAAAAAGAGGAGGTAATACGTGTTTGGTTTCATATTAACACACCGATCTTGGATTTCTGTTGCCTTAAGCAAGAATAAATCTTAATTTTAATGTGGTAACCCCCCCCCCCCAAATAAAAAAAAGATTGTGTATTTTAAGCAATATCTGTTGTTTTTAAGATTCAGCATGAAGTCTCACAACAGGACACTGTTGCAGTAAATATGCATGATCAGCGGGTTATCAAAATTATAATACGCTTTGTTTGTGCTAATCACTTCAGTTGTTAATATTGCTGCTGTCCTGCAGTACACTGCAGCTACGCATGGGAAATATATTCTAGTTACATCTGTTCACAAGTTCAAAAATAACTGTGTGTGGTTTTCTTTTGTGGTTGTCATTTGTAATCGTAAGTGTGGCTCATGTATGACAACTCAGCAACTCAATTCCTAAGTGATATTGGCTGTCAGATGCACCAATATAAAGCATATGTATCTAATCTACAAGGTACACGGTAGAGTCTGAAGGTCATCATCTCCAAACTCAGCATATTCGCTGGAAACCTCCACATCCAACAGCTCAGTGCGCTATTGGCTATGAATTACTAACACAGTGGCTTCACAACAAAAATCTTCAGAAGTGAAAGGCGTGGCCTCTGTCATGGCAGACGAAATTCATGGCCGATCCTGTGTGTACTTAATGCAGAACCACATACGGGTTTATTTCCAAGACCAGTCGCTGTGTGTCACACAGCACAACACATTGCGCTCGGGGGGGGGGGGGGGAGCAGTTAGGAGATATCGATATGTATCTACGTTCTGTTGCTGGGATCAGACGTGAAAAGGTCAAAGGAGTGTGCTCCATACTGATTTGGTCAGTGATGGATCGAAGAGGGCACACATCACAGTGATTTTTTATATGTATCCTGCAGCAGACTCAATGGAAACCAAACAGGGGTAAAACTAATGTTATATAAAGAGGTAATACATTATTTTGATCATAATACAGTTACAAAATGTCCTTCTCATCTGTCGCCCAGGTGTGGAACTGTTTAAACTCTCATTTCTGTGAGTTTTCAAACATCCTCTGCTCAATTTTAGCAAACCTTGCTCTCAATTTAGTTTGGGGTCTTCACCAGAGTTTCATTTGTGATCTTAAGGTGCAATTTTTCCTCTTCTTTGAAGGATGTTCCTTTTCAAGCTTTGTCCATTTCAGGGTCTCCGGAAGAAGAAAGAGAAAAGTGGGGGTCCAGGACAAAGCGAGTATGACTGCGAAAGATGTTATTATGCAGTGTTGGTATCTGTTTTCCAACTGTCTGTCTGAGTTTCTCAAGTGTTTCATACAGAAGAAAGATCTGAATCATAAAGCAACAGCTTAAAAGCAACAGCTCCACTTGGTTGCTCATGTATTCATCCAGTTCACATATTCATAACAACAAGGCATTTGTCACTTTCAAATTCTTATTAGATATGTTCTACTGAGTATTCTGTTACAAGTCTCCAACTCTAATTATGCTTTCCAATTAATCACAAGGCGCTAAGCTCACAGCTTATGATTACTTTCGCACTATATAACCCCAAGCTCATATGACAGCAGTGAATATAACTCTATAATCATATTTAATAACGCTTGTGGACAGCTTTGGCCTGATTTTGGCAGTGGTTACATAGTGTTCTGGCTGACCTTGTCCCGGTCACTGGCACTACATCGCAGCCAGTCCCACTTGGCACCAGATAACCAGCTGTGGTCCAAAAGCCAGCAGTGGCTACATACCACTGCAGCCAAATGATGCAAGAGCCAAAAGGAGTGCGGCAGGACTTCTCCAATTAGGATCAGAAGTCTGTTTATTTATTCAAAAGTGCCTGTGTGGGGTTTTCTCATTAAAGCAAGGCGGGAAGGGAAGGAGAAAACAAAGCAATGGAGTGCTGCAGATCTACAATGCGAGTACAGTAACTTCACAATGACGTGCTTAGAGTCTGTGCGAGCCCATGGATTGAAATGATGAGAGGATGAAGTTCAATGAAAACATGAACAGAAGAATGAACAGACAGACAAAAGTCAACTTTCTTCACAGCAGTCGTTTAGATGTGTCACAGCAGGAACCACACAGATGTAATTCATATTAATAATTATGGGTGTATTCCTATTAGATTTACAAGTAACAGGTCTTGTATGCTGGCTCATTGGTTTAAATGCAACAGAGCCATTGTTAATGTCATTAGTTACATCAGTGCTTTTCCTGCTAAAACAAGTCAAATGTCTGCTGCTTAAAAGGTCTGTAGGAAACACAGAGCAACAAGCCTGAAAACAGAAACAGCCATAAAGGTACAAAGACAGTCAATAACAATAAGTAGGAGTGACAGTACATTAATCATTGTCCTACAATTTATTAATGAACTTTAATTCATTAATTCATGATCAAGGCTACTGCAGTAAAAAGATTTAATGTGTGCCTACAAAACTTATAGATATTAGATGGAAAAAAAAAAAACAAGTGATAATCACTAAGCAAGAGCATCACTTAAATGCAAAATAGTCTCTACTCTCAGTTTCAACCAAGTAAACTTTTTCTCGCATAAAAGAAGATAGAATACATGCATAAAAATAAAAATTCAGTTCAAGATCTAGATGTTATTTAAATGTTTTCAGCTCCTGATCACATCTGTTTACAATGTTGGCCATGAATTATTTTTTTTGCTCTCAAAAAGGAGTCATTTGTCATTAGTATTCATCCTCTGGGGATTATCAATGTACTGAAGTACATGGAAATCAGTGCAGTGTTTGTTGGACCAGGCCAACCAGCTGACCACCTTTGTTAGTTCTATAAACAGAAATGTTGCACACCTCACAAAGTAAACTCCTTTGGTATCATTAGATTCAACATTTTGAGGCAGTGGTTAGCGCTTCGCGGCAATCGAAGCGGTTCTCTCTTCACATGTCAAGCGCAAAGGAATGAACACAGCTAAAATATTTATTACAGCAGCCCAACTGTCAGAATAACAGAACAGGTTGAGATCACACAGGTCTCTTTGATGACAATCTGAAACTATTAAGGCACCTGTGTCTTCACTATCAGAGACTTCAAGGGAAACTAAAAGACGTGGGAGTGAAACTGCAACCATGTACTACTCTACTTGATCTCCAGTTTTATTGAAGTTTGAAGTTAAGCTGATCAAAGACCCTGAAGCTTCTGTGTGATTATATAGACTCAATAATATATATATATACATATAATGTGTCCCTAACTCTTTTTCATTGTGTGTATGTTACCAGGAGAGGATTGTACCTTCACAAACCTGAGGACACAGTAAGAATACAACATGCAATATCCGTGGGATTTCACACACGAGAGCGGCTTGGAAAGGTAAGATGCACGCTGAGCGGATGCAGACCCAAGCTAATCGCGTCCTCGCTAACAGGCTTCAGTTTCCTGCTGGTCGCTCTGTGGTGCGTGGATGTCAAAGAGCATCTCCGCTCCCTTTCATATGTTGAGTAATTAGCCATCAGTAGGCATACATGGCTGGTGATTTGGTGTTGACAAATCTGAATAAAAGATCTGTGGGGCTTTGAAATCCAGACAGTGTTAGCAAATTAGCAGAGTGTTAAATCTTTAATGTGTCTGTAGTCACTTGTTTTTCTGACTGAGGAGACGCATGAGTGTGTTTGTGTCTAAAAACATTTGTATTCTATGTAAATTCTTAAAAATATGAAGCTGTGTGTGCACATAATCAGATGCTGATGGTTTGTCTGTTTACATGCTAAGTGAACGGATCAAAAGTAATATTATGAGAAATTTGCTGCAAAGAAAACAAAACATCTCTCTCCCAGTCTCTTTGTCCAGGAGCTCGGCTACACACTGACATTCATTCTCTCCATGCAGCTTCATGACCTAGGACCTATGCAGTCCTTAATTTACACAGCCAAATGAGACACAGACTAGTTATTTAATTGCAGGCAGCAGCAATGACACACTCGCAAAGACAGCTAACATATTTCAATCTCCTTGCACGTGAACTTCTGCACACACAAACACACACACAGCCTCCCTCCGTCCTCTGCACACATGCACACACACATACATTCACACACAGTCCCCCAATAAAACTCCCCTGCCCAATTATGCTCACAAATACCCACATAGCTCACAGCCCAGCGTGGGCCTATAAATCATGGTCTTCCCTAACATCTGGTCTTGAGGATGAGCAGAACAAGCCCACAGGGCAAGTGAGGATGTGGGGATGAGAAAGGAAGATGGAGAGAGGTGGAGGCAAGACGTTTAGCCAAGCTGCGGCCGCACGTGCTTTCTTGCTAACAGACATTTTTCTCAATCTGGCCTGTCACACTCTGAAATGTTCTAAGCAAGATTAATCTCTGGTTTAGGATGCAGGTGAATACTGTGGCATTTGTCATGTAATAGAACGAGAAGTAGCTGTGCTAAACAAACACACACAAGCACACACACCATCTACGGTGGTGGAATGTAGAGATAAAAAAAAAAGAAGTTCAATCTCCTATCTTCTGCTTGAAGAGCTTAAATGATCAACAGGTAGGATTAACTGTTTTTTATTGAACCGGCAAGCTCTGCTGACAGGATTTGATCCCCGATCGGTTGACTTTTGCTGGCAATATGACCAAAATCTCCTGTGTTTGACAAAGACGTCTCCTTTCAAATAAAAACCTTCAACAGCACATTAAATGTACTGCCGAGAAGCCTGGATAACAGGGGAGGTATTGAAAGTTTAATATTTCCAAACGAGACTAATTTAAGTTTGTTTGCGTCTAATATTGCTCAAAAACCTGACAGGCAAATACTCCATTAAGGAGTATGATAACCTGGGTCTGCATGGTGGGCGAGTCCCCAGCTAGCTGCAAACAATTAGGCGCATCTCAACATGAGACACGTTAACGCCAAAGAATAATGAGCAGGTCAGCTAACAAGTAGCCAGCAGCCCACATCCTGATTAGCAGAGGAGCCGGTGAAAGGACCACTCACACACTAAGAGAGCCATTTAGCATAATTAGATGTCCAGGGGAGAAAAGTGCTTGGACGAAGGGGTTCATCGTTTTAGATCACATCAGCTTGTGAGTGTGTCATCATATTATGGAGGAGGGAATAAGGGCTGTGAGCATTAGCGGGAAAATATCAAATATTAGCAAGAATTTATTATTATTTTTTTTTAAATGTCATTTCACACATTATTGGTATTGTGGAAAAGATGTTGTCTAACCTGCCTTTCAGCTTTAGATCCTCAGTTGTCTTTAGCTTAATAATGAAGTTCTAAATCTTGTACTATCACCTGCTATCTGCCAATTATCTTCCATTAATCAATTAATTGTCACAAATTTAACACAAAATGTCATAAAAATAGTGAAAAATACCAACCACAGTGTCCCAGGGTCTAAGATGACATCTGCAAATGTCTTGTACGTCTAAAACCAAAAAGTATTCATTCATATTCACTCTATCACAGACGGCTAAGAAATGTAATTAAAGTCAGTGGATTGATTGATTAATCGACTGCTTGTGTCGGGCTGTCTAGTTTATCGTCTTGAGTAAAAAACAGGCCTGCAGTCACAACAGGTACGCATTACAGGACAGCAATGGGTTGATCCATCAAAGGTTTGTTTGAACACTACTTCAAAGCACTGATACTGACCTTATTAAAGAGTAACTGCACACTAGATTTTGGGAGGAACAGAAACGCTGAAACACTGGCCTCCATTGGCTGAAAGGATAAGTCTCTTGAAACTGTGACCACACCCAACAGCACAGCTGGGTTAATGGGTTATGTCTGAAAAGCAGAGTTTCGCCGTTCACGTTTTTATGCACCGCTGACCACACACCCAGCATCACTGACAGAAGACCCAAAAGTGTGCTCTGCTGCACCTGCAACCCCACCCACCACAGTGATGTCACAGTGTACTGACACACCCCTGAGTACACTTCTACATCACTACATAAATATGAGAAGTTAAATGTCTGGAGGGCAGCAAAAGCATGACTGTCAGCTGCTGTTAAGCTGTTCTTTAAATAGACAGACACGACTGACTCACATCAAATACGGTTCCTTATTCCCCATTATGAAACTGTACCACAAACAAATATTTTTTAACCATGCAGAACAATACATTTAGATTTCTGAAGTGTAAAATGATTCTTGGTGCATGATGATCTTTAGTGTTAAATGATGTGTAGCTAAATTAAACAATGATCCCAAACTGCTCCACAAAGTGATGTTTTTTTTTTGTTTTTTTGTTTTTTTTACACATAGGTACTGGATTGGTACTTGGTAACAACCGAAAGCCTGAGGTTAGGTTTTGGTTTGGTATTGTAAGTACAGTCATTTATACAACTACTTCCCCGTTTTCTGACAAGGAATTACACATCAGAGTGCTTTAAAACACATATTTTCCTATCTACAGGCAGTGTTTTTGCCTTTAACCAACACACCTGATAGAATATTGTGCTACTCTAGACACAGAACATTTCCAGCTTCCAGTTGTTATGAATTCACCATGTAACCCATAAGTATGATAAATATTTACAGTAGCTTTTCTCTCACAGAAACACTCGCAGAAAGATGGAAATTAACCTTTCTCACTTCTGGTGACGCATCATGTTCTCAGGAAATTTGTACCTTACTGTTGCATTTGAAAATAGCACATGGATTAAAACCCAGAAACTATAAAAATACTGATCAGTCAACAATTAATGTGCAGTTTTTATACGAGACCAATCAGGTGGTGTGATAGCAGGTTAGCATGTGCTGAAGCCAATGTAAGCAGTGTGTTGACTTTGTGCAGCTTTAAATGAGACCAGTTTCTGGACATAGCCAAGCCTAATGTTGTTATCCTGCAGCAGCAAAAGATAAGTTATCTAAAATTGAGTTAAAACCCATTAAATGTGTTACAAAAACCAATATCACTTCTGTGTGGTTTTTGTGGTAATAATGGGCCATTTTGAGTTGCACGGCAATTTCTTTTGAGCTGTTTTTTTTTTTTTTTTTTTGGTGACAGTTACATTAGTTGACCAGTCTTCATTTGCTGAGCAATAATGAAGGTTTAAAGCTGTACAAAGATGTTAAATTAACTATGACTGGATGGACGATAACTACTGTTGTTTTTAACAGGGGACTGGGGAAGGAGGGAGAATTGAGGGAGGGACTATCAGTTTGAAGAGACAGCTACGTGGGGTGGCGGGGAGGATTCTAATTTACTTTGAGTTTGTTGCTTGCTATTTTGCACTCATTCAAATTTTTTGGTGACATCTGCACTTTTTTTCCCTTCTCCAAGTTATGAGTCATACTGAGCAAAATCCCTGCATTACAAAACAATTAGATCAGAAGGGCTTGGGTAATGCAGCAGGCATCCAACGCTCCCTACCTACTGCCGCGGTGAGAAATGGAGGGGGAGAGGGAGGGTGTCTGGAAGGGAGGGGCGAGGGATCTCAGAGGCGGTAGAGGGAGGAGTGCAGGAACAGGAGTATGACTCACAGATCAACACAGCCACTTTCCAGATATAAAGTTTTTTTTTCCCTGCCTAAAAATTTGCATTTTCCCTTCTGTCCATTGTTCACGTGTCACTTTACGTTCGTCCGATTGCCTTTGACGTAAATGTTTGTGTTGTGAGAGGTTGATGATGAGTGGTTCATTTATGGTACAGGAAATAAATTCACCACAATGTTATTTACTGTTGTATCACCGCTCATCACACTCTTTCTCCTTTGCATTTCTTGTGATACTCGATAATCTAATGCATCAAAAGAGTATTTGATATTAACCACTGGTGTGTTCTAATCTAAATTTTTCTAATTCATTTCCCTCGTGGATCTCTTCACAAAGCCTCTTAAAATCATTGACTGATAATGAAGCTCATTAGTGCAGCTTCGTATTCTGTCCATTTCCCCCTCTGCAGCTTACTTAGTCTTGACAAGCAACACTAACAAGCAGCTGTGTGTCTCGCCGAAGAATTTTTTCCTTGTGTAGAAAACATCAAACTAGGGCTTATTATCTTTAGAGCACTGGAGCATGAGGATTAGAACTGATTGTTGATCATTCAGTGGACTTTATTAGTGGTATTACTGCTCAGTGGAATATGATTTTCAAATTGATTCCACTAATAAAGTGTTTTTAAATGCTAATATATTATTTCATTAGACTATTCTATTGAATAACCTCCTTTATTTCGTTGTCATGTGGTAAGAAATTACTTAGGCGTAAAATGACGACAGCATTCAACTACACAGACCGACGCATTTATGAGGCTGATCAGCATGGATTTACTTTTGTTACACTGGGTGGAAAAGTATTATCTGACTCACTATGCATAAATTCATTTAGGAAGTCATGATGGCTGCTTCCACATTCAAATGACTACTTCCAATCAGTTATTTCTCTGGTGATCATTAAGTGGTGCAAAACCCAGCATAGACTGAAATCATCATGAGGCAGAAATCGTAAGACATACGCAAAGGATAAGTCATGTAACTTGTGCTTAAACTGTAAAAAGTAGTAATTGTGATTAATTTCCAGACAAACATGTCCAGAAGTACAGTTTATGTCTTATCAGCTGGCAACTAATGAATTCCTGCAGCATTCTGTACTAATGAATGTCAACGTGTCGCGAGCTCCAGTGGTGAGCAGGTGTGAAAGCTAATGAAATCTCGAAGATACCCTGAGCTAAATATTACGTTGTGAAACTGGTGGTTCTCTCCGAGCTGTGTTCGGCAGCAATGTTTCCTGTGATTTCGTTAAACAGAACTGCCAATTACATGAGCTTTATGTCTCCAATATCACATTTTCATTACGCAGATGCAAGATGTAATATGGATCTCCTGTCATAGCCGCGTATTCAGCCTTGGAGATTTGCCATACCTAGAGTAGCATTATTTTGAATGGTCAATCACTCCGCCATAATTACATTTTCCCTCAGTTTTGGCCGACATTTTCCCCCAGCTTGATACTGGGCATTTGTCTATGGTAATAATATAAAAACAATTCTATGGCAGCTGAAATTGAGTTTATGCCTTTCTCATTTTTAGTAAAAGAGAAGGGCGGTAACTGAATCAATCGTAGCATCTAATGCCATTTCTTTTCAGACTTGAGATTATGTAATATTATATAATATAATGGTGGACATAACCAATATCTTCAGACAAGGGAGCACTGAGGTGCTCCACGAGCTAATAGCTGCTCATTACTCTGGGTTTTCGTCGCCCATGTTTTCCTTCCTTGTGAGAATCTTGCTTTCATAAAAATGTTTTCTCTGAGTTAACTTTCCCTTTTGTGCCTTGCCTTTCCACATACACCGACTCACACCCGTGTATTTTCTTGCCAGTGAAGCTGTCATTTAATTGCCTTTTTCTGACACTAATCCCGTGGTGTAAAAGGTGTACAGGAGGAAGAGGACATGCAGTAGAAAACCTATTTATAGTGTTTTGTTTGTGCTTTACTGCAGAACGTGGGGGCAGAGCGACAGGCATGCGCAGTGCAACTTGTTTTTAATATGGTATAAATTATAAAGTATATGAGCCATATATGAATATAACAACTCACTTATTGATCTTAGGGTTTGGTTTATAAGACTGAGGTAACATGCTAATAATTTGCCCTCATGCCTTGGAGGGGGTCGAGCAATGGGTGGTGTGTTTACATAGTCAAACAGTGATGCTCTAAAAGCTTAAAATGTTTGTGTGACTAAACACATGCCTTGGGTTAGTGACTAATACAGTCTATTAAATCTTTGAGCACGTCTGGCCTGACCATTTCCAGATAAATACTGTGTCAAGTTTTAAAACTGCAAGTCAAACATCAAGGAAGCATTTTGTGCAGGAAAATTATAATTATGAGCCATGGTGCTTCTCGCGGGTCAGATGCTGTTGTTAACCAAATCTGCTGCCTGAGGTGAGTGGTTCATTTCGCCTAATTAGAACCAAAGTTGTCTTTTTTTTTTTTTTTTGCTCAACTGACTAGTGACTGGTTCATATGTTTCTGTACCAAAACAAACCCTGTAGCTATTTAGATCTCACTGACAGATATATGTACGTGTTGTTCCGACAACCATAATGCTGTTGAGAGTTTCAAAGGGCTTCCTATATATATACATACCTTTCATAAGTCCTCTACTAAACAACTGCATATGTTTATCATTTGAATGTCATCCACAGTGGCAATCAGGACAGACTATATGGCAGTATAATGGCAGCTGGCAGGGGGAATGTGAATATGTTTATGAGTCATTTAAGCGTCATAGTGCAGTTCTTGGAGGAAAAAATTAAATGCAACTGTTTATGCAAAAAGGGATGAAACACCTGTCATACCTGCAAAGGAGGACAGAAACAGATCGATTTTTACAGTGCTACCAGAGAAGACTGATATGAATGCAAATCCATACAGCTCAGGCGAGACATTGCAATTTTCTCCCACTGGGTGGGAGGGAGGATGGGGGGTGTTGGGGGAAGCACTGCAAAATGCAAAAGGTTTCCTCCAAAGATTTGCCAGAATCCCCATCTTTATCTGCAAGTCATCTCTGGTGCAAATCAAAGAATTTCACTTGGATTTGTGTCAAGCGATGCAAGCGTCTTCGTGTGAAATGCAGATCTTTTTTTTGCATCGGAGCGCTGCCAACTACAAACGACTTCTGGAGTAACCAAGAAAGTCTGGATCCCCTGAGCTACAGATGTGTACGTATTGGATAATGAGGATTCGGGGGGAGTGGAGGAGAGCATCAGTACTAGTAGATCTATTTTTGGCTGCGATAATTCCCGTTTTTAGAGAGACACAGTCATTGAGGAACTATGATTAAAAAAAAAAAAAAAAAAAAAAAAACCTTCTTATATACTATCCATAAATCTCAAAAAACACACTAGTAAGCCTCCTCTCAGAGAGATGTAAAGCTCTATCGTCTCAATGCAAATGGGACCCTGCCAGTGAATTTATGAATTTTTCAACAAATTACTGCCTTTATTCTGCAATAAACATATGGTTATCTCCCTAAGCAGAATGTTGCCGTCTTTCTCGCTGGTACTGTATTTCCGGTCTGTTTTGATTGAAGTGTCAAGTCAAGGCCGTGGCCTCTGCTGGACATCCTCTGTGTCGGCGACCCGCTGTGATGACTCGTGGCAGCATCATCTGCTGCAGCTCATTTACTATCCGGCATCAAAGAGAAAACACCACGACAGCTGCAAGTCCATCCACGACAAACACCCCCCACCCACGCTTTCGCACACATCCACACACGCACGCACGCACACTCACACACCCGTCTATTAAACTAATCTTTGAGCAGAGAACGGGATTCATTAGTGAGACCAGTGGTGTGCTCCTCACTAATGCTGATTTTCATGTCTCTTTGATACATCTCCTCTGTTATTCTTCCCGACACTTCAGCCCCGTAATTGTGATTCCTCAAGGTAGCGAGAATGATATTAGAGTGACAAACACTATATTTCCCTCTGTCCATCAGCCAGGTGAGATAATGGAGAGTATTGTGCAACTACCTTTGTAACTTATTGACTTTTGAATTAATGCAAATGAATTAGATTAAAAGTTGAAATGAGCTGCATACGAACTCACAGGAAAATCGCAGGCGCCAGACCTGAGCCACACAAGAGGCCACTTTAATCAGCAACAGCACGTTCAATAGGCAGCAGTTTAGCTGCCTACAGAAATTATTTGTACAAGGCTGCGTTCACTGAACAATCGATAACAATTAGTGGCACTGTCTCCGTTGTCTCACCTGGTCAGTATTGACAGAAATATTAGAGAACTTAAGGGATCTCGGCAGACTTTGCATTTACAAAGTACATATCCTTCCCCGTTAATCTGGAGGAGTTGTTGTTGTCTCCATTGGGAGAAAACTTAAAGTTGTTAGCATTATTAGTCATTCCAAAGCAACAGATCAGGCGAGTGGAGGAAGAAACTAAAATAGTTTCCAATGGTTTTCTCTGTATGCACATAGCCTCATGAGGTCCGTGCTCTGGTATTGTCACTGAGCTACTGGAAATACTGTTTTTTTTTTTTTTTTGTTTGTTTGCTTGTTTTTCCGGAAGTCGATTTTATCTCCTTCGCAGTCTTGCTGGGTTTCCCTCGACAGAGAGTCGGAGAATCGTTTTATACCTGCCCTGAAGTAACACTAGAAGCACAGCAGGAGCAGAGTGACAGTGTAAACACACTCCATTATGGGTGTAAAGGGAGATACATGTCTCTCACCAGGTCAGGATTTTCCAGACTTTTTCTGCTTGGGGACAGCCACAGGAATTCACAGTTTGCTGTCAGCAAGGTCAACAATAAACAATAACCCACCAGTACTAACACGGCAAGCCCATACATATTAGCAACTAAAAACAGCAACTGACTGCTGTCTGTTACTCCTACATGTTGACTCAAGAGTAATAAAGTAGTTTCCTCACTTTGAATGAAATTGTTTTCTTCACTGTAGATTTGATTTAAATGAATTAGAGTGATTCATGACTCTACAGCTGATGCCCAAGCAGAGAGCATACCAGCTTCTTTAAGACCTGACACGACTGGTACTGCCAAATTTGAGATCCAAACTCAACCCGAGATCAGAAGCTCTATTTTTGCTTTACTTCATCCACTGATGGCCATTACTGTGCCAGGCTGCACTGGACTTTGTGGACTACTGGCACAATTAGAAACGGAAAAAGAGACATTTCTCAATATAGTAAATTAGATTTCAAAATAATAATACAACAAAGCGGCTCGTTCAGGTCTGGTAGCAGAACCCTAGGAGAAGAGAGGAGAGCGATGATATTGAAAGAAACGAGACCCAGAGGAACTAGAATAATTATAAGCGCTGATTTCCAAAGATAAAAAGCATTAAAAGATGACAGATGGACGGCAGTCTATATTGACGATCTGTTACTACACTGAGTGAAAAATAAAGACATGACTGCAGAGCCAGAGGAAGAGTGGAAATCACTTTATAACAGGGCACTGATATCTCAAAGTCTGTCTCTTGTATGACACACTTTCCAAATGTGCCTTAAACTAGTCACTCAGTAAAAATACACACTTCACAAGCCATGTCCAAAAAGGTTGGGTATTACAGATAAAGACTGACATGTAGCTACAGCTACAGAAAAGTAAGAGGAGGATTTGATATTTTATAAAATGTGTTCCAAGAGTGGGTTTAGTCATGACTCATCGTATTAGCCCAAAAGCTAATCCTCAAGACTGAACAGGTAGCTTCTTCACCCAGGAAAGTAAAAATTTTCTAGTTTTTTTTTTTTTCAAATCCATCTTGGTGACAACCGCCAAGTTTTGCCACCCAAACTTCTCTCTCCGGAAACTCGACTTCCTACAACAAGTGCGCTAAAATGAATCAGAAAAGTTGTGAGGCTACAACATGTCAAAGTCTCAATGGCATCCAATTTTTTTTTTAACTCCTAAATTAAAGCAAACAATTTATCATGCAATGGTTAAAATCAAGGCCACCTCAAGGAAACAAATTTCTACAGTGGTCTTGAGAGCATCCTTCCTCCCAGCATGGGCAAAAGAAATACGCTTTCTTTTAATATTCAGTGGATGCTAGCACTGAAGTGACTTCCTTTAACATTGAGAATATCATTCACAGTGGGGGGAGAATAATTGTATGTATAGGTAAATGTGCAACACTGGTTTTTTCTGTTGAAGATTAGTGTTGATGTCCTTCATGGTTCTGTGCTGTCACAGTTTATTCTTCCTTAATGGTCAATTGTTGTTGACAGTTACCAACTGTTCTCCTTATAATGACGCTGGTGATGTACTGCTGGTTTCAGTTTAAGCCTCCTTCATATAATGTTTAGTGGAGTTTGTTCATGTTCCCGTTTATCAGCAAGAAAAGGCTACATACAGCACATTTAGTTTATTTTGCCTATAAATTATTGATAGCAGCAATTGTACACATTTCATGTAATTTTTCTTCTTGCTCCACAAGGCTCAGCTAGATAATGATGAGTCTAAGGTTAAGAGTTGTGGGAGATGTATTTGTCAAACGCCAATATCAGTTACAAATATGGCCTGCCCGAATTCAGTGCAGCACTAGACACTCATTGCGCTTAGGATATGAACAGATCAACCCTGATTAATGCCTGAAATTTTTGGAAAGGTCGATGAAAGAAACCGTAAATGGGGAAAAAAAGAACTAGAGGAACAGATGCTAACCTGAAGTAGAACTGAAATCTAAATGGAAAAATAGAAGAAATATGTTAAAATATGGATCCTCAGATGGCTGGAAGCCAGAAGCCAGAAATTATCCTAAAATTGGTTAGGATTGACCAATTCAGGCTTAATTCATAAAGTGTCCACCTAATTTTACTTGCTTGGCAAGCATGCTAACGCACATGCCTTAAGAGCTGATTCATTCCTATCTTGAAAATAAACAGGAATGTACGTCTTCTGACACACCACACCCAGTGGATCATCACCCCTAAATCTTAGGACCTAAGACATTAAAACGCGTCTCTGGACTGATAATGTGAAACCATTTGAGACTGCAGTTAATGGCTCCACAAGTAAACCCTGACCTAACGTGAATTGAATTTACCTGTACATGCAGGCCATTCTCTCCTCTTCATTATATGGGTTCACCCCATTATCCCTGCTCACAGCTCACTCAGCTGTGCATAATTGGAAAATGAGTAGCTTTGTTTTCTAAATGTTGTGGGCAGCGACATCATTGTGTGACAATCGATGTGTCGTTTCCACAAATCTCTGCGTCAGCATCAGCGGTGGCACTGATGTCCGTTGACATAAAAGTTAACATGTTAGCCATTAAAACAAAGTTGAAAAACCAAGTTGAAAATGTTGATTTTTGACAAGTGGCCAAGTTAAAGTCGTAAAAAATAAAAATGCTAATTAAAAAGTCTAGATTGTCACTTTAAGAGAATAGTCGAGGAACTCATGTCAGAATGTGCTGATATCTTTAAATACCAAACCTCCCAAAAGCTCTCTGTGCACTTCCTACATTCAATATAATTAAACATCTAGAGATTATATTAGTGGGTCCGATGGGATTGAAAACTGTAACACTGGCAATATTTCATCAAAGCATCAACAAATTTGCCCACACAAGGAAACAACAAATTTGCCCACACAGACACATAAATAGACGCATGAACATCATCACCGAATGTGGGAATCCTCCTTTCCTGCTCTCCCTCCAGTTTCACGTTGGCAGCAAAGCAATATACTGAACCACAAAAAAAAGAAAGAAAGAAAGAAAAGGAAAAAAAAAAAAAAGCCAGCTATTTCATGGCAGGTTGAATGAGGGTTTTTGTTTACACTTTACCATGTAAACAAGTGGGCTTCATTCTGCTGGTTTTCCCAGAACAGAATGTACTGTATGAATCATACTTCCATCATTTTATATTTTATGAATTATATTTTGGGCAGGTGTAAAGTTGTTACACCCCTGTAGTTAGTTTGCATGCTACACATGAATGCTGAATCATATTTATGACACATATGGGCCACTGCAGATCTTATGTCCTGCACTGCAGAGTATGTGCAATTCTATGCATCACGTGTTATGCAAGTTTTAAACGCTGTAAATCTGCCTTAAATACACATCATTTTCCTAAGCATTTTACTTTTAAATGCTGAAAATCACTTTTCTATTGATGTGGCACATCTGTCTTGTTTCATAACTTGAACTTGAAGTGAGAAACAATGACTGTAGATAGTAGCACTTGGTGTATTTATACTAAATGGTCACGAAATTTGCATAAAACTCTGAAGAGAGGGTGGCTTCATTCTCATGCCTCTGGGCTACAGCATTTAGAATGGATGCTTTTCATTCTGGGCCAAGGAGAGGGTGTGAAGCTATTAGAAACTAGAGTTCACATGGGCTCAGATGGTTATTAATGGAAAGAACCAGGAAGAGATCAGCTTTGGAGGATGAGTCACACAGGCACACGGCCCATCCCCAGGGGCCTCCGCTGGGCAGTGTTTTATTACCCAAGCCTTCCAGTGGTTGGGTGGGATCTAAAGAGCTACAGAACACTGTATTTTTTTAAGGCTTTGCTGTGCCTGATGTCTGTGAACCTGCTTCTCAACCACTCAGCGCTCAACTCGCCAATAGCTTGTTTGCACAAGAAGCGTTGTTATAAATAAACATGTCTGTTGGAGGTGGCTAGAACAGAAGATAAAGAGGATACAGTGGTAAAGAGAACAGGAAGAAAATTGAGGGTTATCTATTTTGTATGCTTTGTCCAAGGAAATGTAAAACAGGAGGAAGTGTCAGATGCAGGAAAGATGCCTGGTCTTCTTTATGGAAACATCCGTACAAGATTTGCTGTTGATTCTCAGGTTCTGCAAAGTTATTAATATGTATTGTTTTGTAAATGAATCAGTTAATTAATTCAGCTGAGTCTTTCTTTGGGGGAAAAAAAACTGTGCTCATTTCAAGGAGAAAAACATCTATCAAATTCATGTCTCTTGAGATTATAAAACAAATACTTTAAAAAGAGATTGTTACCAGAATCAGGAATTTCAAGACTAAAGCAAAGTAAATCTGGAACACACATTGTCAGAATACCAGCAAAAACAAAACCACACATCTAAAAATACACATATTTCAATCTGAACTGACCCAGAAGTTAAGATGCGCCATTATGATCTAGTTTTAGGTATAAAATATGACAACCGCCTGTAGCAGAACTTTAAAAGTCCTTTGTCCAGTGTGATTCATAATTGCAGAGTTTAGGAATCAAAGGTTACATATGAAGGTTGGAGAAGCAGGCTTTTGAAGTGGTCTGTGTCTGTTCAAATCCTCTGACTCACTGGAAAAGTCAAAGCTGTCCTTGAGCCAGACTTAACTTCCAGCTGCTGCTCAGAAGCAAACAGCAGAAGACAGGCCATACAATGGCTTGGTTCTATCAGTTTTCTTTTTTCGTTTTACCTCACCCAAGGAGGTTATGTTTTCACCTATATCTGTCTTGTTTGTTTGTTTCCTTGTTTAGTAGGATTACGCAAAAAGTACTGAACTGATTTGCAACAAACCTGGTGGTGGGATGGGGCATGGGTCAGGGAAGAACCCATTAAATTCTGGTGCGGATTCAGCTGAAAGGGCAGATCCAGAAACTTTTTACATCACTTTCCTTTTACATTGCATTTTTTGACATTTTCATCGGTTTCTCAGGAAATAATATTTGGATCTTAATGTAAAACAACATACATATTTATGGTATTGAGAGCTATGAGTTTGTACCATTTGGTGCAGATCCTGATAATAATCCAGATCTGGTGGAAGAAAATGCTGCATCCGCATTACACACAGAGCTGTGCTTACTGTGTTTTATGACAAATAAGACTCCCTTTTTCTTTATTTTTCTATTACAAGAGCTACGCAGACACGCGTGGGATTATTTGGCCTTGGTGGAGGTATGTGTTCTACTGAGTGCCATTCTAGTTTGTATGTTTCAATACACACCATACTATTGTATAAATCAAGTCAGTGTTCCTGTTCTGATAAAATTCCACATCCTGCAGCGTGAGAGAAGTGTTTGCAGTCACGGAGCTCATGGTGGGATCATATACCCCACTGCTTACATTCCCATTAAGTACAGAATACACAGCAGAGTGAGAAGACTATAATGAAGTGGCAATTTCATTATACGCCCAAAAACCCAGGTGCCAAGTACCCCCTACAGCATGCTGGAATAACTGGCTTCAGGTTTTTTTGTGCATCGGTTACTTTGTGGTAATTTGTCAACACAGGAACCATGTAAGCACAACATACAATGAAATTATAAAGGTGCTGAATTGCGACGTTGACACAGTGTTCCACCACAAGACATGGCCACAAGGCTATGTAATGATGCTGGGCCTGCTTCAGTTCACATTTTTCTTGAGTGGTGTAATATCCAATTAATCACATTAAAAATTAAAACTGACACAAACTGAACCTCTGGGGGGTCTGTGGCACTGCGACAGCGGCACGCTTTGCCTGGTTGGTAATCCAGCCTTGTAGATAGCTCAACCAGCCCTGCAGTGCTTTTCTATTTAGATCTGCCTTACTTTGAAATAGCTTTGTTTCTGCGATGTGACTTGCTGTGTGTACACTGTCAAGAAACGTCAATGTATATTGACACCTCCCTGTTTTATATGGTGGATTGTTGCTTTTACTGAGGAAAGTTTATATATATTTCTTTCTATCCCCCAGCTGTAGTGTGCAGACACAGACGCATGCAGAATGTGAAGCAGGACTCTTCTGAAAAAGTGCAAACTTTTTCAAAACAAGAAAGTTCTGAACTCAAGACCCCTGAGGTGCATTTTAAATACGTGTGTGCCATCAGCAGCTAAACATATAATCTCCTCACACTCCACTACCCTGCTATCTGGCCTAATATGTCCGTCTGGGGATCATGAGATGATCTACAATGCAACATCTCTGCAGGTTCTTTCAGCCTCACTGAACTGCATTTGACTTGTGGTATAGCGGTTCCTATTATCGGTCCAGCAGTGCAGGTGTAAGAGGCTGGCAGAAACTGCTACCTATTCGCAGCTTCTCAGCTGAGCCAAGCACCGCACTGACACATCAGTTGGACCAATTAGCTTTTTCTGTCACTCAGCTGTCACACCTTGGCTCAGCTTACTGTTACACAGAGGCTGGATGTTACAGCCAGGCACCAGAATAGACACTGTAGGATGATGTGTTACCCACCACGACTGAATACAAACACGCAACATGTGGTTTCAGTGTAATTAGATATAATCAAGTCAGTTTAAACTGTGAATTAATATGCACTCTGGCAACATGATTGTAGATTAAAGTCATTTGACAGCAAATAAATACATAAAAAAAGAAAGGATGACTGTGCTCTTCCACATTTATTCCACAATCATTTGATTACACAAAGTTCTGAATAGACACGGGATTACATTTAGGGCTGCCGCAAACAATTCCTTTCTTTGTTGATTTTTTTCCCATTAGTTTAGATTGGTTGTTTAGTCTATACAATATGGGAAGACAGTAAATCAAAAGCTCACTATAGCTTTCTACACTCCAAGGTGACGTCTTGTGCTTGTTTTGTCCAACCAACAGTTCAAACCAGGCACTGTTCAATTTAAACTGAAGGTACAGTGTTGTACTGTGTATGCTCATGTGAATACGTATGTATGGAACTGAATTCATAAAAGCATGAACTCAAACTGTTCCCATACATATCTAAGTGTCTATATGTACATGTTTTTATGTATGTGCATACATGCATACTGTTTATATTATTTCTTAATAATATATTTATATTATTATTTTTCTTTTTTATTTTATGTTGATCTGCATCTGTTTAACCTTTTTATATGACTTTTTCAAACTTCTCTTCTCAAGATATTTATCATTTTCTTAATATGCTTTATTTGTTTTAAATTACATAGAAATATGTGCAAGATGATCATGCACTTAGTGTGTATTATTGGACCCATGTCCTAATTATATGTATGTGATATAGTGCCAAGTTTGGAGACTCAAGACCATGAATATAATCATGTGAAGCTTAAATCCAAGTGAACATCTTACTGTCTATCTGTAACATGTAAAGTGAGGAGAGTGCCTTGTATTGAAACTCTACATACATCACCTTCTCCAGCAGTGAGAAGTACCTGAAATACACAGTCGGAACTTTGACAAAGGTGGCAAAGTTGTGAAGAAAACTGTGGGGAAGCCTGCTGTTTCTCCGAATCAACCCCTGGAAACCTGAAAAATCCTCACCCAGTGTGTTACTAATGCAGCTGTTAGGGAAAGTTCAGTGTAGAAGATGTTTTCTTTCTCTTTTCCTCTTCTGCTCTTGGGCAGTTAAATCCTTCTCTCACCCCTTTCTCTCACTCTCCTTATTCAATTTTCAGCCTATTTGCAACTGAATTCGATTTCGAGGCATTTCCCATTTTCCTACACTAAAAGCTCCTCTCATTCACAAAATTCATACGTCACCATATCTGCCCAATCGACTTTCTACCCACGTTCTACAAACAAATTAATTGTTGGATGTTGATCTTTAAATAGCACTGATGTCATCTGGCAGTCTACCTCCTTTCAGGCTGCAAAGCTGTGCAGCTCTCCACTGCCTGGCATCACCACCATGATTTCCAGGTTGTCTCTGGAGAGTTACCTATAATAGTTCCTTCATCCATGTCTCCTGTCTCCTGTCTTCGTTTACTCTCTAGTTGACAGTGCTTCTCCGCAGCTTCTGTTATTTCTTATTATTGACTCATCTTGGGTTGTTGATGTACATAAGCAGAGGAAAAACAAAAACATGGTGCCAGTATCTCATCCCTTCCACCCTGCAGGCTGTGACTTTATCACCACTGTCAGCCAGTATGCGTGCAAGCATATTATATAAGAAGCATTTCTAAAATGCAGTGTATGGAGAGCTTATCCAACCAAACTACTCCATATGGATCATGGATCATGGCAAAATGTGGTCCTGGAGACACCCACTGTAGCAGGAACTACCACAAAGGTGGTTTTGAGTACTTTGGCAGGTGTCTGTCTGTCTGCGGACAGATTTTGAAACTTTACAGGTGTGTAGTTCAAAATGAAGGTCAAGTTCAAGTTGGGTGTGGTCTGACCTTTGAGACTGAGAACTCCTGTAACAATGTAGTAATGAGCACTCGTGGGTCAGAACACCAAAATGTTCGCAGGCATCGCGGTTATTGTGATCCCATCACAAGATGCTCCCTAGAGTGAATAATTTATAGTTCTGTCATTCCAGTGTGCCCTCATCTGTCCTCCATGTACGTGAGCAGTTGCTTTGTTTGAGGTTTGTTGCCTAGGGAGTGTGTCACACTCGATAGAGATGCAGGGGGAATCAGCAGGGAAAAAAAATAAATAACAAAAAAATGTTAATAAAACATGAGCATGAACTAACCTAGGACCCAAGGCAGACGTTGGAAGAGTGTATACACACACACACACACACACATATACTAATATAACTATATAAACAATAGCAGCTAAATTTTGTACCTGTGATCATGACCTTTTAATTTTTTCCTTTATTTTGAAACACCTGATGGAGCAAACACAGGTATGTATATGCAAACATTTAATTAAGGATGTACAGTCTCCACTACTTCCATCAAGTTATGGTTCAAGAGGTTTCCAGTTACATAATTTGGCTCTGATTGAGTCACATTTTACAAACTGTAAAATGTGATTTTTTGTTGGACTGTTACAGTGGTCTCTGCTGCCTCCTTTGAGATCAGCAGACATTTCACAGCAATGAAATAAAAAAGGAAAGAGCATCCTAATGGATTTATTTTTATCAACATTTTATGCAAATATAATAAACCTACAAGTCAATTTTAGCCCACCTGTCAAATAAGCGGTCACCTTTCATCCACTACTGCAGCCACTATTCATGCTTGTCTTAGGAATCCATGTGATACTACTGAACACAGTGGAGACAAGTTAAAATACTCTAGTGGAGATCCACAGGGGTAGACTCACACTGGGAAATCAAAAACCATGGAAACATATCCACATGGTGCTATCGAACGCCATGGAAACAAATCCATGTGACGCCATGCAGAATCCAGCCGGGTTTAGAAGTTTGCAAGCAGGCAAGGTGAGAGTCCTCCTGGGAGCTGCTTGCAGAGTGGTAAGCTGGAGAAGAATACAATACGTTTTATCACCAGCTGCACACGTTGTTTTCTCCGGTTCATTCAAAGACAGCGCAGAGTGCACTGACGCCACACTCAGCTACGCCTACCAGTGGGGAATGAGCTCTGCTTAAACAGCTGCGGTATCAATGCCAGGATAAAGAGTGATATTTGCAAGTTCAAATGTGTCATGACTGTTGATTGTTGTGTGTTTGCCAAAAAGCCATCATCCCTGCAGACAGAGAGAGGCCAGAAGGACAGAAGACCAGGACGAAGCCACAAACGTGTTGTTGCACACTTGTATGTATTGTTCTAATTAAGAGTCGAGTCAGTGACTCTGGAGAGAGATTGTTGATTTGTTTTGTTTTGCTGTTGAACTCAACAACAAACCAAATACACCCTTCCCTTCAGTGCTCCTTAAAAAAGCTTCACCCCACCAAATTAATAGATATGCATGGCCAAGGCATCGGCACAATGACAGAATCCAAGGATTTTATACGGCGTTGAAGTGGATAGGCTTTCTCATAGCGGAGGCAAAACAAACCTTACAATATAAAAAAATCATCAGAGAACCAACATGCACACAAACACAGAATACACAACACAACGGAGCAAAAAACCAAGAGTTAGTTGTTTAGAAAACCATATAGTTTTTACAAAACTACGGTGACAGAAGAGAAGAACGTAGGTTTGGTGCAAAGCTAACAAGGTAGTTAACAAGCTTACGCCACCTTTAATCTTTCCAATGCTTTCTGTGTACAACACAGAATAACACAGATTAGAGAAACAATTAGTGAAGGATTTACCGGTACGATACTCAATTTGCAAGGGGAAATGAAATCCAACACCCTAAGACGTGTGGTTTGTGGTGGGGATGTCTTAACACTGAATTTTAATCCAATTCTGCTAGTTAAATTGTCTCTGTGAGGACTCCCACTCTCACTCCGAGAACGTTCTGGGTCGTCCAGCCCGTATTCATCTCTGAATGATGCAGCAGTGTGCTGGTGTCACAGACTGAAGTGAGGCGATATGTGATATCTCAAAGCCTCTGCTTCAGTAAGTTGCCAAGACTGTGAGTGGGCTAAGCCTGAAAATAGAAAGGCATTTATAGGGGCAGGTCAGATTGCTGATAATAGCACCACTCCACAGTATATGAAGCCTTTCATCATGACATTCACTACTTAAGTTATCTCTCAAGTATCTCTGATTCCTAACAACACTAACTTGTATTAAAGGTGAGTTCTCGGATCTGTGAGGTGGTTGTGAACAAACTGAGTTTGTGTTTATGAAAAGTTGCCATTGGATGTGTGAAAGAAAGCGACTCATGTTTTCTTAACGAAGGAAAAACGTTTCGAAAAAGCACCTTTGATACATTTATTCTGCAGCCTGTTTATTTGGCATGAATTCTCATGCCTAACCCTAAGTAGAGCCTCACGGAGTTTTACTACTACTACTACTACTGCTACTGCTACTGTAGGCGTTAGAGTTAGGAAATTACGAGTAGGATATTTTGATTTCCGTACTATATCTGTAATCTAAAGCAAAAATGCATGGGACAAATTATACATAAGTCATAAGTCTATTTTTTATATATATAAATATAGTAATTTAATGCACTTGTCCAGTTGTGGACTTTTGTCCATTGGATGTCTGTTGAAATTTATGTACCTACGAGTCCGCTGTTATCAACCCGATGACTTTGTCGGCAGATTTAGGCACTCCACACATTACCTGAGCAAACCCAATTTTAAAAAGTAATTAGCAACAAATCAAGTTTGTCTGCAGCCATTAGGAACATTTTAATGCGCTGAGCGACAGACACACTGACACCAAAACTGATGAGCATTACCTGCTTGACTTATCTAAAGACATAAGAGAGTGTTGCTCAAACAGAGTCCCTCCTCTGCCCGGAGTGAATGACGCACAACTTAACTAGTGAGTTTTTAAGAAGCCAGTACTGAAAAGAAAGTTGGCGACGCTATTCAAGTCCCTTTGTGAGAAGCTGGTTCTGCACTTTGCAAGACTGATTTTATATTTTGAGACAACTTTTTAAGGAAATATTCTAAATATGTGAAATTATCATGAAGATAAATAATTCAGTTTAACGCCGTATCTGAACAAAAATGTAAACTTTGAGATTTTTGAACCTGCGTGCCTAGACACCTTTGGATGAGTGAGCCATTAAAATTGCGAGCCTTACCATTGAAAAGAATAGAAATTCAATTAGCACAAAGCAGCTCTGGTTGTCAGGCAACACCAAGGACACGCCATTCTTTTGTACTGTGTCATTCAGCTGCTTCATAAACTGTAATGACATTAAAGTGAAAATCGCAGCCAAGGATGATTACAAACCTTTTGAGAAGCTTGGATGAATTGAAGTCCTCACCCACGTTCTGTTTTGTCTGATTTAGTCTGTTGATGCGGTAAGATGTGACTTTTGCTTTAATGGAATCACCTTGATGGCAATGAACACTGAGAACTAAATCATGAGCTGTACAAGCTATAAAACAAAGTATGTTCTATATTCTACAGTCACAGTGTCTGTAACAGACATACATTCGTAAAAAGGTACAGTTCACAGACACACTCCAGTTTTTCTGAGCAGAATATTGAAAAGTGAGGGTTAAGCTAAAGAAGAACTGGTTCTTGGTGAGGTCAAAACACAAGGGTTTTTGATTAAAGTTGAAATTAAAAACTAGAGGTGACATTTTACAGAAAGTTCCAGCATACTAATTTTTTCGATGCTGATCATTTTACTTCCAAACAACAGCTGAATTTTGTTACTCCATGTCTGACACGGCCTTGTATGCTGCCTTTTATTTCCACAAAAAAATATTCCCGACCTCTTCTGTGTTCACATGAAATATGCTCCCTCTTTTAGAGGGCAAAATTGCAAACTAATAGCATTTTTAAAAGGGCACAGAGCTCCATCCCTCCATTTATCCTCTGTGCCCACTTATCCAGGGTAGAAGGAGGCTGGAGCCAGTCCCAGCATGCACTGGGCGCGGGGAGAGGAAGACACTAGACCGACTGCCAGTCCATCACTATATCACATTTCAGGACATCCCCTCAGTAAGCCATAAATCTGTCTTTTAATGTGGTATTTATCTGGCATATGAGACTCATTCTTACATATCAAATTTAACTACTTGGTGTTTCCTCTGTGTTACTGAGTTGGTATTTTGTTTTTCCTTGTTTAATCTACATTAACACTGATGCCAAGCGGTGAGTTGTCTTCAACCACAAAAGTAACAGCTTGCTTTATTTGTGAGCTTGTTAAGAAGCTCTGGTCTTTCACTGAGGCAACAACAATGTGTTATGCTTAAATCTGCATGCAAATAAGTGCACGTAAATAAAACAGGCTGATATTAGAGAAGAGGAAACAAAAAGTTCTGTCAAACGAAGAAGGAAAATTAAAAACCAAAAAAAAACAATGGAGTGTTTGCGTAAGCCCAGTTACCACAAAATACATATACTTTACATTCACTTTTAACTGTTTTCCAAAGCATACCATAGAATTTAGGATGTCCTAGAAGCAGAGGGAGTTCAGTGAATGGCCTAGAGGAAGCTACAGTTAACAGGGTTAGCGCAGGGAACACTGGCAGAGTGTACGGGGTTTGAATGTTATGTATAAAATAAAATCGTACAGAGTAATTAAATATAAATACATTGGCACATGGAGCCCTGTAGTTTCAGTGAGCTTGTTACTGGAACCACATTTGATGCAGTCATTCCGTGTATGCATGCAATTAATATAAAGCTCTTCACTGACATCTTGTCAACACCTTCCTCAAGGTTTCTGAGTTGCTTATAGCGCAGCAAATTAAACCTTTTGGGAAAGAAGGAGATTTTTATCTTCTAGGATTTTGAATCGATTCACAAATACCAAAAATCAATTTTTGTAACGTTAGGTCTACAGAATAAAAAAGAGGGAGCAGCAAAGAGACCGTTCTCTAGTGCTGGAGACATAACATTTACAACAACAGCACAGCAGAGCACTCCAGAACAAACACACCAACATGTTTGTACAATAAACATTTAACCAGTGATTTGATCATTTTCACACATGCATAATCTCACACACCTTCCTCTGCTTCTTTCTGTTAATCAGACAATGACCCTTATCAAAACAAGTTAGCTTAACTGTCAGTTATGTCTCTTTGAAAGCCCAATGGGCAAAGGACAGGAGCTGCTGTTTTGGCACACAGTGGCCCCCTTACTCTGTTCTGAAGAACCAGAATCATTCTGTATCAAGAATTGATCGTGAATCAAATCATGACACCGAGAACTGGAGTCTAGTTGTGAGATTGCCAAACATTCCCACCTATATTTGTATAGTATCACATGAAAATGTCCCAGTGTTATGATACTTTTGATACTGTGCACAGAGCAAAAGCCACAAACGCCAGCTGCTATTTGCACCAGCACCGTGAGACAATTTCACAAAAATATCACCCTGCCTTTGGGTAAAGGACGAGTCAACCTGGCAAAATTGCCCTACAGGCCAAAAGTATTACCGCTACTCCAAATCACCCTGCAGGGTTATTACGCACATCTGTCAGAACTAGATCCAGTATTTTCACAGCAGCTATGCACGTATGCATTGCACTGAAAGTACAGTGTGTACAGGACGGCAAGAACAATTCACACAATTTTATTTTCACTTTATTTCCAAACGCACAGCAGTATACACAGTAGATGGTCATGCTATCGTAAAGATCAATAACACAAATAGGTATTATGATTGATGATGTCTTGTCCTTTTCACTCCCTTTTTCTCTTGTCAACAGCTTAAACACGTGTCAAGATGAAACTGACTCCCACACACTCACATATGCCACCTGGTTCTTCTGACACTTGGGTGTACTTGTAATATTTACAAAAATATCAACAGACGCAAAACCAAGTCTCATTTCACTCCTTTTAAAAATGAGCAACATGGAACTCCTGACAGTGAGCTCTCCTTCTCATTTTTACTTCATTTTAATGAGCTCAAGAAACACACCATGTAAAGCTTTATTACTTGTTTAAACTAGTTAGCAAAAAAGTTCAATATTGACCCAAAAATGACAAATATCTCCAGCCATGCTAATGGCATGGGCTTATGAATGGCAATGTCATTTGTTGGTCTACCACCTGATCCACCAAAATGAAATGTGTCAGGAACTATTAGATAGATTGCTATGAAATTTGGAGTAAATATTCATGATCCCCACTGAATATTTGGTGATCCTTTGCAAACACTGGTGACCCTTTACTTTTCATCTATCACAATTATCTAGGTTGAAATTCCAGTATGTCCGATACTTACTGGCAGTACAGATACTACCAAATACCTTCAAAACTAATGACACTCCCATCAGCGTCAACTTTACTTTGTTGTAAGTAGGGCTGGGTATCGTTCAAAATTTTGACTTTTGATTTACTAAAACTGATACCTTGCCTTTGATACAGATTCCTGAACAATACCTTTTTCAATACATAAAATCTTTTCATAAAATCTGTTTCTGATTAATTTGATGATCTAATGTCGTTCAACAGATTTTGTAACTGGAGAAAAACAGCTGATTAAAAAAAAGCAGCCTGTTCTTTTTCTCAAGTTTCAATTACTAGTTTCACTAGGGTTTCTGTGTGTAATGATGTAGGCATATATACTGTACATCTGGTACCATAAAGCGCAGGTTAAAGCCAATGTTCAAACTGTACAATGTACCATGACACCAGCAATCCCCATGCAAACCCATCACAATTAGTTTCAGTACATGATGCTTCATGTGCTTTAATTTTGATGGATTCTTTCCAAGCAAGCAGACATATTTTTCTTTTCATGCCTTGAAAACAGTATTTCCACTGAGAAGCACTGTCGCGGTTACTTTTTCAAAATAACACCATTATACCCACAGTAATTTGTTAGAATATTGCTTTCTCTGTAAAGTCATGATTTTAATCATCACATTAAAATTAGAAACTTTCACTTGCAACCTGTAAACATCCGTCCACCGTCTAACCTTGTGCTGACTGTCAGAGGCAGACAGATGAAACAGCAACTAATTTAAATGATACCCCAAAGAAATATAGTCATATTTTTCTGAGATTTCTTACATTCAATAATTCATCCTTTTTTGTTTCACTAGGTTGTGTGTATTTTTTCATGGGATAACTTAGGATATATAATGAAAACATACAATGATTTATCTGTTATATCCTATTTTTAAAAATCTCATCCAGACTGCATCATGCTTTTGTGACAATGCATTAACTCCACTGTACTACTACAGCACTACTACGGCCTAAAAACGGAGGCGTTTTTCACTTAATTTCCCAGAAAACCAGTTAGCGCAATGCACAGCACAAATAATGTGTTATCCTCCGCCTGTTGCTCTGAGAAACAACCACATTTTTAAACATGTGGCAACCGTATCTATGACGTGTCTCTCTCTGCATGTTTGAACCTGAACCCAACCCCCCCCCCCCCCCCCCACCCCCCCAGCGGACAAGGTTGTTTCTGGCTTCCTGTAGTACTATATTACCCAGAGATCACCAGACCAAACAGCAAGAGAGCTCGTGGAGGTTGCTATTTTAGACACTGGTTCCACTTGAGAGTAAAAGAGTCAATTCACCTGGGAAAACCATGTGGTTTGTCAACAAGAGCAACAGGTAGAGAGTCAGTTTGTCTTTAGACGTCCTGCATCAGCTGTTTCTAATCAGGGAATTTACTGAGTGAATCTAAACCCATACTGCCTGTGGTTACCATGATATGTCACCATGTTACGCAAGCAGTTCATAGTGGGGGAAAAAAAATTCTACTGGTAAAACCTATGTCCAACACAGGGTTTTACTCATCGGGGAGCAACAGAAGATTGTGACGGTTGTGGTAGTCAACATGAATGATGAGATGAAAAACACTCAGGTGGAATGAAGGAGGGAAAAAATCCATGCACAGCCTCATGTCCCTACAATGTGTAACTGCAGTGGGATTCATTAACCCAGTCTAATAAGAACTAATAAAGTTTCTTTGCCATTGTATTGTATTGATTTCTTTCTTTGCTCCTCTTGATGACTGTAACGTCAGCCCTTAGAGGGGTGGGTAGATCCATATGTTGGTTCATATGTCTGTCACAGCCTTAGCGGCTTTCATTGGTTTTTCACAGTGAGTTATTGAATGTGATGTGCAAGGCTTTTATTAAGGCACCTGTGTGTTTGGGGAGATCTCGTCTCAATTGACCTGTGGTAAGTTGAAGTTATTAAAACAGTCGCTCCTTGCCTTTTTCACAGCAACCTTTTCCCTTCATTCCCCTACCTCCCTAGGAGCCGCACACCTACTTGATCACTTTCTTTCTGGTTTGACAGCTCCCTCCCACTCACTCTCATTCTTCATTATTACTCTTCTCTAAGTCTATCTCTCACGCGCTTTCTCTCTTGATACCCCCTACCCACACTCTCCCCTGGGTGTTCTCTAACTCTCTGTAAACCGCTTTCAACTCATTCTCTATCCGCTGTCCTGTGAATTTACCTGTCCTTTGTTGCCTGAACTTGTCACCGCCTTGTAACAAGGGATCCTTTCCCTCGGTCTTGTGACAGCAAAAGTGAACACTTGTCATATTACTTTCGTGACAGTGGCTCTTTCTGGCTCAGAAGTGTCTAGGCTTTCTTTCCTTTGTTCTGTATTTCCCATGGTGTGCTTGTCCAACTCCAAAGACTGCACCTGAATTCACAAACACACACCTGTATGCACAAAGAGTGACAGCGTGTTCCTGGAGACTATCAGCGTAGTGTTAAAATATTTTTAATGTATTCATTTTTTTTTTTGTAGCTGCATCATCAGCATGACTGGATTGAGAAAGCAAAGATTTTCTGTGCTTCAAGTACAACACAAAGAATGAAACTCAAGAGGTTTAGTAAGTCATGTGGTGAGACGTGACTCAGGCATATTGGACTAGCTTTGTAAAGATGACAAAACAAAGACAACTTTTTTTTGTGTGTGTGTGTGTGTGGGGGGGGGGGGGGGGGGGGTTAGAGAGAAAATCCAATGGACACTTAAGGTTTAGAAAGCACTAAACCAAACAGGCAGATTAAGTTGCAGGAGTTCTATAAAATGGATCCAAATATAGTAAGGAGGAATCATGTTGCCAAAATTTAAATGCTCCTCCATGTGTAAGAAGATATGTAAAGAAAACAGGGTGTAGTACTGTTTTAGAGACTGGAAAGAACAAGATTACACTCACCAAGTCTATTGTTCTGCTTAAGAGTGAGCTCTAGTGGCAACACGATGAACCACAACATGGCAGCAATGAAATGCGATGTATATTCCCTGTTATGGGCAGTAAAATGCATTACACAGCCACAGCAAACATGATTGATTTTGCTCAAAATGGTTTTAAAGCTGTTTGTTTTTACTCTCTCTCATTACTCAAGTGTTGGTTTAACAGTGTTTTTATCGTCTTTTTGTAAAGAAAACATCACATATGAGGGATATTGGCACATTGATCAAGTTGAATTTTAGTAATAAAAGCAGTGGCACTGCCATAATTAGGAAGAATGGAGACTTGCGTGTTCTGTGTTTATATAAAACGTAAAGCTTTCAGCATATCAAATGCTTGGATCCACATTCCAACAACTAGATATATGCCTTTAATAAGTGCTTAAAGTTGTTTTAAGCATTGAGGTAGCTTATATGGAGGAAAAACTACTACCATTTCACACAGAGGAAAATTCACTGCCTACCTCAACACCAAAACAAACACTTCATTCTCGGACTATACGCATTCAAAATGACTTGACGAGCGATTCTGGTAAAGGAAATGGTACTTTAATGGCTCTCGCAAAGTGCTTAGGAGATCACAATCTTCCAAAACAAAACAATAATCTGCAGTGTGGTAGCCTGGAGATTTCATTAATGAGGAGAGATAGGGAGATAAACTATCGACTTATATTACAGTCGCAGCTGAAAGCGCTTTAACTGCTTTAACTGCTTTCACATGACAGTGATTGTGGATTCAATAAGTAAGTGTGACATAAGTTATGATGTGAATTTTGTTCCGTTTACAAACAGGCCCAGGAGCAAGACTTGACAATCAACAAAATAAACTTAATTATAAGTGCAGCCTTATTTGTTTTATGTGTAGCATTTAGGTGCTTAGATGCTGGGTCTGACTAATAGCAAACATTTCTGCAATTAGTAACAAATCAGACTTCAGAGTTTGCTTGAAAAACACCACTGAACACTTTCACTCTGGCTCTCTGTTGCCCCTTGGTGTGAGAGTATGCAGCTTTCCCTCAGGTAACTCTGACTGAAAGCAATTCAGCAATAAATCTCCTGCCGATACGACGCTGTACGCACCTTGATTAAAAAGCAAAGCTATCACACCACAGCTTGTTCACCTTCAGAGGATGGCCCTTCCCCACATACAAATCACTGTGGATGCTGGGCTCTCTCACTCCCTCTGTGGCTCTCTCAACACTGCCTCTGCAAAAAAAAAAAAAAAAACCCTGTTTATTATTCATGTTTATCATCACACCACGTCTTCTGTTTGCTACCAGTTTCATGGACGGACTGGCAGCAATTTGGAGCTGCTACATGAAACCCGGCTTTACCGTCAACACTGAAACGGATCCCACTTAGTTTAACACAGCCAACCACACTGATGTGTGCTCGAAGAAAGGCACACACACACACTTATTCCAACTGCCACTGCAGCCGCCCACACAGCAAAACATTCACATACAAACACACACACAAACACACACACCAGTTCTGGGAAATGCCTGTCAGATCACCATTTGAGTTCATGTGTTTTCTCAACACCATGGGCTCTGGCCTTTCACACACAGCTATCACTCTGCACAGTGGAGGGAAGAGAAATGAGAGTAATACCGCAGTAATCGCAAATCTACTGAGATGGTGGATAATTACCTCACAATGACTTCCCTGCTTATTAAAATCCTATTGAAGGTCTAATCCGCTCTTCTGGATGCTGAAATTACACATGAAGAGATGATAAAACACACACAGGCAGGTGTGTGCATGGTTATCCCCAGCCAGTAGATCCCCATACAAAATCTACATTCTTAAACAGGAAGTGACCCACATGCACACATCTGTTTTTGTTTTTATAGCCAGTCACTGCTAGCTGCACCAGCTTTTATGTTTTTGTAATTTTCAACAGGCTTCTGCGATAAAAAAAAGGGAAAAAAAGCATCCTAATGTTGATAGAAAGCTTTAACTTGTCAATGAGATGCAGCTGCTTGAGACAGTGGTCTCTAAAGGTCCAGGCCAGAATCTGAGCATAATCAAAAGTAGCCTTAATACCAAAAACCAAACACAGAATAGGAGACGTATTTCATTCTAACACTGATTAGGAGAAGTCTGCAGACAAGGACTAACAGGATATGACAGCGCATGAGATGGAAAGATCAGATATTTCCAAACAGAGAGAGAAACAGCCTAACGACTCTGACAAATGAAGGTTTGATAAATGTTATCATCTGCCTTAAGTCAAACTTTGGAGAATCGTGATCACACTCAAACGTTGTGTCGTCCTCTCCCATTCCCAAGAGTCCCAAGATTGGGAGAGGATGGAGGTGGATTTAGCAGTCTAGCTTTAATCGGAATTTAACACTCCAAGGAGTTTTAGTTTGGAGCAACAGGGGGGATCACCCAAAAATGACACTCTGCAAACACTGTTTCCCCCTTTTTCCAGTTCTAATGCAAAGCTAAGCTAACTGCCTGCTGACTGTAGTCTTATATTGAATGGACAGATATGAGCATGGTATTAATCTTCTCATCTAACTCCTCGAGAGAATATTTTTCCCAAAATGACAACTTTTCCTCTGAGTAGCACAGCAGAGAACGCAAACATAAATTTTCATAACTGTAACTTTATTTACATCCCTGTGTTATTAAAAATTTATTGAAAAGCAATGTGATTTCTTTATTCCAAACAGCTGGAGTCTCAAATGTTTTCATATCTGAAACTCAGCCAATAAAGCTTGGGACTTATGTGGTCAAATTGGTGTCAGACAAGACAAAATATGCTGCATACACATCCTGAAATTGTGACATTTAAATCAGATTTGGTGGTGAGCAACTGTTTCATTTTCACTGTACTGAACAGAGATCCACATGAACACTTGTAGGCTCACTGAGGACCAGCCTCTGCCAGGATTCATCAAAACAAAATGTATTCTAGCTCGACTGTCATCATCATCATCATCATCATCAGAGAAGATATGAGAGTGATAACAGCATTACACTTTTCAAAACAAAATAGGGCTGTCAAAGATATGGCTACAGCTATAGCTGTAACCCACGCTTGACCAACCTGGGAGCTCAAAATAACCCAAGCAAATGGTTTGACCCTCTATGCACCATGGTTTAATAACAATGCCACCTCTCACTATTCATTGTTAGAATAGGAAGCAAAATATCCAACACACTATCTCCAATGGTGATTTCCCATTGGAAGATATAAGGTAAATCTGTTCAGACCTTAAACGTAGATAATGTCAAGCCAAAAGAAAACTGTTAACACAGGTCATGGTCGCTCAGTGAAAAGATGTTTTCCCAGTGTGAGGACATCCTGTTGTTGTTCAGTGTCTAAAGCCAGTGCACATCCATATTTATCCACTCTATTTTTCCTGGAACGTGGCAACAACATCAGATTTTTTAAAAGGATCCTCTGATGGGGAACGATTTCATTTTCTACCGCACGTATTTATTTCACGATGCCCTCTGAGTTCATGTTTCACCCACTAAAACGAGAGCCCGTAATTCCTGATGAGCACAATGTCTTAGAGCCATCCTGTGACTCTGAGGACTTATCAACCCCTCATTCTTTCATCTGTGCCTTTACTTGTCTTTCTGGTTATCAAAAGGCGTTACGGCTGCATCCCTAAGGCCTGCCTCCGAATGCTCTCACTCCACAGAGGAGCGTTTGAACCGACCACTTTCCACCACTCCACTGACAGGAAATGAGACGGTGTCATGATGAATGTGGTCAATGCCTATTTTACACTGATGAGCTCAAGGATGACTGTGGCTTAACCGTTTCCCAAATGTGAGTGTGGAGAGTGATGATGTCCGAAAAAATTGAGCTTACAGCAAATAAAGAGGTGGTGAAAGAGAAAAAGGGGTTTTTAACAGCACTACTGTCAATAAACATCAGCGTCAAGGTGTTTTTTTGTTTTTTGTTTTTTTTTTTACAACTGGCTACTTGTTCATACTGAGAACGTGTGGAGAAGCGTGAACTCAAATACCATGTCTGTATCATTTTCAGAGTAACACCTAAAAACACACCCACATACATTCACAATCATACATGCAAACTCTCTGGAAAACACTCTGTACAAAAGCTTGTCACTGGGGAACTTCTCCCTTTCAAGTACCTAATTGAAAAAAAAAAATCTCAATTAGACCGACTGCCTCATTAAATAAAGATTGAAAAAAAAAATCAGCTTATCAATTTACACCCCAAAAGGTGTAAATTGTACAAATTAACCAGGGCTGTAACTAAGGATTATTTTTATCACTGATTAGTTTACCAAATATTTTGGATGAATATTTATTTTATGAAATGTCAAAAAACAGTAAAAGAAAAAAAAAAATCCATAACAATCTCTCAGAGCCCAAATATCTTGTTTTTTTCCATCCAAAATCCAAAGGTATTTAGTCAACTATCATGTGACAAAGAAAAGCAGCAAACTCTCTGTTTGGCATTTGGCAAAACTATTAATTAACTATCAAAATAGTTGCTGATTTATCCCTCAACCAATTAATCAAGCAACTGTTCAGCCCTACAATTATGTACCCCAACAGAAGGAGAAACGGTGCACAGATGCTCCCTCGCTGGCACTGCCAGAGCCTGTCCCCCTCAAGAAAAACAACAGTACTGGTCATTTGTTAAAACAGCTTAAAATTACCTGTATTTGTATTGAGTGATGAGAAAACAGTGATGTTCTTCTAACTCATCAAAAAGGAACTGATTTATGCACAGGATCGACTTTGAGTCCCATCTCCTACCAGCAGTCAATGTTGGTTTCCAGTGATCATAGATCATTTTTGGAGAGCACTGACAATCTACCTACTTTGTTCTTTAAGTATAAGAACTTGTTGGCTGGTTGTGTTCAACTATTGATCGAGTATTGATATGATTACCTGTCAGTATGTCTAAACTGAGTCTGGTGTGTGTACATTTTGTTCAGGCTGAACTAATACAAATGTTTGGCTTCACACACACACAGCTACACACTCATGAAGAGGTGTGGGTTATGATATGTATATATATGCACCATCATCATCATTATAAGACTGAGAAAGTTTGAGGTTCAACACTCCTGTCTTTGAGAAGATTTTTAATTAAAAAGAAAAAAAATGTGCATTTCATCCGCAGAGATTTGGGTGCATTTATGTGCCCCTTTGTTTATTTACACATGGACATGCACGCACACACAGCAGCACACTGCGATTCTAGATGAGACAATCACACATTGAGTTGATGTGATAAAGCACACCCACATCTACACATTAACAGTCACAGAGACAGACACTCACAAAAGCCATGTGAGACCTGCCTTCAGTAAATCATTTTACGATTAGAATTCTATTTAGTGAGTCAATATCTGTGAACTTGCTCTCTATAATGAATTCATAATGGACAGACATGTGCAAACATATTAGTGTGAGCATCCTCTTTTCTTTCCCTTGGCAACAACTTGGCTCCCCACTGGAGGGTCATGGCATCAAAAATGCATTGGCAAGATTAAAGTTTAAACAGCTGCAAGCTGTTGCATACCCCACAGACGCAACCACTGTGACACAACGGCTCAACATTATTCTGTGATAACTGGCTGCAATCGCATCGGGAGGTACAGCAGCTTTCGTTCAACCCATTATCCTTTAATCTCTCTTCGTAATGATACGTACAAATCCTCGCAGAAAATGGTGGCAGGCTGTACAGGTTTTCAATGACCCGACAAAGTGAAGCAGAAACTTTTCAAGCGCAGATCCTCTTAATGCCACTGTTTGCTGTGGAGGAACATCTCTGCCATGTTCTTTGACTCTAACCACTGACTCAATTAACAAGAGAAGGAAGCCACCCTTTTTCTAATGTCAGCCTAAAAACCTTTCCCTGGAAACCAATTACTGGCAAGTGAGTTCGCCTAATTCGTCGTGACACGTCTGGCTGCGCAAAAACACAAGAAGCCCGAGACAGAGTTGTGATGAGGGATCGGAGGTTCAGGCCACTGTGAGATGAATTGTCTCCTTTTTTTTTTTTCCTCTCCCCATTCCCATTTCTGTCACTGCGTGGTGACCTTAAGCTATAAGCCAACAGGGGCCGATTCCGTGTGCCGGCAGCTTTAGTATTCTGCATTCGACCCACTCATCCATCACATTTTTAAGGTCAGCTTCTATTTCCAGTCACTCTATCAAAAGATACCCAGGCACATTTTACATACAAGTACCCACATATGCAAACACATGAACAGAATATACAAGTGTGCTCAGGTGTGGGCACACAAATGCTCAGCCAAAAAAACAGGATGAAAGCACATATTTCAGTATAAAACACAATAGGTTGTTTAAACTGCTTTCAAAAGATGCAAAGTAAATGAGGGAATATTCCCATCACACTCTGAATCTAACATCTCCTCCTTGTGCCTTTTTATGTGTTACGGAAAGCATCATCTCTGTACCAGAGGAGAATAATAAAATGTTTCATCAAGCAGGAAAATTCCAATCAGATATTCCGATAAAAAAAAAAAAAAAAAAAAGAATGAATGATTTAGTTTTATCAAGTCAATATTAAACTAGCCACTGGAGTATTGTTGTAGGATGGAAGATATTACAGGATATGTTCCTTATAATGTCATTCTGACACCCTTTTTCAGGTGGTTTCACACCAATTCACACCTAAATTCATGTGACTAATGACTCTCAGGACTTTCGGGTGACCTCAGTGGCTTACATGTGACCTTAACGACTCTCATGTGGCATTGTGGTGTTTAAATGGCTTGGACGCCCCACAAAACGGGACAAGTGATCAATCCTCTTGGTTGATCTTACTGTGCATGGGTGACATTGGCAAGAGCTTCTGCGGTAGACACTTCAGTGAGTACGGTCCAGTAGCAGGTTAATAAAAAGCCACACGAAGTGCAGACATGAGTTCTCTCATCTGAGCTCAGTTTTTGACTGTGCAGTCCTCTATATATGCAGCAAGTCAGTACCATGTTTTTTCTTTATATTTACTGGGAGGTGGGTAAGAGAAGCTTCTTTCTACTTTGTCACAATCTAACCCCAGAGATGCCCACAAGATATACAAAGAGAATAAGATGCCTGGATGTTTTTCGTTTTTTTTTTTTTGGTTTGTCTTTTTTTTTTTTTTCAGTCCGTGTCCCTGACGATAGGGCTCCATCCGTCAAAGCCAGCCATGTGTAGATGCAACAGGGCAAAGTTGCTCGCTACAGCTCAAAGGTAGTGAAGGAGGCAATGAATAAATGGCTGCATGTCTGGAGAGAGGGTTTCTCAAATGTTTTCTTCTAAACATTTGGAAAGAAGTATACACTAAAATCTAGGCTACATTGGACGGGACCAGAGAGAGGACAGACTGTATTAAAATGCTGATATGTTGTCTTGATAAAAGCAAAGCAGGCTTGGCTTGTCTCATTAGCAAAAAATCAACATGCTCGGAGGCGGATATGTCCAGATTAGTGGGAATATGCAGAAGGAGAGAGTGTGACACAGAGTTAGCATGCTCCATTAGAGAGCATTGTCATCCTGGTTATGTCCATGTAATAAAGCTGGCTATTGGAAGTGCTAGCCAAGTGTGTGTCTGTGTGCGTGCGTGCGTGCATGCCTGTGTGACATAACAGGCGGTGCGCACAACAGCCATCCATCACCCACATACTGTCAGCAGGGGAGCAAAAGAGTACACACATATGCACACACATACACACATAACCACACAGCCCCAGTGTGTGCTCCAGCTTGGCACGTATTAGAGACAAATACACAAACACACACACACACACACACACACACACACACACACACACACACACACACACACACACACACACACACACACACACACACACACAAAACACACACAGTTAGCACGGAAAAAAAGTTCTCATCATTTTTCAAGAAATGTTCCTCCCTGCAGTGTCAGGCCTGATATTTCTGTGATATATTTAAACCAGCCCCTGACACCCGACTGTAAAGCCCTGAAGTTTTAATAATCAATAACAAATTAATACAACACTTGTCCTGTTAGGTGCATTGGATTAGAAATAAAATGGCGTTTAGCTCAGTGAAAATCCAGATCTGACACCAGAAGATAAGGCGAAAGCTATAGAGCATTATTTTTATTTTACTGAAGTGGGAATTCTAAATATGAGGCCTGTACTTATTATAGTCAGCAGCGAGTGTTTACTTTCCATTCAGCCACATGATGATCATTCCCCTACTTTTAATTGGATACACCTTGTCACCTTTTGCTCGCAGTGGCTGGTAATTTACTGCAAGGGATATCTCTTTATTTTTGGAGTTTGTTATTCATGGTGCTGAAACTCTGCAACTGTATTTTCCGAAAAGGAAAAATAGATAGATAAATAAATAAATAGGTTAATAAATTACTACGCCATGCCTGCCAAAACATCTCTTGGTATCTCACAGAGAAGCCATTGTTAGCACTTCTGGGCTCTAATTAGACTCACGAGTTGATTCTTTGTGGCGGTTGTTGTTTTCTAGGAAGCAGACAGGCATGAAAACGTTTGAAAGGTAAAAGTTTCTCTTCACACTTTCACTCAGTGACAGGACATGCTGTGTTTGGACGTATCAAATGGCTTGTGTAAAGCAAATGGGTAAAAAAAAAAATCTGCTTAATTATACTGACACCACTTGTCAGGAGGGGGTGATGTGCTAACTTGTACTAGAGTAACAGAAATATCAGGCTCTTGTGTGTTTTTATGTGAAATGCTGAGATGTTAATACTGTTGTCAGGCAATCAGTTGTGTCCAAACTGTGAGATATCATTATGTGGATGATTTTATTTATGAGGAAGATCTAACTGTACCTCTGTGCTGTATAATCTCTCCTTCTCAGAATCTTTATTTTATAGTAGGTCTTCAAGCAATAAACAAATTGCATGCAACAAACTGAGCATCATAACAAAGGGCACTAAGCCTCAGATAGAAAAATCACATTTTCTACTTCCACTGAGGTCTCATCATCTTTCATGGTCTCCTATGCAATGTGGTATATCTTCAGATATATAAGGCCAAGTTATGGAAAGCATACACAGCCTTGGGGGCATAATGGGAAAAAAAACAATAGTAATTTGTGCACAAAGTTTAATAATTTGTGTTCTCAAATTAATCGTTCATCCACACAAATGACTAATTTGCAAACTCAATTTAATATTCCAGTTTTGAGCCAAATAAACAAACTATGGGGCAATTTTCAAATCCATCAGCCTGAAATCGCTTTAGTAAAGTACAAGACATGTTGGCGTCACAACGGTCTTTTCAAATATGAAATATATTTTTAAAAATATGATTATGACTTGCGTATTACATACTTCACGTGCAACATTTTAAAAGCAGTGCCAGTATTTCATTAATAAAAGAACTCTTAAATCTTCCCTTTCCTGAACTAAATCTATAGCCCTCTAAAAATGTACCCTGTTGCACTTGAAGGTGAAAGGAGTGCAGTACAGTGCCCTTGCTGAGGATGCGACCGGCCACTCTGACACCTGTCAGAATTGGCTGTCTGACTTTTAGCCTCGCCGCAGCAACATTCTCGTTTTAAATGAGCTCATTTGTGGCTACCTATCTCCACGGGGGTGGACTGTCAAGAGGCCATGGCAGGGCGTCAGAACATGGTGGTTATCCTCAGCCAGCATCAGCCTTATCGAGACATAAAACCACAATAGCTCTCTTGTTAGCCCTGTTTTCAGATTCATCTTTGAATGTTTTAAATCCTTCACACATCTGTGTTTGACATGACCACTGCTGCTGCTGAGAGGGAAATTGGAAAAAAAAAGATTAAAAGTTAGTTAAAAGTAGAAATTTTCATACGTATTCATCATTCCATAGAATGACCACAGATCATGGCCTAATGCAATAGTAATCAGTAGTCATGACAACAATTTCTGATAGCCTGGACTCCAGCAGCGTGTCCTGGTGGAGTTATGATTGATGACAGGGTCTTGTGCTTCTCTCTCTATCAGTGCTTCTTTGGTGTTTGATGTCTCAGCCCTGCCCCAGGCTCTTCCCCAAGCTCTCGCCTCCAGCAAATCATCTCATCGCCCAAGCTAGCTAACCTCGGGCCAAGGGGAGGCTGGGGTAAGAACCTCCAGATACAATACAAGCCACTGGCCACGGACGTTGTTTTCTGGTGTTTCTTTAGAAATACCTAGAACATGTGATTAAACCAGCAGAGAGTAGAGGGGCGGCGTGAAAAAGGGATAAGTGCACAGGGATGGGTTTGGAGAAATATATGGCACCGTTTTCCAAAGGAGTGTGCTCTTTAATCTAGTGAGTGCTCATCTGCTGCCCTCTTGCTGCACACTGCAATCCTGTGCAAAAGCAATAACAGGCATTGAAATATAACACCTTAAAAAATATATATATACATATACACACACACACACACACACACACACACACACACACACACACAGGCACATACACCATATACGTCTTTTTGTAGAAAGAACAATAAAAAAAGTAAAAGTATATGGTAAGATTGCAAAATGTATGCATCAGGTGGTGTGGTGCAAATGTGTAAGTGAAACGGGCCAACTGAGAAATATTTCTGGACACTTAATTTGAATCTGCAGCTAAGACCTTGGTGATATCTAAAATACATTTTCCTGTGCTTTCAGGTGGACCGACGTAAGAGCAGACAGACAGACAGAGGTCTTTGTAGAGCGCTGAATGAGTTGTGATTTGTTGAAGGTCAAGCTTTCTTGCCTTTCAGGGAAGTCTTTGTCTGCAATTTCAATAGCAAAGTATTGACTTGACAACATGTGGTCCTCTATTCAGATGGAGACATGGATCATTTATTTCCTAGGAGCTCTAAGTAGCCCTGGCCAAATGACAAGCAACAGCTTGGCTTATGAATAAATGCCAGTATGGTGCAAGTGAGAATCTTCGATCACTTTATTTCTAACACCCAACACATGCATACTAACTCCCTTCTTCTTCTTTCTATTTCTTTATCTCTACCCGACACCTTCTTGATTTTCTTCTATTTTATTTGTCAGTATCAATATTTCCACCACATGTCTATATTTACTGACAACCACAAAACAAAGACATGCTTGACACTCGAAATATTAGCTTGCCACTCTTGCCATTTAGTTAATACAGGTGTATATTCTGGAGGGCTCTGAAATGGCAATAGACTTCAAAATGCCAGGAAAGGCAAGTTGTCATGATAGGTGGAAATGCTCCTGTATGGCCATTGATCTGATTACTGTGATTTGTCATTATGCCAAGACTGACATTTCATCATCCATTAGGGACCATAAAATTGTGAGGAAGCAGCCTCGTGGAATTTAATTAAAAAAAACAAATACCGCAATCCTTTATGTTTGGCTGAAGCTCACAGTATTTATAGGACACATTTTCAACACAAAGAGCGACGTTTTGTTGTTGAGAATCACACAGAACCAAAAAAAGAAAACTTACGGGTCATATTGCACTGTGGAGATAATTTTGTCAGAGCATATGGTAAATAGACTGTATTTATATGCTGCCTTTCTAGTCAACTGACCCTCTCAAAGCATTTCAGAATGTATATCTTACTCACCCATTCATACACACATTCATGCACACTACACAGTTAGAGGCTCAGTGTCCAGTGTTACATCGATAAAGTGGTGAAAACTAAACATATTTATGCAACTTTACTCCTGCTTGAGAAAAAGTTTGCTCCTAACTACAGTGCCTAATTGTTTTAGAGAATTACTGAATTCTTTTTTGCTCTAACTATATATTTTGAGACCTGTTTTTTAACATATGCATCTTCAGTAGGAACCAATGGGCTTACACTCTCTCTGTGAGACATGGACTTAGGTTTTTCATGGGATTTGTTAGCATCAAGAAAAACATGGAAACCCACAAGCCCTAACCTTTGAACAATTACTTGATGTCTGGTTGATTGGATTTAAAAAGATGAATTAAGTTTCAACAGGGTGTTACACCTGCTATCCAAGCATTAGTCTTTGTTCTTGTCCTTGTACATTGTTTACGCTATCAGTATGCAGTGTGAAACTCTTCAAGTTGTCAATACGTCTGTGCACCAATGTCACCAAGACAAAACCGTCACTTATTTCCTCTTGGTGATTAAAACGCATCAATAAAGTCTAAGAAATAAGAAGACAATGCGCACTCTAATGTGTGTCTGTACAGTATCTGTGTGCTTGACACCTCCACAGCAGATTTCTCCTTTTGGACAAGCACCCACATCTTCTTCGTGTTTTATCACTTAGTGTTTGGTGTGGGAACTTTACTCTTCACAGTGACAGCGCAGCCATGATCAGTGTGTAATTTGCTAAAGAGGCACATTTGACACCTCTGACACATTCACAACAAAGAACAATGATCATTGTTCTAATATGAAGCGAGACCAACTTGTACTCTCGTCAGTCTTCATGCTTGCCAGGTTACACCTCAGAGTTACAGATATGAGTGCTGACCTTTGAATCTCTTAACCCCGCTGCAACAGGCACTAAAATAAGAGAACGGAGGAAAGTTTCACAGGAAGATTAAGTAAAAATGAAAAATAATGTTTTTTTTCTTCCTTCTCGCTTTTTGCTTGGCTCCAGTCGAGAGAGTGGACTCACCTCTGAGTGCGTGCGCTATTAAGCTAGCAGAGATATTGGCGTTTTGAGCTCGACCGTTCAATGAATGTCAGCGTCAGTCGATGAGTGTTAAAAAACAAATAAGACCAAGCTGCAGCCCTCATGGCCTCTTGTCCCTTTGGCTAACACTGACCTCTACTCAGACCTGAGTGCTGAAAGGTAGCCTGCTAATCCAGCTGACCATAATGCTTTCAATCAGCCCTGTCTCTCAGCCTTTCTACTCATTTTCCTCTCTTCCCTCCCCCTCGTGACTCCCACCCCTCCCCTCTCTTTCCCTCTCACCGTTTCTTTACTTGGCTCCTTCTCTCCTGCCATCACTCCCACTTAAACCCAGTACACAGGGGGCCTGACCGAGCGGATTGATTTCCAGTAAGGCAGTGTCTGGAGCGCGTTCTGGAGCTTTCCAGACGCGTTCATCCTCCTTTATTGCACTCTAATCTCAAGGGCCGACCATGTCTGCTCCTTAGGCTTTGCTGTAGATGCACACACGCGCAGACACACACACAGAATACATAAAAGTTTACACACAGAACCACACACATACACAGCCACGTGGAGCCCACAGTACAGTAATTTCAGTATTTGGCTCTTCCCTCCAAAGGCTCCTGCTTAATAGCTAAGCATTGTTATTGCCTTCTTTGTCTTAATGAATTTTATTGGCCTTTCACAGTTGAGCCAGTCTTATTGAAGAATAAATAGGCATTTCATTTATAGCAATAAATGATACCTATCAGTATTAGTGCTCCAGTACAGGAGGAGGATACTCTGGTTGCACAGATTGGGTAACCAAAGGGTGAGAGAAGATACAATCTCCTTTGACCCATGCACTGTAACCATGAACCCTCACTTCTCCGTCCCCTGGTACTCAGCCTACGCTGCCCACCAGCTGCCGAAGGGAAAAGGACTCCTCGCAGCGAAAATCCCTCGCCTTCTCCTGATGCAGGCACCCAACAAGTCATGCCCAATTAATGCCGGGGTCAAAGTTTTAATACACTAGCCGACCATAGTTGCTATTCAGCCCTGTACGCCAAGATCAGGACCTGGGATAATGAGATTTCTTTGCACCTGGTGATTACATTGAGCAGCCAACCAGAAACAAAACAGATCAGGACGGCAGGATATGCCCACTGATGGGCCTATTGCTTAGATCGACCCTCACAGTCCTGGTCTATTCTTAGCCATGTCCTGCCTACTGTTTCCTCCAGGGTTAGGGTTTTGGGGAGCAGCACAGAAATCGTGAGATTTTTTTTGTATACACTCTCCGAACAACAATTACCAAGAAGGTTAAAAAAGGAGGGCTTTAACTAACCTCTCTTTTCATAACTGAATAATATGTTCATCACTTTTAAGATTAACTGATTAATCATTTGGTCAATACAATGTCAAAAAAAGAACCAAATCTAAAACGGTTGTATTTACTGTCAATCTAACAATTATTTTCTCGATTAATAGTTGAACTGTTTTGTGTTAAGTGTAAAAAGAATAATGAAGAATGCCAGTTGCAGATTCCCAAAGCTTACAGTGACATGCTTAAATGTCTTGTCTGACTAAACCCAATTATATGTAATCTGCAAGGCCCTGCAAGTTTATTTGTAGCACACTTGTCAACAACAAGACAATTAAAACTGCTTTACAATAAGACATTAAAAAAAAAAGGTGTATTTATTGTACTCATTTCTTTCTCAGTCAGTTTTAATCTACTGAATGTAATGTCTTAAAATTAAATCATTTGATCCAAAAAAATGAAAAATGCCCATCACAAGTTTCCAGAACCCAAGTTAACATATTCATATTACTTGTTTTGTCTGACAAACAAGTGGTGATCAACAGATGCCAATTAATTTTTGTTATTCAAATAATCAGAGGATTATTTCTGCTCTAAGAGAGAGAGAAAAGCAGTGAATCCTCACATCTGAGAAGCTGTGAATGTTTGGTAGTTTTGCATAATAAATTACTTAAACAATGAATAGATTATCAAAATTGTTTTTGAAAAATTGATTAACTGACTCACACACTGACTTAACAAGATAGCTGCTTTGAAAACTGAGGGCTTATGCTTTATCTGATGAGCTGCTGAGAAATTTTTATATGAAATTTATCTTTAGATTTATTTGATACGTCGACAGATCAACACATTCCTTCAATAATTCAAAAAGACCACTTCTCAGAGACAAAACAATTGTCTCTGAAATTTTTACAATTGTAAAAAGCGTTTCTGTGCTGTGGACTGAAGTCCAGACCGGGAAGACAAACTTCTACCTTCTGGTTAGGATTCCAAACACATTGTGAAGAGCCTCTCTCATCTATTGTCAATGCGTCTGATCCTGTGTACCACGGCTGAGTGAAAATGCAGCAATGTGACACAGGCTGATGGGGTGCTGATCCCCAGCAGCTCAATAATGATGAGATAGATGTATGACAGCCACTCACAGGAGAGTGTCAGCCTATTTGTCTTTCTGTCTCCACAAAAAGATGGATGACCCTTCAACCCCGCGCCAGTGGAAATATTCACAGTGCTGCCATGTCATGAGAAGCCCATCATCATCCCTCACCCTCATGCCGGTCACACTTCAAGGCTTCATGACTTGTTTAGACTGAATTAGTGAGCTGGATTTGACGTTTGCTGTATTTTTTTTCTTTTTCAACCAATTTCTGGTGCTGTGATATAGTGAGAAACTTAAACATGACTAGTTATTTTTACTGTAAGATAAAAAAACATTTTGTAAGGTAACTTATGAGTGATTAAATCTGTCAATTAATATTTCAATTTATTTTTAAATATATATTTACATTAAAAAAATCATTCTTTCTCTTGTCAAGCTTTCCGTTTTTCTATAATGCTTCTTTAAAAATAAACCAAGGTTTTACCCACACTACTAAAGGAGATTTCACAGGTTAGTGAAATTGTCAAATTTCTTTCTTTGAACCCGAATGAATGCATTATTACATATTACAAAGTTTATAGGAAAAACACGTTTGCAAACTGTTGCTTATTTACACGTCCAGCAGATAGTGAGCAACATTATCATGCGTTTACAGACATGCCTCTGGACACCTCTCTGTTAAGTTCTTTTAGCTTCCTGCTGTGCCTGAAAACCAAAACAATGCGCTGAAAGCTGCTAAAACACTCCATAGAGCTGAAGGGAACTGCAGTGTAAGTGCATCACTTCCTTTACCATATTTAACATCGCACAGTGTAGTCAATTGATCCAAGATTGTTGTTTTTGTTTGTTTGGGGGGGGTCAATGTGGATTTTGAGCATTTAGTAGATAGTGACAGTAAAGGACTAACAGGAAATAATGGGAGGACAATAAACAACAAAAGGCCCCAGCTGGACTCAAACTGAGCACGTTGTCATGACATGATCTGCAGTAAAACTCTAGGCCACAAGGATGAACCATTTGATCCACTGCTGATATAAAAATATTGGTAAGTGCAGCTTTGAAAGGGACAATGCACTTTATCAACACTTAACACTTTCAAAATTAGCAGTCACTCGTCAGCACATACCTTAAAAATTGTGCACTACAGTACCACCATCATACACCTCCGAAGCCACAAAGCTAGCAGCAAATTTTAATCTCTACCCCAGAGGTTTTGGGAAACTTTGTTTTTGAAGTGTTAAACACTGCATGGATACTTCTGATGACTAAGTACTTAAAATAATAATAAAAACAAAAAAGGATAAAATGCCCTTTCTCAATGAAACCAAAAAACAATAGAAGAACAAACAATAAAATACTAAAAAAAAAAAAAAAAAAAAAAAAAACTCATTTTAAGCTTATTACAATTTTACTAATGAGGGTCCAAATTTAGTACTGTTGCATTTTCAAAACTAAAACAGACAAGCAAAGTAGATTTATTAACTGACAAGTTAAATTAAGATTTTTTTTTTTTTAATGACAGTACCACCATCACGTATAAATTTGCATGTGAATTCAATTAACCATTTCCCATTTTGCTTCATACATCTTCCATTAATCAGTAATGAGTGAACAAGAATATTTAGACTTGTACACACACACACACACACACACACAGACTGCACGTCTCTGGGGAGCAGAGGTCAGACACAGATGGGACACAGAGGACCAGGGCAGGGGGGCAGGCCGGAAGATTGGAGGAAATAATTATCTCCATACATTTCAGTCCCTCATTTCCCTCAGGGAATTCATCACTGATGTTCCCAGCCTCCATTTCCCAAGATCACATCAGCTGTATAGCCCTTCTAGAGCAGGTAATCTTGTTCAAGTGAAATTCACTCTCATTTAAAGACAATTCCTCTCCTCCTCAGCTTTTCACATGTGCAGGTTTTGCCATTACAAGTCAAAAACTCTAAGTCAGGCTTCTGATCGGCTTCAAGGACTTACAGCACACTGTTCGGTTCAGACTCCTTTAATGCCGCATTACACTCTGACAATTCCTACAGTTACCTTGGTAACAGCAGGTGGTGCTATGGGGAGTTTATAGAAGGTGCAAATTGTGTTTGTTAATGAAACAGTTGTTAATGAGAAAATAAGTATGGGTGGATGGGTTTCCTTGTCAGATCTCTGGAGGCTTGACATGCCATGATGGAATCCAGTACACCATACGTCTTACACTGGTTCACTCATTCATTCAAATTCATTACAAAGAATCCAGCATAAACAGTATGAAATGCTTTCATGGCTAGATTTACAAAGGAAATCCTCCTTTCTATTACCTTCCCCTGTGGTTAGAATCAAACCCTCATGAAAGTAAAAGAAAAAAAAAGTTCCCATCCAATTTACATTTCAAAAGGATGCACAGTGGCACTGTTAGCCAAGACTTTCGGCACCAAGGCCATTAAAGTCCCCTTCAAATTCACAATGCTGTTCACCATGAACACCATAATCCCTTAGCACTAACCCTTCAAAACAGCTATGGGAAATATTTTACTGTATATTTTAATACGACATAAAAATGCTGATCATTCATTTTTACATAGGGGTGGATGATGTCCAGTTTATCCCTGAGATTTGTTTATGGCCCAGCTAACTACTCTGTTTTAAAATGTATTGACATTAAGTCGTTGTTGGTTACAGCATGATGAAAATTTGTTATGTTTCTGTCCATCTTTAACTGACTTCCATGGCTAATGATGCTACAAGTCTTTATTTCAACCCACTTCGCACTGTTTCTTTTAGTTGGTGTGTTTCTATTTTTACAATACATAAACTATATTCACAGCAAATGAAAACAACAAACGCACACAAGCTGTAGCACAAACTGAGACCAAAATCTTGATTTCAGTTTACATAACACAAAAACAAAACACAAGTGAAGGTTCTTTCTGTAATGCCAGGTAACAGCAACCTAAGTGCTGTGCTGTGGTGATTTAATGTTGTTTTGTGGATCCACTGGAGCTACTCCACCATCCCCACAGTGACAGCTTGATGGATGACGCTTTACAACTGAATGGGATTTGTTTTACAGTCCGTGTGCGGTGTCACTGCATGTGGAACACGAGCTAAAGTTGTGGTTCAGACACAGAACATTGTGGGCCTCGGTTATCCAGATACTGCTTAGAACAACAAATATGAATAATTACCTTATTTTTTGCATTTCATTGTTGATGCTGTGCTTGTTTGGCTTGATATTTTACAGTCTATAAGGGACATTTAACGGTTAAGGTGCAGAAAGGAGACTCAAAATCAAACTCAACAAATCTTCATGCGAACAAATTTATCAAGCGCCTATGGTCAACTTATGTAACCCGTGTAACCAAGTATCACCTTCATATGGTAAAGTATACTTGCCAGTGAGTAGCTGTAATGTATACCTACATAACAGCTTTCTTTCTTATAGATTTCTCATTATGAATTTCACTGTTCTGGATCTTTAAAGGGCAGGGGAAAAAATCATTTTGAAAAGTTTGTGGTAAAACTAACATTTAGACAATAAAAAGGGGGAAAAAAGCCAACAATGTCCTCTGTGTTCACACTGCCCATTAAATTGCAAGACCCTGAGTTTGAGTCCAGCTGGGGACCTTTGTTGTATGCCATTCTCCTCTTTCTCTCTCTATCTATCCCCTCTTTTCCTGTCAGTTTTCTACTGTAGGCTGTCTAATAAGACATAAAACAAAAAAAATCACAGCAAAAAGCCTAAATAACAAATTAATTCATAGAGCTGTCGTGGCTAACTTGTTGCTAAAAAAACATTTTACAATTAATTTTTGTAATGCAGCAGACTGTCAGAAAATGTGCTCTAGTTTGCTGTAGTACTTAAGATATTCTTTAAATTTCTAATTCAGATTTTGGGACAAAAACAGGTCATATCAATGGCTAAAAATTGTTTTATTATGGAAAAAGTCCACTGTGGTTGACTACTGATTAAGAAACTTTCAACTTTGCATGTCTAGTAGTAGATCACCTCTATAAACATCAAAATTACACATAAGTTTGGATAAATCTACTGGATTGTTGTGTTTTACTCAACAATGGAAACACTGGATGATTCCAAAAATGCTTAGATTATAATCAGCTTGAACATTTTTTTTTATGTCCAGTGCCAGTGTTTTTACAATAAAGGCAAAAATGCAGGGTTTGCAGGGGCACTGAATGCTGGCATTGGACATAAATCATGATGTGAGAATCATCAAATATGAATGCAATTCATGACGAATGATAGGAGAGCAACATGTCACTGCCAATATCTTATATAGGGTTTTATGAATTCTGTAGCTATTACAGAGGCTCTTGTTCAGCATTTCCTGCCAAAGCCAAGCACTGGATTGGTATTAAAGCCAAACCACGAGCCAGGTAACCGTGACACATCGGCACATTTACAGCAACATGAAACGTGGGTTTATCCTGGATCTCTGCTCTGGTCTGGTCTGGTCTGAGGGGGCAAGTGCTGCTTTCAATGGGCATTTTTAATTAAACTTTTTTTTTTATTTTGTGCAGTTTTCAAAGGCAGTTTAACTCCCTGCAAAGTACCTCTCGAATGGTTAGGAACTCAGGAGAATACACTGCCCATTTAAATGCATAAAAAGCAAACTTTTACAAAAGTGGAGGAACTTCACATGAATCCTTCCATCTGAGTGCCATTATGGAAACTCACTCTTTAAAGCTTTTGTACAAACCTCTTACAAATGTGAATCAAGACAGTTTGAAACATTCCCATTGCCCAGTAAAAATCAATACTACCTTCTGCATAAGCAGAAACTGATTTGGCATGTTGCTTCACAACAATGCGAGACATTAAAAATGACCACATGTCCACTCCCTTGTTCACAACAGGAATTCAAAAGGAAGGAGTGACACCTAGTTACCTGAAAAGAAACAACTCATTATTTCCTAATGTTTTTTAGCAATGATAATCTTGTTATTTCCAATTCATCGTAATTAACAAGGAAGTGAAATGTTTGAATGACGCCACTACACAATGAGTCACTGCACCAACACCAGCTAACAAACAAAATTTCTTGTGTGAATTTCTAGAGCTGAACAAGAATATTCCTTCAAATGTGAAACTACGACATCAACAGTTTTCTTTTCGGCGACAGCAGCTTCTCAAACATGAACCCGTGGTGTCTTGTGTCTGTCTACCACCCGCATCTCCACTCTCTAAGCGTTGCACAGCAGCTAATTGACTTGTGGGGGAATCTTGGGCATCTCTTCCAGCTGAATGTGGAAGTTCTTGGTAACAGCGAGTGACAAGACATCAGTCTACAGCCAACGTTGTCTCACTTCTAAAGCCCAATTGATTTTTTTTTCCTGCCATTTTTTTTTCTTTTTCTCTGAAAAGATAAATAGATAAATGTCAGCTGAGGAATGCAATCTCCCTCCCAAGTATTTGATCAAAGGCTAACTGGGCAATTCAATAAAAGATTTTGCCCCAGCTGGAGTCTTGCCAGCTGGAGTCTTGCCAGACTTTTGTATTAAAATGCGATCCCTCTGAGTCAGAGATACTGCTGTCATTGGTCCAACACCTAGTTCCCCATTCACATCTTTACAAAACATACAGCTAAACCAACCCCGCTGGAAGACATGAAACTATAGTTGGCAGTGCTGCTGGCAAGCCCTGAAAAGACATCACCGCTCACTAACTCAACAGAAAATTCATTTTACATTTACCAGCCTTATTGAATGGGTCGTCACTCATCAGAAGGAAGGCAAACACAAAAATAATTGGTTAGGTTGGTTTAATAAAGTTTCCAAAAGTACAGCTTGGATCTGCTTTCACACTCTGGGGAAATATTCTCTCATTACGCCGGGTGTGGGGGAGGAGGGAAGCAGCAATGAGGTAGATTTCATCCGAGGCTCAGGAGAAAATGAAACCTTCCGATGACAGTAGAGCATGTAATGTTTTCATCTGGTTCCACCCATGGAGGAAAATTAAACGAAAATTACACCTGCATGTATTTTTTTTCCTTTGTACTCACTCTGTAAGTGATTGTTTCCTTCACAACAGATAACATGAACGGTGCTCTTCTGTCTTGATCTTGTATTGTAATGCACTTACACAACTACCTGTTATACTGTAAACTATCTGAACTGCTGCCTCAGTGCAGGACACATGAGAACAGTCTTATAGTTTGTTCCCATCATCACTGCAGTGTGTGTAATCAAGTATAAGCTTGAGACGACAACCCTCGCTGAGTTGCTAAAGCAGGTATCAGTGATTTCTGAGGATTACTTTGACCTTTTGGAAAAGTTAAAGGCCAGTAAAACACTCAATTTTAAAAGGAAGGTTGAAGAACTAACATTTAGACAAGAAAAGGGTCCAAAAGGTTTTGGATTCACAATCGACTCTTAGCATTGATGTAAAAGCAGTGGGCAATGAACAGTGGCATTTTAGCAAAATCTTAATAGTATTTTAGAGGGCTTGAACTAATGAGTTATTTCATTGTTGCTTAATCTGTTGATTGTTTTTTCAATTATTAATTACTTTTGTCAATAAAATGTCTGAAAAGTTGGACACCAAAGGATTTTATGTTTCATTTCACTGTAAACTGACCAACAGAGAAAAAAGTCTGCTGTTTACAAAGTTTGTTGACTAATTGATTGATCGAGTAATCAGCTCTAATGGTTTGTAGTAAGTTGGTAATTTGTGACAGTGACAGTTACAGAGATCATTTTGAGCAAAAATGCTGAAGATCCTTTTGTTTTAGACTACTGGTTAGATAAAATATGACATCTGAAGACATCGCCTTGGAATGGGGGAAATAACTGGCTTTGTTTTTTAGTTTGTTTTATACAGAAAAACCTCAATCAACTCATTGTTGTATTAATCAGCCCTAAAGCCAACTTCAATTCAACTTCTGTTTGTCATATTAATTGCAGTGAAAACTGCCCGTTAGAGATTATTGGGGGGGGGGGGGTCCTACTCAGACCATAAAGGTTCAGAAGCACTTATCTCAAGAAATATCTACTTGTAACACTTCTTTTTTAGCAAAACAGATTTATGGACTTGAAGCTGCACTGTGGTTTCTTGTGGATCAGTTATGGGAAATATATAAATAATTTAGGTTTGAAACACACTGGAGGAGAAATCAATTTCATAGACATCCTCACTAAAATTGAATGTGAGAGTAATATTTTTCCTCCTTTTCAAAATTTCCTTTCTCAGTCGTTACCAATTAGCATAATTTTACTCTGGCACGCGCGGATCAAACCAATCTAAGGCATCATCACATGGCTTCCACTGGCTCCCAGTGTATCCCCCTGATCTAACTGGAAAGCTTTTCTGATGTATTTTGCATATCAATATAGGGGTCTTCAAATTGAAATCCCTTTCTATTTTAGGAGATTGCTTTTTGATGGCTTCTCATTACAGGAATGTTGGCTATGGGTCAAATGAAAATGTCATCACAGGCTCAGCAAAGGCTGTTCAGGGAGAGTCCTCTCCGACACAGACAAACACCCTTTTACAGTTTAACCTCCTTTGCCTGGGAGATGATGAATTGTGGAGCCCGGCGGAGAGGGTGCATGATGATGGGAGGGTGAATGAGAGTTTGACGAGGTGCCAGTCAACCTGTTTGTGACAACCTTACACACTTCCTACAGTGTTATTCACAAGCCATAATCGCTTTAAGTCAGAGAGTTATCCTCAGGCTTGTCACACTTGCTTCGGTACAAGTTGCCTCCAACAAAAAAAAAACAAAAAAAAAACAAAAAAAGAAAAGAACAAAAATTAAAATATCTGTACTCTGTAAAACATCATACAGGAATCCCCAGACACAACTCTGTCTGTCTTTGTTTATTGTATTTTATTACTTGTAGAATTCATACAATCAGTTGTGTGTATGTTTTAATGTTTCAATGAAATCCCAGATAGGCCAAAGACAATTAAGCTTTCAGTACTCTTCCGTGCAAACTGTGCTCTGTATAAAATGTAATTCCCTGATTAATTGTGATTTTATTTTGATGATACAATATCTTTTCTTAAAAACCCTGATACTGATCTTTGCAGTTGCACTTTTTCTCTGTTAACATTGTGCTAAATGTTATGCGTATGCAGTGTATGCAGTTACTTATTGTAAATGGTTCAGTTAGGGCTGTGTGATATGTAAAATAATACAACATGCACAAAAAGGTAATTTTAAATTACAAAGTAACATGGGCGATAGCTGGCCATATGAACAGCCATGAGTCATGACATGATGTACAGTCTGTGTAGAGTCACTGCAGTTTACGGGACTGTGGTGAGTCAGGATGGTTAGCTGACTGGTTATCTCATAATGGATCAAGAGACTGCATATATAAGAGGGTTAGAATGAAAAAAAGGCTGCACATTGATCTGAGCTCACTTGGTGTCTGTTGAAGAGATATTATCTCTGGCTATGAGATGTGAGGCCGTGGAAGTTGACTGAACAGCGTGTAGATTCAACTTTATTCAGTCTGCCTCAGCCAGAGAGCTAATGCTATCTAACAGCTGTCTGCAGATATCAGGCTAAGGTCTTGTCAACACAAACTTTCTACGCTGTCTGCACTCAAAGTGATCATTAAAGTAGATGTCTGTCTGACAGTCCATGCATAGCTGTATGGAACAGAATTTATTCTTTAAAATAAAATAGACTGAAATAAAGGGTTTTTTTAATAATTCTTGCTCATCTATGTTGCATATGGAGGCCTAAAGAAATTACAGATTTATTATGTATTAGATGTTTTGCATTTACCAAGGAAAATAAATCCTCAGACCACAGTTTTACAACCAGAAATGGGTTTACAATTTCCCCTATAATATGCACTTTACACAGTTTTATATTCAACTTACTTGTTGAATATAAAGTGAATGTAGAGGAACAAGTTCCGGATCAATCTTGAACACAACACTGGTATTCATCTGATGAAACTGAATCATCAAGAATCGAATTGAAATGAACAGGATTCTTGATTTCAAATCAAAAATCAGATCAGGAGATCAGTGCCGATATCCTGCTCTATTCCTCAAACACATCTTTGCCATTTCTGTACTACAAATTTTTGTTACTTGTCAGCTGATACGCCGATATCAATGTCTGCAATATTATTGCATTAGCTTAAACTAATACAGGCAGTCTTGGATTTGTACTGAAGTACTGAAACAATTAGCTGAATAAACAACCAACAGAAAAATAACTGCTTCAGATATATTTTGGATAAGATTTTTTGGTAATTTTTCGTGCAAAAGGGCAAAAAAACGGCTGCTTCAAGATTTTGAGGATTTGCTGTTTTTGTCATTGCAAATTGAATATCTTTGGAATTTCAAGTGTTGAGGGAAGAGAGGAAAACTGAAGGTTAAGGGGTTCAAACATTTACCAGTACCAAGCAAAAACGCCCAATGTTTGCTGGTAACAATTTCTACAGTGTGAAGATTTGCTCCTGTTCTCTGTTTTCTTCTCTTGTAAATTGAATATCTTTGAGCTGTTGGTGAAAAAAAAAAGTTATTTGAAAATTTCTCTGGTTTTATAGACACAATGACTAATCTGTGCGTGAACATAATCGTTAGTTGCAGCCTCGATAATAAAATAAAACAGCTTTTATATTTGTGATTTCACTGGTGTGTCTATAAGTTTATATAAACTTTGTATAAGTTTGTTTAAACTCCCTCTGCTCTCCGTGGCATTGAGCATTCTGAATGGGCTGAACTCATTGAATATGGACACAAAACACTGCGAGCTTGACTCACTCTTTCTCAATAGACACCTGAACGCAAAAATCAGCTTTTTGTGTCCCCTGAGCTTCACATAAGCCGCATCAGCGTTGAGGTCAAAAACAGTTCAGTAATTTCACCTGTCTCCATGGCAACGCTTTTGCTATTACCTCAACATACATAGTTCCCACCTCCCACCCTGCTCAATGCCATGTCTGTATCCTCTGCAGTTCAATTGAGACATTCCACAGCCAAATGCTGCGCTCAGACACGCACAAAAAAACAAACAACAAAAAAAAAAAAAAAAAAAACAACTAAAGTTTGTGTATTTGCTTGTTGAATCATTGCTTTGCAGCATTTTTCTGTCGTGATGAGCAGGAGGTCACAGGCAGTGATGTTGAATGGGGGAGCTAACAGAGCCTGGTCTGCCACTGTAGAGGTTCAAGCTGCGAAGAGAAAGTCAAGCAGTAACGAGCAACCTGTGGCATCGTGCTGCATGAGTTTGCTTCTGGAGTGTCAACACGGTAATGAGGTTTTACTCAGACAGAAGTTGTGTCAGGACATCAGTCCCTTGCGTGTGGACAAATATGTTTCTCTCTGAATCTGCAAACTATGTTTTTGTATTTGTAGCCTAATGATGAGCAGTCCTGGAAATGAAACAGAGAGGTGGGGGTGTAACGAAGAGGGAGAGAGGTGGGGGCAGGAGTATACTGTGTGTGTGTGTGTGTGTGTGTGTGTGTGTGTGTGTGTGTGTGTGTGTGTACAGGGGTGGGTGGCATTCAAAAGAGGAAGCATGCAGTTGTTCCAATCACTGATTAATTAGATCATCATTCTCTCTTACTTCTATTGTTCATCTTCTCGTTTGTGCGTATTTCTGGAGCTGAGGTCAGCTGCCCGTCGTGGTGCTGGTGTGCTAATGTAGAGGAGGCATTAACCCCACTCTCTCTGGATGAGAGACCGCTTGGCGATCATCCGTCCCCTGAGACTGGTGGCATGCTTCTGTCTGCCTGCCAATCTTATTTCCCGGATAGCTTGCACACTTATTTCATTTTGGCCTGTTTCACAGCCCCGTATTGATTTTTGAAACATCATGTTGGTGTGAGGATGAAGGGCCCTCTCCCGAACACAGGGACTGAAATGATTTTGTTGTGTTTGTCCGCCGCTGTTTGCATTTCTTCCTCTGTAGTCAATAAAAGCGATTTCTTTGTGATCATGTGATTCGGGGATTTAAGGAAATTATTAATTAAACCGGATGTGATTTTAAACATGAGTCTCCTTATTCTTCAGTTTATTTTTGTTTAACTCCTGTGGTACCTCCATGTTCTTTTTCTCTGCTTTCAAACTCATTTATTTCTATTTGAATAACCTTTCTCTTCCAGAGCTTTTATTTCCCTGGTTGCTTTTCATACCTCATGTGCTTGCTTTGTCTGGCTTTGTGTGTCGAAACCAGCGGATATGAGACAGCGGGCTGGGTATCAGAGACGTCGCTGTCTGTCTGTCAGTCCCTGTGGTACATTAGCCGTCCCTTACCATGTATTATTGATTCCCCCTCTCTAATCACTGTCTCCAGTGTTCCAGATGAGCCTTTACTGCCAGCAGCGCCTGCACTCCAAGGAGTTTATAGCAGCCAAAGTCCTGGCTAAATGCACAGCTCTGAAAAGATACTGCGGTTTTCAAGTGGCAACAACAACAACAGGTGAAGTATCCTCAACTCATGTCTAACATTTAACATTAAAGGAAAAACCCAACTTTTCAAAATGGGTCCTATTCTCTTAACTGTGGCCATTATGACCAATGGGTCATGCTAACTTTGCACTTACCACCCTCATTGTTGAGAACTGAGGAAATTGTGACGCCAGTGTAACATCACACCTCAGGGAGAGAGCGAGCTTTCCAAAAAACTTTACCGAAACTTACCGAAATGATTTCAAATGCTTTTATCAAAGTTCAACCAAAAGTAAAGACAGAAACTAGCTGGATTAGCTACAGGGATCTACTTCCAACGCATCTAAAAATCAAAGGGTTGAAAAAAATGATTGAAAGGAACCTAAAAATGTTTATTTATATTATAGGTTTTGTAAAGATCATTAATATCAGCCAGTATATCGTTATCAGTTTTTTTTTAAACTCTCAAATATCAATATCCCTACTGGCTTCAAAAAATCCTGTACCAGTCAGGCTACAATCGGAGCATCACTAAGTAGATTTATCCACAAATGCCCAAAAAACACAAGGCTCCTAAGGTGCTCAGTGAAACAGTGAAACCTCTGGAGGTTTCTGGCTCTGTAACCACAAGTGCCCTTTCAGAAGGCTTTTTGGATGACCAGCTTTCTGTGTTTGGGGCATCGATATGTTGAACTCCCACTGTCAGAACTCAAAATGAATCATGACAGGGACCCTTTAAACCCAAGTAAAAACTGTTTGCAAAGAGAAACTGAGTTGTGTACTCATGAAAGATCAAGTCCTCTTTTTAAGGTTCTTTTATTATGGTAACATTATGTTTTTGTTTCTGTTTCTGTATGTGTTTTCCTATTTTCCTGAACATGGCAAACAAACTTAGGCTATACATTACAATTTACATTAAGTTTCACCAGAGAGACAGCTGTAATGAAGTCATGATCACCATACGAAGACCCTGTGTGCTATACCTTGCCTGCGCATTTGACAGGGATAAAACGGATGTAGACCCAGCTGTGAGATGAAGCCCAGATTTTCTCTGCCCTTTCAACTATTCAGTCAGTGCTTGTTCTGTGATTCTGAGAGACAGATTCCACACAGCGGGAAATCAATTACATTCACACCAATATGGATCAGAGACCACTGGTGATCTGCATTTTTTTCCCCTCTTCTTCTCTTCACCCTGCGCCTCACAGAGGAACAGAGGATTCTTAGTTTTTTGAAAGAAAAGACTACTTTTGTGTGAATCTCTGCTGGGTGCTTTTGCACAGAGGGAAACACACACAACATGTGGGGTTGGAGGAAGGGTGGTGGTGCATGTGTGGGAGGAAGAGCCGGGACACTGATGGAAAATGTATAGTGAAGGGAGTGGGGATTTATAAAGCGGGCCAGTTAACTCATAGCATTACAGGTCCCTTCTGATGTCACACTGACATCATCACCCACCCCCCACACCCACTTTACATCACTCTGAGTCATACTGCACCATAAAGGTGCTGATCAATGCCCCACTGCTGTCATTATGAAGAATGACAAATTTCTTATCCATACATCACATTAACCATTATCTATTAAGCTTTAATTAATGTTTTCATCTGTGTAATCAAGCCTCATCTCTAAATGGCAACGTAGGCACTGCAGATAATTCACACTTTGCTAAAGTTTGAGGTGAAATCAAACTCGAGAAAAGTGCGTCAAATTTTTTGGAAAGCTGTAGACATTTTCCAACAAGCACTGTGGCATTCAAGCCAAAGCTCAGGGTTAGTGCTTTCTTCACACTGTTGCACAAAGCACATGTGAAGCAGTGTTTGTTCCCTTTGAACAAGGACAAAATCTGAAAGAGGGTTACATCACTTGCATCTGATTCAGGGTAGTCCTTGACTTAATTATGTTGGAACACAGGCATGCAAGGAATGAATAGAAAGTTAAATTGAAAACTAAAATGAAAATCAAAAAGATGAAATACAGAAGTTTTGAGAGTGACAAATGAAGTGCTTCTACGATCAATGAGATCTCCTTGAGAAGTTGAAGAAATGTCTAACAGACAGCACAGTTTTCATGTGAGACAAGAGCATCACCTCTCCCCTGTGAGAAAGTGTTTGTGAATAGGTGATAGTTAAAAAAGTAATGTTGCAGAGCCCAACTAATACTGGATTTTTGAGGCAGACTGAGATTTAGAAAGTTTAGAAAAATCCACTAACTTTATTTTTTTTTTTAACAAAAATACATAAGCATGCAAGCGTTTTTAGGTAATGGTCCCTTAAATCTGGTCATCAAAAAACTGATTTGTACTTTGAGGGACACTTACACTTTTGATACACTTTAGTGTTTCCTTGGATAATTTATGTTTCTTGTATCTTACTAATTTTTAGTGAAGTTGTCGATTCAACATGTTATTGTATAGTATTTGCTTTATATTTTTCCTATTCTTTACTCATTATTATCTGTCCTGGTCTGAGACTCTAAATTGCACATATCACAACCACCTCAGTGATGGCTGTATTTATGTTTAATATATCACTTTTTAAGCTTCTGCCTTCAGCAGCCATCATCTGATCATTTCCCAACAAAGCAGTTACAGCTGAAAACTATATAAGTGAGTTGGATAAATCAAGCAGCAAAGACATATCGGCTACAGTATGCAGTAAGTTATTCTCTCACAGAACACATCACACAGTAACAAATTCACAGTTCAGACCAGACAGTCTAATGGTATGAAATGTTATTCAGTGTTGTATAAACCACAGCTGACCATAAGTACATGACAAGCTTAGTGTGCGAAGCTGAGAGAACACGTGCTCAGCAGTTTAGATGTGATTGTGATACAAAGCAGCCACATAATCCCATTGCTTTGAGTGGAAATGCTTCTCCATTGCCAAGCTGAGTATGAAGCGTGTGGAGGAAATGTGATTGTGATAACTTATCTTGAGAGTGACAAAAGCCATGTCGAGTTTGCAATGACGCCAATATTCGACAGAAATGATTATGTAAATGCACAGTGTACAAGACAACAACCATGTTTACATTTCCTAAAGCCAGTATACTATTACCTTCTACTAAAGACTTGAACTTGCAGTCAGCCAACAACAACAAAGCCACCATAAAACAACAACAGTACCACAAACAACATCCTTCAAAATGACCACACCATTCAAAACTTCTGTAAAACTATTACAGCTTTCATGATGGCAGGATTTATCCCAGGACTGTTGTATTAGATCACCACAGTTTTAACTCGGAGCACCCAATAAACAAGCAACTGAGTGTATATTCATCACCATGCAAATAAACTGTATGAAAGCCTAAAAACCTAAATGCCAAATGCCAACCAAAACGAAAAGTGCGCACAGCCAGCCAAGTGCAGTGATACACAATTATCTAATACCATATGCAAATGCTGCAGGTAGCTAACAACAGAAATTAGCATCTAACAAACACCAAAACATTAACCACATGTAAAAAGACAGCAGCCAGTTCCTCTGAGCATGAGCCTACAAACACTGACTGAACACAACCAAGATACACATCTTAACACAAATAAAATAATTTACCTTGGCTGGATGAAGTGAGGCAGTAATCCCTGGAGAAAAAATCCTTTGGGAAGAGTTTCTTAAGTCCAAAGCTACACAGGCAGTGGGACAGAAAAACAGTTTTATGTTATTCCACACGATTGTTCCTCCACAAAGCCATCCTCAAGCAACACAACTGCACTTCTGGCAGGCTAGCTTGTCTGTGAAATGTTGGGTTAGCCACAGAAGTGTTTGAAACAGCAAAACGACTGTTAGCTAGCTACCGTCCTACAGCTAGCTAACAAATAGCACTAGGATGCCAAAAACTTGGTCGGCACGGCGTTTAACCCCTTTTCAGAGTAATAAATCGGCCAAATCTAAAGACCGACTAAATACTTATTTAGATTCAATGTGACTTACTCTTCCAGTGAAATCGCGATGCCCACTTTCTCCTGCGCTAATAAACATCCATAAATCCTTAGAAATCATTAGAACACCAGAACTCCATTGGCAATCGGCGCGTTTTTAACTTGAAGTTCTGAATAATCACGTGACCACGTGACGGTTGTCGGCTACACCCACACATCCCAAACGGGAACTACTTGTAGCCAATTCGGCACACTATTAAAGGTGCCAGTTGACCCCCAAAAAAAGCAAACATTATACTTTGTTGACATCAGGGTATAATGCTACATACTAATTCAACGTAGGTTTTGATTTTATTTTTATTGGGTAAAAAAAGCCTTTTATCACTACTATTGTAAAAGTTGAAATGTGCTATTGTCAAAAAAAAAAACAAAAAACAAACATTAAACAAAATGGTACTCACAGCTTCAAGCCATTACAGTAAATTGCAGATGGTGGAACACAGCTCCAGAGACAACCCAGAAAACCGATTTGTAAAACAATTTTGCTTTCATTTGTTTAATTAGCAGTAGCATTTTCAAAGTTGCTTTGCTGTTAGTTGACAGTAGGTGTGTTTATTTTTTGTACCCTTAACTGCAAAATACAGCTTACTATAAAGATGAATATACCGCATAAACCAAGGACAAACCACAACCAAGGAAACCAGCCATCATTAATGCTACACCTGGAGGTTTGCTGCTGTGACAAAAGGGTCTGCCATCGTTAAAGTCATTGATGTCAAAGTACCATGATCATTAAAGCTGATAAATGTGGGTGGAATCTGATTCTTCGGTGGAGGCATGAGAGAGAACAATCCTACTCATACTACAGAGCATGACTGACAATATTTCTCACCCTCTTCATGCCTTTGTGGTTAAATACAGTCACGCCTTCAGCAGTAGACTGCTCCCACCAAGATGCACCACTAAACGCCACAGGAAGCTCTTCCACCCAGCAGCCACCAGTTTGTACAACTCCTCTCTTACTGCTGGACAGTAGACAGTTACAAGAATTATCATGTGGCACTATTACCAAATACCTTTAACTCGGTCCACTCGTATTCTTACTGTTTATGTAAGCTGTTGAGTTCCCTGAATACTGAAGGGAAAAACTCCTTTGGGATGAATAAAGTTCTATCTTATCTTCCACCACTGATGAGTCAGTCCGAACCAAAAAGTACAGATATAGGTTGGCTGAGGCTAAAAATGGATTATATTTATCATTTCCTTTCGCTATCACAATGGTTAATTCACACACTGCCATTCATTAATTTAATTACGCTATAGCCGAATGGGCACGACCCATCTCAGGTGCCCTCAGCGTTTCTTATTATAGCGTGTGGGGGTCTTGTGGATTCAGCTCATCTGTTGTATTTGCTCAGTAGCTCACAGAGACCTCTCGGCCCCGACGCAATCTCACCTCATTAACATTTTAGGTGACGAGTCTGTCACGGCCTTAATTAACAATTCATGAGCACGGCTTATAGCTATATTAACATTTTACAACCAATAAATCAGCTTTCCTAATCTGCTGTGTGTGCCTGCATGCCCAGGCCTTTGTGTATGTGTGAGAGACTCAGGTGGTAGACTTTGTATGTGTGTGGGTTGGTGTGTTATTTGTGTACATCCACAACAGGCAACTATACTTCTCTCCCTTTGTCTCCAAGTCTGTCTCCCCGTCTGTATCTGACCATGACATTTGTTTGAACTTTCTTTTAATCTTATAGTTCTGATCATGGCACGTTAGTGAATCATACCCACTATGCTTTTTTCTCAGCAATCCAACTTACAGGAGGTCATTCACGGTGTTCCGCCAATTAATAATCTGAAAAGATAAATCAAAGCGCCCTCAAACGCAAGTATCACATATAGTAGAAAGGTTGACTAATTAAGGTGCTGTTTTCAGTTAGTCGACCATAACACAGCAACAGGATACAAGTCGAAACAAGTTTTTTTTTCTCTGGGAAGCAAACTAAAGGAGAAGGGAGAGAAGAGATGTGGAGACAAGAGGGATAAATCTGAAATAATAGTGGAAGACAATCTGGTAGAGCTGATTCTCTGAGGTATCATCATTTCTGCTTCCCTCTCACCAAACGCACATTCAAAAATCCTCTGAGAGTGGGTGTAACAGCATGCGATGAGACCAGGAGTCTTCAACTTCCTCATCGTGCTATAAAATTTGAGTTCATGCAGTATGCCATGTATCTAAAAGGGACAAATAATCAATCACCCTCTCATCAGGAGTGTGATACACAGTATCTGTAGACAATAATTTAGGCCCGAGGCATCAGATTAAGCAGTTTTTTTATAAATTCAATTTCAGCTCAAAAATGTGTTGCGGTGAGTGAATAAAGTGAAACGTGTGATCGAAACACCATGTCTCATACTCTCAGTTTGACTGAGTGAAGCCAAAGGAGAGAAAAGTGATGTTGAAGTAACAAACCCACCGCAGCACCCCGCTAGGCAGCCCCTTGACCCCACTTTGAAAAGCACCTGTGTAGGCAGTGTGTACAGGCCTTGGCTCTCCCACTGAGTCACCCAGTGTAAGTGCAGCAGTATCATGGTGTAATGCGCGTGGTGCATAGCGTGCTTGCCAAATGAAAGCGATCTCTGCAGCACTGTTTACTCTCCCAGGGTGGCACAAAAAGCCAGCGCCGTTTCTGTTCTTTTCTCATAATAAGTTTACAAGGTCACGTTTACTGTTAGGAAGCCGCATGCCCACAAACTCCACAGTGCAGCGACATGGACAGTTAGCTCCGGTTGAATTTGATATAATTCACAGGATTTGAGGCAGTGTGTTCCAGGTTATACATGTGTGCTGTGTGTGGTCTAATGACTCTGCAGCACAGCACAAAAACTGGTCCTTTCAGAGAAAAACCTGCTTTGTGTTGCCTCTGTAGCAGCCTTGAACGCCCCACCAGTGCACCAGCACATTTATTATAAGCTAACGTAAAGATGAAGGTCAGTGCTTCAGTGGGAGCACACTGAATTTCAAGGATTCAAAAGCGGTGTTGGTGACGAGTGGCCTTGCAAAATGCATGTCTCAATGACAAATGCATTGTATTCAGCAAAGGATCCACCCCAGGTTCAATGCAGGCTATTCCAGTTCCAATCAGTCCGCCAACTTCTGCAAAGTCGAAAAAATAAGAAATCGATCCAAGAGAGGTGAAAGGAGGAAATGTCCCTTGGATTTATGGCTGAAATTGTGGTGTGCTTTTCTTTTTTTTAACTGAAAGATATGGCTTCCTCTTTTTCTTTAGTCATGACTCATCTTTCTTCCCATTCCACATGAATGTCAGGACATCTATGAAGTTAATGACCATTTTAACTTGAACATAGGTGTGAGATGTGTCATCATGGCAAACAAACACAGTAAAGAGTGAGGGCTCCACATCCATCTGCAAATAGAGCAGTGCAAACCGACTGTGTAGTGTGCGTTATTTTGTGAAGTGGTGAATCAGAATTATCACCTGGTGACAATGAGTTGTAAATGTTAATGGGTTTTGTAACAAGTCACAATTAACATGAGACATAAAGATAGAATTGTTGATGACAATTTAACCTAAGAGATGACATGATTCCAATAAAATGCACAGCAATAAATAAGAGATGATGAATTCAGAGTGTCCCACACAGATAATTGATGTGTTGAGGTGATGGAATTGGAGAAATTCAGGCACTTGTACCATCTCAGTAATGAAACGTCCTTTTCTCACTCCAACACTTTTGGAAAGGAATTGCCATGACTACAAGAAGGAGTCCTTCCTTTCTTTACTGCTGCTGTGCTGCCCTCTTCTGGAGACTAAAGAAACAACCAGAGACTGTCATAAACATGACCCCAAATGAAGCCTGTTAACAACAAATTTTATTTCCCTCTCTGAAAACCATGGACTGTCGACGTTTTTTGAATGTAAAATGGAGGTTAGGATTGTGTGTAAATATGTGAAAGTGAGAGGAAATGAACAAAAGGAAATCAATAATATAGTCAATAATCTCATTAAAGGATTGCTTTAGAGAGGATGTTAATGACATGTCAAATTTACCTTACTCTTCCTCATGTTAATAAACCACTTAAAAATCAATCCCCCTGCAGACATCATTCACTTACATAACCTATTCCAGCATCTCTCTCTCGACGGACCCGGAGCACAGTGTCTGATGAAATAGCGCAGTCTTATTTTGGGAAGGGCTATCTCTGGTCTGACAGCAGTTCAAGGGAAAAAGCTTGTTTGGTGGTAAAGGGCTCTTTTGGGTGAGGGAGGAGTTGTCATTTGTGTCTATGTGCGTACCCACATGTTTGTTTATTCATCTTTTCTTCCTATTAGGATTTTACAGCATCCCTCTGAGTCATTATGCCATATCTAGTGCCATGCATTCTCACTCTGTCTTTATTTAACTCACTACCTCTTTGGTTTCTGGGGGAAATTGCTTAAAGCCATCTCACAAAAATAATTTTCACAGCACCACCCTGTGCATGAAACCTCTCCTTGTGCTCACACTTTCTCAGGGCGCTAAAGCACTGACAATGAATTCCTGCCTCAAGTGCTGTGAATTGAAGCTCTTGTGTAACTAATGTGCTACTTTCTGTCTCTGTGCACATTAAGATATTGCTCAGCAAATTGCTCAGTTTGGCTTAAAAAATAGAATTTTTCTCAGTGAGGGATTCAAATTGTTGAAGGAAAGAACAGACTGCACATTATACTCCCCTCCCCATGTGCCCCATTCACCAACAGGGCAGACAAAATGTAAATCACCGTTGTTATCCCTCTTCATGAATATCATCAGCACTACCACTGCACCCACCTCTTTCAACGCTGGTGGTTGCATTCAAAAGACATTATCCTGTTATGTTCATCAGTGAGGTGTGAATTAACAGCTGCTGGCTGACAAAGACTTAATCAAGTTGTAGCCCAAATCCTTTTTGGTGGCAGCATCCTCTTAGTCTCTTACATTAATTAATGACTCCATGTTTTTTCTAACACTACAAGCTAAAACATCTATGAGGCAGTAAACCTTTAAAGGCTGGTGGGGTAGGTGGGGGGCTTTTTTTTCCCCTGATCTGAGTTTTTGGGAGGAGGGTGTGGGCCTGAAACGTCATTCCAAGGGAGCTGCACTGAATGTGGACTTCCCCAAACTTGACTTACTGGAGTTGGTTCAGTCACTGGGGCAATGTGACTTAGGCGTTTGGGAACGTCGCGCATGATAATAACTGAGTAGTCCTCTTTTTCTGTGTTAGGAATATTTATTTTAAGGCGTTTGTTCAGTATGAGTTACAGGCATGGAGAGATGGATTGGCGGTGGACAGTTTTCACACTGTTTTTAAACTTTCAGTTCACTTACGGGTCTCCCTCCTCTTATGACCTGTTCCAAGGGTCTGCATACACTGGAGTGGTACACAGAGAGAGAAACAGGTAAGCGATGGGGTTTTAAACTTTTGCTGCGAACCATTTAAAGTTTTCGACTTTTGCATAAGCCTCAAAAACCAGTTCCTCCCGGGCGTTTCTTTAATCCCGCTTTTCCTGAGGGTGGAATCTGTGCGCTTTCGTTGCGCGGTTGCCAATAAAAAACGCGAAGACTTCCAAAATTTTCGTTGATAGGAATTACCTCAGTTCGACGGAGATTTAGCCTGTTATGGTCATATGTAACATTCACTTTGCCGTTATCAGCTTGTGACTAAATTTGGCTCCGGTTTGCCAGTGTGGCCAAAGGTGATAAGATCCAGATAAACGCTGGAATGTCACTGATTACTCCAAACTCTCATCTGCAAGAGGCCATTAGTGCATTTGCAGCTGTTCCCTGACAAATTAGCGAGGAAAAAGGAAGAAAACATCACTGAAATGACGCACCCTCTAGGGAAAGTTCAGTAAAGCATGTGGACCTAATTATGCTATTTTTTTTTTAAATCACTAAAAAGGTCCAGATATTATCTGTGGAATTTGCTGTGTTCCTCTAAAATATTTCTTACAGTTCTAGGAATACATCTCGGAGCTCTTGTTTATTTCTGCCTCTCTCCTCAGGAACTGGTGCGCCTATGTGGTGCACAAGAACGTGAGCTGCGCCGTGCAGGGGAGTGTGGAGAGCTTCCAGGAGCCCGTGGTGGCCCCCTGCCCAGCCTACCAGCCCGACTGCCAGCGACAAGTGACGTGAGCATCCGGGGGAGCAAAGGGAAAGGGTTGAGGGTTCATGTTTAGATGTATGAGGCAGACTGGAGCTATGATACAAAATGTTTCTTTGAGGGAGATCAAGAGGAAGAAATGCCCGCAGTGACTGAAGAAACTCAATTGGCAGAACCAACAAAAAGCAAGTTAAAAGATCACTGAAAAAGGCACATGGCTAAACAGGAAAGGTAGACTAAAGATGACCAACACTAGAACTAAGGCAAACATTAGATTGCAAGGCTCAGGAGTAGGTGGCAATAACTGGTTATTGGGTAGGGATGAGGATAGGTTAAGGTTAAGGTTAAGGAAAGTGGAAACACATATTGATGGGGAATCCACCAGAAGCTACTCCCAAACCCTGGAATGTCATGCCAGACCTTGAATTAGATCTGAAAAAAAAAAAAAAGGCCAGACCAAGTCGTGGTTATATTTAGCCAAAATTACCATCCAAAAAAGTGACACTTATTTCAAATACCAACCAACACTCTTCACTCTCTGTAAAGGGAGTGGACAAAATAAGAACCGTTCTGTACTGTCCTTATCATTTGCATTTTGAACAGCAACACAAATGTGTGTTGTCTCAAAGAAGATAAACACACTTTTTGGCCAAATTCAGAATGCTGAGTGACTGAATTTTATTTTAAGATTTTCAGATATTTATTCATCCACACAGTCTCCATACCTGTTTATACTGTTCAGGGCCCCTGGTGGCTGGAGCCTGCCTCCAGCGTCTCTTAGAACTGGGGCCAGAATTCATCAGATCTGTGGGGCTGTATTTTATTTCCCTAAACCTAAACAGGACTGTTGACTCTCCGAGATCACAAATGGCACAGTCAGAAACCAGTGGAGCTGTTCATCATCATCATTTATTCAGAATGCTTATTTATATTTAGGCCAGCACTTTTTTGCCATTTTGATTTACCATTTCTCTAACATTTACTCCAGAAAACTGAGTTTCTTTGGCTCCATGCATCAAAGTTCTCACAAATTAAATACGCCTCCAGAACAGATCTGTCTCTGCCTCTCTAAATCTGCAAACTTGTTCATCTAGTTTCATCCAGTGATCGAATATGTGTCACCATACACTAACAGATGGTTCGCAGCTGTTGATTTGTCATCAGCAGGTATACGGCCCTCGCTATAATATATCTCGTGGTCCTGTTGTAGCTTTCATTATGGAAAAATAAAAGACTTTGCCATGTCTTCATCTGGAAAGCACATCAAAAAAAAAAGGATCTCCTGCTGTTGTATACAGGAGCTGCACTCCACACGTCTGTGCTGAAATAATGTCCCTGCAGATAAACAGTTGGAAGCAGTGCAGAAGATTTATTATCAGAGTTCAAAATGCATTTCAAATGTGTAATCCAAATATTTACAAATACATAACAAAATGTGTTCGTTGTGTGTATTTTAAGATGTGACAGCTAAACATATTCTGAATGTTACAGTATGCCATGTATTTCTGGCAGTATGGACTTTTCTCGCCACTACAATTGTCTTCCTTCCCTGTAACTTTGATGTGATAATAAATCATGTTCAAGTAACACACAGTTTGATTTAAGCCCACATGGGAACTCAATACTTTTAGGATAAACACATCATTATGTCCCTCAGTAATTGCTTGCTGTGAATGGGAGTATCCACACCAGTAATTGGTGAATAACCATTGTCAGTAATTCTGTGCAGGACGATGTCATGTTGCAATTTTATATATTTTACTTTGTGAATCATTATTAGTTGCAAAACAAAGTGTTCTACATGTGGTTTAGCTTTGTGATACACAAACACACACACAAGAGCCACTGTGATGTGGAAGACATCCATGGAAACTGATAAGTTTCTGTGTAAAGCAAGAAGAGCTGGCAGTGAGTGAGACCTCAGGTTTTTCCATTTCTCAGTTCTGACATTCAGTATCAGCTTCATATTATCTCATGTTAAGATGAGATTTATGTACATGTTGTTGATTACAGCCAGACTTTGAAGTGTTAGTGTCCCACAGGTTTTCAGTTTCCTGTCAGTCGAGCAGTATCAGCGAGGGTGACAGCTGGGAAATGTGCAAAGATGGTTTTTTCAGACATCAACGTTCCAGATGTTCTGCATGACATGACCCCTGCCTTCAGGGAAGTGATGTCATCTATTGTTTCTTTGGGAAATGTTTGCCTTGGCTAGAAAGTGTGAACGTTCGTGTACTGGGAGCAGGAGAGAAGCTCAAAAAATGTCCATGACCAAAAACCATGTTTTCACGATTTCAGGAGTCAACAGCTCCCAGTGAAAATATATATTATTAGAACAGTTTCTTTTTTTCAGAATAGGAGAGCAGCTCTTGTGTGGACAAGCAACATGTTTTTAACAAGAAGACAGGGTTAACACTGATGACACTTTGCAAATGGTGAATGCAAATTGAGATTTTGAAAAACAAAACTTATTGATTACTTTGCCTTGTTTTACAGATATCGAACTCGGTTTCGACCCACGTACAAGATTGCCTACAAGACAGTCACAGAGTTAGAGTGGAGATGCTGTCCTGGTTACCAAGGTCCAGACTGCAAAGATTTAAAACCACCCCCAGATCGGCAAACAGTGCAGGGAACACAGCCTTACCTCCCACCAAATCCAGGCCATACAACCAGACACACACAGAGTAAGAGAACATTTTCTGTTCTGCTGGTTGTGTTTTTGTCAAATTACACAAGACAAATGTCTCTAAATTAAACCATTCTGCTCATAGAAAACAGAATCATTTGTTTGTGTTTATTCATAAAAAAAAATTATAACTTATTCTGTCATTACAGGACCAGAGCGGAGAGAGACAGGGCACCATGAGATGAGGCATGGTGGGACTGATAAGGTGCGTATTCTGGAAGGTGAAGTTCAGCGCCTCTCTCAGACAGTCCTGGATCTCCAGTCTGCTTTGACAGGGTTAACTACTAACCTCCGCACAGACCTGCAAGAAGACACTAAGAAGGTGCTGGTGACTCTTCTTAACAACATGCATCCACCAGACAGTGCTACAACTGCAGGCACAGAGGAGACCCCAGCAGTGCTAGACGGTCATCAGGCTACCAGAGGTGGGATTGCTGGAGACAAGGCCATAGAAAAAATAATGGCCCGGTTGGATGATATCAACAATGCTCTGAAAAGTAAGGATGAAGCTTTGGAAGACTTAAGAGGAACCATGACAAGTCATGAGGGGCAGATACGTGTCCTGATGGATGCCTCTCAATCTCAGTCTCCAGCCATAGCGGAATTTGATGCTATACAGACCTACATTGATGGAAAATTTGAGAATCTGAAGAAGGAGCTTGACCAGAATGTGGAGGAACAAATGGCCAAGCTACAAAGTTCATGCACTGACAAGATCCAGAGTTTGCAGAAGACCTGTGAAGACAGCTGTGACCAAGGTTTGGCCAGCCTGTCCAAGCTGGTGGACACTAAGGAGGCAGACCTGAGAAAGGAGATCCGGGCATTACGTCTGGACATGGCTGCTGCAGATGGACCTGTACGAACTCAAAGGCAGACGGATCCATCCAAAGAGGAAGAGGATCGTAGTGACCACAAAGACCTGTGGCGTGAGATTGATCGAATTGCAGAGGCTCATCGCATCCTGAATATTCGCATTGACAATGAGCTGGCGCACCTGTCTGCACCTCAGGAAGACACTGATTTTGGCATGCTGATTGAGGAGCTAGAGGCACGTATAAATATCACAGAACAAAATGCAGAGACTCACTGTTTCTACATTGAAGAGAAGCTGACCCGTACAATCGTGGACGAAGTGGCAGCACTTCGACAGCTTCTAGATGAGCGTCTGAACAACATGGAGGACCAGTTTACCAACATGCTGGTAGAAATGAGCAACAGTTCATTCCCAGGGATGTTTGGTGACTCCATGGATGCCATCCAGGCCGAAGTCAACAACAACAAGTTCCTTCTCCAAGGTTTGGATGATAAGATCAATGCTGTTGGAGAGTTGTGCTCTGCAGGATGTTCAGGCTCTGGAATTTCTGTAGGTGCAGCAAGTTCATCACCCACATCTGACGGCCTAAAAAACATTTTTAAGGACCTGAGTAGGTATAGGAATGACTTGGACATTCTTCACACAAATGTCACTGCCAACACAAACAAGCTCAGGCAACTAGAGCAACTTGTTGAAAGGCAATCATCTGGGAATGAGAGACATGCCAAGACAATGGATGACTTCCAGAAAGGATTAATTAATCTCCAAGATAATGTGCTTGGTCTGGCTGGTGGTGTTACAGGGTTAAGGGACTCCTTGAGCAAATACAACCAGGATATGTACAGAATAAATTCAACGTGCTGCCATGCAGAGCAGAGTGGCCATTGGGACAACCGGCCATCAGTCATTGCAGCGCCCAGCGGACAGGCAGACGACACCAGACATCAGGTGGAGGAGCTGAAGAACAGACTTGATACACTCAGTGAACAGGTATCATCTGAACTGAATCAGTGTAAACAGAACACACAGGGTGTTTCTGATGACATTTCTGCTGTGGATGGACGAGTGACCAGACTTGAGAAAGTGTGTGGAAGGTTAGATGGGGTTTCAGTCAATATCAAAGAGCTGAAAGATGGGCTGGAGAGACACGTTGGCGGTCTGAGGGACTGTGTCTACAGAATGAATATAACCTGTGGAAATCATGGCGCAGACATCGTTGCACTGCAGAATTCCTTGCAAAAGTTCCAGGCACAGCTGTCCACGATGGCCAAACATGTTTTGAAAGACGTCACTGCCAAAGAGCCAGGTGAGTTGGTAGTTTGGTGATACTTTAATTACATCACTGGCTGTCTGTTGTAGTGTCTTGAAAACGAAGTGATCACAGGACCTCTCAGGCTTTCACCGAGATAAGTCAATGTGGGGTCATATTTATCAACATTTCCATTTGATGCACAGAAGCCTGACCTTTGGAGCTCATATTAAGAAGTTTTTATCACTATAGAACTTCAGTCAGCAGACTCAAGTGGAACTGAGTATTGTTTAATTGTAGAATATGAACAACCTTGTTATTTGGTGTCTAGACTCTAACGTGGTCACTCCCCAAAGGGAGGCAGCAAGCTCAATACAGCAGGGAATGGGGGGTGACACTGATAAATTTCCCTCTGGGGAAACCTAGTTTCAAGGCTGGGTTGTGCTTGCAACTAAGTAGTCTGTACATTGTGTTATCTGAACATATATTAAGGCAAACATGTTTATAGCTTTTTAGAATGGCCACACTCAAAGGCAGGCTGAAAAGCTTGCTGTCAGGCGGGCAAGATATAATCATTCAAAAGGGGATAGTAGTGCACATTTTTGGGCAGGCTCTTCTGGAGGACATTTATAGAGTTGGACTTGTTTGTACAAAATGAATGACAGAAGTAGCTGTGGGCATAAATGTCAGATTGTCAGTTTCAAAAAGTTTGGAAACTTTGGAAAGGTGTGGGTTGAGGGGTTTCAGACTCTATTTGACCGTCTGACTAGGACTGATTGGACTGGAGCAAACTGATGCCTACAGAGCCTAAAGGCAAATGCTGGTGTGGAGGTGAGGCTTATAAAATGCTACGTGAATAACAGCACAGCAGTAGCACCAAGTGACACCATAGCTTTCAGGTGAATGTTGAAGCAGCAAACGAGTGAGACTGGCAGTTCAAGTACAACACTGTAATGAAAAGGGTGTGCTGGGTTAACAGGATGTGGAGTATAATGGCACATACAAGTAGACTGCCTGAATTAGCCATCAGGCTTAGCTCCATTAGGGGGCTGAAGTTATACTGTATCAAGAGAGTAATTATATACAGATTATGACACAATTTTTGCCATTTAAAAGTCCATTGTTTATACTGTCTTCAGTGGATTTCCCACATTAGCACAGTCAGGGACTGAAATGAGCCAAAAGAAGTTGGATAAAAATATACTAACTAAATATACACAATCGTGTTTTGTTGTTCTCCCTAAGTTTCAACTTATCAAGTGTGATTAACATCTGTGTAAACACACACTGTTCCTGAAGATAATCCTGCATATAATGCATTCTGCTTGCTTGGTTTACGCGGAGGCTTGGAAGGAAGGATCAGATCCCATGAACGGCCACAGGGTATTTCCCGGAGTGGGAGGACACAAGTTCACTGCACCTCCCGTGCTTGCCTTGAGTATGTCATTCAATATGTCCCGGCACCAAGAGGCAGAGGCCCACATTGGAAACTTCCTGTGACTTAGATTCATGTTGTCCTAAGAATTCCCCAGCTTTAATGTAAGGAATGGGAGAGGTAAAGAGAATCTTAAATTTTTACATGCCAGGCAGTTTATATTCCAGTCTCAGGCCCTTCAAACTACTCTGATAATTTATTTGCACTGTTATGTGCCTCATTGCTCCCTTATGTAAATGTCAGAACACCCTTGCAGGCTGTTCCATCTTGCCCACTCCCTTTATGAACATGTTGATTTGTGAGCGCTTCTTTCTTGCAGCGTGACATAGCTTTTTTGCTCATACCACAGAACTGCAGACCTCAACCTCAGAACCCAGTCTCTTAGCACACACACAAACACACAGTCACACTCACAATACACCTCCCTCCCAGCCTCCCTCCTTTCTTTCTCCTTACACATGTACACATACCAATCTCCAGAGATTCCCGTAGGGTGACCTCAGCCTGATGTGTGGAGTCTGGTCCTCATTAAGGGCCCTGACTCACTGCTGGAGCCAGTCTTGATGGAGAGGGGAGAAGTAGGGCTCCACACCCAGGACCAGATGCTCCGACTGCCCTCCGTTGTGATGTCATGACTGGGGCCCCATCACTGGTGCCTCCCTTTCTTGAACCATCGTCCAAAACAATGGTGTGAAAGAGACCTGAGGAGAAATGGAGGGTGGATGGATTAATGGTTGTGGTGTAGAGAGACGAAGTGCGTGAAGGCATTTTGTATTCCATTTCAATCTTTGCCAAATATGGCCTGTTATTTCCAAACTGTGATATTTGATTTCATTACCGTACATGGAACATTATACTGCGCTTCAGTAGAGCATTAAATCAGACAGGACTGTGTGTACTGCATCAGGATTGTGAAAGATATTTGTCAGGGATCTCACTTTATTAGTATTGTTTATATCATACTAGTTTCTAGCTTTTATTTCAGAGTATGTTTAAAAGGAAAGTTTGACATTTTCAGAAATATGATTATTCACTTTCTTTCCAAGAGTTAGATGAGAAGCTTGATAGAACTGTCTGTAGGCCAATTATGAAACTACCACCAGCAGCTGACTAACTTAGTATAAAGAGTCGAAACAGGGGTATTCAAGCTCACTAGCCAAACCGACAGTCACCATTTTACAGGCCGGTTATGAGTCGGGCAGTTTTTTGGATGGGAGTCAGTCACATAAACCCTCGTAAACAATCTGATGTGTCATTTTTACATCTGTGGTTTTGTAAAGATTAAACAAACAAGATATAACGTGCTAAATAGCAAGCTTTAGAGGTGCTGGTACCGTCTTTGTACAAAGCTATATTAGCAGATTACTGGTGGTAACCTCATATTTCCAGTATAGACATGAGAGTGGTAGTGGAAAGTCTTGAGTTAAATGAAGATTGTTACCACTGTCATGTTTGAACGATTAAAAGAAAGCTACCATCGGTGGGTGGCCAGCGTTGCTTAGCACAAAGATTGTCTCTGTCCAAAGGCAACAAAATCCACCTCTAAATCTCAGAAATTAACAGTAACCTCAGGGAGTCTTTGCTGGTTGTCTGGCAGCTGGTCAGATATCTTCATATTCTCTCACTTTGAGCCCATAGTCTATATCTTAAACCCCACGAGAAAGGGAGTTGAACTGTGCGGCTGAGGATTTAATGTTTTCCTCAAGTTTGGGAAAGAGAGAAATAGTCTAAATAGAGATAAAATTTCCACGAAAAATCCCAGTTCTGTGGGTGTGGTGGTGGTTGAGAGCCTACTGAAATGTTTCCTCTCTGAGTTTGAGCTCATATTCTCCACACAGTCATATGAAGACCCCGAGGAGGCTGCGAACAGATGAGGTGTTGTAATAACATAACTGAAAGATTAACTGGAATAGCTTTGCCCTTACTCAGTGTGACTGCTGAATGGAACTGTGTGACTTCAGCTGCAAAATGTTGGCATTGCCTCGTCCTCAGCAGCTGCTGCAGCCAAGATTTACTACAACTACACCGCAACTTGTGTGTGTTTATCTCCTGCTGCCTCCTTTCCGATAGGGAGCTGGAGTTAAGCAGCATTGACTCTGTTGCACCATTTACGAGTTGAACGCTGATGTTTTTTGTTATTTTGAAATTGCACAAGAGGTTTTAATATCTTAACTGCTTAATTGAGGTTATTAGGAAATGAAGAAATATGGAAAGTGCTTCTCGAAGAGCTTGAGCATGCTGTTCCTTATTCAGACAGTGACTAATCAGCCTTCTTGTTCTGAATTTTCTCTTTCGATTCTCAAGCTGCTTTTTTTTTTTTGGATGTGATCCCAGTCCAGCTCAAATCACTTCCCTGTTGTTTCCTTCCCCCTCTCTCTCTCTCTCTCTCTTATCTCTGAATTGGTCTCTCTTTACTCCCTCGTCGCTCCCTCCTTCTGTCCAGTTTTTTTCCTCCAATTTGTCCTTCCAAGAATACCAGAGGACTTCTCTTTCTCCTCTTCCTCCACCCTGCCCTGCAAGTGTGTATCGACAGACGAGGCCATCAGAAACTAAAAAAAGCAGTTTTATTAAAGCAGGGATAAAATGAATGCTTTGATTTCATGGATCAATGCTTTGCAATTGATCATTCTGACTTTGTATAGGAGAGACAGGCAGTGAGATTAACTGTCTACTGTGATGAGGGAATACAAGAAAAACAAGACTTCAAAGGCTTTTTTGAAGTCGAAGGGTGTATGTTGGGAAAGAATGGAAAATTGTATTCGACACCGCCACACACATGCACACACACACACACTGTATATATTTAGTCGGCACCAGAATTTTGAGGGGGCGCTTTGACTGCAACAGCTTCCCCAGAGACATTCCTGAAGCTGTGAGGTGAGGTGTTTCCATCTCTGACCCGGGAGCCCATCTGAAAGTCTTCAGGGGAGAATGGAGCCAGATACACAACGGGAGTCCCTGAGGTCTGCCACGCAGTGCACAGTTTGAACCTCCCATCATTAATATCACTGGAGGCAAATGGGGCAGGGGACGAAATTGTGTCCATGTGCATAGAAAGGAAAGGAAAAAGAAAAAAATGTATGTCAGGTTGTGAGTGATGCATTATTGTATGTGTGTGTAACCACCACACCCTGCCCTGTGCCCCTTGACACCATTTTCCATCGCGTGATCAACTTGTCTGCTGCAATATTCCTTTACGCTTTCAGACACTTTTGAACCCTCATGCACTGTCACACAAATCTGTGGAAACACCAGTGACTAAAGCAGTGTCTCAATCTTCTTGTAAGCAATAACATCTGGTTTTGGTGATGCTCTTGGTTGCACCAGCACTCTTGTGTATGTGTGCGCCTTTCAGTGTGTTTTTCGACATTGTGGTTGCCCCCTTAGTGAGACACAGGCTGAGAGCTCATGGGAAATATGCACTCAGGCAACCAGTGTCCTGAAGGAGGCAAAGGGAGGAAATGAAGAAGAGATTTCTGATTATCTCGGTACAACACAATTGCTGGGTTTAATTTGTTTTTGATTATGCATGTGGTTTCTGAGTAGCTCGCAGTAAGAAGGAAGAATTTTGTTGATGGTTGATGATGTTTTATTTGATAAGAACAGAGTGTTTACTTTTATAATTCAGAGTAACAAGCAAGCTTTCGGTTTGATCACTTTGCATCAGTAAAAGACTGAATGTACAGATTTATTCATTATAATGTTGTTGGCCTTGGCAGAACTTACAATCATTACAAATTACTATTTCAGTTTCAAGATGCCACAAAGTCCTTTAAAGGGACTCTGAGGAATTAGAGTGAATGTCTATTCTTGACCCTGCAGTCAAAAGTCCTCATCAGCAAAGTCTGTCTGCTGATAAAGACAGAGAGATGTGGTCAAAAGCTCCAGAAAATCTGGCAAATGGACCCAAGGTTGAGACCATGTACCCTGTTGTTTTTTTTTTTTTTTTGTAACGACTGTTATGTTTACATTCAGTGTTTCTAACTAAAATGCATTTAACTGTGCACTACATTGACATGTACATCACAGCCACCAACTAACCCTAACCCTAACCCTATCAGCTGGAGATTTAATATTGTGTATGTTTACAACAATCTCTAAACTCTGTAGATAATAGTGCTTAAACATGCTTATTCTCCCTGCAGAATCTTTGTTGTTATTTGTGTTGTTTGAGAGCTTCCCCAAAGAGCCGAGCCTTTTCCGCCAAATCTCACTGTATAACCATTTGCAGTAAGTGGTCATTTCCTTGATATAAGTGTCTGTGGCTGAATGGCATTACTGTAATCCTGTTACATGGGCTCCATCTATGCCCAACCTCGCCCACAAGGTTGAAATGGCACTACAGATACAGTATGTGCCCAAAGCAGCAAACAAGCCATTTAATATACAAACCACTTCACTGAGTCTTGAAAACAGTGAGACACAAATCTGTCTGACACCTGGTTGTGAGAAGGGGCTGACACAAAGCAGGTACTGTAATTATTTTTGTTATTTGTCCGCAGGACACTCGCTGCGCCTCCATGCTCGCCTCAGAGGCCCAGGTGATGTCTGTGCCCTCAGGGGGTCTGGCAAGCAGCCAACTGGTTTCCATTCAGATGGTTCTCGTTGCCTAAAACTCACACCGGCCGCCCGCTTTGCTTTTATGAAGGGTAATAATGGTACCGGTTGGAAAAAAAAAGGAAAAAGCTCAGAGGTGCAGAGCAAGCCAAGTCTAATTTGGTCTATCATCAGAAAACAAGCCGTTAAGAAGAATTCACAAGAGAAGGGAGGGATGTGGTCTGAATGCCAGAGAGGAAGTGGGATTTGTAAACAAAAAGAATGTTGGAGGCTTGTGTGATTTTGCAGTTACAGCAATTTCCATAACTTTCAATTGGATTGTAAGAGGTGACCTGAAGCTTTTTATGCCTGATGGTAAAACCTATGGTTAGAAAGTGAGTCGTACATTGATATATTTACTCTTTTGCCTCTGTTTCTTTTTCTTTTTCTTTCCAAGGAATGACCTTAAGACCAGAGAGGCCTGTTACTCTGCCAGATCCAACTCAGACCAGAACCAGAATAAAACAAATCCAGATCCCTCTAATCATCCCACCGCCACCATCCAGCCCCAGGCAACCTTACAATCAACCAATGCAGCCCAACACGCACACAATCAAGATCAGTCCACCAAGCCAGCCGTCCAGGCCCCAGCAACCAGGCCACCACACTCTGCCCCTGGTTCCTGTAAGGCCGGTGGTGGAGTCGGGCGAGGCAGGACCTCCAGGGTACGTTCGAAGGGTGACTGTGCGGAGAGGCTCTGAGCACTCCTCTAGCATGCCTGTCAAAGGCTTTGCTGGAGCACCCGGTGAGTAGGTGCTAATGTTCTCGATGGAGTGTGGTGTTCTAGACTACATTCACGTTTATGTACATTTTTTAACACGACATAAATCTGTTATTTTCTATCTGGTGAACACCAGAAATCTACATTTTAGTTTCACCATGTGGATTTATGGCACAAAACTGGCAATGCTTTAAATTATAGCCTGCAAATTACAGTGCAAATACCAACAAAATGCTGAAAGACATCTGTTTTGATTGTCAGATGGATCCTAGACAAGGTCCCAAAACTGTATTACTGCCCCTCAGCAATTTTAACGACCCTTTAAAAACAAGTAATTAAAAATTATTCCCTCTTGCCCTCTTCTCCGATACTTGTGTATTTGCCCCAGTTTAAGTACCCAGTAAGTACTTTATTGATACCTCAAATATTCTAAATAACCACACTGTAATTTGCAGGCTGTAAATTATCATTAAATCTCAGGCATTACCCCAGATTCTGATCCACAGAGTGTATTTTTGAATGAATGCTGAACAGGAAATTTGTCATCACTGCAGTGACAAGGCCATTTTATGACAACATGTCTAGCACTGTGCAGCTGGCTAATCTGAGCCAGCATTACCACGTGTGACATAATATATGTATGTTCTTCTTTTCATCCGTGCTGTCAGTTCATAGACACATCAGACAGAGTCATCTGAACTAATCAAGAATGGCCTGGATCTGTTTTGTTCTTTTTAGTCATTTTCACACATGGAACCCATAACAAGAGTTTAATTATCCGTGTACGCTGACTATTATTCATCTGCAAATAAGAATTCTATACCACAAGGGCTTTTATCAGGGGCCAACTCAAATTGGATGGAAGAGACAACAGATAGTCACAGATGTAGCCAGATCTGGATTGAATTAACTGGACTGCATATAGGACGATTAGGGAAAACAACAAACAACAAAAGAGGCTTTGTTTTCGCTTTCACATGGGCATGTTTTGGCAGCAGAGTATTAGAGACATCACTTGTACTGTTACTGTTCACTGATTGTGTGGGAGAAGAAGCTATGTACAGTATATTCCTGTTAGTCAAAGATGTGTATTCAGAATTCATGAAAAAAAAAAAAAAAAAAAAACTTCAGGCTTTGGCATGTGAAGGTTTTCACGTCATCTTTTCTCTCTTTGTTGGTTGTTATGTGGAACTCCAACAGCACACATACCTGCAGGTTTGAATTTATTTCGGGGCTCTGAGGAATCTGCTCATAGATCCCAAAACAACAAAATCCAAATCAACGTGATTCAAAAAAAGAGCACTTTAATCCCAAATTACGCAGTCCAGATTATAACCTGTTCTGTCCTAATTTATAGCTTCTCTGGGAAACTATCCCACAGTGTTTTGCCACTATGGTCAGATGGAAAACTAAACATCTGCCTCTGGCCAAGAGTGTTCACTAACCGGTCTCTTCAGATGGATTTAAAACATGATGTATTTCTCATCTGTCTCTTTTGCAGGCTATCCCCCTCTGCAGCCTGCGTCTTTCAAGCCTCAATCAACCAGCCGCCAAGGTATTGCAGCAGTTCATTATCAAGTTACATTGCATGCATCTGAGGGCTTTGCCATTCTACCACATCAGTGTAAAAAAAAAAATTGGAAAAGCTGTGAATAATTTGTAGCCTCAGAGTGTGAGGGAGTGGGAACTGGATGTGTTTAGTTTAAGGAGGTGTGGGTGGACTGTTGAAGGATTTTAGCTCGTCTGCAGGCACTTAACAGAGTTTTTCCCTGCAAGGCAAGTGTTACATTGGGTGATGATGAAGGAAATGCTATTATTGAAATAGGTAACAGCCACACTGACTGAACTCACTGCCTCACAAGTAAACTGAAAAATAAATGAACTGCCAATAATAAATTGATTCTGCATATTGATTTTCACAACACACAACTAGAGACTCGTGAAAGAAACAGCTAAATAAATAAAGGTGTCACCCCTGCAGCTCACAGCCTTGACAGGAGGAATACATAACGACTTAACACTTTCTTCATTTGTACCTTGTAGTTCCCATAGCAGCAAAGGTGCCATGGAACCCGATGTATCAAGCTCCAGCTGAATCGCCAGGTAAAAATCCGTCTGGAAATCATCTCTCAAATTTTTGTAACTGCATGGATAAAGAAAGAAATGAAAAAAAAATGTTAGTTCGAATGAGTTGGTTGACTTATGAAGAGGTTTATGGAATGGGTTAGATTCAGTTAAATGAAGTGAGAATTACACAGTAATTCATCTTCGAACTGAGACACTGACTCACGTGTTTTTTGGATCCAGTTTCAGTGGACAACAGTGCCTTTGAAGATCCTTTCTCCTTCTCCGCCGGCCTCACTCAGCAGCCCTTCTCTGGAGAGTTTGGCATCATTCGCTTTAACAGGGTTCTAGTCAACGACGGTGGACACTACAATCCCCACACAGGTATACAAACACACACACACACAAAGTATGTTTAATATTTGTTATTTGATACTGTACATGGACTTGATGTATCTCATGCAATTCATAACCCAGTGACACTCCAGTTGTTTAAGGCACCAGTTTTATTCCTTTGAGTCTTCAACATTTTGTGTTTCTTTTTTTATCATCAGGTTTTATCATCACCTGTTCTTCAAATGTGGTTAAACTAATCCAATGATGTTACAAGTTTCATATAAACAGTGTGTCAGATGGCTTTGTGTAATGTGAAGGGAGTCACTCGTAGTGATGAATCAACAGAGAATTCTCACCCAAATGTGCAACCCTAAGCTCTAAGGAGCGTTTTAGCTTCTTTCAGCTCATTTTTGTGGTTTTACGGGCCTTAACTTTAGTGTTTTGGCTTCAGCTGGAATTCTGCTTCCTCAAAAATGTGTCTTTTGAACATCTTTGCAAACCTACCCAGGGTAGGTTGAGAATGTGCGCACCTCTCAAATCCCAACCTCACATTGTACTGACCTGCACATCAAGCAAGTGGATGGGTCAATTCAGCTCCTGTGTGGAGGCGGGTTTGAAATGGAGGTGAACACAAACATAAACATAAACAAACTACACACGAGCAACAAAAGAAACAGCCAATGTGAACGTATCCAAGCAACTCATGTGTCATGAGTTTCATCATCCTCATCAGTCTCGGTTACAGACAGAGCAGGCCGGAGCTGTTGGAAAGACAAACAGCAGAGTGAATATTGGACTTAAATTCATCAGGTGTCCAGAGACATGACTTCGAATGAATGTTAATGTTGCTCTTTGTCTGTTGGACGATCAAATAAGCAAATGTCTGCCATAACAATTTTACAAGGTGATAATATATCAATGTGTTTTTGCCCCTGAGTGACCAAAAGAATAATTTAATACAAGTTTTACTCTTTCTTGTTAAAATTAATTTGTGATTTACACAACAGATTGCACTTATTTCTCTATAACTCATCTCAAATCATAATTATATGAACATTTCTAAATAGGAGCCTCTAAGAAAACACTCTCTTACTTCTACAGGGATCTTCACTGTACCACTGGACGGCCGATACCTGATTTCAGGCCTGCTAACTGCAAAGCATGGTGACCGTGTAGAAGCCGTCCTGTCAGTGTCTAACCGCAGCGTCCAGAAGCTGCAGAGCTTAGCGGGTCCTGTCCTCGGTCAACACCAGAGCTCGGCCCGCTCTAACTGCGCCTGCGGCGGCGGCTCGGTGTCTTTCAGTCTGATCCTGCCCCTGAGGAAAGGAGACCGTGTGGGTCTGGTGAGGACCGGAGGCCAGCTAGCAACCACCGAGGCCAGGGAAATCCTCTCCACCTACAGTGCCATCTTCCTGTATGCAAAGCAGGCCAAAAGATAGCTGGAGCTCACATGGAGACTGCCAGCAAAGACTACTTTGTTCCCAGATAGCTGGACTGGAGTAAATGTTGAAGAAGCCATGGTTTTCACTGATTTGCGTGTGATGCAGCTATTTTAACCACACAGTGCTGCTGTGTGAGGAGCCTCAGTTATGAATTCAGTTAAGAAGACAATACGTTGCAATTTGTAAACTGTTGCCTAAAGATACCTGAATACAAGAAGTAGGATTTGTTCCTAATATATTTGATTATCAAGTTGCCTTTTTGTACCTATTGTGAATGTCTTGTGTAAAAGTGTTGATAAATTAACCTTAAAAAAATCATAAAATATAAGTTTTATTTTAACAAAACCATGTCAGAGAATCAGCATATGGTCAAGCATAACAGTGGAACAGAGTATTGTTGGTTAGGCAATAAACCTTGATAAATCACCTTTAAACATGAGCTCAGTTCATCTTACTGTGTGATCTGGGCTGTAGAAGAAGAGAATGATTAATAATTAATAAGCATACGTGAGGGGACTGATGTTGAAAAGCGTGAGACACAACACAATACAAGCTTTTATTAATGTTGCAAACTTGGCCGGCTTCAGAAGCTGCACTGAGAGCGACTAGGTTAGAAGGCAAAAATCCCCACTTGGGTCATTACATAAAGTGGGTGTGGATGAAAAATAAATTTCCGCTGTCCTCACTCCTGAGATTTAGACAGTTCCCCAACAGCAAACCGTAAGAACCAGGAGTGTATTTAACCTTCAGTTCAGCCTCTGCTAACCTTTGAAAAGAGAGAAAAATACTTATTTCTATTCACAGTTAACAGACCATGGAATTAATGCTTTTATAAATTTTTCATGTTTGTGCTATTAAATCAAACAAACTGAAATTTGGAATGACCTGAGGGATATAAACTGCAATAAACTTGCTCATGTATCGTTACTTAAAAAAATAAGCAGTAGGGTAGAAGTTGCTGCACTAGCCTGTGGTTACCGCTGACCTTTTCTCTCTGACTCAGACTCAAGACAGGAAATGTGTAGCACACAAATGTATTCAGTTAGAAACTTTATTTCATACCAATATGTCCACAAGCCACACTTTGTTAGCTTTATTAGGCCTGTATTTTTTTTTTTCCTCTTACAACAGATTTTCTTCATTAAACATACTTTGAACCACGTTTCTATACAAATCAAACACAGCGTACACTTAAGGTATTTCTGTTGTTCAGACACAATCAAATAACAAGCGTTACCTCCGAATGGAACGAAACAAACAGTTCCACAAAAAAAGATCAAACACTTCAGAAGAAATGATAAAACAAAAAGGCATCGAAGACAGAAGAATGCGATGATCAGTATATATACTGGATCAGTTTCCACAGCAGTTGAGCAGTGAGAAAAAAACAATATTATATACCACATATCCCAGGATCATAGAGGATGAAGTGTGATTCTTCCACACAAGATGCTTTACTTTCATAGAAAGAATGGAATTCATTTTGTTAATTATAAGATATATCTATTTGACTTCACCGCACTTCGTAGAGGACGAGCAAACGTATCAAAGCGAAACACGCGTCTTAATCATCACAAAAACATCGGTGACACAGAGTGAATGCAGAAACGCTTCAGGCAAAAATAATGATGACTTATATCTGGATGACGATCTGGATGCAGCTTTCACCGTCAATTGTGCTTTGTGTTTGTTTTTTTCCCCATCAAATGGTTTTGTCTGTTAAGTCTCGCTCCTGCTCCTTTATGATTTTTAATCCTCGCTAAGCACATGTCATCATCATCATCATCATCATCTTACTGTTGTACTTGTGCTGGAGGTATGATCCATGTCAGTGGAGTGGCTCATCTGCACACAACTGTTTTCCTCAAACATACACACATAATGCCACTGAAGCACTTCAAAAAGCTTCCTGTACACAATCAAGTATTTCCTGTTTATTCCCAAACAAGACCCAGTGGCTCTTCCTCTGGTCAGCAGAAGCACAGGATCAGTCTTTACTCTGTCTCTCACACACACATGCACATGCACACACATACACACACACAAGTGGTGGAGGTGGTGCTACCTTCATGTCTCTTCAGCACCCCAAATATTTTGTTTTTAATTCCCTTTTTTTTTTTTTTTTTATAATTCCAACATTTTTCTTTGCAACCAACAAATAATAACCACCGTTCAACAATTACTCACACTGACACGTTTCAGAATAGCTGATTTGTCTGTGGTGTCAGAGAGTCAGTCACACAACAAAGAGGTAAAACTAGAACTCTTCCTCTGCATTAATTGAACACTCTGGTCTCCTGTCTACGAAGACCTTCAGAGAAGTGCATGTGGGTGGGAGGCACGCTGAGTCTGTGTCTCTGGGTGCAGCTTAGACAAAGTGCGTTGGATAAGTCTCAGTAAAGCCACCGAGGGAACATAAGCAAAGGGTGCACGATCCAGTCAACCCCAACAGCAGCAGCACTCAGCGATTAGGTATGCACGCACGCACGCACGCACACACGCACGCACACACGCACGCACGCACACACAAACACAAACACACACAGATGTACGGACATCATCCCATAGTCTTCCTACAGGCGACATCGCAAACGGAAATCCTTCATTTTAAGCTCTTTTTCAGATCTGCTTATTTCCACTGTTTCAACTCAAGCGTCATCTCTTACATTTACACATATTTTAATACTAAAGCTGCGGATTCTGAGGTTTGCTCAGGAATGTGTATGTGCATTACATGTTAAAAGATTCAATGTAAAATAAGGAATACAGGTCATTGTGAAAATGGGATACAAAAAAAAAAGGAGCTCATATGAGACCTAGCAGTTACTGTTAAGTGCATGTTAACCTGTGACCAACCATACAAAAAACAGATTTGAATTATTTCCACATTGCATTTGTGATAAATTACTTTTTCAGACAAGCAAAAGCGTCACGATAGAAATCAATAACTTAAACATCTGTTATTATAAATAATGACTCCATTGTTAACAAAAACACATTTGATTCGCCAGAGCTTGTATAACAGAATAAACATTAAAATAACACCAAGACCATATATCGTGAAGCTGCTTCATTTTGTTTTTAACGTCACACCTAACTGTGTATCTTCACATACTTGTTGACAGAAAGTATATCCCAGGTATGACCTTGAATTTTGACAATATCAAACATAACTCTGAACCTCTCCAAGGAAAAAGTGGCCATCTGAAATCTGAGTCCGCGAGCGCTGAGTTAATAATCACAGTCTGTCCAAACAAAACTGAACACCTACAGTAGCCCTCCTACTTGTTCTTACAGTAGGCTGCTGGAAATTCAAGACTGTGAATGGTTCGTAGTTTGCTATTTGCCAGCCACTATCGATATTTTAAGCCTCCAAATAAAGTGGATGGATACCTGCTTCTAGGGAAGCGTAGCAGCTATAACAAAACATTACCGGGCACATGACTAATGTCCTGTGCTAATTACCTATCCTGTTTTAATTAACAGCACATCTCTTTTGCGTTGAATGTTCCATTTCACTTCCTTAGGGTGTTCTGAAAATGTGAAAACTTTTCCATGTGCACAGCTCAGACTCTAGTGCCAAGGGCTAATGCCTCGTGTGGGGCTTCTGTCGCTCCCCTGATGGCAAAAGCAGATCATCCTCTCTGCTAGGAGTCACAGAGAAAAGAGATGCATCTCCGATCTCGCTCCCTGTACAGTGATGGGGACTGAAGAGTGCTCGCTGGGTTCGGATGCTTTCACAGCATGAGAAAATATGATAATTTAGTTGGTGATTAGTCTCTTGTCTCCCAGGGAAGAGATTTTTTTCAGCAATTATTCACCAGGATTTACTGCTCTGGAGGTAACTTCCACTCATCTCTAATGGGCAATTACAGTAAACTAGCTTTTTTGTGTTTATGGTCATAAACCTGTTACTGTGTCACACGCAGTGTAGAGTTGTGTGTGTCTTGAGTTTTATGGAGGGAAGTTGGGGTTCCAGTCCACATGTTTTGCTGGAGCTGCATTCAAGTGCACAGTCTAGTCGCGTGTATACGCATACCTGGGTCTCCGTGTGAGCTCGATCAGAGCAGTTCATCGGGGTTGATGTCTGGTATGGGCTGTCTCCAGTAACAGAAAGAGCTGTACTCTGGCATGACAAAGGCCTCGTTCTGCTCTTTGCTCAAAAGAGGGAACACATGCTCCACCAGCTCACTAAGCCTGCCATAGCTATGAAGGAAAGGTTGAGATCAGAGAGACAGAATGAAAGACAGAACAGTGGGGACAGAGCAACAGAGAAAATCACTAAGAATTAAATACTGGAATCAGGAATAATTATGTGTAGCTAGTAGTTGATCAAGAATTGAATTGAAATTTATTGAACTGAATTTAAATTCTGAATGTGTTGGGAAACAGTTGCCTATTTACATATCCAGAAAACACTGAGCAACATTAGCATTAATTTGTGTTTCTGGACAGCTGACAAACTTGAATCCAACACAGACTTTCCTTTCAGCATAGCTGTCATCTGGACCAACTCCCGAGGGAAATATGCAGCTTTTTAGCTGCCAATTGCGTCACTGTATTCACCAGGTAGCCGGTAACTACGAAGTCTAATGTTACCAATGTCTTATCATTTACTATTGGGAATCCTAACAGTAAAAAAGACAGGAACAGTAAGTTGATATACTTACGAAGACTTGTTGCCCTTGGTCTGCTCCTGGATCAGCTCACCCTTAGGGTTAACTGTGAAGATCCTACACACAGGAACTCCCACCTCCTTATAGGCAAACACATCCTGTGTGGAGACATGATGTTTAAACATTCACCCTGTGATCTAAATGTAAACAAATGGTAGCCATGTAAATCAAAAACACAGGACTGGTAACACTCCCAAACTGAAGTTAATGTTTCTACATTAATGTTTGTAAGCACAGAACAGACTTGTATTTTCATTTATGAAGATTAAAATATATGAATAAACCTGTATTTTACATATAAAAAGCAAAAACAACCACAACAAAAAACACTCACCGGGCCTTTAAAAGCCATTTGAGATGAGAACACACCCAATTATGTAATTTGCAGAAAGTAGCTCACATACATAATACACACTGGCACAAAGTGCGTTAATAATATTAACCACAGATTTCCTATTTGTGTTCCACCTAATGCACGTAATGGCAATATTTCTTAAGTAAATGTTTTGGTGGGCAAGAGCAGGACTGTGTGTGTTTGTGTGTGTGTCTTATTTTTTTGTTTTGTATGTTTTGGCGAGTGTTAGAGACAGACAGAGGTCTGATGGCTAACCCACTGCTCCATCTGGGTGTTGGTGTTTATGCAGCTGAAGATGGGATGCTGTGCCTGGCTTGAGCTCCTTTCCACAGACAAAAGTCACATGGGACCATACTCTGCCGGTGACCTCAGCTCAGGTTCAGCCCAATACTGATTTCATATGTTAGTGTCTGCTAATTGATAGCCAAAATGCCACGCTGATCATACAATGCGTCATGACCACATCGACTTCTGGAAAACACAGCTCACCGACATGTAAAAGTGAGAGCTTTAATGTCTCCTGAAGTCTGACATTTTCAAACATCCATTAACTCACATTAGCTCTATTCCCAAAGGCGGCGTAGAATGGCTGCTTGTTATGCTGGAACAGGTTCTTGATGTCTGTAAGGCATTCAATCTTGAAGATCTCCGGTTTCTTCTCGATGACCTCCCTGAAGGAAACACACAGTTTGATTAGAGGAACATACAAATTCATGTCCTTGCCAGGGGTCAAAAGTTAACTTGGCCAAATACACATTTACCTTCTTTCAAATTTCTTTCTTCTGGTCTCTTTAGATTAGATTAGATTTCATGTGGCATAACAAGGCCTGTATTTTATTGTTTGTGTGCATATTTGGGCCTGAGGGTAGGAGTTGGGCAAAATAATTTAAAACAGCAAACCACTGACATTCATGTCCACAAAAAGCTACAGCTTAACCAGTATACATAGTGTTATGGTTGTTTAATTAACGTGACTTTAACATAATACCACCATTATAAGTTTGGACAACTGTTGCAGAACTCCATACAATCTTAAGAATGGATCAGTTGCATATTGTAGTAAATCTTGTTTACATTGATTCCAGGCTACATTGTGTACTAAATACAAAAACACTTTTTCAGTGTGAAAAAGCTGCTTAGATTTTTGATATTAAGAAATGTTGAAAAATGACAGTCATCTCTTAAATTTTCCATCCACAGCTTAATGCTACACAGATATCAGCAAGTTACCATTTTCTTAAGTCTAACTGGCTAATTAATCACACATCAATCACACGTCAAAGGTGACACCTTTGATGTGTGGAAATGGATGAAAAAAATAAAGAAACAGCAACAAAATGCTTAACAAGAGTACATTTCTAGAAGCTAATGACAAAGCTACCAAACACAGTTAACACCTATTTAGTTAGAAATTCATGAGCTTGAGTTTCCTGTAGCTTCAACAGTCTCAAACAGGCTTATTATAGGCCTGCTATAATCAATGGGGATTTGGAGAGTGTGGAGGATTTTAAGTCAGAGATACATGGGCATATTTAATGTGAAATTAAATTGGCAGATAAAAAGGATTTAAGTTTGAAGGGAGACAAACATGAGATAGTTTGAAAACATTAAGGTTTGGGAAATAAGGAGGATTTCATGCATGTGATGACTGTTGGGAATAAGAAGTATCGGGCAGTAAGACACGGAAACCTGTAGCCATTTATAATGTACATACCTGTGGAAGGCAGAGAAGAGGCTGCTGGGAGACAGCATGAGAGGTCCCCGGGGCAGGATGGTGCCTCCGTCGTTAACCCACTGTAGGTAACCTCTTGTCATGTCTGCCATGCCAATAGCCCGAGCTGAGCAGTACAAGAACTTGTAGCCGTTCCTGCCGGCGAGGAGAGTGGTTCTCATTAATGGTTGTTCAAATACACTTCCAGTATCATGACCATCATTAGCGACCACTAAGAATAGCATTTTAATTAGATCAGTGATGCTGGTTGCTTTCATAATGTGCAGAAGTCATTCCAATTCAATGATAATTTTACTGAGGAAAGATTCTATGTATTATTATAATTATTGCCCAGTCACTATAGCCTATTTCCTCCTAAGTGTATTAAATGTTCTATTCTTTGCATGACTAAAGTAGCAAAGAGATTAACTTAAAAAGAATTAAGTTTTCAAACTTACTAAAGGAAGTATAATGAGAAAAGTGGTGCAGTGATGTGGAGGGTCGTGGCATTTTTAGTTGTCTTGATAATGGTTAAACTCACTGAGTCATCCACCTCAAAGCACCCCACGCAAACAGCGGGAGAAAATATCAACCCCACATAGACATGGATTGGGAATCAAACCCAGACTGCGCTAATCAACTGAACACCCATTCATCCTTCCTCTGTGATTAATCAGTGTTGTTGTGCACTTACTCAGCTACTGAGTGGTAGAGCTTGGCAATGCCCTGGTGGGTCCAGTCCTTCCCCAACTGGGGCAGGATCTGTCCAAACACATCTGACCTAAAACATTAGACAAGCACGTACACATATTAATAGCATAAAGACAGGGATATCCCCATCTGCCACAAAAACCCACAGCAGATGTCCATTAAGAGTCAGAGAAAGCATGTGCGTGGAAGAAAATAAAGCAGATCGGCAGTACAGACTGTTCAAAAGAGGTCTCATAAAGCACCATAACTACTTTACCATTTCATCATAAATAGAGAACATTATGGACTGTTCTCCACTAATGAGGATTACTGGCCCATAGGGGAGGTACTGTCTCAACCTTAGCTTATGACGCGGTGTGCTAACAGACTGAAATGTAAATCGGCTCATTATAGCCCCTGCGCTCTTCACCCTGTTACTCAAAGAAAGCCACATGTCATAGGTTGGCCTAAAGGGTCACAGAGATAATAAGCTGCAGTCAGTCTGGACCTGTTTGATGTTGAGCACCTATGAGCCTCACAGAGTGGGCGCCAAAAAGGCAGGAGACATCGGTTTTGTGTCAAATGAGACAGAGCTGGCTTAAAGCTAATTAAGAAGCTTAAAATAAATAGAACTACATTATGGCCTTAATTAATATTTGTTCTGTGAGAAGGAGTCGAACGTGTCCAAACTGCACAAAACGTCTAAGAAAGGGAAAAGAAATTATCTATAAAACTAATTTATCGTATCTCTTGCTTGTTTCTCGTCTAAACCTACGTAATCCATCCTATCCAATGTAACACTTTAAGTCACTGCTCATTCACCTGCTGGCCTCCATCTGTACCGTATCACACTAGTCATCACATAAGAAGCTATATTTCACAGTATGTGGGCAATTTATAGACATGAGGAACTTAAAATAACCTTGCGCTTCAACACAGATGCTTGTTAATGCATGAATTACTTCCTTTCTTGGAATATAGATGCCTACAGACGATGACTGGCATGAATCATATGTTACACAAGTGCTTTTGCATATTTTGATCTAATATTAGTTATCCACTATATAATCCAAAAAGTGAAACAGCCTACTATAAGAAGTGAGTATCAGTAACAGATTAAACGATTACTGCTCACAATCATACCTGATCAATATCTGGTACTTAGCAAGAATAAATTATGAGCACACGCAGGCAACTGATATTATGCACTACCTACTGGAATCTGAGAAAAAACCCAGCAGTGGTGGAGAACAGATGAGCATGTAAAAGGGTTGTAACAATAACAGCGATGTACTGTACAGTACTGCCCACGATCAGTACAGTTTAAGTTTCACAAAAAGCCAGTTGGTCTGTAACAACAAAATAAAAACGCTGAAACAAATGTCTCAGTAGTTAACAGTAGGATGACTCAGCTCAGAGGGGACATCAAACCACTGTGAGCGACTTTGGGGGCACGTACTTGGTGATGGTGCCATCAATGTCAGAGATAATGACTTTGTCGTCCCAGTTCCACAGGTAGATGGTGCCCTCGCAGCGGCATGTGCCCTGGTACTGGGTGGTGATGCTAAACGTCACATCATTCGGTCCCTCCTTCAGTTTCAGACTGGCCTGGTAACACAAGGAAGACAGTGAAGGCATCTGGAATCAAAGTCCATTTCATTCACTAACGTGTTCCAGCAGTGCTCCATGCTCCAGTATGAACTGCTATACCACAGTACGATGAACATGTGTGGGTCTTTAGAGCCCCCTGCAGACTGTGGAGGACAAACACATGCAATTTATAGCTAGCCAGCAGAGGGAGCCCTGAACTACCAAATAACTCCTTCAAAGTAAAAATCTCATTGAGTACTTGGCAGTCCACTGTGTAATCTGATCAATCACAACTTAACTCACAACTTAACGAACAGAAAATAAAAATAGAATATAATCAAAATTGCACTTTTAGAGGCTGGATGGTTTTGAAGAAGGAAAACATGTTTAAGAATGTACTTACTATCTGATCAGAAGACAGACGCAGGGACTTCCTGTAAGTGTGTGGGCTGGGGTGGTGCTGACCATCTACTGGCTGCAGTCTCTCTTGACAGGATACAGCGCTCACCTCCTTGGCCTCTTCATCGCTGGATGAGTCTCCTGCTTTAGGCCTAAAAAGAATCAGCAACAGTTATGTTTATCTTTTTTTTCTGAATGATGAACTACTAAACTACTACTACTAAAATTCTGCTTTTTGGTACACCAGCGTAAAATGACTTTACAAGAGAAATACGATTGTATGTGTCTTGAGACTTGACCTATTGACTTCATTCTCTCACAGTTTAATGTGATTATGCCATGTTGTAATAAAACAATGGATTTATCAAGCTGTGGATTTTTTCTTTTACCATCCAATGCCAGAGGTAAGCAGGTTACTCACTTGACTTGGCAAACATCAATAAATCCTTGATATCACTTACGGTAAGGCCAGCTTCTCCTGAGACATGGTGGGTCCTTCCTCCTCCAAATGAGACTCCTCCTTGGTTTCAAGCTTAGTTTCTGACTGTAAAAATAAGGGGAAGAAATTCCACGACAATTAACACGCCCAAGACTGTACATGGATGCAAATTTTATTTTAAAAAAAAAAAAAAAAAAAGAGATTTTTGCAGTGCAAGTTTTGTGTTTTGTACTTCTGATGTACACACCTGCTTGATTGTACTATCCGCCCTCTTTCGCCAGAACCACCAGCGGCCTGACTTCTTTGGCATTTTCTCCTTTACCCAGGCCTCCTCTGTAGCCTTGAATAATTAAGACAAGACAGATACTGATGAGCTAGCTGCCAATTTACAATGATCCGCATGTACTGATTGTACACTCACCCAGCACTTCAGTAGGACCACCTGTACACTTGCTTATTCATACAATTATCCAATCAGTCAATCATGTGTCAGAAGTGCAAACAGGTCAGGAGCTTCAGTTAATGTTCACATCAAACATCAGAATGGGGGAAGTGGGGGAAAATTTGATCTCAGTCATTTTGGTCTGAGTGTTTGTGAAACTGCTGATCGCTTTGGATTTTCACACACAACAGTCTCTAGAGTTTTTACTCAGAATGGTGCAAAAAACAAAAACATCCAGTGAGCGGCAGCTCTGCGGTTCTGCTGGAAAAATGTGGACTGGTCTGATGAATGGATTTCTGCTGACGCACACAGATGGTAGGGTCAGGATTTGGTGTCAACGGCCTGAATCCATGGACCCAACCCTGCCTTGTGTCAACAATCCAGACTGTTGCTGGTGGTGTAATGGTGTGGGGAATGTTTTCTTGGAACATGTTGGGCCCCTTGATGCCAATCAATCATACAATCTGAGTATTGTTGCTGGCCACGTGCATCTCTTTACAGTCGTAATTTACCATCTTCTAATCTAGCATGATAATGAACCATGTCACAGAGCAAAAGCTGTCTTAAACTGGTTTCATGAACATGACAATGAGTTCAGTGTACTTCAGTGGCCTCCCCAGTCAGCAGCTCTGAATCCAGTACAACACCTTTGGGATATGGCAGAACAGGAGATTTGCAGGATGAATGTGCAGCTGACACATCTGCAGAAATTATGTGACGCAGTCATGTCAACATGGACCAGAACCTCAAAGTTTTCCAACATATTGTTGAATACATGCCACTAAGAACTGAGGCTGTTTCGACAGCAAAGAGAGGAACTACCCCATGTTGATATGGTGTTCCTAATAAAGTGCTCAGTGAGTGTACAAAGAAGACGACGCAAAATATTAAAAAAAGAAAGAAATAAAACCTTTACCTTTGGTAAATTCTTCTGAAATGCTTGTAGACTTAAAATTAAGGGTGCAGCTAGAGTCCAGTTATAATATCTGAGAACACAGAAATTAATTAAGAGCCAAATATTGATCATGTGTTTACAATACATCTCTCGTACATTTCACTCATGGAATTAAAATGGTTACTTACCTATTTCCTATCTTTACTACCAGGTTGGGGTTATCTATAATTGCTGGATTTTCAGCAAATTCATGATAGGTGATGATATGCTCCATGAACCTTTCTGCAAACACAGAAAGGAGAGGGACATTAATTAAAGACAGCAGATGAAAAGGTCAGTCGTGGTGAGCCATAAGATCTTACTTAAAGCCACACAGAAAGGTCAGGAAACTTTTTCTTCCACCAGTCACAGCAGGGCTTCTCGGAAATGCTTGTAAAGGGTGTATATATTTTAATTTATTGAGGTAAACGAAAATCAGAGAGAAAGACGGTTGAGAGATGGCTGAGAATTAAGAGAAAAAGTACTGTTGAGATTCAGTCCTAGTGAAATAGAGACACATGGCCTTATAGGGAAATGTGGGCACAGGGAGTGTAACGGTTGAACATACCAAGCTGATTTTTTTTTTGAATGGAAAAGCCAACTGTGCCTGGACATTTTCTTATGTGTCTAATACAGTAAGGAAACTTTGCAGTTATAAAACAAATTTAGCTGTATGTCTCTACTGGCTGAGGTTAACTTTCCACCTTGCATAAAAGTACTAAGTGCACTTTAGGTTGCATTTTTTATGAGTGTCACTCTGGTATACCTTTGGATATTTCAGCATTTTCTGTGAGGCCTCCACACAGAGACAGGGTGACGTCAGGGAGGTCACTGGCTGAGTCAGAAAGACACTCTGTCCCACTGTCAGCTGCAGCACTACCCACCGACTGAGGAGACTGTGAACCAGAGCGCATTTCCGAGTCCATCCAGTGCTTAGTGGCGGCCTCAGACTCACTAGAGCAACAAAAGAGCACAATACTTATGATACTTGTCTTTAAGGCTTTCACTGTGTTCACTTTTAAAACAGATCCCTTTAAGCTTTGCATTTTCAATTAAAAACAGGTCAGTAACTTTAATTAGGCACTTCTTTCAGAAGCTAACCTCTTAGGAAAATATCGTGCAGCAACATCAGGTTCAAGTACATTCAGGTCATCTAGGTAGATATCCTCAGGACCCTGATGCTGACTCCTCTTTGGGACACCTGCATCCAACAACAGAATTATTTATTATTATATAGTTAATGGACTTTTATAATCTGTAAAAAATATAAAAATAAAATAAATAAAATAGGCAAAGAATGTGACACAACATGCCTTTCTTCTTGGAGGGTGAATCACTCTGTTGGCTGCTGGAAGGGGTGGAGGTTGCCACACTGGGTGGCAGGACATCCAGGGGCTCTGTGGGTGTTACAGGACTCCCGGAGGTTATGGTGCTGACCGATGTGAGAGGATTCACCGGTGTTACAGTGGTGATAGGGGTGCGTGGCTCGGGCTTGACGATAGTACACACTGAAGAGGCACCAACTTCCTTTTTGATCTCTGTCTCGTCCTCCATGGCCTCGGAGCTGAGGATGACCCGGAAGTGGGTGCTCTCTGATGGAGTGATGGTCACCGTTTTTAGTGGTTCTGCTTTCTCTTTTTTGGTGACCTGGATATTGGACATGAAAGTCACTATGAAGATGAGCACACTAACAACTATGTTCTCATGATTTTTGGTGAAGAGAACTACATACCCTGGTTGTTTCTGGAAACTCTCCCCAGGTCCACTGCATGTGGGACTCAGCTCTGAGCAAACTCTCTGAAGGCCTGACCACCAGTTCAGAGTCACTCTTTGGGGAAAAGGCCTGAGACAAGCCATGACTGAAGGGATAGATAAACAAATGCAAACAATCAATTAGACACTGTCTATTTACACTCTTGCTGATGGCTGTGAATTTATGTTAATACATACCTGTCATCTGCTGGCCAGTCCCCATCAGACATTGAATAACCATCAAGGTTGTGTCTAGCTGCAGGTAATTTCGGATCAACGTCACGCATTGTGGTCACTGAAGGTGACCTAAATCCAGGTTGCAAAAGATACATAATAATTAACCCATCTCTTAACAGATCTGGACTACAGTAAGACACATGGACCCTGAACTTACCTAGAGACATGTGCTGCAGCCTCCTCATCTGAACTCAGGTCCATTTCAAAGATCTCTTCATTTTGCCCAGTGCTGGACATAGCAGCAGTCGTAGCAGCAGGTGCATTAGCAGCAATAGCATTACCAGTAGTGACTGACATGGGCGGGGTCAGCTCCTCTCTTCGTGGGTCTCCTTTGTGCTTCTTCCTCCGTCTCTTCTTCTTTTTCGTGGTCATGGTGCTGGGAACAGGAGGCTCAGGGGGGTCCTCTGGGTCAGCGGGGTCATCTTCCAGATCTTTTGGTGCCCTGTGCTCCACCTCTGAGATCCAGAACAGGTGACTCTCAGTGGGTATTGGGGAGGTGGCCAGGTGGGCAGGGACAATCTGCTAAAGGATCAAGTGAGAATACAGGAAAGTGAAGCTTCAGCTGTGTTTCAGCAAATGCAAACCAAAGCAGCATTACTCATCCCTAGTGTCAGTATAGAGAAGCCTATGACTCAAGGCCAGTAGAACAGGGTGGCTGTCATAGACTGTCACAATAAGAGCTCGGAAAGCTTGAGCAATAGGTCACCTGTCAAATGTAGACACTGCACAACAGCGGAGTAATTATTTCCTCATACAAGTGTACAAACATTGCCTTACACTTGTTCTTCAGGACTGGCGTAGTGTGTACAAAACAATGCTGAAACTGAAATATGTGTATTTTCTTCAAATTTCATTGGATAGTAAACATGTGACAAATGATGATATTGGCTGGATGATGTAATTCAAAACAATCTCATTCTAATAGGTCTGGAGTCTCTGCTGTACAAGCAATTCAATAAATACAATAAATCAGAAACCTGAAAAAAAGTTGTTACTGATGTATGAACTGATGTAAAAATAATTCAACATCTGCCTTACAATTAACTTCTGTGCTTCATAACATACAAAAAAAAAAAAAATCTAAATTAAAGTGTGTGTTACTAACGTTCATTTATTTCATTTTATTTTTCAAAATGGTGGCCTTCATTCATCTGTGTGGTTAATGAGAAGCTTACATTCTGCTGCTCGGCTTCTTGGACAAAGAAGGCTTCTCCATTGTCACCAAGCTTCATGTGCAGGTCTACGGGCTCTCCATTTACTTCGATGTCAATCTGAAAGAATTTGGCAGAAAGTACAAGCTGACAACTCTGGACCAACAAGAAAACTGACAATGTAATGGTAACTGTTAAGTACTTTTTATTAGGAAATCAGAACCAAAAATAGGACACTGAAAGTGGATTTAACTAGATGTCTAAGTCTGATTTTGCCCTTTTAATTGATTGAAAACCAAACTGCATCTTGTTTTATTATACTTCTCACATTTTGTCAGGTCACATAAAGGCTTTACAAAACCTAATAAGTGAATGGGTCCCCTGGCCTTGCATTTTGCGGAGCCTGCCAACAGAACGGGGCCATTCATGTTTGCCAGGAAAACCCCCAGTGGACCTGAGGCCATTCAGAAACTTGACACCACAAAAGCAAAAACCAGGTCACGTCTGGCAGAGGCTACACAGGAGGCAGATTCTGAATCACAAGTGCTCTGCCCAACCCGAAAACCTGAAACCAATTCATCAATATTAATCCTTAGCCAATGGTCTCAATATAATCTGTTTTTATTCCCTCTTGCGATCCGTTATGCTGTATCTTTCCTTTTGCTAAAGTCCTTTACTGCTGGTATGGTTTCTCAGCAGCCTCAAGATTTAATTTCACCCCCTCAGGGTTGCTAGGGGGAATTTATGCGTGGTGAGCGATGACTGGGAATTTCACTGGCCAATTAATAATGAGACTGAATAAATGAGGGTGCTCTTAAACAGCCAGGTTGTCTCACTGGAGTGGCTGAACTGTGGATTTGCCAACACCATGCTGGATTACTGGAATTACTGAAGGCAATGAACGCCTGCCGATGCTTGAAATTAAGGCACAGTTGCCAATGTGACTTCTAAAGTTCATATTTAGTTCCAAAAAGAAGAACAGAAAACAGAAGAAAAGAAGAACTATTTGTGCAAAGCTGAGCTTAGTCATTATCCCAAATGTTTTTAGAATCAAATGGTACTTTTAAAACATTTCTGGTTGCCAACCAAAGTGACCTAGGGACAGAAACACCATCTACAGCCAAACTTTAATTAGTATTTGGCTGCCAACAACAGTCTAATACCAACTCTGAATTTTTTAAATATCTGCGTGTCAGGAACAAATATCACAGCATTTGTTTGGTGTAGTAACTTCTTAAAAATATATATTATACATATATTTAGCAGCAGCCCTCAGGGTTCTGATAAGTAATCTCAGGGACACATGCATAACTGTTTGTTACACAACAGCCCTTGTTGTGGCCTCCATCTTCATGTTTCCTCCCCCTCCCACACATTCAAGTTGTAGAGCGGTTGCCATAGAAACCACTCATTCATTCCTCCCCTCAAAACCCATCAGCATTCTGGGTAGGTGGTGAGACAGTGTCAATCCCCCCCTACAAACCATCATCCACTCTGATCCACAAGCAAGAAAATAAGCTTTCTTCAATTCAGAGCACACCATCACTGTTCTGAGAACAGAATTCATAAACAAGTTCACCATTCACAGGGAAGTGGTGGGAAAAACACATTAAATTATAATCTCTTCATATTTTTAGCCATTACTAATTAATAATTGAATGCCCAGGAATATTCTGAATCTTTATATTTTTAAGTAACCTTAATTTGACTCACAAAAAAAGGTTAACTCATGCCCGAGCCGCTTTCCATTACAATCCCACAAGTAGATCTTACTCTCCTTACCCATCATTTAGGCCAGCGCAAAGGTGCTACAAAAATACTGTTTTCTCAAGTGAGAAGCCAGTGCTAAAAATAGCACCATTGTTCCTCAACCATGATTAACTGGGTCTTAACTCCAGGCAAGAATATATAGTAACAACTACTATCAGAGGGTGCAGAAAAAGCCCAGAACATCCCATCTGTGTTCTGTAAACAGAATCAAACACTGAATGATTCACAGACGCTCCATTGATGCTTAATTCTGGCTGAAGCCCCACATATAAAAATGGGTAACCTGACTGTTTAATGGGCATGCCATGGATCTTTTTCATTTAAAAGTGGTTTGCTATAACTTACACTTGTTTTTGTTGTAATTGATTTGTAAGAAACAAAACCTCTCTAACCCTAATTAAAGTTTAATATGACCTTACACACCAGTTGCTGTCAGGTCACCGATCTCAACATACCAGCAAAGCATGATGGGAGTGCTATCACCCTAGTTAGTATGATATTACACAACAAGCCTACAAACTGCAGCATCAATCTGACAAGTCTGTTTATAGTCTGTGATTGCTTTGTTCAATATTTATCTCTTATCTTCAGTCAAATGTCACTGAAAGGCTAATGTGACCATACATTTAGGAAGATGTCAATCAAGCACATTCTGAACACACCTTCACGGTCCTGAAAGGTGATCTAATCAGGCATACAGGTGAAAACACGTGTGGGAGGATCATTCATGTGCAAGGCCTTCGAGTGAGGCTTTGCACTTCAGTAAATCAAAGTTGCCTGGTCACTTTTTTTAAAACCCGAAAGTAATCTGACTTAATTTGGACACAATCTTATGCAGAAGCCTCAAGACAGATTGTACTGTATGTAAATATGAATTAAAAGTATGTAGTGTGAAGGACAAGGCCTTCAACCCCTCTGTTTTTTTAATGGAATGCAGAAAATTTATTTGTGTCAATTCAAAAGCTCAGAAGCTTTTTGATATGGAGCTCAGCAGTTTGAACCATTATATGACTTGAAACGTGTAAAGGAAGAGAGGCAAATTCAAGAAATAAAACACTTTTAACTTACTACTTTCTCTTTGGAGCGCAGCACACCCAGCTTGCCGAAGCGCACGTGAAATGGTGAGCACTGGTAGGTGCCATCTCTCTGGCGGACAACTACAACATCGATGCAGCCCGATAATGTGGCCTGATTAATGCCCTTGTACAGTTCTTTGACGGTCACCAGCACCTGACCTGCCAGCTGGCCCACGTAGTTCATGGTGTCTGCCTGGAGATGCAAAAGAAGAAAATGTTAGCAGAGTGAAGGTAAAGGCTGGGTGAGTTTTCCTTGATTTTATGTCAATTCTCTTGACCTCTTTTCTCTGTAGCTTTCTTTCAGTGCAACCATTATTGACTTTTCTTTCTTTCTTTTCTTTTTTTTAAGTATCTCCTTCCGGACAGTTGGGCTGTCTCATTTGTCTTTTGCTTTCATCTCTCACCTCCCTCGCTGCCTGTTTGCCTGCCGTGTGGTGTCTGTTACCTCCTGACCTGCATAAAGAATGCCAGAGTGTCACTGTTACCCTGCCACTGGCCGCTGTCCCACACGAGCAACGTCAGAGAGAGGGGCTGACAGCCAGGCTCAAACAATGAGAAGAGACAAGCACACACATCGCTCCCATTCCCCTGCTGCCATGAAAGCAGCTGACTTCCTGTTTATATTCATAACTCTCTGCTAAGTATATCAAATACAACAGTACAAGCCAAAGTTCTGTGGCTAGGATTACATGGACTTGGATTAACTCACACATTTTCTCAAAGCACTTTTTTGTCACTTGGGACCAGGAGTTTGTGAGACTGTAAATACTTTTACAAGCAATCTGTCGAAGGTGCTCAGAAAGAGAGAAAATTACACACAGGCCAAGGATAATCATACATAATCACACTCACTCTCCAGCCTCCCTGTGGCCTCTTTGCTGAATTCACCGAACTAGATTATTTGCAGCCACTTGTGCACTGTGACACACTGAGAGTGTATAACTATTAACTCAGCAAACATGATTTTGGTTTGCTTGGGTCAGGGTCTAGTCTAGTGGGGCCTGTAAACACATCCCCCTGCTGACTTCATTGGGTTTATGTAACCTGAAATGCTCCTATCTCACACTGACCTTTTGTTCAGAGTCTTGCCATGAGAGCAGTGAGGTGGGTGCGGGAGGGTAGGGTAGAGAATAGGGGCATTTGTGCAAGGGTGGCGTCATGGTAATCGGGAAACACCATGATGATATTTTTCCCCAAAGAATATATTTATGAAATTACAGTAATAAAACAATCATATGTGTAGGTAACTCAGAAGGATTCACACACTCTTAACCACAAACAGACAGACAAACAAAGAAATCCAATAGCCATCACCGTACACTGATTGTTCAAAGGGTAGTGGAGGGGTTTAGATGATTTGCTCTGAGGCCTTCAACAGGAAACTCAATTTTTTCTAAGAACCCCACAGTGGTACACAAGGAAGACTGAGAAATAGTTACACCTAACAGAAAGAACAACTTCTGCCTTCTTTGTACCAACATCAATATTGCAACCGTCTGGGCTCTGACACCCTAGCTACCACCCACCTTAGGCTTAGATGAAACTACAATCTACAGGAAATAAACTAACAAACAAATTTTTAGTCTACAACAACCATGATCAAACACGTAAAAACATCTGTGTGGGTGGATCATTCATGTGCAAGACCTTCAAAAGAGGCATTACACTTCAGTAACCTAAAACAAAGTTGTCTGGTCACTTTTTTAAAACCCCAAAATAATCTGACTTTGTTTGGACACAATCTTATGCAGTAGCCACAATTTTGTATTAATGTTTAAGTTGTTCTCAGGACAGATTGTACTGTATGTAAATTTAAAATCTGAATTAAGTATGTAGTGTGAAGAGTAAGGCCTTCAAACCATGTTTTGTACGGAATGAAGAAAACTTCTTTATGTCAATTCAAAAGCTTCAAAAGTTTCTTGATACAGAGCTCAGCAGGTTAAACCGTTACATAAATAACATAAAGAAATAAAAAATTTAGCGTAGTAAATAAAAAAGCATGCATTGGCTGCAAAATTATTTCATTGTACCAATGTCAACCAATGTTGTAGGTCAATTCTATGTATGCTTGTATTTTTGTGTGTATTTTTTCTGTCCATGGAAACCGAAGTAAACAACGCACTGCATAAATGTGAAGCATTATCTAATGAAGTTTCACTTTTATTTTGACACCTCAGAGCAACACATCGGAGATGCAGTAAGTGCTAAATTCCTATCTAGTGGTGTGACGCACTGCTATCACCAAATACAGAGACACATGATGAAGTCTCTAAGGCTGTGTTGCGTTATCTGGATTACAGTCACATGTGACAAACATGCTTTACCTGCTCCTAACCATTGTTTTGGCCTTCTCTCAGTGTCAGCTCAGAAGTAAAGAAGTAAAGGTACACATAAGTAGCTATAATGTCAGACCCAAAACTACAATTAAACAGGACAGGCTTGGTGTTTTGGATGAGAGATGATTCGCAGATTAGGCAGGCGATACAGGCGCCTTTACCAAGCCTGAATATATCTGACCATCTCAAATACAATGGCTAGTGTATATCAGTGTCCCACCCGATTCTTTAACAGTTCAAGTTATCCCTAAATACCAGCTTTTAGTGTAGCCCTAAAACTGACATCGTTCTTCTGATTCACTGTGACAAGATACCGAGCCAATAAACTTTCAGCTCAACCTGTACCGACTAAGAGACCTGTCATAGTGACTCACCAGGGACCAAGACGACCTCAGAGATGAGGACTCATCCTGTTCACTGTTGTCTGTGTTGTCCTCGGTGTTGCTTCCCAGGAGCCCCCTGTCCTCCCAGGATCTACGTCTCTTCATCACCATTAGAGGAGCACCAGCTCTTATTTAACCCACCTCAGGATACTCCACTGGGACCAATGTTTTCCTCCCTCAGATTATGAAAATAATGACTCCCTGCCATCCTGACTCCAGTCTCAAATAGAGCCCACCTAATCACCTTGGAATAACCCTCCCAGGGGTAAATACCAGTATGGAGCTTTCTCGTGCCAGTGGCAATTGCGCAACACTGTCATAAAATTTATCATCCTTTTTCTGAACTATTCTTTGCAGGATATGCACTTGGGTTCATCAAGTCAGCTGACAGGACACAATGGGTTCAGCCAATGGGATGGCCTCTTTAAGGTGGCGGTGCATGGCTGATAAGGGACAGCTAATTCCTGTGAACGGCGATGCAGTGTTTTTCCTCTGATAAGAGCGCAAGCTCAGGAAAAAAACCAAGCAGTACTCCGCAGCATGACATTCTTGCACAGTCAGTCACATGTTCGGTGCAATCGTTGCTGCGTGTGCTTGTTATTGTGCATGACTAATCAAGGGGGGAGCACTGACAAAATTGATTGGCTGCAGAAGTTAACCAATGGGATGTTCAGTGCATTGAACCTAAACATGTTGGTCGTTTGTTACTCAATGTCCTTGAACATTTTGACATCTTGGACATGTGATTGCAAAGATAAACAGGTGAAAGTCCTGTAAATACCAAAGGGATAATCTCTTCAGGGATTAGCCTACATTAAATATCACTACAGCTTGTTAAAATTAGCCCAAGTGCTAATTTAATCATATCCGCACTCAATACAGATGGAGTGGGTACACTCATGTGACTGTAATCCAAGCAATGATGAATTTAAACACGTTTTTGTCATCAGGAGGTTCTCTGTGGTCTGATTTCCAGCATCCTCCTGTCTGCTTTAGCTCCCAAGTGAATGCCTAAGAAAACATAATACATGCGACTCCTCCAAAAAAGCCTCATTCCTAATGCCCCATCTGCTAAAGCTTTTGTAAACAGAACCAAAGAAAACACACAAGCTCACTGAGATGAAGGCTGTTGGTTCATCGTCCCCCTGTGTTAGGGTCTGTTGTTTGTTGAAGAATTTGACAAGAGCCATGCATAAATAAACAAATACTTTCCTTTTAGAAGTGAAATGTTATGTGTTAAAAATTACATGACTTATACTGAGTTACTGAGCAGTAAATGAATACACTAAGCTAGAGTCAACATATAAAGTCCTTGCCTTTAATAACTGTATAAACATACCATTAAAAAATTACAAGACCAGGCATGCAAGTGATCTAATCCTACTGTACATAATTCTGGCCTCCATCTGGAATTATACCATGTACATTTGCTTTGACTGGGTGACAAAAGAGTTGAATCCTGTGAGTGAGCTGGCCAACCAGGCCACACAAGGTTCATATTACACTCTTTCAAGTATTAGGTTACACTAAACTGCAACCAAATGAGCCTACTTATTATGTGTGCAGGATAAACCATGACAACCACAATCCCAGACAGACAGTCTGGGGTTGTTGCTTTCATTTTCGCACAAACGCTGTTTTTCATAGGAACATTGAAATCAATTCAGCAATTCAATTCCTTGTTTTCAGCCTTGTTTCAAAATTCCTGGCTGTTGTGAATATAGTAATACAAAAAGTGTAACTGGTCAGATAATTTGGCCATGTAGGACTGAGGCTACACTCTGTGGGAAAGTAGAAGCAAAGAGCACTATTTTTTTCTAATTAAGTAACAGTGCAACAAATACAGTGTTTACCCAGTCTTCCTCAACTGTGAGTGCAGAAAAGGGAAGCCTGTAGAAATGCTTTTCATGTTGGGTAAACTGTAATCTTCCACGCAGAGATTTAATTCAGATTCAATGTGTAAAATCAAGTCAAAATCAAGACCATGGCAGTGAGCTTGCAACTTGAACAGTATATGTAGCTGCCAGGTTATCAGGTACACCTTGGTAACGGATGCATTACAACAGCTCTGCAATAAACCCTAACCGTGAAGATAATAATGTTCGATCTCTGTTGAAACCATTTTAGAGATGCGTTAACCTTTAAAATAGTTAATTTTGGGGTCTGTAGTTTGAATTCCCAGTCTGCATTACAGCTGCAATGATTATTTGATTAACAGATCAACAAAAAACTTTTGATAATCAATTAATAATTTTAGTCCTTTTTTTAACAGTAGACTGGACCTTTTCAGGTTTTGGACTGATGGTCAAACCAACCAAGCCACTGATATGGATTACTTTGGGCTCTTGGTGTCATAACATTGCTGAGTAAAACTATATGAGTTTTATAAGGTTACCTCCTTCAGATTTGTGTGTCAATGGTTAAGTGACAGTATCAGTGTAAGACTATCTCACATTACACAAATACATAAAGACTTTAAAAAGATATCATCCCAATATACGTATAAATAACAGAGGTCCTACTGTAAGTGTTTTCAAACAAACCACCCACAGGCAGGTGGTTTGTTTGGTGAGGTGGCAGCACTGCCTGCGAGCCATGAAAAACTAAACTAAGAATAAAAAACAAACAAAAAACGGGAATTAACGCAGGTACAAGCTTTCTAGCTTCAAGCACACAGTACAAATATATCGTTAGCCTATGCTATTCTGTCCAAAACTGCTAATTTCAGAGATAAAAGCTGATACATCGCTTCGCCGAAAAGTCACCAGCACGCAGTACTCTGACGTTACATGGATGGAAATTGCGGAAATAAACAAACAGAAACCAAAAACGAACAATTAAATCGGGTGCTGTGAGATAACGCTTCATATTTCGAGAGATATAAGCCGTATACTCTGAAGCAGCAGACAGCAAACAGGAAAATAAAATGAATGGAGTCGGGGCTCGGCTAGCCCTTTGCCAGTTAGTTATAGACCCTCAGCTAGCTTCAATGTTATCGTTGGGTTTCTGTTACCGTTAATAGCAAACGGTGAAACTGTAACAGGCGAGAGCCACTGCTAACGCTAGGTCGCCGGTTTCAATGAAATGTGGATGCGTTCATTTGTTATGCGATGGATGAATCTCCAATCCAGTCACTATATGTCTGAGTTAAATTAATCCATCGTAGCTAGAAGATGTTAGCCAGCTTACAGGCTAGCTAACGTTAGCTGACGGTGGAATCAGAGAAAATGCACTATCACAGGCAGCTACTGTGAAAACGGGCTGAAATCAGCCCGTCGGTAAGCGTTTTACCTTTCGGTTGCTTCAGCGGGATGCTGCCGGTGAAGGACGCCGTGGTGTCTTCAGTGAGTCCCCATGTCTTTTCGCCGAGAAACTCCTCCGAAGCCTCCTGACGTGTCCGTGCCTGGACCACCGTGGCTGACTGGTGCGGCTGGAGACAGCGAGCTCAAGTTGATGGGACAGGGAGCCGCACAGTGGCGGCGCACTCTCACAGCTGCTATGGCACGGTTAAACAAGGGTTAAGGTTCATTATTCTTCTCGCTTCTTATATTATAGTGGAACTGAAAGCATTTAGTAAGACGCTGCCCTTAACAGCCCATCTCACGTGATGTTTATTGACGGATATTACAGAAAGGATTACATATCACTGAGAGGAACCCTCATTGAAGGGTGACAAGTCTTTAGTAGTCTTTCTGACGCCTGGGGCCTTTTTCTACACCATTAAAGCCCTTTATGGGGCCAGAACCCCATTTTGGGAACTTCTGATTAATGGCACCAAAAATGAAAGTAGGCAGAAATCAGATGCCACCATTATTTTCTAATGGGCCATCATTAATCCTTCAACCGCCGATTGCAGATGAGTTTATTTAACTTTAATTCAGGCCTGTCTTTCAGTGAATGAACTGTTTATGGGAGATTATGTAAAGACAAAGGGAAACCTCTCTAAAGCAGGTGCAGTTTTATTACAACAAAGAGTGCCTTTGAAGAGAAAACAGACTTATGTTTAACTTGTTCATTAGATACATAGCCTCAGACCAAATGCTGCGGGGCAGTTTGTGTATGGTTTCCTTCTATTGTACCTGAAATACAGCATTCCCCCAAGCCACTTCCAACACATTTTTTTTAAAACTGTAAAGTAGGATGCTCATATGACTAGTTCCACAGAAAGACCTCCAAAGGTATGCCAGTAATGTATGTAGTCCTATGCACACTGTTTTGTAGGCTGTGTGAGACACATTGAATGAACCAGTTTCAACTGTCACGTGCTTTCTCACACACACTACTCTACAAGTCATCAGTGTTTACCTGCTCCACCTCTCCTACAAATTATTGTAGTGACTGACACTTGCAGCTTGCAGACAATACATCAGAGGTACATATGTGTGACATATATATGTGACATATCCACTGACACATTTTTCCAATGTCTCACAACACAAAGCAAATAGTTGGTAAGTTCATGGCATCCATTTAATCCTTTATTTTATTATTATTATTTTTTTTTTTTTTTACCATACATAAACCTCAGGATGACATGGTTTGAGGGGTCAAAGGTTACCCAAATGCTATACTGTGATAGTATAAGAAAACAGTGCTTTGCCTCTGTCGGCCTTGATGCTGTTTTTAAAACAAAGAGTAATGACAGGTCAACCATCACCCATGCATTACATTAACTGCTGATAGTGGCCAGAAGTGACAGAAGACATGTTGAGCAACTACAAGCACACAATTATCCTCTCTATCTCTTTATCACATTCATTGTTTGCTTCTTTGACAAGCAATGCCCAAAGCTCTTTAGCCCAGCACATGAAAGACGCAGGAGAAAGCAGCTGTATTCATCATTTATTTAAACTGCTGCGGTGCACCGGCATGTGCCGGGGTAAAATGCTTTGGAGATAGCCCAATCGTTAATCTTTTCTTCTTTATTTCATCACTCTGGATCATCCTTTAGTCTTTCTTCTCCTCCTTGTGCTCCTCCTCTTCTGGGTTGTAGACACTGACGGTGAACTCGCCAGCTTCCGTGCCGTACTTGTTCTTGACCAGGAGGGCGTATTTGCCAGAGTCTGCCGTGGTGACGGTGGCAATTGTGATGCTGGCAAACTTCCCATGCTCGAACTTGAGTTTGTAGTGGTCGTCAGGTAACAGCTCCTTTTCGTTCTTTGTCCAGGACACCTCAGGCACGGGATCACCCCAGACATTGCCAGTCAGGTTCAGGGACTAAAGAGAAGAAGAGGATTTGCTGGGGTTTGATATGTTTCATACAAAACTGAATTCCAAAACAAAAGATAAGAGATGCTCCAAGGAACGATGTGATGAAAAAGAAAGTGGAAGGTGAGACAAATATGAAATAAATTTACCTTGCCCTCTTGGATTGCAACTACATCTGGTAAGCCTCCAACAACACGAGCACGGTCTAAACAAGAAATACAAGAGTGAGCCAAGAAGCAATCAATCATCAATCATTTGTCTGCGTACAACACAATATTCACCTGACTCTCATTTTCAAACTTGTAAGTGAGCTATCCTTCATAGAACATACTACAACACTGTTTAACTCTACTCTGTGCATGGATGATGTTTTAAATAACTCTGGGCTGAGAATTTCCTTTTTTCAATTCCATATTTCAGTAGTGTGGACATTTCATCTCCAGAAAAGCCCATTTCCATGAAGGAGAACTTAATATTTTGAGTAATAGACTCATGTGTCTTAAATTCCACTGAGCCAAAGTTAAAAATTCTATTAAAAGTAAAGTAGCCTCTATGTCCAGAAAAATGTTACATCATTTCGTGGAGCGATGTCTCTTGGGAGAAACCAAAGAATAAATAATAACTTACTTCTCTCTGCAATTGCTGCCGCTCTACGGAAGGAAGGAGACAGACATTGTCAGAAGCATCTTAAAATGGTATCACAGGCAGATGACTTTAGACATTTTTTTCCTGAGCTATACAATGCCAGGAAATATATTTTGAGTGCTTCTGAAAGGGCTCGCAAAGTACACAGAGTCTATTTTAAGGCTATCATGACTGTTGACTATTTATTTGTGTAAACATCCTCTTCAGACAGAAATACAGAATTACACAACAGAAGGATCGAGTCAGATGAGTTTGTTTACTTACTTGAGCCTCTGGAATTCTTCAAATGCCTCTTCCCAGGCTGCACCAGGAAATAAAAAAATCACCTTCTTATTTCTTAGTTATGCAAGCGCAAAAATAGCCAAAGTTAATGGCACATAAATTTCTCACCTTTAACATCTTTCTCCTTTCAGCTTTAAAACGTTTTACTCACCCTTGCCAGTTAGGTCAAAGGCTCTCTTTACACCGTCCTTGCCATCAAAGATGTCCATGGTGTATTTCCCCTTGTCCTTCTCAGTGGGCTCATTGATCTTGAGCCAAAGCTGCTCTCCTGTGACTCCACAGCTAACTCTCTCTGAGGTCGCGAGCTTAGCATCTCTGATGTGGAAATAAGGAACACAGAGATCATGCAAGTCTTTTTACTAACTGAAAGTATACAGTGATGTGATCAAGTACACAGATTCTGTCGCCATCTGTGGATTGTTTTCATATAATTCATCAATTATAGTCGATATAGTCCAATTTAAACATTTTCGTAGTGTACAATTCTACTCATTTGAAACAACTCTGTTATCATCTGCATTAAACTACAGAGTTTAAAATGGTTGTGCTCATATTCTTTTGTGCTAGAGTTTCATGAAATCAAAGGACGATGTAGAATACAGTAAAGGAATAAGGTCATTTGCATACTTGTGGAGCCAACCGACACGCAGGTCCTCGTTGTAATATGTAACCATGGAGTAGAGGACAATGCCGTGTTCAGTACTGAGGACTTTAATTTCACTAGAGGAGTTGGCTGGGAGGAAAAGAACAAAAAGGATTAATTTACAGCCCATGCAAACCACATAGCGTAATGGTAATGATAGTAAAGTATAAACTTTCTCTATTTCTACTGTTATGTTCTGCTGTTAAACGTTCATACTGAGATGAAAAATGAAAATGTTGTACATTCTGCTTCTTTCTGTGGTTTTCTGTAGTCTCTGATCTATGTGTGGTGCTTCATTATTGCTTGGTAAGTGTGAAGTTTAGTGACTCACCAATAACCCTGAAGAGCTCATTCATTACAGCTTGGTATCCTGGGGAAAAAAAAGACAAGAACAGCAATTAATATCATATTCACTGATGATCCTTTCTTTTTTTGCAAGACTACCAGCACTGATTCCCACTTTTTCATCAAGGTAAAGTGTAATTCTCCACTTTACCTTGATCTGTCAGACTGAAGATACTATTATCTTTGCCTCTGTCATCCCTCAGGAAGACCTCGTAAATGCCTGCATCCTTCTTGGAGATCTAGAGTTTGAAGTAAAAGCAATTTTAGTATCCTTGAAATAACAATGAACACCCTTCTACCTCAAACAGAGGAGAATAAAGTATAATTCCTTGGACAGATAATAGACAGTAGAACAGCCAGACAGAGACCAACTAAACCGAAAAGGCAAGCTTTTCTCCCGCCCAGGATGCTGCAGGCGTTAAAAGGAAAACATGAAAAGGGTAAGACAAGGAGGACACATGGAGAAATTATCGGCGTCAACTTATGGCAGCAAAGATTATGTCCAGACTTTGGGTCTTGGTGGCGGAGGAACGTCATCTGCAGGTGGCTTTTTTCCTTCTTTCTCTTTCTGTTTCTCTTGCTTAATAACCCACTGTGAATTAGACAGATAAGCCAGTTAATGCAAGGGCGAATGACAGGAGTGGCTGAACAGGCCGCCTCTCCCGAGCTCATGCAGTAACACCAGCCCTCTCTTTATGAGTAGTGTCTGTACAGTTTCAATGAAATGGTACCTTGAAACATCAGTATAACTTCACTGGCATTGACTGAAAGACCAGATTTATATCCCCCAAAAAGGATAATGCTCCAGCTTTTAATGTTTGAGTAAGTTGGCCAGAGGAGTTAAATTGAACACAGTTAGAAATGAAATGAAGTGAAATGAATTAAACACACAGATGAACCATACAGTGCATTTATAATATATGGTCATAAATGTTGAAAAGTACCACCTCTACGCCTATAGTTTCAAAATATACAATGGCAAAGTTCAAATTAAAAGTAAAAGCCTTAAAAATAGAGAGTCAGTAGTACCCAGTACGTCTATTTTGATTCTTAAGGACGACGTGCTGATGTGCCGACTCTAGCAGCACTCCAGCAAGACTCAGGAATGTGAATATTTTTAAAAGCGTTTCATCATTTATGATTCTGTGTGTCAGAGAGGGATGGTTGGCAGCGTAGCATCTAGTCTACATCTAAGATGGAGGCATAGCTGCATCAGAGGCATCGCTTCTAGCGCTTTACTCATAAGCTCCTCACACTCCTCACAAAGTATGGCTCCTGTCTAATGGGCTGACCTTTCCAATATTAAAGGTCAGCTCGCCGTCCTTTCTCTCAATTTTTGAAGCATCCTCGTCATCCTCTGCAATCTCAATGCTGTCTTTAGACCAGGTGATCTCAGTCTCTGGTCTGACATTTCCTATCTGTGGACCAAAAGAAGAGAGATGGGAATAAGTTGTCTCAACTAAACAGCAACCATTTGTGATGCTCCTATTTAAAAAAGATATTAATAGCAACAAAAATATTTACAGTTACTTTTTCTTACCTTGCATTTCAACAACACATCACATTCAGGAGTAACAGCGAAGTCAAGGTACTCAACAAAGTGAGGACCTGTGGATGATCGACGGAAAATGATTAGAGAAACACACTTATGTCATTACTGTTAAACTCAAGTGAGATCTCTTACCTTGTTTCCTGACCCATTCTGCTCTCGCAAATTCTGATTTCTTTTGAAGCTCCCTGAATTCTGGAAAACGGAAAAGAAAATATAAAGGTTAAATACTGGATTCTAAGTCCTCACAGTACATTTTTTTTCATAGCTGAAAAGAGCATCAGAAAATCAGCTACAACAAGAATAAAGAAGACACGATAGCAATGAAAAGGTTGTCTTCTGCTGCCCCTCAGTGGACATAGACTTTAACTGCAGTAAATGCAACACACCCAGCAGAGCACTAAAAATAATCTGCAGGCTGGAGTGTCTATTCTGTATTCACATTTAACATTAGTATTCTGACAGATCTGTACACACAACATCAATATGGAAGCAAAAACTGCATTTGAGGTCTTACCATCTCCAATGAGCACCAGACTGGTTGTACCCTTAGCCTTCCCATCCACCAGGTTAAAGGTGAACGTTCCCTCATCGGTGACCTCCAGAGAGTCCATGAACATTTCAATGATGCCGGCAGACTTGTCGAAGTTCATTGTGTATTTCTGGAAGAAGTAAAGCAAACAAAGTAAAGAAACACCAATCCATCAATAGTAAGGATCAGAGTTTGAAAGATGATCCAAATATGGGTCAACATGATGAAAAGAAACTAATTATTTTAGAGCACGTTTCCTACCTTTCCCTGAGTGATGATGACGTCGTTAAAGACATACTCCACTTGGCAGTCAGAAGTGCATTTCTCCACCTGAGTCCAGAATCGCACGCGACCCTTTTCGAGCAACTCCATGGCCATTTCACTCTTGAAGGGAATAACTGGAGAGCGCCACATTTTTCAAAGCTCTTGTAAAACCAACTACTTTTACTATATAACAACGTCTGTGGCTTGACAACTACAATATCCTTGATTAAAAAAAATATAGTTGTAGACTGCATTTGTTGAGTAAAGTGGTAATTCTCAAACCATATTTAGAACAATATATACATATAACAATTTAAAGTAGAAATTCTTTCTTTGTAAATGAAAAAAGTGGTGTTAGTAACATCAGCGCTGTAATGGGATATTCACCAGGGAACTTGTGGTCGTGGCTGATGTCCAGAAGACGCTTGAGACCTGTCAACAACAGCAACAGCAGCAAAAAGGTCAATTTTGTGACCTTTGCAAAATCCTTTAGAACCACTGCTCCTGCTGCTTTCTTTCTTATTTGGCAGCACTTTAGAAAAGTTTATCATCAATTCTGTCAAGAAGGCTACGTATCACATACAGTCTTAAATGTTACAGCACCTCTGACAGATAAACAGCACTGAATAATCTGAGACAAACACACGTATGTCCCAGGGCATAAGAGAGGTCAATTTGATGCAGCTGTTGAAACAGGATAACAGACAGGACTTATGTCACCCAAACAAATCACAACAAGTGAATCGAGTTTCAGGCGCCCAGGAGCAGAGATGCCAAGACTGTCGGCTGACTCACCCTCCTCGGTGAGTGTGTAGCTGGAGGAGATGCCGTCAGTGTTGGTGACCATACAGGAGAAGGTGCCCAGATCCTCGAGGGAGGGACTGTTGAAGATAGCTCTGGACCTGGAGATAAGGACACATGCAGAAAATAGGACGTGAAGAGAGAGGAATCAGAAGTGAAGAATAATTTTTCTCCCGGGGATTTGCATGACTTTCTCATTTTAATTTTAATTTTGTTAATTTTTTATTTACTGTGCCTTATTGTATTTACTGCATGCCTTTTTATCTTAAGTTTCTGGATACTATCTATAGCGATGAATTCTGTGAATTTCCCCTGGGGGGTGAATAAAGTATCTATCTATCTATCTATCTATCTATCTATCTATCTATCTATCTATCTATCTATCTATCTATCTATCTATGAAAAACTGAGCCCACATATGATACTTACTTGCCCCCTTCATTGACAATAGTCAGGCGTGAGGTGTCTGTTATGGCCTGGTAATTCTTGGACCAAACAAACTCGGAGCCTTCATTCATCTCAGAGCATTCGAAGATCATAGAGATGACACCATTATCATCAACGTCCACATAAATCTCTTTGGTGCCTGAAAGAAGAGTAAATGGTTACTGTGCCTGTGCATCACTGGCAGATAACAGTTTTCAGTTCTTAAACTCGAGATTTCAGTCAATTACAAAAGCAAATAATAAAATATAAGATACCGCAGTCTGTTTACAGCTATATAAAAAGTGAAGTCATGTATCAGTGATGAAAAAAAGCCACTTTCCCTACTTTTCCAGACTTTCCAGACCTGCGTAGGAACACTATGCGACTGAATGTGTGAGTTACATAACATTCACACTCACCAGGGCGAGTCTGGGCCAGGATTGGACCTAAGACTGCGGAGGGCTTTCCAACTCCAGCAAGATTCTGAGCACGTACACGGAAGACGTAGGATGTACCAGCCTTCAGCCCAGTCACCTGAATGGGTACACAAGGAGTCAGAGGGAGAGACAACACTTTATTCAATATTTCCTGTGCATATTTCACATGAAGAATGCATGCAAGAAGGACACGTTCAACCCACAGTTTACAATATAGTGTATTCATCTTCCTCACCTTCATGTATTTCATCTTGTTGGCCTTCTCATGGACAGCCTTCCAGCCCTCCTCTCCGGCAGAGGCCTCCTTGACATCCAAATAGTATCCATTGACAGGAGTGCGGCCATCAAATGCAGGTGGCTCCCACAGGACCACAACAGAGGTGTCACGAACCTCCAGCACGTGAAGACCAACAGGAGCACCTTTGAGGTAAGGAAGTTTAATAAGTGCTTCACTGGGCTTCTGAGGAACTGTAGCATACTTTAAATAATGTCAGGATCAGTTTTGGATTGCCCTATACCTGGCACAGTGATGGTCCATTCCTTGCACTCCAGAGATGCACTGGGCACAGAGGCTTTGCTCACACCTGCCATGTTCATTGCACGCACCTGGAACTGGTAGAAGATGTTCTCCTTCAGGTTCTCAGCCTAAAGAAAGGCAAAAGCAGACAATGAGAAATGATTTAAAAAGCTCAATTATAATAATTAACAAGTATATAAACAAATCTTACATTCTTCTTACATTAAGATCAAAGTGACATTGTGATTGGTAATAATTCCTCCATTAATAGAAAAGCCTAAAAACAATTTCGTCATAAATTTGGTAAATTGGTGCTTGTGAGAGAACTCACTTTATAGGTGGTTGTAGTCAGTGCCTGGTGGTTCATTTCATGCCATTTCCCAAAAACGTTTCCCTTCACAGTCCTGTAGTCCACAAAGTATCCCCTGATATCAGCACCTCCATTGTCAGCAGGCTCGGTCCAGCCCAGCACCATGTAATCCTTGAGAGCCTCCAGCAAGGTCACACCAGTGGGCTGACGGGGGATGGCTACAAATAGGGCAGACAAGCTGGTCAGCTCTTATTGTGAGAGAAGTGTGGAAAAGGAGCACGTCAGATGTTCAGACCCTATTTTGTTTAACATTTTTTTTAACTTTAATAATACAGATGGCCTGGCATTATCCAAATATTGCACTAGTCTGGTCATTAGTGTTAAGACATCACACCAGTTTCAAGTGAACATGCTACATGCTTTGCGCACACAAGCAACACACTTTTTTTTTTTTTATGGTCACTGTAATGAATAATGTACTTACACTCAAGGCCAGAAGCAGGGTAACTCTGATGCTAAGAAAGTCTCCGAAGCCAGACGAGACTCTCATTAGGTTCATGCTCTTTAAGAACATAATGTTTTAGCCTTCACCTTGGCCATGCACCAAGAGGCACCCCTGAAGAGTTATCAAATAGCAAAACAGAACTCGAGCAAAAATCAAATTTATACAGAAATCAATACCTAAACAAAGGAAAAGATTGGTAGAACTTGATCTAATTTGTTATTTAACAATGACGCTAATAAATGAACAAATGGAAATTGGCAAAATGATAAAATCCACTGTTAGTGATGAGTATGTCAGGCAGGCACATGCAAAATATACCCACGAGCATATGCCATATAAACATATGCCACTCATATGCATGAAATTCAAAATATGCAAGAATTTAGCAGCAAAAGAGGATAAATAATAAAATAACTGGGAATAACAATAATGATTTATTTGTGGTTAGGAAAAGGAGTGAAGAAAGTTAAAAGGTTCATGAACAAAGAAGAGTCAAGAGGATCTCATGGCTCAGCAGCAAAGAGCTGAAGGCTGCAGGTCATGTGTGTGTGTATGTGAATTTAAAAGAGCTCTTTCTGAAAATAAATAAATAAATATGAGCATATGAGCGTGCACTCTCAATGATGATTCCCCGGATAAATAAATGTTTAAAAATAACTGGGAGGGTGGAGCGGAGCGAGAGGATGGCTTGAATGCTATAGGCAAAGTGAATAATGTAGATGAATTATGATGAGGACACTCACAGATGGCAGCCTGCACAACCACGGCATCAGAAATGGGGGAGCTCTGGCTGTATCCAGCAGCATTGACTGCCTTCACGCTGAACACGTAGTTTACTCCGGTGGTCAGGCCATGGCACACAAACCTAAACACAGTAAAAGGGAAATATACTCAGTTTGATTTTATTAACAGTAACTGTTACTTTGTTATTTAGCAAAAGCGACGCAGTCTTGCTTAAAACTGACATTTATTTTTGTGACCTGTGTTCCATCTTACCAATCACCCAATTTGAACACGATTATCATAAAATCATAATTTTCTGACAAGCTTGAGTAAATTGTGAGAGAATACTTCAACTTGTGTCTTTAAAACTGCCAACCTGGTCTGCTTGACAGGTTTGTTGTTGCAAGGCATCCAGACATCAGTGCCCACCACGCTACATTCAATATAGTAGCCAACCAGGTGTCTGACCTCCTTTGAGGCCCCCCATGAAACCACCACTGACGTGCTGGTGTTCCTGGTGGCCACTGGACTGCCCGGAGCAGACGGCAGGTCTGTTAAGAACACGAGTTGTAAGAAAAATAAGAAAGAAAAGACATGAGATTAGACAGAATACACTTTAATGTAGAACGTTTTGGCAGTTAAACTAGCAAAGAAAGAATAAAGGACCTAACCGATGATATTATGATATTGACTTTAGGTCATATAGTCTAGCTCAGTGCAGGAATGCCCTGATAAACTGTGAAACTTTTATATAATGTAAATACAAGCCTTGCTCACTCACCCAGTTTATCTCCAACAGTGATCTCTCCTGTGGATTCAGAGGGCTCGCCCACGCCAGCGGAGTTGCAGCAGCGCACACGGAAGCTGTAGGATTTACCCTCTGCCAGGTCAAACAGGGCAAAGCGGGGAGACTTGACTGGCATACCAGTGTTCACCCTCTGCCAGGTGTCCGTCCCTGAAATACACTGAGGTTGACAGAGAGCCAGTGACATTTATCAGACAGAACGTAACATGACAGAAGTGAGTGAAATCTGGCAATTGGAATTTAAAACATATTGTATATAAAGGTAAGGTATGATGGTTGTCAAACAACCAAAACTTAGCTTTATACCTATTTAGAGAACTTTTTTTTAAAACTAATGTATTTCTGTTTCAATTTCTCCTCACCTTCTCAATGTAATACATGACTCCTTCATGACCTCTCTGAACTGGGGGCTTCCAGGCGAGCACCACATAGCTCTTGGTTGCCTCGGTAACCACAACATCAGAGGGTTCTCCAGGGACAACGCCCACTGAAAAGGCAAGAGGACCCTCATGTTACTTGGACGAAGTCACTTACTTAAGTAACCACGTGACTTCAACACTAAGTCATTACTGGCCACCTTTGGGCTGGATATCATCTCAAAACGTCAATACTGATCCCAATCAAAGAATATAATTATGTTTTTCTACAAAAGCCCTTTTGCTCCATTTAAGATGATATATATAAATATGTCAGACTTCTCCACTAAACGGTGTTTAATGTTTTCTCAACACACGCTGCTATTCAATGACTTTGCCTGAGGAGAATACAGTCTAAAACATTATTAAATATCATGCCACTATTAACTGCTGACCCATGTGGAAATTAATAAGATGACTCTTTCATGTATTTCTCTCATTCTATCACTGAAATACCAGAGTCTGATGTTGCCATACCAGTGGGATCCTCTTCTGTAAACTTGATCATCCCAGTCCAAGGAGCTGATGGGCCAGCTGCAAAAGAAATCAAAGAAATAAATTAAAAACGCAATTGCTGGCCTTGTTGCAGCATGGCAGCACCGCTCTGGCATGTCTCTTACCTCTAAGGCGAGCTCTGTCAGATGGATCCATGGCAACCACAGCTTCGGAGACACGGGACGGACGGCTGACACCTGCCTTGTTCAAGGCCCGCACCCTAAAGATGTAAGAGCGGCCCTCCACCAGCCCTGTGACAGGGAAGCGGGCGTACTTCACTGGGGTATCATTACACTGAGCCCAGTGATGAGTACCCACCTCACACCTGCCAACACAAAACACATTCAGGTAATGTGTAATTTGTGAACACCACTTGACTTTAGGAACCATCTGTCTCATTAAGGCTTTATTAAAATGTACAGAGGTTTTTGCAGATGTTAACAGCTCATATTCATTCATATTACATGCCCACACAGTAACTGAATGACTGATGGCACTAGGCATGTAGAGATGCATGTCTTATGTTGGCCTTAGGTGCCAGTTTGACGGAAATCTAGGAGGAATCTGAATCTCTATTTTATGTTAAAACATGAACAAAATATCATAAAACCATGGCGGAGTGAGCAACCTGTCGATGTAGTATCCAAGGATGGGGCTGCTGCCCTCCACCGCTGGCTGCTTCCAGGTCACCACCACATAGTCCTTGTTGGCATCATGACAGCGCACATCCAGGGGGGCCACAGGAACCCCCTCCACCTCCACGTCGGCATCTGGCATGACAAGATGCGCGCGTGCACACACACACACGCACACACTAGTGAGTAGTGCTGTTTCTAAATCAGGCCGATCTCCATTACATACTCAGTTTCCATTTTCTGACCTACTTACGCCTTTACAGTACAGTATGTGTGGAGGCACTGTAGCTTCCTATGATACATTAATATACATCTTGGAAACATAAAAGGGGACTTTGAAGATTCTCTCTTATGCATAAACCTGCTGATTTTTAGAGAAAGTGCAGCACACTCTGTGGTGACTTTTCTGACATGCAGACAGATATAGAACCAACATTCCTCAGTGGAAACCAAACACCTCAGACAGAGTGTTGTGTCACTTAAAGACGCAGCACAATTGAACGGTTTTCTACCAGATCTGTATGTTTGGTATTCTGTAATATGTTACTTCACTTTGCACATGACACTATTGATCAAAACTGTACAATGCAGCTTCCTTGATGAATTCAATTTTCAATGTAACACAACTTTTTCTGTAACTAAAAGGCTAAATTTCAAGAGTCTCTCTTTTTTTGCAGTTAAATCACCAGCTGCAGTTCATATCCACTGGATACTTTACCTCTGACAAACACATAAGCAGAGTACGTGTCAAAACCAGATTTGGTGTTGACGCGCAGGGTGTACATGCCCTCATCTTCCTTATTGAGGTGGACAAGAGTGAGTGTGGCACGTTCCCCAGACCAGTGGGTGTGCACCCATTTAGAGGGCTTCAAGGGCACAGCTGATGGGAGAAATCAAAACAAAAGAGGTGTCATTGGCTACACATGGTGGATTAATACTTATTATGGTAAATACAGTATTTATGAAGGAACACGAGGCACTATTTCCATTTCATTCATTTACTTACAGTTTCTGTACCACACAATTTCAGGCTGGTATTTCTTCACAGTCGGATAAATGATGACAGTGCAGCCCAGACTCAATGTCTCGCCCTCGCGACCAAAGGCCACTTCAAATTTGTCAATGATGGTGGTCTGAAAGGTAACACCATGCTCAGGGCAGAAACCATCTGCAGAGATATACGAAAAAATACAGAATTAAAAACACTACTATTAAAAGCAATTACAACCTTATGAATCCAGGACAGCAAAATCACTGCCCAACTTCAGCTGCAGGGAAAAACCCAACTTTTCAGACTACATCTCAATTACCCTGTGTACGTGGGGTGTAAAATGTGTAAAACTGAAAAACAACATAAATTTAAAACCGACTCACGTGGTTTAGGATCAAGTGGGCCTGATTCCTCTCCTTCCTGGAACCCTGTGGAAAAATATATCAGTCAGTAACCTTGTTGTAACAGTAACAATTGAGCTCAGGCTGCAAAAGTCATTGTTCATTTGAACACAAGTTTTAGGATTTTCCTTTAGTCAAACACGTTCTGCTGATTCCCTCCTGACCCCTGAAAAATACTCTACTAAACACAAATGGACCATGCTGTGTTTACAATGGTACTATTTTAAACCTCTACTTTAAACTGCGATCTCTAAATGAAGGAACAGGAGCTGCTATAGAGACGGAGGCGACAATTATCTGCCACAAAAATAGTTACTTACTTTTGACAACAATTGTAGCCACAGAAGAAGTTTCTCCTTTCACGTTGAGGGCAGAAATGCGATACTGAGCAGTGTCCAGGAAATCACAGCTGAAAATAAAATATGCACACATGATGAATTACTGGCATCTCAACAGCATTTAACTCTCTGTAGAATGTTTTCAACTTAGAACATTCAGTTTGGGGTGGTGTGCATTTTTAGGCACACGCCATTAATTCTGAGGCCATGCAGTGTGAGCTAAATGATTACCTACTTCTTGATCTCCAGAGAGTGCATGTTGTAACTGCTTTCGGCTGTGTACTTCTCGGGGTGGGCCTTGGCATCAATGAGCACATTGTTTTTGTACCTTGAAGACAGCAGAAAGACAGCTGGTTTATTTTTACCGTTGTCCTCAGAGTCTGTAATTGCAGAAAAGTGTGTGTGTGTGTGTGTTCATGTTGTGACTGAGGAAAATAGACTTGGCTGATGACGAGGGCTTTGGATGGAAACTATGATACACACACGACTGATCGCTCTCATCAGCATCTTTTTTTCTTGTGACTCAGAGAAGGTGTAGACCAGTGAACTTGGAACATATCTTACCAAGCAATCCTGGGTTTGGGCCACCCGGCCACAGTGCAGTGCAGCTTGACAGTCTTGCCCTCCCAGACAGTCTGTCCACGGGGCTTGACGATAAACTCGGGAGGGTGTGTCAGGCTGTCTGGGTTCATTTTCTTACGGAACTCTGCCCACTCGTCCATCTATGTAGCATGAGAGTGAAGCCAGACTCTGATATTTAGTGCAGAAGCAGGTGTAGGCTTTGTATGAGAGATCAGATTATTTGTCATTCTCATTGTAAATCAATCAAACAAACAAAAGAATGGAAAGGATTTACCGTCTTGTCCAGTTCAAGGCGTTCGGCAGATTCCCTGACATGCTTTGATCTGGTTTTCTTCTCCACTTTCACGTCCAGAGCCTCCCTGGCCTCCCTAACAAACAGGTTCCTCATGGCCACATAGTTAATCCCCTCCTCCGTAACATCCTCCTGGGCCTCCATCAGTCCCCGAACAACATCATGACTACAACAAAACAAACCAATGGTGTGAGAACAGCTTAAAAAAGGAAAATATCTTACAAACATGGTTTATGTTGTTTCATTATCACAGATTATTCTCTGTTACGTGCATGTCTGGCACCTTCTTCACTCACTTGGCTCTAAATACTGGAATAACATATCCGATAACTTCTTTGTCCGTGTCCATCGCCAGGTAGGTGCGTTTGGCTCTCTTGGGTAGTGGGCTCAGTTTAACCACCTCCTGCCCTTTCTCTGTCTTCACAGAGGTCTTCAGGCTTAGAGGTAACAGACAACAATCACATCATGTATAAATATAAATTCAGACATCAGTAATTTCAATTACAGTTTATGGTATGCTCTATTTTACTTACACATTCAATCCAATATTCAAATCCAACAGTCAATAGATCCTCCTAAGAAGTTTTGTACAGTCATGTTCAAGATCTTTATTTGATAGATGTATTTCTGTCCACCTTCTAGGACCCTGACCCATATTACACTCTGACTCATTTGTCTATCAGCCCCTCAGGCCTCCCTATTGTCAGCTTGGTTTATAAATGGAGCCGGAACTGGTGGATATGCAGCAGGGTGGAAAGGTTCATTTTAAAGCCCTGCTTTCACTCATAATCTCTGTCAAGTCTGCCCTAGTCTATCCATTTGGCCTGGATGAGCAGTGGCATAGCATGGCTTTGATAAACTGTATTCCACAATGGCGAGGCAGGATCAAGTCAATGGAAGGGGGCTGAATACACAGCCGAGACAGATGGAGAGAGACTCACAAAAGATTTCTGCGGTGCCAAGAAGTTATTTCTTCTGCTGACTCACCAAATGTGTTGAAAGGAAGTCCTTGGTTCAGAAAGTCAAAGGTACAAAAAGTTTTAGAGCTGATAAAAGAATTTTATTCTTTACAGTCTGAGAAGCTACAGTCTGGGCCAATTTTAAGATGTGTATAGTAAAAGTACAAACTTTTTATGAGATCAATGACTGTCAGCAGAAACAAGGAGTGAGAGTAGATACAAATCTACCAGGATTGTGCTGATAGATTTGTACTGGCAAATCTACTTGACAGACAAACATGGATACTGATCCAAGATGATTAACTATTCAATGTCCATGGAAGCCAGTGCACAATCGTTTACAATTTCATGACTTCCACACAGTGTCTTTACAGTTGGCCTAGTGGCAGCGTCTCAAGTCCTGCCTACAGAAATAGCTTGGATGTCCATAAATATATCTGGCAGCCATTCACTACAGCTGAAATTCCTTCCTTGACCCCATTTAGAAAACTATCATGGCTCCAACATGTACGCTGAACCCTGCAGCTTGAAGGACAAAGAAACTCTGACCATATTACATGTTGACAAGTGTTAGTGACACCATGGGACATACATGAGGTGCTTGGCAGCCATTGATTTTGGACTTGTTTTGACAGACAGCATCCCTTTCAGACAAACCCTATGGTAAACTCTGAATATACTTTCATCAACCACACACACACACACACACGGAGGTGAAATTAAACAAAAGCCAGCATACAAATGAGGCGTGTTTTGACCAGTACACTGGTATTTAACACCTCTGCAACTTCCAGTGACATGTCCTGGGTTTTGCAAATGTTTATCCCTGCAGCAAACCTGTGGCATAAACTTAAGACTGACAGTGTAGTAATCTAGGTCTTATCTTGTATTATGCCTACAATTAATGATTGTAGACTTAATACAAGAAACACAAAGAAAGGAAGAAAGAACAAAAGAAAGAAAGAAATAAGAAACAGTAACTGTTTGGGATATTTGCTTGACAAAAAAATGACCTACGTGACTAACTGACCAATTGTGCAAACTGATCAATTTTAAGTGATTGTTTAAGCTTTAGCTTTTATTGTAATTGTTTTTGTACTGTTGTATACACTGGGCTTTTGTATACATTGCTGTACTTTAAAGGGTCCTACACAGGGGCTAGAGACACTAATTAACTTCCAAATGCATGAGCACAATTTTCTATTATTACAGGCCTAGGTACTAAAATGAGTTTTGTAAAAATGAATGGCCTGGAGAGTAACAAGTCCAAATGTTGGGACTGATGAGCACTCAGAAACCTGAAAGACTTGATTTTGACGACAAACCGCATATGAAGACCTGGGAACGGCCCAACACTGAGGCTTGATTTGAACCTGATCCATAAGACTTAAAAACAGACTGTTCTGCAACAACCTCAAGGAGAACAAGATGTGTTCTTTTAAAAATACAAAACCCTGAAGTCATAAAAGATTAACATCCGTGGGTAGATGACGACCAGCAGAGTGATAGCACCTGCTCTCCATGAAAACTCTTTGAAAGCTCTGTTTTCCTCTCTCCCTCTTGCTGCTGAACACACTTCACACCAGACCCAAAGTACAGTGCTGAATATTTGAAATAGGTCTGCTAGAATGCGCCCATCACTTCCTAGGTTATGGACGTGACAAGTTACATCGAGAGAGCCTCATTTTTATTTTACACTTTTCAAATATCAACCATCAGCGTCTGCGTCACTCCCATCCTCTTACCGACGGCTGGTGGTCTTGTAAGTCGAGAACGACTGCTTGCTAACAGATGACTTGGTGCTCAGGTAATAGCTGCTCTCATAGTGATGCTGCTGCTTCTCCTGTTGTTGAAGCTGCTGCCGTTGCTGCTGCCGCTGCTGCGTCACTTGTAATGATGCTGACATCCTGAGGGCCACTGCGCCAACTTATAATGTCAGACTGTCCTTTACTTTACCAGCTCTGTAAATCAATCTCATTGTTATTATTACAGATTGATTTCTGAATTGGGGGTTAGCTTAGGGCAGGTAGTGGTTGTTAGGCTATGGGAAAGGCAACAACAACAGTTTTTTAAAAAAGTTAACATGGTGTTAAGATTTTTATTTTGTGTAAGCAGTTGAAGTGTTAGCTCCGGTTAAAATCTAATTCTACTGTGTTGAAATGAAATAGCAGCAGGTAGTAAATAAATTGTAGCAGCATCAGTTTCTCAAAAATCTACATCTTTATGTAGGGTCATGTGGGAATGTCATAATTTATTTGCAGGTTTTGGTCGATTATAGTGAATTTATACCCAATAGGTACAAAAACTGCAGCACATGATTATGCTCTTTGTTAATTAAACTGCTGATTATATTGTTGATTACTAATCTGAGGAATAAAATGTCAGAAAATAGTGAGAAATGTCCATCACAATATCCTACAGCCACTGTTGACATATTCAAACTGCATGTTTTGCTCAAACAACAGTCCAAATCCAAAAGGTTTCAGTTTATTGTCACAGAAAACAGGCAGTTACTCATGTTTAAGAAGCTGGCATTAGTGAATTTTTGGCTGTTTCTCTTTTTTGATAACAAAAAAAAAAAAAAAGGCAAACAGTTGATAGATTATCAAAAATGCCTCAATTAATCAACTAATACTTTCACTCCGGTAGGTATTGCTCAAGTTACACAGCTTGAAAACATGAACAGCCTCCATTGTGCATAAGCTCTTCACCATGTAACTGAATATCAATAACGTCGGCAGTTTATCTGGATATATTTTCTGATGTTTCTGTCCTTGAGCAACACATACTGCAGTCAGTGTATGCCTCTTTACTTGCCAAGAGCCATGAACTGTAAAACTGGACTGTAAGCCATGAGGGCACAGAGAGAAGATCATAAACTGTTTTGAGATAATAGCAAATGTTTATTGAATAAATTAGCTCTTCTTCAATGAGGATGAAATTTCACTGCAGTGACACATGCAGTCTAATCTACAAGTACATGGCTAAAATGAACAAAGCCCCATTAGTATACAGGACAATAAAAATGCATGAATTAAAAACAGTATAGTATAAATAAAGAAATAAATAGAATAATAAATTGGTTGAAAGTAGGCCTCAGGCCTTATGATTAAGGATTTTAAAACGTGATCAAATGACAAACTTGAACAACTTGAACAATTCCTCAGTATTAGAGACGGCTGTATTAATATATATGTCTGTATTAATATATATTACTCACCACAGGTAAGAATCCAACAATCCACAACAGTTGAAAATAAGGGAAAGGGTGTGATATTCCAAAAGTAGCTAAAGCAAGTCAGGATCCAGGCAAAGCAGCAGGGTGAGGGCCAGTGGACAGGACAGCAGTCCACAGAGCAAAAATAATGCTGCCACTCGGCAGAATGCACAAGACACCGTCAGGACCTTTTAAGGCTGGGGCAGTTTTAAATTTAGACCATGAGACCATGAGAAGGGCCAGCAGGCGAGCTGAGGAGCCTCTCCGAGGCCTGGCCCTCCGCCGTGTACAGTACGTCAGGGGCAAATGTGGACATTTCTGGTGTAATCGGTGGTTTAGTGAATTAGTATAAGCAGATGGATGAAGACCCGAAGCACCTCAGTGGCTACTTCCGTGGGATGCAATCAATTTTTCAAAACAGCCATCGTTTAGACAACGGGTCAAAGCCACTAAAGCCCCCTTGTGCCTCGTCTGAGCAGCATAAGCAGTGTAACACAACTGTATATCAACTGTCATGGCAGGGCTACACCAAAAAATGTCACCCCAAAGAACTTTTAACTTCTCTATTTCACCTAAAAAAAAAACAGTTCTCAACTTTCTTGTTTTTAACAAATCTGCATTCGTGCCGTGGTGCAAAATCAAGTAAAAAGTGGGTGTTTTGTTTGCCAGTTCAATATTCACACACACAAAAAAACGCGAAACCAAAATAAACCCTGGTTGTTTCGCTGTCGGGCAAATTACACCACTTTGCCAAGTAATTGCTGCCACCTGGTGATAAAACAGATCAACCACAGCTTGTGTGGTTTGGACAAAGGAATGACCAAACTAAGAGCTGTATTTGAGCAGTATCTTTACCAGCACCCCCACCCATCACCATTAAACTAATTAATCTAGTCCGATGTTAAAAGCAAACAAACTATATATATATATATATATATATATATATATATATATATATATATATATATATAAAAAGTACACCTGTGGACACCATGGAACATTCCAGGCTGATGGTACCTTCCTGCTCGGCTCTGATTGGTCAGTTTGGGGAAGATGAAATAAAACATTGATGGTTCCTCCTCGCCAGCCTGTGGATGCTCTGGTAGCTGTGTGCACAGCTTTTTGGCCATAACACCTGCATTTTTCTGAGGTGGGTGATTTATGTTTTTCATTGGTCCAGTTCTTGTTCAGGCCTCATGTTTTGAGGACACAAAAGGTTTATATTTTTTTTCCCATGAGTTGATCTCGGTTAGCTCTCTGAAGTTAGCCTGGTCAGTGAGTTATGTAGGTCAGCATTGGGCCATAGCTAGCAAATAAATAAAAGGTTTGTTTTCGCCGTGGAGTAGATGTATGTTACAGCTCAAATATAGGTAGCGATATTCGCACATTAATGACTATTTCATTGTCATGTGCGTGTGTTTTATGTATTGGAGGCATTTCTGGTGTGTTAGGGTGACGCTAGCATAAAGTGATGCTGCTCTGACAACACAATTTCCTTGCGACGCTGAAGTTTGCCTCTGATTTGCAGGTTTGACGAATCTGAAACTGTGTTTTAAAGAGTCTTTAGCTTCTCAGGGTTAATCTAGTCCAGATTTGACAAGTCTAAATGAAGTGGTCTTTGAAATAGACCTGGTCAGATGTGGTCTTCATACATATAGTATGTACACTGCTTTCCTCTCATTTGCATTATAGGAGGGGGGGACATACCAGCTGCCAACATGTCGAGCAAAAGGGCCAAGGGGAAGAACACCAAGAAGCGTCCTCAGCGCGCCACCTCCAATGTGTTTGCTATGTTTGATCAATCCCAAATCCAGGAGTTCAAGGAGGCTTTCAACATGATTGACCAAAACAGGGATGGTTTCATCGACAAAGAAGACCTTCATGACATGCTGGCCTCATTAGGTAGACTTAACATTATATTTGCACACATTTACACATTGATGTAAAAAAAATGCCTTTACCAGTTCCTTTACCAAAGAAATCAGTGTCAATAATCGTAAAAACTGTACCAAACATGCAGAGTTGTTTCAGTTTACGATTGATAGTGCAAGATGTTAAAGAAACAAAGATTCCCTTAAGTAATAATTTAACAAAAACATTGGTACTGGGTGAGAACCAGTGTATTCAGTCCTCATAACTCTGACCTTTTCTTTTCCCAGGTAAGAACCCCACAGATGAATACCTGGAGGCCATGATGAATGAAGCGCCAGGTCCAATCAACTTTACTATGTTTCTGACCATGTTTGGAGAGAAGCTGAACGGCACAGATCCTGAAGATGTGATCCGTAATGCGTTTGCCTGCTTCGATGAAGAAGGCACAGGTGAGGTTAAATGCTAAGTGAGACAGAAGTAAAGTTTTCTATACATTTCAAATGTTCACTGCACCTTCTAATGCAAATTGTTGGTATGTCTCTAAATCCTTTTACTTAAGAAACAGTAACTAGTGAACCATTGACATCTTTCCTTAATCAACTAACTGACTGGTTGACTAATAGACTAATGACTCAGAAATAAAATTAATTCATGCTTTCTTAAAGTATACATGACATTCTAAGTCTGCCACTAGGCTTATATTGGAATTACACATCTTCCCGGACAGGTGTGATCCAGGAGGAGTACCTGCGGGAGCTGCTCACTACAATGGGTGACAGGTTTACAGATGAAGAAGTGGACGAGCTCTTCCGCGAGGCCCCTATTGACAAGAAAGGCAACTTCAACTATGTAGCATTCACACGTATCTTAAAGCACGGTGCAAAGGACAAAGACGATTAGTGACAGAGGCATCACTGGCCTATTCTGTACATCCTGTGTATTGTTGATGGGTTTCCACTCATTAGAACAGCTATATCCTGTAATTTGGCTCATGAGAAAGCTTCACTGTGGTATAGCCTACTGAAGGTCTTTGTTTTAAGCTGCTTTTGGGACCATACCTCTGGACCCCCCTCCACACCCTCAACCGTACAGTTAAAGCTCATTTGCACATCTGTGATAACACTACTAAGGGTCTGTATAAGCTAGTAAAGATATATGTCAAGACCCCATGGATAAAGCTGGAAATAAACTGAAACATCTGTTATAGTGACTGCTTTGGTTTTACTGAATCCTTTGTATTTTCAGGAAATGAAGGCTTTGAGATTAAATTGTGTTTTGAGGTGAATCACCAATGCTCTATTCATAGTTCAAAATTTTTATTTTTAAAACAGAGGAAAATAGATAAGATGTGTTGTTCTTGGAGATGGTTTAAAGAAATTAAAATTCCACGGTCACACACACATTCCAAAGATACACATGGGATCACTCACTGGATTAAACAAAAGGTGTTAGTTTGGTTCTGATTCTTAATGTATACTGAATAATAATTACATACAATATATGGCCAAAATTATCTGGACAACATTGAGCAGTTTTGCTCTTGGTCTGCAGCGGGCCTAAACTTATTTTCTTGATTAATCCTTTGGTCTGCAAAACAAGGTTGTTTTATGAAATTTTTCTAATGCTATAAAACTGCTTGTTGTGTGAACAACAGTTCCAAACCCAAAGATATTCAGTGTATATCTATCTGAGCTCAACCCTACCCCACACCTTTGGTATGAAGTGGAACACCAACTCGTAAGTCCAGCTTTATCTCTCACTACAACTACAGCACCTAACCACCGCTTTTGTTACTGAATGGGAGCAAATCACCGCAGCCAAGTTCCAAAATCCTATGGAAAGCCCTCCTAAGAATAGTGGAGGTTGTTAGCATGGCATAGTAAAACTTATCATTTTGGATTTTAAAGAATCTCATAGGTGTAATGTAATGTGTGTCCACTCACTTTTGGCCATGTGTGTACAAATTGCCATATGTAATACTCAGCACCTGGTACATCACAATGATAAAAAAACAGGTTTGTGGGATACTGGGTAATGGACTGGTGATTTTTTTCAGCTTTCTGATGTCATGATGGATAATTAGATATACTGATCACTAGTTTTGGATACTTTAAAGGGATCAAAATAATTCCACAATTCAAAGCACCTCTGATCCTTTCACAGAGTCCCTGTGGTTACAGTATCTTAGAAAGAACCTCATATCTATCTTCAACCCAGAGAATACATCTGTGGTATATGCATCAGTGTCGTTACACAGCCGTCTGTTCACAGGACTCTCTGTGATGAGGGGTTTCTCATACACATCATTTCAACAATAAATACACAAGGATCTGCTCCACAGCTGAAGCTTTCTGTACACTTTGCAGTTGCTCACAGAGCAATGTATAGCACACGATATGGGAGGCTTTGTAGCTCTACTCCGCCAGGGCAAGGTTTTTCGACTGGATCTTTGATAAGTGGTCTGATATACAGGCCTCAATCTTGTCGCACTGAGCCAGGAAATCCTAATGACAGAAAATGATCACACTTTATTACATTGTTCAGGATTCTCCCTGACTTTCAATCATTAACATTTTAATAAACACTGAAAAGATTTACCTGCACTGTTTTCACAAGTCCCTTTTTCTTCATTTTGCAATCGCTGAAATTTTCTGGGACACTCTGTTAGAAGAGGAGCAGTCCAGGGTTTAAATGTGACACATGAATAAAATATGCACTCAAAAATAAACACCTAAACCACAATAGATTACCAGAGCATCAATCTGCTCCAGAATCTTCATGAACTGCTCAGCTGCTATTTTCACTCTGTGATCTAGTTTACCCAGCGCCTCAGCCTGGAGGTCTTTGGCCAGGAAGCCCTGAAAAAATAGGAAGAGGCTGGTGACAATCAAACCACAGACACATTTAGACCAAAGAAACACAAGAAAATTATGTAACTTGAAAACTACAAATGAACACTTACATTCTTGAGTCCAGTCAACTCCCCGTCCACTTTTTCCAGCTTTTTAGCCGTCTGCTCCACAGATTTCTCAATGTCTTTAAGCTTCTTCAGTTCCGCTTCTTCCTCAGGGCTGTTCTGTTTGGAGATTGTTGTCAGTATCGTATGACACATATACAGTCACACATCAGAAACTAAACAAGTGCAAATGCCTTACTCGCTTTCCAATCATCATGAGTTTGCAGCCTTCTTTTACTCCATAGCTGCATAGACTCTCCTCCATGTCCTTCAGTGATTTTCCTGCCAAAATGAACAATGCAAGGTTAGAGCCAGATGGTTAACATGATATTCCAACTGTGAAAGAAAACTACAGTCTACCTTTGAAGATGAGTTTCTGTGAGGCTGATGGAACTCCGGTGGCTTGAGTGAGAGCATCTGACAGGTCTTTGACAGTCGGACCCTTACCGTCATCATGAGCCGTTAATGTGATGCTGTGCTTAGCAGATCCTGAAGCAGGAGAGGAAAAAACTAGAGCTGAATCTAAAAGTCATAGCATAAGCACTTGCTTATGTGGCAAATGCTGTTTTTGTGAAACAATGTGACTGACTTTGATGTAAGTATGACTATTCAGAAGTGATTTATCAGTTAAACTGTAGTAATGTGTACATGATGATGTATTTCATTTAAGATTGTTTATTAGTTATTAAGTTAGCAAATAATCCCATACCATGGCAAGATTATATTTTCAATATTACAGGAACATTTTACAGTAAGATGCACAATGAAACAAATAATTTTAACTTGTACGTAGTTAGTAAAAGAGAAAGTTTTGGAACTTCGGTATTGTTTTTTTTCCCCTCAAGCTTTGGTCATTTAAAAAGATCTTTGACAATTTCTAAAGTATCAATTACTTTAACAAAATAATAATACAAATAAGAATAATATTACATTTAAATACAACACGTTTATGTCTCTAGAACAAAGCCAGACACAATTTATCTATACATTCTCTTGATAAATACCTAACGTAAACTGTGAAACAAATGTTCAGATCACAAGAAATCACAGTTATAGATTCAACATGAGAGTAATATATTCACTGGAGGGAAATATTTCATACAAGTGTATTTAGGGATAAAGTATTTACAACGGAGCGAAAGGTTCGGTAAGAGCTACATTAGCTAACCATTTTCAAGCTAGTCGAGCGACGGTAGTTATTAAAATTAACATTTTTATTTCTATCATCTGTTAATTGTTGTGTAACATCTTTAAATAAATACTGTTACCGTATGTAACTGTCACTGTTATCGTTTGCGCTGACATTTTCCTTTTTTGGAGTCTTTTGATCACATCAACATGGACCACACAGGCTAACTGTTGCTATTCACTAACTACTTCCGCAGGGACACAGGAAACAGTTCTACTGGTGCTTTTATTTTTTAATGCAACTTTTTTTTTTTTTTTGAAAGAACGGTACAAACAAACAAAATACGTACACACAAAACCCATCATACCAGCGATATAACCAGGGAGTATTTATAAAAAACAAAAAAACAAAAACAACAACAAAACAAAACCGTACATACATTCTTTTGTTAAATGTACAACCTTCTTGTTTTTAACACGTAACTTTGGTGTTACGTTCAGACAGATATCGGAAGAAGTGTCCAAAGTGCATTTCACGGTGTTTTTCTTAACCTCTTAAACATAGTAGAAGTTACCAATGTTTGGTTACAATGGTGTGAAAATGTGAAGAGAACTGGCTCTGTGGCGCAATGGATAGCGCATTGGACTTCTAGTCAAGCACTTGAGGAGTGATTCAAAGGTTGTGGGTTCGAGTCCCACCAGAGTCGGACTTTTGATTTGAAATCGTGTAATTCCGTGTGTTTGTTGTCTTCAATACTGTGCGATAAATGACAGGTCCTACAACTCCTGTTGACCTTAGAAAGTTTATGATATAGTAACCGGAGAAGTGTATTTAAAATACTTGGTGCAACTCTGGCCCCTACACTGAAGAAGGATCATAGTATTACTTACCTACTACTATCTGCGGGCAGATTAGTAGCGGCCCACAACTCAGTTTTGTTCCATGGCACTTAGGCCAGGTCCTGGTTGAACCTTTAAAAAATAATAACAAGAGACCATCTTGAGATGGGATCACACCAGCTGCAAAACCTATCACCATGCTGACCACACCCATCTTCAAACTCTGCTGATCTCAATTACACACCTGTAACGTTTTGTGACTGCATCTTGCATGTCTATGAAGCTTTCACTGTGATAAAATATAAAAATACCTGTGTACTCAAAACCACCTCTGTGGTATTTCCCGCTACAGTGGGTGTCTCCAGGACCACACTTTGCTTTGATGACACACACACATTCAGACTCCGAAGGTGAAAACAAAGACAGCCACACTGTTGTGGCTCCAAATTAACCACAAAATAGCAGTACGCCTCCTAATAAAGTGCAGAATTCTGCGTGTTCTTGGCCAGCAGCGTAAATGTCAAGGTCTGTGAGTAGAGTTCAATCCACACAGAGAGAATAATGAGACAGCAATCAGTGAATAAATAATTCAAGGTTAAATTAAAATTTATTTTGCATGTTTCAAATAACCTGCAGACATTTTGAACAGGCTGACTGGGAATCATCTCCACTTATGAGAACTCAAATAAAATGATGTCTAAACAACACACAAAACTAGTAACAAATAAAAATAAATTAACACTAGGTAATACTGACGAGACTGACAAGTTTTAGACATGAGGCTGAAGGGAAAGAAAAGGAAAAGAATAATGCTTTTAAAAAAGGCCACATGCTAGCACAGTAGTAGTAACGATACACAACCCAACACCAGGACAGCTTCAAAATTGTAGTGTTCTCAGGTCACATCTCCATGTATAAATGTTACTCTACATATAAAAGTGTTTTCAGGCGAAGTGCAGTTGTTTTAATCCCTTCCTTGTTTATGTGGCAGGAATCTGTGGGAGGCCAAACTCATCCACCAAAACGCCATCCTGAAAACAAAGGAACAAAACGTAATTAACGACAAACAAAAGCAGACAAACCTCTAAATAAACACTTATATTTCAAGTGTTGCAAAACAATAAAAAAAAAAATCACATTTTCAACGACAGGATGAAAATGAAATGAAAAGTGTGGCCCCTGTTGGATTACTAGCCACAAGATTCACAAGTCTCTCTCTGGTGGCTTTCACACAATAATGAAGTGAACTGAAAGATTAGATTAGATTAGATTCAACTTTACGGTGGGGAAAACCTAAAAATCTTATGGTAAAACTTGAAAAATATGAGGCAAACATAATGGAAAGGGTGCAAAAACACTTCCATGTATTTTCAATGTGTCAGCCGCAGTGATCACTGTGCTCTGTGGACTTACCTTGTTCGTCTTGCTGTCACTGGGGTTTCCCTCAGGAATAGATGGGGCAGCGGAGGCCTCATCCAGGTAGGAGCTGTCATCATCAAGCAGCAGCTCGTCACCCAGTGCGTCCAGCTCTGAAACCACAGTTACACTGTCACTGTAGCACTGTAGACACCTTTAAACTCATTATTGCTTTTTTAAATGCTGTGATGATTCATTTTAAATTCCTCTACATGACGGTGTCAAGGTAAAGTATTTTATGAAGCGAAAGGTGTACCTGCTTCAAGATCATCCTCGTCGATCTCTGGAGTGCCGTAGCTGCGGCTCAGGGCCTCTTGTACCTCGTTGGCGTCTTCCATCATGTCCTCTAGCTGGTCCTGTAAATCCTGGAAGTCCAAAGACATATTATCACTTTTAGTACTAGAAAGCCCATGACTATGATACTTATTTTTTATTTTATTAGGGACCAGCTTAAGACACAAACTCAAAACTCTGCTTTTTTTCATTTATTCCCCGTTTACCATTTGGTAGACAAAAACCAGGAACAAATGATCATTTAACAGTGGAGGACGCAGTGAATAAACAATACCTGGTAAATCTGATCCTCAGGCCACATTTAAACATATATTTTAGAATGTGTTATGTATGTTTATTTAAGTCTTCTAATGATTTTACTTAAATTTAAAAATTGTACAAAAAAAGCTATTTCTTTATATCTAAAATATCTAATGATGGTGATTCTAATATTATCTGGACAGAACTTCCACTCACTGCTGTATATGTACCAACAAACCTTTCTGAAAATAGAGAAAAACTGATTGTTTGCTAGTATTGATATCTGGTGTAGCCTACCATCAATATATGAAGGCTGAGAAATACCAGAAACAGTGTTGTGATAAAAAACTGTAGAGATAAATGTGTAGCAAACATACGTCAATCTGATCAAGTTTGACGTCCTTGTAAGCCTTTTTCATTTCCTTTGCACCAATCTTCATGGCCTCCACCTGGAAACAGAAATAAATGACAGTATATTCAGTTGCAAGCTACTGTTAAAGGACAACTGTTTGTTAGTAAAAGAATCAGAATCAGAATCAGAAAACTTTATTGCCAGGTATGTTACACATACAAGGAATTTGACGTGGTGTTGTTGGTGCAAGTTTGAACAAGAAAAGAAAGTTTTAATACTAAAATAAGAGAAAGAGGAAGCACTAAGTGGAAGAAAGTCTGTACAAATAATAATAAAAAGGAAAACAGTTGTCCACCAGTTTAAACTTTAAATGACTTAGTCTCAACTTTTTGACCTTGATCTCACGTCGGATTCATCTAAAAGTATAACTTGAAGCATTATCAGCCTAAACCTAATCCAAACCACAGTGTCTCTAAGACGCCGTGTGGTTCTTACCGTTGTTTTTGTGTCCTTTAACGTCTGGATTGTGTAGTTTGCCTGCTCCATGTTAAAAGACTGCTGAGCCAGCTGCTCCCTTTGACCTTCATACCTGTATAAGAACAATTCAGTTGGTTCTGTAAGATATAATGCCACAACAGTATATCATATGTTTTTTTATTGTTCAGTGATATTTGAGCTGCAATGGTTAGTCATGTCAACTAACGCTGACTGACAGATCAGTAGTTTCTGATTAACTATGTAATGATTAACACATTTTAACATATCTAGCATTTCTGTTCTGCTACATCTTGATCTAGTTCTCAAATTTCTGTGAAAAGATGTGACTGCACGATGTAGGACTCACATTCTCTTCTGCTTCAACACTCTCATCGCCTTCTGTTTCACCATGTTCTGCATTTTAAAAAGAAAAAAATAAAATTCTTGTTAGCCATATTTGAAAAATAATCTTGTGACCCATTTAATTCCTTGGGTTGAAAGAGTGTGTCCCCACCTTCGAGGGCCCATCTCTCATCTTTTTCAGCTGGTCCTTGTACTTCATAAGTTCAGCATCTAGTCTGCCAATCTTCTTTTCTATGGACTCTGCCCTGGCATCCACCTGAGCGAAGAGAGTGAAGCGGATCAATTAGGGGCGTAATGATTTCTAGCATCCCAGCAGAAACAAACTCAAGTGCTAAAATGCCCTGCCTCTGTGCGCTGTGTGTGTGAAAACAGAGGCGGTAAAAGGCTACGGAGAGAACTGAAGGCTCTGGTGAACGTATATGCCTCTTTCACAGTCTACGGTAACGGTAACCATGGACGGTAACCATGCTAACTCGGTTTTGGTCACATAAAAAAAGACATAAACAACAATGCACCTCAGCCTGGTAGTACTCACATTTCCAATACAGTCCGACAGATTCGGAGGAGGCGCTTTGGGCTTTCCGCGTCCGAATATTCTGTTCATTTTCTAAACGTTATATTGACACTTAGCTTTTAGCTTTTAATTTAAAGACACAAAAAAGCAGCAAACGCGAGAGGATTTCTTCACTGAAGACACCCGGAAGTAACGGTTCGGATGGAGAAGGCTCCTATTGGTTGGCGTAAACAGCTGTGGCCAATGAGCCTTTATGCGCACCCATGACCCCGTGTGGCGAGCAGAGGAACTGCAGCGTTGATGAAAAGCTATTGTCCCCGTGGACACAGCATTTACCACTAGCCTTTGTTAACCCTCCACTGCAGATATGATTAAATTAAATGGGACTTTTAATCATATCTTTCACTTAAGTGACTCTCCACATGCAGGTTAATCTTTGATTTCCTCCCACATGCACTCTGACCGCTGTAATCACTCATGTAATATCAGAAACAATAACCCTATCATACTTAAACATCTACTGTGCCTACAAATCACATTATATTAGGCTGAAACTCATTTTTTGCAAAAACGTGTATATAACATCCATCACCTCTCAAATATAATTAAAAGCAGTCTATATTTACCATACATAGATGTCTTTGCATGCACATATAACCACCAATGTATATAAAGTAACTTATTGCATTGCCCATTTAATATTTATTTCAGCACTCCTTACACTCTTCCATACCTGCAGCTCTTCCTTCCTTGTTTACAGCTTCAGAAAGTCTGAAGATGGTGTATATTGGGTCAATTGTTGATGCTTAAGTATTTATCTTTTTTTTAACCTACTTGTGTGTAGGTCATATTATTTGATATAAAACAGAAATACTCATGTTAAGTACAAGTACCTCAAAATTGTACTCAAGTACAGTACTTGAGTAAATGTACTAACTGTATTGACTAAAATATAAAAAAACAAACATTAACAAAAACACATCTGTGAACAGTTAAATGGATGAAGAAAATGGCTGCTATTCAAATACTTCTGCAGATGGTGCAGGGTGACATTTCAGAGAACTGAATGTGATCTCATTACTTCTAAAATCCCTGGCTACATGTCTGATTGTAAGCCATTAGTAAGAACAACTTTGGAGTTGCCAGGTTGTGAAAAATATCTGTGGCTGATGTTTCTCCATTATTCTCCATGAATAAAAATTCTAACAAAGAATTAGTAAATTGTTTATTACCCAATAATAATTAGTAGTTATAAACCATGTATAAATGCTGCTTTATTAAAATGTGACACGATTAATTGCCAGATAATACTGATATCATTTTTTAGCACATAAGACTGATACACATACTAAGAATAGCACACCTGCCTTCCAGTTTTTCCTCTTGTACTGTCATCTGCAGCATGTGCTTTATGCAGAAAGTAATGAGTGACAGTTTTTCCTTGGAACAATGAAGCCTATTAGAGCCTTTATTAGACACAAGAGCCTATTACTGAACCTGGCTATATGTAATGGCTTGCTAATGCAAGCACACCTTGAAAAAGAAAGAGAGACAGGGAGTGTGTGAGTGTGTGTGTGGGGGGAGGGATCCAGTTATCTTGGCCATAATGGCTGACAGCTTCATCAGAGCTCGCAAGGACTGATTGATTTAATTTGCCTCTCAAATCTCTGAGAATCTCTGTTCACCATGAGGCCTGCCAGCTGCGGTAAAGATGGCTGCATCTCCCATGAGACAGAAAAAAAACGCCCTTTCATCAAAAATATGCAATAAAAAGCTATAAAATCATTGCCCACTACTGCACCATTGAAACTGGCGTTAGAGACCAAATATGTAATTTGTCACTGGCAGTCTGCTTCTGCTGGTACTGCTACTTTGGTGATCTGCTCTAATATTGTGTGTGTGATTTGCTGTTGTCGCACCATCAGAGGTGTGACAACAGCATTTTATCTTAGAGTGTTTCAATGTGCATAGCGGCATTATTATTGTAGATTAAGCTGCATCCAGAACTTCACAGTGAAGGGCAGGTCGAGGGGGAACTAGGCCCCTGACGCAACCTGTGCCCCAACCTTCAAAATGTTCTTGACACACACCTGAGCTGAATTTGCAGTCAATGTAAATTCCTTTGGAAGGCCACAGCACACCTCACAATTAGTACAAGAAGCCTTGGACCTCTGCTTTTCAGTGGGTGTGCTCACCATGGAAACATTAACTTTGTGCCTGAGTTGAATGGAGTTAAAAAAGATTGAAAAAAAAAAAAACAGAATAAATTGGAACGTGGGTTATAATCTCAAGGCCGGTCTGTGATGCTATTCTTTATTTTTCTTCCTTCATTCTACATAAATCATAAACTTAAATCAATCAGTCTCACATTTTCCAGCTTTATTGTGACTTAGTTGCGCATGTATAAAGCATGTTCTGACATTCAGAGCCAAAAGATACAGCAAAATACAAATAGATAAACAGATACAACGCATTTACAAAGCAGCAGCACATGATACACACATGGAGCTCAGACCTTGGCTGAATTTGTCTGATCGTGTGTTTAAGAACGGTGTCGGCAAAGAGTGAAATCTTGTCCATCAAATAAGTTACAATATTAGAGGAATAATTAAGAAACACATTCTAACTGTGGGATGTCCTCTATAAGACCTATAGGAAGAGATAATGCTACAATAACTTTCAGCGCTGAGCTTATACCAGGATATACTTTCATACACTTAAGGAAATGAAATAATCACAAAAATGGATATGGTTGATTGTTGACCTTTCAGAGCAAGCAAAATAGCTGAGTTTAGAGACCAAGAATAAGGCACACAAAACAAGGCACAAAAACACATTTTCTGCTATAACTAGTGTATCTTTATCAGGTTTAGACAGATTATATAAATATGGTTACCTCTACATTAAGAAAAACCCTCGACTTGAATTTGATTAAATCTGGCTGATTTGATGACTCCCATAAAAGTTAAAATAATTCAGGGAACCAAGACAGTAAATCAGTCACATGACTTAGTTTTCACAAGATGACAAAGATGTGATATACAGCGGAACACACAGTGGTTCAGACCATGTGAAATGAAATAAATTTAATGAATACCATCGAAAACATTCCTTATCTGTGTAAATTCACAGATTATTTGCTGTCATAATGAACTGATTCATTCAAGACCACGGCCTAGCAGGAAAGAATCAGTGCAGCCGATTTCAAACATATAAAGTCTGCACGTTATTTAAATTAACAGCTCAACATCACATTTCAGGCTGCTGATTATCAACATTACCAACATTTAGTGTACATATTATAAAAAACGTCTGATACTTTTGGTGGGAGGAGAGAGAGAGAGAAAACCTAATTTTCATGAGGATAAACTCACAAATGCATGGTTGCTTCAAGATGACATCTCGAGCAGAGATTTACAGTACAAACAATTGCACTAAACACTGAAAGCCCTGCTGTGCGGTTACAGCATGTTATTGTCGTGTTGGCTGTTGCCTTGGAGCCCTCTACCCAGTTTTCACATGTACTAGTAGCTTCAGACAAGGTGAGAACATATCAGCCCGACAACTCTATGTACAAACTTGACATCTGCTGGATGTGACGTAGCATCACGGCAGAAATGTTCAAAGGTGTGGAGCAGTGTCGAGTGTAATAATAGTTTCCTGAAGCACAGAGTTCAACTTTAAAGACGCAGGTGTTTCTAAGCCTCGTCAAAGTCAACCGTGTCATCAAGGAGAAAAGAAAAATGTGGATTCAGTATCTTCCTGTGGTGAATCACAGAGGAGGATCCCTGAGAAGTTATTAAATATTCTACATGGATTCACTGCCAAAGTGAGACTCTTTGCAGACTCTTTTAAGATGCAGGCTATGCACAAATTTATAGTACAGCTAAGCACCAAACTACAGTTCACACAGAACACAATTAATGTAAAACAAAGCTCATGATGCAGGTTGTTCCTGAAAAAAATCAGGGACAATTTCTTATTTTCATTCTGCACACAAAACACCAGTTGATCTTTTTATGCATGTGAGAACTGTACTATTCACGTTAATGTGAAAGCCAAGAGGACAACTTACACATCAGGTAAACAAAATGCAAATATAGCTACACAATAAAATACTTTTGGTTTGTCTTGCTTGGACATCTTTCATCATCTTTTCATTGTTTATATAAACTATTAGTTAAATACTATGAAAAAGTACGTTTTCAATTACATTTCAGCTATTTAACACATTTCACTTCAAATTCTTCAGAAGGAATGTCATAAATTATAAATACTATACAATGAATTAGGATCTAACTGGGCTGTGACACCAGAGACATCTTTGAACTTCAACCTTCACTATCTCATAGGCTTTTAATCTGAACCTCACTTTAAAGGACGTCCCATAACATGACCAAAATCAACAACTTGTTAATCCATCTCTCAATACTTTTCTGTACCCATACCTGCACCCTGTCTGTGGCACCCACCCTCAAGCCAACTGTTTCCTCTGGAAAATGTAAATCTTCACAGGTCACAAATATTTAGTTTCATTTTTAATTTTTTTGTTTCATTTTTTAAAAAGGCTCAGTAATTTTGAAAAAGCTCTGGCCACTGTTGTTTTTTTTTTTAAAATAAACTGCTCATTTGTTGGGACTATTTTCATACACATTTGGTTCTCTAATGAGAATTTACAGCAGGAATGTCACCCAGTGCAACAGTGTGGCTCATTGATGTGCTTTCATGGTTTGGACAACTGTGGAGGAATCCAACATATCAGGCTCTGGATACACAGATGATACTTGTTGGTAGAATTAATTCACTGTTGGCTTGGTCATGTAGAATATCACAAGATTATTCTTTAAGGGACTGTGGTTTTGAATTCTCTAAGTAAAACCTAGACCTCTCAGTTAGATGGCAGTGGTGATTTGAGTCAAACCCAGGTCATTGGAGTCCTCCCAGCCTTGACAGGGCATAGAGGACATGTCCATGGCTAGTCATACAGGCCTGGCCTGCCTCATATCTCCCCGACCTTCCGTGGGACATGAGTGGTCCCGCAGGGTGCTCCTCACCCTGCTCACCCCCTGGCAGTCCCCGTGTCCTTGGGCACCGGGGCAGCAAAAGTCCCTGAAGCACCTCTTGAAGTTCTCATCCAGGAAGGCATAAAGGATGGGGTTGAGGCTGCTGTTGGTGTAGCCCAGCGCCACGCAGAAGAAGTAGGCAGCCATGACGGCGGTGGTCTCGGGCACATTGGCAGACAGTGCCTTGACTAGGATGAAGATGTGGATGGGCGTCCAGCACACCACAAAGACAGCGACCACCACCAGCACCAGCCGCGTGATCCGGCGGAGGTTGCGGTCCTTCTCGCGTGAGCCTGACAGGAGGCGCACGCTCTTCAGCCGCATGACCATCAGCGTGTAGCAGACAGTGATAATGATGACGGGTGCCACAAAGGCGAAGATGAAGACACAGATCTTCATCAGCGTGTCCCAGTAGGTGTAGGGTTCAGGGAACTGTAGGGCACACTCTGTAGTCCCTATTATTTACAGGAAAACAGAGGTAGAAGACAAAAGCTGACCAGTCAAATACGGAGAGTCATTTTAATTTAAGAGTTAAAAACAAGAATAAGAAGAAACTACAGCCATGCTAGCAGCTCTGTGTTAAGCTGTGATTAAGCTAAAAGCTAATGTCTGCAGGCTAACATATTCACAAAAATAATGTTAACAAGGTGATGTTTAGTATATAGTTTCATCTTAAAAAAACAAAAAAACAAAAAACAACATGTCTGCTAAATTCTATGGCAATCCATCCAGCAGTTGTTGAGATATTTCAGTCTGAACCGAAGAGTTGGACCAACAGACCAACTGATCGATACTGAAATCCGAAGAGCATGACTAAACATTTTAATGTCAGATCCTGCGGTGCAGTAAAGTCGTCATTACATAGAGGCAGAATCAGACTCATTAGCTGGTCCAGCAGCTGTAGGTAAAGTGCGCTCTGCTTTATTGAATGGAGGCTCATTGTGAACATGAACAGTTTATTAGACTGCCACTGAAAGAAAAAAAAAATCTTTCAAGCTCTACTCTCAGTCAAGGAAGACCCATTATGCCTGTCATAGCTCTGGTCTCATCTAGTCAAGTAGCTGTAATGTAGGCTCTCATCAAACCTACAGCACATCCTCTTCACAGAATTTGAAGGATGCTTCCAGAAGTTAATTGAGATAATTTAGGGTAAGGGTGTTAGAATGCACGGGGTCTTCAAGGTTGAAATTGCTTTTAAGAGTCCCTTTGCAGCTGACAGGAGGTGTTTTGTCTCTATGACAGACATAGACACGGCATTAACCAGATAAGTACAAGCAGAAAGACTTGTAAATGCCTGTTAAACATCAAAAGTGGAGCTATGCCAGTGCATGACAGTGTGACACATGGGGTGTATGCAAGGTCATTGTACCGTTATTGGTTTTAGTGCTGCCCAGTATCATGGCAGGGATGCCAGCAGCAGACGACAGCACCCAGATGATCACATTGATGATCTTGGCCTTGACGGGCGTGCGAAAATCCAGCGCCTTGACCGGGTGGCACACGGCCACGTAGCGGTCCACGCTCATCATGGTCAAGGTGAAGATGCTGGTGAACATGTTGTAGTAATCAATGGAGATGAAGACTTTGCATGCCACCTCGCCAAACGGCCAGGAGCTGAGCAGGTAGTCGGTGCTCTGGAAGGGCATGGTGGTAGTGACCAGAGCGTCTGCCACGGCCAGGTTGAAGATGTAGATGTTGGTGGCTGTTTTCATTTTGGTGTATCTGTAGTGGGAGAAAATCGTTCAGTTGGATGGATTTAAGTGTCTTTTTTTCTATTTTGTTGCTTAAATCCTGTCAAAGAAGAACAAGGTTAATGAAATCATGTTTTCAGATAAGGATCCGCTATCAGGGTGTTCAGCTGTTTCTCCTGAATAAACACTTCAGCAGCCAAAATACTGTATGTACACAAGTATAACACAAAGACTTTTTTCACTTCCATCATCTCTTGCCAAATTCAAGGCTTTAAAATGCAATCTATCAAGGCTGATTTCCACATCCAGCTCTTAAAATGAATAGACTTTTATGAGGCTTAACACAGAACCTCACATGGAATGGAACAGCTCACCTTAGAGAGGAAATATTGACATTACAATCACTGCAAACCTTGTTCCAATCTATAAGGCTTTGCCGTCATTGGTGAAAGAAATAGCCCAGGATAATGTAGATTACCAACATACACAAAGAAAAAAAAAAACACTTTTCAACTATGTACTTTCAGGGGAAACACCATAAGGAGCACAAGCAACAAAAATCCAAGAAATATACACGTTAACAAATTTCATAATGTCATTTTTAAGCTTTTTTCTTTATCATCACATGTAATTTCCATTTGTGGCCCTGCATGGACCTGGGTGCATGTGCGTCCAATCTCAATACATTCATTACAGCAGTTAAACAAAAATTATGTTTGGCAATTTCACGACAATACACTAATTCTTTAGAAAAAAAAGTGAATGCGCACTAAATTTCCTATTGCTTTGTGAGCCTAATGCAAGCACGCTGCTTCACACCAGTTTTGCTTCTGACATGATACGAGCAGCTTAAACGCGTCAAAGCCGAAAACTCACCGGATAATGACATACATCACCAAACAATTGCCCACCAAGCCCACCACAAACACCACGGAGTACACCGCCACTATGATGGGGATGATGGGCGACATGGGCTCGGGTTCAGCGTCCCATGTGCCGTTGGGTGTGTAGTTGAAGATGTCCGATAAGTTGGGTTGCCAGGTGAAGTTTGGGATGCACTCCTCCGGCTGGCCCGAGGGACACCTGTCCTCTTTGTAGATGTGCACCACGCTGCTATCCATGGCACCGAAAGCTGCCTGCACCGGCCGAGCTGTTGCTGCTGCTGCTGTTGCTGGGCGTAAACTGTCCGCTCAACTTACGCAGATATCGGTCAAGAGGACAGCTGAATAACTGACGACTGCTGCGGAAAGAAGAAGAAGAAGAGGAAGAAGAAAAACACACACATACACACACACGAACGGCAAATTTTTGGCTCCAGCGAATAAAAGCGCAATAGCCCGCGCTCAAGGACGTTTTCACACAAGTGCACCACCTTACCTGTATTTTCTGCTTCCAAAAAGTTCATTCAGATGAGACAAGACTGATGAGGAGTGTCTGAAAGGAAGCCCACACACACAGATTAAAATTAGGATGCTGGAAATGTGACAGAAACAAAAGGTTTCTGGGCAGTTGTGCGGACGAGGAGAAAATCCACTGCCTGTGCCACCGCTGCGTCCCCGAAGGTGCGCATTGGAAGCCCGACTGCTCATTCAGTGACATCAGAGGCTGAGACAACAGATATGACAGTATCCAGCCAGCAGGAAAGGCTCTAACCATTTGTCCCACAGTCATTTGAAAATATATCTGCCACAAACATTTAACGCAGTATGTAGAATTGTTTGTTGTTGTTTTCCCCATCATGTCTGGTAAAACGCATCACACCTGCAAAGCTGTGACCATTCAGACATCAGCTCGCTCATTCAGTCATAATAACCTTAAATAAATCTTGTTTTTATATTCTAATGTGTTTATAAGTTGCCTGTAGGAAAAAAGAAAAGCTAAATATACCAAAGTATGATGTCCACGTCTATCTGAAAATGTTTAAATTCCCATCAGTGCTGCCATAAAATGTTCCCTAGCAACTCCTGTGAGAAGTACCACTGCAAACACGCAGAGTCCTATCAGATGTTGAAGAGGCAAGAAGTAAGAAGGACACTTAACAGCAACCTTCAGTTGATTGCATCTGTACGTGTCAGCAACGTCAAATTATAAGCAATGTGTAAAATAACACGGGCAGAAATGAGAACTATCATAGAGGAGCATTTTGTAGACCTTGGAATAAAAACTACTCCTGTTTTTTGTTTGTTTTTTTTTAACTCCATTTTGGTCAAAATTAGTTTTGCTGCGAGTAGAGAAGAGCGTCATTTTCATCAGGTCCTTTCAGCCCTGCGGGCTCGTAACTTCCATCTTTTTACATGTGCATTTTCTCTGTTTTATCAAGTCACATTTTCCCCCATGCCGCCTCGCATCAACTAATCATCCCCACAACAAGAAAATGCGCCAGCGCCGAGAGCTCAGAATGAAAAATTCAGAATCTAGCTTTGAATAAAGAGAACACCCCTGTCCTCAGAAATCACAGGCTGTTCCTCTCCATCCACTTCCCATTTTTTTTCCCTCCCCCAACAGATAGGACAAAGATTTCATCCAGCACATAATTAAGCGGGTGCTGTTTCCTTTCCCTCGTTTCATTCACTAACACGCGTTGCTTAGAGACCCATCATGGCCAGGTGTTGCTTGAGTGACAAAGCCTTTTTTTTGTAGGTGTGTTTCTATTGTTGAGGAGTGCGCAGGCTTGACTTTAGAAGATGGCCTGTGTTTGTGGGTGCAAATATTTCGTGCAACTTTACCGAGGTCCTACTTGAACCTTGAACTGGCAGCAGTTACAGAGTGAATCATATCTCTCCTCATTTGAGAGCCCGGGTGGAGGAATAAAGACAGTTACACTGTTTATCCTTAGACCTAATAATAAAGTGCCAAAGGTCTATTTGCGCACAGCCTCTCTTCCTCTGGCACTTGAAACAGGTTGTTTTATTTGAGTTCCAGAGGAGGAGAGGAAATATTTGTTATGTAACCTCCAGTAGATGATGTCAAGTGCAAATGGGGGATGAACAAATCCCCCATTTGCATTTACCTTCCCTTTGCTTAATGAGCCTGGGGGCTGTCTATTCAGTAGAAACCTTCAGTTAATGCTTTAATAATGGAGACAGGTATACAGCACTATGAAATTAGATCTTGTTCATTTTGTATTTGGAGGAAAATGTGTTATCATGTGAAAAAAAACCCTAAAACCTCAGCTTATTTATTTATTCAGTTATTTTTGAGTTTGGAGTTTTTCCAGATGATTATGCAGAAAGCTGGGGTTTTTGAAGTGTGCCTCACCAGCAGATTATCGCCTCATTTCGGTGCTTTTCATTTATCCCCCTTTTTCGATTTGAGATCACGGCCCTCCACATGCATTGTTAGTTTCCTGTGAAATCCCCCGGAACATTCATTGTCATATTGCATCAACAAGGAAGAGTAGCCACCTCGATTTCCGAGCGGCTTTCGGATATAAAAGAAGCTCTCTCCCACAGCAGCAAACTGTGGATTTCATAGATAAACTCTTCCCCATCCACAAAGCAATACTCATTTGATCCTACTACTACATTATTGATTAAACTTCAAGATATCTACCTCTGCTCCCACACTCAGTCAGACCTATTACACAAGGATGAAATACACTTCTCACTCAGTACAAATGTGCACAATTTGCACCTATAAGCCTTAAGGTCATGGCATTCTTTGAGAAACTGACTTAAACAGAACATATTAAATTTACAATGCAATAATAATGCAACAGATGAACATATGTAATGTATTCAGGGCATCTTGTTGAGGCCGATTTGCAAACACCATGACATAAGAAACTGGTGTCATACACCATTTGTCGATACCAGACTGGAATTGGGTGTTTCCAAGACAAAACAGGGCGTTAAGTTACTTTCTAAAGATAAGACTCATTGTATAGTTTCAAAGCAGCTCATTCACTCTCTTTAATTTTTGTAAAATAAACATAGGCTTTATTTTAAAAACAGATCATCGTGTTTCTGTCTATTCCCAGGATCCTAATCTGATATTTAAAAGTTTATCCACTGTAAAGTGGTGTTTTGCAGGCTCATACCTTCCCCCTCTGTTCTCCACACTGACGTTCGGGTTTAGTAACCTGTTTCTATTGATGAGATATGGTGTAATTTCTTCAGTTCTACAACTGATTACGGATTACTCCCATCAAGATCCATTTGCAATCATGGTAAGGTGAGTCTATAATAATGTCTCATTACCCCAAGATTCATATTCATCAGAGTGCTTTGTCTGAAATCTCCTGAGAGGGTGAAGCCCGATGAAAAGAGGGACAAAGCGGCTTTTGTTTGTCACTGTCCATTAAATAATACATTTCGCTAAAATGTTAACATTTCATGGACTAAGAAAAAAAAAATCTTGTTTTAAGCTTTGTGACAATGGATTTGTAAAATATTCTAATGTGGCTGTAAAAGGTTTTATCAGTCTAAGAATTAGGACAGTTTGAAAGTGAGTTTTAAAAAAAGAGTTTTTATGGGGGTTTGCTGAAAACAGCAGACATGCTGGTGGTAATGAGAGCAAATCAAAACAGTAAAGCTGTAAAACCAAAACAATGAGCTGAAAGATGGTAAAATGTTCCGTAGAGCTGAGAGTTGCTCGAATGTGAGAGTTTGACAACACTTAACCAGTTATTTGAATTTGTTTAATTTTTATTTTATTAAATGTGGAACTGTTTCTTAATCCATTATTGAATAATAAGTGCTTATTTAGGAATGAAAATGTTATTGGGTTTTGGGAAGTGAAGCCATACTTTTTGGGTGCCCGCTGAAAATTTTCAGTGCCATCACTCAGCAGGTGAATTCGGTAAATAGATGAGTGTGCAACTTCCTCAGCGCTGTCTGACCCCATGAGTCCGAGAGCGTGTCCAAAATCTCTATTACATGATCCAGTAACTCTTCGGAAACAAGATACACTTTAAGCCGGATTTTACTGATTGTATTTGAACAGACAGGCCACTCAACAGCCAACTTATTTACAAAGATGGTTCAGTACAGCCTGAAACTCCAACCTGGTGTGACTGCACACAGCCTGGCAGGAAAATGATCACTGTGCACATGCACTCGGTCACAAGCGATATGAAGTTGAGCTCTGAAAGCCTTGGAAATAGGGTGATTCTAGTGTCCATGTGGCACAGTTCATTTCACAGCATGAGATAAGAGGTATCCACAGCGCAACGTTGCTCACAAGAGGATCATTGTCAGGCTTAAGAGTGAGGCGTAAACACTCTGGTACCCTATTTGTGATTTTCCTTAGAACGAGCCTTAAATCGAGCTTCGTGCTGCGTGGCTGTCGGCAGAGTCTTGTTTTGATTGTCACTATGGGAACGGACAGTCTCTGACCCATGGTTACAAGAGCAAAGGGATTTGATCGATGAAGCAAGACAACAATACTCTTCTCTCAGCGAGCAGATGAAGATGCCGTGAAGATGCCACAAACAATTTGGAAGCAACAAAGCAGAAGCTCTTCACTTTTTAAATTACCTGAATATTTATTAAATATCCAGACATAAAACCTCGTTCTGAGAGACGGGGAACAAAGCTGAATTGAAAAGTTGTGACGAGAAATAAGACATTCATTGCCACGGGGGAGTTTCTTCTATAAAACAAACCCCAGAGGCTGGCTGTGCACACAAACAGCCAGTTTCACCCTCGGCTTTGACCCTGAACAACAAATGTGGGTAGCATAATAAAAAAGGCAGTGGGGGAAGAAAAACCATCTGTTTCAGGGTCCAGAGTTCACTCAGTTGTTGCAGGTGAGCATGCACAGGGACCACAGAGTACCAGCCACTGTAAATAAGCACTCAGAGAGCAGAGCAGGGTCAGGCAACTGCAGCCAGAGGCAGTGAGCCTCTACATAAATATTGACTCTGTGTACATCCCAGCTCTCTAGACCTTTTAGATGTCAAATCGCGAGGGACAAGCGTGTCAGAGTTTGCAAAGATAGAACCCTGATTTGAATGCTTGTTAACAAAGTTTAAGGACACGTTACGCGCTCAAGTGTATGCGTTAATGTGGAACGGGGTCTCTTCATCTATCAAGGTTAAGAACCAACACTCAGAAGAATGTCGAGGTGCCTGATGGAAAGTTTAAGTAGATTTGAATTTAGTTTTGTTTGGATGTTCTCAGTCTGAGTGAGAAGGGTAGCGTGATTCCCCCAGAGGACTCCGAGTTGAAAAACATGTCTGTTTTCCTCACGGAGTTTAACTTCAGCACTGGAGGCATCTGGAAGCTGATCAGTGGTGCTGCCAGCCCGGCCAGGTGAGCAGCTGTGAGTGAGACAGAAATGTAAATAACATTGTAAATAACTGCCTGTACATATTGAATGTTAAATACTAAAGATAGACATGAGCAGTACCAGTGTAAATGTAAAATATGTGACATTTAAGTTCCTGTTTCACATGCCTTAAATTTTGTGCATTAATCAGTGAAACACTATTATTATTGGCATTTGACACGTGATCATGTAATGTGTTACTAATTTTTTTCCCTTCATTTCATTTAAATTTTTTTAATCAACATAAATGTTTTTTTTTCATGACCTACACTCACTAAGATTGTCCTGTGACATCTTATATCACATTGTATATCAGTGGATAACACTGACTGTTATCTAAAGCTGCAACTGAATGAAAAGAGCCCATAACATCCGTATCCTGCTGCATTAGGAACTGATTGTGGGTCTGTGGTTGTCAGCGGTTAGTTTACTCAGTAACACACCCTTAATGCTCTTAGAAAGATTACTCCACTGATTTATAACATTGTAAGAAAGATCAGATACAGCAGAAACAGAGATACTGCCTTTTTCATTCCACACATTTTTCTTCCTTGTTGTTCTGGCACCTACATTAACCACAATGCAACCTGTAGTGGCCTCAATCAGTAGTGCAGTAGTACTCCCAAAGACCTGTACACAGACTCTGATGTGTAAAATCAGTGGAGTTCCTCTTAAATATTTCTGAATATTCTATATATTTATTTCTAAACATTTTTATGTAGTAATGCGTTTGTGGTAGCTAACAAAGAAAAAGAAAAAAAATCTGCAGCAAGAAAAAAAACAGCCTTTGGCACCATTTCTTAGTTACATTCAAAACTCAGACTCAGTCCCTTATCAACACCTCCTACTATAGAAGTCCAAATACATACAAACAGCTGTCTCTTTCTCCTATAGGAAGACTGTCGCTGTGTAAACTCTACAGCTGATTGTTGCAGTCACTGCGTGTGCTGAATGAGCTGAAATACTGAAGAAAGAGATGTGAAGGGCATGTGTACTGTCAGTTTCAAAGGAAAAGAGGTCAGAAACCTCAGATTCAATTTAAATTCTGATGGAAACGCTCTACAGACGATCCACCAACTCACACTGGTATTTGAAACTCAATTTACTGTATAAGGTAGAGACAGAACTGTTTTCTTCTAAGAGTCAGTCATCAGTAACATTTCTGTGTGATGGTTTGAGAGCGTTTCCCGAAAGATCCAACTTTTTAACAGGTTTGCGTCGGTAAATTAAGGCTTGCTAAAAAGCATCCACTGTCTTTGTTGACATGACATAAAAAAAACATGGACTGGGGAAAGAGATTCACTCTTATGTTACCCAGTGTTTATTTTTGGAGACTGGAAGTTGTTTTCTCCTTTTCCACGGTAATGGAAGGACTGGACCAAGATGGCAGTAACGATAGGACGGACAATTATTCTCAGGAATTGGAAGGAGCCTACAATTACTGATCATTAGTAATCTGCTGATTACTTTCTGATTAATCCTTTGATCATCCATCAGAATTTCCCAAAGTCCAAGGTGACGTCTTCAAGTATGTCATGTATGTAAGTAAGAAGAACAAGAGAATAAGAAAATAAGAATGAAAATTAGAAACACCTCTAAATCTGATATGGTTTAGTACACCACCACCTTTAACTATGGCTTCAGTAATAAACATTTAATTGAATTTAAACATTTCCGGGCAGAGTGTCTACTTCTTTTATAAATCTTTTATCGAATTTGTCTGATAAGAAAAATCATTAATCTTATCAGGTTACTCTCAGTAAATCTCTTTGTTATTCAGCGGCTGTAACCGCAGCAGCAATTGGATCCTGCACAGTAAATGCCGAAATGTCACGGGAACACCATAGATAAGCATCTTTATTGGGACATACACAATGTCGTACAGGTAAGACTTAAATAACTTCAAGGTTTGTACATCGTCACAGACATAAAGTGCGACTTCAATCACCATACATCACTTAGCGGAGAGGGCACGACACGAAGCACGACAGTCAAATCAAGTCACATCGAGGATCATTTGGGCTGTGGATGGAAGGGGGAAACCACGCCGTTTGATTTTCAAGTCATTGCACAAAATGAACAGCTGATTATTAAAATGGAAACGACCAATATACATACTCATCCACACAGTAATACACAAACACGCGTGCACAGGAACAGTTCAGCTTCGAGCCGCTACGGCCGGAGCCTGCTGCTGATCACTGGACTGGAGCTGTCTTCCCAGGTACTCCCTGTAACAGAAACACACACATTACTTTCAGTTATTTGATTATTAGGTGTAAATTAGAGCCTTTAATGTCCCTTAAAGGAAGAATTTGACATTTTAGGAAATACTCTTATTAACTTTCTTGCTGTTTCCCCCGGTTTCCAGTCCTTTTTTGTAAAACTAAGCAAACCATCCACATTCACATTGAACAGACAAACAAGTGAGTCAAATAAATCTCCTCATCAAACCTTGAGCAAGAAGGAGAATAAACCTTTCTCCAAAAATGTCGAACTATTGCTTGGATGTCATGTATTTCAAATCTCATCCAGTTGTTGACTGGGTGGAGTCAGGGCTTTCAATACCAGTTTTAAGTTTTAAGTGAGCTTCTCATCTTCAGAATGATTCTCCAGCTTATTCTGACCCAGACATGAGGCTATTTTAAATGTTGAAATATAATGCCACAATTCTGAAAGGTCACACTTCTCTTACAGGTTTCTTTCTTGGCAGAAACATTTTCAGATATGTTATCATGACACTCACCTTACTGCTACCAGAAATATCAAATGCCTCTCAGAAAACTAAAAAAAAAACAGAAAAAGGCTGGCAAAGAACCTCTGATGGCAGAATTTATGTTCTCAATCACTCAATCAATCAATAAATAAATAACACTCAGACCACTGACTGCTGACAAACACGATATGTATATATTTTTCTACGGAACAACCAAGCTTTTAGGACCTCATTATGAAACCCTTTCCAACTGAATTAGATGTATAAAAACTCTAAGTACTTTTCTGTGTGTTTCCATTTTTGTCTCAGATCTCTCACCTATAAAATACCAAACACTGCTCATCTCCAAGCCCACTCTTTCACCCCAACCTGATAAACACTCAAGTATTTTCCTCACAAATGAACAAAGCAGGTACTCACAGCGGAAATCATGTTTTTCAAGTGTGAAAAGTCTGTGAGTTCACCGCTTAGCACAGACTTAATTAAAGACGAAAAAATAACTTTTATTTCCGGTCGTAATAAAACCCCACTGACCCTCCAACAAGGATGATTCGTCACACGTGCTCCAGATCACTTCAAAGCTATCAAAAAACAACTTTTGAGCCACTGATCTTTAGATCACTGTCTCCTATTTCTGTCAAGTACCTGCTCACAGTGTTGTGGAAAATTTCAGCTTTTATGAAGCGAAAAAAAAAATAAAAAAATCCTCCGACATCACAAATCTCTGCACTTTCCTGAAGCAGTCAGTGATAACCTTTAGCTGGTCTGCAAATAGCAGCTATATGTTGATTTAGAGTACAGCTAGTGAGTTAATAAAGGCAGATGGCAATAATTGGAAGAATGAGCCAGAATTATGAAGTCTGTGTTCTGCAGCCGTGGTGTTTTCTGATGTGTGTACCTGCAGCCGCTGTATAAATTAATAGCTATACTGCACAGCGAGTCCTGGAGGTGAAACCACAGCGTGGTATTAGTAACACTTATATCAGAGGCTAAATAAGGAAATAAGAACTGAATAAAGCAAAGTCTGAGCTTTCAAATTACAATGTGATTCACCTTCAATCTGACTGAGGTGCAGCAGACAATCAGTGATCAGGTGACACAGTATGTGAAGAGGGCACCAGCCAATGAGAGCTGATTATACAATAAAGGCATGATAAATAAAAGGATGCAACCTAAATTACTATTCATTCCATTGTCGCCTTGATGTTGTTGTGCAGGAAAACACATCTAAAAAGGTGTGATTTTTTTTTTTTTTTTTACATATCACCTCACTGAAGGCAACAGAACACATGCAACGTGCAATTTCAATCTGCTGAAAAGCAGCATTCAAGGTCAATTTCCTTGTTTTCTCACCTGCGATCACATTACATTCTATTACATTCATTTGGCAGACAGTTTTGTCCGAAGCAAAATACAAATTTAAACCAAGGTTCAGCCAATCACAATAAGCGAAACGGCACATTGCAACTGCTATACAGCAATGTAAAGACAAAGGCGGATCACGTTATTGTTTCAGTCCGGCAGCACCTGGTGCTTTTATAAAGCCCACAAAACCTGCACTCAGATACTGGCATTTCAAAGCCAAACTAACAGTAAAATAACAACATATGATTATTTGATGCTTTCATATGCACAGAGGCACACGGGTGCTGGCGGCATGTGCAGGTCGTCTCCAGAGGGGAAAAAAAAAAAAAAAACATTTTTGGAAATGTGTAAAGATTAGAGTAGACTGATTAATGATATTACTGCCTCAAAAATGACCTGACTACTGTCAACTCTAATGTATAAATACGAATAAGGACAAACTTGTGGAAATAATAATAATAATAAAAAAAACAAAAACAAAAACAAACAAAAAAAAAAAACAACAACATTCAACCACTGGAATTCAACAGTACGTTCTATTCAGTGTACAATGTCAGTAAAAGGAGGACCGCACAGTGGAGTATGATTTTAAGAGCATTTGGTGCCTTGAAATTCTCAACAAGGTAAATTTCCCACTGATGCTTTTTTTCACTCCCTGCCTTGGGCTTTTTAAAAGGAATCCACAGTGATCCATTGGAGTATGTTGCTGGCCCTAAAAGCCAGGCTGGTGTATGAAATGGAATCTAATAATATATCCTGACATGTTAACTATAGACTTGTGTCCAAAAGAGAAAAGAGGTCAGTACAGCACAAGAACAGACTTGACTGTCTGTCAATAGCTGATGGGCTTAGACAAACCTAAGTGAAACACTATTCCATGAAAAATCCACACAACAAACCCTTAGTATGGATCTAAATGGCAAAAAGCATCATTCACAACTTATTCAAGATCCGGAAGCACGTTAGAAAAAACGAAAACGACTTTACAAAGGGCACAAGGATAAAATAACAGCAGTTTCTCAGTTCACACATTCATCTGTGCTGTTGTCATGACAGCAGGGGCCTTCAGTAAGTAGAGCTCTCGTGGAGGAAACCCACTCAAGGTGACAGTGGGTGTGGTGAAAATATCAATTAAACTGTGGGTGAATGGAGACCTCACCTTTTCACCTTTTTAAAAACATGAGCACCAAGCAGCATTTTTTTTTTTGTGCAGTTGCCTTCATACATTTCTCTTTCCATAAACGTAATGAGTGTAGGCAGCAAATAATTCAGTGTGACGGCAACAACCTTGAGACATAAACCCCTCCCCAGGTTCTGTCGAGGTGAGCACACTAGTGGAAAAGCAGCCAGCGCATCACAAAGAAAACTGACAGCGACGACAATCCTCAAGTGTTTTCCTCATTGTCTCTTTCAAACCCCTTATATTCTTTCAACACAAAAACACATCGATCATTGTGATGAGTCAGCACAGGTCAAGTACAGCATGTCATTAACTGAAGCTGAGTTCAGCACAGAGGAACGTGGATGATTTGAGGACTTATAAGAAGTAGACGTTAAAGAAAATACAAGAGCAAATTGATGGCTTTAGCTGGGATTTGTGTGTCTGGCTTTTGAATGACAAGCTGCTGCTTTTATGTAGCTTGGTTTTTTTTTTTTGGGTAATTACCCAAAAAGCTTTGGGTAATAATATCTAGTTTGGTATAAAATCAAATCAACTTTGTCTTGAGTATAAAGATGTGCTGAATTTTATATAAATTTTCAACTCTGACTTTAATTTATATGCAAGTTTAATCCCTGCTTTTGCTTTTTGTCAAGGGGTGAATTAGTTTGTGGCCTATGGTAGAAGGAGTCAATTTTAGAAAACCCAGCACATTGATTTTTCATCACAGTCCTCTCCTACAGTTACACACTTAGTCCAGCAGTCTGATCCCTTCATAGTAGGAGTAATCTGAGGGTGCCAAATCAGATTGGTAGAGTGAGTGTTGGATGAGTTAAAATCTGCATTTCCTGGATGGCGCCCATCACCACTGTGGGCCTATGGGATACAGTGCTGTCCTGGTGGAAGAGCACTCCTCTTTCCAACGCTGAATTTTCTTGAATTTCTCCCACAGCTGTCTCAAGAGATCAGTGCAGTAGGTCCCTGTAACAGTGTGTGTCCGCCTTAAAAATGCCAATGTTGCCCCGTTCTGGAAATGGACTATTGTGTTATTCATCAATCTGTCAAAATTATGTTGCAGATCTTGTCAATAGTCTCCTGTGTGGTGAGGGTGACGGTCATCTTCCAGGACGGGGTCATCTTCCAGGCTACATGTCCTTGTGGACCTCCTTGGGAGATAAGCTCTTGAGATGGATGTAGCGGATGACTGCATGAAGGCTGATGCTGTCCATTTCCTCAACTCATCTCCTTCTACCTTAGGCCACAAACTTACTTTGTATGCAGCCCTAGGGGTTTTCTCACCTTGCCTGCATACTTCATTTTTCTTTAATCCATGTAACCCCTCATTTTAAATTTATCAACATCTTTCAAGAACTTTACTCCTGTTCTCTTATTTCTGTTCACCACAGAAATGAACTATAATTTCTGGAATCCAGCGTACGCCCACATACTGTATCCACTTTCCCAGACAGGTATATAAATCACAAGATTGTCTCTGGACTTGGGGCAAAGTTCTCAACACTCCCAAATCATGTAAATAACCCCATATCTGCCCCCTCTCTTTCTGAGATGTTTATGTAATTTTTGAGCTTGTGAGATGCTGTTATAGATAAAAAATAAGACCAATCTTACATTGGAAATTGGACATTGGACAGTATTCAATTTGAGAGGGGGAAAATACATCCTGCTTTCTACTGTAGGTCTGATAATGGGGTTTTCTTTCTTCACGGTTAGTGGAAAAAAAAGGCTGAAAACCCTTTGTGCTACAGTGAATAAATAAAATTCTGCCCACACTTCATTGAACATACAGTTTACATGGAACATTAAGATCACTTAGATGGGAAAACAGCACTACACTATGATATTAAACTCAGTACCTCCATCCACAGTTGCTCAGGGAGCTGAGTGTGTTTTAGATAGCGGCAGCAAAACAAACACATTTTCACTTGTTGCGTGTTGATTTTTTTGTGTTTCCAAGCAATCCAGTAGACCGAAAAAAAAAACACACACACACAAACATGATGGTGAGTGGAGTGTTAGTATTCTCCATGAACAACCAAGAGACACTGCCAACACAGTAAGTGGTTAGCAAGTCGTGGCCGGTTGGACTTCACTAAATTAAGTTTCAAATGAGGATGTTAAGATATGAATCCCAACGTAACAAACAATTATTTAAATATTTTAGGCCGGCCTTTATGGCCCACGCAGGTCATTCACACATTTTGCTTGATTAGATATCCTTTTTAGGACTGTGAGGAGTGTGAGTGGTTGTTTACGGACTGAACTTCACTGACATCTCAGAGAATCTCCTGATCTATTCCATGGACCTCACATGTTGACCAGCCTATCACCACCCATCTTCAACCTCAGCAGACGTCTAATCAGCTAAAATAAATGAAAATAGGTGTGAGGGTGCGCAGAGCCTGTGATCGTTAGTATGTAAATGAAGGGGACTGTTATTTCCCTGTCAGAGAGCATGATTCCACTGAAACTTTAAGGGTTAGTATTCATCATGACACTAAATGGATGAGTAGTTTACCTTTAACAGAAAATAACAATTACATCAAAAGAGCTACAAATGTGTTCATACCAGTTGTGGACCATCAGCTTCTGCACAGCCAACAGGGCATTGTAACGGACGAGCTGGTCCTCGTGGTGCATATGATTCATCACCAGCTGTTTTCCACCCAGCTGCTCGATCACCCTAAAATGGGAGGAATAAAAGGAATAATGGGTAAAAGCCTTTATCCACACAGAAAAACAGTACTATTTTCATCTTTTAGGTCACTCAGTGGTCTAGCATCAGGTAATCTGATCCATCCTGACTGAAATTTTCTATGTATTTCATGAAGGGTCACTGGTCTTGTAAAAGGACATAATGCTTTGAAAAGGAAAAACAGACCTGCATAATGCATGGGGTAATACAGTAAATGGTCTGCACAGAGAAAAGCAAAGTAGGTGAAAGTACATGAGCTGGTAGTGTTGTATACTTTGGATAAATTCATGCTACTGGGGTTTAATTACCAATGCAAGGCCGGAAACAAGGAATATCAACCCCAAGATTCTGACAACAGGTGAATTACATCGATATGAGAGACAAGAAAAACCATTAATGCTCTGTCAGTCACACAGAGCCACAAGATATGGAGAGGATGAGGAAGTCTCCAGACCAGACGAGTGATCAGAGATTAAAAAACATGGCTGAATGAGCAACACATGGGGCACTGGTCAATTGTTCCTTTTGAGAAGTGTCATTAACTCAGGTTCAAATCAAAAGGCCAGAGTTAGGTCATTTCTTTATGTCTCTCAGGGTTGAACTTTCACTGTTATAAAAGATTTTATGTATATATTTTTGTGGTTGCTGATCAAATACAGACAACATAAAAGTATCTAAAACAAAAACTGCTAGCCACACCCCAAACCTCAACAGTAGGTAACTGCAAAGCCACCATGTTCTTAAATTGAATGTAATATTAATATCTTTCAAATTATTCTGATGGCAGTGTTTGTTTGTAGAAAATTGACCTAATCCTGATGAAATTTGGTGGAGTCAGTATCTGTTGCTTTGACCCCATTCATCTAAAAAACAAACCACACTTATTAACAGTATCTAAAGCAACAGATCCAGGTCCCCAGTTAGGCCCTGAGTTTTCTAGTTATACTACAGCCATATTTCCCCCTCCAGGCACAGTGGACATGAGAAATAAAAATGAAAGAATCAATAAATGAAAACAGTGCAGTTTCCTTATGGTACACTCCTCACAGAGTTTATTTGAAAAACTATTTAACTACTAAACCCATTTGTCCTCCTGCTGCCCTTTCAGCTCCTCAAAAGCTGCTGCTGACAGGACAGCTGTTTCTGAGGACACTGACGGAGGTCGAAGTCACTGTGGACTGAACGCACTGGACACCTCAGTGGCACTTACATGCCGCTGCCATCTTGCTTTTGATAGAAGTGTCCTTGTACGTGGGTGGAAGTGAGTTTTTGTGGCGGCAGCATACATTGCTGTTTATCGCAATGTCTTCTGATACCACCACAATCGGATGCAAAAGTCACAGTGGCTCTAAGCTTTGATATGATTTGGTTTTCACTGAGAAACGTCTCACCGTTTGCCACGTGGGTAATGTCGCACATACTCTCCAATGTCGTGAGCTGCCACTGCGATGACTTGAGGATCATCAGACACTTCCAACAGCCTCGTCAAGATCCTATTGAAGGAAGGCAGACAAAAAGAGAGGCGGTCAAACTCAAAAAGCAAAGATTCCTTCATACCTTATCTGCTCTGAAAAACATATTTCTCAGACGCTCCTCAGCTGTCCTCAAAAGACTTTCCTCTGAAAACTTCATAAAAGAAATAGATTAGCTGATATTATTTTTCCCTGAAGAGGTTGTGGATGTAGAGAATGCGTTTATCTCTCACCACGCCAAGGTTAACGTTACTTTAAGACTGAGATAAAATGTAAATACAAGGACATGAGACACGAGGCACCCTCTGAAAAAGTGACACCTCAAACTTCAAAGCGTGGGTGAGATTTGGGGTAAGAGACTAATAAAACAGGAGGGTCATTTAAGGTGAGATGATGCCTGTGCTGATTACAGAGAGGACAGTGATGAGACAATGAGATGGGTAGATCAGGTTTTTTTTTTTTTTTTTTTTTTTTAATGAATGTCAATAGGCCCCGCAGAGTGTGTGACTGGAATACCAAAGAACACAGACACAAATTGATGTTTCATTTCTTGTGATCTGAGTCCTTAGAGCTGACACACACAAAACAAGAATGAAAAACAATGTTGAGAGCTGGTGCAATCATCTGATGTGAGTGTGTGCCTTTTGAGTAGCTGTTAAAACTATGGCCTGAAATAGGTGCTAGGAAAGAACTGAACATGAGCTAAGTCTTTTGAATCTGTGTATGACCCCTGACATTTAATACTGATTTTAAAATTTTAAGATCTAAAAAAAAGCTGTTTAAAAATTCATATTACATAAAAATAATATACTTTTAAATTGCTACATTTGAGTTAAGTGCTAGCACCAGCATGCTAAAATTCTCACTTAGTTTAGTGTTAACATGCTAACATTTGCTAATCAACACTAAAATCATATTTTTTAGTTTCAACTGGCACATTCAAATTCAGAATACATACAAATAATTTCAAATCGTGTTGATTTATTTTATCCTTTTCTCTAGTTGCAGTATCTTATCCGTAATAAAGCATATTTTGTGTCCTTGCGTACAAAAGCTGTACTTTCAGCTGCACTGTTATTTTGTTCTATTGAAGAAAAAAACCTGACGGCCGTGGAAAAAAAATTAAATGCTATAGTACACGTTTCATCTTACTTGAGGAGCTCATAGTTCTTCTCGTTCAGACGGACAGCGTTCTCACGCCAGAACTTCTCAGACTTGTGCACAGGACTCCATTCCAGGCGGCCAGACTTGAGTTCAGAGCTGTACTCATCAAATGAGCTGCAGAAAAAAAAAAAAAAAAAAAAAAAAAAAAATTCCTCTCAGCCTCTCTATTATGAAGAGTAGTGATTTGATGGACGATAGCATATGGTCAAATGGAACACATTTCAAGCACAGAGCAAATACAGCACTCAAAATGTACAGAAATGTGTCTTTAGAAAATGACTGGCTTCCCATTAAAGTTACAGATTCGTGTACAGCACTACAATATCTGTAATTCTTTGAAATACTTGCTCAAGTTATCAAACAGTTTTTTCACAATCTGTTCTCTGTAGTGGAACTACTTAGGAGAACGAATGGTTTGGTAAACCCTTTGTGATTACACGTTATTCATGAAATGGAGTCCACTGGGTACCTGAGATCCTGCACACTTTCTCCCAGCCTCTCCAGCAGGAACTTGATGTCCTCAGTGATGTCCTCATCGTCGTACTTCTGCTGCTCAAGGTTCTCGAGCTGCTTCAGCACCTTGCACTGAATCATGGCCAAAGCGTACTCCTGTCGAGTCTCCCGCTCCGCAGACTTCTCCAGAAGATTCTGTCAAAGGGAACAGCAGTGTGAAGAACAGATGCTGTATATTTATGACTTCACTCATGAGTGAGCAGTTCGTTTGAGAAATGTTATATTTACTTTCTGAACTAATCAGTGAATGAGTAAATATATTATGTAATGCTGAAACAATAAGTCAATCAACTGACTAGTTGAGCAACAGAAGATTAAATAACAATACCGACAATTCATTGTTAAAGTCATTTATCAAGCCAAAAGGCCACAGTCACTCATTACATCTTGTTTAAAGTAGATTTAAAGGATTTGTTCCCTTTTTTAATTTATATGACTGGAATTTAAATATCATTGACATAAACACTGCCTTCTGGTTATTTTATTCTAAAAAGTTTGTATACAAAATTAAATATACTGTGATAGAGGGTTTTGTTCGTATCACCCACTCCTAACACATATTAATATGATTGAAGTTATGAATTTCCTCTGAAGTAGATACTGCATTTCAGTGTACACCTCTTAAACCAGGATTCAATTTCAGGTGTTGTGAGTGAACTGTGAAGGTGATGAATGCAGAGCTGTGCTACAACAAGAACACAATGTTCAAGTATTGTGAAAGCTATTTCTGAAACAAGATCTCTGGACAAAGTTCCAGAAACTCAGACTATAATGGAGAGAAAATTCTGGTGCTGAAACTTTGGAGTGACACAAACGAAAAGTGGCCTCAGCAGTGAGAGTGAGGTAGGGGAAACCTACTCCATGCACTGATTGAACCCTCTGAGCCTCCATTCAGGGCTTAGCTACAACTATCCACATCTGACATTTTTTTTCTAACCTGTGATGCATTAGAAAACAATCCATCTCAAACAGAGCAAACAGGTCAAATCACAGAAAACGTTTTGAACCCGATTGCCTCTGTAGGCATATGGCTAAATCAAATTTCATGTTTTCTGGAACCTTACTGAAAATCTTTGTCAAAAAAAAATTAAACAACTTTTAGTACCACATAGTAACACATCCCAAACACAGCAATACTGCCTTTGAGGATGTGTTCAAGGACTTCCAGATGGTCTGGATAATTTAAGTCACATTGCTGGTCCCATGTGGCGAGCAGAATCATTTGCATAATTAGGACATTTGGGAACTAGAATTACCGCCTCGCAGTTGTATGCCTCTGCAAACCAGTCAAGTTGGTGTTTACATCCATGTCCGTACAGACTCATTTAGTATATGTAGTGAGGACCACCAAATTCTAATCAGTTCATCCTTAAATCCGAACAAATGTTTGTTCCAAATTTGACAAAATTCCCTCAAGGTGTTCCCGAGATATCATGTTCACGAGAGTGGGACGGGCAGACAGACGGACAACCTGAAAACATGACGCCTCCGGCCACAGCTGTCACCGGCACGGAGGCATGAAAATAGCAACATGCAGAACAATGTTGAATATTTTTATTTTGGGGATTTTGTAAAAAGAGAATTCCTATTACATGTGATAATCCCAACTTGCTCAAAATCTGAACGACACGGCATCGAGAGCCCTTTTGTTTCAGAAAAAAATTCTCAATTTGTTGATGAGCGACAACGTTTTTGTAGCTCTTCTTCTCCACGTCAAACACACATTGTAAGGTAAGTTGAATGACTCTGGGGAAAACCCATTGAATGTCAGACATTTCAGGGTCTCCCTTCGCTGCCCACCAATGCTTTTAATTAGTTGTGATATAGCAGTCAAAGTGAACTACAAACTTCTCTGACCAATTAAAAACAGAGCCCCTTTCTTTTATGGGTGCGTTTGCAAATGGTTGATGTGACAGCTCCGCTGGAATGGAAGGTGTGATGAATGAGCTCTGGGAGAAATTCAAAGCAGGAACACATGCGGTCCTTTGAGGCAAACATAATGCAGTACAACATTTTCTCTAAAACTCAGACTGAAACTAATTTCTTTCAGCAAACAAAAGACACTAGAAAGGAAGGCTGTTAGGAGCACAGGTGCCTATTTGCTAAGCTTACATTGACAGTGAAATACAGGCTGACAGAGAAGTACAAGAAACCATAAATACCTTCCTTTAAGATGGGTTTCAAAAATCATCTAACTTTCCTCCGCTGGTTTATAAGCTCATGTTTCAATCACGTAATCAGTGCCATTTACCACACCATTGTGCTCTGAGCAAGGTCACTGAGGCTGTCTGGTGTTGCCGGGTTGGACAAAACCAGAATATCACAGAAGGTACTGCAGGCTGTTAACCAGACAAATGTATTGTGCTGTTGCAAAGAATATTTATCATTAGCAAAAATATCAGTAGACCATGCGTTAACTTTCATAGGAGTTGACATTCACATAAAATGGACCGTAATTTGGGACAAAACAATAATTTCTACAGTGTCCCTTGACAAGTTACTCATCCTTCTGAAGACCTGGAAGTTATCACATTGATTTTCAATGTACTGTATTTCCCAGATGTTCCAGACCAGTGTTGGTGCCTTGTCTGACTCACCAACTTCCACTAGTTAAAAAGCACCTCAGCATGCTGAGACAAATTGGGCCCCTACCATTAATTTAATTTTCACATGGCAAAGTATAGGGAAGTCATTACCTGGCATAAACACAAAACAGCAGGGCAGGTCCAGAAAGCAGCTCATAGGACTAAATTAAATATCATAATATCAAAAACAGGGGACTGTTAGACCAGTGGTTTCTAAATTTGATCAAACCACGGCAAACATTCATAAATATTTTTTCATGGCAGCCCTTCATGTGTCCTTATTTACAGAGACAGATTTTTTTCCCATCAGTTGCTCTGATAAGCATTTTTTTCCACATCACTGTGTACCTGGAAAATTTGTGTGCAGGAGAGCGAGTTGTGTTATTCTGGTCTTAATTTAATGCTGTGATTTTAATGATGTTTTCTTACTTATTTCTTTCAGTTGATACTTTGGAAACAAGAATGTGAAATGTAGCTTATATGTAAACGTAAATTGCTTTTAATGTGGTAAACTGTTACTTCAAATATACAGTAAAAAATAAAAACTGAGCTAAATCTTGCAGAACCCTTGGGAACCACTGGTGTAAACAAAGTACCACAATACGGAACAGCAACTCGGTACCAGTGTGGTCAAAACATTTTCAGGGAAAAGTGGCGTTTCAGCACCACAGAGAAAGAGTGAGAAATTCTCCACATACCCTGAAGGCAGCCAGAATGATTCGAGTGACCTTCTCCTTGACAGACTCCTGGAGGATGTCGGACAGGGCTGGCACTACGTTGTAGCGTCTCAACTGCTCACAGAGCTGAGGACTGAAGGCCAGGAGCCAAACACAGAAGATCATCTGGTACTGGAGCTGGAAGCCACACTTGTTGCTTAGCACCGCTGTGATGCTTTAACAGAAAAAGAAAAGAAAAAAAAAGAAAAGGGTATGAATAAATAAAAACCAAAAGGGAAAAAAAATGCAGAGTGCTGGGAAGAAGACCCACATCTACATGTACCACCTGTTTACTAATAGAGGAGCTTTCACAGCTGTGTACCTACATGCTGCTAATCCATTATCTCCGATGTTGGCTGAAAATTGAATGTTCCGACAGTCTTTAGATAACAGAAGAGTTGCTAAAATACAGAGTACGGTACCACTGACTACAGCTACGCAGCAAGTCACGCATTTGCAGAAATCGTGGGTAAGTGCAGACATGGATTTCATAAATATGCAATAACTACCCGATACAAATTAAGTAGTGAGGCTAGTTTTACAACACTATATTCAGAAAAAGTAAGGGACCAGGTGAAGGATGGTGGATTTTAATGTGGAGTTGATTGAAGGTTTTTCTACTAAAAGCTTAAAAAAGATTTAGAGCAGTTTATAAATCATTTCATGTTGTCAAGTTTTCAAGTATCACACTTAAGGTAATATGAGTCAAGTCCAAAACACGGCAAGAGCTCATTTCGTCTTATTGGACTCCCAGTACCCTTCAAAGAGTGAGTTTAATTTGCTTCTATCAGGATGGAGGCTTCATCTTGATGAAAGTGGCACTAACAGGTACATGAGGTTACTTATTCCATCAGCTACTGACATTTTTTTAATTTGGTCCTTTACATGCTATGGGTCCAACAGGATGGTCTCTAGCTTCTGGCTTCTTTTTCTCTGCATATTATTCATGTTATCAATAAGTCATCAGGTTTATATTTAAGTTTATGGTAAATACCAGGAGCATTTTATTTGACAAGAGCCTAAATAACTGTAATCATATGTATATGTAACTGTAAACAAATATAATCATGTTGAATTGTCTGCTTGCATAAATGTCTTACATGTAAGTAGAGTAACTCTCTTCATAAGGAGTCATTACTCACCAGTTGACTCCATCAGCCTCCACCCAGGCAAACCTATACTCGTTGACCCTCAGCATCAGCTGAAGGCACCCAGCCACACACTGGACGTACTGAGAGCTCTGCAAAGGACAGGGGCAAACATTTACTCAAACAGAAGCGTGAGCCTTGGCTGTGTAATCAGGAAAACAAACAAAATGTTAGAAGGTCAAGTACAAATTAATGCAGTTCTGAAACACGGAGTAGTTGATGAGCAGAGACAGCACATGGAAGAACACCAGTCAAAAACTTGCATTACCATCACCTATTAAACCTGAGGCATTGCACATGCAGTCTGTCATAAGTACACGTCAACACATGCTAGATCACAGACTCAATAGTACAATACAGAGCAATAGCAGGGAAAAGTGTCCCATCACACCTGAGCAGAATAATGTAAATTAAGATTAGAGAGGAGGAAGCTGAGAGGAGAAAATAGATTGCATTAATCTGTTAATTAAAAGAGGCTGAACAAAATGAAAAGAAGTCCAGCAAGAAGAAAGGGCAGCAGTGAAGACAGAAGAGTGGAGGAGCAGAAGTTACCTGGTTGAAAATGCAGAGAAAAAGATGACGTTCAGTTATCTGATAGCGCTCTTTTGTTCTGAGCACACTTCTCAGAATAATCACGCTATGCTTGACAAAGTACAAAATGGTAGGATGCTGCTGCTGTGCGGATGCTATGCCAATTTCCCTTGTTATCCTAATGTACAGCAAGAGCTGTGCTCGTCATGCGCTTTCAGCATTAAGGCCAAGTAGCTTACGGCATGCAATTTTGTACAGTTAAAACCAACCAGTGGCAGCAAACACCATGCTGTCTAAGTGGAGAATTCCTCTAAAATTGCCTTTAAAGACTCAGGTCTCCAACATTCTGGAAATGTTAATGAAAAACTTGAGTGCAAGAGCAGGATGGGAGAGAAAAAGAGGGGAAAGAAAAGACGTGAAAGTCCGGTGACAGCTGACACTTGGCAGCCTGCACAAACCCTGCCTTTTATTTCTTTTTCTGGAAGCGCCAGGGTGACCGGAGATGCACTTCACTCATACTCACTTCACTGGGGGAAATAGTTCCTGCTCCTGAGCCTGTTTCTGGACCTGTACCATGTAGGTTCTAATGAGAGATAAACAAAAGAAACAGGTGCAAAATTGTTCACAATCCATCGCTTCGAGTTGAGTTACAGTGTCACTGGACTACACAGCATGTGCTGTAAGTCCACAAACGCAACTCAATGATAACGGGTGCTCACTGATTTGTTGGTTGGCTGTTGAGGAGAGAAAGTAATATCAAACACCAATTCCAAGAAGCAGTTTTAGTTTAAGAGCATACTTTGCAAAGACACAGAAAGTTTAACACAAAGGCAAAAAGACAAAATTATGCTTTTGGAGGAGCTGGCTGTATCTGATTTGAAGACAACCTCCAGATATTTTAGAAATACTGGTGTACAATGCAGGAGCACAAAAGAAACTTGGAATCAATATTCAGCTGTTTTATCAGCCCACTCTTTGGTGCATACATCTGCCAAGGCAAAGCAAGCAGCACCTACAGTGCAGCTTTCATCAGAACATCTCAAGGTCTGACAAGCCTGCTGAAATTCAATATGAATAAATATCAAGACAGGGTAGAAATTATTTTGGCTGTTTAGATAATTAGACTCATTGAAAAAAATGGAATAAATTAAACTATATGAGAGAAGAAGAAGCCAATGTCTCTAGAAGCTGATGTCCCAATATCTAAGAAAAGAATGGTCCATGACATGATAAATTTAAAAAGGAAAAACAAAAAAGTTAACATATTTCAAAACTCAATTACACAATACCTTGTATACACAAAGACAAAATCTGATTTGCACATTCCTGTAGCCAGGATGACAAATCCCAATGAACTGGATCTTTCCTAACCACTACAACAAACTTTTAAAATTTTGAATAATGTGTTCTGTCTACAACAGACAGAACACACAGTTTGCTGTAGAAAAGACACTGTAATATTACAAAATACTGAACAGTTTAGACTCCACATGTAGTTAATGATACTTCCATACACTGTGACCACCTTTTTAAATGAGGATTATTTAACTCCTTTAACACATCACCAGATATTTTTTGCTGCACAATTCTGACTGATGTACCTGTGAACTGAGCTGGCTTTTGATCCAGTTGAAGTAGTAGTTCAGATCACTCCCCTCCATCAGATCACGGCCCCAGGCAGCCAGCTTAGCGATGATCCTCGCTGCCTAATATAGGAAGGACATTTCAAATTCATATCGCTGTGCATGAACAATCTACCAACAGTAGAAATTCACAGCAAAGCCATCACTTTGCAATTATGCAATTTGACAATTTTAGCTTGTTAAGTGCAAATGTGTGCTGTGATGAGACAGGAACAAATTTAGCTCTCCAATTTCCTCCTTGCCAGGAGAGGATGTGTAGAAGTATTGAGGCTGTAATTTAAAAGCAAGAGTCAGCATGACAGTTGGATTGAGTTAAAGTGCTGTGTCATAGACTTTGGGTCACATTTTGCCCACCTGCTGGATGCCATCTGGCTACTGTTCTTAATTAAGCTGTGGGTGCCCTATCATAGTACACAGTTTGTTGTTGGGTGGTCATCCGTTTTGAAAAAGGTGGCCAGGAAAAATCATTATATTAATTGCCTGTTCTCAAGGAAAAAGGGGGGAGGTTGCTCTGTGAGGAATAATTGATGCCTTGCTATGATTAGAAGCAGACACGCATCTGTGAAAAACTCATGGCTGTGAACGATTTAAAGGAGTACAACCTTTTTAATGGGAAAAATAAGATCAGTGCACTATGATTATGATTAACTAGCTTGTGTCGGCTACTAAAAATAAGGATTGCCTGGGATCTGGGATTACACTGGGTTTTAGATGCACCAGCTAGTCAAACATTGCAGGGGGAGTGTGGATTGTAATATGTCCTGTATTCCAAAAACAGGCATCATCTCTTAACTTACCATGTGGACAGTGAAAAGGTCCTGACGATTCAACATGGGAAGGAAGTAGGACCAGGCAGTGTTCTTCGTCTTTTTGGCGTAATCAAAGAAGATGTTCACCCTCTGATGATTCTCCTGAGTGACAGATGAAATAAAATCTTGGATGAGCTCTTGGATTGTAAGCTTGCACAGTTAACTAACTGACAACATGGATCATAATCAATTTTACCAAGCAAAAAAATTAATATTTTAAGAAAAAAATAAGCTGTCTCTTGCTAATACAAAAGTGATTACCAAAGAAGTCAAGATGTAAAAAACAGTCATGATGAAGTCTGATGTCTTGATTTAAGGTGCAATCAGCTAATTTCAATAAAACAACTATAATGTATCAACAGTACAAAAGTGCTGACATAACTGTTGAATTCAGGTGCTAGGTGCTGCCTTGTCAACCCCCTTTACCCCAGGAAAAAAAAAATCAAACAAACAAACCAACCAACCCCCCCCCCCCTCCCCAAAAAAAAACAAACATGACATTGGACAGGATGCTTGAAAACACACAAAACCTAAATCACAGCTCTTGTTCGGCGTGATTCTTCAAGTTTTTTGACCACAGTCCTACGGGCTTCTCAAATTGTCTCTATATATGTACATGCATGTCCCATTTGTCCAAAGTCAGTGGGTCTGTCTGTGTACCTGCAGAGTGTCATCAATCAGAGTCAGGATGTATTGAACAGTCTGCTCCTTGGAGATGTGGGCCATCAGGTTCAGAAAAGTCTTCGCACACTGAGTGAGAACAAAACAGACAAACAGAAACTCAGAAAGACACAAAACTCATGTATCTCTTTACAAACTGAACAAAATGTCTTTGCTTTCATTCTGCCTGGCACCTTTAAAAACAGGCCACAGACTAACTCAGGTGACCAAAATTAAAGATGGTTGTGTCTAAAGAGAGGTTTACAAGAATCAATTTGAAAGTGCCCAATGATTTTAAAGCCTTAAGCTCAGTGGACTGATCTATAGCAAGAACACAGGAAGGCTGCTGTTGAAGAAGAAAGCATGAAAACTTTTACAAAGGTTTATGTCACCACTGTTCTTCTGGTTTTTACCAATGTATTGTTTTCTAGTTGCTGGTGTGTTTTGGGATGAGGTTTTGGAAAAGGAACCGACAAGGAGCTGCACACAGTCAGCACTGCTGCAGCCTAAGATGTTTCAAATTTCAAGAGGCACACACATGAAAGACACTTACTACAAAACTACAAGATGAAAGAAGAAATATGTAGCAGGAAGTCAAGTATAAAGGCTTTACAAAAAAAACAAAACACAGCAGGGGTTTACACTTAGTTTACACTAATTTTCTTCACTGTCCGAGTGTTTCTGTGCTTAACTGCAAGGCATCAGCTCTGTGGGGTCAAAAGAAGATTAGAAACTAAAAAGCATGTTTACTAAGATGATTGCTCTAAAAAGGTTCCTGTTTTCATGTAACTGGTTGTTCGTCTGGTTTGGAAGGTGGACCACTAAATTTCAGATTGAAAGCAACTTTAATGAAATCTAAAGGAGAACTGTGGTAGCGTGCAGCGAATATAATCATTAGCTAAACACAAAGAAATGCACAGATAATGTAAAGGATTCTATACCTGATGTCCTTCATTGGTCAGAATGACCTGTTTCTCCTCAGAGTTGGCCACCTCAAACTTCTTGATGAACTCACAGTCCTCTGCTGAGATCATCTGACTCCTGGAAGAAAATTCATTGAGACATTGCCATTTTAACACAATGTTACTGTAATGTGTGCTCTGTCACTCATTTCCTTTACTAATGGAGTGGGTAATATAACATTCACCACTTGTATGCTACTGACCCTCATACTGAAGGACTGGGCTTTGCCTTGTCGCTAGCATGCTGCTTCTAATTGCAAGTGAAGCTTGCACAATAACGATAATTAACTTGGAAATACCATGTTAAGGCAAAACACACCATGGTCCATGAAGATAGGCATTTTTACAGTAAAAATGTGGTTATGGTAGATGCATACTAAATGAAAGAGGGAATCAAGTGATCAAGTGATTTTTTAGGAGTGATAATATGAGTCATAAGTCAGATCCTCTGTATTAAAACACACAAGGCTCAAAGAGGAACTATCACTCAAGACAGTGATTCACAGCACACGAACTGCAGCAGAGCTGCTTTAAGGTTAGCACACTGTACTCTGTGTAACATAAGAGTGGTGTATTCAAAAAGACTGATCACTACAAAATATGCAGCTTTATGAGTGTACAACAACATCATCCACCCTCGATGACCTCAATAATACAAATTAAGTAGACTGGTTAACTTTCTGACAGTGGCAATAAAAACAGAAAATTTCTAAGCCTTGCAAAAGTAGAATTAAAGGAAGAGCTGTATTACATTGCATAATACCATATGGGTGTAACTGACAAAATGTCCAGTGAGTGATTAACATTGATGTACTTTTGTAGTCAGTACTTACTGCAGGTAGGACTGCCAGTTGACCAGATTGGCCCGCACCTCAGCTGCCTTTGCAGCAATGATGTTGGTTGGGACTGCAGCGTCCACAGCCCCGCGGATATCCATGCTGTGATATATCCACAACAGTATATTTAAGGAAAAAAATCCAACACCGCCTGGATGGAAACATTACAGTTAGCTTCACTACAGTGTCTCAATATTAGAGGCAATGTTACAGGGCTACCAGGAAGAAAGCCATTACATAGCGAATTTTGAACTAGAAATCCACTAATCCACCACTAATGCCAAGTATTTCGACGTGTGGGAGAAACATTAACCTTACATTTCAACTTCGAAGTTTAAATCTTATGTTAGTCCAACCTCTGAAGCTAAACCGCTAGCCGCAGGTCATGCTAGCTAACTAGCTTAACCCAATGTCACGACAAGTAATGGTGCTTCCTCCCGAGAACTGAGATAGAGCAACGCAGGACACAGTCTGTGACATCAAACTGCATTAAGGCCGTAGCCAAATATAACGCATACATATAAAACGGCCAAGTTATAAGGTTGTCGGTGACACGGATAACACCGTTAGCTAAGCTCTCGCTGGCAAAAGCTAGCAAAATAAGCTGGGGATGCTAACCTAAGCTAGCTGTGATAACTCAGCCTGTCATCTGTTCTGACAGAGTCAAAATGACAACCATTACACACGTAATAACATTTTTTAGAATAACACACTTCGACAGAGTATGTTTGCAAAAGTATACCGTGTTATATGAGGAGTAAGGGAGTAAAAAAATCAGATGAATTACTCACCCTGCTACTGTTCTGTGCGAACAGCTGACAGACTACAACACGGCGTCACGGTCTATCATGTGACAGACAGTCACATGCACAGCTTCAGCCTGAGTCCAGCAGAAGTTATAGACGACAGAGGGGGCTTGTTTCAGTTCAGAAATAAATTCAAACTAAATGGTAAAATTTAAACATTATTGCCACAGTGTCTTAGAATAAACATCGATGCACTAATTATGCTGTAAGATAAGCTTACTGTATGAGCATTGTTAAAAAGAAAATACAGCAATATTATGGCAGTGGTAGAAGGTAACTAAGTACATCATCTCTCAAGTACTGTACTTACGTACTGTACTGTTTTATTGAGGAAACTACCCAGTAGTTTGTAAAACATTCGCTTCAACTCGGCAGCTACAGCTATTAGCAATGCCACTTACATATTAATGCATCAGTAATAATAATCCAATAACATATAATATATAGTGGTATAATAATAATGGACCCTTTTTCTACATTATGAGTACTTATTACTATAGTATTTTTTTTTTTTTGCGTTAGTAAGGGGTCTGAATACTTCTTCCGCCACTGCTTATAAATTGAGTAATCATGTGTCATTCCTTTTTTTTTTTTCTCCCACAAGCAATATTTGCAAACATAGTGGGAAAGCAGTGTCATTATTTGAGGTTACAAAGCCAATTTCATTTCATTTCCTGGACTTAAAAATGCAGTTGATTGGAGAATAAAGGCTAGAGCTGCTTTCGCATGTTGGACATTGCAACAAGGACTGTTAAACTTGTAAGAAGGCCTACTGGCAAAAAGAGTTTTAGAGAGCTCCTACTGATATGGTTTTCCTAAGATGCACAAGCAGGGAGTTGAGTTAATGATTTAGGACAGGTCTGCAAATAGCCTCTAAAACCCCCGTAAAACAAAAGAGAGGCAGGAAGGCAGACAAAGGTAATACTTTGATATCCTGTCTGTCAGTAATATTTCTGACAGCCTGATGTGCTGGAAAATGAGAATACACCACATGTGACTCTAGCCAATCAGTTAAAATCAGATGTGTTATCTGTTGACAGTATGCTTTACCGTTGTGGCTTTGTGAGGATGACAGAGGGCTAAAGTCAGCTGATTGCTCACACTGAAGAGCTTTGATCAGCGTTTATCCTTGCGAGGCTGTAATGAGTGACACAACCAAGTACAACATGTTAGAAGCTCCTCAGTAAAATCCCAAACAGACTAGCAACGCAGTTCATCCCAGAAGCTGAGTGTATGCCTGTGTTAATGGTCCAAAGTTTCCACTGTGGACATATGCTTCCTCTACAAAGACCATTTAACAAAGTGTTTTAATCCTTTGTATTACATTGGAATTCATCAAGAAGCATATATAATCACAAATGAATCCACGTCTGTCACTAGTCTTCCCCTCTGTCCATCTCGCTCAGACACTAAGACCTCCTGGCTTAATCTGGCCTAAGCTGGTGAGACGCAGTAAAGCATAGAGGAATCAGGATTGCATCCTGTGGGAACATTGTCCTAATCCCCTTCTGCCCTCTCCTTTGTAAACACTCTTCTCTTTGTCAGGGTCACTGATGCTTTTTTTTCTCCTCTCTCTCTGTCACAATGTGTTTCAGAAGAGACGCCAGGAAATCATAGAGGAAAGGAGCAAGGAGTGTGTGGATTTATTATGATCTCAAACAGACTTGAGCCTCACGTGGCGAATGAGGCCTCATGGTCGGAGCATGCCATGTGCTAGAGCGGTGAAGCAGTGGGAGATCAGGCCCACGTCTGCTCTGCGGGGGATCAGACGCACCAGGGCCCTGATGTGGCAGAGGATACGGGGACTGGCCCGGGCTTGCCGGCATGGTGTGGGGTACCCAGTGAACTACAATGATGCCGACCGAGAGGAACAGGAGATGGTGTGCCTTGAGGTATGGGTGTGTGGTAGTTTTTTTCCCATGAAGCATTACTAGTGTTGATAATAGCCTCATTATCATCACTGATTATGACAATTGAGCTAATTTTCATGGAGCAAATACAGTCAAAAGTCACCAACTAGGCAATTCAAACCACAGCTGTACATAACAGTTTACTTTATTTAGCTTATTTACTATTTTACTAGTACGGAGCCACAAATAACAAAATAAAAGTCTGTTGTGTTTTGTCAAAAAGAATAATTTTGACAGCCTAATTAAACTTATATAACTCCACACATCTTTCAAATAATATTTCATTCCTATTATCAATCAAATGCAGTAAATGAAACATCCCCCATACTGTCTTTTGTTGTTATTGCAACCAGATTGCTCCTGCCTGTGTCAGCAGCCCTTCTTGCTTCTTGCCAAACCTCTATTTAGGGAACTACTTCCCGTCTGAACGAGGCTTAAGAAGATTAAAAAAAGAAGATGGTGTGTCTTGAAATAGTGATATACTAGTCATTAGAAATCTAAGCAAAGTTGTATAATCAATTACACAGTCAGTCAAAATAATTGACAGCCAATATGGACACCCAGTGCAATGTTTAATCAATAATAAACTACATAAATGGTTTCTAAAAATAGTCTGAGAATGTGATTTTGGAGTTGGCAGCAGAATGATTCTTGGTAAAGGGATAAATAACGATTTCCAAGGGCTTTATGTAGTAAGGAGAACTAGAACTGAGTGGGAGGACAGGAAAAGAAACAAGCCCGTTCAGGTCATTGACATATACATTACGTCGATCCAGTTTTAAGTTGATTTTTGGTGGGGTTGTGCTGGTGATCAAGGATCAAAAACTACATGGTAATGTCAGCAGGGGGTTTGGCAGGCACTCGTGGGAAGGTCTGTCTATTTACATCCAGCTTTATTTATTTTCTTTCTAAGTATTTTGGGGAATTTTTTTAACCTTTTATTAGAGAGATAACTGGCACAGAACTGTGTAGCTGTGTAAATTCCACCTATTCACAGCCAATTGCTTTATTATTTTATGACCTTTGTGACTTTGCTTAAAGATCCTTTGTTATCATAGGATCCATAGAGACATGATTACAGAAATGATCAATACCATGGTACATAACCTTAATTTCAGAGTCAGTGTCATTAGAGCAGAGCTACCTAAGTCTCTTTCCACTTAAGGTCTCCTGATGGTCTCAAGAACTCCTGCACATTTTAAGAACAGAACTGAAGTCAGTGTTATTTGGTTATACACATCAGTAATTCGCACAACAATATGATATAATCATATTCTGATCTTGAGCTCAGGTTCAGTACCTCTGAAGAGGAGAAAAGAAAAGAGATGATGGGTAGCATCCAGCCTTTACCTGCTTACTCACACCTGGAATACACACTTACTAGTGCCATTTTGTGACAGTGGCATTTTGGATTCAACTAGTGGCACTATTGTAAAACCTTTGTGCATTGCATTTATGGGTTGTTGTTTGGTGTTCTCATTTGAGTTTAATGTATTTTTTTTAATACCCTGGCTGCAAACTGAATTTCCTCTTGAGAAACAATAAAGAACATCATTACAACAGTAACAACAGCTCCCTGCAACATTTCTAATGATGCCATTCAAAAAAGAAAAGAAAAAGTTCAGATAGAATCACAGCTTGATATTGCATTTGCAAAGCAACAAAATTTTTTTCTGCTTTTAAAATTTCTTTAAATGAGCCCAGTAGAGTTGTGTTTACCTCTAACTGATAGTGGTGTCAGTCTGCATGGAGACCTATCGCCTAGAGTTATGCTGATAATGGGATGTTGAAGTAAAAAACAAAAGAACAGATGACTGTGTAATTTGGTTACAAGGATTACAGGACTGATTGCACTTTAATAAATTGAGCTTGACCTTTACAGTACAAAGAGCAACTTGATCAACACACCTGGGGGAAACAGAGAGAAATTCATTAAAGAACATTAATGTCAGGAAATAAAAATCAAACAGAGAAGAAAGGATGTTTCCTGTATGCTGTTGCCATCTTTGCTGCTGTGATTGGACCACTCATCTTCACCTTCAAAATGCTCTTAGATACCATGCATGATTTCTTGAGGTGTTAAGTTGGTAACCACACTCCTCTCCAGTGCCTCTTTGCATGTTGAGCTCCAGTGATTGAATCTGTGGTTAGTTCTGTCTTCTTCAAAGCTTCACCATGATTTGAATCCCCTTAATCAAATACTGAAAAGACAACAAGATGCAAAAAAAGACGTTTTGCATCTTGTTGACCGGCTCTTTCGTCCCATTCTTCTGTGTGACCTTGTGTGCTCAGACTCCCTCCTCCACTTGGCATTGTGAGGGAAAAGTCTGTGTGCTCATCAAACCACAACAGCATAAAGTATCATTCGTTGCTTGTGCATGTTTGTGTGTGTGTGTGTGTGTATCAATCTCACATGGCTATTTGTGGGTCTGTGTTGCATAACATGAACACAAGGGAAGGTGTTAAATGAAGTGTTGTGGAGTAAGTCACATGTTTATATCTCTGGGGGGGAATGAAGATGTGTGGATGCTCAGGGCACAACCCAGTTAAGCACAACCAGAAAGTAATTCATAATTCATCTGGACAGGAAAGAAATCTATTCTTTGCCCCTCCCTTTTTTTTTAAAACTAGATAACAGTGCAGATGAATATCTAATCCCTAAGTGGATCCATTGCTAGTATCATAGGACAGTACCAGCTCTGTGCATACACCGTAGGAACAGTTCTCCACTGAGCCTTGTATTACAGATGCTCACATTTTGCAGCACTTCTTATTACAGTGTGGGACTGATGGGATTGATTTCCATGGCATCAGAGAGCATCTTGACCGACAATGTGACCCAGACAGGCAACAGCACAAATGTGTTAGTGTAAATTAAGTAGATAATTAGATAAAATACAATATGTTGTACTAGACTTTTGCAGAATAGGCAGCTATTGAGTGCAGAGTGCCATCTGCTGTTTCTATAAGGCAGTAAAGCAAGACAGGATGTGCACCTGAAAGAAAAGTGTTACTAATGGCACATAGTAGATTGCATTGAAAGGTGTGTGTGAAAATGTATATCTTATTACCTCTAGCTTGAGTCTGAATCAAACAGTCCTTATACTGGTACGATGTAATTCTCACGATATAATTCTCAACCCCTAGTATGTAAAATACTCTGGGTTGTATTAAAAGAGATCACATCTGGCCAACACGGCCATGACTCTCAGTAAATACATATGAAAAATAATTAAGTCAGTTAGTGCTTTCTTATCATGTGCATGGAGAATTATCATTAGTGCTGTAGTTCGAGCTACCTTCAGATGGCAGTGTTGTCTTCTACATCATTACTGGCTGCAGGCCTGTATTGTAGATACACACAAGATGCACACAAGAGCCTGGAAATCAGCTGTGAAAAGGGCTGAAATTAAATGATTTGATTGAACAGGGTCAATGCAGATACATGTTGTTACACAGGGAAACCTAATTTAAGAGATGTCATTTATATAAGCTGTCCATGTGAATCTAGTTTGCCGCCTGCATACTTGGTTAATCCCATAAATTTAGGTTAAAACAATTAAATAAACAAAGGCACACAGCAGATTCAGAATAAAAACAGCTTAAGGAAGGTAAAACAGACAAACAGCTTCACAAGATGATTAACAGCTCGATGCTCTTGATGGACAGATCACTGAAGAATGTAAATGAAAGACTAAATTATATAACACTGGCTGTCAAAGTCACGCTATCCTTCAGCAAGTGGAGTTGAAAGCAGCAGTGCTCCCTATGAGCTGCTGGCTGTTTCAGCACCATAGACAGCGACTTCATGGACAAGGCTCACTGGCGCAGCTTTTTGCCAACTTTTTTTTTTTTTGTATTTTTTCTGGATATTCTTTAAAATAGTTTCAGTTCTGTAAATGGCAATAATGTGACATGAGCCCAAGTTAAGTTTATGGGTGTTTCTCTGCCTGAAGCGCTGGTTTCGATGCTTTATTTTTAGTTTGTTTCCCCTCCTCTTGATCGTAAATTGACTTGCAGCCACCCTTGCTCGAATTGTTCGTTTCGACCGTCTCTCACGTACGCGGCAGGGACGGAGCTGCACAGTAAACCTGTGCCATACTGTCGGGGTTTACGCTCTTCACTGAGCTACTACGAGTTGGAGAGGAGACGCATGCGTACTGACTTGAAGCAGCCGGTTGAAAAAAAAAAAGCCGTATGTGCCATCGGATGTAATCAAGGCAAAGAATTACCTCTTCTCGCTGTGCATACATGGTGAAATTGTAAGTACTGGTAGCAAACCGATGTATCATTGCACGGATATTTCGTGAGCGGAGCGTTTGAGGCCGTTTCCCGTTGTTTTAAATGGCATGTCACTATCTTGCTGTACAGTGGGCTTTTAACAGATCTAGGCAGTGTCTTTTCGGTGGTTGTCCAGGGCGATGAAGCTCTGTGGTTCTTCATGGTGGCACTTTCCATTGATGTGATGTGCGAGTTGCTAATGCAACGGTTTCTGCTGTTAAATCGCTTAGAAACCATCAAATCCCCGCGTCGTTCGCGTTTGTGCTGCTGTGAGATTGAAGAGGAATTGTGGTTTATTTGTTATCATGATTTATCCTTTGAATGGATACGACCACCCCCACCCCCATTTCATCGTCTATAGCTGTTGAGTCAAGCCATAGCGTACTGCAATTGTGTCAGCTTTGAAGTACCCGACACCTAACGCGTAAAATATGCCATTTGGCACGACGCACGAAATCTGCAGCTGAAGCCAGCTCCGAATCTGAGAGAAACCGCGCGCGGATCCATTTTAGAAATGACCAAATGGTATTGTATTCACTGAAAGGCTGTGATAGAGCGATGCTGCGGTTATAGATTTGCAAGCTGCGCCTTCAGGCCCCCCCTCCCATGTACCAGATCCTCTGACATTTTTTTTAAAGCACCGTTTTCTTGTGTCAGGTAGTAGCCGGATGATGCTGTGAGTTGGAACCGACAGCTTTGTTACATAAATGATCTGACAGGATTTGGCAGTGTCTGACCTGGTGATGACACATTTGTTAAAATCAGACAAGAAGTCATTCAGTGAGCATAGGCTCTCTGTAGTCTATAGGCCCACAGACCTTCATGTGGATTCTGTTGGATACGCCAGAGAACCATAGTCATAATTATTACACAGTAAATTATCATGAGCATGATGAACGCAGCCTAAAGGTGCAAGACAGTCTGACACCTGACAAGCAGAAATCCTAAACAGACAAATATTTACATTATTTGCAAGTGTATTTAATTTATTGCTCTGCTTCGACCCAGTAAGCATTATAAATCCTTTAATGCAGTGCTTTTTCACTCAGGCTTTCACAAATGGGATATTTCAAATTTTGGATTATGGATATTGAACCCATGGTCTAAAATCCATCCTTTTTTCGCAAGCAATTAGAGAGTACAAGGGATCATGCAGCCAGTTTGAGATCCGAGCGACTGAAATGTGCTTCGCAGTTGCACATTTGGCAGCAGGAAAAAACAAAATCAGCAAATTATTCTTCCATACTTTCCCTCCCCGAACAGAGCATACAGCATTCCTTTACAGTGTGACCTCTGGGCATGCCAGCACATGCTCCGGCCAGAGAGCATGAGTCTTATTACTGTACATCCAAGTGCAGTCTTTACTATCTTCATTCCACTGGCACTGATTTGTATCCCCACAAATACACTGGATCACTGAAGAGGTTTCCTTACTTATGAGACAATTCTCAGTTAAATACTATTCCTGACATCAAAACACTAAACCCAGTGCCTCCCTCTCCTCTCTCCTTGGTCTATAGCCCATGGGATCAGAGCGGATGGAGATGCGAAAGAGGCAGATGTCGGTGCAGCAGGAGTCGGCAGCGGGGGGAACGGCACCGGCTCAGCAGGGCCAGCCGGGCCAGGCCAACCCGCGGGGCTCAAATGCATGTTGCTTCTGCTGGTGTTGCTGCTGTAGCTGTTCCTGGTAGGTCTTCCCCACCCGAGAACTCACTTGTTGTGGCCCAGCATGGCCGACATTATTGCACACAGGACAGCACAGTCTGAGCTACCGTGCCTCAACAGCAGGCTCCAGCTTGTGTCTTATGTTCTTGATACTTGTGCATGTGGTCTGGGGACATTTGTCTTACAGTAGCCTTATTACAAAGTAAAACAGGCCTGAACATCGGTTAGTTATCTGCTGTGAATGTGAGAAATATGAGCTCTTGAAATATGGGCGGTTCAATAAATGTATGGTGGATGAAATAAAAAAATATGAGAATATTTAACCTTTAAATTTGACTCTAGCTCCCTGTAACTGCCATTACCCTTTGACACAGTACAGAGAACCCATTTACAAGAAGATCCAAACACAGACATACAGCTAAACAAAGATAAGCATTTTAAATATATGGCTGTTATACACTGGCAATAGCTGGGCTATCTACTATATCTATATATGTCTCTCTCTATATAAAACATTTTCAGTTAGCCTATAAAATGTCAGAAAATGGTGAAAAATCCCAAAGGTATTCAGATTCAGAGTGAAAACAGATTATTAAATTATGTGTATAACATATACAGCCTGCCTATACTTGCGTATGACAATGTATATGTTACTGCATAAAGTTTAGGTTAAATTGTAATATAAATGATAGATATGTACAGTAAGACGACTAATTGTGAATAAACAATTTCTTTTGTGAGTGAAATTACAGCCATAGTGGTTGTGGCTGTTAAGTTTTTGTTTAGTTCTTTTTTTTTTGGGTGTGTTTTCATGTCTGTCTCATCATTAGGAATGAAGACCGGGATGATAGGAACCGAAAGGCATCTTATGACGTCAAGGAAGGGACCTCAGACTGTGAAGACTGGTCAGTTGAATTCTCAGCACAAAAATGCCCCATCTGTTAAATACATTTTCTTTTTGCTAAATGTCTAAGTCACTCACTCCCATCCTGTCCACGCTCTCTGCAGTCCTAAGCCCACGTTGGAGGACGTGCGCTCATGGGGGCAGTCGTTTGACAAGCTGATGTGTTGCCCAGGGGGGAGGAACTCCTTTAGACAGTTTCTTCGCACCGAGTTCAGCGAGGAGAACATGCTCTTCTGGTTAGCCTGCGAGGAGTTCAGCAAAGAGACCAATAAGAGCGCGATAGAGGAGAAGGCACGGGTCATCTACGAGGACTACATCTCCATTCTCTCGCCAAAAGAGGTCTGACAGCCCAGTTTCATTATTCTGTTAGGTTTCAAGGGTGAAGCCTCATGGTGTCCGACAAATGTTCATCTCAGTCTCTCTGATGTTAAAGGAATAGTTTGACATTTAAGGAAATACAGCCATCAGCCTATTAGCTTAGCTTAGCATAAAGACAGGGTAAAGGGCAAAATAATGGTTTGACGTGCAAAAACCATGGTGTAAAAATGACAACAGCCATGTTAAATGGCAAATTTTCATTTTTAATTTAGTTTTTGTACTGATTGAAAAAAAGATGTGACATGTTAATCAATGAGCTTTAGAGCTATGGTAGGTGTTTTTTGTAATCTTTATCTTTAGATAGAGTCAGTCTGTTCCCCCCTGTTCCCAGTCTTTGTGCTAAGCAAAGCTAATCAGTTGCTCGGGATAGCTTCAGATTTACCATACAGGTAAAAGATCTTGTCATCTAATGCTCAGTAAGAAAATAAATAAACATATTTCCCAAAATGTAAATCCACTCTTTAAAAAAAAAGAGTCACAGAAAGTGCACATGCTGTCCTACCTAATGTTTTATTCTCTTGACTCCCAGGTGAGCCTTGACTCCCGTGTGCGCGAGGCGATCAACAGGAACATGCAGGAACCCACCTCGCACACGTTCGACGACGCCCAGCTGCAGATCTACACACTAATGCAAAGAGACTCCTATCCCCGCTACATGAACTCCCCAGCCTACAAAAACCTGCTCAACACTCTGTCAGAGCAGTCCCCCGAATCTTAGGGTGGTGATGACCTGTGATCTTTTAACCCTCTTTATCTCCCCCCCCCCGCCCCCGCCCCCCAAATCCCTACCCCCTTTTTTAAAATTTACTTTGTATGTTCAGTGTAGGATTACATGAACCGGGCCTCGGGCCTGGCCCCTCCCAGGGATCTCAGCTCTATTGTGATCTGCACCTGACCGAAGACACTCAGGTCTCAAAATCTCCCGAGGGCTTGACATCACAAGTACTGCTACAGATCAACATAGCAAAACACTCCAAAGGAATATGAATACATTTTGTTTCTGATTTCTTTTTCTTTCTTTTGATAGAAATAATCTATTTTATTTGTGTTCAGAGTTTTTTATGGTCTGTTGTTTTTTGTATGATTGTTTGGGGGGAAAAAATGATTCCTACTGTAGACTATATATTTATGAGTTTGTAAATAGTAAAAATGGAATTGTGGGTATTTTATGTGGAAACGCCTGGTTCTATTTACTGCGTATGAAAATCAAAGCTCAAGTCAAAGGCTACATGTTAGCTCTACTTGCAGGCAGCTTTGTGGGGTACTGTATGATTTTACTTTGATTTCACCCTGTTTTGTTACCTAACCTCACACTTTGGTACCTGTGACAACGACTTGGCAACTCCAGTTCACGTAGAACCTGTGCGTGATTGAAACTACTCTAAGTGTGGTTAAAGTAACAAAGTGACAGTAGCTCTTGTCACGGTTTCCTTAAGAAACTCAAATCAATAATGGAAGGGTGTTTTAACTTTCTTTACTCAATCTTAACCACAGAAGATTGCCTATTTAAGACACTATTTAAGACACATTTTTTATTCGAGCGCTACTCAGTGCACACCTCATGGGTTTAACATAGTTTTACCAGTGTGATATAAGAACCATATTAATTCTATTTACCAGATGAAGTATTTTTTATTTATTGATATCTATTGCCAATACAGAAAAACCAATAAGTAAAAATGATATTTAAGTACTACAGAGGAGTAAACTATACTGTCAAGTCACTGTCAGAAAATGTAGATAGTTGGGTCACGCTACATTTTATGGGTCTGTAATTTCCTTTCTAGCAAGTTTCCTGGAAAGAACCATGTGATTTGGTTTTAACACATATTAAATATGGGGGAATTTTCTTTTAGAGAATTGCTCCATTTAAACAAACAAGTAAATATTAATTTGTTATTAGTTTATTGCAGGGAAACCAGAAAACACAATGCTTGATTGTTGGAAATTTGCAAGAAATTACTTTGAAATTATGGCCCTGTAAAATAAATTGTAACAGAAAATTGTGAGATAGATATTTTTTTTTTGACAGCAGGTAGAATCATCTAGAAAGATTTTGACTTAGTCAAAGGTCTTGGTATAAATATCCCATCTGCTATATGAAACTGACTTGATTGATTAAAACTGACACTGGGGTCAGGCCAGGTTAGCAGCAACACCAAAGCTACCATGTAAACTGTGTTCATATGTTTATTGCGAGCGTTTCCATTGACTAAAATTGGAGTTGCCAAGTGTTAAATACTTTTATGTATTCTGATAGTTTTAGTTGAATTACTTTGTTGCCTCACAAACATGTCACTCAAAGACAAGATCCTCACATGGGGAAGTGCCTTGACATTCAATTTTATGACATCTTTCTCATGGGCAACAGTTGTTTTCAGACTCTTGCCGTAAGGGTGGTTACTGGAGCACGAAGCCAGTTTACTGGAAATTGTCCCTCTCATTGGCCAAATTATTGCATGTGTTTTGTCTTGATTCTTTAGTCATGACTACATCAGTCCATTTTGGTAGCGCGGATGATGGAGGATGATGAAAACACATGTCTTTATTTGTGGAGGACAAAGGTCAATGGAAAGGGCTGGTTGATCTGAACTTCTTGCCAACCTGTGTGCTTCACGGTGGCACTTCTACTTGTCTTAGAGTTAACTTTAACTTACTATGTGCAATTTGAGCTGATGGATACACCGCGCAGATCAACCTCAAAACACAATCTAAGCCAATGGTTTGGAGTGATGCCTATAAATGTTGTTTCTTCTTCTGTTTACTATATGAAATGTGTTATTTTGCGCTGAGTTTACTGAAGAATACATTTTTAAAAAAACAAATAATGTGAATGTTTACAGTATATGGTTTAGTTTTTTTTCTGCTATTCTCCAAGAAAATAATGACTTGTGGGCATTTTGATTAAGATAAAATAAAGCACAATAATTTTAATGACTCTGGGATGATTTGTTCCCTAAATCACAATGCAGCCATTAAGTATGGAAGCGTACTGCTGCCATGATAGAATAAGATAAACAGATCAGTACCACATTATCATGTGAATGACTTTTGGGCAAAAAAAGGGAATATGTATTTCTTAATGCACATGTAATATAACAAATACTACATATTTCCTTATTTTGTGTAATAACAATGATCTGAAGAAGTAAAACATCATCCTGTAATGTTTGCACAAAATGTTAGGAGTTTATCCCATCAAACAGGCCGATCAGGTGAATCCAGATAAAGAAATGTACCATTTTAATTTCTGATTTTCACGAAGTCAGTAAATGGGAATAGTGTCCTTCCAGGAGGTACAACTTACTAATCAATAAGAAACTGACCTTATAAAAAAAATTCAGTGATTCAGTGTTACTCTTGTGTCACTGGTCTGGGTTCAGTTTGTGTGGATTTAAGGCAGCACAAACAGCTCATGAGCACAGAGTGGTTGCACCTGGCAATTAAAAAAACCACGAGGAAAGCGAATCAATGGTGCATCTTCCCTGGTTCAGCCAATGACATTATCCTGTCCCTGGACAGATTAATATGCATACATCAGCATTCACTTTGATGTGATGAATATTCCACCAATAGCAAATGTATACTCCTCGACACACACAAGGACACACTCACACACACACACACAATTTGTCCTCTCAGATCCTTGATTGTATTAGTATAATGCTAAAGATTCACACAGCCAGAAGAAACTGAAGGCACATCACACTGTGAGAGGCAACTAATGAAAAGCACTTCTATTTAATCAAATGGATTACACTTTATTGGGAAATTAAATAAAACAATGCAATGTTGTGAGGGGAAAGCAAAACAATATTATCCAAAGTGTTAAAACTACATATAAAAAATGCAGATAAAAGAGAATTAGACAAGATTGATCGCATATATCTGACAGTGAGAAACAAACTAATAACAATAGTAAAAGATTTTTGAGGGGCGGGGGGCATTGGGAGACTGACAATGAGCTCAATCTATGAACAGGATATTTATTCAAACGGTAACCGCAGAGGCATCTTTGTATGGCATGTTGTGTACCATGTACCACGGAATACAAAGCTCCAATCTGTTGCAGATAGACAGAATCTGGTCCAGGAATTTTGCTACTTGTCAGAGTGCCGTGGATGGTGCCTGCAGACTCAGCAGAACTAGGACACACACACGCGCACACACACACACACACACCCAAAACCCACAAATTAATATCCAGATAGTGTGATATGTATTTTTAAACACTGGTGATCAAAAAGCAGGACAAGAAAAACTTTCAAAATCAACAAAGAGTGACATTTTTGCTAAAAACCTGCACTCAACCGCTATGGCAAAATCTTATGTGAGATTTAATTTATTAATAATTAATAATAATTTATTTTTGGACTCTCAAATGAGTTGACAAACGTTTATTTTCACAGGCTGTTTTTAATGAAACTGCCCTGGTTAAATTTAGCAAACTCTAAGGATAATATTTCCCCTTGATGCAGCCTGTCAACCTCTATAAGTGTCAATCAACCTATCTGGATCTATTGTAATGAAAACAAGTAGGTCTGCAAGTAACATTTGTTTTAACTGATTAATATTCAATATACAATGAAATAAAACTGCAAATGTTCCCATCTGAGACACTGGAACCAAAGAATGTTTTGATTTTTGCTTGACAGATTACATAAAGTGGTAAACTGATCAGTCAGTTATGTTGCAGATTAATTTTCTTTTGATCTACCAATTGATAAATTGACTAATTATTTAATTTGAATGCAACAATATTTGGGCAGCAGAAGCATGCAGGTTTTTATTTAAAGGCTAAATAACAGTAATGAGATAAGCACAGGTGGAACTTAAAGTATAGGTAAAGTGCAGGTAGTCTAAAGTATTGATGCTGGCATATTGTGTGGAGCTGCATACATTTAAAATGATAAAACACAAAAGCAGAAATCTTGGCCTAGTGGGAGCACCTCCATGATTCCCCAGACAGACAATCGTATGTGTCAGTGCAGAGTTAGCTGATGGACTCCAAAACTGAGTGGAAAAAACCCATATTAACCAACATACCTTCCATCTATTTCCGCATTCATTGCAGAAGACAAACGTGGTCATTGGCTCATCAGCACTGCGAGTTTGAACCTAAAGACACAGAACAAATATGTTATTACAATATTATACTGAACAAGCAGGACTGCTCAACAGCTGTCTAATGTGAATTACATTATAATCACTGATAATTAACTTAATCAAAGAATACAGGGCACTTATTTGCACATTAGTTATTGAGCATACTGGCACTATCACACACTCTGTTATTGTAATCAAAGGATTTAAGTGATGTACGTAGATTTACAAATGTTCTTTGGTTACTTAGTGGTTATGAGTGGTAAATTAAATTACATCCACCCCATTAACTTTGTGCAGATTTTTCAGAGTAGATGTCAATTTTTGTTAAACTTGCTTCATCATCAACCATAGCATCCAGCTGCCACAATTAAAGCACAGGTGGCCAGGTGCCAATCTTTACCTGTGTGTAGGTGCAGCTCTTCCCCTTGCACTTGCCACAGGTGAATAGATCGGTCTGAGTGCCTCCAGTGGTGGCCATCTGGTGGTCCCTGACAGCCTCTTTGGTCAAATTCTTCCTCATTTCCTTCAGCTCATCACTGGCCATTTCCTACAGAAAACAGCAGAATGCCAATAATGATGCCTTTAAGTAAACTAATTTAAAACTGTTACTGTTGTAACAACAGCAAAACAAACTGTACATAATCATATTGCGGCAACATGGACGTAAAAGACAAAATTTTCCAAATATATATGTTATATGGAATATGTATGTTTCTGATTGTGTGCCATTTCCATAATCTTTAAGACTGAGCCATCAACAGCAACACACCTCTGCAGTCATCTTAGCCATCCGCTCTGGGGTTACACTCCCACATAACACAGTCCTCCTTAAATTAGGGTTCTTCATATCCTTCAGATTTGAGATCCGGCTCCGCACACGATTCTTGTATTTCATGTCTGTGTTCTTAAACTCTTGGAAGATGCGTGATAGCAGGTCAAGGAATTCACTTTCAGCAATGTATTATATAACCTTCATTGTTTAAAAAAAAGGAGCCTAAAACTAAAACAATTATTGGATTAACTGATTAATTGATAACATGATTATTAATCCATCACAATTTTAATAAATGATTAAGCATTTAAGTCACTTATTAAGCAAAAACACTCAACATTCTCACATTTTCCATTCAATGTAAAGGATATATTCCTCGATCTGTGCTCCAAGTTCCTCACAATCAGCACCAATAGCAATATAATCATCTGTAAGGGGGGTGAACAAACACAATGCTAAATACTATGCAAGTAAAGATCATAGTAACCAACCACAAAAAAAACATATGATGTGTTTAGAATTTATTGTTCATTTGATAATAGCAGGATTACCTCCAGTCTGCAAAGCACTGGCCAGCATCTCTCTGCACTTGAGCCTGATAGAATCAGAGGTGCTTGGGGCACGAGGAAAGGTGTTGATTAACGTGTTGGATGCGACTTCAGCAGGTTCGCTCTTGCTGCTGGAGTTACTGCTGGAGCTGCTATGGAAGCGATAAGAAAGGTTAAATCAGATACTGAAGCAAACCACTCTCGTTTTGACAATCAGCACTAACAAATGTATAAAAATATCAGAGCTTTTCTTGTTACCTTTCTTCTTTTGCCTCTGGGCTTCCCTGTGAGGGAGAAACAACTGGTGTCGTTTGCTCTTTCCTTTTCTCATCTGAAGGTTTCTCTCCACCTCCAGGCTCATCTAGAATACAGGTGATAAAAAGTGAGAGTGATACAAGTGAAGGCCAACATTAAAGTTAGTAAAATCAATACTTCTGTTTGCTTGACATCTGAACAGCTCTGCATTTGGAAAAAATAGCCTGCCTCACAGCTTTCCTTTAATATTCCTGTGATATTATGAAATGTTTTTAAGATCTTCCTGATTTCTGTTTAGAGAAAAGTGTCAATCTGGAACTTCTCTCAAGATTATTGTTTTAGCATTTCAGCCTCCACTGATAGTAGATAACTGAAACTGAAAGAAAACATTGAAGAAGGGAAGGCATGCAACTATGGGTTCCTGGTAGGAAGTGAACCAACTATATTGTGATAATATGGTATGCATCTAAACCACTTAGCTACCAGCAGTTCTACCCCTCAGTGTAGAAGTATTGTAGCAGAAAATTTGGGGTAAAAATTGGATAGTCTCTATTCAACCCCAGCATGAATAACGTAGAAGCTAAAATGCAATTTTCACAAAAGCAGCAATTTGGCAGCAAAACATCACTGAAGCAAAGGCAAAGTGACTTTGATGCTGAGGCACTATACTGTCACATCAGGTAGTAATTTTGTGATACTGTTGCCTTTTTAAAATATCTTCACTGATATGTATCGTTCACTTTTTAATCATACGATTTAACGCTGAGGTAATAATAACACCATTTGTAGTAACAACCAAATGAGAATAGGTTAATCTGAGTAAAATCCCAAGCATAACATAAAAGTTTACAATTTCTGCTGCAAAAACCAAACACTGTTAGAGATTATTATATGGCTATTAGGCCTATAGTACACAATCAATAGAAATCCTTCTGTTAAAACTCAAATCCTGTCCAACTGATGTTTGCTATTCGTGTGAATGTCTTCACTGAAATCCTCTTTGAAACTGCCGGCTGGCTCCTGTTCATTTGTTTGTACTGCTAAACAGCTCATTTACTCACAACTCCGTGGGTTGAGAATAGGTGTCAGTAATTTAAGAAACTCCAACGGGGTACGTCTGACAGCTAGTGTACCCAGAGTACAATGTGTTACAATAAGAAAATGATCAAAACTGGCTTGGGCTAAAGATGTTACTAATCTGCTACAAAAAGATGTCTTTAGTGGCTCTGATACAATCATGCAGGACAGCTTGGGACACCGAATATATCATTTTCAGAAAAATGACATTTTACAAAACAAATGTACAGACACTTATGTATAGGTAGACTGGTAAAGTAATAATTACCCAAAAGCTTCTTCCATGATTTGATCAAGGACTTGGCTAGGGATGTCACCTCCTCGTCTGTGCTCTGCTTACGGATGGCATTAACGGACATTCCAATTCTGGTAGACTGTGGAAAGACACTGAGTCAGAGCTTCAGGGTTTGAGCACTACATGTGTTGATGATGAGCCTTGAGAACAAATGAGCAAATCTACCTGAAGCAGCTCCAGAGTCATGGGGACACTGCGCAGCTCCTTCAGTAGGTCCAAAGCCCCAGCCTGCAGAGGGGAAGGGCGTTTAAATGCATTCTGACCCATTTCACGCTGAAACTATAACTACTGCATCAGCATGGTCAAATCACACAAATCTTTCTTTCTTACAGATCTTGGGATTATTCCACAGGAATTGCATGTGATTTATTAATAGTAATAACTGGGGTGTAAGAGAGTTAGACAATATTGATTGTTGACTAGCAATAACTCGTTGAACACTGTAAAAAAGGTCATTTATTTTGTATGCATATTAAATATCACTACCTAAAATAAAACTTTATCAATTAGTAAGGTTAACCAACTGACAAAAACTGAATCTGCAGCTATTCTGACAACTGTTTAAACAGTTAAGCGAATTTCCAAGCCTAAACAGAGAATAAATATAGTTTTAAATATATCAAATTGGATGATTTGTTGCTTTCCTTGGTTTTAAAGTATTTTAAAATGAGTCACTTCAGGTTTCGTGCAGTTACGTCGGACGTAACTGGACATTTAAATATGTCACTTGGGGCTCTGTGAAATTGTAAAAGTCACTTTACGTTGTACTCTTACATTTTAATAGACCAAACGACTAATCAAGAGAATAATCGGGAGATTAAATGATAACGAACATTGTCGTTAGCTTCAGCACCATTATTACATTAGTTTACCTGTGGTATATTTAACATTCAAGCGCACCAGCTGCTTAGCCTCTTGAAAAATCCAAAACACGACTTAAACTTAGAAGATCACATAATAATTTTATTTTAAATTGTGATACCTCACCACTTAATTTCAGTTACCTTAAAATGACCGCATCCAACAAAGCTAGCAAAGACTGGATGGCTGCTATGTGGCTAACTGCTAGCAACACAGAGCTGCCGCTAACATTAACAGACTTGAAAGCTAGCTGTTCCCGGTTAGCCTTAGCCATAACTACAGGTATACTGCCTGTGGCGCGTATACTGTAAGGTGACGGTGCTGTTTACGGTTGGAAAAAATACTCTTTTAAAATGACGCACTGGTGCAGAACTGGCTAGAGGGTCAATTAGCTAGACAGTCGGCAGCTAACCGCATCACAGCCCATTAGCGCCGACTTTAGCCTCACATCGGCTGAGCAGGTAAACATTCATTCTTCTGTGGCGGCTCACCCCGTTTTTCTTCTGCGCCATTTTATCCATCTTCTTTGCAATTCTGATGATCTCCTCTTCCTCCTTTTTGCCCATGTTGACCGATGTGATGGAATCCAAAACTAAAAACGAATAGGGAAACACAGTTTGCGACAAAGACCACGCCACTGAAGCGAAAGGAGCGGAGGCGTCTACCAGGCGGACCGGGACCGCACACACTACTGACCCGCCGCTGTGTAGCAGACCTGGCTAGTTGATGCCGGATAAGTTCAGGGGGAGTTAATCGAAACGGAAGCCAAGATTCCTCTTGAAACTGTCAGAGCAGTAAGAGTTTATCTCTCAGTACTGCGATCAGAAAGGGCACACATTTTTATGAACACCTAAATATAACTTTGTTTTCTCTCGCTCTGCACAAACGTCTGTCCTCCGGCAATCATAACAAAGCCTGCATTCGGGCAATATCACTACCTGTCGATAGATGGCGCCAACGTGCCACAAGCATCTCTGCTTGGGGTCAACAATAGACTCAGATTGTTCTCAGTTCCCAGATGTAATAATTTACTTTTATTTTATGGTTATTCGTTCCCAATTTTCCTTTTCCCCTGTAGAGCTGAAACGATCAGTCAATTAATTGATTAGCTGACTGACTGAAAATTTATTCGGGACTATTTTGATAGTATATTAATGGGTTCAGTTTTTTTTTTTTCCAACGAAAAAATCTCAAATGTGAATCTTTTAAAGCACTATTCTTAGTCTGCTGTGAATTTCTTTGACTTTTGGCCTGTTGATTTGGAAAAAAATAAAATAGCAATCTCAAGACTTGTGACATTTTTTAAAAAACTATTTTCTGGTTATAGACTAACCAACCAAAAACAGTTAAAAAAAAAAAAATACATATTTAGATTTTTGCCAGAACACTGACAGTGTCACTACCAGTTTGGGGCTGTTGACATTTTCCTCCTAATATAAGTCATTAGCAAGTATCTATAAAAATATTAGTTTTGGTATCAATGTATTATTCATGATTATTCATTCAATACCTTTGGTTGGACTCTGGCTTTTGATCAAGGCATGACTGTGATGAAGATGAAATCTGTGACCTTTGAGTAACAGGATCTGGGCTCTGATGATGGCACACACTTGATCTTATATTGCATTTATGTTGCACTGATTGACTCGCTAATTTGGATCTTGCTAATCCAAACAGATCAGCATGTGACATTCCCACCTAGTGGTTGAAGGTTAAGCAATCACTGCAAATAGCTTGAATTATTTATAGGGGAAAAATGTACTATGCTGTTAATTAAACTACCTATATATATACATGTCAGTTACTGTGACCAAGTGCATATTATTTTTCACCAGTTTACCAAAACTAGAGGCAAAAGTATTAATGAAGCTTATTTAATTTTTACTCACACTTTGAACAAATACTGTAATTTCCTCACTTGCACTCTGTGTGACCTACACAGGCCCTTCCTTCAATCCCCCCAGAAGCCAAGTGTTCATCTTCCAAGACACTACACGTGCTAGTGGGAGGTATTAGCAGCTTTTACTCAGTCAGGGGAAGTTGGTAATTGGCCCACTGTCTGGTAACTGCCGTGTAGCGACACAGCTATCACCCCTTGATGCACGTAGATCATTAACCACAGTTAGAATGCCACAATTCAAGTTTTTGTCTACTGCACTGTACAAACTTTTGGATATTCTGTGTTAGCTGTTCAAGTTTGGATACAACGCTGCAGAGAATCCAACATTAGGATTATATTTCTTAGTAATAACATGCAGCATGAAAATCAACAAGAACAAATACTGATACCCTGTCCTGAAATCTGATGGTGGATTTCAAATACCTGCTGTGAGGTAAAAGTGCTTTCTAAAGACCTTATTCTGCCTCATGCTGTCAGCAAGTGCGCAAAATCTTTAACCTAATCCCTATTAGGCCAAGACTTCTCAAATCTGATTATGCAGGCTGCTTGCAAATTACAAATAGTCCAAGCCACCTGTGGTATCTGTTTGGAGCGGTAAAGATTCACTAATATCATTTGACCTGTACAGTTCATATACCTTCATGAACTTGTACCACCCCCTTCCTCATTTACATTTACTCACTAATTCTTGTATTCATTAAGCTCTTACTGTACCCATTCAGTCATTCAGTCAGTTACTTTCTCACTTTTTCTCTTAGAGCAAATGACAAGAGAGAAATTTATGGCTGATGAGGCAGAGAGGACTTTTGCAACATTTTATTTTCAGTGAGATTTCCTATGAGATACATAAACAATAAGGCAAATATAAGAGTTGAACAAATAAAATTATAGTCCCCACTCCTTCAGGAAAACATCATGCCAACAATTTTCTAAATCACATATTGATTTAAGGTACACATTTGCAGTCTGCTGTGGTGCAGTTCCTCTGCGTTTTCTTTGTTGATATGCTGATTAAGTGTAAGCAAAGATTAAGCAAATTGGCCATGATGTTGCATGTCCCAAAATAGCCCTCGACTGCTGCTGAGAGGCTTTGACCAGTGCTCGGAGGAATAACGGATGCACACTTTCTGTTGTTTTAGCCGTTATAATTAAGGTGACATGTGAGAAATACGGTAAGCCTTTTTAATTACAACTTGGTTGACATGTTTGTTGGCCAGTCTGTTATTTTCAACATTACCTACAGGGTGTATTTCATCTAGTTAGTTGATATGTTTCAGGTGTGTATGGCCTTTGTCTAAGACTATGCCTACACCTAGTTAGACTTGTTCACAGTACTGTAAGTGAGTAACTATTTTCACTATAATGAAGCTGAATCTGTCATGGGACTGGCTATGTTCTGTTTAAGGTCTCTTTGCTGTAGATTAATAAACAACTTCTGAAACCTCTTTAATAGGCTAAAACACAGAGGCTCTGTGGTCTAACACAAGGTGGTATCATTTAATGTACAAATTATGCTCTTTTCTACCATGCTGAATTTAGGTCTACTGATATTATGCAACTATAATATTGTTTGTTTATTATTACATTAATATAAACCTACAAAATACATTATGTAAAATATTACATGGAAAACTCTATGTATGTCTAACAGCTCAGGAATATTAATGTGCATTCAATCATTTAATTTGAAATATACTGTCCGATATATCAGTGTAATTTGACCATGACAGCATTTCTTCAGTAAAAGTTTAATGGTGTTTAGCTGCCTCATGCATATTTCTAGTCAACTTAATTTCTATGACACATAAAAATTATATGCTGATCACTGCTAAAAGTGTTGTTTTGAGTGTTCATGTGGGCTCTCCATTTTGAGATGAGGACTGAAAAATCATGCAAAACACCAATTTGTCTCTCATTAAAAACTTGACATTTTAGTCAATGTGGTTTTCAAACCATAATCACAACAAGACAAACAGCAGACACAACTCGCACTAAAAATGATAGTTTAGGGCCATTTCATTTGATTCTCTGTCACATCCCACATTCTTAAAGACCAAAAATCATACGCAAAGAGAGTACAGTCTTTAATATGGGATATCTTGTCACTAAATGTTAACAGCTGTTTTACATAGAGCCTGTTAAAGAGTCTACTGAAACCCAGTGTGTTGTGAGATTTCAGTTGTTCCTCTGGTTACAAGTGATAGAATTTTCAAATGATGTACTTTATCGAACTGCTGGAAATACAGAGTTTTATATATATATGTGGTTCTATACAAGTGTCCAGAATAAAAGCAACCTCATTTTCAAGGTCAAAACCACAACTTAACACGTGAATCCTAAATAAAAACATACACTCAACACAAACTCTGTCTTTTGAGTATCTAACACTCATCACCTGCAGGTTTGAAAGGTGGCAGTTTGTAGTTTCCTCACTGATGGAGGACAAGGGCTGTGGTCATTTTGAAAACAGTCATTTATAGTGGCTCAAAATATATGGATGCACAGTGTGTAAGTATCATTTTGAACTGCTGTAACAATGCTCTCCCTCTCTTTACTTTCTTTCTAGCTACCTCCACACAAAATGAGCAACACACCTATCCAGGACCCGGGTGCCCAGGGACTGTCCTCAGGCAGTGGGCAGACATTACCCTCCCGACCCTTACAGCCCACCTCTGATCCCTCAGCTTCAAAACGAGTATGTTTCTACAAAAGCGGAGACTATAAATTTAGCGGGCATCGCATGGTCATCAATGCCCGCACCTTCAAGACATTTGATGCTCTGCTGGATGTTTTATCCAAGAAAGTGCCTCTGCCATTTGGAGTGAGGACCATCACCACACCTCGAGGGATCCACCTTGTTAAGGGTCTGGATGACTTACAGGATGGGGGATCTTATGTGTGTTCTGATCAGAAACGGGTGAAACCGTTAAACCTGGATGAAGTGAACCGACGGCAGGTACCGTGGAATACAACCAGACCCCTCAGTGCAGGACGACGAAGGCGTCAAGGACCCCAGTTCAGTCAGTTTGGCAGAAGGAACAATGTCGCCAACCGGCCAGCAAAGGTCACAGAGAGGGTGGCAGTACGGACACCAAAGAAACTTGTGGTCATCAAAAACAGGGATCCCACTGTTAAACGCACAATTGTGCTGCAGAGAAGAACAGCACCAACATTTGATGCTTTGCTGGATTACCTTTCTCAGATCCTGCAGTTCCCAGTACTGAAACTCTACTCTACAGATGGCAGAAGAGTAAGTGTTTGGTAAACTAAAAACGGGAATGATGGTTGATCAAAGTCAGTTTTAAGTAACTCCTGAAATTATTATAATCAGCAGGTACCCTTGTGGAATGGATGAAGCGTTTAAAGTAAATAAATTAATTCCTTTATAGTTCCTTTTCACAGTGAAAAGGAAGCTAGAACATTTGTTGCTTCAGGAAAATATAACAACTACCAACTGAAACAATATGTGAGAGGGGTATCAGTTTTTATTATTAAATCATATCCTTTAGATTTGATTGGATTGTTCAAAGTTGCTGTGTCTTAATGAATACTGCTCAACTGGGAGATGTAGAGTTTTTTCTGACCAAAATCCAAAACACACAACTTTTTGTATTTTGCTGTGCTAGCTAGCATTAAGTGCTGTTTTAAACTATTGGTTAGTCATCCATCACCTAGTTCCTAGTTCAAGGTGAGTCAAAAATATTCAAATAGAATAGAAAAAAAAAAAAAAAAAGTTATTATATGTTATTATAATTATGTCTTGCAGGAAGAGAAATTAGTGGAATTTTGATATAAAACTGCTCAAAAATGACAGGATTAGAACTTGGAAAACAAATACATAAATATTCAATATTCATTTAACTGTATTTTTTTCACTTTTTTTTGTATTTCAAAATGTTGAAATGTTTTGGTGACTTTTCAATTACCACCATGGGATGTGACTACTTGGCTCCATGGTTTTGGTCCTTGAATATACATAAGTATGTAAGGATACTTAAGGCTATGCTAAGCCAAGGTGTATCTGCCATATCTTCAGTCACTTTTTTGAGTTTGACAGGTCCTTCTTAATCCTGGAAACAGCAGCTGGCAAATCTCAGGTCGTCTCCAGGTCTACTAACCCATTTGCTCCAGAGCTTTTAACTGTATCACATGGTCCTAGCCAGCAGATGGATTTTGCCCTGTTGTCACGCAATTGTAAATGCTCAAACTTTCCATTATTCTGAGGACTTTAAGGATTCCTCATCTATGTTGGGTCAGCGGTTAACAGTTCTGATTCAAGGCCTCAAGATTTTTAGAATCTTTGTTTGACATGGAAACTATATGCATGTGCAGAAAAATATACAACTAAAATAAATAAGTCCTCTGTGGTTTATTTTCACTGTAACTCATAAATATCTCTGGGATTAAGAATCAGGACTTTTACCCTGTTACTGTACATGCTATAAGTATTCCAAGAAGTGCTAAGAGGTGCTATCAAAATCTCTACCCCCCAGTGAGTTATCACTCTGTAATCCCACGTGTCCTTTAGCAATCACAACAAGCTCCTTATTAAAGGTCATGAGGGTGGAGAACCTAGAAATGCAGAACTGCTGCTGATCTGTGATGTCTGGACGGTGTTGTACTAATGTGGGAAAAAGAAATGGGATCAACTTGCCAGTGATAATGCAAACTGAATGTTATCAAGAGCTCAGGTACAAAGGATGTCTTGCAGTGGTTGCATATAAAGCATGTGGCCAGTTCAGAGTAACTGCTGTTTCCATTAAATAGATAGTTGTTTTCTCAGACTTTGACTAACATGTCAAACTTGTTTCTCATCTTCTTTCAGGTTGATGGGCTCGCTGCACTTATCTTGTGCTCTGGAGTTGTTGTGGCAGCGGGAAACGAACCATTCAGATTAGGAAACTACACTTTTCACACAACGGGACAGATGGCACAGGCCATATACATGGAAACTGTGGAGCCATCTATGCTGCAGCCCAGAGCTCGTAAGTTTTAATAAGTTTTACGGGTGTACACTTTCTAGTGAAAAGAAAAAGTATAAAGTATATAAAGAAAGTATAATTCCATCACTTCTGTTCATCTATAATGATCCTAAAGCATTTGTGAAATTCAGTAATTTTTCGCTGTTAGGTTTACTCAGGTATTACTAATGATATCTATCCACTGCAGGTAGTTTTAGTTTCATCTGCCTTGGTTTTGAGATGTGTAGTTTTCCGTCGTGACACCAGCACAATGTAACTGACACTGCAAAGGAACGGCTCCACAGTTCGCTTTCTTGCTAAGAGTCAGACAAGGAGATCAGTAGGCTACCACTTTCATGTCTGTACACTAAGCATGAGGTTAGAGCCAGGAAACGATTAGCGTAGCTTAGAGTAAAGACTTGAAACAGGGGAAGCTAGCCTGGCTCTGTCCAGAGGTACTCTGGTTAGCTGTTTCTCTCTAACTCTAACTTATTTGGCTGCTGACTGTAGCTTCATCTTTAACAAACAGATATAAGTGTGGTATTGATCTTCTCATCTAATTCTCAGCTTGAAAGCAAGTGTATAGTGTATTTCCTAAAATGTCCAACTATTCCTTTATACATTTATATCCCCACCAAACTAATAAGAATACTACTATTAATATGCTTTTATTTCCTAAAATATATTTTTATTCTCTCACTCTCTGTTTTCCCCTTCTTTTACAAACACCTGTATTTTCATCAAACACCTCCAACCAAAGAGAACAACAAATCTTTCTCAAGTGGAAGAGGCTCAAGAAACTTCTCCTTATCATCAGAGCGATATATTGTCAACCAGATAAACACGTCTCGAAATGGAAGCATGAACAGCCACCTGCATCACCACAATGCATCATTTGAGACAGAAGTCAACCAGCATCACTCATCCATGGAGACATGTGGAACTGGGAGGGTAGATGATGAGCATCCTACTTGCATTGTACCTCAGGATGACGACATTGAAAAGTCTTTCCGTGTGAACCAAGATGGCAGCATGACTGTAGAAATGAAAGTGCGTCTTACCATTAAAGAAGAGGAGATGCTCCACTGGACAACCACACTCAGCCGCTCCAGCCTTAGCAAGAGGACAGTTTGTGCCTCGATTTCTGAGTCGGGCAACAGCTCACCTGACTCAAACAATGCTGTTGCTAAAGACTCTTCTAGCATCAGTGAAGATGAAACTAAAGAGGAAAACCATCCCTCTGGAGCTGGAAAGGGCGTCGGCTTCAATGACCATCAAGTATATGAGGGCTACACTTCAGCAGCTTTGGGAAAAACAAAAACAAGTTTCAAACGCACTCCTACACCAGGTCCTCGGCACGTTAAGAAGAACGCGTCGGTTGAGAGCGTGAAGATGGTGACCGAGTCAGGAGTTCAAGAGAGCACCCTGGGACATTATTCCTACATGGAGAAGACTGCAGATGGTGAGACAACTGAAGGATACTGTGTTGTCAGACACAGCAGCAGCAGCAGCCGACCAATCCCAAAGCCCCGGAAAACGGCGTCTGCAGGAGCGAGCAACCAAGGCTCCCACTCCTCCATCAGGTCATCAGGAGTAGCTGAGGTTCTTCAGATACAGAATAATGGAATGGAGGTTACAGAAACTGTGATGCATATATATGAAAGTCTAGGCTGCTACGACAACTATTTTGCAAATGAGGAATACAGCGCAGACAGCGTACCTTTGCATGGTAGCAAACCATCCACTGAGTCGGGGGCACGTTCATCCAGCAACGACTGTGATATAGATTCTAGCTGGCAGCCACCCACTGCTGACCCACTACAAAGACAGAGAGAGGAGATGTTATCATTGTCATCAGAGCCAATTTCTCCAATACACGAGACTAAGAACAATCTGTCTTCAGTGAGTGAGAATGACACTCAAACAGCAACAATCTCCCAAACTGAGGAGACAGTAAAAAAGAACAAAACTCATAAAAGTGAGAAGAATAAAATGATTAAACCTGCTAGGAATCACAGGAGTTCAACTTCAACAAGCAGCTCAGATAAAAAGCTAAAGGAAAGCATGATATGCCCCTCAAAAAGCAGCAAACATTCATCTACTGAGAAGCTCAGCAGCAATGCCAGTGCAGGTAAAAAGAGTGAGAGTTCATCAGAAAGTGCTAAAAGTGGCCAAAAAAGTAAAGGAGCAGAAAATAAAGCAGAAAAGCTTCAGTCCAAGAAATCAATTAAAAATGAAAAAACATCTAGGAAGGACACAGCCTTATTAGTTAGCACAGAAAAATTGAAAAGCACCCCACCTAAGAGACAGAGCATGAATAAAGTGGCTGCTAAAGACAATGGCCATAATGTAAATACTCCAACTGGAAGACCTCAAATGAAAAAGAACATGTCAGATATTTTACAACCAAAAAAATCACTAGTGCCAGGCAAAAAGACAGTGAACAAACCTAAATCCATGATCGAAAACAGAATATCATCACCTAAAAAATCTTTAGAGTTAAGTGAAAGTGTTTCAATGCCTTCCCTGAATCCTACGCCCTCAGAAATCCACCAATATGTTGAGAACTGGTTGGAGAAAGTCACCCAAGACCAGGTGCCATACATGGAGGCCATCCTAGATGAATCACAGCCTCCATCAAAGGTTGTGTTTCAGATAGGTGGCGATTCTGAATCAGATGAAAAGAATGAATGTGAGACTAATTTAGATGAACATTACCCATTGTCTGGTGATGCTGTCAAGAAATCTGCTTCTTGTCTATCAGTTCCTCTTTACCATGAAGGGCCACAAACATCTTCGGTGTACAATGAACAAAAAACAAGAGGTTTATGCGTTTCAATGCCAAGTGTCAGGGTGGATCCTGTACAACAGGAGAATATACTGAGGTCACATAAATCTGCAGAGGCCATCGGTCCAGATGACAGTGAATCAGCTTCATCTGCTTCCAACATTTTAAATCCCAAAGCAAGGATAAAACCCGCCCTGCGACAACTTTGCTCTTCTATTCAGTGCATCAGAAGGGAGTCTGACACCAACACAACATCCAATCTCGAGAAGTCCAACAGCCTTCCCGACTTCTCAACACAAGTAGCTTCAGTGTTTGGCTCATCATGCAAAGCATTTCTGTCATTCTTGTCTGTGATGACCCTGAGAGATAGCCTAACAGGCTCTATGCTAGGGGAGGGTAGCCAATCAAGAAGCGCCTCAGAGGCCATGCTAATGATGGAATCCCTGCAGAAAATTTCGTCCATTGAGGACGAGGAAGAGCAGAGGGCAAGTCTGACAGATCTGCACAGCAGAGCGTCTTCTCAATTTAGAGAACGTTGGAAGGATTTCCAGATTTTGAGGGAAAGGCTTGAAAGTGAACCACTTTCTCCCAAAGTTTCAGAAACTGAGTTTGCCCTGGATGTTGTCTCTGAAGGAGGCGATGTATTTGAGGATCAGCATCTGCATATTGATGAGCTGATGGAGGAGCTGAACATGCCACAAGACCTCCGAGCAGAGATTTCTTCAACAATCCAACAAGCTAGAGGTTTCTACCCTGTGGAAGAGAGCACTTTTGTAGAAACTGAAAGAAACCAGTCTGATTCAGAGGAAGATGTGGAAAAATTTGTTGACGAATGCAATGACGAAACAAAACAATCAACAGATCCTGAGACTACCTGCACAGTTGAGGACATCGCTGAAAAAAAACAGGACAATGATGATGGAGATATAGGCGACTTAAATAAAATGCAATCCATGCATTCTGAACAGTCAAAGATAATGGGTGAGCCAGAGCATGAACCTGGTGAAATTCAGGAAACAGGCCTTGATGTGAAAGATTCAGAATTGTCACAGACAGAGGGAGATGAGGTCCTGAAAGTAGATGAAAATGAGATGGAAGAAAATGAAGATGAAAACCAGGTAGAGGGGGTAGAAGAGGATAGGGAGGAGGAGAACGACAGAGAGAATGTAGAAACAAAGGAGATAAATGATAGTGCTGAAGAGCTTGAAAATATAGAAAAGGAAAGGGAGGAAGAAACAGGGACGGCAGCGAAGGAAGATGATGAGGGGCAGGATGACTGGGAAGCAGAGAAAGGAAGTGTCGAGGAATGTGTTGAGAAAGTAGAGGAAGGGACAGAGGAGGAGATGACAGGAAGTGAGGAGGAGGATAAATTAGAAGGAGAGAGAGAAGTGGTTGAGGAGACAGATCAAGAGGCAAGAGAGGACGACAGTGCTGAAGAAACAGATGAGAGAGAGGGTGCTGAGCAGACAGAGATGGAAGAGAGGGAGAAAGATGAGGTTGAAGAAGAAGCACATGTGGAAGAAAAGGGAGAGGAGGGTCGCAGTGATGAAAAGCAAGTAGAGGAGACTGAAGTAGAAGCAGATGAGGCTGTTGAGGAGACAGATGAAAATGTTATTGAAGAGCAGAAGGAAGAGGAGGAGGAAGAGGAGGAGGAGGAGAAGGAAGAGGGAGCGGTTAATGAAAACGATGTGGAGGAGGTAACTGAGGAGATGGGGGAAGAAGAGGAGGTAGAAAACCTCACTGAGAAGGATGTAGAAGAAGAAGCAGAGGAAGCTGCTGAGGAAACAGATGAGGAAGAGGAGGTGGAAGACGTCATTGATGAGGTGGGCAAGAAGGAAGAAGGAGTGGATGTGATTAGTGAGAAAGATGTAGAAGAAGGAGCAGAGGAAGTTATTGAGGAGACAGATGAGGAAGAGGAAGTAGAAAACATAATTGATGAGGTGGAGGAGAAAGAAGATGAAGAAGAAGTGGATGTGGTTAGTGAGAAAGATGTAGAAGAAGGAGCAGAGGAGGTTATTGAGGAGACAGATGAGGAAGAAGAAAAATATGTAACTGAAAAAAATGTAACTGGAGATGCAGATGAGGAGGAAGAGGAAGAAGACATGGATGTTACTGCAGAAAGAGATGAGGAAGAGGACAAAATGGTAGTGGAAAACAGTGAGGAGGAAGCGGACGATGGTGAGGCTGAGGAAAAAAATACAGAAGCTAGGGTGATCACAGATGAGGGGGAGGAGGAAGAAGAAGAAGAAACTGCCAAGGATACAGAAGAAGAAGAAAAGTGTGATGAAGGGAGTAGCAAAGAGCTTGAGGAAATAGAAAGTCTGGAGGAAGAGTCAATTGCAGATAAACAAGTAGAGGAGATGGAGATTGAAGAAAATATGAAAGCAAGGCAGACATCAGCTGAAGAGGAGAGGGAGGATGATGAAGAAAATGAGTTGAATGAGGGATTTGACCAGGTGGAGGAACAAGAATCAAAAGATGAGGCTGAAGAAGGAAATGTTATTGAACATGCTGACAGTTCTGCTGATGATAATGACTGTAAAAACCTGCTAGAAGAGGCCTCCTATTTGCAGCAGCACGATAGCAGTCACGAAGAAGCAAATGCAGAACCTAACAGTGAATCACCAACCAAATATTCATTTGAGGGTCAGTGTGAGTACGATAAAGGTAACGGAACAGAAACTGTTGTTGAACCTGAAACAGACGAGGAAGGGGAGCACCACGAGGAAAGAAGAATCAGCATACCGCATCCAGTGGAAATATCACAGGAGTTACTTGACTTTGTTAACTCTGCCCTACAGTCCTCTTCACTTATATTCACATACGACGCTCGGGGGAATGTTAGGATAGAGCCGGATAATGTCCGAGTTGTACAAACTAAGCAAACGGTAATTCCAAAACGTAGAAAGGATAGTTCGTATGGCTTAAAATGTCTCCCGAGCCCGAGCACCTCTGATTTATCTGATTACAGACCAGAAACTTCAGAGAGCGGTGGATATAAAAGTCAGGAATCTGTAGATATTGTCACAGAGAGTGGAGAAGAGGCTTCAGATAGACCTTTTCCAGTCTGCAGACATCAGACTGATATTCCTAATGGGAGAACAAATGTGGAGCGAGTTAAGTCCAAACTGTCTCTTGCAAGTAGTTCAGAGCTCTTGCAAAATTCCAGATTGAAAAGTGCAGAGAGTTTCTCTTCCAATAATTCAGGCACTAAAGTCTCAAGGGAGGATCTGTCTTATTTCAGTGCTGCAAGCTCATTAAGGGCTGAAGTGGCACCAGAGGCTGCTCAGTACACTTCTTTCACCTCAGAAAAGGACACAGCTGATGGGGTTTTGATTGATCAAGGAAGGTGGCTGCTGAAGGAGAACCACCTCATAAGAAAATCTCCTCCAGTCTCTCTGGGAATGTATGGTGATGCGGATAGCACCTCCATTGATACAGGTCAGGAGAACACTAGTGAGGACTCACCGCCTCATTATAAAACCCAGCACAACCCCCTTGCTGCCATATCCTCATCAGAACTTGAGGAACTAGCGAAGCCTCAAACTCCAAAGTGCACCTATTACAACATGCCTCACGGAAGTGATTCCGACCCCTTTTTGGACGACTCCAGTGTCCAAAGTGAGAAAAAGGATACAAGCAGTGTCAAAGGGAGAGGCTTCAGGGTGTCACCTACTATTGATACAACCAAAACCTGGTCAAATAAAAACGGCAGTCTGTCTTCATTTGCATCAGTTGAATTTAAAATGCCAGACAGGAAAGTGCATCCTGAGGGGGAGCCCTCTGCTGTGACACAGCCAAGAAGGACATCTAGTGGAGGAGGGAGTGTACTGCAAGCACAAGACTCAATCGACACCCTGCGAGCAAGATGTGGACAATACTGTCCCATACTATGAAAGCAGGACATTATGTGAAATAGAAATATTCACACATGCTGGTCCAAGGTGTGGTATTATACTTGGCTATGATTATGTTGTTGTAATACTGCTAGAAATGTTTCTAAAGCCATCACATTATCTTAAACATGAACTTTTATGCAGGCCCACCAGACTTACAGACATGTGGCAACTGAAGAGAGTTGTGCCTCTTATTTAAGTTTCAACATAGTCAAAAATGTACGTTTACAGACTTTAATTTTGTTTTTATGGTTGTGAATGATGAGATCTATAATCAAAAATGGAATTTAACATCAACAAGTAAGAACATTTCTTTTTTTACTGATTCAGTGCTCACTGTACATAACTATAACATCTGTTATTACAAATACTACAAATCATCAATTTTTTATTGAATACAATGCAACATGTCAAAGAACATTTCATTTTATTGTTTGTTTGGATTCTTCCTGAATGTGCAATGCACTTTCTGTGATTATTATTTTGTAATCAGCCCTGGATACTCTAATATCACATCGCTACTTTGCAAGATTATGTCACTTGGCAACTTGAAAAGAAATTAAAACTGATTAACCTGGGAAAACAAAATCCATAAATTAATTAAAAGGCAGCTCCTGGTAAACAGTTTTTGGCTCTAAGAAAATGTTCAATATTCAATAAACCCTGTTTATTGTTTTTTAATTGTATAGATGTTGTTTGTAGTTGGGAGACTTGCATGAGACAGATTGAAAAAAAAAAAAAAATTTAATAACAATGTGCCATGACAATGTGAAAATAGTTTGCTCATAGGGATGACAGAGAATTATCACCTGAATCTGCAGCTAACCTCAGCTGTACAGAGCTTTATAGTGAGCTTCAGCCCATTGTTGAGCTGTCACATCCACAACTTTACTGTTCTGGTTCACTCTCAGGGCTCTCATAGCGATGTTTTCGGCAGCGGTTTTCAGTGAAGAAGCTCTAAAACACCTGCTCCACACAACCTGCTCAACACCGAGTACCAGACAGACACTAGCTAGCTAAAGAACTAGTGTTTGAAAAACCCTGAAAGCTGTTAAAAATCCACTTACCAGTGTTTTTCCAGTGTCCTCACAGAGGCCTCAACCTGTCTGGAAGAAAAAAAAAAAAGTCTGCTCAATGATTAACATTTTTTTTCAACCTAAATCCCAAGTTGCAACTCACTCTTGTCAATCAAAACAAACATGGCACCCTGCTAGCCACTGATAGCGGATGCACAAATTTTGGAAGGTTAAAAATAAAATTTCAAATTTTGAAGAGGGATATTTTTTTTCTTCCGGATGGTTTGAAGAGTCTTACGGGAATCTGAAAATATTGTCAAACCAACAGCCACTGCACATTACTGCAGAAACAAACAATTTTATAAACATAATACAGTTTTCTTTTTGCATTTTTCTTAAAGCAGTGTTTCCTTTCACACACACAAATAAATAAACAAATAAAAAATACAGGGGAATAGAATACAGATAAAATTACAACTATATTTAGGGTTGAGATGTAAACTGGTAAAAATAATCCCATTTATAAGGCTTGCCTTGAAGCATCTCTGGTCCATGGTGACATTTGACTTTCATAAGATTATTAACTAAGTGAGGCATGTGAATTCTGAATGAGCCTTAGGCTTATAATATCCCGTTTATTCTTGGAACTAGAATACAAGAGTGCCAGAATCATGACTCATCAGGGGATTTCTGTAAAATCTCTTAAAACAACAATGCAGATTTATCAAAAAAGACAATTTATTTTGTTGTTATTCTAATTTTTGAAACAAAGGCCTTCAGTTACGGTATGAATAGATAATACAGGTGTGGATATAAATAATATTTCTTTTTATTCTTCACACTTGAAGTGTCTGTCTCACTCTGGTCCTCTCATCTTCAGGCAGGAGAAAGTGTCATCTGCAGCTGTCAGTCGGTTTGGGTGATGCTCCCTGATGCAGTCAGGCATATGCAAGTGACACTTGTGATGTGATGGTCACTGACAGACTGGCTTGAAATATGTGTGACCAGGGGATATTATCCTTGAAATAAGTATGACCAAATGACAGCAGGTGTTTATTTGGAAGGGAATAATTAATTCGGACAATTTTATGCTATATATTTGGTGAATTATACATGTTGGTTTTATATTAATGCAAAGGGGAAAATGCAGGGATGTTTTTCTCTCAACTGGAAGCTCAAACTAGAGTGTGAGGGGTGTTTCCCGTCCCCTGTCCCTGACCCAATCTCTTCCAGCAGATACACACACACATGCACAAAGAGAGACAAAGAAAAGAGTGAGACAGAGAGAGCGAGAGTGAGAGAGCGAGGTCTTTACAAAGTGACCATTCTGGATACTTTCCAAGGGTTTTGTCAGTCACTATGGAGATTTGGAAAATAGCCCCTGCAGTTTAATTCCTCTGTTGTTATAATGGTTGAAAGGTATCCATTGGAAGCCCCATTCCCCGAAATGAGCGCCCATCCTTACCCTGCTCATTTTGCTGATGACTGACAGAAAAGGTGCTTAAGTTCCAGCATTCGCAAGAAAAAAAAACATTACAGAAAAGAGAAAAAAAGAGTCAGAAAAGAAAAAAACCCTCATGGTAACCAGTTACAGAAGAAGCATCAAGATCCTTTTTCTTAAATAAAAGTAATGATACAGTACAAATATAAAAGTACTGATGTAAGTATTGTCAGCAAAAAAAAAAGTATCCAGAGTAAAAGTACTTGTTAGATTGTTAGTTCTGATGCATCAGTGCACGTGGGACATGTGGTTGGGTGGTATAAATAATATTGACTTCTGTATAGTTTGGTTGTTCAATTTAGTGATTCCCAACCAATGAGTTCAATGGATCACAAAATAAACCTGAGGGGTTGTGAGATGTTAATGGGGTAAAAAAGAAGAAAAAATTTCTGATACATAAATCTGTGTTCATGTTTTGGAGCTGGGACTGATTCTTTGCTTTATTGTAAAGTGTTTCATTTTTATTTCTTCGTTGGGCTTTGAAAAATCATTTAAATGAAGCCAGAGAAGATTAAAGGGCAAATGTGTCTTCTGTGAAAACTGCTACAACTCACACACATTTGAAACAAGACAAGGGGCTCCAACTAGACACAAGCCAAAAAGGTTGGGGGCCACTGGTTTAATGTTTAACAATCTATTATGTTTCATAAGCTCATCATGTGTTTTTTTATATAAAATCTTCAAAAAAGAAAAAGAAAAAGTACATTATGTAATTCCAGCTGTCAGATAAATTAGTGAAGCAGAAGTTTAAAGGAGCAGAAAATGGAAACACTGAAGTAACGTACAACTATCTCATGCAGACTTGACAAAAGCACACTGGGCTCCCCTGACATGGAATTACAGCCTTTCTTTTTACCTTTAGATTTACTTCAGTCTGATCTCCCTGCACTCACTGGGGTGCTGCAAGCACATTGTTCTTCAACTCTCCCATAACTAAATCTGCCATGTCATGACCCACAAAGAAGTCCAGCAATTTATCACAGCAAAATCATGAAAGAGCAAAACAGTAAACCTCACTCGATGTAGGATGGAGATACGTTGTTATAAACTGCTCTCCACAAACACTAATTTCTGCAATGAAATGCATCATTAAATTCCTGTGTGAGTTCATCTGTGTGAACAGGGCAGCCCCTGAATCCGTCTCTGTCTGGTTTTCAGCTTTGGCCAATAATGTTGGGGACGATTGCTATGGCTACTGGGCGCGCGGGTCGGTGATTCACCATCATGGGAGACAAAACAAAAGATGCCTTTTTGCTGCCCAGCGCCTGCGGTTTTGAAGCGATGACACCCAGAAACAGGATTTAACTTATCTGACTGTCTCTGACTAATGTGGAGGCTTATTTGATTCTTGTTCTACAATCTTTTTAATTAGCTCCCCTGCAGCGCAGTTGCTTTGGAGAAAACAGGAACCTCAGCAACAAAAATAAAAAGACCTAATGAAAAATTCTAAACATTGCAAAGAATGGGAGCTATTTGGCCCAAACCGTGGCACTGGCAAACACCGGGCTACAAACAATAATTACGGCCTACTGTCTGCATTCTGTTGCTGCAGTTAGGTGACAGATCAGCAATACACAATCCCTGCTCTGTCTGTGACAATCCCGGCCTCCTCTGTCTGTCTCTGTGGCCAACACTGGCAGAGTGGGCTCATAATGGGCCTGGGAGCAGGAATTTTCATGGCCCCCACCCCTGCCTGTACGTGAATTTCTATTGCTGGTTTTGGTGATGAGGTGCCACTGTTTACTCATACTGTGGCCCCTGTGTGGGCTCTCTGTCACCACAAGCCTTTTTTTTTTAAGCTTTAGTGCTTGTGTTTATCTGACCATTGTATACAATAACATACAAAATTAAACCATTTTCTGAATTGTGAGTACTTTAACTTTCGATACTTCACCCATCAGTACCATTTAATAAATAATAAATTCAATTTGAATAAAGAAAAGTATTTTCAATGTAATGTAATCTTGTAATGTAATCTTACTTTTCACTCATCCTAGCCAGTGGCAGCTCTCTCCTGACTTCACACAGATTGTTGTACTTCTCCAAAGTGGGCTGTTTCACAGCAGATTTGTATCCAAAATAACTTCAAAGAAATTGAGTGGCTGTGCCTTTACACACTCCTGACACGGTGACTTTATTGGATTTCTTAACGTGACTGAGTAAAGAAAAAGAAAGTTACAGTGCCTCTCTTATTTGCTGGTGCATTCCAAAATAATGTCACTTGGGTACAAGCTTGGGGTTTTAAACCTCACAACATTTTAGAGGGGAATCTTGTGTAAAATTGAGATTAAACAAAACCAGGCTGTAGTTTGTTGCTTAAAACTGCACAGATTTCCCCAGCTTAATGCTTCCCAAAGATGGCTGGCTTTATCATTGCACAGTCATTCCTCAAGGGCAACATGCCAATGCCAAATCACTGCAGCCTTCTTCACCTATAGGGTAAAAATGTGAAAATCTCTATGAACTAAATATTTGTGCATTTTGGCTATCTAGTCGACAAGCATCACTGAACCAGATCAGATCTCCCACAGTGACGGCTCCTTTCATGTTTGCAAAAGAGCACCCAGCAGCACCAGTGCAGTGCGTTTGAGAGGTGTAGAGTGTCACTGGCTCAGCTCTGCTGCCCTACGTCTCCCTTCAGAATCACTGAACCTCAGCAAGTCAGCAGCACTGCAGCACTGACAGCTCTGCATGCAGAGAAGAAAAAGAGACAGAAAAAGACAGAGAGGTGCTTTGGACATGAAGATTGGTCTCTGCTGATATATTTTATGTGTATGTGTTTATTATCTGTTGCAGGTCAATTTAAGTAAAGGGTGGCTTACAATAAACTGCACACAGATGCTCCAAGGCTGCGGCAAACCTGTCAGTATTAAATTACTTTTATTTGTGCCCCAGCCCTGTCCTTTTCTCTTTTCTCTTTGACTGTTAGCGCATGTGTGTGTTTTTGTGTTTGTGTGTGTGTGTGTGTGTGTGTGTGTGTGTGTGATCATCAAAGATTTATGTGTGTAATAGAGTAGTGTGCAACCCGCAAGTGTTTGCATGTTCTCCCTCTGGCATGATGTTCCCTGAACATGATTAACAACTGTAAAAACTGCTGACTGTTGTGTGTATCAAGAGCTACAGACACAAGAAGAAAGTAATTGATTGAATTAATTAATTGAATATCAAAAACCTTAAATGCAAGGATGTGATTTTGCTGACATGGACAGGGACATAGGAAAGGCATTTCCCCTCTCAGAACACATTTAAATGTCACTGTCTCACCTACATTTAATAAAAATTAAGTGCCCCCCACCAAATTCTTAAAATTATAATCTTCCATGTCCCAGTGAATGTTGTATTTAAATAGTTCTAGGAGATTCAGATCCATTCAGATCCATGTCCTCCTTGTTCAGGGTTTTATATTATGTGTGGAGAAAACATCAGGAGAAATCCTCTAAAGCTCTATCAATAGCCCGGTCTGCATCTCCTGACACTCACGTGCTTTTGTACTTCTACCAAACCAATGCAATCACCCAAATGTGATTTCAGCTCCTGCACAGTTAAGGATGAACCTCAGGATCTTTGATGGGACAGAACATGCCAAGCCTCACATATCCTTGCTTTGCCCTGCGTAGTAACTGTTTGGCCTAAATATTAATCCGGGATCTGTTTCTATGGACCTGAAAGAAAAAAAAAAAAAAAAAAATCTGTTCCCAATTGTGATTGGATTCTCAAGGTGTCACTCAAGTCACCGCTGAGTCATTTGCATAAGGAGGAGACTATAAATGAGTAATGGTTTAGGAAACGCCTTCCCAGGCGCACTCCGCTGATGCTGTTGGTACAAGAGAAAAACCAAATCGGCGACATTGCTCTGGTAGCTGATTGTCTGAAAAGATACTAGCAAGATGGCTTATAGATCAGCTCCACATTCCTCTTATAAGAAGATGTTTGGCGGGGACAGAGCCACGGCCAGGACCAGCTACTCCAGCCGCCAGTTCTCCAGCCCGGTGCGCTCCTCCCGGGTAACCTTCGGTCTGTCCTCAGCCCCGACCATCTACGCAGCGAAGACCCAGAGGCTCCGGAGCAGCGCAGCCATGCCCCGGCTGGCCTCCGAGAACTTGGACTTCTCTTTGTCCGACGCCATAAACACCGAGTTCATCACGAACCGCACCAACGAGAAAGCGCAGATGCAGTCTCTCAACGACCGTTTCGCCAACTACATCGAGAAGGTCCGCTTCTTGGAGCAGCAGAACAAGATCCTGCTGGCGGAGCTGGAGCAGCTGCGGGGCAAAGGCACGTCCCGGGTTGGGGATCTGTACGAGGACGAGATGCGGGAGCTGAGGCGCCAGGTGGACCAGCTCACCAACGAGAAGGCCCGGGTGGAAGTTCACCGGGATAACCTGGCAGACGACATTGACAGGCTGAGAGAGAAGTAGGAGGCGTGGCACTTCTCTATTCTCTGCTGTGTGATGTTAAAGAAAAATCTATATGGCTTTTGTTTTGTTATGTAGGTCTATAATTCAGATGAGTTATAGCCAATATGTGCACGCCCCTTCATTATTGGTAAACCTTTACGAATAGATGCATATGTAGGCGAGACTTCATCGAGTTTCTTGGTAAAAATGTTCGTCAGGCACTGCGCAAAACCTGAGCCTGAGGTGCTGCGCCAGCTTTGTGTCTAAGTGAAGTTTATTTTTCACTCACACGTTTTCATGGCGGTGTTTTAAGGTGGAGGAGCTCCAGTAGGTGTTGAAATAAAATGCTTTTTTTTTTTTTGTCTTTGCAGGTTGCAGGATGAGATATCCCAGCGGGAGGAGGCTGAGGCAAACATGCAGAGCTTCAGACAGGTACAGTATGATTCATCTCAATAAACCATTTCCACATCAGGCAAACTCTGCATATATCTTCTATCATATCACAATTTTGTGACTGGAGTGATAATAGGGAATGTGTTTTAGTTTTCAACAGCAGAAGATGCTGGTGTGCCCTGAGCTCTCCACTGCCCCTCCTCAGCTATTCCTGGTAAAAGAAGGGTTTAAACCCACAAATTGTTGACAAGTGATGTCAAAGAGATTAGATGAGTCTTCATTATCAGCATGAGTCTCGCTTCTAGCAGATACCTGGTGTAAATGTCCCTTTAATCTCTATCTAATTATTGCTGATGAGCTGTAAAGTCTGGAATGCACTCTTCTGATGGCACAACAGCAGATTCTAGCCATGATCTGAAATAGCCGTAGAACCGAACTGACCCCGGCCTGGTACAAAAGGCCAAGTTGTGGCTGTTGAGTTAAATCAGGCCTGCAATGAGAGGAGATCTTTTTTAAGTCTGACTGGTCACACTGAAAGAGCTGGACACAAGCACAACAACAGTGTGGACCCAATGTGGTTATCAGAGCGAGAAGACAAGCCACCATGTGATCCAGCTGTCTCGTTCTGGGAGAGCATCAGCAGATAAAAATCTCACTTGTTGTGGTCTTGTCAGAGATTGTTCCCTATCACTGGGTTTCATGGTGAATAATGAAGTGATGATGAGTCTTACGAATAGTTTCAAATAGGACTCATGAATTTAAAAAAGACAAGAGATTTAAAAAACAAAAAATATATTTGTGCTACACAAAATGTGCTCCTTTATGTAGCTTTTAGGCTCATAGCTAAGAGTAAAAATATGTCTTTCAGAGGTTGTGTGCAGTAAGTTATCAATACATGGCACAATCATGACCTTGTCCATATGAATAGCAGGAAGGAAGTCCCTGTGGCCTACCACGGTGGCACACAGACAACAATCCAGGGCCAGCAGCCGGCTCTTGCTCAGTCAGGCAGACAGTCACTCTTCCAGCCTCAGGCCTGTTTGGGAAACCCTGCTGAATAGCACACTTTGTTTGTGGCATTAGAGCAGGGGCAAAGCTGCTTCATTTGCTGATACCTCAATTACAAGCCTGCCAACGCCCTGACAAAGCACAGCGGTGTGGGTGTGTACCACAGTGAGTGTGTATATATGAGACAAAGAGTGGAGTTAAATAGAATATAGTAGGATGTTTTTAGTACAATAAAATGTTTTGCATTATAGTGTTTTTTTTTCCACAGGTGAACATCAGAACAACCAATAGAAATTTCCAGATTAAGAATGCAGTTAGGTAATTATAAATGGGATTAAGGACCTCTTGGATAATGCTGTGCAGTTCTGGTGTTCTGCAGAGCCCCCCTTTATTGAATCAAACTTGGGACATGGAAACGGTCTCCCTGAATTTTGCGCAACCTTTGTTCCAGAGATAAGAACAGACAGGTCGCAGGTTATAAAGTTTGATTTATTTGTTTTATCATATAGTAAGTGGCCTCTGACTCCACTGGACAAACCCCAACTACGTCTCAAAACACTCCATTACAAGTTAAAGTCCTGCATTCAAAATCTTAATTTTTTAATATTAAGCTCTCCCTATGCTCTTAATCTGAAAAGTGATAAAGAAAAAGGTAAAATATTTCCCTCTGAAATGTAGTGGAGTAGATGTAGTATACAATTAAAATACTCAAGTAAGTGCAGTACGTGAGTAAGTGTACTTAGTTACTCTCCACCACTGCCAATCTGCCAGTGTTGCAGTCGAGGATGCTGCACTGTATACAACAAATGGAGATACTGAGAAAACACCTTAATGGACTGTTACAGGCATCAGCAATGGCACTCGTCATGTGCCTACAGTTGATTTTTATTGGATGCATGTGTTTGTGACCTTGCTGCACTACACAATGGGTCGTTATGTGTGCCTGGGTGTCGTGTGAGTGCTCTTTACAGCATGTGAAAGAGCATTTTTTTTTCCTGTGTCAGCAAACACGTAATGCATAATTCATGTCACCTTCACAAGTCACCTTATTAAGAGTCACTGTCGTGGCACAGGATGTGGACAATGCTGCCCTCACCAGACTGGACCTGGAGCGGAAGGTAGAGTCACTCCAGGAGGAAATCAACTTCCTCAAAAAGTTGCATGATGAGGTAAGCTTCCTTTTATTGTGGCTTCTTCACTGCAGAAACACAGCGCATGCACGGTCTTATGAGCTAACTTTAAACTCTTAGAAAAATTCAACCAAACAATTTGAAGTATTTGTTAAACTGCTTAAGTACCAAATTGGAAGAGTTCAGTGCACCAGAGCTTTGCCAATACAGCCAGGGAAGTCAAAGGGCATTAAAATAAACACTGTATGTTGTTTGTGCATACTATGCTCTATTGATTCTATTGCAGGAAATGTTGGAGCTGCAGACCCAGATCCATCAGCAGCAGCATGTGCAGGTGGACATGGACATAGCTAAACCTGACCTGACAGCTGCTCTGAGGGATGTCCGTCTGCAGTACGAGAATCTGGCCTCCAAAAACATCCAGGAGTCTGAGGAATGGTACAAATCCAAGGTGAGGATTTTCCACAAAGCTGGAGAGTAGTTAAACTTTGCAATTTCTAAAAAAAAATGTGAAAGAAACTTTTTAATGGACTGCAGCATGCATGCTGTAACACATTCAATAAAATTTAAAGCAGCTATAATCAATATTTTTTGTGGATCAAGTGACCATTTGCATGTGAAAGTGTTGTTCTGATGAAGCTATAGAGAATAACTGAAACACTTCAGTTCCCCTTAGCTCTACTGAGCATTTTAGCATCTTTCAGCTCATTATATTTGTTTCTGGTTTCAGTCTCCTCTTAGCAACATTGTTTTTGGCTACAGTAAGCAGCTGTTTTCAGTGGAAAAAAGAAAACACTTCCATACACAAAAGAACAGACAGACAAAGTCAGCGACTACAAGGTGAACATAGTGAAGGATTTAACTGCTAAAGAGCCAGATATTTTCTTCAGGAGTTGGTGGAGAACAAAAACAAAAGTAAAAGAGAATGAATATTAGAAACACTGCTCCAGATGAATGATAATGTTGCTCGGTGACAGCTGGATGTGTAAACAGGCAACAATGTCACCAAACTTAAAAAGTGTTCTCACTGTTGTGTTTACGTTGTATTTCCACTGCCCCATGTGGCCAAAAAAATCAGTGAGCACAAGTTTAAATTAAAAGTGTTGTTTCTTCTTGAAAAGCGATTGAATAATCTGCCAAAATAATAAAAAGCAGCGAGGTAAAGTAGAATCTTTCTTCCTTCCTTTCTGACCTCTGAACATTGGCACAAAAGGGAGTAACCAGTATTTCAGTGAACACATCGATGCCTTTAGACTGCGTCAACCATCAGACTGCAGCGCAATGTCTGCAAGTCTCTTTTGTGGCCACATCTTTCATAATTTACATGCTTCACGCTATATGCCACATTCACTCTCCCTCAGCCTCTGACTCATCATTTATTGAACAGTTGATTTCTCAGTAATCTTTCCGTCTCTCTATCCATCTCTGTCTTTCTGTTTGTCACTGCGATTGACAGTTTGCTGATCTGACCGAAGCTGCAGCCAGGAATACTGACGCTTTGAGGGTGGCCAAGCAGGAGGCCAATGACTATAGACGCCAAGTTCAGGCCCTTACTTGTGAGGTGGATGCCCTCAAAGGAACTGTGAGTATGCAACCTCAGGCTTACGTCGTAGTGTACAAGATAATGGTGCATAATCCAGGTATAGCTGGAGTCAAACTAACTGGCCACAAAAACTTGTAAGCTGAGAGTAAGAGTTTGAATAATGACACAGCAAAAAGGGAAATGTCCAGGGAGAGTTTATTTTCACGGGTCAGGTCGCAGAGCAAAGAAATCACCCTTGCATTTTATTTTCGTTTGAAACGAGTTATTTTGGCTGCCTGAGTGTCATATTGTTCCCTCCTGGCTTCCATCCCAGAATGAGTCCTTGGAGCGCCAGATGAGAGAGATGGAGGAGAACTTCTCCCTGGAGACAAATGGTTACCAGGACACTGTCAGCCGTCTGGAGGAGGACATTCACAACATGAAGGACGAGATGGCCCGTCACCTCCGGGAGTACCAGGACCTCCTAAATGTTAAGATGGCCCTGGACATTGAGATCGCCACCTACAGGAAGCTGCTGGAAGGAGAGGAGAGCAGGTGATGGATGAAGATCTTGTATCCAAAGTCCAGCTGACAGATATGGATATAATTACTTAATATCAATAATTTAATATTAACAAATACACACATTGATTTGTGGACTGTACTTTCTCCTTTTTCAGAATCTCCACCCCACTGCCAAACTTCTCATCTCTCAACCTGAGAGGTACGATCACTTTGTGCATGTTGATTTCACAGCAGTAATATTGGTATTGGTTGTAATTCCAGTTGATTAAATAAGACGTTTTTCTTTCTCAGAAACAATGATTGAATCCAGACCTCATGTTGAAACCACAACAACTAAGAAGGTTCTCATCAAGACCATTGAGACCAGGGATGGTCAGGTAGAATCCACTTGAAATGATTTTCAATCACTGAAGCACTTTTCTGACAGTCATTGGAGCTCAAACACAGTTCTTGCTCGTCACTTTTTCTCTGCCCTCTACATCTTTTTTCCAGGTGATCAATGAGTCAACCCAGAACCACGATGACATGGAGTAATGATGTCTTTGTCTTTGCCAAACAACCAACAAAAGCAATATGAAGAAACACAATTCACTGGGGCTGCAAGCAAGCGAACAAACCAACAACACACAAAAAGCACACAGCTTTGAAAAGTGCCTTTATATGTGATGATCCAGTAAGCCTGTTAGTTGACACAGACTGTATTTTGCTTCCTCCTTTGCTGAAAGTCTTCTCTTTTGTCACATTTGTTTTGACGCAATAATGAAAGCAGCACAACATAGAAACCCTCACTGAGCTCTACAAAAATCTTTCTTTGTAACCAAAGTAGTATTTTTGATTGATATGGCATGCACACTCCAGGAAATCTGTATGCTAAAGATGTCACAATTGCCTGTACGCAGCAATAAACCATTAAGACTGAAACTCAGCCATGTGCACCAGGTGTCATACTTTGCAACACATTAGGGTAATGAAGTAGCGTTGAGTAAAATAATTCCTCATTTTAAAGAAAAAGGAAGTAGTTGTCATTTTAAGTAGTCTGTCCTTATTGTCATTAAACTGCAATTTGTTAAACTTTTCTCAATAAGTAAGTAAGTAAGTAAGTAATGGAATAAAAAAATCATAATTTGAGTATTTCCATTTTATGCTATTATATACTTGAACCCAACAACAGGACATTACATTATTACATTAGGAAATATGGCTCTTTTGCTCATAAGTGTAACAATCTCATCAAAAGAAAATTTTATCATCACAAAAACAGAAATAATATTTCTAGGCTGTCCTGCACACTCACCACATTTAAGATCTACCCTCTACCACAAATGAGGGGGCGTTACAAAGCATTTATTTAACAGGGAATTTTGAACACACCACAATCACTGGGTCGCTTTTGTCTTGTTTTTAAGTTAATGAAATAAAAAGCAACATCAACAGCTAACAGCCGGCAGCTACAAGCAGTTCTCATCCAAAACCCATTCACAAATCCAGCAGAACACGCACATTGAATGTCTGAGCTCACTATCGAAGCTGCTTGTATTTGACTGCCATCTGTCGGCGATTGATGCCAACTGAACCGTGTTGTTTGGCAGGTCATTCAGAGCAGGACACGTTGGACGTTTGGGAACCAGCAGGTATTTTTGACTATCATAAACCACATGCAGGTTTATTCAGGTCTATTGCAGCGCGGTACAGGACAGGGCCTCTGCTCATTTTAATAATCCGGGACAGCCGCGGGCTAATTGATGTCGCTTTGTTTTCGCCCGCTTGCCCCGAGAGATCAGCGTGTTTGTCGACAGAGCAACTTTCTCCATGTGACGTGTCTGTCGGTGGAAACACAAACCGAGGGGAGATGCCGACATGACCCGTTTAAACTCAGTTTTTCGGCTCTTTTATCTGTTTAAATTTTGTTTTCAGCTTCGGTAAAAAAAAAAAAAAATGAAGTCAGCTTCTTCTTTTTTTTCTTTTAAGTCCATGGCACCGTTTACCGCGGCGAGTAGAACAAAAATGGAGTCAAGTTTCAACAGGTTGTGAGTAAAATGAAAGGTAAACTCAGATTAACCGATTCCGACTGAGTTTTTTTTTTTTTCTTCTTCTACTTTTTTTTTGGTGATGGGCTCGGTGACTTCTGCTCTAACGAGGACGAGAAACGCGTTGGTCAAAGTCGGTTCAGAGCCGGAGAACCATGACCCGGAGAGGAGCCAGTCCGCCCCGGAATCGGACCGGGCCAGGAAGAGGAGCGCTCGGTTCAACGTCTCCATCCAAGCCGGACGGCAGAGTTCCCGACAGTCGCTGTCCGAGGTTCTGAGTCGACAGGACTCCGATGGAGTCAAGCAGACTTCGAAGAAAAAGAATAGTGAAGGTCCACAGAGCGGTGAGTGGAGGACTTTCTGTTCGTAGAGTAAGAAAATGTCTCCTTGCTATTTGGGTTTGTGTCATAGAAGTTACCCGTACAACAAAAATCAATCATATATGTCAGAAAATAATAGTAAAGAGTGGTTGAAAAAGTATTCAGCGGTTTTACTTAAGTAGAAGTTTCAACACCTCTGCAGAAATAGTCTGTTACAAGTACAAGTCCTGCCTTCAAAATTTACTTAAATAAAAGTACAAAACTATAGCTCTCAAGATATACTTTAAATGTCCAAAGTAAAAGTACTCATTGCGTAGAATGGCTCAATTCAGAATAAAGGCTACATATTATATTATTGGATTATAATGTGTGAGCATCACTAACACTGCAGCTGGTACAGGTGGGGCTACTTTAAACTACTCAATGTGCAGTTGGGCAGCTTAATCTATGGTAACATATGATCATGTATTAGTTGATTTGTTATGAATGTAACTGGTAACTAAACCTGCGAAATGATTGTAGTGGTGTAAAAAGTAAAACATTTGCCTCAGAAAACTAGTGATAAGTAGCATAAACTAGAAATACTCAAGTAAAGTACAGATCTCAGAACTGTACTTCATTATAGCACATGAGTAAATGTATTCAGTTACATTCCACCACTGTACTTAAGACCAGTTTTGAGGTACTTTGCTTGAGTATTTTTACTTTTTGGTTACTTTATGTTTCAGCTTTTCTACATTTCAGAGTCAAATACTGTACGTTTTACTCCACTGCATTTATATTGACATATCATTAGTTTTCTGATTTAACATACAGAGCTGGATGATGCATTGCTGTACATTAAACAGCTATACAAAACAGTACACAAACTACTTAAAAGCTGCACCTCAGCCAATTACAACATAAAGTACCATCTCAGTGATAAGCACAGGTGGAACTAATAACTTTAACGATGGTTCAGCTCCACTATGACGTGAAAGTGAATCAGGATCTCATACAGCAAAATGGGATACAGTTGTTTTTAATGTTATTGATTACACCTATTACTCCTGCTGTGAAACACATCTGTAGAATCAAACTAAGTTTTTGCACCTTTCAATTTCAGGTATTCAGATCTTTTACCGAAGTAAAATCGCCAGTCGACTGGTGACACACTCCATTACAGTTAAAAGTCTTGCATTGAAAATCTTACATATCACAATGCTCTCCTTATAAAGGGTAAGGTGTAAGCCATTAATATTATACAGGAGCCATTTTGCCACCTAATGAATGGTTTTACTTTTACAGTTCTGTTACAGTTCTGTTGCTAATACTTAGGTACTCTTAAACTAAAGTACCTGTACCCGAGTAGTTAGTTACTTTACACCACTGACATGCAGTGTCTCTCATGTTTGTCTTTGCACTTGTTTGCACTGATCACCAATTGAGGTGTCATATAATGCACCCGTAGGAGTAGGTGAATGGCAGTAAAAGTTATTTTCTTCTCTTCATGAGACGGCTCCTCCCTCAGTTTCTGGCCTCAAATACAGCTGTTGTGTTACTTTATACTGCACAGCTCTCTGGTTCAGTTCATGGATTTTTCTGTAGATGAGAGCAACTGGTCACTTCAGAGGATTACTGTGAATATGGCACTGAAAAAAAAGGTGTTCACTGAATGAATTCTGAGCTCTTTGAAGGCCAGCCTCAATGCAACATATCTCCACTACCAAAGCATCTCTTTGATGTTCGAGGTGTCGCCACCACTGAAACAATCAAAAATAACAGTCCTATTCATGTGTGTGAAACTGCAATTTTGCAGAGAAAATTTCTTTTTTTGTCTTTTTTTTCCAAAATAAAATGTGGAATGTTTTACTGAATCATCATGAGCTGGAAAAAGGTTGACTTCACGTCTAGTTTTAGCAATTTTTATGTATCCGCCATTTCATCTGCAGTTTCCACATAAATCCATGCAAAATAATATTTGAAACTGCAATTTTGCACAGTTCTTTATGGGAGGTTTAAAGTTTTTTTTTGTAGTTTACAGTTCAGTGAATCTGTGCACAGTGAATGAGCAGGTCCAGTTAAAATCTCTGCTGCAGCTCGTGAAAATTACCCTATTGTAATATTAGAACTAGTGTTTTGACCTTTGTGTTACTCAGTTTCCTTCTGTTCACCCTGTTTATCTTCAAGTCTCTGCTGGCGACACCTCTAGTTCCAACTCCCTGCATGTCTGTCCCGGAGGAAAATACTTCTCCCTGGCTGACTCCTAAAATACCAACCGCACTGTGGCGTTTCCATGACCGTATGACAGTATGGACTCCCGTTGAGTTTCCTCCCTTGTCCCAAGTGATATTCATGTGTGTTAAGGAGTCTCCTCCCTGACTCTCAGCTGACTGTACACTCACCTGTTCCTTCCTGAGGAGCAAAACACAGACACCTACTTCCCGATCAGCTTATCTGGTTGGGCTCCTTCAGTGTCAGACTGTTCCAGTGGTGCACAGGCCTCAGCCACTGCTTGGTGCTGAAGTTTAGAGACTACATAGGATAGTTTGACATTACTTCTAACATCTTTGGGCGCTGGCTCTTGTCTGAGTTGCCATGCCAAGTGAGAGCGTACACCCCACAATTAAGATGGATGGCTAATTTTAAACAGTGCCAAGGCTCCTTCAGCTACCTAGAATGCATGACCAGTATTGCAGGAGCTGAATGGGAAATGTCTGAAAGTCAGTCATACAGTCAGGTGTAGATATAACCTATTGGAACGATTCTATAATAATAGTGGTGTTGAAGAGCTACAATTACGCTGCTGTTGATTCCATTGCTGGTGCAAGAACTGGGTCATATTAAGAGAGTTTCCTGTGGCTTACAAGTAGCTGTAGTCTTTCTTATGGCTAATATTAGTCATACTCAATGTTGCTGTAGTGACACACATTTTTGAGAGGAATGATTATACAATATCTGTAGGTGTGTAGTAAGAAACCATTGGCAGTTCTTTCAGTTTCCTTATTTGCTAACTATTATGATTAATGATTTTTTTCATTATTAATTAATTGGCAATTATTTTCTCAATTGATTGAGTTATTTTATCAATAAGATTTCCAAAAAAATAATGAAAAATGCTCTCCATTGCTTCCAGAGCCCAAGGTAACACCCTCAAATGTCTTTGTTTTGTCCAACCAACAATCCAAAACCCAAAGGCATTCAGTTTACAATGATATGCCAAAAAGAAAAGCATGAAATCTGCACATTTGAGAAGCTGGGAGCAAACGTTATCAAATAACAGAGTTATCAGAAAAAAAGTATTAAATAATTATGTGCTCATAAGTGCTCAATAGGGAGGCACACAAGTACAGAGGAACATGCTGAATTTATTAACCACTAAATCATCATGTGTAAATTTGCATCAAAGAAAACAATGTGTGAACACCTCTTCATAAAATTGTTCATATTGTTGGTAATGTAATAGGTGCTTAATGTTTTTTGAATGGCAGACTAATGTATCTACTTCTATATGCTTGCTTTATTAGATGTATGCTTCATTAATTAAGAATCAGCTGTCCTATGAACTGGAAATTTATTTTGTAATTGGATACTGCAGTTGATGTGATGGGACTGTAAAAAGATAATACGGTATGGAGGAAATATACATCAATGAACGATGAATGCGTTCCAATTTTAATAATACAGCAGGCCTATTACAAAGTGTGTTGATCAGTGACTATAATCTGATTTAGAACTGACTGTAAGACGCTGCTACAAATTCGATCAAAGTTTGAAAGATGTTTATTCACAAAGTCCTTGATAAATAGTGTTTGGCGTGCGTCTATGTGAACAGTGCACTACACATCAAACTGTTAAATTTTAATGCCCAAAATTTTATTTATTTTATAAGTTTATTCTCACATATTAGTTTCTGTCTGCAAGAAAATGAATGAAAACAATTTCTTCTTTCATGTTAATACAAGAGCACCTTACTTTATCAGAACCAAGAACCAAAACCAGGCTGTGAGATAACAAAACAATACAGAATAATCCATTACAAATCCAGTGACGTGGTGCAGCTGTGACACATGTCATAAGTAATTGAAATCAATTTAAAATAACGTTGGATCCAGCATCTGTGCCCCATATGGCAAATATGTGTTCCATCTATTCCTTCATCTTCACATCTCATCCTTTCATCTCTGCCTCACACTGGGAGGAGGACCTATTGAGCAAGGAAAAGATGCAGGTGAAGGAAGAGAGGAGGCATATAAATAAGGAACCAGAAAGAACCTAAGTGGTGGGCAACCCTGTGTCATGTGAATTACACACAAGTGTAATTTATGTGTATTTGAGATTTACATTCATTAGCAATGTTTTCTGTCAGTGCAGGAAGTAGCACGATGTTCATATCGTTCAATGAAAACTAAGCATTGGGGTTAGGGAGGTGGCCAAGTGTTTCAACTGTTTAATCACTGTTGACATTTTTGATATTAAGTCATAGTCTTTCACTGACTTTAACTGAGTTGCTTTAGTTGCCGTGTCTTAACTATACCTAATAATATAGTTTCTACTAGCAGTTATTGTCTGAATTGCTGGTTGAAAAGTACTAGTACTGAACAATTTACAGTCAGTTTGTGGACTCATAGTTTTTAGCTTTCACACTGTATGAGAATCAGCAAATATATTTGAATTAAGGCTGCAGTCAAATTATCTGCTGACTGTTTTCTCAAAGTGTCACGTTGGAGAAGCAGGAACTTGCAAATGTTTGACACTGTTGCTTGAATCTTTGCTAAAACAGTGAATTGATTAATCAAAAACTGTTGTTTAATTTTCTGTCAGTTTACTAATCAGTTAAATGACTAATTGTTTTGGCTGTAGTCTGTGTCTGCAACATGTTGCAGAGTTGTTTCATTTCGCTACATTATTATTTATTTATTTTAGGGTCTTACACACTTTTTTACAAATATTTAAGGGGAAGGGGAAAAAAAAGAAATTTGCAATCAAGCATATGATTTACCAAGTTTGATTTTGTTTTTAAAGACCTCATCCATTGCGTGTATTTTGTCTCTGACATGTAAGTTGTTTCACAGTCTGCACAGTCTCACAGTGTTGCACAACTTGTTGATTCTCCAAAACAACATGTGTGACATTTTTCATGAAAAGTGTAGTTTTCTGACTCCACCTAAATAAGACTGATTAGTTGCTTTGGTCTGCTGGGAGGTGGATGTCTGGGGTGTGGAAGATGCCCAGCTCTAATCAAAAGATTTTCATGTGTTTGCCCTGCTGACCTAACGCTCACCCAGCTGCTTTTGCGTCTTTGATCTGGAGCCATGCTGTTGCAAAAATCATTAACTAAACTTGTGCAGTATATAGCTTGATGCTGGCCTCCCGTTCCGGGTCTTGGTACAGCAGGATCTAAATGACAGTTCATGTAGCTCTCTGTTTTGTCAGCTCATTTCCCTCAGGTTTGCAACACAGGGTAACATTACCCTTAAAGGTGCCTCTAATGAGTATTTAGCTGGGGAAAAGGCAAGCTCCCTGGCACCCTGTGTGTCTTAATTACATGAGTGTGTCACTGTGGTGACAGTGGTGTGGGGACTGACAAAGTGTGTGTCGTTCCACAGTCTAGGGGAGACCTCTAATGAGCTTGTTTTTCTGTCTGATGGCGTAGTTGTTGTCTTAAATTGTGATGTGCTACTGGGACAGATTATACAATCAAAAATCTGAACTAAGTGACTGCATCCAGAAAATGAAGACAATGTAGAAATATAATCTTGTAAGTTATTATAGGGCCTTTTATTCATAATATACTTTATTTATTAGAAAACCAGCATGTGATTTAAATATGCAGATTTATTGGGTGTGATCTGAACTCACCACAAATAAAAATAGGATTGTTTAAGCATTGTGATGAATTTAGTACAAGAGGCTATTTCTACTCCCCTAAGTTAGTCCTCCCCTCCCCTTTATCTTCACGACTAATTAATGTCTATTGGCGATGGCCTGTCCTGGTGTTTGATGGCCAGATCAAAGGTTGAATGATCGTTCACCCTCAATGAGCATGCAGCAGGAGCAAGCAGGTGTGTTTTTGTGTCAGTTCTCCAGTGTAGTATTCCTCTGTTAAAAACCAGCTTAAAGTTTAAAATGGCAAAAAAAAACAAAAAACAAAAACTAACATACTATGTGAAATTTACACACAAGTTGTAACTTCTGCAAACATCCAGTCAAACCTGAATGAGTTCTGTCTCAATTGCATTAACAAGAGCTGCCTGCACAGATGTACGTAAAGACAGCAGACACAGAAAATAAGTATAGTATACATGCCGTTAAAACGACACTAGCCTAATGAGTGCTATTGCCAAATTAACCCCTTGTCATACTCAGTGTAATGTATGCAATATATGTCTGAAAGGCCTTTGCGTTGCCTAGTGACAGCGACGTTGCCCTAGTAATGACCCTTGAAGAAAATGGATCTTGACAAGGATTCAACAGCTGTATGGTCATAGGATACACCTTTCAGAGCAGCTGTTGTATTACATGCTCCTTTTGAAATGTGTTCTGGCGTAAAAACCAGCATCCATTGGGTTAAACATCGTGTATTTGGCCTGACAGGTGTAACCCTCGGCACATGCTGAGTTATGGCTTTGTTGTGAAGAGGGGTGGTGGTATAAAGATGTATAAAAAACTATAAGACATTAATTAAACAACACAGAAAACGAATAATTGTAATGCTAATGATGAGCAAAATCAAATATATTTAATTTCAGTAACTACACAAAAATTAAGTACATTTAACACAAATTAAATATCACACCACCTGTAAAAGCAATCTTGTTTGAAACAGCCAGGCTCATTGTATAAAATGATCATACAAAATGATGAACAGAATTGAATTCTGTAAGCAGCTGGCTCCAGTTAACATGTCATGTCATCATCTGCTGCTCATCTGGGTCCCGGCCCAGGTCGCGGGGGCGACTGCCGCCCAGTCCCACGGGTGGTGGGCCCATGGGAGGCAGTGCCGCCCGGAGTGGGGCTCAAACCCACAACCCCGAGAGAGTGAGTCTTGTGCTCTACCAACTCGGCTAACTGGGCGGTGGCTCCAGTTAACATTTTGTTGTTATAGCCATTAGCAATCATTAGCTGCCTTTCTCAATCTGCATTCTTATCTGTACTTGTGTTTTTGTAAAAAGTTACAGCAGTCACAGCCCAATTCAAGGTCTGCATCTAGCCAAGTACAGTTCAAAATACTGGAAGTGTTCGTGCTCTGTATGTTTTTTTGAGGATTCTTTGGGAGCTAATTTGTGTGGATGTGGGATACCAAGTATCCCACCTTAGCTACAATACTAATGTTGCTAGCAGTGGATTGCTATGTTTCAGAGAGTCAAACTGTGTTTCCATAACAAACGTTGTAGCTGCAGTTGCAGGCTGATATTTTGTCAACGAATGACAAAATATCATTCGAAAGCGAAAGTGAAAATCTTTTTTTTGTCTGGTTTTGATATGATGTTGATTTGTTATTGCTATTGGAGGTTTTAACAGAATATCCTGTGAAAAGCCTGCATTGCCACGGGTTTATAGGTGATACATAAAGTTGTAGAACATGTAGCCTCCTAAAGCATCATAAAAATAAAAGCACAAGCACAGTCCTTCAGTTAAGTGCGTTATGTAATCTCCTTTCCAGCTTCTGCAACCCCAAATGCATTAAACGGGAAGCGTTGCAGCAAACTTTGGCCACGGAGCAGACACACTCTCAGAAGAAAATCTCACCCTTAAGCCCCCTTCTACCTCTTTAATTAACATTGCAGGTAATTACACGCATTCTTTTAAACTCACTTTTGGAGGAGAAATTTAATATCAGTAATATGATAATATCATTAACCCTATTGACACAGCTGTGGCCTCAACAGGGTATTCATATTTAAATGCCGCAAACAAGGGCTTAAAAAGCACATTGTAACCATTTTGATCCTTTCAAACAAACGGTTACCGGGGAGTCTGCTGACAAAGGGAAAGGATAACAAAGTTGTGATATTCCCACACATGCCCTCATTAACATAAAAGCTACCCAGGAACAGGCAGGCACTTGATGCGGCACAGGGAGAGTGCTGCAAAATTAGGCTCCTCACAAATTGCTACATACAGTATGAATTGGCGGCTGGGGAGAGCAGGGTGACAAGAGAAGGAGAGCATAAAGGGCTCTTACTGTAGCTCGCAAACAAAATGAGATGGAGTGTAATTATCTAACAAGTGTATAATGTGTCCACTGCAACTGCACTGATTGACTGAAGCTGGCTCTGCTACAACTGGATGGATCCTCCTGATTGTGATCGATTTCCTTTTTCTCAACCTTCTTGTACTTCACTGAGAAATCATGCATTGATTGCTGTCTATAGTGTTATACTGTATGTCCTTATTTGACAGATTAGGGATTATTTACTAATGATCATTAATTTAAATGTCTGATCACTCATTAGTGTATTGCTACCCTGCAGAGTTTTGATGAAGGTGTTACCACTGAGGTTTGAAGCCATCATGCTGCATTTATTAACTGTTTGTGGGGATGTGTTAAGGCTTGTAAATCCCCTGTCTTCACAAGCATCATCACATTGCTTAGATTATATGACATACCACTGAAGTAATTTACATAATTGATCGGTTTTCAGAAAGGTCGCGCAAGGAAATACCAGAGATAGAAAGAGGAGAACAAACACAAGGAACATACTTAGTTCAATAGTGGCTTAAATCACGAGCCATCTGAATAAAGAGTGGAGAGGAAAAGAGATTTGTTTTGCTATATCGCAGAAGAGTAAGCAGTATATACACAGGGATTTAAACGTCATAGAAGTCCAGTAGTGATTTGTACCTAAATCAAGAAGGAAATGATTATTGAAAGACAGTACTGTATGTCTTCTGATCTGTGCACATGCTATTACAGGCACAGATATATAATTTGAAAGAAGGTGTGAGAACAAGCCAGAAGCCTCCATAAAGAGCACTCACTGACGCTAATCAGAGGGGAAAATGAAACACGGAAAAATTCCTTCGCTAAATGTCAGATGGTGCTAATAAGGGAAGCTTTTTATCCTTTGTTGGTCTGATGTGTGCAGGTGTGTGGAGATGTGTATTGGTGCTTATTTAAAGGTGGTTTAAATAAGCACAAAGGGAGGATTTTTCCTGGATAACTTTCAAAAAATAACAAAGAAAACAGTGTCCTTGCTCCGGTGTCATTTAATCAACGTGCATTTAAAAGGAAAAAAGAAAAAATAAATAAATAAATTTGAGGCAGTTTGTGTAACCATTCGACTGGCTGATGTAAGTTTGATTTTTTTTTTTTTTTTTTTTTTTTTTTAAAGTGCAGTACATGTAGCTGCTAATGGACTTTATCTTTCGGTGCCTGAGCAAATACCTGCTGCAAAATGAAAAGCGGAGGCATTGATTTAATGAGTAGTTTTGACTCGATACACCTAATCACTCCCTCTCTGTCTCTTTCCACCTTTTACTTTCCTCTCAGTGCTCATGCACCATTGCACGATTTTAGAGTCCATTTTTTTCCATGTTTGAGTGTGTGTGAGCAAAACTAGAATAGACTACAATAGGCCTGTGTCACACCAACTCTGAGCTTGCAGTGCTTTTGCTATAAATTCTTGACAGTAGGAGGAGTCACGTTCATTTAAAGATCTCTAGAGATGTGTGCTCCCCTCCCAACCACCATCACCACTACCACAACCACCACCACCACCACCGCCACCCACCACACACACCTACTGTACCTCTTGGGGAAGAGAGACGAGGAGAGAGAGCAGGGTGGGAGGGGTGGAGGGAGATCGAGAGAAGAAAAACAAATCAAGAGCCATAAGCTCCTTGAAATTAGCTTGTTGAGGTGTGAGAAACGGGAGAGAGGGAGAGAAAAGATATGTACAACAAAGACAAAAGGGATGAGGACTTGAGAGAAATTCTCCTGCTCGGTGTCTGTAACGAGAAGTGGTGAGTCTTTGACAGTTCTCTTCCAGCGCTCAGCACTAACCAGAGTCGGAGGACTGCATTTTTTTTCCCTCTCCACGAGGAGAGTTACCCATACGAAACTGAAACAAGACACTGCAACTGATAAGAAGCGTTGAAAAACAGATTAAAAGGCACAAGGGTGACCGGAGGGTGCCAAAGCGATGGAAGCGAACTCCAAGAAGCATCGATTCAGAAAGGGTCGGAGTGCCACCTTCAGCATTGATGGCTTCAACATCACCATAGGTAAGAATGTGTGGGGTAAGGCAGAGCATGAGGAAAGGTTAACTGTGTTTGCATGTGAGCCAGATGCATAGAAGTGAGGTGTGCGTGAGAGAGAGCGTGAGGCAGAGCAGTGAGGCGTTTAGCACCAACGCGGTGACATCGTTAAACACATCACATTTCAGCCTCTGCACAACTCAACGCATTAGTCCGTTCTACTGAAGTTGATGCTTGCCTCTGTAATGCAACTACACCATGGAAACAAGGGGGCTTCAGACTTAAGCTGTGTGCTGCTGACGTCACCAGGAATTGGTTCTATTGTCTTGACAACCAGAGTGTTGATGAACTTATGTGCCACTTGCCTTGTTTTTTTTTTTTGTTGTAGCTCTTGTGAAACGTCTCATAGGACTGAGTGTTAAAACACTGTTGAAAATAGAGAAATGCGAAGATGTTCTGTGCCAGAGACATTAGAGTAACTGTGTCCTCAGAACTGGCGGCGGTTCATCAGAGCTTGTTTGACAGCTTTGTTGTGTATGCAGCACAGGTGAACAAGTTGTGATAATAAACATAATGTGCTGTGAGTCTTTTTAAAATCACAGGACAGTAGTATCATAGAAAACTCTTTGAAACTACTGACAGTCTTAAAGTGTTAGAACTAAAACTGTAAGATGTACATTTACTTTTTTTTCGACACTTTCAAGGGCAATTGTACTCTGAATCATACAAGGCAGAAAACTGTCACTGCACTTTCTGCCACACCCCAGTCAGTGTTATCACAGCAGGGGTTTTACCACAGCTGATAGTAAACACCTGCTGCAGTGTCACTGGGTCAAGGCCAGATATCTAACAAGCCTATAAGTTTCAATCCACAGAAGGGTAAACTTCAATATCAAATAACCTTTCAACTATGCTTTTACTGAGGATGCAACAGAACTGGCAATGTCTGTTTGATAGTAACTGTTTATCTTTTATATTTTTTATTATGTTGTGGAATTTGTTATAGCTGCACTAATCCTTAATTTTATGCTAAAGGTGGGCCAGATGACTAGTTTCAGAATTACCACCCAATGTAGAACCTCACCTCACCTTTACAGAGTGTTTCAGTATCTTTCAGTTCATTGTTTTGGCTTTACAGCCCGCAACTTTACTGTTTTGGTTCACTGTTCGCTGCTCTTATCAACCTTTTTTTTTTTTTAATTTTTGCAGATGTAGTAGGCAGCTGTTTTCAGAAAACAAGCTCTGATGAACCTGCACAACCTGCCCAGTGAACATAGAATGATGAGATTGTGAACATAGTGGAGCATTTAGCAGCTAAAGAGCCAGATATTTTAGACTGAAAAGCTTAAAGGAGAATCAGTGATGGATTTAACAGTTGTCAGGTTTCCAGACAAACAACTCTGTGTCTGCTGGATGTGTAAAAACTACTGTTTACTAACATGTTCAACACAACTTTATCTGGTGATAATATGTTGTTGTGTTTACAGTTTACTTCACTGTTCCAAAGTGAATTTAAAAAAAAGAAAATTAGTTAACACTGCTTTAAAGTGGGTTTTGCAGAGCAATTTTGTTATCTAAAATTGGGTAGGGCTAACTGAAAGAGACGGGCTCATCTCATACAGAATCAGTCTCCTTATATGTGCAACAGTTAACATTTAAACAGTAGATTAATTATAATACTTGTTTGGAAGATACTACACTGTGCCGGAAATTTCTGTTGGATTTGGGATTGTGAGCCACAAGCTCAGTGCTGTTATTGTTGTGTCACATGAGACGACCTGGTCTATGACACACTGACTGCCTATCAGAAAGCACCTAAACTTATCTGGATGATATGGATGTACTGATAAGAAGGGGAACGTTTCAGGGATTAGGGCGTGAGGACACAGAAACAGGAAGAGAGATGGCCTCAAATAATTTCCAGGTGTTTTTTTTTTTTTAAAAGCATTATAAGCAGCCCTGAAAGATTTTATGATCCTGCAGAAAATAGACTTTGGATTTTCCGCTTGCATGGACACATCCTGTTACCTCTAAAAACCTGCCTCAGTCACATGTGGCCTATATCACAGCCATACTAGTACCCACAAGTATGGTAGTTGTCATGGTAACCTACAAGTGTCACAATCAATTGCTCACTGGGCCTTGGTTTTAGTCCGTACAGCGTTTTGCCAATCACCTCCTCTGAAGCGTGACTCCTAAGCGCTGGTACCTCATTGCCTGCCTGGACACCTTGTGTTCACCCCTCTATTAAACTAAGAGCCTCAACTGTAGCTGGCAGCCTCTGTTGAGATTCCAGCCAAGGTGTTTTGTTCTATGTCAGGCTTGTTAGCTTTGTTATGTTTTTGTTGATGTTACACAGCTTGTGTGGAGGAAACAGATTTTAACTTTTCAGCTCATGTGTAGGGTTACAGAGCATCCAGCCTGTCGTTCTTTACACGGACATGCAGTTTTGTTTTTGTGTTGGTTTTTTTTTTTTTCCCATTACAATTTTCACTCCTACGTACACAGTCATTTTGTTTAAATCTTTTGAGGTTTTTTTCAATCTTGTGCTTCGAGAAAAATTAGCAAAACAGATTGACTATTCTTTCATTAATGTCTGAATTTGTGTCTCTGTGAAAGGCAGTTTTTGCTTGGTACCAATTTTGAACAAAGCATGGTTCTATTGAAAACAAAAGTTGTAATTACTGGCAAGCTCTTTTGTCATTGTGTTTCCTAATATCCCATTGTAAAGACTGTACATGCTTGACATGTGATTCTTAGTCTTTTCCTAGAGAATTATTCTCCTAACAAAGTCTGAAATAAGTGAAAAAATACACAGTATAAATACACAATACAAAGTGATCTTCATCCTATAATCATGAATGAAAAGCAATCTTAAACAAATACAGTAAAGCTGACAGGTTATTATGATCAAAAGTACATCAGAGTGCATCTAAAATAAGCACATAATTAGTGATAAACTATGACTCACTCACATATGGGCATATGCACGTACTGTATGTAGATGTGTAGATGAAAGATGTTTTTCAGAATATTTGATTCTGACTTTATCTATATCGGGTGATACATTTAATTAAGTATAAGAAGAGATGTGTCACATTTCCCATAAGTTTCTGACAAGGTGTTAATGCTCTACCTATAAACATCATACCTCAGAAGGTCTGGGATTATAGAAAATCCTCAATGACCTCCTCCATTTTTCATGTACTGAAAGTTCATTCATTCTCAACTTGAACTTTTGTTTCCAGAAGTGTCCTGAAGACAGAATTTCTTGTTTGTATTGTAGCCATGTAGCCATGTCCAGACTTGACAACATCATCTGTCTGTCATTGTCAGTCCAGCATATAAAAAGTAAATGTGAAACTTGTGCATAGGATGAGAAAATGGCCAAAAACTACCTTCAACTGACGAACAACAAAGACAGAGCTGATTGTTTTTGGTCAGGGGGGTATTTCAGGAGGGTGGTGTAACAAACCGTGAATTCTAATCTCTGTGTTGATTAAACTTGACAAGTTTTCGGTTTCTGGATAAGAATTTGTTCAATCAAGTCACAGTAGGTTCATTCGCTGTGAATGTACTGTTGTCAGTTGAGTGCTCATAAAACAATGTGCCATGAGAAAAGAAGAGCAGAGCTTCCTATTTCACCCCAGTGAAGCAACAGATATTAATGAATGTGTACGCAGAATATAGTCATACCCTTTGGGAAATGTTAGCACATCATCACATGTTATCGTCTCACCAGTTACTGCAGTAAGTGTACAGCACTCGTCCTGTGAAGTTTAGTGCCAACCTGTCGAGGTTTACCAGACTTTGATTTCTAAATTGTAAATTTGAGGGGTGTTATGCAATGGTATGTTCTGTTGTCTGTAATCTGATGGATGCAAAACCTGCTTGGCAGCAAATGAAGATAAAATCCAAAAACAGAATTCAAACTGCATTTGCTTGTAGCCAGTCTGACAGCATATTTTCCTTTAAGCTACGTAACTTCTTTAGTAAAAGCAATGTGACGTATTTCCGACTGAAACAGAACCATGTGGGTTGGGTTTAGTTGCATGAGGGATTTAAATCACGTCCTTCAGATGTGGTTGGATTACTCAGTGTGATACAGAACTATGGAGAGATACAGCTGCAGAGGGCTGTTAGCCTCCACATGAGTGTACACCTCCATCACCCTCACTGTTAGATCAGGAGAGGTAGGTAGAAAAAGGTTAAATGAATAAATTAGACCTCAACCACATCCTTTGGAAATGTGAACAAAGTTTTTGCCAGCTAATATCCAAACACACACCGCTTAATAAAATAGTGCTGTGATAGCTACCCACACTAGCTAACAGTCAAGTGTGGATTTACATGATAGGCGGGATTAGCTAGATGCCCCGAATCATATTTGAATTTATGTAACTACCCCCAAGTTCAAGATGAGTCATCCACATTATTTTTACAATTTGCAGGAAGAGAAAAGAGAGGGATTTTTAAAAAAATAAAAACACTCAAAATTATTTTTGACAGTCTCTCAGTCTCAGTTCAAAAGTTTAGTCCATTCAAGGCAACAGAGTTGTGAACAACTCAAATCTTGTTCATATTCCCACAGTTCCTGATGGTTTAATTTACTGTACATCCAAGGTCTGAGGACAATCTGATTATTGTTATAAACCTAAATCAAACATTATTGCTTGTATTCATCACAGAAAGATGAAGGACATGTATCCTCTGCCACTGGGAGAAATTCAATGAGGCCCACAATCATACACATATGTCTTGAAAATGGCCATTTCTCGTTTTATCGCACAAATGTCCTTTAACAGAGTGCAGCATCATTGTGAGGAGGAGTCTCCATCCACCTACACAGCACAGTTCACAATAAGACGTTCAATGTAAGACAGAAACTGTCGTGATAAAGAAAAAGACATGTAGTATTACTTCAAGCTTAACTGAAGGTCAATGTTATCTGCTCCTGCGTTGCCTCTAAAGGTTCATTCATGAACATAAATGGAAAAAATGCAGTCTGTAATGGGAACACAATAGACTTTAGATCACAGAGAGGAAACTACAAATACAATTACTGGAACACAAACTGAAGGCGGGTTGGTGAGTGTACATGATGTTAATTAAAGTTAACGGGATATTAAAGTATTTTGTCACAGAATTTCCAGTCTAAAGAAGACCTACAGTAGAAGAAATGAAATGAAATGAATTAGTCTTTATTTACTTTGAGTTTGTGGTGGGCCAATCAGAAAATGCTTTTGGGAAATTGTGCCTTTCATCTCAGCAATCAGCAGGGTGGGGTGGAAGGGTAGTTTCTATCTCTTTCAGGGTCACATGACCAGGGTCACATGACCACAGGTTGTGGAGCTAAGCCTTGAGCCTGCAGGTGTTCATCTCAATCCTGTATTTAGTCCTACTGTGGGCCAGGCCTGGGCAAATAACAGTGCTCTCTGACACTAACTGGGACAGTCAGTCTTCTGTGATCATATAGGAGACCCAGTTATGTATTTATTTATTTGTAATAATATAAGTCCTTATAAAATTTTACCTCTCCTCTGCAAATGTATTGCTCAATTTAGACTTACAACAAATTTGTGAACCTTGCCTTTAGGAGTAGTAATAATGTGAGCTCCATCACGTTATTGTGGCTGTTCAGAAAATAGAAAAAAGTCCAGGAAATTGCGAAATCATGCTTTTGACTGGAAGAGAATCGCCTGCTCTGTCTTTAGCTGCGCATTAATGCTGTGTAACGACTTCCTTTTCATAAAGTCACCTTCATTTACTGTGATGTGGGGATGTGGGTTCCTTCAGTCAATTACCCGAGCCATGAAATATAATTCCCTGATCATTACTAAAAAGCCTTCACATAGAATTGTTTCTTGTTAAAAGCGAAAAGTCTTCAATTCTGTGGCGTTTTTCTCCAATGAGTCTCATGGTTTTTGTCCAGACATGACCACAAAATTGGCCAATTAATGTTTCAGCACACGATGTAAGTTTGTGACAGACTGACAATACCCGCAGGCCTCCTTTCAGTTGTGATCAGATGAGGCAGACAAAAAACAGATTTTTTTATCCATAGTTTGAACTGTTTTGATCGAACATGTAAATACATGATGCACTAAAGAAATTACCTGTTGGGCCAGTAAAGGACAAAATATACTGTCTTGAGAACAGGCTGCAGTGACATGACTGTCACCTCTCCAAATTAGCACGGATGAGCTTTTCCAAACAAGTTAAATTCAAGTGGTTCACCTGTCTTTTGTGAAATGTACAGGAGCTAGAAAATCCATCCCTTGTGATTGTGGTGGAGTTTTTGTGGCGCTGAGCTGGGCTGAGTTTGGTATGATATGCAAACAGAAGCGAACAGAAATTTTCTAAATCATCATGACATAAGTTTAGCGTCTGAGTTTTGAACATACTGTTGAAAACATTTATTGATTTTGTTGTTAGAGGCATGGACGGATGAATGAGCTGGCCTACCAGGCCAAAGGGTTCGAGAGGTCAAAAGGACCCAGGCCACAAAAAAAAAAAATAAAAAATTACACAAAATGTCCATAAACAGGCGCTAAGATTACTACAGGGGCAAGAAAACAACCACAAAGACACAAAATGACCATAAAGAAATCCCAAAATGACTACAGGAACAAAAAAACAACCACAAAGAGGCACAGAATGGCTATAAAGAAATGCCAAAATGTCTATGGGGCAAAAAACAAACACAGATACACAAAACGGCCATAAAGGAGCCCATTTTCTCATAATCTGTCCGTGGTTAGGGGGCAACTTTTCTCTTGAGCTTCTCACCGTCTGAATGTTGAAGTCGTCATCTAGTGGCCAATGAGGAAACTGCATCTTGTGACACCTAACACATTGGCTTCAACATTCAGCTGTTGGGTTATGGAGCACAAACCCTCTGGAAGTATTTATGTGAAAAGGATTTACTGTAGCAATGAGATTATTAGTGATCGGGCGTGTATTTGTCTTCATCCCCTTCTCAGCTAACAGCAGTGGAAGTCAGCATAGTTTTCTGAAGCTGCAGCTCAGCCAGCTGAAGGTTCAACGAGTGGTTTGGCTGCAGTTTTCATATTGTGTTGTTATGCTGTTAGATTAATGACTCTTGTCTCTCCTCTCAGGTTTGTCATCATTGAGTTGTTTTTCCCATAGTACTGCCGCTCACTGGATATGCGTTTACTTCACCATTTTCTCTACATACTGTGTGCTGTGCTCAGTGGGCAGAGATTCCAGCAGTGCACCAGTCTCTGAAGTGACAGCAACAATTATAGTACTTTCACAATCACTTAAATCACACTTCAAGACAATTCTAGGGTTTAATGGAACAGTAAATGACCCTCCTGACTGCAAAAGATCCAACACCCCTTTTATTTAATCTCAGACAAAAATACATGAAAGTGTGGACATATAGAACATATAGAAACCAGTAAGCCAGTGAGGGCAGGATGTGTAGAGTCTCATTACAATTAATTCTGCTTCATGTGGGAAAAATGTTTGTCTATGTGACTGCACTTGTTTCACATGTAAAAATGGAAAATCTAATTTTCCAGATACTGATGGTTTTGAAGTTTTTGGTAACCACTGAGCAGGTGGTGAGCAGATGTTTTGAAATAGAGTTTCACATGTGCATGCACACAGCATTTTCTGGCATCCTTTGACTCTCTTCCATCTTTTTCTTCCTCCAGTGGCAAATGAAGATGGAGAGAGCTCCACCAGACCACAGGCCAGTTTTGCACGTGAGTGTAATGGTCATTCTGTATTAGTTATACTTAATTATGAGCCTGTTCACTAAATCCATTCATTTCAAATAATTCCACCTTTCAGATCAAAGTATCAAAGGGACATTTTACCCTGACTTAATGAGATATTAGCAGCCGAGACTTCTCACCACCTCAGTATAATGGAGGTGAATGGAGTTTTGCTTGTTATCGCAGCATAAAAGTCTGTTTTAAAAACTCAGCAACACAATTTTTCAGATATCATTTTGCTTCTACTAACAGTAATCCTCCCACATATCTCACTGTCAGCTATTTTTAGTGGTAACTATTTTCTGCGTCAGGAAAAGGAAAGAGAGAGAGAGAGAGAGAGAGAGAGAGAGAGAGAAGGAGAGTACTGTTAGATTACGATTAAATTGTGCAATTTCCCCATTGTGGGACTATTAAAGGTTTATCTTATCTTATCTTATCTTAAATATGTTTAATTTCGTATCATCTTTTCAGTATTTTGCAGGTGGTGCTCGCTACTGTCCGAAAAACAGACAGCTAAAGTTTAATTTATTTTATACGACACCTTTAGGTCTTTGCAATGGCTACAGATCTACAAATGGTTTATGAGCTGATAAAGGATTATGAACTCTCCTTTAAAGAAGAGTTGACTAGTTGCAGTTGTAGTACAAATTGTCTGCTGTGTAGTTAAGTGTGCATTACTTTGAAAGATAAACTAGTATTGACAACATACATCCACATGGGGGCAGCATTATAAAGCTGCTCAATTCTCTTAGTCTCTTCTAATGAGATCCTGAAGGACATGTACTGTAAGTAGAAATTTGACAAACTGGTTTTTGTTTTTTTCTTGAATAATGGATGCAAACAAAGGAAAGCTTGATTCATGGCATCATACAAAATGACTGTAACGCCACTGAAGGGTTTTTTTTTTTTTTTTTGCAGGCTCAAAGTCCCAGAGTGCTTTGTGGAATGCCATCACAGCGGGGATGGGGATCAAAGGCAAAGAGCAGAAGGCCCCCCTGAATGACCCACGAAGTCCTGAAGAGATTCTGGCTGACGATCTTCCTGCGACAGAAGAACCAGACGCCACCGAAAAAATGGCCATCAGGTCTGACAATGACAAATTCCCAAAGAAATAGTTACCGTTTATTATTTGTTCGTTATCGTGGAGTGAATCTAGGTTCAGGCTACAGTTGGGACATGGACAGCCATGTCCAGCTCAATATCTTGCACAGGTGTAATTTGCATATTGTGGGTGTGCCTCTTTAATAGTATGCAGGGAGGAAACAAGGCAAGGTATACGATCAGGTATCACTCTGCACTATGTATTTGTTTTCTCTCTGATTAATGTGAACTTGATTATCAAGTTGGCAAGATTTGAAGTGGAACCTCTGCTTGCTTTCTATGAAGAGGATAATCTTCTGTCTGACATTTAGCATTCCTAATACACACACGCACTCACAAACATGCACGCACACACACAGTCAGACACACACACACATGCGGTGCTAATTGCTATGTATGGCTGCTGACCTCAAGGGATGTGGGCATGATTGATTCCACCTTGATAACAAGGACTTCAAACCACCATTAACATAATTTGTTGTCACTTTTAGAATATTGAACGCCTTTTAACGCCTGATTCCAATTAACCTTGATGGCTCTGGAGACCGTTACAAATGCCGCAGGTGGCGCGAAGTGAGCATTTGTCAGAAGATGCTAAAAATGCACCTAGCGTACGTTAACAAGCTTTTGATTGTATGCAAAATAGACAAGGAGTTATGGCGAGTCGATTTGGTTGATTTTTTTTCTTTTTAAACAGTTGTGTAGCAAGCTTTCACAGTTTTGGAAATCCCATTTGGCTTGTTTGTCTCAGTCTCTTTTTCTACTTTCCGAAGTCTCACTGCAGTAACACATCCTTCCTTTCTGGTGCTTCTCTACAGTATCTCAAATTACAGTGCAGTTGTTCTCAGTCATAGTCCCCCCCTAAACACAGTTCCTTTTTTTCCCAGAGAAGGGTGGTGACAAGGAGAAAGTGATTTTCCACTTGACTGGACACAGCCTGTTCCTTCATTTAAAAGCTACAGCAGAGATTTTAAAGAAAAACATAGTCAGCACAGGGCAGCTAAAAGCACCCTCATCTTCCTTAGAGGAAACAGTTCATTTGTCCACAGAGACACTGACTTATTTCAGTGTCATTTCTTAAGACATAGCTTTATCTCAAATCAGGGTGGGGAACAAATGCCAAGTATGAGCTCAGTGCTGCTAAATATTTGACTGAGGCTGAACAATCAGCATTACTATCTACTGGCCTGCTATAGAATGATTAATTTCACAGTTTACATGAAGGAAAAATACCTGACATTTTTTATGAAAGTAATTTGACTGGTGAAACAGTGTTTGCAGCTGGTGGATTTGGTGGTTTACCAGCATATGCGGCCTCTAGAAAAGAGTTAGAGTTAGTTCTCCAATTTGGTTTTCGATACCAAAGGATTCACACTCAGTGGTTTCTTCCTTGTGTCTTCGTCTGGGAAATCCCACTAAGGTCAGGCGAAGTCTCCGGCCAGGCCGACAGCGGTTAATAGAGGGCAAATCCACAGGGAGTTGTGGGGATCTACAGCTGAATGACAAATGGCAAGATTATGGTACAGGGTGATTAAATGGCCGTGGAACTAGCAGTAATCCATAAAATGATGTAACCACCGTGTCACCTCCGAGGCCAGAGCGGGCTGTTATCCTCCAGGCGATGATAATTAGATTTTATTGGAGAATGGAAAGAGATCACATGATGTGTAGCAGGCAGGACGGGAGTGAGTGAGTTAAAGGACAGGAGGTATTGACTGTCATTAACTGGGGTTGAATGAAGTCACCTGAGATCGAGGTGAATATGGTGAAAATGAGAGGATTTTGATCGTGTTTTTACAGTGTTGCATAATTTTGATTAAACTCCACAGTCCATTTCCCTTCAAATATCCTAATGGCTAATTTAATGTGCTCGGCAGGTTGCAGTTTTCTAGTCAATCCCTCAGTTTACAAAGCTGCTGGATTGTCTATTTTCAGATCAGCTGAATGGCTGCCTAATACTTCAGATACATGGCAGCTGCTGAAATTGCTTTAGGACTGCAGCTGCTGCTAACACACAACTGAGTGCATGCTTAGTCACACAGTGAGGGACAGAAAACAATATGGAGCCATTAGGGTATAAACACTCGCTGACTCATCTGTGCGGCTGGTGTCATGCTGTTGTTTATACTCATTAGGGATTCCTTATGCATTTTAAAGCACTGGCTAGCAACTGAATGGGCTATATGGTGCCTTCACACAGAAGGTGAAACCAGCCATTTTTATGAATGGCTGTTATGTCATTGTTTTACCCTAAAGTCCATAATCACTCACAATTTGCCACTTCTAGCCTACTTATGTTATGTATCGTCATTACACTCAGTCGGCACTTTCATACACCTAACAAAGACTGATGCAGTCTAGTACAGTGTATAGAGTCTATACAACATACAGTACTTCAGTGTTGCAATAAATCCCACCTAATGAAGGTTATAATGTGCAGTTACACACAGAGGTGTTTCTGTTATTCAGCTGTGATATAAATGGAGCTGACAAAATACTTGAAACACTCGTCACTGTAATGCAATAAAATCCTGTTTATTTTCCAGTTTATTACGGTGGGTACACAAATCTAAAACTAATCCAGTCTAACACAACAGTCCTGCTATAGCTGCTTAGTAACAGGCACGAGGGCTATTTCATACTGAAATATGATATCTAAGGGAAGGGGAAGAGAAACTTTGGTATAAGCCATTACCCATCAGTTTTATATATATAACCATTTGACCAAGGTAAAATTTGGTGTTATGACCTATTCAGGGATTAACAGGGACAAGTAAGAGTAGAAAAGTGACAAGTAGCCTAGCAAACAGGAGTAGGAGTAGTGGCAAAAAAATAATGTATTTGTTGCTAATTTATCAGTGAGTTTTTATGGCAAAAAGCCATTCAACTTTGTGTCCATAAAAATAGCAAATTTTCTTATTTGTTTTGTTGTCTTTGCATACAGAGTTACTCACAGTAGCATCAAAACAGTTACACAAATAGAAACATAATCACCAGAATCATCACAGATACCGATATTCAAACAGTCATGCACGCAGGCAGCTGGAACTCAGACACTCTCCCGTGGTCAACAGTGTGATTTATCCACTGGTTAATTGGATGCTGTGTGCCGCTGTGAACTTTGCAACTGATTAAGGCGGCTGTCTCCTCCGTGGCAGCCCACAGTTTTGGAGGGTGACCCCTCCTTTAGCTGCAGCGGCAGGTTCACAGACCCCCACTGGCATCCCTTGTGCAGCAACAACCTCCATCACCAGCCTCACTAGCCGGCTAATGAGCCTCCGCTGGCCAGTGTGAGCGGAAGCACATGGACAAATGGCGGAGCTATTCATCAAAGTGATTGAAGTGTAACCTCACTGTTATGCTGTTAAAGAGCTGTATCACTGCTGTCTGCCACATGATGCCACATATTTCTAGAATGGGCAGTGTTGTCAACAATAGGAAACAAAATGAAACTTCAGTTTGTAACTGAGCCAAAACACTACTGATATATTTATCCACCGTTGTTGTGCAGAGCTTTCTGAAATTCCAAAAAAACTCCTGTTACTGCAGGTTAGTTATACACACAGTGTATAAATGCTGTTTGGGGTTATATAAAAGCTTCCAACCTTTGCTGTGATCAATATGTTTATTCCCTTGTGTGCAGCATACAACCTTTCACTAAGTAAAATAACTTTTTGCTTATTGATTGAAGTATAGATCAGCACATTAGGGTTTTTTCAGCCTGGGTTTAATCAAATATGAGTCAGTAATTTATTATTATTTAAAAGTGTAAAGGTGAATGGAATCGATACATTTCATTTTAAAATCTTAACAGAGATGAAATAAAGACCAAGATCAGTCCATTTTCTTCAATGGCATTCACAAACCTTACATTAAAGAGATTTCTTTGGATTTGCCCTCACCCTTACCTCATACCTCCTGACCTCATTCAATAACAGTGTATTCACTTTGCCCACATAGCAACCTTTAAATACACTGTGTGAATTGCAAACCGCTCACCCATGACGTGAATAGTCCTCTCTTTGTAGGCTTTGCACACATCTTATTGTTGGGTTAATGTAGTAATAGGATCAGAGCAGTTACGGGCTGGGAGGCACTTTGGGGGTGGGGGCAGCAGAGTATTTTGTCCTCGCAGCATCAATTTTTTTTGTGATGTGGTGACAGGCGCTGTGTGAGCTGTATGAGTTACTGTGAGTTTGCTGTTTCCTGAGCCTTGACCCTGAAGTGAACTCTGGGACAGGAAATCACCATTTATTGTGGACTATTTTATGGTGTGCCAACAAAGACACAAGTTAGAATGAGAAATTAAGCAAGTAGACACAAGCACTTGAATCCACAAACACTAGCTTACGAATTGCTTTGAAAACCTTACATACAAACAGATCATCTTAGAGTGAGGGACTTAATTTTCATAATTAAACTTTTACTAAACAATAATATTGTCTTCTAGGGGTTGGAAGGTTTTTTTAATCACTGCTCAGGGTTATGAAACTCCTTTAAAAACAGCTGCATAAACTCAAATATATTTGATGCTGAAGTTAAAATTAAAGCTCAACTAAAAGACAGTTTGGTATTGACAGTGACTCAAATGGCCCTTAATACTGCCGATTCCAAAATGAGTGCCGCACCCATCTCCAGGGCTATTTACACCTGTAAGCTGCTTTTAGCTCTTTGGGTTATCCAGTCTGTATTTAGATTATACTGGCTCTCCTTAGCACCCTCAGTTAACCTCTCATGGAACCAGCTAACAAGCTCAGACACCCTACTGTACTCTACCTGTTCAGTGTGACTGGAACATAGGAGTAAACCAAGGATCAGTTAGGACATTACATCAGTTAGAAAGTCACAGAATTTGTGGACTAAATCTAAAAGTTGAAGTTAATATTTGTCAGGTGACCAGGGACATGGCTCCAGTGGGACACTAATGTTGACTTGTGTCAGCTGGAGCAGAGGTAATTTAAGTAGGGAATTGTTTGCTAACATATTGACCATAAAAATCACTTAGTAAGCGCCTTTGTTTCTCTGAGGTTGCAGTCAGATCAATAAGACTAAGCCTCTACAGGCAGCCTAACTGCTCTGTAAGGCTTTACTTTGACACAGTGCTGCTTTGAGCTAAATGCTAACATGGTCACAAATGGGATTTTTGACCTGATGGTGGCGCTGTAATGTGTATAATACACATTACAGCATCACCATCAGGTCAGCTGTCCTGTAGAACTGGATATAATAAAAATAAATAAATGTTATAATAAGCAACATTTAAACATTACAATTAAATATCCAGTTTTAACAAAACAAGCTGAGCCTTTTGGGAAAACAATGTCAAAGTCATAAACCTCAGCTTCATGGAATCAATTTTATTTCCCTAAATCTCAATTGCTGATGGTGAACTGCCACCCTGCATATCTGTAGCTAGCTTTGTTCTGCTTTCCTTAAATCATAAGCTGGAAGGTAATTCCTGCTGTGGTTAATTAGCTGCTCCACAGCACTTTCACATCCAGACTGTGGAAGTTGAACAGAGGAGGTATGTTAATGTTATTGCTTCCCGAAGACTGTGTCATAACCAGCTTCAGTCTATTGTTTAGAGACTGAATAACTGCCCACATCTGCACAGACCATATTCATTGCTTGACAGACATTTCTATTCCTACACCTAGCATACACTAGTATGGTTTAAAAAAAAAATCCACATCACATTAATGACACAAATAAGTGACACAAATACTGTGTAGGCTGGACCTTCTCTCAGCTGCAGTGACAGTTTAAACCTTTTATTACCACAGGTGTGTAAGAGAAGGCCATGTTTAAAGTGTCTGATTGCTTCCCCTCTCAGCTCGTTCATCAGTTCAGCGGTTGTATGCGTCACCTTTGACCTATAGGAATCTCTCTTGGGGATGAAGTAATAGGAAGTTTCTCCTCTGGGGTATTTTTCCACCTCCATCGCTCTCCAAATAAATATAGCTTGACGGCCGCATGCCCTCAATTTCTCCCACCCATCCTTCCATCTCCGCTACATCCAATACAAAAAGAGAAATTAAGTATAGATGGGGAATCATATTTTGTGATAGATGATCTTCACCAAAATGTGGTCATTACCGCAAAGGCGATTGCTACTTTGATGCATAGATATCCTTATCAAACTGCCTGGAAATTTAAATGAGATTTGAATTTTTCATGTACCTCCAAATGGCCAGCGCTGTTAATGTCTTGATTTCGACGTGTGAGCTTCGAGGGAGCCTGAGCACAGTGACGAGAATACCTCAGCAGAGCGTAATTTCCAGCGAGTTCCTCTGTCATAGTCATACGAATAATTCATTTTCATAAGACTTGATTCATTAGGTCTCTTTTGTGAGCAGTTGTTGTGATAGTAATTAATCAGGGATACATTTTGATTATCATCATGTGCAAGGACACAATCAGTTTTGGCTCTTGTTTTGGTTCATCAGTCTTGAAATTGAATAAAATGTTGGCTACATGTATAAACCCCATTCAGTTCCTTAATCACTCATTCAGGCACATATTATTGTTGTGTAGCCACCCCCAAGGCAAAGCTTATATTCATATTCTGCCATATTCGCTTCTCCTCCTTTGAACTGGGTTTTAACACGTGACTATAGTGATGAATTTATTTGCTTTGTTTGGATTTTTACCAATTAGAACATCTCCTTCAGACTGTTAATTACTCTCAGTTTCGCAGACGGATTCCTTGGCAACAACAACATATAATTTGGAAATAAGCAACAAGTAGAAGAGCCCTGTGTATTCCTAATATTTCATTGCATATTCAGCATTGTTGTATTGTGCGCTCTAACAATGTAGGGGTCCAAATAACCCGCACAATTGTGCCGTTCTTCCTGCAAGGTGTTTCATTCATCAGCTGGCAATGTAATTAAAGTATTTTCTGAGATTCCTTGGTAGCAAAGGCTGGAGGCCACATCTCTCTGCACAAGGCTGCATTCTTGATCCCGATATTTCATGCATCATGTTTTTTTTTTCCCCTAGTGAATGAGGGATGCTGTAAATATTTTCTCTTTAAGCCTTTAGATTAATATTAAAGCTCATTGTTCTGTGATAATCAAAAATGTTGTACTGAAAGTTGTCAGGCATTCAAATGTGGCTGAGAGATCCACATCAGTAGCAATACGTTTTTGTTAGTAAATTTAAAGATGGGGGTAATTCAGCCCAGCATCCATACTGGACAGTTCTGCACCTTACTATATACGTAGAATGTCTATATTCAATGCAAGGAGAAGTGTGGCCTTTATGTTATCAGGCAGAACAGTATGGTTCAGGAGGTCAGGGTGGTGAATGGCTACGTAACATGTCTGACATTTATGAAGGAAACAAGAGTTAGCATCTTGTCAAAGACTTGCAATCATTGTTTTTGTCTTTCTATGTACTGTAACAACTATCTGTCCTCAGCCGTAACCCCCGAAAACGATTCAGTTGCCAAACCCTAAAGATGTGGGTATCCTTGAAACAAACTAGTTTGTGTCAAGTGTTAAGAAAGGGGAGCAACGTGACAATCGTAAATAAGATCTGTCACTTTTGAACAGTCTTTGTTCAAAGGCATTCCTGTTGTTCCACTTGTTTGTACATATAAAAATGTGAATGAAAAAAGCTTGTGAGAGACATATCAAAACCCAGTTGTTCAACACTGATGGTCTTGTGTGGTGATAGGGTAGAGGTAACAGGAGAATTGACATTTAGTGAGGGGTGACATTTCTTCTTCTCTTCCCAAGAGCAGATTGTACTATGAGACCCCTAACTACTGCTTCTTAGTGTACTTTTCCTTTTCCACCTAAATGCTTGGTTCTGAGTGCAGTGTAGCTTAAAATGACCTTCCAAGTCCTTGCAGTGTTTTTGACCTTTCTCACCAGGCTCAACCTTGTTCGGTGTCACACTTACACATACAGATAACAGGGTACATAAGGTCTCTGGGGCGTAAACCTGTGAACAGCAAGCAGTGAAATGTGAAGTTACTGTTGTGGCTTCCCCTCAAGTTGACCTGTCAACTCTGCCTGTGGCTTGAGATCTCCTGGGAGCCAGCATACCTCCACAAAAGGGGGAAAAAAACACACAGTGACACAGTGATGAAGAATGGATTGAAGAAAGGCAGCCGGAGAGAGAAAGGAACTGAAAGCCAAAGACAGAAAGGGAGAAAGAGACATAGATAAGTGCGCCTTTGAAGAGAACATCAGCAGGCTTCATGGCACTCAGGCAAACCTTTCTCCTTCCTCCTCACGGAGGACCCATCTCAGCAGATGAAAGCAGGAGTCTCTTTGAGGTGGCGCCCTGGCATTATCCCTGCATCCTGCATCAAGTAATTGAAAGACCTGAGAGTGTGGTAGGGGGCTCAGAGAAAGGGGGGCACTGGGCTGAGTCATCCTTGCAAGTTTTGGACTTGCAGACAATGAGACGAAAGTTGTATGTTCTCACGAGTTTTTACTAGACACTCAGTGAGCAAGGAACTAGCAAAGAAGGACTATAACAAGAAGAAGGAGAAGATGTAGCAAAAGCAGCAGTGTAAGCAGTATATATTTGTATGGAATATATTTCCAGCATAGAGTACATAGTAATATAATGCAATATATTTTCTCGGGCAGACACAGTATAGATGTTGAAATCACTATCAGTGAAATGGCATCTCAGGGAAAACACGTTTATTATAGTGTTTATTAAGAATAAAATGACCAGAATATTCAGAACTAAGCGCCTACTGCATTTGTATGTAATTACTGATGGAGCTTTTATTACGGGGGGAATATAACACATGATATATGCAGGAACTGGTGAGTTGTGATGGCTTATATGGCTGCGGGTATTATAAAAGCATCTCTAACTGCCACATTATCTGACCAAATGAAGCAGAAAGGACATTTTTGCCTATAAAACCTTAGAGGACACCACTGTTATTTTTGGATTCTGTAGTATGTTGTTTTTGTGTTACAGCAAGCAAGAAAAAGAGATGAAGCGAGGAATAATATTATATGTAGCACAGTGCTTGTATTGGGGGGGTATTGAATATGGGATGGTCCTGAATGCGCTCAAAGGATCAGCGTAATCTCAGTCAAATCGGTGTCAATGCACTGTCTGCACGCTGTTTAATCTGCCCTGGCATAACGTTTAATATGTTGTACAGCAAATGTATAATCCACATTTTGAGACGAATACATTCGCACTCAGTTTAAATGTTGATCTACACCTTTGATGAAGTAAGTGTTTGCTTAATGACAGTCACCTTTACATTCCTGATGAAATAAGCAGATGTGTGTTTGTGTGTCTTTGAATTAGTGGGTAAAAAGGAGAAGAAAAAGCTCTGTCATTGTTGCCCAGAGGTCCTGTTTGAAGTCTTCTCTTTAACCATTTTTTTCTTGAGAGATTTTCTCCAAATCCAGGGCGCTCACACCTTCGTCATTTCTTCTCCTAAAGGTCTCGTCCTCCCTGTTCCTCTCCATCCCCCCACGTTTTCCTCCCTCACTCCCTCTGGTTTTCCAGTGGATGAAACAGAACATGGTTTCTCATTATCAACCAGACTCCTCCCTCTCTTTGACTGGTGGTGTTTCTCCTCCCTCCCTCTTGTGTGGAGAGCTCGGTAGTGAGCGTTAATCCCGGATTGCGCTGCCCTGCCGTCTGCATCCCGTTGTTGCTGGGAGAGCATGGCACGGCTCCAGGACCCCTGTGCTCACACAGGAGAGAAGTGAACGAATGAGAGAAGGAGAGAGAGAGAGAGAGAGAGAGAGAGAGAGAGAGAGAGAGAGAGAGGCAAGAGAGAGAGGCAAGAGAGAGAGAACGGAAAGAGGTACAGTTTGGCTGTTTCACGACTGTCACAGCTACCTGAGCACTGCACTGCACTGTTTTTGAGTTTCAGTCACACACTCTCTCACACATAAACAGGAGAGAAAAGAGGAAAAAAGAAAGGATGACGGCTGGTCTCTCGCAGCTGTGGGTGCACATGTGAATGAAGAAAGAGGAAACCTCGGTCACGTCCTGGGTTCCACCACATCGCAACCTCTCTCTTCTCGGCTGTTGCGTCTTCCCCACCACTTACACTTAAGAGGGATTAAACTTTTTTTTTTTTTTTTTTTTTTGCCACATCCGGAACTCCGAGAGTCTCTGACATGGAGTCTCCCACCAAAGAGATTGAGGAGTTTGAAAGCACGGCCCTGAAGTACCTCCAGCCGGAACAGATTGAAAAGATTTGGCTCAGGCTCCGGGGACTGTGAGTATACCCACTTTTACTCTTATCAACAAGTGTCTGTGTGAAGCAATGCTGTGTGTGTGTGTGTGTGCCTGTGCATGATTGCCACGGCTTTGTCATGGAACAACGCTTTTAATATATACCTGTGAAATTTTTTCTAATAATTTATCTGTCAATAACTTAATCACAGCAACAGGAGAATGTGGTTTAGCTCCTTTACATAAGAAACAATCCTCCTTATCCCCTGCTCAGGTGGAACAGGTTGGGGTGAAAGGGGAATTTACGAGTAAAGTATGATTGGAATTCTAACATCTTATCTTCGCCTCATCAGTTCTGATAAAAACCTAGGAAGGATACAGGAAAGAGCTTGGGTGTCATAATAAAAGCCTGGCTTTTTTCATCTCACACTGGTTTTGTTTACAGTGCATGTCAGCTGCATTGTGTGTATGTGTGTGTGTCAGTGTATGTGTGAGGGAAGAGGACAGTCGACTGTGTAACCCTAAAGAAATAAGAAAAGCACAGAAAGAGATTGGAACTGCTCTGCAAACAGAACAGCTCTGAGCTACTTCCTTTGAACTGTTTTGAATGGTTTGTTTATTGGACAGAGAGGAAAGAAAAGAAAAACAAATCAGAATTGAAGTGGTAACAGAGGAGAGCTCCTCACGCTTGCAGCCTTGATGCAGAAATGCGTCCTTTAAGTACTTTCTTTTACTTAACTGCACCATTTTTGCTAAAGGCACAATGGAGTTTTGCTGCTGTTCTCGTGACTGCCCAGATGTTGATGCTTTGTTATTCCGTGTCACACCTGTTGTCCATGTAAGATTTTGATGCAACAAGACTATAAATTTAGACTTGAATGGTTGAATGTGTGTATATTTGGGAGCATCTGTGAACCAGAGGGAAGTATTTTTGTTTTCGTTGAGGAATGGAAGGCTAACGTGACAGCCTTCCATTCCTCATTTCTCCCAGCTTCTTTAAGGGGATCCTTTTTTTAAATCCCCAATACTAGAATATTACTTTCTTGCATCCACCAACCAATCGACACCTCAGTGACCTTTCGCCCTGAGAAGAAAGCACCACGCAGCTTATATACGGGTTGAAATGGGAATTTTCTCTTATTCATCTTAAGTTCTCATCATTCTTGCTCAGCAGGGGGAGGAGACAGTGATGTGGCTAGAAGGGTTATGTTTAGAAAAAAAATCTTTGATGTTACTGTTGGAGAGCTGAATGAAGTGCCGTTTCCTCCTGCACCACAGTGAATGGACCTGCATGGGGTTGTTCACGATTTTCTGGGGTTCATCTGTCAGCTTTCCTCTCCTCTCTCCTCACATCACTCTAATTTATTTTGAGTTATTTTTCATGTCATGGTATTTCTGTTGTTCCATGATTAGTCATTGTTTCTGTAGCAGAAGCCCAATGTGTGGTTCCCTTCACCATCATCTTGTGCCACATTTAGTTTCCTCGGATGGCTTCATTGTCTCTTCCATTTGGTCACCGTCATAAATTTCCTATCACAACCATCTGTCTTTTTCGGATATGTGATGGCTAGTGAGTCAGATGACGGGGACCTAGGACTTTTTTTTTTTTTTTTTTCCATCATGGCTACGCTGCAGTCTGCTGGGTGCTCTGAGGGCTCCTGTTGCGTGTCAGAGATCACATTAGCCTTTAATCTCACAAAGAGCCTCTGACTGAAGAGAGGGAGCTCCAACTGACAGGCAGCCCCCACAGATGTTGACGCGCCACACAGCGTATGTTGTGTGTTTAATAGGGAAGGATCGACAGTATGCAGTATATCTATGTGTGTGTGATGGGGAAAGGTTGACTGTGTGTGTGTGCTCGTGTTGATGATATAGATTGGATGTGTGTTTGGGAGTGTACGCGGCAGCTTGGTGACATTTACTGTATGTGCTGCCAGCTTATCCTAGGAGATTTGTTTGGCAGCTGTATGATTTGTGTGAGAGTGTGTGTGTGTGTGTGTGCTGGATGGCTATCACAGCACCCTCTCTGGCACAGTGTACTCCACAGAGCACACCAATCATCCATGGATAGGCAGAGGGAGCATTTGCTTTGGACAGTTTTCCCTCTGCTCAACCTTCAGTGACGCAGTCTAAAACCCAGTGACATCCGCTGATCAAGGAATGAACAGCGTGTTGTGTTTTATCACTTCCCTGTGACAAATGGCCCCTTTATGTTTTTGCATCGGTGAATGGATTCCAATGGATTGCCATTAATAAATTAGATCACCGCGACAGACCCAACCTCTTGTCACCCATTGATTAATGGAAATCAATGAATTATTTAATCACTTGATCAACAGTTCATCACACAGAGCTCCCTTACGGGTAATTTAGATTTGACCAAAGGAGGATCAAGGGGCCCGGCTGACCGCTTTATGTGATTGTGTTTTATCTTAAGTACATCTACCCAAGTACTGTACTTAGTAGTACAAATTGGAGGTCCTATTACTTTACCTTAGTGTTTTCTCTCATGCAACAATCATAATCAAAATCAATTGGCAGCTATTTTGATAACCAATTTCATGCTGTTGGTTTTCCACCAGACATTTAAGAACACCTTAAAATTTTGTTTACTTAAGCTCAGATTTTTCTTAATAACTTCTTTCTTACCTTTATTATTTAATAATAATAAAGGTAATAATTCCTGGAATTTCCGTGACCCCTTTCAGCCCACATCCTCGTTATGCCGAGGACATTGTATTAAAGCCTTCTAATTAGAAGAAGCTCTGTGTTGTTGACACACACACACACACACACACACACACACACACACACACACACACACACACACACACACACACACACACACACACACACACACACACACATATATATATGTGGACATAAAGCAAGCTCAGTGAGATGGGGGAAGGGGCAAAAGGTGGGATAAAGGATTGAAGAGGTGAGGAAACTAGGAAATATCAATACTGTTGTTTTTCTCTGATCCTCTGGTGTCCATTTTGTTTATCTTTATTTTACATGTTTTCGTTATACATATCATATTTTCTTCAAACTCTTACTTGCTCCTCTGTTTTTTATTATTATCTGCTCTATTTCAAACCCCCAGCATTTTCTAAGACAACCATCTGACTGTGATACTTAATGTCTTTTTATTTTTAATCGCTGGGTGGACCCTAAATGATTGATTGATTTTTTTTTTCACTAATCTTGGGGGAGCTCTTAACATTTCTTTGCAAAGACTAACTTCCTTAGCTTGCAGTTCTACACTGAGCCCCAGGAAAGATTGATACGGAGAACGATTGAGAAACAAATCAAGCTAAGTGCTGTGAATTGTGCCTGACTTGAATTTAAACCCACGTCTGTGGCCCAGTGGCAGGGGGTCCATCCTTCCCTCCACTTCTCTACTACGAGTGCCTTAAGTGTGTGTGTATGAATTTAGCTTTTAGAGCCATGCCGTTAACTCTTTGTTGAGGTGTGGGTGTATTTTAGGCCAAGTGTTAGGGTAGGTGATAGTAGGTGTGTTTTAATGCAACTGTGTAGGTTCCCAGTGTGTGTGCAGTAGTACAGTGGGTGGGATGTCAGGGGGTGGAGTGGTGCGTGTGTGTGCGTGTGTGTGTGTGTGTGTGTGTGTGTGCATGCATGTGTTTTTGCATATCATTACTCCTCTCTTAAATCCCTCATCTGCATAAGTGATTGTAAGCATTTGCATTTTTTTTTTATTTGCTGCGCATGTGTGAACACAGCTGAAAAGATGAGCAATAAAGGAAACAGAAATAAAAGGAAACAAACAGTACAATCGAAAGACTTATATGCATATAATAGCTGTTGTTGGAGGCCCATTGGCCTGATGCAAGAACATTTTTGTATTCTTGTCCTTAAGCTCTCTTACTGTATCTGTAAGGTTTGCTTGTCCTGACACTTGTTCATTTCAACTGAGAATTGTTGAATTCCACCTGTGACTGAGAATTCAGATGTGTTCGTAAGATCAGATTATTTTCAGTTATGAAAATAATCATATCCTGAATTGCTTCCTGTTTGACTTTTTGTGGGTAGGTTTTATTTATAAAATTGTTTACCCAAGAGTAAAAAGAAAAAGAACTTTACACCTTTGAGCTTCAGAAATCAGCAGGCAAAAGCATTACAAATATAGCAGGGTTGTGTAGTCATATTTGACAAGTTTGACATGTAGTAAGATGCCAAAAAAAGTCTGGTCCGTCCAAAAGCGAACTGGTCCGTGACTTAGATGAGAGGCAACCGTGAGGACGTGACAGAATAATATCCACAAGGTATGTGGACGTGAAGAAGCTCAGTGAGTTACATTATTGGGTGCAATAGAGGGTGATCCTGGACAGAGACCTGCATAAAGACCCTGATGCAGCTGCCAGACTTAGAGAACTGTCCTCACAGCTGCTGAACTGTGTAATTTCTTTGCCAAAATATGACAACAAAACCATAAAATCTAATGATCTTCTCATACTCTTGAGCAAAATGGCAATCCATAGTGATGATGATATGTTGAACAGCATATTACTTTCACATTAAATTTATTTCAGTATATATCTGATTTTAGTTTCTGTCAGTATCATATTTTATCTCCAAATCAATTCAGTGTACTGGTTTTTTTCCCTGTGAAGACAGGCTGACTATATATATATGGATTCAACAAATTTTCTTAAATCACTTGCACATGCTGAGAATGAATCTGTTGGTACAGGTGGTTCTTGCATGAGGCCCAGTGTCTTATATTTCTGTCGGTCCGTCGGTTAATTATGTTATGTAAAAAAAAAATAAATCCAACATAGATCACAAGAGTAACATTTTAATCGATGCCTCACTATCCTCCGTGTTTGTTTTCTCTGGCAGGCGCAAGTACAAGAAGACGTCCCAGAGGTAAGATTTGCTGCTGGGACTCTGGACCTCCTCCTTCTCCTCCTCATCCCTCCTCCTTATTCATCCCCATCTCCTCCTCCTTCTCCTCCTCCCCCTCTCAATATTCTCCCTCTGCTCCTCCCACTCGCATGCATCAATGGACCTCATGGACCTTCTCCTACCTTTTTTGCTTTCTTTCTTCATTATTCATTGTTGCTTGTCTTGCAAAGAGCACTTTGTAACTCTGTTATGAAAGTGCAATTTAAATAAAAGTCGTTATTATTATTACTATGATTATTATCATTATTATCTGCCTCCATTCCTGAGGGCCACGGATCTTTGTCGAACAAGTGAAACACACCTTGTCACAATATGCATTCACAAATCCTCTCTCCTTCTCTGTCGTGTTGAATCAAGCGTCAACTCATCGTCATTACCAGATAACTGGCACTGTAATGGATAGAAATTATGGTGACACAGATGTTGGGAACCATAGACATCTCAGAATTTGAAAGCTTGACGAATATCTCAAGTGCTATTCATGTTATCTTCTTCATTATGAAACTTTCATTTGTTTAGTTCTGTTGGAGATGCTCAGGGGAAATCAGGCTCTCCATTAACTGGGACTTGAATGTATTTATTTACAAGGCTGAAAGCAGGGATTAATTAATGCCACTGGATGAATGGATAATGAAGATTAAAGTATCATTTGTTAAAGATGTTTCTGTATTGATCTGAAATGTGCTATCAGTGTGCTTCATTATTCACTTCATCCTCCCCAGTGATGATTTTTTTCTGGTGCAAAGGACATATTTTATGGCTTTAGGACCCAAGAGACTCTAAAAACGTTTACGACACATCTGCAAATGACAAGAACAACCTTTAAATTCCAATGTGTCATGGGATTTTAGCTGAATTCCTGGAATCTTTCCCCATAATCTCCTGAACATCATCTGGAATTTAGCAATAAATTACTAGGATATTTCCAAGGAAAAACCCAATGCAATTTGGTACTAATTATAGTACGCAGTATAGTACTCTAAAAGTAGAAGAAATATTAGTTGCTAAGGACTACAGGATTTTGTAGTAGGTTGATGAAAAACAATTCATAATCAAACATCAGTATCAATAAGTTTCAGTTCTTCTGACTTGAGCTGCCATACATTATGGGTTCCATAATGGACAGCAGGATATATTATGGGATGGAAACCTCACCAGCTGCAATGCCTCTCAGCTTGCACTGATCTTTGAAATTGGTCTTTATTTTTTTCAGCTACACACCTGTTACATTTTGTGACTGCATCTTGCATAGTTGTGACGCTATTGCTGTGATAAAATCTGTCGAGACTGATAGACATGTACTCAAAACCGCCTCTGTGGTAGCTCCTGCTACAGTGGGTGTTTCCAGGACCACATTTAGCCATGATGACACACACACACACACACAGACTCACAAGGTGAAAACAGTACCAGCCAATCTTACACGGCTGGTAAAAATGCATTTAATTTTCAGCCTGAACCAGATCACACAGGTGATGCTTTTTTAACTGGGCTAATTGAAGTGCCCAGTTTCCACTGCTGAAGACAAACTACCAAAACCAACAATGTGTCTCTCACTAACTTCCTGTGGCACTCAGCCCCAAGCCCATTAGGTGCTGCTGCAGACTTACATTTTTAAAAATGGGTTAAAGATATATAGTTTCATTTCTTAAAAAGACTAAGGAGCTGCGGGGTACAGTAGTTTTTATCAAGTGTTGCTCAAGCCACAGTAAATATGTTGCAGTATGCAGTATGTGTTAGTATGATATCACCAATTATTGGTGAATTATCTTTTAAAGGTGAAATGGATGGTAAATATGCCCAACAACACAGTCAGTTCTCAGTTTGGATTTACTTAATGTTTCTTCCAACCAGCATCTCTAAACAACCAACACTGAAGAGTTTATTTTGACACACAATAAACCACTTATCTTTGCAAAACTGGTTCTGCTTCAATCTAAAAAAAAAATGCATTGGCACAAATTGTGTTAACTTAGTAAATAGGAAATTGTAACTGCTCCACAAATGAATCTCAAAACAAGAATAGGTTTCTGAAGTGCTGCTCTAATGCTGTTTCATGGCATTTTCCTGTGAACTGTGGGATTGCTTCACAGTTAGAGTAATTGAACGAAACTCTCCTCATGCTACTTATTGGCACAGTGTGGGGTCGTTTGGAGTGGTATAGAGCTAGCTGCTGGAAACTCGCGCTCTCTCTCTCAGTCGCTGTCTCTCGGTCTCTCTCGCTCTCTCTGCTGGGTGGGTGAGTTCCTGTGTGGAGGAGCCGGATGATTGACAGCTCCATATGTGTCTGTGTAATTACGGCCGGGCTAATTGGCAGAGAGGAACACTGGGACATTGTCATTACTGACACACCAGGACAACCCCTCACACACGCAGATGGAGGGAGAGATAGCCCTCTTCACAGGGTGAGGGATGGAGGGATGGGAGAGAGGAGTGTTTGTGTGAGTGTGCAGTTTGTATGGAAAGGGAGTTAAGAGAGATGAAAGTAAGGCTGTAAAGAAATAAAAAGGTTGTCTGTGTAGGCCTGTGTTTGTTTGGTTTCATGTGGGTTTGGTGTGGTAGTAGGGAAACAGTTTGCCTGTTACTATTTTGGTTATTGTTTTTTGATCACATGGTCACTGTTGTGATCTGCTCTTTCAACAGTTGACAGTTTTAAGCCCCGCCCCCCCTTGGTTACTGTTGCTATGCCTGTCAGCTTTCCATTCTGGCACAGCACATATGCAGTTTACAGTGGAAACAGTGGCAGATTTACCACTCCAAATTCTTAGTAATGTTTAAAACCACGCGTCCACTGTTTCAGACAGAGGCTAACAAATCATGGGTCCAAGTTAACAAGCGTTTCAAGCTAACAGTTGTCAGTTTTGCTGGCTGAAATGACAACTGTAGCTGTAGGTAGCTAGCAAAGTAAGCTAATGTTAGCTCTTTGAGTCATTAGAAAATGCTGTCTCTTACCTTGTTAAATCCACTAAATCTATCTATCTATCTAGCTATGCTATGCTATGCTATGCTGTCTTTTGCTCTATGCTCAGTCACTGTTCAGGGGATAGTTGATTAGATTGTTGCTCTATTCAAAAAGTGTTATGTCTTTGACAAATCTCTGCTTAATGTTGAGCTTCTGGGAGCTGTTTGGATTCTATGTACTTGCCAAATAAAGAAAAAAGCGACACTTTTCTTTTATGTTTACGAAAAAAAAGGCATCGATCACTCAAGAACGATTTACTTGTAGCGATTATTCACCAACAAAGCAACAAGTAGATGGTTTGTGTATGTCTATGAATTCCCTGGCCTGAAAACAGTGCTGAATGAAACAGGCTTTTACTTAAGACTGTAAATATGCTACAGTGGTCACTCCTTGTAGCCCAGCTTTTAAAAGCCCTAAGTGTTTTGCCATCTGATCCAGGCAAGCCTCCAGCATGAAATGGCCTTATGCAGTCTGCCCAGTTGCCAGCACTGTTGAGAGTGTGTGTGTCTGCGTGTGTGTTTATATGAGAGTTTTTGTTTCTTCCACTCTCCCAGGGCTGTTGTGTTTGTTCAGATTGCAGCCTTGGAAGCGTTGCAGGGATACAGTACATGTTTTCAGTGGCAGTAATGACTCAGGCTGCTCAGGCATCTACAACCTGATCTCCTCCATTTTCCTTCAGTCTTTAGATACTCAATATGTGTTATGTGTTTATGTACAAGAAGTATTGAGATTTATGGGCAGGGGCAGTGTCTCTGTCTGTATGTCTGAAGTCAGCTGAGATAAATCTTGTCAAAGCGAATCTCCAGTCTCAAACACATGCATTGATTTTGTTGCTTTTAAGTATTAATTCAGGTCTTTCGGAAGTAAGGTTTCAGTGCAAGCCAAATCTCAAATTCTCATTTTTGTGACTCTAATGACTCAAGTCCACACCTGTACTTGAGGACATTTGCAGTAGATTTGCATTTTTTCATTTTCTTGTTATTTTTCTTATAAATTAGAAAATTCTGTTGCTCTACTCTCCATCGCTCGCCGCAGTAATAGCTTGACATTTGATGATATAAATGCCAGGTAGCAGGCAGATTTACATTTTCCTTTGTATAAACCATCTGCAAGATAGGAATTCATTTTTCTTTTGTGGTGGCAGCGATGAAAGAAAATACTGCCTAAAGAAACTGAGGTCATGTTCCTATTTTTAGGGGAATTTGTGGGTCTAGCAACCTGGTGAGAATTTACAGCTGACATTTTAAAAACTATTGTACAGTATAATTCCTGTATTTTTAGACTCAGTACATTAAAATTTGGTAACTTTTTGGTGAAAAACAAAGTATTCAATATTAATCCACAAAACGTATTACTGGCAGTTTGGGAAATACAGTTTACAGAAGATAAAACTGAGCAGTTAACTGAATGAATACGAAATGATTACATGACTTCTTCTCTGGCTGTTGGGGCAGATGAGTAGTAAGGAATATGTTGGGAGGACTGGGAGTAATGATGTCAGTATTTCTGAACCCTTTGAAACTACCTGCATTTATTTATAAATTTGTCGTAAAAGGTTACGATTTAGCAATTCTGGGGCCCAATCAATGAAACAAGATTGGTGGTGTGGTTCAGCTACTTTGATTATAAAAAAATACTGAAACATTTTGAGTTTACTAATTACAAGAAGGATCTGCTGATTTGAACCATGCCTCACAAAAAAGACTCACAATTGAGAACTGCTGATTTGGACAAAGATGTAAAAGGGTACAAAGTCACCTCAAAAGGTTTAGATATTTATCGGTCCAGTTAGTCATAGACAAACTGTCTGTACATGGAGGAGATATAGTTCTGTTGCTACTCCTTGAAGGATGACCCTAAACATGGAAGTAAATCTACTACACAATGACTTCAAGCAAAGAAAAACCACAGTTTAGTGTTTCCCAGTCAGAGCCCAGACCTTAACCCAGCAAAGATGCTGTGGAATGACCTCAGAGCGCTGTTCACAGCAGACATCCTAAGAATATGGCTGAGCAGGAGCAGATCTATGAGGAACAATGGTCTAGAAATCCTCCCTGGACGTTGTGCATGTCTGAACTGCAGCCACAGAAAGCTCTTGTTTGAGGTTATTGATGTCATATGAGCTTAAACCACTTATTAAATTCACTTACTTTTTTACCACCAGCACTGTGAGTGTTTAATAGGTGTATTCAATCAAGAAACAGAAGATTGTAATTGTTTGTGTATTATTAGCTTAAGCACACTGTTTGTCTGTGCTTTGTGATTTAGATGAAAATCAGGATCACATTTTATGACCAATTCATGCAGAAAACCAGGTCATTCTAAAGGATTTACATACTTTTACTTGCCACTATATTGGTGTGGTCCATGTAGTGCAGCAGGACAGTAACGTCACACTCGAAAATAACATTTGCATAAAAATACCAACAGTGGGAACAGTGAATGAAGAACGTCAGCGCATTGACAGAGAAAAAAGAGCAAGAGCAATGGAGAGGAGGACAGATATTGTCAGGATGAGAGTCACAAGGGAAAATGGACCTCTTTGGTTAATGTCAGTAATCAGGGAGCAAATCTTCCAGGCATTGGCTGCCTTTCAAGAACAGCCCATTAGATGCCATTACCCGAGCCTCTCTGTCTCTCTTTTCTTTGGTTGGGGACCATTTGTCATTCACCACAGCTATTGGGCTATTTATTGGAGATGATTCATTTGGGGTAACAACGCAATACTGTTATTGGAACAAATACAATCATATCTTCTAAAACAAACAAAATAATTGTCTCTTGAGCAATAAGGAGCAGAAATTACTGTGGCAATAAAGATGATTAAAGTGCTTAGATGATGAATTAAAAATAGAGATGATGATGCACTCTTAATCACAAAAACATTAGAAGCACAGATGCTACTTCAGGATCAATTGAGGCACAGTCTCACTTTAAACATTAATTATTACAACAAATCTCTTACATTGGGGACATTTTGTTTAACAAAATGGACGTAAAAAATGGAAATTCTTACTATTATTGTGATTATGACTAGTTTTAGTGGTTAGTAAGGTAATTTGATTTAATATTCATGTAATTGAAAACATTTGGCCAATCCCACCTAGGATTACAAGACACTAACCAGGCTTCCATCCAAGTGCAGCATAGATTTCAACCGAATTTCCAGAAAATCTGCAAAAGGAAATGGGAATTTATGAGTGTCTCCATCCACATCACGGAATATTAGGAGTGGGTTCACTGAAATAAATTGTGGGTGGCGATATTTTGTGATATTTTGAGATCTAATGTCAATAAAACACGAAACCATTAGAAAACTAACTATTGTATGTTCCTCTATATTTTTTTCAAATAACATTCAGTTTGTGAGTATCCAACTCAGTCTTTGCGCATCATTCATGTTTTAAAAAAAATCTATTTGCGTGGAAGACGCAAAAACCTTTACTAGCAGAGAATCACTACCATAAGACTGATGACTTCACAAAATATACAAAAGGAAATGTAATGTGAATGATTATTTCCAAAGGGTAGTTATCAATAGAAACAGTTAGCTATTTCACCATATGTTGGTCGAGTTTAGCTGTACTATGAAATGCCACCTACCTACGTAGTCTCTTCTACATCCATGGAGTAAACTATCTAGACTGAGCATCTGCATTAACTCGGTTAGCAGAGCTGTTTTGATGGAAAACAGAGGCATCTGTTCTTCATTTCAGTCTGTTGGGGTTTAGACAGACCGCAGTCCAGCTGAGAGAACTCAAGACCTCAATTTCAGCCATTAATGGCTCACTTTCTTCTGTAATTGTTTTCTAGTTGAGCTGATGAGTTGTGTCTGGTTTTTGGGTTTGGTTCCTTGTGTGTGCTAGTTTTCGTCTGCATTTTGTGTGCAGTACAACCAAAAGCAGCAGTAGATTTATCATTTTTTTTGGAGGGTCTCTTTCGGCAAGAATGTTGTGATTTTGTGGTTTGTTTTCTTACTGTGGTTCACAGCACATACACACTGATGAGCACCACCCTCTCTGGCTGTTCTCTTTCTCCTCTCGATCTTTCTTCACCTCCTTCTTCCTCCCTTCGCTCCATCTCCTCCTCTTCCTACTACCTGATGATTAGAGGGGTAATTGCCCAGCTCAAACGAATCTCCAAGCTAGGGCTAATTACATTCTTCTCAACCGACCCCCCCCCCCCCCACTTTTTCCCTTTTCCTCCACATCAGGTGCTCCTTTCTTTTCTGAGGTAACCGCCTCAGCATGATTCACACCGCGTCACAGTTTTCTAAACCATGCAGGTGCTAAGAGACACCCTTCAGTTTGTGCATCAGTACACGTGTACCTAAAAACACATTCTTTGATGTACAATACCTGCACCTATGCAACATGTGCATATATAGACAAACAGCTGCTTGTGATGGATTTTCCATTCAGGCCAAACTATACCCTTCAATAGATACACACAATGAGGCAAATCACTTTGAAATTGATTTTTTTTTTCTTTGCTTATCTTAAAGTGACATCATAAGAGGGTTATTGTATGCACTAGTGCTGCATTTTCATTCTGCCGCAAAGGGCTTCTACACTGATTATTTTCTCCCTCTTTGCCTACCTCCAAAAGACATTATTGAGCTAAGTGTATTGCTACTCTGAAGATTGATTACAAAGCCTAAATGATAGGCTTTTATCCTAAGTTGAGGCTACGGCAGAGATGAGAGCATAAACGTCACAGGCTTTCTTGGTGCCAACCCAGCTCACGAGGCTTTCCCTTCCTGCTGCATACAGCAGATAATATTGCAGATTTATGGTGCAGATTGTCTCCTTAATCTGGTTGTTTATATCCACCCTTCCTCCAACCTCTCCTTCAACCTCTACCCTGGTCCCCGTTGTCACTGTTTGTCCAAAGGGTATTACCCCAGGTAGGCGGAGAGACGGAGCAGGAATGTGTGACTATTTTTTTTTAGTGTCTGTTCGTGTTTTTCAGAGAGAGAGAAAATATTTGGTCACACTGTGAGAATGTGAAAAAGAGGCTGTGTTCATCCCTTATAGCTTTGTATGCTGAATGTGTGTACTCATGTGTGATACCCAGCAGCCATCTGTGTGTGTGTGTGTGTTTTTCTTTCCATTCAGCTATCTATCACCTCACCTCATTCATCTCCAGCTAACCCAGTCATTTTGGCTCTAGTGGGAGCCGCAGACCTCACATGTAGTGTATTCAGATACTTTCTGTGGCCCACATCCTCTGTCATAACCAATATGAAAGCCCATGTCTGTAAAATGGGCTTTTCTTGCTAAAGCAGATGGATAAAACCAGGAAGAATGCATGAGATTTCCAGTGCTATAGAGAACTTGAGAACCTGGAGAATGACCTTGCTTAACCAGAACATGGAACAAGTTAGATAAAAGTTTGGGGCAGAGAGACCTGTAATCTAAACAAAAGAGACGTGTTTTTGGCTAAAAACATACCTGGATGTACAGTTTTTTAAACAGACAAGTCCTCATGCAGTACATCACAGAAAGGGCTGAATGTGAAGTCTCACTTAGATATGAATTGCAGGCTGGAACGATTATTTGGTCTGGTGGCTAGCGGGCGCAAAAATCCATCTAATCTTGTATTGCCAGATGAACCTAATATTTTGCTTCCCCCCTCCAACTGCTGGGGGAAAGGAAGGGTGAGGAGCAGTGCAATAAAACTGAATCAACTATTCTCTGACACATTGCCAACAAAACTCAAACTCAGCATTATCAGGTCAAAAACTGAAGCATTTACTGCAGGTTTAAGATGTTTGCTTCATTTTGCACATTGATGCTTTGCTGTAGCTGTATCCAATCCTTTTAAATCATCTGTTGCCATTGGACTAAAGTGAATTGTTGTGTGTGAGAGTAGATCTAACTCTGCAGCTTGTTGATGTTGTTTTGCACATTGGCATGATCCTGCAGGTAAATCGAAACTGGAAATTAAAAGCAGTAACTGAACTCTTTTTTTGAATGAAGCTTTCAGCCTCTGTTGGATGGTAGCCAAGTAGATAATGGCTTGATCAGTGATGTGGTGTTTTGCAGCTTGTTGCTGCTTAGCTGTTATGTAAACAGCGGACAGTGAAGGATTTGGCATTGTGAAGTGAAACATGTTGGTGTTTGTCACTTGGTAGAAAGCTCTTTAGTCAAATATGGAAAGATTAATAACACTTTGGCTGTGTGGTCCTATTTGAGTGTGTGCGTTTGCAAGCACTTGCATCTGTGTGTGTGTGTGATAATGCATGAATTGTTTTTACATAAATGTGTTAGTATGTGAATAAACCTGCCAGTGTTTGCTTTGATGTTAATCCAAGAAGAATGCTGGGAATCACAGCAGTGACGCAGTTAGGTCTCTGTTTTCTGTCACTATTTTTTTAGCGCTCTTTTGGACCCATTGGACTAAACATCCTCTCCAGATAATAAACTGTCAGTACAGTAGTTCACTGTTACATTCATTTGTGTGGACTGCATGGTTTACTTTAGTGATTATATCAGTCATTCATACTCCACACTTTCTCAATCACATGTGATTTAAGTCCTGACACATACAGTGTGACAGATGTTCATGTTAACACAGAAGGCTGCTCTTATTTCTCATTTAAAAAAAGATAACAATACTGACAATACAATTTGTTTTTAAAAAATCTGAGGTAACATGTACAACTATTCCAGTGAGGTGCTGGGTCACATGCAGATATTAAAAAACAGAGAATGGAGAGATGCACGCTTCATAAGATTAATGTTTTGACAAACAGCCTTTATCAGGACGAGAACAACGGTCACCTGACACCTGCAAATCAGGACAATCAGCTTGTGGTGAATCAAGAAAAACAAACAAGTGCAGACCAGAATGAAACAGAGCAAAAGTCAAAATAGAAAACATCACATCACATTAAAATTAGGTAGAAAATTCACAAAATACAAATCTTGTATCTTTTATCTTTATCTACACAAAAAATGCAATAGTTCATTGGAATTTTTTGAAGGAGTCACAAAGAGGGTAACGGCAATTAATCCTTTCATTGCATTTTGGGTAAAGTTACTGTCAGGCAGGTAAAGCAATGCATCTAAAACAATGTGATAACAAGGCAGTTTATCGACATAAACACACACTCCCCGAAGGTAGTAACCACAAAGCCAGAGTATATTGACAAAAAGGTCAGATTGGTCCATAGAGAGTGAAAGGAAGCAGAACTGGGAGAACTCTAGCATAAAGAAAAATTCAAACCCAGAATAGTTTTACCAGTAATACAACTGTGGTCGGTAAATGTCAGGAGTTACTGTTGTGGTTTGCCCCTTTTGTGCACCTGCCACTTTTATTATTGTTGATTTTCCTCAGTTTCACCCAGAGTGACTTCAGACACCCTCCAGAGAAAGGGCCTGAACTTATTGTTCGTGTTTATAACCCACAGTTGTACAAGAGCAGGACTTTTCAAGACTAGAGAAAGTACTTTACTCAAAGTGCAGCATGTGATGTGGCTGGATTTCACTGGGTTTTTTTTTTTATATATATTTTTTAATGGACACCTCCCTGTGTGATTGTTTGCCGGTTGTGGAATCTAAAGAGAATACGGTGTACACTCCGATGCACACCTGACTGATAGGTGTGTATGAGAATGAAATCCTCTGAAAAGGAATTAGTCCCACTCCCAAACTGATGAGTTTATTTAAATATTTGACACTTTAGTCAAAGGAATACATTAAAAAGTTGCATCATCCAAAGCCATCTTTAAGTGGTCATGTGTGTGTTTTAGAGTGGATTTGTTCTCTGTTTGTGCCAACCAAGTACAGAAAATGGCTGCAACAGTATCTGTTAGACTAATTGTAAGAACAAGTATGTTACAGCATAAAGTAGACTCCCAAAAGCACACATGCTGCCACTGCTTAGATATAGCTGCCTCATTAAGTCAAAAGAAACATGTTATTTTAGGGAAAATGGGAAATAGATGATTGATTTAGTGTGTGCTTCAAATGAGAAAATAGAAGTGGAGAAAAGTGGAGAGTTGAAAAATAAAATGCTGTGAAATGATAAATGGGAGAGGAAAAATAAATCAGTGTTCTTTTTTTTTCAGTCCATCTAAATTATTTAACTACTGTATTAATTATTTATGTATTAATTTGTACTCTCTTCCCACATTACCAGCTTGGAAAGAGGAGACTGAAAACTTACAGACAATACCTGTATCTTGTTCCCCAGACTGTGGGGTTCACAGATTATACTACAGTTTGATTCAGGATAAAACTATATTCTTTCCTGCCTATAAGGTACAGTGGCGAATTTTTAGTTGTGCACATAGTACCCAAGGACATACAGTTTAAATATGTTATTACTCAAGAGGTACATTTTTATGAGTCTTTCAGTGATTTGTGTAGGAAAGCTCAGCACGCACACATAAATTTGGAATGATTTACCAGTAAATGACAGTAATGGGCGTTGAACTGCTGAAATGCCCATATGTGAGGCTCACAAAATGTACTGAATGATGGCTCATTGGGAATAAAGCTGCGGTTGCAAGGTCTTATCTGTGTGTGTGTGTGCGTGTGTGTGTGTGTGTGTGAGTGAGTGAATGAGTGCAGTGTGTTGTGTGAAGTGGCCCATTGCCAAATAAAGTGCACTCTGATGTCCTTGTTTGTCCAAGGGTTGAAGGACAGACCAGTGATGACCTCACTCACCACAGTGCAGCACTTTTCAGCTTGTATTGATCTATCTGTGTTGTGTGTTTATGTGTGTGTCTGTGTGTGTGTGAGAGAGACAAGGACAAGGACAGAGACAACTGTGTTATCATGTCCCCACCCTCTCTCTTTTCTTTGTCTCTTCCTCTTTGAGCTATCTGGAAGAATTAACTGGAAGTATGTCTCCATGTGGTTTCAATGATTGTATCTGTTTCCTAATAACAACATCAGGGTAACTCAGCTTAAGAGGACAGGACACTCTGAAAAAGCTTTTGTTTCTGTGTGTGTAACTACACCTGCTCCCATTGTCACAGTAACACTGAGGCAGCCATAGTTGCCCATCACTATGTCTGGATTACTGCTGTAATAATCTCTGATAGACTCTCAGAGCACTATGCACTATCTGATATTATGCTCTGGCTTAGAGTCAAACAGATAATCTAATTGAAAGCACTATTTTCTCTACCTCTTCTGTTTCATTGAGTTAGCTCACTGGCCTGTGTGGGTGGAGTGTGGGTGTTTGTGTGATTGTGTCACCTATGCCATTTTTGTGCTTCGGGGATGTGGCTACCTTTACAGTAAGTACAGTTTAAGGTTGTGTTAGCCAACCCCCCTCTTTATCTCTGAATGACCTTAACATCTGCACTTCTCAGAGCTTGTGGGTTTCCAATGTGAGATAACATGCATGCTTAAGTCACCCGTGAAAGGACAGTCAAAATCAATTGTGGTGCTCCTTCATGGCATGGTTGTTATTGTTGGTATTTTGCACAAAGATGTAGTTCATTCGTTAAACTGTTGTGATAAATGTTATTATTATTTTAAAGGCTGTCTTATATCTGAGCTAATTTATGCTTTGACCCCCATTTAACACTTGTCACTTCATGCGTCTTGCACAGATCTGATCACAAAAAAGCAGAAATGCATTCAACAAATATTCAAGCTGGACTCAAATCTGATTGCTCATATTTGTAAGAGAATCTGTTGTTGTAGCAGAGAGTGAGTAATGGAGTAATGACACAAACTAGGACCAGTAAGGATGATGAAGCTGGAGTGAGTGTGGGAAGTGAAGGCTGCCATTGGGGCAGTGTGAAAGATGAGTAGAGGACTGAGGAAGAAGAGAGAAAAGGGGACAACCTATTCAGACACCCTTTATTATTACATTCAGTAGTTCTTTCTTAGTGAAAGATACAGAGCATTCATTAATAACAGCAGACAACAAAAAGAGCATGTTTACTGGCAGTGAAAATGAGTTCCCCAGAGCAGACTATCACCATTGAGACTTCTGAGTCGCTCTGTCAAACCAACTACTCCCTCCTCCAGCACTTCAAGAAGAGCTTTACCGACACAGTGTGGCGATCATCAAACAAAGTGAGGCTCTACTCCGAAACACTGAGAGCCTCACGGACAATAATGTCCTCCGCAGACAAAAAGGCTCTTCAGAAACAAATCAGTGACCTCAACCGAAACACTGGCCCTATGACACAAGAGCACGGTCTGACAGCCCTGGCGCAGACAAATAACCTGGAGAAAACTGACCTTTCCAGCAAAACCAAAGAGTCTGAGTAAAGACCTTTCAAATGTAGGAGAAGCAACTCCGGCCCCCTCTGAACTGGTCCATGAGAAACAGTATTTCACTTCTACATATGTATGACACACATATCTCAAAATGACAGCAGCAAAGCTTTAACCTTTAACCTTTAACCTTGGCACTGGCGAATTCAGCATGAAACTTAAGGCCTGGGAGCAAGAGATGGAGACCCTGTTCCCAGTCGTAGATAATGACTGTTTTCTGAGGTCTCTCAGGTTCTGGAAGTTAAGAAGAGGACCTTGTCCTTGCAGGGGAACAAACAAAAGCCTGAAAGGAGAGTCTGAGTTGAACCTCTGTGACATGGTCACCAAAAATGACTTGGAGGAAGATAAAACAGCAGTGAGCAAGAGCTCAAACAAATGTCAAGGCCCTTGAGATGGAGGAGGAACACTGACATGCCCTGGAAGAGGTGATGAGCTGTTTAAGGAGGAATGGGATCAGCAACGTCCTCCACTCTAAAATAAAGGACCTTGAAGAGGAATGGAATAAAGTGAAGTTCCTGAGTTATGAACCCACAAATGTCAAATAATGAAAGTAAGAGGAGAATGAGGCAATGTGCCACCACATGGAAATGGAGCTCTACTAGATTCTCACCCATAAATTTTGATGCATCCCACTGCTTGATACTGAAACAGCCCTTTTACAATGTACAATCTGATTAATTAAATCTAATCTGTGATCATCTGAGGAAATTACTTCACATCTGATTGGGACCTGGACAAATGCAAACTGCATCAGGACCTGTCTTCTCTTTCTTGTTTGGCCCCGCTGTAACACCACGGCACCTTACCTTCTCCCATCTGTTCAGATTGTTCATTGTGTTACTTCATCTTATTTACTCCCAAGCCTTCAACTGTAATTGTGTTTTTGAATCGCTCTCCAAGGCGTCGCACTTTCCACAGCATGAGAAAAGGTTTTCACACATCTCCATTGTCCTAGATTGGTTGTTACTGTGCAGAGATTTGAGTTTGCTGTGCCCACATGGGCCTGTCAGATCGGAACAAATCCATGTTAAAATAATTAGCCTAGCAGTAGCATTTGACTATGACAACACCTGCTGCTGGCATCCAGTGTGGTGCTAGCTAATCAGTACTGGAAGGATTCCTAAAAATAACATCTGATTGTGAAACCAGAGTGTTCCTGGGTTAATCGCAATTCTTGGGTCATTAAGAAGTTTTAAGTGTTGCACAGCAATTAGAGCTAATTGTAGAATGGGATTGTGTTGCGTTTGTGTTGAGAGAGCTGGTTTTTAACCCTTAATTAGGTCTGGGGTTTAATAAGTATGAATATTCTGTTTTCGGCAATACATTACTTAACGTTCGTGTCATTACACACATTTGGCTTTGAGTCGCTGCCTGATATTTCTGCACTTTTTAATACTGTTGGCCACTGAGCAGCATTAATGAAGCAGCTTGGAGTTAAGTGGTTTGCTCAAGGGCATCCTAGTGGCAGTTTGGCGAGGAGGAACCCCCTGTCCTCACACCCTGAATCATGAAGCCAATTACAGGGATTTGAAGCAGTGAAACGTATGCTTTCCAAATTGCTTTTGCAAACTGTACCACCGCCTCCAGCTTCATGACTTTATGTGAGTGTATGTTTGTACTTACTGTCTTCATGTGTGTATGACAGAGACAGACAGAAACCTCTTGCCAGCATGACTCATCTGACATGGGAATTCAACGACCTTGGAAAATCTGGTTTTACCTTATTAGATTGTTGTAAGTGAATTACTGACATTTAATGACCCGGTTATGAACTGGTGAACATGCCGGACAACACCGAATGAACGTGTGGCATGCTACCTTGGAAGGCTTGACAAGCACAATATAGATGTTTTAACAATTCTATTTCATACAAAAATACATTGAAGACACATTGAAACTCAAAATACTCAGATTTTGTCAGTGATTCAAAAAGGTAGACGACACCTTTTGTGAAAAAAGGAATGTCTGCTTTTAGGTTTTACACTTTTCAGTGGAATTCCAGTGGGCTGGTTAAAACCAAAGGGGTCATAAAACATCTGCTGCGTCAAATTCAGTCTTGCTCAGTGTCTCTCATGTACACATACAATACTTCTCTGCCTCTGTCTCCTATAGACCCACTCTGGCAATGAAACATACTTTAATCTCTGGGATTACGTAACTCATGCACCCACAGCGCATTTGGGATTATTTTCCAGCACTGACACATGTAGTAGGAGAGGGCATGTTTGACAGGGCAGCTAGTGCTGTAGGTAGGGTCACTAGAGAAATCAAAGAGAGGATTTGTATGTGAGATTAGAGACGCAGACATTGTTTACTTTGTTTTATGGTGTTGGATTTTAATTCTTGAGTTTCCTACTTCTTAGAATCACTCAGTACATTTGCAGGAATTTATTGATGAAAAGACATAATGGGAGTTCATTTGGAGTGCAAAGTGTACTGAGACATATGGTACGAGAACAAGAGGGTATCATTCTGGAGATGAAGTGGAAGATATACTTTAGAGAGGGATATAAATGTTCCGTATCTGTATATGTTTATGGTTTCCCCGTGTGAGTTGTTGGAGTGACAGGAGCTGTACAGATTGTCAGTGAGGTCAATTAGTGCAGTTGGGTTGTTTCGTGTCAGGCCACTGAACTTTGATTACACATTCACACAAAGGTTTCTGTGAAAATCTAACTGTCTGTTGCATTTTAACAGACTTGAGTAGGTGTGCAATAGTGTGTTTGAATGCTTAATAGAGCTGCTTCACTCTGCTGGCTTTGCTAATCAGGTATAACAAAGAATAACAGGCATATTGTCTGGGTGCTGTGGTAGCGTTTCCAGCTATTTATGCAAATATGAACTACATGTTGTGGTGCTGTGGTGATTTTAATAAATGCACTCCCTGTTGCAGTTGTGGGCTGGGACTGTTTTGAAAACAGTGCTTCCAGGAATTATGGCATCTAACAATAAACTTTTTAATGGAAGGATGGGCCTAATACACTGATCACAATACCAATGTTAGGCAGTGATTTGTCTTGATTTGAAGTTAAAGGGCTAAATCATGCAACCATAAGAAGTATAAACATGACATGAGGGCTGTTTATAATGTCACAAAGTTTTAGGTTTAAATAGGGCTTGTATTGTATAGGTACGGAGCACATAGTTTTCCTTAATTTGAAATAATTAATATACCAGCTGTCAAATAGTTCCCAAATGTATTTTGTAATAAAAATTCACAGGTTCATGAATCGTAAGAGGCAGGATCAAAGGCATCCAGAAAGTATTCTGAGGCGTTAGTTAGATAAGATGTACACAATACACTTGCAATATGAGTTTGAACACTGTTTATAAATGAACCTTACTGCACCGTTCTGTTGAATGAAAGGCCTAGTTATTGAAGTATGCTGTATCAGAAAGCATGTCAAACTTTCCTGTCTCTACCAGCACCAGGCCCTCTGGCTGGTTCCTGTGATGTGAAATAAAAGGTTTGTTACGGCAGGTTTCAAAAACACTCTTTTCCTTTTCCATGTATTACTCAAATATGCTGTCATTTGAAGCCCAAAACAAAAGGCGGACAATAGTACAGTCATTAGTGAGTCCATTAAATGTTTAATTATGCGATCCTGCAGTGGTGTCTGTTCTAGTGAGCTCACATTCTTCCCGTAGGTTCGTTTGCTTCTATTTGACCTCCTCCCCCTCGCTACTCATTTTTCTTCTTCTGCTAATTAATACCCAGAGTCATGGAAAGACAGTATTAATTGGCCATGTCTGCTTTTTCAGATTTCATGCATGTTTGGTGACTTGTGCTATTCTCAGTGATTATATTGGTGCAGATTTCACCTTGAGAAAAAAATGAAGTGCATGCAGGACTTTGTAAACTATCAATGTGATAATATATCCTTTTTCTAACTGCAGGCTTCGTTTCATTATAAATATAGTTTGAACTCTGATATTAACCCAAACCCAAAGCTGAGCTATCTACTTGCATTAAGCAAATCAGCTGAACCATGTGTTTGAATTAACAAAACTGTTAATTAAACCATGTTATACACAGACTCAAACTTGATATTTTTGTTCTAAAGTTACTGAATTATATGGGTATTTCTTATACAGTATACAAGGGTATTTTTCAAGTACACCTCCTTTAAGTGTTTTCCAGGCAGGTGTAAAGTTTTCCTTCAGTTGTGCCAGCAGTGTGTTACTCTCTATGATTAGTCAGCTCTCAGAGTTTCCCTCTGGCTGCAGGCCATGCTCTTATGTGCTCCAGTGGGTTTTCCCCATTGTAACTATGTAACTCTGTCACATGAGGACTAGATCATGCCGTTAAAACACAGACCAAAGGCACCCAAACACATACACAAAAGTACACAGGTACACAAAGTCTGTTAATTCTGTGATGCAATGCTGACTGTTGACATGCTGTAATGCTGCTTCTGTGCAGACTGACTACTTTCTGTTAAGCTGTTGGCTTTGTTTTATTTCCCTGCAGAGCAAATGACTTCCCAGAACTCACAAATTGCTTATTAATTGCTTATTAAAGGAAATGTAGTTTGTATTGAGAAAAACTTTTGACTCTTGCAGACACAACACAAATATATATACACACTTGGTCATTGACACAACCACATTCACGTTAAATATATTAGCCTTTGTAATCTCCGGTCAAAACCAAATGTTCTGTCTTTGTGTGGTCAGCCAGAATGGAAGATGAGGTGCCACAGTTTCCATTTAAAAACAAAAAAATAAACATATTTAAATTTTAATCATCATCTAAGGACATTTCTGTCACTCTATCAAGCTTTAGTCTACGGGGCATTATTTCTGAATATTGTTGCACCTAAACAACAAAGTAAGCCCTTTTGTCAATGCAGTCCAAAGAGACTGTTCCAGAAATTAAATGTTTTCTGACCTGACACTTCCACGGTCGAGGGTGCCAGTAAATGGTATCATTAATTGCTTAATGTGATGTATTAATGAACAGGATGATGGGATGTGGCACAGAAACAGATCTATCAAACCATGTGGATACAGGAAGTTAGGGACCATTTGGGCACTGTGAAAATATTACTGACAATAAGCCAAACTGTTTTACATAACATTCACGTGCTAAATGCTGTGCTATAAATGTATGAGTACACGAATTCATCTCATAAGATCTTGTCTCAGAACACTCCCACCTCATAAAGCTGCCCAAAGCAACCTTTAACATTATAGACTCCAAAATGCAGCATTTGAACTGGAGGTGGACAGAACATCTTTGCCTTTCACAATCCACTTTAGATAAGAGATTTTTTTTTTTACACAAAAATCCTGCTTGCTTCAGCTTTGAGCCAAAGTTCAATGCCGCACAGCTGCATCAAAGGCTGTAAAAAACCTGTATTGCCTTATTTGGAGCTGACAGTTGAAGATAGTGGTATGCGAGGTTGAGGTCAAGTGGTTACTTGTGTAATACTGGCATGCTGTTTCTGTTTTATGTACATGCTACACACTTGGGGTGTTATATCGATATCACTGCATGTGATTAGTATATTCATTGATTGTTTCTAGCTGGCCAATATAGCACCTACGCAATACTATAATATTAATTATTACTTAGTGCCAGTGGATAGTAAACCACCCAAAGCAATGGGTTGTTCTGACCCACAGTTAGTGTTTTGGTTATGTACCTGTTATAATCTACTCTAACTCTTTTTAAACTTGTGTAACCATGTCAACTATGTGTCTCTTGTGCAGTTTTGAATGTCATATGCACTTTTTTGTACATCTAACAATAAATTTGCGGGTCATCTCAGTTTGGGTGAACAGGTCCAACATTTTCAATTAACCACATATTGCAGCACTACAAATTTAGTTTACTTTCAGTGATTTCAGAAAACATGACGGCAAAAAAGTTAATTGGCATCTCAGGATAGCTCATGGGTTTCTGTATGGTGCCATGCATAAATAGTGGATAGTGAACAAAGAATGTACAGTAAATATAGCACAAGGTCACATCTCGTAATTTCCTTTTGCGTCTATTGTAATGTTTTAGACACATATCCTTTCTTTTGGTGTCTTCGTTGCATTAAATTGGAAACCTCTGAATTTATTTCACCTTCTACAACATGAACAAAGGGTTTTGATCCACTGACTGACTCTCTATTGCTGTTTTTTTTTTTTTTTTTTTGTGCTCATAGCGTTATGGAAGACTTTTTTACTTCATCTTGTGGATTTGATTGGCAGACTTTGACATGAGTGGGCTGCATTCAGCCAACCACTGATCTTTTTTAAGGTTTCCTCTGTCCCCCGCCGTTCTTGTCACATCTGTCATTTGCAACCTCCCACGGGAGAGGCTTTGTTTAGAACAGATATCGGAACTTTTTGAAGGAATTACCAATATTGTTCAGAGAGTGTGCTCGCTTGCACTGTTGCAGTATTTTGTAATTTTAATTAGAGCCATCCACAGCAGCCTGAGCCTGATGTAGCTGTTCCCACCCAAAACTGAATGGCCACCAACGCTCAGTGTGGGTGTCACATTAACATTTGTATTTACGTACAGTTTAAGCAGTTAGCTCACATTCCACAGCAACACAGAACAGAGGGGGAGGATTTCAAGGACATTTTAACAGGACACAACGGCTTGTTCTGTCTGTAATAGAGAGGTTTCTGAATCCCGAGACAATATTTGCCAATGTACAACAATGAATTTAATTTTCAATATTTTGTTGCTGTTCAGAGAAAGCCAGGTATTTTCAAATGTGGTTTGCTTTGAATTTTTACAGATAAAGTGAAGGATCAATTGTTCCTTTAGAAGAAGAAAACAATTCTCCTCCTCTGCTTTGTTCTTTACAAATTTGTCATTAAAGGCCCAGAAAGGCCCAAGCTGCTGTACTATAAAGAGAATCACTCTTAGCAAGCTTTTCTATAAAACTAAATTGGTGTTTTGCATGTTTGTTTTTCTCATAGATATCAAAGACTTTTCAATTTACTTCTGAAAATTGGTTTTCATTTAAATAGCAACAACATAAAATCTTCCACAAACTTAGAACTTGTTTTCTAGGTAATCAAAGTGAATACGTTTTGTTTTGTTCTTGTCAGTGTTAATAATGTGGCTTGGTAATGCAGTTGACAGTGTGGAAGATGTCTGCTGGTGACCCATGGTGCATTCATGTGGTCTTGAAAGACAGTCCACACAAATCAACAATGGACTTTACATAAAATAGGATAAAATAACTGCTTTTGTTGTTTAGTTCCGCTGCTTTTGATTCAGACTTCATCATGATTGAATGATATCTGATTGAAGAAAGAGCAGTTTAATACTCCAGTGTGTATTTGGCATTTTACTCCAACATTTTTTCAACAAATTCAGATACAAACAAAGAGTGTCATCTCTCAAAACCCTTACTGTGCATATGGACTGTTTTCCAATGTGTGCTATTGTTGCAGATATAGATTTGATTTAAATTTACTGATCACAAGATTTTTTATTCTGTCTACTGTGGTGTAAAGAGAATAAATTAAAACATGCTCTACAGTGAAGTGCAAATGAGTTTTAGCCCTAGTATTATTGTTCTAGACCTCTGACCTTAAATTAATTCATAATTTTGATTTGGTTAATCCATTTATCCATTAATCCACCCATTTTCTGCTGCTTATCCAGGGCCAGGTCAAGTGTCATGATTAATTAATTGTATTAGAACTGAAACGATTAGTCAGTTACAGAACAATAATCTGCAACTATTTTGATAATCAGCATACCGTTTCAGTCGTTTTGGAGGCACGACTAATGAAAACATGCTAAACATTTCTGATTCCAGCTTCTCAAATTGAGGATTTCATGCTTTTCTTTGTCAAATATCACAGTTAACCAGTTAACTGTTGTTTAAACAAAACAAGACGTATGAATATTTCAGCTCTGCTCTAATCTAGTGATTATATCAAAAATATAATCAATAGATTAATCTATAATGAAAATAATCCCTTCTTCCCATAGAAAGCGATTTTCAGATCATGGGATTTATATGATGGAAAGAAAACCAATGAATCTGATAATGAAAAACTGTCATGTTCACCATAAGAAGAAGAAAACAGCTCTGATCTAAACACTGAGCTCTTTTTTTTCTTTCTTTTTGGTCATTGTTGTTGTTGTTGTTGTTGATCAGAGGCCAGCTCCAGATTAAACCATGCCTCATGCCTTCCTGCTTCTACCCCATCTGTCTTGTCAAAATGTAGATGTCCCGGGACTCCAGTGTTTTATTGACGAACCTGCTGCAGTCACAAATCATGGTCGACGCTGCAGAATATGTGGCTGCAGGGCTTAACTGAGTCATCGTGTTTTTACAGGCCTTGTTCCGCTTATCAGCCCCAAACCTGTGTGTGTATTCCCTGAAAGCATGCTAATCTCCCCGGGTGATTACATTGACCCCAGGCCATTGATTACACACCGTCTAGGCTAGAATGTCATTGGAACACAGGCGCTGACCAATTTTTGCATCCTGGCAGTGCTCTCATTCCCCTCTGCTCAACGAGCCCCATTTATCCCCTCTCCTGCTTTCTGCTGTGTGGAAAATAGGCCCTGACTGTAGCTGTGGCTTCTCAAAGCAGACCTGTTTTTTTTCGCGAGTTAGGTCAGGATGGAATGTATTTAATTTTTTATTTTTATTTTTCCCATTGGGTATGAGGAGTGTTTTTTTTTTTTTTTTGTCTGAGTGACAAAGCAATTGTAACAGGAAGGAGAAAGCTGTTGCTACATTACCCCTCTGCTGTTTAATTTCCCCTTTTTTTTCCATGTTCACTTCTGGCTGTCACAACAGCTGTCGAGAGGTTGAGCATTGTGGGGCCCCATTTTACGCTGCAGGGCGGCTCTAGTCTGACACCAGATCATTCCGGTCCTTTCATTTTTTTCCCCATTCCTCTCTCTGAACAGGTCAGTCGAGGCCAAAGAATTGGATGCAATGAGAATAAAGGACGAAAATGCTCTCAACCTGAATTCCAGCTCTAATCTCCTCCCTGTGCTCTCTGTTCACCCCTATGAGGAAAAAACAAATAAATCTTTCATCTTCAGATATAGAGGCAGACAGCTGGAGGCTCATGTCTTTGACTCGCTCTGTCACTGGCCTGCTTAACCCAGTGACCACTGAAATTTGTCAGTGTAGTGGGAAAAAAAATCATCCATGAGATAATAGTAGGGATTGTAAAAACCATCCCCTAAGTTAAATTATTTACTTAGGGGATGGTTAAGGAGGGTGCTACATTATGATAGCTGATGATTGTTTCCTATTTTATATTAATGAAAAAAAATTATTTGAACCTCTATTTTCAATTCTGTTTAAAAGCACAGAGTAGAAAAAAGTCCAAACACTGATATTTCACTCAGAATAAAAAGCAAACCAATGAGTATATTCTGCTTAAATAAAATATTGCATTTCCAATTATTAGCCACTAGCTTTTCTATTCTCATGCTTTTGTAAATGCACTTTTCCTGCCCACAAACCCCTTATAGTTTCTCTGACCTCTGCAGTTAAAACATCTCTGAGATAATTGTGCTAATCCACTTCTTCAGCCAGCACAGAGGTAGCACTGGTAAACTATTCACAGTTCACATACAAAACCAAAAGGTCTGTCATGACATATTCAATGTGGCACTGCACCTTTATTTTTCATATCATAGCAGCTCAAGTAACACGTCAGGATTTTTTTTTCCATTGAAGACCATCATATTAAAGCTCACACAGGCCAAGCTTTAACTGCTAACCCCATTTGTCAGTCAATTACTGATCTGTCAAACAGGAGATATCGCATAGTAAGTCTGGGAAGCACACATCAAAAACAGTGAACCTCAGCCATGGAGCTGGTCAGGGCAGTGAGCTGTCTCTTCTTCAGTGCCACTCCTTCAAACTACATATGTTCGCAGGTGACACCATGTTGTTCAGACTAAATGAAGTGAAAGTCTGAACCTTTTGTATTCCAGTGCAGCCAAGTCAATCAGGTTTGTTTATATAACCTAAAATCACAAATTTGTGGCAAAGGGCTTTACAATCTCTGCAACAAATGATACGCTATCTTTGGACCTTGGATTCAGAAATCACTGTTGCACAGATGATTGCATCTTTTAGGAGACCCACACCCTTTATACTTAGAACTGATAATCTACTCAAAATCTATCTTTGGAATGACACACAAAAAGTTTTTATTTTAAACTTCAATAGAGAACAGCTGCTTTTGTATTTTAATTTGAGAGAGAAGAGTGACTGTCAGCTTGAATTCATGGTGGTTTGAGTGGATTCCAACTGTAGGAAACAGTATGAAAATGCCTATAAACGGCTTTTCTGCTCTCCTGTATACTCAGTGTTTGAAAAACTGGCTTTTTGGCAATATTTTGTGGTTTTGCTTGTTACAGTACCTGCACTGTGTGGATGGTATATACCATAGGCCACATACAGTGCTAAGTCAAGCCAATACCTTCACTATATTTATCACCACTGTCAGCTGTGCCTCATGTATATGTATTAGCAATATTCTCAGAGTGGAAGCTGAGCAAAATTTCTTCCAAGGCAATACTTTCTATATACACATATGTTAATATCTTCTGTTTTTATTTTTTACACTCACTAATGCCAGTATGTACATTTAAATCTGTGCTACTCTACAGTATCAGTTCTACGTAAATTTATCTCCTCCAGGAGTACTTACTGAGTGTTTTTTTTTTTTTTAAGATCTAAAGCATGTAGATCCAAATTAGTTAGTTGATTAATTAATTTAGCTGAAAACCGTTTTGCATTTATCAAACAAAAATGACAAAAAATTGCCTATACCGTGTGTAATGTCAGTATTGCAGCTTGTTGTGTAAATTTAATATCTTTTGGTTTTTGACTGTTGTTTAGAAGCAAGAAATTTGAAGACCAAGTCACCGTGGGCTCAAGGAATAGATTACAATTTTCTCACATTTTATAGACTAAATAAACAATTATAAAAATAATTAAGAGGTTTCAGTAATGAAAACAACCATTAGTCAGAAGCATCCTAATCAGTTAAATGTTTACATACAGTATTTTCTTTTCTTTCATTTGATGCTGAAAGAAACTGAGAAAATCACCTCGGTACCTCACCACCTAGTGTTCAGCCATTACAAATTACATGGCTGTTGCTCCTCCACCCTACCAACATTTTCTCTGGCTTAAACAGAAATTTCCAGTTGGCTCTGTGCCCAAGAATCACTTTGGGCCTGACCCATGCTATTAACCCATGCTATTATATTAGTGTGTTGTTTCCCTTGCTAATGACAGCAGGTGAAATGAGCCAATTTTGTTTTGGTTGGCAGAGACATTGATTTATTGTACATTCTGGCAGACGTGTCATCATCACACAAGTCTTTCTTTTTGGTTTTGAAAGGAAGCCCAAGAGTGTACAGCCTCGACAAAGATGATTTGCATCCTATGAACAAAGGGATATAAGGAAAAAAGAAAACAAATCTTTCTGTCTCTAAATAGTTTCCTCTTTCATCTCAACACTGTGGAAACGCATTAATTCTCACTATAAAGCCCTCCTGGATGTTCCACATCTTGTAAATCTTTTGGCTGAACAGCAAAAATTGATCAGGCATTCAGTTTAGGCTATTGTTAGACAAACAAAAGCAACGAGCCTGTGACAAAGCTTTTCCACAGAAACACTCAGTGGAGACAAACATTTCTTTCAGTACATGTGCTAATTTCATTCATCATGGGCTACCAAATAAGCGCAGCATGCCTGCACTGGTGCGCTACAACATGTAAAGTCAAAACAAATGACCAACAGGGAAAATTTCAATATTGTATGGTGAATTATAGTCTGACAAGGAGCTTTGTTGAAGGAGGTAGGGTATTTATATTATATATTTTATATTATTTCCTGAGTATTAGCAAGGAAGCTCACTGGCACACAGCTGTTCTTAATAACCATTATTAGTGGCAACTAAATCACATGTGCAGTGATTCCAGAGTTAAAGCTTACCCTTCATCCATTCACTTCCTTATGATTCCTAAAATAGCTGTCAGCAGCTTAAGAGAGATATCAGCATGTGAAGCAGCTGTTGTCATAGTTAAAGAAACAAAAAATCAGTCGACCACTTTAGTCCAGAGGAAAATATCTCAACAACTATGAGATGGTACAAAGTTTTGTACATACATTCATGTTCTTAGGGGATTAATTCCTGCTGACTGTTGTGAACCTCTGCCTTTTCCTTCAGTGTTGCCACTATCTGATGGTTTTCTATGAAATTTTCTTCAGTTACTCAAGATCCCCACAGGATAAACTCTAATGCCATTGTCGAGCCCCCGAGATTTTGCAGGTCAAAATTTTAACTTTTATCAGTGATTTCAAAATGTACTTGATGATTTGGCACCTTATTTTGGACAGATATTCACTGTTTGCAGAGGAGAATCTTTCTGACTTTGGAGATCCCTTCAATTTTCTTCTAGTGCCACCATGAGCTTGACATTTCTGTTTCTTTTTACTGAAATATCTTGATATCTATTGGATGGATTACCGTGAAATTCAGTCATTCTGTGAGAATGTGTTTATCCATGGTTTTTGAACAAATGGCATCAAGTGAACTGTACACTGAGCTTAAGTACAGCCTCACAGAGCTGCTAGGATGGCTGTAAACTCCCTAGTGCTGCTAAACATCTCACCAGACTTTTCTGCATGAATATGGAAATTATGACTGTGTGGGTTTTTTTTTGCAGAGGCTGACTCTCAGCATTTCCCACCTCATATTATTGCACAGCAGACAGTATGTCAGAGGTTAGCATTGAAGCTTTACAGCCAGATAGAAGTTAGATTGAATTCATTTTATTTTTGAGGACTTCTTTCAACATTCAGGAGATATTTAAGTCTGGTGGAGTGTAGAAAATTATGATATCTGGTAACATGGAGTGGATATTTCTCTGCTGTACACACAACACATTCAGCCCCCAGTAAGATCAACTTTGGCCATTAAAAGGAATAAATGGCCCAAAATACATTCAGTAATATTTGTATTGAGATATTTTTCCTTTACCGTCTCCACAGAAACAATTTGGATCATCAGTTGGTAAAATTTCAACTGCTGTCAGGGAATGTAATCAATGAGAGCATCTGAAACCTTCTACTCTCCCGCCTTTCTGCTTAATAATTCAACAACAAGCCAAGCCTCTGTGGGCATTCACTGTGAAAGGGAGCACATGACCTCCAGCACAGCAGCAGGTGGTGTTCTGCAAGAGGCTGCAGTGTGCAGAAATTGGTATAAATGTTAAAGTACTTTTCTCTTTAGTGCTGTTTTTGTTGAGCTTTTGTCAGGACTTCAGCATATTCGAAGAAACACTAAACACTTTTCAACACAATTAGTGTTGAAAATTATAGTATAAAGTATATAAGTATAACTGAATAAATGTACACCAGAATTAATTTTTAAAAATGCCAGTTAAAACTATAATACAAGATAAATTTTTCATGTTGTAAAACTTCCTGTAATGTAACATCGTTACATTGTACATACATTGTACAAAAGGCTGCTTTAGCAAACTTTTAAACCGTCATCCACAAGACAAGCACTTGAAAATTTATGCCACCAGCTATGATCACTTTATAATGCACTTAACTGTCTCCAGGAATTATTGTTGGAGTGCTCAAGATTCACAAAAATAGAATCTGAATCAGTCAAGGGCAAAAGGAGTGACACTGACCCAGATATGCAGGCAGGCTAATAAAATAGAGTTGTCAGTGGTGTCAAAAGCCACAAGCACCAAGTACTGCAATATTAAAGATATTTTAATTTTCAATAGCCAACACATGCAAATGAGTCCAAGCAGAGTCTGCAGACATCAAAGGTCTGCAATTTTTAGAATGAATAGACCCTTCAAACAGCTGACGTTTTGACTTGTCGTCGCAGGAAAAGCACAGGTGGAACTAATAACCTTAACGATGGCTCCATTCCAATTAAGTGTCCCAGTAGTGATCCAACATGCACAATACCAGAGCTGTGCAGCTGACACATGTACAGTAGATGGACTGCAGCCACATTATTAATGTTATTAATTACACCTGTGTTTGACAAGTCAGACCGTCTCTTATGAGAAAGACCTACGGGATAGTATTACACTAATGCCAATCAAGACATCTGAAAGGGAAATGTTATTTTTAAAAGAAGGAGACTGAGACTCCCATTTGAGCTTTAATGGACTGGAAGGAAAACGAATTTCAAGTAAACATTTCATTTAATTTATTTATAAGGACAACGCTCGTTAATCAACATTCTGTAAATGTACCAGTGGTAGACAGCTGGCTAGTTTTCAACCACAGTCCTTTGGCGAGATGCATTAAAGCCAAAGAAGTAATGCTTAGAAATTACAGACAGAATGCAACAAGACACCGTCTTAAGACAGCACATAAACCATGCAGAGCAACAGGAAACAGAAAAATATTAGTAGAATTATACAGCAACCGTATCCGCTCTTCAGTTCATGGAGCCAAAATAACCCTAACCCAACTTTTGAGTCCACAGTGATTCATTTTAGTTAAAAAGGAGAATATTTTGAAAATGTTGAAAGTGTTCTGATTCTCTGCTCAGATACTGCTGGTCAGTTTGTACTTCCGTGTTTTGATTTATCACTTCATGTAATTGTATTTTTATATGTTGTCTCACTTTATGATTTAGACCGAGAGTGCAGGGTTTTTTTCAATCTTGCCTTGTGCAGCAGAAACCGAGACCAGATTAATTGAATATCAGTTGCAATTATTTTATCATGTCAAGATGGCAGGGGTGTAATCCCATTTGTTAAATGACTGTTGAATCTCTGTTTTAGATTAAGATGTCTGGTGAAGCAGTTGGAGAGAGGAGAGGCTTCCCTCACTGACCTCAAGAAAAACCTAGAGTATGCGGCGTCGGTGCTGGAATCCGTTTACATCGAGGAGACGAGGTAAGAAAACAACAGCTTTCTTCGACAGTGGAACAAATATCAACAAGGTTCATTTATTGGAACAATGGCGCAACACTGACAAAGGCCAGACTTTGTAAAATGGGTGACTCTCATTAGAATGGCAATTAACCTGTGTTGTAATTCTCAGTTTCGTTTTAACCATTTAGTATTTCTGCGTTGTCACCTTGACCAACAAGTACTATAATAATGTAACACTGACAAAGGTAATTTTACACAAGGAGTACTTTTGATACTTTAAGTACATTTTTCTTTAAGGCACCTGTGCCTTTAATTACTGTTGTGAATACAATACTTTTACAGATTCAATGGGAAGTCAACAATTTCTTGTCATTTTTCCTAAATGACATATATATATCTGTATCTTTAAGTTTAGGCAACAAAAAATACTTGTTTGAGTTCATGAAAAGCTTTTTTCTTATGGCAAATTGTTCTCCGGGTATGGTTAAGGTTAGGGAATATACTACATGAGTGAATCTCAACAGCTAAATGCATGTCCACAGTCTGAGATATGGACAGGCTTATAGAATTATGTAAGCCTCTCGTCATCTAGATCCAGAAAGATTAGGGCCAGCAATGGCATGACCACTCCAGGATGGAGGATGATGAACAGTCCAGTGCAGAATCCATGTAGCACCATGATTATCAGTGTGATGCTTTCTCTATGCCATAAGAACATGTATTCAGTCCAGAGGGTGGAGACCAGCAGGCTTTGCTCTTGATCCCTTGTACATGTCAACACAACGGGGTAGCTGTGGAGAATTATATGGCACAATTGGATTTGAATTCTGCATCATGGTGATTCAAGAGGCCTGGGTTGTTTTGATGTTACATAAGAGGTGATATTATTTGATGGGCAGCCCTGGGATTTGAGTTTGATCCCCTGTGAAAGTAGACCTACGATAAATGCTAAATATTTTAGTAAGCCTTTAGTCTCTGCATCTGTCTGTTTTTCCTCTCTTTGCTTCTTTTTCTGTTTGTTTCTATCTTTTTCAACCCCAACCCCCCTTCTCCCGTGTTTCAGACGTTTGGTGGACACAGAGGATGAGCTCAGCGACATCCAGTCAGAGTCGGTGCCGTCAGAGGTGCGGGACTGGCTGGCTTCCACCTTCACCCGCCAGATGGGCCTGATGTTGCGACGCAATGAAGAAAAACCTCGCTTCCGCAGCATCGTCCACGCCGTTCAGGCTGGCATATTTGTTGAGAGGTAAACACGACCACAGTTACACACAAGCATGCAGTTATTTATGTTAAATAATTTCTATGGATTGTCACCTTTATCTTTCCTCACCTGAAGTTGCCGATCTATCATTGATCAACCTAAACCAGAGTAGCCTGGAGCGACTTAAAGCAATTGTGTCAACATCTTTAGTTTGGCCTTGCATAAGAAATGGACATCTACACTGCTCTTGAAGGTTTCAGTGCTTTTGCTGCACGTACCCTTTATATCACTGACATTTTACAAAGCATAGTGTATTAGGTTTTCGCTTTGAGGTCATTTCAGTTCAGGTCATCCATCATACTCACAACACTGCGTCTGCTTTCATCTTTGTCTGGGTTAGTTTTTTTATACCTTACTTTGACAGTACATTTTTTTGAAGTCAATAAAAAAGCTATGTCACAATATCAGAAATATCACAGATTATGGCCAGTAAGTCTTTGTGCAGCTCTACATAATGTGTATATAATTATTTATGAATGGTAAAGCACACAATAAGAAAGGGGTAAATGAGATTTTAAAAGATGTGAGTGAGGAATTCAGTTCAATTCAATTTCATTTATATAGCGCCCTCCACAATCAAAATTGTCTCAAAGTGGAGAAAGAAAAAATGCATGCAGAATGAATCTATCTGAACTTATGTGTGTGCCAAAATGAATGAAAACTAGAGGCATCCTCTAAAGTGGGGGAAATAATTCAAATTTTAATGCCCTGCAGCTTGCTTTGAATAAAATGCTACAGCCCTTTTAAAATTTCAGTCTGTTGTAAATATGTGTGCGTCCTCTGCACAGTGACTCACTCACCTGAATCAACCATATATCATCATGGCCTTGGCAAACTTGGCTAAGCACATTTATTCAGGGAGTTACAAACAGCTCCCCTCTCCAAGGCTCTGCTTTATCACACAATAACATGCAACGATGCATTTGTTGAAATCAGTAAGCCTCAAGTATGTAAGCTATAATCTTTCTTAATCTGTTTTTACAGAGGGCAGACTAGTTTTTTTCCCCAGACATTTACAATGAAGAAAGATTGGAAAAGAGGAAGAAATAGAGTGAAAATAAAAAGGTGGAACAGTGTGGTGCAGTATGAGGTGTCCTGCATTTAAATTTGAAAAATTGTGACAAAAAGGCCAACTTGATATTTAGCTTCATTTTTGGAAACTACTGAAAGACATCTGCTTTTGAAATTACAGCATTTTCTCGTGTTTCACAAAAATGCGTAGATGTTTAGCAATGCACACCAACTTCCAAATTATGCTAAATACTTGACTAAATCTCATGGGCAATTACGCAGCTTGTTTTGCATTTTATGGTTAAATTAATTTATATTTCAGTCCCTCATTTTTGACATAGCTTTAAACCTTTAGCAGAAAAAAATCCGACTTGCAGATGCTGTTGCCTTTTCTCATCTTAACCTTTTTAACAGTTTCATACTGTTGGGCTGATTTAGAGTGAGTCTTGGCGGGGAGCCTTCCAGGCTGTGGTTTGAGGCCGGACTGGTAACCTCTGGTGTTTACACTCAGTGGTGCGCTTCATTTGATGTTTTTATCTCATCCAAACAGGATGTACCGACGCACCTCCAATATGGTGGGACTCAGCTACCCCCCTTCTGTCATATCTGTGCTTAAGGTATTAACACGTGCACACACTCCCAAGCAGAAGCTCACAGATATGAATAGCAACTTTGTGCACACACAGACACACACATGCTGAAATCATACATATCTAGAGTTATTTACAAAAAACTGTTTTGCACAAGGGCATACTTTCCACAGGAACTGAAGGGTATTCTTCTCTCACTTTTCCAAATCCTGTTTTTGGCACCTTCACTTGTATTGTTTTAGGTTTATTATAAAAAATGATGATGGCCTGAATTTTGTTTCTCAGGCTAACTACAGGATGCCCTACCTGTTTTAGGTTGTTGAAACTGTAAGGAGCTTATAAAAATACCTACAGACACTACTCAGGGCTAAAAAAAATGTACTTGAGTGATATTTTTATTTACAATTAATCTTCTCATAAAAAGATGCTTATGTCAAACATCACTCAAAGACTAGACAGTAAAGCACAGTGATCTTTGTAGTAAAGATGAAAGCACAACATTATCTGTCAGTATCAGGTACAATATCTGAGGAAACTGAAAATGATTTAAAGAAGGGTTAGAGGACTAAAAATACAAAGATTCACATAGAGTTTCTATTTTTGTTGTACTACCGTTATTATAGAAAGCACAGTGAACTTCATTTTGTTACTTCATTGTACCCCCCCACTTCTAAAATCAAACCTACACCCTTGCACTTGCAGCACCATCTGTCTGAACAAGTTTTTCTTTTGCAAGTTTTTCTTTTACTGAGGAAGATGAATTCATTGTTTAAGGAGAAGTCTGTGTGATTATTTAATTTTTTTCCTCTCCCACACAGAATGTTGACAAGTGGTCGTTTGACGTGTTCGCTCTAAATGAGGCCAGTGGGGATCACGCGCTTAAATTCATATTCTACGAGTTGCTTACACGATACGACCTCATTAGCCGCTTCAAGGTAAAGTCACAAGGATATAATGTATCATGGTCTCTGGTATACTGTTGTTTTTGTGATTGAAAAAAGGAGAAACTAAAAATATTCAATACAGATAAGAACCCTCACTGTGTCTGATTTAATGGAAGTGAGCACACGCACTTCTCTGTCTCTCTCTTAAGAGTTAGATTATGTTGCTGTATTTCAACAATGGCCATAATACGAGGGGGTGGGCGGGGGCGGGGGGGTGTGGACATACTTCATCTCATCTGATACTGGGGAAGCTCATTTTCCACAGCATCTTGTTGCTGAGGACACTCCACCTGAAGGACCAGCATCTGAGAGTAAATGACACAGGCAATGAAGCCGACATAAACATGTAGCCATAGTCTGCAGTAGCTTAAATGATCCATGATTTTATGACAGCAGTTTCAGATGCTGAGGGAACTGTGCACGCATTGAAATTGTATGTGCTCATCATTTAAATCACCAGGTAGCTTGCAGAAGTTCTTTACTGTCTGCAGTGTTTTCAGACATTTGTTTTTTCTGCCGTCAGATCCCGATCTCCGCAGTGGTGTCATTTGTGGAGGCCCTGGAAGTGGGATACAGCAAACATAAAAACCCCTACCACAACCTGATACACGCTGCAGATGTCACACAGACTGTACACTATTTGCTACTCAAGACCGGCATGGTGGTGAGTAGTACATGGACAGGTTAGATGACATGATGTTATCAGCATATACTGTACAGAAACCCACTGAACATGTTGGTTTGGTTCCAAGAAAGAAAGCTCACTGGGTTGAAGCTTAGTCTGTGAAATCAGGGGGATTTTATCCACATGGTATTCAGAACATCTCTGTCAGCTGACGTTTGCCAGCCTAATTGCAGCTTTGCTTGACATGCAGCTTCTAAATATGGCTATTTTTTTTTTCTTGGAAAATCCATGAACCATTCTTTCACGGAAAAAAAACAAGATGCCCAAGGAAAATCACTCTTTAATCCCAGTCTTGCTCGGGGCAACTTTCAAAACATCAACCTACATTTTTCTTAGAATATCTGTCAAAATGTGACACTTGTTGATGGTCACTGTCTCAACATTTGAAGTCAAATATTTTCTGTCTGTCTGTTCTTTTGCCGTAACACCGCTTCATTTCTACTCTCCATACTTCATGTTGCTTTTGTTCTTTTTCCATCTGGTGACCTATATTTCACTCCTTCCCACTGCAGTGACTTTAGGGTAAGTAAAGAGAAAAAAAAACCCAGCCTCACTGAGTTCAAAGTCCCCAACCAGCCAAACAGCCGTCCGCCCCCGCTTCCAGTGTTTTTATTTAATCACCTTAATAAGGTGGCTGCGACAGCTGTCGACATGGTGTGTTTCTTTGGGCAGTGCCTTGTGGAGTAAACCACATTACTGCCAGAGCCACGGGCTCCTGGGAGAGCTGCAGAATAGCATCTATCATTTTGCAGGCCCTCCAGACTCCATTAAATCAACAATCAACAGGTCATTCATAAAGAAGGCCCGTGAGGAAATATACTGAGGGATGGATCGGGCATCTTGCACCCATCACCCCGTTCATAATGAGTCCGCCATCCCCCACTGTTGATTAGTCACCAATATCGACTGGGCTTCCTGAGCTAAATCCCCACTCTGTGTACGTGAGTGCACTCAGATGCATGCACATCTCAGAGGAAAATGCCCACTCACAGGTGTGAGGATGCTGTATATAGTCGCGGATTAAACATCAACACCCATGGATAAAAGCAGTCCGTATTAAGCAAATTCTTTTGGCCTTTGATTCCTATATTTTTAGCTCTCAGATGGCATGATGCTTGTCTTTGTCATACATGATAGTAGACTGAATATCTTTGGGTTTTGGACTGTTGGTCAGACAAAATAAGACATCTGAGGACATCGTCTTGGGCTGTGGGAATTTATAGCAGATATTTTTTCACAATTTTCTTACATTTTATAGTCAAAATAAATATTCACTCATTTGAGAAATAAGTGTTCAGATGAGTTGATAATGAAATAAGCATTAGTTGTAGCCCTAGTATTGATCTTGTCATCAAACCCAGCAAGAAAACGGAAATGTCAAAAATTCCCAAAATGCGAAACTGTTCCTTTAATAGTGCCTTACTACTTGCACGTCAACCTCTTCTTTGTTGTAGTCACGAATTGCACCTAAGAAGGTTTAAACTTGACCTGAAAAACTTAAATTGGAAAGCATGATGTGATGTGGAGTCTCTCCTTGTGACAGCATTAACTCATTTGATAAACTTAGAGAGAGCATGACTTTTTCATTTATATTTGGTAACAGTGACAAACCAGACTGAGACACTATCTCACTCTGAGAGGGAAGGAGCACAGAGGAGTCTTAACGTGACAGATTAAAATGTGATTCTCAATAAAGCTTGTCTTGTCTAAAGTTTCCTCTTTGCTTTCCTGACCTTTCCTCTATCTCCTCCTCCCCCTTTGTTTCCTTTCATGCCTGACGGTAATGTATTCCTCACGCCAAATGCTTCTCTCTGCATCCTTTATATCACTTTTCTCTTCTACATCTTTACGACATGATGTACCTTTCCCTGCATTCTCCCCTTTTTCCATTCACTGGCTTCTCATTTCTCTTCTCTAATTTCTGTCCATTCTTTCCACTTGTGTTCATTACTTTCCCTTCCTTCTTTCCTGTCGATGTCTCTGTCTTTTCCATCTCATTGCCTCCCTTCCTCAACACCCTTCCCTCTTCTATATGCTCTTCTTCATATCCCCCTCCTCCTCCTTATCTTCACCTGCCCCCTGCCTTGTCACATCCCACTTCTTTCCCTCATCCCCCCTCCTCTCCTGTGCCTCTGCCTCCAGCATTGGTTGACTGAGCTGGAGATCTTCGCCATGATCTTTGCGGCAGCGGTGCACGACTACGAGCACACGGGGACCACAAACAACTTCCACATTCAGACAAGGTAATGGATCATAAAATCAAAAATGCATGGCACTGAGTCACCCGATCAATGTTTTCATTTACAGCAAAGGGACTTTATATCCACACTCAGATCGCCTGCAGTGAAGTAATATCACTGGGGCAGGACAGGAGTCCAAATGAACTCCAAACTCCAAGCCGTTAGCCTGAAGTCTGAGACTTCCTCGATGTTATCATTTCTGAGAACTTGAGTTGAGACAGAGAGAGAGAGATAACAAATGCATATGCAAATACAAACTGATGTAAAAGAGAAAATGAAAAAGGAAAAGATTTCAGATGTTTGGTGTGGTCCATCATCCCAAAACCTGATCACATTCATAATTAAGGGACACAACTTCTCAGGATTTATTATTGCCCTTAATGTTGTTTTTCCCATATAAACCAATGTGAAACTACTGCTTTGCTTTCTCTTTGACTGGCAGGTCAGACACAGCAATCCTGTATAATGACCGCTCAGTGTTGGAGAGTCACCATGTCAGCGCAGCCTACCGCCTACTGCAAGACGACGACGAGATGAACATCCTCTACAACCTCTCCAAGGATGACTGGAGGTCAGAGTGACAGATACTTCAACAGACAGACAATAAGAGAGAGACAGACAGAAAGATGAAAGAGCTGAGTGACAGCAAAGGGTTATAAAACTCAGAGATGTAGTAGAGAACAGATAGAGACAGATAGAAGTCAAGCAGAACATTCCCACAATGTACACATCAGCCATTTAAGCCCAGTGTGAACTTCTTATCTCTTATGTTTTAAGATGAACAACTGTGCTCGGTGTAGTCCAAATCAGAAAAGTTGGATTACCTTCAAGGTCTAACAACTTTGTCCTAAATGGAACTGTTATGTGCAATAATACATTAAAGGAGACAGCTGCAATCCGATTTCACATGGCATAAGCTGGGGCTTGTCAAAGCAGATATTATAAATAGCTCTCAAAAACTGTGTTGGCTGCCTTCATTTACTTTAGCGACTTCCGAAATGAGTCGGCTTTTATTACCTGCGGGTTTGACAGTTCATTATACAGCACATGGCTCATGCTTTCCTCTTCTTTCTTTCCTCTCCATTGTTTTCATTCAGAGAGCTGCGGGCTCTGGTGGTGGAGATGGTGCTGGCCACAGATATGTCCTGCCATTTCCAGCAGGTTAAGGCCATGAAGAACTTCCTACAACAACCTGAGGGGTCAGTTGCCTTTTCCCTCACCACTGTTTACACTCCCTACCCTCACCCCAGCAATTTAAATCTCCATTAACCCTGCAATCTGCTGCTGTTTACTAACCACCCATTGTTTACAACCCAATTAACCCTGCCCTGAAGGGTGTACTCATAGAAGTGCAATAAACATTCATGTTCTATATGAAATAGACTGTTTCAAACAAACATGGGCTGATTTCTGATGCTCAGATGTTATTTACTCTGCAAAAAATGCAGAAATGGAATGCGTATTTTGTTGACAAATAGCACCAAATGTCATGTATTATTCAGTACAGGTATACAGTGGGGTATTATTACAGGCCTCTCAGACACAGACAGAGTTATGGTGCAGACACACCAGATTTGGAAGGGTATACTGCGGTGAAAAACAGTTGGCGCCAAAAATATTGCTGGCAGGTTTGCTAGCATTGTCGACCTGCCACAGCTAAATGGCCAGGCAGAAAAAATTAGCCATCCACAAACAATGTAATATTGCCTTTACCAGCACACCTGTTCTGTGGCTTTTAGTATTTAACACAGATACAAAATGGGTTACCCTGAAACAGCATCTATAAATATTTCTTCACCCAGAACCAGAAATCAGAAAAAAAGTGGAGAGTGAGCAACAAGGTGCGTTGAATTTTGAAGTCCAGTATCCAAAGTGAACATTCAAAGGTTCTAGGAAATAAGGGTCAGTTGTCTGACTAAATAACTTATGGTGAAGACCGAAAAAAGCTCCCAGCATAACAGGCACTTGTGGTCGGTTTGTTTTCTGACTGTAAGGTGCCAGGTGCAGTTTCTGGTTTGAATCTTGCCCATTTTTGGCACCTGGAGCATCAAAACCAGTCCCTCTGCACAGGGTGTGGGCCCCCTGACTTATGCAATCCCTAGCCCCTTACCCTAACCATGACCATCACAACTAAATGCCTAACCCCAACCCTTCCCCTAACCCTTATCTAAACCTAATTCTAACCCCTAAACCTGAAACAGTCTTAACTCTAAAACAGACCTTTAAAGTTGTGAGGCCCAGCCAAAATGTCCTCACAATGCCAAGTGTCCCCGCAATGATTTTTTAACAAGAATTTGTCCACACAACCATAGAAAAAACAAGTGTATACACACTCACACACACACAAGTGCATGTACACATAAATGAGAGATTGCAGTCTGCCGGAAGCCCTAATGCTGAATAGACTCTAATGTGAAGTAATTCAAACCAGTCTGCTCCAGGCCTGCTTAGAGTGCACTTTAAGATCCAATCTGCCACAAATGGAACAGGAGGAAATTTGAGCTTCTCACCTCTGTTTAACCTTGTGCTGTGTGTGTGTGAGTGTTTTCATTTGTGTTCCTATTTTCCATATTGGTCTGTGCCTGTCCATTCATGCATCAGACCATTAAACATGATATTTTGATATGGTTATCAGGTGATGTCTCAGACACCACCGATGTCTGATGAGGTGAGGTGATAAATCTTCACACTGTGTTCAAGTGCAGAAAACTGATTAGCCTAATGGAGGCGGTATCTTCTTGAATGTAGAGTTTTTTCTGTTTTTGGTTGCTGTTTGGGTACATGTATTTATATTTGTATGCATGGTCAAATGTATAGCTTTACTGTCTATATCTACACATCTTTTAAATGAGATTTAGAGGACAAATATTTTTGCCCATGTGTCTGTCACCAGTTTTACAGTTCAAAGGTGTCTCCAGTGGATCCATGCCATCACAACATTTATGTAGAAATTATCCTAGACCTACAAAATCCTCACATCAGTGCTCTTGAGAGTTAATTAAAACTACTTATTTTAAACTGAATGTGCTGAAGCACGTAGCCTAAAGAACAAAAATACAATTGGTCTGGATTATATCAAAAATGTACACCCTCCCACTTCTTTTTATGTTTTATTGTGCTTTTCTTGCACAGATAGTCAATTTTTGAGGACAGATTGCTGTAGACACATTTGCAGCTGTGCCACATTTTTTCCATTTTTTTATGATTGGCCATACTGTCTTCAGGGACACTCAGTGTCTTGAGAATTTTCCTGTATCTTTCTCCTGAATGGTATTTTTCGATATTCTGGTAGCAGATTTCTCAGGAATTTTCTCTGTCCATCTCCGTGATGTAGTTTTTCTAGGACAACAAAAAATTACCAGTCACACCATTATTATACACAAGTTATATTATTCTGATTAACTGTGCAACTTGTAAAAGAAAGAAATAAAACTGTCTGCTTCAGTGGTGATTTAGATCAATTATATTAAAGGGTGATACATTCAATCTTTTTATTCCAATTTGTACTTAATTAAGATCAACTTGTTTGTTTTTCTTTAACATAAACTTTGACATATTTTTCTCTATAAAAAATCTTAAATGCAGTGCAAAAGCAACAACAGAAATGAAGAAATAAAATACAACAAAAAGCAAATGTACAAAACCACTTAAAAAAGAACAGAACAAATGAATAAGACTTTAGTCATTTGAGGACTCAGGTGGACTTCAATCGTATATCTACTCTCTTTTCTAGCATTGACAAGCCCAAAGCCCTGTCCCTGCTGCTGCACACGGCAGACATCAGCCACCCGGCCAAAAGCTGGGACCTCCACCATCGCTGGACCACCTCCCTTCTTGAGGAGTTCTTCAGACAGGTGAGTGGGTGCACCTGGCAGGTCACAGGTGGCTGGTTCAGTGTATACTTCTGTGGTAATATTACAAAGAGTACAGTCTAGACTAGCTCTTTATGGTTCTGTATAAATAAAATTGACTTGGTTTGAGAATGTGAAGTTCTGATGAATGCAGAGAGAATATGACAGGTGGCCACATACGCAGATAAGTAATATACACTTTTATGTATACAGAGTTATAATTAATGCAGCGATCCTGCAGTAAATCTAATAAATTGTCTGTTCACATTATATCAGTAGAAGCAGACTAAATATTAGAAACACCTTTCCTGTATAGTTAAAGGTTTTCCAAATTTGGACACTGTGGGTTAAAATGAATGATGGCAGCAGTGCATTTAAGTGCCCCAGTAAACCATTAGGCAAGTTTACCCTTAAGCACACGAGTCGAGTGAAACTCCTAAATAAAATGGAGACATCATTAATGTTCTTAAAAAAAACAATCTCACTGCAAGGTCCATTTAGTAGCTGTTCTTTTAGATGTTCAATTTCATTTTTTTTTTTTGAACACTTATTTGAAAATATCTGCTCTGTTGAACCTGCTGTGGATTCTAGTAGAAACTATTTTCTTAGGATTTCTTGGGATTGCAGAAAGATGAAACACTGGATTTGAAGTAGCTTTGATTTATCTTTTGTCAGCATTGCTTTTATCTGCTCCTTTGGTGCTGCTGTTTTGGATTGTATTATTTGCTGGTTAGATGTCAGAAAAAGCATATTTAAGTAAATTTAAGTAAATTTTAAGTAAAGGTTTCTTACACACTTTTGCAGAGTCACACTAAGAATAAAATAAAATGACGATATTTGCGAAATGACGATATTATTTTAATATGGCACTTTGGTGCAAGTCTACCCTCCAAAGCAGTTTACATCAGTAAGTGTAGTAATATGTTGTAATGTTCTTGAGTATAATTGCAAATATCTTATATCTGCTCTTTGACGTTTTCAAAATGAGGCCATGACAAGCGCCATGGAAGATTAAAATGCTGAACATTACCTCTTTGATAAAACAAAGCATTTGGCTATAAATAATAGATTGTGTTTTTGTGAATGTCAACAAGAAGGACAGACGTTTAACTGGTGCCACTTTGCTTTCATCTCTTCCATTATTAATCCACATTGTTCTCATTATCAGTACTATTGTTATTGTGGCTGCTTTCACAACGCCTTTGTCTCTCGGGATGTGAATTGTCGATAAATAGCTTCTACAAAGAACGCTGCCTCCCGACTCCACATCTCATCTGTTTGTGACAAATCAGAAGAGAAAATGAAACACATTTGTGGCCCAAAAGCACTTGAGCCAGACAAATCCAAAAGCCTGTTGATAGAAGTGTGAGCATATGGTGCATGGTGGTGGTGTGTGTGTTTGTGAGTGAGTGCATGCATACACACACAGTGAACCGTGTCTGGAGAACATTTTTCTAGAAGCCAGAGACTGAGAATGATTTTGACTAAGGAAGCCACTGTGTTTCCAGGGGGACAAAGAAGCAGAGCTCGGGCTGCCGTTCTCTCCGCTCTGTGACCGAAAGTCCACTATGGTGGCACAGTCTCAGATTGGTGAGTGGCTACTCCACCCTCACATGCATACAAAACCTGTATATGATGACTGTATATGTACAGTCCTGCTCCTTGTGCTGCTCCAGCATGAGTTTGATCATTTGTAGAATAGTATCTATACAACACCCATTATTTCCTGTATTTACATACATTTATATCAGTACAGCAAATATGTCATGTCATGTCATCATCTGCCGCTTATCTTTCGTGCTCTACCAACTGAGCTAGCTGGGCGGCTTACAGCAAATATATCATGAAGAAATAGGTTAGGTTCCCATAGTAATGAAAAAGTAGAAATGTTATGTAAATTCCTGTATTATTAATGCACCTGATAGACCTGATACTTTATGATAAATAATTTAAGATTTCTTGTATGGGTGGAAGGAAAAATTATGATGAACTTCTGGAAATGTCAGATGTAAAATGTAAAACCAGTTATTAGAGATGTAAAACCAGTCTCTAATAATTAAAAAATACATAGCACTACATTGATTGTTCTGACCTTGTCACCTTCCCTGTCTGCACTGAGCTCTTCAAAACACTTTGATAAGTAATATAAATATGTATATAATAACATTATGTTCTGCATTTGTCAATGTCTTGGTCACCAGGGTTCATAGACTTCATTGTCGTGCCCACCTTCACTGTGCTGACAGACATGATGGAGCGTATCGTCACACCGCTCATTGATGAGGCTTCCCATTCAGGGTTTGCTGGCTTTCGACGCTCGAGGTGAGCTGCCACACTACTTTTTTTGTGCTGAGAGATCATTTAGCACTGAAAAGTTTGGATACGTACATTCTGTTGAATAGCAGGACTGAGCAGATGGGCGAGAGTGACTTCATGTACATCTGAGTAAATTTTAATCAACCAGTCTGGTTAATCAGGGATGGAAAATTTACTGTTTCCTACCCTTCACCTCTCATATCTCTCTGAGTAACTACACGCTCAATGACGTGATTAAACCGCAACAGCTCCTCTGCAGTAACAGCATATCTAATGAAAGTATTGAGAACAGCAGATGAGTCTCCCATGAGTAATCCATTTCTATGCGTGGAAATGTCTCCACCTTTCATCAGACAGAGCCACACACCTTGAAATTGACATTTTAGAGATGCTAGTCAAGTTCGCCTTGCCATCCCTGATCAAGAATGGGCCTCAGTGCTGCATTGGCATACACAATAGCTTCTCGAGATACAAAAGGAAGTGATTCTGTCTCCACTGGCTTAATTAATTGGCTCAATACTTTTCCTCCAGCCATGTACTGAAAAAGATATGTGCAAAGCTTTAAAATCACTCAAATATGAAAGTACATTCCACTTGCTCTTGCGTTAGAATATATTTAAACTATTCAGACAGAGATCATTTAAAAACTTTGTGTCTGTCATTTGTTTAAACTTTGTTTTCTTGTGAAGTGAGATGATTAGAAAATAAAGCAGTATTCGGGGAGCCTGGCTCTGCATCTTCCGTTGCACCTGCACATCAATATCAGCCTCCCCTTTCTCCTTAACAGCAGTCATTAGCATCGCTCAGTGGGCCTCCAGTCAAAGCTAACCGAGTGGAAATCTCAGATACTGTTGCCACTTCTGCAGTCTCCTTGTCTACGTACACACCTGGGTGCTTATGGGTTTCCTTGGACTGTTTCCTCACAGCATTTATAGCTGCTTTCAATCATCTGTAACTATGTCTGTTCAGTCTGTGTGCCTCTGTTTATCCACCTGTCTTTCCTTTTTCTCCTATCAGAGTATCTCTGAATCTCAACGCTCATGTTTTTTTATCCAGGCTCGTGGCGTGACTCTAGGGCTGGCACAGTATTTTGGTTTTTGAAATATCTCAAAGACTTTTGAATTGATTACCAGGAAATTTTGTGCAGACATTGATGGCAATCATACACTGTGTCCTAACAACTTTGGTGATCTACTGAATTTCTCTCCTCTAGCGCCACCAAGAGGTTGATTTTTGTGGTTTTGAGTGAAATGTCTTGACGACTATTGGATGGATTGCCATGAGATTTGGAACAGACATTCATGTCCTGTGCATGATAAATTGGAAAAACATATATTTTTTATATTTTGGCAAATTGGCACTAAGTATTATGCCTGTATGTTCAGATTTGACTGAGTTATGACTCCAAGAAGGAGTGCAATTTTTGATGCAAATTGCGGCAATCAAGCACTAATGGTTTTAAAGGACCTTAATTGCCTCGGCTATCCACAGAGAATGAACGTCAGACTGAATCTAATTACGTCTCAGAGTTAAAAACCTCTGAACAACAAAAGACATTATCCAACTGTTTTCACACGCTGTCTAATTCTCACTGTGATAAATAAATCAAACATCATGTGTTCATGTAGTGCCATCATCAGGTCAAAATTTGTTATAATTTGTCTATTACTTTGGTTCGTGACCAAATAGATGCAAAACTAATGACAATTCTATCAGTCTGAGCTGCACTTTAAATGATCAACATTATCATGCTAACATGCTAAACTAAGATATTGAACATGATAAACACAAAATCAGCACGTTGCCACTGTGAGCATGTTAACATTATGACATTAGCATTTAGCTCAGCCACACAGGACTGCTAGCATGGTTGGAGACTCTGAGCCTTATTTAACCCTTCACTCCCTTCTCCCCTGTCATTTTGGTCTGTCCAGTCTGAACAGTATTAGCTCAGATGAAGCCAAAAGGCACAGTGTGAAGAGCATGGGCTCGGACAGCAGCTCATCAGGCCAAAGCTCTCTGCTGACGGTGGACATCAAGAACTTCAAGGCTTTGTGGAATGAAGAAGTCTATCAGAACAGGGAGAGGTGGAAAGCCCAGGCTGCTAAAGGTACTGTTCACGCATTCAACTTGTGTACCTGGTAAAATGGTGGTGATTTGGGGACTTTGGGAACATCAAAGCGATGGTAAAACTGATCTGTTGAACAGGTCGTGAGATCCGCCAGAATGGATAAAATTGGCTCATAAAGCTGCAATGCTCTTAACGTTTGCAATGCCCCGAAAGGGATTTTGACTGACCTGTATTAGTGTGGGATTTTATGGGATAAACAAATTTACTGTGCTGATTTATTAAGTGAAAATCCACCGGTGCTAATCAGTATGTTGACATGCATTAGATTTTATTTAATATTCATTAAATCAAGATGACAGCACTTCCTGATATGGCACCCGTTATAAAGGATTTAAAAGTTGTAACTAATGACTTTATTAATTTCTGATAAATCATTAATTAATGCTTTATACATCAGTGATAATCCATCAATAAGAACAATGTTTCGGTTAGGTAGATTGTGTAAAATCTTTGCGGTTATTATTTAGAGAAATACATTTCTAAACAGCTGTTTAAAATATATTTAGTAACCTAGACTTAGTACCTGAACCCTACTACCTGTGAGTCAAAGGATACAGTTTAAAGTTCTACTCTTGGTCTTCAAAGCACTGAATGGTCTCGGACCAAAATATCTCATGGACTTACTGGTTCCTTATGAAGCATCCAGACCCCTTAGATCATCAGGGACAGGCCTACTGTGTGTTCCTAGGGTCAGGACTAAACAAAGTGAAGCAGGATTTAGTTATTCTGCCCCTCACTTGTGGAATAAACTTCCGGAATACCTGAGGTCAGCCCAAACACTCAGCTTATTTAAGTCAGGCCTGAAAACACACCTTTTTACTGACGCATTCTCTTAAATTGTCTTAACTGCACTCTTCTTACTTAATTATTTTACTGTTTTCTATTTTTTTCTGCTCCAATGTTTTAATATATTTCTTTTATTCTATTAATCTATTATTTATGATTTTAATGTAATATGATTTGCTTTTATTCTATGATTTTAATGTAATCTGTAAAGCACTATGAATTACCTTGTGTACGAATGGTGCTATATAAATAAACCTTGCCTTGCCTTGCCTTGCCTAAAACCAAGTCTTAACCCTCAAACAGCTCTTTGAAGGTGTGTAAAAAAGGGAGGACTGGCCAAACCATCCTCACTTTCCCAAAATGTTCTCTCTCCATAAGGTCTATAACTCATACTGGTTCTCACACAGATAGAAGTACATACACACACACACGCGCGCTAACCTGTCCTCACTCTCCATGTGATGTCAGAGGCGGAGGAGAGAGCTAAAAGGGAAGCAGAGGAGCAAGCCCAGCAGGAAGAGGCTATGGAGCCTCAGGAGGGCCACACAGAACCAGAACAGCCTGAACCAAAGGAGGACAAACTGGAGGGGGAGGTAGCAGAGTCAGCAGAGGTCAGCAGACCATCAGATGGTAACACAGGGGAAACAGAACAGGGAGCACAGCCTGGGAGCAGCACACACAAGAATTCTCCGCTGCATAACGGTACATCCCTTTGACTGCGTCATCCCATAGCATCTCTGTTGTTCTCCATAACTGATCATTAGCCATGGTGAATCCACATTTCTGTCATGTTGTCTCAACCCTTCTTCATATTATCAGTGAAACAGTGGATAGTTGCATTATCTTCCAATTTCTTGTACTTATTCACTTTCATTAAAACAAACACCAAGTGTATTAATTCCATCTTTGCAGGGGATATGTGTGTTTACAAACTATTTGGTGGGCCTCATTTAGAAAATGATTTTATATCAAGTAGGGCTGGAAATTATGATTATTACCATCATTGATTATTCTGGTGACTTGTTTTTTGCCTAATCAATGAGCCAATTTCTTGTACTTATTCACTTTCATTAAAACAAACACCAAGTGTATTAATTCCATCTTTGCAGGGGATATGTGTGTTTACAAACTATTTGGTGGGCCTCATTTAGAAAATGATTTTATATCAAGTAGGGCTGGAAATTATGATTATTACCATCATTGATTATTCTGGTGACTTGTTTTTTGCCTAATCAATGAGCCATTTTGTCTAGGTTTGTTCAGATAACTGTCCAAAATCCATAGAGACTCTCATGTCTCAAAAAACAAAATCCTCCTCCACAGTTTATCCCATTAACAAGTCTTCCTCTTCTATTTTCTCTTTAGTACATTCAAGGTTGGCAACTTCCACCAGAATTTAAAACAGCTTCATGTGGGTCTGTAACGACTGACCTAGTGGCTGGTCACTTGAGGTTTAAGAGGTTATTAAAAATGTGATCACTAGCTAAAAAGAGAGAGGATGATTCGAGGATTTTCCATTTCTGCTCGGATAGAGTGCATGTTTGCTAAGACAAACACTACCTGCGTCAGTATGACAAATAACACAACTATTCTGACATTTCAGGAGAGTTGTCTGAAGGGGCTGAATCTCCAGAGGGTGAAGAGAACAAGAACAAAGGAGTCGATGGTGAGTTTATTTTTGCAGCCTGACTATTTTTAATGACTATTTACCAAAAATTAAACTGTAAGTGTCCATTTCATGACTCTGTGAAAGATAGTGTAAACCAGGATATGGAGAGATAGCATGTTCACAGAAATACTGCTCTGCCTTAGCAGGAATATTCTGTACTTGTACTTTAGTCAGTTTGTTTATAGTTCTCCCTGAATATTAATTTTTTGTTTCCCCAAAGCAGAGGTAGCGATGGAATAAGTGAGCCTTGGATTATCACGGCCACACCGTTGCATCTTTGCTGCTGTCGACCTGACCCTACTTTTAAAACTCGACTGGGGGAACTCACTCAGATTCACGTCTGAGGAAAGGCCATTAGTTGCATTGTATCGCCCTCTACAGGACACCAGGAAACTCACACCCTCACTTATGATCAACTGTTTTTGCTTTTACCTTGTTTATGCTCCCACGCTCTTGTATGCAGAGTTTGCGGCTCTACCCATGTGCATTATTCCTCCCTCCCTGCTTATTGATGAGGACAGTACAGAAGACTGAATGACTCTGACGATGGTGAGGTTAAGAGGAGCCTTTGAAAGACTGACACTGATAATATTGCTTTTCTATTTTTAAGTTTGCCAATCTTTCACTTAACGCAAACACAGACATGGTAACATGTAGCCATTGTATAAGTCCCACCTTTTACAGCTGCTTTTTTTTTCTCTGTCGGCACTCGTTTGTTAGATTTTGGAATCATAATGTAAAGTCTGGTTTAAAGTTTGTTTAGAAACGTAGGGTCTGTTTCAGTAATTTGTTTTAGTCCTTGACAATAATACAAAAGTTTTTTTGCGGGACATGCAGAGTAAATGCACTTGAAGAGGGACTTTTACAACAGCTACGCGGTATGTACAGTATATGAGTGTGTGTACAGTACACTGAGGTAAAATTCACACATCTACAACACTACTATTTTACTAGCAGGTACTCCTAAAACAAACCCATTCTATGTAGAAAACCTGTGCTTAAAGAGCACCTGATGGGAGTGTCATAAGTTGTGTGGCTACAAAAACCATTTTTTTCCACCGATTGTGGCTCATTTTTCACCCTCAACATGTTTACTTTGTTAGTGCTTTCCTCAGACATTGTGCTATTCTAATGCGTTTGTGTTCTTTACAGCCAGGTTTATATTGGGTTTTTTTGTGTGTGTTTGTCCTCTCCACTGTATATATTGAAAGTCTGTACATGTATGGATCTGCGGACGAGTAGAAATCCTATGATTCCACAATCCAAAAATGAATATTTTTTTTGGATATAATGCAAAATATTGTAGTGAAAAATGTCCAAAAATTAGAATGCAACCTTTGCATTTCAGACATATCACACACAAATGCATTTAAGTTTTTGTCATATATGAAGTCTTTTTGTTTACCTTTTTTTTTCTCTTTGAAACGTTTGTTTTGCATTTGTTCTGTATGAATCATGTACTAGATGTGTCTAATATTCTCACACTGTATGTCATTTCTTCGTCTAAAGACTTCTCGATGCCTTCTTATGTGTATGGAAGCTGTAGCAAAAAGTCAACATTGTCGCTGAGTTATATACGTACGTTATTTTATTTTGCAGTACAGTTATATTACAGCAGCTTCACCTTCTAGGTTGTTGGTGTAATGTTTAATCGACGTGTTTACAGTGTGCTTGTACACCTATTAGCCAGCTGAATCCATCATCGCTTTTGTGATGCATCCAAGGCTATGAGTCCAAACTGTAACTGCTTCTTGGTTGTTTGCCAGGTTTTTAAGGCTTGTAATGTTGTGTATAGAACATGCAAATATTGCTTACTGTGCATATGTAACATATTGAACCCCTGCAGCGCTGGTTCAGCTTTTACTATATACTTAATATGTGCAAGTGGAAGAAAGGAAAACAAGCATTTTGGCAGTATTTGCATAATGATCGGTATGTTTTCCCTAAAATTGTGCACTTTTATTTGGTTGAAATTCCCTCAATTAATTGTGCCAAGACCATGTTCTTGGTATACTCTAATCTTATTTTAAAGTATACAGTACATGTGTATACTGCTACATATTCTAATATGTATAGTATATATGGGGATCAAAAAGGGTGAATGACTTAACACCTAAAACTTTATATAAAACTGTAGGAACTATGAATTCTTTTTTAGCCTCTTTGTTTTAATACACTTTCCCCGTTTTTATATTATAACAGGAACATTAGTATCGTGCTGGGACATAGCAGTTTGTCATGCAATGCTACTTTCTACCTAAAAAATACAGTCAGTGGTTTGCAAGCCAGCTGGCTGAATGTGTGCCTATATATGTACTCTCCATTTCACACCTTCCACCTGTAGGACACTGAATTTTGTGATGTCATTTGAATCTGTGCTGATCCAGGTACAGTCAAACAAACCAGTTAATATCTTCCTTCAATATTACACACAAGAGGAGTCTTGAGTAAAGACTTTTTATTTTAGACACTGTAGGAAAATTGTAAAGTCAGCAGTTTGATGTTGCAGAAGTATAGTATTTATAATGGTATATTTTATGGTATATTCTGCTCTTTTTCATTTAGAAAAAAAGATCTATTTTTTAGCTGTTAGTGCTGTATAGTGTATGTTTTTTTTTTTGTTTGTTTGTTTTACTGTACTGTTTTTCCTTTTTTTGACGCAGAAGATGGATTGTCAAAATGTACGTCTTCACTTTGTCTCTCCTCTGTGTGTCTGTTCGATATGTTTTACTCCACCAGCTCTGAAGTCAGAAAAATTAAAGTGGCTCAAAACTCTAATTGTAAATTTAAAGTGTAACAATCATAGCAAATTACATTAGTAGAACAAAAAACAAAACTTATTGCATCCTCAAAATAGCCTGCCCGATACTTGGTAAAGCAGAATCTATTTTCTGTACCAAGGAACCAACACATGTACAGTCTTGTAGTTTGCTCTATCTTTCACTTGCTACTGTGATAGCCTACTGTATAAATATTTAACAGGAATTTATACCGACCATAATCAGAAACATAGCTGTATTTATGACATGTAAAGACTTCTAAACGTGGTGTTTTGTAACGGTTACTATGGAACAGATTATTTGTTGTTTGTTTAATGCTTTGTTTCCTTGTTTAGTCTGAATCACTCTGTAGTGACTGATCTCAACCTGTTCTAGTCACTGAGGTTAGATGCATGTAACGCGAGAGTGTGTGAGGGAGTGTGTGAAACTGCCGAAAAATACCCAATGTGCATTTCTGATCTCCTCACTGTGACCTGCTCTGTCGTTGAGAGTGTGATGAGATGAGCGTGTGTGCGTGTGTGTGTGTGTGTGTGTGTGAGAGAGAGAGAGAGAGATAAATGAAAAGGGATGCAGTGGACTGTATGAAGCTGGGTAAACAATTCTCACCACCAACAAAAATTTGAAAATACATCTTAGATTTTTTTCCACTTTAAACATCTACTTCTCACATGTTTTATCAAATTGTAAACTGTTCTGCTGCCCAGCAGGGTGGATGAGAAAAAACAATGAGTTGGACAAATTAGTTAACAGTAGTAAACCGCCTTAGGTCTACCCTCTGCTACGTCCTTGATAAGACAGAATGACTAAGAGTGAATGCGTGTGTGCGTATGCATGTATGTGCATGCATGTGTGTGTCACTGTCCCATGCCGGCCAGGCGGCCGCGTGTGCCACCATGCTCTGTGACTGCACAGTCGTATCAATAAATCTGGACTCAAAGGGCTCAGATCATGTCTGCCTGTCTTCATTTCTACAACACCACAGTTAATTTTGTCATGTTAAAGGGGCACGCCACCAATTTTACACTTCGCAATACCATTTATTCATCATAGGGAGAAGCTACTCAATGTGAAAACAGCTGAGTTATGTCCTCTGTGACTTTGTGGGAGCTTTATCAACCCTAATGAAAAAAAATGTAGGACAGTCTCAAAGATTATGTACATTACCAACCAGCTGGTTGATTCTTTTTTCTTTTAATTAACTGATTAACTTTCGAGTCTATAAAATATCAGAAAATGCTAAGTAACAGTTTCCAATAGAACAAAGCACTCCAGACATGTTTTATGACATGTAAGAATAATCTGCTTTGAAGAATAATCTGTTATTTGGTTTTTCCACAAAATCTGCTCCTTCGCCTTCAATGAAAAATATATGAAATGTTCATTTCAATTGTACAGCTACTAAACAGAAGATGTCTCTGACTTCACTGGTCATCACCTACCTGAGCCAGACTCACCGCCTCTCTCTTCCCCCACAGGCATCCATTTGGTTTTGTTGTATGTTTCTTTTTCTTTCTTCTATTTATGCGCCTTACAACATTCACACATTATTACCACCCCCATATACAACCTATTGTACACCACAGGCAACTGATGCACTCACTCCTTGCTCTTTTGTGTGTACTCGCTTTAGTTAATTTAGCTTTTTAAATTTGTTTGCCAAGTCTTTCTCTTTTTGTTCATTTGATGTTGTTCAATGTCTCTTTCTGGATATTTTGTATCTGTTGTAGTTTTGTATCTCTTTCATCTTGTTTCGTTTCACTTTTGTCATCTTTCTGGTAATTTTATTTCTTTTAGTAGTCGTTTGCAGTCATCTGTCATTATTTCAGGTTTCTCTTATAAACATTTTGTGCCCCTTTGTCCACCTCTGTGATAATTTTGTGTCTCTTTGTGGTTGTTTTGTGTCTCTTTGTGGTTCCTTTGTGTCTCTTTCTTGTTGTCTCTGTGGTCATTTTGTGTCCTTTTGTAGTCATTTTGTTTTTCTTGGGTGGAGTTTTGGGTCTCTTTATGGTCATTCTGTGTCAATTTGTGTCTTTTTAGACATTTTGCAACCCTTTGTGGTAGTTTTGCATCTCTTTGTGGTCATTTACTGAAGAGTAAGAAAGTAATTTTTTTCTATTTCTAGAATTAGTGATAGATTTTTATATTTATTGAAGGCCAAAGCCGACAGCATGCATCGTGCATGAACAACAACGTGAACATGACACACAGTCAATAATCCACTAGATGTCTCTGTTAGACTTCAAATTCCTCTGGAGCTCCGGAGGAATTTGCTGCTTTCAGCCTCAAAGGGCCCGTGGCACTAAAAATGATCAATGGACTTGATGTATACCATGTCACTCTCCCGAGATAGTCAGTGTATAGCTCTTTATCCGCCATATAGGCAACTCCACAAACATTAGACACAGAACGCATTTTTATCACAAGCAGCATGCATATTCATGGGCAGGTTGATGGAGCTCGTGGAGGGATGTGTATGAGTTCTCAGCACAGTGCTGAGTGCTGGAGCAGAAGGCGAATGTTAATTCAATTATACGGCAGCTGTTCCTTGGTGCCCATGGCCACTGTGTTTGCACTAGAACAGAAATCTTGTATTAGGTCCCTCGCCATAAAAGACCATTGCCAGGCATGAGAATGGGGACTGCCTGTAACCAAAAGCCATCAACAGTATTTTAAAGAGCTTTTAATGCTTATTTTTGGTTCTATTGAGGAATTTGGAGAGGCTGCAAAGTAAGATTGGTGGGGTTTTTTTGTGGTTGTTTTTTTTTTTGTTTTGGCTCACTGTTGATTTACAGAGCTTTTGTTTTTAGTCATTACTCTATTAAATAGTCAATCTGCTTGGAAGTAAAAAGTGCAAATGAGTTTCTTTTGGAGTATTAACTCCAGTTAAAGGTGGTTAGGTAAACACATATGTGTGTGTCCTGTGATGGTTCCATCATTCTGGTATGAAAAGGCTGACTTACAGATACATAATCTCTTCCTTCGTGTGAGTTTTCTTTCGGATTCATGGTTACAAGTTTGTATATTAACACATGCATTTTGAGCACAAGAAAGACAACATGTATAAAGTCCCCCGCTGATACATGTGCAAATGCAGTTTGTCTATGCATGCATGTGAGTGTGTGTTGGTATTTGTGCTCCACCCCACCTCCTGTCCTAGGCTTGGGCTGAGCTCCAGTGCTACTTGATGAGGAAGAGTAGGAGGAGGAGGAGGAGGGGTGAGGAGGAGGAGGAGGAGGGTGTGATGGCATTCGCTAGTCTGTCCCTTCATTACCTGGCTCCCTGAGACTCGCGGTGTGTGATTTAATCACATGGCCACTGGCGGCAACTGCTGCTCTGATGTTACCTGGACCTGCTAATCAGTTTGCTTTTCCTTCATCAAAAGGAAAACAGCCACACCTGAGGGAAGGATGCGCTCAACTGCACATTACATATTTATAATACGTATATTATAGATACACATAATACATGCAAATGCGCAAATGTGAAGGTACTCAAACACAAGAAAAACTCTTGGTTATCATTCTCCTAATGCACAGATGGAGCGCAGAGGCCGTTGCAGAGATACACAGGAAGCAAAGTAGGCGTGTGACTAAAAATTATTTTTATCATTTATAAATCTGCTGATACATTTTTATACTGATTGTTTGTAAAATATTGAATAATAGTCAGATATGTTGATAAGAAGTTCTCAAAGTCCAAGGTGACATCTTCAAATTGCTTGTTATTTCCAACCGACATTCCAGAATCCAAAGATATCAAGTTTACTATGACATAAGAGAAAGAAAAGCAGCAGATTTTCTATGTGACAAGTTGGAACAAGGGGATGTCTGTGAATGTTCTCATTCATCCAGGTCATAGTTCTCTCTTTGAAAATTGAATTGAAGGCAACTGGACTTAAGTTTCAGTTCGTACTGATGAAGCCCCTTGGATAAGAGGCGAAACGTCTTCCCAGACAAACTTAAGTCCAGTTGCCTTCGATTCAATTTTCAAAGAGAGAACAAGGGGATGTTTGGCATTTTTGCTTAAAAAACAATCAATCAATCGATTATTAAAACTGCTGATCAACTAATTGATTAATCTTTTCAGCTCTGAAGCAAAGAAAAAAATCAAGTCGGATGCCGTCAACAGTGTGGCTAGCCTTGTGGGAATCCATCCTCTTAGTTAACCAGAAGTGACAGCATGTTCTCGCCACTTAACTACACACGGCCACACGATGCAGCGTGTAAAGTAGACATTACATATCAAGCTGTTTAATAAAAATTAAACCCCGTCTATCCACTGGAAAGAGCACAGAGCTCTATTTAGAGTGACTGATCGAGAGCCCAGAATCAAAGGGCCCTGTGGCACAAGCTGCTAGTGTGTCTGGGAATTGGCCCAACTCTTAAAGAGCCAAGCTTCCCTCATCTTGACTGGGGGCCGACCCCCAAACAGGAAGAAGCTATTTCTGCTGGCAGCCAAGTGGTTCCTTTTCTGGAAGCCTGTCAGGTGAGGAGACGAGGCTGCCAACTGTAACCCCCTCAGGTGGGCACGAGGGGCAGGGCAGATCTCCATCATGGCTACAGCATTGTGACACTCAGCAGATGATGCAAGTCGCAGAGGGCACTGAGCCCCCGCCCCCACCCTGCGATGTGTCCAGACAAAGATCTGCTGTGAAAGTGACAATCTCTCCTGCAGCCTCCACAGCACTGATGGATCATGGAAAATACAAAAATATATTCTGACCACAAATTGTGTTAGAATTCATTTAGAATAATGTCTCACTTAAGTTACTAACCTACTTTAGTGGAAAGAAACTAAGCACATTTAATCTTGTACAGTTTTAAGGTACTTGTACTTTACTTGTAAATTATATAATAATTTTCATATATGTATATATGCATATATATTTTTTTCTCTCTAATCCTTGCTTTCATGTGATAACAAATCACAGGCAACTGAAAGGTGAGCATGTTTTTTTTCTATATATATATAATCTTAATCTGACAGTAGCTGTCAGTATATCTTTACTCCATAGCTGGAGTAAAGATATAATTTTTCTTCTAAAATGTAGTGTAGCAGATGTATAAAGTGGCATAAAACAGAAATACTCAAGTATCTCAAAATTGTACTTCAGCACTTGAGCAAATGTATTTTATTTTTACTTTCATCCCTTTTATTTTTCATACAATTCATACTATGAACTTCTAAAGCTTGAGCCACTGTTCAGTGGAAAAAAAACCCTCTTTATCAAGTCATTTGGAACAGACCTTTTGCACAGCACACAGTAATCAGGAAAAGCACAGGTGAGGCCAATTTCGTTAACGGCTCAGAGCTTTCAAATGTCCCAGTGAAACAAGCCAGCATGCCAGTTCATACAACACCAGGGCTTGGGAACACACCTTTCAAACCATCTTTTACTTTCAAGTTTCAAGATGCTGATCTTCATTTTAAAAAGATTTAAGCAAGCTGATTTAAATTAAAACAGATTGTGTTCTCACTGCAATTAAAAACAAGGTTTTTTAGGACTTAAGTGCAGATAGAAATGACTTTATAAGACTGATGTTTTTGCAAATTAAACTGCACAATGCTTAGTAGTGTTATGCGGTTTTAACACAAGTAGTTAAAGTAAGTTCCACCTTGACCAAATGCAAGAAAAACACTTCTCACATGCTAAAGCGTCAGATTTAATAATCCTATCATATATCTAAAACCATTAATGGGGTCATTTGGCATAATGAGTACTTTTACTTATGCTACTTTTAGTATATTTTGGTTGTGATGCTTCTCTACTTTTATTCCAGTAAGATTTCACATTCTCATACTGTTACTTTTAGCATCTGAAAAGCCTACTTCTTCCACTGATGTGAAATTCACCATAATGAAAAGAAGCCGACAGAAAAACAAGTCATTGGCTGCTGAAGCACAAGATCATCACCATTTAAAATAACCACTAGTAAACAACTCCAGAGATTTTAAAGCTCCATTTTTGAGTAAACCCTTTCCCTTTGTTGTGTCGACTCTGTTTTGAGCTGCCATTCATTCATTTTCACTTTACAACGACTTCAAACCAATTTAACACGGCAACGCCATGTTGCTTGTTCTTGCTAAAACTGGTTAAACACAGATGGCGTGGTGTCATGTTGAGATATTTCCAGCAACATTACAGTGGAGCTTAACAGAGTGGAGAAGAAGGTGGAGTTACACTGAACAGCCAGGGGTGGGAATTTACTTGTTATGAATTTAGTTCTTCATCTCTCATTTTCAGTTTGCTTGAAAAACATTCAAATTTTATGCACCAGTTCACAAATACTTCTAAACTTTTTAAAGTCACAATTTCAGTTCAACTCTTGTGACATTCAGACTCTTAGGGGGATAGTAAAGCTCACAAGGTAACAAGAACAGAAAGGTATAAAGTTTGTGGTTTTAGAGGGAGGTAATGTGCTAATCTAACAAGTCCTCCAACCCAAACGACCACATAGGTCATTTGTCCCTACCCACGGATACGACCCATGGGAACGTACCAGACCATCCACCAGACCAGAAAAAAAAAAAAGAAAGAAAAAGATGATTATTGATTACAAATGGGAAACAAACAACAGCGAACATTGTCGGACTATATACTACATCAATAAAACTACAACAATAAAATATAACTATGGATTGTTTTTTTCTTTACAGGAGGACAGTCTCGTTAATCTGTCTGCCAAGCGCTTTAGTGCAGTAGCTCTCACAATGATTTTAAGACTCTGAAAATGAATTGCTTCAGGCTGCTGTCTGCCAAGAAATAGCCACATTTGTTTCCAACCTAACTCCCCATAAAACCCACAAATTGTCTATTGTCAACCCTGTCCCCCAAATTCCAGTCATATATATCTAAACTAATCTAAGCAGCAGAGGTGGTTGGGATGGATGGTGGGAGTACAAAGCAACAGCATAGATCATGGTTCATATCCATAGTCTTGTGATTAGGTTTAAGCAACAAAAATAAATCCTTTTTACATTGGTAGAGAAACTACAATTCAGCCACAATCATAGTTACTTCAACATTTTGCTCTTGGAAATTAGTTCTTTAAACATAAGGCTAGCTTCTCCCTGCTCCCAGTCTTTATGCTAAGATAAGAATAATCAACTCTGGCATCTGTCTTCTCATCTAACTTTGTATTTACCTAAATGCTTAACTATACTACTGCATATGACTTAAGGGGGGGAAATCGCCAAAATATGATGGGTTCTTTTTCAAAAACAAGACTTAATGTGTAACATTGTGGGTATTTATCAACATCAGCAATAGACGTCATGACTGAACACACACATCTTTGTTCTGAAATACTTGTTTGCAATATCGGCATTTTGGGAAATGTGAGAGGAGATGGATAGAAGAGAAGTGTTACACCACTCTCATGTCTGCTAAATATGAAGCAACAGTCTGCAGTCCATTAGCTTAGCTTAGCTTAGCATGAAGACTGGAAACGGGGAAATAGTTAGCCTAGCTTTGTTTGGACTCCATCTACCAGCTCTTTTAGAACTCACTAACTACCATGACAGATCTAATTTGTTCAGTCAGTCCAAAAAAACAAAAAACAGATCAACAAAAAAATCTAGATCTTGACAAGTGCGCAAATAAGCGTATTCCCAAAATGCCAAACTTTCTTTTAACAATGAACATGAGAAAAGAAGAAGAAAACAAGAAAAGAAAGGCAAACACATCAATGCCTCTTCTCTAAGTCATGGACTATAAGGCTAAGCATACCTATTCAAAAAAGAAAGACTTCGACCAGTACTCATATTTGTAGACATTGTGGTCATCTAATAGAAACAAAAGTCAGTATCTTACACAGCAGCACTGTGGCCAGTGAAACCATAAATCTTTCCTATCAGCATAAATGAAGTATCTCAAATTTCAACAGCATTTACAAAGCAACCCACAAACTCTTTTTTATGCCACTCTGTGGTAACGACTGAGAAATGGAGGAGTGGTTTCAAACACAGCAAGGCAACAGGAAGTTGAGGACAGTTGATGAAGAAAAAAATCATATCAACACCAAGAGTGTCGATTAGGTGAGAAAACGACATCACAGCACTGTCAATCATCCCAGCTTCATACTTGAAAAAAAAAAAAAATCACAGCTGCTATGAAAAGTGTATAAAAGTTGGCGAGTCAGTAGAATCACATGAATGACAAAAGAAAAAAATCTTTTTAAAACTATTTTAATGAGGTGTTTTTTTTTTTTGTTTTTTTCTTAGTGAAGTAAAACCTGCGAAAATCTCACTCATGTCAGCTGCTTCAGAATTTCTAAGCAATTTGGTGAATATGAATATGAATAATGTGTTTATGTTTATTCACAAATTCTGTGTATTGACATATAGAGTTACTGTAGGTTGATGTTGTCAGACAGCACCTCCTCTGTTTTACAGTGCAGTAAACAGAGTTTATCATATATTTCATACAATACTTATATAAAACTAAAGAAGTGACTCTTACTTAAATATATCTGACACATTTTTATTTATCTTATCACTTTCTGGTCTCATTCTACCACAACAGATTGTCACAGCCACTTTGAACGTGTGCGAACAGATTGTGCTTTGAAAAAGAAACGGGTGCCTCCAGCAACATTTCACGTCGGCATCCCATCTCTGTCTGAAAACGGTACTAACATCTTTACATTATACATTTTCAAAAACATATCCATTATTCATACCTCCATATTTTAATACTATTAGCATTTCTTTGCCACCCACCTAAATACCTGTGTGTTTCTTATCAAAGGAGCAGTGGCAGTCAGAGTTACTTTGTTTGTGTATGAGGAAATGAGCAGGGATTAAGAAAGCACTGCAGTGGTGAACCATCACACAAAATTAATTTCGATCTGTGAGGTGATTAAATTAATGTACTCTTTAAAACCTTGGATTCAGACGCAGGAGAAACTTTGCTTTCACTTCTCACTGGTGTGTTTGTGTTGATAGGCAACAGCAACAAAGGCAGATACACACACACACACACACACACACACACACACACACACACACACACACACACACAAAGAAACACACAGTGCTCCACCTGTGTGGGTGGGAGGTGTGGCCACTCAGCAGCTGAGTGGGGCAGCATATGGAGTTTCTAATTGGGTAGAACAGCACAGCTGGAGGACACTAGTCCAGGACCTGGCCTCTGGTAATCAGTCCCACAATCCTCAGCTCTCCTCTCCTCATCCACCGTGCTGCATGTAAGCCTTCGGTGGGTGAGGGTTGTCGCATGCATCCTCACATTTCCCCAATCAAACCAAATTGAGACTTGTTCACAAAGAGAGGTTTTTACAACATGATTACCCTTTTGAATCCAGGTTTTATTTATATTATGAGTGTGGACATTGACAACATGGATCAGATTCTTCATTTCAGTAGAGACTTTGAAGACTTTGAATTCAAATGGACTTTACCTGGATATACAAAGGAAACAGAAAAAGACTAATGGTTTGAAAGGAGGGGGGTCTGGGCATATCCTCCTGAGACCTGGCAATTCATTTTTGTCCTCTGTGGGGGCAAAATAAATAAATAAAATCTATCTATATAAAAGTGGCAAAAATATACGCAATCACACATAACAACAGCAGAGAATAACAATAATATAAAATAAAAACAATATAATTTTATTATTTTAGAATAAGAAAGAAAATAAAAGAATAATATACAAATAAAATATAGAATAAATATCCTGAATAGCACAAATCCATCACACAAATGAACACACTTGAAATCGAAGTATAACACTATTTAAAAAAAACTAACAAACAAAAACTAAAACCTGACCTTTCTGGCCTTCCTTGATGCAAAATCATCAATAATGTCATCATATGGAACCTGCTCCCCTTTTGAGTGATTAATACTGTTGACAGCAAGGCCAGTGAGCCATTCCTGGCACATGGTTGACTTCAGGTACGACTTGATCAAATTTAGCTTTGAAAAGCTCCTCTCTGCTTGAGCCACAGCGACTGGCAGAGTAAGTGCAATCCTGAAATGAAATGTGCATTATTTGGAAGAAAGTCGAGGTGACTTTAGCCCACTAATTCCATAAGAGAACGTGTTTACATAACCTTGGTAAAATCTTTTCATAAGTTTTCTGTCCCATTTGACGCTTGGCCCGGTCTGGCTTTTATACACACAGCTCAGAGTGAGAATTTCCCACAATGCCCGCCGCCCGTCCCTTCTGTGGCGGTCCGGCTTTTATACACACAGCTCAGAGTGAGAGTTTCCCACAATGCCCGCCGCCCGTCCCTTCTGTGGCGGTCCGGTTTTTATACACACAGCTCAGAGTGAGAATTTCCCACAATGCCCGCCGCCCGTCCCTTCTGTGGCGGTCCGGCTTTTATACACACAGCTCAGAGTGAGAATTTCCCACAATGCCCGCCGCCCGTCCCTTCTGTGGCGGTCCGGCTTTTATACACACAGCTCAGAGTGAGAATTTCCCACAATGCCCGCCGCCCGTCCCTTCTGTGGCGGTCTGGCTTTTATACACACAGCTCAGAGTGAGAATTTCCCACAATGCCCGCCGCCCGGCCCTTCTGTGGCGGTCTGGCTTTTATACACAAAATAAATAAAAAATAAATAAACAATGTTTTTGAAAAAAAATATTTCAACATGATTCTTTCAACCACACTTAAATTATCATAAAAAAATCAAAAAGGCAAAACCTTTTTTCCTCTCGGTCTCAGGAGGATATACGCTTGAGGTGTTGGAAACAAGCAAAATGTCAGAGATTTGGGAACAGTTCACCATAAAAAAGACAACAAATCTGCTAACAACAGGTTTGTGGTGTGAGAACAAGGAACAAGGGAGGAGCAGAGTAAAATGTTTAACAGCAGGAACTGAGGTACTCATTAGGGCTTTAGGTATCAACAAGTACTCAAAATAAATTACTTAAACTTGTATTCAGGACCGCTTAAACACTTCCTTATTTAGCATTTGTGTTTTGGGTTTAGTTATTTGTACATGTACCTCAGTGTAAAGCAATGCAAAATAAATTGTGAGAGTTGTCAGATCGTTGAGAAACTGAAAATTAACAGTACAGGCCTCATTATGGAGTCAGCGTCAGGGTTAAAAAAAAAAAAGAAAAAACATGCTCTGCGTTTGGAGTTTATTTTTGGAGTGTTCTTATGCTTCACAGGGTGTTACTAAAGAAATGACCTTTAGGAAGTAACTGCAAAGACATGCAGTGAATTAGATTTTGGACAGAATTATGTTGTATTGCCACATCATTACTATATTCTCAACCACTTCACCTTGAGCTCATCATCCAGACACAGGCTCCCTTTAACTGCTGACATCAATTGAGAAATGCTTGCAACTCAGCATGCGATCAGCAGCGCCTTCATTTGCAGCTCTGCACCACGCTTCGTGTCTATAAAAGCTGATAATGTGATAATTAAAAGAGCTGACAGGCAAGAACTGTCAGCGAGACACCCTGATTTACCAACCTCTGCTATTTGTTATACCTCTCAAATTACAAAGCTTCCATCCTTGAAGTGTGACACATAAAATATCAGTTGAAATAATTAACTAGGCTAGAATTGTTTTGAAAAAACAAAAGTTAAGGAGTCTCAGTGGAGGACATGGTGATAAAATCTGTCCCGGAAACATCACAGGATCAGATTCAGACCTGAAACAAGGATTTCCAGCAGACAAAAGATCACTGCCATGTCTCCCTCTCTCTCTTTCTCTCTCAACCACACCATGATTTATTACCTGAAAAGACAAGAGAACTAATTAGTGGAGTAATTAATTAATATAAATTTGCATATTTGCATTTGCAATTAGTGCAGTCAACTGATTAGTCTGAGATGGGGAGTTTGACTCATCAGATGCTTGTGTGTGTGTGTGTGTGTGTGTGTGTGTGTGGTGTGTGTGTGTGTGTGTGTGTGCTGGACCAGAACGATCAGACCAGCTGAGGCATTTTGGGGGGGGGGCTCTGATGATGAAAGAAAGGACTGTTTTTTTTTGTTTTTTTTTTTAAATAAATCTTTCATGTGTCCCTGTGCGTATTTTTGGGTGCTTGTGTAGTACAGTATGTGTTTGTCCACACCTACATCCCTACATCCTCTCGCCTGTGTTTGTGTGAACATGTGCTCGGTGCTCTGCCTCACACGCACATTAGGTTAAGTGTATACACACTGACCACTGTGTGAACATGCTGTCATTGTCTCTCTGTAGAACCTGCCGCTTTACCTTTGTGTGGTCGTCGATGCTCTGAACTCACACCGAGGTGTAATCAACACGCAGTGGCTCTCTGCAGCCCGGGCACATACAGCTGATCGATGTCTTGTAATGTCCAATATAGAGAGAATGATAAGTCGCTTTAATTGATTCTCCTTGCAACAAGGTCATTCACAGGCATACATTTGTGTGTGTGCACTTGTGTGTGCGTTCCACATAACTGAGGAGTGCATATACCCATATCGAGTGCCAGCTGTGCCCCAGTGTGGATTTGGCAGCTTGCCACTGGGCCTTTTCCATGGGGTGTACTTAATGTCTACGGTCCTGAGGTACCAGCTCTGTGCACACCCCTCTGGTATGCCCAGCCTCTGCTTGTAAGGTGCCTGGTGGAATTTCTTAACCTATTTTATATAGAGCTGAAATGATCAATTAGTTGATCAACATAAAACTAATCAGCGACTATTTGATAATCGAGCTAAAATGCCAAACACTTCTCAGGATTTGCTGGTTTTCTCTGTTTTTAAATCACTGTAAACTCAGCATGCTTGAGTTTTGGACGGTTTGATGGACAAAACAAGACACCCGGTGACGTCAACAAGGCAACTGTGACAGGCATTTTTCATTTACTTACATTTTATAGACCAAACAGTTCAACAGAGAAAATGGTCTGCAGATTGATTATGAAAATAACCATCAGTTGTAACACACGATCTGTCAGCGCTTGTGCTTTGTTGAGATTCCTCACTGTGTGAGGTCCCACAAACTCCAGTGTTCTACGTGTAAAACTAACAACTGCAAAATCAACCATTTTTCCTTTTTTCAAACATGCTTTTCTCCTATCCTTATTAAAACCCAACAAGTTGCTCTAAATTAAACACAAAATATACCGTATGTAACTGCCTTCCAGAACGACACATACAAGTGTTCTGGGATGTGACACCCCATCAGCAGGAAGACGTCATTGTCTGAGCCATCCAAAGCTGTTCAAAATCACTGCTGAAAAAGTCAAACCATTTTCTGATGTGACACAGTATGGTTAAGGTTTGGCTTGGTTTGGTTTGGTTTGGTTTGGTTTGATTTGGGGAAAGATGCTGGTTTGGGTTAAAATAAGATTTTAGTCAGATAAACATTACTAAGGCAGGTAAAGGGCTTTGTCACTTGAATTTGAGCAAATGTTGTTTCTGGGCACAGAGATGAGTGATGCTTTTTTTGAGGATGAGGAGGATGAGGAGGATGGTTTAATATGTAGAAAAGTGTTGATGTGGTAACCTCTCACTTTGCCATAAACTGGGCAGCACATTTAAGAAAAGTGAGGGGGGGGGGGGGTGTCCAGGACCTTAAACAGAACATTAGAGTTCACAGACTGGTGTCTACTGTATCTCTGTGTAATTCAAATCCCCTTGGTTCAGACATGCCTTTTGTTTTCCTTGTTTGCAGCTCTCCATTTATAATTGGTTTAATTTAATGTAATTTAATCAGGGGAGGTCTTTGTAGAGGACTTAAGCTTTCTTCCTCCTTGTGTGTATTTAACTGTGCGTGTATTAAGTCTTTTACATTGCTGTATTTTCATGTGCAAAGACTCAGATAAATGTCTTTCAGAGTTAATTGCACAGCGAAAATTAAACTTGGGTCCATGTGGGCCCAAAATATGAACAGACTCAAACGTGAAGAACAGCAGTCAGTTTTTATCTGGGACAAACATCATATATATATTCTGTTTTTTAAAAAATGTGTTTCATACAATGTTGGCTTATTATTTTTGTCTATTTAATTTTACTTATTTTAAATCTATTTCACCTGTTGAGAAACCCTGCGAACTCTCCTGCGCGTCCCTCCTTTTTTCCCAGATAAAAAGACATTAATTCATCTTTCTTACACGGGGAGATGCAGATATTAGATGTTATCCCTCTCCGGTCTGTGTTTTTGACGGTAAACGCGGGCCTCCCGGTGCCCATTACCGGAGCTGCCAGATGATCGGTACGGAATGGAGGTCCCATGGGACACTGAACACGTGGTCTCGGCTGCCACAAGACGTCAGCGGCAGATGGCATGGGTACCCGCTGTTGGCATGAGTGTCATTCCTCAAAGAGAGAGGGAAGGGGAAGAGACAGAGGGAGAGGCAGAGAGGGAGAGAGAGAGAGAGAGAGAGAGGGAAAGGAAGAGCAGACGCACAGCAAGGCAGAGAGAAGAGTGTGCGCAGGTTTCAAGCTTTTTCTTCTAATTTGCGGTTCGCAAGACAAGACACTGCTGCGCAGATTCAGAGGAGATATTTTGGATCATGCGAGGTGCACGCTGACCAGAGGTTAGTGTTATTTGTATTATATTGTTTACATGCATTTGTTGACTCTTAATGGGCTTTTAATCACAGTTAAATACATATTTAAAATGTGCGTAGGATAATTTTGTTGGCGCACTTTTGTTAAACACAAATACCAAACTAGACTATTATAATGTAACATGCAATGAAAGGCTCAAATCAAGGTTGTTGTTTTTTCACACTGAAGTCCAAAGACAATGAAGTTGAGTGTCTTTGAAAAGGTAGCAGGCTGTGACATTGGCCTTGCTTGCCAGTTTGTTCCTCCTTCTCTTGGGAGGATTCGTTCACAAGGTAATTAACCGACAACCTTCAAAAGACGGCGGTATGTTCGCTGTACTTATAGTTTATGTTTTCGCTTTGATCTCACAGGAAATATGTTGACACTGCCATTCGAGGAACCTCATATGTTGTGTGAGCCGCGGTTTGGTGCCAATTATCCTCGCGAAAGCTTACCTGAGAGCCTGAAGCAGAACCCAGACAGGTCCAACTCAGACATGAGGGAGGCCGAGGACGACATCTCCGACAGAGAGGAGGACGAAAGAGAGGACGATCAGGATGAGAACGGGCTTCCTAAAAAGCGAGGCCCCCGGAAAAAGAAGCCCGGCAAGGAGCAGTTGGACAGGGCCAAACTACGGCGCCAGGAAGCCAACGCCCGAGAGCGCAGCAGGATGCACGGCTTAAACGCCGCGCTGGAGAGTCTGCGAAAAGTTGTACCGTGCTACTCCAAAACTCAAAAACTGTCCAAAATTGAGACCCTCAGACTGGCTAAAAATTACATCTGGGCCCTGTCAGAGACTCTGAGCGCAGGGAAGAGACCGGACCTCCTCGCCTTCGTACAGACCTTGTGCAAAGGATTATCTCAGCCCACAACCAACTTGGTGGCCGGTTGTTTGCAGCTGAACGCGAGAAATTTCCTCACAGATCACAACGGGGAGGTCATGTTCTCTGGCAGATCGCCCTACGATGCCATGTACTCGTACCCCGGCTCTGACATGAACACGCCCCCCGGCCACAGCGGCAGCAGCTTGGAAAGCAGCGCCAAACCGTTCAGACACTACAGCTACAGCGGCGCGTACGAGCCTTACTACGAGAACCCGTCCCCAGAGAGCGGGAGCCCGCATTTCGAGGGCCAGCTGAGCCCACCGATGAACTTTAACGGGATTTTCTCCCTAAAACACGACGACCCGCCAGACTACGGCAAAAGCAGCCACTATGGCATGCGCTACTGCAGTGCCCCAGGGCGCACGGCTCTTGCGCACAACTCCATGTACCGAGTCTCCCCAGAGGCCCGTTTCCCCTACGATCTGCACGTCCGCAGCCAGTCCTTCCAAGCACAAGGGGAAGTTAATGGCTCTTTCCACAATTAATCAATCAGCTGGACAAAGTTCAAGTTTCAGAAGCGATGCAATTTCCCCCCGCAGATGTCGAGAGTGGAACGAAATAGACTCCAGACGCGCTGCAAAAATGCCCATTTTAACCAGTCATTTTGTTTTAAATGTTAAGTTTAATTTTTCTTTGAAACGTGATAAAGACCTAAAAATTAGATATGATGATTTCACTCGTTCTCAATTATTGTTCCACTGAATTTGTGTCTGTATGAGGCAGAAAAAAAGGCATCACAAGAACGTTATTTGAAAGAAAATGAAATGATCTCAGTCTGAAAGTACACGTTCTGATTCGTTTAAAATAAAGTAAGGTTTAATGGCTTGATTTCAACGAGAAAACACAACAGTTCAGTAGTAGAATAATTTGTTAAAGAACCCAGGTTTGCAGCGAACTGTTTACAGCTACAGTGCATCACCATATTTATATTTATTTGTCAGTGGCAGTACTGCAGATGACTGTAATGACATGGTTTAGCTGAGATGGTGGACAGTTAATTTTTAGTCATTAAATTGATTTCCGTGGCAAAATAAAAATCAGTTAAATAAAACAATCGGGGAAGAAGAATCTAAAGAGGTTTCACTTCATCACTGAAGTTTGCTGAGACATGATGATTGGACTTCAGAGATTCAGTCTGTTAGCAATAAAGGTCAATTGAGCTATGCAAGGCAGCCAAATGCAATCTTTGCTTATGAAAAAAAAAGATATATGTCTATTTCCTCTCACAAGGCGTTTCTCATAATCTAATATCTAATTAAAAACTATGACAGTGACACAAAATTAATTATAAGAAAAAAAACCAGTTTGGAGAAGTGCATGTGTTTAGGAGACCTGATGATGATGTCATCTGAATTGGTCCAATAAATACAGGAAGTTGAAGGGGAAAAAATAAAATAAAAGAAAAAAAAAGAAAAAAAAACGCGTTTGTATTTGGAGTAAATAGTGTGGTAACGAGGTGAATGTAAAATTATTATTGTATTTATTTATTTAAGCTTATTTATTATAAGTCCGTCACTTTGAATGTGGATAATATATTATAAAAAAGATATTGTAAAAATTCAACGGTGTTACCTTTTATGTGAATTTCCATACATTTAAAGTTTGTTTATGTTTCATTGTTGTATATTTCATTACAGCTGAAAGTCGAGCACTGGAAGGAAAATCATTTTGTGTGAGGTGAACAAAACGTTTCAAAATCTATATGAATCCGATGAACATGCCTTAAAAAAACGAGATGACGACCATCAATATGCAACGAAATGAAAGTTTTGGATAGTTTGATGTGAACTTTTTACACTTCCTTGTTCCTGCTGAGGAGCAGCTGTGATGCACTTCATGTTATTTCTGCACAATGTTGGTGACTGTACTCTCATAAACCCTGTTGGTTTTGTAACTTTACCCGAATGATGAATGGTTATTGGACGATACTTCTAATTTATTTCTGCAGTTTCTGCTGATCTGACACACGCACTCAAACTCACACGCTCACACTCCTGGAAACTCGTTATGGATCGAAATATTCGTGAAGTAATGTGTTCATGTTTTGTGATGTGTTTGTCGCAATAAAATGAAGAGGCTGCTTCTCAGCTTTCTGTGGAAATGATCGACAGCAGACGGCAGTAAATAAATAAATAAAGATAATGAATTGTTAGAAAAATAAATCAAGGTAAAAAAAAAAACGCCCCGGGCGTAATTTTATTTATTTATTTATTTATTTTTCAGAAATTGAATCGTGCAAAAAACTTGCGTAACCCCTGAGCTTGTGGTGACACAGTGCCTCTGAGGCCTATAAACCTGCGCAGGCTTGATGCAACATAAGATGCGCCTGCTGAGGAATATCGCGAATATACGTTGAGGTTTCAGACCATAGAAAGACACTTTAATCAATCTTAATTAATTATTTGTAACGATACAAATCTCTTAACTTCACTTTAATCGGTGGATTAAAAAAAAAATTAAACAGTTAATGTAAAAATATAAAGCTTTTAAAACATTAAGCAGCTCTGGTGCAGAGTTTTTAAATCCTTTATCTAAAAGGAGATCGTCGATACAATTTGATTTAATTTCAGTTGATCAGGTGGTTGATTGGTGTCAGAAATGCCCACGAGGTGTTGGATGTCAGCCAGTGAGCACAGACAGTTGATCCCAGTCCTCCCAGTTAGCAGGGAAGTGGCACCGGTGATCCCAAGAGATGCGCTGTTATTTGTGAGGAAATGTGATCACAGTCTGAGAACAGAAGTCAGTTTCTTGTCTTAGAGTCTCTGTGACTCCGTCTCCCAGCTCCGTTTATGACCGTAAGGATCAAGGATGAGATTTAATGAAGGGTAAAACCACTTCTTCCCTTTTATTTGCGGAACATTTTAGGTTTAGTTAAACTGAGAAACCGTTTCACAGGAGCAGTAAAACAGGACTGTATTAAATCATCTTCATATAATCAGTGCAAGCAAGATCGAGCCATCAAATAATGTGGGGAAAAAAAGTCGTTTATTTGCGTTTGTACCTTTGCTTGTTTGTCCGCTAATGATCACCGGCCAGAGGAACCGGTTCATACATACAGTCATGGCTTATTTTTTTACCCACTTTAACACACACACACACACACACACACACACACACACACACACACACACACACACACACACACACACACACACACACACACACTTGTTCACCCTCAATTTTTGCAGCACTATGGCCCAGTCACATTTGACTAAAGCACCTAGTCTCAAGTTACACATATATTAAATCTTATTGAATTGATCTATTCTTTTTACAGTGGAGTAATATTCATAGTTACAATGCTAAAGTGCTTCAGTGGTTTCTCACAGTGTGAGGTACAGCCACTTGTGCCAGGATGAAAATGCAGCAACACAGTCATCTTCAGGACCTCTAAAAAATCTGAGAGTAATAATGTTCAGCATCTGTTTGGAATTTTATAAAGATTAAGAAGGAGCCTGACCAGTCTGTTATTTGTTTAGAAAAGCAAGTTCACCTTTACAACAATAACAAACGTGCTAATGAAATTATATTTGACCCCTTGGAAACCTAAACACATTTTCCATGTGGGCAGCAGTTTACTGTCATGTCTTTGCTGCAGCTGCAACCAGTACAAACTTATTTAGTGAACAAAAGGCACGTTAATTTTAAGTATTGATCAACATTGTTTTGTAAAAGATCATCTAATGAGAAATAAACTCACAACAGATTTGGAGTTGTAAATCATCATCATCGACTTTCACTGCTTTCTTCTTTAGTTTGCTGAGAAAGTAATTTCAGGGTTGTGACTCTTTTATGTAATGTTATGTTATTATCAGCGTATCTGTTGCTTTGCATTTACAGATACAAATGAAATTAAGATCAAATCTTGGCAGACGTATGAAATTTTAATTTTGCTGCATCAAAAGAGTGACAAAGAAGAAAATCAGAAGCATCAAAGTCGGCCTGATGGAAGCTTCTCATAGGGAACACGGATCAGTTTTTATCTGGTTATTCAGCAGAGATCACACAAACCAGAACACTGTAAATTGCATGACATCTCTCTCTCTCTCTCTCTCTCTTTTTCCCAATGCTTCTGTCTAAGCAACTGCAAAGGATTTCAGAGTGTGTTGGGACTTGTCTCATGTTGATTTAGATAATGAAATAAATGTTGCTTTCGGAGATTTGCGTTTCCAGCAATCAAGAAAGGAATATTGAAGGAAAAAATTGCACTCTAGGATTTTTATTTCTTTTTTGAGATACAGTATGTTTTACTGTTTTCATTCCCTCACTCATCCTTCTCTTCCTCTGTCTAAACATAAAAATGGAGGACCAGGTTGCTGGAGGTCCCTCTGGGGCCCTTAAAGCACCTCTTTAGCCCCCCCCTCACTCCACCACCCACCCTTATTTGTCCCGTTCACTAAGATTTTCACCTTGTCAGTCTTATTGCTTTTTCTTCCAGGCTGTGTGCATGTGAATATATGTATGCATATATCTGTGGTTTTGGGTTTAAATCCCTCTTGGGGCCTCACATGGAGGCTGGCAAGGGTGGGGAAGAGGAGAGGAGGGTGGGGGTTGTTTCACACCCACAGGGTCCACGGGGGCGGCGTGCAGCAGTTTAGCACGGGGTCAAACGTGTACACGTACCCCTACATTCAAGCAGCTCATTAAACTGGGTGGAGGGAGAGCGAGCTAGAGAGGGGGAGAAAGAAGTATAGAGAGAGAGAGGGAGCATATGGTCCAGCTCTGTGTGGGAGGTGACGGACGGGAATGGGGGTTATATATCGTATAGAGGTGGATTTGCAATCTAAGACGTTGTGCCATAATTAGTGCGAAACAAGCATTGTGTTTCTATAGGGATAAGTTTCAGAATGACAATAATCATCTCAGAAGTTGAGAAAAGTTTTGTGCAATCACCTAGCACAGACAAACAAACACAAATTCATTTTTATATGTATTTTATTTTGTAATTTATTATGGTAATTTATTGTAATCAGGAGCCTTTTTCCTGCAATGTCTGAAAATCCGAGCACCAGTCAAGAAAAATGAAAATAATGTTCCCCACCACGTCGGCAAGCATCCTCAAATTTTGTGCCATTCCCAAGCCCCAGATGGTGTGGGATGGGAAACGTTCCCCCATTAAATTCCTAATAATCATTTCTCCTGCGGAATCGGGGGTGGTGGCAGTGGGGATGGAGGGGGGTGGGGGTGCGAGTGTGTGTGTGTGTGTGTGGCTGGGAAGTGAGGATTGGGTTGGTGGGTGAGGGGAGTAGAGGGATTTGGTGTTTTAATTAGACAGATTTAAGGAGCTGAACCCCCCTCTCAAAGTGTGTGTGTGTGTGTGGAGAGACTCAGCTTCATTTGTGCTTATATTTCTGTGGGAGCACGTAAGAAAAAAATCACTGATATGAGTAGAGATGTGCACGTGTGTGTGCACGGACATGTGTGCGTGTTGCAGGTCGTGGCAGCTCTGATGCTGCAGTGGAGGAGGCCTGACACTCCAGTACTATGGGCCAGGATCTCATTAACGTGTCAGATTGGTGGATCAGTCTCTCTGGCAGCCGGCCCGGCCTCTCACAGGAAGTACTTTCTCTCTATCTGTGAACTTGGCACTGAAAGGTTAGACAGGGTGGGAGGGAGGGATGGATGTGGGGAATATATTGGCCTGGAGGAGAGAGAAGAGGAGAGGAGAGACAGAGGCATTAATTATAATATTTGGTCAGATTGGATAAATATTGGGTGAAGGATTGTGGTTTAAGAGCTGCTTTTATCTGTCAGATAAAGTGGAAATTAATGAGTTATGAATAGTGGCGCTGATGGTTTTCGTGGAGTGCGAGAGGCAGATCAACTCAGTGCAGTTCCACTATTTTGGAGGTGGAGATATGCTAAGTATGTAACAGGAGCATCTGTCACTACATCACCTTTGTGCTTTGTGCTCTTTGTCTATAGGGGTACTCTGACTGGGTGTATGCATGTGTGTGTGTGTGAGAGAGAGCGAAAGCATGTGTGGCTACAACATGAGACTGTATAGGGTGGGTTTTGGAGCAGGTGGGAAGCATAAAGGGGTGTGATCCTCTGACACCCCAGCAACACCCTATTTCAGGGCAGACTGTGCTACTGGGTAAGGTGGTTTTAAATCCCTCGACTGTGAATGTGAGCATCTGGTAGTCATGACTCCAGTGTGGCGTGTGATAGATAGACAGACAGACAGACAGACAGACAGACAGACAGACAGACAGACAGACAGACAGACAGACAGACAGACAGACAGACAGACAGACAGACAGAGACAGACAGCATCACAGTAATCTCAGTAATCTGGTACTGTCTTGAAAAAAACTTGGATGACTGATGAAGTGCCACTAAATATAATTCACAAGTCACACATTCATGTTCGTAGTTTAGTTCAACTTACAAATTTAGTTTACAGGAGCAAATCACGATCTGTTATTTCAAGCACATTCACACTACAGGTTCCTCAGACATCGGACTGTCTTGACCTAAGCAAGAACAAAGGGGTACTTCATTATTTCATTGGTGATTAATATATTTACATCTGAGTCATGGTTGAATGTTATGAGTAAGTCTTTTGCAGGACAAAATAAGTGTTGTGCTGCACAGTATAAAACTGAGTGTCACGTCTAGCCCCGGAATCAGGTTATGGCTTTCATTCCTGCTTGTCATCCTAGTTTGTGTGCCCCTGTTTTACTTTGTTGTTCTAACCTCTGTCTCGTTTCAGAATTACTTCCTGCCCTCCTGTGTTTCCCGCCTGTTTGATTACCTGGCCCCGCCCTAATGTGTTGCACCTGTTCCCCATTGTCTCTCCACCCCCTCTTGTATTTAAGTCGTGTCTTCACCTTTGTTCCCTGCTAGTTTGTCTTCGTCCTTGTGGCAAGTGTTCCAGCAGTATTTTCCTCGTGTGTTTTCTAGTGTTTTTCGACCCAGTTTTTCCCCTTGTGTTTCTCGAGTTTGCCTAACGATTTGGATACCTTTGCCTTATTCTTCTGACCACCGTGTACCGACCCCTGCTTGTTAATAAACCTTCCTTACTCACCTGAGCCAGCGTTGAGTTGTTGCATTTGAGTCCCCGGTCCGAGCCGGGCCTGATAGTGAGATTCCACAATTTTGAAGCAAGACAGATAGATAGATAGATAGATATCAGTACCTTTCTGTAGCCCCTCAGAGACTAATGTTATACCCCCATCACCCACATTCCCATTTGGAAATGAGAAATCACCAACATTAAACATGTAAGAACAAGTAGGAACTTTCTCGGCTCATCTAGACTAATTATATAGCGCTTTGTGAGGAGTCATTAGGTACATAATTAACTATCTATTAGTATGGAGAAAGAATCCATTCATAATATCTATACTAAAAGGTCTTACCGCTCTTTCTTAACTCGTTTCATAATCACTCCTCCTTATGATTAATAAGAATCTTGATCGACCATCAAATATCACTTGTGTAGATCAATTCGGATGAGGTAGTCTCTACAGTGGCACCTTTCACTGTATGCAATGCATGTAAAATTTGATAAAATTCTTATTTTGAACTAGTCCTCCTCCCTGAGCAGGAAGTGTTTGGAAAATAAAATTTGGTACACAAGCATCAGCTGGCAAAGACCATCAACAAACAGCAACGTGCATCAGCGAAATCCAATTAAATTTTTCTATGAGGGAGAAGACTTCTACACAGGTTTGAGACATGCAGATGCGCAGTGGAAGCTTTTTGTGGAGGTTACAACTGTAACAAATGTCCAGACCTGGCAAGAGACTTGTCTTGTCGATCTATGATCTGTCTACTGTAGAATATCTTTGCATTTCTTTTTAATATTCTAGTCCATTCTGCGCCATCACCAATCTGGCCCATACTGCCTTTCAAGCATTTCCTGTGGGACTCATGCTGTGTTTGCAAGGCCTCTCTCTCTCTCTCTCTCCCTCACTCACACACACACACACACACACACACACACACACACACACACACATATTACACACATGCACACACTGTGGTGACTGCAGAGGGAAGTGAGCTGTCTGCAGAGGGTTGGATTCTTGGTGCCGGTCCAAAAATGTGTCACTCGGGACACGCATGGCCTGCTGGAGGCAGGAATTCTGTCGCTAATGGGCCCCGCAGCCGTCGACACCACCTGGGGATATGGGAGACGGGATGGATGGATGGGGGAGGACTGAGGAGGGAGGGAGGGAAGAAGGGAGAGAAGAGGGAGTATATGCAGCATAATGTGTTGGTAACAAACAGGAGGATGTGGTGTGATATGGAAATTGAGTGAACTATCTATCCATCTATCTGCCTGTCTATCTATCTATTGATCTATCTATCAGTATATCTATCTATCAATCTATCTATCTTGCATCAGTTTATCTGTAAAGTGACACCCTTTAGTGCTCACTAAGTCCTGAAAGCAGCTTATTTTAAAAAATCGGTAGTAATAAAAAGGAGAGCTTCCAAATTCTATTAGCCATAAACCAAGTTGTTTGCGTTCAATATGTTCTTTGAACTTGTGGAATTAATGCATTTAGATGGAAAAGTCAACATTTTTCCCTGCCATGAAAGGCAGCTTATAAAAAATGTGAAGGCATAAACAGGCAGGGCAGGTGTTGACGATGCAAATGAAACGGATGACAGATGGTGAGCCTTGCGATTGCTCACTGTGCAGATAATGGATGGAGGTAATCAAATTCCTCTGAGGCTTTGGGACTTTCTTCAGAACTTTCCCATCAATTGCACCATCAAACGGTGCCATCGTCAAATACAGCCCCCCTCTACCTCAAAAGAAGAGATACAAAGAAGTTACAAGATTTTATTTTCTGATAGACTTGGCCAAGTTCTGTGGCTAATGTGGAAACTATACTTTTCTGTTGATGTTTGTTGAAAAGGACACAGAGAGAAAGCCAGAAGGTATACCTGGAAGGCATGATCCTCATCCCTTCACAGCAAATCCAGGTGTTTTTTTTTTCCATACGTCTCTGATTAAACAGGACTGTGTGTGTGTTTGTGTATGTGTGTGTTTGTGTGTGTGTGTGGCTTAGCCAGGGATCAGACAACAAGTTTTAACAATAATGTGCTGCAGCTATTATAGAAAAGCAACAATCACACCAGCATGCCAACAAAACAAGTCTGCAGGGGAGAGTGTGCTAGTTCCATCCATGCAAACCCTCCTTTTATGTTCTATGATCGAAGCTTTTACAGATTTATTCATTCGAGCTGCGAGAGTTGTTGTTACTTCAAAAAGGATGATCATGAAAACGAGCATCTGATGTTTATTTTTCATATTTTTCACTGGAGGGAAAAAAGCTGTAGTTGTGTAAACTTACCCATCAGTGTGGTGACAGCCATTTGATTTTCATAGGGCCCAGTTTGAAGGTCAGTTTAATGGTCCATTTGTGTTTTGTATTCGTCTTGCTTCAGTGGAAGCTTCAAAACAAAGAGGGTCAGACAACACAATAAATGAGATTTTTTTTATGAGTAAAACATGTCATTAAAAATGCAATAAGTCTTCCAATAAGCATGGAATTTATTTTATTGCACAACTTGTTTTCCAAAGAATCCATCAAGGCATTTCTGGAGCAAATCATGTGCAAACTTGGCTTCGGTATTTTATCAGTATAAAAGATAAACCCTGTTGTGTCAGACAAGACTTGAAAATGCCAGTTCTGTATTTGAAAAGCATGTTCCTGTCACAACACTGAAGAGCAGCATATTACTGCAACAATTCTCTTTCACACTTCCAGCTATGATAACAGCTTCAAGTGTCACACATATGTCTGCATAAAAAGCGTAGGAGAAAGTATCAGAGAAGCAAAGGGAAGAAAGTATGCTGAATATCACAAGTTTTTATGTGTCAGGTGATGCTTTTTTCATGGCTTTTTTTTTTCTTAATAAATGTGATAATTGCTCTTACAAAATCTCAGGACAGTTCACCATATTGCTTATGTTAAAGGTGCAAAAGCATTTGCGTTGCATTCCTTTTTATGTTGGTAGGCTAATGTTACCGGTGCAGCAATTTTCTGACAGGTTGGTAAGTAACCTGCTGGGAAGTGTCTGTTTCTAACAGTGTTCAGTGGCACCTAAATTGGAGGAAAAATCCATGACGAGAATGAGAAACACGCTGTTAGATAAATATCCTGCACAAGCTTCCGTAAAATAAGTTTTCCCGTTGTTCCCTGCCCAACCAGATCAAGGGCACACACAGCCAAGTGAGTGTAATTAACTTTTCCGAACTCATTTGGATAATATCTCCCCCAGTTACCTTAGCTTGTGTGAAATTCCCAATTAACTATATTCCAGAAAAAAAATCACAAAACAACACAATGTGAAATTTCTTAATGAATTCCTTTGTCTCTGAATGCACAGATGAGGCATGAGAAAGGCACATGTACGGCGATCGTATTAGTTAGACGAGCCCATGTGATGGTGCCCATTCACGGCTGACGGAGTGTTGGTATCCTCGGGCATGGCTGCCAAGCTGCCAGTCTGTGCCGTCACACCTTGCTGCCTTTAAAGATTGCCCTGCAGAGATGGGGAGGGGGTATGGAGGGCCTCACGTTTTTAACAACGCACAGTCTGGCAACCCAGGAGGGTTTACGACTCAGGATCGGTGCCAAGAACTGCCCACCAGAGAGATGGGGGGCGAGGGGAGAGGAGGGAGGAGGATGCAAGGAGATATGGGTGTAGTGCACGCACAAAGTCAGTTCCCTATCACTTACATTCACACAAGGTATGTGTGTATGAATATGTGCATGATGAATGTCTCTTTTATATTAATGTGTATTTATGTGTGTATGTCTGTGTGTGTGTGTGAGGAGAGGCAGCTGGGCACAATATTGGGGTGTATATCCAACAAAACAGTATGTCAAATCAATTCATCAAGCCTTCTCTGTGACAAGTTAAGGGAAAGAGGAAAGTGTGTGCACATACGATGTACCCTTAGCATCATACACACACACATACACACACACACACATGCACGCACGCACACACACACACACACACTTTGCCTTTTCTCAGTAATCCACACAAATGGCAGTGGATGGCAGAATGTAAATGAGCTGGTTATTACACAGCAACGTTCATCAAGCTGAGCTGGAAAGACTTCAATGGCCCTGATGAATATGCATGCAAATTTGTTAATTAAGTTAATTATTCTGCTGAAAATTCATTTGTCTTCCCAAGGACATTTCTGCGATGATTTTAACATGTTTCCACCATTAGTCATGCACGGTGCTATTGAAAATCACTTCTGTTCACCTTTTGGAAAGTTGCGGCCAAAACGGGGGATAGAACACCTACAAATGAGGAGGAGGAGGGTCCAGGCAGGTAGAGGACAACATATCAGGGGCGTGAAGTGTGGTCGGAGGTAGACGGCAGCTGGTGTAGCCTGAGGATAAGGAAGGGTAAGCCAAAAAGCGCGGTCTGTAGGATATTAGCTCAGTGGGTAGAGTACTGAAGAGTTAGTGCCAGGTCTGGAGGTCCAGTTCTTATTGGGACAATTATTTTGTATGTTATGTTATGTTATGTTATGTTATGTTATGTTATGTTATGTTATGTTATGTTGCATCTAGGCCCTTGCCCTTTACCACAATCCTTCTCCAATTATTATCTAGTCCTCCTTAATGCCGCAAGGTGAGCAGAAAATATCCATGAAACACTTGTAAATGAGCAAAATTTAAAAAGTGAAAGTTGCAAAGTAAGAAAAGCTGAAAAAAGTTAAGATACAAAACAAGCCAGATGGGAAAAATTGAGAAAGAAACATCAGGACGCACTGTTTGATACATCAAATGGCCAGTTTTACAAGAGGCAGCTAAGCCTTTGCAGTAGGCCTAGTCTGAATATCCAGATGTTTGATTTGTTAATTAAGTCTTCGTGGTAGTTAATCATGGTGTTTTTCTATCTGACAACAGCAGGTAAGTAGCGGAGGGTGACCCTAAAACATAGTGGTGTGATGGTGTGGGATATGAAGAGACAGGTTGCGTTTGTTCTTTGTGTAACGTTTGTGTTTAAAAACACAATGTCAGCCAAAAAAAGTTGGTCAGTCAACAAAAGAAAAGATGAAAATGGATTTAAAGCAGCTGAGGGCTGCTTCAAATCCATGACTGGCTTTTGGAGGGACTGATAATCTTTTTGTCAGTCCATTACAGTGTGCAGTTCTGTCTCAATTCCATCTATGGAAAGTGTGCCCGATTATAATCAATAATGAGGCCCAGTAATAATGAAACAAGCAGCATAATGCCAATACTCATGTCCCCTCTAGTGGACAAATGTTGAATCGCAGTGGCAAAATATGGGCCAAGATGCAGCATGAGAGATGTTATCATTTAAGTGTATAAAATGTTCTTTTTTTTTTTTTTTTTTTTTTTTTTTAAGAAGGGATCCCAAAACATGTCACCCTCCTGGATGTGTGATTGAGCAATGCAAAGATGTGTGCGCGCGCATTAATGTGTGTTGTAAGTGTGTGTTAAGCAGTGGATCTAATCCTTTTTTAAAACATTTTATTCCCGTGACAAATTTGAACAGGATGAGGTGCATTAGTGAAATGTCATACATGCCAGTGTATGTCATACAAGGATTAAGTCATCTATATTTGTTCACTAAAACAGTTGTTTGTAATGATAAGGCTGACACACTTAATCGATTTGCGTGCATTTCCCTGACAGTCCAGATTAACAAGCAGTAAGACACACACATTTACACGTTTGCAAGGCATCAATTAAATTCACATATGGTTGGAGTAATTATCGTTATAGATAACTGGAATTAAAGGAGAGATATCGACGTGAAAAAGGCGAGTGAGTTGCCCTGGAGAATAAAAGAGCAGGGAGTGAATGCTGGGGCCAGGGAGGGCTAGTAGCAGAAACTACATAAGAAAACAACAACAGCTGTTTAGCTTGTGGCTAAAAACAGGATTGAACAACAACATCATTTGCTAAGAAAATGATCTGGGAAAAGAGATTGTACTGACTCGAAGATAAGAAATGGGATGCCTTAAATTGCTTTAAATCGGGGGCTATGTATGCTGGATTTTTTCTGCCTTGGTCTTTTCTCTGCGGCCTTTGATATTATTAATTCTTACAATAAACATCCTGCATTTTGTTTCCCATGCATATAAAAAACAAAGAACTGAAAGCAAATTGAAAATCTTTCTTCCATTGGCTGATGCTCCACATCAAGAAGGCGAGCTGTGATCTCACAGAGGTTTGATCACTTTTCTTTTGAGAGTGTAGATGAGTCTTAGAGCAAGATTGTGGAATGAACTGAGTCTCATGTATTCAGTGCGGGATTACATGCAGAAACATAACAAGACTAAATAAAGGTCATTACTATTGTTGGCTTGTACACGCAACTTTGTTAGAGCTACACTATCAATTTTCTGCCGCTGCTGCTCACACGCTGATAATATTCAGCTCAAAACCCTTTTTCCGGTGCCTGCCAGAGAATGTGTGAGCACACCCGTGACTGCTCTGCCCTTGACTTGTATCCATTCATCCAAGCGTGTTGGATGGTTTAGTTAATTAAGCTTAATCTACCCCCAGAGACAGATATGAGTGCTGTTACAGTGGCCCACTGTGCTGTCCCTATATACTCTTCTCTGGACCCCCCATGGAGCTATCAGGGCCGAGCTACTCAACCATGTTCAAGTATATTGACAGGGCTCTGGAGAAACACATTACATGTAACAGTGTTGAAAGATTTGAACTAAAGAAAAAGGGGAAACATGATTCTTGCAATATTTACATAACTGACATAATAAAGCACACAGTTGGTATTTCTCAAATACATAATTTTTAAAGAAACGCAACTGAAAACACTTGAATGTTGCGTCAGACATACTTGACTGGCCGATTTTAATCATAAATATACAGTTTGATATATTTTATTAGAGCTAATTTGTTTATTCTGTGTCACCGACAAGGCCAGTCTAACATAATGACTGGGTTGATACGTTCAAAAGAAGAGGAAGAAATAAATTAACAAGATTCAGAATTGCTTTATTTGCAGTTACAGTGGGTCCATGTGGGAACATTGCCTAGTTAATTGGTGCTTTCACATATGAAGACAGAGACTAAACAGATGTGGACAGGAATATAACATCTGATGTGCAGGTAATAATGTTTGACATACGGCTTGTAAGCGAAAAAATGTCCTGAGCATAGCATGTGTTTTTTGGCAACAAAAAAATTTAAGGTATATTTACAGCAGTGGCAAAAATATACACAATCAAACATAACAACAGCAGAGAATAACAATAATATAAAATAAAAACAATATAATTTTATTATTTTAGAATAATAAAGAAAATAAAAGAATAAAATACAAATAAAATATAGAATAAATATTTTGAATAACACAAATCCTTCATCACACAAATGAAAACACACTAAAGGAAATCTAATTATAACACTATTAACAAAAACTAACAAACTAACAAACAAAAACTAAAACTAAAACCTGACCTTTCTGGCCTTCCTTGATGCAAAATCATCAACAATGTCATCATATGAAACCTGCTCCCCTATTGAGTGATTGATACTGATGACAGCAAGGCCAGTGAGCTATTCCTGACACGTGGTTGACTTCAGGTATGACTTGATCAACTTTAGCTTTGAAAAGCTCCTCTCTGCTTGAGCCACAGTGACTGGCAGAGTAAGTGTGATCCTGAGAGCAGGATTATCAGAAAAACAAAAACGTGCCGTGGGGCATGCTGGGAGATGGGGACGGCTCCCACACTCTCCATAAAGCCAGCCACCACCCTGAGTCAGGGTGCCATCTATACATGCATATGCTGGGAGATGGGGTTTTGGGCTTCGTTGGTGAAGAGGTTTATGTGTATGTGGGTTGGTTGTGCTTGAAGAACAGGGCAGTGGGTGTGCTTGTGTAACTGTTTATGAGTTTTTATTAAGAAATAACAGTTTTTCTACAGTTTTTGGACTCAATCTGTTTCTTCTTCTTTTATATGTGTATATTTCTCACTAGAACTATCATCAAAATGTTTTTTTTAATGTCCAAACTATCTTGAAATAATGCATTTTCCACTGAGAATGAAAGGAATGGCTGCCATGTTTTTATTTTGAGAAGACTGCTGCAATCAGTCACACGATCCGTTGGCAGTCCAATAGAAAAGAATGGGACAAAATAAAAACGTGACCATTTCACAATTTTCAGGCCTTAATTGTGAGACTGATACGTTTTATACTGTGGACAAACGTAGCTATTTCACCTTTTACTATGAGACAGAGTTGTTTATTTGGACACTATTACGGACTGTGTCGTTAAGATGTTTTATTGTGTTACAGTATGCATGACAGTATGCATCTTCTTGCCATTAAAAGTTTGACTGTCACTATTGTAAAGGACCAGCTTGGCCTTTAGTGCACAGTACATCACTGTATAAGCTATTATCACACTGACATCAAAGCAGGAGATTGAAATAAACATTAAGCAAAACAACCATAAATCACATAATGTCATTATTATTACATTAGTATGATTTCTTCTTTATTAAAACTGACATGATGAAATGATTCATTTTTGTTGCCATCTTGTGGGTTGATTCGTTCAATGCAGTTAAATCATCACAACAATATGAAGTGTTGATTAAGTAGAGAAGTGGAGAGGCAGTCTAACAGTCCTTGCAGTAACCACCAAGTATTGCTGCTTCCCGTGTTGTCTTTCTGTCTCTCATGATTCACCAGTTTTCTTGTTTCTGCCTTTTCTCTGTTAACTTTCTGATAAATTCCTTCCCTGAACAGCGATTGTCCAGTCTTCACTTAGCAACCATAACTAAGCACAGCAGGTCTGTCAAGCGTTGGATTTCTTTTTGTGAAATTAAAAACAGTCTAAAATAAGCCTTGAAGCCTTGTTATGTCTGTTTATTGTGCTCTGTTTGCTTCTTAGCCACGTGGACAAAGCAGAGTGTAATGTTCATGAAGGGCAGTAGAAAGAAAAGGCCAGTCTGCATGTAGATGTAAAAGACCAGTACAGTAAATGAGCGTGGAGCATAGCTTAAATCACCAGATCCCTTGTCTTCTGTCACCAAACTTGTTGACACCTTAATGTTTGTTGCAGGACATGTCAGCCATATTACAATGCTAGCCACGAGGTTTGTGCAGACAGATGTGAATACCGTGCACTGTAAAATACACTATAATTAATTTGCACCACAAACTACTTCCTTGAATAATACAGTTAAATGAACTTCTCTCAAACTATAATATTATAATAAAATATAATAACTTGATGTATGATATTATATTAGACTGCATTATTTTTGGCAAGGTGTGCTGAAGAAACTGTGTAAATATCCTTACCTTTCAAGATGTAACTTAAGAAAGAAAGGACACACTGGGGTCATGAGTTTCAGATCTGCAAATAAAATTCATGTCAGCTTGAACGTCTTTTCTTGATGTTTGTCAATACCACGTCCCTTACCACATTGTCATGTTTTAATCTATCTAATATGTTTCCATCTATATTCTTAGAATGTCAGATAAATATCACTCCATATCAATCAATATGCTCATATTTTGATCCATTTTTTGCTCTTGTATTTTCATTCCAAATTGTCAACTTTTTCATTAAATTTTTACATGAATAAATTTCCCCCGGAAAAATAAATACATGTGCAAATATTCTGTAGAATAATTTAAAGAGCTAAAATAACAAAGAACCGTGTCACAACTGTGTCACAACTGTGTCACTCCAGGCACTGCTCAGTGTTTTCTCTGTAAATGTGCAGTTCATCTTATTCAATGGACGTAGTACCGCAAGACAGTTTCACTCTTGTTCTGGGACTTTTGCCAGAGAAAAGTTGCATAACAGACTTTCTAACCCAGTCTCTAATGGCATGCTACATTTGGTTAGAAAAAAAAAAGGGAAGCAAAAACTGCTGAATTGGACTCCAACTAAATTATTTATTTAAACTTATAGTAACACCACAGCAATGTACATTCATATAGTCTGAGAAAGTGCAGCAAAGTATTTCCACATATTACAAATATGTACATAAATAAAAACACACAAACTATGTCACAAAATACTTGGAGACTGAACCGATGTTTCATTTTAAAAGTGAATGTCTATTTGGAGTGCAGTTCCAACACAACAGTAGACTTCTGTGCCACAGAAATTGTATTCTGAATAACAGAAGTGCTGAGGCCAATGCCTCTCTCCCTGTTCTTCCTACACACTTTGTCACAGGGTAAAAGATGCAACAGATGTTTTTGCCACTTTTGTGAGAGCATATACAACACAGGGTTCATACAGCAGTGAGAAAAAGCTAGTATCTGACAAATATGAAAGGCAATGTTCAAGCGTTCCTTATCATTACAAGCGCTGGGTTTAAATATAGTCTCGACGATGAGCAGAATATTGTAAGGTCCCCAGCAGATAAAGAAGGTTGCAACAACACATAACACCACCACTACAGTCCTGTGCCTTTTTCTGTTTGAAGGCTGCAAAACTGTCTTGAGGATGGCAGAATAGCAGAAAACAATGATGACAAATGGGAGGAAGAAAAGCAGTGACACTTGGACATAATGTCCCACATTGACATCCAAACCATCAGAGGAAGGCGAACATTCCGTTAAATTATTCCAGTAGGTTCTCGTCTCTACTTTAATAGCATCGATCAGTGATGCAGCAGTGCTGATGACCCAGGCAGCTACACAGGCACCCACTGCACACCTCTGCCTCCTTACACAGTTGCTTGGCCAGTAGTTATGCAGTACCACTGTTATGAAACGATCCACAGTCATGGCAGTCAAGAGAATGACGCTGCTGTACAAGCCAACAAAGTATGCTGCAGTCATAAATTTGCAGCAAAAGTCCCCAAAGACCCAGTCCTTGTGCAGGTAGAAGTAGGCCCAGAATGGAAGTGTGATGGCGAAGACCAAATCAGAGCAGGCCAGGTTCAGGACAAACAGATTTGTGACATTTTTCAGGTTCTCGTAAACAGCAAGGACACATAACAGGAGAGTGTTGCCTGCAACACTGAAGATGAAGACCAAAATGAAGAGGGCTGCACTGATGGTTTCAATGTGAACTATCTCTTCACACAAATATTCCACATCTTCACTGTCGTTCATGCTTCTCTTGCTCATTTTGGAGTTCTTCACCATGTAGTTTTTCTAAGAAACATGAGCACAAAACTAAAATTGGCACAATGTAATTAAGATTGAGCAGATTTCTATAACCGTTTTGCAATTTGTTAATTTAAAGAAGTAATTCCTTGTAGAGTACCTAAAACACTGAGAGTAAATAAGGACTAAATATGGAGAGCAATTGGAGAGAGTACCCAGCAACTTACCCCAAACATTAGCTGAAGCATCTTGTGCTGTGTTGTGAAAAGAATTGTATGTTAAGGGCAAACACCTAGTTCCTTTTTTTGTTTCACATTAAGTCAGAAAGGTTTCAGTATTACAGCAGTCAGTATTACAGTTTGAGCATAAATGCACTCTGAATTCATGCTAAACGGACATCATGGGCTGGATTCTTAAAACGTTACCAGGAAACAGCAGTGGGAGTTACTCAATATTCAAAAGAAATACATCAGAATTTAGAGTGATTTTGATTTTATTGCAAAGCATATTAAAAAAAAAAAAAAATAAACACGAATACTGACACATAAAGTCCAAATAATCATACTGAATATCAAGGTAAAACATTTCCAATAAGTGATTCCAATATGAACATACAAAATAAAATGCAGTTAATCAAAGTGAATCACACAGGCACTCATAATTTATATAAGCTCCAATACATTGGATAATCAATTTATCATCATGCATTCAAAATCACATGTATTTACACAGAGATACAGAGTTCATCTGTAGCTCATTGAGACTGGAAAGTTGATAACTACAATTAACTACAAGAGGAAATTAAAGGAGATACACTGTACATTATACATTATACATCAACACTTCAAAATAAAAGCTTTACTTCCCATAGTCCTTATATACACAGTGGCCACTTCATTGGGTACATCTTTCTAAGACGCCCCCTTTGCCACCTGAATAGTCTGAATTTTACATGGCGACATGGTAAACATAATACCTGCTAAAAGTCAGCATGTTAGCGCTATCATCACTATATGAGCATGTTAGCATACTGCTGTTAGCATTTTACCGAAAGCACTTCTTTGCCTGACCACAAACTCACAAAGCTGCTAAATGTGGCAGTGTGGTAGTATTCAGCACTTCTGCCAAAAATAGAAGTGCTGAATAAACGATTATGTTGATTGTTTATAAGTTACCATCCTTACCATCTGTATCTGGACATATGGACTGAACCACACAGGATCCTGTTGCAAGCGTGGATTTTCAGTTATTTGCGTTATTACAGATGTCAGTGTGATTGTCAGCTCTACATTGAAAACTACATCGAGTACTCTTCTCCACTTGTCAGTGATGTGATTGTGTGTCGGCTTTGTCTGCTGTGGACTCTATTTTTCTTGTGCCCCCAGCTCTTCAGCATTTTCTTCAAGTGATTTTTGAATTTAACCCCCACAAAGACATAAAAGATAGGGTTAAGGCAGCAGTGTGAAAAGGCAAAGATTCGACTGATGTATAAAGCATAGTCCAGCGGTTTCTGTGTTTCACAAACTGCAGCCAAAGCCTTTGACTCAGCGGGTTGTTGGTACTTGAAATGCAACGACTGTAGAAATATTACTATATTGTAAGGTCCCCATCCTATGAAGAAAACAATCATGAGAACAAAAATAAGTTTTAAAGTTTTGTTCTTTCTTCTTCGGACTGTAGGACGCAGCAACCTGCATATGATCTTAGAATAGCAAAAAATGAACACTAGTGAACTCACTATAAAGACAAAATTTTGTTTGTAGATTCCCCATAAGATCCACTTAGAATTCGCATATACACAGTGACTCTGGTCCTTCACTTCGGTGAAGATGAAGGCTGGACTGGCAAACAAGATGCTTGCAGCCCAAATGATTACAGACACTAGGACACTGTAGAAGCCTGTGGTTGACACAATGTCAGACAGAGGATTCACGACAGCTACATAACGATGAGCGGTCATCAGCATTAGGAGAATACCACTGCTGCAGAAGCCAACATCGAAGAGAAAGTTGATTATTTTGCATGCAGGGTCCCCTAAAGTCCATCCGTACATGTGGTAGTAAGCCCAGAAGGGCAGACCTGCAGTGAAGAAGAGATCCGATATAGCCAGGTTCAGGATGAAAGCGTTGGTGAGGGATTTTAGATTCTCATACTTGGCCAGTATCACAATGACCAGAATGTTGCCGAACAGACTGAGGATCACCACAATGGAGAAGAAAACCGGAGTGAAGATTGCTCCAAACTGCACGATGCTTGTTTTGTCACATGCTTCATCCACATACTCATCGTCATAGGAATAGGAATATAATGCAGTGGTTGTTCTGTTGTTGTAGTCTTCAGTTTCAGCCATTTTGCTTCAGCAAGAATAGAAAATCTAACAAAACAAAACAAAAACATTACTAGATTTTGTCTGGGACATGTGGTTATGTTATAGATCTTATAAGGTCAGTAACATAATGCAAACCCATGGGGCCCTTTCCACTTGCATTCACAGGAGGCTAAGGGAGAAAAAACAACTGCAAGTTGTTTGAGAAAGTGGCCCCAAAACGACATATGTTTCTGTTCAAGTGACAAAACCCTGTAGTAGCCGTAACAAAGGAGAACTTTAGGTGACATTAAAAGTGGTGGATAGATGGTTCCCTAACCTTAACCAGAAGTTGTTAGATTATTGTAACCATGATCAAAGGTTCTCAAGCCCAAACCATGAATTTTCCCTTAACCTAACCAATTCAAGCCACAACCTAATCAAATATTAAGCTTTATCACATCATGAAACATATTAATTTGTCAACAGTGTAACGGTTTTGAGAGGTAAGGACAAAAAAGCATAGTGGCGTCAGATCAGAAAATACTTCTATACCGTTGCTCTACAGGGGGTGAGAAAACAACGTATCTTGTCATTTACCTTAAGGGCTTGTTGTATCATTCAGACCTTCACACATGCATTTTAGCATCTTTTTCTATTGGGCTAGTTATAATTTTAAAGAAACAGCCGTGACCCTATGGCTGTGGTGTGACTAACTCTATCCCATGTATTTGACCCCCTGTTCAAAGGCCTTGGTTAATTTTAAATGCACAGCGTTATTATTATAATTCAAAAACAAGGCCCTGTGTAACTGCAGAGATACACTTTACAGCCCAATGAAATAATCAAAATTGTCCCAACTTTGGAGCAAAGATGTGTGTTCAACACACAACTTAAAAAGCTGTTTTCAAGGCCTTTAAAGATTCCAATAGCAATAATCACTTTCCACAAACAGTGTTCCCATTACTCTGCATAATCCACAAACTTCTCTATGAACAGTTTAGGGACTGTAAGTAATCCCCTGTCTTTAAAACCAAGAGTACTTCAATGGCTAGAAACTAGAGGTAAGTGATAAAATAGTTTTGGGTTTTTTTTTAACCTGCTTTAAAAATGAACAGACATGTTTATTATAGAAAAAAAAAACAATAGTAAAGCAAATAAACATGTCTCTAGCTGTTTGGTCACCACTGTCACATTTCCAGTTCTTGGGTGGAAAAAAATTCTATAATGCTCCCACAATATATAGCCAGATTATTTATGCAAAATACAGAACTTGTACTATTGCATTAAGTTCAGTATTGTCAAGTTCAACCTCACGACAGACCCCCACTGCAACAAATACCTGAGATGTGGAAAGATACCGTACCTCCACAAAGCTCCTGCACACATCAGGGTCCTTCATGCAAATATCAGTGAAAACTTGGAGAACAAGGAATTGTTCCTTAAGTATCAACCACAAAGGTGAACAGAAATCAAATGCATGACGTTTCCTTTGTGTACAGTGTTATTCAAGTTTGGACACACCTTCTCATTCAGTGGTTTTTCTTTATTTTTATTACTTTCTACATTGTAGACTCACACAAAATGCACACCTGTTAATTGAAAACCATTCCAGGTGACTACCTTATGAAACTGATCGAGAGAATGCCAAGAGTGTGCAAAGCTGTCATCAAAGCAAAAGGTGGCTACTTTGAAGAATCTAAAACATAAAACATATTCTATACTTTTTTTGTTAACTACATAATTCCATATGTGTTCCTTCATAGTTTCGATGTCTTCAGTATGAATCTACAATGTAGAAAGTAATAAAAATGAAGACAAACCATTGAATGAGAAGGTGTGTCCAAACTTTTGACTGGTACTGTATGTCCATTGTAATTTCCTACAGATGCAAATGATCTCTTCAGATTTCTTGTTCAATCCAATCAACAGTCCAAAACCAAAAGATATTCCATTTACAGTGATGCAAAACCGAGAAAAGCAGCAAATTCTTACATTTCTTTACACTTGTCATTTGTGTTTCAAAAATGAACTAAAAGACTAATCGACTATCCAAATATTCTGTGAGTAACTTTTATCCATTAATAATAAACTTAATAAATAAAAAAATGAATAAACTTCTCATTTTATTGCTATGGTGTGTGTGTGTGTGTGTGTGTATAAAGAGCAGGACAGGTGATACAGAAGACGATATAATTTTATTTTACCATTGCACCAAGGGTCTTTTCCCATTAGAATAGAAGAAAATATGAAAAACAAACAAATAAAAATAAAATAAACATGTATGCATGACAGCTGTTGTGTTTATAGCAGCATGCAACCCTTTGTGAACTTTTCAACCCAAATATTCAAATATTCTACACTGTCACTTAATTTACCTAAACTTTCTGTACACTGGGCGAGTTGGCAGGAACACCTGCTCTTTTACCCTAATCAGGAACCAGATTAACAGGAACAGACAGATTCAATAAATGAAATAGAAACAAATGACAGTGAACAAGTGTACGTTTCAGTGAAAGCAGTTGCAGGCTGGCAGAGAATGGTTATTGAGACTTAGATGGAAGAAGAAGTATGATTTTTTTTTTCTTAGATAAAATTACAGCTTATTCCATGTTTAAACCACTGCACAACCAGCAAAGGCAATTTTTCCTGGATCAGTTCTGGTCTGGGCCTTTTAGAAACTTAACCGTAACATCAGTAATACTATGACCTCATCTATCTGTTCTCGTTTTGGTTTTTAGAGGATATCAACACGTTTTGTTTTTTTGTTTTTTAAAGATAGAAATACTGATATTATATTCCATAAAATATTGGGTTTATAAAGAAGGACTCGTCTCAGCTTACTGTTTATTTACCCTTTGTCTCTCAACCAAACCAGGACTTGTCCCAGCTGGTGCCTATTCGTCCGTTTGACCTCTCAATCATTCACAGCGCCCGCCCCCAGCGATAGCAAGTTTCTGCTGTATCACCTACAAACTGGACACTCTGGACAATTTAACACATCAAGTACGTTTATGCTTTGAATCTTTATTTAACGTTAATGTTTTTTTTTTTTTTTGCTTTATCTACCATCAACCTGCTGCGGCTTTTAAAAGTTAATTTCCGCTAAATAAGACCAGGAAATGAAGAGTGGAGAGCAGGTGCATGTCACATAGCACTCGCCAGGTTTAGACAAATCCATGTTTACGTAGCGGTTTGTTGAATTTTGAAGATGTTTTAAAGTGATATAAGTTAGCTTGTCTGATTTGTAATGGCGACCGTGGATAACGGTAGGTAAATATTGTGTCAGTGAGATCTGTTGCTGCACAGTTACACGTCTTCACCTGTCGTCGTAATGTGAATGTGTTGTACCTCCTCCGCAGGCAAATTTTGCTAACCTGGCTACTTAATATGGTTTCTTTAATGTGTTATATGAACGAATTCATGCACTCTCGTTGTGCAGTACTTAAGTTGTCTCATCAGATTTACGTAGCTAGGACTCAGCGCTGTTGTCAATGAAAGAGACTCACATGTTTTACAAGCAAGGGGGAAACTAATTTAGGGCAGGACTATTTTTATGTTTACCTCCCTACTGGTCGCAGCTTTGGCATATTTTTACAGTCACATGCTGCACTTTATTTTTGGGTTTATTCCTGACAATTCAAGGATATGAGCAACAGTGTCCATGTCACGAGAACATTTCTGAAACGTGGAAAATAATTAAAGATTTTCTGTTTTAATCCTACATGCAGAATTTCCTCACATTTTCCCCACAATGGCCTCCTGCTCATCGGTTGGAGATAATCAGCTGCAGAGGATAATCAGAGATCTCCATGGTATTGCCTGCTGTTCACACATACAATAAACTACATAATATGTGTCTTACAGTATGTGGTGTGGCAACATTTAGATCAGTCACAGATCTTTGACAGGAATGTTTTGTGACTGATGTGTGCAGATTCTGCTATTATTCCACTGTTGTTTTTGCCTTATATGAGTACATAAGAACATATGTTGGTATTTGTTTTAATAATGCTGCCACTGTTTTGTGTAGATGCTGTCTTGGAGTTGAGTAAGGAACACAGGGAGTGCGGTGAACCCATAACTGATGATAGCGCCAACCTGCACAAGTTCTTCTTTAAATTAGAATACCTGCTACAGGTAGGGTACTTAAATCTACCAGGGTGGCAACTAACAGTTATTTTGATTGAAGTGATTAATCTGCCACAAATGTTATAGATTAATTGATTAATCATGTGTATTTAATCATTCTTTTGTCCAAAATACAGCTCATAACCTAAAGATATTCAGTTTGATGCCACATAAGTCAAAGAATAAAAGGAAATATTAATCTTTCAGAGGCTAGAAACATTTTTGCTTGACAAATTAGTTACAAGATCAAATGTTTGTCCCAAATTATTTTTCTGACTAGTGAATTTTGACTTATCGCATAATTGACTAGTTAAAGCTGTAAACTCATCTCCGATAATATGAAATTTAATAACAGTGATTACAACAAAACATAAATCAGGAAGGTATTAGTTTGGTTTGTTTGGATGATCCGGTGCTCATCAGTCTCTCTGGACCAGTGGTTTCCTGTTTGGGTGTTCGGGTCCATCAAATAAGCCATGAGATAAATCTAAGGGGTCATGAGGTGATTTACAAGTTAGGAGAGAAGAAGAAATAAGTTTTCAACAAAGGTTAAAGAAAAATCCGGAGGGGCCCAGACCTCCAGGTTGGGAACCACGGCTCTTGAGAAACAGGGGATGAGGATTTCATAGAAAGTATATAAATTACAAACTGAACCAAGTTCACAAAAGCACACATTAGTGTCAGACAGACATGTTTTACAGTCCTCATTGCTGAGGGCATTGCTCTAATACAGTGGTGTATGTTTCTTAGTTTGACCAGAAAGAGAAAACAACCTTTCTTGGCCAGAGGAAAGACTACTGGGATTACTTCTGTGACTGCCTGATTAAGATCAAGGGAGCTAATGATGGCATCCGTTTTGTTAAGTCCATCCCAGAGGTAATCCTCCTGTGCAACACACACACACACACACACACACACACACACACACACACACACACACACACACACACACACACACACACACACACACACACACAGTCACACTCTTCCTGTCTTCAGCCCTGCCGTGGCAAGCAACACATGCACACAGACACAAATACACAGTGACTGTGCAACCATGTAAGTAATCCTCTGGTCAGTCAGGTACAGTAAGACTCACTGCCTCTAATTCACTTGCTGCCTCACACCTCTATCACCTGTACTGTTTCTTCCTCACTTTCTATCCTTGGGATCCACAGTGGTGAGCTTCATACTGGAATAGCTGTAGTTGAATTAGTCCTAGTTTGTGCTATATTTAAGTTGGTTTTTGTTTGACAGTTTGTGGGCCTGATATTTAGGTTTATTAGTGCGTAGAACATTCAAAAAGCATAAAAATGGTTTACAGATTCCATGTTATTGTTAGTTTTGCGTCATGGGAGTTTGACGTATACAAGCCAGGTTCTCTCTAACAGGGCTACAACTAAAAATTTGGTTCATTATCAGTGAATCTGGTGATTATTTACTCGATTCATTGTTTAGTCTATAAAATGCTTAAAATCCCCATCTTTAAATAGTTTGTTTTGTACAACAAACATGTAGATGTTTAGTTTATTGTAAACAATGAAAAGCAGCCAATCCTCTCATTTCTCATTTTGCTTGACTGGCTGACTCTCAGTCGACTGACTCTTCTGTCAGAATCATGAATAATTTTAGGGGTTTTAATGATTTATCTTCAGGTTGCTATCTCAATTAATTGATTAATCTGCCCATGATAATTTCAGTTGATGAGGGTTACTACCAGTTACTTGTTGGAAAGCTCTTACTTAAGATATTACTTTTACTCTTCTTACGCTCTTCTTGTTTTTTGTTGGTCAGTCACAGACATAAGGGAGTCTCCAGCTGGTGTCCTTATGGTAGATCTGTGAGTCTGTTGTATTACCTAAATCCCTCCATCTGCCAATGTACTTGACAGCCTGGGCTAGATAGTGTCTACGTCGTGATGACCTTTAAATGTAGAGATCAGTTTTGTTCAGTTTTTGCTATTTTCTGACATTTTACAGGCTAAATGGTCAGTTTACTAAGAAAAAAAGATGAGTTGAGTAATCGTTAGTTGTTGCTTTATTTAAAGACTGCTCCTTTAATGTTCTGTAATTGAAACTGGTTACATTCCAGTTACATAGAAAATATTCAGGAAGTAGGAACCATTTTAAATACTTTGAGGTGTGTGACAGTGAGGTGTGTGAAAACTGTGATAAGTCCACATGGCAGTGAGGCGATGTCTGTGTATGAATGCACATTAAAACAAATATTTTTTGTGTGTCCTCAGTTGAAGACGTCGCTGGGGAAAGGAAGGGCCTTTATCCGCTACTCACTCGTTCACCAGCGTCTTGCAGACACTTTGCAGCAGTGTCTAATAAACCAGAAGGTCACAAGGTTAGAGGAGACAGACGTCTGCACACACATTTATGTATTTCAGCATACTTGTTCTCCTGAAGTTGGCTAGACATTTGTGTTTTCACAACAGTGGCAACAGTCTAAAGGCCTCTTAGGAACTGTGACTCTCCCTTCCCGATTTACGTCTTATTTCTGTTTTCACAGAAAAAAAAAAAACAAAGACACCACAAAGCCAAACCGATGCCTCTCACTTCCTCTGTCTTTCATCAAGCCAAATGTACATTTGTTTTTTTAGAGCGAAATGGGATAGCAAGTTAAGCAAGTTAAAAGGCTTTCATTCACATACTGTTTCTCAGTAGCATTGTGTGTGTGTATCACCTCTGGTTAGATAAGACCACACTTTCGGTACTGACCAACCTATTACACACAGGAAATAGTTCATCAAATAAGAAATTTACAAGTTCTAGCTCCTGTAGCTACTGTACAGTCGTAAAAGTGGTAAAAGTGATCCTCTCATCTAACTCTTGGCGAGAAGACAAATGAAGAAAGAAAATGCTGAATTATTCCTTTAATTATTTGTCGCATCTTCCTCTCTTTTTCAATTTATTGGTGATTATGTGTGCGAATGCACCTTGTGTTAAAAGGAAATTTCCTGAAGCAGTGTCAATACTGTTCATAGTTAACAGCTTATGCACGGTAACTGTGCCTTGTTTTTTTTATGCTTTTTTTGTTTCATGCTCGTGTTTGTTTTGTTGCTCTCACACTTCTCTCTGCATGTGATCATTAATTCTTATCTTACCATAACTTATCTAATCTTAACATATGCAGCACAGTACGAGCTTAAAACGCATTATTTAACAAACTCAATAAACATTGTTGTGTATCTGATAAAACATATGTATGTGTGTACTTTGTATATTATTGTGTTTTATGTTTTCCTATTTGTATTCTTCCCATTCAGTGACTGGTATTATGCCCGGAGTCCATTCCTCAAGTCCCACCTCACTGCTGATATAATCAACTATCTTTACGAGCTCAACCAGGTCCAATTTGATGTGGCAGCCAGAGGTTACGATCTCGATGCGGATTGGCCAGCATTTGCAAGGTAACAAATACCTACAGTTATCTGTTTACACTTTGACAATGTGCAGTTTTCTTCCTTTGGTTGAAAGGAAACACAAATGTGTTTCTGGGTGTGGAATTTATTGTTGATGTGTTGTGATAAAGAACTAAACCTTATAAAGAAATGAAAGGTTATAGATCCTCCTGGGGCTGGAAATAATTAGCAAATTGATTTGCTTATTGTGCAGCCTTTGGTATTTAAAAATGTGAGAAAGTCTTAATTATGTGATCACTCAGCACATTCACAGCTCTTTTTTTTCTTATTTTGGCTTGAGTGTGGATTATGTGTGTGTAAGAGGATGTGGGTGTTGACAGTGTGTGAGCGTTGATCACTGTTCCTCTTGTCAACACCTTTGCCATAATCTTTCACTTCCTTGTCATCAATTTGCTGCTCTACGGTCGATGGTCACAATTTTTTCAAACCATGCTTTATGTTATTGTTTTACTGAGTCAAATTATTATTTGATTATGATTTAAATTCTCTTGTCTAATGCAGTGCAGCAGCAGCTGAAACAACACAAACGCTAACACAACCCATAGTATCACCTGAAAAGAGTTGAATCGACATCTCACACACACTATAAACAAAAATAAATATGAAATCATCCACCAATGCAGAACTGATTTTGAGAGCTGTCTTATTGGACCACACTGGCCTGTATTGATACAGAATATATAATGTTATATAAACCTTCTGCATTTTTGGATTTTTTTTTTGCCCAAGGGCAGACATTTGTTGCAATACTCAAACGATCACACATACTTTTTCATAAGAACAGTTTCATCACTACATTACAGTGTGAAACAGTGCAACAGCAACTTATTTCATGTGAAGTCTGAGTCAGAAATTTTTACGTTTCGAGTTTATTGCAGTTTTATCAACAGAGGAAACTCTTTGAACTCCTTTAACTGTATTCTAAACAGATAAACGGATAACAGATAAAAGCTGACTGAACATTTGCATGTTATGTCATTATTATTTTGCAACAGTTTGCGTGAGAACTACAGTGATGTGACAATAAACTAGAAGAAACTGAGAAGCAGAAGAAGTTTCTTCTAGTTTACTTACTCCAACCTTTTTTTTTTACAGTCAGTTGATTGTCATGTTTGTCTCTATTATCTATCAGGTGTTAAAGTATCTTAACATTTGGTATCTCATTGTGCTAAAGGCGAACATTAGGTACTGCCTCACCAGCTTTGCTGTGGAAGCCTCCGAGTCGCTGCTCCAGCATCAACAGTCTGGTTAGCAGCTATTCACAATCACAGGTACATGCACAAACCTATATATAGTTGTATGTGAAGGTATGGGCACCCCTGCGCATATTACATTTTTGAAGAAGAAAGAAGTACAACCCTTGCAATGAACAGACATAAAAATGAGCCTTTCTTTAGATGTTAATGCAATTTTTTTTCCCCACAAACTTAAAAGGTAGAAAAAAATAGTAATTCTCATTTGTGCAAAAGTTTGGGCACCCTTCAACTTGTAAAACACTGAGAACTTGATGAACTCATTAGGCCTGAATTGACTCATTAGGACAAGATTTGTCTTTTGAAACTTTCAGCTGAGGACGTTTCCAGAGCTGATACATTTTCTGAGTCTTCTGACCTTTTGGTAACGCCCAAAGCCATGGGTTCCTCTAAGCAACTGACTGAGGATCTGAAACTGAAGCTGATTGATGCCTATGAACATTTAATCTGAGCCTATAGGCCTATAAGTATGTTAGAACTTGAAGTGATCTGCAGGAAGAGGGGGTGAAAATTCATAAACCCATTCCAACCATTTGCAATACCATTTATCCGTAAGGGTCAAGGGGGGGGCTGGTGGGTATTCCAGTGTATCACAGGGCTGAGGAATTTTCTAAATCAGGAACAGAAACACTCCTCACTGACTACAAAAAAAAAAAAAAAAAAAAATGTTTCAAGCTGGGCTTCTGCCAAAGGGCAGGGTGGGCTCACTAAGTACTGCTTTATTCTGACTGACTGATTTAAATTCTGTACAAACAAAAATTAAAAATAAGCAAGAGTACATTAACATTTAAAGAAAGGCTCATTTTTAATGTCTGTTTGCTGCAGGGCTTTTATTTGCTTATTTCCACTTCAAATATCTACAAAATACATAATTTGCAAGGAGTGGCCAAGACTTTGCATACAACTGTACATACAACTGTACAAAACATTTTGTAAATGTGACTGTTTGCAGCATCTGACCAGAGCTCTCTTGTTTCATCCACTGGCCAGGCTCAGGAGTTTCTTCCAATCCCAGACTTGAGTCACAGTCTGCTTGGAGAACTGGGAGAACTGGGGGAACCGTCTCCTTGCAGCATTGCGGAGAATCTTCGCATTGAGCTTGACCAATCTGAGCTCAGACAGCAGGAGCTCCTGGTACAGGTTCAGGAGCTGGGCAAAGAGGCTGACGAGCTGAAAGGTGTGGTTAAAGAACTTCAAGGAGAGCTAGCAGCCCAGAAGTCAACATTAACAGAAGCTCAAAGTAACCAAGAAGCAGATAATCGGGAGAGAACAAATCACCTTCACACCTGTAGGGAAGCAATAAACAGTGAACTTAAAGACAGACTCACGGCTGCTGAGAACAAAAACATGGAACTTCTCTCTAAGTTGGATGAAGCTCTTAAAGAGAAGGGCCAACAAACAGCAAGCTACTGTGACTCAGCCTGGAAAATCCAGGAGCTCCTGGATAAACTTAAGACAGCAGAGGAGGGGAGGCTGGAGGCAAGGAGAGAGGCTGAAGAAAGGGGCAGGCACTCTGAGCGTCTATCACAGGAACTCAAACTCAGGGAAGAAGAGTTGAGAAACAGTGAGGAGAAGCTCGCTGAAGTAAAAGCTGGAGCCTGCGACGAACGGGAGGAAGCACTCAAGCGGTTGGAGGAGCTTCAAGGGGTTGTTGGTCGCATTCAGGGAGCGTTGAGTTTGAAAGAGAAAGAGACGGGAAACTTGAGAGCCCAACTTCTGGATGTGCAGGCATCACTGGAGTGCAGGGAACGACAAGCAGAGGAACTAAGGAAAAGACTGCAGGAAGAGAAGGAGGAAGTAGAACAAAGGTGTAGCATGAGTAGTAGCCAGAATGAGGAACTCGAGAGCCTGATCCTGGATTTAAGAAAGACTCTGAGAAACAGAGAGAAAGAAATAACTGTTAGTTCAGAGAGAATAAAACACTTAGAGGAGCAGGTGGAGAAGCTAAATGTTGAGAAAGAAAGTCTGAGCTCTACACTTACTGAAAATGAAATCAGTTCTTGTGATCAAACCGAGAACATTGAGGACTACAAAACTCAATGCAACAATCTCATGGAAATAAACACTAAGCTACTCCAAACAGTCAAGAAGAGTGAGGAGAGAATTACAGAGCTGACAGAGAGCAGGACAGCCTTGTTGGATCAGCAAGCTTCTTTGAGGGCTTCTGAGAAGCACTTGAAAGGTAGAGTAGAGGCTACAAATATGTGTGTGGAGGCCCGGGAGAAGAAGCTTCTAGATGAAAACCTCCATTTAGAGGAGACTGTTGAGAAGGCACTTGTACAGAAGGAAGAATCAGATGCTCAATTAAAGACAAGAGAGCATGAGAACAGGGAACTTCTTGAGGTTCAGTCATTGTTGAAGAAACAGTTAGCTAGAACTCAACAAGAGTTGGACTCTCTTACCACCAAAGCAGGGGACTTGGAGAAGAACTTCACAGTGTCCCAAAGAAGCCAAGCAGAGCTACTTGAAAAACTCCAGGAAACTGAGGCTAAACTCAGAGACCAGACTGTCAAGTGTGGGCTTCTGCAGGCTCGAGCAGAGGAACTGGAGAGCAGGACCGGAGAGCTGCATGATGAAAAGGGTGCTGCAGAGAGCAATGAAAAAATGCAGAAGCTTCATGATGAGCATCAGAGTTCCTCATTGGAAACCAAAGAGGCCCCATTCAGGCTGGTGATTGCTGAGGCTCAACTGGAGCTCAACCTAAGGGAGGTGCACCGGCTCCGGGAAGAGGTGGTGGAGCTCAGGGCGCAGCTTTTAGCAGGAACTGAGGAGAGGATGAAAGTTCAGGCCCTGCAGGAGGTGACGGAGGCCTCCAGAGAGGACCTCCGTGTTTTAGCAGAACAACTCAAAGCCCAGGTGGAGGAGCTAAACCGCCGGCATGTGGATGAGATTCTTCGTTCCCGGGAGCGAGAGGAGGCTCTTATCCGTGAACGAGATGGTGAGGCTCAGGCTCGAGTGAGTCTGGCTGCAGAGGTGACAGCCTCCAGAGAGGAGCTAAATAAACTGAAGCTGCGATATGAAGCCTTGTGTCTGGAGACCAGCGAATCCAGGGAGGCGCTTCATAGAGCCAACACAGAAACAGCTGAGCTCGGTGTGCATGTTTGTATGCTAACTGCTGAGAATGAAGAAGCACGTCTGCGCTGGGAGGGCCTGTCAACAAGGCTGCAAGAGCTGGAGGACGAGGCTTCTCAGGAAGCTGAGAGGCTGAATCGCTGCATGGAGGATTTACGCCAAGAGAACCAGCGACTCCTCAATCAGCTCCATAACGAGGAAGGTCTGTTGGCAACTAAACAGGAGCTGCAGAAGCTGAGCAAGGCCCAAGAGGATGCTGAAATGTTAAAAGAGGCAAACCAGGAGGAGATCCAGACACTCCAGATCAAGCTTAGCAGCCAAGCCATGAGCTATGACATCCAGCTCCAGGTCAGACACACACAAGTCGTGTTGACATGCACTTAAATTTCTTTGATTTCTTGAACATGTAAACCACAAACCTTGTTTTTTGGACACTGGAGTAGAGGATCAGCGAAACCCGGTTTTCTCCAGCTAGATTTCTCCTGGAGAAATTGAATTTCTTGACCATGTATACAGGAAATCAGGTTTCAAATCAGTTCTTTAGAAGAATACATGTGCAGGACCAAAGGCTGTAGACAGAGGAAAGTGACCGAGCGGCAGGATGAAAGGAGAGATCATTACATGTCACAAATCCAACTTTTTGTTTGTTTAGTTTGTAAAACTCAGACACATTCACACTGTGAGGAAATACCGTGGTCTGTGGGGAGAAATCTACGTACTGACCTGCTGCATGTGTACGCAGATGTTTTACAGTGCATGTACATGTATTGAGTGGTTGTTTTATGTTAGGCAATGTCAGGAAGCCACTAAACATACTCATCAGCATGTCTGCAAAAGAAAAAGTCGCCAGTGTGATTAATTTGTGATTTATACTCTCATCCAGAGTTTGAACCAAGAGTTAGAGGAAGTGAAATTACAGCTGACGACTGAGCAGGAGAAAGTGGTCGATCTGGAGAACAAGCTCAAAGAGCTAAAGGTGAGAGGATAATCTACTGCTTGCTATTTTGGTACTACAGTATATCATAGGCAGGTTAACTCTAGCCCCCATCTGCATTGCTTGAGAGGAAATTTTGAAGTCAGTTGGGAAAGTCAGCTAAAATCAACAAGTTACTGTCCTGTAGTCAGAGTCCGGATCTTACACTCCCATGCAACCTGACAGAGCTTGAGCAGTTTTGCAAAGATGAATTTAGTGTCCAGACGTGCAAAGCTGATAGAAACCTGTTCACAGACTCGAGGCTGTACCTGCTTCCATACTGTCTTGGAGGTGGTGAATTCTTCTGCAAACAAGTATTTTGCATTTTATATTTCTGAGTAATTTACATCACACTGTAGAGATCTGCTTTTACTTTGACCTGAAAGGGTAACAATAATCACTCAAGCTGCCCAAGGACGATTTAAAATTGTGGCCACAGAGGTGATGTAGTGATTTTAATGCACGTCCACGGCAGTTTTGGACATGGAAATGAAACCATGGTACATGTGGCTTATGCTGCAGACAACAATGGAACAGGAGGCCTCCAACAAAAAGCATATAACTTTATATGTATTATATGTCTAGGATTGATAAATAAAAATGCAAATTGCAGTTACATTGTGTATTTTGGCAGCTCAAGTAATCATAACGTTATGGTCACAAGTATAATTCACAAAGAAATAGAAATAATGTCTTGCTTTGCTGTGCTGATTGCAGGCTGAGAATCAGAGATATTGCCAACAGATTGAGGAGAAAAACATCCAGATGGCCGTGTCTGAAAATCTCATCCAGCAGAAAGAAGACGAGATAATCCATCTGAAAGGGAATTTATCAAGGTGAGATGCTGTATTCATAACCACACATTCTGGACCAAGTTAAAGCTCGGTGGAGAAAAATGTTGCTAATCTTATGTCTTTAGATCAGTATGCTTGTTTTTTATTTAGTATGCCTTTCTGAAGAATTTGGCATTCTTGTGCTCGGTGTTTTTAATATTCGGGCCCAAAAATAACAACTGTGTGGAGAAAACGAAAGTCACCTGAGAAGCCTTAAATATGTTTTGGACATACTGTATCATGAATGCGCCGTTGTATGTGTGTATGTATGTATGTATTCATGCAGGTCAGAGGAGAGTCTAGCAGCAGCTCAGCGGGCCTGTCAGGAGATGAGTGAAAATCTACGGAGAGTCACACAGGACAAACAGAGCATTGATCTTAAGACAGCTGCTGAGCTCGATGACCTCTACCGCACCAAAATCAATTTAGAGGAAAGACTTGTAGAACTCATCAGGTAAAAACATACGTAATATAACCTCAGATTTAGTTACTCTGAAATACTTTGAAATATTTTGTTGTTTGCTTTTTTTTTTTTTTTGTTTTTCTTCTTGTCAGTTGGGTCAATTTGAGTGAAACATTCTCAAAGCAGGGTAGAGCCACACTGCCTACATTTGTAGCCTAATGTTCTTAGGTTTGTGTTTTCAAATGGCTACAGCCAAACCACCCAGCTTGTGTTGTCTGCAGTTTAAAGTGTGATTTTAAGGATTATACAAATACGTTTGATGTTGCTCTTTGCAGGGAGAAAGATGCACTTTGGCAGAAGACCGATGCCCTGGAGTTTGAGCAGAAACTGCGGGATGAGGAGACGGAGAGAGACGTGAACTACTGTCTGGGCTGTCACAGTCAGTTCAGCTGGTGGCTCCGCAAGTACAACTGCCGGTCAGATGGTCCTCTGTATAATAAACACATACACGTGTCACTGTGACAACCAATAAAACTACTGTCAGTGATACTACTTTGAAACTTGTAGTGTAGTGAGTTTTTTTTGATTGCTAAAGCACATTTTCTGAAACACTGCTGTCAAAAGAAACAAACAACAACAAAAAAACACTGATGTCAAAAGTAAATAAATTCATTAACTGGTGCATGACATTTCTCCATTGCTTAGGCCAAAACAGTCAACTGGAAACTGTTTCAGTGACGTTCTGTGATCTGTGATCTTTTGCTTCTGTGTTTCACTACTCATTTCAACTTACCAGATTTAACCCAAGAGTGAAATTCTCCACACCCACATCCATCAGAGCTCCATATTCAGGAAATGTGGTGCCTTATATGAAAGCAACAGGAAATTCATATACTGTCTTTTTAGAAACTGGTTTGAAACATGTTCTAAAAAAACTTTACTTTCTTATATACTGATTAGTCTCTCTACCATAATATGTTTCAAAAATAATGAGCCATTTTATTCAGTCTATCCATCTCCATTACATAGTATTTTCTGTTTTTTTTTTTTTTTTTTTTTAGACTGTGTGGGCGTCCCTTCTGCTACTACTGCTGCAGCAACACAGTGAGCACCCAACAGGGCGGCAACAGAGAGCGCTGCTGCAGGGACTGTTATAACCAGCACAGTGCAGTAGTGGAGCGCCACCCAGAGGAGGAATTGAGTAACAGCACACCAGGGACACCTTTCGGCCGTTTGCTGCAGGCTGGGAGAGCTGTGACCAGTGTCTCAGGTAACAAAGCAAAAACACAAACGCAAAACAAATCTGTCTAATAATGAGGTATTTGCATGTTTAGATTTAGAACACACTAGTGCGTTGATGATGGGATGCACTATACCATAAGATTATGAATGAAAATGCAATAATAAAAAAGAAGATATTATTTATTTTCTAGGAGCAGATGAAGGTGACAAACCGGACGATGGTGTTTTTGACATCATCACAGAGGAAGAAGTGAGTGGGGTCAGCGACTCCCTGTCGTTTTCCACCGCTTGCTCTCCTGGTCATGGACAGCAGGGGGCAGCACAACTGTAAGTATCTCACATGCAGTCACTGACGGGGGAATTGAGACTGTGCCACACGGAGTCAGTGATAGAGATCATAAACTACAACATGAGAGATTAATGCCTAAACAGATACAACAGTTTATCGGATACAACAGATCCATGAACAGATCTGATTTAACAGATGCCTCATTCACAACATGCCAACTTCAGAACAATCTGTTTAGTCTATTCCAGTTTTAATTTTGCAGGCAGTCACAGTCAGAAAACCAGAAATATTTGCAGAAGTGAGAAGAAATTCTGAAGTGTTATCTTTTAAAATTAATTTTAATTAACTGAAGTTTTCTTCATGTATTGCCTATAGAAATTTACTTGGTACTCAAACACATACACATATTTTCATGGCATTCACTGTACAGTCATGTCAGACAGATTTCCTTTGTCATGGGATGGAGAGCATAATTCTCTTCCTAATTTTGAAATAGTCTACTCTCATACGTAAATGGGGAAGTGAAAACAATTCTCCACAAACTCATATACAGTAAATTATGTATAAATGTACAATATCTGTCACTTTTTGTAGAAACAGCAGTGCCAGTGCGGGAGACATCACATCAGAGGATACTGAGGACCTCAGAGCCGCGGTGCAGGATGCAGAGATTTGCCTGCTGAAATCTGGAGAACTGACGTGAGTTTCTCACATGCAGTGAAACTTCCACTGGAAAACTCTGAATGCAGCAGTGTTGCGTTCACACATGGATGCAGTCACGAGGTTACACCTAAAACATTCAGAGGAAGTTTCCTAAGAATTCCTCTGGAGAAAACTTAACTCTAAATCCAAAAATCGGAAGTGAAACATGAAACTAATCTGTGTGTTGCATGAACAGTTTCCCTAAGTGGTGCGTGGTTGGTATTGTGGGATCACTGTTTCATAGACACTTAGAACAGGTTTGCTATTATGTTTTAATAGTCTAAACTAAATTCATTCCTTGGAAATAATATTGCTATCAACAGTTATTTTGAACCCACCGTGATGCCTTCAGATGTCTGGTTTTATCCAACACACAGTCCAGAATCCAAAGATATACATTTTACTTTAAGGTAAGACAAACAGTTGCGGGAAATCCTCAAATTTGACAAGCTGGAACAATCAAATGTTTGGCAATTCTGCTTGGAAAATTACTTAATCTACTGTCAATTACCAATCGATTAATTGACTCATCGGCCAAATTAAATTCCATAGAAATTAAGCAACTTAATTCCTTCAATAGTCTTTATAATGCCAACATGTTTTAAGAAATGTCTCTTTCCTTGCTGCCCTGAACCTTCTGTACATTCAGCCAATCAACCAAAAGACAATATTTAGTCATTTATGTTTTGAGAAAAAATTACAAAAAAAAAAATCAGTGGTTCCAGCTTCTCAGATGATTATTGAAATGAAGGATAAATCCCCTTGAGATACATAAACATCGAAATTAACACATATTTAAACTAAAATAAATACATAATTAATAGTGATGATAATAAAATAAATCAACAATCAGCTTTACTTTAACAAGAACAAAGATACCAGGGCTCTCCCATAATCCTAAAGAAGACACATCACTTCTACAAGTGTCAGAAACAATGTAAATGAACACTGCCAAACAAAACACTGTCGTATGGATAAACCAAGCAGTTTAAAAATATCAACCTGATTTCTGGAAAACTCTTTTTCTGACCAAAGAATTAAACAAGTGTCAGCTGCAGCTCTCCAGCACTGAACTGTTTTGTGTCCTGGTTTTTGCCCTGTGCTGCAGCCTTTCTGTCCACTTCACAATCGATGACATCTCAGGGTTTGGGGACAGCTCCCGAGAGCTCTTCATTAAGTCCAGTTGTTACAGCGCCATCCCCATCACCATGAGCAATCCTGGTACCACTGTTACCTGGACTTTCACCTCTGAACCCAAGAGCATCGCCTTCAGTGTGGTTTACAGGGAGAGTACAGAGACGCCGCTGGAGCAGGCCAAGGTGAGACAGGGATCTGAATAAAGGGAACTTGCATATACAATACCTTCTTTTAGGGATAGGCTTTGATTGCTGGTTCTATTTTGGATCTGGTTGAATTTAATATTTATCTACCATCCATTATATTAAAGTAAGTTATACTGTAACAGTAAATGTCATCCAGAGTTTCTGTCCTCTCTAGGTTTTGATCCCACTGACTCGCTGTAATTCCCACAAAGAGACAATCCAGGGGGAACTGAAAGTCAGGAACCCTGGAGAATACACACTCATCTTTGACAACTCCTTCTCCAGGTCATTCACTCTGTCCTGTAATTCAGCAGCTCCTTGACTCATGCGAGGACTTTGCGTGTTTGTTAAGATCCCTGTTCAGTTTTAAGCATAAACCCCTAATTTTGCATACAGATTAAAACTAGACAGGAAAGGAGACAAAGCAGAAATAAAGAAAATGTTTCTCTGTCTTTCCTATTTCAACAGGTTTATCTCAAAGAAAGTGCTGTATCATTTGAGTCTCGACAAGCCTGTGGCCTACGACGGGACTGACTTCCTCTGAGCATGGAATGTAAGCAGGTGTCAAACTGACTTTTGAAACATACATTCAGGGTGTTTAAGCTCACGTGCATGATTTCATTGCAACTGGGTCGGAGTCTACTGACGTTCACCAGCCTCACTTAAAGGTTCTGGCATTGGTTCTGCTGCTTGTTCATGATGTGTTGCACACAAGATGAATTCTGATCATGGGACAGCTGAACAAAGGGTGAAAGCAATGAAGTATAACAATGTTACGCTAGTGAATGTGAGCATGCATGTGAGCATGCACTACCTTTTCTAAAAGCTTGACGTTGTAGTTTACATGTAGCATTAAGGGCGTTGAACTTTAACGCTCGATAAACAGAGGTTCATCAAATATTTGAATGTGAAGAAGCTGTGTGTGCGCACACAGAATCCAGGTCTGTCAACATCTACAGATGTTGGTCATGTGGCCAAAATGAAGTTTTGTTCCCATTATTCGCCTCTCATGAATATTACTGTGGTTAAAATGGAAATGATGTGCTCTCTGCGCACTGACAACTGTCCCTCTAGGAGTGGGTGAAATCCTTGATGACGGTATGTGTAACTTTATGTTGTGATATCAATATTTATCATGATTCATTACATTACGTGGAAAGCAAAGTTGAGGAGTTTGTTGTTGTCTGTGTTGACAACCTGAGACTAAATCCCAACTCATGCTAAGATTTTAGTGCATAAAGTTTGCTTTAGTTGCCTAGTTTAGTCCATGTAGAAGATTATAACTAAAACCCTAATTTAACTTTGATATTAACTGAATTCGTTTTACTTTCTTATACATACCATTAACAAACAAGTTCATGTAACCGACTCTTTAAATGGGTGTTTACCAGTCTGTTATGTTTTGGTGGAGAAATTCCTCACACTCTCTAAACATGCACTCCAATCTGTTTTTAAAGTTCACGCTTTAAAAACTTTTGCGAAGCTGCAGTACCAGAACATAATTCGGTTTTAACTGTGTTCTCGAAACAGGCTTTAATTCAGCGCAGGGGTTCTGCTGATTGCAGATGAAGAAAGACAAGAATGTGGTTTCTATGCATCTAAACACTAAGAATGTGCACATGCCTCCCCAGCTGAACCCTTAAAGGGTTAAAAAAAAAAAAAAAAAAAAAAAAAAAAGGGAGCACATATCAAAACATAAGTTTCAGTGCTTTAAATATTTAGTTTTTACTTTGAGTTTAATATGAATCATCACTAATGTTTTGACAATTCTGCATTAAATGTATAGATGATATGATCATTTCCTGACATACATAATGGCTTTAGATGAAGAAATAACACAAACAAAACAATAATACTTTGTATTTATAGACTACTTTTGTAGATGGAAGGAGACGTTTATTTTTTAGTACAGTACTGTTGCTGTGTAATGTTCTGGATAAGTTTTGCAGTGTGTCACACAGAGAGAGTTTGAATCTCAGCATACAGCCTTCAAATACACATCCAAATATCTGTGTAATACTTGAAGTTGTCCAATATGGACTTATTTGAAGAGTTACAATTTGAAATTTACCCTTTCTCAATCAGTAATCCTCTTCTGAGTGTCTTAGAACTGATCCTTTGACTATGCTGACTTAAATATAATAAAACACTCTTTCATTATTTAACAGAGAATCTCCAAAGTGTCTTCCAACATTTTAAAACCATTTTATAACTTACATTTTGAACATGACTGACATGAGGACAAAATTTACTTTTATCAGAAATTCACTTTTTATACATGTCTAAGTAGTGATACATTGCCAAATATATATCGGGGGAATATATTTATAACATATCTGAAACATATTTTATTGTTCCTAAATGGGAGTTTCTGGTTAAAGACAATGCAACACGACTGCGGCATAATGCACTTTTGAAAAGGCTTTTTGTCAGTCTGCATCCCATGAGCCTTTGTGCCAGTTGATGAATGGTTTTCTTTTCCTTTGTGTCTAGTGAGTGTGTGATTTGTAGACGTTTACAGCTGGATTTGCCAGAGGGAAGCTTTAACTCTCTGACTTAACCTGTAAATGATTGTCGATAATGTTTTATTGAAATGTCATTTACAAATTAAAGATTTATAATAGAATGGGTTTAAAGGTACAGACAAATAAATAAGGATTGTGTGATAACTGCTTGTACGTGCTGCTCAGTTATTGCATATGAAACATAGTGTTTGGTACCTTTGTCCTCATCAGAGCATGCCGATACTAAAGAACACACAGACATTGTGGCTCTCGGTAGTTCAGCGTTGGTTGGCTGATCCATCAGGTTGGTTCACACTGAAATGTCTCAGCAACTATTGGGTGGATTGCCATGACATTTTGCACAAACTTTCGTGGTCCCCAGAGGATGAACCCTACTGATCACCTGCCTTTCCTATCACCCACATTCGACTTTTCATTGTGAATGAGTTAGCATGCTGGTTTTAGCATTTAGGTCACAGTATAGCCTCACAGAGCTGCTAGCATGGTTGTACATGTCCCGTTTCCATACTACATGTACAGTAAATTGCTTGCTTGCATTTGTTTTTCAGAACATTTATGAGTGTTTTGTGCGTGTGTGTGTGTGTGTGCCCAAGGTATTGTTCTTGCAAGGTGTCCGTCTTAGAGATAGTGTTTATGTCGCAGAGGCCATTCTGTTTCTCAAGGTTAATGATCTCATTGTAAATCATGTCACATCCGCCTCTCCTCCTCCTCCACTCCCCTCTCTCCTTCTTTTCTCTCCTCCTGCATGCCACCCTCACTGCATCTGTGATTTGCGCTCTGGCCGAGCACATGTATGAACTGTGTGTGTGTGTGTGTGCGTGCGCGGCTGAATGCTAATGCAGCACTGAATTCGCATGTATAAGTATGCAGAAGTAACAGCTCTCTTGCACATGCATATATAAAATGTGTATAATTTTCAACATCATTTCCACATGACGCTCTTCATATGTGCAGAAATTCCTTCACGTGTGCACACAAACACGCTTTTAATATAGTGAACAACGTGCCTTTTTTCTTCCTTGGTTCTGGATATTGTTTAACTGACAGTTGCACAGGAATTTGTGGTTCTTGCTATACAGCTCGTCAGTGTTTGACTTCCTTTCTCCTAAAAGTAAAAAGGGAAGCACTTTTACGATCTGAGCCTTGCAGCTTGTCAGTCTCCCACTGTTTAAACAAAGGATGTAAGACATTTCGCAATGTGTTTCCACAGAGAATCGATGAGCGCACAGTGTCAACCACGTCACATTTGTCTGTTACCTGAAATGTGTCATAAATCGTTTGTCTAAAGTGCTCTTGTGTGAAGCGATGTGCTCTTCACAGCTCTTCACAGTTTAACCCCCGCTAGCAGATAAGAATGTGTCAGCATTTGAAGGAGACATAATGAAATAATTACACTCTGTAAAAGACAGGATATCAAGAAACAGACATGAGCAAGAGAAGTAGGTTTCAAACTCAAACTAACTTGAGATGTTGCATTAACTTTATGCATTAGTGTAAATCAAATCTAATACATATGCTTTACACTGGATACATCTTCATTTTTTAACTCTTTTCACTTACAGGTATCTAACCCTGTTCCTTATTGTGTGTAGAAGAAAACAAAGCAAAATAATGTGGGTTTATGCATTTCTGTGCAGCTCCTCTGTATAACCTTTAGAACAGGAAGCTTAAGCATCTCCAGTTCACAGCAGATGAAGTCTCAGGCAGCCCATTGTCTACAGTAACCCTCCCAGTTTGAGAGCTCTCATCCTCTATTTAAGCTTTCCCCTCAGACACCTTAACATAATCTGTACCTGTGTGACACTGCATTATCATAACTGAATAAAGATGGGTCAGAGTGAGTTGGCAGCCTCTCTGTGTGCAGGGGGCGCAGCACTGATATGAACTCACCTCTGTGTCCCTGCAGTGTATGCATGTCTGTGTCTGTGTTTGTGAGTTTACCCACACGGACATGCTGGTGTGCGTTTGTGAGTGTACCTCCATCTGTCCTTTCACTGTGTGTATGTGTGTAAGCATTTCCTCTCTTCACAATTTCTCTCCTCAGGCTCTGTGGCCCCCGGAGCGTTAATGGCAGGTCGTTTTGGCCCCTCTCAGACAGTTTGCTCCTGTCAAACACTGTTTCACCCTGACGGTTACAGCTCCTGCTGCACTGGGACCCTCCATCACAAGCCACAGGCCTGTCAGAGAATTTCCCCACACAGCAGCAGATCTTGTTTCCTCCACTGGACTCCCCTTCCTTTATTTATTTGTTACTTTTATACTCTCTCTATTTTATTCCTGAGTTCTGATTATTACATGCTTGTACTGTACTTGGAACATAAGCACTTGCATGCAGACCTGACTCTCTTTCTCCTTGTTTGACATCTTTCAGTCAACCTAAAGGTCAGCTTTGATTATGAAGGAGGGAAGTGGAAGAAGTACCAGTACAGCAATTCAGAGCAAAAATTCTCTATGAAGTATGTAAAAGTCCTGCATCATGTCTGTGTTATATATGTAAATGGACATAAGTGTTATTAACAAAATGTGGTTGAAGGAAAAGTTCATTTTAGGGAAATGCACTTATTTCTCATCTGTGACAGACAGATGAGAAGATTGAAACTATTCTAGTACTCTGCGCTAAATAAAAAGCTACCAGTTAGCTTAGTTTGACATAAAGGCAGAAAACAGGTAGAAACACCTGTCCTAAGGTAACAATATCTGCCTACAAGCTATACCAGCCACTATTTAATGCATTACATCTCCTTTGCTTAAAAGGGAAAAAGAGTACAACCCTTCTCTGTGAAATGTAGTGGTGAAGAAATGTAAAATAGGATAAAACTCTCAACAAAAGTACAAGTAACTCAAAATTGTAGAGAACCTGAGTGAATGTACTGTTATTTTCCACCATTCATGAGTGATATGAGTCATGATGATGGTGACCTCATCGCTCTGCATTTATCTGCACTGGTCCCTGGCCGAAGCATCCTTGCTGCAGTTTTTTTCGGAGCAGTGCGACCAGTTTGTAATACATCTAAATTTTTATTTCATTGTCACAGGTATCAGATGAAGCAGTGATGTTTTTACTCCCCTCTGGCTCTTTATGATCCATCGTGTCTGGAGTTTTGTTTCTCTCGTTACAACCCTGCAGCATCTCAGCCAGGATTGTCAGAGTTGTTATGATGAATGTGTAAGAGTTACAGATATAGTTCCAGCAGAGTGCTCATTAACTGAAACAGATTCGTGAAGAGCAGCTATATATATATATAGATAGATAGATAGATAGATATAGACAGATATAGACAGATATTTCTTTTTTCCAATCATACATTGATCCACCCACAAATCCCCACGATCTTCAATCACATATAGATGGGAAAGAGCAAGAAAGGAAAAGAGGGCGGGGGGGCATAGTTGTTCATTACAGCCTTTCTTCTCTCTGGAGGTAGATAGTGAAATGGTAGCTTGATGGCCACTGTTTCCATGGCAACTCTGTTAGAGCAACCTCTGCCCACAACATTTCAAAAGATCAGAGATGTTATTTTTAAAGTAACATAAGACAAGATGGTGTCTAAAGCTTGAGGGGGGGGGGGGGGGGTATCAGGAATTCTCATACAAAAGCACATAGAAAGAGGATGTAAGTCCAGCGCTGAGGCCACTGCATGTGGGACTGGGACTGTCACTGTATAACAAGCTGTGGAGAAGCTTGGTGTTCACCATCTGCGATGACATTACAGGGAGTCTTACTTTCTGAATTGTGAGTGTTTTAACTGCTTTGTTAAAGTTTTCTCAGCTTAAACAGATAATACTGCACACTTACTCTTTCTTAGCAGCTTTTCTTAAGACTACTGGCATCATATCACATATACCAGAAAACTTGACATTTGGCGGCCTCAAGTGACACAAAGTGATAACTGTGTTTTGAACTCATTAGAGCTAAATTTGTTCTTTATCAGTGGCTGTCAAGGTGAAGACATAGAAAGTGTGAAAATACTGTGTGTAAATGCTGAGTGTTGAGGCATTTTCAGCAATCCTTTATCTTTATGAAGAAAATGTTTATTGCTGTTTCAGCAGATAATTCTGTGCTTTACTTTAATGGTTCAATTTATCACCAGCTGATGTCTTGCAGGTGTCCAAGCAGAACAAAAGAAGTTAATTTTCAAGCACAACAGAATCTATGTAGCTTCCAAGCTGCGATGTGATGAGGTATGTGTATTTTAACTTATCCTTGAATTAATAATCAAAATTCTCTAATTGAAAATACATCAGCTATAATTCTGAATACTGGTAAATACTGTTTAACGGAGCCTGTTTCCCCTAGCCCATTGCTTCCATTATTATCATACATCATTATCATACTTCAAACACATCATACTTCAAATAGAAGACTGCACAAAAATGATCACAGGCTGTAGATGAAGTTAATCCAACAAAAACACCCAACTCTTTTTTTTTGGAAAGAACCATATAATTTGGTATTAATTGTAGGTAAAATAGAGAGTGATCACTTCGTAAACTTCCAGTTATTTCTAAATGAAAAGCTTGGACCACCCATACCTTAACTCAGAGGTGAGCTACACATGCAAAATACAAAATGTGTCAACAAACCAACAAACAATTCAGCATAACTGAAAATATGCAGATATTTACATAAATACTCTTACTAAGCCAAAATAACACATGCAGATTCAGTATTTTTAACCAATCTGTAATAATAATAAAAGAAATTAGACGAAAACCAAAACAAAAGATAGGTATACATGTTTTATTGTTGTTTTAACAAACAATGATGATGTTAATAAGTTCATTCTTGACCTTGAAGACAGCAGTTCAGAAAACACATTCAACATGAGGTCCATCTCCTGGATTCTGACATATTGTCTTTTGCAAATCCTTCACACTGCAGTGCCATTTTCATGCTTTTTTTTTTACTTATTATTTTTATACATTTTATATCTTATACACATTTTATTCACTTGTGCATGTGACACATAAACCTTTGAATCCTTGAATTCAGTAACTGTTCTGAAGCTTTTGATCATATCCCATAATTTTCCTCACCAGATGGAAGCCCAGATGTCATCAAATTGCAGATGCTCAAATTTACATTTTTTTCTGAGCACTTCTCATCTGTGTTGACTTAGAAGTTGATGAAGTTCATTCTTGAGATTGGAAACGGAGTCAAGGATGAAAAATTTAATCTAAATGATTAACTTTTTGTTGTTGTCACTTAATAGTTTGTGCATCAAATGATCTGTTATTGTTATTTGCGATCCTGCTTTTTGAATTTAGTGCTGCGGCTGCCCTTGTGCTTTCATTTTGCTCACAGATTGTGCCTTTAAAAGAGAAGGGAGAAGTTTCACTGTACGTCTCCTCTTTGCCTCTCCGTCTGCAGCCTCCCTCTCTCTTGGTGTATGCAGCAATTCCAATGTAGCGCTGCAGGCTTCTCAATGGACACACTTGTCAGCATGTGTTTCCATGGAGACGCAATTTGTTCACGCGCCCCTGCAGCTTGTGTCATTGACTTCAATTAGTGCAGGAGGCCGTCTTGTCTAAGCACATACTTACACAGAGAGCCAGCCTCAAAGGGTTGGAGAAAATTGGCATAGGAGATCTGAGAGTGTGGGCTACATCGGAGAGGACTTCAGGGCTGCAGGAAAACTATATGGAGTAATGGCATTCATTTAGATGCCGGGAGATTGTCAATACAAAACGAGTGGCATTTGAATTTAAAGTGAGACCTTTTTGTGACATCAATAATACAGATGGCAAACATTTAACAATAAAGTGAAACTGTCCAGGCAGTCACATTTCCTTTAGATCATTAATTCCAGAAAGAAGCACTGTAGATTCTTTTTGCCACAGCTGATAATGTTAAGTGAGCTTCTGTCTGCTGCCAAGTAAAGAAATTAGGCTTCTTTTAAGTCGAGGTTTACAAAAATTATACTTAAATACGTATATATCTTTAACTTTTTTTGCCCAGCCTAATGGTGTTTTTCCTGCATCACTTAAATTTGCTTTCGTCAAATAACTGCTTAAGATGTGGTCTAAATCTGGAATCTTTTCTTTTCTTTCTTTCTCTTTTTGTTTTTTACTTGTCATAAATGAAGATTTTGATTCACACCTGATTATGGCAATGAATAAAAAGTCAGACAATTTCCAAAGCCAGGGTTCATAGCAATCCATCTAATAGTTGTCATTTAACTCAAAACCAAAGATGTCAACCTCATGGTGGCACTACTAGTGGGAAAGGAAAGGGATCACCAAAGTCAGTAGGATGCATCCTCTGGGGACCACAAGCATCTGTACCAAATTTCAAGAGCAATCCATCCAACCAACCTGCAACTTTAGGATGAGTGTGGTCTAGCTTGTGAAAAAAAAAATTTGAGAGCCAGTGTGTCTGTTTCCAGGCTTCATTTCTTAGAAGTTGACTTCAATTTCCATGGAGACAGACAAAAACATTACTGGCAAAGTGGTAGGATGTGCCTTTAAAGTGATTCAACCTTGACTATCCCAACTCATTACGAGCACACTCCCAGGCTGCATCTGTAATTACCGTGAACAGGTGCATCACTCAGCCGCATCGCTGTGGAGTTAGAGATTTAATTTAGTGATGCTGCCCGGGATATTAACCCCGCTAATTACAACAGCGAGCTCCACGTTCAACCACGGGGATGAAACGTTGTGGACCTCAGGGCGAGGAAAAGCACACAATTACTTTCGCTTTTATTCTGAGGGGAGTACAGGTGGGGAGGACGTGTTGTTTACACAGAGGAGGCTTCCAAATTGAGCTCTTGTGTGCAAATTGTGCAATCACCGGGGATGATGGGTTTTTTGTGAGGATGGATACATGGGAACAGGAGGTTTTGGAGTTTAAATGGAAAATTCAGTCACATGTAACATATGATTAGTCAGCTGGAGTTTTGTAAAGTCACATTTTTGCAGCATAAGATACTGGTATTTGGATTCACTGCTCCCTTGTATAACATGGGCCTATGGATACAGTAACAAAATATGCCTTTTTCCCTGATGATGAGCTCAGACATGTCAACTAAACAAAATGAACTCTGCTCATGTTCAAGTTGCAGTTCAAACAATGAACAATGAAGGTCTATGGCGCTAAGGGTAACTGTAAAGTCAAGTGATTTTTTGGGAGATTTTATTTTCTTTTTACCTATAACAATGCAATATTTTTTCATGATGACGAAAAGAGATACTGATTTTGTAAACTTGGATCATGCTGACTACTCACATACTAAACTTTTAATATAGCCAGTTACTTGGAGAAGATAACTGGCTATATTGAGGATAAACTTTAAGTTTGTACCATTTCATTTCTTTGTTTTGCTACTCAGTGTACAGTTTAGAAGATAAGATAAATAACAAAAGATGAAAACAAAATGTAAAAATTCACAAGGAATTGAAACTGTTAGAAATAAAATGACAAAGAGCTGAATGGTTAGCAAGAAGAGCAGTGTGGCACATATTATCCTTTATTTTTTGGACTGAACTGATTGGGAAGAGAGCTGTATTTATTCATTATAAAAGTCAAATTTCATTCATAGAAAATCTAAAGTAAAAGCTGCCAGGGCAGCCACACTGACTGTTTTCCAAGTGCAGACAATGATTGCTCAGCACCAAATGCCAAATTCATTAAAAAAAAAAAAGTCTTTACAGTTTTTATAATTACCCAAAGAACCTTTAAAGAATCTTTTGAAGTATTTTTGTGTTTTTTGAAACAGAATATATGCTATCTTTTGCTCTGGTGTTTCCTTTTCTCTCACACACAGTTGCAGTGAACAGAACACAGTGGCATTTTTCATTTCATGTGCATCTGCGTCAGAATTTTTTTTTTCTTTTTTTTTTTCATTGGAGAACAGAATAGGGTGATAGCTAGCCTGTGATCTTTTATTCATCCATTCGTCCTCTTCTCCTCTCTCCTCGCCTCCGCACCAGGGAGCTCAGCATCTGACAGCCCTCACCGAAAACCACCAGCTGGAGTGACAACAAGAAGAGAGGAGGAGGTAGGAAAGAAAAGGAGAGAAGAGGAAGTCTCTCTCTCTGTCTGTCTGTCTCTCTCTGTGTGTGTGTGTGTGTGTGTGTGTGTGTGTGTGTGTGTGTGTGTGTGTGTGTGTGTGTGTGTGTGTGCCTGTTATGGACAAGAGGGCAGTCAGGGGCACAATGTGCTGACAGCAGCCCGGCCCTCAGAGCAGAGCAGATGGTTAGGACAGGACTGGCTGTGGCTCCAAATCAAAACTTCACTACTTAAAAGTCACAAGCTTTAGATAAAAAAAAAGGTTTCAGTTAACTTTGTCCTATTTTATTTTTGACCCTGTTTTTGAAATTCCCCCATGGAGAATCTGACCACAGCCCAATTTTTTTGAATCAACTTATAAAAAAACTTACAAGGCTTATATATACATTTAATAAAAAAAATAAAAAAAAGTCAGAGCCTTATTAGGATCTAATATCTACCCTTTGTGTTCAGTGCTAATTGGCAAATGTTAGCATTCCAACATGTTAAACTAAGGATGGTGAGCATTGCGAACACTGTTCTTGCTAAGCATCAGCTAGTTAGCACTGTGAGTATATTAGCATGCTGGCGTTAGCATTTAGCTCAAGTGCAATAGAGCTGCTGCAGACTCTTTAGTAATGTTTATACAGTAAACAAATGTCATAAAGGTAGATTCTGTTATTGTCTGACTTTAGTCCAAATGTAGTGACATGCTTTTTGGCTTTGTAGGGCACAATTGTATCTTGATGTGTCTCGAGGGCAACAAAAAAAGTTATATTAACACATGCTGATAGCAGCTCAGTGTTAAACAGATAAGTTAATTGCACTAAAAGCCATTTTTATTGTATCTCATTGTTAATTTAGTGACAATCTCCTATTTGAGTTCTTTTTTTTTTTTTTTAAACATTCATAGCCAAAACATCTTGCTGTGCTCTAGCAACAAAGGTGATATTATTGTATGTCAGTGTTTACGTCCAAAACAAGGGTACAGGATGTCAAAGCAGCCACAGACAAGGCTGAAAAAAGCAGTCCTTCCTGTTGTGGACTGAGAACTTGCTATCCATTTCAATTTACTACCACGCTCATCTCTAACTTGCTAAAGCTGAAACTTCCTGTCAGCCACAGACTTCTCACTCTCTCCCTGTGACTATCTGTCTGTCCACCTGTTTTCATGTCTCTGACTTTGTATGCACCTCTTCTCCTCTTTCTCTTTTTCTTCAACATCTCTGCATCCATCGTTCCTGCACTGAACTTCACAGATCAGCCCGTACCAGCCTGACAGGTTCTTCAGGTACCCTGTGTCATCTGACATCTGTCTCACTGAAATGATGAAAGTCAGTCACCTCAGATATTTCTGTCCCTCAAAGTGCACACATACACTCACACAGACGCATACACACCCACAGACACACACAGGCATGCACACACATGCTTAGAGCTCCAGGTTGCCATGGCAATCTGATGATAAGGAGTTATGATTGAATGGCTTAGGTTTGAATGCCACACTGTGCTACATAACCATGATTTTGACTTTCACATCACAGACAGTTATTATTATTTTTGGTAAGCGCTGAGCCAGTTAAAATTTACAGCAATGTGTGGTGTCATGCAGGGTGACATTTCTCTGTTTGTGTGGGCGTTGCGGAAAGTATCAGTCTACACTTTCAAAGGTTGTGATGTGCTTCTCTACCATTAACATAGTGCACTGGTAAGACACATTGGGGTTTTTTTTTTCATTATTTTTACTCAAATTAGTTTGTGAAAAACATTTAAAAGTAAGTGTGAGTAAGTGTTTGTGAATTAACGGCTTTGTTCAGGGGCATTGTGCCGAGCTCCAGAAATCACACACTGTGAAAATGTAATTGAAAACTTTCACTGTTGAAGCAGAGCTGAGTAAATAGATGAAGGTTTGCACTAGATTACTGACACAACAAACATAGAACAGAGCTGTTGTTAAAATAAGCTGGACCCCAATTTCATTCATACAAATTCTAAGTCTTGGTAAAAACCCATAAGGCTTTGTAACTGTTTTTGTAAAGTCTTTTAATTATTTAACACATTGTACAGTGTGATAAACTGCACTACTGTACTGTTTTTGATACCATCTCTCGGTAAATTTAACTGCAGTTATCTAAGCCGACATTCATTCACCAAGTGCTTATCAAAGAGTGTGTCCTCACACACCCGTGGAAAACTGCCCTCGTATACAAAGCCTTCATGGTGTTTACTCTTAAATATTGGCAGATTTGCAAAAGATCAGGTCAAAACACAAAATATTTTGTACTGACACTGTAAAGTTACAGAACAGCAATTCATTATGTTTTTATGTTAAATAACAGAGATGGGCAGTTACATAAAATCTATAGGTCCCTGCAGGGAATAATACTACTTCTTAACATGGGTCAAATCTTTCCATTTTTATTGGAATATTTCAAAATGTATACATTTCCATACTGTTCAGCATTTCCTTACAATTGGATTTATTGTGCAGAACAACCTGTAAATTCCTAGAAATCTGTGTCAGTGATGCACCAAGTTAGTCACAAAGCCAAACCACAGCAAATACAAAACCTTCTCTTATTGTTTGAAAGTAAAGTGCATTGTTGCATTTATTCAAGTATAAATCTAAATATGAGTAGAAAAAAATGCCCTCTTTTACTGCAAATTGATGAAAAGTGATGTCACATCAACTATTTTCTCCACTTACATCCATATGCACTTAGTTTTACTTACTGCAAAGACATCCTGTGACCTCAGCTGATTAAATCATACTTTCCCAAGTGCTCTGTCTGTTACTGAAATAGAAGCATCACAGTGTGAGCACCACATGGGTTCATTAGGCCCAAGTTTAAGATTTAATGAAGTACTTGTATGCTGTGACAGACCATGTAAAGTCAACTGGGAACCACAGAGAGGTTTATAAGGTCTCAGACACCTGAACATTTACACCTCTGTTCAGACTACACTCACGCAACACACCAAAATTTAAAATGAACTGAAGCACCTGGGTTGTGTTGACAATTGGACAAACTCACACAGACACACTTCTGTTTAAGATAACAGGCTCACTGCATGGGTGAGTGTGCTGCGTGTAAATAGAGGAAATGTTATGTGATCAAAAAATATAACGTGACAATGGCCCTGCCCTGGGAGCTGCTAAAATATGTATTTACAGGTGAAAGTACAGTCACTGATTTAATTAGTTGGTGCCTGGAGATCTAACCTAAAGTCACCTTTAATATTACATGGTGTAAACTGAATAATGAATGTCTGTGTGCGTTGTGACACTGTGTATACCGGGGTGATGAAAACACAAACAACTTTCATGTGTATGTTTTGCCTCAGGTGGAAGTAAAGCACAAACCACAATGCATGAAAGCAGAAAAACAAAATATCAACTACTTTGACAAAGTGAGGTTCAAATCCTGTGAAGATACTGATAAAACTATGAACTATGTGCACTTACAATTTGTAAGTACTTATAATTTGTAACTACAAGTTCCCTCTTTTTGATGGTTTCTTGTGTGGACACTTTTGTTTAATTTGACAAATCTGGTCACATTCATTCACCTTGGTGACATTTTAAGTGATTCAGTACGTCTGTGCTGGCATTGTTAAACATACAATATGTGTCTGTGTCTGCACACTTGTTAGGTACAGCATGACAATTGTCTGTTTAAAGTGGTGAATCTTTTGTGTCACACATTTATGTCCCTAATACTTAATTTTTGTAGTCCAAGCATGCCTTAGGGCTACAATGCCCTTGTGTATGATCGTGTGTCAGGTGGAAGGGATTCACAGATGTTTTACATTTGGGATACTTACAGGTATGTCTTTATATAAACCCACGTGTCCTTTTGTTCCGTTTTCCCTTGTGTGCCTGACAAAGGTCTGACTGAAAGCTGCGCATGACTGTTTCACACAAAACGTTTTTCTTTAATATATATATCTATATATATCTATATATGTCTATACATGTGATTGTCCATCAAGCATCTAGCATTACATGCAGTGTCCTTCTCATAGAAGTATCCTCCATTTAAATAAAAAAAGCTCTATGAATAAGTAACATTACTGATTCGCAGTGGTTAGAATATACTACACAGAAATGTTCAACTGATATTTGCAAATTCTTGTTTACACAAATATGCAAATATCAAGTAGAAAAATGGCCAATCAGACTCTAGTGCAAGTCGTAAAGCACCTACACACCCACAGTCCACCCACACAAGTCTTTTCACTCATGTTGCCTGATCAGTCCTTCTCTCAGGACTATGTGCTTAACTGACACATCCTTCACTTCCCTGTTACGGTACGTTCACATTTAACTGTCTTACAAATATTCCCTTAGGCTTCCATTCACTTCTACTGAAGCTCACAAGATATACGAATTGAAGTGTAACTCTCACTGTTTTAGTGTTGAACTGTTTTTAATGTCTAGCTCCATGGTTGACCAACAAAAACAGTGTTGTTACAGTTTGAAATCACTTTGATCAATATTTGGACCATTAGAATAATATCACATCCTCTTTTGGGGCTGATAGCAAGAAACATTTGTTCAGTGGAAGGTTAATGTAGTCGCACTTTTAGCTTTGGGTGTGCCAAAACCTGACAGACACAGTCCTGCTCTGTCCAACTTGGGCATGGTTTCCACCTCATTTCAGTTCAGCATAAAAAATGACACCTGAAGCTTAGCTGACCAAATGAGTTTTTAAATGAGGTTTAAGATCATAAATTTCAGTGTACAGACAGATTTCTCAGATAATTTTATTAATTTATAACATTTAAAATATTTTACCATGTATACACTTTTATCATGAGACTGCCATAGTTTTAATATAAAGTAATACCATATATTTGACTCATTATTCATTCTGTAGTGGATAGAAAGGAAACCCCAAAGCAAATGCACTGTGATGTGCATCTGACTGAAATAGTTCAGATGCAAGTAGATATATTCTGTTAACATTAGTTTTTTTAGATTAAAAACTCAGTGACAGAACAACGGCACCAGAGTTTTCCAAAGCATCTCCACTATCTGCAAATGTCTAATAGCGATTCAACGTCCCTCCTGCAGCCTCATATCCTGCCAACACTCCGTTTAACCAGGTCTTCCCACCCTTGCCCCTATGTAGCAAGCTGCATACACTGCCAAACACTGTGAAGCCATTGTTATTAATACACAAAGTTCAGCAGCGCTAAGTAATTCCCAGCATCCCTCCACCTAAATTCTGCCTAAATTCTGCCTGAGCATAGATCTAATCCACCACACAGCTGTGTGGATAAGCAGGTGCCAGTGCAATACTGGGCTTAACCAGGATGTGAGTTTTGGAATGATTTGTGTGTACATATAAACACAGTGTGATCATATGCTGCTGACAGTGTGGAAAAGATGGGAAGACTTTTTAATATGTTTTTTAATAGGACTTATTCAAGTTTTCACTGCCCTTGAAAATTTATTTTTGCTGTCTTGAATCGCCTCGTGACACTGTGAAAATGCTGTTTTATTCACTCAGCATTTTCCTTCTACTCCTGATCTTAGCACCGTACTGTACATTCCTCATACTGTACATAAATGTACAGTATTAGCCAGAACCCCTTTGATCGATTTACTTGTTCTCTGCTTTGTGTCAACTCACCAGACTCAGCATCCGTCGCAGCCTGCCAACATTTCATGCTCATTCGCATCACTAAGCTTTAGACTTGCACGGCATGTCTTTTCTTCAGTTATCCAAACCAAACATCTGTGTGTGTGTGTGTGTGTGTGTGTGTGTGTGTGTGCGCTGTCTTATGGTCTGATGACTTCTTTGGTACATCTCTTTGTAGAGAAAAAAAAAATCCTTGCATGCTTAATAGTCTCTTCACACGCAGGCTAATATCAAATCTGTAGAACATAGATTCTTCCACATGCAGTACACCACTGAGAAACTGCTGTTAGAACACTATATTGCAGGTATCTGGTAAAAGTATTAATGTGTGTTTATTTGTAAACTGGCCAACATTTTTTTTATGTGTGTGCTTGAATGGCTTTCTACCATGTATGATGATTGTAAGTCAGCAATTTTAACCTGAAGCCTGATATTATACTCGCATGTGATATATGCTTTGAAGTCTCTGTCTATTTAGTCAACAGTAAATTTAGTCTTTGCTAGTGTTGATCTACAAGCGTTAGTGATCTTGTCCCTTAGGAGTTGCCCATGTACTTTTTCAGTTCATACTGACTAGAGTGTTTTACAAATCCCATCCAGAAACAGGTTACTCACACGCAAGTGAGTAACAGCTACATTAATGTGCCTTTGTGTTTGAGCCTGTCAGTTTAGAGTTGTAAAGCTCAGATTTGGGAATACTTCAAACGAAATCAGCACATTTTGTCCTCTTCTCCTGAGCTGCACACTGATTTTAAGTGTTTGCATGGTTCACCGTAACACAATTTCCCCAACAACCTAAGTTTATTTGGTGTGATTAATGTCAAGAAGGATGTATCAAAGCACCCAGAAAACGAGTAGTGACATAAAATCAAATAAATTAAATAAGAGAGGGATTTTGGCGGGTTTTACGTGTTGATGAAATTACTGAATCCATAAATTCGAATGTTGTTTTTGTAACCCAAGAACAATTTTTATGTCACCAACTCTTTAACCATTCTGCATGTGCAAAATTAAAGAGATCAGACTAATGTGTGTTCTACATCCCACAATAATTTTAGATTTATGAGTAATTCAGGCCTGTAAACTGGATTATGCTTGCTCCAATTTTTACCTTAATTCGACTAACACAACCCAGTTAGGTGAAGGTGCTTGCAATAATTTGCGTATTGCCTTAATCTGGTTTTAATCACATTATTAGCATGCATGTAAACAGTTGTGCAGAGTTCACTTATTAAAGGAGCATTCCACTGATTTTGCACACGAAGATCAGTTTGCCCATCATAAGGAGAAATGCTCTGTGTCTGTGTAAAATCCAAAGGTTGGGGGGTGGGGGTCCCTGATGACGTCATCATGGTTCCATCACCAGCAGTTGGTTTCCGCGGAACATTCTGTTGCTATAGTAACCCCTAATGGTAGAGTTCCATAGCGGTTACATTCTGACTGACATTCTTATGTCCACTGTTTTGTCTGTGAACGAGCAAATATTGACAGGCATCAGTTTTGTACTTCTCCCCAAGTTGGAGCATTGTCTGTACGTATTCCGTTAATTGTCATTGGTTGTTTTTTGTTCGTTGATTTGCAGCTGGGTAATTTAGTCTTTCTGCCATCAGTTTCTGCGAACTAAGCTAGCCTTTAGCAGTCTGAAGTGAATGCGTTGCTAATTGCCTCACATCATTCACACAAATTTTAACGGCTGGGTATGGCTGGATAATCCTTTTGAGGGGACCTTTTGCAAAAATTTGCTGTGGTCCCCCACTAACCAGCCCATCTTCACTTCTGGACTGTTGTGTTTATTTGCCTTAAACAGCAAATGTATGTTGCTGGAAGCTAACTATCAATGACTCACCGTGACCATGTCTGTGGGAGAGTGTTTGTGTTCATCTCAGGCTCAGACTGAACTCTCTAGAAACTCTGTTCAATTCTATTCTTTCTCTCCAGTTTTTCTCTTTTTTCCTCTTGTTTCTGTACATTTATGAAGCAAATGTCGTATTTGTATCATTAAATTTGTTGTTTAATGTGAAGGCAGAGAAAAGTTATTGAGTTGCATTGTGTGAAAATTAGGATCCATTGTTTTTGGGGGCATGTGATTGCTTTCAATCCCAAAGGGCAGGAGTAAGCACAGGAGTGTTAGCTTGTAGGCTCCTTGAGGTGGCTAAGGTTGTCGAAATCCTGCAGCCTATTAACAGTTTGAGCAAGACTGACTCCAGGTAAAGCAGAGGCTGTGTCCCAGTATGTCAGGCTATCTGTAGAGCTGGATTTGTTTTACCTCGGAAAACAACAGCAGCAGATATTTTGGTCAGTGATAAGTATAAAACTGCAAAGTATTGGTCATATTTGAGAACATCATGCATCTTTTTGTCTCTTTTCTTGTTGATCATCCAAATAATGTGAATTTTCTTTAATCTAAAAGGAGAAGATTGACATTTCAATTCTGCACAGTGTATATGTAAAGCACTGGTCTCTATGACAACAGGAACATTTCGCTCCTTGATTTTTCTGATGCTGTGGGAGACATATCCATACTGTATGTGTCTTGACAGAATCTGAGCTATTTAAAACTGTTTAGTGACTGTTTTGATAGACTGCATGTCTTTGTTTCCTCCCCCTTGGATTAAATATTTTTCTAAATCAGGGTGTACAACAGCCTTTTTATCAAAAGTATCCAAAGATTATCCAAAATACTGGCAATTTTGTTTCTGCTATGCTGAGGGTGAAATTGTCTAATTTTGAATATTTAACTTACTTTACCAAAAGAAGCTCAGAAATGGGAGGGGAAATTTGACTCCTTTGTTTTCCACTGGCATTCACTTGTCTTTCAAGTTTGATGATTTAACCAGGACACAGGTAATTTGATTTTTGTGTGATTACAAGGGACTCAACAGACCACTGAATAACAGCTGTACAACAGCTAGGCTCCTTAGTCAGATGGTGGAAATAGGAGATATGCAGTTGTAGCCACAATTAAAAAGCTGTTGAAAAAAGAAAAAGAAATCATAAACATTCACATAACCTAGTACTGTATGACAGATTAGAAGATACAACTCACATTCATACAGCACAGTTGTAAAGTCCCACAGCTGAGATTGATGGGTATGTTATTAGTTTTGCTGACATTACAAATAGTTTGGGAAAAACTTGACCTGATGACTGCACTAGAGGAAAAGTTACAGGATTACTAAAGTTAGTGTAATGTATCCGTAGGGGCATGGGTGGATGACTAAAGGGGGCCTCTTGAGAATAGGCCCAATAGCTCAAAGGGTCAGGCGGCCCTTGGGCCAGAGCCTCCGGTTGACGTGACTGTTAATACTTCTTGTTGGCAAAGTTACAAAGCTCAAGTTAAAGTAGGCATTATCTGATTGACCACAAAGAGATGCAAAAAACTTGGTTTTTCAGTTTGATTCTCTTGGTACTACACGTGTCTGTGCCCAGGGTTTGAGACCTTTCACTCAAAACCAGAAATGTGACACGTGTGAAAATTTAATAGCAATCTATCCAATATCTGTTGAGATATTTCAGTGTACAATTAAGACCAATACTACCATCCACTAACATGGCTAAAAACCTGAATAAGACTGAGCAGTGGATTCATGAACAGGCACAAAAAATGGTATTAGTTGCCACAGAAGAGTAATTCTGAGGCTACACAATCTGAAATCAGTTTCATTATTACCAAACATCTCATGAGGATTACCATTATTCCTAGAATTTATATTCAGATCGCCAACAAGTAGCATTCAGTAATAATTCTGTTATGTAGCCTCAGGAGGTTCATGAGATCTCAGTCATCAGAAGAGGCCAAATGGTCATTGTAGCGTATTGAAAGCTCCAGATGCTCGAACAAAGCCTGGGGGTCATGCAGCTGGCTTCCATTCGCCTTATAATTAGTTGTCTAAAGCAGAATGACAGTGATTACTATGTTGTACACATGGCAGCTATTAATCAGCTGAGCAACTGTATCACTGTGGCAGATCTTTGCTGATACATAGACCTGTTTGACTGAAGTCTGGGGATGTCTTGGGTAAATGTTTAGAATGACCAGAAGAAGTAAACCTTGACAAAAATGAAAAAAAAGGAAGAGAATAAAGCACTCTTTGCAAACATGCCACTGATGAATGATGGTGAAATCCTACCTCATCCACCTTGGAACAGCAAAATGTTTCAGATTTGCTCACAGCCACTGGCGTCATTGGATAAGAATGGCTTTTCTGTTTCCACTCCATCCTGATTCAGGTGCAGGTGTTTAGCGTGATTATTCATTGACTGGAGGTGGGAATTATCCTTAATTGTCTCTCCCTCAACTTTAATGTGCGCAGGAGATACATAATGTTCCAAACAAACCATTAAGTTCAGACACAACCTGTGAAACGCCATTTGGAAGAGTTTGTAATGCCATCATTAGTGAGGCAGTGACTGGGAAATAGAAGTTATAGTGGTGAAAACAAAGACATCAATGCCACACTGTTTTAGACTAAACAGACCCACACTGAATATAAAATTAGAGCTATCTAAACAGTTTGATTTCCAGTTTCCATGTCTGCTGAATATTGCTCTGCTTTGTGTCACAACCATTTCCATACCAATGTCCTGCTATTTGTCTCTTTTTATTTGCTGGAAATAGATTGAATGTTTTGTCTCTCTTTTCGTTTTCAACCTAAAACCTGTACATAAACCACAACAGAGAGAACAGTGAACAGTAAAACAGTGTTTTATGACCTGAAGCTGAGTGTGTTCCTACGTCAGTATTTTGTGGAATATTGGAGAAACATTCAATCATAACCCCAACTTTCCTCTTTGATGGTCCACATAATGTTTTCAGTAACCACAGTGAAGAGAAGCAGTACCTTGGGCTGATTAGTCCCCCATGTTGCAGTTTTAAAGATGCATGCAAGTGATGCAAAAAAAGGCCAAATTCCAAGCTTTTTTTTTTTTTTTTGAGCAAAGATTGTTGAGGTGAAATTGAAAAGATGATCAAGAGCCTTTTCAAAATAAAAGTGACAGAAAGTTTTAAGGGACTAATCCTCCTTTATGAGCCTTCATGTAGTGACTACTTGCAGGACTAATGGATAAACTGCTGCAGCTGATGAGCTAACAGTTACCTTGCTAGTTGGCAAGGCTAGCGTGAATTAGTCTTATTAGCTCCCAGAGCGCTCATCTATTTTCTCCCCACTGTTCTGTTTTTCTCCCCCTTGGCATTTTGTTCAGTATTGTTCTCCATTTTGTTCAATAGAAAGTTACTAAAGGGGAAACAAACTTTCTGTTTAACAGTCAGTTAGCTCATTAGCTTCTTTTAAAGATGTACCATCCTGTCTCAAACTGTCTGCGAACCTTTTGTGGAACAGTTTATACTTTAATAGAGAAGGGTTAACTAAAAATGAGAGGTGTAACACAGGTATTAAGTTACAATAGCTTCCTCCATCTTTAACGCTGTCTCTCTGTACCCTCAAAGGTCAGCACTGTCAAGATAGCTTTCTATTGGTTAAGGGTACAAATTTGAGGGTCAAAGTTTACCAAAACTTGTGCAGATTTACTTTGCCCTTGTGCTTGAGGTTTCCCAAATCTTGTTGAGTGCTTGAATACCACTGTTTACAGTACTGCCAAACAAACTCATATTATTTTGAGAAGTCAGTCATGCATAGTCGTGGCTTGTCTTTTTCCCTGCGATCTGATTTTCACGCTGCGAGTAGTTTCCCACACAACAGCAGGTCACAATGAAAGCAGTAGGCTTTCTTGCCATGTTGACAGGTGTTCAGCCCATTGCCTGCAGCTCTTCATCTAACAGCTTGCTGTAGTATTTTTAACAGATCCCTGTCAAAAAATGCTGAAAATGAGTTGTCTTGTTATGTAGAAGCATGTTTCATGAACAATTCCAGTCCATGCTAAAATCTCAGTGACAAGTATAGTGTTTCCTGTGACTGCTTCACAATAAATGTCACCCCCTGTATTTCTCCAGTTAAACCTCTTTACTGTGAGCTACCAACTTTAGCAGTAGCTTAATAAATCTCTGATACAGTGCTGGGGGAGTGAGGCTGAAAAACAGTAATGATGGATTACATGCTGGATTCCTGATGTGTAGATAGGCATTTGAATGAAGGAATGGCAGAACCTGCCATTAAAAATAAAAACTTCTATAGAGAGGTAATTACAGAAGACCAGTACAGTGAATTGTTGGTTAGTGCTGAGAAAATACCGACCATAAAAAGCCTCAAAAACCAAATGTGATTTTGTAAGAATCTTAAGGATTATGACTTTGAGAGCAGGGCTTTGGGACCAACACAAGGGGTCACAAGTTAAATCTGAGGAATCAGGAGATTATTAACGGCATGGGAAAGCAGCAAACTGTTTCTGCCACACAAATCTTCCCTCTAAATTTTAGGTATTTCAGGCCTTTTAAAAACTGTTCAAACAAAAGAAAGCAAAGAATCAGTCTTTGGTTGAACTGATCACATCTGGTTGACATATGCAGCTGGTGATGGGGGCCTTGCGTTTAAAGGGTTTTAAGGGGTCACAAACCAAAAGGTCGACATCTGTAGTTTTAAAAAGCGAAGATAAATAGTCAGAGAGGAGCTTTCACTCATTGTTTAATTTGTCTTCATTTGTGTAGAATTTTGCAAAATGTCTTTGATTCTCAACAGCAAGTGATTATTTGTATACCTTTGTATTGTCAGTATAAATGGTGTAACAACCAGTAAACATTAATTCTGCCTTATCAGTCTTTCTGTAGTTAGCCTGGCAACAGTGAAAATCCCTGAACATGGTAACAAACACACAATCAAACACACACTCGCACACTCATAAGCACTAAAATCTCCCCTACTGAGACTTCTGATGCTGATGATTTGTCATTCTCCTCTCCTACACTAGTGAAAGGACCTCGTGATGACATGTGTCATCCATTACAGAACATTTTATTGAGCCGCTTTTTTCTTTCTCTGACAACCTGCAATTATATCAGCATGCTCTGAGAAGTCAATCCACACTGCCAGCCGCACATTAAAGGCAATCAAAAGCTTTTGAACAGCTCTGTCAGGAACAAAATGGAGGTCCAGGCCCTACACTGTCATACTGACATTTACAGCTTCAGGAAAAAAAAGCATATGAAAGATCATTAAAACATCATGAAGTCCCTATGTGTTAAATATTTACCACAATATATCATTCTCAAATTACTGTTAATGACTTAGCAATTCGTAGTTGAATTTAATGAAATGGAAATAATCTGGTTAATGTATTTGCAAGAAGAAGAAATTACTATTTTGCTCTGGTAGTGTAATTGTGGTTGTGGCAAAGAAGCCAAAAGAAACGTTAGTGGTATTTCTATGGCATTTTTAAAATGTTTTGTCCAATGTATTGTAAAATTAAAAAAAAAGAAAAGAAAGAAAGAGCCTATATGCACAGAAAGTCATCTCACATGGTGGTGGTACACAGTTGGTTAGTGCTCATACCCCATAAAACTAAGGACACATTTCCCATAAACCAATGCTGCAGCCTCCTCCAGATCACTGGCATCTCTCCACATGCATTTGTTTTTAAAGAGCAAGAAAGAGGGCGAGAGCTCATAATGGACAACTGAGAATTTTCCATCAGCCTTTTGCTCATCTCACCATCTGGCATTGCGAGAAAACATTAGTTCCCTCTGTGCTGGAGGATCAGCAGCCTTCTTCCTCCTCTTCCTCCTCTTCCTTCATGTTTTTGTGCCATAAGGCAATCCAGCAGACTTCCTGTGAAATCGTCTTGTTGTCTTGGCAGTGGTCTCTGTGTTGGTGGTCATTATGAAAATATTTCTAAATTAATGGTGATAATGATTTCTTAATGGTAAAATGCTGTGCAGAGGACTTTAAATATTTAAAAATATCTACTTCAACAACACTTCATTCAGAATGTCAGGCAAAAGTTAGAGCTTACATAATTGTTATGTTTGTCATAATTACAAACTGGGGTCTAGTGAGAACTACTACAGCCAAGCCACAAGAAGCCCGTGTACACTGCAGAAGCTGTCATCTTCATTATCATTATCATTATTATTATCAATAATAATTATTATTGCAAACATGCCCTTTTCTTTGCAATTCCAGGAAAAATAGTTAAAATGCACTCAAAAAAATCCTCTCTTGAGGTATAAGAGTTGAAACTGATGTGTTTTTTTGCACTACAAACCCTGATGAAGACCTTCAAAGGTTAAAAAAAAATGTTGATTTTAATTGTCCTATGACCAAGCCATGTGCTGTAACTCATGAAGGCTTTTTACATACATAAAGTTCCACATTGTTCCTGCTCCTGAGAGTGGTGGAATGTAAGTGCATTTACATTTTCCACTACATTTCAGAGGGAAATGTTGTTTTTACTCCACTACAGTTGTGTGACAGACTGATTGAAAGATTAGACTGGCAAACAGTATGTACAAGTAGTGTTGAAATGATTAGTAGGCAACCACTTTGATTAGTCAAAAACAAAATTTTCAGTATTACTGCTTTTAGTTTAGTGAAAGCTCTCAATACCTCCTCCACCACTGGCCTGTAGTTTGTTGTTTGATGGCCTTTCCTTTATCAGAGGTAGTTAAATGGAAAAATTCTTGTTTCATTTAGTGTGGCTGGAGTAACTGTGGGAGCAGTTTGAAATATTCTCCTTTAGATTTTTCTTTTTTGTCAACTTCAACCAGCAAAATTTTAATGGATTTTTCTTCTTCCCCCTCCCTTCCCTTTCCTCACGTGTACAGCTGATTGATTAATCCCCTACTAGTAAGACACTCAGTGGGAGACAGATATGTGGGAGGAGAATGAAGAGGGGATGGAGGGTGAGGATGAGGTCTTGCCTGGTTCCCCACAGTGCCCTCTTTGAGATGGGGTGGGTAGGTGGGCTTAGCACTCAACCACTTGGTGCTTTCTTCCCACATTGTGTCAAAGACGAGTCTCCATGGATATCCAACAGTCTGATTGGTGCGTGATAGCGGAGGAGAGACAGACAGAGAGGAGGAGACATCCTGTGGAGAGCTTCATTGAGTGGTGGAGCAATGGAGCAAACACACTTTCAAGAAACTGTGTGTTATATCAGCAAAGCAACAGAGGAAACAAGCTCGCTCTTTTCTTTGTGGGGGTTTTCTCAAATCCCTGTAAAATGTATGTGTAACTGCACAGATTATATAAAATAGATTTATGCTATTACATGTGTAGAGAATAATATTTCCTCAAATTCTGGTGGGTTTACATCATTTCACACTCCTAGGACCTATTAGTGAAGGGAATTGAAGCAGGGGAAAACCAGATCATCACTTATGATTTTTTAGGTGCTTAAATATTTGACAAAAAGAGTAGGAAATCTGGTCTGCGGTTCAGCAGTTCAAAGGAGCAGTTAGACATTTTCGGAAATGTACTTATTTGCTTTATCGCTGAGAGTTAGGTGAGAAGATTGACACTACTCTCCCGTTTGTACAGTTAGTATGAAGTTACAGCCAGTAGTGGGGTAAAATTAGCTTCCTGGAGCCAGTTACAGCACCTGTTCTTTCGTTCAAACTTAGCCTAGTTGAAACATAAACATCTCTTATGGACTTAGTTGTTTCCCTTCATGTCCAGTCTTTGTGCTAAGCTAAGCTATGCTAACTGGATGTTGGATGTAATCTGACTGTGCCAGAAAAGCCCAAGTGGATGCATGTTTGTATTTTTTGTTTACAATTCGAAATCCATGTCAGACATTTGGCTAGAAATTTGATCCAACAACCTTTAGCAGACCTTTATAAATAATAGTTGAAACATACAGCAAGATTTTCCACCAGTCTTAGTCGCTGTAGTACAAATTCCTGTGAGATGATGAAGGCTGTTTGCCAAAACATGAGTATTTATAAGTTGAAACAACAGTAGGTTTTCAACTTACATTAGTAACTCAACAACTCTCTGAAATAAATCCATTAGAGTTATGAATGTGTGGATTTCTATTCTCTTTCTGTCTTTTTTTTTTTTTTTAAGAAATCCAAGCTGAATCTAAACTAAAGATTGCAACTAGCATCTGACCCCCATCTTCCTCCATCCACCCACTATCCTAAGCCAGCTGTGTTATCATTTAACATGTGACCAGCTGTAGCATTTGGTAGGAATTAAAACCTACATGCACACAACACACAGATTTGTCCTGGTCTTGGGGTTGGAGAGGCGATTTAATAGCCAGAAGGTTGCTGGCTTGACCCTTGACACTGACAGACATTTCAATTATAGTGTCCCCCAGCAGTGTCACAGTGTCCTTGAGCAAATGCCTAAGACCTAAATCGATTATTTTATTCTGTGATTACAATGAAGCCACTGTCTGTACATATTTCAGCAAAATCCAAATAAAACCACAGTAATTACAGCCCCCCCCCCCCCACCCCCTTGCTATTCTGCTCACACACAGTTGTAATTATCACAGCAGTATATGATACTGTCTCTGCCTCGCTACTTGGTCTAAAGTTCATGGAGAATTGGAAAGCCAAAACACTTGAAGCCACTGAAAGATGGAGCTGAGTGTTTGCCATGGAAACAAGGCTCAAATCATTGTCTTACCTGCTATTATGCTACAAAAATAGCCTACAGAATGCTGACTGCAGTGACAGAGAATTTTTGAATTTCTCTCAATGGGAGCATTTCCATGGATGTCCTTGAGGCAGGTCCAATAACAGTGTTAAAATGTTCCGGGAATGGCAGGAAACATGCGTCACTACCCTTCATCCAATCAGGCATTGTCATGGATTTTTTTTTTCTCCACATTTAATACATTTTGATAGGGCTGGTGTCTTCGAGGCAGTTACTGTGGCCTTTCCTATTTCCTGTTATGTTCTCTGCACAGCAAGGTTTAATACTTTTTATGCCTCACTGATTTATGGCCAGCCCATCAAAAGGCCCCAGCTGGGTGATCAATCACCTGTGTGTTGTGCTGCACTCAAAACACTGGGCTGCACATGACTGCCACTGGAAAATGTCTAGCGTGGATCCAGGGGTACGTCTAGAAACTGAATGGGCCCACATTTACAACCCTAACATTACATTTTCAATAGTTACGCTGTGTATTCAGTATAACAAATGATAAACAACTCTGTTGTAGTATTAAATAATATCAATAGATAGCTGCTATTTATATCACCGAAAATCCTACAGGCATGGGCAGATTATGAGACACCAGACCCCTAAACACAGACATATAAAAGGCCCCCCCTACATCTTCTACACAGAAGCAAAACACCCAGCCTGAAAGAACTTCTCTTTTGTAGTCGTGTTGTGTCTCTTTATGGTAGTTTTGCATCTTTTTTTAGACAATCAGTGTCTCTTTGTAGTTGCTTTACATCTTTATCGTCATTGTCCATCTCTCTTTGGTCATTTTGTGTCTCTTTGTGGTTGTTGTGCATCTAATTGTGGTAATTGTTGACTTTCCTACAAGACATGTTGACAGTCCCTTCATACAGAGCTTCAGTCCAGGAGCCCCTGGGCCTGTACCTAGTGGCCTTGGCCAGCAAGCCACACCTCTGGCCTCGCTGCTATACCCGGACTGTAACAATCCTGTTGAATCTTTAATTAAAGCAACTTTTGAGCCTGAAGCGGTTGTTTATTCTTAGATTAAACGTTGTGATGGATTTCAGTTGAGGTTCGTCTTAAAGCTGACTGATGCCCGGATGTGATTGTTTGATCGCTGTCCCTGGTGCTGAAAGCAAACAGGATTTCCAGCAGTGGCCACTACAGATCACTTCGTTGTGAACATGGCTGCTACTTGGACTAAAATGTCGCAGTACATCTTGACTAATGTGCACTTTTGGATTTCTGTGGAACACATGCAAGGATTCAGATGTTAAACTTTTGACTAAATGTGAGTCACACACATCATCGGTCGACTCAGTGCCTCACAAATTGCACCCAGCGGGGAGCCGGACCTTGTGCCTTCTGGAGCGCCTGAGAGGCGCAGGCGCAAACGTCAGAGGGTTTTTATGAATAGTTTATTTTTTGGAACAAAGTCCCACGCATGCGACGGAAAGATATGTAAGTCCCCCCCTTTCAGTTCAACATCCCAGAGTTGAGACTTCTTTTTAAGGTTCCCTCCTCCTCCAGCTGCATCCCGGCATTTGTAGACTAAACTGTTGTGTCACTTTGTTGCCTCTGTGTCTGATGAGGTGCGAATCCCGAAGGAACTGACTCGATCCTCAACCTCCTCCTCCTCCTCCTCCTCCTCCTCCACCTCACCGTGGTGCCGCAGCAGCAGCAGCCAACGCGGCGAGTGCGTCCTGCAGCACCAGCAGCAGCAACAACAGCAGCAGCAGTAAGGGCACCTGTCATTTTCAGAACGAGCTGATAACCGTGTTAGGAGTAAAACGAGATATCATCCGAAACGGTACACTTCCGAACACCGCGGGAACCCGTGAATACCGATGGCTACATGTGTAGATATTTGCGCCTCTGAAAATTACGCATCGGTAAGTTCCTTTGACTTGTTTTCCACGCCGCCGACTGCTGCGCGCTTTTACTCACACCCTTAGCTTTCGCCGCGGCTGTTCAATTAAGAAAGCTTCCACTGAAGTCCGTATGCTTAAAAATCACATTTCTCCTTAAATGACAGTAGGAAGGTTGTGGATGAATCTCGAGTGAGCGTGTGCATTAAATAAGCGGGAGGCAGACGCTCTTCTCGCTGATGTTTTCCATGTGCAAAGCGAAGGTCACCCATATGCACAGATGAATTAAACGTGAGCGAAAGCGGGAATAAAAAGGGGGAAAAGGCAGGGCAGAATTAGCCCACTGATTCTGCACCACCAAGGGGGAAAAAATCATTGACTGATAGTTATTTAGACTGTTTTGCATTTTTTTTTTCTATCTCTATTTTGCAAGCTGTAATTAACAATTAGAAAACAGCAGCAGAGATAAAAGAGTTTTTTTCCTGTAATGTGAGCTACATGGCCTGTGTGATTGTGGCACAGGAACATTGACAAAGCTGCCAAGAAGTAACGATTTTGAATGGGTGCGTTATTGCACACTGACAGACAGGCAGTCCCCTTTTGTAGGTATTCACAGACTTGCATTTAGCTTAATTGGAAGCTTCTCCTGTCTTACTGGGATCGTTTTAAACTGAGAATGAATTATTAATATACGACGATGTTCAGAAGAATTCCTAGCACATGCTGAGACAGATCTTTAAAATTCCCTTTACAATGGAAATACATAATTAAAGATGGTGCACAGACTTTAAAGACCATTCCGTTTTTCTCTGTCTTGTTTTTCTCTGCATCTGTATCTGTAGACACACACACTGACACACACACAGTCTTGTGTCTGATGGACAACCTAGTGCTGATTTTAGTGGATGTACTCACAGGTTGATTCTGTTTATGGGTGTTTTTCACCAGTTTTTTGGTCAAGCTCAGTGCCTTACAGTTAATTCATGGCATTATTTCTGATTGGAAAACTGTCACATCCTTTTCTGTAATGTGGCATGTCTTGAGTATGGCTGGACCAGTGTTTTGCCTCCTCTCACATATAGATATTTCCCTCATGGAAGAAACAGCATTTTGATTTTTTCCCCCCTAAATTCTCTTAATAGAGCTTCACAAATTCCATGTATCCAGTGCTGAGCAAAAGAAAGACTCTTGCTTTCTGGCCCCCAGGATAGTTCGGTGTTTAGCCCTTCTGTTGTTTCCTCAATACCAAAGCCATATGGATGTGTTCTAAATACCAAGGGCTGTTTTTTTTTTTTGTTTGTTTGTTTTGTTTTTTAAACTTCATTTGCAGCCTCCTGCAACATGCCTGCTGTGATATTTTGGGTTAAAGAGACAAAGAGAAACAGAGCTAATTGATCCCCTGTCTATCTCTGTATCTGTATGTCTGTACTTGTGTTTTTCTGTTTAAACGTTCATCCCGGCAGTTTGGTTTCAGCCCTTCTTGACACGTGTTATCCTCCTCTATATCTTCAGCTTTTTCCTCTGAGCATGGTCTGTCCTATTACTTGATAAAGCATCCAAGAGCTGCTTTAGAGGTAATTGGATTCGGTACTAGAGGGAAGGGACACAGAGCGGAATTTGTCAGTGTGTGCGCATGAATTAGCTTAGAGAGAAGATGTGTGTGTGTGTGCTATGCCATTTCACTGATTCTATGTGTGTGTTATGTGTCTCTGCTGGTGCTGGCCAGCGTGTGCTTTGTGTTTGCTGTGAATCATTGTGTTTTCAGGAAGCTGTGTGGATGAGTAAGACATGAAGGCAGGGGTTGGGGGGCTGGGGAGGGGATTGTTTTAAAGTCTGACCCCAGGCGCATAAATTTTATTTTCTTAAAGGAAATTTATGTGATCCTTCCAAATTTTTTGCCTTTGGTAATCAACGAATCGTCCTTCATAAATCCAGCTTTGTCTCAAGTTTATTTGATGACATATCTTTTGTCTTCATATATAACCGCAGTAGGAAAAAAGCAACATTTCCTCTGTGATTTGATCTGATTTTATGAGTGTCAGGTTCAGTGTGGACAACATATGAAGCGCACATACAGACCCACTGAAGGGTTGTGTGGTTGTTTGTGTGTGATTTTTGAGATTCAAGCTGTGGCATACAGAAATCCAACTTTTGATTGGAAACTATTCAGAGAAAACGTGTTTTGTAGGGCTGCAACAGTTTTTTCATTGTCAACTCATCTTTCCCTTATCGCTGGATCACTTGATTAGTCTATAAAAGTTGAAGCAATTTTCGTAAGTCCAAGGTGACATCATCAAGTTGTTTATCACATAAGGCAAAGGAAAGCGGCAAATCCTCACAAATGCTCAAACGATTATTCATGCATCAGAATAGTTTCTTGATAGTATTTAATCAACCAATAGTTTAATTTAATTAATTAGTTTTTCATTGATTTTTGGCTTCTTTTTCATCAGTTTTAGCACTTTAACATTTAACAAAATAGCTTAAAATCATATAAATCAGATCAAGCAGGAGAAACAAAATTGTTACCTGAAAAATACATTATGTAAAATTAGATAGAATACACACAGCACATAAGAAACAACATAATAATAAGAAAACATAAATGCCCTATCAAAGTTTAGGTGCCTACTCTTATATTATGAATATGATTGAGAATAGTAAAATGCTGTTTTGGAAAAAGGCTTATTCTTTTGTAATACTGATCCACTGATTCACATCCAATTTACCTTGGATGTGATTTTACATTTCTGCTTTTGTGAACCAGTGTACAGTTTGATGTTCTTGTAAATGTAATGAGTTTGATGTGAAATGAAACCTCAGAAGCCAGCAGCTCTATTTCTAAGGTTCCCTGTGAATCAATAGAGAGGTACTGGCCAAGACGTCAACTGTAGAAGTAAAAAATGAGCATCTCAAAAACTGAAGCATGTGAACAACATAAGCAATATTCAAAACACATAATAATATCATAATGTAACGCGTAATAATATTATACTATATGACAACATATAGCTGCACATTGCTTTGTTTGACATGGCTCTTAAAAGTAGAATGACAGTGTAATGTCAGTGTTCTTCTTGTTGTTGTTTGTTCTCTTACAGAGTCTTTTTCCTCTGTGTGTTGTATTTCAGGGCCCTTGATGCTGAAGTGTGGTGACGCTGAGGGGAGCAATTTCAGTGCATCCCTGTGAAAACACACGCACACACACACACACGCGCACACACACGCGCGCACACACACACACACACACACCCAGACAGACACACACATCGTGGAGCCTTTTGGATACAAGTGCTTCACAGGAGACAATGAGAGGCTTCCTGCTGACTGCAATCTTTCTGCTGCCCCTGGTGAGTAGTTTGTGTGCATGCATCTGTGCACTGTGTACGTGTGTGGGTGTGCATGGGGCTGTTTATGAGCGCACAGGAATGCATATATCCATATATAAGGGTGCGAGTGTGTTCACATGTCCCCGTCATCGGCCTCCTCTCTCTCGGCTCTAGCTTTGGTTTATTTTCATGCGTACACTTTTGCGGGTGCATCTGTGACAGACACTGGAAGGATGGAGATCACCATATGCCGCATCAGCACATCAGCATACGTTACAGGTCCTGGATCGGCTCTGTGTTAAGGCGACTGGCCGCCTGTTAGAACAATAACAGATGGCCCGGCTGACCGGAGAGCTGCCTATCCATCTGCTCTGACTCACTTTTATTAGCGGTCTCATTGAAATAAAAAGCAGAATGGACGAGTTGTGCAAGATGTGTGGGAGGAATTATATTCAGCGCACCGATGCAGCACAGCAGCAGTTTCCTTGGTGAAGCCACACAGATCCACACATTTTTTTTGGTTTGTGTAAAAATATTTGTCACGTTATGTGACTCTGACACCCTGGTATTCACCCTCTATCTATGATTTTGATAATCATTCCTTTACGCTTTTATAATGGGAGGTAAAATTAGTAATAGTACCAGCTAATGATGGTTACAAGCGAGGCTAAAAATAATTCACAATGGGGCCTTGCGGTCACAAATATCTTTTCTAACCATTAAGTTAACACTACCGCCTAACATACATGAAGTGTTCCTCCAGCTGACATCTTTCCACAATGCAGTTTCAAGCTGACCTTCAGTGGCTGATGTGGCAGATACGTCTGTTGTGATGTACTTATTGTGTATCAAGTGGGTCTGTACGGAAGGCCAGTGGTCTGCGACGTCAAATGGGAGTTTTATTATCTGTGCTGCGCAGTGCTGTGGGAGCTACTAAGTTATATGGGCCTTGAAAATAGCCTTGGGGAGGGAAACTGGATTCTGCGGCTTCAAAATGGACAGCTTATCTGGACAGACATCTGTTTCGGAGAGGAGAGGAGAGGAAAGGAGAGGAGAGGAGTGATTGGGAGCATAGAGTAAGAAGCACACTTTAAAAAAAAATCATTGATCTGTCCTCCGGCACATAGAATGTTGTCATGGTTCCTGTTTTAGATGAGAGCTCTTTAAACCCTCAGTAGACCTTAGTTAACCTGGACTGGGTCACATCCGTTCCTCTTCTCCTTCACTGAGTTTGTGTGCAAGTCCTTCTTGATTCTTTGTTCCTACCACAGTTATTTACCAGCAGCATTGCACCATTAAAAGCTGAGAAATGTCTTATCTAGTAAAGATTATAGTAACGTAGAGAGGAACACATTGCAGCATCACAAGCTTTACCATGACTCTTACTTTGATTGGAATCCCTCTCTCCTACAAGAGATCATTTTTATGATGTTTATGATGTTTAGGAAAATTTCACACATGGAAATAGCATGTGTGTAATACACAGTATATAATATATATAATGTGATTATTGTAAATATGCATCTTTTTAAAAAAATGTTGATACGCTCCATTTTTCTGGCTGTGTTGTCTGATTGTTGTAAATCAGTTTTCTTATCGATGCTCAGTAAAGGCCTTGCACACCTACTGAACAGATCAGGCCTGTTGGTGGGTGAAGCTGTGATGGAACATGCCGGGATTACGTAAAGTCACTGAAATGGAATTACTAATAAAGATGCCAAAGGTGCGATTTATCCCACCTTCACATGTGCAAAAGCACTAACAAGAGAGCGAGGGAAGTGTCACTCAAGCACAGTCTGGGAAAATGTCTAATCTGACATAATAAGACCACCTGTGTAGGTGGACCAAGGAGGGGCCACTGGTGATTAGAGTCCTTAAGCTTATCTAATAATCCTTTGTAAATGTAGGTATCACTTTGGTTTATGTCTGATCACTTGGATAAATATGTGTTTTGTTAGAGGGTCGTTAACATTCATGCAGTTTTGAAATGACTTTGAAATGTGAGGTTATGCTAACCTAACTGATGCTCTGTAGTCAGTCTCGGGTTTTTTTTTGTTTTGTTTTATATAGATAGATTTGGTTGACCCATCCGTCCACCTCAGTCTCCTCCTAACTTGGACTTTGTCTCTCTATATACTATGTTACCTGACTTCCTCCTTTGCTCTTATCATAATTACTACAGCGGCTAGAGGTCACCTTACAATAAAATGTAACTATGGGTCGTAATAATCTGCTTGCACAGACGACCCATGAGCTTGTTTCTTAATGGGAGGGCTGTCTCGATCAGCTTAGAGAAAAAATAACAGTAGTAAATACTTGAAAATATAGTAAAATAAAAATACTCATCTAGCTCGATAACATTTATAATCTTCTATCCAGGATTTATATAAGTAAATTAATGAATAACACATTTCATACTGTCATCTTACAGGCCTGTCTGCACTCATCCCAAACAGATATTAGTCATCTGCATCCAATTATTTCTCATTTCTGGGAAGCCTTGCCTACAATATGTATTGGATCTTAGCTGGTTACCTGCTGCTTAGCAACATGGATGCTTGTTATGGGTACAAAGAGATCCTTCTCTCTAGCAATGCCAGTGTCTGTTTCATTAAATAATATCAAACACCATCAACAATATGAAACAAAAGAGGCCTTCAGTATCTCTTTTTTTTAGCCATCATGATGAGGCGGGAACTGTTTGTGTGTTGTCTGGAAATGGAATCACACCAGATAATAGCCGATAGCTCTAATGATGCTTCACATAATTCATGCAATATTTTAAAATTCAGTCCACGTGCACCCTGATAGAGAAAGAAAGTGAATCTTAGGGCATCTTCACCGTCGGTCGATGCCCTATCTTATCTAGGCAGCGAGGCCTGAAGTGAATTCATAGTGGGGGGGCAGAGAGATGGAGTGATGAGTCAGCCATGGCTCAGAGGGCTGGGACATATTACACCTATCATTTCACAGGGAGACTGAAAGAGGAGGGTGCAAGAAAGCTAAGGGTGCAAAACAGAGATTGGCCTTAAGAGAGCAAGAAGGAGAGTTGACAGATATACGGTAACTCTGCTACCTCTGGGTAAATAGTTTCCCTGCCTGCACCGCAGAAGCAGACAACACCGGTTACTCCACAGTGTTTTCTTTCTAGGCCGGTTATACTGACAGCAAAATGGCATTCAGAGTGTTTTCAGCTTTCTTATCTTGATGAATTACTAAGTGAATAAGAATATGAGGTGGGTTGCAAATTTGAGAGGGATTTGATAAAAAATTGCCCAGGGATTTGATTTGATGACTCAAAAGTGGATATGAAAAAGCAAATCTCTGAAGAAACACAATTTGTCAACAAACTCCCTCGATCACCGCCTGGTTAAATCAGGAGGTGGAGAACAAGAAAGATATAATTAAAACTCTTTTTGTTAAATTAATGGCTGAATACCCACCCATGATATCACTCAGCTAGCTATCACAACCCACAAGCTATCTAATGATCAGAAGGGTTAGCTAGTCGCCCCAAACCACGTGTGATTAGATAAATTCAATGTATACTACTCAAGGTGCAGGATGAGTCATCAAATATATTTCAACATTTTAAAAGATGAGAAGGGAGAGGGATTATGATAAAAAAAAAAAGACTTTTAAATGCTTTGACAAATATTTAATGCACCAATAGAAAGTAAAACAGTTAATGCAGGAACACAGGATTAGTTAGTTGTTTTTAGTGGTCTTGCTCAACAGAAAGCTAAAAAAGGAAATAAATTCACCTGGTGGAAAGAAGTACAAACCCAAATAAATTATAATCTTTCTAGGTGTGTAAATAAACAACTGTTAGCTAGTAAGTTTCCCATAAGCATGTGTGCACAACAAGTAACCTCTTATCAAACAACCAGTATCATTTTATATTTAAGTTGTACCCCTTGGCAAGAAGCTTATTAAGGCCTTTAAAACCTTTTAGGCCTTTTCTCAGTGGTGTAGTGCAGGGGTGTCCACACTGTTCCACAAAGGGCCGTGTGGCTGCAAGTTTTTGTTTCAACCAATGACAAGCACACCGTTTGACCAATCAACTGTCTGAAGACTGAGATCAGTTGATTAAATGAGTCAAGTCTGGTGTGCTTCTGCTTGGTTGGAACAAAAACCTGCAGCCACACGGCCCTTTGTGGAACAGTTTGGACACCCCTGGTGTAGTGTGTCGGTATGGTCAGTATGTAGTGTGACGTTGTGTGTGTTTGCATATTTTCTCCAGGTGGCCTCACAGTCTGACCACTGTATAATCAAGCGTGAACATGAGAAATGCATGGAGAGGATCGCGCTGCACAACCCCAGCGATGACCTTGAATTAGGTAAGTGAGGATTTATGGGTTTTCATGTGTACGTCTGTTTTTACATCCTTCTGTTTGCACACTTTGGCATGAAGCCTCTGGTGTTCATGGCTCCGCTGCTTTGATTAAATAGTTTACTTCTTGGATCGGTCAAACAACACAGCTCTGCTGATGAAAGTCATGCAACTTTCCGGGAATGAATCAAAAACAGGCTTTTTTTAGACTCAACAATCTGGCATTTATCAATCTGTCCAAGCGGTTTTGAAAAGGTCACAGAGGAACATGTAAGGATGAAAGATGAGTATAGCTTTATATCATGTTCATATTACAAATACCTCACCTTGGAAGGCTGCTATGCAGCACAGACAACCATCCAGTGATATGCAGTTCACAAACCAAATGTCTGCCTGTAATGTCACGCTGAGCTGCTTTCACATTTTTCCCACATGCCCCTTTTCCAAAAACACAGGAAACTTGCTATGTGATTCCTGGAAGCAATTATTTTCTTGGCTATGGATTGTGGTTTTCATTAGCGACTGCTGCAGGTCTCCCGCTGCTCGAAAGTTGCGCATCAGACTGCATCTCCCAGACTGCATTGTGACTCACGGTTTCACTGACAGCCGCAAGCTCTTCGAAAAAAACATGAAACGTAAAAGATTCGGAGCGTAAGATAACAGGTTTAAAGAGGACTGGAGCTGTGAGTTCAGCTCATTTTTCATCTGTAGATCTTAAAGGTCGGCCCCACAGTCTTCCTGCAGATCTTGTAATGTGTTTTTATCTAAGTTTTGTGTATTTTTATCAAGTCTGACATTCTGAGGTGGGTCAGAATGAAGGTCTCATTTTTAAAGAACTTGTGCGTAATTTATTTGCAGTTGAAACTGGCATTTATAATTATTCTGCATTTTATTTTGTAATTTCTGTGCAACATGTGTGACTTCCTTATTTCTGTATTGAGCTGTCCATTTTCAGACCACACGGTCACACGTGTTGGCCTGCCCCGACCCTTTAACTGATCCCTGCCTTCCCCCACTTCCCTTTAAAAGGAACCGTCCAGTGTTTCTGCTGACAGCAAGTCCTTGATTAGGAGATAAAAACGCCTGGTTTGCAGAAATCCAACTGGGGGCTTGAGAAAAAGCAAAGAAAGAGGAAAAAGAAAAATGAGGACAGGGAAACAAGAAGTAAGAAATGGCCTGTTTTAGCTGGGTCAGACAATTATTCCGTTTTCTAATTTATCAAGGTCCATTTCTAAAAGCATATTTCATGATTTGTTATTATATTTTTAATTGAGGTACTCTGGCCTCAGATTAATCTGCAGGCCGTGTGAAATCGCTACATAATGATTTGCTGTCAAGTGCTGTAATCACCACCCAGCTGAATTTAGAAACTGCAAAATGAATTGTTGTTATAAAATGACCTGCACAGTGTTTCAGCAAAGTATTTCTGACCTAAACCATCTTCATCTGACAGTTTCTCCAATGCTAAATGGGAATGAATTTGATTGAAATTAGTGGTCAGATTTTGGCACCTAAGCATGTCACCTAACAGAAAAGGACACTAAATTCTCCTTTTAGAGTGACTTTAAATTTAGAGCCGAAACAACTATTCAGTTAATCAACTAGATGATAGACCGAAAATGAACTGACAACTAATCACAAAACATTTTCTGATCTCATTTTTCCAATGAGATGATTTGCTTAATTTTTCTTTTTTATCGTTCTGAATTCAGCAAAGTATTTCTGACCTAAACCATCTTCATCTGACAGTTTCTCCAATGCTAAATGGGAATGAATTTGATTGAAATTAGTGGTCAGATTTTGGCACTTAAGCATGTCACCTAACAGAAAAGGACACTAAATTCTCCTTTTAGAGTGACTTTAAATTTAGAGCCGAAACAACCATTCAGTTAATCAACTAGATGATAGACCGAAAATGAACTGACAACTAATCACAAAACATTTTCTGATCTCACTTTTCCAATGAGATGATTTGCTTAATTTCTCTTTTTTATCGTTCTGAATTAAATATCTTTAATGTTTCTCTACCTTTAATTATCTGCTTTGGGCATTTGTTTGGAACAAGCAATTTGATGATAGCACTTTGGCATTTAGGAAGTCATTGTCATGGATATTTTTCACTATTTTAAGACATTTCAGAGACCAAACAGTTGATCAGTTAAATAAGAAAATAATTGGCACATTAGTTAGCACTGAAAATAAGTGGATTGCATCCAGATGCAGATCTTTTCTGGGACCTCATGACATGTTTTTCCCTTCAAACAACTGTTTAAAAATACTTTGACGTGTAGCTATATGTGAGAAATTAGCTGTGAATTTTTTATCAGTATTCTGCTACAGTTGCACCCTCAGACTCAAATTATAAAAATGAAATCTCACTCAGTCCTTCGATCCAGTCAACTTTGATGAAAAAGTTTGTCCATCCCGTGAATCCGTTTGTCTGTGTTTGTGAGCATGTACTCTATACCATGCATGTGCAGTATGTGTGTAGATATTATTCTGTGTGTTTCACGCCCAGTAGTATACTGTGGATCCTGTGTGAGATAGCCAGTGATGCAGACAGAGTGCTTTATTAAGCCGGTTACCTCTGGAGCTCAGTGCGGCTCATTTGGCTCCGATTTGCCCTTTAAAAGGTAATTGGCTTCGTGTCCGGCTCACCAGACAGAACCAAAACAGATTAGAGAGCCAAGCAGAATAGAGAAAGGTCTGCAAACACACACACACAGACGCACACACATGCATGTCCAGGAACACATACACAGATGCACATTTACTCAAAAACATTCCAAATGCGTGTGAGCGAAAAGACAAAAAATCAGACTTGTACCTGCCTCTGCAGCACTATAAAACCACCCAAGCATAAACAGCGTGGTAAACCTAGAGAGATGGTGAAAGAAAGAGGGGAGAGACGGGGAGGTGCTGAAGATTAAGGACATGGAAGAAAAACAGAGACAGAGAAATCAAGGCTGTGATAGCAGCCCTGAAAATAAAGGATGTCAGATTTATAGTGAGCATGAGTCAGGTAAAGATTGAGGCAGATGTATAGAGGGAAAACTACACACAAAAAAAACAAAACAAAAGATCGAACTGGGTTTCGTAATGTTTGGTTTCAACCTGTTTGGGATTCCAGATGGGTGGATCGTATCGGGTAAACAGACGAAATTGTATGTCACATGGAGTACGGTGATCTCCTAAACATTAAAGTTTTTTTAAATATATACCTTTAGTTGCCAGTTTATTGGGAGTGCCTACAGCTGAAGCACTGATACTACAACTTTGCAGCAAACCCCACCTTCATGAAGGCTACTATGTTCAGTTTTTGTTGAAACTGTTTTAGAGGCGTGTTGATTCAACTTTACAGTCATTTTGGAGGGTGACATTCTTGGTGCTTTTGATTTCTGTTCTGTCATACTGAGAGATGGGTAGAAACATAAATATATATATATATATATATATATATAAATCACATCCTCAAAAATGATCATACAGTCAAATCACCTATTTTACACCTCTCTGAAACAGCTTCAACAAAAAAACTAACATGATAACCTTCATGAAGGTTATCATTTTTTTTGTTGTATTAGACTGCATTAGTTTTAGCTAGATGTTCCTAATGAAATGGCACCTGTGTATAAATAAATCTGCCATTTATTTGAGCTAAACTAAACCAAAAGCTAATTCATTTTGGAACCTTGTTCCATATGACAGGTTAAACATACAAAATCTCTTTGCCGTAATCTTACCAAGGTGAATTGAGTTCTGTGTTTTTTTTGTGAAAATCTGTTAGTGGTTAAATTTAATCAGAGTGTGGTGGAAAAAAAAATACTGACAGTATGCTCAGTAACATGGAGCCAACCCGAATTAGAGGAATTAGAGGAAAGACAAGGAGCTGATCATTGTTGCCAAAAGCAGCAGCGTGTGTGTATGTTCATTCATTTTAGTCCAGTGTTTCAATTAATGTGTTCATTTTTCATCCAAGTTAAATCAATAACAGAACAGAGGCTTGATTGATGTGTACTTTTATTTTTGTTCCACATGGATATGATGAGTTAAAGGCGTCAGCCCTACTGTGTGTACACTATGTATTTTTCTGTTGCTGTTCTTCGTGTGATGTTGGAATAGAGCAGCTGCTAAATCAGTGGACAGGGACAGTGACAACAGGTTTGCAAAGATCCTTTTTTCCGAGAAGGACTGGGAACTGAGGACAGGTAAAACAGTTCACAGATCAAATTATATTTTGATGATTTTGAAGGTTGGTGCACTCATCGGTGCAAATAAAGGTTCAATGCCTTGTATATGAGCAGGTGGTAGGTTCAAGTTAGGTGTGGCTGGGAAGGTAAAATGACTTTCACTGGTCAGCAGTGGGGGAGAGTAGGTGGTGGCTTGCTGTGAGGCTGCAGGGTTTTTTTTCCCCTGTTTTTATCAGTTTAAGGTTTTCTTTTGTTGTTGCATTCCACTAGGTTGATTCAGAGAAAAAGCTCTAAAAATCCACTCTTCCTGTGAAACACCAAACATCGGACAGACACAGTTAGAGACTAGCTGGTGAAAATAATGGAATATGTATCAGCTAAAGAGCCAGATTTTTCTCTTTGGTGGAGACCAAAACAGCAAGCAAAAAGAGAGTGAGACTCATCTCCAAACAAATGATAACTTTGCTCTGTGACTGGATTTATGAATAAGCAACTGTCTGCTAACAAGTTATATAAACTTAAAACATACCTATGCCAATGTTGTGTTCACAACTTGTTTCTGTTGCCCCCAAGTGGCCAAAAAAAAAAAAAAAGTTAAGTGGTCAAGAGAGATAAAGTGATTTGAAAGCTGCTTCTGTATTACCAATAGTTTTGTCCATGTGGGTGTCAAGAAAAGAAAAGAAAAGAAAAGATATCTTTGGAAATGAAACGGTGTTATCTCCAATTGAGTTAACATAAATTAAATTTAATTCGGCTCAATTTAATTTAATTTCTGTCGATATCATTTCCTCTGTGTTATAACAGCAAAAATGCTGTGTAGGAGCTTCACACTGACCTCATGTTTCTGTTTCTCTTATCCTCTGCCCCTCAGTGTGCCCGTGGATGTGGGACAACCTGACCTGCTGGCAGGCAGCCAGTGTTGGTGAGGTTGTGGTGGTCAACTGTCCAGAGCTCTTCCACGACTTCATGGGTCCTGAGGATGGTGAGTGGAACCAAAAGATTGCCTTTGTCTCTCCTTTGAACTTTAAAATAATTTTCATGCAGTTAAATGACGCTCGATTCAGCTTAGAGATGTGCTGTACTTTCAGAAATGGGAAAGGTCAGTCGTAACTGTACCGAGGACGGCTGGTCTGACCCTTTTCCTCACTATGTGGATGTCTGCTTCTTCTACGACAACTCCCCCGTACCTGTACGTCCTCTTTTGTTTCATCTACATTTCCTACTATATTTATCACAAGCACATACACTAACTCTTTTTCTGCAACCCTAGGACATGTACTATGCGTCGGTCAAGGCCCTGTACACTGTTGGCTACAGCACATCGCTGGTGTCTCTGACTACAGCTATGGTTATTCTGTGCAGATTCAGGTGAGTGTCACAATGTGGCTGGGAAATAGGTTTCATTTAAGCATGTTTAGACATGTTTTTTTTAGCATTTGAATATTCAAACTCAAATTGTTGTCAGTCCAAATGGAAATAAGAAGAAAAAAGAAGAAAATTTGTAGAGAGTGACAAACTAAAGATTTTGTTTTTCTGTTCTACGATGTCAGTATATTTTTGCACAGCATCAAGAGTCTTATCAAAATGGCTTCCATGTCCCTATTGGTCACTCAATAGAAGACGAATCAGAAACCTATTACTTGAATGTCGTTTTTGGAGTACAAATGTCAAATATTCACTTGTTCCAGCTTGTGAGGATTTGCTGCAATTATCGGTCTGAAAATAGCGACCATCTCTCTGTTACTATCATGTGATAGTAGCCAAGAGATTCTTCGGTTCTAGGCTATTTTTTCAACAAAATATGTAATTTGAAAATGTTATTTTGGGTTCAGGGAAATGAACTAAGACTCAGAGTACAGTAAGGAAAATCGAGTAAAAACAACCAAAGGGTCCAAAGGTTAAAACATAATTAAAACCTTGTTAATTAATTACTTTATCCCAGCTGCATTTTCAAACATTGATTTTATGTACTTCTAAGTGTGAAAACAAGATAAGATTTGATATATTTTCTCTCTCTTCTCTCCAGGAAGCTCCACTGCACCAGAAACTTCATTCATATGAATCTGTTTGTGTCCTTCATCCTGAGAGCCATCTCAGTCTTCATCAAGGATGGTGTGCTGTACGCTCAGGAAGACAGCGACCACTGCTTCGTACACACAGTCAGTAAACACAGCTTATTCATGTACATGTACTGCATGATTACTTGGGGACTCCGCAATGCACACACTGTCTGAGGACAACGGTTTTCATCATCAAGAAAAGAAAACAACCATAACTGCTTGTTTGGTTATTCATGAATAAATGAAGGGGTCTTTTCAATTCTCAAGGCTAATTATTTCATTAATTTAAATTTGAAGCAGATAATTGCAAAATGAGGCCTTTATTATTCTAAATGATCCCTTCTCGGACAAAATAATTGCTGGCAGGTTTGAAGTTGGTATAGGACGTTTACGGAGTATTGGCAGTAGCAGAATGATGTCAAGATTATTGGTTAATCGGTTCCAGAGAGCATTATTAAAGGGTTTTGTCGAAGTGCTGCCATTTATTTTAGAGAATAAAACGTATGATCAGGACTGTTCTGTTTGAGATTTAAAGCGAGTTTCATAAACAGACCCTCTGCAGTCTTTCCTGTTTGATATGCACCTTTGAAAGAACTTCAATCACATGCAAATTTTACAAAAAGTAAACACGCAATTAGATGACTAATACTCCCTGATTACAAATGCAGAACAAGCTCTTAGCCTTTGTCTGGTAACAACACATTGCTCACTGTTGTTAAGCAGGCATGATAAATAAACCCAATTAGGTACGCTAATGGCTTCAGCAAGGCCAGTGGAAATCTTCTACTAGATTCCTATTAACATATCAATGGTTACTTTGCCCTTTTTTTTTTTCAAACCCTCTACTTTACTGCTGTCGCCATGGCAATCAGAGGTCACCATCATGACATGGCAGTACGGGGAATCAGATCAGTGCTGTAATTGGCTGAGAATATGGACTCCATTCATTAACATGAACTCATGAGATTGCAGTCCACCTGACATGAAGGAGGGTTGTTCCTGTTGGCTGAGAAATTTTAGAGACATAGTTTGAACATTCATCATCTCATGCAGACTTTTTTAGGGGAAACCACAGTAAAGTGCGCTGTGTTGTAGCCCTGTCACCCCAGTGACAACAATCTCTGTTTACACTGCAATTTACGGGAATAAGGACATTTGTCACTCTGACATTTATTGTCTTGAGGTTTTAAAATAAAGCCTGAGGGGTAAACATGGATTATACATTTTGAAGCAGCAACAAGCTGCTCGCACGTTAGCTAAGCTAACTGTTTTCTGGCTACAGTTTCATATAATTTTTGAGAGTAGTATCCTCTTCTAAATCTCAACATGAAAGCAAATGGACACACTTCCCAAATTTTCCAACTATTCTTTTAAGAAACATGTTTAATGATTCTCCATTTTTTTAAGATCCAACAAATGGCTGATGGTGCCTTTAATATTTTTATACCAGTTTTATGATATTGTTGCAGAATTGACAGGAGCTTCTGTCACACTTCTAATACCCTAAAGGGATTGTTTAACATGAGCAATACCGATGTGAAATCATAGAAAAAAAAAAAACGTCTCTCTGCCTTTGCCGCACCAATGCATCTCCCCCTTGTGTTTCTCTGTGCAGGTAGCGTGTAAAGCAGTGATGGTTTTCTTCCATTACTGTGTCATGTCCAACTATTTCTGGCTGTTCATTGAAGGCCTGTATCTCTTCACTTTACTGGTGGAGACATTCTTTCCTGAGAGACGATACTTCTACTGGTACACCATAGTAGGATGGGGTGAGTGTCTGTTTCTGACTGACTGTCATTGGTGGTGGAAAGTGGAAATTTTATTTATTTTTATATTATTCTCATATTATTTGTCAAAATTCTGTTTTCTTGTTCCTGTCTTTGAGTAAATTTGATTTTTAGAAATGATTTTTAAATAAATAAAGGAATGGGGAGAAAGATTGTCCCTCTAAATAGATATAAAATTGTCCCACAATTTTATATCTATTTATTTGCCAAATCCTTTGGGATTTCATTCAGAATTGCCAATAAATGTTTTTGAATACCGAATAGCGAAATAGAGTTGAAATAGAAGTATCATCTTGAGACAAGCATTTTTGTGTTCTCCCTCTGCTGATTTTAATTACAGCCTGTAATAATTATCTTTTATCTGATCTTTCTATAGATGAACACATTATAAATAGGGTTACAACCACTAACATCTGAATCTGTTATTTCAGTATATGTTGGCATTTCTAAAAGTATGATTTCACTAAAGAGAAGTGCTGTAATTATGACACATAGTGTGTTTTTAACCACTGTTATTACAGGAACTCCCACCATTTGTGTGACTGTCTGGGCAGTTCTCAGGCTTCATTTTCATGACACTGGGTATGTCCCAACTCTTCTTCATATTCCAGTGGTGGAAAGTACATTTGGTCAAGTACTTTACTTGAGTACAATTCTAAAGTACTTGTACTTTTCTATTTTCTGCTTCACCTCTATGATCATTTCATTTACCAGTTATTTTTCTGACTTGTTCACTGTACAATGAATCAGTATTTATAGTATGTAAAATTCTGCCGCTTTTCCTTTCAATAAATCATGTGTTGCTTGAGATTAAGTGAGCGAGTTACCAGTGTTTCGACATGCAAATTCATTAAACAAGCCCTTGTATATTTCCCAAATTTTAACTACATCTTTGACTTTCATTATATCCTGTACATAATGGGCACGTTAATATATAAGTGTATGAAAGCAAACACTATGTACAGTGAAAAAATTGGACTGATTTTTCGAAACAGAATTAATCCTATCTTTTTAATCTAAGTTATAATGCTTGCTTCCATTTTAAATCCTCCCCCTCCCCTCTGACCCTTCCCTCCCTAAGTCTGCAAATGGCCACTTGACTGATTTACTGTATGGTGCTACGTATTACCAAGTGTGGAGAGAAAGTGAATGATTATTGATAGGCACCTCCTCCTCCTCCTCCTCCTCCAACTACAGATGCTGGGATACAAATGAGAACACTGCCCTCTGGTGGGTGATCAAAGGACCAGTTGTAGCATCTATAATGGTATGGCAGATGCTGATTTCTTCATTCGGTTTCTCTTGTGTATTCATTTTTGCACATGCTCAGCAATTGTTTGCCTTTCTGGAATTGAATTCATGACAGATTTATTTATGTTTTCTTTTTTTTTTTGTCCACAGATCAATTTTGTCCTTTTCATTGGAATTATCATTATCCTCGTCCAGAAGCTGCAGTCCCCTGATATCGGAGGGAACGAATCAAGCATTTACCTGTAAGTTACAGTTAACAAATTCGCTCACACGAGTGGTGCATGTCTTCAGAAAAGTCAAAGTTGTGAGAGTGTGGGTGGAGAATATCTTACTTAAAAGGATTTTCATTATAGAAATAAGATAATTAACATGGTTTTGTTATTTCTAGTACACTGTGCACATAACCAACCTGTAAAAGAAATGTTATTTACCTTTATTTAAAGGATGTCTGGTGATATTCTACATTTTTCTTATTGTCAACAAATTCCAAGAAAAGACCAACAATGATGATTGATTTTACTAACAAGTTTGCCTGTGTATCTAAAGCCTCATTTAGCTTATTCATGTGTGCCATAGAGCTCCTTTGCCCCTGCAAAGGCATTAATCCGCTGATGAAAATAGTCCCACCAAAATGCACCATGTACTCACATTTAAATAGCATTTGCAAACACTTTCAGGGCCCAGTAGTTTCAGGAAATGACTGAGCAATGAATTTGTGAACTTATTTTGAAGATGTACAGCAGGAACAAACTAACACATTGTTGGTTTTGGTCTTTGGTCTCTGGGATTTGTTGACAACAAGAAGAAGACAGAATAACGCCAGCCTTTTTTCTTTAATGAGACACCAGATGACACCCTGGACACTAGACACTAACTCTGATTTACCTTCCTTTTTTTGCCCCTTGGATCATTCGGCATTGTCCCTTTAAATACTGCTTGAAACTGTTTTATTTCAAAATTTTTATCATTAAATTTCTGATATGTCCTCCTAGACACTTTTCAGAACAGATTCATTCGTAGTACCTGTTGGCAGGAAGCTTGAGCCTCATTATGGAGTTGTACTGTAGCCAGACATCACTCCTGTTCTGCTCCCACAGGATAGTGTCTTTTGAGGCCCTGCAGATAATGTCATTCTCATCTGTTGCTTAGACCTGTACATGCGTGACCAAGTGTGAAGATGTGTGTGAGTGTGTGTTGTGCGAGACTGCGTGTCTGTGTCCCTAAAGACACTGTCTTTGTTGTGTTGTTGTGTTGTCTTTGTGCTGTGTAGCAGCTGTGCTCAGAAATGCTTCAGTGAGCCCACACAGGCTGTTCAGCATTCGTGCAGGATGTCAGAGTTATCCACCATCACGCTGTAAGTGTGTGCGTGTGTGTGTTTGTGTGTGTGTTTGTCCTCAGACACTCATGTTTGTGTGTCTGTCTATGTTGACCACATGTGTTTATGTGTGTGTTTTACTTTATGGGTTCTTAAAGTGTTTTTTAAATGGTCTGAACTCCCACATGCATATTCTCTCTCACATACACGTTTGTACTTCTGTACCTGTGAGGACCCTCATTGACCTAAAGTGTTCCCTCACCCAAACCTTGACCTTAACCATCACGGCTACATGCCTAACACCAACTCTTACCCTTATCCTAGTCTAAAGCTAAAGAGAGGCTCATCAGAAGTTTGAAACAGGCCCCTACAACTGGAGATTAAGTTATATGTATTTATAAGACCACTTGGTTAACATGTCAAACCAAAGGATGTCTCCACTGTGGACGATACAACTGTTGTATTTGATAAGTTTTTCTAGTTCTTGTGGAGAGACAGTTTACTGATCTACATTTGATTTTCTCACATTTCACAGTCAAAGGCGTTGTTTCATCCCTTAAGACCTCTGGGCATCATTGGACTGCACTGTAAAAACCACTGTGTTGTACATTTATGTCCCTCATTTTTAAGGTGTCACCTGCTGTGTCTTCATTGTGTATTTCTGTCTATTTGTGGGACTACAATCATAGATTGCATGTCAGCAATCATGTGTTTGATCAGATTTTTTTTAATGGTAACCTTTTTTTTTTTTGGTCAACAAATCCCCAAAAAGATTAAAGCCAACAATGTGTTAGTCCGTCACTCATTGCCTACTTGGTTGCGCTCAGCCCTAAGCTGATTTTTTCTTATAGAAAAAATCTTTTAAAAACATACAAATGTACAGGTACAGTTTTAAAAAAGGCTCAGTGGTTCCCTGAAACAGCTGGGCACTGTGGATTTTAGTATATGTTACTCAGACAGGAGTAAATGCTGCATGTTTATGTTATGACTATTTTCATCTGCGAATTAATACATATTTGGTGCTCTAGTGAGTATTTCTGGCAGCAAGTTGGTGTTTATGGGAATAACTGAAAATAAACCACAGTACCCATGTTTAGTATAATGAAGGAACAGGTCACTCATTGCTGCTTTGCAGCTCATTCAATATATTTTTAATAGTTTTTGGATCACAGTTTAGCTCTGTGGCTTTAGAAGGATCAGTTCATTGTTGGTTTTGGTCTTTTAGTGGAATAATAAGAAAACAAGACAATAAGAAAAATAAAATGTAAAAAAAAATGTAAAAAGCATTCATTTTTAAATGTGTGGTTTAACTAAAAACAGGGACTGTATATAAAAGGACTAGGTCACATCAATAGGCAGAAACTGTGTCATGACATTGCATCAGTGGCATCACATCCAGATGACCAGCAGCAGGAAACACATCGTTCACATTAGAATGACTTTAATTGGTGTCTGTGTTACACCTCCGTTTTGTTAAATTTCGTGTTGTGTGTGTGTGCACAGGCGTCTGGCGCGCTCCACCCTCCTGCTCATCCCTCTGTTTGGTATTCACTACACTGTGTTCGCCTTCTCACCTGAAGATGTCAGCAAGAGGGAGAGGCTGGTTTTTGAACTGGGACTGGGATCCTTCCAGGTAGGCTCTTAGCTCCTCCAACGGCTGGTTTTAATTAAAGAGAAGCAGCAGATGATGAATGAGAGAGCATAATGGGATAATAAATCATCTGAGTATACAGGACACAAAGAGGCTCTTAAGGAGACCGACAGTGATATTCAAACCCTGTCTTCTCACTATCCACAGCTATGCAGGGATCTAAATACACCTACGGTAAATGTTGAAGACAGCAGTTGGCCTTGATGTTGATGTTTTTTAATGGAAGCAACAAATGTTTATAAAATAAAATGTTCTGTATTGACACATCTGCAATCAGAAAAATGATTTAAAAAAATCTTTAAAGGAAAATTATTGGGTGCTCCATTTTCTTTCACAGAGGATGTTTACAGATTGGTAGACATGTCTTACACCAGAGGTGTCCAAACTGTTCCACAGAGGGCCATGTGGGTGCAAGTTTTTGTTCCAACCAAGCAGCAGCACACCAGACTTGACTCATTTAATCAACTGATCTCAGTCTTCAGACAGTTGATTGGTCAAACTGTGTGCTCTTGATTGGTTGGAACAAAAACCTGCAGCCACACGGCCCTTTGTGGAACAGTTTGGACACCTCTGTCTTACACTTTCTTGATGCCTCATTATAATTCCCAGGTACTGAATCTTTGTAGCTGTCAACACATCTTTTTGATATGCCCTGGGATTTTTCTGATAAAGATGCTCTTATTTTTAAGGATAAAAGCGTATTTTTATCTCAAGCTGATTTTCTGTTATTTGTGGCCTCCATTCTCCTCCTCAGGGCTTTGTGGTAGCTGTTCTCTACTGTTTCCTCAATGGAGAGGTAAGCTTTTGGCCCTGTTTATGAACACATTCATATTTTCATCAGCATCTTATTTTTCTGATATCCCCAAATGCTATTCCAAGTGCTATTTTTGATGTACAAAGCACACTGCCTTATGCATTGTAATTATTTAGGATAGATGTTTATGTTTGCATGTATGCGTGTACTGATTATTGCCCAAAAAGTAGTAAAAATAGTATGTAAACCCTTACTGTTTAAAGCACACTGTAAAGGAAATAGGACATTTTAAGAGTTTATTTATGTTTGTCAACAATTATAGCTTCTGCTATAAAACAGTTGAAGCTGGTGTCAATTAATAATTGATAGCTCACTATAATATAGCTGTAATCACCTTAAATAATATTAAATTTAACAGCAACAAATTCTTACAGCATGAATAAATACTCAAATACTTGATATAAATAAATATGATTATAATAAGTGCTTAATTAACAAATACAACAAAAACAGTAAATTCATATAATAAATGATAAAGGCTTTATTTTTCAAACACCGATACACCGAATATTCGGCCACCGAAAATTTTCGGCCGAAAATGGCCCAAAAGTGCATTTTCGGTTTCCGGCCGGAAGACTTTTGTCACCGAAACAACATGGCGGAAACAGGATGTTGTGATGACGCAAGCGAAAACCGCGGCCGGTACGAGTTTGTGTGGAAAGGCCAACATGTCCGCGGTGTGGATGTATTTTAGTAAATCTGACAAAGACACACGGATAGCGATTTGCAAAGAATGTCTCCAGGTCGGGTTTAATTTATCACCTGAAATCCAAACGTCTCGATCGATGTGCTGAACATGAGAGGAATGCAGCGCAGAAAAGGAAAATCCCTGCGAGCGCGCCCACTCCGTCTGTGGCGGACGTTTTTGAAAAGGCAAGGAAGTTTAAAACTTATAGGGCTGCAATTCTTGGTGCATTTGTTGTTGTTAAAGACCTACGGTTAACATATGGGTTGTGGTAATCTTTGTTTTGATACACTATTATGTTGTAGTCCAACAGCGAAAATTTTAAAATGCACTTGATTTATATGCACTTTGTGTTTCTGTGAGAGAACATATTTAATTTTACAATCTTCTTTAAATTGATTTATTATTCGAAACATTCATATTAATGAATGTAATCGCAATCCCTTGCAATTTCAGTGAGGTTAGTACACAATCATAGCCATAAATGCAATGGTACTAATAATTGGCAGAATAATTTCTTTCGATGTTTCGGTTTTCGGCCTTGGTTTCCTCATTTTCGGTTTTCTGTTTTCATTTTGGTGCATCCCTAATTTTTCATGTTTTACAAATCTGCTCTAGATTACAACATAAATACAAGACTCATCCAAATCCTCTTTAACATGATATTTTAATATTCCCATCATTTAAATTACATAAGTACTGATTGATGCCAAATACACTTTGACTACAATGCAGTTATAATACAAGTACAAGTAGGTGACCATCTGACTGAATCAGCGTACTGATGATTTGTTTCTAATGGAACATCATTTACAACTACATCAGAACATACAAACATATTGCACTATTATCATATACTGAGAACCTTTAACTGTGTTTCCACTGTGCCTTTAAAATGCTGGATTCAACAAAGCTGAGTAAAAGTAGTCTATGGTGATCGATTACCCTTGATGTAAAATCTTGTTAATATATGATTGCAGCATTGTAACACCGGTGACAAATCCTTCACAGGAATTAAACAGAAACTGTTGACAAATGCAATTTTAAATATTTAATATTGCACGGTGTTACCCGCCAAAGGACAGTGTACTGTACCTTTTCATGGAGCTGGTACAGCTTAAAGTACATTAAAAATGACCTTGTGAAGTTTCTCCCTGAAGGTGCAGTCGGAGATCAAGAGGAAATGGCGCAGCTGGACGGTGAACCGGTACTTTGCTGTGGACCTGAAACAGCAGAGGCACCCTTCGTTGGCCAGCAGCGGAGTGAATGGCGGGACTCAGCTGTCGATCCTCAGCAAGAGCAGCTCCCAGATACGTATGTCCAGCCCGCTGGCGGAGAATGCCAACATCAGCCTCCCTACCTGAGCGTCTGATTGGCCGGAGTCAACTTCAAGGTGCCGTTCCACTAACATACATCCAGACCAACCAGAACAGACCAAAGTGGCCCCTCACACCTCTTACATTTTGTAGTTTGGCCTTTAGAAAATGAGGTATTTCTGAAAGCATTTACTGGAGATTCATTAGAGGTGCATAGCTGGCTTTCCTACTTTAGAATTTAATGTGGTTATACAATATAATTGTATTTATTTGACAATTTTAGTGGTGCAGTTGATGCTGTGGGTTGCAAACTTTTATGATTAATCATGCACTTAATAGTTTTACAAACAACTCAAATTCTACTCCATCAATAAATATTAGGAATTCCCTTTCTGCCAATATTTTCATGTTAAATTCAGCCCCTTTTGCTGTTTTATTTATGAATAGTATAACATAATAACATAGGGTTTGGGCCAAAAGAAACACTACAAGTTGTTAAAAAAAAAAAAAAGATCAAAAGTTAAGTATCCAGTGTAGGGGTCATATTTGGCTGTTGGTGTAAAGTAAATGTGCTTCAAAGTGCCATACAGGTTGCCTGACTGGATCTGATCTCATAACAGTCCAAAGTTAAATATCAACCAAACTTTCGCCTTGCTTGTATAAATGCTCATTGTTTAAATGTTTCATCTTGAATTTAAGCATTTTTCTACAATCAGCCATAAGTACAGAGTATGTCAAAAGAAATATATTAAAAAAAACAACAGCAACAACTCATGGACTTTGTAAATAGTTACTTTTGGTGTCTAGATCAGAGTTTCTTTCTTTTGCATAACACAGTATTGTAATGACCTTTTCAAACAAAAGGAACTGGAGCCCAAATCTGTAGACTTCATCACATATCCCGAAGACCCAGATGACCCTGCCCACTCTATACAGAACTATTTGTTTGTATTAAATAATAAAAACAAAATCCACACATAACAGGAACATAGTGCCAAAATGAATGAGTGTTGAATAGTAGTGTCTCCCAACCTGGGAGTCAAAAGATGAATTAAATTAGGAAAGAACATTTTTCTGCTCCATAAGGAAAGTTATGTTTGATTTTTTTCTTGTAAAATATTGGATAGTTTCACCTCTTCAGGCCTCTAAAAATATTCAAGTTAACAAGCTGAGAACTTAAAATCAATTCTTTCCTTGAAGTACTTACAGAAGTTTGTGACTTTTGATGAGAGGCCATGAATTCACTTTGTACTGTTTTAAAGGGTCACAAATCAAAAAGGTTGCAAACCCCTGCTGTGGAGGATTTGACTGTAAATGGATTAATATAATGATGTATTTAAAGAAAAAGAAAAATACACTGAAAATATACACTCTGAGCTGATTGATACTCACAATCAGTGTCACTGCAGAGATGTTTGGCTGCACTGCAGTAGTTTCCTCCAGTTGGGTTTCCCTTAAACAGACTTTGCAGACTGTGAACATAAACAGTACATGTGCCATTTAGTGGACGCTTTTATCCAAAGCTCCTCATCGTGCCATGGGTTTATATGTGCAGTATTTTATTGTAGGTAGTGATAATCAGACCCTCAACATGCTCTTGAAGCGTGTCATATCTTCATTTTAAATTCTGACATGAATCATCTCCTACACTCATTTTCCAAAGTGCCTAGTCAGTCATACATAGCTATCACTTTTATTTACAGTACAATAAACAGATAAGTTAAAAGTGTAGTAAGAGTCAATTCCTGCAAAGAATGTACAGACTTTTATTGTGGATGACTTTGCAAAATTATGCTTTTATTTCATTGAGCGCAACAAAAAAAGACAATATTTTGCTCATTTATTCATAAAAATCTTCTTCTACATAATTGCTGCTTTGTTGGCCTTTTGGGCACCGCTATAATCCATTCAAGATGACTGCAGGTCCGTTTCAATTCAGCACTGACTTCAAACACATAAACAGGTTCAAAACAGAAACAATACATGTTGTAACAGTCAACACAAAATGCTTTAATGTGACAGCTCCTGACAATCGCAGTGTTGCCCATTTTTCTTTTTTCTGTCTTTTTCTTTGTGCACAAGCTAACAAACAATAATTTAATAAGATGAAATGTGAAATGATGTGTACAGTAGGATTTTTCCACCATATTTATTTTTTATATTTTGTACTGTCATCTGAGTGGATAAAAAGAATGTAGTAACTTTAAACGATGAATTGGTGATATTGTTGAACATATAGGGATGTATATTTATTTTCCATAAACCAGTGCCATGAGAAATGAGTCAGTGTACAGTATACATGCTTTTCTCTGTGCAATAGTTGTCGTGCGATTTCATAACACTGATGTTGACTTTCTTGGTCAAAGTGCCATAAATGTAGTGCCATAAGTGGTGACAGTGGGAGATGCGTGGCACGATGTCTTCTTAGTGATTTCAAAGAAAACAAAAACACTTGACAGAAATTGCTGTCCAAAGCTGCAGAGAGATAACATAGATATATAACCTGAAAGATAAAACATAAACACGACTGAGGAGAGGCATCAGTTTAAGGCATCTGCTTGGCTGCTTTTGGACAAAACGGTGAGTGAGTTTGAGACAAGATATTATCAAGGAAACTAGAAGTAGAAAAGATGGAAAGACAGAAAAGATTTTATTTAATTAAGGTTTTAGAAGATGGATCATCTGCAACAGATAAAACACAAAGTGTGTACAGGGGTGAAATAAAAACCACTCTGCTGCTGCTTACGTGTTCTATCACCAGCCGTCACTCTGAGTCTGAATCAGCTCAGATGGAAACGACCATGTCTCAAAGCTGTTATTGTCTGTGGAAAAAAAAGAAAAGTAGAAAACTCTTTACTTGACCACGTCTGTGCTGTATATTTGCTTACCACAAGGTGGCAGCAAAGTGTTAGAATTTTAGCTTGACAGTTCAGTAGAAAGGGGAAATTTTTGACCAGCACTGATTTGCTTTTTGAGCCTTGGATTTTGGATTTTGGATGACATAGGATTAGGGCGGGGCATTAAAGCACTTATATGCCACATGGTTAACATTGTTCACATCTACTTTTTGTGATTTTTCTTCACACAAGTTAAATTTTTCTTATCGAGGCCCAATTTGCAACACTGGAGCAGTTAAGAGTTGGTGATTTTATTTATTGTGTTATAGCACTCCCCTCTCAAAACCCAAAGATGCTTGCTTTTTCAAAACAAAATGAACGGTCTGAGTTTCAAAACACGTGCTGTGAGATGGGAGGAAATTTTAACAATTGGCAGCACCTCTTAAACCTTCAACAAAATCAGGCAGTGAAACTTTTAGCTTTATTTTGGGTAAAGCTAAAACACTTACACTTGTATGTCGAGAAATGCCCATGGAATACTTTCTTAATGAATAGTTAGGAATAGACATTTTCGGAAATATGCTCATAAGCTTATTTTTCTCTGAGGTTCAGATTGATACGACTCTCACTCTGTCTTTAAACTAAATATGAAGCTCCTGCCAGTAGCCACTTAGCTTAGCTCAGCACTAAGACTGTAAACAGAGGGAAACAACTGGCCTGCATTTGTTTCAAGGAAACACCTCTAAAGCTCACTTAATGCCCCTTAAAACATATTTATATCCTCGAAGGCCTTATTTGAGTAAAGTGAATTTAGTACTTTTTAATTATTTTCAAGACACACAGATCCCTTGTCAATTAGCCCCTTCTTTGCTAGTAAATAAAACAGCTAGCTACCAAATATTAGCCAGCTAGCTAGCTGTTTCACATTTCTCCCATGCCCAGTCTTTATGGTATGAATCTTCTCATCAAAATCTCAGCAAAAAAGCGAATGAGCATAATTCCCAAACTGTGGGATTGTTTTAAATGTAATTATTCTTTGTGGGGTTCATATCTGTTTAGATGCCTTTTCTTTGGCAGTTGTGCCTGTTGAACCAGTTCTTATCAAGTGTTGAGTGTGTGTGCAAGTTGTTTCGATTGCCAATGAATTTTTGAATGTACCGTTGTTGCTCTGCTGCTCTTAAATGTCGCCTGCTATGAATTTGCCATGGTGTACAAATGATGTCTTTATTTGATCATATGTACAGTACACTGTATATGTATATTTTTGGCACACAGGTGGACCTCTTGACGAAGACCTGTAATGTCTGTGACTGTGTTTTTGTACATTTATGTTCATGTACCAGTTTTCAGAGCGTGTGCGTGTGCGTGAGTATGTTTGAAGGTTCACAGGATTGTATTCTGTACGCATGTGTATGTAATGACAAGCATTCATGAGGATATAAGTAATTTAAATGTGAAAAAATATAAACTTTAATCCAACTTTTGTTCAACTTGTGACAGTGTGTCATGTGTAACATGCGTTCTGATGTCCAACATTTATGTCCCAGTTTGTGTAAATCTGACTGCAAAATAAATCTATCTGTGGTAAGTTGTACTATGTGAAGATTATGATTCATTTTGCAGTGTGTGGTCCTAATTTTAATTTTTTATTATAAGAGGCAATTTTCCTCTGGGAAATTCTTGAAACTTTTCAGCAGTTTATAGACAGCCAAATGTTGAATACAATTAGGGATGCACTGATCCACATTTTTTCACTTCTGATCCAATCCTCATACCTGAATTTGGATATCTGCTGATACCGATACTATTCCGAAACCAGAGCTCTGTTTGCTTTAATATTATTGTCATTGTTGTTAATTTTACATGATGCTGTAATAAATCTTCTCCACAGGCAAGTATGATAAGTACAAGTGTATGCATGCATGTCCCAAAAGGCAACTTGAGGTAAGTATAAGGTCAGAAAAGAAACTCAGAAAAACAGGAAATCCTGTTAACACCTTCTTTTAGACTACCCCTCTCCAAATAAAATAGAAATAAAAAGGGCTACTTGATCTGATAAGCACAAATTAAGTATACTGGCTCTTGTACTACTTATTACCAATTGTAGATCGCGACGGAGCTGCTGCCCCTCCGAACAATGGCTTAGCAAACATTGTACGTTGCTGTCTTGCCTTGTGGTGTTTCTAGTGCAAAATATTTCCACACAGACATGTTGTGCTGAAAGGTTGGTTAGCCACGGTTAAAAAAAACGTATACTTTAGTATGGCCTCAAAATATGCTGAAAAAAAGTGATATTTTAGTAAGACCTCAAAATGTCATAAAAAAGTCATAGTATAGTAAGGCGTCAAAAAAGGGCAAAAAACATAATATTTTTGTAAGACCTCAAAATGTCATAAAAAAGTCATAGTATAGTAAGGCGTCAAAATCGGCCAAAAAAAGTCAGAATTTTTTTTCACCTCAAAATGTCATAAAAAACGTCATAGTATAGTAAGGCGTCAAAATCGGACAAAAAAAGTCTAAATTTTTTTTTACCTCAAAATGTCATAAAAAACGTCATACTATAGTAAGGCGTTTTTTTCGGCCAAAAAAAGTCAAAATTTTTTTTGACCTCAAAATGTCATAAAAAACGTCATAGTATAGTAAGGTGTTTTTTTCGGCCAAAAAAAGTCAAAATTTTTTTTGACCTCAAAATGTCATAAAAAACGTCATAGTATAGTAAGGCGTCAAAATCGGCCAAAAAAAATCAAAATTTTTTTTGACCTCAAAATGTCATAAAAAACGTCATAGTATAGTAAGGCGTCAAAATCGTACAAAAAGCGTCAAAATCGGCTGAAAAAAGTCTAAATTTTTTTTGACCTCAAAATGTCATAAAAAAACGTCATAGTATAGTAAGGCGTCAAAATCGGCTGAAAAAAGTCTAAATTTTTTTTGACCTCAAAATGTCATAAAAAACGTCATAGTATAGTAAGGCGTTTTTTTCGGCCAAAAAAAGTCAAAATTTTTTTTCACCTCAAAATGTCATAAAAAACGTCATAGTATAGTAAGGCGTTTTTTTCGGCCAAAAAAAGTCAAAATTTTTTTTGACCTCAAAATGTCATAAAAAACGTCATAGTATAGTAAGGCTTTTTTTCGGCCAAAAAAAGTCAAAAATTTTTTTGACCTCAAAATTTCATAAAAAACGTCATAGTATAGTAAGGCGTTTTTTTCGGCCAAAAAAAGTCAAAATTTTTTTTGACCTCAAAATGTCATAAAAAACGTCATAGTATAGTAAGGCGTTTTTTTCGGCCAAAAAAAGTCAAAAAAATTTTTGACCTCAAAATGTCATAAAAAACGTCATAGTATAGTAAGGCGTTTTTTTCGGCCAAAAAAAGTCAATAAAATTTTTGACCTCAAAATGTCATAAAAAACGTCATAGTATAGTAAGGCGTCAAAATCGGACAAAAAAAGTCAAAAAATTTTTTGACCTCAAAATGTCATAAAAAATGTCATAGTATAGTAAGGCGTTTTTTTCGGCCAAAAAAAGTCAAAAAATTTTTTGACCTCAAAATGTCATAAAAAACGTCATAGTATAGTAAGGCGTTTTTTTTCGGCCAAAAAAAGTCAAAATTTTTTTTGACCTCAAAATGTCATAAAAAACATCATAGTATAGTAAGGCGTCAAAATTGGACAAAAAAAGTCAAAAATTTTTTTGACCTCAAAATGTCATAAAAAACGTCATGGGGGGGTAAGGCGTCAAAATCGGCCAAAAAAAGTCAAAATTTTTTTTGACCTCAAAATGTCATAAAAAACGTCATAGTATAGTAAGGCGTCAAAATCGGCTGAAAAAAGTCTAAATTTTTTTTGACCTCAAAATGTCATAAAAAACGTCATAGTATAGTAAGGCGTCAAAATCGGCCAAAAAAAGTCTAATTTTTTTTTGACCTCAAAATGTCATAAAAAACGTCATAGTATAGTAAGGCGTTTTTTTCGGCCAAAAAAAGTCAAAAAAATTTTTGACCTCAAAATGTCATAAAAAACGTCATAGTATAGTAAGGCGTTTTTTTCGGCCAAAAAAAGTCAAAAAAATTTTTGACCTCAAAATGTCATAAAAAACGTCATAGTATAGTAAGGCGTCAAAATCGGACAAAAAAAGTCAAAAATTTTTTTGACCTCAAAATGTCATAAAAAACGTCATAGTATAGTAAGGCGTTTTTTTCGGCCAAAAAAAGTCAAAAAATTTTTTGACCTCAAAATGTCATAAAAAACGTCATAGTATAGTAAGGCGTTTTTTTCGGCCAAAAAAAGTCAAAAATTTTTTTGACCTCAAAATGTCATAAAAAACGTCATAGTATAGTAAGGCGTTTTTTTCGGCCAAAAAAAGTCAAAATTTTTTTTGACCTCAAAATGTCATAAAAAACGTCATAGTATAGTAAGGCGTTTTTTTCGGCCAAAAAAAGTCAAAATTTTTTTTGACCTCAAAATGTCATAAAAAACGTCATAGTATAGTAAGGCGTTTTTTTCGGCCAAAAAAAGTCAAAAATTTTTTTGACCTCAAAATGTCATAAAAAACGTCATAGTATAGTAAGGCGTTTTTTTCGGCCAAAAAAAGTCAAAATTTTTTTTGACCTCAAAATGTCATAAAAAACGTCATAGTATAGTAAGGCGTTTTTTTCGGCCAAAAAAAGTCAAAATTTTTTTTGACCTCAAAATGTCATAAAAAACGTCATAGTATAGTAAGGCGTTTTTTTCGGCCAAAAAAAGTCAAAAAAATTTTTGACTTCAAAATGTCATAAAAAACGTCAGAGTATAGTAAGGCGTCAAAATCGGACAAAAAAAGTCAAAAAAATTTTTGACCTCAAAATGTCATAAAAAACGTCATAGTATAGTAAGGCGTCAAAATCGGACAAAAAAAGTCAAAATTTTTTTTGACCTCAAAATGTCATAAAAAACGTCATAGTATAGTAAGGCGTCAAAATCGGACAAAAAAAGTCAAAAAAATTTTTGACCTCAAAATGTCATAAAAAACGTCATAGTATAGTAAGGCGTCAAAATCGGACAAAAAAAGTCAAACATTTTTTTGACCTCAAAATGTCATAAAAAACGTCCTAGTATAGTAAGGCGTTTTTTTCGGCCAAAAAAAGTCAAAATTTTTTTTGACCTCAAAATGTCATAAAAAACGTCATAGTATAGTAAGGCGTCAAAATCGGACAAAAAAAGTCAAAATTTTTTTTGACCTCAAAATGTCATAAAAAACGTCATAGTATAGTAAGGCGTTTTTTTCGGCCAAAAAAAGTCAAGAATTTTTTTGACCTCAAAATGTCATAAAAAACGTCATAGTATAGTAAGGCGTTTTTTTCGGCCAAAAAAAGTCAAAATTTTTTTTGACCTCAAAATGTCATGAAAAACGTCATAGTATAGTAAGGCGTTTTTTTCGGCCAAAAAAAGTCAAAATTTTTTTTGACCTCAAAATGTCATAAAAAACGTCATAGTATAGTAAGGCGTCAAAATCGGCCAAAAAAAGTCAAAATTTTTTTTGACCTCAAAATGTCATAAAAAACGTCATAGTATAGTAAGGCGTCAAAATCGTACAAAAAGCGTCAAAATCGGCTGAAAAAAGTCTCAATTTTTTTTGACCTCAAAATGTCATAAAAAACGTCATAGTATAGTAAGGCGTCAAAATCGGCTGAAAAAAGTCTAAATTTTTTTTGACCTCAAAATGTCATAAAAAACGTCATAGTATAGTAAGGCGTTTTTTTCGGCCAAAAAAAGTCAAAATTTTTTTTGACCTCAAAATGTCATAAAAAACGTCATAGTATAGTAAGGCGTTTTTTTCGGCCAAAAAAAGTCAAAAAAATTTTTGACCTCAAAATGTCATAAAAAACGTCATAGTATAGTAAGGCGTTTTTTTCGGCCAAAAAAAGTCAAAATTTTTTTTGACCTCAAAATGTCATAAAAAACGTCATAGTATAGTAAGGCGTCAAAATCGGACAAAAAAAGTCAACATTTTTTTTGACCTCAAAATTTCATAAAAAACGTCATAGTATAGTAAGGCGTCAAAATCGGACAAAAAAAGTCAAAATTTTTTTTGACCTCAAAATGTCATAAAAAACGTCAGAGTATAGTAAGGCGTTTTTTTCGGCCAAAAAAAGTCAAAAATTTTTTTAACCTCAAAATGTCATAAAAAACGTCATAGTATAGTAAGGCGTTTTTTTCGGCCAAAAAAAGTCAAAAATTTTTTTGACCTCAAAATGTCATAAAAAACGTCATAGTATAGTAAGGCTTTTTTTCGGCCAAAAAAAATAGTCAAAAAAATTTTTGACCTCAAAATGTCATAAAAAACGTCATAGTATAGTAAGGCGTTTTTTTCGGCCAAAAAAAGTCAAAAAATTTTTTGACCTCAAAATGTCATAAAAAACGTCATAGTATAGTAAGGCGTTTTTTTCGGCCAAAAAAAGTCAAAAAAATTTTTGACCTCAAAATGTCATAAAAAACGTCATAGTATAGTAAGGCGTTTTTTTCGGCCAAAAAAAGTCAATAAAATTTTTGACCTCAAAATGTCATAAAAAACGTCATAGTATAGTAAGGCGTCAAAATCGGACAAAAAAAGTCAAAAAATTTTTTGACCTCAAAATGTCATAAAAAACGTCATAGTATAGTAAGGCGTTTTTTTCGGCCAAAAAAAGTCAAAAATTTTTTTGACCTCAAAATGTCATAAAAAACATCATAGTATAGTAAGGCGTCAAAATCGGACAAAAAAAGTCAAAAATTTTTTTGACCTCAAAATGTCATAAAAAACGTCATGGGGGGGTAAGGCGTCAAAATCGGCCAAAAAAAGTCAAAATTTTTTTTGACCTCAAGATGTCATAAAAAACGTCATAGTATAGTAAGGCGTCAAAATCGGCTGAAAAAAGTCTAAATTTTTTTTGACCTCAAAATGTCATAAAAAACGTCATAGTATAGTAAGGCGTCAAAATCGGCCAAAAAAAGTCTAAATTTTTTTTGACCTCAAAATGTCATAAAAAACGTCATAGTATAGTAAGGCGTCAAAATCGTACAAAAAGCGTCAAAATCGGCTGAAAAAAGTCTACATTTTTTTTGACCTCAAAATTTCATAAAAAACGTCATAGTATAGTAAGGCGTCAAAATCGGACAAAAAAAGTCAAAAATTTTTTTGACCTCAAAATGTCATAAAAAACGTCATAGTATAGTAAGGCGTTTTTTTCGGCCAAAAAAAGTCAAAAAATTTTTTAACCTCAAAATGTCATAAAAAACGTCATAGTATAGTAAGGCGTTTTTTTCGGCCAAAAAAAGTCAAAAATTTTTTTGACCTCAAAATGTCATAAAAAACGTCATAGTATAGTAAGGCGTCAAAATCGGACAAAAAAAATAGTCAAAAAAATTTTTGACCTCAAAATGTCATAAAAAACGTCATAGTATAGTAAGGCGTTTTTTTCGGCCAAAAAAAGTCAAAAAATTTTTTGACCTCAAAATGTCATAAAAAACGTCATAGTATAGTAAGGCGTTTTTTTCGGCCAAAAAAAGTCAAAAAAATTTTTGACCTCAAAATGTCATAAAAAACGTCATAGTATAGTAAGGCGTTTTTTTCGGCCAAAAAAAGTCAATAAAATTTTTGACCTCAAAATGTCATAAAAAACGTCATAGTATAGTAAGGCGTCAAAATCGGACAAAAAAAGTCAAAAAAATTTTTGACCTCAAAATGTCATAAAAAACGTCATAGTATAGTAAGGCGTTTTTTTCGGCCAAAAAAAGTCAAAAATTTTTTTGACCTCAAAATGTCATAAAAAACGTCATAGTATAGTAAGGCGTTTTTTTTTCGGCCAAAAAAAGTCAAAATTTTTTTTGACCTCAAAATGTCATAAAAAACATCATAGTATAGTAAGGCGTCAAAATCGGACAAAAAAAGTCAAAAATTTTTTTGACCTCAAAATGTCATAAAAAACGTCATGGGGGGGTAAGGCGTCAAAATCGGCCAAAAAAAGTCAAAATTTTTTTTGACCTCAAAATGTCATAAAAAACGTCATAGTATAGTAAGGCGTTTTTTTTTTCGGCCAAAAAAAGTCAAAATTTTTTTTGACCTCAAAATGTCATAAAAAACGTCATAGTATAGTAAGGCGTTTTTTTCGGCCAAAAAAAGTCAAAATTTTTTTTCACCTCAAAATGTCATAAAAAACGTCATAGTATAGTAAGGCGTTTTTTTCGGCCAAAAAAAGTCAAAATTTTTTTTCACCTCAAAATGTCATAAAAAACGTCATAGTATAGTAAGGCGTCAAAATCGGACAAAAAAAGTCAAAAAAATTTTTGACCTCAAAATGTCATAAAAAACGTCATAGTATAGTAAGGCGTCAAAATCGGACAAAAAAAGTCAAAAAATTTTTTGACCTCAAAATGTCATAAAAAACGTCATAGTATAGTAAGGCGTCAAAATCGGACAAAAAAAGTCAAAATTTTTTTTGACCTCAAAATGTCATAAAAAACGTCATAGTATAGTAAGGCGTCAAAATCGGACAAAAAAAGTCAAAATTTTTTTTGACCTCAAAATGTCATAAAAAATGTCATAGTATAGTAAGGCGTTTTTTTCGGCCAAAAAAAGTCAAAATTTTTTTTGACCTCAAAATGTCATAAAAAACGTCATAGTATAGTAAGGCGTCAAAATCGGACAAAAAAAGTCAAAAAATTTTTTGACCTCAAAATGTCATAAAAAACGTCATAGTATAGTAAGGCGTCAAAATCGGACAAAAAAAGTAAAAAAATTTTTTGACCTCAAAATGTCATAAAAAACGTCATAGTATAGTAAGGCGTCAAAATCGGACAAAAAAAGTAAAAAAATTTTTTGACCTCAAAATGTCATAAAAAACGTCATAGTATAGTAAGGCGTTTTTTTCGGCCAAAAAAAGTCAAAAATTTTTTTGACCTCAAAATGTCATAAAAAACGTCATAGTATAGTAAGGCGTTTTTTTCGGCCAAAAAAAGTCAAAATTTTTTTTGACCTCAAAATGTCATAAAAAACGTCATAGTATAGTAAGGCGTTTTTTTCGGCCAAAAAAAGTCAAAATTTTTTTTGACCTCAAAATGTCATAAAAAACGTCATAGTATAGTAAGGCGTCAAAATCGGACAAAAAAAGTCAAAATTTTTTTTGACCTCAAAATTTCATAAAAAACGTCATAGTATAGTAAGGCGTCAAAATCGGACAAAAAAAGTCAAAATTTTTTTTGACCTCAAAATGTCATAAAAAACGTCATAGTATAGTAAGGCGTTTTTTTCGGCCAAAAAAAGTCAAAATTTTTTTTCACCTCAAAATGTCATAAAAAACGTCATAGTATAGTAAGGCGTTTTTTTCGGCCAAAAAAAGTCAAAAAATTTTTTGACCTCAAAATGTCATAAAAAACGTCATAGTATAGTAAGGCTTTTTTTCGGCCAAAAAAAGTCAAAAAAATTTTTGACCTCAAAATGTCATAAAAAACGTCATAGTATAGTAAGGCGTTTTTTTCGGCCAAAAAAAGTCAAAAATTTTTTTGACCTCAAAATGTCATAAAAAACGTCATAGTATAGTAAGGCGTCAAAATCGGACAAAAAAATTCAAAAAATTTTTTGACCTCAAAATGTCATAAAAAAACGTCATAGTATAGTAAGGCGTCAAAATCGGACAAAAAAAGTCAAAAAAATTTTTGACCTCAAAATGTCATAAAAAACGTCATAGTATAGTAAGGCGTTTTTTTCGGCCAAAAAAAGTCAAAAAATTTTTGACCTCAAAATGTCATAAAAAACGTCATAGTATAGTAAGGCGTCAAAATTGGACAAAAAAAGTCAAAAAATTTTTTGACCTCAAAATGTCATAAAAAACGTCATAGTATAGTAAGGCGTTTTTTTCGGCCAAAAAAAGTCTAAATTTTTTTTTACCTCAAAATGTCATAAAAAACGTCATAGTATAGTAAGGCGTTTTTTTCGGCCAAAAAAAGTCAAAATTTTTTTTGACCTCAAAATGTCATAAAAAACGTCATAGTATAGTAAGGCGTTTTTTTCGGCCAAAAAAAGTCAAAATTTTTTTTCACCTCAAAATGTCATAAAAAACGTCATAGTATAGTAAGGCGTTTTTTTCGGCCAAAAAAAGTCAAAAATTTTTTGACCTCAAAATGTCATAAAACACGTCATAGTATAGTAAGGCATCAAAATCGGACAAAAAAAGTCAAAAAAATTTTTGACCTCAAAATGTCATAAAAAACGTCATAGTATAGTAAGACGTTTTTTTCGGCCAAAAAAAGTCAAAATTTTTTTTGACCTCAAAATGTCATAAAAAACGTCATAGTATAGTAAGGCGTTTTTTTCGGCCAAAAAAAGTCAAAATTTTTTTTGACCTCAAAATGTCATAAAAAACGTCATAGTATAGTAAGGCGTTTTTTTCGGCCAAAAAAAGTCAAAAAAATTTTTGACCTCAAAATGTCATAAAAAACGTCATAGTATAGTAAGGCGTTTTTTTCGGCCAAAAAAAGTCAAAAAATTTTTTTGACCTCAAAATGTCATAAAAAACGTCATAGTATAGTAAGGCGTTTTTTTCGGCCAAAAAAAGTCAAAATTTTTTTTGACCTCAAAATGTCATAAAAAACGTCATAGTATAGTAAGGCGTCAAAATCGGACAAAAAAAGTCAACATTTTTTTTGACCTCAAAATGTCATAAAAAACGTCATAGTATAGTAAGGCGTTTTTTTTTTCGGCCAAAAAAAGTCAAAATTTTTTTTGACCTCAAAATGTCATAAAAAACGTCATAGTATAGTAAGGCGTCAAAATCGGACAAAAAAAGTCAAAATTTTTTTTGACCTCAAAATGTCATAAAAAACGTCATAGTATAGTAAGGCGTCAAAATCGGACAAAAAAAGTCAAAATTTTTTTTGACCTCAAAATGTCATAAAAAACGTCATAGTATAGTAAGGCGTTTTTTTCGGCCAAAAAAAGTCAAAATTTTTTTTGACCTCAAAATGTCATAAAAAACGTCATAGTATAGTAAGGCGTTTTTTTCGGCCAAAAAAAGTCAAAAAAATTTTTGACCTCAAAATGTCATAAAAAACGTCATAGTATAGTAAGGCGTTTTTTTCGGCCAAAAAAAGTCAAAATTTTTTTTGACCTCAAAATGTCATAAAAAACGTCATAGTATAGTAAGGCGTTAAAATCGGACAAAAAAAGTCAAAATTTTTTTTGACCTCAAAATGTCATAAAAAACGTCATAGTATAGTAAGGCGTCAAAATCGGACAAAAAAAGTCAAAATTTTTTTTGACCTCAAAATGTCATAAAAAACGTCATAGTATAGTAAGGCGTCAAAATCGGACAAAAAAAGTCAAAATTTTTTTTGACCTCAAAATGTCATAAAAAACGTCATAGTATAGTAAGGCGTTTTTTTCGGCCAAAAAAAGTCAAAATTTCTTTTGACCTCAAAATGTCATAAAAAACGTCATAGTATAGTAAGGCGTCAAAATCGGCCAAAAAAAGTCAAAACTTTTTTTGACCTCAAAATGTCATAAAAAACGTCATAGTATAGTAAGGCGTCAAAATCGGACAAAAAAAGTCAACATTTTTTTTGACCTCAAAATGTCATAAAAAACGTCATAGTATAATAAGGCATCAAAATCGGACAAAAAAAGTCAAAAAAATTTTTGACCTCAAAATGTCATAAAAAACGTCATAGTATAGTAAGGCGTTTTTTTCGGACAAAAAAAGTCAAAAATTTTTTTGACCTCAAAATGTCATAAAAAACGTCATAGTATAGTAAGGCGTTTTTTTCGGCCAAAAAAAGTCAAAATTTTTTTTGACCTCAAAATGTCATAAAAAACGTCATAGTATAGTAAGGCGTTTTTTTCGGCCAAAAAAAGTCAAAATTTTTTTTTACCTCAAAATGTCATAAAAAACGTCATAGTATAGTAAGGCGTCAAAATCGGACAAAAAAAGTCAAAATTTTTTTTGACCTCAAAATGTCATAAAAAACGTCATAGTATAGTAAGGCGTCAAAATCGGACAAAAAAAGTCAAAAATTTTTTTGACCTCAAAATGTCATAAAAAACGTCATAGTATAGTAAGGCGTTTTTTTCGGCCAAAAAAAGTCAAAATTTTTTTTGACCTCAAAATGTCATAAAAAACGTCATAGTATAGTAAGGCGTTTTTTTCGGACAAAAAAAGTCAAAATTTTTTTTGACCTCAAAATGTCATAAAAAACGTCATAGTATAGTAAGGCGTCAAAATCGGACAAAAAAAGTCAAAATTTTTTTGACCTCAAAATGTCATAAAAAACGTCATAGTATAGTAAGGCGTTTTTTTCGGCCAAAAAAAGTCAAAATTTTTTTTGACCTCAAAATGTCATAAAAAACATCATAGTATAGTAAGGCGTCAAAATCGGACAAAAAAAGTCAAAATTTTTTTTGACCTCAAAATGTCATAAAAAACGTCATAGTATAGTAAGGCGTCAAAATCGGACAAAAAAAGTCAAAATTTTTTTTGACCTCAAAATGTCATAAAAAACGTCATAGTATAGTAAGGCGTCAAAATCGGACAAAAAAAGTCAACATTTTTTTTGACCTCAAAATGTCATAAAAAACGTCATAGTATAGTAAGGCGTCAAAATCGGCCAAAAAAAGTCAAAAATTTTTTTGACCTCAAAATGTCATAAAAAACGTCATATATAGTAAGGCGTCAAAATCGGACAAAAAAAGTCAAATTTTTTTTTTACCTCAAAATGTCATAAAAAACGTCATAGTATAGTAAGGCGTTTTTTTCGGCCAAAAAAAGTCAAAAAAATTTTTGACCTCAAAATGTCATAAAAAATGTCATAGTATAGTAAGGCGTCAAAATTGGACAAAAAAAGTCAAAAAATTTTTTGACCTCAAAATGTCATAAAAAACGTCATAGTATAGTAAGGCGTTTTTTTCGGCCAAAAAAAGTCTAAATTTTTTTTTACCTCAAAATGTCATAAAAAACGTCATAGTATAGTAAGGCGTTTTTTTCGGCCAAAAAAAGTCAAAATTTTTTTTGACCTCAAAATGTCATAAAAAACGTCATAGTATAGTAAGGCGTTTTTTTCGGCCAAAAAAAGTCAAAATTTTTTTTGACCTCAAAATGTCATAAAAAACGTCATAGTATAGTAAGGCGTCAAAATCGGACAAAAAAAGTCAAAATTTTTTTTGACCTCAAAATTTCATAAAAAACGTCATAGTATAGTAAGGCGTCAAAATCGGACAAAAAAAGTCAAAATTTTTTTTGACCTCAAAATGTCATAAAAAACGTCATAGTATAGTAAGGCGTTTTTTTCGGCCAAAAAAAGTCAACATTTTTTTTCACCTCAAAATGTCATAAAAAACGTCATAGTATAGTAAGGCGTTTTTTTCGGCCAAAAAAAGTCAAAAAATTTTTTGACCTCAAAATGTCATAAAAAACGTCATAGTATAGTAAGGCTTTTTTTCGGCCAAAAAAAGTCAAAAAAATTTTTGACCTCAAAATGTCATAAAAAACGTCATAGTATAGTAAGGCGTTTTTTTCGGCCAAAAAAAGTCAAAAATTTTTTTGACCTCAAAATGTCATAAAAAACGTCATAGTATAGTAAGGCGTCAAAATCGGACAAAAAAATTCAAAAAATTTTTTGACCTCAAAATGTCATAAAAAACGTCATAGTATAGTAAGGCGTTTTTTTTCGGCCAAAAAAAGTCAAAATTTTTTTTGACCTCAAAATGTCATAAAAAACGTCATAGTATAGTAAGGCGTTTTTTTCGGCCAAAAAAAGTCAAAATTTTTTTTCACCTCAAAATGTCATAAAAAACGTCATAGTATAGTAAGGCGTTTTTTTCGGCCAAAAAAAGTCAAAATTTTTTTTCACCTCAAAATGTCATAAAAAACGTCATAGTATAGTAAGGCGTCAAAATCGGACAAAAAAAGTCAAAAAAATTTTTGACCTCAAAATGTCATAAAAAACGTCATAGTATAGTAAGGCGTCAAAATCGGACAAAAAAAGTCAAAAAATTTTTTGACCTCAAAATGTCATAAAAAACGTCATAGTATAGTAAGGCTTTTTTTCGGCCAAAAAAAGTCAAAAAAATTTTTGACCTCAAAATGTCATAAAAAACGTCATAGTATAGTAAGGCGTTTTTTTCGGCCAAAAAAAGTCAAAAAAAATTTTGACCTCAAAATGTCATAAAAAACGTCATAGTATAGTAAGGCGTCAAAATCGGCCAAAAAAAGTCTAAATTTTTTTTGACCTCAAAATGTCATAAAAAACGTCATAGTATAGTAAGGCGTTTTTTTCGGACAAAAAAAGTCAAAACTTTTTTTCACCTCAAAATGTCATAAAAAACGACAGTATAATAAGCCGTCAAAATCGGACAAAAAAAGTCAAAAATTTTTTTGACCTCAAAATGTCATAAAAAACGTCATAGTATAGTAAGGCGTCAAAATCGGACAAAAAAAGTCAAAAAAATTTTTGACCTCAAAATGTCATAAAAAACGTCATAGTATAGTAAGGCGTCAAAATCGGACAAAAAAAGTCAAAATTTTTTTTGACCTCAAAATGTCATAAAAAACGTCATAGTATAGTAAGGCGTTTTTTTCGGACAAAAAAAGTCAAAACTTTTTTTGACCTCAAAATGTCATAAAAAACGACAGTATAGTAAGCCGTCAAAATCGGACAAAAAAAGTCAAAAAATTTTTTGACCTCAAAATGTCATAAAAAACGTCAGTATAGTAAGGCGTTTTTTTCGGCCAAAAAAAGTCAAAATTTTTTTTGACCTCAAAATGTCATAAAAAACGTCATAGTATAGTAAGGCGTTTTTTTCGGCCAAAAAAAGTCAAAACTTTTTTTGACCTCAAAATGTCATAAAAAACGACAGTATAATAAGCCGTCAAAATCGGACAAAAAAAGTCAAAAAATTTTTTGACCTCAAAATGTCATAAAAAACGTCATAGTATAGTCAGGCGTCAAAATCGGACAAAAAAAGTCAAAAAATTTTTTGACCTCAAAATGTCATAAAAAACGTCATAGAATAGTAAGGCGTTTTTTTCGGCCAAAAAAAGTCAAAAAATTTTTTGACCTCAAAATGTCATAAAAAACGTCATAGTATAGTAAGGCGTTTTTTTCGGCCAAAAAAAGTCAAAAATTTTTTTGACCTCAAAATGTCATAAAAAACGTCATAGTATAGTAAGGCTTTTTTTCGGCCAAAAAAAATAGTCAAAAAAATTTTTGACCTCAAAATGTCATAAAAAACGTCATAGTATAGTAAGGCGTTTTTTTCGGCCAAAAAAAGTCAAAAAATTTTTTGACCTCAAAATGTCATAAAAAACGTCATAGTATAGTAAGGCGTTTTTTTCGGCCAAAAAAAGTCAAAAAAATTTTTGACCTCAAAATGTCATAAAAAACGTCATAGTATAGTAAGGCGTTTTTTTCGGCCAAAAAAAGTCAATAAAATTTTTGACCTCAAAATGTCATAAAAAACGTCATAGTATAGTAAGGCGTCAAAATCGGACAAAAAAAGTCAAAATTTTTTTTGACCTCAAAATGTCATAAAAAACGTCATAGTATAGTAAGGCGTCAAAATCGGACAAAAAAAGTCAAAATTTTTTTTGACCTCAAAATGTCATAAAAAACGTCATAGTATAGTAAGGCGTCAAAATCGGACAAAAAAAGTCAAAATTTTTTTTGACCTCAAAATGTCATAAAAAATGTCATAGTATAGTAAGGCGTTTTTTTCGGCCAAAAAAAGTCAAAATTTTTTTTGACCTCAAAATGTCATAAAAAACGTCATAGTATAGTAAGGCGTCAAAATCGGACAAAAAAAGTCAAAAAATTTTTTGACCTCAAAATGTCATAAAAAACGTCATAGTATAGTAAGGCGTCAAAATCGGACAAAAAAAGTAAAAAAATTTTTTGACCTCAAAATGTCATAAAAAACGTCATAGTATAGTAAGGCGTCAAAATCGGACAAAAAAAGTAAAAAAATTTTTTGACCTCAAAATGTCATAAAAAACGTCATAGTATAGTAAGGCGTTTTTTTCGGCCAAAAAAAGTCAAAAATTTTTTTGACCTCAAAATGTCATAAAAAACGTCATAGTATAGTAAGGCGTTTTTTTCGGCCAAAAAAAGTCAAAATTTTTTTTGACCTCAAAATGTCATAAAAAACGTCATAGTATAGTAAGGCGTTTTTTTCGGCCAAAAAAAGTCAAAATTTTTTTTGACCTCAAAATGTCATAAAAAACGTCATAGTATAGTAAGGCGTCAAAATCGGACAAAAAAAGTCAAAATTTTTTTTGACCTCAAAATTTCATAAAAAACGTCATAGTATAGTAAGGCGTCAAAATCGGACAAAAAAAGTCAAAATTTTTTTTGACCTCAAAATGTCATAAAAAACGTCATAGTATAGTAAGGCGTTTTTTTCGGCCAAAAAAAGTCAAAATTTTTTTTCACCTCAAAATGTCATAAAAAACGTCATAGTATAGTAAGGCGTTTTTTTCGGCCAAAAAAAGTCAAAAAATTTTTTGACCTCAAAATGTCATAAAAAACGTCATAGTATAGTAAGGCTTTTTTTCGGCCAAAAAAAGTCAAAAAAATTTTTGACCTCAAAATGTCATAAAAAACGTCATAGTATAGTAAGGCGTTTTTTTCGGCCAAAAAAAGTCAAAAATTTTTTTGACCTCAAAATGTCATAAAAAACGTCATAGTATAGTAAGGCGTCAAAATCGGACAAAAAAATTCAAAAAATTTTTTGACCTCAAAATGTCATAAAAAAACGTCATAGTATAGTAAGGCGTCAAAATCGGACAAAAAAAGTCAAAAAAATTTTTGACCTCAAAATGTCATAAAAAACGTCATAGTATAGTAAGGCGTTTTTTTCGGCCAAAAAAAGTCAAAAAATTTTTGACCTCAAAATGTCATAAAAAACGTCATAGTATAGTAAGGCGTCAAAATTGGACAAAAAAAGTCAAAAAATTTTTTGACCTCAAAATGTCATAAAAAACGTCATAGTATAGTAAGGCGTTTTTTTCGGCCAAAAAAAGTCTAAATTTTTTTTTACCTCAAAATGTCATAAAAAACGTCATAGTATAGTAAGGCGTTTTTTTCGGCCAAAAAAAGTCAAAATTTTTTTTGACCTCAAAATGTCATAAAAAACGTCATAGTATAGTAAGGCGTTTTTTTCGGCCAAAAAAAGTCAAAATTTTTTTTCACCTCAAAATGTCATAAAAAACGTCATAGTATAGTAAGGCGTTTTTTTCGGCCAAAAAAAGTCAAAAATTTTTTGACCTCAAAATGTCATAAAACACGTCATAGTATAGTAAGGCATCAAAATCGGACAAAAAAAGTCAAAAAAATTTTTGACCTCAAAATGTCATAAAAAACGTCATAGTATAGTAAGACGTTTTTTTCGGCCAAAAAAAGTCAAAATTTTTTTTGACCTCAAAATGTCATAAAAAACGTCATAGTATAGTAAGGCGTTTTTTTCGGCCAAAAAAAGTCAAAATTTTTTTTGACCTCAAAATGTCATAAAAAACGTCATAGTATAGTAAGGCGTTTTTTTCGGCCAAAAAAAGTCAAAAAAATTTTTGACCTCAAAATGTCATAAAAAACGTCAGTATAGTAAGGCGTTTTTTTCGGCCAAAAAAAGTCAAAATTTTTTTTGACCTCAAAATGTCATAAAAAACGTCATAGTATAGTAAGGCGTTTTTTTCGGCCAAAAAAAGTCAAAACTTTTTTTGACCTCAAAATGTCATAAAAAACGACAGTATAATAAGCCGTCAAAATCGGACAAAAAAAGTCAAAAAATTTTTTGACCTCAAAATGTCATAAAAAACGTCATAGTATAGTCAGGCGTCAAAATCGGACAAAAAAAGTCAAAAAATTTTTTGACCTCAAAATGTCATAAAAAACGTCATAGAATAGTAAGGCGTTTTTTTCGGCCAAAAAAAGTCAAAAAATTTTTTGACCTCAAAATGTCATAAAAAACGTCATAGTATAGTAAGGCGTTTTTTTCGGCCAAAAAAAGTCAAAAATTTTTTTGACCTCAAAATGTCATAAAAAACGTCATAGTATAGTAAGGCTTTTTTTCGGCCAAAAAAAATAGTCAAAAAAATTTTTGACCTCAAAATGTCATAAAAAACGTCATAGTATAGTAAGGCGTTTTTTTCGGCCAAAAAAAGTCAAAAAATTTTTTGACCTCAAAATGTCATAAAAAACGTCATAGTATAGTAAGGCGTTTTTTTCGGCCAAAAAAAGTCAAAAAAATTTTTGACCTCAAAATGTCATAAAAAACGTCATAGTATAGTAAGGCGTTTTTTTCGGCCAAAAAAAGTCAATAAAATTTTTGACCTCAAAATGTCATAAAAAACGTCATAGTATAGTAAGGCGTCAAAATCGGACAAAAAAAGTCAAAATTTTTTTTGACCTCAAAATGTCATAAAAAACGTCATAGTATAGTAAGGCGTCAAAATCGGACAAAAAAAGTCAAAATTTTTTTTGACCTCAAAATGTCATAAAAAACGTCATAGTATAGTAAGGCGTTTTTTTCGGCCAAAAAAAGTCAAAATTTTTTTTCACCTCAAAATGTCATAAAAAACGTCATAGTATAGTAAGGCGTTTTTTTCGGCCAAAAAAAGTCAAAAAATTTTTTGACCTCAAAATGTCATAAAAAACGTCATAGTATAGTAAGGCTTTTTTTCGGCCAAAAAAAGTCAAAAAAATTTTTGACCTCAAAATGTCATAAAAAACGTCATAGTATAGTAAGGCGTTTTTTTCGGCCAAAAAAAGTCAAAAATTTTTTTGACCTCAAAATGTCATAAAAAACGTCATAGTATAGTAAGGCGTCAAAATCGGACAAAAAAATTCAAAAAATTTTTTGACCTCAAAATGTCATAAAAAAACGTCATAGTATAGTAAGGCGTCAAAATCGGACAAAAAAAGTCAAAAAAATTTTTGACCTCAAAATGTCATAAAAAACGTCATAGTATAGTAAGGCGTTTTTTTCGGCCAAAAAAAGTCAAAAAATTTTTGACCTCAAAATGTCATAAAAAACGTCATAGTATAGTAAGGCGTCAAAATTGGACAAAAAAAGTCAAAAAATTTTTTGACCTCAAAATGTCATAAAAAACGTCATAGTATAGTAAGGCGTTTTTTTCGGCCAAAAAAAGTCTAAATTTTTTTTTACCTCAAAATGTCATAAAAAACGTCATAGTATAGTAAGGCGTCAAAATCGGACAAAAAAAGTCAAAATTTTTTTTGACCTCAAAATGTCATAAAAAACGTCATAGTATAGTAAGGCGTTTTTTTCGGCCAAAAAAAGTCAAAATTTTTTTTCACCTCAAAATGTCATAAAAAACGTCATAGTATAGTAAGGCGTTTTTTTCGGCCAAAAAAAGTCAAAAATTTTTTGACCTCAAAATGTCATAAAACACGTCATAGTATAGTAAGGCATCAAAATCGGACAAAAAAAGTCAAAAAAATTTTTGACCTCAAAATGTCATAAAAAACGTCATAGTATAGTAAGACGTTTTTTTCGGCCAAAAAAAGTCAAAATTTTTTTTGACCTCAAAATGTCATAAAAAACGTCATAGTATAGTAAGGCGTTTTTTTCGGCCAAAAAAAGTCAAAATTTTTTTTGACCTCAAAATGTCATAAAAAACGTCATAGTATAGTAAGGCGTTTTTTTCGGCCAAAAAAAGTCAAAAAAATTTTTGACCTCAAAATGTCATAAAAAACGTCATAGTATAGTAAGGCGTTTTTTTCGGCCAAAAAAAGTCAAAAAATTTTTTTGACCTCAAAATGTCATAAAAAAACGTCATAGTATAGTAAGGCGTTTTTTTTCGGCCAAAAAAAGTCAAAATTTTTTTTGACCTCAAAATGTCATAAAAAACGTCATAGTATAGTAAGGCGTCAAAATCGGACAAAAAAAGTCAACATTTTTTTTGACCTCAAAATGTCATAAAAAACGTCATAGTATAGTAAGGCATTTTTTTTTCGGCCAAAAAAAGTCAAAATTTTTTTTGACCTCAAAATGTCATAAAAAACGTCATAGTATAGTAAGGCGTCAAAATCGGACAAAAAAAGTCAAAATTTTTTTTGACCTCAAAATGTCATAAAAAACGTCATAGTATAGTAAGGCGTCAAAATCGGACAAAAAAAGTCAAAATTTTTTTTGACCTCAAAATGTCATAAAAAACGTCATAGTATAGTAAGGCGTTTTTTTCGGCCAAAAAAAGTCAAAATTTTTTTTGACCTCAAAATGTCATAAAAAACGTCATAGTATAGTAAGGCGTTTTTTTCGGCCAAAAAAAGTCAAAAAAATTTTTGACCTCAAAATGTCATAAAAAACGTCATAGTATAGTAAGGCGTTTTTTTCGGACAAAAAAAGTCAAAATTTTTTTTGACCTCAAAATGTCATAAAAAACGTCATAGTATAGTAAGGCGTTAAAATCGGACAAAAAAAGTCAAAATTTTTTTTGACCTCAAAATGTCATAAAAAACGTCATAGTATAGTAAGGCGTCAAAATCGGACAAAAAAAGTCAAAATTTTTTTTGACCTCAAAATGTCATAAAAAACGTCATAGTATAGTAAGGCGTCAAAATCGGACAAAAAAAGTCAAAATTTTTTTTGACCTCAAAATGTCATAAAAAACGTCATAGTATAGTAAGGCGTTTTTTTCGGCCAAAAAAAGTCAAAATTTCTTTTGACCTCAAAATGTCATAAAAAACGTCATAGTATAGTAAGGCGTCAAAATCGGCCAAAAAAAGTCAAAACTTTTTTTGACCTCAAAATGTCATAAAAAACGTCATAGTATAGTAAGGCGTCAAAATCGGACAAAAAAAGTCAACATTTTTTTTGACCTCAAAATGTCATAAAAAACGTCATAGTATAATAAGGCATCAAAATCGGACAAAAAAAGTCAAAAAAATTTTTGACCTCAAAATGTCATAAAAAACGTCATAGTATAGTAAGGCGTTTTTTTCGGACAAAAAAAGTCAAAAATTTTTTTGACCTCAAAATGTCATAAAAAACGTCATAGTATAGTAAGGCGTTTTTTTTCGGCCAAAAAAAGTCAAAATTTTTTTTGACCTCAAAATGTCATAAAAAACGTCATAGTATAGTAAGGCGTTTTTTTCGGCCAAAAAAAGTCAAAATTTTTTTTTACCTCAAAATGTCATAAAAAACGTCATAGTATAGTAAGGCGTCAAAATCGGACAAAAAAAGTCAAAATTTTTTTTGACCTCAAAATGTCATAAAAAACGTCATAGTATAGTAAGGCGTCAAAATCGGACAAAAAAAGTCAAAATTTTTTTTGACCTCAAAATGTCATAAAAAACGTCATAGTATAGTAAGGCGTTTTTTTCGGCCAAAAAGAGTCAAAATTTTTTTTGACCTCAAAATGTCATAAAAAACGTCATAGTATAGTAAGGCGTTTTTTTCGGACAAAAAAAGTCAAAATTTTTTTTGACCTCAAAATGTCATAAAAAACGTCATAGTATAGTAAGGCGTTTTTTTCGGACAAAAAAAGTCAAAATTTTTTTTGACCTCAAAATGTCATAAAAAACGTCATAGTATAGTAAGGCGTCAAAATCGGACAAAAAAAGTCAAAATTTTTTTGACCTCAAAATGTCATAAAAAACGTCATAGTATAGTAAGGCGTCAAAATCGGACAAAAAAAGTCAAAAAATTTTTTGACCTCAAAATGTCATAAAAAACGTCATAGTATAGTAAGGCGTTTTTTTCGGCCAAAAAAAGTCAAAACTTTTTTTGACCTCAAAATGTCATAAAAAACGACAGTATAATAAGCCGTCAAAATCGGACAAAAAAAGTCAAAAAATTTTTTGACCTCAAAATGTCATAAAAAACATCATAGTATAGTCAGGCGTCAAAATCGGACAAAAAAAGTCAAAAAAATTTTTGACCTCAAAATGTCATAAAAAACGTCATAGAATAGTAAGGCGTTTTTTTCGGCCAAAAAAAGTCAAAAAATTTTTTGACCTCAAAATGTCATAAAAAACGTCATAGTATAGTAAGGCGTTTTTTTCGGCCAAAAAAAGTCAAAAATTTTTTTGACCTCAAAATGTCATAAAAAACGTCATAGTATAGTAAGGCTTTTTTTCGGCCAAAAAAAATAGTCAAAAAAATTTTTGACCTCAAAATGTCATAAAAAACGTCATAGTATAGTAAGGCGTTTTTTTCGGCCAAAAAAAGTCAAAAAATTTTTTGACCTCAAAATGTCATAAAAAACGTCATAGTATAGTAAGGCGTTTTTTTTCGGCCAAAAAAAGTCAAAAAAATTTTTGACCTCAAAATGTCATAAAAAACGTCATAGTATAGTAAGGCGTTTTTTTCGGCCAAAAAAAGTCAATAAAATTTTTGACCTCAAAATGTCATAAAAAACGTCATAGTATAGTAAGGCGTCAAAATCGGACAAAAAAAGTCAAAATTTTTTTTGACCTCAAAATGTCATAAAAAACGTCATAGTATAGTAAGGCGTCAAAATCGGACAAAAAAAGTCAAAATTTTTTTTGACCTCAAAATGTCATAAAAAACGTCATAGTATAGTAAGGCGTCAAAATCGGACAAAAAAAGTCAAAATTTTTTTTGACCTCAAAATGTCATAAAAAATGTCATAGTATAGTAAGGCGTTTTTTTCGGCCAAAAAAAGTCAAAATTTTTTTTGACCTCAAAATGTCATAAAAAACGTCATAGTATAGTAAGGCGTCAAAATCGGACAAAAAAAGTCAAAAAATTTTTTGACCTCAAAATGTCATAAAAAACGTCATAGTATAGTAAGGCGTCAAAATCGGACAAAAAAAGTAAAAAAATTTTTTGACCTCAAAATGTCATAAAAAACGTCATAGTATAGTAAGGCGTCAAAATCGGACAAAAAAAGTAAAAAAATTTTTTGACCTCAAAATGTCATAAAAAACGTCATAGTATAGTAAGGCGTTTTTTTCGGCCAAAAAAAGTCAAAAATTTTTTTGACCTCAAAATGTCATAAAAAACGTCATAGTATAGTAAGGCGTTTTTTTCGGCCAAAAAAAGTCTAAAATTTTTTTTGACCTCAAAATGTCATAAAAAACGTCATAGTATAGTAAGGCGTTTTTTTCGGCCAAAAAAAGTCAAAATTTTTTTTGACCTCAAAATGTCATAAAAAACGTCATAGTATAGTAAGGCGTCAAAATCGGACAAAAAAAGTCAAAATTTTTTTTGACCTCAAAATGTCATAAAAAACGTCATAGTATAGTAAGGCGTTTTTTTCGGCCAAAAAAAGTCAAAATTTTTTTTGACCTCAAAATGTCATAAAAAACGTCATAGTATAGTAAGGCGTTTTTTTCGGCCAAAAAAAGTCAAAATTTTTTTTGACCTCAAAATGTCATAAAAAACGTCATAGTATAGTAAGGCGTCAAAATCGGACAAAAAAAGTCAACATTTTTTTTGACCTCAAAATGTCATAAAAAACGTCATAGTATAATAAGGCATCAAAATCGGACAAAAAAAGTCAAAAAAATTTTTGACCTCAAAATGTCATAAAAAACGTCATAGTATAGTAAGGCGTTTTTTTCGGCCAAAAAAAGTCAAAATTTTTTTTGACCTCAAAATGTCATAAAAAACGTCATAGTATAGTAAGGCGTTTTTTTCGGCCAAAAAAAGTCAAAATTTTTTTTTACCTCAAAATGTCATAAAAAACGTCATAGTATAGTAAGGCGTCAAAATCGGACAAAAAAAGTCAAAATTTTTTTTGACCTCAAAATGTCATAAAAAACGTCATAGTATAGTAAGGCGTCAAAATCGGACAAAAAAAGTCAAAATTTTTTTTGACCTCAAAATGTCATAAAAAACGTCATAGTATAGTAAGGCGTTTTTTTCGGCCAAAAAAAGTCAAAATTTTTTTTGACCTCAAAATGTCATAAAAAACGTCATAGTATAGTAAGGCGTTTTTTTCGGACAAAAAAAGTCAAAATTTTTTTTGACCTCAAAATGTCATAAAAAACGTCATAGTATAGTAAGGCGTTTTTTTCGGACAAAAAAAGTCAAAATTTTTTTTGACCTCAAAATGTCATAAAAAACGTCATAGTATAGTAAGGCGTCAAAATCGGACAAAAAAAGTCAAAATTTTTTTGACCTCAAAATGTCATAAAAAACGTCATAGTATAGTAAGGCGTCAAAATCGGACAAAAAAAGTCAAAAAATTTTTTGACCTCAAAATGTCATAAAAAACGTCATAGTATAGTAAGGCGTTTTTTTCGGCCAAAAAAAGTCAAAACTTTTTTTGACCTCAAAATGTCATAAAAAACGACAGTATAATAAGCCGTCAAAATCGGACAAAAAAAGTCAAAAAATTTTTTGACCTCAAAATGTCATAAAAAACGTCATAGTATAGTCAGGCGTCAAAATCGGACAAAAAAAGTCAAAAAATTTTTTGACCTCAAAATGTCATAAAAAACGTCATAGAATAGTAAGGCGTTTTTTTCGGCCAAAAAAAGTCAAAAAATTTTTTGACCTCAAAATGTCATAAAAAACGTCATAGTATAGTAAGGCGTTTTTTTCGGCCAAAAAAAGTCAAAAATTTTTTTGACCTCAAAATGTCATAAAAAACGTCATAGTATAGTAAGGCTTTTTTTCGGCCAAAAAAAATAGTCAAAAAAATTTTTGACCTCAAAATGTCATAAAAAACGTCATAGTATAGTAAGGCGTTTTTTTCGGCCAAAAAAAGTCAAAAAATTTTTTGACCTCAAAATGTCATAAAAAACGTCATAGTATAGTAAGGCGTTTTTTTCGGCCAAAAAAAGTCAAAAAAATTTTTGACCTCAAAATGTCATAAAAAACGTCATAGTATAGTAAGGCGTTTTTTTCGGCCAAAAAAAGTCAATAAAATTTTTGACCTCAAAATGTCATAAAAAACGTCATAGTATAGTAAGGCGTCAAAATCGGACAAAAAAAGTCAAAATTTTTTTTGACCTCAAAATGTCATAAAAAACGTCATAGTATAGTAAGGCGTCAAAATCGGACAAAAAAAGTCAAAATTTTTTTTGACCTCAAAATGTCATAAAAAACGTCATAGTATAGTAAGGCGTCAAAATCGGACAAAAAAAGTCAAAATTTTTTTTGACCTCAAAATGTCATAAAAAATGTCATAGTATAGTAAGGCGTTTTTTTCGGCCAAAAAAAGTCAAAATTTTTTTTGACCTCAAAATGTCATAAAAAACGTCATAGTATAGTAAGGCGTCAAAATCGGACAAAAAAAGTCAAAAAATTTTTTGACCTCAAAATGTCATAAAAAACGTCATAGTATAGTAAGGCGTCAAAATCGGACAAAAAAAGTAAAAAAATTTTTTGACCTCAAAATGTCATAAAAAACGTCATAGTATAGTAAGGCGTCAAAATCGGACAAAAAAAGTAAAAAAATTTTTTGACCTCAAAATGTCATAAAAAACGTCATAGTATAGTAAGGCGTTTTTTTCGGCCAAAAAAAGTCAAAAATTTTTTTGACCTCAAAATGTCATAAAAAACGTCATAGTATAGTAAGGCGTTTTTTTCGGCCAAAAAAAGTCAAAATTTTTTTTGACCTCAAAATGTCATAAAAAACGTCATAGTATAGTAAGGCGTTTTTTTTCGGCCAAAAAAAGTCAAAATTTTTTTTGACCTCAAAATGTCATAAAAAACGTCATAGTATAGTAAGGCGTCAAAATCGGACAAAAAAAGTCAAAATTTTTTTTGACCTCAAAATTTCATAAAAAACGTCATAGTATAGTAAGGCGTCAAAATCGGACAAAAAAAGTCAAAATTTTTTTTGACCTCAAAATGTCATAAAAAACGTCATAGTATAGTAAGGCGTTTTTTTCGGCCAAAAAAAGTCAAAATTTTTTTTCACCTCAAAATGTCATAAAAAACGTCATAGTATAGTAAGGCGTTTTTTTCGGCCAAAAAAAGTCAAAAAATTTTTTGACCTCAAAATGTCATAAAAAACGTCATAGTATAGTAAGGCTTTTTTTCGGCCAAAAAAAGTCAAAAAAATTTTTGACCTCAAAATGTCATAAAAAACGTCATAGTATAGTAAGGCGTTTTTTTTCGGCCAAAAAAAGTCAAAAATTTTTTTGACCTCAAAATGTCATAAAAAACGTCATAGTATAGTAAGGCGTCAAAATCGGACAAAAAAATTCAAAAAATTTTTTGACCTCAAAATGTCATAAAAAAACGTCATAGTATAGTAAGGCGTCAAAATCGGACAAAAAAAGTCAAAAAAATTTTTGACCTCAAAATGTCATAAAAAACGTCATAGTATAGTAAGGCGTTTTTTTCGGCCAAAAAAAGTCAAAAAATTTTTGACCTCAAAATGTCATAAAAAACGTCATAGTATAGTAAGGCGTCAAAATTGGACAAAAAAAGTCAAAAAATTTTTTGACCTCAAAATGTCATAAAAAACGTCATAGTATAGTAAGGCGTTTTTTTCGGCCAAAAAAAGTCTAAATTTTTTTTTACCTCAAAATGTCATAAAAAACGTCATAGTATAGTAAGGCGTTTTTTTCGGCCAAAAAAAGTCAAAATTTTTTTTGACCTCAAAATGTCATAAAAAACGTCATAGTATAGTAAGGCGTTTTTTTCGGCCAAAAAAAGTCAAAATTTTTTTTCACCTCAAAATGTCATAAAAAACGTCATAGTATAGTAAGGCGTTTTTTTCGGCCAAAAAAAGTCAAAAATTTTTTGACCTCAAAATGTCATAAAACACGTCATAGTATAGTAAGGCATCAAAATCGGACAAAAAAAGTCAAAAAAATTTTTGACCTCAAAATGTCATAAAAAACGTCATAGTATAGTAAGACGTTTTTTTCGGCCAAAAAAAGTCAAAATTTTTTTTGACCTCAAAATGTCATAAAAAACGTCATAGTATAGTAAGGCGTTTTTTTCGGCCAAAAAAAGTCAAAATTTTTTTTGACCTCAAAATGTCATAAAAAACGTCATAGTATAGTAAGGCGTTTTTTTCGGCCAAAAAAAGTCAAAAAAATTTTTGACCTCAAAATGTCATAAAAAACGTCATAGTATAGTAAGGCGTTTTTTTCGGCCAAAAAAAGTCAAAAAATTTTTTTGACCTCAAAATGTCATAAAAAACGTCATAGTATAGTAAGGCGTTTTTTTCGGCCAAAAAAAGTCAAAATTTTTTTTGACCTCAAAATGTCATAAAAAACGTCATAGTATAGTAAGGCGTCAAAATCGGACAAAAAAAGTCAACATTTTTTTTGACCTCAAAATGTCATAAAAAACGTCATAGTATAGTAAGGCGTTTTTTTTTTCGGCCAAAAAAAGTCAAAATTTTTTTTGACCTCAAAATGTCATAAAAAACGTCATAGTATAGTAAGGCGTCAAAATCGGACAAAAAAAGTCAAAATTTTTTTTGACCTCAAAATGTCATAAAAAACGTCATAGTATAGTAAGGCGTCAAAATCGGACAAAAAAAGTCAAAATTTTTTTTGACCTCAAAATGTCATAAAAAACGTCATAGTATAGTAAGGCGTTTTTTTCGGCCAAAAAAAGTCAAAATTTTTTTTGACCTCAAAATGTCATAAAAAACGTCATAGTATAGTAAGGCGTTTTTTTCGGCCAAAAAAAGTCAAAAAAATTTTTGACCTCAAAATGTCATAAAAAACGTCATAGTATAGTAAGGCGTTTTTTTCGGCCAAAAAAAGTCAAAATTTTTTTTGACCTCAAAATGTCATAAAAAACGTCATAGTATAGTAAGGCGTTAAAATCGGACAAAAAAAGTCAAAATTTTTTTTGACCTCAAAATGTCATAAAAAACGTCATAGTATAGTAAGGCGTCAAAATCGGACAAAAAAAGTCAAAATTTTTTTTGACCTCAAAATGTCATAAAAAACGTCATAGTATAGTAAGGCGTCAAAATCGGACAAAAAAAGTCAAAATTTTTTTTGACCTCAAAATGTCATAAAAAACGTCATAGTATAGTAAGGCGTTTTTTTCGGCCAAAAAAAGTCAAAATTTCTTTTGACCTCAAAATGTCATAAAAAACATCATAGTATAGTAAGGCGTCAAAATCGGCCAAAAAAAGTCAAAACTTTTTTTGACCTCAAAATGTCATAAAAAACGTCATAGTATAGTAAGGCGTCAAAATCGGACAAAAAAAGTCAACATTTTTTTTGACCTCAAAATGTCATAAAAAACGTCATAGTATAATAAGGCGTCAAAATCGGACAAAAAAAGTCAAAAAAATTTTTGACCTCAAAATGTCATAAAAAACGTCATAGTATAGTAAGGCGTTTTTTTTCGGACAAAAAAAGTCAAAAATTTTTTTGACCTCAAAATGTCATAAAAAACGTCATAGTATAGTAAGGCGTTTTTTTCGGCCAAAAAAAGTCAAAATTTTTTTTGACCTCAAAATGTCATAAAAAACGTCATAGTATAGTAAGGCGTTTTTTTCGGCCAAAAAAAGTCAAAATTTTTTTTTACCTCAAAATGTCATAAAAAACGTCATAGTATAGTAAGGCGTCAAAATCGGACAAAAAAAGTCAAAATTTTTGTTGACCTCAAAATGTCATAAAAAACGTCATAGTATAGTAAGGCGTCAAAATCGGACAAAAAAAGTCAAAATTTTTTTTGACCTCAAAATGTCATAAAAAACGTCATAGTATAGTAAGGCGTTTTTTTTCGGCCAAAAAAAGTCAAAATTTTTTTTGACCTCAAAATGTCATAAAAAACGTCATAGTATAGTAAGGCGTTTTTTTCGGACAAAAAAAGTCAACATTTTTTTTGACCTCAAAATGTCATAAAAAACGTCATAGTATAGTAAGGCGTCAAAATCGGACAAAAAAAGTCAAAATTTTTTTGACCTCAAAATGTCATAAAAAACGTCATAGTATAGTAAGGCGTCAAAATCGGACAAAAAAAGTCAAAAAATTTTTTGACCTCAAAATGTCATAAAAAACGTCATAGTATAGTAAGGCGTTTTTTTCGGCCAAAAAAAGTCAAAATTTTTTTTGACCTCAAAATGTCATAAAAAACGTCATAGTATAGTAAGGCGTTTTTTTCGGCCAAAAAAAGTCAAAATTTTTTTTGACCTCAAAATGTCATAAAAAACGTCATAGTATAGTAAGGCGTCAAAATCGGACAAAAAAAGTCAAAATTTTTTTTGACCTCAAAATGTCATAAAAAACGTCATAGTATAGTAAGGCGTCAAAATCGGACAAAAAAAGTCAAAATTTTTTTTGACCTCAAAATGTCATAAAAAACGTCATAGTATAGTAAGGCGTCAAAATCGGACAAAAAAAGTCAAAATTTTTTTTGACCTCAAAATGTCATAAAAAACGTCATAGTATAGTAAGGCGTTTTTTTCGGCCAAAAAAAGTCAAAATTTTTTTTGACCTCAAAATGTCATAAAAAACGTCATAGTATAGTAAGGCGTTTTTTTCGGCCAAAAAAAGTCAAAATTTTTTTTGACCTCAAAATGTCATAAAAAACGTCATAGTATAGTAAGGCGTTTTTTTCGGACAAAAAAAGTCAAAATTTTTTTTGACCTCAAAATGTCATAAAAAACGTCATAGTATAGTAAGGCGTCAAAATCGGCCAAAAAAAGTCTAAATTTTTTTTGACCTAAAAATGTCATAAAAAACATCATAGTATAGTAAGGCGTTTTTTTCGGCCAAAAAAAGTCAAAAAAATTTTTGACCTCAAAATGTCATAAAAAACGTCATAGTATAGTAAGGCGTTTTTTTCGGCCAAAAAAAGTCAAAATTTTTTTGACCTCAAAATGTCATAAAAAACGTCATAGTATAGTAAGGCATCAAAATCGGACAAAAAAAGTCAAAAAAATTTTTGACCTCAAAATGTCATAAAAAACGTCATAGTATAGTAAGGCGTTTTTTTCGGACAAAAAAAGTCAAAAATTTTTTTGACCTCAAAATGTCATAAAAAACGTCATAGTATAGTAAGGCGTTTTTTTCGGCCAAAAAAAGTCTAAAATTTTTTTTGACCTCAAAATGTCATAAAAAACGTCATAGTATAGTAAGGCGTTTTTTTCGGCCAAAAAAAGTCAAAATTTTTTTTGACCTCAAAATGTCATAAAAAACGTCATAGTATAGTAAGGCGTCAAAATCGAACAAAAAAAGTCAAAATTTTTTTTGACCTCAAAATGTCATAAAAAACGTCATAGTATAGTAAGGCGTCAAAATCGGACAAAAAAAGTCAAAATTTTTTTTGACCTCAAAATGTCATAAAAAACGTCATAGTATAGTAAGGCGTTTTTTTCGGCCAAAAAAAGTCAAAATTTTTTTTGACCTCAAAATGTCATAAAAAACGTCATAGTATAGTAAGGCGTTTTTTTCGGCCAAAAAAAGTCAAAATTTTTTTTGACCTCAAAATGTCATAAAAAACGTCATAGTATAGTAAGGCGTCAAAATCGGACAAAAAAAGTCAAAATTTTTTTTGACCTCAAAATGTCATAAAAAACGTCATAGTATAGTAAGGCGTTTTTTTCGGCCAAAAAAAGTCAAAATTTTTTTTGACCTCAAAATGTCATAAAAAACGTCATAGTATAGTAAGGCGTTTTTTTCGGCCAAAAAAAGTCAAAATTTTTTTTGACCTCAAAATGTCATAAAAAACGTCATAGTATAGTAAGGCGTTTTTTTCGGACAAAAAAAGTCAAAATTTTTTTTGACCTCAAAATGTCATAAAAAACGTCATAGTATAGTAAGGCGTCAAAATCGGCCAAAAAAGGTCAAAATTTTTTTTTACCTCAAAATGTCATAAAAAACGTCATAGTATAGTAAGGCGTCAAAATCGGACAAAAAAAGTCAAAATTTTTTTTGACCTCAAAATGTCATAAAAAACGTCATAGTATAGTAAGGCGTTTTTTTCGGCCAAAAAAAGTCAAAATTTTTTTTGACCTCAAAATGTCATAAAAAACGTCATAGTATAGTAAGGCGTCAAAATCGGACAAAAAAAGTCAAAATTTTTTTGGACCTCAAAATGTCATAAAAAACGTCATAGTATAGTAAGGCGTCAAAATCGGACAAAAAAAGTCAAAATTTTTTTTTACCTCAAAATGTCATAAAAAACGTCATAGTATAGTAAGGCGTCAAAATCGGACAAAAAAAGTCAAAATTTTTTTGGACCTCAAAATGTCATAAAAAACATCATAGTATAGTAAGGCGTTTTTTTCGGCCAAAAAAAGTCAAAAATTTTTTTGACCTCAAAATGTCATAAAAAACGTCATAGTATAGTAAGGCGTTTTTTTCGGACAAAAAAAGTCAAAATTTTTTTGGACCTCAAAATGTCATAAAAAACGTCATAGTATAGTAAGGCGTCAAAATCGGACAAAAAAAGTCAAAATTTTTTTGGACCTCAAAATGTCATAAAAAACATCATAGTATAGTAAGGCGTTTTTTTCGGCCAAAAAAAGTCTACATTTTTTTTTACCTCAAAATGTCATAAAAAACGTCATAGTATAGTAAGGCGTTTTTTTCAGCCAAAAAAAGTTTAAAAAGTTTTTGACCTAAAAATGTCATAAAAAACGTCATAGTATAATAAGGCGTCAAAATCGGACAAAAAAAGTCAAAATTTTTTTTGACCTCAAAATGTCATAAAAAACGTCATAGTATAGTAAGGCGTCAAAATCGGACAAAAAAAGTCTACATTTTTTTTGACCTCAAAATGTCATAAAAAACGTCATAGTATAGTAAGGCGTCAAAATCGGCCAAAAAAAGTCTAAATTTTTTTTGACCTAAAAATGTCATAAAAAACGTCATAGTATAGTAAGGCGTTTTTTTCGGCCAAAAAAAGTCAAAAAAGTTTTTGACCTCAAAATGTCATAAAAAACGTCATAGTATAGTAAGGCGTTTTTTTCGGCCAAAAAAAGTCAAAAAAATTTTTGACCTCAAAATGTCATAAAAAACGTCATAGTATAGTAAGGCGTTTTTTTCGGCCAAAAAAAGTCAAAATTTTTTTGACCTCAAAATGTCATAAAAAACGTCATAGTATAGTAAGGCATCAAAATCGGACAAAAAAAGTCAAAAAAATTTTTGACCTCAAAATGTCATAAAAAACGTCATAGTATAGTAAGGCGTTTTTTTCGGACAAAAAAAGTCAAAAATTTTTTTGACCTCAAAATGTCATAAAAAACGTCATAGTATAGTAAGGCGTTTTTTTCGGCCAAAAAAAGTCTAAAATTTTTTTTGACCTCAAAATGTCATAAAAAACGTCATAGTATAGTAAGGCGTTTTTTTCGGCCAAAAAAAGTCAAAATTTTTTTTGACCTCAAAATGTCATAAAAAACGTCATAGTATAGTAAGGCGTCAAAATCGGACAAAAAAAGTCAAAATTTTTTTTGACCTCAAAATGTCATAAAAAACGTCATAGTATAGTAAGGCGTCAAAATCGGACAAAAAAAGTCAAAATTTTTTTTGACCTCAAAATGTCATAAAAAACGTCATAGTATAGTAAGGCGTTTTTTTCGGCCAAAAAAAGTCAAAATTTTTTTTGACCTCAAAATGTCATAAAAAACGTCATAGTATAGTAAGGCGTTTTTTTCGGCCAAAAAAAGTCAAAATTTTTTTTGACCTCAAAATGTCATAAAAAACGTCATAGTATAGTAAGGCGTCAAAATCGGACAAAAAAAGTCAAAATTTTTTTTGACCTCAAAATGTCATAAAAAACGTCATAGTATAGTAAGGCGTTTTTTTCGGCCAAAAAAAGTCAAAATTTTTTTTGACCTCAAAATGTCATAAAAAACGTCATAGTATAGTAAGGCGTTTTTTTCGGCCAAAAAAAGTCAAAATTTTTTTTGACCTCAAAATGTCATAAAAAACGTCATAGTATAGTAAGGCGTTTTTTTCGGACAAAAAAAGTCAAAATTTTTTTTGACCTCAAAATGTCATAAAAAACGTCATAGTATAGTAAGGCGTCAAAATCGGCCAAAAAAGGTCAAAATTTTTTTTTACCTCAAAATGTCATAAAAAACGTCATAGTATAGTAAGGCGTCAAAATCGGACAAAAAAAGTCAAAATTTTTTTTGACCTCAAAATGTCATAAAAAACGTCATAGTATAGTAAGGCGTTTTTTTCGGCCAAAAAAAGTCAAAATTTTTTTTGACCTCAAAATGTCATAAAAAACGTCATAGTATAGTAAGGCGTCAAAATCGGACAAAAAAAGTCAAAATTTTTTTTGACCTCAAAATGTCATAAAAAACGTCATAGTATAGTAAGGCGTCAAAATCGGACAAAAAAAGTCAAAATTTTTTTTTACCTCAAAATGTCATAAAAAACGTCATAGTATAGTAAGGCGTCAAAATCGGACAAAAAAAGTCAAAATTTTTTTGGACCTCAAAATGTCATAAAAAACATCATAGTATAGTAAGGCGTTTTTTTCGGCCAAAAAAAGTCAAAAATTTTTTTGACCTCAAAATGTCATAAAAAACGTCATAGTATAGTAAGGCGTTTTTTTCGGACAAAAAAAGTCAAAATTTTTTTGGACCTCAAAATGTCATAAAAAACGTCATAGTATAGTAAGGCGTCAAAATCGGACAAAAAAAGTCAAAATTTTTTTGGACCTCAAAATGTCATAAAAAACATCATAGTATAGTAAGGCGTTTTTTTCGGCCAAAAAAAGTCTACATTTTTTTTTACCTCAAAATGTCATAAAAAACGTCATAGTATAGTAAGGCGTTTTTTTCAGCCAAAAAAAGTTTAAAAAGTTTTTGACCTAAAAATGTCATAAAAAACGTCATAGTATAATAAGGCGTCAAAATCGGACAAAAAAAGTCAAAATTTTTTTTGACCTCAAAATGTCATAAAAAACGTCATAGTATAGTAAGGCGTCAAAATCGGACAAAAAAAGTCTACATTTTTTTTGACCTCAAAATGTCATAAAAAACGTCATAGTATAGTAAGGCGTCAAAATCGGCCAAAAAAAGTCTAAATTTTTTTTGACCTAAAAATGTCATAAAAAACGTCATAGTATAGTAAGGCGTTTTTTTCGGCCAAAAAAAGTCAAAAAAGTTTTTGACCTCAAAATGTCATAAAAAACGTCATAGTATAGTAAGGCGTTTTTTTCGGCCAAAAAAAGTCAAAAAAATTTTTGACCTCAAAATGTCATAAAAAACGTCATAGTATAGTAAGGCGTTTTTTTCGGCCAAAAAAAGTCAAAATTTTTTTGACCTCAAAATGTCATAAAAAACGTCATAGTATAGTAAGGCGTCAAAATCGGACAAAAAAAGTCAAAATTTTTTTTGACCTCAAAATGTCATAAAAAATGTCATAGTATAGTAAGGCGTCAAAATCGGACAAAAAAAGTCAAAATTTTTTTGACCTCAAAATGTCATAAAAAACGTCATAGTATAGTAAGGCATCAAAATCGGACAAAAAAAGTCAAAAAAATTTTTGACCTCAAAATGTCATAAAAAACGTCATAGTATAGTAAGGCGTCAAAATCGGACAAAAAAAGTCAAAAATTTTTTTGACCTCAAAATGTCATAAAAAACGTCATAGTATAGTAAGGCGTCAAAATCGGCCAAAAAAAGTCAAAATTTTTTTTGACCTCAAAATGTCATAAAAAACGTCATAGTATAGTAAGGCGTTTTTTTCGGCCAAAAAAAGTCAAAATTTTTTTTGACCTCAAAATGTCATAAAAAACGTCATAGTATAGTAAGGCGTTAAAATCGGACAAAAAAAGTCAAAATTTTTTTTGACCTCAAAATGTCATAAAAAACGTCATAGTATAGTAAGGCGTCAAAATCGGACAAAAAAAGTCAAAATTTTTTTTGACCTCAAAATGTCATAAAAAACGTCATAGTATAGTAAGGCGTTTTTTTCGGCCAAAAAAAGTCAAAATTTTTTTTGACCTCAAAATGTCATAAAAAACGTCATAGTATAGTAAGGCGTTTTTTTCGGACAAAAAAAGTCAAAATTTTTTTTGACCTCAAAATGTCATAAAAAACGTCATAGTATAGTAAGGTGTCAAAATCGGACAAAAAAAGTCAAAATTTTTTTTGACCTCAAAATGTCATAAAAAACGTCATAGTATAGTAAGGCGTCAAAATCGGCCAAAAAAAGTCAAAATTTTTTTTGACCTCAAAATGTCATAAAAAACGTCATAGTATAGTAAGGCGTTTTTTTCGGCCAAAAAAAGTCAAAATTTCTTTTGACCTCAAAATGTCATAAAAAACGTCATAGTATAGTAAGGCGTCAAAATCGGCCAAAAAAAGTCAAAATTTTTTTTGACCTCAAAATGTCATAAAAAACGTCATAGTATAGTAAGGCGTCAAAATCGGACAAAAAAAGTCAACATTTTTTTTGACCTCAAAATGTCATAAAAAACGTCATAGTATAATAAGGCATCAAAATCGGACAAAAAAAGTCAAAAAAATTTTTGACCTCAAAATGTCATAAAAAACGTCATAGTATAGTAAGGCGTTTTTTTCGGACAAAAAAAGTCAAAAATTTTTTTGACCTCAAAATGTCATAAAAAACGTCATAGTATAGTAAGGCGTTTTTTTCGGCCAAAAAAAGTCAAAATTTTTTTTGACCTCAAAATGTCATAAAAAACGTCATAGTATAGTAAGGCGTTTTTTTCGGCCAAAAAAAGTCAAAATTTTTTTTTACCTCAAAATGTCATAAAAAACGTCATAGTATAGTAAGGCGTCAAAATCGGACAAAAAAAGTCAAAATTTTTTTTGACCTCAAAATGTCATAAAAAACGTCATAGTATAGTAAGGCGTCAAAATCGGACAAAAAAAGTCAAAATTTTTTTTGACCTCAAAATGTCATAAAAAACGTCATAGTATAGTAAGGCGTTTTTTTCGGCCAAAAAAAGTCAAAATTTTTTTTGACCTCAAAATGTCATAAAAAACGTCATAGTATAGTAAGGCGTTTTTTTCGGCCAAAAAAAGTCAAAATTTTTTTTGACCTCAAAATGTCATAAAAAACGTCATAGTATAGTAAGGCGTCAAAATCGGACAAAAAAAGTCAAAATTTTTTTTGACCTCAAAATGTCATAAAAAACGTCATAGTATAGTAAGGCGTCAAAATCGGACAAAAAAAGTCAAAAATTTTTTTGACCTCAAAATGTCATAAAAAACGTCATAGTATAGTAAGGCGTTTTTTTCGGCCAAAAAAAGTCAAAATTTTTTTTGACCTCAAAATGTCATAAAAAACGTCATAGTATAGTAAGGCGTCAAAATCGGACAAAAAAAGTCAAAAAAATTTTTGACCTCAAAATGTCATAAAAAACGTCATAGTATAGTAAGGCGTCAAAATCGGACAAAAAAAGTCAAAAAATTTTTTGACCTCAAAATGTCATAAAAAACGTCATAGTATAGTAAGGCGTCTTTTTCGGCCAAAAAAAGTCAAAATTTTTTTGGACCTCAAAATGTCATAAAAAACGTCATAGTATAGTAAGGCGTCAAAATCGGACAAAAAAAGTCAAAATTTTTTTTGACCTCAAAATGTCATAAAAAACGTCATAGTATAGTAAGGCGTCAAAATCGGACAAAAAAAGTCAAAATTTTTTTTGACCTCAAAATGTCATAAAAAACGTCATAGTATAGTAAGGCGTCAAAATCGGACAAAAAAAGTCAAAATTTTTTTTGACCTCAAAATGTCATAAAAAACATCATAGTATAGTAAGGCGTTTTTTTCGGCCAAAAAAAGTCAAAAATTTTTTTGACCTCAAAATGTCATAAAAAACGTCATAGTATAGTAAGGCGTTTTTTTCGGACAAAAAAAGTCAAAATTTTTTTGGACCTCAAAATGTCATAAAAAACGTCATAGTATAGTAAGGCGTCAAAATCGGACAAAAAAAGTCTACATTTTTTTTGACCTCAAAATGTCATAAAAAACGTCATAGTATAGTAAGGCGTCAAAATCGGACAAAAAAAGTCAAAATTTTTTTGGACCTCAAAATGTCATAAAAAACGTCATAGTATAGTAAGGCGTCAAAATCGGACAAAAAAAGTCAAAATTTTTTTGGACCTCAAAATGTCATAAAAAACATCATAGTATAGTAAGGCGTTTTTTTCGGCCAAAAAAAGTCTACATTTTTTTTGACCTCAAAATGTCATAAAAAACGTCATAGTATAGTAAGGCGTTTTTTTCAGCCAAAAAAAGTTAAAAAAGTTTTTGACCTAAAAATGTCATAAAAAACGTCATAGTATAGTAAGGCGTCAAAATCGGACAAAAAAAGTCAAAATTTTTTTTGACCTCAAAATGTAAAAAAAAAAACGTCATAGTATAGTAAGGCGTCAAAATCGGACAAAAAAAGTCAAAATTTTTTTTGACCTCAAAATGTCATAAAAAACGTCATAGTATAGTAAGGCGTCAAAATCGGACAAAAAAAGTCAAACATTTTTTGACCTAAAAATGTCATAAAAAACGTCATAGTATAGTAAGGCGTTTTTTTCGGCCAAAAAAAGTCAAAAAATTTTTTGACCTCAAAATGTCATAAAAAACGTCATAGTATAGTAAGGCGTTTTTTTCGGCCAAAAAAAGTCAAAAAAATTTTTGACCTCAAAATGTCATAAAAAACGTCATAGTATAGTAAGGCGTTTTTTTCGGCCAAAAAAAGTCAAAAAAATTTTTGACCTCAAAATGTCATAAAAAACGTCATAGTATAGTAAGGCGTTTTTTTCGGCCAAAAAATTTTTTTGACCTCAAAATGTCATAAAAAACGTCATAGTATAGTAAGGCGTTTTTTTTCGGACAAAAAAAGTCAAAATTTTTTTTGACCTCAAAATGTCATAAAAAACGTCATAGTATAGTAAGGCGTTTTTTTCGGCCAAAAAAAGTCAAAAAATTTTTTGACCTCAAAATGTCATAAAAAACATCATAGTATAGTAAGGCGTTTTTTTCGGACAAAAAAAGTCAAAATTTTTTTGACCTCAAAATGTCATAAAAAACGTCATAGTATAGTAAGGCGTCAAAATCGGACAAAAAAAGTCACAATTTTTTTTGACCTCAAAATGTCATGAAAAACGTCATAGTATAGTAAGGCGTCAAAATCGGCCAAAAAAAGGAATATTTTTTAAGACCTCAAAATGTCATAAAAAACGTCATAATATAGTAAGGCGTCAAAAAATGCCAAAAAAGTCATATTTTATAAAAATGGTCATAGCATAGTAAGATTTCAAAATCAACCAAAAAAAGTCATCCTTTAGCATGGCCTCAATATGTCATAATAAAGGTCATAGTATAGTAAGGCTTCAAAATAGGGCAAAAATGTTGGTATCAGGGCCCGATACAGATACCAGATCGAATCAGTCCCATCCCTAAATATTATATTAGTTGAAAATGGATTCACTTTAAACCAAAACACAATTTGCTGCTCTCTTTTTCTATTTTTTATCCTTTCATAGTTTTTTTGCATTCAAAAATCCAACTCAACATACATATAAAACATACTTTTATATACAAACCACTTTTATATACTTTTATAAAACGAACTTTTATATACTTTTCATATTCTTTCTCAGTCACACTTTGTCCTCTGAAACCCAAGTTTAGAATATATGGATAAAACTCAAGAGCAAACCACAAGAACAGAACAGTTGACATTTGTCAAACCACAAACATCTCATTTATTACTGTGCATTTCCCTACATACAGTATGCCAACCCTCACTAGATCCACAAGAACAATGAAAATACAGTATGTATTTAATGTAAAATAAAGTGCAACATTAAATCATATTGTGTACTGACAATGACAGTCAAAGTGCTTAATGTTACAGTACAGTGCATTATTCATGGTTTCTTTAAAAACAAAAATCTATGGATGCACCAATCTGACTTTTTAGCCACAAATATTGATTCAGACACAGAACAGAGAATCTGCAGATACCAAATAGTTATCTGATCTTTATTCCTAAAATGTAAAATTGTAAAACTCTGTGGCAAACTGAATAATTAGATTCCTCTATGTGTAAGGTAACATGAGGTTGTACCTCCACATTCTTTCCTAACTTTAGGTGGAGATGTGTCAAACATCCTGTTGAGGTTTGTGGCAACTATATTTATACGGTTTATGAAATTGTGTTGTGAAGTGGTGAAAAGCACTGCAAATGAACAGAGCACAACAGAAAACTATAAAACTATGAGTGGATTGTTACATCATGTTGTCAGTCTGCCTAATAATGTCAGTTGAGGTCAGAGTTGAGGTATAATTCTTTCAATTCAGCAAATTTCTGCTTTTGTAAATTGCAATGTGCAAACAAGGAATAAAAGACAAGAGACCAGAACTGCTGCCATTTCTTGCCACAAATCAAACAAACGTGTTAAAAAAGCTCTGCCTGTATTCATAGACCTTGAATTATAAGACAGATGTTGTTTTTGATATAAGTTTGTGAACACATTAAACATTGATATAAACACATTACGTATCTTAAGACTTTGTCACTGTGTTAGTTGAAGTGTTCACTCTAGATAAAATAGTACCATTTTGATGCCATTTTAACATGTAAATGCTTGGCACCCAAACAAAAACAACACAAAACAAAAAAAAAATCAAAACAAAAAAACCCCTCACACAATCACATGCAAAAGCATGAAAACTGACAGATAAAGAGAATACAAGCTCATAAATTTTCACAAATACTGTGTTTCAATGATGGCTCATTAAAGCATACAACTCCTCAAAGTAAGAAGTCTTTTAAGACACAATGTACCAATAAACCGTAGCTTCATACACACACACAAACTCAAATACACCTGCTCAAATTCCTGTGGACCTTCATGTTTGAACATTTCTCTCTGGCAGCAGATGAATTGCTGCACAAAACTCAATTAGCACATTCAGTGAAGATCAGTCCTACACATATTTTCAGTCTGCACCAAATTAACATAACTGCTCCTGTCACAATTTGACAAGTCAAGCTCATTTCACATAATTTAGCCAAGCTCAAACATGCATTGTTTCCACAGCTGTCTCTATTTAATGATTTTTGTACCCATGTAGTCCAAACTGTAAACACAACCATGTTATGAAACCGTCCTCCTACATCTCAGGGCCAGCTCTATTTCCACTGTGGTCTCGTCTTTCCACAGCGTCACCATGATATCCTTACAAATCAAGCACCAGTGTTCCTTTATTTTTTGGATTTTTGTTTTGTTGTTGTTGTAGATGGTACAAGACAGAGTTCACTGTGATTCAGATAAGAAATGTCTGCTGTACTTTCATTGTAGTGACAGCTATTGCACACACTGAAAAAATGCTTCCTGACACATTTCTTCAGTCACTCTGCAGCGTTCGTTATAGTCTTGTGTTCTCACAGAGGGGTTGTTGAATCAATGTCATCAGCAACGTTCAGCTTTGAGGACTGCCTTTTTTTTTCTCATAGATAGTCTTTAAAATCATACTGAGGAGATGTTTCCGCTCGAAGGAGGCCGCCCAAGACCCCCACGGGCTCGGATTGTGATCTGAGTGATACTTCTCTTGGCTGGGGTGAGATGGTTTTGATTGTGACACTTCCACAGCCACCTTCGCAGCTCTGTTTGGACCTGAAGACAAACACATAAAATAATATTAGAAAAGGGTTACAAATGGAGTTGTACAGGAGGCAGAAAAAGAATTAGTTACAGTCACTTTATGTCCAGTTTACACACTTCTTACTATTGTGCCACCTGATGAGAAAACAGAGTGTCAAACTGTGCGCTGCAAAGGACTTAAATTTTCTAAGGGGGCTGTTCTGGCTACAGAATGTGTAGCCAGAACTCAAATAATAAGAACATGTCTTCCTCCAGAGCAGCTATCTACGAAAAATGTTGGTTAGATTTTTGTATCACAAACGTTCACCTACCTCTCCATTCATGAAACAGTAAAGCAGTGCCACCACAAACCCCTACAACACAAGAGACAGTGGTAACTGTTACTAATCATTTAGTTAGCCTTAAGATAAAAGCGTGTTATAGGCCTTTTTTCAGTGAGAAAGGTATATATAATTTAATATGTGAGTGCTGGCTCAGAGTCACACCTGAATAGAACGAAGCTGTTGTTGATATTATCTGTAACACATGCTCCTCCTACTATGTCAAGTGAAAATGTCTGCTGTGAAGCATTCAACCATAAGTAATGCTCTTTATTCTGCTCCTTCTCTATTTTTTTTTTATACCTGAAAGGAGCCCAGTCCAAGCTCAATGTAGAGTCTGGCTGCTACACCAGTGTTCTCAGGCAGGAAGGCAAATACAGTGTAGTGCATCCCAAACAGAGGAATGAGGAACAGGGTGGATTTAGCCAGCCTCCTGAGAGAAACAAAAGTAGAAGAATGAAAGAAAGAAGAAAGACTAGACTTAAGTCCAGATAATGATGTAAGAGCTTTTAAAAATTTGAAACATTTGCCTTTAATTACAGTAATACTGAGGCCAATCAGTTTCAGTCTAATCAGAGTTAGATATAAACTTTTAAATGCCAGACAAAAAGCAGACAGAGCACAGTGAAATGCATCATACCTCCAAGTTTCATCAAGGCCAAAGTGGCGGTGTCAAATCTTCATTACAGTGACATTTAACACAGCGCCGTCATCAGGCCAATCAGGGGAGGAGATTAAAATGTCAGAACACAAACCCCAGATGCATTGTGCTCAACGCTTGGTTCAAATCAGATCAGTGATGTCTAAATATCATGTAAATGTTGCCATTTAATTTTTGGCGACATTCTGTTATTGCACCAACTTGCTATAAGTCATGTGGTTTGGAAAGAGCAACTGCACCTGTGCTCCATCCACAGAAACCTGAGATAATTAGCCTTATTTACTTTCTTAATCTCCCTTTTCTCATGCGTCTTCTTTTACGTCACTGAGATTTTAAACTAGCTGGGTACATATCTACATAAATTAAAAGCAATTCAGAAGATAGTCAGCCTATCAAAGGTCAATAAACTGCAGTTAATCCCGCCCTTGACAAAGATGTCTGCATATTATATACAATATAGCAATATACTAACCAAAATAATCACTTTGATCAGAAATAACATCACAGCCTTGGCTGCTAAAAGATTAAAGAGTGAAAAAAAAAGATATAGGCTTATTTTCAAGCCTATAATAGGATTGTGCTTGTCTTTTGTCACACCTGGGATTTGAGCTTTTGTGTTAACATCACAGATCCGTCTGAATCAGATTGAAGTTCATAAGACAGAGATGAAGCTTTTGAAAGTGAAACATTCCTTGAACCGGCAGAACAATTCTGTCGCACAGCTATGGAGAGACATCTATTTCTGGTATCAACTGCTATTTTTATGTCCCCTCATTGTAAATTAATTCAGCCGAGCTGGTTTCTGCACCACACGTCAAAAGGAAGGCAAGATTTCATTCAGGTGGAGCAGGATTTCTGGGCTCCCCATAGCAAATTCTTGTACGCAGCATTTTCTCTCTTTAACTGTAAAAAAAAGAGTTCAGTGTTTTGTCAGGGGGTTTTCATCAGTTATCTTTCCTATCCCTGTTCATAGTAGACTCTTAAAAGAAACTGCCATCCATTTCTTACCTTAATTTCTTACTCAGCAGTTTTACCTGAACATTGAACAATTGCAGCATAGTTTAAAAGAAGAACCAAATGTATTTTATGGAAAAAAGAGGACTCTGTCCACATCCAGTGCAAATGTCATTTGTCCAAATTAGGGTCTCATCTAATTCATTTAATATCCTTTAATTCTTGCATTGGACCTGTGTACATCTGCTGTTTTTTGACCTTCTTTCACCTCATTATTATTTTGTGAGCGTGATTGTGAACAGTCTATAGCTGTGCCAGCGGCTACAAAACTATATCAGGTGCTTCAGTCATCAAAGAAAGAAGCAGAAAGGTGCACACTCATAACTTGAATAAAATCTTGAAAAAACTTGAGATTGTAGCATCGTTTGGCTTTCCTCTCCATTACCGTCAGTCCTTCACTTACCATTTCAGTGCACTTTTTAACTATAAAGATTGTCGTTTTACTTTTGGGCACTTCGTGTTGTTCACATCTGAAATCACAAACTTACATTATCTGATTGGCATCACCTGTGTCTTTTGTCCCTCACAATCAGTGGTTCATTCATCAGCTGTTTGGCTGCCTGCTGAGCAGCAACATCCAACCTCATTTTCAGGTGTGCGGCAGCCTTTATAACCTGACACTTCACATGTAGTTGCTCTGTTGATGCTCACATGCCAATTCCATTTGCTGCTGCAGCTCCACCTACCACCGCAAACTCTTCTTACTGTGTTGAAGCTTTTGGTGTTGCTGACTTTAGTGTGATACAATATTCCTGAATGTACGTGTTTGTTAAAAAGGGATTAGTTCTCCCAGCAGAATCACTGTTGCTGCTTGAATTCTTCAAGAGCTCCCTCAAACAGCAGAGACCTGTCCTCCAAATCTAACAAACAACCATTTGCTGTAAACAATCGATTCCTTTACGGAAGTGTCTCTGGCTGGACTCAAAATATTGTTTTTTTACGAGCGGAAACTTGAATATGTAGTTCAGTTTGTCAAGTCAGTAAGTTTTGACTCACATAAAATGTCCAGTGTCACTGTTGCCAGCCATGGCCGACGATTTCAGCTTTTGAACCAGAATCCGTATCACATTGATGAAGATGACTATGTTGACCTGGTGGAGATACATGTCCAGACATATGCACAATTACAAAAGAAAGAAAACACAAGATATTTTGATGCAAACAAATCTACTGAAACTTGCCACAACCCCACTCTGACAAATCAAGCTTTGATACCATGGGTTTTAAACTGATTGGAATTTATGAATTTAGCACATGACCAGTTGCTAAGCTAGCTTTAGCCTCAGACTTTAAGCAATCATGTATTTAGCCATCAAGTGAGCCTTTAAGACCACCTTTTACAAGACTATCGTTAGCTGTCCACTCACCAGCAACGAGGCTGTTATTGGTCCTTTGATAATCCACCAAATACCAACATTGTCCGTGTCATCCCAGCAACTGCAATTAAAGACAGATAAAACTAAAATAATGTTCCAATCAAAGTACAAACTGTGGAAGAATTACTACTACTACTGCATGCAGTGGCACAAAATGTTATAGCATCATATCATATGGAACTTGATCATATGAAAATCGAGGTTGCTTCGCTGCATATAATGTAATATATCCTACCCTCTGTCATCATAGAAGAATCTGGTCAGCACCCAAAGTATGAGGACAGTTGACGGGAGCCCTACAACATAAGAGCAGAGACTAATTATTCATGCTTTGTGTATCTGTCAAGTAAATTTAATGTGAACAACACTCAAGCCCCCAACTCACGTTTGCTGCAGTTTTTATGAAAAACACTGTAAGGCACATTAAACAATGTGTTTACTCTGTGTATCAAATTTATCTGTGCCCCACTTGCATCTCCATGCCAAAAGAATAAACAGATACAGGATGAAAGCAGGAGACATGAGCGGGAGCAACGTTGTAGAAACTGATAAGACACATCAGAGCCACTCAGGATACTGAGTGAGCACCACTAATATATACACACACACACACACACACACACACACACACAGAGATACACAAACATACACCCCGGGTTCCTTGACAGTTTGTAAAAACAGAGATACTCAGCACAGAGGTATTTATTTTCAGATTTTCCTCAGTAACAAGTGAGTAGTTTTATGTTTCAGTCAGGTTGGAATGGGTTTTGTTTCTTCATATGGCATGTTAACATGATCACAATGACAGCATGCTGATGTTTAGCATTTTTTTCACTTATTTAGTCATAAAGAAAATTGTGCCAGAGGACGTGTAGATGTCTGCATTTCACTGAATAAGTGAAAACTTTGACCTGCTGGTGGTAAAAGAGGAAATGTCAGGGATCAAAGACGTCAGTAGGAGTGATCTGCTGAGGACCATGAATGCCTAAAAATGTTCATCCAACAGTAGCTGAGATATTCCAGTTTGTGCCAAAGTGGTGGTCTGACTGACACTGCCATCCCAAGAGCCATATTGCTGGCTTGGCTAAAAGTGAAGAGACCACCTGCTTCACCTTTCTCTGACCAAAACTACAACATGTCTGGCAACCCTGTTGTTCAATCTTTTTTTTTTTTTTTTTTTTTTTTTAATTAAGGAGGACTCTTCTTCTATTAGGGTCCTATATAAATCTCCTCGAAAACTCTGTCCAGTTCTTGCAGTGATGCAGACTATAGTTATCCACAAACAGGATTGATGGACAGAAGGGAAACACTTTGCTTCCCTCCCTCCTGTCAAAGAAGAGGGTGGCAATTACAAACTGGGCCCCCCAAAGCCTGCAGTTGCCAACTCCAGTATCCTCATCCACAGCATGTTGTCTCTGAGTAGACTGTCCAAGCAACAACTGCACTAAACTTACAAACCCTCCTTACTGAGAGGACCATATCTGCCTGAATGCTGAGGAACCAGCTATTCTTTAATGAGATTCCTGTCAACTGATACAACCAATATTTGTGCTCTCCTGGGTCTGCTCAGATAGACACTGGGTGATTGAGCTGCCATCCTGCTGTCACACTTCACCACATCCTGCCATAGGTTCCATCTATCTCCTCATTATAAATGTTTCTGACTTTGCCAGTGAATGCAGCACTTGCCTCAGCAGTGGCCAGTCTTACTGACTCTTACAGTGAGTGGACTGGAGTATAAAAACCCCAGCATGACCTTTATTTGTAGAAAGGTATATACAAATAAAGGTCATGTTGTAGCTTTGTCAACTGTGTGTTCTGTCTCAGCTATTGGCTAAAAGTTTTAGGAACTAAGACTTCAGCACTAAACAGAACTGACAGATATCTTCGAGGCTCCTATAGTGGCTAAACTGTACAGTGAAGTTTTGATTATAGGACCCAAATGGCACAGAAAGTGGGTGTGGAGCTTCACTAGATGCACTCGAGAATACAGGCTCAAACAGGAAAACATGCAACAAACAGGAAACAATAAAGACAATGGGATGGGAATAGGAGGACAGTGGAAATCAGCTGACTGAGTAACACAGGATAACACAAAGGAAAGGCACTTAAAGCATGCATAGAAAGCTGAGGGAAACAAAAGATAACAGAGAAAACAAAGCAAGAGACGAGGAAGCAAGAGCAGATGCTTTCCCTGCTGAGGCAGTCAACTGTATAAATTTGGGGGAATTTTGGGACTAAAAATAATGTCTAGAAATAGATCTCCAACCTACATGTGAATATACTGTGTTTGAAGATCAGGTAGACAACATAACAGGAACACTTTACAATATGATTCAATGTACCGTAATACACCACAAACAGGTTAAAAAATTACAGTCAAGTGTCTTTTACAAGATTCACACAGGACTGTTGTATTGGATTGCATCATATTATCATCTGTTTCATGCTATTTATTAGGAAGAGCCAGCTGTCGCCAGCCAACTAGATGCTCACATAACAAAAAAAAAACCAAAAACTCAGCAGCACTGACTTATAAAGTGGGGAAATCTTTTAGTATAGAAAAATCCAACAGTGAATGCATGACCTCCACTTTATTTTATAAACAGTATTACATTCTTTGTCCCACAGGTGATGAGGCTAATTATGGACTAATACGTTCCTTGTAAATTTGCATTTGACACAGTTTCCACAGTTAAAGTTTAATATGTCACCAGTGACAAATTTGAATTTATTGTGGTTTTGAGGGAAAGGTTTCTCAGGTGTTTTAGTTCTTTTTTTTTCATGGAGCACTCAACATATTATAAAAAAAATAACATCACTTGAAAATCAATCTGTTATGGGGCTTGCCATCCTCAGACGAACCCTCCAGTCATCCCTTCACTCACCCCATCCAATCAGGATGTACCACCAGAAATATTTCCTCTGAGAGACAAAGGTCAGGGCGAGCAGGGTCTGCAGATACATGCCCTCGACCAGCAACCAGAAGTAATTGGCCAGGATGCTAAACTGGAAGAAAGCCACAGCTGACTTGCACGCTGTCTAAAGAGGACACAAAATAAGCAAAGTTAGTACACCAGACATACAATAACTACTGGGTGTGTGTGTGTGTGTCACTACTTAACATTGGTCTAACACTGGAAGCAGTGCAGCTGGCAGGTCTAGATGACTCATTAAGTAACTTTTTCTCTTGTGTCAAAGAGGACAAAGAGGCAGTTTTGACAGTGTTTAAAATCAAAGGCATTTATAATATCCTATAATAATGTACTATATATAATACATCCTTTTCAGACTCCAGACAAAGAAGCATTAGGCACATTAGACATGTTGTAGCTAAGCATGTGTTAGTGTTCTTACAGTAAGACTAAAACAGAAAACTGATCATTGATCATGTAAATTCAAATAAAACAGTATAAAAGATAAACCTACAGCCTAAAAATAGAGGTCATTAACTCACCATAACTGTTTTGAATATATTTGAGCCTGATGTCAGGTATAAACTTTCTGAACTAGTTTGATTTGGGAGGATTAAGGCAGTGCAGAAAGAAACAATAAGTAGTATAGTTTGTATATGAAATCAACCATGATTTGAACATCAAAACAAACATTAAAAATAAGTTGTGAGAGTCAAAGCCCTTCCACCTTCCATAGCAATTACAGGCCACATGGATGCCTCCCCTCAACAAGCCAAAACAACAAAATCACTACCACTAAGAAAGCGAAAAGAAATTTACTGTATGCTAGGAAAAAAATCAAAGTAAACCACTGACTTGACATTTACAGTGTGATGTGAGCTGTTAGTCTTGTAAACATTTCATCAACAGCATCAAAAGAAGAAACATTCACTTTGTGAATGTTCCTCTCTTTCACTCCTCTACTCCTGTCTGTTTCCACTGTAAACTCCATCATACAGCAGATGTGGGAATCTGCTTTATGATGGAAACATTAACAAACAATTCAGCCCTCACCGTGGACATGGAGCAGTGATCCAGCGTCTCATCGGCAAACAGCACCGCGTCTTTAATAAAAACAGCGCTGGCTCTCAGGACGAAGGAGGAGAACAGGTTTATGTGGATGTAATTTCTGGTGCAACGGAATTTTCTGGAAAAAAAAAAAGCAGCAGACACTGGGGTAATTAGCATCCAATGACATTCTGTCTTTGTGCCAAACAGCACATTTTTTTGGTATTTGTAATCTTTGAGGCAAGGGACATACAATAAAGGTATCCTAGAAACAACAATAACGATTTTCGCCTCCACATTCATGCAGTTTAGGTAAAGACTAAACTTCTCATACCACTGCTGCATCACTTCAGCTGAATTGTGCGTTTCTGATGTCAGTAATAAGTAAACAATGATCAGAGTGATCACAAACTGTATGAGAGATATGCTGCAGTATGTAGTCTGTAAGTGGGACAGTTTTCTAAAAATGGTGAAGAAACAAGCTAAAATAATAACTTGTACACTTCCAAACAGTGCAGCAGTGTTTCTATTGGGCTGAGCAAAACTGAGTCCACTCAATCCAACTGGAGTGAATGCATGGATCAAATATTTGTATACCAGAAATGTATTGTGACCTTTTAAAAAAAAAAAAAAAAAAAAAAAAAATCACTTTTTTTTAAAGAATCTCTAAAAAAAAAAAAAAAAACCTTATAAGACTTCAGACACCAATGCTTAAGTAACAACTGACTACTAATACAGCAGACTCTGAGCAACTTGAACATCCCATAGGAAATGTGATTCTTGCCACTAGATTATTTTTTTCAAGATTAGTATTCTTTTATTCTTTTTTAGCTTTGGCCACTGGTTCTATAAGTAATTAAAGTTTCTGTTTCACAAGGGCTCGCGACACTGTAGAATGTCCTGTTTTCATTAATTTCCTTTATTATACATAGAAAGTGAGAGAGGCTGATAAATTATGTACACAATGTTTGGAGATGTGCACTAATTCTGTGGTTGCAGCCACAGCTTCATAGGAATTAAAGCATCTTGAACAATGCACATACACTTATGTATATGTAAATCAGTGTTTCATTAGACAGTCAGAGGGAGAAGGCAAACAACTGCATGGATTTGCATGTGAAAGGTGATTCATAAGCCTCTGTAAAACAAAGACTTCACTAGGCCTTTTATTGATCCTGCAGTCCTTAGACTGAACACGTGGATGTTTATGTTAAAAGCAGATGGTAAGATACTGTTCTGAGAATCACAGTTGAGATACTAGTCTCTAAAACAGCTTATAAAATCAAAGTTTCAAACATTCTAATCAGGCATATTTTGGATCACATCTATACAAAAACCATGCGAGTGAACCTCCTGGTTGTTTTGGCTTTTATTGCCCTCTGTCTAAGAGTGTATTTAGGACACTGTGTGCTGTTCTGTTCTTCTTACCTGAAGGCTGTGAACACCACTATGGCTGTAATGAGGGAGATGAGCGACGTGGCATAGCCTACAGTGTAAACCTGTCTGAACGTCGAGAGGTAACTCGTCTGGAGACAGAGAAACAGACAGACGGTTGGAAAAAAAAAAAATTTGGTAGAGAGAAAAAGAGAGTGTGAGTAAGGTGTGATGCTGTCAAATGTATGAATGGGAAATGGCTCGGTTCGTGAGATGTCACACAAAATGTCAGAAATTGTGGATCTGACTGGGCTCAATTCAACTACAGGTGCTCTTCCATTATTACGTGTGTAAATAATAAAATACTGAAAGGTTCACAGCAGTTATATCAAAACATGACAATTCAGGAAAAGCTTTCAACTTTTAATTGCTGTAATTTGCTTTACAATTTGGTATCTGACATCTGTAACCTCCCCTAAATTGTTTACAGTTATCACTGGAACAAAACTATCACTGCTGTTTTTGTTTTTTGTTTTGATTTGTTTTCTTTTGTCCTTGCACTAAACCTACACATAGGGCTGAACCGAAAAGGAAGCAGCGAGGGAGGAAGAGTGGAGAGGAAGCAGAAACAATATGAATAAGCTTAACTGATTGGCATGATTACAACAGCATGTCTGTATACCTCAGATTCAGACTCGCTGTCATCATTGAAAACACAGGCCTCCTGGTAGGGTGGATACATTTCTGACCAGCCGTCAACAGTGCAGTTCCTGTAAACATACCCTGATTTGGGAGCAGACAGCAAGGAGAAATTCAAGTGATCTGACCACTGCAAAGACAGTCAAGTCAAGGCACGTCAAATTTATTTATATAGCGCCAAATCATGACAGAAATTATCTCAGGGCATTTTTTTCATTTAGAGCAGGTCTTGACTGTACTCTGCATTATATTATTTATAGAGACCCAACATTTCCAAGTCTATTCAGAACCTCTGTGAATCTGTTTTTTCTCACGTGTGTACATTTCTGTCTCAGTTTTTGCTTATGCACATATACGGTATTTTACCACACAACCAGCATGGCTGACCAGCCAAACACTGCATAAAAATGCTGTTTGGATAGATGAAAGGATTACTGAAATGGAATCCTACCAGACACAGGCTCAGGGGCCCACAGGGTTAGAGGGCCCATGGGCCAAAGCTGCTTAGGCCATTACCATTTTATTTCGGAAAGTTAATGAAATGACTACAAAGAGATGTGAAATGACAACAAAAAAGACACGATGTGACCAAAAAGACACAAAACGACTACAAAAGCCGCTCCTGCTTTCAGCCTGGATGCCTTGCCCCTGTGTAGGAGGGTTGGGAAGCCTTTGACATGTCGGTGCCTGGGGGCCCATTGTCTTATAGTCCACAAGTGTTCAAACTCCTCTGTGCTGTGAAATGCAGCTGAAAATCCTGGTGTGAAACAACTAAGTAGGGAAAAAAAATGCCTTCAGTCAAAGCCGCAGCTGAGTTCCTAAAGGGTTCCTGTGTTCTAGAAAAAGTTTGTTCAGTGGAAAAGGTCAGTGAGTCTTTCAGTCAATTAACTGGCTGTAGCATATCATGTCCCTGTGTGGCCTGGTTGTACCTTGTTCCTTTGCTTCAGGGAGCAGGAGTTATAGTCGTAACATTTAACTTGTCTGTTTCTGAATTGTTCTGACACACCAAATCATAAAACTCTTTCCTCTTTACCAAACCTTATAAAAAGATTAAGCTTTAAACAGTTTGTGACATCATCATCATCATTTAAATTGATATGGGGACCTCATTAGCAAACAGTTGTTTATTTCCACATTCAGCAGATCCACAGCAACATTAAAATTCATTTTGAGTTATATTTCTGGTCGCCTGATATATGTAAGTCCAAAAGACACTCTTAGTTCTGCCTTTGGTCTCTACCAGCTCCTGAGGGAAATATCTGGCTCTTTAGCTGCTAGATGCTCCACTGTGTTCACCATCTAGTTGCTAACTGTGTCTGTTGTTTGGTTCTTGTACAGTGGGTTTTTATAGAGCTTTTTCCCTGAAAACAGCTGCCTATTGCAGCCGAAAATGACACTAAGTGAGCGATAAGAATGAACCAAATCAGTACAGCTGTGGGCCAGACAGCTAAACAATGAACTGAAACTCATTATAAAGCTTCATAAAGCCGAGGGGAGCAGCAGATTAAAGGTGATAATTCTCTGTAGGTTCACCACTACAAGCAACTCCTTTCACACTGTCACATTATTTTCACATTGTCATTTGATGCATTGTTATTATACACATCTTGATTATGGCTGCTTTATGTGAAGGATATGAATATTTGCTCCATCACTATTGTTTTGGTATTGCAGCCTTATGCAAAAATATGATATGCTTATAGCTTAAAGCTCACAATCTTTATTCGCCAGTTAACAATTCCATTTATTCTGAGTCTTACTAACTGAATTTACCACATCAAAACCTTGAAATGTATATTGTCATGAAACCCTGTAGCCTCAGATTTTTCTACTTTTACTTCACTCTCCTCTTCTAAAAAACATACTGTGGCTACATTGTTATGGAAATTTGTCATTCTTGCACTTGAATGTTAACACATTTGGACCGCTAGACTGACATTTCCTCTCTTGGACCATTTCACTCCATTAGTGTTTTCAGTCAGAAAACATTTGAAGCGCTCATGTCCTTGTTCACGTCTGCTGACATTCACTCCTGGTTAACGTCCATTTGGAAACCGCAGGTGTCAGGAAAAGGTTGTCAGCTGGATCGTTCCCTGCACCGCTGTGTTTATGGGATTGTACATCGAAATGTGAATGCCACAGATAACACACACACAGGCATTAGCAGGACTGTTGTGCGTCTGTTTGAACAAAGAATCACAGAAATGCACAGCAGTGTGTTTTCTCTATTCCCTTTGAGCTGAGCAAACAGGAACCAGCAGAGTTCAAATGCTGCCAATTGCACCGATGAAAGCAAAGACACTGGTGATCTGCAATTCAGATCATGATGAGCCATAATTTCTATCAACGTAAAGGAGGAAAGAACATTACTCCTTAATGATCCTGACCTTACCTCCCTTAATGATCCATCATAATGACAAATCTATCAAGGCAATACAGCACAAATAGACCAACATTTACTTTGTTTTATTTACAATGTCTGTATGCCTTAAAACTGAAAGACTGAAAGGTTTCCATATTTTAAAAATTTACTAATGTCCTATAAACACTAGTTTGCACATACAAATTATTCATAATTCATAACAGTTTAAACTATATTTTAAACAAGGAAATTACTTGTTATGGAGTAAATAAACATGAAAATGTTCATGTTTGCCCTAAGCAACTGTTTTAAACCCTTTTACCCTCTTGTCTACATTAAAACTGGAGAACTTGGTGTAATCATATATATATATATATAGTCTTGCCAACAAACATACATGAATAATTCATACTGTGCTCTTTCATCAGAGTGACTCCAGCCTGCATTAGTGCTGCAGATTTTACAGTGCAGATTATCATACTTGGTAGTGGAGTGACAGTGCACCACTACATAACGGGACTTGTACATTACCTTCTGTATTTTCAGTCACATTGATTAGATGGTTGGAAATTAGAGGTTCTTTTCTGCATTTGCATGTCAACGTGTGTTCCAACAGACAAACCTTGATTGCTGGAAAAATGTTGAAAGACTTCAGCACAGGATACGTTGACCACCTGCCCGACTTCAGCTCTCAGCCAACATCTGATCTCGTCCCACTCTGTTTTACATCCTACAATCACAGACAAAGGGAAGAGCAGGGAGTATCAGTCAATTAAATGTCTCAATCTCCTTGTCATCCATATTTGAACAATTTCACAGTAATAAGAAGTTGTTGCTGCCCCCCCCCCTCCAAACCCTGAGGTGGCAAACACACAAGAGTCAGCATCTGTTACCACAGAATACAGATATATTCTTTGAACTCCTCTTGATTTTGATCTGCCCAGGCAAGCAAATCCAGCTTCAGGGCTGACAGTGCTTCCCCATCCAGAAGAGGACGGAAAATGGAGGGGGGCTGAATACTGGGAAAAGTGTTGGAAAAGGAATTAAAGACTGGACAAAGACTGGGCTGGTTGGATCAAAACCACAACAACAAACTACCTCTCTGTGCTGTGAGTGCCTGAATAATGTTGTAGTCACTACAAGTGAATTTTGTGCTGCAAGATCGGTTAATCTGACAGAAATCATTTTCCTCATTATCTTATGTTAATCCAGTCACAATTATATTTCCTAGAAAACGTATTTGCGCTTTTGTTGTACATATACATAATTTCTAGGAGACAGAGTGGCAATACTGCTATGGAAAACAGCAACAACAAAAACAATATTTAAATTTTAATTATACTTCTAGAGGGACTCTGCTGTCCTGCTTTCCCCTGAGCCTGCCTTACAAATTGCAGCCTCAGAAGATCCAGCTCATCTCCACATAATAACAATATAAGTAGTTGTTCTTATTATTCTGATAATAAGAACATGATCAGTGTAACTATGTCATTCAATGTCACAAACTGTTTTGCTGCTTTGTTGTTTTGCCTTGATGTCTACACATTCTCACACATCCACCATTGTTTAAGTCTTTCTTATGTCTTTTGTTATATTGCAACGATAAAAAGAAAAAAGAAATCTTCCTTGAAAGTTGAACCCAGATCATCTATATTTGCTTAGTATGACATTACTCCCATTACAGGAGGCTGGGACTTCTGTTGCACGTCATACCCCATATCTTTCTTCCCTTATTTTCTGTGTGCCCTTAAACTGAAGGGCAAAATGTCCAGAAAATAATCTTAGAAATCATTACTTCCACAGTATCAGGAAACTCCATTTCTGACCACATTTCAGTGTCCATATCACTCACTGTCCTCATTCAGCTCATTTGTTATTCTGATGGCCTTTACTTTTTGAAGATATTTCTGTTTTCCTCTAGACAGCTCTGTCCTTTCATAACAGCCATGGCAAGTTTGTTTTGCCCCTCAGTGGTAGAGAGGGGGGTTTTGTTGCATTAAAAATTACGTTTATGTACATACTGTGTTTACTGTTTGTATATTTTTTTGTGTTTGGCTTCATTTCATATTTAATCTGAATTCATGCTTTCTGTCAGTCCTGAGCCATCAGCTGATTAGTTCTGTCTGCTGGACTGAAGCTGTCACACACATTAATTCAGAAGGCAGCACGCCATCATGAAATGTGAGACATCATCTGAGTCTGTTGGTTCTTCAGGGCCCAGATTGTGAAACTTAAAGGGAAGTACTCTGCTCTGGATTCTGAAATGCTTTCTTGATTTCTGAAATGATGTTGTGTTAGCAGCATGGCTCTGTGGTTAGCAATGTCAGTCTGTCTGTTGCTTTGGTCCCTGACACAGATCTCTTGACTGCTATTAGTTTAAACTTTGTACATTTTATGTACCCAGAGGATAAAGCTGATAAACTCCATCCAAACTGTGTGTTCCATCTTTTCACTCACCTTCGAGAGTGGCTGTTTGGATCAGGTTTAAACACTTTTGATGTCTTATGAATTAGTTCTGACAGACCATGAACCAGCCTTAAGTCCTAATGATTTTGGCAATCTCCTGACTTTTCCTTTAGACCCACAAATGAGGTTCACATTTGTGGGTTTGAGTGAAACGTCTCAACAACCATTGGATGCACATACATGAACACTGGAACAGTCATGTTCCCTTCAGGATGATTTGTAATAGCTTTGGTGACCCCTTAACTTTTCAAAGCCACCAATAATATTTATCAAATACTTTCAAAACTAACACACTGACTGTCTCATCTGTTTCATGCTATTTAGCAAATATTGCAATGGACATACAAATAAGTAACACACTAAACTAACAAATAATAATAAATCATAAACATGAACATGTTGCATTGTCATTGTGATCGTGTTAGCATTGCTGAAATTAGCAGTGAGAAAGTACTGATGTGCCTCAGTGCAGCGTCACAGAGCCACTAGCATGGCCGCAAATGTGTTTTCTGAAATGCAAGTGTTTTTGTTGAAATGTGTTTTGCGCATCAGGACAACCCCTGGATGATCAAAGGAATCTTTTCTGCTCATAAAGGGGAACAGCCAGTTTATGTATTAACATAAGCAGCTTAAGCAGACAATTGCTTTTCTTACAGTATCTGAATAGTAGCAACATTATCGTGTGCCTGTAAATGTGTTTCTAAGGAAAAGAGGATCCAGTGCTATTTATTCATCAATCAAATGCCTCAGCATCTGACAACATCTGTGACAGACTCTATGAATTTCAAAATGTCTGGAACTCCAGCAAAAGAATGATGAATTTCTCACAGCATCCCGCACTTCCTGCTGTTATATTTATTGAGTACGAGGTAGGAGCATTTCTGCCAACCGCAGGCCTTCAAATACCATCCACACTAACCACAGAAGCTACAGTACATACAGGTGACCTCATTACCTAATCACATAGTTCTTCTCGTGTGACCAAAAGAGGACATTTCTATTAATCCTGACCTAATAAATCTATATGAGTGCCTAAAATCAGCTGACAGGTTTTATCCCTAGTCCAGCAGAACTGCACTCGCCTTCTCTTGTTTCTGTAAAAGGATTACGGTAAAAGCTTTTGCCTAATGTCACACACCAGATATTTACATCTACTGTCCCACATTTTCCAGATTCTGGATAAACCTGGGATTATTTACAAGTATTTAGTGAATTTACTTATCAGTGTTGTTCTTTTCTGTCCCTGACAAGGTCTCAGGAGATAAGGTGACAGGTTTGACACTAAACAAATGAACAAACAGAGTAACTCCCTCAGAGGAGCAACCTCTGGTGCATATTACTCATAGTGATAAACATGGTGTGGGGTGCTGCAAATATCTGAAGCCGTCTCCATCCACGTTGGGTAAATGTCAACAGCAGTGACGAATAAAAGAAAAAAGCAATGCAAGGAGTTTTTTTCCCCCCATTTATCCCCAAGGCTGAAGTGAGACCAAAATAAATGTCAAATACATTTTCGGCAGGAAATCTCTTCGATGAAAAAAGTTGAAAGTCCCTCGGCTCTGTAAGTTTCCAGGAAACATGAAGATGTTTCAAAAGGCCAGGAGTGATGTCTGAGTAAACCGTCAGCACAGCCTGTCTGCATGTGAAAATTAGGACTCCTACTCTTCACTCAGCACGATCTCAGCGGACGTTTTGTGCTGAGGCTGACATTCATTTTGTCACATTTATCAAGCCATACATTTAATATTTAGCATTTTCTTAATCTGTGTGATTCAGAAGAAGATACTGATGTAATCAAGGCACGTTAGGGATAGAAAATAAATAAAGTCCCTTACTATGATATTTAAATCCATTTTCATTTAAAGTTAATTGAGATATTTTGGTTCAACTACTGGACACGTAGTCTCTACTTTTAGCCACACTAGCTGGATATGTGGATGGCAGTGTTGGTCAGTTGGTCCAATATGAAATATCTCAATAACTGCTGGATGGATTGTCACGAAATTATGTTCAGACATTCATGGTGGCTTGAGAATGAATCCTAACAACATTTGTGATCCCCTGAAATTTCCTGTAGCACCACCATGAGCTTGACATTTGTGATTTTTAGTGAAATGTCTCAACAACTATTCGGATTGTCATGTGATTTGGCACACACATTCATGTTCCCTGCAGGATGAATTGTGATGAAATTGTTGTCGCCCTTCTCTTTTCATCTAAAGCCATCATCAGGTCCAAATTTCAGTTTGTCCAGTACTTTGATTTATCACTAAATACCTAAACTATTGACATTCCTACCAAGCTGCCAGCATGGCTGTAGAAGTTTTCTCTATACATTAGTCATTGATCACCTAAGTTCACAAAGACCTTGAATGTCTGTAAAACCAGCAGTGTGAACCTGCTGGTGGCACCTGCTGGTGGAAACAAATCAAATAATTGTTATAATATTTCAGTCTAGGACAAAGTGATGGACCCGCTGAACAACCAATTTTCCAATCCCTACAGCCATATCATTAGTGTGGCTAAAAATCAAAAAGTCGTGAGATGTAAGAAGACGTTTTGGTTTCTAAGACTCGTTTTCTACAGTTATCTTTTAATTCAACTAAACATAATATTAAAAGGTTTTACTTGTCAAATGCATGTAATTTCAAATTGTACCTGTTTAATACCCTATCCTTAAAAATTAATTAAAATCAAAACTCAAAACAAAAACAGTCTCCCCCCTTGGCATGCACTCCAGGTAATGTAAGCCATCCTCTGTGGCTGCTGACATTTTTCTGAGACAGAGCAGTAACTTACAGGCAGCAATCTGTCTGGATGAAATATCCATTTTCTCTCACTGCCTTACTTCATTTATACAAAGCCAGTGTATCTAATCCATTATCCTCTCCTTCTCCTGTGTTTCCCTATCTCACAAAACCAAGCACGTGCATCCAATCAGGTGGTCTGACCGAAATGATGTCACGTTTAACGTAACCCTGGGAAAGGATAATGGGGCAGTGCTGTGCAATTATTCAAGAAGGACCTGGGAGTTGCATGACTGACGTCAGCGTCTCCTCTGTTTCTGTCAGGCTGACTCAGACTGATGTTCCTGAAGCTGCGGACTGTGGAGGGGCAGAGGGATGGTGTTGAAATACATTCTCACATTGTCTGTCATTTTACTGACTGTTTGCTCACTGAGGTGGAGGTGTTGTCTCAGGGGTGGCACTATGAATTGTGGGGTTTACACAGCAGTTGACTCCAGCACACAACCAAACATGCTACCACCACAGGTTTTAAGTTACACGCCCTCATATAGGCAACAGGAGTTATTGTGGTCTTTGTCCACCACCTCAGTCCAGACTGTAATAACTCAAAAAAAAAAAAAAAAAAAAGAAAAAGGATGAATCCTAATGAATGTTTCCTGGAGATCAACAGTTTCAGAAATACAATTAAATTAATAAAATTATTATTACAATTAAATTAAACACAAATTAAAGCAGTGTGTTTGGTGTAAACATTAACTGGAGTTCCTGACCTGTATCTCCATGATTTTATGCATCACACTGCTGCCATATGATTGGCTGATTGCACAAATAGGCAAGTGTACAGATATTCCTCACAAAGTGCTCAGTGACTGTACATAACGGTGACTGTTGTGTATACATTCATATATATATATATATATATATAGTTTTATGTATACAGTTTTTTAAAAAAAGAAAAAAAATTGTGGGTGATCATGGTAGTGTAGTTTTAAGATTGGGTGATGGTGGCTGAATGTTGTGTTATTCCATCACTTGATGTGAATTGTGTAATGTGATCTTGCATAGTTCATTTTAGACCTTTTTTATTTTATTATATTTTATGTGCCTTCTGTTTAGGTCTGCATGTCTTGTGTGTTTAACTGGCTGCAAGACAAATTTGTCCTTGGGGCCATAAAGTGAAAGCTGGATGTTATGTTATTGGACTCATCTTTCATCTAAATTCTTGGTTTTGTTCGATAACCATAGTAGTGCTATCACCAGTAGTCCAAAACCTATCAAGGGAGAACAACTTGGCTTCAGTCTGCACAAGACAATAACTTGAAAATTAGTTTTTCTGCTTTTTCCGATTTGTTGCAGAAAAAACACAGATACTACATCATATATAGAAAAATAAATAATTTTTCTTTGGGGACCCAAAGCAGTGTGAAATTAAAGTATAAAATATTTACAGATTCATATTTGCAGACCGCAAGACATTTTAGCAAAAACAAGTCTGGGGCCCTGAAAAGTTGTATCCTTAGATACAATTTTCACAACTGACATTTAGGCATGTTATATCAGGACATGCACACATGTAATGAGTAACATAAATAATGGCGGAATTACGTATAGGTGAATCAGTTCCAGGACAATGCTCACTGACTTACTGGGACACCTGAAAGCTAACTTGAAACCCTGCATGTCCACAATAAGCCTTCTAATTATAAAAATGTGTCTTCTCTGTGTGTTGTGGGCTTCAGTTCACACTAAGTCAGAATAATCACACCCCAAAAAATTATGCTTTTCAAACCACCCTCTGTCAAGTGCATCTTGTTGTGAGGGGAGGAAATCCATTCTGGGTAAGACAATTAAAACTGGCAGTGAAATAAAGGATGCAGTTACAAGCTTGCAGTTAACTATTTGATGGGGTTTGGCTGGGAAAGATAGAGGGAAGGGAAAATTTACAGTATCTTTATACAGGGATTACATAGCTGTGCTGAGGTAATTGGTATCAGGGATTAAGGGATTTTGTTCTCCGATATTGTGGTTATTTCACTGTGGTTAATGCCAGAATCGGATGTTGGTCTCTAAATTTTAGATTTGGTGAGAGGGGAAACATCTTCTCAGCATATTGTATGTGGGAGGTTCACAGATGGCTCTAATCCTAATAAAATCCTAACAGAAAAACACAGGCATCTATTCAAGGAGGAATTAGCTTCCAAATAGTATTTCAGTTTTCACAGCAGAGACAGTGGCACGTTTATGGGCACTTTGGTGGGAGGAACAAACAAAACCAAACAGCTGTCTTATTTGCTCAGGCTCTGCTGCGGCATTAATGGCACTAACGAACAGGAGAGCTGAAGGTACACCTGATTTAATTACTGAAGTTCAGATGTTTCTCTATAAAATTTATCTGGCAGGTTGTCGAGGTGAATTTAAGTCATGTTGGAGAAGAGGGCAACAATAAAACAGATAAATTCATTAGAAGTTAGGAGGATGTACCGTCAACAGAAACACTTAATGTTAAGGCGCATTATTTGCTATTAGCTGACACCCACAGCACACATTAGATGCTATTAGAAAAGATATTAAAAAAGATTACTTTATAAATAGGGTGTACAGCTGGCACATCCAGAAAACTTCCACTGGTGCTGGATCAAAAAACAAACAAAAGGCAAAAGACCAGCTGCACTACACTGAGAGCTCCCACTGAATTTCGTTTGCAGAGCTGCATTTTGATCTGACTTATTGTTGACAGGCCTTGTCAAATAGATACTTCAAAGCAGAACAAGAAATACATAGACTCACAAATATATATATGTATATATACAGTACAGTATATATATACAGTAGCATTTGTGTTCATCACTCAAGTACTTCTGTCACTTTTCAGTGCAACACTACAAATGTCTTATTAGAGACTGTACAATGTGCACTGTTGCCTCTACAGCGGCCATCTTTTCACTTCACCACAATTACCTGTGGTTGTTCTGCTATAAACATTTTTGATTTCTGACGTGGTCAAACAACACTATCCTATGAAATACTTCTTTTCCAGCAAAACCCAACACTTAGCCTCACAAAGCTGCTAGCATGACTGTACACTTTCCGTCCTGTTTCCATTTGTTTTGGTGTGTCATGGGCGGAACTTTCTGAAAATTCGTTTTGTGTTCAGGTCCTGTCCTTTGCACTGCATCTGAACCAAAGGTATAAGTTATCTAGGTTGTTTACTTCAAGCTGTTTGTCAGATTGCTCTTACAGATTAGATTGCTTCCAAGTACAAATGAAAGTTACTGTCTGTCAAGTGGTAGAATAATATTCCCATAAGGGAGTTCATACTTCTAGATGCTTAAATTCAGATCTCTAGATTTGAGTCATACAGACCACTGTGAGAGTGATGTGACAACCGTAATGTGCTGATTATGAAAAGATTTCACTCTTGGTATGAGATTAAAGGCACCAAAGAAAGAGGCACAATTATATGATCTGTGTTAAACATTTGTCCTCATTCATCCATAAAACAAAAAATGAGTGCAGAGAAAACCATGAATTATGGAAACTTATGCTGTTTCACTGGGACTGACATCCCCCTTCACAGGGAGAGGTCTGAATTATCACGTGGGGAAAACCATGATGTTGTATTCCCTGGTGCGTCTAACTGTCAGAGTTCACAATTAACAGTCATGTCAAGAGGTTGATGGTTAATTTCAAACATTTCCTTTCGGATCAACGAAAAGTCACCCATTGAGCAGGGCTCTATTCTTAGGCCTTTATTAGAAGGCAGCTCAAGAGGAAGCTATACCCTTAGCCACCTGAATGTCACCTCATTTAGGATTAAGAGTGACGTTTGAAATTGCTTTTGACACAAAGTGAGTGCTTCCAGAACAACACTGAGGGAGGAGCTGGAGGACGCTTTCATCTATTAAGCAGCATGCGTTCAGTTTTCTAAGTGGGATCATATGTTTTAAGGGGATAAAATTTTTGATGTTTAAGGTACTGGGTGGGTTTTTTTTTCTTTTTTTTTTCACAAAAAAATGTTTTTTGGCTAGATATGATTTTTATTTTATATCAATTTTTCTCTGACAATGACTTACAATTGCTCAGTGCTTTGAGAGAATTTGTGAGGAATTTGCTTTTCTTGGATGGAAAAGCACTTGAAGAGTCTTTTCAACAGTTTAGCTGCACAAAATCCATTCAAACCTTCAACATTCAAATAGCAGCATTTACCTTAAAAACCACATAATCACACCAGTGATGACGTGGTCTAACATAACCAATGGCCTAATGGCAAGGGTCAGTAAAGGTTCATGCAGGGCAAGTTCATTGACCAGTCATTGACCTGTCCAATCAGAGTCATACACAGTATTCCCTGCCCTATCATCATTCATCCATCATATGTTACATGCTGTTCATAGTCACACTTTCACTTACTAAAAAAAGATGTCTACCAAAAAAAAAAAATGCAGGAGGTTACCAAAAGAAAAAGGGGCTGCGAAGCAGATGGCGTCCAGCCCATCATCATGCCCGCTTAACATCTGGGCAAGAAAGGCAAATACTGAGAGACACCAGCAGATGGAGAAGCTTATTAAGTTGTGTGAGTGTGTGTGAGAGTCTGTGTGACTGTTTTTTGTGGATGTTGATCGAAAAAACAAAAACAAAACCCTCCCCCTCATAGTGGAGATCATCCTGGTCTTGCCTCTGTCCACAGCATCTGTCGGGTGGGGCATCAGTGCCATGAAGTATATTAAGACAGACTAGAGGAGCAACCTCAGTGTAAACACACTGACAAGGCTGCTCTTCATTAGCCTGGAGGGTCCAGACATGGAGCAGTTCAACACCATGCCTGTAGTGGACAGGTGGCTTGAGGAAGCAGACAGAAGGAGCTTGGAGTGAACATGTGCACACAAACAAATGCCGCTATGGCCTTTCTCTCACTGTTATATCCATCCCTATCCACTGAGATGTTATCCTAAACTATTAAAATACTATTTTATAGGGAGAAAAACATTTTTTGGCAACTGGGCCACTGAAAATATGAAAATGTGAGCCTCATGATGGCACTAGAGGAAAACGTAGCTTGGAAATGGCTTGGAAGTGACTGCTGCTTAACATGTCATCTTAATGGTGCTGCATTTCAGTCACTGTTTCATACTCGTTCCATTGTCTGACAAAAGGAATGGGGAAAGACTCAAATGAGAACAGCTCTGGGGGAATTTGGTTGTATTAAATTACTGCTGATGTGAACACAGAGACCTAGTCTTGTTTACTGGTTTTTGGCCAATGGCAACACTTTTAGCATCAGTATACAGCATGTGAGGTCTACTTGAGACATTTACCCCCAGGGATCAGTCACTGATGGCTCTTATTATTTCACAAAGGCCAAATTTCAGCTCTGCATGACTCTCCAACTCTGCATGATTACATGTCACCTGCAAGGTTAGCATCACACTGATGGACGCACAAACACACCTACTTCGACAGTGAAATTCATCAGCAGACATTTATCTGCGTAATGAGCACCGGATGACAGCTTTGCACCAAAGTGTTGTGTCGCTCTGGCTTTCAGAGTCATCAGGGGTAATTAAGATCAAATTAGTCTGGAAATGTTAAAGTTCATCACTCTCACGCAGGGGAGTTGCCAGATTGTTGATATTCTGGGGCAGTTTCTGATGAAGTGGCAAAGAGCTCGGCTTCAGTGATGCAGCCCGGTACGGAGGCCCTCTGTGAGATGCCAGGTTCATTAGTATATAATGAGGTCAATGAATCAGATTGGAAGGACAGGCAGGTGAGGCCACCACCAGGAGGAAGAACAGGTGTCAGTGTGGGTATAAGATCAGTATGATGAAAAAAACATGGTGTACTGTCACTGTGTCGGTGCACACCACAGACTTCTCTCTGCATTTTCAAAATAAGATAAGATGAGATTAAAAAAAAACTTGGCCATATATTAAGAAATGTGTATTGTACTGTGGCCGTACTGTAAAGTGCTGTATATTATTGTCTCTTTATATGCATCAGGTCTTTTCTGCTGCTACTTCTATTGCTGTTGAACACAGTTAACCTTTTACCACTCACCATTCTATCCCCAGTACACCTGCACTGTCTGCTACTATTATGAAAAAAACATTTATTATGTGTATTTATAGATTCAGACTCTTGTCTTGGTGAGCATATTGAAATCAGAAAGCCCTCTTCAGAGCTAAAAGTATTAGTCAATCAGTCAATATGTCTGTGGACAGAAAATTAATCTGCAGCTACGTTGATAATCCAATAACTTTCAGAAAATTTTCAAATAAGAATGTCAAATATTTAACATATGTTAACAGATGTTGAATTTTAATCTGAAAACTTTCTAGTAATCAAAGCTTAAACACTAAACTTGTAATACCTCAAAACTGTACTTAATAACAGTACTTGAATAAATGTCCTTAGTTGCATCCTGTACAATTCTTACAAAGAGATTATACAATAAATTATTGCAGCTTATAATACAGAAGATTATACAAGTGGACCATTGTAACTGAAGCGCAGTCTAGTGAATCAAAGACAATTGGACTTTTTGTTCAAGACTCTTAAACATTTGACTACATTTTTACCCGTGTCATCCATTCATAGATTGAGGTCACAAGAGAGTTTCTATGGTCATGTCTGGCCTTAATGTTTCTTGCATGTGCTCACGCAATAATGAGAGGGGTCATCAGAGGGTCAGAGGGTCACATGAACTGAGCTGAAAACTACTTCTTGTGATTGTGTGAATAGATAGAAAGAAGGCACAACATCCTGAGAGGTCAAATAGAGAGTTTAAGCTACACCGTTTGCCTCCATGGGTTTTTATAATGTGCTGTTTTTAGTTCCATCTCTTGATTTTCGCCTGTGTATTATGTCTTTTACTCCCCAGCTTTTTCTTTTTCTCTTTTTTTTAAGCTTAGCCCACATTCCTGTCTATTAAAAACATATCGCAGTGCGCCAAGATTTCTCAGTTATCTCTTTAAAAGTATGTGTTTGTGCGCAGAAACACAAAGAAGAAGTAAAAGCAGCAGCAGCAGCAGAAGCAGCTGCTGCACCACACATGAACCCACCGCTGTGGTCGGTCTGGTTTTGCGCCTCGCTCCTCCTCGTCTGCCTACAAATCTCCCGAGCCCTCAGGTGCTGGGAGATGATGGCGCAGTCCGGATGAATTGCTTCAGCCTGAAAATAAGAGGCAACCAAGTTATCTACAGTAACGCAGATACATATACACCATAAGCCGAGTGTGTGCAGCGATGGTGAAAATTATCAGCAGCAAACAGTCTATTAAACAAACATCCACAGACACACCTCTTAAGATAGATGCCCTTCTTTTTGGTCACTCCTTCAGGTGTATTTTTCAAGAACTGTCCCCTTTAGAGATTAAAAAAAAAAAAAAAAAAACCCAAAAAGTCGAAAGTCGAAAATAAATAAAGTTGTTTTTTTCCCTGGAAGCTGAAGCTATTTAAAATGACTCAAGTTGATATTTTGTGGCTAAAATTACAGTAATGTTGTGCTTTTAGCAAATTCATGCTCAACCCTTGCAGAGTGTAGGACAACATCTGGACCAGTCATACCCAATTTTTATTTTATTTTTTTTTAATTTCCCATTCATATTTTCCCTCCTGATGAATCAATGACAGCACTGATTGATAGCAGACGGATGGCGGTGATGGATGCAGCTCTCCAGTCTTGATAACCGCAAATTAGCGCCTGCAGCTTAATGAAGACGCTTGCTGTCCAAGTGTGGTGTGTGCTCCAAAAAGCACTGGATAATAACGGTAATAGCGTTGCAATAAAGATGTCATTAGGGCATAATTAAGTAGACCGTTTCCTAATTAGAGGGGTTTTTTTTACGCGTGTATAATGCAGCAGTTAAAGGAGCAACTTTTGATGCACTTTGAGCTGCTTTTAGTCACTTCATGGATGAGAGTCTTTTGGCCCAGATATGAATATTTTTGCAGTGAGACTGTATGAATGTCAAAGGATTCAACATGCCACTCACCATAGGCCTGTACCACAGATGAAGATAAAAGATGAGGAGTATGAATTTCTCCTGTCGACCTGGCAGTCTCTTACAATACATTTCCATTTTCTTATCTGTCTTCGCTGTATCCCCCATCGGATGGTGATATGAGTGCAAATCCAGGTTATTCGTTCCTCTGCTTCCCCTAGACTGACTTCTTCTTCTTCTTCTTCTTCTTTACAGCCTCGGTATGAAAATGTACTCTGTCAACCTAAAATAGATGAATCCCCATTCCTCCCTGCGAGCTGTAAACTTGCGGGAGTGGATGGCTGCTGCTGTCGTACATCTGCCTCTCTCTCTCTCCCCCCCCCCCTCTCTCTCCCCCTCTCTCTCTCTCTCTCTCCCTCCGTCTCTCAGGGCAGAGCAAAATCAGGTGAATGAATAGCTCCATTCAGAGAAATGGCAGACAAACAAAGAGTCGGTGGCCCAATTTGAAGTCAAAATGTAGGCTGTTTTGCAAATGTTAATGACTGGCAGGCGCCTACTGTATGTGCCTCAAACAAAACCTGTGGTAGTACACTGGCTGGCAGGCAAATTATTTAATATTTAACAGAGGACATAGTGCAATATAGTGTTCATAGCTAGGATGGATTACCATGTATTAGTGAATCTACTAATACCACACTGTATTATCATTAATACATTTTTCATCAGCATCAAAAATATCAAAAATACATTTTAAGTACTAAAAGTAAAAGCACTCATCATGAAAGATGGGCCATATAATTATTGAGGAATCAATGTGAAAGCATCAGTTTAATGTTTCAGCGGGTGAAGGCGGGGCCAATTTCAACTACTTTGCATACTGTTGGGTAACTTCATATATGATAAAACATCACAGTTTATTTGTTGATTATATTTTACATTAATAGTCTGAATCTGCAACATAGCTGGTAGTAAAGTTGTCAGATAAATAAAGGGTAGTAAAAAGTACATTTGCCTCTAGAATGTAGAAAGGTAGAAATATAAATGAGCATAGCATGGAAATACTCAAGTGCCTCAAAACTGTACTTAAGTACAGTACTTCAGTAAATGTACTTGCTTTCCACCATGGCCAATCCCTTAGAGTTTGAGTGCTTGTTAATTTAATATTGTCAGTGTTATTTCAGTCTAATTAGTGCAACCAAGTCAGAGCTGTCGATGGTTTATATTTAGTCACATCCAGTACATTAAGTTTATATTTCTATTTTAAGATATAAATGAACTCCTACATGATGCCACAGTAAAAATACTGTAAGTCTGTTATACTCGGCTTACCAACTAGGCATAGAGAGAAACTGCCCGCAGACACCCCTAAAGTCACAGTTTAATTGTGTCTCAATTGGTTTGTTGTATTTTAATTAACTATGATTTTGTCTGGCAAATATTCATTGACATGATGTGATCCTTCAGTGGGCCCAGCTGTTCGGTGATTGTGAAGAATTAGAGGCAAAGAGAGGTGACTGTTGACCATCCTTTTTCAAAAGGACATAATGATATGCAATTAAGAGTATAAATATGACAAACTGCAGGAACAGATGAGGATGCTTCCAGCTGCACACACGACTAAAATAGCAACATGATAAGAAAAAAGAAATCCACATTTTTGAGAGAATAATAACAATAAACACTACAAATTGGTAATGGATATTTATTTAATCAGAAATTAGCCATCATTCAGGAGTGGCTGCCAAATATCTGTAACCATCACTGCCTGGTCAGTTCAGATGCTTTAAAAGTTTTCTTTTAATATCCCAGAGAGGCAGTCTGGGTAGTCTGCAATGAGCTGAGTACACTGAGGACACAACAGCCTGAAGGTTACCAGATGGGGTTGTGACTTGAAGGACAGCTGATAAAATCTCCAGAATTAATTGGAGGATTTAATTGACTGAAAAAAACCTTACCATTTTGGCATCTCTGACTGCGAATATATTTCTATGTTGCTTCGCTGGTGGTGGTTTGCAGTTAGCCATTTACAAATGGGGTCATGTCAGACTGTTTCCAGGTGTGAATGTGGAGCAGGGCAGTCCTAAAAAAGGCGAACAGCTCCCTACAGAATCAGTTCCTGAGAACAAGAACACAGGATTTAACCTTCAACTGCCTTTCTGAAGCTAATTAGTGATTCATTTGCGGGAACATTTCAGTTCAGGTGCAAACAGCAGGAGACTACAATTGAGCTGGTCATTCACCGGGTGTTTATCTGTGTCCCTGTGTCTTGAAAATAATTAAAAACAAACCTCTTAGTAAATGGTGGCATGTTATCAGGTTGTCACTGCAGTAGGGGCTTCCCATAAAGCTAACTGTAAAACACGTTACCTGTTCACAAACACGAGCTAACAAAAGGTTTTCGGGATACGACTGACTCCTGTTGGCTAATGGCTTATTTTTTTCAAACATATTGGTTGTTTGCATTTAAACAAGGCTTTGCATTGCCTGTTTGATCACTGGTTTCAATTTTGCAGAGCAAGCAGGGCCATCTATCAGTTGTAAGAATGCTGAAAACAACTGAGTGTTTGATCACCAGAATAGCCAATGTATTAAATGCAAGCATGTATTTTCATAAGCTTCTACAACTGATTATTATCATATATATCATACCATTATCAATTAATCTATATCTACTCTTATTTTCTTGATTAATCAATTAATGGTTTTGTTTATAGAATGAACTTTACCTTATCTTTTCTCTTAAAAGGCAAGTAGGGCAAGTGTGTGACAAATTCTCAAAGAGTTATTCTGTGTTGGGCACGCTTTAATATAAAAACTAAAGCTTGCGCTTCACAAGACAGACAATTTATGATTTGCCCTTCATCACTGAAATCTGTGAAATCCTTTTTGACCTTAGGTGTTCTTTCAAGAAGTTCAGCAACACCACGTTAATTAATTCACAGTCTAGAACGGAAACACATTCAGTTTCATCATCACAGAAAACTCAGAAAACCAAAAAATATTCACATTTGAGATGCTGACATTATTGGCTTTTTGCCATTGTTGCTTAAAAATTACTCAAAGATTAATATTATCAAAATATTGCAGATTAATTTTCTGTTGACCGACTGATCTATTTGATCTATTTTCTGTTAACTGGTCAATTGTTATTGTTAACTGATGAACTCATTTCTTGACCACAGACAAAAATACCTACATTTGTTACTTTTGAGATTTGATTCTCCAACATCTGCACACAGCATCTTTACCTTTTGGGAGCCTTAAATGGAAGCAAAATGACATCTTTTTTTTAACTATGAATGTCAATACCAAGTTTTATAGCATGACATTAGTAAACGCCACAAGGATGCTCTTGTTTACAAACCCACACTGGTCTGTGATTGCTTTACACGATTAAAGGCAAACAAAAGGGGAGAGAGATAGGTGGTGTTGATAGGTTTTCATTCATGATTTCCCCTGTGTTAAAAAAAAAAAAACACTTCCTCTGCTGCAGTGGCCATGGCCTCCCAACTCAATTCACCTCAGCCTTATTTAGTGTATATAGCACTTAACACACAACATAAAGAAAGAAAAACAGCACAAAAGAAAGGAGAAAACATGGAACATAAGATTTTCTTTTTGGTCTCAAATTAGTAGAATGGAACAGTCCTCTTTTTTTTTTGAAGTACCTGTTGTGATTTAAACTGAAAAGACGAATGACTTATGAAGCTCACTGTAAACTATTTTAGTAATTCTTAAAGTCTTCTGCTTCGTGTTACTTCACCTGGATGTTTGATCTTCACTGTACAGAATGATGTATGTGCAGAGTTTGACTTTAAAAGACTTTTTTTCACATTTATCTACTGACCGAGGAAAGTTTCTCAGGGGCTCAAGTCTGCGTGGAACAGGTGTGTGTATGAACTTGTGATTTTATAACATTAAAACTAGTTTGGACGCAAACTGTGATCTGTTACAATTTACACAGGGAGATTCATAGAGTCACCATGTATTCACATTCATATTATTTTCCCTAATAGATTTTTGGCTTGACACAGGTTGTTGTTTTTTTCTTTCCTCATGCCACAACTGGCTTATCAACTAGGATAACTTCAATGGCCCTTCATGCCCCAGCACTGTGTGCTAATAAGGGTTAGGGTTATATATTCTTAACTAAGCTGGGAACCACTGGTGGCTCATAACTATGAGCCTGTTATAGCTGGTCAATCTGGCTTTGCCTTTTCCACACTCTAAAAGCTCAGTACATGCCTTATCAGTGCTACAGGATGAAGACATAGCGAGGATTCTGCTTAAAGCGGAACATCACCCAGTTTTAAAATCTGCATGTATTATTCCTAATGCAGAGACACAGGTCAGGCAATACTTGTAAGTGTGTGCCCTCTTTTCCTAAAACCCCAAAGCTAAAACGTCAGCCATTAAATTTGTATGTCAGTGGGGTATAACATTTGGCTCTGCTCTACTGTATGTAAAAATGAAGAAGGAACTCACTTCACTGACCTATATATGTGTTGTGTGTCAGTTCTTGAAGTCAAATTGTGTTTACCCTGGTTCATACCTGTTAGCGATGCTAGAATATGGAGTTTATTTGGTTTGACAACTTGGCTAAGCTTGTTATGGTTTCACAAAGTGAGCGCCCCATCCACAGGCAATGGAGCAAATTTTAGAGCCAAAAGACTTCAAGGTTTTCTCCCTTTTGAAAATGCACAGACTGACTGAACTGTGATGTGCATACTTACAATAATAGTACATTCACCTTTGATGTTAAATCAGAGAAACTTACACCAAAGCATTTTAGACCATTCATTGTTATTGTAACAATAACTATACTTTTATACTAAAATAATAATTACATAAATATATAAATCATATAAAATTGTTTATGTAGATTTATGTAGATTATATTATAATGCCATAGAAAATAGTAATAGTAATAGTATATATATATATATATATATATATATATATATATATATATATATATATATATATATATATATATATATATATATATATATATATATTACTACACTTCACTAGCTATGTTCACTACCAACCTACCAGGTATGCACAGTTTTGCTGCAATAAGACTTACTTACGTTCTAAATAACTTACGTTTTAAATAATTTGTACTTTTATTATTTATTTATTTTATCCTTATTTTTACAGCAGTTTATTTTATTTTGTTCTATGTTACTTTATTTTTTTGTACCTTATTGTGTTTTTCTTTCCATACTGCTAAACTACTGTGATCTGTGACCTGAACGTAAAAGTGAACGACAATAAAGTTCTCTGAATCTGAATCATGGACAGATGTGCACTAATACTTGTGGAGATGGCTCTTCACTCAAAGGACTCCCCAGATGAATTATAGAGTAGTAAGTAGTAAGTATAATATGGACATTAAAACCCCTGAAGCAATCTACACTACAGAGCAGAACCCAACCCCAGTACATAATGCAACAAGCAAGAAATGCAATCACAAGTAATGTGACTAATAAGAAATGAAGGCAGGAAATGGCTGGATGACAGAGGAATAAATCAACCAATCAGTGTTGCTGAACTCCTTCCAAGAACACCTAAGGTCAAAGAAGGATGTTGTACAGATTTTAATGATGTAGGATAAATCATGAACTGCATGTCTTGAAAAGCACAAGCCCTAGGTTTGATTTTTAAGAGCACCTAATAAAGAATAACTCTTTCTCAATATAATTTTTTTCTGTTTTTCCTGGTTCCCCAATTTGAATTCTGAAAAGATTGGATAAAAGTTTGGTTACACAGGCTGACTTTGAGTAAGATGTTGGGCTAGAGATTTAATGGATGTGTAATGTCCTCATGGCTTCAAAAAACTCATAATTTACACTTCAGTTCACAGATGATAAAACTTTGTCCTTTCCTTTTAACAGAAGGTTAGATGAGGCCAGCTGTCTGACGTCTGACAGCTTTCATATATATTTCAGATTTCTGAAGCTGTCAGAAGTCAGAAGTAACTGAACAATCTCTATTCCACAGGAAAGATTTGAGAGATCATGAAAGCACTGTCTATTAGTGTCCCTTTGAAAGTTTTCACATTGTAGAAATAGTTGTAAAAGATCATTAACTCAAAGATTTTTTTTTTCAGTTTTGATTCCTTCTTGAACTGAAATTTCTGAGGAAAGAGGTCAAATAGTATGTACAAGAGTTGAGTCCTAAATCTGAGTGTAAACCAGTGTGAAGTGAGGCCTGCTGACAGCACTGATTCTCTGTGTATGACAAAATGGTGAAGGTGCTGGACTTAGGTTTCAATGGACTGTTGTCTTTGTGGGTTTTAGTAGTCTGTGTCCTCTAGTGTCCTCTAGTCTCTACAAAATACTCAGTAGCCTCGTATAGTTTCGACTAGTCTGCCCCCTGCAGGAAAAGGGCGGTAAAAGAAACCAATGATAATTTGGCTCCACAACTTAAAACCCGAGCCAAACCTAAATTTACTAACATTTATCCAGGCTATTATTTTAAGAACTGTCTTGACAGAGGTTAATTTGTCAAACTGGAAACACAAAAAACAAAAGCATCATTGCATAGCCATTCAAGCTGAACATGTAAAATCACAGTCAATGTCTGAGGACAGGCCCCGTAGCCTGTCAAAACATCATGATTATCACCGCTTACAGCTGTCCGTTTACTGCTGTTCTCCTAGAATCATGGGAAATGAAGTCTTTGCTGAACCGGATCATACCAATCTTGAGGTACGACGCAAAAAGTAACGAAAACACGGGTTCCTTTTTCTATCTTAAGGATTTATATGCGATAACTTGTTTTTCTCTGTATTATTATTTTACTACAGTTTTCACAGACGGTAAACAAACGCGGAAGTCCTCGATAAAGCCGTCGAAAAGCTAACATCGGTCTCCCCTCTGTCACTGAAGAATACAGGCGGCCGGCTAATGCAAGTTCTCTTCCACCGTCGGATTACAGCCGAGGCAGCACGCCACAGGACGGTTACCGAGCAATAAAACGTCGAATAAAACCAAGAGTAGGTAGACTAACGTTTTATTAACGATTTGACACATTACAAAAAGTGTACCTGTTTGTAAAACCCACAAACTATTTTGAAGTTAGAGTTTTTAAGCGCCACGTGGTCAACTAAACTACAAGTTGGTGGGGGCTGTCAAAAAACTTTACAGGGTGTGAAAGCAACAGATGAATACAACACGAATATGTACTTTCATTACCATCACTTTAACTGTTTTGTGACTGGTATTATACATTAATTGCAGGCTTTTTTCAGTGAACCTCTAGTTGCAAATTCTTCAAATTGTACAGTCTGACATTTATGACATTTCATTAAGTGAACTGTGGTGTACATTCCTGTAACATAATTTACAGTCCGGTGGTTATTTTTTCCTCCATAAAGGACTGTAAGTGTATATTCTGTTTGTGAGAATTATTGTGCATTGTCTTATTTCTGTGTTGGGCATTAGCTTCCCATTCCAGTTATCAAAGGTGAGTGCTGATGGTGAATCTGCTTTTAAGCTGATGCTCTAACACATGCCCTGGTTTATTGCAGTTTTATGGTGTAGTGGAAGTATTTTACACTACCAGTTTATATGACAGGTACACCTGGCTAAAACTAATGCAGTCTAATACAACAGCTCTGCAATAAATCCTACCCTTATAAATATGAAGGTTAAAATGTATAAAACAAATATATTTTAAAAAAGCCAAAAATTAAATAATGTTTCTTTTCACAACGTTATAAAAGAGAGGTGCAGAAAATACTCATTATGTTTAAGAATTCTGTGTTAGTAAATGCTTGAGAACTTATGCAAAGAGTTGGGACTGCAACTTACAATTATTTTCATTATTGATTAATCTGCCTAGTTGTCGAATAATTGGCCTAGCTCTGCTTGGGAGGACCAATACTGCTCAGATTAAAACAGTGCAGTTAAACTGCAACACAAACTCCTGTCTTCCACAACGACCATGAAATTGAATCAACCTAGTAAACTGAGATTTGTATTTCTGCATTAATAGTGCTCTCAGCAGTGTGTTGCTCATTGTGTACATTTTTTTTCTTTTTTTACATTCAAATTATGAAGTTGTGTGTTATTTCATGCATGAAATTAGTGCCTCTGGGTTGATGTTTGCCTGCTTGGTAAAAGGCAGTGCTGTTGTTAGACATTTGGACTGTCTTTGATGAAACATATATGATTTTCAGTATAATTAAACTTGTTTGGTTTTATTTTACACAGTAAATACCTTGAATTATTTAAATATTCCATTCCACAATAGGTAGCGTACATTATCATCCAGCATGCCAAAACAAAGGTGAGCCAGACGCGGCTGCACAGGTTGGGTTTTTGGATGTCTCAGAAGAAACATCTTGTCATATTTAATGCATAAACACAGTGTTTCCTCATTAGCGTGTCACAAAGGAATAGCCTTTGTCCAGTTTTGCATCACATCCATCATTATTGGTGATGTGTTTCAAGTTGAGATTGCTCTGCTAAAACAGTTTCATAATCATAGAGGCATTATTTAAAAAAAAAAATTGAACTGCACTGGTTTTAGATTTGAAGAGCATATTGAGGAAACACTGCAAACACATCTTAAAACTAAATATGGCCATTTTCACCATTTTGTCATTTGTGTTACCCACATTACCTTCTGCCTTGTTTGTTTTGGCTTTGCTTTGTTAAAGTCCAATGTGAGATTGATCAATGAACTGTTGTAGCTTTTCGTGGCATTATTCCACATATTAAAAGCATATAAATGGAGCCCTTTCCATTCTCAGGAAAGTTTTTGTCTGTTCTTGGACAAGATAAATTCACTCTGAACTCCTCCGGCAAAGGGAAATATATGATGATTGAAATTTCTTTGTAGGGGGGAAAAATCTTTTTGATCAATCCTGTGTCTCTTTGCCTCCAAGACCACATTGGCATGACACCAGCTGTTTATGAGCTTTTTCTAACCCACGAGTTCCTTTGTGATGCTAACGTTCCACTGAACTAATGGCTCCAGCTTCCACCTGTTGCTTCTTTTCTCTCCTTAAAAACCTGGCACATAAGTGAGTAGAGAGGACTCTACTTTAATAGGGAAATGGATCAGTCTTTACCAAGCCATCAGCAAAGAGGAGCCCCTCAGGATGCCGTACCAGTTGGGACCTTTGGGCAGGGTAATGTTCCTCCTTTGGAGAGAGGCATCATCAGCGGTGACAACCTCCAGTTTGGGAGGCTGCGGCATCGCACCAGTTTGTCCCAGTCAGAGAGCCAAAGCTCTGGGGCTGAAGATGAGAGGTTGAGCTCCTCCATTGAGGCAAGCGGCTCCTATGGTCAAAGCCCCATCCTCCAGGGCATGCAGGCAGAGGGAATCTGGTACAACCGCAATGCCTATGAGCAGGCCGAGAGCAACTACCAACGCCGGCTGACCTCTAATAACAACGGGCCACTGTCATCTTCTCCGCGGAGCTCAAACAGAGGTTCCTTGACCTTCCACTCAAGACGCACCAACAAACAGCAGCAGGATCAGGGACACCCTGTCACCACAGTGAAGGCCTCTGGTACCCCTCACCGTCAGTACAGTAGAGGCCGCAATCGCACCTCCTCTGAGACTGAGCACGGGGGCAAAGGCAGCAGGGGGCCAAACCAGAGGAAGAGGGGCCCCTCTGAGACGGAAAGGCCCAGATGGGACAAGTATGACACAGGGAATGGGAGAGACATGATGTGTGTTGTCAGTTTATTTAACCATAATGATTTTTTTTGTGTGTTGTCTGTCTGCATTTTTGTTTGGCCTTTTTCAGTAATGCTATTGTATGTGTTGTGTATGGTATTTTTGATATGCAGGTTTATAGAAACTTTGGTTCTTGTTAAAGCTGCATTCATACCAACTTAAGCACTTAAAGAAAATCTAGCACCCTCATTCAGTGCAGGTGGCTTCAGCAACATCATCCAGCTACTGTATTTGCTGTATTTCTGCTGCTTTACCTCTCTATCATCACGAGGACAGACAAAAAGTATATCTTTGAGGAGTTGTAAAATCCTGAGTTTTGTTAATTGCTATGCACTGTTCCTTTAAACACGTGGATATACTACTCAAACTGGACTTTCTGTATCAGATTTAATTGTACAGATTACGGAAATAACACACCTCACCGATGCATTCCCTTTCAATTTCTTTTTGTAAGCACCAAGTCTGACCTTGTGTCAATGTTACACAAGTATTACTGTACAACTTACAGCTATGTACACTTGTGTACAGTAAACTGAGTCTGTGTTTAAACAGTTAAGTAGACCTCTGCTATCACTAAGGGGGAGGGGTTATTGGTTGGACAGTGAGCAATGTTTTGTTCTATAATCCACACTTTGCAGACCAGGCAACTCTGTTTCACTGACTGAGGAATGTGTAGATTCCTGTCTGCTGCAGTAACGCATCAGCAAAATTAGAAGGGGAGGTGAAACATAGATGCAAAGTTGTTTTAACCCTTTTTTTTTTTTTTTGTTACCTGTTGTTTTACAGAATAAGATGCTTCAGTTATTCTTATGTGAGCTTGCTGGTTTTAAATATTGGAAAATGTTTTGCTTTGATTTGCCCCCCCCCCCCCCAATTCCACCCACTCTGCATGCTGTTGTAACATGTAACATAGCAGCGTCATGGTCAAGCATCTAATTAAGCCATGTTCTGTCACTCATCTCCTGTCACTGATTGTGTTGGCAATTTAACACCTGGTCATGACCGTTAGTAGATAAACTGTCAAACACTGAACAGTGTTTTTGCATTATCTAATTTATCCTGAATTCCTCACTTTCCCTCCTCAGTACCAACATGAGTGGACTGCAGTGCCTCGCCTCAGAGAACATCTGGTTCGACAAACACAGCTACGATGAGGCGGAGAAGCGCTTCTACGAGGGCATCAATGGCCCCTCCCCACAGCAGCAACAGGTAAAGAAAAAAAAATTTAATCCAAAATGTGTATTTTCACCTTTGTCTGATAAGATGACTTTTTATTTGCAGCCCCAGAGCAAAAGATCTTTGTTTTTATATCGTCAAAGTTTTATGTTTCAACCTAATTCTCTAAATTGTCGAAATAAGGACATTTGGGTCTTTTTGTTTTAGCCAGCCTTTGTTTTCAGTTTTGTACCTGTGGCATTTGCTGTGTCTGTCAGATCCTCCTGTCCTCCTCCTGCCTGACACCTCCTCAGCTTATGCTCCCTTCTCAAGGACTGCACAGCTCACTATCAGTCACCAGCCTGTTGGTTTAAGCAATAGTTACATCATCGTCAGTCACAGCGCTCGGCAGCACAGAGCAGCTGCGTGCATGTGAGTTAAGCCACTCGATTTAGAAGTGGCTCGTCCTAGGGAGAGGGGTCAGGTGATTTGGCAGCTGTCCCTGCTTCTCAGTCCGGGGGCCTGTACTACGAAGCAAGTTCAACATATCCAGGATATCTTTTAATTATCTGGCTTCACTAAGCCTAACAACCACGGTCACGCAACGTTGGTTATGAACTCGATAAGTCAACCCAGGCTTTCCCGAGCGTGTTCACACAAAAGGGGCAGCGTTTGCAGCGTATTGCCAATTCCAAACAATTCTACTGGCACCAGAGCACCATGTTTTATAAAATAAGAGCAAACTATGATTATAGTAGACAAATACAAAAATATTAAACACACAGTCCAGTTTTTGAGATAAAGTGCCTCTGAAATATCTGCTGCATCCATTTGTTATAGATTAATCTGCCAATGATTTGTTGATTAATCATTTAGTCTGTGAAACATCAGAATCTCGTCAAAATTTTGCTGAGCTGAAGTTGTTTTCAAATGTTTTGTTTGACCAAAAAAACCAAATGACAGAGAAAATCTATTTTTTGCATGAGAAATAGTAGAGTGAGCAGAGAAGACCTCAATTTTCTGTGGACTAATCGATTAATCAACTAATTGATTGACCTGTAGCTGCTGCCCAAAAGCCAATGGAGATGAATGAAATATGTCTTCATAGAAACAATGTCCTAGTTACTCAGAATTATTCACAAGCTTTGAGTCAGTGTACTGCAGTGGGAAAATGGCAGCTGAATGGCAAGCTGAGGTTGGGTCACATACCCTCAGGTCTGCTGCCAGAATGTGTAATACTTTTATATCACAAAAAACTAGATAACTCTAGATAAATCTAGGGCTGATATTTACTTTTGATTGACTGCTTGTCCCCAGATGCATTAATTCAGTTTTTTTTCTCTTGGAAAAAAAACTATACAGATTTTTTAATATCATCATTTATTTTCAAATTATTGAAATCTTTTAATAACTGCTTCATCCTACATGTTCGGTGTATGGGCCATCCTGCTTTTGTCTGTTTTGCACACTGCTTTCTACCTTTCTCACTGCTCCCTTCTCATCACTGCTTCACCCACACATGCCTGTAGATGGAAGATGCTAATGCCATCCTGCAGGACATTGCTAATTCCCGAAAGAATATCCAGCAATCCCTAATTGGAGTGAGTACTGTACTACAAATTAGCTGCAGACCTACCCCCTGTAGTGGCTGGACTGTACTAACTAATGTCTGTATACCAGCCCTATTTTGGGGGAATAGTCGTTAAAGTGAGAAATGGTGATTCAAGTATACACAGCAAGTTCTTGGGGACATTTTAGCCCTAGTTGAGAAGGCGTTTACCCTGCATGTGACAAGAAAAGTGCTATATGTCAGCTGTGTTCTGTTACTTGATTCTCATCCCTGTTACCTCTGCTTGCTTACTCCCATAAACTTTCACTGTCAGTAAGATGCTTGTGTTTATTACCTCAATGGCATTTACTGTTTTGTTTGCAGTATGAATGTGGTCATTTTTACCTTGAGTCTGTCTTAAAACAATACTCAAAGGCACATATGCACATTAAAAGAATTGGTAGCTGTGATTGTTCCTCCTCTCTGTACAGGTCACAGGTCACAGTGAGATCCCTTCTTAAAGCGATGTCACTAAAAGTCAAAATCCAGTCCTCGTGTTGTGTAAAAATGCACTCGGCCAAAGCTAATTTGAGGCTTCAGGGTATATAGGGTAAATACAGTTTTAAAATAATAATTCATCCCATTTCTCTAGACTCGTTCACAAGGGTTTCTATCATGTTTCTGACAACTCTGGTGATCCCTGGGTAGCATCTGACTTTCTACCTACAGCCACTAGGTTTACTTTCCTTCTTGTCTTTGTGCGTTTCCTCCCTCACCTTAAATGTTGTTGTACGTCACCGGGTGCAGGTGAAAGCGACCCTGCAGCAGGCCAAAGGGCGCCAGCAGAAAAGGCAGCACAGAAATGTAAGTCGTCCACATTCAGCTTTGTTGTGGCCCGACCTGGGAACGCTGCAATGCTGAGACAGCTGAGTGTGTTGGCGCTGCATCTTCTGCCTAATGTGGAGTGTGTTACTATTACCTCTAAGTGTTACTATTACCACTAAGATGTCTCATCCTGTAGCACCATCTCACCCATCACCCTGCATCTTTTTTTTTTTTTTCCTCCACACTGCCATTAACTAATCTTGTCATGCATTGTTTTGGGGTGAAAATGACAGTCTTGATTATTTTGCGAGATACTGTGATCATGATTATCAAATACAAAGAAAATGCTAAACATTTTCAGAAGTGAAACATTTCCTCACCAAGTTTCCATCTTGAAAGCTCAAATATTCATTTACAGAGGTCATTTCATGTAACTTCTCATTAATTGACAAAACTTAAAGGAATAGTTTTACATATGGGAAATAATTATTCACACTGTTGCCATCAGAAGATCAGTATCAGTGTCTTAACTGTCCTTGCTTAGCTTAGCACAAAGGCTGGAGATGGGGAAACAGCTTTACAATACTTTTCAATGTTTTTCCATTTGGGCAGAGCCAGGCAAGCTGGTCCCCCAGCTTTCAGTCTTTATGCAAGGCTGGCTGTAGTTATATTGAAAAGACAAATATGAGATTGGTATCAGTCTTCTGATCTAATTCTCTGCAAGGAAATTTTCCCAAATGTTGAACTATTACTATTATATTTCATAATAATAAATTGTGTGAGGCAAAAAATGAGAAGTTCTCACTGAATGGTTGCCTCTTTGAAGGTTTGTTAAAATATCTTGTTGTGCGGAGTTTACCTGCATGCTGGCATTGTAAACTTTAAATCCTCTCATTGTATTTGGGGATAGAGGGATTGAATTTTGTGCGTGTATTCAAATCATGGTTTAATAGATTTTGGTCTTGCATGGCTTTTTTTTTTTTTTTTTTTTAAACCTCACCACTTTGACTTTTTTTTTTTTTTTTAGTTATTGTTGCTTGCTCCTTCACTTCAGACTTGGATTGGATCTCAGCCTGGATGATTGTGCTATGGCTTTGCTACCATTTCAATTTCAACCCTGATCTGCATCATGACACTTAAAATTAACTTGTGTTCATCTTTCCACAGTCATCCTCACATGCAGGAGGAGACCAGGAGCTGGTTTCACGCATGAAGAGCCTGGAACTGGAGAACCAGACTCTGCACAAAGGTATGTGTCTGTGCGTTGAGTTGCTCCACGTCTGAGATTTTGCTCAGTTGTTATGGTGTTACAGTATTAATGCTTAACTTTCCTGTTGTGTTTTTCTTGTTAGTGGTGGAGGAGATGAGAGCAGCCCTGCTGAAGCTGGAGACCAGAGTGGCTGTGCTGGAAAAGACGCCTGCACCAGCAGCTATCCCATGTGCTAAGGTAGATGTCTAAGAATTACATAGTACATATGTTATATACGCATGTCCACTGTACTGATTAGACATACACTCAGTGGACAGTCTGTTAGGTACACACAGCTAAAACTAATGCCTAAAGACACAACACAGTCTGGTTTCTTCTGGAACAATTTGAAACTGAATATAAAGTCAATTATTAAAAAAAAAAAAAGCCAATTGAAAAAAAACCATCTTATTTACACTGCCAAATAATCTTTTCTTATTTGTGATGTTCCTAATTTTATATTTTCCTGCTTTTATTTGTTTTCTTGTTTCATGTTTATGATTAAACTTGGATTGAAAAGCAAGGAAGCTTCCTTCCTCACCTGCACATATCTATTGATGTTCTATTACTGTATGTTTTTACCCTGATGACTATTTAAAACAAAAAGAGAATAAAAAGAAGAAATAACCTTATTGGAAAAATGAACCTGCCCTCTCAACAGCTCACTTTTACAACTATTATATTATACAGGCTGCACCTGTCCAGGCTGCCCCTGTCAAACAGGTGAAGGTGGAAAATGGCGATGACGATGACGACATCGACTTGTTCGGCAGTGATGAAGAAGATGAGGAGGCAGAACGCCTCAAGCAGGAGCGCCTTGATGCCTATGCAGCCAAGAAGGCCAAGAAACCTGCCATCATTGCCAAGTCATCAATCCTGTTGGACGTTAAGCCTGTATGTATACCACCTAAGCTTTTACATCATTCAGCTAAAATAAAACCCAGTGCATTTAAGTAAACCCAAACCAAAAAAAGATAAAAGTTCAACTTGCATGTAGTGAAAGTTAGGTAAATCTATGCTGTTATTCATCTGACTGCAAACATCTGAAGAAGCTGTTTTGTTGTTACTGATGGAGCCTGTGTCAAATTATTGTTCCTGTCTCTCCCTCTCCTCAATTTTCCCTTAGTGGGACGACGAGACAGATATGGTGAAACTGGAGGAGTGCGTACGCTCCGTGCAGATGGATGGGCTCCTGTGGGGAGCATCCAAACTGGTGCCAGTGGGCTACGGCATCAAGAAGCTGCAGATCAGCTGTGTGGTCGAGGACGACAAAGTCGGCACTGACATCCTGGAGGAGGAGATCACCAAGTTTGAGGACTTTGTAAGTAACAGTCCCTTTCATTTGTGTGTCTACCTTTTAAGTGCTGATGTCAAAGGCCTGGCTACTCTAAACACAGACATGTTTCCCGCTTTAATCCAAGTAGATTGTTTTGACTTGGAATTCCATTTGTGGTGGTCACTGCATTGAAATTTTACATTTATTCAATTCAACAGCAACATCTCTGTCCAGAATCAGTGTCAGTCAGCATGTTAACATGCACACAAGAAACAGAAAGGTTATGTAGGTAATCAGGGTTTGTTTACATGCACTGTAGTAATATACACAGCAGGGCAGTATAAGATTTCTCCTCTACACCCAGACCTTATTTTGGAAGCGCATCTTACTGATTTGTAACTGTAGTGGTCTGAGAAGACGCTGCTTCCTGTCGTGTACATATAAAAAGCTGATTAGAAACCCACTTATTAATGTTAACAGAGTGTTGCTGAATTTTTAAAAAAGTAATTTTCCAATGCATTGTGCACCACAGATGAAACTTGGCCAAATAAAAACAAAACTATATCTGTATTGTAAGGAGCCACTAGAGTAAGTTTTTTGTATTTGGGTGAACAAACCATTAAATGACCAAAAACCAAAACTATCCTCTGAGAAAAAAAAATGGTAAATTTAAGGCTAAAGCCAGCGGCTAGTTAGCTTAACACAAAACCTGGAAACAGGGAACAGCAAGAACCTCTAAAGCTCATTAATTAACAATTAATATCCTGGGATTGTTTAATCTGCCAGATGGGCTGTTTCACCTTTTCCAGCTATTGTGCTAAGCTAAGCTGCTGTTGGCTGTATTACATGTGTAGATATGAGAATTGAATTATAAAAATTTTCAGTCTGTCACACTGTATCCGACATAAAAGCTTTATATATGATTTTAAAGAAAATAGCTTTGATGTACAATAAATATGTTCAAATAAATACACACATTGACTTATTTACTTTTTTCCTCCCATACAGGTCCAGAGTGTAGATGTTGCTGCCTTCAATAAGATCTAAGCTCCACCAGCTCTTTAGCCTGCTCCACCAAAGTGTTGCTGCTGCTCCCGGCTTTCACGGTTATTAAAAAGCTAAGCTTTGAGCACAAACATCTGTCTCAGTTTCATTATTATTCTCAGTGAATAATTAATATTTTGAACCCCAAATTTACAAGGTTACTTGAGAACTGCTGATGATGGAGTGCAGACAGTTTAAAGAGAACACAGCTTCAAAGTAGAACCTAATCCCACCCAGAATCCAGGGTATACAGGCTGGGTGAACGTAGTCTTAACTTTATGAAGTAAAGCCATTGTATCAGAAACACTGTAGAAAGACAAAGTCCCACCCCTGAGGTCCAGATACACTCCTATTCTGCTGCAGAGGGGAGCTGCGATGGTCACGCTCTCCTTATTGTGCTGAAATGAACACACCGAGTGGGAACAGTCCAGGCTCCAGGATTTGGAGTTGTGTCCCAGTTTGCTGTCGCTCCCTCCCCCACTTCTGCTCATGCCTTTGTAGCAGATGCCGATAGAAACCCCTCCGTTTCCAGCCCACTCTACCTCCCAGTAGCATCGCCCGGCCATCCCGGCTTTGCACAGTACCTGGGCCCAACTGGTGAAGCGATCCGGGTGGTCTGGGTAGGGCTGCGGCTCCAATCCTGTGGTCACACCTCTCCGACCATCAGTGAAGCATAAATAGGGATTGGCTGTGTTTAGATCCAGGGTTATATCATTGTAATCTGGACAGAGAAGATGGACATTGTCAGACGCTAAATTATGTCGCCATAAAGAAGAAGGGCTAACTTTGTAGATAACAGTAATATTACTATAATATGAATAAAATGGAAAACTTAATTTTCCTAATTGGTTTCTATCATTTTACTTGCCTAACAGCAAGGTTCTTTTACAGCCTAAAGAACTATTACTTCTTGGAAAATATGAATTCAACACATTAGTAACAGTAAAACCTGTAACATGGTTTTGGCTTTCTTTTATGAAAACATTCAAAAGGCTCAAAAGTCATTTTGACTATTTGAACGGTTCAGAACTCTTGAGGCACAGAGACGCATCTCGTGAGCCGGAGCTAGAACTAATGCAGTCTTACACATCTGTGATCAAATGTTAGCATACTACTGTGCTAAACTAAGACATGTCCCAAATCCATAAAACATACCAATTATACACAGTATGTGCTACATAGTAATACTGTGTGAAGTTTAATTGGCAGCAGTTTACAAAGACACATCAAAATGTTTTTCATAAGATTTAACACTTAGGTTTTCCAAGATGTTTTTGGAGTTAATTGGTTTACCTTGTGCACTGCATTGTGGGAGGATAGTGTGCATCAAACAGCGAGCTCAAATAATCAGTCAATAGTAATGAATGAATCAATAGTATGAATTCTGAGCATATTTTGTGTCACTTTCTATTTCACTCTGAAAACTAAACACCTGCTGAGAATCAGTAAGTATCAATCTGGGACATGTTGGTCTTGTTATACGGTTTATAGGTTTAATAGTTCTACTCACAGTGTAGAAAATCAGCTCTTGTCTTCGGTTCTGAGTTGTATGGTATTTCGGCATCTTTTGCTGTTGGATATCAGAGTTGACCGACATTAAATTAATGGAAGAACTATTGTTAAACTTATTTTTATTGCTAAAAAAAAGTTTACATACCTTTAGTCTTCTCAGAGGTACTCTGATCGCTGGTTTCCTTCAGTGAAATCACTACAAATGTAGAAAAAAAGATAATGTGGTGACAATTTACCCTTCATAATATCTAAAAATAATCATCCTTAAGGTAATCAGATGAAAGAGAGACCTACCCTTTTCGGAGATTCTGTTGAATTCTCTTTTGAGTGTTTCGTCCATACTGTCCTTCAGATCAGCCAGGGCTCCTCTCACAGTTTTGTACATTAAATATGGGAGTGTGTCCACGCTGGGCATCTCCACAATCTTCGTAGGGAAATGAAGAGACTTGCACTTCTGCAGTGACACACAACACAACCAAATTAGAGGAATGCAAACCCAACAAGCCTGACAAACCAGGGAGGAATCATTTCCCGCTAAAGTTCTTGATAAAATCATATTAACTGGATCTATCAAGAAGTGTGGTGGATATCAGATTAAATTACGCTTGTGTTTGATTTCACTACTTATTTTTAACCTTAATAAAATTGGCACAGTAAAAGCAAGTGAAGAATAATGATCATATTTTTAGAGCACTTTTTACAAACCACGTTAATTTGTTGCTTCAAAAGGCAACAAATTAAAAAGCAATGTAAAAGCTCAACAGTAAAATAAAAGACTAACTACAGCAGAATAATAGCATGTTTAGCTCCAGAGTTCTGAATGACTGGGATAAGGTATTTGATAAATATGTCTGAGCTCTTACACTTTCACAAAACTGGGATGTCAATTATTTTGACTTATTGGTTATTTTAATTCTGATGATGATACTGATTCAGGCAGCCTTATTTCCCTTGGCAAGCCCTTCCAGAGACCTGGGCCCGTATTTATCAAACTTCTAAAAGGTGAAATCTTGGACATAAATGAAAGATAAAAGTAAAAATTGTCCAATTTTATGCCTACTGAGAACAGTTAGACTGAACAGTCAAACTCCTGTTAACTTAAAATTGCTCTTAAAAGTAAGAGAGCTCAGAGGTCTCCTAAGTTGATTAACAGCAGATCATACATGACTGGAGTACAGACAGAGCCGAGCACCCCAATATGTTTGGTCTAATAACATTTGATAGGATGTTACACCACTTTTTAATGCACTTACCAGGGGTGCAAACAAAACAAGAATAAATGTGAATTTTACTTGCAGTCACTGTCTAAGCATCTTCATTGTCTGCACTTGTTAGTGTAGTGCTAAACTCCTATTTATAGACTTATACATCATAAATAGATTAGATTGTTGTTAAATTCCTGTGTTAATTATTCCCAGAGATTTAAATATTACAAACAAATAAAATTAACTTTTTTTAAAATGTTGGTTGTAAGGTATAAATCACTGTTACTGACTGACAATTCCCGCTCTGACCATACATGTAATGTATCGTGTGGTCAGTGGAGAGTTTTCCCTGAAGGTTACTCTTAGGCTTTGCCATACGTAGGAATAAGTCGCTTGATAGATGCATCCTATTCTTCACACTCACCCTAAGCTGACTCTGAAGTGCACTGCTAAGAGTAAACCTTAAAAGTTTGACAAATATGGGCTCAGAAATACACCAAAGGGCCTTAAAGGTAATCAAAAAGAATTTAAAAATCAAATGTAAAACATACCGGGAGTTGTGTTGAAGCATGCAAGACTGTCCATGTGTCTCTAAAAAGTCAGACTAAACCTTATTTCTGAATTATTTCTAAAAGGTGATAAAGACCAGGTCGGACAAGCCTATGCCCGAGTTGGCGTTTGTTCCATACCTGGAGGAAGTGGATGTGATCCTCAGTGTGACAGAGCTTCTCCAGCTCAGCATCCGTCCTCCTCAGCTCGGCTATCTCCCTCTGCATCTTCTCCAGCAGCTCCTCAGCCTGACTGACAGCTGCTCTCTCCTGGACTCGGATCAGCTCCCTCACCTCACAGCTTTGTTTCTCTATGGAGCGGATCAGCTTGGAGAAAATCCTCTCACTCTCCTCCACGGCTGCCTCTGTGGAGTGCTGTGGGGGACAAAGTTTTCTCTTTTTGGTCTCCAGGAATCATGCACACCCCACTTTTGATTCTACACAGTATGTCAACAACATATTTAAAGCTCCCGTATTAGAAATACACTCACCTTGATGTATCTGATTGTATATCTAAGTTCCTTCTCCGTGTCCTTCAATTTCTGCGCAGACTTCAAAGAGGTTTCCTGGAGTTTTTTCTAAGAGAATACAAAAGATGAATATCACCACAGCGCGGTCCCTTAGGCTTCTCAGTCGAATACATTTTCCACGGTTGACTTTCAAGATGGAAAGTTTTGATTTTACAATCAAAGGATTGGATTGCACTGCAAAGCCTTTGGTCTATCAACCTACACTTTTGACACACAAGATATGGCTGCAGGACCAGGGCACATTTTACACTCCCTGTGCTGAATATTTTAAAAGCTGAAACCTTTACATCAGGCTATAAAAGACATGTGCTTCATTTTTAGACACCAGATTTACAAATTAAGAGTCTACTGAGTCACCCTGCTGTCTTTTCTACACAGCGAGTTTTATTTCCAATTTCACTTCCAAATGGCTGCTTGAATTTCAAGAGAGATTTTTGGTGCTAAAAGTGCTTGGCGCAGTTTTGGTAAAGATATCCCGCCTTTTAGCACATTACGGACACGAAGGAGGGGAGAGATGTGAGGCAGAGTTATTGCATGAGGTGCAAAGGAAACGTTCACGGCTTTACTATGAAACATAACAGGAAGTTAGATATGGTTATGGATTTGATCCGTTTATCAACATGCTCAACAGTTGGAGCAGCAGCAGCGACTGCGACACAAATGTTTAGGCTCTTTAAAACCCCTTTAGCGGCCTAATGCCGAACACTCTGTGAGAGCTACATAACTCAATCAAACCAGAGCAAATAGAAATGATCCTCAAATTTTTAGATTCAGCGTTACTTACGCTTTCTGAGGATGTCATAAGGTCCGATGTCCATCGTGAATGAACGTCCACAAATCCGCTCAGAAATCTGCACCTTGTACGTGCCTGCTAATGTCGCATCCGGCCTGTTTTTAATGGCGCCATTTTTTTTTTAAACATATAAAGACAAATAAACGCGGCTCACGTCTTAGCTAACAGCTAACTAACGCGTACACATTTCCAGTTTAAATCACCAAAGCATCAAGGGAAAGGTAGTTCTAAACGCTTAAGATCTAAGAGGAAAAAAACTACATTTCCCACAATGCAGCATTGTGTTTACTTAAACCTTCCGTACCTGGACATCACCTCTCAGTCTGTGTAACTCAGTTTCTGTGGCAGGTTTTCCGTTAGGAATGTGCAGCATCCAAAGTTGTGTTGATGCCATTTGGAAGTTATTGTAAATATGAGTTTCTGACTAATAGATAATGTCAACATCTGAGCCACAATAATGACCTGAAAACTTGTTTTATCCCCCTGAACGCTCTGATATATATCCATCTTGTTGCTTCGCTTTCTGTCAGAGAGTTAGAGGATCAATATCGCTCTCAGTGTCTGTAAATATGAAGCTACTGTCAGCGGCCACTTCCCATTTCTACCAAAACACATATGGCAGCAAAGCTCAGGCTGAGATAACTCTGATGGGTTATTTTCCCAAACTTGACGAAGCTTTATAACAAGTTTAAGAAAATTATACAACTGTTTTCACAAGCTGAGGGGCACCAACCATGACTCTGTCTCAATTTTGCTGCACAAATTTACTTAATGTTATTTTAAAGTACTAGAATTAAAAAGTAAATTCTAATCTGATTTGTTGTCACTTTATTATTCTTAGCTGTTCATAAGCATATGTGTTCTCCCCAGAATTTAAATGAATACAATTAAGTAATCATTTCTGCATCTTAAGAGATGTTCAAACGCACCTGTTGTGTTGTTCTCTCATCCACCACTGAGACTGCATCATGGCCCTTGTGTCTTTCTTTAACACACTGAGTGCACACACACTGCTGGTCGGTGCGACAGTACAGCCTCATTAATTTGTCGTGCTGTGGACACAGCTTCTCTCTCAGCTGATCTAAAGCTGGGATCAGTTTATGGGCCCTTCCACGAAAGCGCTCTTCGTGGACTCTCAGGTGAGGCACACAGTAAGACTCCAAGCACACAAGGCAGGATTTAGCAGCTTTGCTCTTTCTCCCTGTGCAAACACTGCATTTCACTTCCTCAGGTTTGGCAAAGGGCTGAGCTGCAGCTTGAAATCCGGTTCGCTGAAACTTTTCCACCACTTCACCCAGAACCGTGTTCCTACTCAGCAGAGGTCTCGGATTAAACACCTGCCTGCACTGAGGGCAGCTGTACTGGCCTTTCTGCTTGGCTCTGTTCCAGTAGTCTTCAATACAGTCCAAACAATAACTGTGTCCACAGGGGATTGTCACCGGGTCTCTCAAAACCTCCAAACACACCGGGCAACAAAACTGGTCTTGCTCAATAGAAATAGTTGCTGCTGCCATTTCCAACACACTCCAACAGAAACTGGAAGGGACAAAGATGGGCGTGGCTCACAGGTATGTTGGTAACAGCTTCTCAGGTTTCACCCACTGCACCCTGAAGGCTCCAATCACAGCCTGCAAACCAGGACATAGGCTGTCCCAGATAAGGCAAACAGAGCTGCAGTATTTTTGTGTGTGTGCTATCAACCTGTTATCCCACTTCCACTTCTACACCAAACACCTGACGCCCGTATATGCTCAGAAAACAGTGAAATGTAATCCAGCCCCCAAGCAAATAAACAAAAAACATCCCAATTTTACAAGTGTGTTTGCTTTTTAATGTCACAATATATTATTACACACGTCTGTAAAGCAATATGATTAACAGAGTTTTGGTTAAAATACAAAAAGAAAAATACTTATAAAATCATAGCTTAATAAAAACTAAAACCATACTAAATGTCAAGGCAATGTCCTTGCAAATACTGACACAATATGTAATGAGTCCAGTCCTGCTTTGTGCTGGTTAGTACTTAAAGTAAATACACTGTCAGTGTGGTCTTCAGTGGCACTTACACATGCTTTCCTCATCTCTTTCCACCCTGCATTATAATGCAAGATTCAAGTATAGCCGATAGGTGAAAACAAAACAAACTGCTGCCAAAAGATGAATAATGAAATGTACAATTCATGCGTACGAGTACATTTCTGTGAGAGGAAAAGGAGAGGAAAGCAGTCAAGTACAATGACATTCAGGCCGTGTAGGTGCATGTGAAATGCTGATTTTGATGCCCGTTGGAAGTCTATTTCCTTCTGGGGTGGGCGCGTCGCTGAAGGTGCCTTTGTCTGGATCCTGTGGAGAGTTTGCCGCCTGAGCAGACAGAAGACGAATTATTAGTCTACAGCATGCTGAGGCAACGGAAACGTTAGGACTAAGACGACACGTTAGAGGAGAGCTCACAAAAATACGTTCCTGTACATGAACTGGACAGTACTGGACGGTAAAGACAGATGGTATACGCAACCACTTTTCTAGTAATGTGATAAGTTGCATTTCAGTTTCATTGTTTATATAATGTTTTGACAAGGTAAGACAGTCACTCTGTGCAGGTGTTTTAGTAACGTAACATATGCATGTAACATGTACAGTATCCTCAACTTGAGTTTAGTATCATCTCAGATCTTCTGATTTATTACACACACACGGCCATAGTTTGAAAATATAAATCCGAAAATTTGAAGATCTTCAGGAAGTCATTGAGAGTTCTCTAGAGCCAGAATAAAAGTCTAAAGGTAAATGTGACTTTCTAAGATGACTGATAGAAAAAACTGTCATTTCCATAAAATAAGTGTAAAATAATAACTAAGTGCATTTACCAGCTTACAGTACAATTCTGAGGTACTTGTACTTTATCCTTTTCTTCACAATATTTTAGATGCAAATCTTGTAATTTTTCTGATATAGTAACTAATTTCTTTGCAGATACAGAACAACCTATGCGATTCCTTGTTATAGATTAAACTACCCTGCATTACATAAACCAGGTACAAGATTAAAATGCTTCTTTTTCATTAATTCATCAGTGAATATATTTCAGCTGTATAATATAAAACACTATGACAGGACTCGTTCTGTGGCCTCATGAGTACTTTTACTTTTGATACAGTACTACTTTTAGACTAGTGTGGTATGTTATGTTATATACTAAATTTGTTTACTTCTTTCTGCCTCTAAAATGATAACATCTGTGATATGATTTGCATTGGGTTTTGTTGTATAAAATAAACTCTGCACACTAGCACTTTGAAATAGTTATTTTTGATAATTTCTGTTATTACCAAATGGTGAGAAGCTAAACGTGGGTGCAGCAGGTCCCAGAGTGAGGAAGGGGTTGAGAGGACTCACAGGACTTTGGTCTAGGCCAAGTGGAGGGATCACTGAAAGCACAAAAAAAGAATAAACACTGTTACTGCAGAGTCTCAGCTGTCCAAAGTGTCAGAGAGCTGCTAGCAGGACTACACAAACAAGGTTTCTATAGGGTTCACAAAGTTAAACTGAAGACCTTTTCAACACCCCATAGGATGCAGGTTCATACTGTTTCACTGTCATATCAGTCAGAGTATGAAAAATATTAATAAAAACTCATAAGGATGTTTACCTAGTGCATGATTTTATTGATATTTCTATCACATTTTTGTCAGTACTTCCCAGCTGTATATTGCAACAATATCAGTAATTAATCATTAAACACAAAACAGCAGAAAATGGATGGATAAATATTACTAATTTAAGGTCCGAATACAGATTTTACTTATACACCAGAGATCTGGAACAACAGTACTGGGGATTTTCCAGACACTTTTTGCTAAAATCACATATAAAAATGTTTTATAACAACAGATAAAAAAAAACATCTTTTTGTCCAAAATGTGTTTTAAAGATGAGCATGAACAGGTTTACAGACTCACCTGGTGTTGCTTCCATTTGTACATTTGTTGACCCAGTATCACCAGACTGTGTTGTGTCTATTTGTGCAACAGGATCTGAAGAACTTACAATCACTATGTTTCTCACTACAAAGAAAGAAACAAAAATCACGTAAACAGTGATAACAGAATAACTTCTTTTGGATAAAAACACAACCCTTTGTGCCTACCTTTCTCGTAGATGCTGACAAATCCTCCCTGGCAGACCTCCTGAAAAAGTTCTTTAAAATCTAGCACAGCTGTCATCACTGGGGCAAAGGTGATGTTGGGGTCAACGATGACTGAAGGCAAAGCTGACGGCACAGGTGGAGCATGGAGAGACTGGCAGCTCTGGAATAACAAACACAGATACTAAGTGGGAATGAAATTTGACATGTGTATTGAAGTAGCTGACTTTCTGTCCTGAGATCAGAAAAAAAAAAAAAAAAAATCAGAGTGGTATTACATGAAGGAAATTGACGTGGTCCTCAGTGTGGGAAAGTTTCTCTAGTTCAGCCTCGCTCTTCTTCAGCTCAGTGATCTCCTTCTGGATCTTGTCCAGCAGATGCTCGGCCTGACTGATGGCCGTCTTTTCCTGGGCTTTGATTAGCTCTCTCACTTCAAAACGCTTCAGCTCGATCGACCGAATCATTTCGGTGAAGACAGTGTCGCTTTCTTCAGCTGCTGCCCGAGCAGAGCGCTGGACAGAGACACAAAGCAAACACAGATTCTCACGTTTCGCTGTCACAAAACATCTCAGTGCTCCAAGAGAACGATTGTAATTGACAGAGTATGGCAGTGGTAATATCAATAAGATGTTAAATTATGAACTGTTTACAGCAATATAGTAGAAGTGAAGTTTACCATCTACTTATTAGACCAAACTGAATGTTTACACTTACCGTGAGAGAGAAAATGGCTTGTCTCAGCTCCTGGGTCTCCTTTTCTCTGAGCTGAATTCTCATCTGAGAGCTCTGCTTCATATCATCGAGCTGCCTCTGAGGAAAAAGGTTGCGAAAATAAAAAATGAGTCACTTTAACTTAATAGATATTTAAGTATCTTAGTGATTATATCACTCTGTACAGGATTACCACATACAAAGACTTCTGCTTGCATTATATTATGAACCTGTTCATGATATTTTGTCCATGTGTATGTGATTATATTTGAAGTTCCTAATTTACTAAATGTTCCTTGTATGTGACTTATCTACCATACCATAAATGCAAATGCCCTGCTTTATGTCTCTTTTGTATGAGTGTGCCTTGTTTAAACCAACTATTTTGGTAATAACCTGGCTGTGTGTTTCTTGTCAGTAATAATGAGGTTATGAATGTCAGTACACCACTAATATGTACTTAGCACTTAGCAGTTCATGAGGTGGGTTGTCAAACAGTCCTTTGAGGGGGTGTCCCTACAGAAATAAAGAGTTAAACTCACAATGTAAGTGTCATGCTGAAGAAGGGCTTTCCATAATCTAGCAACCCAAAAGTTGTTCTCGTTACTGATCTATAAAATATTACTAAATGATGTATAAACCATTAATAAAGTCATTAATTGGAGCTTATAAAAGCTTTACAAACTGTGCCTTATCATAAAGTGGTATCAGCAGTTTTATCCTCAAGGTTTTAATAGTCATAATATGGGCCCAGGGTGATATAAAAGCAAATATCTCCTTTATCATGTTACAGTGCTGCAGCTGATCACCTTGTATTGATTCAATCAGCTGATGCGCTTACCTGCTTCTGCTGTACCTCCGCCTCAGCCAGCACCGTGTCGTGCCCTTTGTGTTCATCTGTCAGACACAGGTAACAGATGCATAGTTTGTCGGTGCGGCAGTACACCTCCAGCAGCTTGTCGTGTCGGGGACAAATCGTCTCCTGGAGCTTTTTGGAGGCCGAAACCAGCTTGTGTTTCTTGAAGGCCGCGGACTCGTAGTGAGGCTGGACGTGGACGTCGCAGTAGGAGGCCAAACACACCAGACAGGACTTTACTGCCTTGTTTTTCCTCCCGGTGCAGACGTCGCACTCCACGTCGTCGGCCTCGGCAAAACGGGCGGGCGTCGTGACCTCCTGGAGTCCCGTCTTTTTGAATTTCTCCACCACGTCTGCCAGCATGGTGTTTCTGGCGAGCACCGGCCTCGGGTTGAAGTTCTGCCGACACTGCGGGCAGACGAAGATCCCCAGGTAGTCGTCCTGGTCCCAGTAGTTCTGGATACAGACAGAGCAGTAGCTGTGTCCGCAGGGAATGGTCACCGGGTCCTTCAGCACGTCCAGACATATCGAGCAGTTGAACTGGTCCTTGTCCAGGACCACTCCGGCCTGGGCCATCGTCGAAAACGCTAGTGTGAAGGCAGAAAATGAGCGAAAACACAACAAAATGACAGCTGCTGCTTTGTTTACAGGAAGTGAATAGAAGGGGGCGTCACCGGAAACGGAAGCAGGGTGCTTTAATTTTTAAAAGACACCAAATTTCAAAAATAATGTAATTTAAATGTAATTTTGATATTTAATCGACGCACAAATTCTGGTCTGTATCTAATGATGGTTGCGATTATTTTCTCGATTAATCGTTTAGTCTATAAAATATCAGAAAATGGTAAAAAAAAATTATCCATTCAAAATTGTCAGAGTCCAGGGTTACGTCTTCAAATGTCTTGTTTTATCTGACAAAATATTTAATTTATAATAATATTAAACGGGGCTGTGTGGGATATCTTTATATTTGAGAGAAAAACAACATTGATTGGCATTCCTGCTTTACAAATGACTTAACTGGTTGTCAAAATAGTTATTTAGTTGCAGATCTATATTCAATACAGGACCACAAGCCACAGTACATCAGAGGCTCAGGTTATTATTGAATAACAAGAACATATACCACACATAGAGTCCAGTGCATTTTTAATTTAAAATGCCATTAAATAATTAACAAACACAATACATGAAGTGTGTTACAGGAATCCATTTCAATAAATCTTAAATAATATAAGTGGAAAATAAAAAGGACAACACATATCTTTAAACTTAAAGGATTTTGTGCATTAACAACATAAACAACAGGTTAGACATACATCTTCTTTAAAAACTGACTTTGTTTCCTCTTCATACACAACAATACATTACTTTGGTCACAAACTAAAGCTTTGGTGCATCAAAGGGAAGGTTCCAGATTTCAAAAGGCTGTCTCGATAAAAACCAAGCATCATCCAAACATTCAGTGTTTATCGTGCATTGCAAGTTTTGAAAAGTTGCCAGCAACCTCATACAGTATTAGCATTTGCTTATCATGCCTGTCAATTTGGATTTGAGCACATTCTCCTAAAATCACATGCAACTGCAATCAAGAAGCCCACCCTTTGAATGCAAGAATAATAAATTTGGTAAAAGAACAATACTATACTGATAAAAGGATCCCTCAAAAAGAAATATTCCCGATCAGATTTTTAACAATTTGTTAACTCATTTGGGTTACCTTGTGCAAAATGCTGATGGGAACATTAAAACTAATTGTCATTACATGTCCATAATGTCCACTCAAGCATTTCATCACACCTACTGTTTGTTCTTTTTTCATAAAAAGTTATAATTCTCTGAAATCTAACTGTAAACTACGGCTAATCAAGAGAAACAGGCACAAAAAATATTCCGTGTTTCAAAACATGCACTGATGTCAGTGGAAGATTAACGTTTGCTCTACATGCGTATCTGAAGTTAGAGGATTTTGCTAAATGAGAATGAAAATGTTTATTCACAGTTAACTACTGAATAAGTTGCAAGGATAAAGCTACGTTTTTGTTTCCCTTTCTTCTGAGAGAACAACTTTCATTATGATCCCAGTGCACAAGTGCATTTTAAAATATGGAATACCTTACAGTTCAAGTTTTAATATTCAGCTGCTGTAAGTTCAGTACTTCAGTTCACATCATACAAAAATACACTGCAGGTAGGATTGACCCAAAACAGATAAGTGGAATCTTGTAAGTCAACTAAAACTCTCTATGATGTTTAGCTGTTTGTGTGCGTGTATGTATGACTGTATACTGTATGTGTGCGTGCAATGTAAATGATATGTATCTACACTCATGAGTGTCATGGTGTGGTTTCACTTGTTCTTCTCTTCCAGTCCACTCTCCGCTCTCAGGGCCTGACTGCTGGCTGAAATGAAGCTGATCCAGTGTTTGAGGTCCTCAGGAAACTCAGGGCATTCGATCTGCGCACACAAACAGAAATGTTAGCAGAATGCTGTGGTGGAATAAAGCCACAGTCTGAATAGCAAACAAACTGGTCAGTCAATCAATGGCATCACCTTGTGATCCAGCTTCTAAACTTTTTGGAATTATTTTTTTCATTGTTTTATTTAGTAGTAAACAGCATAGTTTTATGTTTTGGGAGTGTTGTTTGGGGAAACCCAATGAGTTGATATCATCACCTTGGGCTTTAAGAAATTGTAATGGGTATTTTTTTGTTTTCTGAAATGTTACAGACCAAATGAAACAATCAATCTACAAAATAATCAGTAGACTAACTGATAAGGAAAATAATTGTTAGCTGCAGGCCTCCAACAGTTGTACCCATTCTTTCCACCTTTACTTCTACTTTTACATACCTTCCTTTTGCAGACAAATTCGATAATCCTCTCTGGGCTGCAGTGTACCACATTCTGCCTGCAGAGCATGACTGCCGATACGAAGCCATCTTTCTTGGATACAAAGCGCTGCTCCAAGTAAAATGCCTTCTCATCCCATCCTACTATTTTGGTCCGAATCTCAAAAGCCTCACGGAAGGCTAAGGAGCGCCGGTACCGAATTGTGGAAGCCCCTACCACCATTTTGGCCCCCAGTTTGCGTGAGGCCAAGAACAGGCCATTTCGCATGTAATGGTGGAAGCGAGCAAAGTCACACTCCCTCAGGTATCGAGAGTTGTTCATGTGGCCCATGTAGTCCAAATCATGGGGGAGGACCATGCCATCAATACTTTGCTCAGCTAGAATGTCCCATATTCTGGGTTGGAACCACGCCTCGATAAACACCTGGGCACCACGTAAGAAGTACCACACATCCAGACTGCAGAAGAGAAGGAGGAGAACTCCCAACACCAGCAGCAACATCTCTCTGGAACAACAGTACATAATTTATAAAACAGCACTTAACTTGAATTATACACTTATTTAAAACATCTCCTTGTGACTTAAGTTTTCCTTTAACATCTCCCATTAACTCAGATTATGGAAAACAACAGATTATCGTACCATAATTATACAGGTGCCACACCAGCACTGAGAACACATCAATTACTAAATGTGCTAAAATTTCTCCAGGTTAGTCCAATAATTGTTTTTGGAGTCAGACAAGAACGAGTAAAAATCAGTGCTCAGCTTCAGCTGCTACCATTGGTCCTACATCTTAACATACACATTAAGACAAATACACAATCAGCATTAAGAATAAGTCAAGAATTAAAGGACATGTCTCAGCAGGATTTAGAAAAAAACAGCGTTTTTGTAAATGCATTTCTCTTGAGTAGGCTCGATTACTGTAACGCTGGCTTTACAGATTTCTCTAAATAGTCGACGAGGCAGCTGCTGCTGATTCAAAACACTGTTGCTACAGTCCTCACTAAGATGAAGAAGGTGGATCACATCAGTCAAGCTCCCAGATCTTTGCACTGGCTTTCTGCACTGAATGCTTTAGTGTCGAAATACATTTCTGATCTGCTGCTATATTATGAAACATCCAGACCTATCAGACATCAGGCAGCCATGTTATGTAGTTTGTAGCTGTTTTGTGTCTCACTGGGGTTTTTGTTGGATTAAATCTCTTCATAATTGTTCTGCAGAAGTTTTGTATCTCTTTATGGGTTGCCTCTCTGTAGTAATTTTGCATCTTTCTGTAGCTGTTTTACATCTCTTTGTGGTCAATTTGCATCACTCTGTAATCATTTTGTGTCTCTCTATAGCTGTATTCAGTATGTTTGTGGTCATTTTGTGTCTCTAAAAACAGAATCTCTAGCTCTGGGCCCCCCTTGCCCCTCCAGTCTCTGGGCCTGTGCCCAGGCGGCCTGTTCAGTAATCCATCTATAGTTTTACTGTCTTTTATGTGTTATGTGAAGCACTTAAGCATGTATTGCCTTTGTTGTTATCCAGTTCACCTTGCCTTGCCACAAAAACTCTATACTTAGGGGAGTTAGTGTTTTCTTACTTCATGACCACGCTCACAATTAAATATTAAACTGAATCCACCTTTGACCTCATCAATGACAGCGCAGACGTGTAGGAAAACAAGAGGTCAGTGCTTTTTCACTCCTTGGCATAATATTACGGCTAAAAATAAAAAAGCAGCATACTCCTGTAATCACCCACTTCAACCTTGAGAGGACTGTGGGGCTAACGCTGCTCCATCCAACCTGCTGTGACAGCCAAATCTGTTAGCTTAGCTGCTAGCTACCAGCAGCTGGTGGCCTTGGCAGAATGGAGACCGTACTCGTACGAGCAAAGCCGCTATTCTAAAGTTTTCTTAATGTCGAAATTCAAGCATTAGAAATACAGACGGAAGATGTGTCCTTTTCTGACTGTAAAACTTACCGTGCGTCCTGAACACAGTGCTACCATGGGATGCGATGCAACTTGAAGATACCGGTAGAATGAATGAACATGACTTCCGGGTGGCCTGTGACGACGCGTAATTCCATTCGCCGCCTTGTCGGCATGGTTACGCGGTTATGTTTTCATATTCAATTATGATTAATAAACCTCAAGAAAACGTAAAAAGAAAATAAATAAATATTGCCCGTGCGCATTACATCTCCACGGCCCATCAGGGGATGTTTAACTTTTATTAAGGTTTGAGAAAATAGAGTTAAACATAATACGTGTCCTGTAACATATGAGCTCAGCTAACAGTCTGCACGTCCTGCCAGCAGCTGTTGGTGTCAATTGAACATCCTGTTGCTATAGCAACCGCTACTGACGGAATTACATCCAGCCTTTTTTCTTACCTGTGACCAAGAAAACATTAACAGACATCTATTGTCTAATGAGTTGCAAATAGAGCATTATAGCTCACTGTTAATTTACTTGTGGGCCACTGTTAATGTGGAATCTGTTTACTGGATAAACTATTCCAATGCAGAAAGACAATACGACTGATTTGACACAGCAATTTTATTGTTGTTTTACAGTACTTTCGGTCAAATTCTCATTTGTTGTGGCATATTTTTTCTGAATTGTAACCACTATCATTGATCTCCTGTCTTGACTTTCATTGAAAATATGTGAGGCTCTCTGCACACGTGCACCTAAATGCATAGTGAAGACATAAAAGTACATCAATAGGAGTTCAAAAATTTGTTTGTTTTAGTGCTTCTGTGATATGTGAACATACACTTTGTATACACTTTTCTATTAGTATGTAAGAAAGGATTATTCATTGCTATTTGCAGCCTCTAAAAACAATGACGTATGTTGTTTTTTTTTCTGCTGTTTCACTGAAGTATTGAGGTCTAAGCTCTCAGTACCAAAAGAATAAAGTAGGCACAAGCAAGTTCAAGTCAAACGGATTGGATGTCAACAGCCAACAGAAGACAACCATATTTCTAAGGATACTTTGAAACTTGGGCTGGTATATTAGCTGGCTCACAAAAAGCCAGTCTTAATAGCTGCCCATGCAATGCCTTATTTGTTCTTCTCCTCTAGTCCACTCTCTGCCCTGAGGGCCTGGCTGCTGGCAGAAATGAAGTTGAGCCAGTGCTGAAGGTCCTCTGGAAACTCAGGGCACTCCACCTGAAAGAAGCAAACCTTCAGTGTCAGTGTCCTACAGTGAACAAAGGATTTATTGAGATCTTGCCAATATGCAATTTGTATTTGTATTGAGATTTCCTTTCCTACCTTCCTTTTACACAGGTGCTGCATGATCTTGTCTGGGCTACTTCGTATGACACTCTGCTTACAGTACATGACAGCACACACCAACCCGTCTTTTGTTGACACAAATCTCTGCTCCAGGAAAAAGGCTTTGTCATCCCAAGTGACAATCCGACTCCGCAGCTCGTACCCCTCACCTATACACAGAGCTCTTCGGTAACGAATGGTGGTGGCCCCCACTACCATTGAAGCTCCGAGGGCTCGCAAGGCCTTGAACACACCGTTACGCGTGTAGAGAGAGAAGCGGGCAAAGTCACACTCCCGGAGGTAACGAGCATTGTTCATGTGACACATATCGATGTCATGGGGAGTGACCCGGCCTGTTAAGACCTGCTCTGCTGTAACATCCCAGATGGGAGGCTGGAACCAGGCCCGGAGGATCACCACTGCTGCCCGCAGGAAGTACCACACATCCAGACTGCAGAAGAGAGCCAGCAAAGCGCCAAGCCCCCACAGCACCCACCACATCTCTATAGGAAAAGGATACAAAAGCAGAAGAAGCAGTGGGGTTACAATGATGTGTAAATGCAAAATCATTAAAAGGAGAATTCTTGTGATATTCTCTTATTTTTGTTAGCTTAATATTGGTGGTGTAGCCTGAGGTAATTTGGTACACTTCAAGAGTTGGAAAGAAATCAAATCAACCCAAAATAATTACTGCCTCAAACACATATGTGGCACATTTACACACATTCTTCTAAATGGTGTAGTACACCAAGGCAAGTTCTGATCTGTATCTATCCGTAACTCACCTGAAAACCTATGGGACGGTGACAGTAACAACAGTGATTTGTGCTTCTAGTTTAGCTGTTTCACAAATGCCAGTCATACCAAACATTTTTATGCAGGTATATCTTTCTCGTGTATTTAATTTAATGTTTATTATAAAAGTGAAGATGCAGGATGAAACCTGTTCCTCTTTGTGTGTGTTAAACTACGGATAAAAGACCCAGTGTCGCTCAGCGTCTCCACTTTTCAGAATACCTGTGAACTGATTTAACGAAACGTGAAGGTGTAAACAGGTTTTGCAGGAAAGGCAGGTACTGGTTAAACCTCTCTGCAAAAATCGCATTTCTTCAGCGTACATGGTTATTTCAGAATAAAACAATGCTGTGTCAGAAATGTCATTCACTGGAGTTTAGAGTAATGTAACATGTAAGTTAGCGTTAACACTGGCAGGTCTGAAATCAGACTACCTGTTGAAGTAGTTAACCATAGTTTCCAGTCTGACTTTACGGCGAATGTAAACAAACTGGGAAACGTAAAATACTTCTAAAACGTCTTAAGGGGAATCCAGAAACACACACCTGTTGTCTGAGTCCTGACGTTCCTACTCAAATCTGCAGAGTCGACAGGTCTCACTCCATGCCGTCCGTTCAACGCGAGTAAAGCACAAAATGTAACTAAGTACATTAAATTACTTCCGGCAACGGCCGTCAAAATAAAAGCATCGACGGAGCGGGCGTTTTTGATGTTCAACATTGAATCACGATTAAAAGTGTACAAACTTGAAATGGAAGGATTAATCTTTAAGCATTCAGGGTTTTCTTTCATCTTAAAATTATCATTTAAGATCACGGGTAGGTCTGAGCTCATTTCAGGTTTTTTCAACTATAAGGGAATTTAATTTGAAGGTGAATGATATACTTCCTGTCATCCGAACGTGGCGTAGGCAGAATGGGCAGGGATTATTGGTTGTTCAGTTACCCATTGTAAACTACTAATAAAGTCATGTCAGTGATATCTCCGTCTTGACATTTAACAGTCTATATACCAGAGTTACTGGAGTTAACTTTAATGCTAGTGTGTATTGTATTGTATATTTTACAAGTGCACGTTTCTCTGCCTCAAATTTGATCGTAGCCCAAATGTATTACCATTATAAAAATCAAAAGTTTTTTAATTATTTCAGTTCATCATCCAAGGTCAGTTTATAGTAGCAGGGCCGGATAACCCCACAAGTAGGCTCCTACTGAAAAAAATATTCAAAAATAAACACCATGTAAGCCTTAAATCATCTGGAACATTAAACAGATTAAAACTACATTTTGACACGGTAAGATATTAAACAAAAAGATAAAATATAAATGAGAAAGGCACCCTGAGGCCGCATTTATTTCACTTCATATTAGTTCTGCTGAGTTAATCAAATAATCACAATCTAATTGTTGCAAGGTTCCAGGTTCTCCAGGCATAGCTGTGAAATTATTCCATTTCTTTTTCTCCACATACACTGAATGAAAACATTTAGGCAGTTCAACACCAATTAATCGTGCTCTCAAACATATATATTAGAAAAGACAACGCCAAGCACTTTGTTTTATCTGGGGATGACTTCATGTTGACACTCTTGTAGGAGGTACTGGCTGGTAAAACTTGTTGACAAACTGAGGCTCTGTCTGTGCCTCATGGACACTTTTTGACTGGCTTGTGGTGCCCCCAAGTGGTCTTCTGCGGGAAGTAAAAAATTGTCCATTTAACTGTATAGATGCTGGCTGAATGCATTTGGACTGTCCCTGTTCACCACTGCTTTCTGAATGATGTGAGGAGTTATCTGTAAAACAATGACCAGTAAAGCTTTGCTGTTGGGTGACATCCTTCTCAAGGTGACCATTTTCCTTCCTATCAATTCTGCTGCCACCCTTTTTTACAGGTCTCCCAGTTTCAGACAGGACAGAAGAATTAAAGCTCTCAGGAGTGCTCTTCCTTCTGTTGTTATCTGTCTCCACTGTTGCTGACTCTAAACCACTTCCATAGGTACTTATTCTTTGCCCATTTTGTGTCTCTGATTTCCCTATTGTGGACCCAGAATGGTCAGTACTACTGTTGCTGTATGTGCCTGCATCGCTGAGAGGACTGAGAGCTGGAATGGGTGACGGTGTAAAATTACTGTTTCTTGACCTCCAGGTAGAGCTATTTTTTCTCTCCCTCTGTGGTGACAAATCATACTCCCTGCTCAAGCTGTGAATACTGCGATGGGATGATAGATGGGCTTCATGGACAGGTGAGTTTCTTTGAGTTTTTTTTCGGAAACTAGGACCAGAAGTCAGGGTCCTGCAGTGGAGACCAGCTCTATCTTGCTCTGGACTGCAGTGGTATTCGCTCTGAACCATGATCTGGTCAGTAGTGAACTGACTGTTTACACGCCCTGAAGTGGTAATATTGCTGCAGATAGGCGTTTTGCTTGATTTATTGGAGGCTGATGTACTTCTATGCTGACCATGAGTCCTGGACAATGAGGAAGAACGAATGGTCTTAGTGAGTGGATGTCCAACTGGTGGCCTAGGTTTAAGACTGCCGAAAGGAGGAAGAGGTGGATGTGGTTTTAGGACTGATGTAGCGTTCAAAGCTTGTAGAGTCTCATCAGAGTCCTTTTGTCCTGCTGACAACCTGGAGGAGAGGAATCAGAATCAGGAATCAGGAATCTTTCTTTTTTCATGAAGACAGAAAAAGAAGAATAGGAAAATGCACTGGATTTATTTACTGAGATAGTGTTTTATTCATCAACAGCAACATTGTGCTTAAACTCAGAAAGCTTGAATGGAAGGAAAAGGCACAAATCACAAGCAAATGTGAAGCATCTATTTGAGGCATCAACTGTGCAGTGTAAATGTAAGTGCACTTCCCCTGCTGGTCAAAAAATCATAATCCATCTCTTTTATTTCTAATGTGTGTTTTCCTTCAGGTGTATCTGGTCAGGTTCTCTCTGTCCTCAGCCATAGTAGCCACCTGAGTTTCTGACTTTTATAGTTATTTGTTTGTTTGGGGTGATGGATCTGGTGTTTTTGTGGCTTTGTTTCTGTTCTAATTTTGGTTTAGGTTACGACCCATTGTGTGGTTGGCCTGGGTGGCTTGCCTTTCTTTTGTTAGGTTTGGCCGGCCTATAATTGCCTTTTTATTTCATTTTCAATTGTTTTTCTGCTGTCTGTGAATAATGTTATTGCCCTTGTAAAAGATCTGAAGTTTGAAAAGTAAGTACAAGAACTTATTCAGTCCTGCTTTTTTTTTAATCAGTTAAAGGAGAATATTTTTAAACTGGATTTTTAAGGAGTTTTATGGTTTTTCTGTCTCTTGGACAATATTATATTTATTATCTTCATGTCATTAGTGTGATTTTATTAATTTATTTATTTATTAAAATTGCGTCACTGTATTCTCATGTCCTATGTCAAATTTGTAAATACATGATAAGAAAAGTGCTAAATGTTATGGTTAATAAAGGAGGGGGCAGCAATAAGTACCAACCAAACATACAAACCTGAACCCGCTTTTCAGTTCCTTCAGGAGAAGGGACGAGGCCTGGGGTGAAGCATCAAACGAAGAGGGGTAAAGTTCTAAGTCCATTTGTATAGCTCCTCTAAGCTCTTTCAACTCTACACATACACAAACACAACATAACAGAAATACTGAAATTATCTATTATCCAAGTTTGATTGAAACAAACAAGTTAAAAAGAACTACTTGTTCAGTACTGAAAGTGAACTCAGTTGCTGTTTCACCCAGACTGCTCCCTCATGTTCTCAGATTACTCAAATGTTTGAGAATGGGTTTTACCAGCTAATGGAGGGTGAGTAAAATTGTCAGCATTTGTATTTCATTAGCAAATTTATTGACTGGGCTAAAGATTAAATGAGACGTGAGCGATAAAGTAGAGAAATCTCCTCACACACCACATAAATAATAATACTGTGCCACCAGATGGCACCAAATGCCAAAATGTCAGCATATGGACTCACCTGCAAGTGTAGGTTCCGATTTAACAAATTCACATTGACTTCTGCACCTTTCTTTAATATTACTCTGCAAGAAATACAAATTACAGAAGAGAGAGAGAAAGCGCTTGTGTTAGTTCTAGCAGTTCTAGTGTACAATGTAAATGTACTAAACATGTTCAAGAAAGCACTAGCCTTTGGAAATACCAAAGGAACAAGGAAAAAAGGATAAAAATAACAGAGAGAGAGAAAGAGGAAAGGAATGTGTGTGCATGAGTGTGTGTGCGTGAGACCACTAAACGATTGAGCAGCAGTGTTCCATCATAATTTGGCCTCAAACATCTACATCCAGGGCAATGAAAACCATAGCACTCTGTGTGATTGTGTGTGTGTGTGTGAGTGCGTGCGTGTGTGTGTGTCCATAGCTCACAAAACCAAAGACCTGACTGAAAAGTGTGTCTCCGTGTGTGTGTTTGTTATGAATGACTGGCAGCCTCCTTTACTCATTTTACACCAGCACAAATGCTAATAGAGAGTCTTAGGGAGACTATATAGTACATTACACTAACACACAAGTACGCAAGCACACACACACACATACCACCAAACATACCCATGGGCCTGGAGACTGACAGTTAAAACATATATTTTTGGTATATTTTCCCAGTGGGATTCAAACCCAAACCTCCCGGTGTTGTCTTTCAGAGCTGCAGATGAAGTAAGTGTGGTGTCTCTGACAGCGAAGTGACTGAAATCCTAAACAACTGTAAAGCACACACACTCTGAAAATAGGCTTTGTGGTCTATGTAGGGTTTGAACCCATTACCATGGCGCAAACTTGCTGATATTTTAGGAAAGCTTATATGTTATTGCCATTATTCTTATACGTGAGTCTCTAGAACTCAAATCCACCCACGACATAGCGTACATACAAAACATCTCCCTCAACTGGTGCAAAACCAGAAACAGAAGCACAAGGATCACCACTTCTGCTACAAAACCCAGCTGATGCCAGCTACTGATGGCTGCCATCTTTTTGTCATCTTAGGTGACGTAGGCTCTGCTGTATACTGTAAACAAGCTGAAAACCTTCTATAAGCTGGTTTCATCAGCTGGTCAAACAAGCTTTACCAGCTTGACCGGAATATGATTGTTCAGACATTTTGTTCTGTCGGGCCAGCTTCTGCAGATCTGTGACTATTAAGACGGGCTTAATGGTGAACGTGTTAAATGATAGAAATGTATCACAATACAGAAGCAAACAATGCTCTAACTGCTGTTTCACTGTGACTTTCAACTACAACACCAGTCTGTTTGGGTGCATGATGAGTTTACTGGGTCATCAGCTGCAGCTTCTGGTGTGCAGGTTGGTAGGACCAGGGGTATCTGGGTGTCACAGCTTTGGGGTTGCACCCTCCTGCCGCCCTTTTGCCACATGGCCTTGGCAAGCATTAGTCCAGTAAAATCCTCACCTACAGTGAACATCACAGCATGAGGAAAGCTGTGATGTTCACTTGTAGATAGACAAAGCCCAGCTAGCAAGATTATCGCTAACTAGACACCTTCTTTCCCAGCATAGACAGTGTCTATAGCTCTAAATGAAGTGTTAAGGAAAGCACACAGGAAGCTTCCAAGGGACAAACCCATGGATTGACATCATCTGTGCTATTTTTAAGAAAAGCAACCGAGAAAGCAACTTCTTATGCATTCATGTAAAACAATTCCAGAAGTCCATCTGGATATTGGCAGTAAGCGTACTGAAGTAACCTTAAATGGAAAATACAGAATGAGAACCTGCAGCAACACATTCAGTTACAGAGCATACACAGGATAACACTCGCCCGCAGAGATAAGTCCTCCTGTTCAACAAGATCACAACCTTGGAATTATACAGAAAAAAAAAGCAAGAGCATCATCACTGAAATAAATCAGGGGTGACTGTGCTATGTGCTCTGAATGGAGGCAGGTAGCATCTCAAAGGTTGCACTAACACTGACTCCTGCAGGCAAAAAAAATCTGGAAGATGAAAAAGGGCCTGAGGGACAAGCTAGCCAAAATTACCTTAACTTGGGAATAGGCTCGGCATGTTGGCAAGGACAGAGAACGATGGAGAGAGCTTAATGTGTGGCCTTAGGATCAAGTCACTAAACAGAGATGACAGCCCCCAAGGTTCTAACCCACCCAGCAGCGTCCAGTCAACTGGTTTGGAGAGTATTTACTTATTAACAGTTACTGTACCGTGAAGCTGCTGTAAGAGTGCAGCCCATACTTTAGAGGCCAGGACATTCAAAAAAGGGCATTTGCATAGTTTCCGTAGCTTGTGGGTGATGGGAGACTTAAATTTTCTCAATTTACTGACTTTATGCTCAACAAACACTACAAACACAAACAACAGTCCGTGTGAGCTGCTCTTAAGTACCACCATTTTTCACGGCGCTCAACCTCCCTCCTGCTAAGAGACAATGAGTCATTACAGTTGTGTTTAGGAGCAATTGATTGGCTGCTACGTGATGCACTAAAAAGGCAATTTAATCATAACTGTATCAACCTCTAAAAGCCTAATTTGGCTCCGGTTAATAGTGGTTTAAAAACTAGATAATTTAACTGCATGGAATAACACTAAATCAATAGCAATCTCAGCTGCGTCAAGCATGATGGTGGATGAGAAGCTCATGATGGTGTATGCGAAGCTCAGGCAGGGCATCTATCTTTTCTTTAAACAAGTGCTTTGTTTGCAGCTTACGGGCCAACACTGACGCAGTAATGCTTGACATTTAACACATTTTCTTCTAATTTTCCTGTTAATTACCAGCACAGGCAATAAAAACTGCAAAAGATTTAGATAATTATGACAGGCCTTGAAAAATACAAAACAGATGTTAGCGATCATGGTTTAAAAATGTGATTAGAGTTGGAAAGTTCAAAAATGTTCCTGTGTAGCTCTTCACTCTTCACACTAAAATCTTCAAATTTGGATCCAAGTTCCTTTTCTGCTTAAAACACATTTGAGTACTGGGAATTTGAAGCAGTGGATGTGTGACTAAAGGCATATCCTTGACATTTATGTTCAGTGTATATGTGTCTCATTTGCTTCTTCTTTGCCTTGTGTTTGGCAGGAGAAAAAGAGGTAAAGCATTGGTCATTAAATAGAAAAAGGTGGGAAATGCAAACCACCACCTCTATTAAGCCTCCTCTATAGTATATAAATATATATAGTATAGTATAATTGTCTTTACAGATGTAGCTAGATGAAGCTGTGAACTGCAACCATAACATAAATGAACGTATCTGTGGACTTTCTTAAGATTTGTGTTAAAAACAAAAAATCAGATCAGAGGATCCTCAGGGCTGTTTCCACTGTCCTCCCCTATAAGGACTGATGAGTTATGACAGTCAGTGCAGCAGTGATGCCTCACACTGCATAGCATCAACATCATCCACCACTGCAGCGACTAAAGGTTGTGCACAATAAGCTCAAGACATAAGAGCACAGGTTGGCATCAGCCCCTGAGACACGGCTTCATTCCACCTGCTCACACACCAGACAGCAACCACTTGCTTGAGGAGAAAATTTCTTTATAGGGGAAGTGCCACATTTCTGCTTTACTGCAGGATCCTTTTCAGAAAGACACTAACTGGCTTTACAGTAAATGCCTCATGACGACTAAGAAAGGTGTCTCTGCAATTAGCTTCACACCCTCTGGTCTTAAATGTTGGAATAACACACCCTTGGTTCTGGAAACAAATAGCGACTCTTCCTCACCTACACCCAGTTTTATTTAGCTTATGGTAAAAATACCTGAAGAGGTTTTCCACAGACAGTACCTGTGCTGCCTGGTTTATCTTTCCAATGGGGTCTTTAAGTCACTACTACTAGTTTTTTAAGTAGTATAAGTAGGTTTTTATACATAAATATCTGAGATACATAAATATCTAAGAGAGAAAGACCACAAATTTGCATTTTTCAGCTTTTTTTTGTTTCCAGACCAACTGGCAATGTAACACTTCCAGACAGTTACACACATACACACACACACACAGGGTACAGAGAGATAACTCCCACATCTGGTCTGCAGAAAAGTCCTACATCTGGCCTCTAACTAACTCACTCTCTGTTTCGCTCATAATGCCAGACAAGCATGACAGTGTAACCAGATTGTAGGCATGCATGTGTGTTTCTTTGTCTATGTGTGAGTGTGTGTGTCTAAATGTATGTGTATGAATGTAGTAAGCCATTTGAGTGATTGGAAGGAGATTGATCTTACTCAGCACTGCAAAGCCCTTGGCCAGACAGATGGAAAAACAAGCTTATACTGAGCCCTTGCATGCTTCCTGTGTGTGTGCGCGCACATTTGTGCTTGTGCGTGCATGAATGTGTGTAAATGGATGCCTTGGCAGGGTTTCAGTGCCAATAGAAAGTTAGCAGATCTACCTGTGGGAGTTAGAAGAAAAGAAAATGGCTGTTGGTTGGGAAAAAGAGTGCCCCTGGTTGAGGAAGCCAGTATCATTTTAACTGAAATAATCACCATCTCTTAACAATTTTTAATTGATGTATAAACTAATCATTGAAAAACCTGCGAGTGGAACCCATGGTTCAAATAATGAAAATGTAATTTTACATTCCATTTGGTGTACCTTTACAGCTACAAGCTACAATTACAAGCATAGCTTCAGAACACAGTATCCTTACAAGGTTGTATGGATTCTGATTGTAGAATCATCTAAGAGCTGCACATCAATACACCAAATCAGTACTTTTGGTTACTGATACTGATTTTGGCCTGGTTTCCCATAAATAATTTTAGGAATCAGATCATTATCACGCTGGCAGCTGAAAAACAAAGGAGATTAAAAATTCATTTGGTATCTGGCTGTTTTCCATCCTGTTCTTCTTACCTTTAAGTGCTTTACCAGTCTCTTCAACACTTCACATTCCTCCATTAGGACAGACCTAGATAGATAGATAGATAGATAGATAGATAGATAGAAACAGCCTTGATGTTTATCATTAGAACTCCAGTTGTCTTTCATTAAAAAAACACAGCCCAAAACTCAAATCTAGGTCAAAGTGGAAACTATGCTTTTAACTGTTACAACATGCATGGACAGCCTAACACCTTAGTTAAAAGCTGCTAAATGCAGTAACATTGCATCCACATATTTCACATTTCATATCCTAATTTTATGAATATGAGTAATTCGAACAGTAGCATGTGAAACTTTAAAAAGTTATATGTTATAGGTTGCATGCAGTGGTTAAATCAGTGGTAAGTGTACACTACACTACATAATACTGTAGCATTTTCAAAATGCTGTAAAGACAGTGGTCGTTTTTATTAGTAAAAGCATACAATCACACAACTGAGGCAGTGACAACAAGGTGGATTTTGCATCTGCTCAGAGTTTATCCTCGGTAGTTTTCATAAGGTGCTAAGGAAACAGTGTCCTATTTTTCTTTTCCCTTTCTCTATCCCCCACACTTTCTCCTTCTCTGGTTACATAACCATAGGAGACTTTATTCACTTCTTTCAAAAGGATTCTTCTGCCCGCTCTGGTCCTGTCTCAGATCCATTTTCTGACAATGGGGCCTTTTGTTCTGGTTGAGTCAGGAAATGGGAGAAAGAGGAAGAGAAAAAGAGGGAGAGGCAGGGGAGGAGAGAAAGAAAGAGGGAGGGAGGGAGGGAGGGAGGGAGGGAAGCTCCCGTCCAAGGTAGCCCCAGTGACTGCTTTGCCCTGTGGGCCTCAATGCAAGGGATGTAGAGGAAGGAAAGGAGGGATGGAGTGTTAAGGAGGCTGGGCAGCGCCAAAGAGGAGAGCTGAGGGGGAATTAAGGGAATAAATGGGGAAAAGGAGAGGGCTCAGAAGAACTCACTTAGAAAGCACATGTGAATGCCATTTACAACAAATTCAACTACACCACAAAGAAAAAAACACAAACACAATACGCATCATGTGTCTCTACTGGTTAGAATCACAAGTCTAAGATGCCAGTGTGATATGTGATGTTTACAATTTGTCATGGATGGACCCTCTATGCCCATGGTTTGCAACCTATGGGACGGGATCCCCGCGAGGGGTCTAAAGAACACAACACTGACATATCACCTTTTAAATGTGGCATGGCAAATTTGTTGCTCATTTACACATACAAGCAGCGAGCAGCATTTTCATTCAAGTATAAAAAGAATTCTTCATTGCCAAAGGATATTTTTTATACACACAAGAATTTTGACATCTCACATACACACTAGGAAAAGTGAGCATACAAACACAACACAAAGGGCCTCGCTCAAGGGGAGGGGACAGCACTGTTCATTCACTCCCCCTCCCATCTTTCTTTCTGCAGGTCCAGGGATTCAAACCAGAGACCCTTCCACCCTTCCATTTGGTCATGTTTTTAGCTCTTACCAGCAGGTAGTAAACAGTAGGTGCTGACCAGGTAGTACAGTGGGTTTTTAAAGATTTTTCACAGACAACAGCTGCCTGCTGACTGAATTGCTCACAACTTGTGTCACATAACCAGTGACAAGGTTTTAAAGGGTCACAAGCCAAATAGTTTGGGAAACCATTGCTGTATGCAACTTACCTGAGGCGGTCCACCACTTGGTCAATGTCAGTGACATTCAACTTGTCTCTCACTGCCTCAATCTCATCTTCAGCACTGGACTGGACTGAACAGTGAGAGCTCGGTCTGAGAGGAGACGACAAATATAAGAAAAGAGTAGAAAACTGAAGTTTACACAAAATGTTATGCATGTTGAAAAGCACTGTATCATGTCAGTGAAATATTCAGTTTCTGTTTTACCAGTATTACTAACCTGCTTCCATTGTCAATCTCTCCAAGGTTGGTACAGTTACTGTAGCAGCTGTCAAGGTGACAGAGGGCGTAGTTTACAATCTCAGGTTTGTACCGAAACAGGAGCTCCTCACCATCTCTATAGCAACAACGGCACAGACAAAGATCGAATCTTTACACAAGTCAGTTTACTGTATCTGCAGCTCTTTCAGTATTCATAGGAATGAATTTTCTGCTGTGATGCATAACCTGAGAGCAGCTGAGGTGTTCTGGTGACTTAAAACTTTACATTTTATTTGCATTTTTTAATTTTGTTTTTCTTACCTTTCATCAATTTTATTATTTCACTTTAATCATTTTTATTGTTCATTTTCATTGCATATTTGCATATTGTAGATTTTACTGTATATTTGTCTTATAATAAAAGACATGAATTTTCTGAATGATTTCTGGGAGAAAGAGAAACCATCTTCTGGTGTATGCAGCTGCAGGAGGGGTGACAGCCTGGGCACTTCTTGCTTAATTTTACAATCTTTGCATGAGGGGAAATGCGCAATTTCTGGCAACTCAGACAATGGCATGGAGGCGTGTGCATGTGTGGGTGGGTGTGGGTGGATAGCTGGGACATCAGGACCACACAGGAGGAGGCCAATAAGATAAATCAGCTGACTTTTACAAGGTACACACCCACCCCACACCCTCATACAAATGGTACAAATCATAGGGAAAATCTGGTTTGGGGATGAGAAGTATTGGTGTCCTCCTCAGCACTCAGCTACTCCTGTTGATGTGGCTTTACGCAAATCAGTTGCATTAGGCCGTTGCTGCAAATACGGGAAAGTGCTCTTGGCTAACAGGTCTGGTAAATTAGGTTACAATATAATAAATAGCGCACACACACACGTATACGCACACAAATCGAGCACACACACAAATCCTAATTTCCGGCGGAGGGCATGAGAGAGAGAGAAAGATTCCCGTCTCTGTTGATGCTTTGGCAATATTTTCTCAATTTCCATGCCAACAATGCATATTAAATTGATCTAAATTCACAAACAGTGGGTTGAGGAGCATTATTAAGTGAAAGCTCTATTACAGGGAAGTGTGTTCGGTTTTAGTCCTAAAAGCCATTTAGCTGATATACACTTGGGACTTAGCCTAATTGAAAGATCAAAGGCCTGAAATTCTCTCTCTCTCTCTCTCACACACACACACACACATACACACACAATACCATGCATCTAGATCAACAAGTATACTGAAGCCAACTTCAAAGAGAAAAAGCGATTTGTGCTGGCACAGCTTGTGTGGCACCAATACTTTTTTGGCATTGTTCCCATGCAGCCAATAACAAAGGGCTACATTTCTCCCTCTGAATGGGACTTTCTGTAATCCATTTGCATCCGAGCTGGAGCACTCTGCAAGAGTGACTTAGGATGTGCGTGCAAGTAAGGCTTCAGTTCGTGTCTTGCTCAGTGGCGCTTTAATAAGATACAGTGCTGTTGTGGGCTTCAGGCCTATGGCCATATGGATATTGGACTGTCAGCTTAAAGATCAGGCCTTGCTGCTGTCCTGTCTTCAAAAATCCCTGTCAACTGAGCTGTCATAAAAAGCACCAGTGTTAAAGTATAAATTCTAGATTTCTGTTGATTCTGCTTCAATTTTGAAGTTATCTAAAAAAAAAAAAAAACGAATATGGCAACTATTAGTGCCATTGGTGCTGACAGTTTTTTTTGCCATGTGGCTCAAAGTGTAGGTCTGTCAGTCCAACACTTTGGCAGCTATTAGAGAGACCGCCATAACATTTTGTACAGGCATTCATGGTCCCCAGAGGGTGTATTATAAAAACTCTGGGGATCCCCTGACTTTTCCCACAGCACCACCATAAGGTCCATGTTTGTAGTTTTGAAGGAAATGTTTCAACAATTATCAGATTGATTGCCATGAAATTTTTTACAGACATTTAAGTTACCCTCAGGATAAACTTGTTCAATACTTTGGTTTATGACCAAATACCTGCAGAATTACTGACAATGGAAAAAATTAGTAATTTTGGAAAGACACATGTAGATGCAACACAATAGGTCAATAAGGCACAAATCTGTTAAGACCAGTGGTTACAAATAGAGGACAGGGAATAACAAGTGCACACATACACACACAACAAAAACCAAGCCACTGATGCAGTCTTTTGCTTAACAACACAACATAAATGGACACAGAAAAAAAGAAAATTGCAATAAAAAGGAAGTCGACAAATTGACAGGCAATAAATGGTTTGTCACAAAAACAGAGAACAATCCATCTTATGTTGTGCTTCTCCTAAAAGGCCTCAGAGAAACCAGAGAGGTGACATGGGGCAACATTCCTGGCAGCAGCGAGCTAGTTGCTGGGATAGTTACTAGCTCATACATATGCAGACTCTCACACATACACATTTTGATACACAAATTAGGCTATTAAACTGCAATGTAAGTATTTGTAAGAATGGGCAGTGTTACTAACCGATATTATGCCAACAACAGTTTTTTATGACATTCTTCAGAATATTTTAATACGTCATTAAATTGCAAATTGCTACAAGCTCATCTCTGACCTGAGCTGTATGATTAGCTGCAGAAATTAAAAGCCAAACAGCAATTAGAAAGTTTTATTACCACTTCTTCAGGGGCTTATAACTCCCTGATGACTGGGCTTCATAAAAAACAGATACAGAGTACCAAGCTTCATTGTTTTCGCACTGTGAGCTCTTCATTGACAAACTTTTTCTCTATATTTTTGAACACAAACTCTTTACAATTTTAAGATGAGCATTAAGCTGCCCATTTAAGGTTAAAACATCTTTAATCCAAAGAAGCTGGCAATGGCTTTAAAATCTCCACTAGAGTTTATTGGCATTTGGTGTGGAATGCATGAATGTCTGCCTCCTATATTTGTTCTATTGTTCCACAGTTTCCAAATCAGTTTAACGCTAAACGCTAAAAAGCTTTGTTGTACTGCTTTCCCAGCCCATTTGTAAATGACATGGGAACACAATACAGCATTTTACGACACTCTTTGTTAGGGCAAAAATGACAGAGTGTGAGAGCAGGGTCTTAACCCACTTGCCCATCCCATCTCTTGGCTTGTGAAAAAGTCATAGAGTAGTGTTGTGCTCAGTTTAGAGAACTGAAAATTCCCTCACACTAACAAATTAGATCAACAGAGAATAATCATGTAAATAGATATATAAACAGCTTTAACATCTGACAATGTGAAGTTTTTGCGAAAGTATATACCGTGCACTAAAACAGGGATAGATGCAGGATACTATACACTCTCTGGTGTACTTCTAAGATGGCTAACATTATCAAAACAATATTCCTTGTCAATAGCCATCAAACTGTAATGTCTGTCTATGTTTGTGTTGTGTTTCTTCTGATTTATATAAAAATCCTATTATTATTACTGGCATTAGTAGCACTGCTTTACAAGTAGAAATAAATCAAACCTTTATGTTTTTGGCTAATCTGTTCAAAGAAAAACCTCTCAGTAATTCACTGAGAATGTACAGTAGAGTGGATTTTAGTGTGTGACTGATCTTACACCTACCTTGCCCCCTTGCTGATTCTCTCTCTGAGAGTCTGTAGTAACATCTTGACCTCAGCTCTCACCAGCTCTTTGACTGCAGGGGGGTCAGCCAGGGGGGAGTTCTGTTGATGTGGGGTCCCTGCCCTGCTGCCATGGTTTCTACCTAGCTGGCTCTCCTGCCACATCTTTTGCCACATCTCCGCCTGCAAAAGTTACCACAGTTAGTGAAGACAACCAGAGGTTATACACAAACAGCTTTCCAACATGTATTTTACAGACTCAGGAGATTTTTTGCCTGAATGCTGATGTTGTATACACAGTCCAGGCGATATATCCACAGCTGGCAGCTCATGATGCTGCACCGTATGATTTTATCGATAAAAGAAAACATTTTCATGGCACAAATTGATTTAGTGAACTACTCTTTTGAAGCGGAGTGGACAGTCCACTTGCAATATGCTGCAAACAGTGATCCAGACATCCATCATCCAGTGACACCACTGACAGCCCCCGTGACTGAGGATGGTATCAGGTCTTTTCATGTCTCAGGGAAGCCGGTGGAGGATTACCTTATTTCTTTCTGGTCTCCGTGAGTCCAAAATATGACTATAATCTGTGAAAAAGCAATTATACTGGCAGTGTAACAATGCATACTCAGTAGCGCAAGAAATGTAGGTGCAGGATTCATATCAGAGCAACACCACACTGTTTGCACTTATTGTACTAGTACTTGTACTATCAAAATGTGATATATATAGAGAGTATATATTTTATGCTTTTATCAAAAAAATCCAGAAATGTATCTTTTAAAAATGTATGTTAAAAAATGAGACCAATGTATCAATAGCAAAAAAAAAAAAAAAAAAGGAAATGTTAATAACACCCACTGTAATTTAACCTTTTGGTTTTCAGTCAGTTCAGGTACTGTGCTGTATCTCTTCACTTTATATATTATTAGTGAGAACATTTTCAGGGCTGTCCTTGTTGGAAGAAGACCTTGTTTACTGTAAACTCCTGTCAACATTGTCCTCTTGGAACAGGAAGGAATAGAACCTTTGGATGCACAGGGACATAAAATCTTGGTGAAACTTTCACACTATATTATGGCTGCAGCTGAGGAACATTAATGGTAATATTAGGCAGAGATAGGGCACTAGGGATTCAGTCAATTTTTGACTGAATCATCATAATTTAACCATAATGTAACAGTCAAAGGGAAATAAAAAAAAAGGAAATTATGGATAAAAAAAAAAAAAAAAAACGAAAAAAAGTGAAAAACTATGTGAGAAGGCTTGTGGGCATCTACAAGTCTGGATACCATTAACATCCCCACACCTGTTGCCTGCCAGTCATTTCTGTCAAGTCAACTTCACTTCAAAGGAACACACTTGAGGATACTGCACACCGCTTCTGGTCTTTCCATATGTCTTAATGTGTGTGTGTGTGTGTGTGTCCACTCACATCCCATACTACCATACCATTTACAATGCATATTGTACACACACACACACACACATGCACAGCTCTTTTCACTCACACGGCTTCCTCTGCCTGTATTTGGGTGTTGAGGTGTTTATGTTACAGGATTCAAGGCCCACTAGCTAACGAGTTGTTCCTGGTCCCAGCCCCCCTCCCTCTGCTGTGAGACTGTTGACCTCATCCAGCAGCTATTTTAAGGGAGCGCTGTTGAAACCTGTCAGTTAAAAACCTACTAGGAGCTATTACGCAGCATTATTTAAGCTGGATTTTAGAATACATTTAACCTGAACAGCTCATTTTCATTCAGCATACACAGAACGAGTGAGAGTTTAGAGGGAGGTACAGAGAGATTGGCCTTGTAGGGAGGCTTGAAAAGAGAGGCTAATATTCCCTCTGATCTAACAGCCGTAGACAATGGTGACCTTGATGGAGGGAGGAATGGCGGTACTGAGGAATGGAGGAGTTGCCTGCAGATCTATTACTTTTCACAGTGGCTTATTGAGGGATGGAATTCATTACTTGGGACAGAGGAGAGGAAAAAAAAGAACAAGAAAGACGTGGAGATAAGCAGACACAGAGAGAAAAAAAAGAAAAGAGCAAGTAATGCACTGCACAGTGAAGGTACACTCACCCGCCACAGTATTAGGAACACCCGTACACCTGCTTATTCCTGCAATAATCCAAACAGCCAATCATACGGCAGCAGTGCAACACATACAATGCACAGGAGCTTCAGTTAACATTCACAGAAAACATCAGAGTGAGGGGAAAAATTATGGTCTCATTGACTTTGACTGTGGCATGATTGCTGGAGCCAGATGGGCTGGTTTGTTTCTAAACTGCTGATTTCCTGGGATTTTCAGTCTCTAGAGTTTACTCAGAATGGTGTGAAAGACAAAAACATCCAGTGAGTGGCAGAAATGTATGCACCCTTTTGTGACCACAATTTATGACATTTTAATGCCTACTTCCAGCATGATAATGCACCATGTCATAAAGTAAAACTCAAACTGGTTTCATGAACATGACAATGAGATCAGTGTACTTCAGTGGCTTCCACAGTCACCAGATCTGAATCCAATAAAACACATTTGGGATGTGAGAACGGGAGATTCGCAGCATAAATGTGCAGCTGACAAATCTGCATTATACAATGCAATCATTTCAACATGAACCAGAATCTCAAAGGAAAGTTTCCGACATCTTGTGGAATCCATGCCACGAAGAAGTGAAGCAAAGGGAGGGAGGAACAACCCAGTATTGGTATGGTGTTCCTAATAAAGTGCTCGGTGAGTGTATGAACTGAAGGAAACCTGCATGCACTAGTCTAAGAGTTGAATAAGGTGCTCTGTGCTTTGTTTTTTACCCCTGGAAATTTCTCAAAGCTCTCAGCCTAAGTCTTTCTTTCCGTCTGGGGGCTTTACACTCAGCCAGTGCATACACTCAACTGTAGGTGAATAAATATCAGAGCAGTACTCAAAGTCAAACACACACACACACATACACATACATATTACATACAAAAACAAATACACAAACACATGCACACATGTACATACACATTTTCTCCCACTAACTGATACACACACGCAATCAAGTCAGAGAATATGTGTTGCTAATGGTCTTATCAACAGTCGAGGGTTAGCCTCTTTAACCCTGTTATTCCGACCCCCTGACTCACTAAGCTTACCGGGCCTCTTTCTGTGTGTGTATGTGTGTGTGTGTGTGTATGTGTGTGCAAAAAGGAGTGTGTGAGTTGATCTCAGGTTTACATTTGCATTAAATGCTTCTTTGAACTTTGCTTTAAACTCAGTTTTTGTTATGTAAAAAGACACAATTATTCAGTTGTGAATTAAATGTCTCAGTTGTAGGGAGTATGTGCATGTCAGTGTGAGTCTTGCATGTTTGCATGTGAAAAATAGTCTTAACATGTTGTGTAGCTGTCACATGTGGTTTTCACATGTTAATTGTTACAAAAATACTATGTGGTCATTGTATACATGGAATGGCTTGAGAGCTGAGACAGACTATGTGCAAGTGTTTTCTGGTCGGTTGGTGCACTGCAGGGAGAGAGCTGATAGCATCTACAGATGGAGAGATTTAAATTCCAAACAAACGCACAACAGGAGAAAAAGAGAGAGGGTGGCAGAAGTGAAAAAGAGATTGGTGTTAGAAGTCCGGATGTGGGATGTATGCGCTGTGTGAGAAAAACAAGACATTTGATGACATGACTTTTGGCTCTTGGAACTTGGGTATTTTTCACTTCTTTTATGGTAAAAAAAAAACATACCTTTATAGAATTTAATCAAGAAAAATAATTTAAAATTACTCTAGAAGGAAAATAAACATTAGCTGCAGCCCTAGTTGCAGTTAACACAGTTGGTTATGTGTTAGTATAGCATTGAATTAGGCAAGTTGCAGCACTTACTGAAGTCCTGTTTTGTGTTCTTTCATAATTTGTGACACTTTCAGACTTTTCTTTTTTTTATTTACATCAATGAGCTATCCCTAAAAATGCTTTTCTCTCCAAATTCAATTTAACACCTTAGACTTGACCTTGACTTGGCCTATTTAGTGAGTTCTGTACCATTCCACCTTAGCTGGGAATTTTTTCTCATTGACTCTGTAAGCCTGTCTTCAGTGCGGTCACTTTGCCAGAAGTGAGTGCTAAGGGCTTTGGGGCTGAGAGTTTAGTTGGCCCTGAGTAAATATTGATGTCTGCCTGGCTCACATTTGGACTTAACTGCGGCACAGTGCCAGTTAACCCACATTTCACTTTTATAAGGCAGTCTGGGAATTGTAATTAATAAATGTATGCAGCCAAACTAACCCACTTACAAATCCTTAAACCACTGTTCTTAAATTTTTTGGCCAGGAATGCTTAGCTGAGCAAATTCTTTGATTCACCCTGCTCAAAAGGAAATTCTTGTAGATGTTGTGGTGGTATTCTTGTGGAATTCTATTAGAAACAGACCCAGCGTCTGGATTCTTTTAAGGAATTAAACAATAAGTGTGAAAAATGATGAAACAGCTGAAGAGAAATGTTTGAGATAAAAAGCCAAGTGCTGTACGGAGCTACATTCAGGCAGAAGAAATCTCTCACCTCGGTGTGCAGCTCTGTGTACATGTCAACCAGAAAGTGGCCCAGTGCTGTACGGATCTTTGACACCTCTGACCCAGGAACATGTTCAGTGATCACGCACCACAAGGACGGGCCACGGCACCAAAGCTGACTTTCTTCAGGAGAATGCATCTGAATGGCAATCTAAGCATGAAGGAATGGAAAGTAACATATGGTAAAATGTAGTGCAGTTACTGAAACTGTACTGTATTTAAGTACAGTTTAGAGGAACTTTACTGACAGTTGTAAGTGCTAGCAGATTAAGATTTTACTTACAAATCATGTTGTCAGCCTGTAAAATATTATTCCTCGCCATGCATAAAACTACCCAGGACCATATAAGCACTTGAAACAACTATATTTAAATTACAGCACAAATCTTGTAATACAGGATTTTAGTTGTAGTGGGAGTATACCTATGTTTTTTACACACAAGTAACGGATCTGAATGCTTCCTCCAGCACTTGTGACCGTTAATATACTGTAATATACCGCATTCTTTTTTCTAACTTAATCTGCTCTGTCCACAACTGTCTGCTGGTAGCTAACTTTGGCTAATTGAGAGGTTAACAACGTCTTCTCAGGAAAGCTAGTATGCTATTCAACTAACGAGAAGTGTTCAAGTGTTTTAACTCTTGAAACTATAAAACTGCTTGAGTTGGTGCTACAGACAAAAAACAAACAAACAAACAAAAACGCTCACCTTAATGGGTGTCTTGTTCTACGGTCTGTGAGGAAGGCAGTGGTATCCGAGGAAAACATTCCAGTTGCTAAGGGGAGATATCGCGAGATCGGAAGGTTTTTTTTAAAGTCTATTTCAAAGTATATTTTTCTCAGTGATTAATGGTTTAAGCGTGAGTTTTATTAAAACTAACACAAATGTATAAAATGCAGCAAATTAAGCCGAATATATTTTTAAACCTTTTTACCAAGTCATTACGAACACACCTGTGCTCTCGTAAAAGTCAAATATTCTTAAAGATGTTAAACTAGGGGAGGGTCAGACTCCATCTGAAACTGGAGAGTGAAGTCTCAGAGAGGCAGTGAATATAACTCTCTTTCTTTATTACCCCAACCTCCACCCCCTTCCGGGCTTTTCGCAGAAGTGTTCGCAGCCCCAGCAGACCCCTGCGGAAGGAGTACGGAGGTAATGTTAAGGATTTTGGGCTCAGTAACAATGTAAGAAACTAAAAACTTTTGTTAAACAAATCACAACTGGACTAGAGTGGATGTTTCACTTCGTTTCACTGTTAACTTTTTTTGTTTTGGACGAGGTGAATCATCAGATATATCATGGCAAATAATTCCAGTGAGCGCCTCTCCTTGGAGCGCAGGATACGCACGGCCGTTTTGGCGCTCCTGCTTTGCGCACAGGCCGGATTTGGCCTCTCAGTCGCCGGACAGCAGGAGAGCACCTGCGAGGCCAACGGCAGCATATACTACGTCGGGGAATGGTATTTTCTGGACTCTGATCACTGCACCCAGTGTGAGTGTACCGCTGAGGGATCCGCGTGTGCCCGCACTGAGTGCACCTCTCTCCCGGCTGCATGCATCCATGTCAGCCACTACCCCACCGACTGTTGTCCCAGGTGCGAGAAGATCGGGTGTGAGTACCGGGGAGTGGTGTACGAGCTGGGGCAGAACTTCCAGGTAAGACTGAAAATGATGACACATGATTGCCTGCAAATATTGGAGTGGCCAGTGATGGCCTCCAGAGATAGGTGGGGACTGCAGATATTGTGTCAAAGGGGCCGTAAAATGTGCTGAGACTACTTGTCTCTTCTCACATGGAACCAGAATTTAGACATGGCCTAATACCCTGCACTGCCACCAAGCCTCAAACCGTCCATCTGCACTACCTCAGATTTTAAAAACCGCAGCATTTTAAGGTACTTCTGTCAGTAATGACCTTCAGAAATATTTTAAATGTCACTGCAAAGCTATAAACTATAGTTGGACAGATTATATGTGCAGTATGGGAAAAATGTCCAACAGGAAAGCCAAAGAAATATCACGAATTATTAGTAAGAACAACATGGCCGTTATAGCTATGTTGAATTTTTCAGAGGAATCAATATTAGTTTTTTTTTTTCTTTTCAAAACAGAGCTTCAGTCGTTCTGTATTAGTCACTAATTGTGAAGAAATACTGTATCACACAAACATCACAAAATCAAAGGTGAGCACAAACTCAGTCTTCTTGATGCTTACAATGGATTTCTTGGTCTGTTTCATGCAGATTCCACCCTGTTCTGCAGCCACTGCTCCTTGTCATTCTAACTATGTACAAGAATGTTTTTAAAATTAAACTTATATTTATGACAAATATATGAGGATACAATATATGAATATATATAAATGAGGATAAGACAGCATAAATGATAGGTAGGTGTATTTCCTTGCAAAACTTACAACCACATGATTGTATGTTATGTAATTTGAGTATAGAGCAGGGAAGCAGAGGTAAATGGCGCCCCCTTTTGAGGTGGCAGGAGGTGGGCTTGGTGAACTGTTCTAGTTAGAAATATGATGCAGTAAAATGCTTTTTGTCTTCTTACTTTCAGTGATTAACTCCCATTTACATCATGAAGAGATTATAAAATGATCCATGCTGAGTCTCACTGTGTCTTTTTCAGCCTTCAGAATGTGAGCAGTGCACTTGTGACAGTGATGGCATCGCCCGCTGTCTAGTTGCAGATTGTGCCCCTCCACCATGTGTCAACCCTGTCTACGAGCCGGGAAAATGCTGCCCTGAATGCAAGGAGGGTGAGTTGAAAAATAAAAGTGACAGCAAATAGAAAGTATTACTAAGCTGAAAAACACTCTCATAGGTGGAACAGAACATTTATCTTCCCAAATGTAGATTTTGCAAATGTAGTAATTTAGGCCTGTGATCTTGCTTTGTTAATGATCTTTGTAGCTTGTAGCATATTTTATCTTTTGCATGCAGAGGTGGGCACATATGTTTGTAGTATCTGTTCAGCTGCAGTTACACTTACCACTGTCGCTCGTCTCCGTCAAGGTCCCAACTGCTACGTTGATGCCTCACGCAGTCAGGTGATTCCTGCAGGAGAGCCCATCTGGGTCGACTCCTGCACCAAGTGTCGCTGTCACGATGGCCAGGATGCTGGCTACTGGGAGGGAAACCGTCTCGCCACCTGTTCCCGCCTCAAAAACTGTACTCCTGAACAACCGTCCACCCAGCAAAACTGACTCACCCTGTCAGCAGAGCACCAGCTGTCTTCATTGCTTGATGGCTGATCATCTGTACACCTTCTACATCTAAGAACATGCTGAACCCTTCTCTGCAGCTGAAAATGTCAGCTTAAATGCCAAACTTACCGGATCATCTGCAACTACAAAAATGTCTAGGAATAGCAGCCAAAGACTTTAAGCTGAGCTGCCATTCCACAAGGATAATCCATCCAACATTTTTATAACATTGATAAGACCCACTGAAATTATCACTTTTGGTAGGCAATGCTGGACCATCATCTTGCCTTATCTGTTCTGTATATCACAAACATTTCATTACCACAAACTAAGCGACACACAGAAACCTTGGGGCCATCAGAGAAATACTGGTTGGTACATGCACAGAGGGTGGTTGGTGGAAGATCAATAGGGGCCCAGCAGCAAATTATTTCACTCCATGGCCCTATAACAGGTTCATCCCGCCATGACAAGCTTATGTAAAGAAAAACAGATAAGACTTCCTCTTGCTAGCCAAGAAGGTGTATTGTTTCTTGAAAACCAAAGTAAATGCAATGCTATCTTCTCGTTTAAAGACATGGTGCAGTGTTGTGAAAATAATGTTTGTTTTGATGAAATTTCAAACACCAGCAACCCCTTTTGCTTCTGTAACTGCATCTGTAAAATCCATAATTAAACAAATCTGATAGGAACTAGAAATCAAAGTTTATCCTTAATAGGCGATCCTGCTCTAGGTATTTTCCTTTTTATATTTCATCTGCCCATAGACAGTTACTTTAAAAAGGTTGAATAGTTAGCAGATCAGCATGATTTTAGAGAGTAGTGGGCATTTATACACCTTAAAAACCCAGAAGATATATTTTTTTTCCAGACATCTGCTTTGGGAGACAACAAGCCATATAACAAAGCCAATGAGATTATTGGATGATAAGAAACTGTAATTGACCTGTCACGGGTTGATGCAGTACCAAAATATATGCACAGCTGTGATGCAATTTAGCCTAGGAAATGGCTTGCCAAAGCAATAAACAATTTGTAACTGTTCTATAAATTTTGAAGTTCAATTTCCATGCTAATTGAAATATAATGAATAAGACTGTGGTCTAACATATGACTGTACAGTAGTTCTAGACACGGGCAAATTTGAAAACAGGGTTTCATTTAATGGACTGTCATTTGTGCATGTACACTGTAGAGCTGAAAAAAAACAATATGTAATTTACTGCTTTATTATTTTTTTCACAAGAAATTATGTGTATTGTTTCATAGAAACACCTTTCCCTGTTATTTCCACTGCCAAAGTATAAAATTATCATTTACTGTGTTCAGAATCAAAGTGTATGATGAAATGTAGCATGAAGTATATTGTCATTTTATATAGGTTTATATGCAGCAGATCTTTTTTCCGTAATTTGTTATCATCTATTACTTTAATCATGAGGGACCTTTGAATGAAAACCAAAAATAATCTTGTTATATGTTTATGTGCAGTGTTGAAGCCTACTATAACTTTTACTTTACATTTAAGATGCCCAAGCTGCTTCTGCTTGACGTATACTGATACAACTGACACGTTTCACAGTGTTAAATCTTCCTGAAAAGCTTTTTCTTACTCAAGGTTTGGGATTAAGTGTAGATTTTTAGGGTTATGAACACCTTGTAAATCATAGTTTCATGAAGGAAGACACTGAGTCTAAACAGGGTAAGAATGAGAATAAGATCTGAGAGCTGTTCTTCCATAGCTATCATGTTAATTCATGAATTATCAGAGAGGACCGTGGTTAAAGGAATAGTCTGACATCTTGGAAAATTCACTTATCTGCTTTCTTGCCGAGGGTTAGACACGCCGCTTAGCTTTATGCTAGGCTAAGCTAAAAGGCTCTAGTTACATAATTTAGTGTACAGACATTAGAGTGGTATCAACCTTCTCATCTAACTGAAAGTTAGTTAGAAAGTGTATTTCCCATCATGTCGACTCTTTCCTTTAAGTGCAGTTTTGCTGCCTGAAACCAAAGGGAACTGATGTAAATCACACCTGTGTCATGCTGGTAATATTCCTAATTAAAACACCTTTTCAAGCCCATTAATTATGTCCCATTTTGTGTTTTTTCTTCAGATGGTTATTTCTATTTTACAAGAACAATTAGCAGTTTTGTGAACAGTTTGGCTTCTGTTTGAGAGGATACAATGATGATTTCCCTGCAGAGCTTAGTTGGAGACCAGTGCTCCCTGAAAACAATGGAAGAATGTGAAAAGCAGTAGAAAGTAGAAGAGAGAAAGACAGTAGCATGCTACTTTGTAGCATTGAAGACATGTTTATACAATTTGGATGGAAGAGAAAAGAGAAAGACTACAAAAGTCAAGCCAGATGTAATTCACAAAGTGGTACAGAATTTTAGCCCAAAGAGTCAGCGGGACCACACACAAATAACAATAACAGGTTTATGTAGGTTGTCATAGCAACTGGAAACACGGTTGCTGAAAAACTGCTGATATCGCAGGTCTGGGATCACCTTAGTCTGCAGGTGGAGACTAATATCAATCCACCAGTCTGAGTCTGAATGTAACCTTCTTCAGTAACATGAGAAAAACAAGCATAGTAACACATGCATACACACACACGCATGCCCACACATTAAAAAGACCATCATACAATCTTTAACATCAGATTTATTGATTGTATAGAAAAAGTAGGTTTGATATGACATAATGCATTCTATATAAGATATAACATTTTCAACATTCAATGTACAAAAAAAAACATAGCTAGAGATACAGTAAATTTTTAAAAACGCCAACAGGCCTGAAAGTCCTGTCTGCTCTCAGCAGCAGACGTGCAAAAAATGTATTTGAAAAAGCACTTCGAATACTTAAACACCTGAGGTGTGCTTGACAACTGGAACAAGTCAAAAGTCCATTAAGAAACATCAAGCACTCCTCATGGTTGTTCTTATTCTCAAGCAAGGGAAACATTTCAAATACTATTTTTGCTGAAGTTTCTGTTGCTGATCCTTACATCTATAACCCATGTTACTGTTTATACACACTGGGGCCATGTCTCTCTTGCTACATCCTTCATTACATCCTTCATTTTTTCCATCAACTGTCACTCCTCAGCTTATACTTTCTTTGTGCAACTGACCTCATAAAGAGTTTCCAGTAATTTATCTGAGTAGCCTTGATGAAGCTTGGTACACCCCACCAATTTTATACATGAAGTTCAGTTTATTTGTCACTGCTTAGCTTGTGAAAAAAAGCTGGATAATGTCGTCTTTGGCTCTAGTGGAGCGTTCCAAAGTCTGAAAAAAATAGCACTGATGATGCCAAAATGGTCGTGTCAGACCAGATATTTTCTACTAAAACAGAGTTTCACATCGATCTGTAAAAGTTCTCCAACTGTGAATCATGTAATGTTGTTTATGGGAAAGATGAAAGAACAGAACCAGGGTTGCCCGGAATACTTCCTCCTGCTCTGTGCCTCAAAGAGAGACACATTATGGGAAATGTAGTATCCGGCGTCTTTGGAACTTGACCAATCCAAGGGACTAAAATTCAAGATATCTTGGCCTCTGTTGCTTCAATTCTGACCACATATTTTTGTCTCTCATGCCTCATGTCTCTCAAAAATATCCCAACTTTATGAAGGAAAACATTAAATCGTTGGAGTGCCCCTCTGACACTGTAAGAACCTGAAAATCATTAAAGCAAATAGCTGTGACTCTATCTGTTGTGTACAGATTAAAAGGATTTCAAATCAATAGGTAAATTAGAGGCAAAAGATGGAGAAACCAAAACCATAAAAATCATATCCCACATAAAACCAATGACTTCAAAGCAGGATATGGGGTAGTGGTGAATTAATTCCTAATATTGCACAGGGTAAGCTGTAAACAGTATACAGAAGGGACTGTATTGACCTCTCCATGTGTAGCTTGTCTACTGAGGACACTAAAACTCACCAGGAGAGTACTGCACTCAGACAAAAAAAAGAGCAAAACACAGAAAAGAGGGAGAATGAAAAGGCAAAGGACAGTTTGTTAAATTCGGGGAAAGAATCAGAAAAGGCGGGAGACAGAGGGATTCACAAAGAGAGGGATAGAATAGATAGAAAAATAAAGATACAGTAAGTGGCACAGATTCAGAGACACAAAGAGAGGCCCTGTCGATATCTATTGAAAGAAGAAGAACTCTTGTGAGACACAGCTGTGCTCGGAGTGGGCCCATCACAAAGCACAACAGTGTGCCATTGACACATACAGCCTGGACTGGCAGAGGAAGAAAGACACGGCAATGACAGAGGAGCTAATGCACAGAGAAAAAGGGTAGACTGTGAATGCTTGTTGTGTTTGGGACCGTGGTGTGTCGAAGAGACACTCAATTTTACCTTCCATATATATATGTTTTTCCTGCTTTTTTAAGTAACACAAGTATGTGTTCACTTCAGCATTATCAACACATTTTCTTTAAGTGATATTTCCCCAAAAAAGAGTAACCTTTGAAATAAAAAAAACCTTCCTTGCCCCTTTGTGTAACTTCTGAAGGCATCAGTTTGGTGTTTAGGCGTCAACAGTAACAGCATCAAGAGTAGAGATGAGGAACGATGCATCAAAGTAGATGTTTGTGCCAGATTTTTGTTCATCTCTCACAAAGGGAAAGAAACCCAAAGACTCCAATAAGACAAAAAAAATTAAATTAAAACAGTTTCAATAGAAAATTTTTATGTCTAAAAGTTTGATTAATTTAGCCCATCACTTATGAAACCTGAAAGTGTGATAAAACAGATTGCAATACAGAACTGACAGCTGACGATGATAAAATCTGAAGTAGCATTAGAGATGTCAGTCAAACTGCTCAAACGATAACTTCTCATTACTGCTTTAAAATTCACAATTTCCACCAGCAGAAGACTATCACCTTATAATTTCCTCTTTCCGGATATGATACTCTTTTTCTTAAAGACCGAAAGAAAAAGATAACAGAGAGAGAAAATGGAATAGTAATAATATTGGCAGAGTTTTAATGAATTGCAATTCTTCTTGTCTGTGGAGCCAGAGTAAAAGTTGCAGAACATGAGTCATGACTCTGTCCTGACAACTCATTTCTGATGTTTGCAACCTGTAAACAGTATGCTCAGAAAATATATTAAAAGAAATGCATATTGAATCAGTAGAAATTTAAGGAATGTTGATGTGCCTCAAACCAGTGACTACTTATAGAGACAAAAATGTACCTTTAAATCGCAAATTACCAAAATAAACCTCCATCTTTTTTTCACGTTGATTGAAAAAAAGAACAAAGGTTCTAAAAGCCTAATCTCCAATATGTGCCACAAGGGGTTAAAATCATAACTGAGCTGTCAGTATATATATCTGCCCTGTTGTCTTCAGTTCCTTGATTAGATTTCAAAATGCATTCCCACAGTAGTTCCACCACGTTGCATTCAGCACAAAAGAAAACTTTCCACATCTTCAGTGCGTTGACTTTTGTTGCAAAACTTCCAATAAGTCAAGTGTCTGATTCCAAACTTTGATTTTATATATATATATTAAAAAAAGAGAACAAAAAGAGAGTTCCCGGGTGTCTGTTGCTGCTGACGAACATGTTTTATCAGCGTGTCCCAGCACTGTTCTGAGTCTTCTGCTGTAGATGCAGGCACAATACACATTCATTAATTGATAGCGGAGGAATTGATTGAGTAATTAGATCCAAACAGGTGACTCCCTGACGAAAAAATGTCAATATTCGTATGTCAAGATAAGCGCCAGCTGATATCTCTGATATGCAAATCATCTGGTTAAGTTCCATGGATCAACACTGCACTTCTTTATATCATGCTTGCCTCCAATGGCAATCCTCGCTCTACTGACCATCACCATAAATGCTTGGGAAGTGAATTCTTTGATGGCCCTTGTAAAGTCTGTTATCCACAAGGCTTGTTATTTTCCTGATACTTAAATTCCCAACCAGCAGGTACCACATCTTGTATCTATCATTCTCTCACACTGTCTTAGTATCTGTGTAAACAGCCCATGTTTCTCATGGCTAGGGTCATTTTCATTATATCATCTCGATCAAAATATTCCAAGAAATCCCTCAGGATGATGTCCATCATTTCCAGAATATGCCATGAAAACTTTCCTGTCAGTGTCCTCCGCTGATATGCCATTGGATGCCCACCAGTATACAAAGGATAGTTAACGGAAAGACTCCAAGCTTTAGCCCCAAGTTTGATGCCAAACTTGCCACCGATACTCGAGCTTTGGTCCACACTCTAATTCTGAAGTCACTGATTGGTGAAAGTAGGAGGTGTGAAGCCATTGGCTGCTTGAAAAAAAGTTGTAGGTGGAAAGAGCCTGAGTCCCGGATACAGAAATGGCAAACTGAAATCTCAAAAAACACAGAGAGGGGTAATGAGAGAGAGAGAAAGAGACCATGATGTGCTTGTGACTACTTCTCCCCTCACCCCTCCATTATCTCACCAGATATGTTTTCTCCTTATGTCCTTTCATTTAAACTCTCCTCTTTCCATCTTTTCCCTCCAGTTAATGTGCATCAACCCACTCATCTTCCTCTCTGTCTCTCTCTAGCCCTTAATGGGCCGGGGTGGTGGCTTGCCGATCTCCACAGAGATATTTGTGTACAGAGGATATCTCTTGACCTGAACCAGTCTGTAGGTCAGAGAGCTGATGCCATCCTTCTTCATCGTGTTCTTTGTGTTCTGTATTTTATTGAATCTAACGAGAGGAAGACAGAAAAAGAGCGAGACAAAAAGGGAAATGGGGAGACAATGAAGAAAATTAGATAATTCAGTACAAGTGAAAAGAAACAATAGTGCCAGAACTTCAAGGTATAATTTCAGTGTATTTACATGAAATTTTGTTAGATTGCTAGAACACGGTTTTGGTTGTTATGTATGCACATTATGCTTCTGGAAATGCAGATAAGTATAGGACTGCACTGTGGACTGGGAACCAAAAAAAAAAAAAAAAAAAAATTCATCATTAACCATGCTTTTTTTTCTTTTACTTCAGAGACAAAACCACAATGCCAAGATGAAAGAACAGTAAAAATAATGAAATATGGAGAAAAGGAGGGCTTTTCATTTTTAGGTACAAATTATTTTATGACAAAGCTGAGTTTTCTGTCACTCAGCTTCCACTGGGGCAAGTCTTTGACATCCTTTGACATATAACAACATCAAATAGAATAGTGGTTCCCAACCTGTTAAACTTGCCTTAAATGCCTTAAAACAAAACATTGTCTACAAATTTTTTGACATCTGTTGCGTTTGTCTACCAGTTGTGACCTGTTCAACTAAAGATTTTTTTTTACCTTGTTTTACAACAATAAGACATCCCAAAGAAGTAAAAGTATTCAATAATTTAGAAAAAAAAGATTAAAGAAAAAAACCCAACTTTACGCAGCCTATAAATATTTTTCCCTTGCTTTTCTGTTTCCTTCTTTTGTTAATCATTTTGTGACCCCCGCAAAAACTTTCGATGAATAAAACATTTTATTCCTCATTTATCCAAAGCATTTTAACCTTTTCATCAATTTGCTGGTTTCCCTTTCTTAAAAGCACAAGAATCAGTTGCAAAGTCTTTCTTAATCTCAGTTCTAAAATTATTGGTAAAACACAGATCCCCACCACAGCTTAATACAAGTCCTCAAAAAGGCATTTAAGATTATCGACAACCCCACACATGTCTTCTCTGACTGCTTTGAATCATCAGGAATGTGTTTTCAGTTGCTTGCATGTACAACAAATGGAAGGAGATTTGGTTTTACTCCTGAAGACATTAGACTTGCAAACAGCCATAGAGCAAGGAATAGTGAGTTTGCCTTGTGTATAGACTGATGAACACACCAACTTCTCAACAACTAAATTAGAGCACACTTGCTTATTCATGCGGTTACACATGGGAAATTGAATTAACGGTTGTAGGTCCCAAGGTTTAACTACAGAAGAGACTTTTGTATAAAACAAACACAACGCATCACAAAACGTGATAATAAATCAATACAGAAATCAACCCAGTGTAAAAGGTTTAAGCACTTTAGACATTTAGATTCTTATCTGCCAGAGAAATAAACAACTATTTTCAACAACAAGAGGAACAAGGAGTCCAGCAACAGATGGTCTGCCCCCCATGGAGCCCTGGTCTCAACATCATGGAGTCACTGTACTAAAGAGACTCTCACAGGACAAAAACACAAAACATAAAGATACCTGAGAATAAACTGATACAGAACGCAGTCGGGGAATTGAAATAATGCAAATACATATTGGAAATAATAAGAGAGAGAGGAAATAAGTGCACAAACATGGGGAAAATCATGACAAAGCTGTACCTACAACTCCATTTACAGACTGTTCAGCTGGATTGTTTAAAATGAACTACCGGTATACTGTATATCGATTATCCTTTACAGTGCTGATCTTGACCAACAGGTGGTGCTATGGCATTGCACTGTGAACGGTATTATCTATTATATCCGCCTTGGTTTGTTTGAATTATGCTGTTGTATCCTTCCCGATTGGCTGTGCTTCAGCAGTTACATCAGAATCTGCTCTTACGTTGGAATCTGCTCTGATTTTAGTGTTAAAGATGGGGAAATAATTCACACAATGTGTCAGACAGAAACACACACCGAAATGCTGCTGCGCTTCAGTTCAGTGTGTGATGCAACTTCTGGCACTGAACCTGATTCATAAGGCAAACCCTCCTGTTACCCTCGTAGTAGTAGCAGTCAGAATGGAAATGAGGCCACAGTGTGCAAGTGTCTAACAGCGTGTTTACAACACTCTTGTCTAAAAGTGTCTTTCTGTTGTCTGTGAACAGAGAAAGAGCTGATGTGTGTGAACACACAGCCGTGTGCATTCACTTTTCAGAGGACAGCAGTGACTGTCTCCAACATAAGACGTCTTCGTAATGACATGCTTGGATTTACAACTGGAGTTGACACTTCAGTCCAACATAGACCACTGAGTCTACAGATCCTTGTCAGAACTGACTAGTGAACATCTCTCTCCTCTTTCTGCATCGCCTTTTCCTTCTGTCATTCTCAAATCAAATCAAAAAAAGCTTTACCGGCATGAATGGAAGTTGGAAAAATGTTGTCAAGCATCCTTCCCTTGAACAATATAATACAATAAAATATAAATAGAATTACGTGTTCTGATGTCTACCAAGGATTGGTACCTCTATCTCAAAAGGAGAGGGAATTAGTTTAAGAGCGAGAGTGCAAAGAGAAGAAGGGAAGGAGATGAGAAAAAGCAGGCGGTTTAAACTGAAACGAGGGCTGGATGACAGGGGAAAAAAACAGAGGATAGATGGGCAGAGAGATAAATATATATCTGAGAAAGAGAGTGACAGATGGAGGGAGCAAGATATAGTGATATTAAAAATAAAGTGAATGAGAATCTGAGGGAAAAAATAGAAATCTTTGGATGAATCTATCAAACAGGGGAGATTATATGGAATAAACTAATCCCCACATACATATAGGGAATATCAAATGCATGTGCACTCAATATGTAAACTACTGTATGTGCACTATCATTTAAAATCTATTAGTCCCACTTATCTTACTTTTATTTTATAGAGTTAGAGGGTATGACAAAGACAGGCCTCCATACATATTCATTAGTCTGATTTCCAGTTTAAGTCCTAACCAGGTTATGCAAAGCACTATTTTAATACTACTGAGGGTCTCACAGGAAAACATTTCTGTTTTAGGGTCTCAACAATAACTGGTCATGCCAGCAATAGAGGAGTATTTTGCTCTAGTGTCATATATTTTGAGTTGGCCCACTTGACACTGTTGCAGAAAAATGTGTGAGGGGATTTGTTCAGAATTTTAGGAAATATGCTTATTGGCTTTCTTACCAAGAGTTAGATGAGAAGGTCGATATATCCGTATGCCAGAAAGGAAGCTATGGTGTGTAGAAACAGCTACCCTGGCTTTGTCCAAAGGTGATAAAATCCACCTACCAGTGCATACAGCTTGTTAATTAACAAAAATTAAAATTTGTTTGTGGGTGGGATATGGGTGGAATGTGGTTCTTGTGTTTTTCATAATAATGGTAGCATAACAAAAAAATGACTGACTGAATGAATGTAAACCTCTGTACTGTATCCCTATTCAAAATTACTTTTTCCATTCAACACCTGATACTTTATGATGGATAATGTTTACTAAAAACTTCAATCTTACTTTTAAACTGTTGTTCAGTTCTAGCATATTATAGGTGAGTATTAACTGTAAGCAAAAATATATAGGGTAGACAGGTGGACAGAGCCAGGCTAGCTGTTTCCCCTTGTTTCCATTCTTGATGCTAAGCTAAGCTAATAGTCTCCTGGCTGTAGCTTCATATTTATTAGCATATAGACACGGGAGCGGTATCAATCTTGTCATCTGCGGGTGAATAAGCACATTTCCCCAAATGTCAAACTATTCCTTTAAGGCATTCTAAATGGGACAGCACACTTTAAGTCATCTGCATGCTAAATGCAATTTTACAGAAGCCAGTATCACACACTTCCACACACACACACATATCCACACAAACACACCCTGTTTCCGTACTGCCCCAAGATGATAACATATGAATGGAATATTGAACAGTGTAACTGTGCAACTCATTCATCTGCAATGCACGAAGCTGTGTTTGCTAGACAGAATGTGTGTGTGTGTGTGTGTGTGTGTGTGTGCTGCTAACTGAGACTCGTGGCTGGTGATGAATGTGTCTCTTTCTTACTTCCGCTGGCCCAGTATCTCATTGCTATGCCTAACCAGCATCTCTAAAAGAGCTGAGAGAACGGACTCCTGTGTGAGAGAGCGTGTATGTTTGAGTGAATGTGTATACATATGTACAGTATTTGTGTGTGCATGTGTGTGTGAATATGTGTATGTCTGTCTGTGTGTGAGTGTGTGTGCAGGTGTGAATGCAGGGGAGATGGCAAACATTAATCACACAGTCGAGACATTGCTTCCCTTGGTAAATGCTGGACATTACGCTGGTACTCTGGAAAAACTCTCCCAAAAGGCTTAATCATTAATCTGAATCTAAACAGAAAAGCAAGCCTGCACCTCAAGACAAGGAGCAGAAACAGAAGCTTAGTTTATCTGTATAACTGAGTGACAGCCTCTGCGTGTACAGCCTGAGAAGTAAAACAGGGTTGTTAAGGCATTTCGGAAAGACAAATTGATGTTGTTGGTTGTTGCTGTAGTTGTGTGAGTCAATGTTTTCTTGTTGTAAATCCAACTTGTCAGAAATCTTGGAATTCTAATAAAAGCTCAAAAAGTCCTGAAAGAGATATAAACAACCTTACTCTTTCACACTTACCAGTAAGTAGCAATTCAACTATTTGAAATTTTGTACAGATGTTCATGGTTGCCAGAGGATGAATCCTACTGACTTTAGTGATTCCCTGACTTTTTTCTCAAGTGCCACCATGAGATTCAGTTTTGTGGGTTGAAGCAAAATGTCTCAACAACTCTTAGGTGGATTGCTATGAAAGCTGGTACAGACATTCTTGTCCCCCAGAGGATTAACTGTAATAACTTTGATGAACTTCTAACTTTAATCTAATGCTGTCATCAGGCAGAATTTGGGATATAACCAAATACCTGCAAAACCGATGGCACTCCCACCAGCCTTAGCTATGCTTTGTACATCACACCTGCTAAGCATTAGCATGATAGCACTGTCATTGTGAAAATGTTAGAATGCAGATGTTAGACTGATTATTGCCGCCCATTTTGGGATAGCTCACTCAGTTCTTACTAAACCAAGTTTCCTCTGGTAACCAAGTTTCCTCTGGTAACCAAGTCTAAGTCTTGTCACCCAGTTTCCCCCATTTCCCAACAACTCTGTCAACCACAGAAAATACTGTGACAGCACGTGATAGACTGCGGGTTTAACACTTGCAGATAAATCAAAAAGCCCTAAAAACAGCACTGAAATAAATGAAAAAAAAAATTCCTTATGAAGATGAAAACGGATAGATTAAATTTCAGGTCCAAAGAGAGATGCAGGAAGAGTAATGAAAAAAAACCCTCTCCCCTCCATCCACACTGCCTGAATACTGCCACAAGGTGGTCATTCCTCCTTTCACAACCTCCTGATTATTCTGAGCCACCACGCTTTATTTAAGTCTAAATCCCACTTCTTTTTAAAATACCCTTTAAGCCGAAATTTCCGAGACATTATAATGAGTGTCCAGAAGGGCTGTAAAAATGAAGTTTGCGCCGACTAATAGGCTCGCTATTTTCTGCCCCTCGCTACAGTTATGAATAATGTATTGGCTCCAAATAAATAGCGTCCCTGTTGGTGTCACCTCTTATTGAGGAAGTCTGGTCCATGGACCAGAAAAGGGGTGCAGAGCGACAAGCAAGAGGAGAAGGAAAACGGGAACTGAGTATCAAGCAGGGACACACACACACACACATACACACACACGCACACGCACACACACACACACACACACACACACACACACAGACACACACACACACACACACACTTCAGTCTAGTGGCTGATTTATTGACTTTGATGAAGGCAACTAGACTAGTCTGACCTAGCTGGCTCCCATCTCTATTGGTGTCATTTCAGCAAGCAATTACTGAGGGATCGTTGAATCTTTCTCTCTCTCTCTGACACACACACACACACCCACTCACACAGTTACAAAACAATGATGGATGACATATTATGTAGGCTTGGTTATTTTAGACATCTTCACATTTAAGTTATTGCTGCCATTTTACAGTATAGAGTGTTAAAGTTAAACCACTTCTAGATGGAAGTCTGACATCTCAATTGTTTCAGCAGGTGCTTGTTGCAGGTGAAAATAATGTCTCTGTCTTTTCTTGAGTTCTTGAGTTGATGTCACAACCTCACCTTTTGGCTAATTTCAAGTCCTCCCTGACATTTATCATGGGTGGGTTTTATCTGTAACTGTTAGCATGGAGAATGGGATGATACATACAGACTTGACCAAATAAGGGGCCATGCTGAAACTATAAAATACCAATTAAGAGAAGGTGAGTGAGTAAGGTAAGGTTTTCTCTCATTAAGCTAGTACACATCTTTTGTTCCAAACACATTTTCAGATAAATATGTCACTAACTACTTACTACAGGATGCTGAACTGCTGAACTCAAGTCTCTCTTGCAAAAGAGATATATAAATGACACTACCTGATTAAATAAAGATGATTCTAATGATGCAAGGTTTGGAGGCTATATATAAAATTCAAATCAAACATGTCACAATTTGTTTGGCCGGACGCACATTAAGTGCAGCAAAAAAATGTCACTCCTCTTCACACAACTCTCTTTGCCAGCAATTTGTAATCTTCTTATAAACCAATTTAGGAGCTACAACTAAACTAGACCCCACTGTGAACCACGAGGCAGCATAGTCCTGTCAAAATGCTGTGACATAATAATGTCATAAGACATCAAACTAAAATAATATTGGAAGAGGGAACAACATTCACTATATCTTCATTCTACCCCAGCTACAGCAGCTATCGATTTTGTGTTGAGCGGCATCACTGCCCAGCCTATCCAGGCATGAAAACGGGCGCTCTTAGAGGAGAATAAACAGTGATAATCCACATTTAAGCAGCTTAATGTGAGGTGCTATACTCCTGGTGATTAATGTGTCTAGAAGGGCTCATCTCTGCATACTGGGTCTCATTCATCAAACCATAAAATAACACATTTATACAGGAAGCATTTTTACACATTTGTCTGAAAAGCAGTTTATATGGGTGTAGCCAAAAGAGCAACATTTAAACCCCTGGGCTGTATCTCTGAGAAGCAAATTTTGTTATATTGAAAATGTTTTGTAGTCTGCATTTTAAAATCTTCCAGGCTCTCAGTGACCAGAGAGGCCAAACTGTAGTCCTCAGAGGACTGTTTTTATTTTTATTTTGCTTAGTCATTTGATACTTGTATACATGAAGGCCCCATCCAGTGTTGCAACTGTATCCGGCAACTCTGCACTGACTTTACAGCCAAATAAGATTATTTGAATTCATGCAACTTGCATCTATTAGCAGAAACTGAATTTAAAGGACCAGAAATCTTTGAAATCCATGTATGTTATTTATTCAGCATGTCCTAATGTCTCCATGCATTTCAGTGGCTTCTTGCATGAATCTTTTAACATCCTGTTATGAATGAAATGTTTTATCAGTTACAGGAAGAATGTGTCTGTCTCTCTGCAGGATGGTCTGCAACTCCTCAAGCATTAAAAAGTGTCTGACTGAAGCCCAGTTTTATTGCTTTTTTCCAGCATCAAGCTCCCATCTTATTTGTACAGGTTATAGAAATATATAGCAGTAGCAGCAGGAGTGTTATTGAGGTGACGAGCATTCAGAGGTAAAGCAACAACTGAGGATCCTAAGGCCTCTGTATTTTTGGTGGGCAGTTTTGTGGTTTAAGCAACCTTTTGTGGAATTTATATTTTTTTAGTAAAAAAAAAAAAGAAACAACTTACAAATGATAGTGTTTGTATGTTTGTATGTGAAGTTTAGAGGCCAAAAATTAAATATAAAACAATTCAGTATTTTTTTTTTCCACCAGATCAAACTGAAATTCCTGGCAGTGTGGAGAAATACCATTTTCCTTTGGGGAAATAAAATTTACAGAAACCAAAATTAACTGAAAAGCACTCTAATTATCTCTTGCAAATTAAAAAATTCTCTCAGTAAGTCACATCTGCACCATCCACTCCTCACATTCAGTGTCGACATGTTGCTTTGACCAAAAAGTGGGCATTTAAGCATATGAATCTGTCAGCTAATGAAGCAGTTTGCAAAATAAGTCTATAATAATTTACTTCAACACTTTTAAGATGTATTATAGGGAGGATTTCCCTTTCACTTGCAGTGTTTTATGAGGAGCTGCTCAGTGGGCAACAGCAGGAGAGCTGTACAAACAGTCGGCAGCTCTCAGACATAAATGTGAATGTGAAAGAAGAAAAAGGGCAAAAAAGGCAAAGACCTTCTATTTAACCATGTCTGGTTAAAGGTTAACTACTATCTTTAGCATGCAATTAAATCAAAAGTGGACAGAATGAAAACAGATAATGTGGATGACAGTGAATAGAAGTATCATGATAGTTGTTGTGTCTCACTGCTGCACTTATATTGGATGTTCAAAAGCAGTATATTGCTCTGTAGCTAACACCAATTACAGGGACATGTTACTGATAGTGTGCCCTTTGCACCACATAATCATAATTTTCTCAAATGGAGATGAAAATGTTGGAAAGAAACATCTGGAGTATGTAGCTGTGAAACAAAAGGAGTGCGATCGATCCAAATGTAAAGCCAGAGAATGAGTTTGGACAATGATGCAGTACCTCTGTGGGTTGGGCTCGTTGTGTTTGTCTCGCTCGTGTTTAATCATTCTGTAGCGGCCGATGCGAACGTCTGGCCTGGACACCTTCATCCCATTCAGAGTGATCCTGTAACACATACAGAAACAATATCTATTAGAGAGAGAGAGAGAGAGAGAGGGAAACAAACACAAAGACAAAGAGGTGGAAGACAGAGAGGCGGATTATAAGAGAAAAAAAATACAAACTGAGAAAGAAGAGGAGAGGGAGTACACGTTGAGGTTTCATGGAGAAATGCAGTAGAAATGCTGCAACAATTTATTTTATTTATTCCACTGTTTCTCAGTTGTTTTATAAAATCAACTGCTTAATCTTTGAGTGTATCAGATGTCATGACAAGTTCCCAGGTTTGACAAGTTTTAAATTATGTTTTTTTAAATAAATTAAATAAGTGTTTGGTCTATAAAATGCTCGTCAGCCGTAACTGAAAATCTGAATATCAGATTATTAAGAATATCAAGGCACAAAGAAGATGAGATGAATATTCACTTGCTCAATGTCTAAACAAAGTGCACTTAGTTTTAAGTGGGAAGTTACCGACTTTTAGTGCAGACAGATTTTGCTTGTGGCAGTGGACGGAAACTTCATGGAAGTCACAGGACACGGGCAATAAAACTACGGATGACACCCAGGACAGACATCCATTTGATTTGTTTAACCAAGACTGTGAAGGCTTTTCTTAGCTGAACTTTGGAACATATTTTTGCTTGGAACAAGAAGTTCGCCATCTACTTTCCAGTGCTTTCACACCAAAAGTTCAACTCTGTGCAGACCAAAGCCATTATTGCCCCCCAGAACAGAGTGGCTGCAGTCGCTCAAAAAAATTAATTTTGTTTCTCTAATGTCCCAAAGTTATGTAATTCTACTCTCCAGTCCTACTGGGATTTGAGTGAAGCACTGCAGAATAAATAAGAAAGGACAAGGATACGAGGTTAGAAAATTAATGTGATTGTTTACTCTCTGTCGAAGTCTGTAGCATCCTAATTAGCTGCTTTGTAGGATTACATTCTGCTCTTCATTTTGTGCTCTATCTTGCAGAAACTATTCGCTCTTGCGCTTTTGTTCTGAAACCACCCTTTTGCAGCGTATTTGCAGTGGGAGAGAATCACTTAACCGCTAATACAGGCCTGGAGGAATGATTACAGCAAACAATAACTCTTCCAATGTGCATATGTGAATATAGTTTGAACACAGACATATTACAGTGAGATAAATCCAAACCAATCCCTCAGTTCACATCAAAAAGATGCTCATTTGACTTCTATTGCTGACTTGGTGTACGAGCATCAGTCTGCAGTCTTACATACAGGGCTCTTGGGGCTGTGTTTAGCCCAAAGAGTGCATATCATATCTGCCCTAAACACAGCACACTGCAAATAGTGTCACACACACACACGCGCACAGACACACATAAAAAAACTACCAAGCAGAGATCTCCTGAAAAACCTAAAAAGAGAGGACAAAACTCTGGCCAGACACTTTTATAACACTGAGAAAACAAATTGCTTGACTCTGGGAGCTGTGAACTTTACTTTACACCAGCTGGGAAAAAAAGACAAGGATTTACAGTGTGTTTCAGTTAAAACAAAGCATAGGATCAGGACTTTGAGACAGTAGTTACATTGTATTACCACTAAGATGCAATACAAGGGCAAATCTGCACAGAGATTTCTATCTAATGCAACAACAAATGGAGTGTAGGCAACACAAACAACAGATCTGTTCCACATAAAGCCCAGCTTAAACCCAGAGGTTGACGGAAACATTGATATTCATACCTGCGATCATATAAAGGATTGTGTATATGTGTACTGAATGAGCAATTCTTATTTGCTGCAACGCTCTGATTCGTGCAGTCTCTCCGTCTTAAAAAGCATTCATGCCTGATATTGCTCCTCAACAACCTCTCAGTCTACTCTACGCTTCAAATTCCTCCTCTTGTCTCGTAACTCCTCAACCTCTTCTGCTTTCTTTTCCCTCCTCTCTTCTTTTCACATCATCCTTTCCCCTTCTTGCCCATTTGCCCATGTCTCTTCATTTCCTTATCTATTTCCCCTTTTATTCCCCATCTTTTTCCCCTTTCTCCCACTTTTGTCTCATCTCTCTTTTCCAGCTATGGGTTTGTGAAGACTGATAGCACGTTTGTACAGAATATTGAAGGTTAATATCCAGTTCTATGTGCTGGCATAACATGACAAGTATTCGTCTTTTCCAACAGTTTTTTTTCTGGCATGGTGAAGAGCCTCTGTATTTAACTTGCTTGTTTTCTTACTGAGAATCAGATGAGAAGATTGATGTCAGTTTAATGTTTGTGTGTTATATGGAGCTGAAGTCAGGATGTACGTGTTTAGCTTAGCTTGGCATAAAGACTGGAAAAAGGGGGGCAGATCTAGCGATAATGAAAGCAATGCCCCATTCTTTGCTTTAAGAAATAGCACCCACATGTAACTTTTAATTTTTTAATACTATTTAACTTTTGGCAGAGCCACCAATGCTAGCTGTTTCCTCCTGCCTCTAGTATTTATATTAAACTGGGCTCTATTGGTTTATTGGTCCAACTCTTCCGCTGCACTGTCCTTTCTAATCTGCTCTTCCCCTCTATCGCTTTTCATCTCTGAGCATCTTCCTGTTTTCCCCTTCCTGCCATCCTCTTTTCTGTTCTTTTCACCTCCTCACTCCGCTACATCCTTTTCCCTTCACAACTTGCTTGTTTCACCTTCCTTCTCCTCCTCTCCTTCTCTTATCTCCCCACTTGTCTCTCCTCTCATCTTCTTTACAGACCAGCAAAATGTAAATAACCCAGAATGCAGCCCTGTGCCATCAAAAGAACAGCAACCCAGAAGAGGCAAAACCCAAACTCCATCAAAACAACCCATAAATAAATTCACTGAAAAACTAAATAACAAATCTTTTTTTCTTTTTCCCTCTCTCTGTCTCTTTCAAAGTCTCAGTGACTTTGCTGATGTGGCACACATGCACGGATGACTGCCTTTGTTGGTGTGTCTGTGCATGCACGTGTGAAAATGCATGAATTTGCATAATTTAAAGATTTATTATGGTGCAAATAATGTGAGAGTGAAAGAACGTGCGTGAGACAGCCCCTCTCCTTCGCCTCCTCAGCTTCTCAGTGAGCTTAGTTATACATTATGCACAGTTCTGCATCTTTAAAATAATCTTCTTTGTGCCCGTTGCCCTGCAGAGTGTGTGAGGCTTGACTGAGCCTTGGTGATATCAGCTAGAAATGACTCCTTCTTTCTTCACCTAATTCAGTCTAAATTCCTAAATATGATTTTTATATTCTGAGATTTAATTCATGAAAGATACTTTAGAGCAGATGAACATTTGGTTGGTTTGTTCTCCATTGTGAATACAAATTTTTTTGGTCCACATCTTTAATGTTTTGATTTAATCTCACAGCTCTCATCCACCTCTCCTTGGAGCAGCAGCAGGCAGCTTTCATCAGGTAGAGAAAAAAATTACTTCAAATGATTGACAATGTCCCTCAAATACAAATACAGTAATGCAGGTTTTAGCCAGTAGGCCCAACACAAATTTAAAAGCAAACCAAAGTCATATGAACCCCAACATTTTCGCACATTCACTGGCTAAGCAGGTTTCACTGAGAAGAATTAGTCTGTTGCTTAATACATAAAAGTCAAATAGCACTGGATCTACTTGAGCTGTAAGTTTGGTCAAAGCATAGATGAGCATCGGACTACTAATACAAACATGCAGAGGAAGGAACAGAAGGAATGCCCCAAATCAATCATCTGTTTGTGTGCTGAAATGATTAGAAGCAGCTTCACCTCTTTGCTGTGGGAAATGTTAAAGCTTTGGAGGCAACAGTCGACTGGACTGTTGCATCTTCGACTATTCCCATTGTTGTCAAACGTTGGTAATCATGCAAATATAATCAGTGTTCCTCGAGATCTTTATCTTTTGCCGCATCCTTGTATCTCTACCTGTTAACTTCTCTGCCTGCTTTCTGCTCAAAACCCTCGAGTCTCATGAAGAGCTCCCTGAGAGTGGGTCGACTCTCTGTCACATTATCTGCCAATAGCAAATCTTTGCATGATGATTAAGTGCTGGTCAAAGATGCTTGATGAGAAAAGACACACACACACACACGCACACACACACACACACACAGGCACAAAACAAATATGTCGCTCAGTGTTCGGCTTCATGTGGCTTCAGAGGAACAGTGTGCAGCTGGTGCAAAAAATATCTGAAAGAAACATCCACTCCAGCTGTGACCTTGTAGGGTTGTGTGTTCATGTGTGGATGTTTATGTGTATGTTGTAATGTGCTGCATTGTAACTAATCAACTAGTTCCTCTTCATTCTTGTAGACAGCAGAGATTTGTGTCCTTCACAAAAACAAAACTTCGGCTGGAGCACTAATGTGCGCACACATTCACACACACTCCAACAACACATCGGTACAGTCATTAGTTTTCACTGCTCTGACAGTGGTAGGCAGTAACATAGCGTGACAGTGTAGTGTGAATATTATGTAACGGACAGGACACTGAGGACACAGTGGAGTTGCAGGATAGAATTTGTCAGTGTCCCCTGTGTGATGTATATAATCCAGAACTGACGCCTCTCCACCGAAACACAGCAGGTGGGTGGCTGCTGTAAAATTCCCCACGGTGGGGGTCCTTTAAGCACTTTTATAGGGAGTCAAGTGAAAATGACTGGGAGCTGTGAAGGAGACAGTAAAATGGAGACAGAAGGACACCACTGTTTCTCAAAGACTGGGACGGTATCGCAAAGTTGTACCATGATATGAGTAAAGCAACAGCCTCTGACTGTAATATATTTGTGAAACAAAAAAAAATACAATTTCAATTGTTGTCCCTGGTGTTTACACAGTCCAGAAACCTTTATTACGATGGACACCGGCATTCGATGTATCGCAGTATGACACATTAGAAAGTAGGAAAACTGGATGATATGAAGAAAAACTGATGAAATCTGTTGTGTCGAAGAATATCGTTCAGTTGTGAACATTACTCAGTCTATCCTCGTTAATACATATAGGGTGGACAAAATAATTGAAACTCCTGTCAGCACCTCTCTAAGACAGTTTAAACAAAAGGATTTATAGCATGACTGTTGCTTTACACTGCAACAACTTGAGCTAGATGTACTGATTAAACTTGCAACTGACTGTATCTCTCTATATGGTACTTTTTTTAGTTCTAGATTCAAATTATCTACACAATACACAAGAGATTTACAGGGAACAGTGCAGCATGTAAGCTAGTGTTACTTCTGTCTCTTCACATTCGCAACATAGGATGCCTTTTATTATGAAGCAGTCACAGAGAACGCTGTGTATTTGTCAGGGCTGAAATCTTGAGAGTTAAATTTTTAAATAAGGCAGATTTATTCGGTTTGAACTGTTACTGTTGGTTATTAGTGGAATAAAATTTTCCATATAAATGCAGCTACAGTTGGACTCCCCGAGTGAATCCATTAAATTGTATAAGTCTGCTTAACCAACAGAGGCACCTTGTCCATTTAAAAAGCTCCTCATTTTGTGAAGCAGAGTGGACTGTCCAGCACTTCTCTCGCCTTAGAAAAATATCTGCCTGCTAATATGATCTACCGTGAAAAGTTTCATTTGCAGCCTAAGGCAGAGGAGGAGGAGGAGGACTGTGCATGTGTGTGTGTATGTGTGTGCATTTGAGGACATTATCACAGAAGTCTGGACAGTGGTCTCAACACACACACACACACACACACACACACACACACACACACACACACACACACACACACACACACACACACACACACACTGACAGACCGTGGACCTATTTGATTGGATTAATCATGAATTTCTCCAGCTCTCCTCTCTTATTCCCACCAGTGGAGTTAATTGCATTAGCGCAATGGAGTGGAGGAGAATTGGGAGCTAAGTCCGATGTCCTGCCTCAGTTCCCTCCTCCTTCAGAAATGAGATGGGAGAGGAGGAGGAGGCCGAGGAGGAGGAGGCCAAGTAGGTGGTGGCGGTGGTGATTGTGGTGGTGGGTTGGAAGATGCACAGCACAGAGAGAGAGGAAGTAATAGAAAAATGAGGTGTGTGGGTGTGAATAGGAGGAAGGATTTTTCTCTCAGTGGGAACACATCTGGTATATATGGAGGGATCGAAAGACCGAGAGAGAGAGCGAAAGAGAGAGCGAAAGAGAGAGCGAGAGAGCGAAAAACCTTCAGCCTTCAGCTTGTTGTCCTTTTCATACATAAACTAAAAAAATTGTACACTTTTTAAAATGGGGCTGCTTAATGAGAATGTAGCCAATCAAAATGTTTGAACCAAAAAAATATTAGTATGTGTGGGATGTGAATAGGGGTGTATAAACTATGACCTCCGAATCAGCCAATAAAAATAAAATAAAAATAAAGTAAATGTTTTAAAAAATTGTACCATCAGAAAAAACCTAAGACCTAATCTTATTTTCTCTTGCAAGAATAAAGGTTAATGCTTCCATTTTATGGTTCTAGTAATTCCAGCAAATTTCCTGGAAATTTTCCTCATGATTTCAAAAAAAAAATTGCTGGTATTCAGCTGTAAATTACAAGGATATTTCCAAGAAAAATCTACGCAATTTAGAACTAATTGTAAGGGAAATGGAGGATGTGTTAGGTGCTACAGCTACTCTGTACTAGCAAAATAGCTCAAATCGCCCCCCCCCCCCCCTCCCCGGAATAATGAAGGTCATCTTATTATATTCATGTTTTAAAAAAAAAAAAAAAAAAACTAGGAAATTAATCATATAAAATTACTAGAAAGAAAGGTTTATGTCTGAATACAAAGGTAGGCTTGTTTTTCTGCTAATAAAAAGGGGGCAGAGCTGAGTTTTGGTCAGTTTGTGCTCCAGCGCTTCATTGCATGTAGATTTCCTGTACCAGCAGCTGCTGACTGTGCCTGTTCTGTCGGACCATACCTTCCACTCAATGCTTCATTTCTCTCCCTCCTCCTTTACCCTCCGCTCCTTTCTTCTCCTCCTTCCACAACTCCACTCCCTACTCTTGCTTCACATTTTTTTGTGCATGTTCCCATTTTTTTTTTAGCATTCACTAACCCTGTATTCAATAGTTCTCCAATATGGGTGGGTGGGGGATATGGGACGTATCCAGTTTTAAAACTTCACTTCACTTGGAGGGTCACATACTGTAACAGTACACATCTCGGATCACTGGTTTGATTACATGCAGTTGCAATACAAATTTAAGGATCTCACAGAGGCTTAAATCTGTTCTTATTTCTTAGTAACACATGTACAGTGTTCTCAGAAACTAATTTTTAAATATACGAAATTGGCATCACATATACGTAAATACATAAGAGCTGTTTGTGTCATGTAGGAAAATATATAATTGTTAATCCACTCAACATCTGGCATATGCCACTGCCACTGATTTAGGGGCTGACATTTGTCCTACAAAAGTCATTGAGACTCCACAGCTCCACACCTTGCCTTCATGAAACAGGCTGGTTGGGGTTCATTAACAAAACAGTAGCATTATTCACAGTCCACTACATTATTTAGCAGGCAGCATTGCAGACTCCATCACTCGCTTGACATGCCATTTCTAAAGACGATATCCAACATTACACAAACCTGATTTTGACCCAGAATTTATACAGAATATCAGTGTGAGGAGGTTTTTGATATGACAACCAGTGCTAATTAAGAAATCAGTTTATAGCTGTCATATTGGCATGGTGCACAGCTCTAAATACTAACATACCCCTGAGCTTCAGCTGCTGTTGTGTTGGAGAAGAACCGAGGCCACGAATCAGAGCTGTAGCAAATTGAAAAATGCTTCGTCGTTGAATTTGTGAACAAAGTATGGCACCACAGGTCATGAATTCCCAAACTGATTCCCAAATTGACCTGGATTCCAGAAGTAAATTGATTTAAGCTGCAGATTGTATTGTCAGTTTTCTCAGCAGTGTAATTTCTTGCTTCAGCCCACCGTTAACGGTGCACTTAACAGAATTATAGACTCTGTAATTGGATCTTTATTGCTGAAATTCACGTTGGGAGCCATACTTAACTTCTTGCCTCACATTTTTCGGCTTGTACCTTTGACTTTTTATCAAAGAACCCATTGGATTCCAGCTGGGGGACCTTTGTTGCAACCCATTCCTGTTTCTCAGCCGGAAGAGTGCATGCATACATACGAACATACAGACAACAAAACAAAAATGTCTTGAGTTGTTGTTGAGTAGTTGAGTTGTTGAAAAAAACAGTCGTGACCTTGAGGGACCTGCTGGGTTGATAAACTGGAACCATGTCAGAAATATATTCTGGGGCCAGATGTTTAAGTGCTTTATAGACCAGGAGCAAACTCTTAAAATCAATTCTACAATCACCAGATAACCAGAGGAGATGCTTTTTTGGCTTCAAGTGTTTCTGAACCTAAATGGGATAGAGAGCAGTGAATTTCCACGTTCTGCACATTTGCGCTGCTGTTTGTGTTCGCTGCTGCTGCTTCCCTCCATCACCTCGTCTTCACCTCACATTGATTCTACTCCGATGTGAAGTAGGTGCTCTCTACTGTGTTAGCCTGACTTCTTTTCTGTTACTGTCATATTGAAAGTTTCATATCATGAAGAAAACATGCCTGCTTGCTCTGTTTGCCCCGGGGGACTTGTTTGTTCTCTATGCCAAACTTTGTGGGTGCTTGCTTGTATTTGTCCAGGGAGCACGTTCGAAAAAAATTTAACAACAGATATGACTAAATTACCACTTAATTCAATTAAATGACTGAATCAGAGCAGCATGAGTGACTGAACTGGAATTCCCTGGTGTGGCAGACCTTGCCCCTTTGTTATTTCAAGCAGATTAAATCAATTGCAAATTCTTTTGATTCAAAGAAAGAAAGAATACTACTGATAGAACTTCAGTATATTTCTGCTGTGTTTTTCAGTCCTGCATGTGAAAGAACAGATGCACTCCTACCAATCCTGTTAATAAAACCAGTGTAATGGCTTTACGTTTTACTCATGCTAAACCTGTGTAAACACATTCCAGATCATATTTTTAAATTCTGTTTTTCGTATGGAACTACAATGATTGTGTATTGGTCTCTGAGCGCTGCTATAACGCAGGTGACTCACTCTCAGAAAACCAAACCAACCCAAAGGCTTATGCATAAATTAGTTTTCAAAAAAAAAAAAAAAAAAAAAGACCTGATGCAAAGGGGACCTGAGCACAGTCACACCTGGTCCAAATATACCCAAGGATAATTACACCTGATACAAAAGCGGTTGACCGGAACAGACCCTAACACAATCTAACACCAACACCGGCAGCACCAACACCTCCTGCATCAAAAATAAAAAAATAGGGATATATAGAAAAAAAGAACATTTTCAAACCAATTTGATATCTGCGGATTAAATCTTTAAAAACTGACAATTTATAGCATCCTCTTTTTACATAGGCTACTGACTTCCTAAAATAATCCTACAGACATTATGATATCCCTTGTGATCTGAGCTGATAGCGAGCATGTGCTGATCCATTTAGATCCATTCAGATTTTAGACATTTTGACACCCAGATCTGAGGGTTCAAGCACTAGTGATAAAATGCAAGAGAGAAAAAAATAGGTCAAAAGTTGAGATTTAAAGCACTTGACGTATTTGCTGACCTGACCTGAGGGTGGAGACTTCAAAAAACCCAAAGTGTGGTTGAACTTATCAAAGGCCCAAAAGGCCACTGTCAAGGCTTCACAGAAACACGTGCAGTCCTTGTGCTGCTGTGGCTGCATGTGTACATGATGCTGGCTCAGGCTCAGGCTCTGCTGAAAGCCACTGCTGGGAGGGAGGAAGGGGAAAGGGCAAGCAAAGAAGTGAGTGTGTGTGTTGAAGGCTTGCCTGCCAGGGAAGCCCTGGGGAGAGGTACAGTCTTTACCCGAAGCTACAATTGCATGTTCAGAGAGGGTGAGAGGATGGTGAGGAAGAAAACCCTTCCTCTCTCTTCTTCTCTCTCTGTAATATCCACTAACTCTGTAGACAGGGTGGGAGGTGGGCAAGTGGCATTGGTAGCTGTGTAAGTGGCATGTGTCCTACAGGCTCTGGCTGCACTGAGCAGCAGGAACAGCTAGTTCCCCCAGGCTGGCATAAAGCTAGCAGGACCCATTTCAGGCAGTGGCCACGCCATGGTCTGTGGCATCAAAACCAGAATAAACTAGAGTGCCTTGCAGTTGTATGCCTCCAGCAACCACTCACGTTGCAGTTTAAAGCCATGTTTGTCCAGACTCATATAATATATGCAGTAAAAAAATTTGAAGGAATTTACAGATATACAAAAAAAAATAGCCAAGCCTTTGTTTTGTGAGGTCACAGTAACACTGACCTTCCACCTTTGACTACCAAACTTTAATCAGTACATTGTTGAGTCCAAGTGAATGTTTGTACCAAATTTGAAGAAATTCCCTCAGGGTGTTCCTGAGATACCATGTTCATGAGGATGGGACAGACGGACAACCCGAAAACATAATGCCTCCGGCCATGGCTGTCACCAGCGTGGAGGCATAAAAAGGAAACTGCTGGAGGGAAGGAAGAGAGGGAGACAGGCAAAGAGGCACAGAGAGTTGGAAGGTTAGAGAGGCGTGAAGAGGGGTGCTGAAGTAGAGTGTGAAACAGCAATTTTTGTCATTTAGTTGATGCCCCCTTTTTCCAGAGCTGCTATCAAAAAATGAGCAGATGGAGGTTCAGTGTCACATTCAAGGACACTTCGACTGGACACCAGGCTGACGGGCACATTGGCTGCTTGCAGGGTTCACACCCCTGAACCCTGCAACCTTTTAACAACAGAGGAAAAACAAGGGGCAGATTTCATGAGCGCCAAACACTCACTTCTATACCGCTGCTCTTTTACCTCTCCATCCCTCTACCCTTCTCTTCTGGTTTACTGGGTCCTGAGAGACAGAGACAGCTTGCCTGTTAGTTCACTCAGCTACACAGGACTCCATTCTCCCTTCTGCAAAAAGCCTGATGGGACTGTTATATCATAGTTCTGCAAGTATTTGGTCAAAATCCAAAGTACTGGACCCGATAATGGATCTGTACGGGAACTGAAGATATAATCGAAGTCATTACAATTCATCCTGAGGGGGACATGAATGTCTGTATCAAATTTTATGGCAATCCATCCAACGGTCATTAAGGCATTCCACTCTTAACCACAGATTCAAATCTCATGGTGCTAGAGGAAAAAATCAGGGGATCACAAGTCATTAGGATTCATCCTCTGGGTACCATGAATGTCTGTAGTAAAATTTCATGGCAATCCATTCAATAGTTGTTTAAATATAACAGCCTGGACTGACAGACAGAAATTTAAATCTCAAGATTTTACATGAGAAAACTAAGTAGGAGACTTTTTTGAGTGCTTTCATAACCTCAGCTACAATCACACACAACCCTGTCCACACAGTGTCTTCTTCCAACAGCTTGTCCCAGTATGTTTTCAAGGGCAGTTGTTTGTTTCTGCCAATTTTTTCCCCTTGAAGTTACTACAAGATTGACTTTGGAACCCTGTATAAGTCAGTGTATCTCAAGATATGTCTTTGATTGCACCACTGGAGCTGTATAAAAACAAATGAAGAAATAAGATAAAGAGCACACCATATAGAGCGTGACACTGAGATATTATACCTGTCAATATATTTCTGACAAATCCCTGTGCAATACTGTATAAGCTCTGTATAGGAATCACTTTTCTCTTCTTGTTATAAAAATGTCACTGCCAACAGAAACTTAATTTCTGCCGCCAGCAATTTTTGACCTCAAGTGAGCAAATGTGAGCAAACAACCTCCACCTGACAAAGAGCAACGTATAACATCCCATTGGGTATGTTTACAGCCACCTGATGAATGTATGTCCAATATTTATGGGACTTTTAGCTCCAGATTGGTCTCCACCGAGTCTTGGAAAAAAAATCTCCAGATATTTGTTTATTTCAGCTCTCAGGGGTTTCATGCAGGGCAGGTACTGTACACGTGGCTCACCTGAGCTTGTGGGCAGCCGTCTACAGTTCCATGGAGAAGGGTTGATCATAGCTGTATGGGTCATTCATATGTTTGGGCTGGGAAACATTGTACCAAAAGTTTTAATGTTAATCATCTTAAGGCTAAGTGCTACCACTCAATCCTTTCAAATGTTACCAAATTATTGGATGTGATTCCAATATAATGCAGATTGAAACTTTTATGTTCAAACACTCTCTGCCTGTGGGCTTTAAAAGTTTCTAGCTAGAGACAGACAGCAGTTATAATGTAGTCTGCTTGGATTCACAACCTCAACTGAGTCCAGATACATGCTGGAAAAAAAAGTGTCAAAATATCCAAAGAAACTTCTCAAACAACTCCTGCAGCGTAACCCTCTTCTCCACTGTCCATTTGTATTTGCAATATGTTGAACATTCTCCAGCACAGTCAGCTGTTCACCTTTGTTGCACCAAAGTATCTTTGATTAATGATTTTCTGCCCCTTCCCAGCATGACACAACATAAGTGTTATGCCATGGTGTGTGATCTTGCATTCAAACTTGAGACTTGAGACCTATTCTTTAGCCTATAATTGTTTAGATTTTATAAAAAGTATACCAAAACAACTATTAGCAGTTTGCAGAATACTCATGGATGTACAGACAACTATTACTGGATCACTTTGATACTTTGATATAAAAATATGATGATACTCAAGCAAGTTTTTCAGCTATAAGGAACATCTGTTTAGCGTGTAAATGATGCTGAATCGAAGAAAAAATGTGTATTACAGTTTGAAGACCTCTGGTACTCAGTGAGGAGCTGACAGAACATGAGGGAGAGAGAGTAATGGGGGATGACATCCAACAGAGGTCCCTGGATGGACTCAATCTAGGGACATACTATGTGGTGATTATGTGGATGGCGTCTTAAACCTCTACGCCACTGGGATATGATATCATTAAAGCGACTGACCCCAGACAATCTTGGAAAATGAAGGTAATTGAATTAGCCATTATCCTGTAACTGAACTGCCACTTGTGGCCACTGTTCTGCAAAAGTTACATTATATAGTCTCACTATAATTACATAAGATGGCAAAGGATGGAAACACCACAAAAAAACTTGCTCTCTTCTTCATGTCTCATGCCAGATGTCATTTTGTGTACAGTTTATACCTTATCCAAAGAAATATAGAAAAACCAAATCAGTGTTTACATGGTTAAAGTGTCTCCTCTGAGATCTACAATTTCTATCTGAGGATGAAATTTGAAAATTGAGGTAAATTTGAATAGCAGAACTCTGAACTTCCTTTTTTTTTTGACTGGGATTTTAATGATGTTCCTGCATGTCACTTCACATTTCATAGCAGCTGAAGCTGCTCAGTTGGAGAGCAGAAAATATCTTGAGGGAAATCTACAGCATCTAATGACCTAGTGCAGCCATCATCCAATAAAAAGTTAGAGGTTTATCTTTATCTGTCATCCTTAGGCACATAATTGCACGCGCACACTCATGCACGCACAACATGGCTATTCAGTGAACCACACATAGATCTCTTTTATTATATCTTCCCAGATGTTGACAAACTTCTGTAATCTCCTGAATACTGTGTTGACAGACACAGTCCATTCTCAAAAACACCAATTTTCAAATGTTATTTTTATATTCTATAGTTTCACTTTTTCTTATAATGCTATAACACTGAGAGGAGAAAGATAAGCTTCACAGTGTGAGAGTGACAGCAGGACACCGACAGAGAGAAAGAAAAACAGATAGTGAAGAATAGAGATATAATAAAGTTGTAGGTCGCATTTTGTCTGTGGAGAACTGCCCTGCTGTGTGAGAGTGTGTAGCTGTGCGTGCGTGTGTTTATAATTAGTGCACTCAAGCCTCAATCTCTGAATACAAATGCATCTGTTCATGTGACTGAAATACATTTTCTTTTGAAGCTAATCTGACATGACAACTGACAATTTCTTCAATTGTGAAAATCTTTACGCAACCTTAAATGTTTATTTCAGTTTATTACAGGGATACGAAGCTGACATTTCCTCTTTGTTGATGTGAGCGGTGGAGCTAATAGGTGTAACTGAGCAGGGAATACACAGAAAACTCCATTAAAAGTTTCATTAAGGTATTTACATGCAATCAAAGTAAACCCTTATGTACTGTGTTCCTGTAGTACAGATGCATGAGTGTGTGTTGTGTGCAGTCATCATTTGTTTAATACTCAGATCATCAGTTCACAAGAAAATTAAACAATATTCAGTCCAAACAACTCTCCTAGTAGATGATGAATTGACCTAATGGCCCTGTAAGTGGTCCAACACATCTAAACAGTCTTAAGTCATCTTTCTGTCAAACGGATGAGTCTGCTCCCAGGTTTGATTTCAGCACACTTCCACAGTAAAATCATTAGTGAACTTGAGCAAGTCATTTAAAGCTGACTGAAGAGCTTCAAAAGGTTAATTTATTTGCTAGTTATTCTCCTTCTCTGAACAATTATAATAAATCACCCACTCCATGAAGAACTTCAGTGTCACTTTCAGTTCAGAGACTTGATTTCACTGCTATAGCCTCCAGTAGAGGGTGAAATAATGTGCATATTTGTATGAATGTGTGTGACTGTGTGTATGTGTGGATGTGCTGCAGCTGGTGGCCTGACAAGGACTTAATTCCAAACAGACTACCGAACATAACCCTGACAGATGGTATGTTCTGTGTGCTGTATTGGTTGTAAACTGCTCCTCTTGACAAGTAATTTAGTTTTAGTTTTTTTATTCAAACTTTATTGCCTTTATAAAAAATTTAAAAAGCTCATGGAATTTGTTTCCACACTTACCTGTTGTAGATGTCGTCATCCTCCCCTCCCCAGCCCCAGTACTCATTGGGGAAGCCATTGATCTTCAGAAACTGTTTTTTACTGAGGCCTGAAACTCCTCCAAAGTATCCTGCATAGGGCAGCCTGCAGGGGAGGGGAAAGGACGAGATGGGATAGTTGCGGGAGGGAAAGAAGGTGAGAGGGAAGAGATGTTATAAGGGAGCAGTTGAAGACAGGCGAGAAGAAGAAATTACATTTCAAAGGAACTACATGCAGCATTTCCTATGAGTATATTATTACAAAAGAAATTATAATTGCAAAAACAAACAACAGGTTTCATTTGCAGCCTCAACTATTTGCTACAAACTACAAATATTCTACAAACGTTTTGCTGTGTTGTTTTTTTTAACACATAGGGATATTTGCTTTTTGGTTTAAAAAAAGTACTGCAAAATACTAGATTGAGCAAATTTACCATACATTTAAAAGCTTTTTAAAACCTGTGTTGTTTAGTCTAGCTCATTTGGACATCGGTTCCCTGTTGGTACCATTTCCTTAGGCAGATCTGAACACAGCTATCGTACTCGGGTATGAACGAAAACAACCGCACTGACACCCCTTAGGGGAAGTGGTGGTCTTGGTTCAGTCACAAATGAAATTTGCAGCAGTTCGTCTGTGGTGGGAAAGTGATCTGACCTCCATCTCACCCAATGACAAGATGTACATAGCAAGTTGGAGCTAAAAGGCTCCCATAGCTGGGTGCACTTTGCATACTGGGATACTGATGAACAAAATTAATGGATTCTAGCTGTTTAGGTGGGAGAATGAATCAAGGTCTGACCTGGACGAGCAACTCATCCAATAATTTAACTATAGGTTTGAAAATGACCTATCATACATCCAGTACAACAACAAAGGAAGCTGGGATTGCTTGTACATATTGATGTGTCCAGTCCTTGTTAATCTGAGGTTATTAAGATTCCTGGACAGCAGCATCACATGATGTGACACATTAACAGGAGTTTTGGTTTTCATATGCAGCTTGAAGAGATGGATCGCTATTTGCATTTGAATAACCTCTTGAAATCTTTTTTCGACAATCAGATCTTTTCCCAATATGCCTTGTCTCTGATGTGTTTTTAAGAGGATAATTTATGGGTGCCTTTTCACAGTAAGTGGATAAACTATATCCATACATAATCCCCTGAAAACACATGAAATGACCGGGTATAAATAGGGGCTATAGTATTTATGCAAAATACCTCTTATGGTTGTACAGTAATGCAGCAACATGCTCCATCCATGTTCTGCTTTACCAGTATGGAGATAAATAAGTCACAAAAATGGTGACAAACACATGTTACATGAACCACAAATAAATATAAGTACCCCAACAGGAATCCTACTGTACGATCCCTTGATGGAAGAGTTGAAAAAACATTAGAGTAACGATTAGAGGGAATGAAAGAGGAAAAGAGAGGACAAGAGAAGATTAGAACAGAGGAAACAAAGAGAAGTGTGTGTCTGTGTGTGTGTGTCTAGACACTGGACAAAATAAGGCAGACAAAGGGTTTTTTTTTTTTCACAAAACTTGTGAGACTAGTGGAGTGGGACGGACGTCAGCTGGGAGTGTCATGACAGCCGCCTGGAGACTCACCAGAGGGTGATGCGTATGTGCATGTCGGTGCGTGCATGTGTGGATATTCTGTACAGTATGAGTTGTCAAATGTGTGACAGCTCCCTGTTGAAAGATGACAAGCAGAAATTAATGAGACCGTATGTTTCTGCACAAGTTCTCCCAGCAACAATGTGGTGAAGAACGTATGTGTGTGTGTGTGTGTGCGTGTGCGTGTGTGTGTGTGCATGTGACAGAGATAGAGAAAGAGAGAGAGAGAGATCGAGTGCTTAAAAAGGACACATGCTAGGGGAGAAGGAGGAGGAGAAGAACAAGAAGAGTGAGAGGGAGACGGGAAATTTGATCAACTTTGAGGAGTGAGTTTAAATTTTTTATTAAGTCTTGCTACGAAGAAGATAAACAACTCTTATATAATATCTCCAACAGTTGTGGCTCCATAAACTTCATACTGGTCTGATTATTTCCTGGGAAATGTGTGTGATTTAACTCTCAAACACTACTCTGATACAATGTAGGCCTGACAGAAATTTGACAATGGTGTGATGAGTTTCGGAAGAATACCTATAAAAGCTGATTTATTCTGTAAAATGGTTCCCTTTAAATGTTTTTTTTTTTTAATTTTGTTTGCACATCATTTTTTAGGTGAATTTCTGACCATTAAATTGTGTTTAATAGTCAAGTTTTTGTTTTTCAAACTTTAACATTGATTGTCCCTTACCTAGTCATGAATATTTGATTCTACAAAGAAATACTCGAGGTGTGAAAGATTTCACACTTTAACCTGTGAAGCTTCACTGTGAAGAAACTTTTTTTTCTTACATTAACATCTGCCCTTTAACTCCATCAAACAAGCTGAACACATTTACTGCATCAACTTGTGGTCTTCTTCTCTTCTTTAAATGGTGAATAGTTATATTTTGCATATCTTATTTATTTCAAATTGACAGTCCATGTTGATGCATGTAAATCACTGAATAGTTTGGTAACAGTGCAAGGTTTAGGTCATGACCTAGCATAAATGTGCTCTCCGTCAGAGACTAAAATGGGCTGCACACATTCATACCCAGGCAACAAGTACTTAAACAGCAACACCATCATTATGTGCAGTATAATGGAAGCATAATTTAACACATTGCATGAGGGGCTATCTTTTGTGGAATATGTGTGAAAGAGCTGTGTTGTGAAATAGACTTCAAGGTGACCCTTTCTGCTCAGAGAGCTGTTAGGTGTTGTGAGGTGCTAAGGTAATGGAGTAGCACTTAATGTGACCTGACTTTCACTGCCAACGTTTTCACCATTTATCAAAACACTTCATGCTTTTACATTTGGAAGCAGCTGTGGCTTCCTGGAATGACAGAGCCAAAATACAAAACATTTACTCCGTAGAGACAGATGCATGATGTCTCAACCAAATATTATATTAGGTTTTTGTTTATTTGTTTTTAGCGTGGTTGCTGACTTTTTCCTTTTACTGTGGAAGCTTCCTAAAAGCTGGAAACTGGAAAGGCTGACAATAAAAAAAAAAGCTGGGTAAAAGTTTGGCAGGCTGACTCAGACCACTTTAACCTTGGGAACCAATTCTCTACAATGATCTGATTTTTACATAAGCAATTAACTACAATCAATTCTGTGACCTTCTACTCACTCTAACCATCAAGCTTTTACTTTTATCCCCTTTTCTCGATTTTCTGGGAGCAAAAAAAAAAAGTCTGGTGAAATTTTTTTAAATCCTAACTGATTCATTGCAAATAAGAACAACAAGCCTGCTTACCACCTGGTATCGTATTTGTTGCCAGATAGCATTAGCTTATTGAACACTATATCAGGGAGTTGTTGTGGCCCCTGTGGGTTTTCGGCAGGATAACTCTTGTGGACTGACAGCTCCTGGATGGGCAGGTCACATTCACTGGCCATGTTTAGGCCATTAATCAATGCTTCCAGTGCTTTTAGGTAATTGAGGGCAGGTGTGGTGTCATTATGCAAAAGACAGAACTAAAACAGGACCCAACCATTCAGAGTCAGCTGCGGGGAAACAGTAAACTAAGAGGCTCTCCTGATAACAGGCTGGACATTTGACCAAAGGCCATTATATCCTGTAGATGCCGGCTAATACTTAGTTTTGTAATGCACATCTACTGTGCCCATAAAAAACATTCTACACAAGTTTTGTTTCACAGCATTGAATTAAAGTAGATTCAGTGACGTTACTAATTCATTGCTATATAAAATACATAAAAAATAAAAATAATGATACCTAAATAAAGGCCTGTATTCTTATAGGCACTGTATGTGTGTCTCTATCAACCTGTTTTACATACACATTACACCTCTCGTTATGTCCTCTTCTTCCACAGCGGTTTAAGAATTTGTGCCACCACCAGCAAATCCAGATGAACCCACTCCCAATATTCACATAACAGTGGTGGATGCAAACTTGTATTAAGAAGCATTTTCTTTTACAAATTTTCAGGAAATTGTACATTTGGAAGGAAACTTGGCTTGTTTTTCCCACTCAGATACCATCAAGATGGATTGTCCAACTCTGATCTGTCCTGACCAAGGCTTCTTCCATATGGAACTGAGATGATTGGTCAATTAATTATTTAGTAAATCATAACATTTTGATATTTGAGTAACCACAGAAGTGATTTGTAAAGCAGAAATATTCAACATTTTTTGGGTCCAGCATCTAAAATGTGGGGTTTTTCTGCTTTTCTCTGTTTTATATAATTATTAATTCAACACCTTTGGGCTTTGGACTGTGAGTCAAAAAAAAAAAAAAAAAACACCTTGGGCTCTGGGAACTTCCTTTTCACTTTTCACTATGTTTTGACGTTTATAGATTAAATTACTAATTGATTAATGGAAAAAAGATACAGCAGACAGATCAATAGACAGTGAAAATAAATGCTATTTACAGCATTTACTATTCAGGTTTTCTTGGCAGTTTTTCCTCCTGTGATCACAGTCTAAAGTTCACAATGCTGGGTAAGGCTTTATTAGAAGGTGAAGACTTTGGGGTCTGTAAACATGCCCTGCCACTCTGATTATTGATTAGTTAGACCTAGTTAAAAATGTATTTTGTTCCTCTTTAACTTGTATTTTTTTCTTTCTCTGTTAAGTCCTTTGAGACCTGCTTGTGGCAAAGAACTCGAAAAATAAGACTTAGTTAAATTAAAACTGCTCTGTCAATTGTCTGTCACACAGGCTCTCGGCCAATTTCTTACATTTTTTGTTAGACATTTTACAAAGTAAGCATAACAAACTGTGAAAGTGATCTAAAGTACTAATTTGAAGAGAGAGGCAGATACAGAGCCAACCTGAAAACTAGCCTTCAAAGTATAATTACCTCTTAAGGTGTCATCAGTGTGCATGTGTGTGTTTGTGGCTTCATTTATTTGGCCAACTGAGATCATCAATGCATCAAAATGAGTTCAAATAAAACTAGATTGGACACTTCTTCAAACATCATTACTCTACCTGAAGCCAAACTTGTCCATAGCAATGGCGAAGTGTCTTGGCTGGTCATAGCAGTGGTAGAGGTTGCGGTCGTCCATTGGGATCAGGTCCACGTCGCTGAAGATGAAGCAGTCGTACTCTGCGTCCTTCAGAGCCTCTGTGTAGCCAACGTTCAACAGCTTGGCACGGTTGAAAGTGTCCTCACCCAACTGCAAGAAAAAAGACAAGAAAGATCATTAATTCAGTTTACATTCAGATGAGGAGGGCAGATATAACAGCTTCATTAATGTTTGTCATCTTCTTGAGTGAAAAAATATTTAATAGCTTGGAACATGTCCTCAGCTGACAGACAAATCAGAATGTGTGATGCTAGTAGCATGTCCAATTAAATAGACTAAATGTTCTTGCTCTGTTTCTATACTGTACAGCATGTACAACATTCAATAGCTTGCCATGCTGTAAAGTTAAATGCATAACACAAGAGTGAAATAGGGAGGTGAAAGGGCACTAAATAAAAAACAGAGAATGGTAAGTGTCAAAATCTATGAAACATTCTGCTTTCATTATATTGTAACAGTAAAAATGCAATCAAAGAGGGTTAGAGTGTTGTATAAGTCAACCGCAATTATGAATCAGGACTTTTCACATGTTTATTAAAGAACAGCCGGGTGCTCAACTGCCACAGGCACTGTTACCATAAACAAAGAGAAAATGAGTCAGACCATGCTAAATAAGGTCACACTCAAATTAAAGCTGTTTATTCTGTATCAATTCAATGTGAACTGATGAGTTTACTGACCCCCAAAAAAGATCAGATTCACAAAAAAGTGAAACACATCTGCTTTGGACACTTATTCTGCTAAATGTAATTTATAAACTCCTTATAAACAGCATTTTCAGCACTGTCAGGTCAAGTACAAAGACCATATTTTGTATTTCCTCTTTTACTCAACTGCCAAATCATACTGAGTAAATGTTAGCTTTGTCAGTTGCTTCAGTTGCTACGCAGCAGTTACATCTGTCAGTGTTAATGCGTGTAAATATTTAGTAACAACTAATCCCTGTAAGAAATAGTTTGTGTGGTGCAACGTGCTTTTATTTAGTGATGTGTAAACTTCCACTTAGCAAACACTTAAATTACATCTAGGCTAAATTTTAATTTCTAAACAGCTGTTGTAACCAGGTCCAGTTTGAAAAAAAAATCTGAATTTTCCTTCCAGCCTAACGTGTAGTCACCAGCTTAATTAATGCTGTTCAGAGCATCACTGAACATCAGTATTTAGTGTCTGCAGTGCTGGTCTGTATTTATTTCTGCACGCAGTATGAACTGATGTATGTATTGGCCTCAGGAGGGGCTACTGCTGCAGTTAATTGTGTCTTTTTTTTCGGTCTCTGCATGGCCCAAGTTCAACACTTTGCCTGAAATAAATGTCTTCTTGCCAGGTATCACAGCGGCATAAAATAGTTGAGGTTAATATATTTGACAAATAGAAATTCAATAATGTACAGGGTACTGTGTATCTCTTTTTGTGGAGCCCTTGAGCAACAGCTTGGCTTGGTTAAAGTCCAAGTCCTTGTCAAGCCATAGAGAGGTCAGCAAGCAAGACGTGAAGCTACAGTGCAACCCGACACTCTTTGGCAGACACTTTTCTGTAGCACGTTGACAGTTCATTCTCCTTGAACATCTTCTGAATTTATTCTACTTCTCATGAGACGCACACTAAAGTAGGCCTGGAAGTGGAAAGAAAGAAAGTGATATGCTGTCCAGGGCGGAGATAAAAATTCAAACCCTTTGTACTGTCAGTACCTGGTACATGCATTAACAGACAGTCATCGAGACGATGTCTGCTCAGAAAATCCTTTAACTCACTTATGTTACAACTAGTTCATTTATTTTACTACAGCTCGCCTCAAGTCCCTTAGCAGGTACAAACAGGATCTTCAGCAGGAAAAGGACAGGAAACCACCGAAAACTCAACTAAGTTACAGCGAGAGCCAACACAACCAGGTATGAACCTTCACATTAGAGCAAAAATGATTCGTTGATTAATCCAGTAGTTGATAAGCAGAAAATTTGTCAGCAAGCATTTTGATAATGAGTTAATCACTTAAGACACTTAATGAGCAAAAATGTCAAACATTGACTTTTCCTAGTTCTAAAATGTGAAGGCAAACTGTGATTGATATTTGTCACCATCTTCTGAGATTTAATTGAATAAGTGTATTTGTGAGTTGCATCCTTTGTCACATGTAAACACAAGAATTGCGTCATTTAGAGGAAACAAAAACACAGTTAATTAATACTTGCGGCCAAAGACTGCTATGTTTTAATTCCGTTATTTCAGGATATTTGATGAAATATCCAGCAGGGGTTGAAATTCAGCCAATAAATAACAGAAGTATATATTATTATACAGCAGCTGATGAATATTTGCAGTAGATCAACATAACAGTCATTCCTTGTAATATGTGCAATTTACTGTTCCTGGTGTACAGTTACAGTAACACTTGGTTCTCTACAAAGAAACCTACCATGTTTACTCTGGATAATGAGCTCTTTGAGTTATCATGGCTATAATAGTTTCATGCAAATATGACTAGTGTAGCACTGTTAAGTCCTCATGCAAGGACTGCAAGATGTGGAGGGGCCCCACATGACAAGATTACATGTTTATGTTAATGGCACTGGGTCCCAGTGTGAAGCTTCATGTCTCACATCATAAAAAAGGACTCCACAGTTGGGAGAATACCTCAGTATCTACAGCATGTAGCAGAACAATGAACCAGAGTTACAAATTTGCCGCAGTCACATATTCTTAGGCCATTAGGGAAAACCACCCACTCTTGACAGCACAGAGAACCTCCAAGATGATTAATGCATTTGCTGCTTGTCCTTACTTCTGTTCAGGATACAATTTCTTTTTCCTTTTTTTAGGGGGGGTCTTTTATTGGAGGTACATTTGATTCCATACTGGTGCATTATCTGTTCGGACTGACCGTGAATCAAGTAGAATGTGTAATCCCTCTGGTAAACCCACTAAAACCTGAGATTTGAGAGTATAATCCCCTGTACAGGTAACAAAAAAATCTATTGTCACAAATCCACTGGGCCTCCAAATATCAGCTAAAGTGGTCGTCTGCCTGTTTTTAAACAACATTCGGTTCAGTAGGTTGGAACAACATCATGTGAGGTTAGGAGAGCAAATCACGACTGATGTCAGTGAAATAAATCTTCAAAAACAAGAGCATTTTATAACAAATATTACAACGTTGTGTACTGAGATTTAACATGGTTTGTAGCTGCTCTCTCCCCTGTTTTCCAAATTATTGCACCAGTAGTGAGTTAAAATTTGTCTTCAGAAGCTGCTAACTCAGTTTCAAAGTTTTAATGGGAAAAATGAAACGTTATAAGATCCATTCGTTATGTTTTGACTTCACTCTGTCAAATTTTTGCTTTGCTCCACATACTAATTAACTCCAAATGACAGCTACCAGTCATGATGACAATAGAAGTAAAGAAATATTTCAAAAACGAATATTTCAACAACTAAAACAACTAACGTTAACAAAAACGATTGAATACTCAATTTTCCAAATGCATAATCTCATCACCTAATAATAAAGTTACATTTACATATTATACTGTATCACCACATACAAAGCATAATGCAATACAACAGTTCAATCAGACACACTTAAGGTCTTCAGAGGTGTTCCTAATGTTTCCCCACCCCATTCACAAACAGGAGGGGTAAGACTATTCAAAACACATTTCAATCTACAGGAACACCTGCACACCTGCTTATCATGCAATTATCCAATCATCCAGTCATGCGGCAGGAGTGCAATGTGTAAAATCAGAATGTGGATAAAATGTGATCTCAGTGACTTTGACCGTGGCATGATTGTTGGTGCCAGACGGGCTGTTCTGAGTGTTTCTGAAACTGCTGATCTCCTGGGATTTTCATGCACAACTGTCTCTCGATTTTACTCAGAGTGGTGTGAAAAACAAAAACCACCCAGTGAGCGGCAGTTCTACAGATGGAAACACCTTGTTGATGAGAGAGGTCAGGAGAGAACAGCCAGACTGGCTGACAGAAAGGCTACAGTAACTCAGATGGCCAGTCTTGTCGGAACCTTGAGGTGGATGGGCTACAACAGCAAAAGATGACATTGGGTTCCACTCCTGTCAGCCAAGAGCAGTAATCGGAGACTGCAATGGGCAAAAAAGTAGCCTGGTCTGATGAATCTGGATCTCTGATGAGGCGCACAGATGGTAGGGTCAGAATTTGGCATCAATAGCATGAATACATGGATCCAACCTGCCTTATGTCAACAGTCCAGGCTGGTGGTGATGGTGTAATGGTGTGGGGAATGCTTTCTTGGCCCCTTAATGCCAGTCAATCATGGTTTTAATGCCACAGCCTATCTCAGTATTGTTGCTGACCATGTGCGTCCCTTTATGGCCACAGCTTACCATCTTCTAATGGCTACTTCCAGCATATTAATGCACCATGTTACAAAGCAAAATTCAAACTGATTTCATGAACATGACAATGAGTTCAGTGTACTTCAGCAGTCTCTTTTATTATGGCTCTCACATTATTTATTTAATTTGTAAGTGTGAAGTTTTCCTACCTTCCACTATAACTACCTCATTTTTTTGCAAAAAGTTTGCTCCCAAAAGTATTTTCCTGTGATGCAGTCTACAATCATTATGTACACAGATGCTTTTCTTTACAATAATTACATTTGTGTGTCTGTGCTTGAGACAGACTGAGAACCAAAGAGTGAGAGAGTGCAGGAGATAGAAAGAAAAGAGATTCTCTTCTGTGCTGCCAGCTTGCTGCAGATGAGATCATGTATCTTCACAAAAACCAAGTCCTCTTTTTGTGCTACGAACCCCATCAAGCATCACTGGGGTGATTGTTTATTATTTTAAGAAGACATCTGTGTGTGAACCTCACAGCATCTCGGCTTTATGGCACTCTACATCTTTCCTAATCATTTCCTGCCACAAACGAGTTCACATCACTTTCAAGACATGAAGGTAAACTGACACCCATTATCTTGGACAGGCCATTTACGTGGTGTAGATATACAGAGGCAATAGGGATTGATTAGATACAGTGGTTTTCAGGCTTTTAGGTGCTTGTGGGAGGGTGAACTCCCTAATTGTGATGCCACATTGATGTTTTAGTGAGTAATTTTCTTATTTAACTGAATATTGACATAGGTATGTTCATTTTGTGAGGTTCTGTATTTCAAATTTAAATATACAAACTGTCAAAAACGTTTTATCTAACAATAAGAACCAAAAGAAGAGGACAATGCATTCTTCCTCCAGTTCATTTCAAATCTATTGATCTGGGTTTTTTTTTTTCTCAATATTGGTTATGTTATTTTGTTGGCACAGTGTTTTCTGTGGACTCTTCATTTTCCCTTGCTGCCAGCTGCATTTTCCTTTTTTTTTTTCAACCACTTCAGGCTGATGTTTCCTGACCAAAAACCTGTCTCAGTTTTTTCTCACCCGGAATGCACTGGAACAAACTGCTCAGGCACAATTTGCCTACAGTGGCCCACAGGGGACAGTAAAACCGCTCAAGTGTAAATACTTGACAAATCAACAAATTACATGTTGACAGGGTGAAATGCAGAAAGAGTACTTCAGTTTTGCAGCAGGCAGTTTTTGTCTCCTCATTTGCAATTTCACAGGCCTCTTTTAGCTTTCAAGGACATTTCTGCTCCATTAATTTTTGATCGGGCTGCACTTAATGCAGTGTGCATATGCATGTGAGCATGCGGCCTCAGCCTTGTGTAAATGAGTGTATTGACAAGTGTGACAAGTATGTGTGTGCCACAAACATGGCCTTCTTCAGTCAGCCAAGACCTCTGCCTCTTCAAGCTCACAGGTATCAAGAGAAACTATCATCCAAAAAAAAAAAAAAAAAAAACTAAGATCCTGACAGACATTTAACCTGCACTGACACTATGTGTTTGAAAACATCCATCAGCTGTCATATAAGTGTGTAGTATGAGTTCTTCCTTTCTGAAACTTCCCTGCATTTGTCTCATAATTCACTTAAAAGCTGAACAGGTACCCATCACAATGACAGATTTTGGTCTCCGAGCTGCCTCTCCCTGCAGGGATTCTCTTTAAATTTAATGTAGGCCACGACTGATTTGATTCAGACAACAGTCTACAAAGTGCAGGCCTTCATTAGTTCATTGTGCTGTGACTGGCATTTACAAATAATAGTGCTGACATTTTTGTCCAAAGTGACTTATGATAAGTGCAATCATTAATTGGAAAATAAATTATATCAATATAAAAATGTTCAAAAACTTTAAGTGTGTCCCTCATCTACAACTGCAAACATCACTGACGTGTTGGTGTTACATTTCTTGCTCTAGACAAATGTAAGTCCAATATTTACTCTGTTTTAGCTCGGTTTTGGTCTCATCCAACTGTTTACTGAAATATCTGGCTTTTTCACTGCTAAATGCTCCACTATGGTCACCAGCTAACTTTGTATTTCTGTCAGTGTCCATATTTTTTTGCTAAAAAAAGGCTGACTACTTCAGCCACAAAAGGTTGCTATGAGAGCAGTGAACCAAAACAGTAAGGTTGCAGGCCATTAAGCCAAAACAATGAGCTGAAAGACACCGAAAGGGCTCCACAGAGCAGATAATTCTGTGTTTCATCATGTGCAAACCCTTGCCACTGCTGATATAAAAACGTGGATCAGAGCTGCTTTAAAAAAGATGTGCTGATACACAAGATAAAAGATTTTGCATCAGCACAGATGCTGAATACATCATGGATGGTTGATAACTCAGATACAGTTCCCAGCCGGGAAAGCTGACCTCTGACTGGAAAACCGCTGGGGTAAATGACTGGCTGCCTGGGAAAATATGGGTGGGGTAATTGAATGGAAAACACTCATCATCTGCCATCAAGGTGTCCAGTTGCTCTACTGCAGCAGCTCAGTGACTGACAGCAGGAAACTGTGGTTGTAATGCTCCCTGTTGTGGTTGTTGGCAGCTCCCTGTAATGTGTGCAACAGTGTGTGTGAGGGAGGGCACCATGGAAAGAAATGTGTGTTTAGTCAATCCTGACGGGAAAAATAGGCCACAAGGAAAAATGTGAAATGACACAAACAGTGATAAATATTCCAAGGATATGTAAAACTGCTGCTTAAAGTTTCTGTGTATCAAACCCTTTAGTGATGAGATCTGAACCAGCTGGAGATGGTTAATATCTCCAGATGAAACTGTGAAATTGATAATTAACAATCTCAGATAAAACTAGGAAAAAGACAAAAAAAAAACTGCCATCAGACTTTGACAGTTCTTCTGAAATATTCATACCATCAGTATTTCAGCAGTCTTGAAAGCTCAATGTGCTCTTGAAACTTTTTCAAACAGCCTTAGAAATCCCTGTGCAAACACCTGTCAGCTGTGATGGAAAGTGTCTACTTCCTGCATTTTCACAGCAAAGGAAAGATGTGCAAATTTTGGTGACATTGTTGGGAAAACCTGTTGCTCATTTATGCACATGGAAATAGAGGCACAGATCTGAAACATCACCTCCCAACGTTCTCACTGCTATTTCGAAGGAAGCTGGGGATTCCCATGGGAGAAGACAGACACAATCTAGAAAAAGTGACATTGTTGGTGAGCTTAAAACACAATATGGGTCATGTTTGTGCCATTCCATTTTTTAAAGGAAGGTACCATCAGAATTTAATGTTCTGTTAGAAAGAGTAAGGGTGTTCTGTGGGAGGTAACATTGATTTTCAAACCCGTGCACACTTAACCACTTTTATCTGGGTGGATGAAAGACACAAGGGAAATTTTTTACACTTTTATTCAGCATTCCATTGTACATGCCCCTCATTGACCTGCCCTTGTTGCCCACCCTTGGGGGAATCTCCACTGCCATCCAAAGTGCCATTTTGTTACTTTAAAAATTCAAGTAAAGTTTGTGAAGTTGAAGCTTCAAAAGACTTTTCAAGTCAGTAAAGATGATTGAATGATCGATTGAAGCAGTGCATCTTTACGCATCAGGATCTTTGTACCTTGCTGGATCACAAGTTATATACAGTATACGTAAGTAAACAACAATAACACTGGGGCAATGTAGTTTTCTTGAACAAAGAAACTTTGTTATTTTATTTATTTGTTTTAAATCCTTTGCAAACCCCTCTGTCTGTAACCCCTCTGGCCACTGGCATTTAGATATGGAGCTGTTAGTATGTGATGAGACAATGAGGAAGTAAAAGGATAACTCCTGCAGCTTAGTGCTTCTTTAAACTCTGCTATTTCACACCTGTTACTGTGACTGTTATTGGGTATAAACAAATATTTTTTCTTACCCTAAACTAGATTTGTAAAGAACTGTGACCAAGAAATGTACTTTTAACATTTTATTCTTGAATAAAAAATAAACTTCTCAGTACTCTGTGAGGACAAAATATGTATTGGTGGTACTGTTTTTAAATTCTCACAAACAAGCGTTACAAGCTTCATTCTAAATGTTGGATATAATAGTTTTTTGTTTTTTTTTTTTGAAGAGTGGGAAAGCAGAGCATACATCGCCTGAGTCATATACAAGACAGTCTGAGTTTAATCTGTTACCAGATATTCACAATTTTGTGCACAAGCCTGAAAATAATGTACCCAAAACAAAACGGTTTCAACCCTTTTGATTACAGTCGTGATGCTGGTCTTAATCAATCAAGCAATCAAGCAATCGCAAAACAAAACTCAAGTTTTGGGATTTTTTTTCTCCACAACAACATGTTTACTGAACAAAAGCCTGGGTATTTCATTTTGTTGATTGGAATCTTATAGTAAAAATGATTTGGCGTTTTTAGCACTTGGACGTGGGTCTTAGGTTCACATATGACCGAAAAGGTAAGGACTGACTTTTCCATTGTGTGTGTTGACCTGCTGCAAACTGAAAAACAGCTTTTGCAGTAATGTGGGAATCCTAAAATCATTTTCACAGATATAATCAGGAGATCTCGAGCTTTCAAACCATGTATAATTTGCCAAGGCCAAGGCATCCTATTGGTGGGACAGTGTATTTTACAAGGTTAAATATTATAACAGAATGAACTAAAATAAAATGTATAACTAAGAGAAACTTAATACAAAATTAACATTCTGTTCTGCATATCATCATAGCTTAGCAATTTAGTTATTGCCATAAAGCAGTTTGGCACAACAACTTAAATAGTTCAGTAATTGTTAAGAAAATTCAGCTGCCTCTTAGCATTGCTTACTGTATAGGCTACAATATCATCCTGTGTATTATCAGTGATATCTCACATGACTGCCTCTCACATTTGTTAAACATTTGTTAAAAAATACGACTTAGAACAACCATACAAACAAAGAAAAAGTTAAACAAAATGAAAATATTCTGGCTTGAGGGCTCAAATTCAAACCCTTTTCATCCAAACTCGATTCAACGCATTGTGTCAGATTAAGTGGAAGGAAAATTAGTTTGATAGACCTTCAGGCACTTCATTTAAAAAAAAAAATCTACAATATAGAACAGTAACACAAAAGCAAAGAAAGAAATTAGGGAAGTAAACATTTGCTATGTCCAATTTAATGTACCTTCTCTTCACCCTCAAACTTCCTGCTCTCTTCGTGTCTTTCATTGCCTTTTCTTTTCACTCTATGACTTCTGCTCAGCTCCTAAGGTGAAAGGTAAATCTTCTTCCACCTCCCCTCCTACCTGCACTTCCTGTCATCACCTACATATATTTTCCCTCTGCTCCTCTCATGCCTCTTGCTCTTTCTATGTCTGGCAGTTCTTCCCTGGCGTCTCTGCAGTAATCTGGTCAGTGTCAGTCTCTCTCCCTCTACATGCCCTCTGAAAACCAATTAACCCTATCAGCCATATCTGAGTATCACCAGATAAATCCATTGCTGCTCCCTCTGTGAGTGTGTGTGAGCATGTGTGTGTGTTTGTGTGATGAACCCCAGTATATAACTTTCTCCCAGGTCTGGCCAACGTACAGACACCCTCACAACATACCTGGACTGTTGCCATGGAGACGGATTAAGGCCCAGCCAGTGCTGTGCCTGAATGATTGTCACCAGACAGCGAGTCAGTGTGTCCATTTGAATGCAATGTGTGTATGTCCGTGCGCAAGTTTTGAGTGTCCATGTGTGTGTGACAGGATTTATCAGTCTCCTGCAGATAGGAGGAGGTGGGGGTTCTCATCCTGTCATTTGGCCAGTCTGTCAGTGCAGGGAAAGAGAGACCACAGGAGACGTCGAGAGATTCCACCTTATCTCACTCAAAGGAGATTGAGTCGAGTGTGTGCGAGCGTGTGCATGGTTTCCTGTGTGTGTGCGTATGAGCATATGTGTTAGGAAGAAAAATGAACTGACACCCCCCAAACAGTGACTGTCTTGTCATAGCTTAGAAACTGTAACTAGACATGGCCGGTCTATCAACCTTTGCCTTTCTCTACGTGCTGAAGCAGCGTGCATGAGGCTGTGGTCAGAGCGATGCTCTGTGGTTTAAAGAGTTTGGAAGAGGGCGTCTTTTGTCTTAGTCCTTTGAAACCAAGACCAAAAAGTGGACGGAACTGAATAAACTGTGTTTATCTGCTCTAACATTTAGCTGCAAATGTCCAGCAAGCTATCTAACTACCTACAATAGTGATTGAGTACGAATTACTTTAAAGGTAAGGGGGCATATCTGTAACCAATTACATGTTGTGGAGTTTGTAGTGTCACAGGTAACGTGAAAAAAAGGCCCTATTTGTGACTAACACCTCCAGTGTGTAGTATTTTTTCATGTATATGGGGAAATTTGCACCAGAAAAACAAGTATGTAAGCTTAGCAGCTAAACAGGATCATGTTGGGACAATCTTATCTTTCGGTTTTCCTTATCATACTTATAATACAAGGAAGGCTGGATTACCAACAAAACCCCATGTTTACTCCCACTCTGACTGGACCTCCATCCTCCACCTCGCGGCCCTGGTTTTGTAGAGTGACGTAGTAGTTAATCTTTATTGTTTTAGTTTATACTGAAATCATTTGTTGTTTGGTTGTTTTATCACAGTGCAACCATGTTTTCAGTGTGTCAGGTAATTAACACACAGAACACATCAGACAAGGCTGTATTATCCCATCACAGAAGTACGGCTGCAACTAACAATTATTTTCATTAGAAGACTGGGAAAACTGGCAAATCTTCTGATTCTGATGAACTAATCATTTGAGTTGCAGTGTTCTGGTTGGTTTCTGTGTGCCAAGGGAAATAATGAAACAGCCATGTACAGTGGCAGTCAATAAGGACCCAACAATAAATGTCTGCCCCAAGACTCCCTAGGAAGTTAATCCATCCATCAATACAAGGACTGACTCACTCTACACTGCAATGTTTGTTTATTTTCAACATTTTTGTTTTAAAACAAGTCACAAAATGCTAAAAAGTCAGCTGTTGACAGTGTTTTTGTTAGAAATAAGAAGCCTGCTTTTGTCAACCTCTCTCTGAAATCAGGGACCCTCTGTGAATTTAGAGTGGTAGATCTGCCATCATTATTACTGTAAACTGAATATGTTGAAAGAAAGCTTGACAAGATCAGCAACGGTAACTAAAGGAGGAGTAAGAAAAGTAAGACAGAAAAGGAGAAAGAGACGTACTGAGTTCATTAGAGTCCGTATGAACATTTGTGACTAAATGTACTCGGCCATGCGTTCTTAATAAAAGATGATGATCCCTTCATTCCCTCACCACCTGGGAAACAGGAGGCTCATCAAAGCTTGATTAGATACTGCAGTCAACCATGCACACACAAACACAAACACACACCGGGCTATGTATATGTAATTCATAACCTTATACTCTTCAATCATATCCGCAGCAGCTTGTATCCTGCTTTATGAGAGCTTGGCACCGAACACAAAGAGTGAGGAGAGAAGAGCGTGACAGAGCTGGCGTGGGGCCAGAATAACTAATTTGCTGTAATGACTTTCTGGCAGTCCGGACACAGAGGAGCTCCCACATAAAGCGAAAGGCCAGGCCACGACGGGCAATTCAATTACTATTCCGCCTCACTGTAGTTGCTAGCCGCAGATCAGGGCAACATCAACACAACAACCTGTGATGATCACCTAGTCTGCTCCGCTGCAACAATGAGGCAAGTAATTTGTTGTGAGTAAATAAGCACAGGATAGCACAACAATATAAACTGTACAGAAACTTTTGTTTTATTGCAGGAATCTGAGCCAAGACGTCCGTATGGAAATAACAAGTAAAACTGCAGACCAGTTCACTATGTTCTCTATCTCTGGCATATCATGTGGAGGATTCAGCACTGAATTAAAATGTTAGAAAAGAATATATGGTGCGCTTCTGTTTTTTCAATGCTATGTGCAAAGGGAGATGGGGAAATCACAATTATTCTGCCCTCCTATATGATACACTGACAAGCACAGTAAATGTAATAGTTTTATTCCTAATTATAAAGGTTATAATGATCCAAAAGGTTGGCTGAAAAGGCCAAATACTCTCCAATATTCTCCAGGCCAAAGCTGAAATAACACTGGAAATTAAACTTTCAGCGTACAGTATGATTCATTGTGCAGCCTTAATTTACATGGACTAAACCAGCAGAAAAAAAATTAAATGCTTTTTGAATACATTTTATTCCATGTGTTACGATCTCATTCCTACAATGTTTGAACAATTGCACAAATTATATTTTGCACCACCAAAATCATCTTATTCACCCTTGTCTGAAGGCATCACATTCACTGCATCAGTGTGTTCCAGCTCTTCATTCAGGCTACAGGATGTTTACTCAGTGTAAACACTAATTCATTCAGTGTTTACACTGTGTAAAATAGTCACATCCAAGGCTATGTTTTTTTAGTTTTTTTTTTTTTTTTTTATAGCTGCATTATACTACACAAATCCTTTTATGTACATTTCACCACAGTTCAGATTCACATATTTAGAATTTTTTGGGGCCTCAAAAGAAATTAAAATACAGTTATGTGGGTTTGATAAATGAAGGTTATGACTCACCCATTGATGTTTACGGTTTCTGCTGAAACACTGCTATCTTTTCATGATAACAGTGTCTCTGTTACGTTAACATTAGCCTCCAAGGTCCCACTATATTCAAAAATTCAATATACTTTGGCCTCAAAGGCTGGATTTATTTTGCTGCGACAAAGCCAAGACAATAAGCTGCAAAGTCCGACAGCATGTGGATCACCAGAGCTGGATATAACTGATGTATGAAACAGACAGAGAGACACAGAGAGACTACTGTGTGGTGATGGACCAGAGAGTGACAAACCAGAGTACAGTTAGCAGCACCCTGACATGACAGGATAAGTCAGAGAGAGCAAGAGAAAAGAAAAGACTGAACTGCATATATCAACACGACAGCATTAGCCAAAGAGGAAGAGGGTCAGAGAGAGGAAGAAAAACAGACAGGCCGAACAAAAGACTGATGGACAAAAATAAAGGGAGATGGAGAAAGAAAAAAAAAACTGATGATGATGATAATGACAGAGTCGCTGCCAGAAATGAAATGACAGCAAAGGTTAGAGCTGGCCTGTAGGAACTGGTCGACATGTGTCACTCAGAGAAAAAGCAGACTCATACAGAAAACACACACACACACAGATTGTACTTAGGAGCTGGCACCTGACGGCTCGGCAGGGAGGTGAAGGGCAGAGAATCAAACCCACCTGACATTTTGGGACCAGATGGTTGTTGAGGCTTGTTGCTTTGACCTGACCTGCTCTCACAGACATATGCGGCTCTGGATGTGACAAAAACAACTGTGATGCTGTAAAAACCAAAAGGGTGGTGCTCTCAAGAGGGACAGGAATCTCTCTCTCTCTCTCTCTCTCTCTCTCTCTCTCTCTCTCTCTCTCTCTCTCTCTCTCTCTCTCTCTCTCTCTCAGACATCACAGCCATAGCGTGCCTCATCTAACCTCTCCTGCATCAAGGGCACACAATACACAAAAACTCGAACACTTTCAGCTGGAAACTATATTCATGGCAAACCACCTCTGTTGCAGTGTTGGGCATCAGGCAGCAGCTAGGGACATTCATGATTTTTGAATTTATGAAGTTAGAACCAGAATATATTTAGCCTTTTTGCTTGTTGAATGGCTAAAGTGATTCATCAAAATTGCTGGTGGTTAAATTACTGTTGTTCTTCTAAACAACTGACCGACTGCTGCTGAAAACTCACTGCAAGCAAACAAATGCAACGTGCCTCCATCACTTCTCGCTGTGTGAATTTCAATACAGTAGCTTGCTTGTTGGCAAATAAGCAACCTATGAGGTCCTCCAACAATTTATGTAACTTTGTGCCAAGCAGCACGACTTCAAATAAAAATCTTTGCTTGCATCTATAATCTTTAAGGCAAAGGATATGAAAGAAAAACAACAACAATGGTCTTTTTCTCAACAGACATATATCCATTACAAATAGACAAAACTTTATGTTCCACCACTACTTCAGTTTTTTGTCACTGTGAACCGCCTCAGTTGCATAAATGTTTTAAATATTCAACCTCTCCCTTTTTTTTGTTGTGCTAGTCAGTGCTACGGTGCCTGAGGTCCCAAAAATTCATCTCATAGACAATAAAAATGGCGGCAGCTTGCAACATGTTGCATCGTGTCACGTTCAGTGGTTGTCAGGTGTGTATGTAACATCAACGTCCTGAGCCTAGATGTGGGCCTTGGTCTTCTATATGGTTGACAAAAATGTGACACCAAATGAAAGGCCATGACATGATGAGTACCTCCTACTTAACTGATTATGTGATATTTGTTTGAAGGTAGCTGATAGAAATATGCACCGATTCATTTTTCATTTCTCTGAAACCTGAACTGAAGTTTGCTTAAAACTTGAGTGATGCAGAAACCTTTTTACTCTCACATCATGCCTCTGTTCTCCTGCTGTGGAGTCTTTCCCTCTGCTGTTTCCACCTCTTCTTTGTGTCAGGCAAGATGCACAAAGAACAAAAACAAAAGGCTGGGTTACATGCTGTACGCCCCTCAAACCTACAGCTCGATACAGTCAGATGATTCATCCTTCCCCATTTCCCATCAGGACCAATATGGGACACCATCTGCCTCGCCCTAATAATGACAGAGTCTTCTCCAATTTCCCCATCACTTTGAGATATTGCTCAGCCTGTGTATGTGTGTGTTAAAGAGTGTGTGTAAGTCTGAGCTTAAGCAAATGAAGAATGAGTTATACTCCAATCTCGCTGGAAGAATCTGGAAGCATTCCTCATGTATGGTGTGTATGAACTAAAAGAGAGAAATATGACAAGCTATTAATGATATCATGATTCTTTCCCTGACACTTTTTTCTGTGAGAGAAAGCCACTGTAAGAAGACTGCTTCTCCATCAATATTTCTATATTATGAACAATTAAATGACTGTGTGTAATGTTAAAGAATTATCACCAGACCCCGCTGCTCCCCTCAACTCGATGGAGCATTTTAGCCTCTATTACCTCACTGCTTTGGCCTCACCACCTACAGAGTCACAATATGTGTTTCTCTCTCACCCAAATCCTGAGAAAAACATCCGGCTCTTTAGCTGCTAAATGCTCCATTATCTTCACAAGCTAGTTGCTCACTTTGTCACATAATGAAAACCCTTGGAAACGAGGCTGATGAGAGCAGAGAGGACGAAACAACAAAATTTAGAGCTGTAAAACCAAGACAACGAGCTGAAAGATGCTAAAATGCTCATGCTCATACAGAGCCGTGGGTTTGTCACTGCAAATGAACCTTTTCACATTACACATTGTCATCTGAACTACTGTTGCTGTAAAAATATTAATTGGTTTCAGCTTTGAGCTTAGTTGGGGACCTAACAGTGGCCATGTGGAGTGCTTCTAAATGTATCCCAACATGGTGCTTTGTAATTAGATGTTTTATTTATTGATTGAACTTGTGTCATGAAGGGAGACCACATTTCTTGAGCCTGAGCCTACACAGCGAGACTACATTTCTCATCTGACTTCAGAAAAAAAATGTTTACCTTGGGGCTTTTCTCCACATGCTTCTCAAATGTCTGTTGTCATTTTTTTTTTTTTTTAACAAAGCCACATAATGAAAACCCATCCAGTGAGACGAAACCCTGTGAAGCAGGGACCTCCTCATTTTTGTCAGTCAGGGGACCCAACATTAGAAATGTAGTCTTGCCCCAAGACTTGAGCTTTGGAGCTCTTTTGGTTGTGAGCCTGTGGGATTCTGTTCCATGAAAATTTACTGTTGTCAGAGAGGAGGGTGACCCAACACTGAGAAATCCCATTTTCCATTGAGAGCCCCCACTGTGAAGAAACTCTGACACATAAACAACAAAAACAGATGATCTACAGGCAGAGACACAGTGAATGAAAATTATATTATCTCATAAAGATGAGGATAGGGCCAAGTGAAATCTACTTAACATTTGCTTTTCTTTCTTTCTTACTTTTTCTTTATTTGCTTCTTTCTCTCTAAAGCCTGCCTTTCCTAACTTCAGGCTAACACTGTCCTGGGTGAAAACAATTCATGCCACTGAATCTTTAATGATGGGGATGCTTCATCAGACAATTAGATTTTGTCCTCTGCTTCATTAGTTAGATGGCACATATTTGCATATCATTTTTTTTTAACTTGCAGTCATTAACAGGCATTGTCCCTTGCTGCAGTTTTCAGTCTTAGAAAGAGTAAAACTGTTTGTCATTCCCGTCGGTTTCCCAGCTAACATTTGACATCCAACCTGTGACATCTTTCAAAAACAATTAAGTTTAGGGTTTTTTTGTTTTTTTTTAACTTTAATATGGTGCAAGCTGCAGCACTTATAGACAATTAAATTAAGCTTACATCGGCTGCTCTTGCCATCATGAGGGTGTAAGGACAAGTATGAGGATCTAATCAGAGCCGATGGCTGTCCAAGGAGGAGTTATTAATTAGTATGTTGGTGTGAAAGGAGTGATGCATGGAGAGCCTGGGAGTTGTCAAGGTTTTTGGTAACACGACGGCACTGTAATACCTTATGAATACCAATCAGCTCTAATTAAAATAATTTAAGTCATCAGGAGCTTCCTCATATGTCTTTTTTCTTCTTTCTTTCTCTCTCTCTCTTTCCACTGATTAGAAATCCATTTACTTCCCTTACTATCAGCATGTCATTGGATGGAGATAAGCTCCTCAAGAAATGAAGAAACATAAATCAGACTTTTAAAACAAATGTGCAGTGGATGTACTCAGAAGAGATCAGCAGTGTGATCTATTGAGATGTTAAAGCTGCTCCATATCATTCATAATCATGTATATCTGGGGTCAACAACATGGCCACTCTGAGAGTGAGAGGTCTATAAGCACCAGATCATTCAAGATAAATTTTATAGCCTTCAGTCATAACGTAACTCTTTGGTATGGATCTCTTACCCTAGCCGGAGGACACAGCTTAGCTGAATACTGTGTATGATATGGAGCATGCAAGCTGGATGATAAAATTTTATAAACAAAATGGGTTTGACTGAATAATCTGATTGGTCAAAGTTGCTTTCCACCAGAAAACTGTACTTTCTTGACTGCTTTGCTAACTCTTGAGGGTATGAAGAAGCTACTGTACAATGAGATCTTTGTCCTTCTCTTACATTTTATTCTTTAATGTACTGTCCACAGAGTAATTCTCCACTGGGAAAGCTGCTTGAAATTGTTTCAGTATCCCAATCGCTGGGTTTTGCAACCAGTACCAAAACCTTGTTATTTCAGTCTGGACTAAAGTGGTGAATACTGCCATAGAGCCATGCTGCTGTTGTGGCTAAAAAAGCTTTTTTAGCTTTTCAATCTTAAACCTTCTTGGTGGTACAAAATTCTCAGCACTCATAAGGTTTTGAGGTTCAACACCCAGCTCTGGGTGTATAAAATCTCACTGATGACACTGATGTCTCTCCAGTGATTACAGATACTTTGGGGCCATGCATGTGGCTTTGCACTGCACAAAGCTGCTTCTTTATTAACAGTGAGGTTAACAAATAACCCGCTGTTCACTTTTGCAGAAAACACTAAGAGGGTTTCATTTGTTGTTGGATTTGAAGTGAAAAGAAGGCGATCAGAGGGAGAAGAATAATCTGTTTTGATGTGTTCTGTAGTGAATCACAGGCCATAACCTTTGACTCATAACTGGATGGAGGCACACTGTTCTGTCATCCAATTAAATAATATGCCCACAATTTTCCCTTGCCATAGGTGAGCACAAGGCTGAGATAGGAAACAGAGTGGAGATAAGGAGTTTTCAGACTGAACACTGCAAGGATATAGTGCCCCATGGGGCACATAAGCCCAGAATGTGGCCAGTCAGCTTACTGCACAGCAGGAGTGGGGTGTGTTTGTGGTTGAATGTGGGTGTGTGTATGTGTATTTGGTGTAATGATGCAGTGAAAATAAGAAGAGGGGCTTCCATCATCACAGAGTAACAGCACATCAGAAACCACAAAACCTAAACCAGAAACATCAGGGGAAAAAAAGCCAAATGAACAGGAAGCTGGTCACATTAATAGCTTTTGCAATTAAACTTAAGTTGCTTCTTGTAGGATATGTGTGACGAGACAGTGCAAACCACTGCCCCGATCCTATGGCAGCCATCAGGCCATGTTCTTTTACATTGTACTTTTGGGCATCATCTGCTTTTGTTTGAGGGGAGAAGGAGATAGGGAATGACATGCAACAAACGTCTGATATCAGCAGTCACAGCCTTAAACTCAACCAGGACAAAGTTTCTGTGTAATTTCCAGATCCACATGCAAAATAAACATTTTCAGCGTCTGCTCTCTGAACACAGGTACAAGGTGCTTTCTAGTTTAGAAATTAGCTCTGCTTTTAGGAATACCACCACTACAAGAAATACAAACACTTGCTCCAACAATGAAACAAAGAGAGTAGAGAGAAAGTGTGACTGAGATAAATGTCGCTGGCAGCACTAAAAACTTTCATTAAGCCGTTTAATTCATAATACTTTCCCCTGAGCCTCCTTATTTTTTATACCTGGCATAATGCTTGGAACTTATGCTGGAGGAATAACTTTGGCAAATATGAAGTCTCTACTGACGCAACCTGAGAGTAAATACAGAAATATCAAAGCACATTGTAACGCAGTGTGTCTCTGGTGATACTAACAGGTAATACTTTCCTTTTCTTCTGCAGAACCGAGCAGACATTTCAAATTACAGCTGCCTTGCGGAATATTTTCTGCAGAATATGTAACCACAGCAATCCACTCATGCAATATGCAATATCACGGCAACAACATAAGTATCATTCGTGCATCAGTCTTAGAACTACATCGGTTTCTGTCAGCAAGAATCTTATTTGTACGGTGGACTAACTGTTCCATAATCCTCTCTCTCTCTTCACATCTTGTACAGACACATGAAGAAACTGAATTCCACTCAGCTCCCTTTGAAGTACCTTAATGCACTTAATAAGTACGCAGACTCTCACTTCTCACGTCAAAACACCCACTACAGTTTATACACTTGCTAAGCTGTCGGTGCAACACATTTTTTTCTTTTGCACCTTATATAATCAGCTCATATCATCAGCCAATTTAAACAGCGGTGATTTAATGATGGAGATGATGGAAATCAGCTTTTACGATTGGCACGTGATCAAGCAAGTAAAGATGAGAGAGAGAGAGAGAGAGAGAGAGAGAGAGAGAGAGAGAGAGAGAGAGAGAGAGAGAGAGAGAAGATTAGACTTCACATGCTGTGAAATGCAAATAACTGGTGGATGTTAAATTAATTGGTATGTTCTTAAGATCATTTAGCCCTACTGATCACAGAATATTGACCACATTTTCCTAAAGATGTTTTTATGCGGGACGGCAGATGTTCAAGGAAGCAGAGGGACGAATGCAATTCTTCAAAGATGTTTTGATGGTTTAAAGACATCAGTGAAGTTAAAACACACTCCAGCAGAGACTAGAAAACACGATTGAAGGCAAATATACTCGACTCAGAGCTGACAGGGTAGTGATGCAAAGATTGACAGAGGAGAGTTTGTTCTGGGACAACAATATCTGTGATGAGGAACCATGTCAATCAGATGGTTCGAAATGTGTTGCATATAATGTTATGTTTTTATTACGTTTTTGGTATTATACATTATGCAGATCTTCCATATGTGCTGGTAGCTGTTGTCACAAGCCAGTACTTCCAAGAGGACCTTATGTTATTAAGTCTACGCAGGAACAGCTGCCTATCCCCACTGTTACTGTATAATATTACACTTAGGTGATCAGCTCACAGTGACACGTCTGGTTAGCTGAATAATTTGAAGAAAATATCTAAATGCAATTGTCATTTTAACTATGATATTTTTTTTCTATAAATTAAACGTTGGGCTGTATTTCTGATCTACATAGTTTTAATCAAGATACCAAACTGAAATCCGTTTCTAGTTAAACTTGGCTTGTTTTCTTTAGAGTAAATGGCCCATATTTAGAGGGTTTATCAGTAGGATTCTGACCTTATAATTATGATTCTGTACACCTAAAACAAGGAGGCAAGTTTCAACAGCAATTTACAGATTTAACCGATTTAACAAGTTCTTTCATTAAGGCTGGTTGTGTCAGTTCTGTCAGATCATCATACTGACCCATGAGGTACAAGATCAAGATGTAGTAAGTTATGAAAAGGCAGAACAAGTGACAGCTGAGGAGAAAAATCTGAGAAAGGTGTGAGCGGTCTAAAATGAAGAGTTTCTAAGATGATGTCTTGCTCTCGAGGAAAATTATGTTACCTCTGTGCACCTCAGGTCTGCTGAACCAGCTTTCTTTATGCTTTAACTCTGTACTCAGACCCACATTTATTTTCAACTATAAACCTTTTTTACTCTATAAAACCTTACCTTCAAACTGTTCCACAACTTACTTCCCCGTAAATCTTACCAAACAGTTTCAAGCCATTTTTTTCCCTCTCTGTTTCCTGAGAAAAAGCAAAGAAATTGGCCACAGTATATTTTTCCCACTTTATCTTTCCAATGCGGTTGATACAGCTACCGCATTCGCACATTATTTATCACCTTATCTCATCATGTTCTTCATGTTCTCACACTGCACATTTCGTATGTGAGAACTATTGTCAGATAAAGTCTTTTGTTTCTTAAATTCCTTGGGTTTTGAGGGTAAACACACATTCTATGGAACATAATTACATAGGAACAAATTGCTCGTCAGTCGCATTTGCTTCAACACTGGAGCGCTAAGACTTGATTACAAAGTCTATAATGATAGACTGATAATTTATGCCTAAAATGCAGCAGAGACACAACATTATGTTCTAAAAGAAAGACACTCACAGGAGCTATACAGCACAATAGCAAATGCTATTATGACAACCACAGCTTTCACTGGGTATTTTAAGACTAAATGTTAGTCTGCTAGTGTGTTTGCAGATTAATCGAAAAAAGAAAGAAAAAAGGATACCATCATTTTTATTTTACAGACGAAATCAATTTGCACCCCATGAGGTCTGTCCAGATTAAAGAACAGCAACAACATTATCTACTTTACTTCTGGTGTATGATGAAAATATATCAAGAAAGAACTGAGCAAACTGTGTCTTTGTTTGATCATTTCTGTGAGAGACAAGAAAACAAAGAGAGAATCAGGAAGAAGGAACAAATGTATTCGATCAATCAACATCTCTCTGCCACTGTCTCAACACGTAACTATTGCGGGGTTACTGTCTCGGACTGTGTTATTGTGCAGGTGTTTGTGTCGTTGTGTCCACCCCCCGCAGATGGAATAAAGCACAGGGAAAGTCATCCAGCATGTTGGCAGCAGCGTGGGCTGCTGTTCGAGCTTCACCTTCACTCATGGAAAGATAATCAACCCACTGGAGTGTTTAATCTCAAATATGTCCTCTGAACCATAAACCACTTCGTACACCCTGTCCATACTGCACACAGGCAGGGCCGGACGTATTTCAGTCCCTGACAGGTGAGCACATCTCCTCTGTCTTGGATTGACGTGCTGCTGCTCTAAAGGGAGTGCCCCCTTCTGATCCGATTCATATGAGGAGCTTACTGTACTGTAATGTTTTGTATTTCAGCTACAACTGCTCATGAGATGATGGAATTGTTTCGGCTGGCTGCTGAAACACTCCTGGAGGATTGTTCAGTCAAGTGCCTCGGTTGGAGTTTGAACTCCAGCTGTCAGCACCAGTTTACCAACCCAGTGGAGGAAACTGTGGTGGAAGCAAATGTTATCCATGCAGGGAAGAACAAAAATCTTAGCTGAAGGTAGGAGGGGATTTAGGATGAAAAGAAAGCATGACCAAAGGAGGCAGGGAAGGAGAAATTAATGAATGAGGTGGAAAGCATTAAGAGAGCACAGCTGATTATTCATAAAATAACAAACGTTTAGAGTTATTTTACAGTTTTTAATTGAGGATATTCCTCTGAATAGTTAAAGGCAAACAGGGATATAAAAAAAATGAAAGGTATGAGAAGTTCATGGAAAAAAGCAAAAATGTTCCAAATTAGCTGATATCAAAAATTAATTGTGTTTGAGAAATGGTTTATAAGATACTACAACAAATACTAGAATATATTACATATACATTTGTATTGGTCTTTATTTCTGTATTTTCTATAAAGAAGTTGGATTAGAAAGTACTGGTTAAAATTCTTTGAATAGCCAATAAAAATAGAAATGCAAGGAACTGGAGAAAATGCCTCCTCTGTCTCAGGACCAATGGCTGGAAATTTTTGAAGAAATCTCCTTAATGGCAAAGCCATTAATCCTGAGACAAAAGTAATCACAAGTCAAGGAAAATGGGAAAAATTAACATTAGAGACTCAAAATGGTGATATTAGGATGGAGCAATAAATAAATCCACCAACAGCAATGGATGAATAATAGAAATAATGTCAAGGGGTTTCTGAAATCCAGGAGTGTTTTGTTGTGTTGTTGCTGTTATTTAATGCAGCAAATCTCTTGCCAATAAAGATTTGAGTAGAAAAAACAAAAGCTTTAACTCCTGGATTTGAATACACGCCAAAATCTATAACCTGTTCCTTGGTCAATTATGAAACTTTTCGCCAGCCACCATTTTTTAGACATTTTTCCAACTAACAGACAAACAAAACAGCTGAAAAGAGAACTAAAGGGTCAGGGAACTACCACCATCAAGTCAGTAGGATTCATCTTCTATGGACCATGAATGTCTGTACCAAATTTCATGGTTATCCATTTGAAAGCTTGGAGCAGCGTGGTGGTCCAATTGAACAACCTTGGACAATTATTTAAATAAATAATGTCAAGGGGTTTCTGAAATCCAGGAGTGTTTTGTTGTGTTGTTGCTGTTATTTAATGCAGCAAATCTCTTGCCAATAAAGATTTGAGTAGAAAAAACAAAAGCTTTAACTCCTGGATTTGAATACACGCCAAAATCTATAACCTGTTCCTTGGTCAATTATGAAACTTTTCGCCAGCCACCATTTTTTAGACATTTTTCCAACTAACAGACAAACAAAACAGCTGAAAAGAGAACTAAAGGGTCAGGGAACTACCACCATCAAGTCAGTAGGATTCATCTTCTATGGACCATGAATGTCTGTACCAAATTTCATGGTTATCCATTTGAAAGCTTGGAGCAGCGTGGTGGTCCAATTGAACAACCTTGGACAATTATTTATTTTTAAACCATATTTTAAACCACATTATTTAACTTCAAATATGGAATAATGGTTTAGGGATATCTTGTCAACTAAGACAAACAGTACCCTCCCTGGAATAATGACAAAGCTAAAATGTTAGTTTTAGCTTTGTTAGTGTCTAGTTTGAATAGGTGCCTCAGAGACAACAGCAGTTCTCTGAGTGAGTGAATCAAATGAACACCTTTCAAACCCAAACACTGGCACTGAAATATAACAATATAATAATATAATATAATATAATATAATATAATATAATATAATATAATATAATATAATATAAGCTCACATTTATACCAAAACGTTATTTAATTTTGTTATTTTTAGTAACCCACCCTGCTTTCCCTTTGTTATAAATAGAGAGCGGCTGCTTCAGCGCCACTGGTGCTTTGTGGTTTTTTTAAGGTGCCTCTTTAAGCCTCCACCTATCTGCTGTCCTCATTATACCCTCTCTATATGATAAGCCAAATAGGGCTGAGCCACCGCTGTGAGATACTGAAGGCCATTTGACTAAAGGTTATTTTAAAATAAATGTCACTACTCCCTGTCGGTAGTAGACTTCTGGTTCAAATTTCCTGTCTTATAGCACTAAAAAGAGAAAGGCAGGCAGTTCTCATAGTGCATCACAAATATTCAGTACTAACAGAGCTTTAATATTTTGTTGTTAGTATCCAGCAGAGAAGCATTAATTGGAACACAAATGAGATAACTGGTTTAGAATTTAATTTTGAAGCTAATCAATACAAAGAAAACAGGCTCTAATTGAAAAATATGAACTTCGCTTCTTTCTCCTCGTTGGCCCACAATCAGCTATACATTCCTGTGCTTTGCAGTTTGATATGTAAATGCACCAAATGTGATTCAATTAATAATTCACAAGCATGTCATTAAGGTCAATCAACCCTATGTTTTCCAAGCAGTTTTACACCTGGTAAGTGGTTGATGAGGAAGCTCGTGTTATTAAGCTCGATGTAGGAAATTAGAGCACTGGTCCCAGTAGGGTTGAAGTCTTGGAATATGATCAGGACACCATGAGAAATTAGTTTGCAACCATCTGCCCGCTCCCGTCTCAACATGTTCAAAAATGTGCAAAGAGGAAATTATACTCGTTCATGGCCAAAGAAATTCCAAACATTAACACACTGATGGCTCTAACATCTCAAAGTGAGAATTATAAACTCAATAGCAGAATATCACTCAGTCTCAGACATTTCATAGTTTGTAAGAAAATTAAAAGAACAGAAAATACATAAAGGGTTTGGAGGATGGAGTCTTTTTTTTCTAGCCTTATCAAAATCAAAAACAGAGGAGCTCTAACATTTATCTGCTCTAACGTAAGCTCCTAGAATTGGTGTGCTGAGCTAACTAGCTTAGGACTTACAATAGTCACTGAGGATTACTTTAAAAACCAGGGGCCATATCATTAGCTAATGGGTTACATTACGAAACTCTCATCTGAGACCGGAACATCCACTCTGGGTAAAACAACGTGCCTCTATATCAGAGTTTAGAGTAACGAGCAGTTTTTGCTTCGGCAACCCCAGCTGAACTTTAGTTCTAGTGTTAAATTTGCCAAAAACCTCAGTTTGAACATGTAAGTTTGACATGCTGTTTGAAAAATAACATCTTATTTATTAATCTTAATTTTTCTAAGTAACACTATGTTATAAGGCTATAACTACCTCTACCTTACAAGACAGAAAAGGTGCTCCTTTCCATGTTTTCACAGATCATCTATTCAAGAGAACGCAGAGTTTTTGCCTAAGGCATTTAGCTTTAGCCTTGGTCTTGGAACATGATATTGTGTGTGAAGTCATTATGATCACATTTTTAAAGTGAATAAGCTAGAAACCTTAAGAAGTCTGCTGTAGACAGAGTTTTCAACCAGTGATTAATATTCAGCCAGTGATTAATATCAGCTAGTGTTGTCAAGAGGGAACTAAAATTCCCTCTTGACAACCGCCACTTTAGCTGACAATGTTCCACATTGGTTGGTGCAGTATTTACACTGTACTAAAGATCTCCAACTTATGCTGGTGTTTCTTGCAGGATATCACTACATTTTGGAGATTCAAACTGTGTTTTGGAACAAATCTGGTAGCAGCATCAGCATGGTAATATTTAACCAAGGTGAATATCACCTTGACATGAAGCCAAATTGTTATTGTACAGTTCTGGAAACCGAGAAACACAAGTAATTAGTTTTTTTTGTCAAGCTGTGAAGAGCTCTACTCTGGAGATCTGAATGCAGCAGCTAGAACGCTGCTGCATGCAGGGAGTAATAGTAGTAGAGAGAGTGGTATATTAAGAACACCACAAACATTTTCAAGATTATCTTTCAAATAGAGAATTGACTCACATTGGTCAAATATACTTGCCATCTGTTGCAGACTCAGGTGATGATATTCAAAGAGATTAATTTCATTTATGCTAAGTACTGTCTAAACTGTGCACAAATGACTACTTCTAAATTAAAGAGCATCGTAAAAAACAGAGGAGTTAAGGGTACAAGGTGTTTTATAGCTGCAGACACTTCTGAAACTTCTAATTAAAAATCCAATTAGCTTTAACCATGGAATTATAATGAAACCCAATCTCCAGAAGAAATTTAATCAAAAACTGAGTTAAAACCCCTTTTAAACCTGACGCTGATGTTTCGGTTGCAGAAAGTTTGCTACAGTGGATTATAATGGATTTGATTTAATATCTTTGTTTTGGATTTAGAGGATCAGAATTGGTTTGATCATAAGAGGATTAGAGTGAATTAGTTCATCTTTGTAGTAGAACCTTCTTTTAGCCACATGCCGAGAATGTCTATGGATTTTAATATTGGGCACCGGTTTGAGACCAACACACAATATCACATTTTTTATACTGGCCTGAATTGAAGCACTTTTGATAAATTGTATGTTACTCCTCTTTTTCCTCTTTGTTGTGCTGCTCTGCTTCATCATCTGTCCGTTCACAGTAACCGGGCAACAGGGCGTCATTGGTCTAAAAATCCTTGAATAATATGCAAGGGTCCTCTGTGATATGAAATGACCTCGGGTCAGTTTATAATTAACCCCAACAGAAGCTGCCCTCCATTCTGCAGCGTTTTAAAGGTCATACATATGATTTGGGGGGGTAGGGGGGTGGGTAAAAAAAAAAAAAAGGAAAGATGGTGGAAAAAAATGGCAATATCCCACTGAGCAGGCTCACACAGCCTGTGACCTCCTTCTCTCCAGTGCATATTTACCATGAATTAAGATCTTTCAGAGGAATTTACAGCACGTGGCAGTGATAACTCAGGGAAGCGGGAGTACTGTAAGGCAACATGATGCAGTTTTTTTTTCCGTAAATTAATGTTTGTTACCGATCTCAATTTTGACTGCAGTTTGAATTTTTTAATCCTCACATAATATTTTTCAAAAGATTGATGAAATACATTATTGAAAATATTACAAGCTAAGAAATTAAAACCTTGCTTGAAATGGCTAAAGAAGTATGCAGAGCAGTTTGGATGTAACGTTAGCTTTTTAAAGTTTTTATATAAGGTTTTTCTTAAGCTGCTTTATATGACCAATTAATTATTAAAGTTCCATTTGAGCTTCACCTTGAGCGCTGTTTTTCTTTTATGCAACCACTGAAATCATGTGCAGTATAAAATTTTCCTCCCAAGAGCTAAATCATTCATGTATATGTCTAGACAACAGTATGTCACCGAGATCTACACTACCGGTCAAAAGTTTGAGAACGTCCCTATTTTTCCAGTTTTTTTATTGAAATTTAAGCAGCTCAAGTTCAGTGAATAACCTAAATGGTACAAAGGTCAGAGGTAAACTGCCCAAGTTAAAAAAAAAAAGAGGCTGTATTAGAAAAAACAGGACAATAGTGTGCTGCAGGATGTAATACTGTATTTTCAGTGGTGACAAAAAGGCTAGCAACATATGACTATGAATTATTGAGTAATTTTCTGAAAGACATCTGGTGAAAACAGCACCAGAAGTGACCTCTCTGAAAGTCCCCAGGAAATACACACAAGCACCCTTCCTTGATAAACTGTGGATTTCGACAGCTCGTGATACTCCAGATTTCAGAAGTATGACCCAAATGATCCTTCTCATCTCCTTCTAGTCACATGGATTCATGTGTCAGTAAATCAGTATATCAGGGCCTTTAAGATACCATAAATTGATACAGATAACTAAACAGGGCACCTTCAGTGGCAATAGTGAGTTTAACTGAGAAGTCCAACCAATAAAATCATTAAAAACTTTTCAAAAATTTCTCCCCTCTTCCTTGCCTACAAAAATTGTGTCTTCCTAAACTACAGAAAATAATAAATCTATTTCAGCACCCTCAATGTTTGTATAATTCTTATATGATGGATGGAATAAATAATATAACCCAGGAGACTGGTAGGTGTTTTCTCATTAATGCTAGTGAAAGCGAAGTCTGTTACAGTTACTGTAAGTACAGGTTGTCCCAGTGGTAATCACTACAAAGGACCTATGTGACCCAGGGTTATGCTGACCACAGTGTTACAACCAGAAAAAAGCCCATGCATGAAAAATAAATCTATTATTTTTGCTTGACAGCTACTTAAAAATTCTGCTAACACGACAGTAGTCCAGAGAACAGGATGATTTGTATCAGTGTTCTTATTTCTGTGGGATAATGCAACAGTTAAATCACATAATATACTGAGCTCATACACTAGTCACTAGTTAACAAATGAACGATCCAAGGCATGCAGTCGGATATATACATACTGTATATACACAGGCTTATACAGAGCTTTACACACGACGTTGAGGTGTAAGGTGGCTCTTCAGGCTTTGTGAGGTCTCCTCCCAGCCTGGTAATTCACCATCACACAGGAGGACAAGGCAGAACAGCCATGATTCCCTGAATTACCTCCCCTCCAGCACATACACACACACACACACACACACACACACACACACACACACACACACACACACACACACACACACACACACACACACACACACACGCACACACTCCCCTGAGTCATCAGCAGCAACCACACTCTCTCTGGGAGATGCCAGGTGGTGGAGAGTGAGACGAAAAATGAGGGGTGGAAAACAGGGAGAGTGTGTACGGAAAGTAATGTACAGAAAGTCAGAAACAGGCAATGGGGATATAAAAACAAAGATGAAAGGCAGGAGGAAGAGTAGAATGCAAGGTCTGAAAGAAGCTGCTTTCTCACATACACTGCAACTCTGTACTTTCCTTTGCAAATGTCCGGATCCGTTGAACCGGACATAAAACAAAGGTAAGTGGTAAACTCCCCAAGGTAAAAGAAAATAAAAATCTGAATCATTAGTCAGCCTATCCTAAAACAATATCTCATCGCAGCGGCCGACAATCAGGATTATTCAACAGCCGGTGGGTTCAGTAAAAGGCTAACCAGTCGATTAGTCTGAGGCCCAGTTGGGCCTGTTCCCAAAAAAGTTCCTGGTCTTCCTAATTCTCACCCAGTGATAAGACGATTATCTTTGCCTCTTTGCTCTGCTTTTCAGTCTTGTTGTGCCTTTTTCTGATAAAGTCAGTTTGGACGCTGCTCGGTCACCAGCCGCTGGTTTCAGTTGAACCGTCTGTTGCTACAGCAACCACTACTGGTACAGTTCCACAGCAAGTCCACCATTTTGTCTGATCTGTGACCAAGCAAATATTGACAAACATCCTTTTATCTTCTCCCCATATGTCCTTGTTGGAGCATTATCTGTAGGTAATCTGTTTTCTATCTGTTGTAACTGCTCACTCTTTTGGACTCTGCTGGTATGTTTACTAGATTCATTATTGTGTTGTACTAACTTTGTTGATTTCATATTGAATTTCAGAGGCGGTACTTCCTCTTGGCATTAAGGACAGAGCAACTAAATGTGTTTACTTCACTTCTGCACCTACACACACACACACACAGTAGTAATGGCATAGTGACTTTGGTGTGAAAGATTTTAATATAGATTTATGACTCTTAAACTGAAGTGTGATTTTCTATCCTAAGACATCACAACACACACTCTCTGTTTTCATACGTTTGCCGCATTACCCATTTGGTTCACACCGATTGTGTAAGTCTGAAAGGTTTGTGTGAGGCAGAGGTTAGGATGAAGAGCATTATTTAAAGCATTCCAATCCTACAAAGCTGCTAACTCGGATTCTGCGGACTACATTAAAAGTAAATGAGCACAATATCAATTTTCTAACTTGTTGCCCCCATGCTCTCCATTATCTGCCAAGTCCTGGTAGGATTGGAGAGTAGTGTTACATTTAGTCGGTCAAAGAAACATAAAATATACTTCTTTATTCTCCAATATTGTGAAATCGGTGTCATCATAACATCTGTTTCTTGTCAGAGTTATTCTTTAAAACCTCAGATGAACCACGTCCCTGTTTGCACTCTAAGGTGATTAAACCACAACTAGAAATGCAGTTACACAACATATTTCTTCACACACCAACTTAAGCAGAAAAACATCCATCTTGAATAAACACGTTTTTTATCTTTACTTGGCATTCCTTGATTCCTCTTTCTCTGCTTTCCATGCCTAGTGCAAGTCAAAGTCAGTCTTTCTTTCTAACTCTTCTATTTCAACTGTGTGTATTCAAAACCATACCAATGAGATGCAGAAGGATGCAGAATAGCATTTAAAAAAACAGAATGGCGTCTTTCACAGAGCGAAGGTCATGTCAGATATCTTGACAGCACGCTCTCCTCTCCCAACACACTGTACAATCCCTCTCTTTGTTTAATTTTTCAAAAGGAAGCATTCGCTGTGCCACAGCTCAGAGTACAATAGGCTTCTCCCACTGAGACCTTGAGAAGAACAATATCAGATCCATTTTGCCAAATCAATATGCATTATTTTCAAAGATGTGTTCGCTGTTACTGACAATCCTCACAGATTTAATATGGTGCTTTATCCCTGCTCATACCCTCCTGGGTTTCCTCATCAAGACATTGAATACCTTTTCTCATTTCATAGAGACTCACTGACTGCTGGGCGGCCGACACGCAGGCAAAGATAAACAAGCTGAAGGTCAGTCTTCTCAGCCGAATGGTTCTACATATCCCAGCATAACACCCGCTATCGCGCTACATCCCATGGCCCATCATGCAGACGCTACACTACTGACCACTTAGACATCCATCATCAACAGTGGAAACAGCCCTGTCCTTGATAATGAAACTTCTAACTTTCTTCTTCCCCATGCAGCAGCAGGTCACTGAGGTGAAGGAGGGATGACCATGACTTCAGGAAATTTAAAGCTCTCTGACAAATGAAAATGCAAGTCATTTATGATGACCGCATCGTGGTTGTGCTCATTTTGACACTCACCTGGTGACTAAAGCTGTCTTTCAGTTTCGGTTTTTCCTCAGAAAACAGAAAAAGTTCAACTAAAAAAGTGATGTTAATATGTAATGATGTTTCCACACATTATTCATGCCACATCTTGTTGTTGCCAGAACTAAAACAGCAGATCTGTCTTACACTCAGTTATATGAGACATAATACTGTTTTGTTTTTGATTACTCTAAACCAATGGGTTTTTACTGTGTAAACACTATAAATGAGAGTATAGTGATTAATATCAGATTGTTATTGGAGTTTATCTCAGTATCACACAATCAAACAAACATTACATAGTAAAACACACTGCATAAATACACATTGCTTTAATGTGTTTATGTAATACATCATGAACTATGCTTCTTAGTAGAGGAGGCAGATTTCCATCAAGTAATGTAAATATATTTATGATAAATAGCCACATATGTTATCAGTACAAATGAATCATGGGAAAAACTGCACTTCCTCATTATTCTGTTGTTCTTAAAAGCCTCATCTGGCATGCTGAAGCACAACACTATCGCACAGATGAGATGCTGTGATTTGCAGAACTTAATGTGCAGCAGAACACACACACACACACACACACACACACACACACACATACACACACATAGTATAGCCTCTCAAAAAGAGAGACAGTGCTGACAAAAGTTTGTCTAGAAACATGAGAAAAAACAAAGCGCTTGTCTAATAACAGAGAGAATTGAAAGTTACAGGATGTCTCACTTATTCCTATCTTGCTTTGGAATCACACTCCGCAGCCATTAGGAGGAAACGACAATAAATGGGAAGCAATTTGGGGCAATTTTCTCAACAATTACGACTAACAGTATTTTTTTCCTATTCCAATTTTGCACTTTAAAGCTCACCGCAGTATGTTCTGCACAATGATCTTGTCCCCGCTGGTAATCTCTAATACTGCTGACATTATTATAACCTATTGTCAGTGCAGGCTCTTTTTGTCTTGCCAGTAGTAGGCTCAAAGGATGAAATGTGGAAGCAGGACAGAATGAAACAAAACACGTAGACAGAGAGATAACTAAAAGAAGGGACGCTTGCCTTTATAACAAAACGTATTGGGAGGCATGCAGGTTGCAGAATATTAAAAACGTGGTTTGTCTGTTATGTGTCTCTCTTTAGACATGTAAAGCATGACCCTCACTGAAAGGTTTTCTCTTTTTCCATCTGTTCAGTTCTATCTCTCCATCAAAAGACGCCTACCTAGTTTAGCACGTGTGGCATATCCACAGTACGTCAAGCTATTATTACATTTATACTCCACATTAATATTGACTTCCTGTGTCCAGGCTCAAATCAGATTGCTACTCGTGTCTCCTCAACAATAAAAGTATCGTTTAAATCCTTTACAGAGATGGGCTGCACTCAGGAAATGGAGCTGTTATATACAGAACATAAAACATAGTCAGTGACAAAGCAGATTAATGCAGGATGTTATTGTTAAAGGCACAATGAAACAAACAATAGCTTTTAAAATTCAGGCTGTGTTCAGACAGACACTGACACAACCTCATTCACTCATTCAATGAGGCCACTGTGCTGAAGCAGTGGAGGTGCCAGTGCAAATGGATTGGACAAAAAAAGCAGAAGATCATCAGCAAAAAGGTTAATCCTGACTTTTGTTGCAACAAAATCTAGCAGGGCAGATCAAATACATGCAAGTGCATATTTTTGAGAGATTAGCAACTTTGTCTGAATGGGGTAAGTCTTCTGCTTACCTTGCAACCCTCCTGAAAGAGTATTAAAAAAATGATTATGTGTGTTTCAGTGGATCTGTTTTTCAAAGCTGCCTCCTTGGATCGCATTTCATTGTCCCACCAATAGCTGAAGACACTTTTTCATTGCAGGGCTAGTATTTAGTTTAAACATCTAATTAGTAGCCAAATCACCCCAGAAGCCACTGACTGAATTTCAACATATTTCATATTCTCATGTTTTTAAAATAAAACCACAGGTTGGAAAAATAACATAATTAGAGTTTCATTTACAATATAAAAAATATGTTGTTTTAATCTTGCATCACATTTTTGTAACACCAAGTATAAAATTAACATATGACGATATCAAGGACTCCACCCATCATTCATTCATCCATGTCTCCATTCCTCATCTATATCTGCTTATGTGTGATTGGAGGCCCATCCCAGCACACACTGGGCAAAAGGAGGGATTCACCATGGTTTCCCAGTCTATTGCAGGGTTGACACATACAGACATTCACTACTACAGGCAAGTTAGAGCTAATTAACACAACCTGCATGTCCTTGGACAACATGCAAAAACAGAGAGGGCCCTGCTGGCTTCTGGGTTCGAACCAACAACCATCTTTCTGCACTGAACCACTGCAACATCCTATCAAACCACTACAACTTCAAAATAAGGTGCATATTGTGAGAAAATCCAACATCCTTGAACCTGTCAACAATACAATGGTTCAAATATGAAAGAGAAAATATTTTTTAAAAATATTTGCAATATCTCCAATTACCAGCAATTGTGCAAACAATATTTTCTGCTGATCATCAGCAATACCCAGCCAGCCACTGAAGCCACCTACAGGCAAAATAAAATCTATTCAATGACCAATAAAGCAGGAGAGTACACTCACAATTAATCTTCTCTTGTAATCTTTATGAGCAAGACGGAAAGAAAAGATTTATTTGTCTGGCCTTTTCTGCCAAATAAGTGTGCAGGAGGGAAACAGAGCAGAGCTACAGCCAAACAGCTTCAGTGCTAGACTGGAGGTGAAGCTGGGTGGTGGTGGGTGGGGTGAGGGTTGGGGGGGGTAGTCAAGGAACAAATGGGTTTGAATCAGAGTGACATTTCCAGGCCGTTTTAATGAGAGGTTGTCAAGGTGTTTAGAAGGTCTCATACAGTTGTTCTCAGCTCTCTGAATAGCAAGGTCGTCAGGTTTGGATGTTTGGCTGAAAGCACAAGAAGAAAGTGTGAACAGTGAAGGGCCACTGTCCAAATATCACAGCACTGTGGCCCCGAGTGGAGGTGAAAAGGAAAGAAAAAAGGGGATAATTACAGAGTAGGAAGGACTAAAAACCCCCAACAACATATTATTACAGATAACATGAGGTATTACACATACCCCCAGATAGACTTATAGACACAAACATGATGATGGGTAATTTCACAGACTGTAGTTAAGTCACCCCTAAAAACTTAAAACCTCAGGAAAAAGTCAAACACAATATTGAGACAAAAGTCTGTAATAACATGTTCACTGATCACTATTTTTATTTTTCAAAAATTTTATGCTAATTTAAAATGATTCAGCTGGGACTTGACAGAGAATCTTTACAGCAAAAAAGAACATGAAAATGCATAAGTTGCATATTTTTTTATGCATGCTGCAGCTCCTGTGTCCCATGCTGGACAATAAAGTTGACTAGAACTTGAACTGCGTATAGAAGCGTATAGAAGTGAGACAAAAGTAAAATAACAGGCGCACAGCATTGTGGAGTAGTCTAGTATGTGAACAGGGACCATGTTTGTCTTTTCTCTCGCTGTCTTCTGCTGTCTCAACAGCTCGGTCTTAATGGACGCTTGATTGAAAAGGAAGCTGAGGGAAGAAAGGCACGTTAAATTATGCATCACTAAAATGCTGAAATGTCAATTCACTGCTGCACCACGCTCCAGATTGTATTGGTGTACTTTATCCGCACTAAACAGGCAGCTTATGTTCTGTATTTTTAATGCAAGGAACTGCAGCTCTTTAAAATGATGCATGTGTGTACTGTGTCTGACAGGTCCTCTCTGGTTCACTAATCATTATTGTTGTTGATCAGCTGCTAAATTGGCTGAGTTTAAGCTATTGTTTTTAATTTTAAATTAAAAATAATGAATAATGAGAGGAAGGAACACTTGCTAAATATTAACAGGTATTCTTCCTTTGGCTGTTGAGGTTGGAAGATACAAAAATATTCAGAAGGAGAACAGGTAGTTTTCATTTTCCATGAAAAAAAGCTAAAAAAAAAAAAAACCTGAAATATTCTGGTGTATAGATATGTCTCTTAATTTTGATGTGAAGTTTGACTCAAAAGCCTGGAAAAGAAGTAGAAACTGGCTAATGTTAATTCACACTACACTTTTTAATCTGCCTTTGAAGATGCAGACAATAATGGTTCGTTAAATTCAGTTTTATACTATTACAAAAGTCTCAGTTAAGCCTAGATTACAGTTTTATCCATAAAATGTAAACTGCTGCTCCAGTATTATTAAAACAAGTGCATTATCATTTTTGTAACAGATCTTTTCAGACATGTTAGAAATCCATCTGATAATCTTAATGGCAGATTTTTGATTGCTCAGGCAACATGACCTTCTTTAAACTGAATTCTTTGGGGCCTGAAATGGTTGGTTAAAATTGGGATTAATCTGTGCAGTGCCTGCCCAGCTAATTTATAAAAAAAAAGAGAGAGAGAGAGAGAATAGAAAAAAAAAGTTTTTTGGACTGAAAAGGTCACACTGTTATTTATCTCACTACGATCCACTGTGGGTGGTGTAAATGGATATGAAGACCTTAAGTCATGTGACAACTTTTACCTTTGACAATAATCTCTCCTAACAGTTACTGAATTTAGTACCATGTAATTTGAAGAAGCATGCAGTAACCTTAAGGAGCAGAGGTCTGTCTTATTGGGAGAGGAGAGGAGAGGAGAGGAGAGGAGAGGAGAGGAAAGGATAGGAGAGGAAAGGAGAGGAGGAGTTTGCAGCTAAATCTATAATTCATCACAGCACAGGCCAGTGCAATCACATCAAGCACTCTGCACCTGGGACTCAATGGGGTCCAAGGGTATGGAACGAATGAGAACATTATTTTACTGCACATTTCCTCGACAAAACAGTAACAATGCTCCAGCAAACTAAGCTAAAACACAGGGTTGCAGAGGAGGAGAAGGAGGAGGAAGGAAACAGAATTGTTGCTCATCAGATCAATATCCTATTCCATGGTCAACTGCACAAGAAGTCCCTCAATTTCTTTTTCTTTTTGAACAATTTTCGGTTTCTAGTAGAGGAAGATAGAAAGTACATTAACCATGCATGAGGTGGAGTGGCGGTAAAAGTGAAAGAGAGAGAAGAAAAAAAACCCTGAAGGTCTGGCATAGCCTTTACTTCATTCTAAGAGCTTTATGTCTAAATATCTTACCCAGGCCTTTTCTAAGTACATAAGAAAATAATGAAAGCTATAATTAAATAGGATTTGTTGTGTCTATCACCCGCATAAAAATTGCTAATTCTAACGATAGATAAAGAGAAGAATGGATTGAATATTCTATACTGGTGCCTCGATTTCTATAAATCAGCCTGTAACTCATTATCATATTTACAAAGACATACAGTGCTTTTCCTATAGAGTCATTCATTTTATGACCCACAGCAGTGGGACGTCCTTATGCTCTTCAATTAATCTCCAGAGGCTTCTTCACTCTAACTAGTGCTGCTAAACAGATCCACATAGTCTAGATATGTTTGTATGTTTCAGAATTTCACAACTGATCAACTGTACCAATTTTCCTCAAAAATTATGACATAATATGATATTGATTTTAATTATATAACTCAGCCATATTTTAAACAAATTCTAATAATAACAAAAACTTTTGTGGCTACTTTGTCATTCTGAATATTTTAATAAATGTTTTTAAAAGCAATCTTTGGAATTAGATGAGGATGACAACTGATTTTGCTTGTGAAGATAGGCCCCTGTTCACAGTCTGGATAAAGAATAAAATAAAGTCTGTAGTATTTTTAGTGTTTTGGTTTGTTGCCTCATCTCTTGAAATTTTCAGGGACACACATCAGCAACACTACAAACACATCACAAAAAGAAAGGTCAACCAGTGAAGTGCAGAGGTGGGAGCCGGCATTTCTAGAAGTGTTTTCTCTCTCTCTCTCTCTCTCTCTCTCTCTCTCTCTCACTCACACACACACACTCACAGACATTGTGTGGCGGCCTGCCTGGACATTTGTAGACCAATGAACTGCCTGGTCCCCCTTAATGTGACCTTCACCACAAAGCCCAAACAAATACAGACAGAAACACACAGAGCTTAATCCCTCCTGATCCTTTGGTGTCCACTCAGTGCCGGACACTGCTGGAGCAGAAGTGCTGACATGAATAAGAGGTGCAAACAGTGTGAAGGCTGACTGAATTCCCCTTCCTCTACAAAACAACCTGAGACTCTGGACAGATGCAGAGGAGTCACTGGAAAGTCTCGGGGAGTGCGTGTTTGTGGGGGTGGCAGAAGGAGGAAGGAGGCAGCGGGACATATCTTGGTGGATTAGTGGAGCAAGGCACCCGGCAGAAGCTTAGGATAGTGTTGTGTGTGTTGAAACCAGATGTCAGCATGTTGCATTTTATCCTGCTTTCCTTTTTGTCCTCTCGATTTTCTACTGGTGCTAAAATGCCACGAAAATACAGATTAAGACTTCTCTAGACGCAAAAGTACCTCAGAACATTTGAGTTACAGCCTAAGGAGTATATTTTTCTTAAGCAACTTAGAAAAACACAAGAGGAAAGGGGGTTTGGGCGCTTCTAAAAAAAACATCAAATATACCCGAGACCACCAGATATCCACTGGTCGAAAGTTTAAGTGTATTTACTCAAGTACTGTAAAATTCTGAGATATCCACTTTGCATAGTAGTTTTATTTTTCATCATTACTTTATACTCCTACTCTGCAACATGAGGAAAATACTGTACTTCATATTCCACTACATTTATATGAGAAGTGCAGTTACTAGACAGAATTTGCACAAGGAAAAAAAAAATTTTTTTATAAACATATAAAATACAAAGTGTTGTTCAAGATTGAACCAGTTGCTCTAAACCTTTTTGACTTTTGATCTCTTTCAGTGTTGGTGCCACTTGCCATGTTGTACATGTTAATGAGTTGTTAGCAGCTCCATTAAGGAGACCTTTCCCCTCAAAGCTTCTCTGAGTTTTTTCATTTAACTCACTATTCAAGGTCTAAAGAGGTAATTATCTAATATTTCACAAAAAGGGGTTAAGATCAGAGAAAAATCCAAAAAAGTGAAAACAAATTGGTTTTGCTTATTTTATTTTTTTGCCCCATTAACTGTACTTGAACAACTGCAGCAGTAAAATGCTGTTTACACTCTGCTGCATCAGTATTAACAGTATCTAATTTCATTTGCTGTATTTTTCATTTTTGAATTATAGACTTGTAGATAAGTTGTAAATAAGTATTGATGCTGTAAATAAGTATTTTTACACTGTTGCACTGGTACTTATAGTTGGGTAAAGAATCATAATCTTCGCTCCTCCACTGCAGATATCTGGGCAGAAATGGCAGAACGTTATGTGACTTTTGCCTTATAAACTTCCCTTATGGCTGCACAGTGTTAGATGGTATAAATTAATATTGATATCCAGCTTGGATCGACCTAAAGCTCCCATTAAAATCATAACAGCAGATGGCTCTTCTTCCTTCATCACTTCTGTCACTTACCTACCTCCCCCACTCCGTCTCTCTTTCTCTCTCTCACCTGCTTTTCTTTTTGTTCTGTCTCTCTCTCTCCCCCTCTCTCTCCCCCTCTCTTTCCCCCTCTCTCTCTGGGCTTTTCTCCAGTTTACACGATGAGCTGATGGCCAACAAACAAACATTGGCCCCAGTCCTCGGCAGGCAGAGAGGACACAGAGCAGCAGGGCAGAACAGCAAGGTTGCTATATCACTTTCCGCATGATGCCTCTGCAACGCCTACTCACCGTACCTCATCAGCAGCAACACCACTTTTCAGAGCGAGATGATAGCTGCTTAAAAATGTCCGGCTGAGGCAAAACAAGGGCAGCAGGATGCTGCAGCGAGCAGATAAACCAGACTTCAACCTGAAGTAATGCCCTCAGCCAGTTTTAACTGTAAATGACAAGCAAATTATTGCTATCTTACCACTACCATAACCTGGCAACAATAGGATGGCTAGATTATAATTTGGAGGATAAAGCTTTGTGATGTGTTTTTGAGATATTTTTCAATAATTTTTGTTTTGGTTGTTCACTAAAAAATAAGTTAGGTCAAGAACTCTAGAAAAATTATGAGACAAAGTAAGAAATAAGATACATAGACCCTGTTTCAGTTAAAGAATAGATTAAGGTCAAGAAGGTCAGATTTAATTTCAGTCACACTCACAGCTCGTGACTGAAATGTAAATGTACTGGTCGGGCTCTATTTCATGCTCAAGTTCTTTAGGGAAACAAACACCACAACATTTGGTGTGTCTCTCAGATTTTACGTATACTTGGTTGTCAGTGAGAGGAGTTGGGTTTAAAGGGTTTAGATCAATCTTTGGTTGTGTATGGATGTGGCTGTATCTCTGATTCTTATTGTATCGGGTATCCAACACATATCGTTTAGCTGTAATTTTAGTGTTATATTGACTACACTTCTAGTCAATATACCACTACCTCTATATCCATGAATACAGAAGTCTATGAGTGGGAAACACTGACGTTCACTTGCATATTTTTGTGAGTGTTCACACATATGCGTGTCCTTACGTGCATATGTCTGAAGTGCAGGTGTACTAAGGCCATTTTTTTTTTCGAATCTCCAAGGGGCCCTTCTTTCCACAAAACGCCTGTTTTGACTTTAAGGACACGACAGCCATTATCTGTTAGCAAGGATGAGACTGTAGGGGGAAAATTATCACAGCTCCCCCCCCCCCCCCCCCCCACCTCCATCTCCCTCCAGTGGCTCTGTGTTAAAAGGTTCCAGACTTCCACTCATTTAACACTCGAGCGAGCACAAAAAAAAAAAAAAAAGTGCTCTCCACCATCCTCTCAGAAAGCGGTGCCGGGTGTAAAGGTTTAATCGCCCATCGTGTCGGATACATCAGGACTTCTTGTCGTCAAAATCCCACCTCTGTCGCTTTGATTCGGTTTCTCCCAAACTGCCTGCCTGTCTGTTCTGCTTGTGTGTCCACCTGCTTCACTGTCTGTTTTTGGGACTTGACTTGGCTTGTCTGGCAAGCCAAACGTTCACATGTCCTGACTGACCTCTGTTAAGGAAATCCAGAGAGGTTTGAGGATTTGAAACAAATTAAAAGTGAACAAAGTCTTAACAAAATGCAAAGATCATTTAATAAAAATGGAAAAACAGCTACGTACATGCACTTGTTTTACACACTGCATGTAGTATTTTAATCTGACATTTCCAAATAACCATTTATATTTGAAACTTTGTTGTAGAACCATTAAAAAAAAAAAAAAAGTTCTTTACTGAATAAGCTGGCTCCAGAAGGAACTCTCTTGAAAATGGTTATTTACGTAGTACCTATTTTTAAGTTCTTTGGGGAACCATTGATGATGCTGAAAACTTGGAGATAATTTCAAAAGTACAGCCTTGAAATGAGCAACTGCTGAATAAAAAATGTACAACCTCAAGATACCCTCCCTTACCAATTATGTACAATTTAAATTTTAAAAAAAAAAGAAAGAAGAAGAAAAACCAAAAGTGTTTTACCCCTAAGCAGCTGGGGATGAGTCAGTCCTTTCTGGAAAGAGAAAGTTTTAAAGAGGGGCTAACTCAGCAGCCATCATTACTTGTAGTGGAGGTGACATTCACTTCCCAGCCATCAAAACACTGGTGATCTTTTAACGACTTTAAAGCAAATTCAAAAACAAGAGGCAGGAACTAACCCCACAACACAATGCATCCGCACAGCTGGCTGCACAAGTTCTATACAGTCTCTCAAAAAGTTCAAATTCATTTTTAAAAATACATGAGAGTGATTTCCACTTCAAACAAAGCCCTCCCTGAACCTCTAAATCACAGGGTGCTGCAAAATTTGATGGTTTTGCAGATAATTACAATCCAGGCAGTCGGTGAGTGTCTGTTTGAAGTGCAGGTGAAAGAGATGAAGATGCAACTGGAGCTCTACTGACGACGCTGTCAACTGTGAAATCATATTATGTTGTAGTGTGATGTTACATGTGGCCTTTTAGTGGTAGAAATATGACACAGGACTCACAGTGTGGGGTAGATAACTTGTCCTTCAGCTAGAGGACTGACGGTTTAACTTCCTGTGCCAACAGTCTGCACTGTGCAAGGCACTAAATCCGTTTTTGCTTCATGGTTTATGCTTTCTTGCTAAACCCGATCTTTTGGTACATGAAGACTTTTAGTCTTCAGAAAGTGGCATCTTTCGAATCAATTCACAAAACAATTTTATTTAACAAGTCCATGTCAGTCCAAAGTTGTATTTCTCCAATTTAAGACAAGATAATCCTTTATTTATCTCACAGCAGGGAAACTGCAGTGTTACAGCAGCAAAGGGGATTGCACAATAGCAAGAAGCATCGGGAAAAAAGCAAAATGCAATAAACAAGTATAATAAATAAGTAAATAGTCTCAGTGGCTGAGTTTATATGACTGCACCTAGGAAATATTGATATTGCAGAGTTTAGTATTCATTGATACCGCACATGAGAGAACATGTCAGTTTTGGTGTGAGTGGTCTGTTGGGAGCATTGTTGATTGTAAAGTCTGTGGAAAAGTGGAAAACAGAAAGGGAGACGAGTGTAGCTCTAGTCATAAGTCTACGATATTAAAACTACTTGTGCCAAGACCTCTTAGCAAGCTACATTACCCATTCTTAAAATAAATGAAAAGAAGAGGGATGGTTAGGTTAAAAAGCGCTCTGAATGTTGTGCCCGCTCTAATAGCTCTACAGCCTTACCCTCACTAACAGCTTTACATTTGAGATAAGAAAGATTCAGAGATGCACAGAGAGAATATGTGTTTATGTGTGTGTGTAACTGTGTTTAAGTGTGAGGGAGAGAGCGCGAGAGTAAGACACTGGAACATCGCCATTTCAAGAGCAGAGCACAGCAGGGCAGGCGGAACCGAAGGTCCGTTCCACAGGGGGAGTGATTAAGGTGTTGCTCAAGGCCCACAGGGGAGAGAAAGGGCAGAGAGGAGAGCTCATTACCCATAATGTAGAAGAAGACAAACTCTCACCCGGCGCAGCATGGAAGACTCACACTTTCTCACAACAATGTTTAGAAAATCAAGCTCCTTGTGTTTCTGCTGAACTAAGAGCAGTAAATATTTTGTTGATTTATACTGCAGATGGTTCATTGTCAGAAAAAGAGACCCAAAAACACAGTCAACGAAGAAGGCCAGCAAGGGACGGGAGGGGAGGGACAGCAGCTGTCAGCGCATTAAATACCTGTAAATGGACTTGTTCTCAATTACAGCATGTAGTAATAGACTTTTTCCACCATATTAATGAATACATGATGATCGCCTCAGTGTCCTAATTATTCCCTCACGAAGCTCATAATGTAACAAAAGCTGTCAGATCCAGTTCATGTCTGAGTCTTGTCACATTTTGAGGTTGGAACAAGATATTCCTACAGCTTGTTACTTGGCCTGTGATACAGTTCATCGTAAAACTGAGGTCTGTGCCAGTAACAAATATGAATATTCTTTACCCACTTAGCATCCCAACTCATACTGGAGTTTGAGATTCTTGATTTCTTGAGGGTTTTTACTTTTGATGGAGGCGATGTGATTACTTAAATTCTATCTGAACTGGGGAGAAGATCCCAGTAGTGCTGATTGGATTAGTCAGTTAATTGATTAGTCAGTTCACAGAAGATTAAAAATGCCATCAGTTTTGATAACTGATAAATCGGTGATGTAATTTGTCAAACTAAAGCAATTCCAGATTTTCAAGTGTTAATAGTTGCTGCTTTTCTGAGTTTTTTTTATTGTAAAATGAACACGAGTGTCACACAGGGCTAGCTCAGTGGTATTCATCTTCGATGAAATTGAAGGCTCAGCCTTCAATTTCTTCTTATTAGTATTTTTTTTTCTTTCACACACGTACACGCTAAGAGTTACCATATCCTAGTCGCTAATAAAGAATAAAGACTGGAAAAATATTCCCCAGGTTTATCAGCTGCATATCAGCAGTCTGGCTCTCAGCTGACCTACCTGGTTGATGATGTAGATTCCATAGTCAATCCTCTGCCGTCTGAGGATGGGGTGGAGGTAGTGGAGCCAGTACTTCAGGTGGTTTTCTCTGTGACGGAACGGGATGATGATGGCCACCTAAACAACAGAAATACATGGAACATTTATGATAAAACACAGTATACCTCTGTTCTATAAGTTGCAGGACCTAAGAGCTGCAAGGATCAGGCAGTGAATTAATTTGCTGATCTAATAACTGGCAACTATATTGGCAACAAAATAATTGGCCACTATTTTGGCATTCACAAGTATTTTTCATTTTATCTAAGAAGTTACATACATTAACTGATTAACTGATTTATCAAAGATACTGTATCTGAAACTTCTCCATTGATGTGGACAAAGAGAATGAGAGCGTTTCTCTGTCAGAGCGCCAAAAAGTGTTTGTTCGACTAATTATGCTTAAATGGGCTTCGTTTCTTCATGCGGTGAACTGATCTGCACCGGAAAAATCACTGAGATCGTAGAAAATCCACCTGGTTAATGTCACTGTGTGCATAAAGTTGGTTTCATTCATTATGAATGAGGCAGCCCAAGGAAGCAACTCTCAGTGGCATCACAGATCTGATACAGATTCCAGGCTGTTCTGTCTCTCAGTGTTTTGAGCGAGTCTGTAATTGTAAGTTCATGGTGATTTTGTGCTCTGATGAAGACCGGCCTCATACTGACCTTTGTTTCTGTATAGTTAAGCATTGCAATGAGTGCACCTACTTTGGTGTAATCTTCAACGCTGATGAAAGCACCCTGACCTCAGTGAAGTGTCATAGAGGAGAAAGTGAAACACTTAAGTACAGCAACCTTCTTTTAAAGAACCAAATATGACGCCCCATATTGTGTGGAAAGCTAACGTCCACACGGCTATCTTATATAGACACTTTGCCAGATACTGAGAGGAAATATGGAAGTCAATTGCTGCCAGGAAATGGAACAAATAGATGAAAAATTAGATGTGACAGAAAATTACCTAGTCTAAAATTATGCAAGTTAAAATTTTGACTTAGCGTTTCATAATTTCAGCTCTTTTTTGGTTATGCAGGTTGAAACTGGCTTGCAAAAGAATATGTATGATGTGTGATGCAGTTAGAAAGACAGTGACAGACCTTCCATCTAGGCCGACAGTCGGGAGGGGTGTAGCGCCCTCCCTCCGTCACATTGGGGTTTTCTTTCTGCACTCGCTCCATCGTCATCTGGGAGCTGAATTCGATCAACAAACGCCCCACTGAGGAAAGAAGTAACGAGGGAAGAGTTAGAAAGATGAAGAGGATAACAGAGCAAACAGGGGATTAAAAAAGAAGTTGAAGAAAAAAGCAGATGATTGGGAACAAGGGATGTTGGGCGTGAGGGAGAGAGAGAAAGAGTTTTTAGCTTCAAAGCAATACTGTACATGTATCAAAGTAATGTGTGCAGAAATAATGGTTTCAAGGGATATGCTCTGCATAATGCAGCATTTAATAAGATGCACGGGCTCTGGAAAACATATATTCCTGAAAAAAATAAACAAAGACTTTGAAGTCAGTCGGCGTAAACACAACATGAAAGGTAATTATGCTGCTCAGTGATGAAGCCACGCCATATGTTATATCAACTCAAATCTATCAATCACTCCTTTGAGTACCAACGGATCAAATGCTATCTAAACGCGTGTGTGTTTGTGTGCATGAGATTGTGGGTTCAGACTAATTTAAAAGAAGGGCTGGTTTTAAATCGCTGGCCCAGACGATAACTACAGCCCCTGTCGCCCTGGGAGTCAGGATCATTGAAATATAAGAGCAAGCTTTGCTGTTTGGGCTCCAACCAAAGCCCTGCAACCATAACACTTATTTAAACAAACCAGACTTAGTGTGTTAATGCTGTAGAAAAATGCAAAATGCCACTCATTAGTGCATGTTCTTCTGCAATGTCAGTGTCAGACTGAGAACTCATTAGTTAGTTTTCAAAGAAAAAAAAACATACAACATGAAATTTATAATTCAAAACTCATTGAAGTATAGAGGATCATGTCTGTGAAAGTGTACATATATTTTTAAAGCATAACACTGCTGATATTCTATATTTCATGAAAAGTCCAAAACCAGCAAGGAATTGATCTGACTAACAAGTACTGCCTGTGTTTCCAAAGCCTAACACAGCTTAATCCTCATTGTTGTACAGCTCCAAGGTCAAAAACACATCAGTGAGTTATAATGTTCCTTCATTATAATGAACATGGACACTGTGATTTATCTTCAGTAAAAATCTCTCAATCACCATCCTGATGCTGGAAATACTCACAAGGGCATCAAATGTGTATCAATCTGTGACTGAAAACAGTCCCCAAAAATGCACAATTTAATCTTGTTTCAGTAATATTTGCTAAATACTACATCACCCAGCTGTGGTGAGAAATTATTCAGCTTTTTTTTTTTTTTTTTTACATAAAAGAAACTGTATGTTGTATTTCTGGCCTGACTTCAAAGATGTACATCCTCAGAAGAAATGAATGGGCTGAGCACTAAAGGCTCCAGTTTGCACAAAGTTTCTTCTGACATTGTCTAATGGCAAGGTACGCCAAGGCAAGCGTGTCTGTATAGCACCTTTCAACATAAGGACAATACAATGTGCTCGGAAAAAAGATTTAAAGAATGAAGGTAATAAAAAAGGTAAAAGAGTTCAAATGACCAGATACAACTGCAAAATGAAAAGCCTGCCAATACAGAAAGGAGCAAGACATTCATGGTGTTTTCAAGCACGAAAAGCGACTCAAGTAGCTGTGTGAAGAATGAAACAGAGCTTAAAATAGATGTTCAAACCCTGCTGACTTTCTCAGCTCCACACAATATTGCTGACAATAAGAAAAAATGTATAATAACATCTGCCTTAGCCTCAAAGACATTAGATTGTCACAACTACAAGAGCAATGATTCTGTTTCCACTGATCAAAATTGCAAATACTTTACAGGCCTTGTGGTGAATATGAATGCTCAGTATTCACTGCACTGAAGAGCAGAGGGGAGAAAGAAAGATAGAGATGAGGGGCACACAGGTATATGAACTGATAATCCACTTAGTATTGACATTATTTTTGTGTTGAGAGGTCTCCTCCAATCAACAATGCGCAGGCAAGTAGCGTGATCAATGCCAACAAGGTTACATGTTCATAACACACCTCTTTATCATACCACAAGGGCTGAATGAAATAGTCCCAACAGCTATATCCTTGACCACTTCTGCCCATCATCGTCCATCCTCTCCACACTCATATCTCTCTTTCTTCACTCTCCTTCGGGTCTCGCACTAATGAGACAATGAGTGGAACATGGTGTTTTCATTTCGTTTCAGTGAGCTGTTAGTTAGCTCTCAGGCAACAAATGAAAGGCACAAAAAGCAGGAAAAAATATGTTATTTTTACAGCACAGGTTGCGTTGTTTTACGACATTAAAATTTCTGCAATCGATTGGCGCAGGAACCTTTGAGCACCAGGTAGATGATGCAGCGATGTCCTATTAAAGCCACACATTAAATACACATTTCCACCCACCATCTCTGCAAAATTTAAAAACATAAACCCACTTCAGAGACCTGTATGCTTTATTTAGGGCAAGTCTTAAATCTAGCACAATGAAATGAGAGCATTGAGTGCTTTTAGTGCACTGTGTCTCTGAAACAGATAAGGATCCCTATCTGTACTATAATGTTGCTATGTGTTCTCTTGGTAGCAGTGTAGTATGCACTAGGTTTTCTGGAATCACAAAGGCCTGCATTCAGGTTTTAATAGTTAGCTTGCAGGGAAACATCTATCCAAAAAAAATTTATACAGCAGCAGAAGTGCATTAAAATCTAACATGGTAAAATTTCATTTCAAACTGATGAATCATGGCATGGCAGCGTTGTGACACATTCCTCCACAGTGTTTTGACACAGACTGGAGGTACACAGCACTGTTGACCAGGACCGGTCAACCCGGTCATCTGGCCCAATGATTGTTATCAGGTCTTTACACCTGCCCATTTCTCCCACATCCAACATATTAACTATGAGATCTGACTGTTCACTTACTGTTTCTCCCTGTTTCCAGTCTTTGTGTTAGTCTAAGCTTACCACCTCCTGGCTGTAGCTCCAAAGGCTGCTAATCACACAGACATGGGAGTGGTATTGATCTTCTCATCTAACTCTAGGCAACAAGCCAAATAAGCATTTCCCAATATGTCAAAAAGCTAACGCATTCATTTTGTCCTTTCAGTGATGTCCACGTCCACCTCGTCAATAGACTGCTGTTTGGCAGCAGACTCAGAAATCCTCTGTCTCAAGGAATAGAAACTAGGAGCTAGATTTGGTTGATACCAGCTTACATAACCATGTACGGGAAGTGATGCACTTCACTGCTGTTGTTTCATTGGTGGAGAATAACTCATTTTACACATGTTGTTGTTTTGATTAGAAAAGATGCTGACAGGTAGAGGTCAGGTCAGGTCCAAATAGTCCAGTGATGTGAGCAGACACCCAGGACAAGAATAAAACAACACACACACAATAAAAAGTGTCCCAAACCATAGAGACCAAACCAAAATGTGTCCATATAACCACAGAGAGACATTTATACACACACACACACACATACATGTAATATCTCATGCTTATCTATGTGGTGATATCAGAGTTATATATTATAATCACGCTGCTGGATTGTTCTATCTGGGACACCCACTGCACTATGGGGGATACATGACTGCTTTGTCTGCAAATACACTGTACACAGTTGTCCACACACACACATACACACGATACACACACGATACACACACACACACACACACACACACACACACACACACACACACACACACGATATACACACCAAATTTCCCCCCACAATAATGAACCAAATCTCTAAGCTATTAGGTTAGCAGCACATGTACAGACACAATACACTGAGAGCAGACCCGAGGCTGTAAGCACTCTAAACACACACACACACACACACACACACACACACACACACACACACACACAGAGCAAGTCGGCCTATTTGAGGCTGTGATTCAGCCCGGGTCAGACTTGATAACAAGGAAACAGAAATAGGATAAAAATTGGAGCACTCGAGTGTTTTGTTGGTTCTGAGGGTTTTGTGTGACGCGGCATCCATTCACAGATCGTGGGCGCTCTTTGCTTCTGTTTCTCTCTTTTCCTGTCTCATGTTGTTGCCCTTCTCACCACATAACTCATATATCAGAGCTGAAAGACAGCTTCACACCTCTCCTGCCCTCCCTGTCACTATCACTCTCTCCCCTAAGCCAGTGGTTCTGAACATGGGATCCGTGGGTAGAGGTTTTAACGGTTTTAACCTGGCTCCTTGTAACTAAGACTTGACCCAAGACGTAAATAGGGTCATATGGGGTATGAGTGCCAATACGTCTATCAGCTTTGTGTGTCAATCACTTCAGGAGAATTACTTGTTTTGACGAGCGATCGAGAGTGTGAACTGTGAAGGTCTGTAAGATATTTACTGCTTCGTCTGATACTGGTCTATGTAAAACAAAAAGGGCAAACTTTAAAATGATGTCTTTGTTCAGTGATTGCAATCAAATGTATGATTTCTCACCACTATCACATCGCCACGCTCAGTGCACAGTTATATAACCGAATGCCAAATTAACACCAACAAAACATCTTCCTGCACAAGATCTAGGGATCAAATCTGAATAAAAATAAATAACACGTTGTTTAATTTACTTTTTGTCTTTTCTTTTCTTTTCTTTTTTTTGTCCGTCTATGGAATAATAACTTTCTAATTCCATTGAAGTCTAGGTCCAGGCACATAACACCATGACTTGCTGTGTCCTTGCAGAGTCACTGGTCAGGCCATCTGACCACGCAAACTACACGACAGGCTGGTTGTTAATCAGCAGTCCTGTTCTGAGACATTCTGTGCCTTCATGTTACTTAAGTGACAAGTGAAGCAGTGCCAGGGTCAGATTTCAGGGAGAACTTCTGAGCTCATAATTGAGTTTGGTTCTTTAGCCTCAGGATGAGGGCAGAAATGAGAGTCAGAGAAAGTGAATAAATGGAAAGAAAAAAGTAAGAGACTGGCGAGTGAAAGGACGGCGAAAGAGGGAGGGAGAGATTGTTCCTCTTCTCCTGCCTCCCACAGACTTTCAGCTCTCTGAATCTTATTAGCCTGTCTACTCTCTCCTCTTCTCTTTCTCTCTCTTTCAATCATTTACAAGTGCCTCTACCAACTGCAGGCCGTAATTGCTATTCTTCCAGAGATGGGGAGAAAGAGAGAAAAAGAGATGGAGGTAGAAAAATAAGAGAAGAGTGGGGAGAAAAAGAGATGTGATGGCATGAGGGAACAAGAGGGGGAGAAATGAGCGTGACAGACAGGGAGAAATGGAAAGAACGGAAGAACAAAGACTTCATGAGAAGCAACGACTTGTAGAAAACTATTTGAAAACTTCTCCTTCTACAGTATCTTCACATTTTATCTCCTTCTCTTTTTCTCCTTATGTTGTTATTCTTCTCTTCTCTTGTCATGTCTTTCCAAGAGTCCTCAGTGTGAATCTATCCTCTAAAAACCACTAGTAACAACAACTGTGTTAGACTACGAAACCCTTTTTGTGTGTGTCTGTGTGTTTCTGTGTCTGCATGTAAGTGTGTGAGTTTGTGTGAATTTACTGGATCAGAGGATTATTGGAATCTAAGAATCTCCTTGACATGCAAAACATCCAGTCATCTGTTCATGTGGGTGTGTATTTATGCACAACACCCAGTGTGTAACTCTGTGTGCGTGTGTGTGTGCGTGTGTGTGTGCCAGAAAAGAAGAGATGAAGGGTTAACAGTGGTGTATCCACAGCAAGCACAAAAGGTTGCAGAGAATGAGGCGACATCCGCAGACTGATAGCTTTGTTGTTGCAAGCCATGTTACTGGAAAATAAAATCCAGACAACAAAAAGGAAACATGAATTTTAGGAAAAGGATAATGTGAAACTGGTCTGTTCTCAGTTACTGGTCTGCAGCCATCTTTCAAACACCATGTGCCCTGTGTGTTTCCTTGAGAGTACAACAGAGCAAACATTCGAAAATAGTCCCATGTTGATTGAATTTTTAAGCGATAGCGACACAACTTTGACAAAAATGGTTGGATACAATGGAAAATGCACACAGTTTGAAGTTAAAGAGCTTTAACAGGCAAATACAAGGTTTTATCAGAGACACTTGCTTTAATTTTCTAAATGGATGGCGTTAGGTGAAGAGCAGTTGGAGAACTTGGATGGGCATGAAACTCTCCTCAGCTGAATCATTAGTATAAAAGAACAGCGACTACATCTGAAAATATCTGGTTCTTTGATAAAAAGTCAAAGACACAAACTTGTGTATATACATATGAAAGGAGAAAAATCAACTACGACTCCCAAGGTGCATTTCTGTAAGCACCATGCAATCAAAGAGCATGAAATGTTCCACTAATGCTGAGCAGCTAAGCTACAACTTTCACAACTATCAGTTTGTACTTGATAATATATGCAGCAGTTTAAATCAATTCACTTTTGAAATCTGCTCTGATTTCTGCCTTCCTCTCCACAGATATGGAGATTAAGGCTCACGGGTATTGTAGTGTTTACAGCCATTCGCCATACCAAACTTACAAAAAATAAGATGAAATACTTATTCTACAATTGATGGACAAAATATGAGTAACAAATATTGTTATATCACACAAAAGACTGAGGTAATTTGGCGTCAAGAAACGTCAAGGGTGTCACTTCTAGAACCAGGGGCTACTTTTAATCCCTCTTAATAACACAGCCAGTGACAATGGCCTTTAACAGGAAGCAAAAGTACAACAAGCAGCAGCAGTTTATGAGTGAGAGCTTGTCAGATTATTTAGACCAACTCTATGTCTTGTTTGAATGGGACTGGTGAAGACTAGACTGACACTGATCAGCTGACTTGTTGATAACTTTAGTGCTCTGCAAGAAATGCTTCATACAGTCTTTTAATCGCAGTCATGGACGGATTAATGCTCATGCCTACTGGGTCCAGGGGCCCCTCACACCCTGGGCATGGACCTCTGTTTGAAGCTACTTCAAAGTTAACATTTCTTGTTGGAAAGTCAATCAAATGACTACAAAGAGACCAGAAATATATGAAAAGGGGCTAAAAAGGAGATGTAAAATGACCACAAAGAGATGCAAAATAACTACAAAGAGACACAAAACAACTACAAAGAGATGCAACACAACTACAAAGAGATGTAAGACAACTACAAAGAGGCACAAAACAACAAAGACTCAAAACAACTTCAAAGAGACACAAAACAACAAAGACTCAAAACAACTTCAAAGAGACACAAAACAACAACAAAGACTCAAAACAACTACAGAGAGAAACCACAAAGAGATGTAGAACACAAAAGACAAAAAAACAGTTGTTACTCTTTTGTGTTATTTTGTGTCTCCTTCAGTGTGGATGTCTTGCTCCAGTAAAAGGGGAGCGAGGGGGGGGGGGGGTACTTCTCTATGTCTGTGCCCAGGGGCCCATTGTTTCATTAAAAAAATATTTTTTTTATTTTCTGGCATAATGTACGACAAACAATGCATGCGTACACAAACAAGCCTTAACAAGAAATTGCATTAATGAGTGTGAATTTTAAGCAGCCTCATGAAAAGTAATTATAGTGTGAAAAGCTTCAGATATTCTGGAAAAAGTCTTTGATAGTGCTGTTTCTCGCATCAAGTAACAGTAGTTTTATCAGCATTTGTTGAAGTACTACCAATGGTCTATTCAATACCAGTGTTGTGGATCATTACCCAAACAAGCAAGGCAAAAAGCACTTAATGGCTCCAATCCATGTGCACAGTATGTTCACTGATGTGTTTTTGTTCTGAGACAGAAGAGACTGGAAGTAGGGGGCATGAAACAGATGGAGAATGCATGTAACACAACAATGTATCCTGGCACAGGAAACCAGAGCAAGAGAGGTGGACAAAGACAACATCAGAGAGAATAAAGCAAAGAGCATTAAAGAAAGGAAGGAGAGTGAGTTATAGATTGGAGATATAGACAGACGGCAGCGGGAGAGTAAATACAAACAAAAACACAAAAAGAGAGAATGAAAAAGCTGAAGACACACAGGAAGGTAACAATGGAAACACAAAGTGAAGGGGGCTGTGACAGCTAGTGTGAGGTTGTGAGCCAAATTCCATGGCAACATAACACCACTGAAATGAAAGTAGCGGTTTCACTACACTGCAGGGTTGTCACTGTTTTCGAATTTTCTTTGTATTATAGGCTGTGATCCATGTAAATATCCACAGAAGTTATGTTGAGGTTACAGATAGCACATAAACCAGTGCAGAGCAAATGATAAAGGCTCAATTACTGCACGAATTTAACACGTTCTCATCAGCCCTTAATTTACTGTGTCATCAAACTACTTATTAGTTTTAAGTATTAGACTTCTTTAACTGCACATAGAATGCAATTTAATACCTGTATCACAGTCACACGGGCCAAAGTGCAAAAGTATGATGGAAAACCTGCAGGGACAATAAGACGCAATATGATTTATTATTAAATTCAGCTTTTTCTGTTCTTTAGCTGTGTATAACTACAAATCTGATGGTGCTGACTGAAACTCCACAGATAAGGACTAAACAGCCTTTTACACACACATCCACTGTCAAAATAATCCCACTTTTGGTTTGCAAGTGTGCAACTTTGCCCAATAGCCAACAATCACATACAAAAACATTTTACAACTTACATTACTGCCTACAGCAGGCAAAGAGAAAATATTTGTATATGACTTCTCTAAATTTAATTTGGACTTTTTAATATTTTCTGAGGCCTTACGTTGTGGAAACTGGACTCAAGAGCTTTTAAAACTTAAAAGTGCATGTGCATTGAGAAAAGTGCAGCAGTCTATGTGTTAGGACAACATTCTATTTTTCAGTCTATTCAGGCTATTAGCAATAGCTAATGCAGTTCCAAAGCCAGGCTTTGATTAGAGCTGCAATGATTAGTCCATTAATTGATGACCTGATTGACAGAAAATTACTTAGTAGGAATTTTATGACCAAATCATCACATTAATTCTTTTGTTAAATATTTGCTGTTTCCACCTTTTCAAATGCAAGAGTTTTATGTTTTCTCTGTCACACGCAGCATCCAAAACCTAATTTCTTTGGAATTTGGACTGTTGGTCAGACAATGCAAGACGAATGATCAAGCTTTTTGCAAACTTAATATAAATGCTGTACACCATAAAAATTATTAGTATAAATAGTACATAGAGTATGTTTTTAGTATGGAGTATGAAGAAATATGATTATGTGCGGCAACACTGGGTGTATCTGAAAGATTTTTGTTCCATAAATACAGGCAGCTTTTATGATTTACCTTATAGCAACAATAAAAATAATGGGGGTTTCCATAACCTGTCACAAACTGAGCAGAAATCCTCCTCAATCAAAGGAAAAGAAGAAAATCCTGTATTGTTTTTAATCACACAGACTGTTATTCAGTTGCCTCTTAAAAAAACAAACAGACAATTATGTGGACGTAATCCTTGATTATCATCATCCTATTAATCTGGAATTAACCTATTCCAAGTAATCTAGGGACAGCAGCCACAGTGAAGCTGAGTTTTGTACTGGCTCTACCAACCATACAAAGTTGTGTGTTTTTGTGTGCATTTCCCTAGATGCTGTTTTTGGCATGATTTGGACTGTTCTCCCCATTACATGATATCAAATCTGCATGACTGGCAGATGAAAGGACACTAGCATGCCAGGATGTGTCTGTGTGCGCATGTCAGTGTGTGTGCAAGCGTGTGTGTGTGTGTGTGCGCGTGTGTTTGGCAGTACAGCTACAGGTCTCACTGCCACTGTCCAGCTGGCATACTGATGTAGTAGCTGGCACATATGCTGATGCAGACACACACACACATACATACACACATGCTACAAACACTATTCTCAGAAGAATCAGTATCCTGAAATAACCGTAGCCAAGCGCATGAAGACTCCAAGGTCATGATGCTGTCAGAGCACGCCGCGGCTTGTTGTGGTCAGACATGAAATGGTGCAGAAAGCTGGTTTCACGCTGCCAGAAGATTACAACTTTTCATGCTACCAGGACACTTCAGCCAAGAATAACACTGCAAAAATAAAGTCATCGTTGCTCCAGTACTGAGTTAAAGTCCCATTCGAAGAGTAAACAAAGTCAATAAGCTTGAGCGAAATTAAAATATAATAGATCATTGTTTTGTAAATCTGCAAGCCAGTCCAACAGAAAGAAAGAAAGAACTTTGATGCTTAGAAAGGCTAATGCTAGGATAATATAAGACAATGTCAATGTTAGCTGCTTTGTTGCCATAAAGGCAACTATTAAGCTTAGTTTTAGTTTGTTGCTCATAGAAGCTGTTTGTGGTGAAAAACCACTGCAACAATAGTATGAATGCACAAGAAATCCTTTGACATTCAACACTCTCAAGTTCCAAGACGAAAATACACCTTCAACCCATATTCACTGCACATCTGTAGGAGAATGGCTACAGAAAAAATGGTCCACTCATGTTCAATACACACAAGCTCTTTTCAGTCACACAAACAGTGATTTAATCTTATAAAACCTCAGGATCAGGATTCGAAATCCTAACAAGACTTACACGTGGCTGCTTGAATGTCAATCTGGACGACTGGATGAATTTAATATACTGCAAACATGAATTCACCGGCGAGTGTATCATCTTTGCCTGACCCACAAGGATATTATTCAGCAGTGGTTCAAATGCAGAAAGAAAAATACTCTTTCAGAGAGCAGTTCATGTCGAGCACAGGCTCCTAGCTGAACGGAATCTGACATTTGACATTTCTGAAGGCTGTACTTTGACACATCTTGCATGCATGTGTGTATTTGCATGTGTCTGCAAACACATAGACACTTATGCACAGACGCACATAAATCCATCTGAGTGTATCAGTGTCCCTCTGTTCGCGTCTGTCTTGATCTTCCTCTGCTTTAATCTCCTTTCCTCCTTTTCTCCCTGGAATTTCTTTCTTCTGTTCGTCACCATTAAAGGCCATCTACATGCGTCCAACTGCGCGCACACATGGACATAAAACACACACCCTGGTGAACCTGACGTCTTGGAAAAAAGCTTGCTCAGAAATTAATTCAAAGCAGTTTTTCCAGCGTGCAAAGAAGGCGGCAGACAGACACAGTGGGAAAAAACACAAAAACTAATTTTTTTGAATCGTAAGTGTCAAAAGAGTGAGAGGATTGAATTCATATGAGGATGAGGCTTCGGTAATTTCCAGCAGCTACTGAGAAAGTCTAAGATCTGGAAACAGAGAAGAGCTTTTGGTCAGAGGATTTCAAGTTTTTAATGGTGAGGGCAGGAGTTCAGAAATGCGAGGAGCACATTTAGTGATTTGTGGACAGGAAACAAAAAATTAAAGAGCCCACAGGGTGCCAGTGGAGGCAAGCAAGAACCAGACTAATATGGTTTCTCATTTTGATCTTATTAAAAGCCTTGCAACAGCTTTCTGAACAAGCTGGAGACAAGACAGAGCAGGATGAGTGATACAAAAACACAAGGAGCTACAGCAATCAAGGAGAAAGGCATGGATGACTGTCTCAGCTGTACTGTACTTTGAAAGAACATGAATTGTGGAAGAAATTAAAAAGTTTGTCTCGAAAACCGATTAGATCCTCATTAAAAATGCAGCTAAATTGAGAGTAATCCTCCATTAAATTGTCACTGAAACACAAAAAAAGTCTCCTTAATTCTTTTTCACTGTAGCAAATAGCTTAATTTGACCTCTAACAGTGTTTGCACTGTGGCTCATTGTTTAATGATTTTATAGTCTATTGTAATTACATTGGGTGTAAAAATGACTTAATGACTGTGAGGATAAAGTGCAGGCTATATGTTTCAATTTGAGCGCCTTGCAGCTACAATATATGAGCAGAACAACTACTGTGTTTTCTTTTTTTGTTTTTTTTTTTTAACTCTGCACCATATGGCTTCTTCCCTTTCTTTTTCTTACTTTGCTCAATTAGCGAAACAAGCAAAGAAAAACTACAACTGAAGTCATCCATGCCTGTCTTGAAACTCGTAGCAACTGTAGCAACAGCAGCACAATGAATCAAAAGCAGCCTGATAAGTCAGACCCTCGTTTACTCCACTGTGCATCAGCATAATTAGGAGTCACACAGAGTCACGGATGAATCCTCACAGAAAATAGCAAAAATGGAAAAAATAGTTTCTGAAAACATATGATTTAAAATGTGCTGTGCAAGTTTCACATTATTATTGTTATTACTATTATTACATGGTTAGTAGTAGAAACTGAAGCTTAAAAGCGTTAAAGTAGCAACTGAGAATCAGTTTCTATAACACTGCAAGTGTAATTTGATGTCAGCTGATTTCAGTGTTTTGGTACAAACTGTGTCAGGGTCTTGTCACGCCAGGTCCATTATTTCTGCACAAGAAAAGTAGTTTTAAAAAATCACATACGCAGTATGATGTCTTAAGGAATCAGGAACTGTCAAGGTGCCTTTTTTATTTGGACCCTCTTGAATTTCTCTATTGTTCATGCTCGTGTTCTCTTCTAAACGCTCAGGTTGCCAGGGGAACATATTAATGTATCTTGTGATGATGACAGCATTTCCTACACCACAGTAAAGGCTCCGTGGTTATGGAAAAACTGGTTTAAAGGTGTAGAACAGGCACTAGTGGTTTAGCAACAGCCCCAGTGGGAAAAAAAACCCTGAGAAGAAGAAATAAGAAATTAATGCCATGTCTCCCTCTCTTTCCAAATGCTGGTTTTGTGCTAGTAACCTACAAAAAGCTAAAGTGTCTATAGAGCAATGTGTATTGTAGGCCAACAAGTTGTCTACACTGACGTTTCTTGCAGGTGAGACACAGAGGAAGACACAGAGGTCCTGTTCAGACCTGGCATTAAAACATGTCTTGGGTGATCCGACTGCAAGTGGACAGTATGTCTAAGTATGCGTCTCCACACGCGTCTCGAGTGACCACTTGTGATCGGATCTCACTCCCTAGAAAAGACCAAATACGTTGTTGTTGTTTTTAACCGGCGAGTAGCAGCAGTGCACCTGGTCTTTTCCAAACCAAACCGAACAAAATCTCTATGGGCTTTTCAAAATTTTCAGAAGTTGTAGACAGAGTCAGCTTATACGATTTGAGAACACGAATGAGTACGTGCTTCCTCTTACGCAGACCATGTCAGTTGAACAGGGGGTCCTTCAGCGTGATCCAGGACAAGGTCAAGTACACACTGCCAAAAGAATGTGGCCATATGTGACCCAGACCTCTTCAGAATGTGCTCTGAGCGTTCAGATCTCAATGAGTCCCCGATGCATTCACACCTGTACTTGGAGCTGTCCACTTGTGATTGGATCACCTGAGACGCATGTTAATGCCAGGTGTGAAAGGGGCCAGAGAGAGATCTACAGGCTGAAAACACCCTCAGGTACGGAGGAAAAGGCAAACTGTTCGAGAGACAGAGACAGAGCGAAACAGAGGAGGTAATGCTTTCAATCTCTCCAGCTGGTGGTGTTTGCGCAGCCAGAAGCCTTGACAGGCTGGTACAGACTTTCCCCACACCTGGGGTCTCTCTTGCTCTTCTCTCTCCTTTTATAAACCTGACTTCTAAGATAAAACATAGTCTGAAGTCCAGAAAAAAAATACAAAAAATACATTTCTCTTATTCAGTAAGCTCAGCTGCAGCATACCTGCATACTTTAATAATTTATGCTTTGAGCAGCAGCTTAAATCAGCACTCAGCAGCTGCTGTTAAAAGCTGTTTGCATTCAGCCTGACAGCACATTTGCAGTCTTTGTTTGTTGCAGTGGCTCTGCATTCATATTCAAATGTTACTGTAAAATCTTCTGCTGTGTGGTTGAAATGTAAATAAAGAAAAAAGGAAATAAAGTGAATATATTTCTAAAACCTTTTCTCCTCCAAAACATTTTTGGAATTCTGGAAATCACAATCTTCATGGCTTTAGCAGCTGCCTCTGTGTCCTGCAAATGAACAATGAAAAATGAGTCTAACCAGAATCTAATAACCAATACAGTGTATACACACACATAAACACACCAAGGAGGAGAGAAGGTGGACTTTAGAGTTTTGTTTACTCTGGTACAGAGAGATATGATGGTCACAGAACAATAATACATAAGTACCAACATTAACAGCCAAAAATGAATGATTTACATCACAGGGGCTTGTTTTTTTTTTTTTTTTTGGTCCCCAAAAGGAGGTTGAGTCCCCATAGCGTGACTGTGTAAACAGACTTATGTCCCCACAACATGAGTAATACAAGTACACACACACCAACCGTGATATGTGTGTGGGTGAGTGTGTGCGTGTGTGTGTGTGTTTGGGTGTACACGTCTGCAGCTGACAATGATATCTATCTGTAGGAATGAGAACAGACAGCGAGCTGTGATTCCTTTCAGTTTTGGCAAAACACACACCTTAGCCAATTGAATCACAAATACACACACACACACTCACACACACACACATACAAACACAGCGAATCGCTCAATAACAATAAATCACAGCCTTCATAACAAATCAGCTCTTTTCACCTCTCGTTCTTGTATGTTGTGCCCCAAACAACAGCAATCACTGCTTCAAGAACAAAATACAGTAATGAAAACATGGCAGCGTGATCTAAAAGGACTGCACTGTACATTGTTTCTCAAGCAACATAAGAGAAAAATACTGCAATAAAGAGATAATGAATGTACAAGAAGGTATAAATGCAAATGAAGGCAGGAGAGTGTTTTATGTTCACCAAGAGACAAGTATAATTGTGCACCAACATTTGGAGTATCACAAAATTTAAAATGCGAAAGCCACATTTCATTAATTTCACAAAATTATTCACAGCTCCGAAGTGAATAAATTGTCTTCCTCAATTAATGGAAAATATAAAGTCTTTCAAGAACTAATTATTTAGCCATTATGATACCGAGTGACTGATTATTAGTAGGCAAACTGTTGTACTGTGTCAACTAATATTGGCCACATTTCATGCTATTTTTATATCTCAAGATAAACCCTATGACTGCCAGCCAGTTCCTTTGAAAATTAAAACTAATGGAACATTTTTGAGTGTTAGATTCCTGCAATGATTTTGGACAAAAATTTATGTAATTTTCACCAGATATTCTTGGTCCTCAGTGGATGAATCCTACTGACTTTTGGTGATTCCCTGACTTTCCCCCTAGTGCCACCATGAGACTGACCTCAACTGTAGATCTAAAAAAAAAAAAAAAAAGTATAATACTTGGATGTAAACCCATCTACGGACAGGCAGAAAGTCTCTCAGAAGCACATTCACAAAATCACCCACTGGCCACACACACACACACACACACACACACACACACACACACAACACACACACACACACACACACACACACACACACACACACACACAATGTTCAGGCTTTGGCTGTGGCTCAAATGGGCGCCGATTTAACTGATGTAACCGCAGTTTTGCTTTTCTGCTGGGCTGAAACCCCTGGCAACCCAACTCTATCTGTCTCCAAAGACACAGTGACAGATCTGATTTCAACAGTGTGCTCTGAAAGACCTGAAAGAAGAGAGGGATGAGGAGAAGGCTGCAGGGAGGAGGAGGAATAGGTGAAAGGAGGAGAAACAGAGAGCTGCAGAAAGTGGGAGAGAATAATGAACTGGGGGAAAGATATCAAGTGAATGAGAGGGACAAAGTAAAGTACAGGGGGGCAGAGAGAAAGAGAGAGAGAGAGAGAGAAAAATGAATGGACAGGAAAAAGGGAGGATGGGGAGAAAGTGATAGAGGGAGACAGAGAATGCATGGAGGAGGAGAGAGGAAGGACAGAGGAAGGACAGAAGGCTTCTTTTGTTTCCTCTTCATCAGCAGCTGTCCTTTCCTCCCTGTTCAACATGCTCTTTCATCTCCAGCCATGCAGAGATAAAGAGAGAGGGAAACAGAGGAGAGAGGAGAGGAGAGGAGAGGAGGACCATGCTCTCATCATCAGCATCTCTCAAAGTAATTTGATCTTTCTCCTTTCTCTCTGCCGCCTTTATTCTCTCTTTCCTGTGGAAACCTGGGCATGTTTTGCTACAGCTACCATGATGGTAAGATGTAACTAATCTAATAAACCCATCAAACATACTCAACATGTAAGTAAAGCACATGTACCCAGTCTTCCTGTATTCTTTGTATTCGCACATGCTATGTTGGAACATTTGGTGGTTAGAAAATGCACATGCAGACACAGGATGGATGGAGAAGCAGCACTAGCCGGTTGGTGATAACACACCCAAAACAGATTTGGGAGGGGCCACCACCGAGCTGGAGCCACCAAAGGCCCTATTTAGAAGAGCTACTTGACACAACTGTGTCTAAAATGATTCATGGAGATTCTGATTCCGTCTTTGTGTCCCTTTGTGATGCAGGCTTTTAAAAATTCATCATCGAATTTGAAGGAACATACTGAGTAGGTGAAGTAGTAGTTGCTTGATGCTTTCTAACGAAAGCATGTTTAATTCATTTAGGTTTGTAAAGTCTTTATGTTTTTTTCTCCAGCTTTTTTAGTAACTATTGAAACTTAGACTCCCAGTATCAAGTAAACATGATAATGCTATTAGAATGTAGCATTAATTGGCCAGTAAAGGCGATAGATTAGCTTGCCATGCAGACGCTTGCTAACATTATGTAGTCACGGTCATGGACATACAGTATATTCATTGGCCTTTGTTGTATGCAGACAATGCCAGATATTCATGTCCACAAATCACTAAACCTGTGGGGTCTTAATTAGCTCTTCTGCGCTGACTTTGTGATTCAGGCTGATAAATGGGGTTTATTTCTGCATAAGGAATCCTGCCCCTCGTGGCTTTCAGCAATGTACAAAAATAAAATGACCAAAACTGTACCAAGCAAGAAATCACTGAGAATCTACACATATGTAAAAGTGAGAAGGAAGGCAGGGCAAAGAGAAGAGATGAGAGAAAGTGAGAAATAGTTAAGAGAGGAGAGGAGAGGAGGGCGATCCAACTACCAGCACATCTTGGGGTAAACTGATCTTTCTGCACCCTATGCTGCGAGCTACAGTTGCTCCTCTCATCGACTACAAAAGCCTGCAGGTCTCGGGCTTCTCTTGTTTGCACAAAAACTGCATTCTGATACACAGCGTGAGGGTTTGTTTATCTGGGACTTTACTCCTCTTGTTTCTTCTTTTCTCCTCTCATGATTTTGATGAATTATTAATATTGTTTCTTGTACTTTCTTCTATGTAATACTTTTTTTTTTTTCTCAGGAAATGCGTACAGCAGTTTGAGGCAATATAATGCAGTATTTGCTGCTGAAAACACTGCTGCAAAATTTCACGTGAAACTTTCAGATTAAACTCAGGCCTGATTTCTGAGAGAGTCATTAATCTATGGACGACCAACAACACACCACTGACTGAAGAATATCAAAACTAAAAACAGAAGCAAGTGTAATTCTGAAAGGATTATATTTTTTGTGTTGAAGCATTTTATGTTCATTATGCTGGCTCAGGAGTGATCAGCTGAAGTTTGAAAGAAAAAAAAAATCTATTGTATGAAATATGTCAGGCAGCTACATCAACGCAATTTGAGTAAGAAGGAAAATTTGAATGTGATGCATTGCCAGACCTTTGCTGATGCAGGTGTTTTGGGGCTGATATTCAAATGCCAGCAAGCCAGCCACAACCTGCTGCTGCTGGAATACATCATGCTACAAAATCTTGTAGAGACAGATTTTTGAAACAGTGTGGTTTTGCGCCACTGACGGTTAAAGCAGAATACTTCAAAAACACATTGAGATCTTGATTGTTGCAAGACAATTGATTTGGACACAGATACGAAATTTATGTGGCTGCTGGAAAAGCACAACAAAAACACCACAGAGGATTTCATCACTTCAGAAACAATCAGCAGTGAAACATCTGCATATGGGTTGGAAATGTAACCACAGATGCGAAAACAAACTACAAAACCAGAGCTGGAGGTTTGAGGAAAACAGATGCCAGACATGTGCAGGGCTTGGTAAAGGGGCATCACTCTTTGTCTGCTAAGCCATGCAAACAGGGAACACAGACTGTTTATGTCAGCACAAGCACCACATTAGCATAGCTCGAGCTCTGTGACACTTGATAAGCTATGTGGCAGACGCTGGCTGCATCACAAATGATGGATGGATGAATGGATGGATGAAAAATGAGACTGACAGGCATGGAAATAAAGGCAAAAGGTGATTAGAAAGGAAAAGAAAATGTAGGAACACAGAAAAAGAGACAGACTGAAAACAAAATGAACACAGCGACAGAAACTGTCAGCTGAGAACAATACATGAAAACTTCTAAATCACCAACTATGTCTGTGGTCCCCAAGTTTTTCTTTTAAAAACTCATTTTACAAAACAGAACTAGTGACCCAAGTATGTCTGGGTTGTGAGCAGTTCAAAGAAAGATTTCATAATTTTATATGAATAACTGAAGGCATGACGAGGTATTCAGAGAAGCCTGAGAAATACACATCATTTTCTGCAGCAGAATTTATCCTTTATCTTATTTCTCACTTTAGTAATCCTCTCATGTCTCCTTATGTAGATCGATATTTCCTCTACTCCTACTCAGGGTGGCTGTGGTCATGGCTTTGCACAGCCCACTATGAGGCAGCTATTTTTTTTAAGCTGACCAGTTACACCAAAGTCAACTACATTTGCCACTATAGTAAACTATGATAAAATAACTCACAATGTTCAAAGAGCACTTTGGGCTCTGGGAAATTATAATATTCGTGTTCTTTTTTCACCATTTTGCAAACGAAACAAGTGATTATTCAAGAAAATAACAGGCAGATCAATCAACAGATTCCCATCGTCTCAGGTCATGGACTTAACGTGGACACAAATAGTTTAACCAAAGGGCTGTTTCATTTCAAGGTGATTCAAAGGCCTAACAAGATAAAAAACAAACATTTTTTGTGAGAAAACAGCACAGTGAAGTATAGGCAACATCATTTCTTTCAGTGGTGGTTAAAAAACATCCTACAGCGGCACATTGTTGACATGATAATACAGCTATTATTATCATGTACTGTCATTATGATGGGCAAGCAATTACAGCAGTTTAAAAAATATGTATATATATATATATATATTTTGCGTCGACAGCCCCTTGTGGCTTCTTAACTCAACATTTTAACAACTTTTTTGCAAGTAACTAAATCACATTTCAGAACTGCATTCAACCGGCTACTTTTCTGCCAAAGATGCCGACAGAAGTGACGGTTTCGTCATAGTGAAGATCATTTCTATTTGTTATGCTACTTCAGTCAAAAACAGAAAAAAAACAATGTTCAAGTATTTATATGTTCTGCTGCTTTATTTTTTCTCTCTTTCTGCAGATCACTGATGGCAGAGCTGTTCTCCAGAGGTCAAGTTTTATTTCAATATCAAAACCATTCCACTGAGAAAGACATTTCTGTCTAGCTTTCTGTTGCATTTGGATTGTAAGCTGGCATGAATGAAAATCTGGGCTTGTGATATTTTAAATAAACACTGTCCATGAATAAAAGCTCAGTCTGTGCCTCATGGTTTTCAAATTGACTTGGGTAAAAATTCCTGCAGTTTTGAGAATAAATACAGTTGAACTCGCTGGTTGCATCTTTTTTGTTCTCTGCTTTCCATGCTCGAGTTAACACACCATGTCCTCTCAGTGGTGTACACGCTGAAGAGTTTTCCATGGAGATGGATCGTTTTGAGAAGATAATAATTTTGCATAAAGCCAAGATCACATGGCAGATACCCATCCTTGTACAATAGCAGGATGTCAACACGCAGAGAGCCCAGGAGGAGAATTCACCATGAGCACGGCTACTTTTTTTTTCTTTTTTTACCTCACAGGGAAATGAACAGAAATGTAAGACAATATCCTGGATGGATTCAGTTTTTGAGCTTATTTAAACTTTAATTATTACGAGGTCATAAATAAATTCCTTTTCTTGACAGGAATGGAAAGCCACAGTGCTTCAGCCCTTACTGTAATTCGTTCATTCATGCATAATTCTTCAGCAGGATGTGTGGTACTGTATTGAAATAGTCAGCCGCTGATAAAGAAAGAATGACTTTCTTTTGCAAACTTTTTCAGACTTCTGTTCATTTCAGTCACCTACCAAGCACAACATCACCACAACTTTACCGTTTGCACTGTCGGTGCCCTCATGGCATCATTTTCAGGTGCAGCAATCTGACAGTCTGTCAGATTGTTATTTCTGGGTCAAGTCAAGTAATTCTTCTCTATTTAGCTCATCACAAATCACAAATTTGCCACAAGGAGATTTACAGTCTATACAGCACCAAACACCCTCTGGACTCTTTGTTTGATTGTTGTGTTTACAGAGTAGAGAGAAACAAGAATGGTAAAGCTGGAGAAACAGAATGATAATATGAGGTTACAATTGTGCATCACTTTCAATCTTTTAAGCATATTTTACTTCAGCCTTATTTTCATGCATTTGGATTAAAATTTAATTAAGAGTAAAATGCTTTGTAGTTGCTTTGTGACAACATATCTCACATCTCACACATACACAGCTGTCATGGATACTATAGGAATAAGTGAGTAAAGTGAGCTACAGTAGCTATTGCTGTTAAAATATACTGCTTAATAACAATCCTGACTGTGCCTGTGATGTGGAAGTCAGACAAGATTACACAGGGGCGTTGATGGAAAAAAAAAGAGCTGTCTTCGAGACCAACAGGGGTTCGTCTGTTTCTCTGTCTGATGTCAAATTGACTTCTTGTTGAAACAAAGTGTGAAATTGTGCCGATGTGTGTGTGTGTGTGTGTGTGTGTGTGTGTGTATATATATATATATAAAATCCCCTGACGTTTCTTCACCAAGAGACAAACCTTTATTTCAACTCACAGATTTGTTTTCGTCAGTAAAGACCAGCACTTAAAGATTGTGTAACCACCAGTTACATCGATCAAATTAAATATTTCTCAAATGTTAAAAAGATGTAAAAATCTGTGGAAAAGTAAGTAAACCCAAATGTATTCTGAGTACATTTTAGGCTTACTGAGATTTTCTGTCTTCTTCCTTTATGTGACTAATAAACGTCTCACAGACATTGCACATCTCTTTCTCAAAAGAGAAATGGCAACAAGGCAGCATAACAACAGCATTATGACCACAAATAAAATAAACTCAACACAAACGCACATATCTGTAACAGGACACAAAAGGGCAGAGACAGTGTAAATTAAGTAAAAGATTCAAAGGTGAGACAGAAATACGAAAGTCACAATAAAGCACAGTTTCTGTCTTCCATTGTACTTGGTTCAGTCCTTTGTTCCTTCCTTAATTTATGTATCCCTGTATTCTCATTTTTCTCCCATTTGTTCTTTCACCCTCCCTTTCTTATCCTCCAACCTCACTTTCCTTCCTTTCCTTATACTCACCCCTCCCTGGTTAGCACTACTACTTAATCCCTTTTTCCATTCTTCCATCTTTGTCTACTGTCCGTCTTTCCTTGTATCTTCACCCATTCATTCCTTCCTCCCTCACTAGCAAGGCATTTCAAGACCACTCAAGCCTGGGAGCAAGAGGCCAAACCTGATTAATAATTAGTGAGATATCTTAGCAAAGTTCGAAAAGTTTAAAATAGATTCCTGTTTTCTCGGATCAAATTAATTAATAAATAAACATGAGTCAGACTCGTTGGCTGCCCTGCTTTAAAAACAGAAAAGGAAAGCAGAGGAAGGCAAAGCCCGTTTGCTTCTGGAATGTAAACCAAAATCGCTGGAAACTTTCACAGTTTGATTTCTATGTTTTACGTGCAACTACAACTTAAAGCTGCCCTGTGGACTTTTCTTACAAACAAACAAAACTTACTGTTTACATTCAGTGTTTCTCACTAAAACACACTGTGCGTGTCCTCGAGGTCTACAAAACCTGTTGAATGCATTTCTGTTTTCATAAAACATTTGCAAGGCCGATTTTTAAAATATTTTATGGCCTGTATTGTTCCCATCCATGTTTACTAGATAACGATCTTCTTCTTCTTCACTGCCTTTGAAGGCAAACTTGTGCATTACTGTCACCAACTGTCAATCAGCAGAATGGGCTGACACGCATACATAGGCTTAGTGCAAACAAAACAAATGAAACAGGGACTTAAAAACATTGCTCCATAAAGCCACTTGCTACAGAAAATATAGATTTGATATAGTTTTGAAAAACACATATTTGTCTTACCAGCGGTCCAAAACTCAGTAGACAAAGAAAACCAGAAATATTTTTGCTTAAAATTAAAAAGATTAAATGTTGCAGCTCTACAACTGACAGTTATTTGCACAATTTCCCAGAGCCCAAGGTGATGTCTTCACTAGGTTCATTTTGTCCAACCAACAGTCCAAAATCTTAAGATATTCAGTTTACTGTCATTTATGACAAAGAACTTGCAAAATGACAGAAATCAAAATAAATGCTGACTAATTTTCTTTTGATCGACTAATTCTTGCAGCTCTACTTCATTACTTCAGAATGTTGTAGCACTTACTTAAATGAAGTCTATGCAAACAAAGTACTGGTGCAGGAAATTTGATCTTAATAATATGACTAAATATGGTAAGTGATGGAAGAAGAAAACTAGTAAGAACTTAAGAATTAAAGCTCTGTATGTGCTGGATTGCAAGAGAACACAAGGAAACACAAAACACCAGAACACAATACAGCAGAGCTGACAATATGCAGCCTCGGATAGAAAAGTCGTGGCACAGGAACAACAGAGCTGAACACACAGATGGCTAAGTCCCAGTCCAAATGCTGTGAGGCTGATCCAGTATCTCTGCCTAATTGGGGCAGAGGAAAGAAGGATCACTTCCAAACCAGACGATTTTTGCCCGAGTGTGGACAAGTCCCAAACGCAAAGGTCTGGGTCCTCGGTCTCTTTGCATCATCAGTTAAATATCATAAATTAAAATAAATTAAATTGAGTTAGAACTGAATTGCTCCTTGTGTTAATCTCTTCTTCAAATAGGTTCATTGGACCGCTTGTGCAGAGTTTTTCGGTTTGATGGAGAGGCAAAGAAATGACAGAAAGGCTGGTGATCTTAAAAAACAAGACTGGTATTATTCTGTATGTCTTACTGTCAACAAAAACTATATACACTATAAATGGGTTATCCTGTCTGTCTGTGTTCTCTGACTTTCCTATCCTACTGAAGCTGTTATTTCCTAAAACAGCCGGACACTGTAGTTTTAGCAAACATTATTCAAGCAGGAGTAAACTGCATTTTTTGGAGACTGTTTTCAGATGCAGATTAATACGCACTGTGTTTTCTAACTGGTATTTACAGCAGCAGAATGGTATAAGGAGATTGACACTAGACAAACTACAGTGACCATGCTCACCATAACAAAAGAACATGTCACCCAGCGCAGCAACGTGGCTTATTACTGTGGTTTTAATACTTTCTGGATAACAATGGAGCTACTTGTTAGTTGGATCATGTCATTGATAGTTTTAGTCTTTTAGTCTGGAATTTGTGGACGATAAGAAAACTATATACTCACCCTTTAAGATCAACTATAGTACATAGTTGTTTTTAATAGTAAAACTATAGTAGTTTGACAGGGACTAACAGCAGAACGCTAAAGAGGAAGTCGTAGCTGGATGCTGCTGCAGGTTGTGAACTGTGATTGAGACACTTCTACAGTTTCATACAGCCTTCCCCTTCAACTCTGCCATTACTGATTGCAGTAAATGCTGATTGTTCAGGACAGTTTCATGGGAGTTTTTTCCCCTGTGGCATGGACCCAATACATGTGGAAGTGTATGGATACTTTGCATTTGTGCAGCATATGTGTGCATGAGTGTATGTGTGTGTGTGTGTGTGTGTGTGTGTGTGTGTGAGAGAGAGAGAGAGAGAGAGAGAGAGAGAGAGAGAGAGAGAGAGAGAGAGAGAGAGAGAGAGAGAGAGAGAGAGAGAGAGAAAACGATAAAGGCATTCTACAGTTCAAAGCAGTGACCTAAATTCAGGTACCATGGTAATGTACCACACTGGATCTTCTCTCAATAGCCTGAAAAACAGCTATTGAAATAAACCAAATTTGGAGCCATTTCCTTTCCATCCAGCCCTCTTCAGTGTTCAGTGTATTTTGCAGTGGCAGCCTGTTCGCCAAACACTTTAGTGTGCAATGTTTTAGACTTTGCAGCAATTTCTATTTAGAGATGAGAGCAGAGAAATACCACATAAATACAATGCCACAAGATGTGTGCATGCAAATGATTAAAAAAAAAAAACAAACAAAACATGTCTGTAGGTAAAAACTATAGCCAAGAATTAAATACAGAAGAATTACAACATGTTGTTTATCAGGCCTGAATTATGTGTGAAGCTACATCTGCCAGCCCCTGTGTCGATAGACAGAGATATAGAGCACAATGAGAGACGTAGGACGAGGTGACAAACCACCACTTAAGCTTCTTCTGCCTGCCTACACTGCAGAACAATGCAGACCAGGCCATATGTGAAAAATCACTGAACACCATGACAACAGTGGGAAAATACAGTGCCTTTAAAACTGCTGCCAAGCATATTAAATATAAATTAAGAATATCTCACGGAGACAGTGAATTCATTCACTCATTCCTGCAAGATATTAAAGGAAAGCAAAGCGTATCTAAACCATTTTCCAATTTTGACCATTAAGCAAATTTGCTGAGCCTGTCTTCCCAAGAACAGTCATTTTAATTCCCAAAAACAACACGTTTATGCGACAAATAGCAGACACAGAATTTATCACCAGAGGAAATGTTCTAATGTAGAATATTTCCTAGAGCCACAATGTCTGCAAAGAGAGAATTTCAAGGTGGACAGATGGGTTAACAAAAAATCAAACTCTGCACCATGATCATGTTTCCTTAACCCCAACCAAGCCATTTTTGCATCTAAATTCAGTCAAATCTTAACCACAGCAGTGTTATCATAATATTTTTCCAACAGTGATTTACTTCATTTTACAAGTTTCTCCAAAAAAAAAAAAAAAAACTTGTACAGAGTTGTGTTGTGATAAACAACAAAGTGTAGAGAACAGCTCACATTAAAATATCTGATTGTTGAGAATGTTTGAATTTCATGTGTGAGTGGAACATTCAGTGTTTTTATAACACTGCTGCAGGACAGCATTACCACAATGACTGACCTCAATAATTGCCATGCTGGGAGCCGTTTCTTTTTAGGTACTTATTAAAATTTACTCATGGGAAGAATTTAAAATCCTGACAAATGGCAGCTACGCTGACAACTACAAACTTACAAACTTTGCCACTGGGATTACAGTAACAGCATTCCAATCCAAAATATCAAAGAAAAGAAACTGCAAAGACGATTTATTTAGTCACTAAAAGCAATCGCTTACTTGAAAAGAAGACAACAGGTTATTGAAATACTTTCTACGGATGTTTTCCAGTCAAATAATTACCTCAGCCTCTTTTGTGAAGCAGTACAACAGCACATACACATTGAACAGACACACACTCACACAAGTAGAAGGGCGATTAACTTTTAAAAACTAAACTTTTATTTAAGTAGAAGCAGAAGAATAACTAGTAGCAAGAGTATAGTAAAAAATAAAAGACTGCTCAAAAAAAATTATTCTCACAAGTAGAGCCCTTTAAATATAATTACCTCATGACTGCTGAGCTGTAGATGAAACTAACAAGCTCTGGCAATACACTGCTACCAGGCACAGCACATCATCCGTGTGTGTGTGTGTGTGTGTGTGTCTTTTTAAATCCCTTCTCCACTTTGAATTGGATGAAAGTAATGGGAAAAGAAATGTTTACCCCAAACATTGTTTTGTAGCATTCAGCTCTCAAACAAATGTGGGAAAAAAAACCCCAAAAACACAAACACTCCTGGACTTTGTGAGGAGCGTTTGCATAAAACAAACAGAAGGAATGAAAAACAAAAAAATCTAAACGAGACGTCTGAAAATGACAGTTCTCATATTTTTTTGTTTGTGAATTCCATGCCACTTTTATGATAATACGACCAGTCTACAGTTTTTGGATGTTTTGGTGTCCTTTAAAAAGAAGTAAGCTAAAAGTGGTTGTTCAGTAAGAACGAAACCCCATAAATAAACACCAAAGATATCAGGATGAGAATATAAAATCTGAATGATTGTACGATTTCTCCACCAAATCTCTGATGGATCGTGTAGAGAGCAGTTTCCTCACCACTTTAGTCCTCTGACCCACACTGACACACACTCATCTCAACCACAAGTCAGCTGAATTTTAAAGGGCTCATGAAAAGAGACGGCCCTAACAGGATGCCTGGAGGGTGCCAACAAATCCTTTTAAATGTGCTTAGTTTAACAGATGCCTACTGAATCTGCAGCCTTAATATATAATAAAGGTCTTAATCAATGGGTTCTGCCGACTGTGGAGGGATGATGTGAAGAGAGAGATTTGTAATCCTTGCAATGATCTAAACATGACGTGAGATAACCGAGGAGTGATTACCAAACAGGCAAAGTGGGCCACAGCCCTGGAGCCCCCGGCCCTTGTGGGCCCCAAAAGCCCCGGGTTTACTTCTCTTATTCTGTCTAAGTAATTTATCATACGTTTGTTAGAAATTTGCACCACTGAAATACAGTATCAGTGATGTCAGGTGTTCCAGCCTCCATCTTGTAGCTCTGTCAACTTCAACTTGTTTTAGTTTATATTGTGGCTGTTTGCTGTAAAGTGTTATATCAAATTGCTTTCATGCTTCTGTGTGTCAACTAATCAACACACAGAAAACCTCAGGCAAGATTGTATTATTCCATCATCTTTATTATTTCGTTATTTTCTTTACTAATGGACTGACTGTTCAGTGTAGAAAATGTCAGAAAATAATGAAAAGTATTCATCATAATTCCCTGAAACCCAAGTTAAAGTATTAAAATTGCTTTGTTTAGCGTGACCAAAACCCCCAAAATGTTTCTTTCCTTTATGAAGTTCACTATCATAAAAGAAAGAAGAAAAGTGGCAAATATTCACATTTGAGAGGGTGGTACCAGTGAAGTTTTTGCCTAGAAGAAGTCTTAAAAAATTAATTATCAAAATTGTTGCCATTGTTGCCGGTACAAGTTGGTTTCTCGGCAACTAAGGCAAAAATGAAAACTGTAATGTATGGTGGAGGCACCTTAGGAGGTTAATCTGCTTATGGGGATAACCACTGATTTCCACTGTGGCATCGCAACCTTATCAAAACTGAATTAGGGTCAGTGCCTCAGCAGACACACTTCAGAAATACAGTCCATAGGTTTCAGCTGCGGTAACAGATAGATCAAGCTGTTGACTTTCATCATGCAAATAAAATGCTATGCCCAGTTGAATTTAATTAATCGACACTGTCCCTACAAATAAATAAACAAACAAAACAATTTATTAATATTCAATGTGTTTTTCTGTTGTTTTTTCTGCCTTTTGCATGTCTTGTTTGTTTCTTTTCATGTAAAACATCAAATTGTCCAAGGGCTGCAGATGAAAATGAGCCTTTAGGCTAAATCTGTCACATTTACATCATATTGATGTCAATTCATTTGTGTTGCATTAAGCAAAGCAATTTGTTGTTACACAGAATATGAATCAACAACTATTTTGATATTCAATTCATCATATTTTGTTTAAGTCTTTGCATTTCCAGATGCTGGTCGGACAAAACAAATAATCTGGCAAGTTGAGGTGGCCATTTTTCACTTTTTTTCTGACATTTTAATCAAGGAAAATTGATTATTTGCTGCCTTAATGGAAAGTATCTTTCACGCCTTCTTTCTTGGAAGGTCAGAGTGCAGTCACTGACACAGTAGCACTCCTGTGAATGAGTTTTTATCTAATTCATTGGCTTTTCACTGAGCCCATTCTTGTGATTTTCTTTCACCAAACCTGTAGACTAAACCCAAGATCGGAAAGATTCTATCATAAAATCGAAACATAAACGTGGATTGCTCTGTGTCTGATCAGTCAACAACTATTTGTCCATTAATAATTTTTTGCGTACTTAATAAATCAAATCCAAAATAAGTAAAATCTTTTCTGTCATCCACTGTTTCAGGAAGTTATTTCAACGTTGCATACTTTAAGCTTCATCAGTTCCAATCAGCTCAATGGCAGACTGACCAGACCTGCTGCCTCGTACACCAGCCTGCGTTGCTCCTGATGATGTACATTTTAAAACCACAACAACAACCCCCGGCTGTCAAACACAGGACCTGCTAATTTCAGATTAAACTATGCTGCACATGTCAGAGGCAACTGTCAAGCAACACTGGCTAATCATCCACAGGAAACATGAAGGCTTTACCAAAAATAAAAAATAAAAAAATGAGGCACAGCGGGAGAGAAACTGAATTTTAACGGCTGGGGGACAGAAGGCATACGAGGTTTAGGAGACAGTTGGGATAAAATCTCTCTAGCTAGTCATTTTCTGACAGCTGGCAGAGGACTGGAAGCTGGCAGCCAGACTACAGTACAGTCACAACAATGGAAAATTCTAAAGCATGAGGTACAACTGAGGTAATTTGCATGCACAGCAATGGTATCATGAATGTAAAGAGATTAGATGAAACATTAAATTTCATGGCAAAACATGTCCACATGATGGCTACAAGCTCTGACAGGGCGGTGATCAAAGATTTCAGGACTAGTATGTGCCACACTAAACTGTCTTTACTCCTGATTGTATATCTGAGATCAGTGGTTGGTTATGCGAGCTTTAATTGACTCTGACACACTGATACAAAGCTTGGTCAGATGATGCCATTATGATGAAATGCACCTAATGCAAATCGTCTTTCCAAACCGAGGCGTGAAGGGCAAAGGCAGTTTTAATTTCCTCTGTTAGGAGATCATAAGACGTGATAAGGTGAGAAGAAATGAGAGCATGTGTTGTTGCAGTGCCGCTGGGCTAATTATTTAATTCCAATTTTTGTAACACATGCAGAAATGCTGTCAAATATACCTGATGGAAAAGGTGCATTTGTGTCTTTTACACTTAATAAAATCACATATAAAATAAAGTCCACTGGATTATCTAAAAAAGAAAAAGTGCACTGCAGGATTTAAATTTTATTTTTTTTAAATTAGCTTTTCAGATGCTTCATTAAGAAAGGCTTGATGGAGATACAATGTGTTTTAGTTAGAAAATACTAAATGGAAAAGCAGTTTTTGTTTGTTTACAAGAAAACCACACAGGGAACCTTTAATTGTTTAATAAAATATCAGAACATCCTGAAAAATGCTGTTGAGAACGTATCCTGACGAAATCAAAATAAACAGCCCAAACACCAAAGACACAGTCACATCAGACGAAGAAAATCACTGTCAATGTCACAATTTGTAGGCTTCAATAATTTCAATTCTCATTCTTGAAAAATGGTTACAGAAATGTTGAAATGTACAGTATGTTATAACTCATCACTACGCCACGATCAAAGCACACTGGTACGAGCCAGAGCTGAAGCAAAGGCTCGGGCAACATAAAACAACATCAATAACGGGGACGATATAGTCGGAGCCGCCACCCACTGGCAGTGATAATAAACACCAGCGGGCAGCAGTGCCACTCGCCAGGATGCCAGCAGCTAAAAGAAAGAAAATTACTAAGTTTGACAACGGACTGTTTATGTTTGTGTGGCATTTGATGCCGGGGGGGGGGGGGGGGTTCAATCTTTGACGCAAATACTCAGTTATTAGGAAAATGAGACAAGTGAGAGTCTCATGAGTGTAGAAAAATTCTTACACACGTTTAGGCAGCATGAATCAATGGAGCACACCTTGACCTGTAAATATGAGAAGAACCAGAGAAAAGACCCAAAATAACCATAGCTGAAGGAAACTAAATGAATGACTGAATGAATGAATGAATGAGCGAAAAGGAAAACATGATGAGTTTTATGATCAAGAGGCCAAACTTTTAAATAACATCTACCCGAACTGACAGCCTACAGTAACTCAAGGGAACTACATGGATTGTTCAGTGCATTGATTTCTCACTGTGAGTGAGTGAGTCAATGTGTGTGTGTGTGTGTGTGTGTCTGGGGAGACAAAGAAGGCTGTGTCTCACTAACGGATAACATGAACTCCTCACAGGTAATTGAAGAGAGATTGAGGAGTTGTAATTGGAACTTAGTGTCTGAAGCTTACACACACGCACATACACACACGCACATACACACACACACACACATACTGGGACCAGTGAGGTGAGAGGGTAACAGTCTCAGGGTCTATGCTCAGAGCTATTGCTTTTTTATGGAAATTGAACAGCTCCAAATATGTCTCCTCTAAATTTAAGTGAACTGACATAAGTCTGTGTGTGTGTGTGTCAGTGTGATCAACCACATCTGTGCATGCATACAGTGCGTGTGTAAATATCAGTGTGTCTGCATGCATGTGATTTTTGTGCCTCTATGCAACAAAATACAGTATGTCAGGGTATCTGCAGCTACAGTACATCCTCATCTTTGTGAGTGTGTGAGAGTGTGTGTGTGTGTGTGTGTGTGTGTACCTTTGCGTGACTGACAGTGCGGTCAATGAGCCTGTCTCTAGAGGAAGCAGAGACTGTGCTCTTATATAAAGTGCTGCTTTGTGGAAAGTGTGCAGTAGCCTTTCTGTGCATTAGTCTTTCACTGACAGTGATTGCTGTTGACTATGAAATGCTTGATATGCAATAAAGATCGCATCAGATCAGTTAAGTACACAAGCGTTTTAAATATTTAAAGGGGGCAAAGGTGTAAAAAGTGGCAGCCACAATGAACTTGTTACGTGAACAACTGCAGGTGACAGGTGCTCACTTCAGTTTCAGTCACATCAAACCTTTAACAGATCATCAAGGTGAGTGGCATTTTTTACATTGCTGTTTCTGTTGGATCGAAAACCCATTTGAGCTGCACCTGCATCACATTCTCTGATCATGGACGCTTAAAGTACGCCGCAGAAAACTGAAGTAGCAGTCATGCACAATAAAGTTTTACACTTGGCTGAGGTGGAAAAATTGGTGCATTGAAAAAAAAACAAAATACAACAAAGTGGAACGGAGACTTAGTGAATAAATCCTGACGTACATGAACCATGTGACTTAAACCTGGCAAGTAACTGAGTGAAAACTGGTTAACAGGAGGCACACAGCACACGGCCTCAGTAGCCCGGAGGAATTGAGGCTAGTTAGAAGTAGCATTAGCTGCCAAAGCTAGCATAGCTTGCCTTGTGTTGATTGCTGCTGTTAATACCATGTGCTGACATTACTTTCTTATATGAGTAGTGAAGCTTTTGGTTCCATCAGCATATTTAATGATACACTGCATTTTCAGAGGACTGCAAATGCAGCGTTGTACACGGCAGCCTGACATTTCTTTCTGTGCGAGCAAGCAAGTACGGGAGCGGCGGCTCACACACACTGACACAAACAAACACACCAGAGGCAAAGAAGTGCAGAGAGAGAGGAAGAGAGATATTTGGAAAAATGGCATAGTTACTAGATGATGGTTTAAACAGTCGCCTCACTCAGAAGACATTAAATAAGCTTAATTTAAAATTTTATAAAATGTGTTCTGACATGCAGAGTCCCTCCACTGTGGGAAAATGTGGACATTTTTTGACTGATTATTTGCTGGAAAACAATTAATGCCATTGTCATCTATAAACCTTTTTTTAAAATTTGGAACTGTGTCAATAAAATGTCACAAATTAAGAATAAATGTTCAACACAAGGTGTCATTTTCCTATTTCTCGTCTCAGAACAGTTAAAATACCCAAAAATATTCAGTGCATAATGATATGAGAAGAAAAAATATTGCAAGTCCTCAAATTCAGAAGTTTAAACCAACCAAGTTTGAGAGTTTGAGAGAGTTTTTTGTTTTGTTTTGTTTTTACAAATTATTAAAATGATGGATTTTCTGTTGACAGACTAATGTGCTAATCATTTCAGCACTAATCCATTTCTGATTACATTTTTGACCAATTTAAAAACAGAAGCAGGTGTCCTCATGTTTGATTGTTGTAAATGTTAAACAATAAATTGCAGACAGTGTTAAAGTCTGCTGTTTCTGAGATGAATGGTAATTTCACCCACAGCAGATGAACCGTTACATGTCTTCCTTTAGGCTCTCGGGCAGCAGCACGGAGACTGGAAGCAGGTTTGATGAATCACACCCTCATGTACTTACATTCCTACAGCTAATCATGTACACCGCTCTGCCTAACAGTAATTTAGCACCCCAGGGAGTCACAGCTAAATCCTCATAAAGATATACTCCGACATAAAAAGGCTGGGAAAAGAACTTGATAGATAAGCGGAGGTATCAAGAGGGAAGTGGTGTTTATCGCTTGTGTACAAGTCACTGCAGAGCAAGAATTTTTACTACATTTTAATAATTTATATCTGAGTGGAATTTCCGTCTCATCTAAACACATTTGGCTGTCACTGACTGAAGGCCTATGAGTAAAAAGGGTTATACAGCATTAAAATACCATCCTTTAACTGAAAACGTGTACTTCAACAGTGCTGTATCATTTCAAATGAGGAATAAAATGTGTCATTAACTTTACACAACTCACTGTTTGTCAGTTTTATCATCACTGCATAACTATTTATTATCAATCTGTGGTATTGCCTACTTCCTGCCAATGTGTCATTTGTTTTTACACTGACAGTAACACATAAATCCATACCGTATACACCATGCTAAAACTGAATGTACTTCCAGTAGAGTGAAAATGCTAGAACTGCTTCTGATTACGAATGTACAGATCCAACCTTTTCTCTCTAATTCTTCTTATTTAAAAATGTATACTTCACAGCTGATCTTCTTTTTAAGTAAGGTAACATGAGGCCAGGGATCACTGCGACACTAAAAACTGAGCCGGCAGCCTTTAAGAATGTAACTGATAACAGAAATACTGTATTTAATGTGGATGTCTGGTAAGTATGCAAACCTCTTAAAAGGTCAGAAAATTAGTCAGAAACTATTTTTAAAATCGAATAAAAATTTTCAGCATTTTTAATATAAAAATCTGCTGGGTGCAGCTTCTCAAATGCAATTATTTGAAGATTTTCTGGCATTTGAATCTGTCATTTTGGGTCTGAGAAATTAGCAAAGGCATTTTTCTCTGTTCTGACATTTTATTCACAAAATAATTCATCAGTTAATCGAGAAAATAATCTGCAGATTAATCAATACTGGAAAATAATCATCCATTGCAGCACTGATCTTCACAAATACGTGTTGCTGTACATATATTTGTATATGTACCAGAATTTGAGTCTGATGAGAAGCATTTCCAAATTAATAAGAACAGGGGATTCATTAAAAACATTGCACTTCCGTCTACCAAGCTGGTGTCAGCCTGGTGGACAGGTGCTAACTAAGAATCTCAAAAGACAGAAGAGAAATATGAGAATTGACTCACTTGACATAAAAAAGAAGGTCTATGCAGTAAGAAAGGGGATCTGACGTTACAAAGCAGCAGGATGCACCCCAGTTAATGAGCAGCCACAGACAAAATGAGAAGCAATAACTTAAGAATTACTGTAATGCACTTCATAGATTTAACCTCAAAGATCACATTCTTCTTCTTGTGATGACTGGTACAGCACAAGATCAGAGCTGATAACATACCCTCTAGTATCAACTTGGTTATTAGGCGTATTGACACTAAATAACACCCTTAAATTACAAGCAGAGACAGTCAAAAAACTGCACTTTACGGTGCATGCTCAATCTGATTAGACTGAGTATTATTTGGATAGTCTGCCTGATTCAGGTCCCAGCTTGAGTCTTCAGACTTGTGAAGACCTCTAATGAGACTGGAAGGGTTTTTTTCTTCCTTGTATGTCACCAGTTACAGATGCAGTACAAATCCCTAGAATCAGGTAATACCTGTGCTCAGGTTGAAGTAAATTCAGGTGTAAAGGAGCAAATATTAAAAAATAAACTGATTTTCACTCTGATATATTTTGGTTTCCCTTCTTAATCAAACATTTCTCAAAGAACTGCAACTGATAAGAAGAATCAGAACCGATGAAGTCTAAATGATACCTAAACCTGACATGAATACAACTAGAACAAGTTCCATCTCTAGTTTCTAACCATCATCCTCCTCTTCCTGTTCCATGTGCCCACTGTCTTGCTAGTGACTAAACTCAGTTATCAGCGTCCTCCTTGCTTTTTGCACCATCTTTCACTCATACGACAACTTTGACTGATATCCAACTAATTTGCCAGACGTCTCTTGACTTGTTGAGTAAATCTCAAATCTTCAAAGCGTGTGGAGATGACACATCAAAGGATGGCCTGTCTGTCCAAATATTTGCAGAGCTAAACCTGGGCGTTTGTGTGAGTCACCTAATAGTGTGAATAGAGGTTTTAGCTGATGCATTAGCCTGCTCCATTAAGATGAATCACCAGATAGCATCACAGGAGGGAAAGTAAAACATTCAACTATTCCGAATTGGGAAAGAAGTAACCATAACTTTAAATCTAAAAACCGATGCAGAAGCAGATTAGGCGTTCCGCAAAATCAATTCTAAACCCTCAGAATGTTATCTTTACTCTAATGTTGTAGATATTACTGCGACAAAGGTCCAATTAAAACTTTTCTTGACACTGGAGGACTCCAGAGCATGCTAATTTTGGTATGTATTACAGCTTCTCATTACAGCAGAAAGAAGCTGCCTGTGAATATTAAGGCATAGAAGTTATCAATTAAAACAAATATTCACTTAGCTATTTCTGTGGGTGTGTGCATGTGAGCGCGTGTGTCCTCCTGACCCTCTAAATGCATCTATTCATCCCGTAGAGGATGTGGCTTCTCCCCGCAGACACCTCAGTGATGCTGCCTCTGGCATACTAAAATCCTCTTCAATCCACCCTCCTTCATTTTTCCACCTTCTTCTCACGATGCCCCCTCCCCTCTTCCTCCACCCCACCTCCTCTATTTATCTTTAATCTGTTCATCATCAGCTCATCTCTCTCCTCCAGCCCCCCTCTACTTATCTTTTCCTTTTCCCGCTCATTTTGTGCTCCCCGCTCTCATTTGTTTTGTCTCTTCCTCCTCTATCACCTATTCCTCTACGGTGAATTATTAACCTGGAGGTCTACCTTCCATCTAACATGAAACATGAAGCACCACCAAAAGATACAATATATTATCTGATCGCATACATCAGGTCCAGTTATTGTGGAAAATCAGCACAGAAAGCTCAGAACTGCGCACACACTAAAGACAGCTACACCACATCATGCTCATCACACACAACATGGTCACTAAAGTGCAAAAAAGTCACAACTACAGTCTTTGTTTTCTCATGTTATGACTTTTTTGTATCTGTTACAGTCTCAGTCAGTTTTTGGGAGTCTTGGTCTCATGAAAAGTATTTGGAAATATCCCCACTTATTACTTTTTTTTTGTCATGCGGTAGTTCATAGAGGCTATGGTTGAATCCTCATCAAAATTGTTTCTGAGCACCGTGACACCGCTATAACAAATTTTAAGGGGCCAAAAAACAAGTAGTAAGACAATCAAACAGGTAAACCAGACAGCAGGAGACAGCAAACCATCATGATCCTTTAACGAGACTAAGAGTCTACAGGTATGCTAGTCAGTTTTGAAAAAGCTGATCGAGAAAATAATAAATGTCTGGAGAGCTACAGTGTTTGCAGTAGGTGGCAATAACACAATGAAACACCACATCACATCTGACAGAAATAGAGTAAGTAGGGCGAAGTGACATTTCTATTCAAATCTGAATTCTTTAGTTGATCCTTTTCTCTGTGATACAGCAGCAAGTGCTCATCCCATTCATTCAAATTCCAAATATATCCAGCCCCCTTATTTGTAGTCCACTGGTGCACCACAACTAGTAATAATCCTTTTAACTAATCCACATCAAATCTCTCACAATGCTAATCCGTTAGGCATGAAGGTCCACGGCAGCCATTCATCTGTAAACACTTCTAACTGTGCTCTTGCATGCATAATTAAATTGTGATGGCAATTTGTTGTATTGCTGGGTTTGCCAACAGCTTAACTATTTATGCATTGGGGGTTCACACTTTTACATAATGGGGTGGGACATGGTGCAGTTGTGCATTATGTAGAAGACAAGTATGACGTGAATGAGGGACATATAAAATCATAGCGTGCCAAATTAAAGAAGTCTCTTTCAGTGTGCAAAACACTTGAATGAAACATACATTAACCTAAACAGATACAATAGATGCTACTTAGATGGTTAGGGACCAGGGCTAGTTGCTAGTTGCTACCTGCAGCAGAGGCTTACTGAACTTAGTTGTCCCACCCAAGACATAGTTCAGCACATGCTCTGCCTCCAACTTATTTTCTTTTCTTGACACATTCTGTTGCATCACTCAATTCATCAACCCAGTTAAACGAATTAGATTTTGGATTGAAGTATTGGACAGCACTCTTCCCAAACATTATCAGTATACCAAAGATGGCATATCTTTTTAGAAGAATGGTGTTCATACACCCCAGTAGACTTCAGAGACTGGAGAATATACAGTACATCAAAGAGCACTGAAGCTGTACTGGAGGCTCGCAGTGGCACAACACCTTATCTACCTAGCTTATGTTCACATTTCCTTTAATTTGTAGCTTGGTGCCAACGGTCTTCATCTGGTGAACCAGCAGCTCTCTGATTTCTCATCGTGTGGCCTTATTAATGAAAATGCATGTCAACAAAGGCCAGCAGCAACATCATCTTAAAAAGCTCTCCAACGTCAACACAGAGTTTGTCGACTAATGAAGACAGCTAAAGGTCAGCTCATATGTGAATGTTTTGTTTTTGTCATATTGTTAAGCACAGCTTGTTTTCTGTTCTTCTGTAAGACACCACTCTGAATGGCTCATGCAGGCTTCACTGTTTTATTTTGGAGTCTCAAATAAGCAAAGCTGAATATTGATTGAAAATAACTAAACATCCTATTAAGCCGAAAAGGGTAATGAAAATGTATTAAATCATGACTCCAGTGAATCACATTAAATTAAACAATGCATTTTGTCAAGCTTGAAATAAACACAAAACGATGTGTGTCTGCCCTGACACCCATATCAGCTGATGCTGCTCCGCTCTGTCTGACCTCATTCCTCCAATAAAAGGTCGTGAGACCTTTAATGTGGTGATGTAACCGTCTCACAGGCTTAGGTCTATATCATGTTACAGACCTACAGATAGAAATATTGATAAATCCCGTTTGCCTATTCAAGGTTCCATAACTAATGCACTGCAGTTTTTCTTACCATAGATAGACATTTTTTGCACGAAACACAACCAGGCAGATGTTACTGTGTTCTATGAATATATGCACAAAGCATACCTTGAACGCTTGTATCGAGGCACAGCAATTCCCTCGTTGAAAACACAGAGATCCACCTACTTAGACACAGTAAAAACTAGCCTCGCAGGGCCGTGAATATGACAAAACGTCAGCCCACTCGTGCCTTCATTGTCTCTCTAAACTCCAGTAACTACAGGAAAGCACGGGGGACTCTGCAACGTGATATGATTGATCTGAACACAAGTTTTGACTTTTGTAACTGTTGCTCCTCCCCTGCAGGTGCTCTGATAGTGCACCTGCGCTTTAAGATCAAGCTAATGAAACCAGGTAGAGGTCAGTGCATTTATGTGTAGGTGTGTTCTGCAAAATGTTCCACAGAGTAGTGGCATGTTTTTCATGTTTTATGCCGATTACCAGTCATCACACAATGCCTGCAGCTATACTTTGACGTGATGGGTTTGTACTTCATATTTCCATGTCAAAGCATTAAACAAACCTCATATTATAAAGGCTTTAGCCAGCAATAATTAATTTAACAAGGCTAAGACTCTGGAGCCATGGGAGCTGCCCTGTGAGGCTGTATTTAGGTATGGCAATGCTAATATGCTAACAATGACAGAAGTAACATACCAAGGGTAAGCAAGTTCAAAAAATTTAAAAATGTCATGACAATCGATCCAATAAACGCTGAGATATTTAAGTCTGGACCAAAGTGGTGAACTGACACTGCCACCCACAGAGCTCTACCACTAGCGTGGCTAAAAATCAATTAGTTATATGTTTCACCCACAATATTTTATTATCCATGAGAATTTTCTAAGCACATAGAAATAAGCAGACATAAAATACACTTCTTTTTCTTTTATTAGTTGACTCAGAAGAAAGTGAATATGACATTATCTACGTATAAAGCTTGCTGAAATTTCATGGTGTGCGTGTTGCAGCTGTTGGGTGACTAACAAGTTATGTCATCTATTATTTTTTTTCTTTTTTCTGAATAGACTCATCGGCTGTTAATAACAAACCTAATATACTAATCCTCTCCCACCACCCACTCATAGTAACAAAAGTGTTGTTATGGATTTGGGGAAGCTTCATCAGAACATGACAGACAGTAGGAGGACCGATAACAGAATATTTACATGGTTTCATTTCTATGATAAATTTCTGATTACAGCCTGTAAACACAATTGTCCAAAAAAGGAAATGAGCTTCATGGTTAATAGTTAACAATATGACTTTGAATACTGCAGTATATCAGTGACATTTAAGTGTTAAAGATAAAATTTGTGTTGAAAACCTTCACAGCTTCATAGTTAATTGCCCATATGTGTCCATCACATAACTTCCAGAGGACGCTTTGCCTGGTACCAGTGATTATGCTCATCCCTAAGTAGTAGTCTAATTAATGAAGTCAGAAACAGCCAGCTCCAACATCAACTCAAAAAGCTCTTAAACATCAACACCAACTTTGTGGACTAATCACGGCAGCTAAAGGTCAGCTAATTTACTTTTTGTAATCATAATGCAAACCATTACAATACTGGAAAATGCAGCAATTGTAGCCACAAACATAATAAAAGTTTAATGTCTGTGACAACACGACTACATTAAAAAATATTCTAGTGCAGCTTTTGCCTCTCCTCTCTCGTCACATTTGGATGAACTGAAACTCAATAAAACACCAAGTAAACAGTGGTTATTTCCACTATGTACTCAGGCAAACACCCCATAATCGGTCCAGACTTTCCAACCACACCAATTTCAAACTGTCCAAAATCACTCTCTTTTTCACTCACTCACTATCTCCTGCAAACTGTAATAAAATTCAATATTGAGGGCACTACACAATATAGGGCATATTTAGGACACTCAAAGAAAAAGGTTGAGAGTAAATATAGTGCACCAGTTAGCAAACAGGGAATAATGTTAGGCACACCCCCCAGAGTCACACTGTTCTCTTTTTAGAGCTGGGGAACACTGCAGAAAAGAGAACAGTGTGACTCTGTTCTCTTTTCTGCAGTGTTCCCCAGCTCTAAAAAGAGAACAGTGTGACTCTGTTCTCTTTTTAGAGCTGGGGAACACTGTTCTCTTTTTAGAGCTGGGGAACACTGCAGAAAATACTATGGATAATACTCTTAAACAGACACAGGCAGACACTGGAAAACAGTGTTGACACTTTAAAAAGACAGTCGTTCCACTATGGAAATCAGTATATCATACACAATTCACCTACGGAAACTAAGAAACAAGCCTAGGTGTATACAAAATCAATGGCTTGATATGAACCAAGTTTGGAGTCATGGTTTTGTATGATTAAGAGAAGACAACACAACATAAAACTTATTACTTAGTACTTGTACTGAAAGACAGCTGACCTTGCTCACCTGCCTATTGTTAATTCACCAGGTTCAGGTTGCTTTCCTGCCACTTTTCCTTTTCAAGACATCGAGTCAAACACACCTGGACTACTGCTGTAGCGCCGCAGTGCTGTACTGCAGGTCATGATCACGCCATCAGATACTGGTCCCATTCTTCTCTCTTCATGGCTAATCAGATAAACCTACTGTTTTAACAGGTTGAAGGATTATCCCATCTAGATGTCAGCAAATCCCTCTGATCTTTTCAAGCCATCCATTCTAAGCTGGACATAAACACACACATACAGTACCGTATTACACAGACACACAATTACACAGATATATTTGCAAATAAAGCCACACATTTACAAATCCTTGCAGGAAAACAAACTCAAACATTTCTTCAGGTGAAGAAATGCGCAAAGCAGTTTGTGTTTCACGGTGGCCCTGAGGTGAGAAAACAACAAAGAAAACCAGAAAACCAGTTAAGAAAACAGAAATGATAGAAAAAAAATTTCAGACCCAACTAAAGCAAACAAACAAAAAAACACAAGACACATTAAAGCAAATTATGCAAATAAAAATGTAAAAAATGATTAGAAAACGCATTTAACAAGATACCTGACTGCATATAACAGATGTTACTCAAAGATAACTAGCTGTTTCAGTAGAAACAGAAAATAGGGAGTGTTCATTTTTCTTGTGTGAACCCCATACTGACGTGTGTTTATAGGCGCTAACTTGGTTCCACTCACAAACCCTCAGGGATTTATACAAAAAAATGCTAAACCTTGTTTTTTTTTTATTTATTCATGCAGACTTGCCCAGTTCCCTACACACTGACAGACCACCTACACTAACCCTTTATGACACGTTGCTGTGAAGCAGGACACCTAATTTTTCACAGCTCCTGAAGCCACAACTTTTCTTCTTCAAACATTTATGCATTAAGAGCGTTACAAAAAAGAAAACGCAACGAAGGTCAATAAAAATGAGGGGGAAGAAAACATTAAGTAAACTGGGCTGATGAGTCGACACCTGAATTTGTGTGGCTGACACAGAACCTGCGGCAGGGGCGTGACGGTGTAGGTTGTATGTTTATAATTACTTTGATTTAGACAATATTTTTAAATAATTTTAAAGTGCAACTTTAGCTTGGAAAAGCTGTATATACATAAACAGTGTATATGTTGTCTGTTAGAGCCTTAAGCCGCCATACAGTTGCTATAGTTGGAAAAACATTCTCCTCCTGTATTCACTGCCGCTGCGTTTTCTGTTCTGTTTATTTGTTTAGTGAAATGTTTTATTTATTTGTTTCCTCCAGTGTTGTTGTGTTTTTAGGTTTTTTTTTCCCATCCTATTTTCTTACTGTCTGCATTGATTGGATGTGTGTGAGACAGAAACAATCCAAGATCTGAGAGAGGAAATGAACTTGAAATAAGTGAGTGAAAGAGGGAGCAGCATGTGTGTGTGTGTGTGTGTGTTTGTGCATGAGAAAGAAATGGGCAGTGTTTTGCCAGATGACAGCAGTGTCGGGCAGTGTGTTTTGTCATTTATCATTTCAAGAGCTTGCTTGTTAGAGCACACACATCTTAATAGTCACTCTGAACCAGGAGAACCGAGATGAGAGGAGGCATTTTATTACCCCGTCAAGACTACAAACACACACACACAGCATGCAGTGCAACTGTGTAATGTGACAGCCAGACATACAGTGCCAGCAACACATTTAGGATACATACACAGGCACGCAGGAACAGATGTGAACACATCCTCCAGAGGGCAAACACAAACACATAAACAATAAACAGCAATATGAATATGCTGCACTATACTGTAGCACTGTATTAGGAGCTGAAACAATTATTCAATTCATCGATTTACAGAAAATGAATCAGCAACTTTTTGGAAAATCGATCTTAATCGTTTGAGTAATTCTCCAAGCAACACACCAAAGCATTGTTCAGTGAACACCCTGGTTTGGGTTTAAAATGATTACTTGAGGTTAATGGAGTGTTGTTGCTGTCATGCTTACAATTAAAAAATAAAACTCAGCTAAGGTTGAAGGTAAAAAACAAACAATCAACAAACAAACAATTTTAATAATTTTTGTTCTGTGCTGATTGTGTCAATCTTCAGCCATTCGTCACTGTCCATAGACACACACACATACTTGAAACACCAACATTCAATCCAATTCAAGCATCAGGTGACCGTTCCTGAGCAAGCCCTGAAGGTGTCCTTTCGAGCATCGCATCACATTTCGTGAATCCACACAGTGTTTGTGAAGGAGCAATTCTGCCTTGTGCCAAACAGATCAGTAGGGGTGATGAAGCTGCTGGGACAGATGATACAGTATCACTGTGCAACAACACAGAGGCAGAGACGAGACACACTGAGACAACCTGGGACGCACTGTTCTATCTTCTGGAGCGGGCGAGTTCCAGCTCGTATTTCGCTGGATGAAAGCACAGACATTGCTAATGTTGCACAATAGCTCGTTTATATTCAGTTTGAAGACAAGAAATACTTTGTGGAGAAGGTAATGATTTGCAAAGAGTTTTCAGAGGAGGAGAGAGCACGCATTCAAAAAGAGACAGCAATCAAAGCAAGGCAAAAAAATAAATAAATAAATTAAATAAATAAATAAATTAGGCATCCACATATGGATGGGAACTCACATATACAACAAAGAGGTCCTGTAGAAACAAGTGAATGACACCGAAGAAAGGAAGCAGGGCCATTTTAATGAAGTTATGGCAGCCATTATGTTGTCAAGAGCCCTTTGCCTCCATGGCCATGGCTGTGTCGGTTTCCTCTTTGTGTGGGAGTGCAAGGCAATGTGTTTCTGAAGGGAACGGCCTTGTTTATTGGCTTGATTGAAAGCTGTGAGGAAAATAGGCTGTTTTCCTTTCTCACCGGACTGATGTTATTTCCTTGCCTAATAAACACAGTGATAGGTGAAAAAAAAACAAAAACGCTGGAGCAAGAGATGAATCCTGGGCTATTTTACTTCAGTTTATCTTGAGGTGGTTTTTCTAATCTTATTTACATAGTTTACATGACTTAATTAATTCCCAGCATGTTTTACCATTTTATTTTGAGCACTTGCAGATTGTATGCTGCACAGTAATGTGTGAATATACTGAACTAACAGCAGTTTCTGGAAATAAAGTTTAAAGACAATACATGAATAGTTCATGGTTATTCCATACAAAGGTAGGGGAACCTGATGAAACCTTTGAACCACCTTGTTTTATCTAAGGAAAGACCATGGTTGCGGCAAATAAAGCATGGTTATGGAAGATTAGGCAACAAAAACACTCGGAAAGACAGATAATGCGATAGAACGTTAACTCCTAATTATCCTTTTTCTACTTGTTATGGTCCAGCTCTAGTCTCAAATAATGATTAAAATCTATTATTTCTTTGTGAGCTCCTTGGGACACCAGAGAAGATAAACACACAAGATTCAGTAAAGTGCTGCATTACTCGCTGTCAGTCACTGCTGATTATCCACAATGACGACATCACCAACACTGTCCAACGAATCAGTTCGCTGTCAGTCTGTATGACATAATGTTTAAACCTCTTCATTAGTCAGTGTGAATACGAAACAAGGCTAAACTAAAAGGCAACAACATCACATTTTTCCCCATCTGGAAGAAAAAAAACACACAAAACAAAAAAACATGCACTGTATCCTTTACATCACAACACCGACTTGTCTACACTGCTGAAAAAAAACACTCTTTCTATGTAACAAATATGATTCAGAGGCAAGCAATCAATACAACATTCTGAGGTTGATGTTCTATTGATGTTCTAACACAACATCAACCTTCATACTAATTTTTCACTGATTCCCTGTTTGTAGTTTATAAATACACCTGGAATAGTGTCTGTAATTAACTCTGACAGCATAAAAGCATAAAAGCTGTTGTCCGACTAGCAACAGGTGGCTGTCATTAGGAGAGTGTGGAAGTCAAACTTTATTCAAATACACGCTGAACCTTACTACAGCAAACAAGAAGGCCAAAACAAAAAAGTACCGATTGCAAATCCCAAGTCTCTACAGTTACATTCAGATTTGTAGAAATGTTCCCAGTCTACATTTTAATGTATGTGTCTGGAGCTCCACTGACTGAGCTAACAAAGGGCATTGTTCTAAACCTTAGCAGTCCTATTCAAACCCTTCATTAAATATGTAAGAGAAAGGTCATAAAACATGCTGTGCCACAAACTCATTCGCTGAGCACTGGGAATGTGAGGGTATAACACGGGGAAGAGGGCCTGCACCTTCCTGGACCCAACCCGGATTTAAAAGGGGTTTTATTTTTGCCAGGAGAGAAGGTGCAAATGATTCAGGCTGTCTTAATGGTTTTCCCCACGGGGGACACACATGTAAGGTTCAGTGTTACAGGGGACGTGTCATTTCATTCAAATGGCTCTCCGGCTATGAATAAATCAAGAGTCCACCTCTGTGGTCCAGAGGTGAAAAAGTGGTTTGCAAAATGTACAAATGTCTTCTGTGTCCACAAACTGTGTGTGAATGTGAGCAATTATAAATTTACTAGAATGTGTATTTGTGCATGTTTTGTAAGTGTGTGCAAGAGCATATCATTGTTAGTCAATTTACTTAAACATTTTAATCAATTACCCATTATTCATTAAAAAAAAACATTATTTGTTATATTACTTTCTGTTATTCAGCCCAGCTCCATCCAGTGCATCATCCAACAACTCTAAAGTACCAAAGCCACACTAATACCATACATATATTACCCAGTAAGCACTCCCATGCTGTGGTAAAGCTTCAGTAAAGGATCACACACCCTCCAAACTCCGAAATAAACCCAGCTGGGCTTACTAGTGGTATTTACTATAGCTAATTTAGAAAACACAACGTGTAAATAAGACAACTCTGGAGTTACCAGAAGGTGCATTGCTCCACTTTTGGCAGAAGCTAGCCGCTTCATCTCTATCTCTCGCCTCAATACCAAGCTAACACATCCCAGACCCGTCTCTCAACTGAACACATGGAGAGATATTTATGAAAGAAATTATAAGAGAAGGTATAAATCAATAGCTACAGCATGAAGCAAAGCTCTGAATTAAGTGGCCAGCCTTTGTTCCAATGCTCCGGGATGCTGCATTCGTTTGACAGTGATTGAATGAATGAGACACTAACAGCAAAGATGAGATCTCTGGAGTGAGGTCTGAGACTGAGTGGTCTCACACTACATGATAGATGATAGATAGCAGCTCTGAGATACAGCAGGATTTCAGTATTGAGTCACTGTTTCCTCGCAATATCTCTTACATATGGGACAGAGGCTACAGAGGCTTCTCACTGTGGACGTTACAGGGAAGGAATTACACTTTCCAACTGGTAAACCCTTGGGGGTGGGGGTGGGGGTTTGGGGCTGCTCTGTCCGCACTGTAGCCACCGCGACGAGGATAAGAAACTCAAAAACAGAATATTATTTTGGATTATTTGAAAAGTGAACAGGTTGGGTGAGAGCAGGCTATGAAATTAAAATCCTGCAGGGACAGGGAGGTGGCAGAGGCTGAGGTACAGTAGTGGAAAAGGAGGGAAAAGAAAATTACAATGTCAAGACAAAGAAAGTAATTAAAAAAGGATGAAAAATGTGCAGCTTCTGAGTTCCATCCTTTGACAATAAAACTCATGAGAGCATAATAGAGCAGAAGACATACAGTGAGTAAGATGTCAAGATAGAACATAGAGGAGAGAATTTAAGAACTCAGAGGAGGTGAAGTGCACTACGACATGGCATGCCATACAGATAATGCAGAGAAGCACTGTGAAATATTTCTGAGTATACTTGTTGTTATAAAAGGATGAAGTTTTTCTCTGTTCACCTATTATATTCGTGTCTGCCTTGATAAGGGTGACTCAGGTGCATCCTGTTCTGCATCCAGCCTCCACAGTTTTATACAATATAAGAAGACAGTTAATTCTCGCTAATTACATTTGAATGGGAAAACCCTGTAGAGAATCCAATTAAAACAAGGCCTGGAAAATAGCTTTTAACCTCCCACTGAGTAGCGTGTGTGTGTGTGCGTGCGTTCAAGCGTCCACATGTCATTTGTGTAGGAGGAAGTGATTAATAGCAAGAATAAATAATGGCTTCAGAAGACATCACACACTCACGCACACACAAACGTCTGAGCATCCACTGGCTACCAGTGGAAAATTGCTTATTAAAAACTCACAGATCAAAACCAAACACATTAAAGCTTGTGTAACCATCCAGTGCAGACCAGAAGCAACACCTGATTTTAATCTGAGACTGGTCCGAAAAACTGGAAAAAGGATTTTCAGAGAGGGCACACGCTGAGGGCACATGGGCTACATGCTGAAAAACCTTTTGTTACCTAAACCTTACCGCAGATGGGAGGTCGGGAAAACAGATCAGAGGCATTTAACCATAATTCCTAAGACACAGAGTTGAAGTGACCCATAAAAAAAACAGGTAAAAACAGAATTAATGTCGTTGTAAAACCGTAAAACTTTTCAGCAACAAAGAAGATAATTTCTTTTGGCAATATTTGTCGATACCTAGGTTAGTTTTTTTTTTGGATGAACAGCCAGTTTGCATAACCCACATGCCAGCTCACACTAACACATGCAAACACACAAATACAAATACACACACACACACACACACACACACACACACACACACACACAGACACACACATGCAGCCGGGATATAAACTGTGGATGCTAGCCACTCATACAGGCAGCACCTGTCAGCTGGTGTTCTGGGACAGCCAAGGGCTTGTTTGTTTGTGTCTCCCTCCATCTCTCTCGCTCTCTCTCTCTCTTTCTATGTGTGTGTACCTCCGTTCAAGGTCTCTCTCTTTTTCCCTCAACACCCCCTCACCTCTCCACCTGCTGTTCCTTCCTTCACTCCATCCCGCCTCTCTGTCTGTCTCACTTCATACCAAAACATCATACCACCATCCATTAGATCTCCCTCTCTCTCTCCCTCTCTTTCTCTGCACCTGTGACTGAAAAGCAGGCTCGCTCAGTCTTCCTCTGTCTTCCTGCTCATTACAGGCCCCAGGCAGCCACTCCATCACAGAGAAAAGGCAGAGATAAGCTACAAGAGTACACCTGTGCCTGGTATGAATGCCAAATCCAGAGTCGGTGACAGCCAATTCCAGGCCAAATAATGGAATCAGCGAACCTGAGCTTCAGACAAATCAACCTGACAGCTTTATCTCCCACTCCCAATTTCAAAGCACGTTACAAATCTCATTATCAAATGAGAAAAGCAATCAGTAAAGAAAAAAAGAAAGAGAGAGAGAGAGAGAGCGAAACGTTGACACTGCCACAATGCCGCTCGCAAGGGATTAAGTTTACGAAGCTCATTTACAGACAGAGCAGGTGGAAGAAAATAAGAAACATGTTTTCATTTCATCGGCAAAGTGCTGGTGAGTGTTATTTGACAAAATAAATATAAATCGGTTATATTAACAAGCACACAGTATTAATCTACGTGAATATATTTGAATAACAAAGCAAACATTCTCAATTAATGGCTGAAAGAAGAAGAGAGTGAAAGACTCTGTCAGGTGGATATTAATCCATGTATTATGAAATAAGCATGTCACATGCAGAATTTTAATATCAGCAGCTGCCAACCAAGGACAAGTATAGTCTCACCCTGAATAAAGGGAACAAATTCCCAAAGAATCCCAAGAATGTGAAATTCCTGGATGGTGGGAATGCTTTCTGCTGAATAATTTCCTGGGACGTTTCCAAGAAAGAACTTTGTGATCTGGTAATTACAGGGGAATTTCCTTGAAAGAACTGCCTTATAAATATTCTTTCATTGTTCAATTATTTTTGGAAACTCTATTTTTCATACTTAGATTTCTAAAGTTAAACAAATTTGATTTGTAGACACATATTTTCAGCTGTTGGATACTGACTAAAAGACTTGCTGTGTTACAATAGCAATTAATTGGAAATGTCTCGATTGAAAATGATCTATTTTCCCTATGATCAATGCCAAATTACATAGTTCTGTTCCAAGGAAACATCTTGGAAATTATGAAGAAATTAGTCATCACAAAAAAAGCTATTACAAAAATGTAGCATGATGTACATTTATTTGAGTTTACTAAGTAAGCCTGAAATCATCTGAGAAAAAGATGTTCATGTATTTGCATGGTCATCTATATATTAAGTGAGTCCTAATGTGCTGCTTGACTTTCATTGACAAAGACAGACTTCTGCCACTGCAATTGAAAAAAAAAAAAAAGGTGTAGATGACTAGTTAAAATATTTCTAAAAGCTCATCTACTCGTTCTCCCTTTATGAATAAGGACATATCTTAATGTTAAAGCAGAGTTTATTCAGTTTAGAGGCTTTTTTTTTTGGGCCTGATCAGGATCAGCTGATGAGCATAACGATGCTGGGATAAAGAGGACGCAGGTCCGGCCTACTTTAGCTAATGTGAAATAATGACAGTAGTTAGTTCCTCCTTTCTGAGCTCTATTATCAGTGAGTATTCATGACAGAGAGCAGAGCGAGAGAGAGGGAAAGAGAGTGTGTGTCCACTGTGTAATTATAGATTTAGTAAACCCCAGGCTTAGTGTGACTCAATCAACCTCTGATTTGTTGGGTGGATGGATCCTGAAGATAATGAGGTGTGTGTGCTCATGAGTGTAACACACATATATGTACACGGCGCGCCCTATACTTTTTTCCCAAAGGTACGTACAACCAGTGTAGGTGACTGTTACTGCATCTGTTCCACGTTGCTGCTAGTTCATTAAAAACCTTTTCACTAATGAAGGCAATTCATAGCAAGTCCAGATGCTGTACAGTCCTGTGGTGCATTTAGAGCGATGATTTATAGACTTTTTTTCAATGAATACACAAAGAGGATCATGGAATTTGTTTGAAAATGTGCTGCAAAAGTGTGCAACATTTTCACAACTGCCCAACATTGCCTCCTTTTTCTTTCTTTACTTAAATTCTTACTTTTTGTATGATGTACTTTATCAAGCACAGTGCTGGCTCACGCAGGCAATGCACATTGTTAAAAGCCGTAAAACACTGGAAGAAAAACTGCCAGCCATGGCGTCACCACAACAACAACAACAACAAAAAAACAAACAAAACAAAAAAAAACGGGTCAACTCTGCTTTCCAACTTCTATGTTCTTTCAAGAGATGAAAATACAAAAGTAATCTCCCTAAAGCTTTGGTGTGTACCTGTGCTGCTCTGTGTATTTTTTGTAAATGTGTGCTTACTTGTCCGGCTGCATGAATCTCTGCTAATAGCTCCACTGTGAATCTATAAGGTTGAAATACCACCGTGTAAATCGTTGACATTAAATCCGTTTTATGTTGCGGGCTGATCCGGAAAAACAAAGTTACGGCTACATTTGCTCTCCCACTAATTGGAAAAAGACTGGAGATGCATTTATTTACTGAATATAAAATAATACCCTCTAGCATCGAGCTCCGATCAAGGTCTCATCTCCCCCATTCATTACACTAATCAATGATGTGCAAATCCTCCTGGTTTACGTTATCGGGCGTACAGTATGTTCTGGATATAACAAGCCAAGAGGATAAACAAATAAAGCAAATAGGACATTGGATAAGGTGATTCAGCAAGACAGAAAGTGATTAAAAGAGAAAAATCCCATCCAAGCTCATTCATGCACATTAAAAACTTAAACATGACTTTATGAGCTGTAATGAACTATAATAGGAGTTTACAGCACAGAATGGAAGCAGGATAACTGCGGTATCTGTTTAAAATGACACTCTAGCCCAAACATGCTGTACTCAAAGCATGAAACACAAAGGAAAGCCCTCTTTGTTTGTGAATGGAAGAATGTATTAGGTCTGGGCAATACGGCCAAAAAATGATTTTTTTTTTTCAGGGTCTGAGATGATTCACAATTCTAAAAAGAAAAGCTAAATCATGATTGAAACATCATATTTTTTATGACACCTGAGCAAGAATACTAAAAGACCTGAAACGCCTGCATGCCTGCGGACTGTCAGTGCTACATGCTTCAAGCAGAGCACACATGTCTACTTTAATAATCAGTTTCAGCACAGATAGAGCTTCTCTCTCTCTCTCTATCTCGTCACTCTTATGGATGAGACTGTTTAAATTCACTGCCAGATAGCCACAGCCAGCTAACCTTAAAGTGGGAGACGTCTGACATAGCGACTGTTCTGTTAACTGCAGCAGGTGCTCATATAGTGTCACTAATGTGGCCAGCTGTCACCTACATTGCTTTCTGACTTAAATAAATAACTGTGTTGTGTTGTAATAACACAAATCTCATGGTGTAGACATTTTACGCATCACGCAAAAACAAAAATTCAAATTAATCAAATGAATTTTATACACAACTCGGTCTTAATAACACTTGTAAATGGAGTACTCTGTAAGATTAGTACTCACCGAGGCCGGGTGGGTTCTCCGGGCAAGGCGGCAGCGGCTTGGGGGAAGGCGTCTGATTGGTCTCAGGCTGCACGCTCGGCATCAGCTGCTCGCCCGCGGCCAGGTAGCTGGCTAACGTTGCATTTGGCCTGGAGAGGTTGTAATAGTAATAATGATGTCCGCTCCCCGCTGCTCCGCTGACGTTATTCCTGGATCCGTTGCGCCCGTTGTTGAAGCGGCTGAAGAGGTCGAAGCGCTGGGAGTAGACATCGAAGTACAGGATCATCATGATGAGGAAGTGGAGCAGGCAGAGCAGCAGGACGCCTTTACAGATGCGCTCCAGAGTCCGACCCAACATCAGCCGGGTCATGGCCGAGGGAAGTGACCGTCCTGCGACGGCCAGCCACGACAACGCAGGCGTGGCGCGGCTACGGGCATGCGCTCATACCAGCGGTCATATGGGTAGTATGAGCTGCTGTTAGACGCCTGTTAAGAACATGTGGTTAGCTGATACCCAACTATCTGACTACAGGGGGTCATGGGCTCATTAATTAAGACAGAGAGGCCACACCGTCATCAGCTTCCCTGCATGACAAAAGTACTAATATGTCTTCATCAGGCTTGATCCCAGAAGTTCCTTCGTATATTCCTTTAATATAAATATGGCAAATGTGTACTGCTAACAAGTTCAGTGTAATCTAAGGCCCCGGGCAGATAGCATTAAGCTGATATGGACATTTGATCGTACACTGAGTTAGACACTATCCAAGTGTCACGTTGCTGCTGCAGCCATATGGTGTCCCAAAGTTAAAAGACAGTCCAATGACTCCAAGAACTAGCGCTCAAAACTTCCAAGCAATAACTGATCCCAGTGGCGGCACACAACCGGCTGCTGCTGAGAAACATTCACAAGTTTGCTGAGTAGAGGGTCCACTGATATGTCAGGTGCGATGTCCTCTTCTTATGGCATCAGATCAGTCAGATACGAAGTTTGTTGACTGGTGATCTCCAAAATGTTGGCCTCTTTGTTGGTGGGCTTAAACCAGGAAAGTCTCAGGCACCTGAAGGAAAATAAAAGACAAAGATAAGAGAAAAATTATTTAGGATGAAGCCTAATCAATGTTAAATGCTATTTAATTACACTAATTTATCAAATGTTTAACTATAAGGATGGCTCTGTGCTGTTAAATACTGTTAATGTTTTGACCGCTTACTTAAACCGGTGCAGGTGAAGTGCTATTAATTACAGCTGTGAATTTTCTCTCAGTGCGGTGACTTGTTGCATTATTCGCTGTATAAAATCCCACCAAACATCATCGATCTTCTTCTGGCATTTTAAGAGTATTCAGTGACCTTGTTCTTATTTGATATGCATGGTTGAACAGCAGTGAAATAAATGCAGAAGTTTACTCTCAGCAGAAAAAGAAGCACGCGTTTGAGAATTTGACAGAAACAAAATTGACAACAAAAGCATCTACAGACGCAAACAAATAAGGAGCCTTGACTGGGGCTGTTCAGTCGAATTGACATGCCAAGTCAATTTTCCAGCCAAGTGGTTTAAAAAGCATTTATGATGGAATGAGACGGCAAGTGGGAATACACAATGCAGTGAACATATGAGCAAAGGAGAGAAAGAGGGGGCACTTAGAGCTTTCCCCACAGGCAGTGCTTACTGTAGCTTTATGGTTTTTCCAATCAGTGAGAGAAAAGAGGAAGATGAGGTTGAAGTAGATGATAAAAACCCTGAATGACATCAGATTTCCTGACAAAAAAGACCAACCGAGTTACAGAGGAAGAGAGAGAAGGAGTGATAGATGTTGAAATTCTGATGAACGAATCAATTATTGATTCATTTTCTGTCAAGTGACTAATCAATAAATTGACAAATTGTTTTAGGTCTATCTTGAATCTTAAGCCTCCGGCTGCTCGTGTTTAGACGGCATTTATTATTTCAGAACGTTAGCAATTGTTGAAAAATTAAAAGAAAAATGGATTTTGTAGAAAAACAAGTTTATGTTTCTCAATTTTTCAAAGTATGGTACCGAAAAAGCTGTCTAGGGCTGCAACTAACAATTATTTTTACTGTTGAGTGATTTAGCAGTTTTCTTCTCGATTACTCCTTTTGTCTATAAAATGTGAGAAAATAGTGAAAAATGCTCGTTATAGTTTACCACGGCCCAAGGAGATGTATTCAAATATTTTATTTGACCAACAAGCCAAAACAGAGATATTCAGTTTGCCATCATATATGATAAGAAAAGCATCAAACCTTCACATTTGAGAAGCTAGAACCAGCGAACGTTTGGCATGAATAAAATGACTAAAACAACTGTGCGGTTATTAAAATAGTTAAATGATTCGTCGACTAATCGTTGCTGCTCCAAATGTTTTAATTTGATATCTGTACCAAAATCCCAGTTGTACTGCAACAGGTATAAAACAATTAAATTACATTTAGCCCAACTGTTGAATAATGGCATAATTCATTTAGGGGAAATACAACATAAACTGGCATCTGTGCTGTTTCTTGAGGCAGGTAGAGGCAAAATGCAGCAAATTGAAACATATGCTGGGTGACTGAGCTGATGGCTGCTGCCTGTCCAGATAGTTGGCTGCCTCTCGCTGCGTCTGTCTTTTGTCTGCAGGCAGCAAAGTCGAGACTGCCAAGACTGAACCTCGAGGGGGGTGTGTGCATGCGTGTGTGTACGTGAATGTGTGTGCAACTTGTCAGCTAATGAGATGGGTTTCTGCTGACCGAACGGACCCAGTCACACGCCAATCACACCATCATGATTGTGCAGGTCAGGATTTATTTTCCAGCTATGCTGCTCTTCAGCGACTAAACAGGCTGGCATGTGATGCATCAGGTCAAAATTTTTCAAACATGCAGTCAGACAGATGATCAGTCAGACAGACAGTGGAGTCTCGCCCCATTTTCTGCTTCAGATTTCAGAGCTTAGGGGCAAGTGGGTTGCACTCTGTGTCCAACAGGTGTTGAATCGTGTGAGAGTGAAGTGTGGAAGTGCTGAAAATCAGCAGCAAGAAAACAGAAGAAACAAATCCACAGACAGGATTGAGAGCTTATTTTGCCCATGGACGACCAGCCTCACAGGACTTATCAGATATCAATGTAGATACAACACACATCAATGCTTTTTCTCTCATGGGGCGTACGAAAACAAAGCCCATGAGGACTAAATCCATCTGCAGCTCTGCCTCTTTATTTGCTGACATTTTGCTCAACTGACTTTTCTCCAGACAACAAGTACTATCTTGGGTTTTTATTTTATTTTTTTGGCTTGAAAAAGGTCAGCAGACCGAAACAAAAGACGATAAAATGGTGCAGGGGAAATCTGTCTTCTGGTTGCTCTCTTGTCCCCGTCTCTTCCCCTCCACCCTTTATTTTCTTACTCTCTCTGCGACATCTCACAGGGATTGTTTACATGACAGTGCAGGGTGTTCACTTTCAACTTTATATGTAAATGTCACCGTGGGAGAGACAACAAAGCCCGGAACGAGTCTAAAGACTGAATAGTCTGAAAACTTAGAAGATTGCAAGTCAGAGAAAGACTGAGGAGTGAAAAGACAAAGATGGTCACAGCGACACAGAGAAATATACCCTTTATGTAACCAGTTTATTCAAGGATCCCTGTAAATCCCTTTATAACAACAGCAATAAATTTTGTAATGGTCCCTGATCATACTGCGTCTGCCAAGGATCCAACAGAGAAAGGCTATGGAAATATATGAAGTGGAATATTACTGCTTGTTTTCATCTCTCAGTCTCAAGGTTGAATTCTAAACAAAGAGACCACAGACTGGTCAGTCCAGATGTCCAGAGGAAGAGATGGCCATCAGCATCATCACCACTGAGAAATAGCAAGTTATAGGCAAAGGGCAGAGGGGATGGGTCACAACTAATGATGGATAATAAAATAACGCGCCATATACTGTACATATGGACAGGTGAACATGTACGTCCTTGCAAGGCACAAGCGAATTGGTCTTAATCACTGTCTCTAAACCAATGAAGAACATAATACTGTATGCCGACTCCTACTTTCATAAACATTAGACTGGAGGTATGTCCCAGTGTGGCCAATCTTTGTAATTTGTGGGGATTTGTGTAGCACATTCCAGCGTGTCTCCTTCCACAGAGATTAGTGGGCTCATAATCTCTATGCAAAGCTACAGAAGGTGCAGCTTTAGTCACAGAGGTTAACAACCATGCTAACGCATTGTTCAGTGGGTAGTGGATTAATTATAATACATAAAGGGAGAAACTGTGAAAGGGGGTGTAGCCACAGTGACGGGGGACACCTCACTAAGGTAAGCAACACCTTTTACAATGCCATTCACGCTACATGGAAAACCACTCACATTGTGCTTGGATGTCAATATGGGCATTTGGTTAATATAAAATCAATTGATAAAAATTACCCATTTTTAAAACGCTATCATAAATAAATTAATACAGAAATTAATCTTGTCATACTTGTCTTAAATGCTGTGATTCCTCAAATTCCAGTTTTCACATACACATACAAGTGAAAAAAACTGTAAATCTTGAGTTAGTGCAAAGTTTCAATTTAAGCGCCGGGTACAAAATAAAAGGGAAAAAGAGAAGATGTTTCAAGCATTACTTCAACCAGAATTTCAGATGCTAGCTCACCAAAACTAAAGCCTTTAATAGAATATTAAAATATATGAGACTAACTGACCCCAGAAAGAGAGGAAGCAAAAAAACAGAGCCAGACAAGACTGGCAGAGAAAACCATGTAACTTAACACTGTCATTTTGTTTTCATTTTTGCAAAGGTAGGGTGAATATATTTTAATGTTAATGTCACTTTCTTATTTCCTGTGTTGTTTTGATCGTCTAATGTCTTAGTACTTGACAGGCAACAAGCCAAATGAGCTCCTTCAACTTGATATTCAAAGAAGAACTGATTTCCCTCAAGAAACATTTTCAAACACAAACACATACACTGCGCACACGTACATACAAATGCAGCACTTTGGCTTTCTGTTGGTTCAGTGCTGCATTTATCACAATACACAGTATAAACACTCATGCTAACACACAGAGAGGAAGATGAGAGACGCCTTGACAGATGCATCTGTAAGTGAGAGATGTAGCAAGCATTTTGGGGATGTTTTTTTCCTCTTTCACCTGGGTACTGACGCCTCTTTGTGCGATTTTGGATTTTTATTTTGAAATGTGCTGTCAGTGGAAACTGTTTAAATACCGTTTCAGGTTTGTTGACATTATCTGTGACAGCAGGCAGAATGAATGTACATTTCCCAAAACATTCTCCTCGTACTGTACTATATTTGTCACCAGATAAAAAAAAAAATGCTAAGGAAGCATCAGTCAGTGGAGGGACATACTGTAGCTATTAGTGCAAAACAGTGGGCATAAGGACAGCAGACTGCACATTCCACTTGATGAACAAACTACCTCTACCTGACCTAATTTAAGTTATGCTCTTTAACATGACCTGCTAACTAAATTAGCTTATTACTTACAGTAGCAACCCCACATTATTTCCAAAGGGGCAAGGAAGAAACAAACTCTGCTGGTATCAGCTGTCATTTCAGCCAAGAAAAAAAAAAAAGAAAGACAGTCATCACCTAGAAATAAGAAGCTGCTTTTGTTTACTTCTGCATGAAATTAAAAAAAAACAAATATGTGAGTGATAAGTTTTTATTTAAGAATAAGGATGTTCTCCTGAGAATTAAACTTTTATTTCTTTTACACAAGTTCATTCTTTAAAGATGCAGCTCTGAAATTTACATTTTAATAACACTGCAGGGCTTAGTCGTAGTGCCGTGGTTTCTGCCTTTGATAGAGAGTTGTTCATGTACACAATTACAGATGTGACTCTTAAAGACCAGAGTAATAAAATACAGTATATGAATTCTTAAACTGAATGGAATTGTATGTCATTTTAGCATGGAAACACTACAGAGGATAAGACTACAGAGGATAAGACGGCTAAGGTGGTGAAGCAAATTGCTTGTTACCACCTCCGGCGACAACTTTAGCCCGACAGCATTTGCAGTACGTGGTTGTCTGGTCCACGTCCGACCTTTTAAAAGCCGAAGTACCTCCAGACAACAGACGCGGCTCCTTTTTTCGGCAAAAGTTTGTCTGGAACAACTTCTGGTTCAGAACTTCCCCTGTCCATATTTACCACGCTCAACAACTCCACTAATACTCTGTTCCATGTGTGTTTAGCGGCGCAGCAATGAAAAATGTCCCCCGTGAAACAATTTACCACCACGTACCGTTCTGGACATGTTTAGGCCATTTAAACCGGTGTTGCAGGTATATGAAAAATTAATATCATAACAAAAATAAAAAACGGTTTTCGGTGAACCGCCCGCTGGGTATACCGCCCAGCACTAAGCCAATCAGTCACAAAGTGTAGCCAGTTAAATCAAGACATTAAATTGCAGTATATAAAACAAGAGTAAACATTTCTGTGTGGCTACATGAACACTTGCAGGCCTTAAAGGAACTCTGTGAGACACTGCACTTGTTTAATAATGTCTGGACTTGTCACATAAATGTAATGGATGCCTCACTCTCAGATGGAACACACACACTTACACACACATATCAAAAAGTATGTTCAGATGAAGCGCCAGCTAAACCTCCCCGAATGTCTACAACATCTGTATCTTAAAATTTTAATTGGATGCCAGACGGGTGGCCAGACTGCTAATTTGTGAGGGTACATAATTCATCGAGGCAAGGCCAAGCATATGCCGGAAGGAGAGATGGTCTGTGACTGAGCTGAGGGCTTTTAATGTGAAAGGACAACCCAAAACAAACCATGCCATATTAATGATTTCATCCAAAAATTAGAAAAGTTGGGCTTTGTGTTAGAAATCCCAATATTCACAATTTCCCTGCGATTTTATTCAAAGTCGACTGCATTAAGTGCAGAGCTGCTCTGGACACTTTTTATCCTCCACTGTTAAACACTAATCAACTCCAATGGAACATTTTTGCGGCGAGTTCAGTTTTAGCTGCTGTATATGCAGGGTCACAGGGTCAAAAATGAGTCTCTGGACCTTTTAGCAAGTTCTCGAGTTCAGTCCAGCCAGTCTTCGGCACTGCTCAGATTCAGTAAATGTCTGCGTGTGAGGTCCAGGAATCTCTAAATGCAAAGGAAAAGATTTCTGTATTCGTCCTCTCCTTTCGCTGTGCAGTTCCACTTCACTTTTCATTCCAACTAAGCTACCTGACTTGTCAAATATTCAAAAACGCAGCCATGCTTCACATTCTCCACAAAGACAGGAACACAAAGGGAATCACCAGAACACATTTTCTGACATCAATCACTTCAACCAGAGATGCGAGTTGCATGTCTGTGCAGTTTGAACTTTGTTTGGTTCTGAAGCATCATCATCATCAACAACTGTGCATCTTTACAGTGCGTATGTGCGTCTGGAAAAACAGCCACTGATGATGTATTCTGAAACTAAAAAATGTTTGTGTATAATCATGACATTCTTATCAACAAGAACAGACCAAAATTTTGACAAGTATCACAGATGTACAGAACAAATGTATGACTGCTGTCCAAATATGTGATCCCCACATGCAGCTGCTGAATGCTGAATGCTCATCCAGATTTCCTAAAACTGAAGATGATGTATTCAGATGGCTTGTTTTCACCAACTTGAAGTCTGAAACACCCAAATACTAAGTTTATTGTCACAGAAGAGAAAGAAAATTAGCACATATTCACAAATGAGAAGCTGGAACCAGAGAATTCTTGGTATTTTTGCTGAAAAACAAAAGTGACAAACGATTAATCAGTTTTTGCTGATTAATTTTCTGTTGGACGACAAATCAATTTATCATTTCAGCTCTAGAAAAGAGAATTAGGGACATTATCTATTGCAGGCATACAGTGACATTACTAGATCTATTGCTGCTGGCAATGCTGCAACTCTGCTGCCTGCAGTGCACCAGAGACGCATTAGATTAGTTATGTAAAAGGAAACGCATCAGTACGCTTGGTCTATGGGCCAGCTAAATTAACAGCAACCACCTGGGGCTTTTATTTTTCTTTTCTTTAACCAAAACTTCCTCACTATATTGATGTAAACTTTTAAAGCCAGTGCAGAGCGAGCCACAGTGCCACTGTGACTGCTATCTACTCCAATTATGGGCTTATACATTACCACATTCTGATATTTGCATAAGCACAGCAAAAACGCCTCTGCTGTTCTCATCTTCATATTCATTTCACCACTGTTTCTTTTCCTACAGCTTCTACTCACCAAGTCTTTCTCACACCATTAATCGCCTCAGGCTGCCTTCCTACCAGGTAACACAACACTTCACAGATACCACAGCAGCACACTATCCCACACTACACCATTTTAACTCAGAACTACTTTCACAATCAGGTTATGTGCTAAAAAAAATGTGACACTTTTTTGTGTGACAATTTCTGAAATTAAGTTCTAGTTTTGCTTCAGGTACAGAATAGCACCCGTGGAGCTGTTAGGAGATCGGTGTTGTGCTTACAGGCACCTCGGCAGGGCGAACACTCAAGGACGCATGTGGCTTTCACTCAGGTCATCGTTCTGAAGCACATGGCAGAAGATCAAAGAGGGATGAAGGGAGGGGGAGTGGATCATTAAGATGAGTGAAAACCGGATATGTTACAGTGAATCGGGTGCAGATGCAAAAACTGAAAACATGAACCTGTAACTACAAAGAGACGAACTGCATATTGGTTGTTTGAATGTAAAGTAAGACAGTTGCATTGCATTGTATTGACTGGGGCCCACTCTTCCACATACTACACTTCTATCCAGTTGGCATCAGAGACCAGAGCATGTCAAATTGAGAATATGAGACTGTACACTGCCTTGATTTTCCTGTCAGTAACATCATCATTGATCATTTATAATAAGGTTTAATGCAACAGAGCAGAAGGCCGTCCTTTCCCAGCAGCAACGAGAGATGCTTCAGCACTACACACACACACATATACATACACTCCCTGCTACACCCTGAGTTTCTAGCTCTATGTGTTTCTTTAGCAGATGTTCTCCACAGAGCCCTCAGGCTACAAGCCTTGTTTTGTTTATTTTATATACTCATCTTTACCAATTGATGTGGAAGACAGCAGATATCTGACTCCCACTTTCAGCCTTATGTGAAAGTTTGTTTTGTCTTGCAGCTTGTATGTGAATATATGAACGACATGAATGTCACTTGTGCTGATTAACCAACAGGAAATGACCACCTGATTCTCTGTTTTCTTTCTGCTCTGCTTTCTGTCAGCTTCAGCTTGGTGACTTTCAGCGTATTGTTTTGGCTTTCCAGGCCATAACTTTACAGCATTGGTTTGCTCTCACTGCTGTCATAACAGCGTTTATGGCCAGAGCAGGCAGCTGCTTTCAGTTGAAAAAAAAAAAAAAAAAGCTCTAAAAACCCCCTGTAGCAAACAGCAGAAAGACAAAGTTAGCGACTAGCTCGTGAGCATATAGCCGGACCTTACCTTCCATTGAGACAGATACTGATTTTCTCTCAGAGGTTGTTAGAGACCAAAAGCTAAAAGAGAGTCAATAAATGTATGGTAATGTTGCTCTGTATCTGCTGGATGTGTAAATAAGGCAATATAGGTTTACTAACGAGTTTGCCATGTCAATAATTAAGTGCTGCATGCACAGCTTGTTTGTGTTGCCCCCAAGTGGCCAAAAAAATCAGCCACTGTGGGACTAAACAATGTTAAAATAATATTTCTTCATATTTTGACTCCATGGTGTAGCCAGACTTGCTAAACAGTAAATAAGAGATGCATTTTCTGTGTAAATATGAGTCTGAGTATGAATACAAAATCTAGCTGGATGGAGATCACAGCCAGAGCAACTGTCTCTTTCTCTCTTGTCCCTCCTTCACTCTCTCCCCCCCCGGGTCTCTTGTATTTTAACCTACAAGCCAGCCCTCCAAGTCTTATCAAAAATGCATTAGCCATGCTACACTTGATCATATGGAGCCTCAGAGCTTTCTCATGGCTCCAGCAAATCTTGCTGTAGGCAAGTTCATCTCCCACAAACCAACCGGTGCACAGTGGGACAGACAGAAGTTATCTTTGGCTTGGCACAGCCAGCCTCAACTGCGAGTCCAATGTATTAGGAAAAGCAGCAAAATGTACATTCACTATACACAAAAAGTGGTAAGTTAAAAAGAGTCTGTCTTATAAAAACACACTTTGTTTTGGACTGATTTATCTCTATAATTTTCTAATTTAATTAGGAGCAGTCTACCTAAAGTCTACAAAAATTCATTTTTCAACACTACAAATACATTTTCAAAGAAAGCTATGGTCTAGCTGGGTCTCCGTTAAAGATTATATTCTCCTGCTGAATGCACGAACCAGTGAGTGATATCATAAAAATGAAGAGGGAGGGTAGTGGGGGAGAAAGGATGGAAATAGAGAGAGACAGAGACAGAGCACACTACACACTGTCATTATGAAGGATCTGGGTCACGTCACTAAGAAGCAGGGCACTGATGGTAACGATACAACGTACTGTGCCAGAGCTAAGAAAATGACCTACTGTCATACGCTACCGTTGTCTGATCATGAAATATGTACACAATGTACACAGTGAAAGGTCTTTTATATATTTCAGCTTGAACCCAGAATAAATAACACTGTACTCAGGCCCAAATACCATACATATAAATATAATCATAAGAATGATCCTGTGTTTCATTTTCACATTTCCATGAAGCTAAGCACAACATTAATTACCATTTTTGGAGACTTCAGGATATCAACTACTTACTTAAATGAAATAAGTTCCAGAGGCCAGGTAACCAGTGGTCCACCAGCCATCTAACTCTAAGCAAGAAATCTTAGAGTTCTCACCGACGCAGTAAGTGAAAATTACCCACTATCACCTCAACTGAGAGACCTTCGGCCTTGCTGTGCTGGAGGCACATGATGGCACGTCATGAATGAATCACCCACGTCACACCAGTCCTCTCCACAACAACACTGACCTTTCAGTGTTCTTTAACAGGTTACAGAGTTCACCCCTCATGTAATCAAACAAAAGGAAATAAATGATATAGACATGGCCAGAGTGATAAGAACATATACAGTGAGAAAGGAAAAGCCGTTTTACTGTAAATATATTCTATTGTAAAGATATAAATATCTTTGGGTACTGGTCAGACAAAAAGAGACATCTGAAGATGTTACTTTGTGCTGTGGGACATTTTTCACTATTTATTTTACTGATACGTTTACCAATAGATGAAATGACACTGAAATAATAATTGGCTGTAGCTCTATACAGTGTGAGACCATGTAAAACCTTAGCCATGCTGCTTCATTTGCTAAACGTTTATCTGCAGAAAATCTTAGACCGAGGAATCCCACAGTGGAGCCTGCAGCAGAAAGTTGTCCCATGATAACCTTTGATTTGTCCCACCAGATAAATGATAACTCAAGGCCAAAGTGTAGATTACATGATCGATAACAAGTATCCCTACTGTCAGAGGTGAACACCTAACCCATGCTGCTAACTTGCCTGAAGGTGCGACGGAGACGACACTATGTCTACACTGACCCAGGCTTACAGTGACATTTCCACAAGATTTGCAATGTGCATGCGATTCTGATAAATCTTTATTGTTCCAAGATGTGATATATAGGCCCATATTTTTATATTTGAATATAAAATAAGAGAGAGAGACAAGCAAAGAGCAGAGTTTGCAGCTGAGAGAAAGAGGGTGAAGAGAAGAACTGTGGATGATTGTGGATAAGAAGAGAAATGAGTCCAGGAGAGAAGAGGTAAATGAGCAACTCTGACCTTTGATTCTCAGTCATTTAGTTGTGCTATACAACTCAACATGTGGATTCTCTCTCAGCTCAACTGAAGTAGGTGACGCACAGAACAAAGCTGAGTCATCAGCATAGATAACTACATTGGCATTTATAACATCATCTGATCATTTATGAGACTTGAAAATAAAAGTGGACCCAATGTCCCCAATGGAACACCACAAGATGTTATTTTGTTATGAGGAAAACTGCCATTGAAAAATATTTGTGTGTGCGTGTGTGTTGTAAGATGTAACTCTTCATTGAAATGAGAGCTTAAAGTGGAAAACCATAATGAGCTCAGCATTACTAATACTGTGGTCAACTAACAACAAAAGCTGCAGTAAAATCCAAGAGCACAGCTCCAAATAGCTTCCTGTCGTCCATATATTTTAACCATTGATCAGTCATTTGTACTAATGCAGTTCAAGTAGAGTGCCCTGATCTATAAGTGTACAAATTTAACATTTAATTTACAATTATCTTTTTGAGTATTTTACTCAGCACAGGAAGTATACTAATGGGTATACAATTTGAGCCAGTAAAACCTGCTTTACTATCTTTGGGTTAGGGTATAATTTTAGACTTTCCATAGCTCCAACTGAGCAGACATCTATTAAAAATATGACATACTGGTTTGGAAAGCTGCCTAACTGCAGCAGATAGCAACATCTCTTCAAGTGCATCTTGGTTAACCTCATTAAATGTGAAACAACATGTTTTATCCCTCATAATAGTGTTAACAACACTACATGTTAAACTGATACCTAATTGCATGCAAGATCTTAAACTGTTTTATTCTGTCGATAAAGGAATTGTTAAAGTGATTAGCTGCATTATATGACCTGATGATGAGCCGACCGGCAAGTTCCACATACTTTTGAGAGTCTTGCATATAATTAAATTTAGAGTTTTCCATAACTTTTTCCTGTCATTAGACAGAGCTGGAACTTTTGTTTAAAATATTCTTATTCTGCCTTGGCTTTAAAACATTAAAGATCTCAACTCATCATCAGTCCATGAAGCATAGCCACTCCTTGCAGACTTTCCTCTGAGTGGAGCATGCTCAAACGCCAACCTCACTAATCTGTCCATGAAATTTTTCAAAGCAATGTTTACATAATTTCCCTGACAAGCATCAGACCACCATAAATCATTAACATCATTAACAAATGAGTCAGAATTCAATCTTTTAAATGAGCTGCGGTAAACAATGGCCCCAGACTTTGGCTGTTTAATCTTTCTTGTTAAAGCAATCCAACCATGGTCACTGCCACTGATCCTGCCTGTGAACACAGCTCTTGTATGTTTCTGAAAATATGATTAATACAGGTTGAATTATTAACACCACTAATGGTTGTAGAAAGTCTTGTAGGATGAGTCACAACCTGTGTAAGACTGCAAGCATCCGCCATTGAAATCAACTTCTTACATAATGGACAATATTTAGAAAACCGGTCAATATTCAGGTCACCAAGAAGAAAGATATCCTTACTTTCATCTATCACTATATCTGTATTCTCACATATTCTATCCAAATACTTCACATTAGAACTTGGCAGCTGCTAACAACAGCCAACTAGAATAGACTTACAGTATGGAAGGCGAATCTGTAGCCAAATATAACCTTAAGCCGATGACTGAGTTTGTCCACCCTTGGGCATAATGACCAACTTATCATACATCAGGCTGGCTTTATCACCTCTTTCTCAGGGGGCTTTCAACTTGTGCAGCAGCTCTTTCCTCCTCAGTTGCACAGCTTCTCAGAAGTCTTTATTTATACAGATTTTTGTGCCCTTGAATGTCTTGGCAGAAGAAAGGATAACTCTGTCTTTAAAGTGTAAAAGTTTCACTACAATTTTACAGGCCAATTCTCTGGGCACGCACAATATCCATATTTATGCATCTAGTCCCAGGTCACCATTTGTCAAATCTACTTCTCTGATTCACTCCAGCTCTCTCATTTCGTGTTTGCAATCCCATCAGTTAAAATATTTGTCCTCCTGCACTGATTTTCAGTGTAGTACGTGTTGGTAAATATTCCAACAATTTCCTGTTCAGAGTTTAATATGTTGTTTTCAAATGCCTTTAGCTTTGTTTCAATCTCCTTGTATCCTCTTCTTGTCTCTTTAAACTTATCTTGGGAGAATTCCAAGCTGGTCCTCCGCTCCTCTACACCTCTAATAATGCCATCCAGGCTTTTGTTAGTTCCACTGATGATCAGCTGAATTAAGCATTTAAACTGTTTTTTCCTGCACCTCTTTGTAAAACTCTCTCTGCTGTTCCAGTAACTGGGAGAGAAAACTCACGGTAACCACTGAATCATCGCAGCAAGGGGATGTTTTAGTGTGTTGATCTGTCTTACTAGGAGTTGTAGGAGATGTCCAGTTGATATCCATGTGTCAGGACTGGAGCCAGAAGTTCACCAAGCTGGACTACAGGCACAAACTCAAACGTTGACGCAATATTGTCCGCAGTGTTGAGAGAAAATACAGGTCCATATAGATTCTTATGAAATAGATTATATAGATTATATAGATTCTTGTGAAATATAGATTCTTGTGAAATTCAGACAGGCCAGATTCTCAGAGACAAGGCAAAGCAGCCATCTTGACTTCAGACAAGATGGCTGCTTTGCCATGCCTCATTTGAAGTCAAGATGGCGCTCTATCAGCAGGTTTGTTTGTTTTTTTTTGTTTTTTTTTTGTTTTGTTTTATAGTGTGTATTATGTAATGAACAGGGAATGAGGGAGTGCTTATTAATACAGCCCCAGTTTATAGAAAATAATAGAAATTTAAGCTGCAACCTCAACATTAATCAGGAAAAAATAGTGATAATTCTTAACTCAAAAAGTTCAGTCAATTGTATATAACTATCTCTCTACAGTATCCTTGCACGTGCCACTAGAACAACAAAGACAACAAGATAAAATCAGAACCGAGCAGAAAAGGGAAAGAGCTGAGATGAAAAGAGCTGAGTGGAGGGAGGCAGAACAGAAGAGAAGAGAGTAAAAGCCGACCAAATCAGAACAAAACTCCAGTGTTCTCTGTGCTCAGCCCTTCTCTACTCAGCTCTGCCCATGCAGAGTTTAAATTGCCTCTCAGCTGTCTCTGATCTGAAGGAGGTTGGTCTGTTTAAAAGTCTGATATCGCATTGCCTCTCTGCTCTTCTCTCTACTTTCTCTTATTGAAGAGCAAGTGCCCTGCTTTGTTTCTAAGGTCCACACTTTCTCACGGTTTTGTAAATTTGTTTTTCATATGAAATCGACATGACACAGAGAAATCAATGAGATGTCGCAGCGTGTAAAGGTATTTGATGGAACGCCCGACACTGGAAAAGCATTATCATGCTAAGTCAGAAGCTGAAAGCCATTCAAGGAATTCCTCTCCGCTGTTACATCTGCTGTTTCTCAGAATGCAGACTGCGCACCGAGTTATGCAAATACAACAAAGTCCCGTCTGGAGCCACAATCCATAGACTACAGTGGAAACATCATCATCATCATCATCTCTGTCCTCTTTCTCTCTGTCTCTCTCCCTCTCTCTCTGATCCAGCTGCTCATTTGGCAAAGGAGCAAAGAAATAAATGAAGTGCTTCAGCGGAAGGAAGGCTTCACTGGAAGAGGGATTGTGGGTAGAGGGAGTGCGATGAGGATTTGGTGAGGGGCTTTAAAGATAGTTTATTTAAATGAGTGACTTCTTTTTTGGCTTGAGGGACATTAGGCTTAAGGCCACTACTGTCCAATTACGCTTTCAATGGTTGTCAGCTAAATGAATGTGGTCTGAAAAGCACCGTTTATTCCTTTTAAGTTTAAAAGAAAATGACACGTGGCCCGGTATCTGTAGTCATGTTGAAAAGAAAAGTAGACTTTTGGGTAAACTGAAGATAAACCTAAAATGATGAGACTGAAGGGCAGCTCCCCTCCTTCCAATTTTAATACCGAGGATTTTAACTGGCCTATAATGAAAACAGAGAAAAGAAATTTCTTATTACTGACTAGTGGGCTGGTCAGCTGCACTCTATTTCCCCTTTTACACCTGGTACACCCTGTTACATGGGCTTTACTTATTGCTACTTTGCCAGGGGAGGCACTGTCTTTGACAACTGTCTGCAATAAGACAACCTGCAATACCGATTTTGACATTTTGGGCTTATTCACTTTCTTACCGAGGACGAAGCTCCAGCCAGCAGCAGGTTAGCTTAAGTTGGCACAGACTCTGAAAAGAAGTGGAAACAGCTGGTCTGACTTTGTCCAGCACCTCTAAAGCTCACTAACTTAACACGTTATATCTCATGTTATGTGCCTGACTATTTCTCCCCCCAACTTTCCTCTTTCCTTTCTCACTGTCATAATAAAGGCCAAAATGTCCAAAAAGATAACTACCATATTGCTTCCAAAGTGGTCTGGCCAAACTAATATTATTGCAATTATAATGCATCCCCTGTGCATTTTAACCTCTGACATACAGTGTGTTTAAAACCCAGTAAAGTTGGTGGTCATTCAGAGGTTTTACAGTTTGATTAACCCAAAAGACAAAAGGGCTGATTGCAAAGTATCTAATAACACAGCCACTGGCAAGAAGCCATTTGGGTAGTCCCTGTCAGCCTGTGTGTGTTATCTCAATGAAGAATACAAAATGTGGGCAGTATGTGTATTTTTCTTATGAGGGTAAAGAAAAGTTCCTACTCCACAAAAGTGGGTTAAATCTTTATCTTTGATCTTACAAGTCTCAAATGCTGAGGAAGACCCAGAGATGTGATTGAAGGCTCCAAGGAAAAAAACTAAAGAGAAGACCCTGAGTTTAGGAATGCAACAAATGCTTATTTTCACGACCAATTAACCTCGTGATTATTTTCTCGATTAAATGATTAGTTGTTTATTCTGTAAAATAGTGAAAAATGAATATCATAATTTCACAGAGCCCCAAGTTAAGTCTTTAAAAAGTCTTTTTTTTTTTTTTGTTTGTTTGCCCAACAGTTAAATACTCAAGCTTAACCCTCAAACAACCCTCTGAAGTCGTGAAGGCCAGGCCAAACTGTCCTCACAACAATGGTATCGAACAAAACATTTTCCACACAACCATAGAAAGACATGTACAGAACACACAAAGGTGTCCTTCTCTGAACTCGCCCCCTTGGTTACTCAAGGAAGTCCTGCTTAGTTCCCATGACGACATATCCCAACATGAAACAGCGATCAGAAGTATCTGTTGCAACTGCTGCTGCTCTGACAGTCAGGCTCGGCACGGTGAGGAAAGTGAGTGAACCTGCAGAAACCAATGTCAAACATGCTCTTTGCTGGTGTACGAGCTTCATGAAAGACGGAGAGCAGTTTATCTACAGTGTTACCCTCCTCATGACACATGTTCACAGTGGAGAACCTGATCACAGTATTTACACAAAGCTGATCCAAACACTCAGTGACAACAGTGGCATAACATGCACTGGTCAACCAAGCTGCAGCTCACAAGAGGCTGAAAAGAAAGCTCTGACAACATTTTTACAGGGTGCCCACAGTTATTCCTTCTTATATCTCTAGATATAAACCCTCAGCCAGAACTCACAGTTCAGCACAGTAGAGTAGATTGAGGTTTATGAAAAAAAAAAAAAAAAAGGAACACTCGGACAAATTTCTGCTTAGAAGCTGTTTTCACTGTGTACCACTGAAACAGAGACACAGTCAAATAAAAGTCCTGAAGACATTTCTGCAAGGAGCCGTTCACACTGGATGTTTGTAACTTCAAATTTAGATGAGTTAAAATGTGAGTGGTCACTTAGCGGTTAGTTTTTGTTAAATATTTACACCCTGTAACTGCTAAATGTGACTGTTGCATATATGAGATAAACATGATAAACTCATGCAACCCAATTCAGCCTTCCCCGTGAGTGAAACTATGACCTTCTGGTTCCAGATCAGCCTGATTAACCACAGACACCACACTGCCACCTGTAATTTCACAGCCTTATGCCATAACCATCTTTCTGCTATCTGATAAGCCTCGAGTTAAGTCACAGATAACACAGGTTTTCACAGCAGATGGTCAAAAGATGCCTCTGCATTATCGCTGCACATGAGTGAACTTAACTGGACTGAGATGTGTGTGCTTCGACGTGCTGAAACGGTTTCTCCAAACAGCAAGGAGAAGCTACAGCTCTAAACAACAGCTGATGAGAGAATCTCAACTCAGGGTCCACTTACTAATAACATTAATGATGACTATGTTCATTTCAAGTGACCCTGTAAGACTGAGTTACAGTGGAGCAGCATGAACAATACCAGTGAACACTGAAACTAAAGCAGTTAAATGGAATCGAATTCAGCAGTAATCATTATTTTTATCATTTATACCTGGTTTCATCTGTGAAAAAAAAGCCCTATCAATCCATTGACCAAATCTGTGGATGAGGACTGTGTGATACAGTCAAACACACCACAAAAATTAAGCAATTGGATCTTCTGCCTGCCGAGAAACTTTCTTTTGGGCTGTATTCACGTAAGGCAGCAGATATTTGTGAATGATGAGCATCACTCATCATAACATCATCTTGGGCTTGAAGAAACTCTAACAGACATTCCTCACTGTTCTCTTCATAGAATGATTAATAGAAAAAAATAATCAGCAGATTAATCACTAATGAAAAAATGATTAGTTGCAGCTTTGCTCCTTCTACTCTTCAACCAAAAATATGAATACAGACACGGTGCTTACAACGAATTCCAGTTAAGAACTGTCCAAATAGCGCTCCAATATAAAATTATGGCCTACACATGACAAGAAAATCCTTTCTACAATACAGCATCAAAGGCAAAATAAAAAAAAAGAAAAGAAAAACCCACTCCACTGAAGCCCGCTCTGCAAGAGGACAACTTACTTTGTGCTCAGAGCGAGGTAGTTCCAGTCCACTTGCTACTGTAGCCTCTATAGCTGTAGCCCTAAAGAGATACTGTGTCATAAATGAGAGAGATGTCAAATTGGATTACGGTCTAGGTACAGAGCTTCTGTGTAAACGCCTGGTTAGGTTAAGCTTCATGATAAAAAAAAAAAAAAAAGCCCCCTCCTCCTCCTCCTCTCCTTCTTTTTCTCTCTCATTTCCCCAGTGTAACGCTGGCTGTGCATTCTGGTACTCTTTGCTCTTAGTGTGCTCTTACTGTACTCTTACTGAATCATTAGACCTGAGATGCTGTAGTTCTCAGACTTTGCACTCTTTCTTAAAAATGGGGGAAAAAAATAGTGTCGGCAAATGTAGACAGATGTAGTGAAAGTGGATTTTAAGCGCTTTAAGTAAAACCCCACTGCTTGAACAGTCCACTCAGCAGCCTGTATACTGAGATGGTACGTTTACTGTAGAAGAACAGTGCAGGGAGGCTGAGCGAAGCCTAGTATGGCGTTTGTAAAGATGCTGCTAGTTGGTGGTAATGTGCATGATAACAAAAGAGGGGCAGGGGGCAGTGAACGCGATCGCATTTTCATAATACTCTAAGCTTCAGCGGGAGCAGAAGGGTGCCGGATGGCAAGACAAATGTATGAAGGCTGGATGGAAACAAAGAAAAGCGTGGATGCGATGCTGAATGAAACAATGCATTACCAGAGAAGCAGAGAGAGCACATACCTTGATGTTGTCAGGCGGACACTTCTATCTGTGCATCTTCTTTACTGGAGCACCACTGATTTTATTCACGAGCCGAGAAAAAACGTGTCAGAGAAAAACTGCCAAAGGCATTTAATTGCCAAAAATGTTGTATCAAATGTGTCAAAAACGAAAATAAAAACACTAAAAGCTAGGGGTGGGGAGGGGGGGGTCAGTCAAGCTCGACTCTGCTCATGATAACTATATTCTTTTCGTTCCCAGAGGCAGGCTATTATGTCTGCTCTTCATCATGAAAAAAGCCTCGTGTTACGCTAGCCAAGCGGCTAACATAACGCGTAACGATAATCTACCGCAAACCGGGGAGTAAAGAGACGCTATCCTCACGATTTTCCATCATCCCGCTGTGTTTTGGTGAGGCTGATAAGAAAGCAAAGACAAGGATGCTCACAGGCTGTGGAAGCGAGCAGGTCCCTCCGCTCCTGCTGCCTACGGAAGCCCGGATGGTGCAGAAATTCGTTTGCTTTTTATTCTGCTCGTCTGATACAAGAGGAGCTGGTGATTTGATAACCCACTTTTTTACTTGTTTACACTGGGCTTCGTAACAGATCTTAGAAAGGCAGTGAAAGGAGTAACATTTCTATATTAGTTTTGTTTTTGTTTTGTTTTTTCTTTACTTTTGTAGCTTTACTTTTGTATGAATACTCAGTCGAACAGTTAATAATCATGGGCTTGGTCGGCTTAAACATTTTAACTCTATTTGTTTATTTTGGCATCACAGTAATATCGTCTTAGAGGTATGCCGTGGTCTTTACCTTAAAGTATCTAAACAATATCGAAGTATATTTAGACAAAATAGGGTGAACACGAGTTTATGTAGCACCTTTTTAAAAACGGATGTGACGATGTGTTTCAGAAGGGAGTAAAAACAAGAAAGGCTAAATAAAGAACGTAAAAAACTTCTTTTAAACTATGTTTTTATATTTATCACACTTTAGATTATACACATTGAAGGGAAATGTTTAAGTAAATCTTTTGTTTTGAGAAGTAATAGAAGACATGAGTGATTTGTATGTACAGTACCAGTTTGGTCAGAAACACTGTATATATGTCGTGGTTTTCTGCTCCATCTAGTGGAAAAGAGAAAAAACTGCAGGTTGATCACATAAAAGCGACTCAGTAGTAAATGGATCAGTGTCTGTGGCCTGGGTCAGTTTAGTGGTTCAGTTCAAAGAGAAGTGCAAACCACGGCTGAAGACAACTGGACCCTTGGATATAATTAAAACAAAAAGAGAAGAAAAGAAAAAAAAACAAACAGGAAATGAAGATGGATGCAGTCAGAAACTCAGAAGATATTGATTGGACCATTTTATTTTCTCAAGGACATTTATGAAGCCAGAAGGAAGATCTGTTTTTCTTATTATACACAATGTCAAAAACAATGAGTTATTTTCTGATCACCATCACATCAACATAAAGCACACACAGTACCATCTACAGTCACTGAAAGCCAGGGGTTTGGTACAGAGCCTGGTTTACCAAAGGCATCTTGTAGTTCAATCTAGGTTTAATTATAAAACCATCATAACGGTAAAGATGATCTTGCAGCTAAGACACCTTTGGGAGGGCCAGGTCTACATATACTTAAGACTATTCAGTTTCCCCATATAAGATTCAATGTTTATACTCTCTTTCAGAACATCACAAGAAGGGTCAAGGAAAAATTACAAGGAAAAAAATTCAGACAATTTACAGTAAGCCGTGGTCTGTCATCTCTGTGGAATGATGCATCAAGAACAAAATGTGTTTCCATACATATCACCAGCAAACGTTACACTCTATAGTATCGCAGCATTTTGCACTCTGTGCCCTGGCAGCCAAAGGTTCAGAAAACTCAAGTTAAAAAAGAAAATAAAAATAATCAGTTTACCCAGATTTCTAACTTAAATGGGATACAGCTCACTGTATAGCAACTGGCTGATGAGAAAATCTGTACAAACTAAGATTATAAAGCTTTCATGGTGGCTTTGTTGTGATGTAGCAGGAGTCTACTATTGTCTGCTGCTACCTTACATACATGACTCTTCAGGAATGTTAGAAAATAATTTGGGAACACAGACATGAACAGTTAACATTTGATACAATATTGTCAAACATCTGTTAACATGTTAACATTCAAAACAAGACATTCGAATAAAAAAAAGTCATATGAAGATTTGTAGAATTATTTTTTTATGCAAAATACGGATATTTAAAATCTGTATCCATGAAGTTGATTATGTAATGGAGTCCACAGTTTTTGGCACCAGACCACCTGAGACTGCTTAAAATACAAGACAGTTGACCACTGCATCTGCACAGTTCAACAATGGTGATGTTACAGGAAATAATATCAGTTACTATCCAGTGCAAGGTAATACTAGGGTGATGCCCTTTAAAATAAACCCCCTTTCCTGTCCAACCACATATAAGGCTGAACAATGTATTGCAGTTTTGACTTCATTCATATGTAAGCTGACACATTGAGTTTCCTAAAACCAGCTTCGAGCTAAGGTCACTGTTGTTTCCTTGCAAGATTGTTAAAGGTCTCTGTGCGTAACACTTTGGACAAAATCTTTTTCTGGTAGTATTTCTGTTACCCAGAATCACTTAGCTTCCCTCTCTTCCTATATCCAATTTATCCTTGTAAAAACTACTGAAAAGGTTCATAATGTGGTTTAAACTAAACTCAAAAATCAGAGGAGACTCTGGGGAAAAGCTGGGAGTTCTGGCTGACAGTTATGTTCTTGAGGATCATGGGTTTCAAATATAAAAATCCTAGTGCCATAAGATTTTCAGGAACTAATCAAATGATGCTGTGTTGTGTGTCTGACTGTTTGGCGTCCCAAAAGTATGTCCAACTGTCCTGTTACATTACTAATGATTGCAGCTCTGTACTCCATTTCAAAACTACATAGATTCTCTGTGACTTCTACTGCGGGAGGCTTGACAAACACCGTATTTGGGCCACTGTGTGGATTAAGGACCACTTGCTTATCAGCAAAGAACAGACGCGAAAACAAAAACTGACAGACCAGGCTACAAACACAATGGTAAACACCCTCATGCTTCACAGGAAAAAAGAAAGAAAGAAAAAAGATCACGTATTCAGAGTATACACACACACACACGCACGCACACACAAATATTTTCAAACACTCTAGCGTAATTTTTAACTCATCATTCATCCAAGAGTGGTCAGAAAAAAAAAAAAAACATTGCCATGAATTGCCAACCGGTAAACAATTCGATTCAAGCGATAACAGCTGCATCATGTGTCACATGGCGATTTCTTACTCAACCTTCATGGTTCTTATGAGACAAAAGGACAGACCAACAACTCTTGCATGAATGATGGTTAAAAACAATACCAGGCAAATAGAGACATTTAAATAATTTACGATGTATTTACACAATAATCCATCTTATTTTCCAGCAATATCTTTTTATCTTCCCAGAGTGAACGCATCTTCTAGTCACCCATCTTTACTTTCGACGTCTGTGGGAGGGTAAAAAAAGAAGCCCATTATTACAGAATTTTAAATGCAAACAGTTCTAGAATCAATGTGTCTGGAAAAATACGTCTATCTAAACCTTTGTGGAAATAATTACTGTCTTTGCACTGACACCTTTCAAAAATCTGTCAACACACCATGGATAGATTCCTCCCTCTAAGGAAAACAGAACGACTGTGAAGACATTAAAAAAAAAAAAAGGCAGCCTGTATCACTCACCTGCAGAATGGCTACAATAACACCAAACAGGCCAATTGCGCTGCCAAAGATTTCCACAATGAGAATCTTCACGAAGAGGCTGGCGTTCTGGGCGTCTGCCAAAGCTGCTCCGCTGCCCACGATGCCAACACAGATGCCACAGAAGAGGTTGGAAAAGCCCACAGTCAGACCGGCTCCAAACATGGAGTAACCTAGTAGGACAGATATCAAATGAGTCAGATATTTATGACTAATCCCAAAGTTAAATGCCAAGTGCAAATATAACAAAAATTATGTTAAAATTGTGAGTGAATATTTCTTTTATTTGGATTCAGTAGCTTTATATCTGCTTTTTTTTTTTTTTTTTTTTTTACCAGCTTGGTAGTTCCTTGCTCCGATGGTCTCCGGGGTTGTTCCACTGAAGCTCTGTAAGATGAAAGATTATTTTTAGAACCAACCATCATTGTTCTGGTGTCAAAATCATATTAAGCTTCATTCATGTCCCTTATGTATAACACTTTAATCTATGGCTGGTGCTTTCTCCTGTACGGTACAGCTGTCTGAAAGTCCCTCTAAAAACAAAATGGATAGCTACACTGTGTTATTGGAACATTAGCAATGAAAATGCTCATTGCTTACCTCAGCCATGTTGCTTATTACAATGGCCATGATGATCCCATAGATCGCAACAGCTTCACAAAAGATGATGCTGGAGAGAGACATTAGAAAAAGTGAAAATTATTAGGCTTTTAACATCCAGCTGGTTCTTCCACGTCTATACAATACACTGCTGTGGACTAACAGTAACAAACTGTGATCATGGATAATTGGTGGAACTGTAATTCACTGGCTGCCCTGACAGGCACTCATGGATGCAAAGTGTTGGTTTTGCTGATGAAAGCAGGACTCAGGATTTTTGCTGATTTGGATTTTATTTTTGTAAATCTGAGTGAAAATGCTGTTGTTTGGGATGCACTTAACAGATTAGGGAACATTAAAGCTGCAGTCATAATTTGAAAAGTACTTACAAATGTTCTGGTATTAAATGGCTAATACATTTCCCCATGAAGAATGCAAATACCAACAATTTTTTATTTCAGTAAAGAGCAGACCCCTTCTTACATTCAAGTAAATAATAATGTGCAGCTGAGCATGTATGTATGTCACTAAAATAAAGACAATAACATATAAAACACAACAAACTGCATGAGAAGTAGACAGAATGGGACTGAACTGATTTGTTGATCAGTGAACCTACCTGACCAAATTCTTGGTCTTGATTCGTGGAGCCTTGACACCACCACCAATGATGCTTGAGCCAGTGATGTAGATTCCCCTGAAAAACAACAAGAAGCAGAAATCATTTATTCTTCCGCTACTGCTCTGGAAAAAAACCAGGAAATTGAAACTTAACTATAAAAGACCCCATTTACACATCATTTTAACACAAATTATCAGGAGGAGCAGCAACCCTAAAAAGAACTGAAAGTTAATGAACATAAAATTCCAAATGCAGATTCAAACAGGAGGCAAAACAAGCAAGAAGCTCAGAAGGTAATATAAAACCAAGAATTAAAAGAGATTAGTGACTGAATGTGTCAATCAGAGAAACAAAATTAATGTCTGGAGTAAATCTGTGATCCAACCAGATCACATTCAACTCAAGTATGGATACAATATGTTCAAGCCCTGGCACACCAGCCCACAACATCTGGAACGGCACTGTGAACCATGTGTGGCCAACAGCTGCCTGTCGCTGTTGATGCGTGTCCCGCACCACTGGCTCCCGTTGGCCCTTATCAGCTGCTGTTCAGCCCTTTCTGCTTGTTGAATCTGCATCAGAGGAAGTCTGTGAAAGAGCTCTTTGGCTGTTCAATCAAGCAAATCAATGATTTCACTTATTTAGTGCAGTTTTTCCATTTTTTTTTTCATTTCTGACTTATCTCCCTCCACAGGCAGCAGGAACGGGCTGACAGCAGTCCAAAACGAGGCAAAACTTTTTCCCAAGTATACCATATAATGAGACTGCTTAATCAGATTCACAACGGTGTGAAAAATGTTGGATAGTTTTTGTTCGTCTCTCTGAAATGTTCTTTGGAGTAGCGTATATGTATCTCAGCTGTCTGCAGGCTAGCTCATGAATGTAAGAGCTGACATGTGACTCAGGGCTGACTGAGAGTTGAGAGCTGCCGTTCAGATTGAGGTGGAGTTGCCTCCCAACAAGAGAAGTAAAGAGGTGAACATGCGGGTGAAGCAGATAATTAGGAGGCAAAAAAAATGCACAAATCTAACAGACATATACCAAAGATAGGGTCATTTACCAAAATCAACAGATGACTACGTTCTAAAAGAGGAAGAATATCCTTCACTGGCCAAGTCAATCTCCTGATCTCAGTCCGACTGAGCTACATTCCACTTGCTGAAGATCAGACTAAAGTCAGAGAGACCCCCCCAACAAGCAAAAGCTGAACATGGGTGCAGTGAAGCTCACCACAGAAGATGCAAAGCGTCCTGTGATTGTCATTCCATAAGTATTCGGACAGTTACACACATTTCTTGTCTGTTCTGTTCACAGAGGTCTGTTCTTCAGGCTCTGTGCTCCAGCACATTTCAAATAAAATAATGCCTGCTAAGCTCATCAATATTGTATGTTTTTGTATAATGTAATATGAGGGTCACTGACATTATGGCGTATGATTCACAAATTAAATTTGGAACTTAAAGGGAACACAGCTCATTCCAAAGGGCACTCAAGAGTCTTCCTGTATTACTAGGTTTAAGATTTTCCAGTTCCACATTTACACATAAATGTTGTTTCCCAAGTGTTTCAAGAAAGAGGAAATTATTAGATGAATTAGTGGTGCATTTCAGTCTTTCAAGTACCACCACCACTACCTTACACAGGATATCTGACAGAAGGCTGTACACTTAAACTGTGCTCCTTGTTAGGTACTCACCAGGCAGCTCCCACCACGGACAGAGAGATGGCCAAGCCAATCCCCAGATTGGCCCACATGAAAGGAGAAGTCTCTGTCAGGAACCTATGAGTAAAGAAGCACAGCTGATAAAGACTCTACTTTATGAAGAAACACTATCAATGTATTATTACTGTAGCATTTATCTCAACTTCAAACTTTTTAGGAAGACTGTTTACCAGTGTTAAATAACTACAGCTCAAGCAGCAGAAAGTCAAGCTATGGATAACATTATATAAGCCATATTTGCTTTGACTGACAGTTTAAGAAACAATTCTGCACGTTTATTTTCAAGTACAGTACAACCCTTTATCTTAAAAAGCAATCGCAATGTTGTTAATAGAAAACTGAATGCCAGACATTCTAGTAATGGGCAAGCCACTGGTATGCTTTCTGTAGTGGAAACCAGGGCAACATCAGGTTACTAGATTCACCCTAAAATGGTTATACTGTATCGGTATTAACTGTAATGAGTACATAAATATATGTAAATGTAGTATAAATTTACATTTGGCCTCAAAAATGTAGTCATTAGTTATGATCATAGAAACCATGTTAAGAACCCAAAGTTGAGATGAGTCTCTGAAAGCAAAGCTACACTTTCCTAATCTTTTTATACTTCCAGTACAATAAAAAAAAAAGCTGACTTTGAACTGTCATATGAAAACAGTTTAGTGCCACCCTACCAAACTACCAAATAGGGCCCTGAATCTGTCACAGCAATGCAAAGGCATTACTTGAACATAAACTACTATTTGCTGATAGCACTACTGCTGAGCTGCCTTACACTGTTGTCTTGCAATTGTGCAATCTGGGAAAAGTCTGTGCTGTTTTGCCACTGCCACAATGTGTGTTTAATAGTTACTACAATTTCTAAACTGCCCGAGCATATATGTTTTTTCTTCTCTTGTAGGGACAAATCAGGATGGTTGATACCATTCTGATGAAAAGGTGGCCTGCCTATGAAATAAAACAAAAATTCCAACACAAACTCACACTTTTAGGCTGCACAGTAACAAAGTAAAATTTCTTTTAGCATGAGTAGTCTTGTTTCAGCCAGTGTTTGAGTCCAGAATTTTGTATTATTTTGTCCAAAAAGCTACTACTTGTTGTTAACCTGCAGATAGTAGCTTTGTAAAAGTTTGTTACAGGGTTTGCACTCCTGAGCCTAGGCTTTTCAAATGATGCTGTCACGTGCATGTGGCCAAAATCAAAAGTCTGCACACTGACAAAAAGTAAATTTAGTTGTTTGTTTCAGTGTGGGCACTCCTGGTAGACCATCTAACTCTACACATACTTATAGGCCATCAGACTATCAACAAAATGAATCTATTCCTTTTACATCTTTAGAGTCTCTGATTTATTTGGCACTGTGAAAGCTGTTTTTCTATGGATGAGATAGAAGGTTTGTGCCAAGGCTACTTACCATGCCACATCAAAGCGGAATCCAAGATCAAATATGGTATAGCAGATTCCTAAAGAAACAAAAAATGAAGCAAAAAACGTATTAGTTTACGTTAAAGTGGTAGAAAGGTCGACCAGACGCATATATGCAAGGAAGCTTTGTGTACGTGAAAAAGAAAACCGTTTAGTAAAGACATTAGCTGTATGTTACTGCTTATGTTTTTTTTTGTCCTGTACAGTGAATGAAACAGAGTCACATTAATGTGCTAAACTCGTGGAGAAGAGTTGCAGCTTCAGTGTGATAGCTCACTCTCACGTGAAAACTGCTGCAGTTCCTGTTTGAAACGAGTCAGTGATATGCACGACAAGCTAACGAGCTAATGTCTACTTAGCTTGTATAAATGACTTAAACACGGAAAGAATATGAACCCGGGATCCTAAAACAACTCCCGTCACAGAAAGCCTGAAATCAGTCACCACAAAACGAAAACACAGCTGTCCAGTGTTTGAACCTCTGACGATTTCTGCTGCAAGCGGTTAGCTATGAGCTACCTGGCGTTAGCGCATCGTTAAGTTACAGCTAGCGAAATGCTAACTTAGAAACAAGACGGGGCTGCTTGTATTGAATGGTAACACATGAGATTTTGATAATATGCAGCGACAAACCACGGTCTGGCGTCCAATTAACTCAATGCGTGAATAACCGTATCTCCAGCTGACGAATTAACCTGTCAGGAGATGCTAGCAAACAAAATGGAAACAGTCGCAACCATTCTAGTCCCATGATTTAGCCGGATCCCTACTTTAAGCTGTCAAACGCAAAAAGCGCGCTTTGCTACAAAGAAAGGACGACCGACTACACTATAATTGATACATAAGTCTGATAAGTAACGGTTTTATTCATTAACTTCAATATTCGGACTAATTCTAAGGGGAAATATAATCTTACCGACGATTAGTATGGTGCTCCAGAAGGCCAAAGTGACCCCTGTGTAAAGAATGGCGTGTCCGTTCATCATCCACTCCAACAACATCTATCCGGCGGCCTAACCTGCTGGATCAGCAAGATATGCTTGGCTCAAATTTAAAATCTGACGCCAGTAAGGCAAAGATAGCCAAATAATAGTGTTTAAAGAAGCGCTATCAGCCGACGGAGGAGGAAGAGCATCAAAACGAGAAGCTGAGTGCTGTCAGCTGATCCAGCTTGCTAGCATGTGACCGGGGACCGGGGGGCTGCGTTCGGTTATGTTTTTTTCTCCATCTCCTACCAAAGACGTGTTTCCTGCAGTAAGTTTATTCTCCATCAATTGCAGCGGTGGAAAGTAACTAAGTACAACTACTAAGTTCTGTACTTGTAATTTACTTGACTATTTCCCTTTTTTAAGTAATTCAGAGAGACCTTTTTATTCCACTACATAGTTTTTTATTCAATTGCATTGCTGTAGTTGTCTTATTAAATATTTTTCAGGTTAAGATTGAAAAAAGTGTTTTGTTTGGGCCCCATTTCAGATGTCTGTGAGTTGTTAGTAGGTCAACCTTGCAGACATTTAAATCCATTAAACAGAATAAACAGCATAAAGCTTCAGAATACTGATAAACCGTATTGAAACCGAATGCGCCCTGGAAGGCTGCATTCCACAACGGGGTGAGAACCACCTCCAGGTAGTGGTCGCTAGATGTCACTGTTGTAATCTGAATGAGTCAAGGTAATGGGACTTTAAGACTTTCAATCATATTATGTGAATAAAAATTATTTTTATTTGTAAGTAACAAGGCTGTCAATCAACTGTAGTAGAGTAAAAAGTATAAATTGGTTCAAAAAATGCAGTATCTAAGTAAATGTGCTTATTTACATTTCAGCACTGCAACATATGTAATTTGCTTTCATTTATTTTTACTATTATAAAAATATGTGCTGTTTAGGTTTTATTCATTTATTTCACAGCCCCAAAAATACCACTTAGAACATTCACACCAACTGGCCCAAAAGTTGTACAATGTCTATAGTGACACTTTTGGAGCTGAAAAAAAAGGACTGACAATAGCACAAAAACATTTATAAAACATTTTTTGAAAGAAAGATGGTTCAAAGTTGGAAACAGTCCAAAGGTCTGAATTCTCTTCTTCACTAATTTCAACACAGACTTTCTACCAGTGCTTCCCACCTCCATCAATAGCGTCTCTATCCTCTTCTCATAATTCTAGACAATCTGTGGCAGGTTTCACCTCTGTGCCACAGAAGTGACTCAGCTGTAGATGGTATCAGCTCTGTCTTCTACTCCTTCACAGATCAGAAATGATTTAATGATGACTATAGGCCCTGAAGGTCCTTAAATCAGCTTATTCACACCAGCAGTAGCTTTAGTTCTTCTCTGTCCAAGGACCAAGTCTACCAAGTGGCAGCCTCTTTATGTGTCCTCATACACCTCTATAGGTCTTCTGTCAGCAGTAGTCACAGAGCGAGATCACATTCTGTAACTCGACTGTAGCAGCATAATAACATTGATGGTATTCCCTTTTCTATTCCTCTGTATAATAAATTAAAGGCCAGTGTTGCCCCGTCACCTGTTTCCCTATGCTCTGTTATTTAAGCATTAAAACTTCTCACTATTTGTTAGATAACTTACAAACAGCTGTATCGACAAATACAAGACGTGTTGCTTCCTGCTGTGTATAGAGTAAAAACATTTTTTGTATCACCAGTCTGAGTCATGGTTACCAATTTTCATCTGGTGATTGAAGCAAAGACTTGTTCAGTTAACAGTGAGGTTTATCTCGACACCAACCATTTATACCTTCATTGTATAACCCAAGGGAGCACTGGTTCCTTTTATGTCAAACTGTCACTATATGGTGTAAGAAAAAAATAGATAGAGATAGCTGTCCACAAAATGGACTGCAGCAATCTTTGAATTCAGGACAGGTGCTTGGATCTCTGTATTCTGTGTCAGGAACAGGAAAATAAATCTGATTTTCTCACAGGGTTTACTGTGAGAAGGGTTTACAAATAAGCTACAGAATGCTTAAATTTCTATAGTCTGTTCTGTGTTTATTTACAACTGTTTTTTGGGGGTTTTTATTTATTTATTTATTTATTTAGCGTCTTACCTGAGGCTGTTTCTCTCCCATCCAACAGCCTCCCTGCTCTGAAGTGGCCTGTCAGTCTGTGTTGTGCAGTCAAAAATGGTCCAGATTTTCCATTTGCCTGCACTTTGAACAGTTTCTGATTATAATGATCTCCATTCAAACAACAGCATGTTCCTCCATGCCCTTCAGCGTAAAGCTGAAGGGAATGGAGATTAAGCTTTTGGCATGTCTTGACTGCTGACTGCCTGAGGAGTGCATCATGACTGACAACCTGTCAGGAGCTCAGGGAAACCAGCATGGACAACCTTCCTCTAACAAAGGACATTTTTTATGACATACTGAAGATAATTCTTCTACTACTCAACACTTAGTCTCTTCATTCATATATTAACTTCAGATCAATTACAAAAATTAGCTTATTTGATTGTTGAATAAAAAATCAGGCTACTTTAAGTAAACCACAATAAAGTATAAAGCATCTATTTTCCTGTGGTACTGGTTGTACTCTGGTCAGGTTTGTCCTGTTTGTTTCTTTTCTGTCTCAGTAGTTCTTTCACACATTTGTGATTAAGATGTAAACAATTTAACTAAATGTCTGCTAGTCTGCTCAGGATACAACATACAATTGGTAGATATTTGTTTATATACTGTAAAAATAATACATCAATACAATTATCAGAGTAAGTTAAGTTAAAACACTTATTGATTTCATAAGTTATTTGCATTATGCAGCCAACAGTGAGTGGACGCTAATGCATATTGTTTAATTCCTACGTGATACCACATTAGTGTGCCCTGCACTTTTGGGGCCTGAAAGGTGTGCAACACCCAATACTCCAAATACTTTTTAAAATACATTTAAAGGTCCACACCTAATAGATACTAAGGGAGAATGATACCAAAAAATGATACCACCCTGCAAACTCATTAACATGGATAAATCCAAAGCTTGACAGTCACGCTGTGCCAAGTCAAGGTTGCTGAGCTGTGATTAAACAATTGCTGTTTGGACTTTAGGGGTTAGTAAGTGAAATGAAACGTGAAAAGCAAGGAATGCATGGTGATAACATGCAAAACTGGCATGTTATTCATGCACCATTTGGTGAGACCAAGCTGCCCTGATAGAAGCGTCTGATATCAACAGGAACAAGACTCAACTGGAGCAGGTGTCTTCTTTAAAGCTGGTGATTGTCCTCATCTTCCAGGAACAGCTGAGTAATTCATGTAATTGGAAAGGAGATTGCGTTGCTAAAGAGCTCCCTCCCTAAAACTAATACAATACTTGAGGCAATATTTTACTCTGGTAGATTTTTTCATCCCCAGCATGCACACATCCAAAGGGATTAAAAATTTATCTTGTTTTGGATTCACCTGTGTCTTTTGCCAAGCCTTCGACATGAATAAATCACATACAGCTGTTTTCTGTTTATGCTGTAACACCATACTGTTCATTAATTATCCAGAGTGCACATCATGCTGCAGTGCCATCACAGGAACCAGTAAAGTTGCTTACAAGTACATCTGCATTCAGATACAGATGTCTTTTCTTATGTCAGCAAGGGACAGCAAGTGTTTTGTTTTTGTTTTTTTTTCACTTTGCTAACCAACACATATGCCTGCTTTATTAAACTTGAATCACTAACCTTGCTGTCCATCTGATCTGTCTCCCCAATGAGGTCTTCTATTCATGCTTCTAGGTTACGCTCTGCTTGACACCGTCCTGGGTCAGTTTGACCTCTATCTCTTTCTTCCTGTAACAAACCATTCAATCAATCAATCAATCTTTATTTATATAGCACACCTTTTCATACAAATACATTGTAGCACAAAGTGCTGCCAATTCCATCAATAATCACAAAGTAAAAGAAAAGGGACTCAATAAAAACAGCAACTGAGAAAATACTATCATAAATCTCATGGATTTGCAATGAGGGAACACCAGGGGTAGGATAAAAATTAAAATATCAGAATAGCAAAATAAAACCAGTAATTCAGAAAACAAAAATCAAAATAAAAGGATAAACCAAGTAATAAAATAGACCAGCATGTTTGAATAAACAAATAAACTTCACTTTCATCCTTTGGCTTTGTCTGGGCTAGGTCTAGGTGCACAGCTATAAAGTGAGAAAAACATGGATCTTGAAAGAGCAGATTCTTTTCCAACTTATCCATAATGCAAGCCTACTGAATCACCCTTTGGCATGCAAAGAAACAGCTGACTATGAGTGTGCATGCCTTACTGAATATTACAGAAAAACAGAACATTAGTTTTACTTTATAACTGACCCTTTCAGCAGTAATGTTAATGCATGCAGCTTTAAACACATCTCTTTATTGTCCTAAATGATCACTATTCATTCAAGGCACATTTCCTCACATTTCAGTGGCCCCGCGGCCTTTATGTCCATGAATGTGTTTACACACACACAGAGTATTCTGTAAAATGGCCTAAAACAGTATCCTCGTAGCCATATCATAAGTACAAATAGAATGATCTAAATGTTGTCATGGGAACAGAACATGTATAATATACAGTATAAAACGGTTATGTATGAGATGAGGTGCAAATGTGTATCAGTGCCTGAAGTTATATAACCATTGTGTTGATATTATCACTTTTTTTTTCCTGACACAGACATTCATCAGGATACCAAGTATCTTGAAAATTAGATATTGTCTATCATGGTAAGAACATGTTGTCTGTTCTCCTCTCATTTTATCTTTTTCCATCCAGGAAAAACAGCACAAAATGGTCCCAATCATGAATGTGCAATTCATTTACATACGCAATGTGCACAGTCCACTGTGTGATTCATTCACATTAAATTAAGAGATAGCACGTTGTGCTCTCGCATGTGCTTTGTTTAGACGTCTCCTTCTTCTTTTCCCCACAGACACCATATACATGCAAATGTCCTTTCAGATAAGACAGAAATCATAATATTCCATTCAAAATTGTAAAGCCCCACCTTCCCAGTGAGTGCATGCACACTGACACCCCATTAGTCTTTGGGATACTCAGGTTTTGCCTTTTTCAGCTGATACATTTAAAGCAACCTTATATAATCCTGGTTAAGAAAAACATGACAGTGAGGGGCTAGAAAATGAACACACACATGAATGTCATAGGTTTTTATGATCTCTCCTGTCTCCTGATCTTTCCTTACATGTAGATTTGTGTTTGGAACATAAAGGTGCATAACTTTAATCAAGAGGTAAGCTTTCACACCAACCGCTGTGTGCACATGAAATTTCCCCAGGCCCAGTTCTGTTTATGTAATTATTACTCACTGACATGAGTGAGCCTATAATTCTGTCTGTGGATGCTACAGATGCTGCTCCCATTTGCAAAAACAAATATCGTGTCCATCTAGGACAGAGCCACACAAATTAACTATCTTTGGGAAAGTACATTGAGTCTCAATAGTAGGCAGAAAAAATATGTTTTTGCATTAGTTAACAGCTTATCAACTGTGCTCATGTAAGAATTATTCAGGTCAATTCCGGCTGTTTTGCTTGTTAATTTCCTGGCTCTGCTGAAGAAAACACATGACAGATTGTGATTTATTCATTTATTTTGTTTGTTTTAATTTTACTCATACACGCAATATCTCATCAGTCCCACAGGCACATTTCTCTTGAGTAACTGTACTTAGAGAAAAGAGTGCAACGTGGTTGCAACGTTAAGCAGGGCTAACGTAAAGATGGCTGGAGTCGGACCGGAGACAAATCCAAGTCTGAGGAGTTTTGATACTGAGTTAACAACAACAGCAACAACAATCATGGTAACAGTCAGCTGTGGTGTAGCTTCAGTCACTCAGTATAGTCTCTGTTTAGAACATGAACAGGAAACAGTACATTTGTCTAAATGTGGCATCACTTTGCTAAAACTGCAACAACATAATGTTACAAGAAAACTATCATACTGTTGTATGATGTTTCCACACATTTGTACATAAAGTAACAGAGGTGAAGGTGAAGGGGTATATAGAGAAGGAGAAGGAACATTTTCCGAGGAGGTCAAAGCTCCTGCAACACTTGTAGCAGAATAACTTTATCATGAGACCAGCACATTTCAGCTTGTGGTTGACGTCTGTGGTTGCTGTTGTTTATCTAGAGTTTCTGAAGGTCTGGCTATGTCATGCATCTAAAATGAGACACACTATGGAATATAAACATAATCATTTGGCCAGTCGATGCATCAAAGTGCAGAACATCTAAATGAAGATGTGACAGCTGACAGACAGCAAAGCAGCATCTCCAGTCTTCAAAAAGAATTAGGAAGGACTTATTTAAAGTGGGAAGGACAGAGTGTGGTCAGTGTAGAACTGATTTTAATGAGCTCCTTTGAACTAAATATAGAAATGATAATTTTATGTAATAAAAAGACTCTATCATTGATTGTTCCTACATCATGAATTATTGAAGATCACTGCAGCTGCAATCCTAAACGCACCCCTTGAAAAATTAAGGACTGTAGTGCAGGACAAAATAACCACATATTCACCTATTCACCAATCTATTGTCTGTCTCCCCTCCACTTCCTTCCACTGCTGTAACTGCTGTTTTCAGCAGGCAGTGAGGGTGTGAAGCTACCCATCAGTCATGATTGATTTAAATAGGCTTTCATTGGCCAAAGTCGTGCTTTAAGCTACCAGTGGCTGATGAGGGACAGAAACACCGCCGTGCTAGTGATCAGTCACAGCAATCATTAGCTGCCTCTATTCTTAAAGAACAGGAATTACTAATCAAGAAATGGAGTGACTTGACATTTCAAGGTTGTGTAAAGTGACCAGCTGGCCAACTAAAGTGTCAGCATTTAAATGTTGCCTCTGAGTTGCTTTTAAGCCATCTTTTATCACGAATCTGCTGCAAGATATTTCTCAGTCTCATCACAATATATAATCAGCAATTTACATGCATCTTCTAGCATTAGTCACAATATGAGGCTCAAAAGCCTCCCATTACTCGTGTTAAGTGGATAAGTCAAACATTACAGTACATTAATGCAGTTTTTCTTTGGCACTTTGTGCCTTTGGTTGATGGCAACAAGAGACACAGAGGAAAAGTGGGAGAGAGAGCAGGGCAATGACATGCAGCAAATGGCCTGGCCGGCTGAGAGTCGAAGCAGGGCCTCGCCGCTCAGGGCATTTGGACCCATGTGGGATGCACCCTGACCACTCAGCTGTCAGGTGATGTGATTGAGGTCAGTTTTGCTGTGCATTTTTTTTTCCTGCAGAAGCTTTTCACTTAAAATGGAATAACTGAGCGTACACTAGAGCGAAAATGTTCTTACCAAAGCAGTGGATATAATCTTAAGGGAAATAATAATGTAACAGCTTTATTAAATGGCAAATCTTGGTAAAAAGTCAGCAGGAGGCTCCAGTGACTTAGCTGTGGCTGCACTCAGGATAATAACCCAACTTTAAAGAAGCTTGAAATTCTGGTATACTACCCAACCCTGGTGCCAGAGGAGACTGCTTCAATGGACAAGTGGTTTCCCTGAAGAGGCCCTTATTTATTTTGTTTTATTTTCTCTGCAAAATGTTGACCAATCACATCTAAATGCTTTGCTTGTTCTGAGCAACCACACTCGAAGGTGAGGCAAAAAAGCCTGTTGTCACACATAGTGGCCAGGTGCGATACATAGTTTAAATGGGGAGAACAGTGAACAACTTCAAACAGTCTCTCCTCAAAGGAATTCGTGGTGTGGAGAAGGTCTGGGCTGAGAATTCTCTATTTGAAGCACACTAGCCTTCAGTTGTCTATGTTTGGACTGAAAGATGTAAGTGCTGAAGTCTTTCCGTTCTTTTGGCAAAATTTGCATGTGAAAGCCAGTGAATCATTTCATTGTGAGCGCTGACAGGCGCAGAATGCACCATAAGAGGTAAAGGAAAGAGTGCTGACTGTTTTGAATTATAAAGTGAGAGCGATGCTTTGTTGCGACTCACCTGTCTGGGCTAAAACCCTGAACACTTGCTCACAAAAGGTAAAATAGTTCATTAAGTTTTGACTGAGAAGCAGCAAACAGATCATGGCTGGAATCATCTGAATACATGAAAGATTGAATCAAATAATCTCAGCCGGGAGGGATAACTTTTCCTTAAACCTGCTGATTTTACAACGATTAGCCTTGAGCATGATAACTCCAGCACATCAGTGGTTTGTTTATCTACTGAAGGGCAAACAAAATCTACAAAAGCCTACCTTATATTTCTTTCATTTATTGTTATCATTAGATATTTACTTTGACCACCTTCCCTAAAATGTTAAAATTTTTATTTCAGTATATGAGAGCCCACACAAAAAGACATTGGAGCCATTTTCTGCTTTCAGGCTGAAACAAACAAACCCCAGCCAAGCAACTGGTGCATTCATGCAACTTCTCAGAGAAAGTCTGACTCTAGGGAAACTGGACTGGTACTAGATTCTTGAAGACATTTCTCCTCTGATGAGACCCAGGAATCTAATACCAGTCCAGTTGCCCTAGATTCAAACTTTTACGCAAACTTCATGCAACTAATTTTAAATGTGGTGGTTGAGGCTGATCTTCAGCTTCCTCTGCTTTTACCCTACAATCCAGATTACTGTTTTTCTTCTCAGCCTGAGACAGTGTGATGGTGCAGATTAGAATTCAGTTCTTGCCTCTGACAGAAACTATTCAGCCTCCGACACAAACTGCTCAGCCTCCAGCTCATCTGCTCGTCTCTCACTGGTATTGACGGACAGTTTAACTTCTCGTATTAATTTGTGTTGTACAAAGATGGGTTGATTATGTAGCTGTCTCTGCTATCGATAACGCCATTGAGTACTGGGTGCTTGTTTCTGTTGATAATTTGTATGTAGGAAGCAACATCGAATCAGTAGGTGGTAACAAAGACAGACATCTATTTCCCCTTCATTGTTAGTGCAGTGCTGTCATGCAGAACTCATGCATTGTCATCTTTTGTGGAGTTCTACTGTGCAGCCTATGAACAATTGTTAAAACTCACAGTAAGAAGCAGCAAATCTGGCACCAAGCTGGTTCAAACCTATACTGTGCTAGTGCCTAATGGAATAAACTCATTTAATAAACAAGGTTTTGATTGTACAGATATTTCACAAATTGAATTACAGTGCATTTTCAGTTGGTAAGAAAACAATATCACACAGGCTGGAGAACAGTAACACAGAGGGTGTTATCACTGTATAAAAACAAACAAAATTTAAAAAATTATCAACCGAGTAAACAAGCCAAAACAAATACCAGGGAGATACATACTGATTTAATGGCAAAAACTAACCTTGCTTTCAGTGTGACTTTAAAATAGTATTAATTTATTTTTTGAGCGGACAGGGGGAACAGAACACAACACTGGCACATTATTATCTAATAAAGTTGCGGAATGTAGCACATGTTAGCAAACAGGGCAACATCAACATTAATGTGGAGTTGTGTTTCTCAACATATGGAAAGTCCAATATTCTCTTCCCCACCAAACCCTGGTGGAGGAGGGTCAGACATCATCAAACGGAAGCAAAGGATTAAGTCGGGTGACATTGTCCACCACTCAAAATAATAGTGAGTGGGTCACAGCAGTAAAGCTGTGGACCGTGAAACCACCCAACATGTTGAGATTCTGTACTTGTTGCTTGAGGGTAGTGTCAGCAGTCAGACCTGCACATGCCTTCACATGTACACACATTTACTATGCATGTCACATCTCTCACTCTCTCCTCTTCTGATACACAAACACATGTACACACACACACACACACACACATACATACACACACTCACATGATCTCCCATATGAGAACACACACATTTATACTGGATGCTCATTTCATATGAGGACCCTGTGCATCGTACTCCTCCCCCATTTTAAATCAGGGGAATGGCTGAAAAAGGTCATCACGTATGCACAAACACACACGAGAGACACTTCAAACAACTTGAGCATCTTAAAATTACCCACATGAGATATTTTGATTATTCTTCCTCTCCTCTGTGTGTGGGTACGTGTGTACAGGAGTGGGCATGTGTGTGAGCTTCCACTGCTTTCTAGAACGGATAAATGTGAAAATGCCAGTCTCCTACTTTTAGAGTGGACAGAGAAAATTAAGCTTTTGGAAAACAAAGAAGTAAGCCTGCTCAGAGGCAGTAAAGTTAAGACGATAACTTTCTGCTGCCTATAAGGGGGGCCTTCCACTAGTCGATCTGGCTGGGTTGTTCCGGTCCCAGTGGCAGTTATCACCTACATCGAGGTAGGTGAGAGAGGAGGACGTGCCGCTCCTCCTCTCTCTCCTTGGTGCTCTCTCTCCTCACTCTTTCTCTCTCATCTGTCCTTTTTCCTCACTATTTTCTTTTGCTTATTTTCTTGTGATTTAGTGAGGCTTTTAGTTTTATCTGTACATTTTTTTATGAAGTATCCACATTGAAATACAGACCAAGTAAAGTTGTTTCCAGTTTCTGTTTTGCTCCTGGTGTGAATGTGAATCCTTCTCATCTCTTTCCCATCATACCTTTGCCACAGATGTCTGACTGGCTGGCTTACTTTAGACTTACAATAACATTGCTCACAAAGACTCTTCAGCACAGTCTTGTATGGCTAATGGACCCTGCAAATATACCCCAAAAGCATACTGGCTGCTCACTCTGCACTCAGAAATGTAAGTTACAACTCCTAGCAAACAGTAAGATTTGGCTTATCAGTGTGTCAGCAGAGAGTATATAGTGTTTCATAGCTACATCATTACACTTAATCAAGATGCTGAAAAATGCTGGAAAATATGTATTGTTCTTCTCTGTCCAATTATTATTGTTCAATGGTTGTTGAACAATACAAAAACACCCACCTAATGTTATAAGAGGCTCCACTTCACCCATGATTGTCTGGTCTCATTATCCCTACAATAGATAACTACCACTCTAAAGTGATTGCCTTTGTTTTTCTATGAAAACAGTCTGCTTGAAACAAGCTCTTTGTTTTGAGTGACACATTAGCAAACGGGAAAAAATAATAATATTAAACATAACCATAGCAAACTTAGTACTGAATGAAAGTTTTGTTCCAAAGTAGGACATCAGCCATTTTGTAAGTGTGTAGAGATCTTAATGTAAAGGTCACTGACTTCCCAAAATGTCACCCTGCTTAAAAAGCCCCCACCCTTTCCACAAAGGACCAGATCCCATCCATCCATCCATCCATTTTCTATACCGCTTGATCCGTCAGGGTTGCAGGGGGCCGATGCCTATCCCACCTGACTATGGGCGAGAGGTGGGGTACATGCTGGACTGGTCGCCAGTCAATGCAGGACCAGATCCCTCTAGAATAAAATGCTGTTTGTGGTCGCTTCCTAGATGTTCAATGTTTCTTGATGTTTTTGTCCCTTTACTGTCATTTTGCATCTTCATGTGGTCTTTCTTAGTAACTTTGTTTTCACTTTGTGTCTTATTGTAGTTGTTTGTCCAAATTGACTCACAGTTTTTCCCTTACAGCTTCACACACTGGGAGCCATTTAGGATTCAGTGTCTTGCTAAAGGACACTTTTGTATGTGGACAGGAGGAGTCTGGGATTAAACCACCAACACTTTCATCAACCAATGCTCTTTACCACCTGAGCTGACCTTCTGTTGATGCTTTAATGAGAGATACTAGCATTTATGGGTATATACAGTTTTAGAAAATAATCTTTATTTCACTACATTTATTAAGAAGCTTTCCTGGTTTAAACTCTTCAATGAGACACATTCACTGTGACACTCTGTCTGTGCAGAGGCATGTTATCTACCTTAGCCGCAGGACTTACAATATTGTAATTTCCCATGGAACAGAGGGAGAAGAGAGAGAGAGGGTGAGAGGGTTTTTGGCAAATCGTTACAAAAAGATGGATTGAGGGATAACGTTGCTAGGAGACCCTGACATCAGCTATTTATCCCAGAGTCATGCAGTAGCCTACGTGCATTCAGACTCACTGTATGTGCATGTGTGTGTGTGTGTGTACCTCCTCTCCGCACTGCATCTGTGTGTCCTTGCTCTCGCTTGCACTATAAAGCCGTCAGCATCTCCTTCGCTCTGCTCTCTGCTCGAGCACAGTCGAGCCCGTTTCTGCTGAAACAAAAATTACCGTCAACTCAGCTGCGCTTGGAGAATGAACAATGAATAATGCTTGAGCTTTTTTTTTAGTTTTTACTTAAATACAAAGCATTTTGGAAGGCATACTTTTGTCAGGGTTATAGAGCAAATATCCAATCCTACACAAGCCTGTGTCCTCTTTGAATCAAGTTACTGTTCTTTCCTCCAGAGCAAAAGCCCTGAATGGAAGACTGAGAAACAGAGTGAAAAAATGCTTGAACCTCTCTACGGGTGGTGGAACAAAGGGAGGTGAAAAGGAACTCAGTGAAAGAAAGCTGTGAGTACAATGGATTGTTTACTTTGGGGTATTTGATGGCTGAGCTCACAGAAGACATCTGTCTGCCTCTCAGCATACTCTCTGCTCGCTTCTCGTGGACAAATCCCCCAGAGCTGCCCGGAGGCTTGCTTATCTAGCCGGTCAGAAACACAGCGTGCTTCAAAGCTCTGAAAGCGCGATGTGGTGACAACAAAGGGGGCAGTTTTCATACAACCTGATCTGAAGGAAAGACACATTTTCTCTTCCCCTGCGCCTTCTTTGTCCATCTGTGTCCTCTTCTCATGAGCACATCTAAATTCTCTCTCTTTGTGTTCCTGCTTTGGGGCTGAAATGTAATGAACACCTCTCTGCAACTTCAGGATCTTTTTTTTCATCCCCTTTCCCTCAGTCTCCTTCATCGCTCCTCCTCGTCATTCACTTTCCTGACTTTCCTCTTTGATCCCTAACCGGTTTCTTTCATTCCTCCATTTATTTCCTTCCCAAATCCACTTTATCCTCAGACGCACTCATCTCATAGCCTTCTTTCTCTAGGCTCTTCCTAATCTACACCTCAGTTCATCCCTCACTGTTGCACCTCTACTTTTCTCTCATGCCTCTGTCCCCACATTTTCCTTTTCCTTTCAATCTTTGTCTTCTTTCCATAGCCTAAGGGCAGATAGGACTCAGTGCAGGCATTCTGCACACTCTTTCCTAATTGCCATCTCTTCCTCTTATACCTCTCACATCCTGTGCTGCTTAGCACTCTTTCTCTCACCTCCATCACAATTATAGCTCCAGTCCCGTCAAAATGTACTCCTCCAACGAGCTGTGGAACTCCACTGAGCAGGTCTGGATCAACGGCTCCCGGATGAACTTCTCTCTGGGAAGACATGGAGACGATGAGGAGGAGGAAGAGGAAGGAGATCAGCACCCCTTCCTCACAGATGCCTGGCTGGTCCCCCTCTTCTTTTCCCTCATCATGCTGGTCGGACTGGTGGGCAACTCTCTGGTTATTTATGTCATTTCCAAACACAGGCAGATGAGGACAGCAACCAACTTCTACATTGGTGAGTAAGAACAGTTTATGGCTGTTTGTGAAAGAGGCACTGTGACAGAATACATGATCTAAAATACAAAACATCTTGGGGCATCAGTGGGCTATAGGTTGTACATCATGAACTTCAAATACATCTTATAAATATTTGATGTATGTCTCTTTCATCTGTCCAGCGACGCTTCATTGCATGCTAATAGTGGGTTCAAAAAACCTTCCAGGGTTCATGAGAAAGCACAGTGTAATTTCACTCACTCTTCATTTGCTCAATTAGCACACAGCTACGTGCAGGAATGTCAATGTCGATTACAGGTTTCACTTCTACCATTAAAGGAACAGGCAGGTGTTCCGATGTGTCCTGAATCACAACTGGGTGCAAATTGTTTCTTAGCTTGTTCATCCAAGGAGAAAAAAAATGGATTAAGCAGTGCTGGGGGTGTTTCGGGAGCCTTGCTGCATACAATTTGGAATTATTAGTTTGTACAAGAAAGCAATTTTTACTGGTCAAGTGCTCAGGGCTTAAAACATCGTCATTAATTTGTGCTTGTTTGCAAAAGTTTCATGCAGCATGATGCTCAGGGGATGCATGATATTAAACAATAAAAGTGTTTAAAGTTCAAACAGAATTCACCATCAAAACTGATGAGCCTCATGTTGTGGCTATTTGAGAACAGAAAGACTCAGCATTGAAAAATGGGAGATAAAAGTCAGGCTACCACCCACTTGTAGCACAAAGTTTAACAGAATTTCCAGAAATTCGGCAAAAGAAAATACAAATTAATCAGTGTTTCCATCTGTCTTTTATGTGAATATTAGGAGCTGGTTCTCTGAGATAAACAGTGGTGCTAATTCTCCAGTCTGATCCAATTAAACTGTTTCAGATGCAGAGGGAAACGTAATTAAAAGAGTGCTAAGTTCAAATGCCGGAGAAAAAAAAAAGTAGAAAACGTGATGGAAATATGGCATTCATGTATGTTTCTTGCACTAATTTAAGAAACATGACAGTCTTCCCATCGCTCCACACAGATCTGATGTATAAATCTGCTGCCATTTTTCGTGCCTTCAGCAGAGCGGAAGCTTTAGTGACGTTTTGTATCAGGAGGATTACAATAATCTTCTGTGTATCAATAAAACAAGGGGAATCAAAGGAGTGCATCAATCATGAACCTGTCTTATATCTCCTTTGGTATTCAGCGCACATAGACCTGAAACCTGGGTGATTGATTTTAGCTGATGAGGCTCATCTGATAGAGTGGTGATGTCACCTGCCACTTGAGGAGAATTGTGGGTGACTGATTAACAGAGGTTAAGTCCGAAAATAAGAATTCAAACACGAAATAAAAGAATGCATGTCACATAGATACTTCACATTTATGCAAGTGATCTTGTCTGTTGATCTGTAAATGAGGAAGTGGTTTGTGCAGGTCTGTGGTTGTGGATGCACACTGCACTGTGGATGTGGCAAGAATTTGATCTTTGATAGCGTCTCTAGGCCACGGAATTGAAACAGTTTAATATTCAGCAACATTAGATTAGCACCTGCAGCATCTGCCCGTGCTTTCGACATAATGGTCCAGCAACTATGATGTGATTAGATCAGCAAGTAAAACAAACAGGAAATAGTGAGGGGGCATATTTGTCAGAATGACAGATTAAATGGAGAAAAGGGAAAATCAGATCAGACTGCCAAGGTTACTGCTGCTGCTGCCTCTGCTCGCTGTGCTATCTAAACACGAATGTCTGTTTTTGTGTGCATTCATACGAAGATACTGGGTAACCACCGTGAATTTAAATCAGGCATTTCATCTGTGTTTGTGAGAGTCTGTGTGTGTAGGTGTACTGCTCGACCTGTTGTCAGTCAGTCAACAGTAGCTTGATTTTCTTAAAGCACCTACCTACAGCTCTTGATGAAGCAAACACCACATTTACATTACTTACCATTAGGCTTTTCAGAGTCCTAAATGGATAAAATCCTAAAGAGGACAAAAAAAAAAAACATCAGTTCAATCAACAAGCTGAATTAAAACTGAACATTTTAAGGTAGAATTTACTGTATAAAAAAATGCAATAGATTACATCAGATTGTGCATGTGTTGCTTGCTGTTCTGTCAGCTCCTGGTAGATAAAAGAGCATACAGAGAAGTATACTAGGATTTTTTCGATTTCTTAATTTCTTAGAATTTCATGACGTTCCTTTACTGTCATATCTGTAACGACCAGAAGTGGACAGATACATATTTGTTCAGGGTTTAATCCAGTAAAAAAAATTATGCATAATGTAATTCAGAATTGATTAGGCTGAACTGCATTACTATACACAGCTCGGTTCAGGCACATTTACAAACATTTACTACTTCATCACAATCTTTAGGCAGTTTGTAGACAGTTGTAAATTTTGGATGCGGTGTAGGGCTGCAAACTTACTTTCTATTATCAATTAATGTTAAGAATTTTCTTGATTAAATGCCAAATTAAAGGCCCATCCCAGCTTCCCAAAGCCCAATTCTACATATTCAAAGGACAAAAATCCAAAGATATTCAGGTTAATATCATAGGAGACTAAGAAAACTAGCAAATAAACACATTTGAGAAGCTGTTATTTACTTGAAAAAATATTTAAATCATTATTTGATAATGGAAAAACAGTATATTAAAAAAAAAGATGTTTCTCTGTTTTCCTCTGGCAACATTAAAGACTCTATGTGATATTTACCTGACACACTCTTAGTTATACTGTCTGTAAAACACTGTGCTGTGGTGTTCTCCAGAATTACAACATGTGGTTTTCTCCCTGTGCAGCAAACCTGGCTGCCACTGATATCATCTTCTTGGTGTGCTGCGTCCCCTTCACTGCTACCCTCTATCCTCTCCCTGGATGGATCTTTGGCAACTTCATGTGCAAATTTGTTGCCTTTCTTCAGCAGGTAAAAACATGACTCATGTTTTTAAATCTTATCTTAACTGAGTTCATCCTTGGCTCAGAAAATTGCTTTCACATTCACAGTAGTGTTATTTTGCTGTACTTTCTACAAAAGACACTGGAAAAAAAGACATTTCAGATTTGCTCTTAAATTGAACATAATCCCTGATAATTAGAATAATTCAATAAATCTGCTCACAGCAGTGACATTAAGAGCTTTGATACAATCAAATGCTCTTCCACAAGAGCAGCCAAATGTGTTCTGATTGCATAACTCAGCTGTGTCATAAAAGAAACCCATCTTTTTAATCCGCTCAAGGAGATCAAACCTCGTGCTTAAAAAGAAAAAAAGGACTGCTTCAAGAAGGTTGAAATAAAAAAAAAGTTGTTTTATCCATTTTCTTAAGTTATTGTTAAGATGCAAGATAAACAGCTAACTATTGATTTTAATAAAAGTATACAAGTCAAAGTAATAAAAAAAAGGATGCCCAAAAAACAATCAAAGAAAAAGAAGGGAAAAACAGCATCAGCTGTTTCTACAAGGTGCAGCAACAACAGGTACAACGAGCTAAAACTAATGCAGTCTAATACATCGAATTATGTTGACTGATGTTGCTGTTATTTTGTTCACCCCATTCAAATGAATGAGGGTAAGCTAACTAACAGATGCAACTCTTTGTGCAATGCAGTACACTTCCACAGCACCACAAACTGCAACCATATGGTTGAATCAACAGCTCTTTAACACAGTGTAAACATTCATTGTGAATCCCAAAATATCAATTTGTGCAGCTTTAAAAACATCTTGCAATCTTAGCAGGAAGTCTGCAGCAGAATGGTTTATACATAGGCAGATAGTAAATACCGACGCAGGTGACGTAGACCTACTTTACATCTTGATGATAAAACACCCTGAAATGCACAGCGTGTGACAAAAAGGGGGCGTCAAGTCCAGATCTTAAAACGTCACGTTTTCCACTGCACTGTAATTAACAGTTATTGGTGCCACGCACTAATAACTGCTGTTGACTGCTCTAAAAATACGCTCATCTGGCAACCATGGCCAAATAGCTTGGAAGGGCATCACTGTCACAGAGGGTCTAAAAGAAAAGGAGGCTTCTGTTTAGCAAGCAAAATGACAAAAAAAAAAATCCTAAACCAACATTAGATAAGACACGACTTTCATTTAGAAAACCAAGCTTGACTAAAATATAATACTTTTTTTTTTTTGGGCAATTGGGTTTCAAGTGTACTTCATTCATTATGAAGCTAGAAGGGAGGAGGAGACAATCTGTCAGGCTTAAAAAAGAAAAAAAGAATGCTGAACAATGAGATGTGCATGGCTAATGTGAGCATAAAAGACTAAGATGTTAGTCTGTGAAGCAGGCCTGGATCACATAAAAGCAGGGAGGCTAAAAGCATTTTTAATTGAAAACATGAAGATGTGATTTAGTTTATTCATCCATCGAACATGGAGACTGGTAGCTTGTGACTCTGAGTCTGAGGCTTTTCTCTCGGAAAATGGAAAAGGCAATTGTCTGTCATGCAGCTTTGTCTGTTTTTCTGCTTCCTCAAACCATTTTCTCTGTCCTTTACCATCCTACCCTGTGTACTTTTTAAAATGTTTTAATCAGTTACTGTGAAGGTAGACCTTCCACCATTTATTATTGTATGTTTCTGAGAGAAGGGTAATTAGGTTTTTAATGATTATAATGAGAGAGGGGAACTGACCGCTCTTTTCTCCTCGGTTTTACACATTTTTCAAAGAAATATGGCCTGTTAACCTGAGAACAGTTTCAAAACTTCTACAGTTCAATGAAAATAACCAGAGGGAAACATCAGGTGAGGTGAAGCACGTCTGCTGTGTTTACATCCACCATCAGTCTCAGATTACCCAACTACTGCTGCTGCTGTTTCACACAGAACTTGATTGTACAATGGCAAAAATGACCGAAGGCTTGATTAGACTGTTGATAAATACTAATGAAGCGAAAGCTGCCAGCAAAACCTTTTTCTTTCCAAAATAACCTTCCACTCACTTTCTCCTTTTCAAATACTTGTTTTCAGTAGCTCAACAGTGGAGGACAGTGCAAAGACAGCAGTATTATCACATTTATGTGATTACACATTTCAGTTAGCCTCATCTGTAATGATGTAAGAACTGTCATCTGCTCTACTTGATGAGGAATTATGCCACAGTGTGTTCGGCACAATAGGAAGAAGAGCCCAGACCTGACAAGCAGAAATGGTTCAGTGATTTTGATTAAAAAAAAAACAAAAAACAATAGTAGTAACAACAACAACAAAAAAACATGGTGATAGTTATGGCTTACAGGTGGGCAGGAACGGGTAACAGGAACAAAACAGGCCAGGTAGAACAAAGATGAAGCCATCAACATGGGAACTGACTAGGCTAAGATGGCTGGTATATATTTACTGTGAGCTGATTGGGGAATGGGAAACAGGTGAGGTGGGTGTGGCAAGTCAGATGACTGAGACCAGGAGGAAAGTCTGAGGACACCTGGTGGGTGAATAGAGCGTGGCAGGAGAAACTGAGAGGAGTGAAGATGCAGAATACTCTATAATAAGGACCCCCATGTCCCCCATGTCTCCTTTTATTTTCATTTCTTTGTTCCGTCCCTCTGGAGGACTTGCCATGTCCACCAGATGAAGCCAAGACAGTGATTGCGACAGTACAGTAACTCCTCTTAAAATAATTTTAAAGGAATTTTTAAAGGAACAAGATATAAATATGGTAATGAGTGAACTTTAGAACCTTTGGTAGGTGATTTTATTTTTTCCCTTGCCATTTACCTTTTGCTCACTTGCCTTTGTTATTTTAAGAAATATTATCCAACATAACATGACATAACATTTCCTCATTTTACTGAAAGAAATGAGAAGAAATAGAGATCATTTTGTTAGAGTACACTGCTCACCTTATGGTCTAAATATATTCCTTTGAATAGACATTTTGCATTAAAGATAACAAGACAGCATGTTTGTGGTGTATTAAAAATCGAGGGATTCCTGAACCCACTTCCTCAGTGGTCTCAATGCTGAACTCATCGTGACCGCTTTCTGTCTCTATCATCGTGTCTTCTGAGACCCTGATGTGGTGCTCTGAACTTCTGGAGGGTAATGGGTGCTGGCTTCAAAGTCACAGAGAAGAGGAGGAGGAAGAGAGAGAAAGAGGCAGATAGACAAAAGAGGGAAAAAATTAGATTGTACTTGGAAAAGAGCATGGAGAGAACTTCTGACCCCTCATTTCTCACCCTGCTGCACCCTGCAAGCAATATGGATAAGTTTACCCACATAAAACACAGTACAACCTTCAGAGGCCCATGTATTCGAAATGAACACAATGTCTCTCTCAAAGGACATTGAATCAAAAATGTGTTTTGAACGGGTTAAACTTATTGTGCCTTTAAAAAAAATCTTACTAAATTGAAGTCAAGACTTTGATATTAAAGAAAAACCTTGTTTTTTGGCAACAGAAACATGATATCTGCAAAAAAAATCAATGACTTCTCTCTCTTGTTGCCATAAAATGGCATCTTGAGTTTTGCAGTCTAGTTTTCAAGGGTTTTTTTCCTGGGAGATTAAAACATGCATATATACCTAAACATTCCTACTGCAACACGAATTCTACATTTGGCCTTAAATTAGCATTCTTCTGATGTGCCAGAGTTAATTAAATCAAGCATCACTGAACCCCATTAAGAATTAAATGGAATGATTTGTTCGTATGCTAATTAAAAATACTTATCGCAAAGGCAGCTTCCTGTCTGCTTGCTGTCGTTCTGTTCTGTTTGTCCCTCGCTCCTTCTCTCCTGTTTGGTTTAATAGCACGAAAGCTCATTAGCAAAAACCTCAGACAAGTTGAGTGACTCTGGAATAAAGCTGGTTTCTCAGAGACAAAAAAAAAAAAGTTGTTTGAACTTCTCTTTTGCTTCGTAATGAGGGGTGATTAACTACCAGACCTCACACACAGGACACCTACAGGGGTGTTCACCCATCAAAGTTTGAAAGATCTTGCAAGTTTGTGATAGGCTTTCTGAGAACGCAACTTGTTGCACCAGTTTTTTTTCCAAAGAATCATATCAATTATCACTTCCATGGAAAGAGGTAATTATCAGGGGATAGCAGATACCATATATATAACTGTGTCAGTGATAAATGTGGAAACTACCAGATCGTTGCTCTTCTGATACACTGATATTAATCTCCTGCAGTGTTTTTAATAATGTTTTCTTGCTGCAGGGCATGCCTTCTTCCTCAGTCTGAATGTAACGCATCCAATCTTCTAAGTAATGACCCTGAGAAAATGTAGAATCTCATGCTGGCACATCATACATTGCTTTAGAAAACCAATTAAAAATGTATCTTCTGCCCTGGGCTTTCGCTGTAGTAGAAACACTAAATTACAAATGAATCTGCTAATGGTCTCTGACACGAAACACATTCAAAGTACAGTGTTAAACATAACGTTTGTGCCTCCCTGTACTTTCTTAGGTGACAGTCCAAGCCACCTGTATCACTCTGACTGCTATGAGTGGAGATCGCTGTTATGTGACAGTCTACCCTCTGAAATCTCTGCGGCACCGTACCCCGAAAGTAGCTATGATTGTCAGCATCTGCATTTGGATCGGTCTGTCCTGCTCGTTTGATTAAAAAAAAAAAATTCTCATCACGTCTTCTGACTGCATGCACTAATTATTTTTGATTTAAGTAACCACTGAGCTAATTAATAATTAGAACCAACCGTATATAAAATGCGTAAAAGAAATAGCTTGTGCGATTTCAACTACTTCAACTAACACAGTCCTTGTCCTGTCTAGGCTCCTTCATCCTGTCCACCCCGATTTTAATGTACCAGCGTATAGAGGAGGGCTACTGGTACGGTCCTAGACAATACTGCATGGAGAGATTTCCCTCTAAAACACACGAGAGGGCTTTTATCCTCTACCAGTTTATTGCTGCCTACCTGCTGCCTGTCCTCACTATCTCCTTCTGTTACACTCTGATGGTGAAGAGGGTGGGTCAGCCCACTGTGGAACCTGTAGACAACAACTACCAGGTATGGCCATGGTTTGCTTTAGCTTTAAATGCTTAACTTAACTTAACTTTAAGAAATGCTACTAATTGTGAGCTAATTAAAATTCAAAAAGGTCATATCTTCTCTTCTTTGTATGATGGCTGTCTTTGAACATGAGTTCAAAGCACCTTTCTTTAAAGCAGCAGCAATGAATTGTTTCATAAAAACAATGGATCAAATGACAATGTGCAATGCATAAAAAGACTGTGTTTCTAATGACAAACCCAGCCCACAGAAGATTACAGCCTGACTCTGCTCTTTGTTTTGTTCTTTTGGCCTTTTTGTTTTTGGTTCAGTTTCATCACTCTCATACCATTTCTGAGTTCCTAGAACATTTGTTCAACAACTGCAAAGACCAAGTGCAAAAGTGCAAATGATCAAGCTCAGAATTGCGGAAAAAAAAACACCAAAGAAAAAGAAAAAAGCAAAACAAAATAATAAAAAAAAAAACAAACCAAGACAGGCAATAAAGCCACTCTGGAGCTGTTTTTTTTTTTTAAATGCAATCATATTTCACATTTTAGCTCTTTCTCATATTTCATAATTTGGGTTGCAGTTCTTGTTGGACCACATATTTCTTTGCAATAATAATATCAACTCCATCCAGCTCCAAATGGCAGACAAATATCTGATGCAGTGGCCAAATGTGGCCAAAAAGTCAGTTATTGCAGATTTAAACATTTTTATGTGTTGTGTACAAAGGTTCCTCCCGTCTTATCTGCTCCCCAGGTCAACCTCCTGTCTGAGAGAACTATAAGCATCAGAAGCAAAGTCTCCAAGATGGTGGTAGTAATTGTCCTCCTCTTCACCATCTGCTGGGGACCCATCCAAATTTTTGTCCTCTTCCAGTCTTTCTATCCAAACTACCGGCCAAACTACACCACATACAAGATTAAGACCTGGGCCAACTGCATGTCTTATGCCAACTCTTCAGTCAACCCCATCGTTTATGGATTCATGGGAGCCAGCTTCCAAAAGTCCTTCAGGAAAACCTTTCCCTTCCTGTTCAAGCACAAGGTGAGAGATAGCAGCATGGCTTCAAGGACTGCCAACGCTGAGATCAAGTTTGTTGCAGCAGAGGAAGGCAACAATAATAACGGAGTGAACTGAATGTAATAATAAAAAAAGGAGGAATGAGGTTATTGTTTGTATCCAGACCAATCACTACAAGAAGAAAATTACAGTAATGACAAATGGCAGCCATGGGTTCACTGTGTAAACGTCTCAATAGAGCAACTGGCTGATTTCAAAAGGCTATGTTTTTATTCATGTTAATGAATACAGCTAATTAGCAAATTAACATGGTGAAACACACTCATAACATGAATGGATGCTAACAGTGTTTGGCACAATATGTTACCTTTTTCACTGCCAAGGCCAGCTGGCATTGGCACATGTCATTCACCGAGCTGCCAAACACCTCCGCCAAATAACTGAAGACAGTCGTTCGCATCTGATGACGAAAGAGGAAAATGTGGCCTGAAAGCTGCAGGTGGGAGTCCCAGTTCCTGTCCGATCTGACAGAGTCTGCAGCTTCGGTGTAAACTGTCCAGCATTTGGACAGATGATGATCAAAGACAGTATATGAACAATGAATGTGCATTTCAAATGGATGAGATTATACTCTAGAACAAATGCCTATGGACATTTTTTTTTTTTTTTTAATTTATGTGGTTTACATTTGTGCCCATCACTGGAGAGAAAGAGAACAATTCAGCTGAAGACACTTTCATTATCTGTCATTCTGGGAAACCACTAACATTATTTAATTTTTTAAAGGAATAGTTTCAGATTTTGGAAAAAGGCTTTCCCATTCTCCTGCTGGGAATTAGATGAGAAGATTGATAATACTCTCATATCTGAATGATAAGTATGGAGCGAGGAGGTGATTAGCTTATCTTAGCGTAAAGACTGGAATCAAAGGGAAACAGCTAACCTGGTGCTCTCAAAAATTTAATATGAGTACCTCCAAAACACAATAATTAACATGAACAAGAAATAGTTATAGCAAATAACTCCCTATAAAACCAAAAGGTGTCACTTTTACTTTTCTGTTTGTACACTGTGCTAAATTAGTGAACTTTGGAGCAGCTGGTAGACATATTTAGTCAGGCAAGCTGTTTCTAGTATGCTAAGCTAAGTCATAGGATGCAAATGCAGTATTAATATGCGGATCTGGGATTGGCATCAATCGCAGCTCTTAGCCACAAACCAAATAAACACATTTCCCAAAACGTCAAAAGACTCCTTGAAGAAATATGTCTGTATCTTGATTTGTTGTTGGTGAGCTCATGCAATCAACCTGAATGCCTGAAGATAACACGACAAACATCAGTGGTATGTATTTGTATGGTGGCTGCTGTCAAAGTGCAAATACCTCTGTGGTGTCCGTGACGGAGATGCTGACAAGAACCTGCATCTGAAAAACAAAAAAAGGTTGTTTCTTTTTCTTAACTACATTCAACCTGCTGTGAAACAATAAGCTCAGGGTAACACAGGGTTGAAGTTGTGCTTTTCTCTTTGGTGAGAATCAAAAACAACAAAGCCAGCATCCAGTTGAAAGGGAGTTTCTCTGCTGCCAAACGTGATGAGTGGGAGCTGGCTGAAGCAGGGGTTATGACCAGTGATGCGTAGACAGTGTTTACCTTTCTTTTGTGTCAGACACACAAACATTCACACCTTCCTCAACACAAACGCAAACACAAACTCTCACAACTGTAGAAGCATGCACACACATGCCCAGACATGCACTTGGTGTATCCAGGTGTAGTTTATTGAAATTAGCTGTCACATCTTGTCTAAGGAACACCTTTGAGAGAAACCCTTGCACAATCTTGTCAGATGGACTCAATTCCAAATGGCAGAGGCTACCCGTATGGCCCGAGCCCTGTTGTGAGAGAACATTTTGAAGAACTTGTTCAGCTGTCTGGTGATGGAAAACAGCCTTCATTGTTAATAAATCTACAGAGCCCCTGCCAGCTCGCCACTCTCTAGATGCAGTCCTTTCTGTCCATCCCACACACTGACATTCAAAATCAGAACTCCAATTATGGCCCAAAGAAAGTCTGCTAATGCAATTCTCATTTGAATTGTAGATACTGCAGGACTCGCAGTCATGAGGGCTCCATCTGAATGACATCAAAGTGTCTTGAATGGAAAACCAGTGTGCTTCTGGCCACCATGATTAGGCCAAACAAACAACGTGCTCAAGGATTGTCACTAATTGAGGAAACATCTGGGCATGTTTTGCAGACAGAAGTGGTTAAATCTTTAGCTATGGCATCGTTAATGTAACTAAAGCTAAAGTAACTTAACATGTTCAGTAGTATATATGCTTTTGAATACACAAAGCTTACTTTTTTTCCCCTCAAAACAGCACCTCGACTTTCATTTCTATAAAATGATACAGAGTTCTTCTGTTTTAGCATAAAGTGATTGGACCTCCATCTATAAAAACAATTTTTATAAAAGACAGGCAAAGTTTGAAATGCATTGAAAGGTGCAAGGTTTGAAATGCATTATAAAGCCATTTATTTTTAACAGCGTGCCGCTGTTAAACATGTTTTAAGATGTTTATTTTTGTGCTAATGACTGCTTTTTACTTTTTAATATATGCTGCTTGCGCTGCATTTCCTCCACATGGAGCAATGTGCTCTACATCCATTAGGACCAAAGTCATCAATGATATATGTATGTTTTTGGCTTTACATTAAGTGTTCTCTTGTGTCCACGCTTCTTCTGACCTTGTGACTCTGTTATATGGCTTTAACAGTTCAGCTTTAACCTTCATGTACAATAAAAGACAGTTGTCATTAAATATATGGGTAAGCCATTTTAAATCAAGAGTGTCATTATGTTGAAAATGACAAGCAGTGATTATTCGATCATTTCTCAGGGTCACGTGGAATCAGTTCTGCTGTAAGTTTTACTTATAACTTTTAAACTGAGGTAATAAGGTGATGGAACCATTCAAACCTGTAATTTGATTGTTGTTGTGTCAATCATGCATTAGCCTGCAAACAGAGATGTAGCTATTGTAGAGGACCTGCAGAACTTAGCTAAATTAATGCTTGACATTTGCAGTGAAAATCAACTATGTTTTTCTGTCTTTCAGCCATTAAAAAATGGACTTGTCTGCTTTCTGGTTGATCTTCTAACTGAGCCAGTGATTAGATTCTACTTAATAAATTAAAAACAATTGTCTATAGTGGAATCGTGAGGCAAATCTAGAACAAATAAATGCAGAGGGTCTTTCACATTAGCTTTTACTCTAATGCTGATTATTGGTACTTAACAGGATGTAATCAGAATAATAAAAAATGTTTTCTTTTAAAGTTTAATAATAAAAGTGAACAACTTTGTCAACTAGACAAGCACAAGATGGAACAGTACAGTACATGTACTATTTATTATTGGGGTTAAAATACTGGGAAATTATTATTTTTTAAATATAAGCATTCAGTTCATTCTGTCATACTAAATTAAGTCACAGCATTTGCACCCACAGAATAATTTTGCTTTATTAAATCAACAGCAGCAATGAGTTAACAATAGTTAAGATTAGAGTCACTGTGCTCTGACATTATGCTTTGCTGAAGTACGAGAGCTGAACTGAACTGAATGATTGCCATGAAGATGACGCCTACTGACTTTCTTGACCCCCAGACTAATAATAATAAGACACATTAAAACATAAAATCTGAAATGATGAACACGGTAAACAGAGGCTTATTTGGCTGTAAACTCATAGTATGGCAGTGAGGAATACCATAAGAGAGGTAATTTAATCCAATAAAAAGATGCTAAGTACACAACCAGCTGAAGTGGAATCACTGGTGAAATTATGCATATTTCCTTGTCAGTTCAGTGGAATCTCATCATCAACTGTTGAGGGCAGACCTGCCTGTAGAATATAAAGAAAAGCTTTATCCTCTTGTGTCAAGGTTGTGAGACGTGTGCATTTTTATTTATTTTTTTTAAACGTAACTTTCAATGTGTCATGAGCACAATAGAGCGGTCCCATGGTACCTGATGGAAAACTTCACAACATAACAGTGTCCCTTGTTGATTTTCAGAGGCAAAAAAAAAACAAAAAAACAAAACTCACACACACAATAATGTGACAACCACCATGACTCACCCCTCCTGAGCAGAAGATCTGCCCACACTGTGTAACCACTGTACTTGGTGATGATGACCTTAGGAACAATAACGACTCTAAACTCCATTGTTGTCCATTTAGCACTGAGTTAACTGTAGATATGAAAAACATGGACAGTGCAGGAGGCTTTTACATCATTCACTGCCAGGCTGAGCTAAATAAAGGCTGCAGGAAACAAGTAGTCAGAATGTGGGAGGCTTGATTCACTAAAAGGTTTAAGCTAGTAACATAAAGGCCACAGTGTATTGTAGCTTGTGTTCTCTTCTCTGACACATCTTTTAATGTCAGCCATTATGCATTTACCTTGTACTGATTCTCTTTCTGTGGATGCTGAAGCCTTTCTGAACACACACAAAACCATTCTTCCTAACTTACTGAGTTTTATGTCCCAATGAAGCAAATGAATGGTGGAAAACAATAGTCTGTAGAATAATGGCAACTAGCGCCAAGAATTTTCAGGCGTCTGCAGAGCATTAAACAAATGTTCTCAAAGTAGGAAAAGGTGATACGACATCAAATCTGTGCATCAGCAAAACTGATTTATAGTTTTGAATTTTTCTCTCTCTGCAACACACACACACTCTATATTAGCCATAGGCCTGCTGTGTTTTCCTCAGTATATCGTCCATATTTTGGACAGCTGTCTGTTTTTATCAGTGGATTTCTACTCTACATTTTCCATCATAAAAAAAGCCTTTCGGACAGATGTCCAATCTACTATATGAGGCATTGTGCAGTAGCTTTATTTATTTAATTCTTCAGTCAGAAAAGTGTCAGTATAACCTTACACAAAAGTGTAAGAGGAAAAAGAAATTGAGTATAGAAAAAGCTCACCTTCTTGAACGCCTTCTGTTGACCCATCCATCCACCACAACCTCCTTCAAATGAGGATGTTGTGTCCCTATATACTACGTCCCTTATCTTCCTTCTTTGCTTCTGTCATAATTACTATGGCTGCTAGGTCACCTAACAATAAATCACAACTATGGCTTATAATAAGCTGCTTGCAGAGACAATCTATGGGCTGTTTCTTTTTAACATGAGGACAGTCTTCAAGGTCAAACTGTTGGAAGCTGTAGAGGCTGTCTTTGTGAAGACTGTGAAATAACCCCATAATGTTCCTGTAATTGTCACCATAGGCTACACAGTGTCGCTCAGGAAAAAAGTCCTTAATGGGAGCTCTCAAGTCTGTTTAAAATAAAGTGGAAAGGCCAACGAAGAAAATGAGCAATTATCTTTTCTGTTATGGTTGACAGACTTGATACTCAATGCTTCCAAAAAGCAGCTGCTGGCTGTTTTACGTCCAGTCTCCCTCACCTCCAGGGTGGCTGCAACTCCCTCACCAAACAGAGAGCTAATACTTTAAGATTCTGCAAAACCCTGTACAACATTCATGATAATTATACCCAGATTACTGTCAACGCACAGTACTTGTGCTCCTCACAGCTCTGTAATCTTTCAACCACCTTAAAGCTGTAAATGAATTTAAACTAAAGCCACCATCATGGACAACATGTGAATGAGCATTTTTTAATTAACATCCTCTCTTTTACCAGTCACGCCCCCTCTTTTGAGGGATCCAATCAGCTTCTTAAATTTCTCTTATCCACATATTCCTTTTCACAGGGCAATCCATCATATTATTTAAGTTAAAGAAGCTTTTCCCTTTCATTGTCATGACTTTAAAATTTGAGAAACAGTTCACCTCATTCATTCAAAATGATTAGGAGCAGACTAATTCTCACCCCAAGTGAGTCTTCACCACCAAATGCCCAATTCCCATCATAAACCACCAACAGCCTGATATCTATGCACCATGGTTCAATGACAGAGCTTGCTTGTTGTGTTATTAGTGCTGCCTGACTGGCTTAATTAAACCTCTAAACTCCCACAAGGCTGTTGTAGTGTGCTATAGCCCATTTCTACCATGGTTATATCACCAACATATTGAATGAAAAGAAATTTGACCTAAAAATGAATTCTCAGCTGAGGTTCACATTTTCCTATTGCTCCTGCCTGTTTGCCACCTCTATCAGGGGCTTCTGTTTACATTTCACCAAAGGAGGTTGAGTTCTCGACTTTCATTTAATGGTATAATACTATCTTCTATTTGTAGTCTTTTTCTGTTAATTAAACACACAGGTCCTTCTTCCTTGGGTGAACCACTTCCTTTATGCTGTAAGTAGGTCAAGCACATTGCAAAAAACAAAAACCAAAATGGCACAAAGTCACTGTAAAATAAATCAATAGAAAGCACCACAATGAATGAACCAGATCTTGGTATTGTATGGTATCATTTTCCAACAACCAAATATACAATGCTTGAGAATGACATTTGTGGTTTCAAGGCTGAAGTAACTAATCAGTTTTATAATTTTACAGCTTTTGCTTAATTTCTTAAAATAAACAAAGCATATTTAGTGACAAGTTTAAAATTAGAGACTTTTACCTGTACCTGACAAACATTAAGGCTCTACAACTAGTGGTAATAGTAATTTTATGGTTGCTTGGCCAGTTTCCAGTAAAGGAAAATCTTAACTCTACAACATACACTGATATTTCAGACAATAGTATGCTTTCAACTAGTTGCAACAGTTGTCGAAGGTCCTTTTTACTGTTTGTATAGCACAGTGTCCCTGTGCACTCAACAAGGTCCATAAGGAAATGGTTTTCCCAGTGTGGTGAGAAAGAGACTGACAGGCCTGCACAGAGCCCTGATTTCAACTGCATCCAACATTTTTGGTGTGAATTTTATCACCGAGCACTGTGTGCCGAACCCACCATCGAAGTTTGACCTCTTCAGTGCTCTTGTGGCTGAATGAGAACAATTCCCTGCAGCCAGGTTTTGAAATCTTGCAGAAAGCCTCGCAGAACAGTGAAGGCTGTTGAAGCAGCATTTTAAAACTCATGGTCTCAGAATGAGATCACAAATAGATGTGCAGTCTTGGCCACATACTTTTGGTCATGTAGTGTATATTACATGTAGTAAGTACATGCATTCATTAATTTTTTGGCCACTTGGGGGCAGCACAACAAGCCAAAACACAAAACTGACATAATCTTATACAGTTAGGTAATAATTCTCTTTGGAGCTATGAGCAACAATTTTCACTTAAGTCATTCGATCCATTGTTAATATAAAAATGATTAGCGAAGCTTTGATGTCACATTTAGCAGCTTTAACACTGAAGTTTCCAGTGTTTTTTTTTAATGGGAAGTTCTGTTTTGAGGTGTTTGGGAGGGTCACTGCCCTCTGACTTAAAACACAACATGGACACCCACACACTCACACCTTCTTGACAGATGATCATTAATCAACATCCCTGCTGTCCCTCCTTCACCTGCCTACACTTGCTGTCTGGACTTTTCAGGTTCTGACAGACAAATAGCTCCTTTCCTGTTTCTGTGGGCTTCGCTTCAGCTGAGATATCTCACCTGTTGTCGGCAGCAGTGTTCTCAGTTACCTTGGCAGCAGCTATTTAGGAAAGTGGAAGAAAATTGATAATGTTGATCTTTGAGGTGGATCGGTAGCCTTTAAAAGTATGTATCTGTCCACTGGGGAACGCATCCAAATGAGGTGTTGAGTTTTGTCTGACAGACTTTTAAGGTCTCGTAATCCTCTTCAGCTGCCTCTCAATAGAACACAAACTGCTCTACATGATTGATAATTTCACCTGGCTGAGCGTGCGGCTCCCACAGGAAATTAATCTTCAGATTAGAAAATGTAATGACAACGATGAAAAATGGTCTCGAGAAAAACTGGGAGAGATGCATGGTCTGCTATTTACCTTCCTGTTTAAAGCTTCACCACTTGACAGTAAACTGGATCTGTGATAGAGTATAAAAATTCATTTTATGTCACTATGACACAACCATTATTCTCCTACCAGCCCCTGCTGCTAAATAGAGTTGTATTTATGCCTAAATGAGTTTTGGGGCTCATTTTATAAACTCGTCAACAGAAATAATTCATCGCTCAATGGGGAAAACAGAGACAATCAATCAAAGTTCTAATTCTCATTGTGTCTGACTTTAACTGTCTTGACAATATAAGATCTGTAGAAGAATAAAAGATGAAAGAGCAATTTACTTGGGAAGAAGAAGGTCCCTTCAGGACTCAAATATTTTCCTTAGTGTAAAGTGCAAAGCAATTACCTGAAATCACTTCCAAAAGCAATCTGATATCTTAGCTTGTTCAATAATGGTTTTCCTCTCATGGCTTGTCACCTCAAGAAGACTTGAAGACAGTGCTCAACCGTATTTGCACAGAGTTTGTTATGACCAGCTTACAGTGTACCTGATGTGTGCGTTTCCATCCATCTGATTTAATGCACATTCACGTGTTTAAAATAAACCTAAGAGGAAATGGTGGAGAAAAAAAAGTCTCTGTCCCAGTTGGCTCTTGGCCTGGTCTTGCTGTATAACACACAGCTGAGAGTGGATTTCCCCCACAATGCCCGCCGCCCGTCCCCTGTGTCGCGGTCTTGCTGTATAACACACAGCTGAGAGTGGATTTCCCCCACAATGCCCGCCGCCTGTCCCTTGTAAAAAAAAAAGGTGTCCACTGACACTGTGAGCTGCACCATCCACCTCTGCAATGGTTCACTTGACTGGAGAATCAGTGCCACCATCAGTTTATCTCCATTGACCACTTCTTAATAATCACATAACAGTAGCGGATGGAAATCTGCTTGAATTTACATTTTGTTTGGATGATTTTCTGGAAATTTGTTTAAAATTTGTGTTGCTTTTGGATGGAAGTTGACATGACTCCAGCTGGGGACAAACCACTGCTAGCAACATTACACTTCTAACTGCTGTTCTCTTTTATTTCTTTCTTGCAGTGCTGCAAGACAATGAACTGCCTGCATCTTGTTACGGAGTAAAGTCAGAATCAGCAGCAGCCACTTAAATTCATGAGCTGCATCAAGCATCACGTAAGCCAAAGCCTTTCTCACTGTGGGAGTCTGGAGAGCTGCGTGTGTTACAGGGGTCACTGATCCCTATTCTCGTTCCTGCCACCATGATGGGTGTGGCGGCGCTATGGTTGAGCTCCTTTAAAAACACAGGTTTAAATGGGATACCGGGGAGTTTCTCCCATCCGTGGAACTCTTCATCTCTGAAGCACATGATAGGAAAGCAGCAGTGAATCAGAACAAAAAGGCTTTCTAATATATTCAAGGTAGAAGCCATCAGAGGAACCACTGGGACAAGAAAGTCTAGATGCAAGCACCAGTGATATGATCTCTTGAGAGGCGACATGCTGTTGTCCCTGAAGAGGGAGACAGAGAGCCAGAGTCACTTGAGGAAACACTTTGGTTGCAAAGCAGCAAATCACTGTGAGAAAAACTGGGGGGCGGGTGGACGTCTGGAAGAGAGGTCTAATGATCTGTGGCGGTTTTTCTTGGCAATGGTGCATGCTCTGTGGAAAAAAACTGTTGTGCATGTGTGTCAAGTGTGTTTGTGAAGACAGAAAAATAGTTTCTTGCTCAAACTGCAACTGAAAGACAAGTATGACTGTTGACACCCATGATTTTGCTCTGGCCCCAGAAACCACTTCAGATGATCTGGGGGCCCCCAAGAGACTAGGGCTAGTGGTGTGTAATTGTTGTATATTGAACGAACTGGCCAGTGATTCAAATTTGGGTGTTACATGCTAAATGTTCTCCTTGTCAGATGGAGATGGAAATTTATGGTCTTTGCCTTGATGGTCTCACGATAAATATAAAATAACAAAAATTTTAATGAGGGTTGTGTAATTCTTGGTGGCCCAACCTGGTAAAATATAGCAAATAAAGTTGATGAAACAAAGCCTCAGCCCAAACTATTTGCCGCCATTTCCAGTCTGTGAGCCCCCTGAGCCATCATCACACTTAAAGCAGGGGAAAATGAAAGGTGCAGCTGCTGAAATATAAACCTGCAGTTGTTGCTGTTTTTTTCTTTCATTCTTTCTTTCTGTCTTTGCCCCTCTTTCTTCTTTCTTTCTTTCTTTCTTTCTTTCTTTCTCAACGAGCAAGATGAAGAATGACGACAGCGGCTTAACACACCAAATCGTCAGCTGAGGGTTGGAGGGGAAAATAATTGTCAGCGGTGGAAAGAGGGAAAAGGCAGAGACGGTCATGCACAAAGAGGCCTTTCTACCAGCAAGCAGAACTGCCTCACGTCACAACACAAGCAGGAAACCACACCAACACCACCACCACCACCTTGCCCCTGAGACTGTGTGTGTGTATGTGTGTGTATGTCGGAGAGAGAAAAAAAGTGGAGGAATGGCAGGGGAAGGAGGGAAAAGAGGAATAGAAAGGGGTCTGGGACATTTAATGAAACCCAATATCCTGCCTCTGGTCTAAAAATAAATGGAGCAGTGAGCACATAAACACAATGTAGTGTGTGTGTGTGACGTATAGACGCAGTAGTGCAGATGAGAGGTGGGAGAGAGCTGGATTAAACCCCCGCCCCCCACCCCCCCTCTGGGGCACAGCTGCATGTAAAGGGGTAATGTCAGTTTGATTACAGAAACTGTACAGACTAAATGGTAGCCTGGGTGCAAGCAATTAAATGGCGAACTGGAACTTTAGAGCTGCATATTTTCCCCAGTGTTATTCTAAGAGTGTGTGTGCATGTGTGTGAAGTCTGATAAATACTAATTACTCGCGGACCATAAGTTTCCTCAACGTGTTTTTTTTTTTTTCTCTGCTGGACTTTTCAAGATAAAGGAATTGGAATGAAATGTATTAAAATCTTTTCTTTTCTTTTTTTTCAGATCTTTTAAGTTTACATCAAGTGTCAGGTCAGACGTTCTGATCATTTTCCATAACATACTCTTTACTCCAAACAAACAAATGTCATGTATCAGCAAGTGAACATTGGTTATGCCATATGCATGATATGTAACAAATGTATTGTAAAATCAGAAAAATAAAAAATAAAAGCGAATAATTAAGCCAAGGATAATTCCCAAAACGTGTCATTCCCTTGTTTACATTTCATTCCTGCTGGATTTTTTTTTTCTTTTTTCTTAAAAGTTTTGTTTTTTAAATTGAAAAGAAATGTTTGGCCCTGTCTTTGTACTCTGGCCTCTGGATGTTATACATTAATATTATGTGTTGGATGAAGGCCAACATTTGAGCGTCTAACCTGGCTTCCTTGCTGCCTACCCTTCCCTTGCCGGCTATGAACTTGTCATGCTCCTCGCAAGTGATTTGCCACTTGTCCTGAAAAAAATGAAAGGGAAGTACCTTCATTTGGTTGTGCTGTTCAAAAGGCAAAAAAATAAAACCTGCATTCAGATGATGTGAAAGGTAGAGATGAGAAAGAGTGATCATGACCTGCATTCGTTTCATACTTGGCAGCTTTCAAGATACGTTCACACACATAGATGCACACACAGAGGACAGCTAGAGGCGTAAATCACAGTGACGTGACAAAAGCGAAAAAGAAAAAAACACTATGTCAGTTACAACATATTAACACTCAGATCACCCTCAAGAAATCCCTCTGGCCACGTTTGAACGAGGCTGGTAACCTCCACCTCATTACTATAGCTGCTATCAAACTGTCACACAGCCCTGAGAACACGTGTGTTCATTGTTCTGCATGAATGTCTGTGTATGGATATATATTGTGTGAGTGTGAGTGCGTGTGTGTGTGTGTGTGTGTGTCTATGTGTGTGTGTAGGAGAGCATGCCAAGCCACCTGGAGCAGGGCAGGTATCATTAGTGATGGTGCCAAGAGACACTTAAAATGCAGCCACTCTGTCTAGTACAAACACGCCTGTCTGGGCAGAGATCAGATGTGTGTGTGTGTGTGTTTGTGTGTGTGTGTGATTACACCTTCATCGAAGCCTGACAAAGCCCAAGTGTTACACACCTCTCGGGTTCGCCCAGCACCGTGCGTTTTAAAAGTTTTATCTTTTATTAGAAATGTGTGCAGAGTGGCCACTCCAGTCACCTCCACTACTTTCATCAGCTGCAACAAAGAGCACACAGACAAAATTTATGGAACTGATACTATGATGTTCAGCCAGCAGGCATACACATTTTTTAGAGACAGTGGAATTTATCATTGAGTTGTCTTTTGGCACTGCTATCCTACTTTTCCTCAATGTTTTCCAACACAACACATCCCAGTCTCCTAAACATCTACGTAAGTGTTAAAATGTGCACAGCTGAGGAAACATCAGGTGATGAAACATAAAATGACACACTTATTAGTTCAGGTGTCGTGACTTTGTGGGATTATATCACCTGTACTTCCTGTCACTTTTTTTATTACAGCGTTGACACAGTACGCAGATACCTGTATAGTAATGGGCTTCACAAACTACACCTCTGTCGGTCATGTTGGCTAATAGTTGTTAAGGTGCAGGAATGTTTAATTATGTTTGTATGGGTCTCTCTCTGTGTGTGTGTGTGTGTGTGTGTGTGTGTGTGTGTCTACATTTACAAAATTTTTCCACGATCCATCATGGTGGTCTTGATAATTGCCTCATTTGTATAGTTGCCATGAACCTGATACACTGTTTTATTTTTCATCACAAAATGTGCCAAATGTGCCGTGCTCTCAGTGCTGTGGAGTCAGCTTTCATGTAAAACTGACACTGAGGAGACGGATCTGAAGATTTTCCTTTTTTCTTTTTGTAAGTAAAGAGGCTTAAGGGAGGGACAGGGTTGTACATGGGTATCAGGTATCTGAGACACTGGTGACATTTTTATAATTGCAAGCATCACAATTCGCTCTGCAGTAGGAAGTAGTTATGTTGCAGTGATTTCTACTTTTAATTTTGGATTTACTAAAAATATGTTTGTGGTTCATATTCAGAAGTTTTATTTTTATTTTTATTATTATTATTATTATTATTATTATTATTGTTGTTGTTGTTGTTATTATTATTTTAAATAATACAAATTCAATAAAATTACATTCTCGCTCAATTAAACCGGGCAATTTCATGAAAATAATCACAGTTGGATTGGATGGATAGAAATGATGCCTTTGATAAAAGAAAATTCTGAAATGTCATTACATCTCTGATATTCTTCAACCATTTATTCCACTGATTAAAATTAAAACAGAAAATATCAAAACAACTTTTAATTTATAACATGTAAAAAAACTGCTTTATTTTTAACATTATATTTGTGATTTTCATTATTTAGCTATTTTACTATAAATTAATAAGCAGAGTAAATTTTTTACCTAAATATAATTATAGGACATCTTGTCTATGGAATTATAGGGTGTGTATACTATTCTATTTCAATATGTGATAAAAGATCTTGTATTACTATTATTTTTTCATTCAAGACAAACAATTGTGAAGGTGTTTGCAATCTTGAATTCGGGGTTTTCGTGAAAATCAACAGTCACCAAAAATTTTGTACACTCACAAAAAGGGGGAAAAAATATTAGATGGAAAAATAATCAGTTTTATATCGTGAAAACGGCAACAAAATATAAGAAAATGTGTCAAAAACTGAACTTTTCAAAGTTGCGCTGATGATTAACATGACACAAATATTCTAAAGAGCTTCTTCTACTTATATTTGTCAGCATGCAGGGCTTTTATGAGATGGAATTGTTATTTTTGTTTAAAGGTTGTTTTGCCAAATCATTATTTAAATAACAGATGGATGCTGTCTTCTAATTATCTTAACATTTTGACAAAGTTAAAAACTACATTAACCATGAACCATAAATCGTCTCAACGGACCATGTGAAAAATGCATGCCAAGAAATTCATGGACAAGAAATGCAGTACTTTCAGGGTGACATTCAGTTATTCTGGAGTTGCTATCAAGTGTGTTAAGTGTGTTAAGAGGTGTGAACTTTATATAGTGACACTGCATTAGTTTGATTTGTACACTCCCGCATAGTTTAAGAAATGGCACAGAGGTCTAAATATAAATATAATTAATTCACTTCTATCCTTGGTGCAGCACAAAGACGATTTTATTCTCAGTCAAAACATTTTCTGACAGATAGTGTTCCTGTGTACTTGCCAGTGTTTTGGAGAGTGGGTAATAATAATGGTGTTTCTTTTTCAAGTCGTGCACACAGTAATTGGGTTACTGAAAATGCTTCTGAACAAATCTCATGTACTTTCTATAAATATACATGCAGTCAAAGGGTCGATTCACCCAAATGGCACCATTAGAAAAAGAATAAGGCACTCTATTTACAATTATAATTATTTACAATTTATATGGTTCTATGATGATAAAAAATATTTGTAATTTGTAAAGAAAAGAGTTCCTAAAAACTTAGCAACTTATTACTGGGACATTGTTCCTTGAAGTTTTTTCAATTTTTCAAAAGTCAATAGCAACTGAAGTCCTCAGCAGTGGACATCTCAAACCCCACTGCCGAAAAACAAATCTATCTGAATGGACAGAAGTGCTCTTGAAGTGAGCTGAATTTGGGTGACCTGATCCTTTAAACAGACTCTGCCATGTTCTAACCTGACCAAAATAACAACCAGACAGCAGCCACGCTAAACACAACCCATACTTTTACATGAATGGAACAAGTCTGGCATGTACACGCGTGTGTGTGTGTCTTTTACTTTATTCAAGAAGTTTGAAAACTGGAAGCCCACTATACTTGTGGCCCACAACTTTGTGGGGTCCAAAATGCTGGACCAAGTTTAAATGGCCGTTTGAATTTAGGGTAAGGGGTTAGGGAATGCACTGTGTCGGTGATTGGCCCCCACAAATATAGTAAAGGATGTGTGTTTATGTCTGTGCATGTGTGTGTGTAGTTCACACACAGTTGCTCAGGTGTCATGCCACAGTGAGTGCCCCGAAGTGACTCTTCTTATTTGGAGATTTTCCATTCAAAAAGACACAACCACTTTCGTTGACTGAAACACATACAGTATCTTCAGCTTTAGACATCTGCCGATATATGAGGGGTTTGCATGAATCAACAAGACTCGCAGAGAGACGCAAACAAATAAAAATACTTGGAAGACCGGGCACAAATCATTTTAATTGACTAAAGCTGACACAGGAGGAGAAGGGAGCGTGCAAAAATATATACTGTACAATGCATAAATGGAGTTCACATAACAAACAAAAGCTCCACATTCAACTGATTGAACAGAGAGCTGAACTGAACATAGTGCTGCTCAGCGAAGTATGTGTGAGAGAGTGTTAACAGCCAGTCAGCTTATAAACACTTGATCTTTATTGTTCTGAGGGGTCCGCCAAAACATAAACAAAAGGGCAGTGTGGTGACATAACTTTATCGGAATGAAATACTGGGAAAAAAAATAAAATAAAAAAACTGTAAGAAAAAAATGGATGAAATGCAGACTGATAGAATTACATCAAAGAAATCCACTGTTGAATCACGCCAGTCCAAGTCCACATCAAATAATAAAGAACATTATTATGTAACCAAACTACAAATGTTTCGTTCCTCACAAATTGAACTGGGAGTTTTGCTTATTAACAGTAAAGAAAACCACATCCCTTGACCATCATTTTAAATAAAACTAGTTCCCTAATTCCTTAAATAAAAGCACACAATTACAAAAATCCACTTAGGCTCAAAACCTTGAGAAATTCTCATCGCCACGTCATTAACCTGCCACAGGCCTGTTCACTCAGAACCGCAAGTGCTGCCTTTTCCCTGTTCAAGTGGCTGTAGCTGGATTATTTTATGTACCATAAGGGCATATGAAGCAAAGTCAAAGACCTTATTAAAAGAACTTTAATCACAGTCATCTTAGTTGCCAGAGGACGCATTAATTGCTTGAAAACACCAGCGCGGCTAGCAGCCACACGCAAACCAAAGGCTATTAGAAAGGATGGTTTAATATGTGCAACGGCTGGAGGGCAGACGGTGTGTTCTCCCTCGCCCTGTTTTGTAGTCCCCTATAACTACCTCAGTTTATTGTAGTCTATCCCTTTAATGGTCCTATACTTTTCTCATCGCTTTTTATTGCTTTTTTTTTTGTTTTGTTTTGTTTTGTTTTGTTTTGCTTTCGTGATATTTCTTTCTCTCTTATTATTTATTTTCTGGAGAGGCTGCATGATGAGTAACCACCTTAAAGGAATGCACAGTTTTTGGCACACACTCTAACACAAAACTCAACACAAAAAGCTGAGGTATGCCCTTAAAGTCAAATTCATTTTTGCTAAGAAATCTGTATTTACAGCCTGAGTATTTATTTTAACTTGTGTTCTTAATTGGTTCAAAAAAATTATTTTAAAAAAGAAGAAGGAGGAGGAAATTTAAGTTTTATGTTTTTTTTCTGCAGAGATAAAGTCCCAGGTGGACATTTTTGGTCACGGCTGACATTGTCAGGAACCAGTACTTTGACACGTCCACTATCTTTGTGCACAGGCACTAAAAATAAATTTGAAATCTCAGTTCTATTCCAATGACCACACAAGCCGTTATAGCTGTTCGTGACACCACCCAGAGGGAATCTTCACTAATGTTAGCAAGCTAGGTTAACTACTATGCAAGAGTGGACACTAGTTAGTCTAGCTTGTTAGCGTCTTAGCTCTTCAAGTGGAATACGAACTTCCGTATACGTGTCCTTCCACATGTTTAATATTGTGAAGAGACAAAATGTTACTCGTATTTATATTTTTTAGGGGGGAAACGGGTAAAACTGCAGTCAGTGTGAGAGTTCAGTGCTCTGCAGCTTCAGAAAACATACGCAAACAGACAAAACACATGCAAACTAAGAAAACAGCTCCACCAGCCATACATGGCTATGACGTGCACCAGTCAATAGCGCAACTCAGAAATTCTCCTTGCAACACTGGACATCAGATGTCAGTGAGCCGCTGTCATGGGAAATGCTCACCCAGACGCATGAAGATTAGACACTTGTTCCACGAACATGTCCAAAAACAAATCTATCCACTTAAAAAAAACAAAAAACTGGCAAAATAAGCCCAGCAGCTGCAGAATCATCATAGTTTATATTTACACAAAACAAGAGGAATATTCAGATATCAGTTCGACTTTAAAAGTGAGATGACAAAACAGACCATATCCCATTTATGTGTTATATTTTGTCAATGTGTCTTCAATCTCCTTCTCCCGCCTATTTCCTCTTCCTCTGTCCTCATGCATCTCATCTTCTCCTATCTTCGTCTGCTCCCTCTTTCAGCCCATTAGAGACAAAGGGAAGCCATCAGCCCATCGATCACACTAACCTCCTGTGTGACCTCTTGCCAAACGACGCCCCCAGAAAACCAGGTCTGCTTCATGCTGTTCTTTGTTTGCTCTCTTCCTGTGTTTCTCAGAGCAGCATTGTGGTACTCTCAACAAGTGGCTCATTTAGCCGCTGCAGCAACAGTGGCTTGATGTGTTGAAATATACATCCTGCTCTAAATGGACTTTCAGTTGTAAACAAATATAAATAGCGTTTTCTGTACATACTCTGGATATCAAACTGTTAATGTATGTGGAATAACAAAACGTAACTGTTGTCTTAACTTGGAAAAGTATGAAGCTCCAGCTCAGTACTTGGCTGAGATGGAGACTTATTTCAGTACTTTCATTTTTACTGTGCAGGGCAGAATTTATTTAGAACAGATGAGAACTCTTCAACCATGATGACCACCCTCATATCACTGAAAACATTTACAGTTCTTGTGGCAGTAGCTGTGGTGGAATGACTGTCAAGCCCATTTCACTTTGAAAGCTGAGCTCAAGAAGAGAGTTCGAAACCGGCGGGAAAGGAGAGGAGGAAGAGAATAGAAGAAATGGAGAAAAGTGGGGCGAGCCAAAGTGCTAATGTCCCTCAGAAGAAAAACAATATGAGTCAGTGGTTCTGATATTTTTTCAATGAGCCGTGCAGGAATGCAGTGTATGGCAAACAAACCTGAGGTGGGTTAACTCCCTTTAGCTGAGAAAGTAAAGCTTAGTCACGGCGTAGTTCATACAAAGATTTACATAATAAAAAGGCCATTTGAGAGGGGAAAAGTATGATGCATGACTGAAAATGAAGCTGGTTTATATGTATTTTGGTGCTTTTGTTGGCTATGAAGACAGGAGACTATAGCTTATCATTTACTACCTTCTAATTTTGCATGAACTGTTATGACCTTTTAGTTATGCAAAAAAAAAAAAAAATGCAAATGAAGCCACTCTCAGGAATAATTTGAAGCTGGCTCCTTATATCTAAAACAAATAAAGTATATCTTCATGGACAGCTATCATAATTTACTGTGTAAATTCATATGACATTTATTTTAAACTCTGGTACGCGTCTTTCAAAACGTCCCAGGTTCACATTTTGCACTGACAGTGCGGCAGATTTGTTGGAGAAGCAAATAATCGTTGGGAAAAGAAATCGCCCCACAGAGGGAGGCTGTGACTCATTCACCTAGAAGAAGAACATTGCTGGTGACTGAGTCATCAGGGCCACACCCCTACACACACCTACCAGTCACTCAACCAGTTCCCTATCTCTTTCTGTCTCTCGCGCACACACACACAAAGACAAAGACAGCATTTTAAAGTCATTTAAATGGTTCAAGATCAAATATTTTACTAACCTGACCTTCCATAGAATTATGCATCAAAACGTACAGTATAATAACAAAGGGCAAATGCCCATTGAATTCATTACTTGAGAAAAGTGAATACATCTATAAATATCAAGCTGTAAAGTGGAAAGGTGGCTGGATGAAGTGGATGGTGTATTTAAAGAGACCATTTGTCCACATTTGCAGATGAAGTGCTGGAAATCAAATGTCAAGTTGTGCCTCTATCTGTGTATTTTTGCTTCTTCTGTGCTTGTGTGTGTGTGTGTGTGTGTGTGTGTGTGTGTGAGAGAGAGAGAGAGAGAGAGAGAGAGAGAGAGAGAGAGAGAAATTCTTTTTGCAGATTTACATGTTAAATTTAATCGTTAACTTATTTGCCTTCTTGACTAGATTTAGATGAGAAGATTGACACAACTCACATGTCTGTTCACTACATATGAAGCTGCAGCCAGCAGTCGGTTAGCTTAACTTAGCATAAAGATTGGAAACGGGGAAGTAGATTTGTTTTTTTGTGCAGATTAAAAATGCAAGATATAATACGTTCAAACGTGAGCTTTACAGGTGCAGGTAGGTTTCACTTCACTCAGATCAGATCTGAAAGTGTTATCGATCTACTCATCTAATTCTGCAAAAATAAAAAATAAAAAACAAGCAAAAAAACCCCCAACTCTATTTCCTTTGCAATTGTTTGGATATGTGAGATGGACATATGAACCGCGTGTGTTGTTGTGAGCTATTGAACATGTTGGATCAGTAAAACTTCTGAAACGATATAATCCAGCTCTCCTTGAAAGTGATACGCTGTCATAAATCTGTCTTTGGAAGATCAGACATTCGACCCCTCCCACTGTATCCTCAAAAGGTGGCTGTAAACCATTTGCAGTTTGCCACTTCATGAAAAACTACCCCTGCTAGCTTCAATTATTTTCATTTGCAATGGATTTAAATGATGAAAAAAATCTAAAAGCAGCTGTGGAAGCTCCTCAAGCCTCCCCTGCAGCATTATCCGGTTCTAGTAGAGCCAATCATGAGTTTAATGGGGTCTACAGTTTAGGCCCAAATACAACTCCCCCAGCCAAGTTCTGGACAGAGCAATCCAACAACATGATAGCAGCGCACATTGCTATATCTCAAAGAAACAATGACTGAATATACTAAGCATATAAAGTCAACTGTACTGCAGAAGATTTCTTCTTCTTTTTCCTGCTGCAAAACAGCACCATTTCATGTCATTGTAAATGACTCTGTGAAGTAGGAAAATACAAACTTTTTAGTGACACTTTTCAATCCAACAAAGGACGAATGTTTCCCTCTTGAAAGCTGAGTTTAGGTGGATTGTGAAGTTATGATAGATCCACCCGCAATATATTAAACCCAGGACTTAGAGCACATAAGCTAGATGGATGGTGCACTTGTTTCAAACATACACACATATTGAAGTGTGATAAAAGAGTTCATATGGACTCAATTCATAAACAGTGATCTGCAACCTTACACAGAGCTAGATGCACCACAAATCGTACAGTCATTACCGTCCCTACCCTACGTAAAGCTCCTTTTCACATTTATCAAGGTCACTTATTCTCCCGCATTATGCGCTTTCTGCCATCTTTCATCTCAGCGCGTTAACATATCAATAAAAATCCTTGACACTGTTCAGTATGAATAGATTCTCCAATGGCCCACAGTTATTCACAGTGGGAACTTCTGTCAGAGCTCCATTGTAAACCAAGAGACTTCAAAATCAACAGACTTTCAGGTTTAAGCATGTTGAGATCACTTTGACCCTGAATGGTAAGCTTATTTTTACTGAATGTCAGTGATTCCATTACAAAAAGGAAAGACTTTGAAAGGAATATCAAAAGAACCCATAAAGTCAAATGCAAGTCTGTCAGAGCTGAACTTGAAAACAACTGTCCCATCACGCAAGCGAAGCAGCTTTTCTGCTCTGTGGAGTGTGCTCACTACATCATTCCTTTTCGAATGATAATTACATACAACATACACATCTGACAGAAATTACGTTTTGATTTTGATCTTGTAGCGCTCTCTTCAAGCGCCTCTCAGCATCAAGGTAATTCACGGCTGCATTCAAAGCTGACGATAATTCAACATAGCATTCTTCATACATCGCTTTTGTGTCATTAGCTACATTTGACAATTAATTTTTACCTGTAAAAACTGCTAATTATGAGCAGGGAGTTTTGAAAATATGAGAGTGTGAATTTGATAAACTTCACAAAAAAGGCAAATATTGGCAGATACCAGTGTTTTTCTGTGAGTTATTTGACATAAATACATGATCATTCGGTGCATTGCTCTGTCCTTTGTCACCTTCATTCCCTTAGTAAAGTCAAAATACTGTAGCATCAGTTTAAATGTCAGTCACAAACTGAATTTTGATTCAAAATAATCATTGTGCCACTATAAAAAAAAACTTCTACTAAATATTTCCTCTGCAGATCTTGTCTTCTTCCAAGAGACTGACAACAGTTCTCTGTATATATATAAAACCAACTTATTATTACTTATTTTACTTTTTTTCCTAATCATTTGACCTGTAGATAGTTATATGATATTATAAGGCATGTTTTTATAGAGCTGTACTAAAATGTCTTCTTCTAATTGCTTGGCTGGCAAGGTGTCTGTAACACCAAGGTGTTTTATTCACCAATTCGCCTCCTTTTCGTGGTCTTTCGATTAGAAAATTTACATATACTGCACGTGGAACTGTTGTGGTGCTTGTCTACCCGATGAAGGCTGATGGAGACCAAAATGTTGTAAATAAATGCAGCTGGCAATAAGCGAAACAATGTGCAGGAGTTTTTTCATTTTGATCACTTTAATATAATACTTTGATATTTTGTCTTTAGATGAAAGAAGAGTGTTTTGGAAATTCTTCAAACCTTTGTTCTCTTCATCAGAAAATATTGTCTTTCTTAAAAACTGCAAATGCACACAAGTTAAAGCATGAGGAAATAAATAATAATAATAATAATAAAAATCAAGCCTTATCCTTCTTTGACTTTCCTTATGTAACATAAGTTACATTCCAATAAAAACTACACCCTCAAGTTTGGATTATTATAATTAATCAGCAGGACTTCAGCGGCTTCACACACTCTACTCACAGCCTTAATTAGCTTGATTAATTTATAAGCTAGTTATTAACTGACAAATTAACAACTTTAAGTTAACACTGAATGCTACTTTGGTGCTGCACGGTTGAGCTCTTGTATTACCTCCCCGTTTCCCTTACAGGCTACGTGATCAGGTTTTAAAATCCGGTTTAGTTTAAAGTCCATACTGGACCGATTTATGATGTGCTGTTTTTGAAGCGTGCTACAGGGTATGGTTGCAGACCCAAAGCAGAGTCAAAACAGTGACTCAAGATAGAGAGATTTCCCTGCAAACATCTACAGGAATACACACACACATTCAGATAAATGCTAACGAATGAGTGTGCGTGCCTGGGTTTTTGAAAAAAAAAAAAACAAAGCCACTCTGAAGCAGACTTTCCACATGGTCGGCTGACTCTTCCAGTAACCGGATGGCACACTTCCCTCTTTTTCACAGAGGAAGAGAAATTAAAAGAGGGTATCAAGGGTGTGGATTCAAATAGGCAGACAAAAAAAAATATTAATTTGTTGACTTTCATTCAGAGTCCTGGAAAGCAAAATGAAACTTGTAGTTGCTAAACTGGCAAGTATATTGGTGTGTACCTTTTACATATGTGGTGAGGCCTTTAGATTACATTAGCATAAAGACTGGAAACAGTTAGGAAACAGCTAGCAAAATCCAACAACACCTCCAAAGGCCCTTAATTAACATTTTATAGCATCTAGTTTGTTTAATCCATACAAAAACCCAACATGTAAGCTGTTTTCTCCTGTTTCCTGTCATTGTGCTAAACTAAGCTAAATGGCTGCTGGCGGGACTTTCATATTTACTCTTCAGACACAAGAGAGATATCCGTCTGCTCGTCCAAGTCTTGGTTAGAAAGCTCATAAGCATATCCCCAAATGTCTATTTGAACATACACCTTCTTTAAAAGTAGGTAGTTCTAGGTTGCTCTGTGAATGAAAAAGAGTCTATCTGAAGTTGGGTGGGTAGGAGGGAAAAAAAAAAAAAACATATTAAGGGTTAAAAAATGTTTTTCTTAACTGAGTAATCACATGGTTCTGATTCATCTCCAGGCTTCTGCAGTTTACTACTTAAAAACCTGACCAATTATTTCCCTACAGCATGGAAGTGGTCCACGTAAGCTCTAATAAAAACAAGACGTGAATACAACTTTTCCTTGCTTCTCTGTGTCATAGAAGCTGACAAGATATAACTCACACCCACCACCACAATCCAAAATAACAATCGCAAATATAATAATATGTCTACTCTGTATAGTGTAATGAATTCGAGCCACATAGGGCTGCATAAGGTACCATTTCAAGCATTTTTGGGGACTCACAGATTGTATGGTGGATTTGACAATGAAAAAGAGCTTGACAAGAAAATGACAGCCCCATGTACACATTCACAGGTAAAGAATATGCATTGTAAAAACCCAGCTTGTACGCAGTCAAAGAGTGGTAGCATTTGACATCATGTAGAGTCATGTTTTTGCTGTTTTCATGGGAAAATGTGTGGACAACTGGTCATAAAAATGAAAAATAGCAGATAAATATTCATATACAGGTTATTGCAGGCCTCTTTTCTAAAAGCTTTTTTTTTTTTTTTGCTTTCTGATGGAAAACATCAACAAAACAAAGGTAGTCTGTGCCACATAGCAATTTCAGCAGTAACAATATATGTCCCTGTCAGTACCAATGTTCCCACATCAAGCATATGTAGACGACAGGGCTGCAATCTGGGGCTCGGGTCTGCTGCATCTCTCCCCTGTTGCCTTATAATGAGGGTTGACTCAAGCAGAGATTAACTGCGATCTGGCTTACGTTAACCCCCAGCAGCTTCATGAGCTTCAGATAAAGATTAAATATTTTAACATAGGACTATAAGGTGGGTGGTTATTTGATTCGCCCAGTTTGTCAAGTCTGTTCATGAAAAATACACCAATTAGGCAGATTTGAATGGATGGCCATGAAAACTACATCCAATTATAGAAGAATAAATGGACATCTCCAGGAGGGAAACCTTATTATTGTAAAATGAATGAAAGTCTGTCTGAGCTGATGCAAGTCAGTGAGAGCTGCAGATATCAAGACTAATCATTCTGACAGTTAATTTTCTGATGTCACCTTAAGTAGAATTAGGGATTATAAAGAGCAAGAAGCAAAAAAAAAAAAAAGCTAAATATGATGTTTAAATGCATAATGAGAAGCTTTTTGCCACTTTTGGCTTGTAAACTAAACTTTTAAATTCGCCCTCTACTCCACAGCTCAACAAGACGTGAAGCACGAGGCCTGTAAATGTGGCTGCCAAAGCACCACAGTGCACTGGCATTGGGATCAGCAGACCTCCCAAATGCTCAGTCTGTGTCTGAACCAGATGACAAAGTGATGTAAAAATCTATTTGTATATTTTCTGTAGTTTTCTAATATATAATGAATTTCTAAATACATTGAGACTTTAGTAATAGCTAAAACTCAACACACTGCCAAGCTGCTATTTAAAAAAAAAAAAGAAATCTACTCACAGCTAGATTGGTTGCAGGTGTTATTTCCTCACCTCTGTCCCCTGCCAAAAGGTTAATGACCAGATCATTCAGGAATCATAAAAATTGTTGTTAAGTTTACCATTTTATTTAAATGGGATTTTTTTCAGAAGTGAATCTGAGTCAGTGCTTGTGAACCATCCATTGTATAAGAAAAACTGCATACTGCAGCTCAAAATCTAATGATTGTTTACAGCAGTTTTTGGAAATTATTTCCACATTTGCCTTTGTTTTCTTTTCCAAGTAATTATGGTAAAATTGTTTGTTTAAGCAGTGTGATTATCTGCCTGCTTAATGTTCTAAAAGATGATCAAACCTACAAAAACGAGGTCATGTTTACAGAAGCATATACAAATAAAGAGTGTTTCTTTCAGGCTTTTTAAAGCTTGGGTCTTACTTTCATAGTTTTGGCCATCATTTATATAATAGTTTACTCACCAGGGTAAGATAGATTGATTGATGGAGTATTTTATTAATTCCAAAGGGAAATTGCACTGTCACAGCAGTCAAATCACATAAAACACAAAAACAAAGGCGAGAAGGTGATGAGAATAAACCCTTAAATTAATTCAACATAATCTTTAACTTTGATATGAATATAGACAATGATCCTACTAAGTAAATGTGAAATTCAGTAGGTAATGTTTTATGTTGTGCAATAAATGGATAAGAAGGATTGTCCTTGGATATATTCATACTCATACAGAGGTATTTTACATCATAGTCTAGAGTGAAGAGATGTGAAGAGGTGAAGTGAAGCATAATAAGGCATAAAGGACACTGACAGGGACACACTGATAAAGATAATAATAGTACTCAACAGTACATCCAGTATGTGCACCTGTCTATATAGAGATTTTTCTAAAGTAGTGATGGGCAAAGCAGTTGTTTGCAAAGGAGCTGGTCAGTAAGCTGAGAATTTAGTTGGGTAAAGATAGCGTTTTTAAACTGACAGCTGCTATAACAAAGTCCGGTACTGTTAGATACAACACATATATTTTCATGACACCTAATTATTAAATAAAAGACTTCAAGACATATGCAGGAGAGAGAGGGAGAGCAGTGGGCTTAAGCAACTCAGCAACTGTCTGTCACCCGGGGCTCACATTCCCTCACAGTGAAAGGATCTGAGACAGTCTCAGGTTCAACCATATGGCAGGATTCACCACGCAATGTAAACTACACTACACTAAATCATATATTGTTCCATTGCCACTTGTTTCTTGTTGTATTGTACTGAATGTGTGTTGCTGCTGTGGCTAATCACCAATCACCACAGGTGTAATCACGTCAAGTAGCCTAAAGCGGAAAATAACCATGTTGAGACCGGCTAGTGGTATACTTCCAAGTTCCAAGACTGCTGCAATAGTCTTGGAAGACACACATGGACACACTCCGTTCAATGAGTGTATGCACATAGCTGTCCCCTTTTCAACACAGTAACGTTATGTGTGGGGGCTGGGGGGAACGTGTAATAACGTTAAATGTTGACCTATACATTATAATATCGAGCGAGATAATGTCATATATGTGAATTTCAGTCCAAGACCAATACGGTTGAATCACGGAAGCTAAATGTTAGCAGCCCGGATCATCTGTGTACTTGCTGCCTTGAACACACCCCATTCCTCGTGTGAACAAATGACTCGAATCCTTCAATCTGTGCGTGTATCCCTGCACGTTCGCTTGCCAATGACTGAGAGCTCAACTGAAGCGACTGAGAATGGGTCCGTTCAGGAAGTGATTCAGCTGAATTCGTTCTCCCAAAAGATTTTTTTCTTAACAACACACCTAACGACACAACATTAATCCTGAAGATCTGAAATATTCTAAGAATAATAAGTAATTCCCGAGATCTGGAAACACAAAGACATAAAAACAAGAAAAAAGTTTTCAAATGACTTTTCTTGGAACAGGAAGTTGGTCAGTGAACCATGATGGATGACAGTTTGGGTAATAATTTAGCATTTGCCCTGCTGATTAGCCTAGCTTTCCCAAATGAGTTAGGCTAATCTGGGCATTTGTTTAAAACTCACATGATAAGACTAATCTGACTTGCCCCATCTTGCTTTTTCTAGAAAACTTGCATGGCTTCCCGATCCATGTAGTTAGCATACCGTGTAAAATATGACCAACAGATGACGGCCAAAACGAGTTGTAATAAACCAGAATTACTAGATAAGGATTTTGTGCTTATTTTTCACATTGTATTCAGACTTGATCCCTTCTTTGAACCTTACTTTTCAGCACTAAACTGAAATACAACATTGCCTCTTCAATTCTGAGCCGCACACATTAACCTCTTCTTTAAGGGTGGATGCACATGGCTGATGGATTTAGCTCCAAATGGCCCGTTCAGAAATTATACATCCTGGTTTTTCACTTTCTCCTTCGCCACCAAATAAAAAAATGGCTGGATGGTAAGTTTGGCACATCATTAAGTCAAGAAATTTTGTAGTGGTTTGCATCCAGGCTTCCCATATCCCTCGGGTTTAACTCCATTTCTGTTTCGAGACGTAGTCATCCATCTGCACTCGCTTGATCCCCCATCCAAACCACAAAGATGACTCACGGGTAAATGAGCAGGGCTTGGGGGTGGGGGTGGGGGGGGGGGGCAGAAAGCGGACAGATTAAGTCGCGGGGAACGGTTCGTGGCGGGGAATCAGAGAGACGTAGTTTGAACGAGACGGCTTGCGGGTGCTGGAGGCCCATCAGGCGGTGCAGTTGCCTGGAATAACAAACAGAGACTGTCAGGATGACGAGCATGGATGGTGGTCCCTACTGTACAGACTTTTATAGTAGCGCCTTCTCCAGAAAAGAGGGAAAGAAGATGAATTTCATTTTAATTCTGGAAAGGTTTTGGGAAGACATCCAGGATGTACTCGCAGAGGACAGTGAAACACTAGTGAACAATGTGAAACACTACTTCTATTCAGATGTATCAGACGGCCAGTTTTATTTTTATGGTTCTCCCTAATGTTGAGGTAAATACAAAACATTGTATTACAAGTAATATAAGTCATTTTCTACTTCTACTTCTAATGTCTACTCGTTTGAGTAATGCTTACTAAAAACAACAGTGTCCAGCTGTTTCATGAACTTACAGATCCTTTCTTTTCTTTTTTTTTTTAAACAAAACTATATATTTGTGACCCATCTCTAAAAATTTATGCTCTCAGTTGAAATAAATGGTCTCAGGGATGTGTGCCACATGGCAGACGAGGGAAAGTATTGAGAGGCCGACAAACTCGCTGTTGGTTTTGGGCTTTTCATGTGATTTGTTGCCAGTAACTGACTCAGTATTTTTATTTTGAGTCAATCCCAGATCAATTGTGCTGTAAGTACTCAAGAGTGCATCAAGTGTGTACTGATCTGCAGCTGTAAATAGTCTCTAGTGAATGCACTATTTATTCTTGTTTAAGTAATCTTCTGGAAAATCTACAGTGCCCAGCTGTTTAAAGAAATTAAAACCTAAAGTAAACAAAAATGAAACTATTAAAAAAAAAAGAAAAAAAAAACCTTGTAAAAACAAGAAACTGGCTTTGGTTTTAGTGCCACAGACAGGGTAAGTAAGGCCGACAGTGTTAAGAGACAGACTAAAACATTGTTAGTTTTTCTATTTAGATGGCTTTGTTACCAATAAGAAAAATGTTAAATTATAATAATAATGATAATAATTTAAGTCTCAGCACAAAACAGAATTAATCATTCCATTACTTATATAATATTTTTCAGTTTTTTCGAGAGGTGAATCAACAACTATCCAATGAAAGATGTAACGACTGCTTTTGAATCAGGATCAAAACTTTTTTCTTTGCTCCATTTGTTTTTTATTCCCTGTTACTTGCCCCCCACATCTTAGCCAACAGCCACCTAAGTCAGAAACTGATTGCACGTTTTTTTCATCCTTTTTATTTGTAAAGAAGAAAACAAAAAGGTCAAGAAACACACTTTACAAGCAAGGCAGGAAAAACACTTCAAGGGAGCAAGAAGCACATAGTAGTTGAGATGTTTTCGACTACCAGTGTTCAAGCATCCCCAGATGGTTGTATTTGAACGCCCGGCTGTCTGCCAGTCCACTTCACCAGAGGCACTACCATCCAGAGTGGAATACTCTCTACTGGTGAGAATCCAAGTGGAGAAAAAAAAAAAAGAAAAACACTTCTGTTCTGTTTCTGAGATAAAACAGAACAAGAAACAAAAGAGCAGTGGAAAAATGAGGGCAAAATGGCCTTGTTTTCACTGCCTGGGCTGAACTGAACTTATCTATGATTGAGTTCATTTCTTTAAAGAATCTTTCACCCATCAGGATGCATTATTTTAAGTAGTACGCACACAACATTGTAGCTCTGCTTGCAAAGCGGCAGCAGTTTTTCTGTCTTCTGTGTTACACGAACAAAATAACACAGAGCAGCTCAAATGATTTGAGCTTTTATTCTCATTTCTGCCCGTGGTTGCGGCCGTTGTTGGGGAACAAGCCCTACAGTTCAGCTGGTCAAACACTGCATTGAAAAGGGCCTGTCCAAACCTCTCGTTAACGTGAGTAACAACAGTAAATATGAGGTGATAATAGGAGAGTATAGACAAACATGAGTCACAGCCCGTTGGCGTTAAAGATTTAACAATATAACAGATGTTAGTGCCGAATCAAATGTCTGTTTAAAACTTTGTGTTTCCTTTTATAAGGAAATTTGACTTTAACCATTTTGGACATGGTGAATACATACATGTTATATATTATTAGTATCACATTTTATATCATCAGCAAGTGCACACATCAGCACAAGTTCAGCTTTCAATTGATGTCAGTTACTGAACTTTTCCAAATTTCAAAATTTTAAAAAATGAAAAAAATTATTTGAAGCAACAGATTTTTAAAAAAGGGCTTGAATCAAGCTCAGTGAAATCATTAAAAAAAAGTTTTACAAATCAAAATCTAAGTAATGAAACAAACCACAAACAAAGTGGTGTCAAGTCAATTTTACCTACGTACTGTATATAAGCCCAAAATCTCAAATGTGCAAAGGGTTTTACAGTCTCCACAATACACTGCACAACATCCAGTATCCTAAGACCTTGGACTTAGAGGAAAAGCTCCACCCAAAAAAAAGCTTTTACAGTTTAAATGTGAGTGAAACAGCTTTGTATTTTGCTGACATTATGCTTTGTGTTGAAATACAATGATTCGTTCATGAGAGTATTGGCGTTGTTATGACTTGTCTCTAATCTGTAACAGCGTTTTACTGATGTTACACATTTCAGTGACTTCACTCGTGAGCCACAGTTCGTGTTTCTCCCTCTGAGCTCTTCCTCTGTCTTTGAAATAAAAGCAGCATGTAGTGGGGTCAACTGAGGTAGCTAAGAGTCTTTCACTCTCCAGCGGAGGATGTGCTACTCACGCATCTTAATATGTGTTTGTGTGTGTGTGTGTCTGTGTGCGTGTGTGTGTGTGAGCTTCACCATCTGGCCGCCATCAGCCGCTTTAGCTGAGGTCCTGCTGACAGTCAGGACCAGCTGGCTGACTGGACAACATGTACCAGAGCAGACCAGAAGCAGACAGAGGCAGGTTACTGCTGCGTCTGACCCTTACTGTGGGAAAATACTAAGTGAATGAGTGTACGGCCTTGGTCGTGACATAAAGAAGAGCTTTTTTGTTAGAACTCAGTCACATTATGCGCTCCTGTAGCACGGAATAAACTACATACACAGTAAGTACACTACACCTCTTCTTGGTCCCATGTCAGGATGACTCATCCTAGAGTTAATAATACTTTTAATATTTCATGTGGATAAGTACAGTATAGCTTTTGAGATATAAACGTCAATACAAAATATAAGATAGTTCAAATCAGCTCCACCCGCACCATCTACAGCACTAAAATCCTGCCTACATAAATAAGCATAATCAGTCCATCAGTAATGATACTTTGGTACTTACAGTAACACTTGAGTTTTCTATACTCTAGTTACTCTCAATAAATCTGAAAAAAAAAGTTTCAAGGTACTTTACAATTTCCTGTCTTTTACCTTGTCTGTGGCACTGGCTCATTGTTTTCCACTGAAAACACAAATACTTGAACACAGGTCATACTTAAAAAAAAATAATTAATCAAACTAACTCATAAGGAATTATCATGTCACAAAAAAATGTCACACAGTGCAACCACGTGGCTCACTAGCCTTTTTAATAGTTTTTGGAAAACAATGGTGGTCTGTGGTTCAAAGGACTAAGTTATATCAGACTTTAACTGCACCGACAATACCTGTTTACAGAACCCATTCGCTGTCGGCCTTTTCATGGGCTTTGTTGACGGAAAGACAAATATGAAACATTCCAATTGCAGCAGAACTTTGAGATTTGAGATTTAATGTATTAATAAGTATGTTCATGTAAATTTGCAACTTTTTTCATTGCAGACTTTGGTCATTTGTCAGGCAGACAGAAACAAAAGACAAAACAGAAAGAAAAGTTACTGTGTCATTTAACTTTTGCAGGTATCGGGTCTGGACGTGGAGACCTACTGTATTTCGTCCATACTCGTTCCCGAATGAGATAAGAGCAGAGATAGCAGCAGTAAAATGTAGTGGACTGTAACATCCTGCATGCCTGCCAGCGCCTCAGCCTTTACAGCCTCTCGGTGCTATCTGCCGTGTAGCTGGCGCAGTGCCTCAGTCTGCTTATTGTCTATTCCACATGACGCAGACTTGAATGCTTTGTGGAAATTGCTGTGCCGCCCGTGGAACTCACTAGTGAGTCAGTGCAACATTGTTTTGGCCACCTTCCTCAAAATGGCCCCTACAGACCAGACTGGGCCACAGCAGAAAGAGAACAAAGCATGGCCTCTGGCCCCTAGTGTTGTTCCCACACTTCCACTGCTAATCATAGAGAGTCCAAAACACAGGATAAAAAAGGCTTGGATGTCTGTGTTGGCATTTGCATTAAAACAATATTTTTGGAGGAATCAGTTTGTAATATAATACAGAATAATTCCAACAAAAAGATCAATCTAAATTTAGAGTAAAAATCAAAATGGCATGATGCTAGTATATTGTATGAACCCCATTTTAATCTTTTCAGATCCATTTGTCCCTTTGAACACTAGATCCAGTGCTGTCTGGTTGCAGACACGTCAAGCATGTTTTGAGTGACCTTTATTTTCTTTTAGGTACAGAATGCATGTTTATTTTCCTGTGTGTGTGTTCACTGACATCTTGTGCAATCAGAGCCGGTCCCATGAGCCACGAAATAAAAAACAGCATGCTCATCGCGGCTGTGGTGCAGAAACGAATCCACAGTTTTGATATGCAGAGGAGAGAAATAAGTCACGGCTGATTCTGTCTTTTTCAAACTGCTCAACACTGAGACAAAAGATCTGTAATCATAAAAAGCGAAGCTCTAGAACAGAAGCCAAAATGACAAGACACAATGTAAAAAGTTGAATGCATTAGATCTAGTTAACTGTTAACATCTGGCTTGGGCACATGAACCCGCAGGGGTGTAAAAACATAACTTTTTTAAACACTGTGTCTGACTCTGTGTTACTGTAATTTGGCAAAATGGTCGTGACATTTTCAGTGATCATGTATTGTGTCTTTAGAGGCAAGCCTGGATGCCCCGGAGGTCTGAGGGTTGTGACTCATGCTTAAAGCCTTTGCGCCTGCGACATGGAGAAAGGAAATAAGAGCCAGATGCCAACAGATATCCACAAGCACATGGCTCACGCGACAGATCCTGCTCTGGTGTGTGTGTATTCACAGTAGTTATACACAAAGGATTCAGGTGCGACTCAAGTGATTTTCCAGAGGTGATTTTACGTCAAAGTCCTGACAATATGTTTACAGTTCTCAAAAATCCACCTTAAAAACCAAAACAAAGGCGACAAAAACACACAAACTCAAGCCACCAGCCGTATACAGTAAGAGGTATCATGGGTTTTAATTGTTTACTCTGTAACCTATAATTTTGTCCTAGGTTTTATGATGTTTTTTTTCCAGTATTTTGGCGGGAATAAAAATGTTCCAGCTAAAACAGATTTTACCAACCATGTTTTAAATTAGTAGAATTTGAGAACTGGCACAGATGTTGGTTTCCATCAGAAATATCTTAATATACTGTGGTGTGCTGCCAGTAAATCATTTTAAAAACCAAGATCCACCAAACTGGAACATTCACCATCTGCTTATATAGTTGATTCAAAGAATGAACTCAAGAGCTAGGACTTAATGAGGTGCAGCTTTCCCAGGGTTTTACAAATTTCTCTCCATTTTTACTCAAAAACTGGAGCTCGGGTTGCTTCTTTTCTTCTTCACACTTTTTCTGTTAGATGAAAAGTTTCCATCCATCCATCTGTAGCTGGGTCATGTGCACAGCAACCTCGTGTTAGTGTAAGTACACGGCATTTATCAAAATATAATGAGACAAGACATATAGGTGAACAAGACAGAACATAACGCAGCTAGACAAAGCTAATATGACAGAACATATATACATAGACTATACAGTGAAGTACAGGAAGGTATTCTGCAGGTTCAAACTGGAGCGACACAAGACGTGGGTTACAGAAGGAGGTCACACTATGCTGTGTGGCTACGGGTGAGTATGAGTGTGTTTGTATACATGTATATAAATATATGTGAGGAATGGGGAAAGGCTTCCAGAAAACAATATATATATATATAAATAACTCAGAAAAGACAACAAATAAAAGAAACCTCACCTCTCCCTGTTTGGATTGTATTCCTGTGGGAAAGGTGGGTGTCATTTTTTAAATCACTCTGTTTAGCAGGGTTTCCCTTCTTATGGTTTCTCACAGTTTATTGCATAAACACCCGTCCCCCTGTCTTCACCTGCCAATATGTATCATATAGCATGATATATCATATAGCCTCATTTGCTCTGTAAACCACATGCCCTGTGTTCACCTTTGAGAAAAAAATGAGTCACCAAAAGGGAATAATTTATATTTTATATATTTTGGCTTTGTGTTTGCCGCCCCTTAGGTTTGTATTAATTTAACAGGATACCATCAGTGCTCCATCTATATAAATGGTTCAATGGTTTCCTGCAAATGTCAGTTCGTAAGCTAATTAGCTTCTCAGTTGCAGCACGTAAAACCAGAAGAGAGACTTAAACATACCTACAAATGTACAGTTAGATGCTGATGTTGTCCTTTCTCTTCATTACCAGTGCTAACAACACACTTTCTGCCTATTAACTGTAGGTTACAAAACAGTCTGTTTTCCTTTTCCCTGTCTGTTTATACCCTGTTCATCTTTGAGGGGAAAGGTGTTTCGTCTGTAAAATTAATGTATTTTCTGACACGATGAGCCAGATTGAGCAGGATCCCAGACACAGACAGCCCTCACTGAAGATACCAAGTTTCTTCGGTGAGGACTGAAAAAAATCTGGCAACGTCATCACCGAAATGTGTGTGGTGTGAATGTTGCTGCACGTCTCAGCTGGATGTATTAAAAATCAAAGACTATTCTGTACATCTGGAGAACATGGACAAGGAGGGGGGGAGGATTATCCAAAATATTCATGTCCCCTCAGAGCGATCCATCATTTGAACAGTGAAGTCCATCAAATCCATCACTGTACTTGAAGAGGTAATTACAAATCCATCTTTCTATGGCTGACACATAATTACACTGTGTACCCTGAGTGGAAGAAGTAATTATAAGATGTGGCGTTAAGGCAGCAGGGTGGCTTGTTTTATCATAATATTTATTTTGTGTGGCTAAATACAAAAAGCTTTTCTCAAGAGCACATGAATTCTCCAAAGTGATGGTACCCAGACCACACTGCTAGATGGCCTTTTCTCAAACACAAAGTGAGTGCCATAATTTAAACCTGCTGTGCTGTGGGTGGGTTTTAACAACTTGTATCTTCAGGAGAGTTCGTCACCTTTACACCTGTAACCTGACACTCATCCATCAGTGAGTAACAAGAGTTACAATGAGGGTATTATAAACAAAAGCCGAGGGTAAATGGTTCCAATTTGTGAGTCACTGACCCATAGTGCTGCTGCTTGTTCATGTAATGCTTTTCAGTTTGACATGAGCCCTGATGTGACGCATGATGTTTAAGTTTTCCACAACATTCTTGTGTGTACCCAGTAAAAGGGATCAGTCACAGTAGGTGTCGGGTGTGCCCAAGGTCAATTAGAGCAGGTTCATAGCAGAGAGTCATCAGCATATTGTTTAAACTTGTCTGATTGAGTCACTTGGCTTTATTTTAAATTCCTGCCTAGAAAAGAAATCTATTTGCTGTAGCATGAGAATGTCTCCAGTTAAAAACTTTGGGTCTATGATAGTCATCATACATTTCACATACATACAAACTCAGAGATATACTATACTTGTGTTAAAGGGTGCATGCACAGAACTCCAACAGCTTTCTCCTGCAATTACTACATGATTTTGTAATATCATGTACAACATGCATAGAAAATCACTCAAATAAGACAGCTTGAAAGAGCAATTGTGATCCCAGAATGACTCCATATTTATTCTATGGTGCACTATATATTTACTGTGCAACATTGCATTTTAGTCTCTGAAATGTGAATGTAATATTCATGCACTCTGTAGCACACATCAAAAATTCCTACAATAGAACAAAACAAGGTAGTGTCCATAGCATAAATGCTTCTTTCTGAAAACAGTCCCACAATGCAAAACAACAGTTGTGCAGCACTTCACCTCATCCTAAAATAATGATGATGTAGGTGTTCAAAACGTCTACAATGTTCCAGCTACTTGTTTTCAATTTCATCAAGCAATGATAAAATGTAATAATTATTATATCTGGTGCTAACGAGGGGGCTGTGGCTCAGATGGTGGAGCAGGTTGGCCTCTGATCCCCAGGTAGGCGGTTCGGTTCCCGGCTACTTGGAAGCAGCCGAAACACAACAACAACATCTGATACTAAAGGTTATACAGCTGTCCGCAATTTGTTTACAGTCAGGTTGTATTCTTACTTTTGAGAGGAAGTAATTTACTAAAGTAACACCTGCCGTATTTGTTTGCTCCATCTGTTGTGTCTTTGGGTAAAAAGCAGCCATGATTTTCTCAAGTTAGGATTTTTCCTCTGGTTGTAAACAACTGTGAGTAGCTGGAGGTGTAAAGAGACAAAGGCAAAGGTAGCCTGGTGTTATTAACACCCTGAAACCTCAAAGAGATAGAGTAAGAGGATGGATAGATAGTTCAACAAAGCATGTGACCTTGACATTACAGACTGCCTACAAACTACCAACGTTGCTTTCTTGTAACCAGGACCGCAGTCTGTCTCTCTCGCTTAAGTTTTAACCACAGCGACAATCATTTCCTAACCTAACAAAGTAGTTTTTGTGCATAAACCTAACCAAACGCTAAGCAATGTGATGATTCATTTTTGTAACAGCCACACATAACTGTACTGTTTACCAGTGTTGTTCTGCCCAGGTCTGCTTTATTTTCATCCACAATGTGCTCATACATAGAGGTTTGTTTGATCATAATCACCTCTTTAGAAACCAACAACTACATTAATGCCATCATAAATGCTCAGTAATGTTTTCTTTTGATGTTAAGTACCATATTTATAGCAAAGAAATGTCTTGTCACAGGTCAGAGGCTTCATGTATGTTATTTATAATGACTAAAACGTTGTCTGGACAGTTACGGATGGAGAAAATACATGAAACTTGAACCTTGTTTTATGGTTCTCCGGTTAATATTAATGGTTTTCTGTAGGCTGTTTACGTTCATTCACTCACTGCTGTGATGTTGAATATTTTGGCACGTTTTATTTTTTTATTTTTAGATGTAATCCAATCCAGGTGACAAAGATAATTTACCTCCCTAAAATCTGATCCGTGAGACGTTTGCTGTCTCCGCTCAGCAGTTGTTCACGCAGTGTAGGACTAATGGAGCAAACACGCCCCTGTTTAAGTGCTTCCACGTTGTGAGATTGCCTTTAACTTGTACATTTTACATTTGACCTTTCTGCCTTGCCAACTCACGTGCTATTAAATACTAGGAAAGCGTAATGTTCCCTGGCACTAGAACACACATAAAATAAAATAGCCCCATTCTTTTTGTGCACATGCTTCCAGAATATCAGTGTGCTTATGAATTTAAATGTGCAGCCCTGATCTGGGTGATTTATTGACTTTTCTATGTTTCCAGCTGTATTGGTTATGGAGTCCTTTGAGGATTTCTCATATACATATTGTGTCAATATCCATAATTGTTGTGGAGCTATTGACATACTGAAGGGTCATAAAACCAGACAAAGCAAGCTTGCCAATTAATCTGAGTGATGCACACATGGACATAGGGGTGAAGATTAGGAGAAAACAGCTAAACATACTTTTAGAAATGTCTTACATTTGGAAGTGGTGGCTGAGCTGCTATGGTAAACATTTCTTTTAAACGACATTTGCCGCAGGCTAGCTGCTGGCACGACGCTCAGGACTGAAACCTAATGGTAGGCATTAAAGGGAAATTAAGAGGCCCACATGGCCGCACACTTACTCGATCGCCCGCTGGCCAGCAACTCTGGTCTTCACCCTCTCTGCTCAGATGAAACTTCAAAGACAAAGACGTCAGAGCATGAGCAGCACAGATTCATAACTGGGAACAGGATGAACTGGAGCCACACTGCTCCCACAGCAGCTTGTTGTGCGCCTGAGAATGTTTCTCTGTTTTCTTACAGCGCCAGAGTTTATTTGACGAATTGACACATTGAAAACTGTTCCTTTTCCAGAAACAGATGGTGCTGAGCTGCAGCAGGAGGATTTCAGTACACAAGGCCCCTATGCAGTGTAACTGCAGCTGCTGCTGTAGCTAACTGCTGGGCAAAAAGAAGCCCAGGGACGTGATTAAACTTAATCTGCATTCATCCCACAAACTATAAGAAGAGTGCAATTCTGTCAACTGTGGCCCAGACATATCGTGTTGAAAGTAATAAGGCATGTTTATTGACTGTAACAGCACAATATGCAGAAAGTAATTTGCTATTAATTACAGTTTAGTTAAAAATGCACTGAGCCGCATTTATGTATTGACGCTGTCAGATTTTCTCATTCGAAGCTGAGGCTTTTCGGATGGTCAAGGGTTAACACCCGACTTATTCACGTCAGTGTAACAGTACACTGGTTTATGACCTGATGCTGACATGCACTGCTATATTCTCTGTTAAATCTTAATTAAAAGGCATGATATGACATGAGCACAAGTGAAATTGGGGCAGTGCTTGACAGACAATATGTAACTGAATCCATCAGGAAAAAAAAAAACTATCAAAGCAGCAAAAGCTGTGTTTCATAAGAGCATGGAAGAGAAATTTACACATATTCTTTTATCAGCAGAGCGTTCAAGACTATACTCAAGTAAAAATGAATGCAGTTTTGAGCAAATATCACCATACATTGATTAGAATTGCTTTTTTTTCTTTTTCCCTTCCAGCTGCAAATGTGATCGCCTTCAACAACTCTCATTTCTGACAAAATGGCTTATTAATGTTATGCATTTTTGCTGAGTTGTTTTAAATTGTTTGTTACATATTGCAGATAATCTTTAAATGTTTTCATTCTATTCATCATTTCCTTGGGCTATTTGTATGTTTTGAAACTTGCAGATTATCCCACCATGCGGTCAATGTGGTGAACTTAACACAGTCAGTGTCATTCTTGGCACCTTCTTTGCAGTGCAGATTCAGTTTTATGTTTTACAAAATAAAACACTACCACATAATTACCTCAGCTTGCCTCTTTTTTAACATTTCTATGTTCATCAATACTTCTTTGAACTGATTCTGTCTTTTTCTTGCTTAACATTATTTCAGTTTTTGATTTCAGTTTTCATTTTAAAACAAACTGTGAATTTCACTTTACCATAGTGCATATACAGTATAATTATTTCCCTTGAGAGAGGTTCATTATTCAGGTAATGATGGCCACGCCTGTTCTGCAGCCTTTTTCAGTCGTCTTGTTAGTCACTAATGTTCCTATGCCGACTCTTTGCCCTGGCTGTCCCAAAAATTGAGTTATCAGCCTCATCCTGAACAATCTCTCTATTACAGGCATGTGCATAGGAATCACGAGGGCACAACAATGGTTCCTTTTCATGCTCTTGATAAGGAAGGGTACCCAACCTTGTTCTAACCTTTTCAGGTGCTGTAATCTCTTTCCTAAGAGGCGTTAGGTCATACTGAATGAAGTGATTACCTGGGAAATTAACTGGACACTTGACACAATTGCCCTTAACTACACAAGTGCATCTGTTAAGCTGTAAGATTCAGTGTGAAGAGGCACCTGCTTTTGCTCAAGTGTGCTCAATTAGACCAAGACATACGAAAAAGATTCAAGCGTCACCTCTTGCTAATAAGCTGACTACATAGCAGGATGGTGACAGCAACATCTGGTTTCGATGAGCGTTTTGCTGTCAAAAATTTTGAACTTCAGCCTGACATTTGAATAAGGGTAGAGACTAATCTGAAATTGCAAGTACACACGAGCGGGTTTTGCAAATCTCAGGAAGCAAGTAATTTTGGCACGTACTCTTTTTATATGTAGTGGAGTATTGACTTCTTTTTGACACAAATGAATATACCAGGGCAGTCCCCAATAGTCAAACAGCTTAAATTAGCCTGATGTTTCACCTGTACAACTAATATTTTGATGTCTTTTGTTTGCCATCTGTGATATGAAAACATAAAGAGTTTGCATCCTATCATGGTTCAGATATAAAATCTTAGTGCACCACAGTGTGTCTCTCCTTTCTGGCTGCTGACAGCACTGTCAGACACAAGTGTCAGCGACACGAGACACAGGTTGGACCAGCATCTGGTTCAAAAGTAGTTCAGGTGACATTTAGCATGGGAACTAAGAGTGAACAGAAACAAGTCACACTACCTTCTGTCTCCATCACAGTTGGTTAAAGGCTTCTCTATTATGACTCAGATCATCACAGGTGGCAGGTTATTCCTCCTCTCAGATGACATGCAACCTAAAATTACGATCATATTCTCGAAAAATTAACACTTTTTCCTCATAAAGTTACAAGTTTATTCTCACAATATCATGACTTTCCCTTGTAAAATTATTACTTTATCCTTGCACTGTTACTACCTTATTCTCAAAATCTCAGATTTTTTTTTTCTCCTTAATGTGGTCCTTAATTTCAATCATTAAAACACCCTCGCTCCCCTCCAGGCTGTTTGCAAGAACACTGTCATTATAAAAACTGTGCATAAAAGGTTGCAGAGCTCTGATTTAAATGGTCGCTAGAACACTGCTGTCACTTTGTAACTGAGAAAGAATAAAACATAATTGTGAATAGGATGCTGAATACTCGAGAAGGTTATGTAACACTATAATCTGGTATCAAACAACATGAAAGTGGTTTTAAACCCATTTCACACCACGAGTGTTCCGGTAAATAACCTGATTCTCCTCGACAGGAGTACAACTCTTATGTGTCATTTTGCCTTTTTATGTAACTCTCACATAAAGTTAGTTCAAAACAGAGCAACTGCAAATGTTGCCACAAAAGCACAATTTTAATTGGTCATGTGCAGCAGTGGTGCAGAAAAGGAATGAGAAGGATACTCAACAATCAACAAGATGAGAAGAAACAGAGGACCAACAGTGCATTCATTCCTTACTACTCTACTCCCTTCTTTGGAATAATTTTTTTTCCCGAGGCAAACACAGATAATGCTTTTGGTATGAAAAATGTATTACTATCAATGCTAATAAGCTCCCAAGACAAGCCCTGAGGCCGCTTTATTTAAAATGAATCTAAAAACTGGTGCTATTAGTTCAAGTTTTACAACATGTCTATTACCCCCGAGTGACGGCCAGCCTTCAGTAATATTTTGTGGGTCCGGCTCAGCAACAGAGACAGACTCAAGGAAAGGGCACGAAAGGCAGCGACGGGATCCCTTTTCTTCCTTTGAGGGGAGTGACATTTGGAACAAAGAGGCCAGTTATGTGAGCAGTTCTTTCTGGGACAGGCAGACTGACAGAGGCCAAATACTCCCGGCCCGCCAAATCAACCGCCCACGTAGGGTGGGGTCACTCTGGGATGACTCATTCAGACACACACAGGGAAACAGTAACACACACACACACACACACACACACAAAGTATATACTGTTCATACTCCAAACATTCTTAAAAACATCAGTCCTGTAAGGCGAAGAAGTGCAACTGTGCAAAACGGCAAGGAAATGTTTAATGGAAACGTCAAAGGAAATAAATATCTTGCTCTCACACTCACACATTGCTCCCAACACTCGGATTTGTCTGCAGCACAGGTGAAAGTGTTTCTAGTGGGATTGCCTGTCTGGCTGTCTTTGTCTTGTCACTGATAGTGTGCGCGTAGGCGGCCTTTGTTTTCACTTGCCATTCGGGCAACCTGCCAGTCCAAATAAGATTTTTTTTATAGTTTGTTTCTAGAGCTCTCCTTTGTGAGATAGCACTTTATGTGGCTCCTTGGAAAAGCTTTGTCAATATTTCAGCATCTATTTAGTCACAGTAAATTATATCGGCCAGACAAATAAACACCATTTACTGGAGTTTGTGTGGCTTTGGTATCACTGATGGTGGTCAGCTGAACTACCAGAGGCAGCTTTTGCATCTTTCCCCGGAACATTTGTTTGTGTTTCTCTATGCGTCACTGCGTCTCCGTAAGAGGGACATGATGAGATTTGGCATATACGTTGCTGCTGCTTGCTGAGCTGCTAACGTTAATTTGATAACTTCGATAGAGCCGACTGTTCCCTAGCAACATAATATTTGGCCATAAATAGAAACTAATGGTCAAACATCGCCCAGCTTGGCCATCTTCCAAACACCACCCCTGGTTTCGACGGCCATTTTTATGAATGATTACTCCTGAAACGTTGCAAGTATGAACTTTGTCATAATTGTGTTGTTAACATAAGCCAGAGGAACTCCCTGGAAAGGAAATATTAAACAGTTTGAGGAAAGGAGATGTTTGTTTTCACACCTTAGCTACAAAGTCATCGGTCTTGAGTTATAATTCATCCCTTCAGCCTGTTATTATCAGTAAAATCAAACATTAATGAAAATAAAACATTCAAATTTTAATTAGGATGGCAATTAGGATGGCATCTTTCCGAGTTTCAGTAATTTTTGTTTATTTGTTAATATATTTCTTAACTGTGGTGGTTACTTATTATTTCAATGTGCAAATGTAACCTATCCCAATTCCCTGCAGCATATTAGGAACAATTATCTATGTTGGTATTAGACCTCATCAAACACAGATCAGCAAAATTAACTCTCGCCTGGTGGAGTTACCCACATCATACAACTGGGAGTTGTTAACAGCTGACTATTCAAGGAAAAGTCGGGTGATATTCTATATTTTCCTTATTATTGTCCTATTAGTCAGAGCCTGATATTGTTTATTTCCCTGTTCCATAAATCTCCATTACTATCCAAAAACTCGAACGAAACTCATGTACACTGTAGGTTGAGTTGATTTCACATACACCTTCCCGCTGCTGTAAATCCTCACCATCGTGCCTAAAGTGGATTAATCCACATCTGAAAATAGTTCCCACTATTTACTTGTGTTCTAGCTATGTCTGCTAAAAATCACAGTGCCCAGCTGTTTTATGCCTTTATTTATTCTTTTTTCAAAAATGAAACTATATATTTGTGACTGACTCTACATCTTTAGTAGGAACAAATGGGCTACGCTGCGACAGACAGAGAAGGGAAGTTGAAAAATACTGTCAAACATAATAACGGTCGAAAGTTACAAAAATATATGTTTTTGCTAGTGTTATCCTCTAGAGGAAAACACTACCTTGGCATGGTCCGGTTGAAACACATTAATTCAACCTACCATTTGAGAAAAATTATTGGTCCATGTGAGTTTTGACGACGTTAATCCATAGCTGTGAAACTGACTGAGATCTGAAAAGGCATAACGTGGCACTGACACTGCCAGTAATAGGAGTTTGATTTCCGCCAGGCCCCACTGTGCACTCATGGCATTAGTAAACCCCCTTCAGATGAAAGCTGCCACCAAAGGGTCTTATGTTATGTTATAATAAAGTGAGATCAAATAAGCGGCAGGGGCAGAAGAATTGCTCTGGGATTGCACGTGTTTGGTTAACGCCAAACAGATGTAGGCATACTGTATGATTACTGCATTATAGCATGGATTGTATACCCACTCAGACAGGAAAGAGATGGCAGCTGTTAGCCATCAGCGTGGAGGCGCAGGCAGCCCCAAACTATAGGCCGCAGCCGTGCCTACTCAAACACACATGAATGTATGCACATGTTCACAAATATACACGCCGTGCAGCCGGATGTGCAGACACAGAGGTGCGTATGGAGGCACGAACACACACAAACACACTCACAAACTAATCCTTTTTATCTGGGTAATCTGATGTTTAACGTCAGGGCCCACCGTACGCCTACCGCCATCTTAAAAAGTACAGAGCTTCTGCCAAATAACATAAACATCCTGAAATGACCGCTGCTCTGCGTCATAATTTTCTTTTCATAACAGAGCCTGCTCCCTGGTTATTTCAAGGCTCTGGGTGACCCTGAAACCAGAAGTTTCCTCACTCCACCTCTGTTGTTATTTAAGGAAAACTTCAGTGTTTCCCTTTCTGCCCTCTCTCCGTCTCTGGCTCTCTCTCGCTCTCTCTCTCTCTTTCTCTCTCTCTCTCTCTCTCTCTCTCTCTCTCTCACTGGGTGTGGTTTTCAAGAGGCAAACTTGTGTGAATGATGTGGACTCTCCATAGTCATAGCTTTGACACAGTCCACACCCTTCAGCTAAAAGAGGAGTTTGGAGGAGGTGGAGCAAAGCAACGCTTGGAACACAATTTGAGCTTGGACTTGAGCTCGGAGGCTTTTGCAGGCAACATGTATGAACGCTGTGACCTGTGTTCTCTTTGTGCTGCACTCTGTGACTTTTGGATCTCTTCAGTTTGAGCGTGTAGAGACATCAGGGTTTTTTTTTTTTTTTTTAACTGTCTCCACTCAAAGACTTGTGAGTATGAGAACTATTTCTGCTTCTCTAAAGTTTCCGAGGTGAGTGAAGTGTGCAGGTGGTGGCTGTTGTAAAGGTGAAAATGAAAGAGTTGAGGGAGTTTGGGCATTTATGAAATGTTTTGGGGAGTTGTGACTGTTTGTCTTTAAGTGTAGTTCATGCAGTGGAACAGTTTCAAAAAAATTTGAACAGTGGAATCACAGCAGTGTGAGACTGCCACTTCTGAATTTAAAATGTATGCAATTATAAATGTTTTATCCCTAAATTTCTCAGAATGAATCAATCCAGAGGTGATTTGTTGTTATTTTTAAGCCTTGCAGTCTTCATGTATCTGCATATTTATGGATTTATTTATTTATTTAGTTAGTTTATTGGTTGCAAATTTCATCAGGAAATACACTCGTGTGACATGACATGTGAGGGACTGTGAGACTTGATTTTGCATTATGGAAGTTAAAACATGATCAGGCAAAACAATGTAAAAAGTTTGTATCAAAAGTGATCATAAACATTACTGTGTCTCACACTCCTGAACTTAGTCTGTCATCAGACTGCTTAAATCTGCAGCTTGTGTTGTGAAAAGAAAGCATGTTCGAAGGCCCATTTCGATGATACGACAGTAGATGAGTAAATATTAATCAGATCTTTGGTGTACGTGGCGGGTTTCAGGGTGTTCGACCCTTCGCTTTAATGCTGCTAAACCTCTTTCGGTGAGGTTTCATATGAATAGCTTTTGCATTCAGACTCATAATTTACTTTTACTTTGGGCCCTCTGATTATACCTTTTGAATCCTTTTTTTTTTCTTTTTCCCCCAAAACTCAAAAGGTTTCCATTTTTGGTACTGATGGGAGTATAATTGGCTTCTCCATTCATTGTTTCTTTGGCCTTCCTCAGCTCTCATCGTCAATAAACGAGGCATCTTTTCAAAACTAGGATTCATTTTTTACCAGGATAAGTTGCGTATTCGATGCGACTGGAGGTTGATCAAGCTTAACTGTAACTTAAACTGGAAGGATATGCTCTTTCAGAGGGCATTTGGTTCTTTCAGATGAGCAGAAACCCTGCAAACAGAATATGAAACTTGGACCATGTGGCTTCTGTGGTCTTACTCTTTTTCTCGCTCTGTCTTCCTTCCTCCCTCCATACGTTAAAAGCTGGCACAGATGAAGGAAGTAGCCAGTCCTTTCCACCTGACATCACTTTGCAATTACAGACACATACACACACACACACACTCACACACACACAATAGTCTCCCCCGATTCACTGACTGCCCATTTGGCTTTACAAGTCTATCTGGGTTTCCTCAGCGAGCAATAAAAATCAAAGTGATACTGTCCAGAAAACTGGAGAAAAACACACCAACCTCTGACTGAAAAAACACACCTGCCTCAGCCTATATGTCAGGGGGAGTGTGTGGAGACAGTCCAGAGTTGGTTTGATTTCTCTAACAAACTGAGGCAGTGAACAAAGGACTGGTAGGAGCAGCAGCATGTCACCATGACAAATTACTGCTGACATGAAAATACGTTGTAATATGAAGTCAGTATTCAAAGCATCTACAGCTTTCTTTGATTTGATTTAGCTTTTTTGGCAATGTGTGTCATATTTCATATTTATAGATAAATATATTATGTATTTTACTTATTGATTTTTAAAAGCACAAAATGTCCTTTTTTATATTTTTTTAAGCCAGTGGGGAATTTCTGCATCACAGAAATAAAATAAACTAAAAATAAATAAGTATAATTGAAAAAAATAAATAACAAAAATTTCAAGTTCATCAACTTCACTTCTTTTTGGCTGCTGTAACAACATGAAACATTACATGTATTTTTTGTTTTTAGTTGTATCTCTATCCAGGAGAAATAAGAAAAAAAAAAAAAACATAAAATACTTGGATTTCATGCAGCACACTGTTCTGTAAAACTGTTTTACATCAGCTTTGAATTTAATAAAAGACGACACATCAGTGGAGGTGTACTGAGACGATGTCCAGGCCTTGCTAATTGAATTTTGTTGAGCCTGGTATTTAATGCGCACAGAGGAAACGGGGAAAATGCTCTTGAATCAAATATGTCATGAGGCTGTTTTACAAATTGTATTGTTTATAAACAACAGCTCAAAAAACATGGGGATGGTCAGACTTTCAGACAAAAAGCTATTGTAGATTTTGAGAACTGGAATCCAACAAGGATTCACACAGATAAAAAACAAGCAAGAAATCCAGATTTAGTACTGTTTTATAGCATATCTTAATGTGTCCCATTCTGTTAAGTATAATATTAAAAAGCAGTTCAAATACAGTGAAAAAACGTGCAGTGATAAAATGTAAAAACAAAATCCCGGCTTTAAGAAATTTGGCGTAATTCAAAATTTTGATTACATTAACGTCAGCAAGGTGCTGTGAGGACGGGAGAGGAAGGTAGGGAAAGGAAGAAATGGAGAATGAGGAAGAAGACAGAGCAACACTGACACAGACAGGGAGAGGTGACAGAGAAAGAAAGCTGCGAGTCAGAGATCCAAGGCTGAAAGCAAAGCAAAGTAGAGAAAAAAAATGAGGGAAACAAAGATGAAAGGCTAATTCTAGGCGGCAGTGGAGTGTTGGAAGAGTGTGAGAGGATTTGTTCTCCTCAGTCTTGTTTACAGGAAGTTCTTTTAAAGTTCCACAGATGGCTGCATTCACAGAAAGGCTTTTTATTGCATTTTTCCGAGCCCCCATAAACTCCCTATACCTTCATTTATGTGTGGGAAAGTATGATTGCTGCTGCTGCTTGGCTCAACGTTGGTCTCATCTTGGGCTGCAGGTTGACTTGCCGAGAGTCATCACACTGTGAAGAACTAATTTTGTCTTCAGCAGTGTCTGGATATGTACTGTGTGTGTCGGAGTGTTTATGCAAGGTGTTCATAGACTTTACTCTGTATTTATACGTTTTCTGTCAGTTTTTCTTTTTTTTTTTTTAAGGTCAGTGCTTTCAACAACAAACAAGAAAGGAAAAAAAAACAATTCCTTCATCTGACTGACTCACACACTGCATCACCTATAACAAACACCCAGCCACTGAACGGAGGCGTTTGAGCTCCAGTTCATGTTTTGAACTACAGCTGTATGATCCAATTGTTTATGTATGATAAGTCCAAATGCTATTAAAGTTATAAACAAATTTATTAATGTAAAAATTTTAACTGTAATAATAACATTTTTTCTTATGACTAAGGGGAAAAAATCAACAAGAAACAGTTTTTGCCAAAACTGACAAACTGGAGCATGTCACTTTGTTCGTTTCTAAGTATTATCACTACCACTGAAACAATTAATTGATTGATTGTTAATTGACAGAAAATTAATTTTCAACAATTGTTCTAACCACGCAAGGCATTCATGAGGAAAATCATGTTACACAAGGTTCAATATTTGTGGGCTAAAGCTTCTCGAATTAGAAATTTTGCTGCTTTTCTCTCTTTAATGTCATTATAAGTTGACTATTTTGAGATTGTGGACTGTTGAAAATACTTAATAAAATAATTGGGGAAAAAAACAATATGGGTTGAAAATAGATTAATCAGTGATAAAGCATAATGGTTAGATGTAGCCCAGATTACTGTGTTGTACAAAGTATATATATATATATATATATAGTACGAAACCAGCCCTGTTCAGAATATCTCCTTCTGCTGATGTATAGGGCTTCATACTTAAAAGGTCTGTTTCCAACCACCCAAAGCATTAATTTGGTCTTCCAGTCTAGGCATGAGCCAAGACTCTGAGTCCACAGAGGGCCCTTTAAAATTCAGCAAAGGCATATGTTACTCCGGTACCATGTTGAGAGGTAAATAAAGTTAAGGAGTCCTTAAGGGCTGTTTTGCTTCCAGATTCACTGGGACTGTCGGTCTGCAAGAGATTTAATGTACAAGGAGTTTCTACAGAAGTGAGTTGGCTGCACTGGCCAAACCTCAACCAAATTATTTTTGTTGATTTATTTCACAGGCAAATGTAAACCATCCTATGGATTGTAATTAGGCTTATTTTTTAGGATTTTTTTCATTTAGTTTTACACATATGTTGACAATTGAGGCTTTATCTGGAAAAAGATATATGTTCCAGGTTATGTTTGGACGTTTGGAGGCTGAAAACCTTCAAAGGATTGCCAGCAGAGCTGTTAAACGTGTATCTAATTATGAAATCATTATGTTCCATTTGGAGAATAAACATCATGAAACACTATTCTGTCAACTTTTGATTCAAATAACTAATAATAAGCACGGGGAAGAAAAAAACACTTCTTCCTACAAAAGATCAAAAAATATTTTTGAGTAGTTTATTCTACTGAAAAATTGATCACCATAGTTACTGTTTTGTCAGTTTGTCAAATGGGTATAAAAGTACTACTGTGAAAAGGCAAAGAAAACCTACATTGTATGATTAATGAAACAGGACATATTAATCATGAATTTCCAACTATGGGCGTACGGGGAAAGATTGTTGAACAATTGAATGAGCTGAGACAATTGAGCGCCACATGCTGCAACTGTGTGAAAACTAGTAAAAATAGTGAACAAATGGTTAAAACACAGCTAAAAGTAGCTGATAAGCCGTGGTTAGTTAGAAGTGAATGGATTTGTAATTAGTTTGCTCAAAGTAATGGATTGAGGGTTAACCCAGACAGGTAAAAGTAGATACATTTTTAAAATAAGTAGCTAAAAAATAATGGATAAATGGTTGAACAAACTCTCAAAGCAAACTTTTCTCCTTGGTTCAGTTCTGCAGCGACGCCGTCAGGAGACACCATGAACTCCTTTTCACTTGGCATGAACTTATTTCCTCAGTGGCAGCAAAACACGTTACACGAGCCTTCAACTGCTGCAAGTTAAACTGGACTAACAAAGCAGTTTTAGGGCTGACTAACTCTGAGAGACTCACTATAAACAGCCTTAAAAACACCCAGTAACACTAAGGCTCCCAACAACCCATAATTCAACATTTTCAGAAAAGTACAACTTCTCAGTCCATTAGTTAGCTGCAAGTGATTGATAAACAGTTAAAACAGCGAAACATAATTGTTAAACAGTTGAAACTGCTAAGAGTAATTGATAAATGGCTGAAAATGCTAAAAGTAATGGTGTTGATGAAGAGGTTGATGAAGAGGCCACAAACTATTCTAATGATTGTGTTTGCTTCATTTCACTAAAAAGTCCTGGCCTGTCCTTTTACACACTGCATGCTGATTTTTCACAGGTCCTTAAAATTTGGTCGTGGAAAATTAGCTGCAGGCAATCTGAAGTTAAATCTTTCCATCTCTAAAGCTCTTCTGTTTAGTCCTGTTAAAGTTCTCACTCTCGGTCATACGTCATGTTTTCTTGGTCTGACTTCACTCTGTTCCCTCTTCCCGTGTCTGCCTCTCTTTCTCCTGTGCCCTCTTCCCGCCTCAGGCACAAAGCCAACTGTAACAGCAGCTCAGGAAACCCTCCTATAGGTTCACGATAATGCAGTACCTCCTTTGTCCGCACTGACATGGACACAGTGGCGCCACCACTTGAGGCTCTGGATTGATGCCACCTTAAGATGTTGACAAGAGATCGACTTACAGAGTCCTGATCCAAACCTTTGAACATTATGAGCAAAGGGGCAAAACTGATCCTAGCATCAAGTAGCTGCAGTTTTTTTTTTTTTTTTTCTTTTTTAGTGCAGGTGACTGAACGCTGCAGGTCAAATTAGGACAAACCAACCATGTGCAAGACCCAGACAGACCCCGGCCAATCATGTGTGCCCTTGGCCTGGTCTCAAAAAAAGTGTCTAGCCAAAATACAGCACAGCTGAGGCTGTTAAAATCACGGGGTAATCACAAGAGAAGAGCCTGGGCTGGTAGCTCTTTGGAGATTGAAAAGGTAAGCTGAGGAGGAGCAGAGATTGTTTGGTAGTCTGTGAGGGCTCCCATACATGAGGCCAACCTACGTGTTGAGTGTCAGGTTAATGCATTCCCAGACTGAGGTGGCAGCTGCTGATGTTTGGAATGGATGCGCTTTAAGGCCAGTCATCGAGGCTCTCTGCCTCCAACGTACCTTTCTATCTGATAGAAAGGCGGCAAGAGAAAGCATTTCTCCGGAAATTTTATAAGTGTCATTCTAAAGAACATGCCAGCACTTGTGGATATAGGGATTCAGTTATTATTTTCTACTGAGATAGTACAGCAGACGAGCTTCAGGTGCTGTCAAAACGCCATGTTTTAAAGGCACTTAGGGCAGTGAAGAACGTGCTATGGATTTTCTTTTCTCCATATAGCTTGTCTTAGAAAAATGTGTGTAATTGACATGAGAGGCGTCCCTTCAAGCTCTCAAGGCTGACGGGTGATTCATTATCCGAGTACTTTTCTCTCTTGATTAAACAAAAGCCAGGAGCACTCATTACAGGTTGTCATAAGGTAAAGGTTAAACATAAGTAAGAGCCAGTTTAGGCTCATTTGTGTATTTCTATGTCTTTTATATCTTTCATTAAAAAACACAGTCATGCGTTGCGATGAGCAGCATTCATTCCGTCAGGCTTAGTTGTCGTACAAAGAATGAAGGACGGAAAATGAGAGAGAACAGAAAGAAGCAAACTGTGTGGAAGGCATTAGTCATGTATGTACTTCCTGCTGTTATTGAGTAGCTCAGGCGGTCTGGAGCTTGGCCAGACCAATTGTTGCTCATTTAGCTGTCAAACAGCCATAACTGAGAGTCAGCCACGAGGCGAGGAGTGAACAAGTTTTAAACTGGTTGAAATGTAAGACTTTATTTTAATGTTGTCATGTGAGTGTGTTTTTTTTTTTTTTTTTTTTTTTTTTTTGGGAGACGTGATCAGCCCTTTGAGGTTAAAATCAGGGGTAATTTGGATTTTTTTTTCTCCCCAGCTTCAAATTGCTGTGTGTCATTTTAGGTGTGTCCAAAAAATCCTGCAGATGGAAGTACCGGCTCAACAGTCCCTATGTGCAGGTTCGTCACTCATGCCAGCATTAATGCAGCGCAGTGGTACTGCATTAGCGCACATCACTATCCAAAAATACCACTCTAGGTTGGCGGTTAACAGATGGAGAGAGTGTGAGGGAGATGGAAACATAGATGGAGACAGGCAGACAGCACAGAGCTATTGAGTTACCGTGACTGACTGTCAAAGCCAAACCCAGAAACAGACTAGCTCGGGGTTGTTATTGTCTGCCAGCTGTGAAAGTTTGAGATTGACTAGAGAACTACTGCTCCACTGAAACTAAAAAGTCAGACATCAATAACATTCGTAATAGTGGTTATTACTAATGTAAAGCAGTTAAATCCGCATGAAGAGAGGAGTTTTTTTGGCCACTTGGGGGCAGTGGAAACAAGCTGTAAACATAACACTGGCACATTATCACCTTTAACAGTGCAATATCAAAACTTGTTCGCAAACAAGCTTTGTAAACAGCTGCTTTTTTTTACACATCAACCAGACCCAGAACGGCATTATCTATGAGTCATGTTTCTGGCCACCTGATAAATCTAGTCCAATATTTGCTCTCCTTACAGTTCTGGTTTGCAGGAAATATCTGGCTCTTTAGCAGCTAAATGCGCCACCATGTTAGCGAGTCTTTGTGTGTCTACTGTTGAAGAGCACAGTAGGTCTTTAGAGCCTTTTCACTGAAAACAGCTGCCTGCTGCATTTAGAAGCTATTCTAATGAGACTGGTGAGACTGAACCAAAACAGTAAAGTTGCACGCAGCAAAACCAAAACAATGTGCTGAAAGATGAAAAAATGCCAAGAGGAGCTGCAGAGTCTGGCGATAAATATTTGTGGGTTTGTCACTATGAACGACCTCTTTCACATATATTATCATGTGATCCACTGTTAATATAGAAACATTTGACAAGAGCAGCTTAAAGGCTTGATCGTTGTTCTTTGCTTTCTGTATTATTACATGTTTTTTTTGTGCTGAAGTGTGGTGTAATTTTCAGTTTGAATGCAGGTTTGAAATGAACAAAACAGAGTCAGGAATAGGCTAAAGGTACTATTATTCTTTTTATTGGCCTTTCCCTCTTTTTTTAATGTGCGAAGAGAAAGCCAAAAGAGGGGGATGACAAGAAGTTAAGTTTCCCAGCTGGATCAAAGCAGGAGTGTAGTTGATTCATTGCACATAAACAATGATAACTTGGAGCTTTTCAGAGTATCAGCTGTCCAAGACACATTGGAATAATAATAATATAATAAAGTGTATATTATTATTTATAGGGGTGTTGGACAACCTGATTGCCATTATTTGCCAATTTACCAAGGCTAGAAAATAGTTTTTATGTGATGTACTGGTTGTAAACGTGATGATTAGCGTGTGTGTGTGTGTGTGTGCATGTTTGTGTTTGTGTCAGTATGTGAGCTAAGCCTTCAGAGTCAAATAGATCACTTCCCACCACCTACCTCGCTCTCCTCATAGATTAAAGCAAACTCTCTCCATTTGAATGAATCTGCATTAGCAATTCCAAAAGTTCTGGCCAGCAACAGCAGCAGAAACATTTAACCAAGAATATCAGTGTCGGGGTGAAAGGAAGCCTGATGTTTACTCTGGACTGGTCACTGATATTTCCTGTTCTATCAAACACTGTGTTGAGATAAATATTTCCAAAGAACAGCCATGTGCACCCCTTTACTCCTGTGTCTGTGCTCGTCATCCTACTCAAAATCAAGTTCAATTAAGCACGCTTAAGTGTGCCTAATAATTTGAGTGTCATGCTGAAAAATGGAGGTCTTTTTGCTTAATTGACGTTGATGCTGAACTGCATGAGCTCTTCTAAGGTACTTCTCCCTTTTTCTTTTTTCCTCATTTCTTTACCCGCTCATTCATGTGCTTCGTGACAGGAGGTTTGTGGTGACAAATGCAGGAACAACATGTAGCTTTATTTCGCACAGTATTTAAAAAATAGGGAAATCCACACTTTCAAATGTAGCTACAGGCTGCCAATAGTTACTGAGTACTATATTATGACATGTGATATGGGAGATTGATTTGATGTAGTTAGATGAAAAAAAAAGTTACAGAATTGCCTGAATATCATTTATCACTAGGTTATATAGTAATCCTCACGCACATAAAACTCCTCACTCAATAAAAAATATTGTGAGACTATACTACAGACAAACTGCTGAACACCTAATACATCACTGGTTGCAAACCTGTGGCTCTCAAGGCACACCTGAGAGTTGTTAGATGATTAACAGGATAGGACCGCTGACAAGGCTCGTTTCTGCTACAACTACACCTTGTGAATTACCAGATTATTTTACTTGTAAAAGTCAGTTTGTTTGTTGAACACATCTCAACCGGTAAACAAATACAACCTGTGACCAGACACTGCTTCATTTTAAAGGGGCCATGAGCCATAAACACTGTGGACAACTAAAATAGGACATCATAAAGAGAAGTTGGAAATGGTGAGGTTAAGCTTCAAAACAAGAAAAAAATAAAATACTGTAAGCTTAACACGTTATGGGTAAACCACTTCCTCTTATGTGGCGTATGCTTAACAGTAAAGAATGATGGAAATGACAAATAATCGTGGAAAATCTTTTTCAACAACAGAGGAGTAATTACTCATTCAGGTTCATTCAGATTCCTACAAAACAGAGAATTTCAGATTCCATTACCATTTGATAAAAATATGTAAAACTATGTTACATGCACATTATGCGAAAAGAATACTGCAGCCAATTTGCTGATTCTGACTAAAATATAAATTTGCATGGTTGTTGTGTGTGAGACTATAGATCTGATGCTTGCCTCCCTGAAACCAAATCAACACAGTCCTTGACTGCTTCAGAACATTTGTATGCTTGAACTTGATCACACACACACATCGACACACCTGCTTTCGTGCCGACAATCAGTGAGAGCCTATAGATTTAAAACACAACTCTGTTTGTCCAGGTGCATCGGTGAAAGAAAGCTCATGCGTGGTGTGTGCATGTGTTAGCATTTAAAAGTGTAAGAGTGTGTGTGCTTCCCATAATTACATAGTGATGAGGGAGTAAATGTGCTCTGCCACGCTGATGTGTGCTCAGATAAACACCTGCAGTCTGCGCTCTTTCTCTGTCCTCATCTGCAACCTTGGCTCACCACAACATGCATCTTTTTTCTAGTCATGTTCTGTATTTGTACTTGCTGTTCTATCGCTGCCCTCCCTCTTCTCCTCCTCCTCCTTTGTGTCTCTATCTTCCCAAACAGGATACTGAATGGTTGGTTTAGCTGGAGGGATTCCTGGCAGAGTGATTTGGTTGTGATGTAATGTAAATCACATTGCCAGGGATTTCCAACCAGCTACAACTGAAACCCACGCTAGTCTTCTACACCTGACGGCTGCTCCAGCAAACGCCCACGTTAGCAGAAGCCACTGCCCTAAATGCTTTTGTAAATGTTTAATGAAAAATCCCTTGCAAAATTAATTCAGCCTTCTGATCTCCTTAAAGCAATTGTTAAACATTCTGGGAAATACTCAAATTTGCTTTCTTGCTGCATGGTAAATATTAAGCAACCACCAGCATCTATGTAGCTTAGCTTAGCATGAAGACTTGAAACAGGGGGTAACAGCTTGCTGGATATCTCTAGCTGGATATCTCTCAACAAAATCTGCCTACCAGGGCCACCAAAGCTCACATTATATCTCTTTCGTCTAATCTATACAAAAAAACAACATGCAAAAACAACATGTTGGCATTTTACAGGGGTCATGTGTTGGACTGTTTCTTGGCCAGGTGCAGTAGCTTATTGATGTCTTCGCTGGCTTCCTAGCTTCACAGTGATGGCAAGACTCCAGGCTTTTACACTTCACTTTTTGTGTGTATTAATCACATGTGAATTTGTGAGCTTTAGAGGTGCTGGTAGGCGGATTTTGTTGCCTTTGGATAGAGCCCAGCTAGCTGTTTCCTCCTGTTTCCACTCTAATCTAAGCGAGCTGGCTTCTGACAGTAGCTTCATATTTACTCATCTAAATCTTGGCAAGAAGGCGAATAAGCATATTTATCAAAATGTTGAATTACTGTGCTTGTTATATAGTATTTATGTCTATTCCTGCTGGGCTTCTACATTAGAAAACGTACAGACGGAGAGGGATAACCAGTGCCGTCCAGATGCCTTCAGTATGTGTTTGTGCAGAGTTTTGTGGAGGTGCAGGACTTAGCTCGCTCCGTGAACAGTTCAGTGAAAGCCTGTGTTCACAGTGGCTAAGTTCCGCTCCTCACAAGCCTTTACAGCCTTTACGTGCCACTGTTCTAACAGCTGTAAGAAGTCAACACGGAATCTGAGGTCTTCATGAAATTATGTGCCACTACAACCAACTATACAGCATTGGAAGTGGCTTAATTTCAAGAAGATGAACATAGTAAATATGGCTGGGTTTTGTGGTTCGTCTTTTCACTTCCTATTCTCATAGTGGTTGTATAATAGAAGACACAATGTTTCCTAGCAAACCATTCATGCCATAGTAACAAGCTTCATACATCTCTGTTATGTTGGACAGCACAATAGGTTCAAAGACACTCAGTAATGCACTCGCTTTCTTCTCTGACCATCCCTTTTATCTTTTCTTGACAGCAGATGGAGGAGAAATAACATTATGTGGTGCATTTTCTGAGAAGATGAGGATGAGGATCCTGAAAAAAAAAAAGAAACAGAAAGATGGGTAAGGGAAGAGGGTGGGAGGGAGGAGGCATGGAGGGCTTACTCATACAGGAAGGAAGTAGAGGAAATGTCCCATCGGGAAAACAAGTAGCAATGTAATTGTGAACCCTGAGCTCATTTACTGTCTGGGTGGTCATGAAGGGAAACCACTGATTGTGTGGGTATTTGTCTGTGTGTGCAACAAGTAAACATGCAGCAACTCATGTATGTAGGGGAAAAAGGCTTTTGTAAATGGTGCATGACCACACAGAGCTGCTAACATTGTTTTTAAAGACTATTCTGTTTTATTCGGGGTTATTCTGCCTTTTCCAGCTATATTTAAGATGCACACAGACAACAACTTTTTTTCTATCAATAGCCAAGTAAAGCATACTGTAAAGCCCAGTCTAAGCATGTCCTCAGTACAAAGCTAAAAGAGCAGCTACTGCACATTGAAAAAGATCATTTAGGCACAGTATTAGGGACAGTTTATACTGAGATTCTGCTTTTAGTCTTTAATGTCACCGACTCCGTTTACTGGAGCAATGTGATCGGAATTATGCTCCAAACTATTAAATCCTCTTCCTGACAATCTCAGTTAGTTGTGGAAATGTCTTTTTTGGATTTTAGCATTACTTGTAGCAGTATGGCACAGATCAGCATTATCTGTCTGATTTAATGTCCAAACTTCCTGTGGCAGTGTAACTATTATTTGCTTCCCCTTGTGGTGATAACAGGGTGGTGCAGGTGCCTGGGCTCAACCTCCTGTGCCTACTGAGCTGATTACAGTTAGATGTTAAACAAGTACTGGCTCAGTTCAGCAGGAACCGGAGTTAGGCCCTTTAGAAACAGCGGCCGATCGACATTCAGCTGAAATGGATCTTCTGTACTGCATGTGTAGCAATATAGCTGGTATTGCATCAGTGTTTTCTCATTTCTTTACTGCTCTAAGAGGTCATTAGATTTTTTTCCCCCACAAAGGCTCTTCAAGGCTATTCTCCAAGTAATAGCCAGAGTGTAATCATCCTTAATCAGAGCTGAGGAAGCACAGAACTCACATAAATGCACCCACACATCCTCTCCGAATTTAAAACTCTCACTGTAAAGCCTCATGATGGAGGAAATCTGCTTCTGATGGTTTGGTATTACTAAAAGATCACAGGAGCAGAGTTTTTCCAGTTGTATTCTCCACATCATATCACACAATGGTTCCAGGAGAACTCCTCTGGGTGTCATTTGAACAGTGCAGTGCATTTTAATAACTGTTTACTGACAAGCCTTCATTCAGTTTCTAGGAACATACGCCACACTTGCCCCTGAACACACCCTAATAATTGAGAATATTAACTGAAGGTTAGAAATCCTCAGAAAACTGAGAATTAGGTTGTTGCAGATTTTTTCATGAGCAAGTCCTAAAAGGTTACCACCGTTTGTTTACCAGTGGTGGAATTTAAGAAATAAACCTCTCCCACCACTACCCATAAATCACTTAAATGAATTTCAAATTGCACAGAGATACAATCATAGCTCAGAGTGCACCCTGGGTAAGATTTGCCACTGTGTACATCATTGCTCATCCACTCCCTCAGCCCTTCAAGGGTTAACCTAACTGAAATCCACTTGGGCTGTTAGAGTATTTGAACACCACTTAAGATGGTGACGGGGATTCCTTCAAGGGGAAGTGCTGAGAGGAAGTCAGTGTGGGCTTGTACTGGAACACTCAGATGCACTGGGTTATTTGAGGACAACCAAACGTAGAAAACACTGAGTCACTGAGACATTTTTTCAGCACTTCTTTCAGTTTTACATGCAAGCTGTAGTCAAAGAGAACAAAGGCTCAAAGTGACAAGACAGATCTTTTTTTTTTTTTTTTTTGTCACTCTCACATCACCTGGGGACTTCTAGTAATTTATACAATTACAGGATAACATGTTTGTGAGATGTTTTAAACAACCCACGATGTGTTTCTGAAATTGAAAATCTCCCACAGAGTGGCAAGTGTACACTTGGTGGTTTTCAATTGATTTTTCAATTTCTATCACATGTTGAGTTTGCCTCCTGTATGCTGTCTAGTCTGTCCTCTTTGCAGGTCTTCATAGTGGAAAGGAGGTCACGTGGCTCAGGTCCTGTCTATTGATGGAACCTGGAAGTTGACGTTCTCCTGGATCTTTTACTTTATATATGTTTACAGTCTATAATTTTCTCATCCTGATTGTCCATACTGTAAAGCTACTATGCGGGCTACTCTGTACACAGTAGAACTATTGCATGTCCTTCCTTGAAGAGCATGTGGGAGGAGGGAGGAGGGATGACTCCTCTATTACTCTTCTCTGTTTAAGGGTTTTTTGGGGGAGTTTATTCTTATCTGATTCAAGGTCCAAGGAAAGAGGATGTCGTATACTGTACTGATTGCAAAGGCCCTTTAGGGAGTTTGTGATTAGTGATATTAAGCTCTATAGATAAAAATCTGACTTGACATTTTATAGACCAAACACTTAATCTAGAATTGATACATAAAGTAATTGTTGGTTGTGGAAGGAAATTATTTACATCTAGCAGAAGTTTGGCTATTTGCATTATGACTACTACTGCTGCTGCTGCTGCTGCTGCTTATTGAGAAAAGTGTGGAAAATCCAACAAGTCCTCTGCATTGCTGATTAGTAAAACAGTAAGAGTGAGAGTAAAAGAACACATACACTGTCGTACTCTATCACTGTCAGACTGCGTTTTTGAAAGCATACTTTAGCTTCCTATCACTTTTTTATTTTATAACTCTGTGCCTCTGAACATGTAAAAAGGCATCTGGGCAAATCTGGAAGATTAAGTTCACTCTTGACCTGCCCAAAAAAATATGTATGAATATTTAGCGATTGGTGGAACATTTTGTTTCAATTAAAACCACATCTAATATACTTCAGAAAGTGCTTCAGTCTTATAGGAGGATATTTTTGGTCAGATTTGTGGCTGCCATCTTCACACCTTCATTGTCTGCCGCAAGAATACAATAATAATAATTTCCTTCTCTAATCAAAAAATTAAGCACTGCGTTAAGGTTGCTTTAAAAACCGCCCAAAGCATTGTTCCAGCCTGAATACTGAGCTCTGTTTATTATTTATAAAAATGAATCATTATGTAACAGCTTCTTTGGACAACACAGCACCTAGTGCTGGAGACTACCTCCTTGAATAAATCCTGTACTGCAGCTTATTGCTCAGACAAAGATTTCATTCAACAATGTGTCGTATTCTGTAGCAGAAAAAATAAATATGCGCATGAAATAGTAACTAAGAGTTTTGTGTTTCTGTGGAAAAAAAAAATAATTTTAGGGATAGATACATGATTAAAGTGATATAAATGTGATGTTTGACAGCTGTGATTAGGTTCCTGATGTTACATCTTAGCTACAAAAGATAAGGATATGAGAGATTTATTTGTCATCTGACCTCTTGTATCAGCACACAATAGCTTCACGTTAACGTGCACACAAACACATTTATAAACACACCTGCATGCACACAAACTGCACTCATATATTTTATCCCTCGGTTTTTCACAAGCAGCCTATATCCACTCCCACTGAATCGGTACTGCACCAAGATGATTCATGCCAGATATATTATTTTTATATATATATATGTGTGTGTGTGTGTCACACTAACCATTTAAAGTTAGACTGTAAAAATACTGCTATGATGTTGCACTGAAGGAGAAGCTAGTTTGCGTGACAACAAATCGTCTTCCCTATCCGAAAGAAACCACCAAGAAACAGCTGTGTGCGTGTGCGTGCGTGTGTGTGTGCGTGTGTGTGTGTGTGTGCATATGTTGATCGCAATTTCGTTCGATATGAAAATAAATCATTTAAAAGTTTGCGTCAGGCTTGTTTGTGACAGCCTCAAACCCAAACCATGCATGAGGGCTCAAATTTTGACAATTAGAGTAGACTCACACACAAATCCACAAATGACGCTTTACTGGTGCATTTCAGCAACCAAATGTGATTAAAGTGGCCAAAAACAGTCAAATATAAAACATGCTATCCCTGTTTCCTATATTTAACAAATAGATGAGGACAAACCTGATAAGACCAAGGTCATTCTGTAACAGTCTTCGGGTTTAGATTGAAATCCTTAGATATACAATCTGTCACATATGACATACTCATACTCAGAGACAGATTATAGCTTGGCTCTCTGACCTGAGTGGTTCTGTTTATGTGAAGTTTCGTCTTCTTAGCTCTGATAGCTGGGTGCAATGGCTTTGACCTTTGCAAGTTTTACTTGGTTGGTTGAAATGCTGACAGTTTAGAATTAAATGAGATTTTTCTGGTAGCTGCGGCTCTGTCCTGCAAACAGAAGGTCAGTGGTTTGATCCCTGGCTGCTGCAGTCTGCATGTCAAAGTGTCCTTGGGCAAGATGCTGAACCCAAAATTACTCCTGATGGTTGTACTATCAGTGTTTGAGTGTGTGTATGAATGTGTGTGTGTGTGTGAATGGGTGATTGGCATATAGTGTAAAGCGCTTTGAGTGGTCGATTAGACTAGAAAAGCACTATATAATTTTCTAGTCGATTAGACAAGACAAGCGATATACAAGTGCAGTCCATTTTCCATTTACCATTTATGGTCACAAGCTCGTGGTTCTTTCTGAAATGGGAAAGAATTATGAGAAAACAGTGTGCACATAATTCCTTTGGCCTTTGACTTCTTCATTCCCTACAAGCAAACACCAAGTTCAGCACAGAAAATGTAGGAGGAGGAGGGATGATTAAAAAAAATAAATAAATAAATAAAAATAAAAATAAAAATAAAAAACTCGCCTCAGGGAAACTTAAACTCAGTCCACAGGTGGATGCTGGGGTAAAGGTGGTGAATATGAAATTCAGAGTTTTTGAAATATTATATAAATAGCAGCAGCACTGGTAGCAGCAAGTAATTGCAAAAGCCATGACAAAAGCCATCGCATCCAGTGTTACAGTGATTTAAGTATATGAATAGCTTGTGTACAAGACAGCAGTTAGGTTTACATTCCTAAAAAGAATATATACCACTATTCTCAACAAAAAAAAAACTGTTTATAGCGAGTCCATAGGACCCTCTTCTCAAAACAATTCCAACGACCGAGGGGGAAATGCTCTGCAAAACCATTACAGGCACAGTATTTTACGTGAGAGGTCATATTTTACCAGTATCAACAATGTGAAAACATCACAGCTCGTGTGCCATAAGGAAAATGAGCTCAGTCACTACAAGTGAGTAATTCACAATAAATACCAATGCGCACTGCGAAGAGGTTGCTGATAGTGGCGTAAGAGCATAAATTAGAAGGCAGACAGACACCATGACATCACCCATATAGAGATCAACAGTAGAGCCAAAAAAAGGATGCAGAAATAGACGGCAGGATCAGCAACCTCATAACTGGTATTACCAAGCGCACAGACACTAGCATAGTGCATGATAAAACAAACAGGATACACCATAATGATGAGCAGTGTTCATCAGAGAGTCTAAAGTCCTTTAGAAAGAGGCACCATCATTCCAAATGTTCATCCAACGACAGGACAGGGAAACTCTGCCTTGCACAAACATGCATCGGAAGCTTCAAGTGCATGTTTCAGGCTTCAAATGAGTGTTTGTGGCCGGCAGTTCTTATGACCCATGGCCAGTAGGAGGGAGCGTACCACAAACACAATTATTTCTCTACAAAGTCATTCTAAAGCCACATCACTGGACTATTGGCAAAGAGAGCTAGCATATAAAATGCTAAACAATGACATTGGTTGGAGCAAGTGACTGAAGCAGTTACAGCAGAATTTTGAAGTTGCCAGTGCAACAGAAGGAAAGCAGAGAAAGAGAGTTGGTGAAGCAGATTTTAAAATAGAAGACTTTATTGCAAAGGGTGTGTTTGACGTACTGTCTGAATATAAGACAGTATGTTTTTCTGGGGGTTCTGTTTGTAAATCTAGGGGGAAAATGTTAAGCTAGTATTTATTCAACTCCTTTTATAGTGTGACTTTTTGACTTTGTCAGCCCTGAAAGTGTGCACAGCTGACTCAGACGTGTATAATGACAGGTCATGTAACGTGTTACATGGAGGAAATAAATTCCCACAAGTCTCCTGCAGTCTTTGCCAGCCAGAATGAATCACCTGTCAAGCAGCCAAAACATACCAGTGTCACAGAGTGTCAAGATGAGGAGCTCAAAAAGGCAGTCTGAAAAAATGTAACTGCCTGAGAAAATATCTCCAACCACTTCCAAGAATGTGGAGAGTGTTTATGTACATGACTAATAAACGGAAGGAATTAGCTGAAAAACACAAGCTACAAAGGTGTGTAGTCTAAAATGGAAGTTGTTTCATTTTCATAAGTGAAATTATTTTTCAAAGATGTAGTATCTCAGGGAAACTGTCTCAGCAAATAGTTTCTTATCTTCAAAAAGTGTTTTTCCAAAAACAGGTGTTTGAAGAGGGAGTTTACTGGTCTGTCATGTTTGTGTAACAGTGAGTTGTTTGCAGCTTGCACACTTCATTTAACTGTAATAGGACCACACAATACATTCTACATTATTAAGGTAGCAGCCATTCACCTCAGCCCACTGCAGTTCTGCAACATGTAGAGCCCATTTATACATGCATTTAAAATGGCAAAAATTAAGTCAGAAAATGCAGATCTGGAATATTTGCTGTTTGTGGTCTGTGTCCCGTTTCTAGCATCATCACACAGTATCACCAGTGTGTGCTGAAACAGTTTTCAGCTCAGTGTGAACCTCAAGTCTGAATGCATCTCTCCCACAGCAGGTGGCTCTTTCAGGCGAAAAGCACAGTGGCTGCTTTAAGTGGAAGAGTTCAGGTGCAATATCTTAGATAAGCTTTTGAGTTACACTTAGAAGGACGTATAGGACACTATTTCAAACAGAAGTACATAACTAAAGAAATCAAGAGCACAAAAATGCTCTTGAAAAGATAAAGAACAAATAGTAGTTTTGTGTATAGACGTCAAGTGATAATCAGACGCACATCGACATTTTGTTTAACAAAAAAAAAAAGAGTTAAATGCTAAATTTTTATTTTACTGTCATCTGTATTGGAACCACTAGAAATCTGTTTTTGTACCGAGACAAGCTCAATTTAAACTGACAGTAGACAGTATATGAATTATGTTGCTGACATATGATATAAAACATCAATTTAAAATGCAAAATTTGAAACACATCATACAAAAATATACTACGGTGACAACTGAGAAATGTCATCCACTGAGCAAAGCCACTACATGTCACTGAAGGAACAACTAATTGATTTGGACAGACCCTGTGTTTTTTTGTCCAGAATCTGTACAATATCTTGGATATAAAAACATGTAACTGAGGTGGCACTGTATTGTGACTACAGTTTAAAAAGTAAAAGTATGTACAGTGTACTACAGTAGAGCATCTGAAACTTGCCATAACAAATTTTTGGATGACTTGGGGGCAAGAAAATGGTATCAAAGGACGTAGAGATCTAGACGCATTCAATCTCGTTTCTAATGCATGTTTCTAGCAATTTTGTGACACGCGTGTGCCAAACACAGCTTACCTGACCGAGGTACTGTGTCATCCACTGTCTCTTTCTGACTCATCTAACTTTTCCTCATTTGAGTTTTATAGCTTTATGCCATTTGCAAATACACACAATAATCCTCATCTAAAGCTGCACAAGCAAAGATACCCACAGAGAAAATCTGCAAAGAAGATAAGCAAAATCTAACAGAGCGTATTTGAGACTGATTTTTATACAAGTTGGGAACTGCAGTTTTGTTTTGTTCTTATAAATTATCTACATGCAGTCTGGATATGTGGATGCACATACTGAACAGGGTCAGAAAGAGAATGAAAACAGCCAGCGAGAGAAAAAAAGATTAGAATAAAGATGATCATTTGAGAGAAGAGTCATGCAATCTGTTGTCCAAATTCTGAAAAAGCTACAAGTGAGATTAAAACAAATGACTTCATCACCTCAGTCTTGGCAATCAAGTTGACACTTCCCCACAGATCAGCACAGAGGACTGGATGATGTCCTTATTTGTCTCCATACCCCAGAGGGAGAAGACTGATTACTGGCCTGTACGATTGCTCTATCACCAAAAGTGTGTGTCTGTGTTGATTGCAGAGGCTGAGGTAGTGATGCCATTTGTTTTAATCTCATCTGCATTTACAAGCCGCTTTAGACCATGAAAGGCAAGATTTACTCAGTCACTGCAGCCTCCTTTCCTGTCTGTTTTTGTCTCCCTCTCTATGTATATTCATGTCTATTTCAGTTTGTTTCTATGACTCACTGTGTGAAACTAACATAAATCCTGAATGAGCATTATGCTGTCTGGTCACAGTGACACATTTTACCCCTTAAAACTGATTAAAAGAAAGTGTCAGCTAAAGGCCAGCAACTAGAAATTAACCGCTATTGTCTATTTTAATTTCTCGTGTATCCTACTGTTACCTTAAAGAAACAGGTTGACATTTAAAAATTTGCTTACAAGCATTAACTATAGAGCAGGACCTACTAGCTTAGCTTAGTATAAAGACTGGCTGTGGGAAACAGCTAGCTTGATGTTGTAATTTGTGCTCTGCATTACAGTAAATCAGTGACATTGTTTCACTGTTTAACCTTAATATTCCACCAAAAGTGACTCAGATATCCTCAAAGTTAGCTAAACATCCTCCCACACCATCTGACAAGATAACAAACCTGTAAATGTATTTTGCTTCTGCCTGTAAACAAGATTCTTTGAACAGCTATCACACTTACTCTGAATGAAATCTGAGATGACACTGAAATGGAAAATTGTTGATGCCTTTTGATGCCTTTTTTCCACTAAAAACATTTCCTCGTAATTCAGGCTGACACATTTGTTATTTTTGGAAACCGCGGCAATTTGAGCAGAGTTCAAAATAAAGTTCTGTGGGTTCCTGCACTGTTTGAATGTGCAAAATGAGTTCATAATGATGAAATCATCAAAGGCTCTGTGGGCCACAGGAGTTAAGAACTCCCCCATGGGGCAAGGCAAGGCAAATTTATCTATGTAGCAAATTCCATTACAGGTAAACTTGATGTGTTTTATATGAAGGTTAATACAACAACAAGTGACATGAGAATATAACAAAAAGTCCCAAAACATACAAAACTGACAACCATCAGCCCTCAAAAAGACATTTACAAGCCACACAATAATCCCAAAGGAAGGAGGGAATACAAAAAGAAAGACCTGTGCAACTTAAATACAACTACTGTTCAACCACAAAACTCAAAGGCAGCTCAGTGCACTCTTTTTTCAGCAAAGACAGTTTCCTGCTCTGTATCTCCCTGATTTGGTATTGCAAACTATTAGAGAGCACCCTCTAGTGATTTATTCCTTGGAAATCTAATTACACCACATGTCCACCACAGCAGGTGGTGCTTCTGCCTTGCATTCTGCATGAATTTGAAAAATAATGAGTACATCTTAGGAAGTTATTGTAGAACTTCTTCTAGAACTACTACTGAAAAACTCACAGCCATATGCAAACTATTTACATCCAATTTTCCTATATTGCTGGAAGACTAGGAGGCATTAATTACAGAATGTTCACATTTGTACGATATCTTAAAAATATTCAGTACTATGTTTAAAGCTTCGAGTCAATCAGATAGCACCATTAGCTGGGTTTTTTTTTTGTTTGGTTTTTTTCCTATGTGGGCCGCGGGATGAGTCACAGGAGAGTGAGTAATGAGTTAGTCATCCATGTGATGCACACAAACTACATGCACTGACTGTACACATATGGGAGACACAGTGTTTGGTTTGTACGCCTTTCTTTCTCTCAGTTTCACACAATGCACACATACACAACAAAATACAGATCATAATAACCCCTTTTGTTAGACCGTCTTTAGATCTTTGGGTCACTGAATGACATCCTTACAGCTTTCTAGTACTGGAAAAAAATACACCTTAGAGACATGCTCTTCAATAATGGGTTTCCTCTGTACATCAGAAACAATGGTTAAAGGGAAACACTGCAAACTAACACTCTGAGGGGGTCTTTATCTGTGGCCTTAATTTCCAACCACATACACTACACTGGTAACTTTAAAATCAAAATCCTTTCCAATTATTTAGGCCACTTTACTGATGCAGTTTGATTGATCTTCTCTTTTAATCCTAAAGTAAAAACTCTGCTGTTATCTTGTGCCTTTGATTAGTTGGTGTCTCTAAGGCACTTTTGCTTTGTTTTATTGGGTTTTTAAATATCACGCATTTCGTCTCCTGTGCAGCAGGAAATAATTGAAGGAGGTAACTGAAAACAATCATGGAAAGTAATAGGGCTTTTCTGAAAAATCACAAGATGGGACAAGGTAAAATCTAACTTTCCTTAACTGAAAATGTGTTAAAGATATTTAACTTACTTGAAATCTCCTGAACAGTCCCAAAGTGCATCCTCGCATGTTTTGTTGTCACCACTGCCTTCAGGTTGTGATTCAAATTCCAGGATCCTTGAAACAAATGAAAACAATTGCATGTGTTTTGTGTAACGTGTAAGTCGTACCCCTCAAGATATTTTGATATTGTACAGTGTTTCAAGGCAGGTTAGGGCTAATAATCTAATAATATTAGATTACTTTTACTTAAAATTTTAAATGTCCCCTCCAAGCATTCAATTAGATGACTAGCTCAACCCCCTACCACCACGACACACAGCATATAACAGAGATCATAATGTTGCTGCTGTGTTTTAAACATGACTGTCTCAGATAGAGAGGTTTTAGGTGGAGCTGCAGGGTTTGGTGGAGTTGAGGGGGGAAATTTATTTCTAGCCTATTATTTAACTGTGAAACAATCATTATTATTTCATATTAATAAAATATAGTAAAACGTTAAAAAAAACATTATGCTTATTATTGTCATTATTAATGATAATAATAATATATTAAAACGTTTAATATTTAATATTTACTGGCTTTCACCGCTGCCTCCTCCCACTATCCACTTACAGTTACAGCAGCACACAAACAGCAGCCGCTTACTGACGGAGCTGCTGTGTCCATGCAATGTCGAACTTTTTAAAGAGAAAAATGAGACGAAATAAAATTGTAGCCTAGTATTCCCGAAATAAACGGAACACATCGCAACAGCGTTCCTAACATTAGCTGCTCCGGTCCTCTGTCGGTATCAGCAGCGACCATAAATCGGCAATTAAGCCATAAGCCAGTGGCAAAATATGCTAATACATGCTAATTAGTGCAAACATCTAGGTAAAATAGTGAGAAATTTACTTACTGAAAAAACTGCAACACAGACTCCCTCGACGGTCGCTTAGTACAGTCTACACTACAAACAAGCCATATTGTCACAAAAACCTATCCGAACATTGGCAAACAAACACGGACACTGCAGCCCCTGTCAACCGCTGGAGTTAGCCGGAGGCCTCTGGATGTAGCCGCCTAGCCCAGCCGATGCTTTAGCAAAGGGCTAGCTGCCAATGCTTGTCTGTGGGGCTGTCGCTCAACGTAACCACGCCCTAATTTATGTAAGCATTTTAAGCCTAAATAACACAAAAACGGTTGACCAAAAACAATGTACCAGGCTGTAAATATGTTTTTTTAGGCTGTAGAGTTGGCTATTTTAACATGGAGGTCCATGGAGAATTGCTCACTTCTGGAGCCAGCCCCCAGCGGCAGCCGAGGAACTGCAGCTTTTTGAACGCGGAAGTGATCCTCACTGCTGAAACCTACAACATCCCCCTTGGGTCTTATTTAAGTTCAAACCGATCATCAATATGGGGAAGAAAGGTGGTTTAAGCGACTTTGAATGTGGCGTGGTTGTGGCATGTATAAATAAAACTGCCTTGCTTTGCCTCTTTAGCAAATCTGCTCTATGAAATAATGGACGCGACGTGATTTTTAACTCTATCTTAGCTTTCTGGTCCTTTTATTTTGAAAATACAACCTCTTCCTGGCATTTTTGAATACCTTGTATTTTGAAATCAACGACCCGGAAACTTTCTCTGGGAACTTTTCTTCTTCTTTCCTGTTTTTTTTTTTTTTTTCTGGTGTTCTGGCCAGTCGTTACAATGGCGCAGGCAGTACAGAAACTCGTTGCAAAAGTACCTACTTTAATCGGCGGTATGTTTTATTTTCCTTCTTTGGGCCAATTACAGACTGAGGTAGTGGAGCAAAACCTTTCAACACCAGCTAGGTCACATTGTTACAGCTTGTTAGCTGCTGCACAGCTTCAGTCTGACCTCTGTTAAGATAACCACAGGTGTAAATGCACGAATTGACCGCTGCAACAGGTTTTCTGTAAAGTCTTTCCTTTAGGTTGTTGTTGTTGTGGAAATACCTCGGTTGGCGTGTGGCTGTTCTGCTTATTAGCGAACGTATTTCCTGAGACGGTTTTGTGTTTGTATCACCCGCAGCCGCTGTCACATACTCCAAACCCCGACTTGCGACCTTCTGGCACTATGCCCGGGTGGAGCTCATCCCGCCGTCTCCGGCTGAGATCCCCAAAGCTATAGAGGCAGCTTCAGGCCTCATCAAGAGCTACCAATCAGGACGCCTGGGACAAACCACAGTAAAGGTGAGTCCTCACCAGTTTGACAACTGCTTGACTTTCATTGACCAGTGTTTGAACCCTGTGTTGCTAAGCCAACAACAGGTGAATGAACCTTGTTAGTGGCTTAATTCTACAAAATGCGCACTGTTTAAATTAGGAGCAGGTGTAATTTATAACGTGTTCTCACCTGTTGAAATGTGGAGGTGTTAAGGCCCAGAAAATGATCTTAAGTCATTTACAGCTAGCAGGATTAGCCAATTAATCATTCACTTGGGCTACAGGAAAATTAATAAACAATTCTGAATACTAATTAGTAGCTGAACTCATATCAAGCAAAAGTGCCAAACACTGACTGGTCCCAGCCTCTCCACTGATTCCACAAAACAACTGCTACAGCCTTGAAATCATTACTCAAATATAAAGAAGCATCATAAGGTCTTAATTTTGGTTGCTGCACACTGTATATAAACAGAAAGTTACTTTCCAGGAGGCAGTCATTATACTGACATAGTGCATGCCAGATACAGTGCATGGTTGGTCCCTTGGCTCAGATGTCCAGTCCTCAGTGTGTACACCAGTTGTACTGAGTTTATTTACATTGAGCTAAAATTAGTTAGTTCAATGGAAAATGAGTGGAAAACACACCAAGGAGATGAAACAGGTTATTTGTGCAAAGATGTGTGGCAGCAAAAGTTAAGAACTATACAAAATTCATACACAACAATAAAATACCTTAAACTGACCTGGATACATGAGGAGATAATTAGTGCGTGTGTGTATACAATCATAGTGCATGTTCTGTGACTGGTAGCGTGAAATTGTCTGCATGTAAAGGGACTGCTTTTTATTCTTTACAGTTAATCTTTTATGTTATATTGTCATGTCATCACAACTCTTCTTCTCAATACTTTTTAAAAAATATTTTTTATGACTGAAAGTGTTTATTTTGTAGGACGCCTTAAGGAATGGGCTCGTGACCACAGAGGTACTGATGTGGTTCTACATCGGAGAGTGCATTGGCAAAGGAGGCATTATTGGATACGACGTCTAAATATTGGACTTTTTTTTCCTGCCTTTGCACTTATAATTGTCACATTCTCAACAACCTGCACCAAGTTTTGAAATAAAAAGCAGTCTATAGTAAGAACTATGCTTTGTATCTCTTGAGAATTAAGTTCCAGAGTGAGAAAGGTTATATTTTATTCACAAAAGCTTTAATATTAACATGTAAGAAAAAAAACAACAAGAACATGTAACTGTAGGAAAATATTAAAGTCTGAAAGGGGTTTTGAGAGATTTATATACACCTGAATGACAGTAAAGATGTATAATTAATAACTTTAAAATGAGAAGTGTTCATGAATGTTACTTAAATAGAGATTACCAATGTGAACAAGATTTCCCTTCATTAAGTTGCATATTTTATAGGTTCCGGTGCTATGTAATGATTGACATCTCCTCTCGCTCCCGACTCTCTGACATTGTATTCACAACATTTCCCAAGTATCTGCAGAAAGCTTGCCTCACATCTTCTGGTTCTTCCTCCAGGTTGGAGTGAATAAGTGGCAGTCTGCTCAAATGTGAGGCTGCATCAAAAGGAGTGAACATGTTAGCTGAGAAATGGTAAAATAAAATCATACAACAGCAGTGGGGGGCCTGCAGTGGAATTACCTAAAGTCAAGCGTCCGTCTTCTACTCCGCTGCCAGGCTTGTGGTGAGCCATGAGTAAGCACTGATTGTCTTGCAAACCCTGAGAGGAGATGAACATCGAATACCATCTCTCTATTTCTTTGAGGTGACTTGGAACATCCGGATTAAAAATAATCACCACACCACTGGAGTCCTTCATGAGTGTAGGCCAGCATGATTCAAATCTGGATCAAGAGAATGAAGAAAAACAAAAACAATTATGGGAAGTAAAAAGGTTTTTCTTAAAAATCACAAGATGGGACAGGGTAAAATCTAGGCCTTTGTTAACTGAAAATGTGGTAATGACATTTATAACTTACTTGAAATCTCCTGAACAGTCCCACAGTTCGACCTCACATGTTTTGTTGTCACCACTGCCTTCGAGTTGTGATTCAAATTCCAGTATCCTTGAAACAAATGAAAACAATTGCATGTGTTTTGTATAACATGAGTAAGTCGTACCTCTCAAGATATTTTGATATTGTACAGTGTTTCAAGGCAGGTTAGGGCTAATAATCTAATAATATTAGATTACTTTTACTTTAAATTTTAAATGTCCCCTCCAAGCATTCAATTAGATGATGTTAATGCCATCATTTCACTGATTTATAAAGTTGGGTTAAAGTGTCTGAAACAGGTGTAAAGCAGTAAAGCTGACACACAGTTTGTACCTGACTCCCTGAGTAGGTCTGTATTCACCTCCAACATTTTCTGTTGTGTCTGAGAGAAAATTTGCAAGAACCGTTTTCCCACTCTGAAAGACAGACAGACCAGTTACAGCAAGAGAAAACTTTGACCCCATTTGAACGGTAAAGCAGAAGGACACACACAGGTGTAATTAATGAAGTTAATAAAGGCTTCATTGCAGTTAGGGGTCATTGTGTATCTAGTATGGCTTAATGGAATACCTAAAGGAAACACAGGCTTGACTGATGTTTTAAGTTTGGCTTGGACTTTTAATGCAATGACCAATTAAAATGTGGGCTGTGAAAAAGGTACATTACTACTTCTACTTAAGTCACTACTGTCAGAGGCTGCCGGGTTGGCTCAGATGGTAGAGCACGAGTCTCTCTCTCGGGGTCGTGGGTTTGAGCCCCACTCTGGGTGGCACCGCTTTCCATGGGCCCGCCATGTTATTTGTGTTTTTATTACACCAAAACATCGGTCTGTGAGGCTGCAGAGCATGGTCGGGGCTATTAGCTAAAGTTATATGTGCTCAACACATAAAAACTGTCTTACGCGTTCGGCGTTAACATTATCTTCTAGTTCCGTACATATGACAGTAGAAACAGACAACACTGCAGAGATAAAAAGTCATTTACTTACCTCACTGGGACCAATAAAGAGTAATTTTGCTTTGAACATTTTTACTCAACAGAAACCGAACATTAGCTGTCCAGCTAACTGACTGAAGAGGCCCTGGAACTGCGAAATTATGCCACCAAAACAAGTTAAATCACACTCGGTCAGTTTTAGCTTTAGAGTATGTGTCTGAAAAAAACCGATATTGTATTTTTGGTGTTTCACACAATGAAATGTTCAAAATGTTAATCTTTCAAACTTGATGCTGGTCGAGGACGCTCTGCCTGAGCTATAGTAGCGGTAAACTTCCTATTCGTTTCTATGGTTTCAGCCAGGCTCTTTGTTTTCTTTTGTTCATTGGCTGTTCTTAACTTAAATCAAATTTAGTCCCGCCTACTTGGCCGTGGGAAACAAATCAGCAGTGAGAAAGCAAGTCAGTGTCATGACGTTGCCTCAGTGCTAACCAATCCGGTTAGACCGTTTAAGAGGGGGCTCTTCAGTTTTGGGCCAGCGTTGTTCATAACCGACACAAGGCGAAAGCGTAAGTAAGTAATATTTACATTTTCAGTGGCATTGATTTGTGAGGGATTACAGGTTTTTAGTTACAATAAGCACAATGAAGATGTTAGTGGATTCGCATGGTAGAATGTTTGCTGTCTTTATTGTAGCGTACAGCTTAGCAGCCACTTAACCTAGTGCCGTCTGTCGCTATGGAGGAAGCTTAGGTAGCTTGCTTGACAACAAGTCTAACTGTCCGTCATAATAAACCGCAAACTGGGTTATATAGGGTAACGAAGCTAATTTTAAAAGTCACTTAGTGGAAACTAACTTCCTGCCCTCCTCACCGTGTTAAAACGAATTTATTCTGTATGTCATTGTGTCTGTAGTAAGAGGTATGTCTCCAGAGGATGATCTCCAGAGTCCCCCCCTTGGTTTCAGCTCTACCAGGGACGATGTCACTCTGAGTTGTGGTGATCTAGATAGCTCTCATGAGCTGGGCAGAAGGAGCAGGGCACGCAGCAGTCTCCAGACAAGAACCTCAGAGGCCGACATCAGTTGGTGAGGTGCTATGATGTATGGACGTTTGAACATAGCAGCCTAATCTGTGGGGCTAAACATCCACTCACCAGCAGCCACAGCCTAAGTGATTTAAATCATTTTCTTATCTTTTGTTTTTCTTGTAGCCATGGAGACTTTGCCAGGGGAAAGAGCCCTTTCCTGAAAACACTGATTGATGCAGAAGCGGCTGCCAACTCTGCAGCCATACAACTTGTGTCTTTTAAAGATGCAATGGAAGACGAATTTGCTGTACGGTTGTTGCAGCTTTGCACATATCAAATGGGTTCAAACATGGGCCTTTCGTGTGGGAAACCAGAATAGTTTACCTACATCAAACAAAGCTTTAATATTCATGACTCAGTAATGTAACTTATTTTTCTGTTTTGCTGTCATTTAAGGATTCCAGACGATCTTCCATAGATAAGCGCCGAATTGCAAGGCAGAGAGGGCTGTTGCTGGAGAAGTTGGAGGACTTTAGGCGAATAAATAAGTCTGTTCGACAGAAACTGAAACAGCTCCAGGAAGCCGAGGTTGGTTATAATACCCTCTACATTAAATATTTCTCAGGATAGTGAGCCATGGGTCGAGATTAATGGTGCACAGTAGTACTTTGGCTACTTTAAGTTAATAACAGCAAATGAAACGTGTGTAAAATGTTTTTTTCATTTTCCTTGTACTTATCCTAAATAACTCATGTCACTTTATACAGGCTGAAAGAATTGATGCCAACCATCAGATTGACATCTTACTGAAGAAGATCTCACAGGCTGAAAGTGAAAATGAGGTGAGTGTTTTGTTACATTTAACCAATGCTTCAAAGGAAGTACCTTTCTTTTTTTTAATGTAAGCAAATTAAGCTTTGTACTTAAGTTGTGGCAGCCTCCTTGAAGATTTAGTCTGTGAAAAAGGTTAATCTACTTATGTCAGGTTAATAGCTTATACTGTGTAGTGGTATGGATGGTTGAGTTGGTAAGAGCTGGTCAAATTAATGCTAAGGTCTGAGTTACCAGTACAGCCACAGTGGTACAAAATTGATGTGATATTTCAGACATAGATTTTTAGTGCATTAGCAAAAAAAAAAGCAAATTCTATTTCCTAATCATGTAGTGATGGTTGTCCTTTTTTCTCCTCAAGCATTTAAAAAGAGATTTGAGTGAGACAGAAAGAAGAGTTGAGGAGCTGATGGATCTGCGGAGAGAAGAGCAGGTAAGTACGGAGGAATATGGATGATGCAGATGTTCTTGCACACTAACAAATCATTGCAATCAATCATTGCATTGGATAGCACCTGTCCATGTTGGCCTTCACAGGAGAACATAAAGACTGCAGTTCACATGACCAAGTCTGTGGAGGCAACTCGCGCTCATCTGCAGGGGCAACTGCGCAACAAGGAAGCTGAAAACAATCGCCTGACTGCACACCTACGGGTATAAACACCTGAGTGCTTTATCAGCCAGCGTTTCTACAAACAGACAGCTTTAAAGAAAATGTGTAATATTACAAACATACTCTTGTGGATTTATGGTGTCTTCCAGACTCTGGAAAGAACCCTGACTGAGCAGAAGATGGAGATTGATGATCTGAAAGGCTCCATCACCTCTTTGACTGAGAAGGCAGCCCAGGACAAAGAATCTCTCAAGAAAGCCACTCGAGCACAGAAACTGAGAGCTGAGAGATTCGAAGCCGCCATTGAGAAATGCTATGCACAGTTGAGGGAAAAGGTATGAAGTAAATATATCTCTTATTTTAGTTTTTTTTTTAAATTCTCTTTTATATTAACGGTAATTTTAAAGTATCTGGCTTTGTGTTTCTTTCTCTCGGTGGGACGAAAGGATGCTCAGATAGTCAATGCCCGTTTAGAACGGGACTCCAGGAGACAGCAAAAGGAGCAGATGACAGATGAAAAAGACAAGCTTGTTGCTCATATAGAGTTACTGAAAAGGTTGGCCTTTTCTCTGTTAACACTCACTACCACTTTTAGTATGCTGTGGAAATCGATAACACACGTGTCAGCCAGCAGTTTTCACTGATGAATGTTAAATGTGCATCTCCATCAAAGTCAAATCGCAGACTTGACTGCGAGGCTGCAGGAGGAGAAGCAGGAGCTAACCGTGGCCAGTGAAACTCTGATGCAACGTGTTGAACAACTCAGCGCTGAAAATGGAGACCTCAACGTCAATAATGCAGCACTCAAGGTACAAGTTGCCAAACAGCTTGCACATGAGGAAAAAGGCATATATATAAACAGTGCATTAGTATGTTGTCCACAATATTCATACAGCCATTTGGTGTGAGGTTAAAGGTCAAGGGCCAGATGACACACAAACAACTCTTTAATGTTGTTAATTCTTGCTGGATCCACATGTTTCACCACCATCATATTCAATCATGGAAAAGTAGTCTGTCTCTGGTTTGCTGACTTTTGTTTCTGTTCCCACATTGATTTTGTGTTTGTGTGATCTCAGGCATCTGTGGCAGAGTTGGACCAGCAGCTGGCTGATTGTGAGTCTGCACTGGTAGAGGAGAAGGTCGTGTCTCAGGAGAGGAAGCATCAGGCCGAACAGTATAAAAATCAGGTGGGTTCATAAAAATAATCTCTGCAACTTAGCATACATTTTTTGTACCATATTTGATCCATCCATACACATAATAAATATTGATAGAAAGATAATTAACCTTATGCGTAGTATTGGCCGCAAATTGTGCCTTAAAAGAACATGTTTTTTTAGGTGCTATCCAGATGCAATTTCTGAATTGACACTTAGCAGATGAAAGCATTGGACATCTGGTCAAGAACACAAAGCAAAATACTAAATTTTATGATAAACCATTGTGCTGTTTTCACAGAGAACTAATCTTTTTATTCTCTCTTCTTATGCCATGAATTATTTATTTTTTGTGTTTTCTTAATACTGATTTCTATTTTCACTCTTTACTTGATCCTTGATGTTTTAAGTATTTCTTCTAGAAAACATTGTTTTGAAAAGTGGTTTACAAAGAGGAGAATAATCATAGTGAGTGAGTGAGTGAGTCCACTGTGAGTCTTTTATGATTGCCATATAAATTTAGTAAAGTTAATAAAGTTTGCAGCTTCCAGCTTCCCTATAGAAGGACACAGCGGGTTTGATTATACTGTTCTGGTTTTTTTTTTTTTTTAGGTTGCAGAACTTCAAGCTGAGATAGATGATCTGAGGATAAAATATGCAAAGATTTTACGAGAGACAGAGAAGGCATGTGATGGGAAAGATACAGAAGTTGAGAAGGTAACCCCTCCCTCTCCATATAAAGTTTTTTCCTATTTTCTATGAAAGTTTTGAACTGGTTTAATGTGCAAAAATCTTGATGTCTGCCAGCTTGTACATTTAACAATACATAACATTTTAGGTGGCTGATTTCTTTTTCTTTTCTAACAAATTCTAACAGTACTGTTGCACTTTTTCCAGTATGTGCGCCTCTGCAGCTCTGTTGCTCCTGCTGCAGAATGACCAGTCAGTGTGCTGTTCAGTTTTCTAGTTCTTTTTCAGCTGCATAACATTTGTTGCACCTCGACCTGCATGTGTTTGAACAACTTAAGAAACTTCCTTCAGTAATTCTGGAAAACAAAACACTTGGAACACTAACAACCACCAAAGCTCAGTCTGAGGAGGAAACTTGATATATTTTGCACGCTTAAAGGATTATATGCATCTCTGAGCCGTCAGGGTTTACTGTGAGAGGCGTGATTAGTTTTTAGGCTAATATTTTGTCTGTTCCCAACACTTCACTCCTTCTGCCATCCCCCCTTCTGGAGCCCAGGTGAGGCAGCAGCTGCAGGCGCGCGTGGAGGAACTGAAGGCTTACCCTGAGTTACTGAGCGCAGCTGAGCAGAGTCTCTTCGAGTGCCAGGAGAACCTGCGACGCTCAGAGAGGAAGTGCTCAGAAAAGTCAGAGTCCATTAGGCAACTGCAGGTTAAGGTGTGCAGCGTGAGATGTGGCGGACAGAGAATGTAAAATTCAGTCATTTTCCTACATGTGACCACTAGGCAGACGTACGACCCCATGTGTCTACTGGTGCATGTTGTTCTCTGGTCCTGCTTTGAGTTTGATGTCTGTAATTAAAAAAATAATCATCTGTGATTACAGTGGTTGATTACATTTAGATTATAACCATCTGTTGCTGCGTACCAATTAGTGAGTGTTTTGTGCTGTGTGTCCTTTTCAGTCACCCACATCAGCAGTGTTGAACTGGTATTTTGAAAACTGCCCATTTAGCGCTTGCAAGATTGTGGCAAATCGTGTCAAATGGGCCGTTATTTTATCCAGTTTTTGCATGTGATGTGAAATCCCCCTGTTTGTTCCATTCACTTGTAACCAATGCGCGTGATATAAAAATAGCAATTCTGAGTGTCACATTTTGCATTTACAGATGGAGAGTCAGACACAACTGCTGAAATCATCTGTGGAGATGAAAGAGTCCATTCATGAGGCCAATTTGCAACTACTGGAGAAAGTGAATTCTCTTCAAAAGTAAGACATCCGCTCACGTCTGTTTTCAAGTTGTCAGATGTTTCTGTTCCGCAGATTTAAACATAGAAATTGTTTAAGCCTTATCTTTTTTTAATGTGTGTATTCCATTGTTTGTGCGCGTTTATAGGCAGATGGACGAACTGCAGCAGGAGAACCTGGAGCTCGTACGGAGCCTCGCCGCTCAGGAGGAAGCTCTGAGCTACAGCAACCGGCAGCTGGATCAGCGCTCGTCAGAGTGCCATGCCCTCAGCCGGCAGCTGGAGGCAGCTTTAGCAGATGTTAAACAACAGGTACAGCTCAAAGACAGTCCAGTAATGTCTGAGTAAAAACTGACTATTAGTCATTGCCACTTATGGCTACCATATTGCTGCAAAAGGCCATCAGCTGACCAGGTACCTTCAATGCAAATATTTTTTAAGCATTGTCAACAAGGACAGGTGCAAATCAACCTTTTTAATTGTTATCAGCAGATTTTGAAGACCAACTACAACAATGTAAATATGCCAATCTGAGTGTTTTACAACAACATACCTTACAGTTTTAAACTTTAAGCAAACATATTTATGTGCCCATCTGTTCTGCCACTGTCTGTCACTGATTGATCCCATACAGCACAATCAAACCTGTGTTCCTGAAACCTTTTTTTGTGCCTTCCCAGTCTATGATACTATAGGTGTTTCCAGAAAAAGATCTTGTACACAGGACGTGACGTATGTCTTTTCCTCTTGTCCAGGTCAACAAGGTAAAAGACCAGGCTCTTTCCAGAGAAGAGGCCCTTCAGACCAAAATCCTTGAGCTGGAAGCAGAGAAGAGCAGAAGGGATAATGAGCTGAGGCTTCTTCGTCAGAGTAAGCTGACTGTGAGTATTCTGCTTTTCTCTAACATAAAGTTAAGTGTGTCATGGAGCAGGTATGGTCAGACTGTGCTGAGTTCATCCAAGATGCAAACTGAGATGCGCAGCTGTTAAGTAATGTCTGAGGAAAACCACTGTCTCTATCCAAATCTGTAGGCAGAGAGACAGTTTGAGGTGCGTCTGAAGGACCTGCAGCTCAGCCTGGACCAATCAGAGAGCCACAAACAGAGCATTCAGAACTATGTTGATTTCCTCAAAAATTCCTACAAGACCATGTTTGACGAGGGACTGCAAACTTCGAGTTTTGGATCATCATATTTTCTAAAATAATTAAGGACTCCTTAACTCAGTTTTAAATTTTGTATTTATTAATTTGTTTTTGTGTACTGTAATATTTATAAGGCCTATTTTTAAAAAAAGGGAAGGGAGGCAAGAATTTAAATCACTTTTAGAGGAAGTAAAAGCTCATTTTTTATAGCTCTGGGCTATCTTTAGATATCTACTTCTTCATTTAGCTGACAGTCTATTACCTTTTTTCCCCCTCAGGTGTCAGGGGAATCGGCTCCTGTTGTGAAAGGTTTCAATACCTGTTTTTATCTCATGTCCCGAGTCGCGTTACCTAATATTTTCACGTGTATGCAAATTTTGGATTGTGAACTCTTGGTGCTACTACATCTTTTTCCATTTGGGGGAAAAGTAACGTGCCACTAGGTGGGACTGTTTTGTTAGCCATCTTTTCTCCTCTGTCAAGTGGAGTCTTTTACCCACAGTATATTGTGCATTTGGTCAGCAGTCTTACCTCAGTCACTACTAAATGAGTTCTGTGAAACATACAGAATTCAATGCAAGTGTAAGACAAGGTCTATCTTTGTGCAGCTGGTTCCAGGTTGTCATATTTGAAGCCATGCGTACAGCTAATTATGACAACAGTTTTTAACCCATACAACTAGTGCTTTAAACCTAAGTATTATGTTGGTGCATATGCAGCCAGCCAAGTTTACCTCGTTTAAACCACATTTAACATGGTGCTCCATTTAAACATGAATATGCTCCAACTGCTCTCCAATTAAAATCATCATAATTCTTCTGCTGATGCATCTGATGGGAAATTTCACTGTTATTCTGCTTATGCTAAAAACCAGTTTGTGTGTGTTTTTGAATTTGTAGAAATCATAGGAAGGTGTGATGTAAATTGAATGTGTTTGCTTTGTGATTCTCAGCTGGACTGAGATGAATTAGGCTGAAAATCCATTGTTTAGCTGTCAGATGTGAAGCTTATGCCTTTAGGCTCGCAAACATAATTACTGAGATACATGCAACGCTGGGATATTTCCAAACCACTGATGCTGGTTTGCTCTCATGCTTTTGTAATGGAGGTTTTTACATTACTGAGGCTTAGGGGCACGGGAGGATACAGGTATCTGCTGCAGCACAGTTTACCAAAAAAAACCGAACTCTGTTTGTCTTGTACTCTATTTGGATTTTTGTTGTTGTCTCCTGTTGCTTGACTTGTGGTCATGCTGTATCTATGGTAATAAACTACCATCGTTCAAACCACTGCAAGGCTCTGGTGTGTCTTTGCAGCGGACGTATTCCCCCGGGTGAGCAACGCTCCTCTCAAGTTCTCAAAGACAAAGCTCTATTGTGTTCCTTGTCAGAGGATGGAACCATTTCATCTGTGTGTGCGTCAGTACCCCTGTTTTTCCTTCACTCTTGTTTTCAGTCTCCTGGTCTTGCCCGTTTACGTAACTGCTGATCATACTCTGGGAATTTGCTTTTCTCTGCTGTTTGCTGGAAAATAAGCTTACATGTGACTTCTGGCAATTTGGTTGGTATCACAGTGCAGCAGCATGATAGACACACCCTGAGCTTATGTGCTCATTAGGCCCAAATGAGTTGGATGACCCATTTGTCTTTTTGTTTTTTTTTATTCTGTTCTGCTGAGCCAACTATCAAAAACAAACAGGCTTCACGGTTGTATGTATTAAAATTATTTTCTTAAGGTCACATACAGTAGGTTAACCCTTGTAAAAACTTGGAAAATAAGTCATACTTCAAATTAGAATGAGCAAAATATTGTCAACTTACAGTTCATCAGGATGACTTTTGAAAGATAACAGTTGAAGGGAAATTCACCCAGATCTGAGCAGCTGATTTCAGATTCAGGACTGTACTCCCTTTTGCATGTAATGAATCTGTGTGGATAGTGTAGATTATTCTCTGCTCCTCTGTAACTTTTTTTTTTTTTTCACAAAGCATCATTCTGCAGCTTGAGCCCAGCATCTGTCCAACAGCAGGAAAACCACTCTGAGGTTTACATTACAGCCATTCCCCAAACTATTCAGTGACATGTAGGTCCTCTCAGAAGTGGGTCAGCCATATGCAGCTGAAACAGTACAGCTCATTTCCTACTGGAAATTGTAATAACAGACCCCCTAAGAATTTGAATTTTTTTCTGACTATTACAAAAGCCAAGCTATACTTTTTTACTTTTCTCCCTAAAATGAAGTAATTGGTAAACTGTATTGGATTTTCTTGTATTTATTTGTGAAAAAGTAAATCATAAAATTGCAACATGTTACACACAAGCCGGTGTAAAGAACATGGTACAGTATTCCATGATTAAAATAATACATTAGTGAAGAATCCATTAAGTGAAGTATGAAATAAAAAGTCTTATAAATAAAATGAATAAGTACAGTAAATCAACAGAAACCTGGAGACATATTGAGTAATGACTTATCTAGTAGCTGCCATAGTTTTTAATGTCATTTCCATGCTACATGTCTTGTCAAGAGAAGCTTAAATATGTATGTCAATAAGATAAAAGTGGAGAACAATAAATTTTGGTTTAACTAGAAAAATACGAATTTTGGCATAGTAAAACAACAGCTTCGCAAAGAAGCAAACCACAAGGCTCCAGTGTTATGAAGCAAAATCATAAACAATATAGTTCACTAAATTCATCCTACTGGGTGTCTGTAACCTCACAGTGCAATTTGTTTTTCTCTCAGTCAACACTTAATGAATCTTCTTTTCAATTAAATTGGGAAGTTTACATTTTCAGTGTGTGTATATTATTTAAAACTCTTTTGAGGGCAGGTTTCTTCTCCTTGCTGCCGGGGCAGTTGAGGTTACACTTGCAAGACTCGATCATCATCACCATCCTTCTGAAGGTTTCTCCATTTTTGCACCTGAAGCTCACAGGTATCGTCTTAGTCCGATGAGGCCTGCAGCACTGCCCATCTGAGCAAGACCCGCAGTATCTGGGCTGGAACTTTTTAAGGCTACGGCAGCCTGCGTGGGACAGTTTCACTGGACGGCTGGCCATTTCTATGCGGTTACATTTGTGACCTTTCTGTTAGAAAAAAAAGCCGTCAAAAGCACGTGTTAAATGTGTTTGCAAAACAATTCAGAGAGAAGGTTTTATTCCACAAAGGATGCTAACTGTACAGACTGACTGTAATAAAATAATCTGACTGTATTGTTATAAAATAAGCTAAAAAATCAGGACAAAAAAGGTTTGGAACATACCTTTAATTTGACAAAGGTCATTTGGTTGCATGGGCGAACTTCACAGATCCGAGTCTCTTTCATCATTTTGCACTGACCATTGTGGATCACCCTCGAGGACTCTCCAGTGCCACAGGATTTAGAGCAAGGTGACCAGGCCGTGGTGTGAGGCACACACGTGACTCCTCTGGCAAACACGAGGCTCACTGGGTGACTTCTGAAAGCTGATCAGAGAAAAATGTAAAAAGTTTAGCCGGTACACCTGGCAATTTGATGAAAATGTAAGAGAAATCAAGACATTTCATTCACTTGTCGCTATGTTTGTAATTTCACACTCAATTCCTGACCTCTTAAACTTTTAACCAATGTCTCCAGAAAGGACTCACCAGCTAAAGACTGTGATTCTCCTCTCCACACAGGAGCCAACTCATTCTTGTTAGTGAGGTCCTCTTCAGATGCTCTGTCTTTGCTGTCCTTTTTTCTGTGCTTCTTCACCACAGAACTCTCTGGCTTTGCTTCCTCGGAGCAGACGAGTTGTTCACAGCACCGTCCCGGTACCTTGACCCGCCTGGGTCTGGCACAACCCAGTTTCGGCAGCGACAGCTCACGTGGGCACAGAGAAACACATCCAACAGCACCGTCCATGCAAGTGCACTGGTGTTTGCAGTTTGGATGGAAGATTTCGCCGTTTTGGTAAATCTTGTTGTTGTACTCACAAGTTCTTCCATCTGATTTAGCTGTTTTACAGAAACAGGGAAAGTATTGAGGTTTGAAATGAGTATAGTGTAAATTGGGAAAAGAGTAAATTAATTTTAAAAAAACATAGATAAGAGAATAGAAGCCACTGTACCTCGACAGATTCCCTTAGCAGAACCAAATCCACCTCCAAAGTTGCACTCCAGTCCCTTTGTGTGGTCACATGGCTGTGTCCTGCTGCAGTCTTCAAAGAGCTGCCGAGCACAAACTTTACAGCATGCGCAGCTGTCCAGCATGAGACTGACTCCTGCTGCACATGTGGGGACTTCAGGGGGACAACGACACTCGTTTGGGCACGAGGCTGACACCTGAGGTGAGACACAGAATCAAAATCAAAAGCTTGATAACAAAAGTGATAATCTTAAAACAACTAAACAAGCAACTTATGAATGAACAGTGATTATTTCCTCACCAGTGTAACACAGAGGATCACAACGACAAAGACTTTCCACATCTTCAGAAGCTGAAGCAATCTTTCCTGAGTGAATAATCTTCTGTCAGTTTATAATAACACCAGACCTGGCAGTGAGTTGACGACGGCTTGCTCTCCCTCTTTTGGAGTCCCCATCTCCTTTTATACATGCTGAAGAGGTGTCCCAAAACTATGACAGGAATGCTTCTCCACGCGTCCTCCCATAAGCCCAAAAGAAGCCCCCCCCCCCCCCCCCCTGCTCACTCACTGAGCCAAGAACCACCCTGTGTAACTTCCATTCTGCCAGGGCTTTCACTCTGATTTAACCATGTCATTTTCATCATCATGTCTGTTTTATAATCATGAAGAGCAACCAGAACAAACTGTTCTCAACATGAACCATACTGGTCTCTGACAGGAACGTAATTGTATACCCTTCAAGCAATGCACGGAATTGGTTTCTGCCTGATAGATTATGTATTGCTTTGTTCCTGTTTTGAGGAATGTCTATTCTGGTTATGTCTCTGTTGATGTTGCTTTTATTGTATTCATTATTGTAACAATATTTCTGGCTTCCTTCTCTGTCAGGTGTCTCCTGGCTAAATTACTTTGCCTGATTAAGTAAAAAGAACAAAAGAAAAAAGTACTGATGGAATGCAGTACTGTATGATTATGTAAAGGCGAAAAAAAAAAAAAAGAGTGCATTTATGCCTGATACCTGAAATATTTCATCACCAGCCCTGTGCATGTGAGAGCAGCCCCACAAGGGATTCAACATCGGGGCACCACAAGTTCTGACATAAATATTGAAGAGAAGCTACATATTTCTATGACCAACTGAGTTTCTATCTCAGACGAAGCCGTGTTTAGACTATTGCCCCTTGTCTGTGATTGGTGTTTGTATTTTCTAACCTTGCTAGCATTAAAAGTCACAGATGAAATTCGCTTCAGTCACCTATCGGGGCGGGGATGGATCAGAGTTTGTTTGACTTCAGTATTTCCAAAAGGAGGCGAGAGCCTCTTGGAATGTTTGAACCTTGGGAATTCTTTGTTCGGTCTCAATGAGAGTGTCCAGAATGAGAAACACACCAAAAAAACAAGAAAGGAAAAAAAGAAAACTTGAGCAATGCCTGCAGCAACATTCCTCTCAGGATAAACATCTTTGAAATAGCTGCCAGGATAAAAAGCATCCTCTTTTATCTACATCAAAGAACAATGAAAATTATCCAGGCAAAAAAAAAAAAAAGCCTTTCCTTTCATTATAACCTGTGAGAACAAGAGGCTGAGCAGGGAAGACTGGCACATCCTCCTTCTTATCTAACTGAGGTTACCAGAGCCAGTTTGAATCAGTGCCAGCTCAGGCAGATGAAGAGCGAACAAGCATGAGCTCGGTGCATTCACCGATGCCTGGAAATTGCTGACTGTTGTGGTTTGGAGTGGAAACTTTCCCCTCCAAAGCTGTAATATAAAGAATTTGCAGAACCATGTTAGGTAAGAGGAACATCAGATATATAACAGGCAGCTGGAGGACTTGGAAAGGATTTCAGTTGCATATTAAACTGACCTGCTTGACGCTCAGCCTGGCATCAGTGTATCTTAAATTATATTAATTCTAATATTAATGTTTAAAAAGGCCTGCTGTTAATTTTTAATGGAATTTGCACGTGTCATGTCAAGTTCATCAAAGCTAAACTCACATGGAATAATTTGGCCCCCACGAGCACATCTGAACTGAGGCGATTTTTCTGTGAAAATGTAACTGCTGGCATGACCAGACTTGAGGGAAGTAATTGTTCCTGGCCACTGTTTTGCCAAGAAAAAAGTTACATAATGTAGGCTAACTCCCCATGAAACCACAAGTCGTCTAACATTTCTGTTTATATGCAAATTAAACAAAGATACGAAAAAAAAAAGTGAGTGCGGACACAGCCAGGTTAGCAGTTTCCCCCTCTTTCCAGTCTTTATGCAATGTAAAGCTAATTGCTTCTTGCCTCAGTCCCATACCTAACACAGAGACATGAGAGAGGTATCAGTCTCTTCATCTAATTCTTGGAAAGACAGCACATGCATAAATGTATTTCTTTTCTGACAGCCATAACAATGAAACATTTTACAGTATGAATGACCACATTTGAAGCATTTTCTTTCATCTTGCTGTCAAGCTCCTGTGGTCATCCATTGCAGCTATAAGAGATAAAAGATGTTATGTAACATGTAATTACCCATTCTGGAGATTATCCTATCAGGGAGACAAGGCTTTTATCTTTGTTATCCACTTATGGTTGATACTGCGCAGCATCCTACTAAAATTAAATCAGTCCATAGTTTTAGTTAATTACACGTCCCCCGGCCTCGAGGACGACATGTAATGGGACGTGGAGACCAGTCAAATTAAAAGGTGGGTGGGCAGACAGATGACGGAGAAAAGGAGAGAAGTGTAAAACGTCATCTTGTGATACGTTACACATTCATGCTAAGCTACAAATCCAAAAAGGGAGAAACATAGGCAAAATATGGAATTCAAATTCTCTGTGTCTCATAAATATTGGCTGCAGAGAGTGGAAAGGAAGACAAACCTCCCCGGTGGTACTCAGAGTAAAACCACAGCAGGTCTGAGACAAGCTTGTTCTGGCTGTTGTGTGAGAGCGGGTCATACACTCCACCACAGACGAGGATGTCTGTAGGGGTTGTCTAGATATGACTGCAAATCCAGTTCATTACATCATTTCTATAAATGACTCCCTTTCTTCGACTTTCGTTCCCTGCAGAGGCCACTCACGAGTTAGTACATTGTGTTTGTCTGAGTATCTCACAGCTGATTCGGCATTATTTCCAGACTACTGCTCTCTGCTATTTCACAGGAGTGATGGGAATCAGCGTGAAGCTTTTCTGGAGAAAAGAGACCATGTATTGTCAGTTTCTGTGGATGCTTTGTAGCCAATTCACAGTTTTTTTTCTCGTGTAACGGAGGCTGATCCACGTACAGTTTGACCTTTTAACACCTGACATTTAAAGGGCATCTTTCTGTAGCCATTCTCCCCCAGAAATTGCTGGGATGCAACAGCACTGGCGCAGATATTGGAGCCTGTATTTCCGCTCTCTTTCAAACCATTATCATTACACTGAAAAGCCTTCACAGGAGCAACAGCCGGCGTTGTGTCTGATTTAAAGTTAGCATATCCTTCTGCTTGGGGATGGTGTTTTCCAGCTACACAGTACATATTACATTGCAGAACATGACAAAACAAGCCTGACAACAATCTCCTCGGGGGCACCCGTACTCAGACAGTCCATGGCATATCATGATTAGAGGGAAGTGAAAATCTTTACTGCATGTGTTTTGCCATTTTGCAATTTATTTCAGGTTTACTGGAGTGCTGTTTTGTTCTTCTCATGCAGAGCAGTTCACCAAGTCACTCAGGAAGACTGTGTTTTCTATGCTGTGATTCACACTTTCCATGCCAATCCCCATTAACAGTTTACAGTTACTGCTAACTATACAGCTGCTGCTATCTTTGAAATTTAATGCCATCTCGTGCCATGAGCTTTCAATTTCATTTGTAGGTCGATGACCATATTAGTATACAACACAAATCAATAGTGTGTTATAACTGAAGAGTCTATAACATAAACTATAAAACCACATCTGGGCTGATCTGATACCTTATCTGACAAGCTAAGGTATCAGATGTTTTTGAATCGCAGTTGCTTCGTGGCTAACACCTATCTAAAATAGTTTTGACAAACACAGAACATTGTAGCCTTTATGAAGAAAGTATTTATTGTTGGGCTGTAGTGTTAAATTACATTAAGTTTGAACTAACTAACTAACTAACTAACTTAGTTTTAACTACTTCATAGACAGGTAGTTTAGTTCAGTGCTTCCCAACCTAGAGGTCAGAGGTCACAAGATAAATCTGGAGACTTGTGAGAGGATTAATGGGGTAGGACAGAAAAATCTCATACCAAAAAAAAAAAAAAAAAAGTTTGCTACACAAATTTGCATTCTTTTTTCCTCTCTTTTCTCCTATCTTATCATCTCCTCTAGCTGTGATTTAAATAAACAATCTGAGAAGTTTAAGGGGTGGGGGTGGATCTACTAACAAATCACAGATTTCTGGGACATTACGAGGGGCCGCGAGTAGACAAAGCACTTTGTAAGGAGTTTTTCATGGTATTTTATATTTTATATATATTTTAAAGATAAATTCTTAATTTGAAAAGCATCTAGTAACTCCAGCTGTCAGATGAATAAATATTTCCCTCTGCAATGCAGAGGAGGAGCAGTATAAAGATGCATAAAAGAGTGAAACTCAACTAATTCAGGAGTACATCAAAACTGTACTTAAGTAGGAGCAGCTGAGTAAGTGTGCCCAGTTACTTTCCACCACTGGAAATGCATCTCTAAATGTATGCTGAGGCACATACTGTGTGAAAGTAGCTGTGCGTGTGTGTGTGGGTGAGTGTGTGTGTGTGAGGAGGTCCAGCAGCGCCACCCGGTGGAGTTCATCAGAATAGCTTCACCTGTGTTAGGAACATTTTAAAGCGCTTTAAATCAGCGACACACGAGTCAAGGCAACGGAAGTTGGGCAACAGTGGACTTTTTCTGCTATCGTCGCCTTGAACGTAGACTTTTTTTAATTATTATTATTTATTATTTACTATTTTAGAGACTTCTTATTGGACAAACGTCTACATAAATTAGCTCTGAGTCTGAAACTGGGGGCTCTGCTCGCTGTTCTTCTCCACTCGTGTCGACGTAAAACCTCGACACAATCAGGAAGTCCGGGGAGTTTTTTTTTTCGCTCGCTTCGTCAAACACAAAACGTGAATGGCCAGTAGATATGCCGGCTTCTAACGACAAGTAATGAGGAGCTAAGTTAGTCAGCGGTCAGATTTAAGTTATTGATGTGGTTTGTTTCATTATTACTACCTTGGTAACTAATTTTAGTCGTCATTCGTTACCCGGAACACCTGGATTTACACTTTGCGGGTGAGAGGGATGGATGCTCATCACCTCACTGAAGATGAAATGGCAGAGATTAAAAAAGACGTGAGTATGATAAATGAGCCACACCTGGCTCCCAAGTAAATCACCTTTCCAGTAAATGAGTGCGTGTGGAAAGTGCGGACAGATTGTAGCACCGACAGCACTTGATTTGTAAGCTGTTTGGCGTTAAAGGCCTGTTAAAGGAGGAAATAAAGCACCACACCCTCTCTGTGCCCACATCAACACCCATTTCTTTATAACATTTGACAACAACACATTGTTGAACACACAGGCTGGAGGTGTGAGTGTACTTTTTTTCTGTAAATACAGACAAGGTATGGTCTGCCTGCATGATCAAAAGCAGTACCAGTGGCTGAAACCAGGATAAAGAACTATATCCCATGGAAAGAAGAACCAGTTTTTGTGATTTCAAACTACTCGCTGTAGACTTTTTACACTATAACCAGCTGTAGTTGTTGTTTTGGTTCTTTGTCCACATATAAAGAATTACTCTTTCTGTTAAGGGCTTTAACAGTTCCCCTTTTGCCTCTCCCTCATGGCTGCTGTGGATGTGGATTTCCAGGTGCTGACCAGACTGCGGCACTACCTCTGCGACAAGATCAGAGCCGAACGCCACCTCGACTACCTGCGCTCTCGCAGGATCCTGACGCGGGACGATGCGGAGGAAATCGGCTGCAGGACCACACAGACCAAGAGGACGGCCATGTTGTTGGATATCCTGGCTGAAAACCCCCGGGGCCTGGATGCCTTGATTGACTCCATCAGGGAGTTGCGCTCGCAAAACTTTATCATCACCAAGATCACGGACGAGGTGCAGAGGGCCAAAAATGAGAAGATGGAGTCTCTCAGAGGTTATTAGGCCAAACCATAATGAGATCTATTGTGTGTTTTAAATCTGTTCTATGTTTTGAAATTTTTAATTCAATTTTCTGTCCCACTTTTCCTCTGTTCATCTGTCACTCCTCAGCAGGGGCTTCTAGTTCCTCATCTGACAGCAACCTCAGCAGTCCGAGCACAACCAGCGACACGTTTTCAAACAACTCCACCCTGCTCTTCCACCCCGATGGAGAACGAAGCCCTTCCACTTCAGACATAGCAGGCTCACTCAATCTGCCATCGTTACAGAAAGGTGGAGACTTGCCGTCTATCTCAGGTGCTAGCATTGCTGCAGCTTCGTCCTCCAGCCTCCCGAGGCCCGGAGACCCGGGAGCTCCTCCGCTGCCGGATGAGGTGGCGGTCGAACCCCCCTCTAACATGGATTCCACAACGCCAGGGTGTAGCAGCAGCGGCGGGGACCCAAACTTCCAGCCCCTCCGGTCACGCTCACTCACGCCGACATCACACAGGAGCATCTTTTAACTTCATGTGTCCATAAGACAGTTCTCATGCAGTTAAAGGGACAACCACTCAACTCATATACAAACACTCTCTTGTTGTGTTTTTTTGGTGTTGCTCTTGCCTTTGATTAGGCAGTTTCTGAGAATTGCTCCACATGGGATCTACTACTAAATGTTAGCACTATACCAATCAGCTTTTTGAAGAGAAAATAGACACATTTTGTCACTGTGGCTGGGGTTTTTTAATACTTGTGCTAATCTGTTACCTTAGTTTTGGTATGAGGCCAATACGATACCTTAGTTTCGAGAATATAAATATATGTTTTTCTACTAAATCCTTTTTAAAAATCAAACATAAGAAGCCAAATGTTGAATGTTCACGCAGAACTGTGCAAGAACTGTGCCTAAATAAAATAAAGTTTAATTTGACAAAATTATTATATTAAATCACAGACACAGGACACATTTAAGGCAAGACGGCAATAATAAGTTCAGTTCCCTGCCCAAAATGTCATGAGCTAAGAAAATCTGACTTACATCTTTAACTTTTCCTCCTCCTCTTATTAAAGATGTGACTTCCTGATGAACTGTATATTGTGAAGACACGGCAGCTACAGTTTAGGTGCAGTGAGAAAAAACATGTCATATACACTGGAATGACTACTTGAGCATGTATGTGTGTGATGAGCCAGTCTGATCTTTTAAGATTTGCTGCCTTTGACCAGAGCTGTGTAACTTCAGATGATGTTTTCCACTTCGTTCTGTGCAGCATTAAGTCAAGAAGAAGTAGCCTTGCATTTTCATCACTACAGAAGTCGTGAATCACAAAAAAATATTGTGAAATACGAACCATGTCCCGCTTTTTACTTCGTTCATTGGTCTTGTACAATAATCTATTGCCAACTAAAGGTTTTCAGTGTGAATTGAACGCACTGGTACATTTTTTTTTCACCATGTGGTGATTAAGAAAACAGTTGGAGTTTAGTTTTATTTATCTTGGCTGATTTCACCTGAGATAGTGAGGACATATTACTGATTTTGCTGATTAATAAGACACGTTAGGAAATCCTACAACCATCGACTCATTTGCTTTCAGTTCAAATCTGCAAAATAGTATCTTGACAGTTCTTGCAACACATTAATTGATGATGTCAAATTCAAACTTAGATTGCTGACAGACTGCAGAAGCACACATCATTAGCTTCTGGATGTGCAGAGATGCTGTAACTGGGTGTTCTCCTTTTGCTTTGGAAAAACTGGAAAAGCTTAAAATGACGCAGTGGAATGTCAGTCACCGCGGTGGGAGGCTGGTGTGGTGACTGCACCGCCCAGTCTTCACAGACAGTGATGAGGCCCCTTTTGGACTAGTTGCTCTGTGGTGCACTGCAGGTGTTAGCAGGTAATAAATTTATACGTATGTATTCATATCTATTATATTCATATATGTATTTGTGTGTATGTGTATGTGTATGTATATGTTTTAGCAAGGGGTTATAAAAATATATGTAGTCACATGACAACAGTATCTACAATTAGCATTTAACTTTTATTTATTTCTCTTTGTTGTCATGATTTTTCTACATAGTTTAAATTTAAAAGTATGATATAAAAAGAGCTTTCTTACATAAGTGGTTGAAGTCTGTACATTTGCTGTCTCATTTCTGCTCGCTGTTGCTGGCAAGTCTTCTACAATAAGCTACATCTGAGCTAAAAATGGCCAAGAGACACTGAAAAACACACACCTTTGTGATTTCCTATGGTGTTACAGCTTATTTTAATGCAATTAGTTTGGACTACAGAGTAATGCTGTAAAGACAAGAAGGGAAGAATGGCAGTGTGCTTGCGCAGGAGAACCAGTTTGATAAACATCAGAATGACTGGAATGGCTAAGGCCTTACCTTATTTCAAACACATTTCTAATGTATGTATGAACCTTTTACGAAAAATATGAAGACAAACACTAATAGTAAAATTCTATCCTGCACTTCAGTATAATGGAGGACTCTCAACCTTTAGTGAGATCAGAGGAGAGGGGGCAAAATAGCCACCACAGATGGAGCACTCGCAGTCTGGAGTCAAAGGTGGTGGACGACTTCAGACGAAGGCTCAAGTACTTCTTCATGAACCCCTGTGAGAAATACAGAGCCAGAGGTCGCAAACCATGGAAACTGATGTTGCAGATATTCAAAATTGCCATCATCACAATCCAGGTAGGGTATAGAGTCCTTAAATTACAATTAATTTAAGGACTCTAGTTACAAGTAACAATGAATGAGTGCAGAGGGTGAATATCTGTTTGTCTCACATACACACTATTTTCCTCTTTTCCGAGCAGTTAGTGTCTTTTGGCCTGAGCAACGAAATGATGGTCACCTTCAAAGATGAAAATCTGATGACCTTCAGACATCTGTTTCTGAAAGGATACAAAGATCACCGGCTGGGAAGCTATGCACTTTACACGAGAGCAGATGTGTATGATCACATCAACTACATTATCAACAGGGTACTGTTATATCACAATGGGATTTCATGGCAAAATTACAATTTTGTTAAATTAAAATAACGTGTTTCACTCTTCTTCACATATTTTTTTCAGTACATCAATATCCAAAACCTGACCGTAGGTAATCTGGTATACGAGAAGGTTGATGGCAACTACACTCCTTTGTCTATCTGTCAAGAGTTTTACAGAAACAGCAGCATTGATCCTGGCAATGAGACCTTTCACATTGATCCACATATTGATAAAGGTACTAAGACGCAAAACTGATATATAAAACACAAAAAAATATTTATTTTATTGTCCAATAGAGTCATAACTAACTGCGGAACTTGTGTATTTAAGTCCAGAAGCTCCTTTGAGTTATATCCATATTGTTTCATTCTTTTTTTTATGCAAGATGTATTTCTGGAAGCTGATTCATAGTAAGAATGGAACATAATCACAATGTGGATTTACTTGTGACTCCATGAAAAGAGGAAGCTCGTACTGTTAACAGCAGTTGGAGGAATGAATGCTGAATCATGCCAAATGAAATCTGGCCACTTTTGAACAGATTGCCTGTGTTTCCTTCTCTCAGATTGTGTTTCCATATATCCTGTGCAGTCGTTTGACAACAGCAGTTTGGCAACACACTTCAACTTCTCTTTAGATTTCAAAAGGTGACTAAACTGAAAATACTGGTTTCATGCCAGGTGTTATGAGTGCTGCCTGCTAACATATGTTTGTGTGCTCAGGCTGCTATCAGTGACCATCTACCTAACACTGAAAACCATCAATCTCCAGACTGTGCGGCACCATGAGCTACCAGACTGTTATGACTTCCACATAATGGTTGGTGACAGTGTTTGAAAACTAACCCTAACCCTAACCCTGCCACACCCTGATTTCAGCTTGTCGGACAGAATGAATTCACAGAGTAATAGTTTGCCAAATCACATTTTCCATGCTCAGGAATGACTTGTGCCGTGTCCCTAACAAATTCCTTACCTCGGTTTTTACACAGATCGTGTTTGACAACCGTGCACACAGTGGAAAGATCAATGTTGATGTTGAAAATGATGTCAGAATTAACGAATGCAGAGACTTGAACGTGAAAGACACTTGTAAGTTGTTGTTGTTTTTTTTTCAATCTCATGCTGTAAATTGAACCCATACTTCAAGCTTTTTGATACCAACAAATTACTGATAGTTGTCATTGCTTCAAAAAGTCAGCAGGGGGCACAGAGACATTGTTCTGTAACCTTGATACCTGTGTGATCTAACAGAGCATCTGATTTCTCCAAGATTGGACAAATCGTATTATGTCACAGTCATGTATACATAACAATAACAAAATCTGTTAATGCAACATCTAACCTTCGATGTGTGGCTCTCATTTCCAGCTGGGAAGAACGATTATCTCCTCTTGTGGTTTGACTCAGTGGTCATCCTTGCCTGTTTCACCTCTCTCATCCTCTGCACACGATCTGTCATCAATGGCGTCCAACTTCAGTTTGTAAGCTACAATTTGACAAACAAGTAAATCGATTGCTTAGTCACTGGTTTAAGACACTAGATCATTCAGTCAGTAATTTATTACTGATTTAATTAATTAATCAGCATAACATTTAATATGCAAACCAGCATGAGAGGCAGAGCTGTAGCTGTAGTACACTGAGGTCATCTGCTCTGTATTATTTCTGGGAATTTGTTGGTGGTGGGGCTTAGCAACCAGTTTACGTTCCATAATTAATAACCTGTGTATATTGGGTATTTGAATAAGCTAGATTCAGTCTATATAAACATGTCTACTTTTAAGCCAACAAGAAACAAATAATGGAGATAGTATTTCCCTCCCAACACTATAATCCTGGCAGTATCCTCGCTTTAAAGAATATATATTTGATCTGTTTTAGACACTTTTTTGTTGTCTGGTCAAAATTTTGAGGGATTCATGCACCTCGGTATTTATAAAATACTGACTACAGCCCTGAAAAAGTCAGCACCTCCTCATCAGGTAAAAAGGTTCGAGTGTATTGATCTAATTGATGTATTTTACTAAACGTTCATGTCTCTTATGCAGGAGTTCAACACATTCTTCCATGCGTACTACAATAAAATTGTCTCTTGGTCAGACCGCATGGAGTTTGTGAATGGCTGGTACATCCTTATTATTGTCAGCGACGCATTGGCCATCTCTGGGTCAGCGCTCAAAATTGGAATACAAACAAAGGTTTGTTTTTACACTGAGCTTCACTGGCTGTATTTTCACTGTAGGAATGTTGGGATGAATGGAAACCTGATTAGCTAAATGGTTGGAAATCAACACTCATAATTTATAATTGATTGAAAAAATTATTAAAGGCCCTTATGTTTGTAGTTTGATGTAAGAAAATTACATGGTACTGATGTTTATTCAGTTGTCCTTCTCTCATTTCTTTGGCAGTTCCTGACAAACTATGATGTCTGTAGTATCTTGCTGGGAACAGCCACAATGCTTATCTGGGTCGGTGTGATCCGTTACCTTGGTTTCTTCAAGAAATACAACGTAAGAACTTCCCAGGCACTGCTTTTTGTTTTTACATAATGCATGAGCCAACCTGATGAAAATAGCAAATTCATATCCAAAGGAACTGAACACTTTTATTCCTTTCTAGATCTTAATCTTAACCCTGAGAGCAGCTTTCCCAAATGTGATCCGATTCTGCTGTTGTGCAGCCATGATCTACCTTGGATACTGCTTCTGCGGCTGGATTGTGCTTGGCCCTTACCATGACAAAGTATGAAAATTAGAATCACAATCTATTTCAAGCAATCACAATCTATTTGCCTAATAAATTCTCCCAAGTATTGCGATGCTCTGTTCTGGTGATGCAGCTATCACTGAAACTCCATTACCAAATCGTTTTTTTTTCCAGTTCCGAACACTGGACAGGGTGACAGAGTGCCTCTTCTCTCTCATCAACGGTGACGACATGTATGCCACCTTCCTGAAGATGAGAGATAAGAGCTACATGGTATGGTTTTTCAGCAGACTCTACCTCTATTCCTTCATCTCCCTCTTCATCTACATGGTGCTCAGCCTGTTTATCGCTCTCATCACTGACACCTATGAGACCATCAAGGTCAGTCTGAGCCACCTGCACATTTATTGCATCAACATTTTGCCATACAGAAATGTTATTTATCTTTGTACCTGGTTGTGATTTTTGACTGTACAATGGTTCCTCCAGCATCACCAGCGAGAAAAGGTGCCAGTGTCCCAGCTTCAGGCCTTCATAGCAGAGTGCAGGGACCAGCCTGAGTCTGGAAGATACCAGAATGATGAAGAGTCAGCGTCCTGCTGCCTCTCTCCATGCTGCTGTTTTGGATGAAGTGAGGAGATGTAGCATGTGTTTTTTGTTGTTTTGGTTTCACCTGACTTGCTGAAAACTGATGAAGTAAAGAAAAAAATTTTTAATCAAGACTGTTATATGGCCACTTTGAAAGAGCCAATGTGATATTCTCAATAAGTATTTCAGTATTAATATGCATTACCAAACACAATTCCTCCTCAGTCCAGTGGTGGGTAACTTTTCCTTCCAAGAAAGAGCTGTACTGTAAATATTTTCTGTGCATATTTTTCTGTATTTGACTATACTGATATATGAACTAAACTGACTGTCTTAATGGTTTGACTTTTGTAGTTTTGCACTGCTTCTGTGTATTTTTCCATCTCTGACCAAATGATTTTTCTTTATTTGCCAATTAAGTTCATTCTGACTTTTGTTCAGATTATATTATTCTAATACTTTCACCAAAGAAAATATATGTATCACACCATCCAAAGGTCTCTACAAAGTATTGAATTGTGGGACAAGCATGTTCCCTTCAAGTACCTAAAACTTTTGTACACTATTTTAACATGGCCTACTTAAGTAATAACAAAGCCAGTAAAAATATGTCGTTTATCACGCAAATAAATGTCAGCTGCGTGTACTGTATTTAGAAAGTAGACAGTATTGTGAAGAGAGATCTTGCAGCACTGTGGAGGTGACACTTACCTCTAGCTGCCACAGGGATGCCATTACAGTGCCTTTCGACACCTGACAGCGTTTCTTATTTGCATAATCGTCGTTCACATCCAATGTACGGCTCACATACTGGTTGCTTAACAACCCTGCCTCCAATAACAATGGCGTTTGTTTTGCAGCCGGCGGAGGACTAGACTTCAAAAAACACAACCAACCGCTGCTGCAGCCTGAGCTTACCTACAGTACGGTGTGTGGATCTCCGACTGACTGACTGCGTTCAGATTAATATCGGTGAGGTTTTTCGCTTGTTTTTGACGAAAACATGGTGACAGCTGAACTCGACACGGCAGTCGCGGGTGTTTTCGTTGAAGGAGTATTTTGCTGATTTTGTCGGCATCGCCGAACTTGTCAGCTATCGGACTGAGTTGACCCATTTCACGCCGTGAGTATGTTTAACTTAGCATAGCTCTTCTGCAGGTTAGCAGACGCTCCAGAGTAACGTATCAAGCTAACGTTTGTAGCAGTTAACGTACTATGTTAGGATTCAGCAACTTAGCTACGGCCAAATTCATCTTACGGACGAGGAATGTTTGGCTGAGTTACCTAGCTCAAGTGTACTCACTACTTACGTTAACGTCGGTAAATTGTCGCACTGTTACCTTTTAATTTAGCAAACCAGCTAACGTTAGCGAACCGAACAGACGTTACCTTGTAACGTAAGTCTAGCTAACCTAACAGTAACTTTAATGTATGCGGTCATGTTTAATGTCAGTATATAACGTTAAGGTAAACTACATTAAGCAGAGGCACGCTTGACTTACCCCACCACTCCCATCCCCAGGAGCAATTTAGATAAAAGTTGTGTATCTTTTCTGGTCTGTTAGATAAGAATATTGCAGAGTGCGTTTGCTATGATGCATATTGACATGGCTGTCACTGACTGGTAGTTATGTCCTCACCAACACGGTGCACTCACGCTGTTATTGTTGTATTACTTAACAAGACAGGTAGGTTTTCCTCTTTTGTTCATCAACACAATGTGCTTGACAGTCCCCGAGCACAAGTTGAAACATTTCAAGTACATAGGAAAGCTGTGGGAGCGGCAGGTGTACATATCTGGTTCAGCTTGTTTCACAGCAACATGTCAAGATAATAAAATGGTCCCGAAGGCACAAAAGTCCAAAAACAAATGTATGCACACTATTTTTTTTTGTATTTTATATCCATTAGAGAGGGGGCTGTTACTTAGCCCCTCTCTAATGGATTCCCTCATATTTATTTTTGTAAATCCATTGGCTTGTAGCTGAGATCATCTTACTATCGTGCAATTTAGATGCCTGTGGCCAATAGGAGGGCCCTCTTAAACTACAATCTAACCCCCCACTGATACACAACTGACAGTTAATCCTGTGTGGGTGAAGCAGCAACCCAGATTATCTGTTGGTGCTCTGTATCATGGCTTGATGCTCTATTCCAGGGCTCTGTTCCAGTGGGAGCCTCTGATCTACCGCCTGACTGCTAATCCACCTCCCGGTTGATAACTAATGACCTCACATCCCTGTGTCCTGATGTGTCGATGACATGGGAGAGTGGTGGACAAGTGTGCCAACAGAGACATCAATGGGTACATTTTTCTCCTCTGTATCTGGCAGAACACTATAAATATGGAAAGACCCATCAGCTATGCTTTTTTTGGAATCTGCTAGCTGTGACCCATATTTATGTTCTAATTTTGAAGCAGCAACCTAATTCAACCCTGTCTATAATAAGAGAAAGTACAATAGATGTAATGCAACCACTCTGTCCATAATTTCCATGTCTCTGTTCTATTTTTTTAATTTTTAATTTTTATTTTGTTTAGGAAACTATGAGATCTCCAGCATATCGCATGTGACAATGTCACCCTCGAGACAGAACAACCTTGTGTCAATGTACTCATCTTTGCCCTTGTCCAAAAGTTCCTACAGTGTGATAAGTGCCTTTTGCACAGAGGACAATATTCCTCAGTGCATTTTATACATCAATCAGGTATGGAAATGCCCAGGTTTTGTTCATCTGTTATAAAATAAAATACATTTGTATGGGTACACCCTCACATTATATTTGATTTCTTCAGGAATAATTTACTACAAAACCAGGACACTGACAAAAGTTCCCATTCTTTCATAGGAGCTTGCCTCACTGGGCCTCTCTTCCACATGTATCGAGGCCAGCTCACCAGGGGGAGCCGGTCTAAACACAGTGCCAGCCCTGAATGCCATGTATGAGCTGCTGCAGATTCACAGACGAAATATGTGCAATTTAGAGGAGCTGGAGAAAGAACAGCTGAAGAAATCCAGCACCTTGGAGCACATGCAGACGAGCAATTCCAGACTCAAGGCATGTATGATAGGAGCATCTCAGGGTTACTTCTTTCCTAGTCTAATTACAGTACTAGACAAAAGTGTCTTTTGTCATATCTCTTTGGATTCAACACCCTGTGTACCCACAGACTGTATGTGTCCTGGTGTAAAGGTACAGTAATAAAAGGTCTGGCCACTAGCAAGCAGAAAGAAGACACAACAATTACGTATACAGTAAATGTACTGATAAGATGCTCCTCGCTCATGACAGTCATGTTTTCTTATCTCTTGGCTAAACATACCTCTTCTGTCTAAACCCACCAAGAAAAAGTCAAGGTTATAAGTTTCTCAATGATGAGGAGTAAGGAATGGTACAGGAGGCACATTAGTTTGGATTACACTTTTAAAGCACATGTTTTCAGGTTCTTCAGAAAGGAGATAAAAACGGTGAATATCTGGTCTATATGTGTGGATATTGTTGGTACGTTTACAGTCTGTCTTATTAAATCCTCAGATTGCACATACCAGTGTTAGGTTGGGGTTTTGCTCAGGAATCTGCTCTTGGAGCTTCAACCCTGAACTGATTGCTTGTACAAAACATTCCCATCTCCCTGTGCTCATAATAGGACTTATGTGTATTTCCTTCCAGGATCAGTTGGAACTATCCTTAAGGGAGAAGTCAGGCCTACATGAGACAGAGAGGCAGCTGCAACTCAAAATCAAGACTTTGCAGAGCTGCTTGAAAACTGAAAAAGATGAGGTAGACTTCCTTTCCTTTTATAACCAGCAACACACGTTTTCTGTTTTACAGAGTGTGGAAGTGTATATTCAGAAGCCTGGCAAACTCTCGTAATTCATTTATACATTGCAGGTTCAGAAGCTCCAAAGTATCATTGCCAGTCGTGCCTCTCAGTACAGTCATGATGCCAAGAGAAAAGAGAGAGAAGCTGCAAAGCTCAAGGAACGACTCAGCCAGCTTCTGGTTGAGAGGAAGGATAAAAAAATAGGTAAGCATGCTCATCTGTGGCATAAATATATGTATCTAATAAATACCTGGCATGTGATAGCTTTTTCATCTTTTATTCTGGACGTTTCAGAACAACTTCTTTTCCCTTTCCTGTTTTAGCTATTGATGTCCTAAATTGCTTGGGACGTTCAGATGGGAAAAGGAGCCACTGGAAGACTGCAAAGGCGACAGCCAGGTATCATGAAAGGCATCTTGTCACTGGTTAACCATCGAATTTGTATAATGCGCAAGGTCAATCAGATGAACTGAATCTGTAAATGGTTCCTTGCAGCCATGAAGGTGAGATGTACAAGTCCTTGCTCAGTGACTATGAGGCCAGTCAGAAGTCCTTGATGCTAGAGAACGCTGAGCTTAAGAAAGTCCTCCAGCAGATGAAGAAGGAGATGATACATATCCTGAGTCCATGTCGGTCCTCAAACAAAGGAGCCACTTCTGATGACAGCCAAGAGCAGGTATTTTTATCTTCTTTTTTTTTAAATACCCAAAAAAGTTAGATGTTAGATGGGTTTGAGGAGTTTAAAAGCTTGATGGGAAGATTAGTAAATAATGTTCAAGGTGCTTGGTTTCTGTTCAAATTCATAATTTTTTATCAATCATTACTCGTACAAGCTGTTCATGTTTGTCAGATTTAGTGAGATGGGATGCTTTTACATTGAGAAGTCATCCTGTTTCTTTTTGTTTTGCTCAGGCTGTTTCAGATGGGGAGGAGAAGATGGGGGACTCAAGCAGGGAAACACTGGACCAGTCCTGTGAGCATGCTAGGGAGCAGCTCACCAACAGCATTCGCCAGCAGTGGCGTAAACTGAGGAACCACATGGAGAAGTTAGACAGCCAAGGTACACACTGCATGGCCACATACCCTGAAATACTTAAATAATTGTGGTGTACTATTGTGAAGTTATTAAAAAGTTGGATTCTGAAAATATGTAAAGCTGTTCCATCATTTACAACCATGCAGTATACCTGGAAGAAAATTAAGTTTATCAACTGTGGGTGTTTCTGTTTGCAAAGCATCTCAAGCACAGAATCAGCTGGAGTCCAATAAAGAGGTGATACCAAGGGAGACGCATGAAGATGAGATGGAAAGGATGAGGTGTGAAGTCCAGCAGTGCAAAGAGTTCATTCATACGCAACAACAACTCCTGCAGGTCAGTGTCTGCTGATTTAAGACCAGAGATAGTCAGTTAGTCTGTGCAGATTAAACCTTTGCTTAGCACAGATTCATACCAATTATACCAAATGAGGCTTCTCATGATGAGTGTAAATTAAGGTACAAAATAGGAGTTTAGCTGAATGAGCACGTCTGTTGTACATGTCATTAGTGAATGTTATTTGGACAGAATGAAGAATAATTTGTTCTAAAATAATAAACACATTCATCTCTTTCTGTCTGTGTAGCAACAACTCAACACATCATTTGACGATGAGACTGCGGCTCTTCTTAATGACTGCTACACACTGGAGGAGAAAGAGCGTCTCAAAGAGGAATGGAGGCTGTTTGAGGAACAGAAGAGAAACTTTGAAAGGGAGAGAAAGAACTTCACAGAGGCTGCCATTCGCCTGGGGCGAGAGGTACTCATGTCTGTGTTACCAATGTTATTCTGCATATACCACAGGGGTTGTAAGTGCATTGTATTTATTTTAGTCTTTTTTGTATTTCACAGAAAAAGGCCTTTGAGGAGGACCGTGCTTCTTGGCTCAAAAATCAGTTTTTGAACATGACTCCCTTCACAGATCGTAGGAGATGTTCCTCGTCTGATGGTCAAAGTGCCTTATCAATCAGTAAGTCTATGTTATTTAAAAAAAAGAAAATGGACAATATGAAAAAATTTAGTAATATTGGATTTAAGCACCAAAAACCTTTTTTCCTTCTTTAAATCTCAATGTCCCTTGAAATTGCAGGAAGTGAGCCAGAGATGAGGATGTCTTCCACGAAAGCTGAACTGACCAAATCATCAACCTACGCTACGTTCTCCACTCCGAAACCTACTCTAAATGCTGCTGTGCCATCCACAACCGAACTTTACCGGACACTCCGCCTAATACCAGAGAGCAGGTATTACTCAATCACTTGCTTTAAATTGCTGTTGTCTGTATTTATCAGACTTTGAATTTGTGTTTCCTGGGCATGTTTGCAGTGCCAGAATTTTGTGCTGTGTAATTTCACCTGTAGGACATGAAATTTTAACCTCCAAACAACAATTCTTAGGAGCCTTTTAAATTAATGTCTGTCTTAGTGTAGAAGTACCTACTACAACCTGCAACTGTCCCTGTTAGCGCTGTGTCATACTTGTGTCACAATCTGTATTTTCCTATTTCAGTTCCTCCAGACATTCAAATCGAGGACGCTGGCAAGAGTCCAGCACCATTGAAGATGGAGATAGTCGTGCAAAGTCAAAACACAGAGTTCGATGTGGAGACTTGAGCATCTTCTCTCTGGGTGAAGATGAGAACAGCCTCACTTAAAGAATAACCAGTGCCTTTTTTCTTTATTTCTTTATTTTTTTAATGTGACTCTGCAGTGGACTTTAGCATCAATCCATGGCTGAATTCCATCACCACCGATGAACTGATTCATTTTTGGCAACATCATTTTTCTGTGTTGCTTTGTTATGGACATGCACATATTATTTCACCAAAGCTGATCAAACAAGAAAGCACTTTAGATAATCTGCCATTGTTCATTTCTTTTCTTTACAAATCAACACTGACAAATCAGACTTTAAGCTATATTCAGGGGGAGGGTATCTACCAAGTAGAGATTTGAACATTTGGAGTTAGTCATCTCACATATTGATTTATATGGAATACTTAAGTTTTAGTTTTAAACTAACTTAAATGTTTGCATATTGTAGATGTATAAATTATGAGTTTTAATGGAAGCATATATTGACATTAAAATGTTCTGCCCTGCTGGTGTAATGGTACAATAAAGATATTTTTAAATTAGATGCTTTATTTTCTCTTTAATTTGGCGCCCACTGGTGTATGTCAGCAGGAGTTGCTGCCACGAATGTGAGCAACCGGAATCCGGATGTCATCATATTTGCTTTTGTCTCAGTATCCAGCCCAGAATCCCACCCTTTTGTCGGCGTTTATTTTGTTCACACACAAAAAAAACCAACAACCTCGACAATGTCGGGTTCCTCAAATCTTGTAGCCATGAAAAAAGTCGTTCAGCAGCTCCGTTTCGAGGCGAGCATAAACAGAGTGAAGGTAATTTCTGGTTTTACTGTTTTTCTGCCTAATAACGGGGAGAAATCTCGACCGTTACCCCGATCTGCTAACAGCGCTAGCTGGTGCTACAGGCTAGCAGCATTGCGCTAAGTTAGCCGATAGTCAACAGGCGTAGCAGGGCGTTGCTTGGAAAGAAAGTTGTTGTTTTTTTTTTGGTTCGTTTTTTTAAAGAATTAAGTGTAGAGATAATGTCCAGACCTCAACCTAGTGGCAGTTCGCATCTATCTATTAATTAAAGATTACTAGACCGGAGTTGTAACGTTGTTTAAAGGTACAACAATATAGCTGTGTTTGTGTGTGTGTGTGTGTGTGTGTGTATATATATACACACACACACACACACACACACACACATTTGTGTAAATTGACATATAATGACCTCATAGTTTTGGTTCCTCGTGCATAAAGACAGATAAACAATTAAAGGATTCAAGTATTCCAGTGATTTAGAAGTGCATTTCCGTGGAGTTTGGTGACTCGGACTTGATGAATTAAACAAATTGGGGAAATGCAATTTCCCAACTGAGGGACTAATAAGGGATTTCTTATTCTTATTCTTATTCTTAAATTTAGTAAACAGATTAGTCAATATTGAAGCAGCAGGGGTCAGGAAATCCTGACTTTAAATATCTAGCATGGATCAAGCTTAAGAAATACTGCATCCTGCAATTTCCATAATGTAATTCAGTACAGTCTTTTTGATCATGTCATCTGTCAGTTTGTTGTTTCATCTGTCAAAATGCTCCCTCTGTAGCCACTGACAAAAATCTATGCAACTGTGTTCCTTTTGTGATGGACAAAGTGAAATCCATGTGTAAAATTAGTGGAGTGTCTATATAGCCAGTCTGTTTGAAGAAACCCTGATATAACCCCAATGTCATGGTTTACATTTTTATTTGTCTTTTGTCATCAGGTCTCCCAGGCAGCGGCAGACCTTCAACAGTTTTGCATTCAGAATGCTGTACAGGACCCTCTGCTCACCGGTGTGTCCTCCAGCACCAACCCCTTCAGGCCTCAGAAGGTCTGCTCCTTCTTGTGAAACCACTGTTATTCATTGGTGAGTCTGCCACCTTGTTCACGCACTCATAGCTACTGTACATTCAGCACAAGCAATCTTTTATTTTAAAAGATGGCTGTTAAAGGTTGGTAGTTTCTTTCACTATGAATAGACTGCAGTCAGCTTGAATATCACTGTTATATTTTCACATCAAAACATCCATAGAAACTTCTCAGACCTCTCCAGCATAATTTACTTATTTTCTATCAACTTCTACTCTGTGTGTTCCAGACTCTGTTTTCATCACTTACTCCTTAAAATGGTGAAACTGGGGCTTCTATTAGCCACTCACACAGCAATCTGCATGTATTTGATGCTATATTTTGCCAATAATATGGATGTTTGGGAGTACATATGTTTCAGTCACTTGAGGATTTATGCAGCTGCAGAGTACAGATTACAGTAGAATTCAATGAAGGCATAAACTATCAATTTTACTATCTATTAAAAGGATTGATTAAATTTATTTCATAAGTTAGCACTTTTCACCTTAGCAATACATTTTTAAGGTTTGCACTATTATTATAAAGTAGGGAAATCACAGTGTGTCTCTAATTGTGCAAACAATGTTGAACATATTCTACACCCCTAAAATACTGGTTCACCGCACCTAATAAAAAAAGGTCAACCATATAACATTTTTTTACAATTAAAAAAATCGACTTAAACACATTAAAAGTCAAATCCAGTGTCTCATGTGTTGTCTGTTTTTGTCTCCTTTTGTATTTTTTTATTTGTTTGTTTGTTTGCAGGCCTTCATTTTGATGCTACAGGGAAAAGTTGACCTCAACACTGCTCCTCATGCCAAGCCATTATACTGCCACGGGATCTCTTGAGTGTAGAACACAATGTCAGGAAGATGACCATCTATTTTCAGCCACAGTAGAAGAAAGGAGACAGTTTTATTTTTCATGGCACTGTGATTTTTGAGTAAATTATTGTGCCTTTTCTATTGTTCTATTTTAGTCATCACTGTTCTGGACTTTTTGTATTTAATGAATAAAAAACATTCTTTCCTACTCCAAGGTTTTATCGATATGGCATCTCCTGTTTTCTGCTGTTTAGCTATTTGACAGCATTGCATGACAGACATAACAGCTTGTGAAAGCCAGCTGACAGCGTGCTGCTGAGCTAAAGAGGTTAAAGCGGTGGTACTTGAGTTTGTACAGAAGAGACTTTGCCACAAAATGTGACTTTAAAATGTTACTTTAAAAACACTAAAATCTAAAGAAACACTATAAAATTCTAAACACTGAAAAACAAGATACATCAAAAAGATACATAAATACTCCAAACCACTGCAAAGCCACATGATTGAAAGATATCCAGGAACCACTATAAAACCCCTGCTTCCTGGAAACAAACTTTTAAAATAAAAAAAATCCAAAATCTTTCTCTTTTTTTCCTGGGAAAATTGACATTACCACTGCTCTGGCTGGGCTTAATCACTTCTGTGCCTTCTATAGGCGTAGAAGTGATTAAGCCTAGGTGGAGTTTCGATTTCTTTAGACTTTTCTCCTTCTCCATTCACTGTGGAAGCAGGTGAAGTTCAATGCAATGCAGAGCGGACAGAGGCATTTTAATGTAGAGATAATAATGGAGGCAGCTGAGATACAGATCAGAAAATAAAAATATTGAAGGTTAGCTCTAAAGATGCTGTTTTACATAAGTTTTATATTTCAATGCAAAACAAGGAAGAAAAAACAAGAGTGATGAACTGCTAGACTGCCAAATTGGGTGGTTGAGAATTACAACCAGTGCTGGAAGAAATGTCCCAGATTCTAAACTTCACTTTATAGGTATCATCAGCTTACTAAAAATTATAAGTGGTATAAAATAATATGTGACCTGAGCTAAAGGTATTTTTGGGGAAAATTCAGTTATAAACAAACTTAAGAAAGGGAATTTTGATATAAAAACCTATATGAATAAATAAAAATCAACTATTCAAATTCATGAAAATGAAATGAAATTTCATTAAGATTTTTATCATGATTAAGATTCTTTTTCAAAATGTAAGTGTTCATTTATATATATTATTCTATTTGTTTATATGATTATTTCGTGTCATTTATTTAATTAATACTGAACACTTTCGGGCTCTATAGGGTAAATATAACGTAAAACTGAAATAATGTTCAAGTACCTCAAAACTGAATAGGAGTTGAGTAATTGGACTTCATTACTTTCCACCAGTAACTGATCATAATAAGATGTAATTTAATTTACATTGTAGTAATGCATGTAACTTGCAGTACTCAGATGAGGCACCCAGCTATAACTTAATCGTGACAATCATCAATTAATGATAGAAATACTATTAATAAAGCAATAATGTCGAGTTTCAGTATCGTAGCGCTATCCGTTGTTTGGTTCGACTCTCGCGAGAAGTGAACTAACTGACGTTGGCTCCACGTGAACAACAGTTCTGTGTGCTCTGGGGGCTGAACCCAGGTCGGTGTTGTTATCCCGCTCATTCAGCGGTTAAAACAGAGCTCGTAACTCTTAACTGAAGCTCGACCAGCCGAATGTAACTGTCCTCGTCAGTCTGAAGAATGAATCATGGGACAACGTTACTGTGGAAACGACGGTAACTTCTTTTGTTAACCTAGCATGTTAAATAGTTAGCCTACAAAAGCAAGAGGGTTTAGCGAGCCGACGGCATGTCAGGTCATGATAGCTAGATTTGCTGCATGATATCTCCTGTCTTGTCGTTGTTAGTACCGGTGTCAGCCAGCTGCAGGAAAATGGTTTAACCGTACGTGACGCTAACGGCTCACCAAGGTGTTCACCCTGTATGATGCAACACCAGAGCCAGACTCATCTATAGCTGTTAGCCGGTCAGTTTTTGACTTAATGGTTGTCATTACACAATCAACTCGATTAGACGTGTATTGACTGGTTCAGTAACCTACAACAGCTGAAAAGCGAGTTTGTTGACCGCACATGCAGCAGTGAACCACAGCTAGCTAAACCTCATGATGATGCTCCAGGATGGGTCAACACAGCTCATCTGCCTCACAGCCAGCAGCGGGGTTCCTCTTTTCACAAGGGGGGCTTCCAAACAGCTACCCTTTTCTGTCATCGGCTCCCTGAATGGTGTGCACATGTTTGGAGGTGGTCAGGGAGTGGTGTTGTCCTGCTGTGAGACCGAAGGCGGGGGGAAGGTCGTGTGGAGAGTTTTTCAGGACAGCGTGATGCTCATCGCTGTGAGTGGAGGTGGACACGGTGGTGCTGGTACCAGCAAAGAGGAGGAGTTTCGTTTACAACGACTTCTGGAGAATGTGTGGAACTGCATGGTGCTGGTGTTGGGGCAGGATGAGCTAGCTAACATGAGGAATGTTGAAAGGCTAAAGAGGGACTTGCGGTCCTGCTTCAGGCTCATTGATCAGCTGTTGGAGGAGAGGCAAGAGGGCATCCTGGGTAACCTAACACACTGTGCTGATTCGCTGCTGCCTCCAAACTCTAGTGTTCTTCAGGAGGCTGTGGATGGATTTGCTCAGGCTGCAGACAGTGAATTTTGTTGCCTTATTGTCCACGGGCGAATCGCCGCAGCAACTGAAAAGTGGTGGCGCCTAGCACCACAGGAAGTTGTGCTGCTCTCTGTTTTGATGCGGTCTCTCTCAGCCTCTGGATCAGCTTCTTGTGATTACCCAGTCTTCCTTCCACACGGCAGCCCCACTGTGGCCCACCGCCTGCTCCGCTTCCAGCTGCTCCCTGGAGCGGATGTGTGTGTGCTGTGTGGTCCCACTCCTTCCCTGCACAGAGCCGAGAGTGGGCTGGTGGGTCGTTTCTGGTCACCCCTGCTGGAGACCCTGAGAGATTGCCTGGCTGTTGGAGAGCGCTGTTTACCAGCATCTCTATCCCTGCGGCCTGATGTACTGGCACTTCTCCTGATCAACCGTGAAACACGTCGGTCAGTCTCTTGTGTGCGGACTTCTACTACTCATCTGCTCGGTAACCCTACTTTAACCTCCAAAGCCCGCTACTGGGAGCTGCTGAAGCTGTTCTACATCTTCAGCACGACACGCTACTTTAGCCAGGAGGAGACACTGTGTGTCTTCCCAGAAGAGAGGTCTCAAAGAAGCAACACTGAAGACTTTGTCCTTGGATTCTCACACCAGCCACTGCAGTGCTACCTAGTTACAGAGGAGTGCAAAAGTTATGGACTTCAGACAGCACAGCACCAGCTCTTCCTGCTAATCCCACCATCAGTTCCCACTTTTGCACTGCGTACGGTGGCCACACAGACTCTCTCTGATATAGTTGCAGCCACTGGGTTTTAACTGAACAGTTTACTTTAACATAACATTTCAGTTTTTAGTAAACCTACCATGTTTGACTTAAAAATATATCAGTGATTAAGTAATGTGAATTCACTGCTGATATTTTGTTTAATATATCACCAGGCATTTTTAGTAAACTACTGCTTTAATTAACTAATCAATGCTAACAAAAGTATGAAAATGCCATACCAATGTGACCGTCTTGTTGCTCTCTTTTGCATGTAAGAGAGAAGTCACTCTTTCAGTTATCAGTTGTGTGTGTGTAACTTCACTGGCTTTAAGACAGTTTCATTCAGCAGTGAAAGCTGGATGGATCTCAGTTCAAATTCTGTTGGCTCACTGAGTACTAACATTATCATGAGGATTGCACTGTATCTCAAAGTGTATTAGAAAAGCGCGTGTAAACGTTACACTGGGATAAATAAGTGCCTGCTGTTTGTTGTTGTAACATTTTTTAATCATTTGGCTTCAAAAGAGATAAAATTATTCTTTTTTTCTGTTCCAGTTCTGATCCTAAATATAGTTAGTTACTTTCTGTGGGTCTTTGTATCATTGACTGATTTATTCACATTTTTCTTACGGCTGATGTGATAATCATAATTTTTGCGCTTTTTTGGGTGAACGTTTGATTGCAATACTTTACAAAAGTAAATCAAAAGTTTTATTCTTAAAAATTCATTTTTAATAAGATGATAATATTTAAATGTGTTATTAATATTTCAATTTAAAACTAATTGTAAATGAAAAAGTAATATTTCAGTAATGTTTTTGTCACATCTCAGTTACTTGGCCGATTTGAAACAGAGGGTGGGTAATATAGACAAAGTGAACTTATAACTGTACTGAACCTTAAGGGAAAAAAAATCTAAAAGCATCTGCTATGGCTTCTGTTCTTTAACATACTTACTTATGCAAAAAAATAACAAAACTATACTATTTCTCACCACTGTAAGAACAGTGGCATTGACTATTGACAAAACAGACACCGCCATTATTAAATGAAGACACCTAGGCATGATAACTGCTGTGTTTTGTCTTGTTTATATCTGCACTGGTGATTTCAAGAAACCTTTCTCACTTTTCAGTGTGAAGGCAGAGTTTCACTGAAAGTCGCACTGAGGATCTGTAACATCCCAGTAAGTAGTTTCTAATCCCAGTTTTCATCAGATGCCCCGCTCCTCATGCTCATTTTGTATGTAGAGGAAGTCAGAGGACAGGACCATCCCAGTTTAACCTGAGAAATGTGAAATTTGACCCAGTGCCATCAGGTCTGACCTTGTTCCTTTGGTCTTCCTACCATCAAGGGTCAACAGATGCTGCTGAGCAACATTGACACAATATATAGCCTGTATGAATATTACAGGTATTGTTTTTTTCCCCATTAGGGCCACATGTGTATACATTTAAAATGAATACATTTTCTGTATCAGATTATTCTGATGGCACAGGTTGATGACTTTTTCCCAAAGTAAGTTGCATTAAACCACCTCTGCAGACTGAAGAAACTTAAGCCTAGTCCAGATAGGAGGAGCATTCATAATCATTGTGTTCACCAACAATCCTTCAGAGTCTCCTCCCAAACCGCATGGAGCACTCGGGAGAAAAAGTGAGGCGCGGTGCGGTGAGCTCAGGACAAAGTTGGACGCTGCACCGGGTCGCTGGTTATATCTCTCCGAGCCACGTCTCTAGTCCAGAGCTGTTTAGACTCAGTAACCGGAGAACCGACCCTGACTGACAGGCTAACGGTGCGTTGGATAACAGAGGAGAGGAGTGGGGGGGGGGGGGGTTGGCTAACGGTGGACTCGAAGCCACACAAAGGGGAGGGATACGCTCGCCGGTTGTAGCGTTGCCATGTGAGCAGGGAACGTACCCCAAAAATTTCAGAGTGAAATGTTTACTCAGTGCGTGTGGACGCAGCCAGAGTCTTAAGAAACTTCCCGGGACTTTATTCTTATTTTGTCGAGGTCCCTGTCACCTCTGTAAGGTTCAAAGGTCTGAGCGCTTAGTCATTTTTTAGGAGCGCGGTGGCTCAACTTGCACAACACTGATTTCACTCCTCTCGAGTGAAGTAACAGTAGCAGTTCGCTGTCGCACCGCAGAGGCTTTTAAAGCTGTTGAAAGAAGGTCTTGTAACATGTCGGCCACACGGATGCAGTTGCTATCACCCAGAAACGTTCGGCTTTTAAGCCGGGGGCAAAACGAGTTGTTGGCCGGTGGCAGCGGAGCGCAGCGGCCCGGCGGTGGTCCCAGGGTCCGCTCACTGACCTCTCCCCCTCTGTCGTCCTCTTCTCCCGGCAGAGCCTTATCGAGTCTGAGTGCGACGCGGCGCGGGCTCCCCAGTGAGAAAATGTCCGAAAATGGAGTGGTGTCCCGGGCCAAGGTGTTGACCATCGACACCATGAACCCCACGGTGAAGAAGGTGGAGTATGCCGTGCGGGGGCCCATCGTGCAGCGGGCTGTGGAGCTGGAGAGGGAACTCTCAGAGGTTTGTGCAAGAAACTGATCTCAGTGTTTACACCAACTGCAGTCTCTACGGACCATACTTTGTGTAATATCTCTCGCTTCTCATCTTTGTATGTGAAATATTTTTTTTTGTTTCGTCTGTCTTTCATTGCATCAGCCCATTATAGGCTTATTGTTCTGGTCAGATTGTGGCAGTGTAGACCAACATTCTTTACCTGATAGGCTTAAACTTTCTAAGAGCCCTTTTATTTTGCTCTATCCGAATCAGAAGGCTGGGGAAAAAATGATGTTCATATCATCCAGGACTTGGCACAATGAACAGTTTTAAATCGCTTTTAACCTTGAGCCATGTTCTGTTCAAGATTTCTGTCTGTTAAAGGGAAGTTTTTCTTTACCACTGTCATCAAGCACTTTTTCTTGGGGAAAATATTGGGTCTCTGTAGATAAAGAGTAGTCTAAACCTGCTCTACATGTAAAGTGCCTTGAAATAACTTATGACTCTTATGATTTGGCACTATATAAATAAAACTGACTTGACTTAAATGTACAAATTGGTGCATGTGATATGGTAGATTTGAACCCATTAAAGATGACTCTGCATGCTTCTTTCCTGCTGATGAAAGCTTTTGTTTTGTGGCTAAGCAAAGTGTCTTTAACCAGTTATAATTGCAGATCAGCAGTTTCCTTTCCTGGTTATGTTCTCACAATTACCATCGATGGCCTCCAAAGAGAACTCTTTGTGTTCTCATTTGCTGTTGGGTTTACACACCCTCTTATCAAAGTCCACCAGATAATTAGAAATTGAGGTTGATCATGTCAAATTTGTTGACCTGCTATGATCCAGATGATGTGTTATACCCACAAATTTCACCATCTCTTTCTGTCTGGTCCTCAGAGTTAATCTCTAACCCATATTGTTTTTAAGTCTCACTTCTTGTTTGTGGAGAAGCCAAAGAGAGCGGTGAAAGTCCATAGTCTGAGCTATTGACTGAAATGTTTTTTCTATCTTTTCTTTACTATCTGTGTTTCACTGTCTGAAGACCTAGTGATGATAAACGTGTCAGTCAAACTCTAAAAAATATCCAAAATATCCAGCTGTTGTATTTGGCTCACCATTGTAGGTTTTGTTGTAATGCCTTCAGAAAAGCGCAAACATAGCTATGGTTGTCTTTTAAGTTAAAAAAAAAAAAGTTTTAAGTTAAGTAAGAACTTTTATTGCATGAGATAATGTGATTTTGTTGAATATCCATGACATTATAGGTCCTTTTCAAGTTATTGGCACTGTCAGTACAGCTTATTTGTACATTCCTTTTTTTTTTTTAAGCACCGTAGGATCCCTTCCTCCGACACTGTTTATGGTGATGTGGCAACCAGCTGTTAGTGTACCAAGTGCAGTCTGGTGTGAAAACTGTCCTCTCTTGAGTGCTTTGCTCAGGAAGGGATGAGTATGCGAACAGGTTCTTGCACAGGTGAAAGGCATAGTGACGTGGGCCTGCAGGGGCTGTAATGACCTTTTTAACCAGATGGTTCACTGCCACCAAAGATTTTATGTTCTGTTTGTTCTAACCAATGCTTATTTGAAGCTGAGCCCCTTCATAGGATATTTATTTTCTTCTCAACTGTACAAGAGGTCGATCATGCATTGTCGAGCTGGTATTTAGGTGTTAAGAAAGCAGAGGAAATTGAAGTTGGATTCAGCTGGTAAAACTCAGCCAAGATATTGAGGGATGGGAGCATTTTCAGGGGAGCAATGAGATAATTACCATAATACTTACAACTGCTAATACCTTTTTATTCATCACACTTTCCTCAAAGACAGGAAAATCACTTCAGTTTCTTTGTTCATTAACTGCACATTTTCCCACTGTCAGTGTTTTCAATAGTGCAGCACCAAGCCAGAAGGCAAAAATGTACTGCAAGTAATCAGCCACAGTCCTCTCAGTCAGCTACAGTCCCCTCAGCGTACTAAGAGTCTTCAGGACAACTGATCTGTGCTTTTAAAGACCTTTATACTTTCCCCTTCATTTTCCAAAATGTGGTGTTGGGTTACTTTGGGAAACAGGTCACAGTGGTATTCTCTCTTTTGTCTGGGAATTATACACACACACACACACACACACACACACACACACAAACACACACAAAAAGAGGAATGTACACTCTGTGATCCCCTACTCTGGTTACCTACACACCTTGTTTTTAGGAAGCAAGATCTTTGCTCTTCATTTACAGTACAAGTATGGCATTGTTCTTGTTTTTTATCACTTAACACTAAAGATTGGTTGTTCAGAGCTTTTCCCAACAGGGAGCTGAACGAGAGCAACTTTGAGTGCACCAGTTAACACATCCAGTTATTACATTGTGGTCTTTGTTTTGTCCTAATGAGCTCCCAGCTGATAGCGAATGAGGGCCTTTTGAGAGAGTATCTCTGGGGACAGAACAGAGAGACACAAGACTAGTTTTTCTCAAATTCTTTCCACCAGAATCAAATACAATATGCAAACCACTAAAAAGGTTTTCCATTGTAGAAGCATTGCTGAGTTTGCATTTCAAATGAGTCTGGTCTGAATATAGGACGGATTTGTTAATGACTGGCTGAGAACTAAAGAAAAATGTGAATGATTCAAAGTGAATTTTCTTATCTTTGTTTATTCTGAACTTTATACTGTTACCAGCTTAGGTCACCGTGTTATTTACAAGGGCTTTCACTGTTTTACGTCTTTAATGAAAAGCATCTGCTGCAATTCCTTGGGAGTAAACAGAAATACTGTCTGAGCATTACACCAAGGGCACTGTTTCACCTTCTGCTGGAACTTCAGCTGTGTTTGCTGACCTGTTTTAATCAGCGATGGAGGGCAAAAAGTACAGGCCTTTGAAGTCAGTACTCAGGAGCAGAGGTCAGTTTGTTTCTGAAAGATCCCCATCATGAATGGGCAGTACCTTTAACCTAGGGGTGTTATTCACCCCATATAATGTTATTGGTCCAGATTGAGAGACGCCTCTCTTGTGTGACCAATGGGAAAGCCAGGGACTCAAGTTTCCTAAAATCTGGACTGGATTGGACAAATCAAACAAACAGGCTGCTTTGATTTCCACTGGACGTGTGAGCCTACACTTGTGGCTACTCTGCAGTGTCATGATGTTCCTAACATCTGGTGTTAACAGCATGTGTGTGTGTGCATGTGTGTGAGTTTGTGTTTGTGCACGTGTCTGCATTGCTGTTTGTCCTCTGTCAGTGATCTCAGCTGTTCAAGATATTATCTTTCTGAAATGTTATATCATCCGCCTGGAACTGATATTTCGATTTGGCATTATATTCTCCTAATTATTTTTAACATGTAGTTTACTGCTGCTTTGCTGTAACATATCCCGTTCCTTCTTGGTCTACACTAAACGAGGCCAAAAGCCACTGTATAATGTATATCTCTGTGTTTATGTGTCAGAGAGTTAATGTTATCAGTATGATAAAGTGGTTTGCTCAGGGTGAAACCTTGTTCCCCTGTTTGCGCATTCTATCGGAGTCAAGGTTGTTGTAAATACACTAAAGCCTTTTTACCAAATGGATTATGTCCGTGTAGCAGTGTAAGCTCCCGAAAAAAACAAAGTTCACCAAATAATTGTACTTCACTTTGGTATCAGTATGTATGAGAAGAATATAGAAAGAAAGTTTGCTTTGAGAACGAACAGTTGACACTTTACATGCTTTTCCTGGAAACTGACTTCTTGACGTTAAAATGTTACTCAGAAAATCTGACAGGTGAAATTTCATGAGAACACTTGAAATTAAAGGCGCTCTGTGGAGTAAACCTGCTGCATTTAGTCCTGAAGCAGCAGAAAATCTGTGGTATCACTTGATAACGTCGCCAAATTTTAGTCCAGAACAGGGTAACATTTAGGACAAGATCAATATTTAGAATTGTAACTTTTTGAATATTTCAATTTCCACAATTTCTTTATGCACTCCTCTTGCAGGAAAATAACTGATTGAGTACAGCCAACAGACAATAAATTTGAGTAAACCACTAAGCCACTGTGTGCTTCGCAGCTGCTGGGCTCTCAGCTTTTTTTGGCGTAAATGTTTATGGGAAAGTTATGTATGTGTTTAAGCCTGTGTGTAGTCACGGGGTCAGGGTTGTTTAGGGGCAGTGGGGATTCTCAGCCACCCCCATTCTCCGTGAGTCAGGTTTGTTAATGGGCAGGCACCGGAAAATTCAGAAAAGATAATGACGTTATTTTCTTGAATGCAAAGTTAACAAATGCTCTCGCGGATCTAGCTTTTGTTTCCATTCTTCAGATGTGTAATCATTTCTGTATGTTGTGTTTATGTTATGCAGGGAATGAAGAAGCCATTTGCAGAGGTCATCAAGGCCAACATTGGTGACGCGCATGCTATGGGACAGCAGCCAATCACTTTCTTCCGACAGGTCTGCTCCTAAGCCCTTCCCCCAACCTGTCACCTAAAAATAGCACCTCCCTCCTGACTCCTAAATATCTATCTTAACTGATTTCTCCCTCCTTAAATAAGTTGGTGTTGATCATTTTTGCCTAACTTATGCAATAATCTGTGCAGGGTTCGCATGATGTTCCTTCCACCCTTTATACTCACACCTCCCTTTGTTTCAAGGTCTTGGCGCTATGCTCCTATCCTGAACTGCTCAATGACAGCACATTCCCAGAGGATGCTAAAAGTAGAGCACATCGCATTCTGCAGTCTTGTGGAGGGAACAGTATGGGTGTGTATGAGTGTGCTGGTTTTTTGCGGAAACACAAACAAGCTCTCTAAACCCTGGCTTCTAATTATCACCTTTACAAGCTCATTTTGTTTTAAATGCTGCTTTCTGCTGGTGCTATGTTGTGTAAAAGTTTTAAGTTGCCAAAGAAAGTTCCATTGTCTCCATACAAATCTCCCTCAGGCTCCTACAGTGCCAGTCAGGGCATAGACTCTGTGCGTCAGGATGTGGCCCGCTACATTGAGCGAAGGGATGGCGGTGTGCCCTGCGACCCAGACGACATTTACCTCACCACAGGGGCCAGCGACGGCATTGTGGTACAAAAAACCTCTTATTTTAACTTTCTGACTTTGTGTCTCTTCTGTAGAAGGAGGTTATCTGAGATATTTACATCACTGAACTGTGAAAACATGACAAGACATATTTTAGGGTGATCTCAACATCATCTCAGCTCATACAATATAATTGAGTTCCCTTCTTAAAGGACAAATCATAAATGCAGAAAAAAGTCGAATGTATCACAGAAAGTGTTCAAATGAGATCACTGATATCAACATGTGACCTTTGTGTCTTTGTTTCCTTTTACAAGTGAGGTCCAATGAAGGTTTGATACCTAAGATGCAGAAGTAGAGCACCCAATTGAAATTCAGTGTACGAGAAGTGCACCTGCTTCCTCTTTCGATTTTTGACTCAAATCTATTTGCATGGAAAGCAGCATAGAGACAACTGTACTACTGTATATATAATTCTAAAATACGATCACATGTTAACATGGCAGTTTATTTACATTCATTTGGCAATTTATTGGGTACAACTATCTAAAACAAATGCAGTCTAACACAAAAGCAAATGTTCAACCTCATGTTCATTTTGGAAGATATAGTTTGTGGCGCTGTTGGAATGTATTGTGTTATACAAATAGATGTTTCTATTATTTTTCCCACCCTATTTATATCAATGACAGTAGACTAAATAACACTTTAATCTTAATTTATTATCTCTCTGTATAATGCAGTACAGGTCGAGAGCATATCATGTCTTTCTTCACTTCCCTGCCCTGTCCTTTCAGACCATGCTGAAGCTGCTGGTGTGTGGTGAAGGTGCGGCCCGCACAGGCGTCATGATCTCCATACCTCAGTATCCCCTGTATTCGGCTGCATTGGCCGAACTTGGCGCTGTGCAGATCAACTATTACCTTAATGAGGAAAAGTGCTGGAGTCTGGACATCAGCGAGCTGCAGCGCGCCCTGGATGAAGCTCGGCAATACTGTAACCCGAGAGCCCTGTGCATCATTAACCCTGGAAACCCCACCGGTAAACCAGTCTCTTTTCTTTTTTTTTTTTGGTCAAAATTAATGCTATTATAACTTCTTACTGCAGGCTCAAACACTTCAAATTAAATCACCCTTCATATGATGTATACATCATTACATCTCCTCTGTAGTAGTAGCTTTATGACCACAGATTTCATGTGCTGTTCAAAGAGGAGCCACTAGATGGCAGCAAATGGACATAACTATCTGCTTAATTGTCATTTCAAACCCTTCACCATAATGAGCCTCCTCTTTTTTCACAGGTCAGGTTCAGAGCAGAGAGTGCATTGAAGATGTAATCCGATTTGCGGCGAAGGAACGTCTCTTCCTCATGGCTGATGAGGTACTGTCTCTGCTTTTCTTTAACTTTAACTCTTTAACTTTTATCTACATGCTTTATTGTCCACTTCACCTGTAATATCTATCATTCTTTCCCCATCACCCAGGTATACCAGGACAACGTGTATGCTGATGGCTGCCAGTTCCACTCTTTCAAGAAGGTTCTGTTTGAGATGGGGCCAGAGTACTCAAATACAGTGGAACTGGCATCCTTCCACTCCACTTCAAAGTGTTACATGGGAGAGTAAGTCATCTCACTTTCATGCTCGGATAAATCTGTCAGACCTTGTGACAAAAATGTTGACAGCTAGTTTACCTTTGTTTACTGTAACTTGTTTGGTTTTGTTGCTTTCTGTCTTTTTATGCCTCCATGCTGGCGACATCCATAGCTGCAGGCATTATGTATCTGTCTGTCCGTCCCATTCTCGTGAATGGGATATCTCAGGAAAGTCTTGCTTGAATTTCTTCAAATTTGGCACAAACATTCACTTTGGCTCAAGGATGACCTGATTAGACTTTGGTGGTCAAAGGTCCAGGTCACCGTGACCTCACAAAACAGGTTTTTGGCACTAACTCAAGAATTTATTCGCTTTTATGAAAAAATTTCACACAGATGTCTAAGAGGATAAAATGATGAAGTGATGACAGTTTGTATCCAAAAGGTCAAAGTTCAGCTTCACTATCACATCAACTGGTCACATCATAAAGTTTTCATCTCCCAATTAGGTGTGGCTTCCGTGGAGGCTACATGGAGATCATCAACATGGATGATGAGGTGAAGGCCCAGCTGACCAAGCTGGTGTCGGTCCGTCTCTGTCCTCCTGTTCCCGGTCAGGCTCTAATGGACCTGGTGGTCAACCCTCCGCAGCCTGGGGAGCCTTCATTTGACAACTTCATCAAGGTACACAGTTTACATCCTGCAACCCTCATTATTTACTCTAGGGGTAGAACAGATAATCAATTCACCAATACAGTACATATTCTGATTAAACATAATCTGTTGTTAGGCATTATCAGTACACTGGCACTGGTAAGATTACACATTCTTTTTGCAGTGTACTATCAGAACATTGTCACTGATTGTGGATTTTATCAAGTATTTTCTTTGTTGCTTTAATTGGCTATTTTAATTAATTTTAACACACTGAAAACTTCAGATTTATTATGATACTCAAGGTGTGTCCTTTTTTACCCCAAGAGATAAATAAACTGTGGAGCTCTTCTTCCCTCTGACTGTTCAGCCTTTCGAAAATATATCTGCGTTCAGCTTTTTTAGAATATCGTGCTTTACATGTATATGTTGCTGTGTTAAAATGGCCTCTATGCTACTTGTTTAATACTGTTTTTTTCTCAAATCTCTGTGAAACTGAAATCATTTTGTAATACAGTGAATATGCATTATATCCCATTATATTCCTGTTTTATTAAAAATTAGTTTGCTGTTAATGGGGTTCATCTTTTTAAAATACCATTTTCTGTGGCGAACATTTCCTCCAGACAACCTTGAGATCGATAAGACAGGTATTGCTACGCAATATGAATGTTTCTTGTACAGTCAGTCACAGGCAGTGCATATGTAGTTCTAGTAACCTCTCTCTTTGGTTTGCTGTAATTTTATTTTTCTCTCTTCTATATTTTCTGTTCTCTCTCCCACATCCAGGAGCGCACTGCCACCTTAAGTGCCTTAGCAGAGAAGGCCAAGCTTACTGAGCAGGTTCTCAATACGGTGCAAGGTATCAGCTGCAATCCTGTGCAGGGTGCTATGTACTCCTTCCCTCGCATAACCATCCCTGAAAAAGCCATCACAGAGGCCATGGTCAGTCCTTAACCTTCTTATAAATGTTTCTGTGATTCAGATTTCATTGTATTTTTGCTTCAAGGCAATTACATTGATAAGAAGCAGCAAAAAAGAGAGGAATAAAATAGACAGTACAGTTATATAAGATTTTTTTTCTCAATGCACCACTCCACTCCACTCCACTACTTATTATTTGCTCCACTTATTATTATTATTATTTCACTTACTATTTCTCTTCATGGTCTCAACAGCCCTCGATTCACTAACACTCATGTTCCATTACAAACAACCAAAATCTGGGCTGGTATTAAATTACATTTGGGAGGACGTGCAAAAAGACATCAGACCAACATCTCTTACTCTGTGCTATGCTGGATTAAATAACTCTTTAACCAGGTTCACTGGGCATCCACCACTGTTTGCTAAAGGGAACAAATGATTTCCGATAGCTTGTGGTTTCAGTTCTGTCTCCCGGTTGACTGCTCAGTAGGAATTTCAGTGAGGGTGGACTGAGAATCTGATTAGCCTAACAAAGGATAAGGTCAGAGTAAAGCTGACCTACTGACACTTGATCAATCCCAATGACTCCGCTCACTATCCTGATCACACCGTTCCACCATATGTTGTCCTTAGCTGTGCTTTTCCCAAAAAACAATGCATGGACACAGAGCCTCTTTATGTCAACATTTCCATTGGCATTTTTAATAGAGCTTCTGTGCAGTTTGTTTCTCAATCTCAGTGCTCAGCTACTTCTAAGGATGAGACACTTAAAAGGATTTAAAATGGTTCTAAAAGAGGTTTTGATCCAAAGAAAAGCAGATACACTTCAGATTTATTTGACCTCAAACTGGTGTTCATCTCGTTTTGTTTTGTGTTCTTATCAACCTTCAGTTACCTTTTTGCTGGTGAAAAGATGTCCTCAAAGCTGAGGGCCACTTGTACTAAAATAAAAATGAAGGCTGAACTAGCTATATCATGTTTCTTTTTCTCTCTGTCAGGCTATGGGTCAGCAGCCAGATATGTTTTACTGCATGAAGATGCTGGAGGAGACAGGGATCTGCCTTGTACCTGGAAGCGGCTTTGGCCAGAAGGATGGAACCTTCCACTTCAGGTACAGAAATCTTCTTAGGCTGCAACTGTATCATGTCTGAAAATAGTGAAAAATGCCCCTCACAATTTCCTTGGGCCAAGTTGATATCAACAAAGTTTTTTTCTGCCCAACCAACAGACGATCAGTCACTCAGCAGAATTTTTACCATTTTGATTTAATATTACTTGGCTGAAATTATTTTTTTTGACAGCTAATTGATTAATAAACTATTCTACTAAGTCACCTGATTGAGCTAATTGAGTAGAGGCCTTGACTAAAAATCTTTGCTTTTTCCTGTCTTGTAAGGTTCTCAGTTGCCACTTCAGTAGGTACACCTAGTTAAAACATACGGGGTCTGTTACAACAGTCCTGCAATAAAAATCTTCTGCATTGGTTTGCGTGCCTAATAAACTGGAAATAGATTGTGAATAAACCATTTACTGCAATTGTTTTGATCTGGCTGAGAGGAAACAAAGTTTTTTTCCTCAGTTTAAACAGGAGAATTATTGTCAGACATTATCCCTTTATACTCTCTCTAGTTATTGAATAACTTTTAAAAATAATCCTTAGGTGGCTCTTTGACGTCCATAATAATCTTTAACTCTTTGCCAAGGCATCTCCTCTTGTTACATCACTCAGTAAACAGTTCATTTTTGACTTTTGAATTTTCTTCCGCTCTCCTGCTCAGAATGACCATCTTGCCACCAAAAGACAAGCTGCAGATCCTGCTGAACAAAGTCAAGGAGTTCCACCAGAAATTCACCCACCAGTATTCTTAAATTTCCACACCTGTTTTGTCCTCCATTCACAAAGGGAGGAGCTCACCAACCACAACAAAAAGAACTCAGCCAATCACAATTTAACTGTCACTAGTAAGTGCCTTCTCTACGGCGGCTCTGGTGGTCTCTGTGATGACGCACTTCAGCCTCTACAGCTGTCTCATTTGGACATTGGTGGACATTACACTAGGCACTGTTTTGTGTCAGAAAACAAAAGAAAACTGGAGATGAAGAAATGAATTCAGAGACGCTTGTCAGTTTATTAAGAAAAATATGGCTTCGTCTACTGTTGTTTCCAGTTTTGAAAGATGTATTATACTATAGGTCTGTGTATTCGTGAGTACGAGAGGTAGATTATCTATGTCAATGCCAAGCTTATAAAAAAAAAAACAAAGTTACAACTGAAGACAGTGTGATGCTGCTTAAAACCTTGAGTACGTGTACAACTGATGAAAATATTTCATTCCTGCAGGCTGTACTTGACAGGGAGGAGGAGGATACAGGAAAGTCTCGTTTGCATGACGATTGAGAAATGATTTTGTAGAATCAAAATAAATGTAACAGTCAGTGGTTTGTCTCATTATTTTGGAAAGAGCTATCAGATATGTTTAGGGTTTATAATGATAGAAATAGGTCATATCCTTTGATCGTAAAGATGTAATGTCCAAAAATGTCACTGCTGCATTATATAATCTTATGTCTTCATATCTTCGTACTTTCATTAAGGGAAGGATTATGTAATCGCAGTTTGTCTGATATTTGAAAAGAAACAGTCTAAAACATAAACTGACAGTGGTTAGTCATCTCCTACCTCTATTCATTACTCTATTTAAGGCCAAAGGAGAGAGTCTCATTCACAACATGTTACTCATTCAAAATAACAACATGGTTAAATTAAAATAAGACTTATAAATAAGAATAATTCAATGTTGGAAAGAAAAATTCCAGCCACATAGATGAAGGCTGTTTTTACTTGAAACATTAATTATGTAATTTAATCTATTGTTAATATAAAAAATATTGATTGGTGCAGTTTTAAAATGAGGAAAATTGTCATTATCCCGTGATTGTCACAGTGGCTGGTCTCATTTTTTAATGTTCATCTATGTGGTAATTTAGGGTAGTTATGTGTTAAGCTGACTAAAAGGATAGATCTTTGTTATGCTGCAACTAAACTGATAATTAGCCAAGTCATGTAGACAATTTCCACTTCGGAGATAAAGAGCGAGGTCACTCCTCAGACTTCACGCAGATTTGTGAGAAAGGTGAGATGTGAGCTGTCTGCTCGCTGCTGAAACTGTCACCTCTAATAATGATACTATTCAACTTAATTTCAGGCTCAAAAGGTTTCTTGTGTAGATACCACATCTCCGTTTATTGTCTCTATTAGTCTGTCATCTATTTTATTGCCTAGTATGCAGTTTCCAAGCAAGCTGGGATGATGAATGGCACTGCAGGTTGTGTGTGTGTGGGTCTGTGTGTGTGTGTGAGGTATAGAGACTGAAATCACTATGTAGAGAGCGTGTTAAAGTGAAGCTTGTAGTTTGAAGGGGTTTTCTGCTCTCTTCCTCTCTACTCCACAGTGGCTGTCAGCTTTAATTATCTTTGACAAAGGGCCTCCTGAATCCTAATTAAACTGAGCTTTGTCTTTCCTGAACCATCTCACCATTCACCCCAGAAGCATGACGTGGTCACATGTTCCAGTCCTCTTCACCCTAAATTAATTGGGCGCGTTTGCATTTTTTTCTTTCATCTCTTGACATCTTTTGGGAATCAAAGGTCATCATTAGTTCGGGTGAGGATGTAGGGCGACAGAGAGACAGTCATGCATCAGACATCAGCGCTGTCATGTGGCTTTCCTGGTTATGACAATGACCAGTCTTTATTCACTGTGTACAGTCTTATATGAGGAGATTCATATGGCGGACTGGAACAGCTTATTGAGATTCACTGGGTTTTGTGAGTTGACGGTCATATTTTCAATATTCTGTAGGTCCAGGTTGTCCAAGTCTTAACTTTGGCTGGTATTTAGTATGAAAATGAAAATGTCACAAAAGACTCACACCAAAGGTTTTGGAAATGCTAACTCTTAAGTTATTTTCACCTAATTTTGTTAAAAGGTGCTTATATTAAAATGGAAAACTCGAACCAGTTTAACATGCAAGTAGTCAACACAATCAGAAATATATCTGACTCTTTAGCAGCTAAATACTTAACTATGTACACCAGCTAGGTGGATCTGGCAGTGGGTTGAGACAACGATAATCTTAAACTAACATGATAGGAGTGGGATGCAACGTTAGACTGGAGATGATGCACACAGAATCTAAGTAAAGTAACAGGTTCTAATGAGCACATGTTTTGTTTGGTGCTTTGGATTAAACGTTACAATCATTAATTGATTGACTGATTAATTGATTAATACATCAGATTCAGATAGTACCTTTAAAAGGCACTAAAATACTCAATAGAGCCGAAGGAAGCTGCAGAGTGAGACAAGCAACCCCTTTCATAAGCTGGTAACACTGTCAATTGACTCAGTGTTATTATAAAAAATAATGATTGGAGCAGCTTTAACACAGATCTAAAGGCCCACTTCACACTGCCAAGAAACATAGAGGCAGAAAAATGTTTTATTTATTGGCCAAAAAAGCAATCACAATTTTAATACACTCATTCTAAAAATCAGCAAATCTGTCATTAAATGTCTCCCACATAGAACCATGGAAAATAACAGGCCACAATGTCAGTGTCCTCAGCCCTGAATGGCTGATGTGGAAGGTAAATTTGTTCAATCAGTCACACAGCTGGAGGTTGCTTTTATTTTAATCGCATATCTGGTTAAAATCTGGGGGCTCAACTTTTGAATCTAGAAGCTGAAAGATACCATCTTTCTTGCCATGATTGCATTTTTTGCTATTTTTTTTTTTTTGCTTGAATGAATTTGAGGAGTTATCATGTAAGGAGGATTTATACAGAGTATGGTTGGGTAAGATATGTCTGTGATTCCCAGAATTTCTTAAGATACTCACACTTATTCTTTGAGGCCAGACTCACCAATTTGGTAGCAAAGAAGTCTACATAAAGTATGCAGAAATACTAAATTATCCAGGTCTACTTCTATCTTTCCCCTGTGTGTTATCAATATGCTAAAATTAAAATGAGCTGTAAATGGAACTGATGCATTATGGAAAGTATAAACAAGTCAGAAGAACCAACTCTAATCAGCAACTGCATTGTTTTCTTGAAGGTATGACTTGTGGCTACTACTTAACACTGTGTTAAACTCTTCTGTTGCAATCACTATGTTGAACACAGTGATTTGCACTTAGCTGTTGTGTAATTGTACATCTGAGGGAAAAGGAGATTTCTGCTTCCCCTCTCATGTGTTTGGTTGTTTCTGAATGTGAGCCTGATTTGTTTCCATATTATGTCCATTTTTTTTCTAACAGAGTTTTTTTCTTTTCAGTTTGAAACATAGACATAAAGACAACAACAACTTTAGAGGAAACTGAAGCCAGATAATAGGTAGCATTGTCACATTGTTCAAAAAGTTTGTCCTCTTAGTATAGGGCTATACTGCCAAGAACCAGCTAGCTTAACTAAGCATAGAGATCAGAAACACGGGGAAACAGTTAGCCTGGCTCTCTGAGGTAATAAAATAAGCTCACTCATTAATATTAGTTATATTTTGTTTGTTTAATCTGTACGCTTCTTCTAACCTAACACGTTCAGCCATCACAAAAACAGCCAATCATCCCAATATATGCATATGCATCTAATAAAAGTCATATTCACTTCAGGTGTGTTTTTTTGGTTGTTGTTGTTGTTGTTTTCAAAGGCTCATCAAAGTAATAGTTTGGCATCTTGTGAAATGAGTTTATTTGCTTTCTGGCAGAGAGTTTGATGAGAAGATTGATACCATTCTTATATCTGTTTGTTACGTACAAGACTACAGCCAGAGGGCTGCTAGCTTAGCTTAGCATGAATACTGGCACCGGGCAACAGCTAGCTCTGTCCAAATGTAAAAAAATCAATTACCATGCTTCCAAATCATGTTATAGCTTGTTGAAAGCAATTTTTCAGTGGGGTAATATCGTTTTTCTATTATATTTGAATCATATATTGCTCCAAAATGTAGGTTACAATTACCATAACATAGTTCTTTTTCTATTTTTTTTTAAACCCCTAGAACATGTTAAAGAGTCATTCACATTTTCACAACACACTCAAGTTAGTAAGTGGAGAAGGGCAGATTTTGAAAAAAAAGTAAAGAAGACAAAACAGTGAGGGGAGGGATGATACAGAGATTGGGTGATAAATCTTGTTCTGATCAGGTTTCTCTGGTGCCCTCACACCTCAGTCTCTTTCTTGGGGTAATTAATCAATCCCAGACTGGAGCCATTGATCGACCTCTTGCGGCCCTCGGTATGTTTACACTCCTCGATTGTATTTGCCACTAAGCCCCTTGCTGCCGCTCAATCTCATCGGCAGAAAATGTGACACTCCGCCCTCTGATGCCATCAGCGAAACAGTGCATCGATTGACATCTCGATGAAAATCAATCTACTTATTTTTTTTTGTTGTTGTTGTTGCTGTTGCATAGGGGATTTGGTTTTGTTATAATCCTTTGCTGTAATCCTGTATTCCAGGTTGCAATGTATAAAGGTTTACTGTGAGCAATCAAAACACTCCTGGAATGCAAGGCCGGGCATTTCCTTAGAGATACTTACACATACTCCTAAAAGTCGATAAGGTTTTACTCAAATATTTCCTTGTTGCTTCCTTGTAATTGTTCTTATCATTTGACATATAACCTTTGAAAGTGACCCTTTAAATGTACAATGTTTACTGCTTACTATGTCCTCACATTTCTTCCTAAACCAGCAACAGTGGAAGAAGTATAATGATCCTTTACATAAGATAAGGTAGTGATATGACAACAACAAACTCTACGTTACAAGTAAAAGTGCTGCGGAAGTGCTTCAAATTTTTCCTTGAGTAAAGTACATGAATGGTGAAGGTAAAACTAAATTTCAAACCCTTATCAGAAAACTAAATTTAAAAAAATACTCATTAAGCTGAATGGACCCTATATTGTTATTATTTCTGTTGATTTAATTATTTTAATCCAGAAAAAAATTATCTCAAAAGAGTGTCATCTCCATGTACTGGGTCAATTTCAAGTACTTCCCATTTAATCAACTTCACAGCTTAAAACGAATAGTTCTTTGGTTTAGAGTGATCAACTTCTCTTCTTCTTTTGTAGGATTTTCTAGATTGTACTCCTCACTGGATGCAACTCATGATTCAACATCTTATTCACAGACTGTATGTGAGTAATAACATTGCACAACAGGAGGACGCTGCAGAGACGAAAATAGGATCTTTTCATTGAATTAGTAGGTAGTGCTACAGTCATAGGTGATAAAATGTAAGCTATATGTAAGCATTGTTTAACCCAGTGAGCTTGTAATAATAAAAGAACAGCTAATACAAGTAAGACAACTTATAATGTGTTACTTTCACTGTACAGTAGTATTTTCTTGCAAAATTACTGCAAAACAAATCTTAACTGATGTGTGACATCCATGCACACTGAAAAAAATCTGCATTTCATTGTATCCTTTCTGTTTTATAAATGTGTCCCTTAGAGTTTTCTTGTAAAACTAAAGTTATGTTTGCAATCAGTGTGCCTTGCAAAAATTCACTGTGTACTGTATCCTTGAGGTCTAACAACTGTGCTGAATGCATTTGTCTACTCAAAATCCCTTGCAAAGCAAATTCTTCTAGAAAGTTTGAAACTTTTATTGTTTACATCCATATTTACTAGTTAGATGTCCTCCTCTTGTTGCTTTTGCCTTTTATCTTAATACGACAGAAAATAAGACAGGTCCCTGCACTAGAATCAATAAAAAAAAACATGATTCTGCAAAATAACTGAAACAAGGTGATTTGCATCAGAAACAAGTGGAACAAATAAAATTGTCTCAGTGCCCTGGCAGATTTTCCACCTGTTTTAAGAAAATGTGACTTTTCAAACTCAAATTACAGACAAAAATTTAATTAGAGGATTTGATTAGAAGGAGTGTAAGAAAGGGTAGTATTGTAATTTTTTACTGGCCTGTTTTGATAAAGTTCATAAACAGTTGTATAGGAGGCACTATAGAACACCCACAGACACTAGTATTTCCACAATCTTGTATTCATAAATATCTTCATGTGCAATTCATGAATTTCAATTCAGGATCTATTTTTCTCTATGTTTTTTCTCTCAACAAATGACCTTGAGTGTACTTGAAACTCTGAACAGTCAGAGACCTTACTCACTGCTTTCATTAATTTTCAAATCTGAATTAATTTCATTCTTTCAGGGGTCCATTCAAGAGCGGAGAACATGGAGAACACTTTCTGGTAGGATACTGCAGTATGCCGACACAGGAAATGATAAATAAAGAAAATAAAGGTCTTAAAGTAATTGTTCGTCTGTCAGCTAAAAGCAAGTAATGAAATCAAACAAAACAATCACCAATCACACCTTGATTTTCACTTGAATGAAGAACCCTGCTCTCCGGTATGCAACTAAAGTCCCACCCTGAGCGATTGTGATTGCTTCTCCATCTTAAATACAGTACAAGACCAGCTTTGAGTGGGTGGTGTGGTAACGCATTCTGTTATCCCCCCGCTGAGCTGAACTGTTGAGCCCAGCCTTTTCACTGGCTCTTCTGTGGAAAAGAAAAATAAACACTCAAAGTCTGAAAGAGCAGAACGTGTGAAAATTACTTAGGGACATGCATCTTATCACTGTCCGACACACATGGTGTTTTAGCGTTTGATAAACACTTGGGTGTCAATGGTCACATAATATTTCTGTTTATATTCCTCGCTGGTAATGAGAGGTCCATTCAGCTTCCTTTCCATTCACCACACAGATTGTTTGACAAACCTGTCTTAGCTTTGATTGTCATAACCACAATTGAGCCCTGCTTAGCCACTCAGGTCAGGCTACATAAATGTCATACATATTTCATGCAGCATCACACTTTCTGACAAAGGATTTTTTGTGTGTGTGTGTGTGAATTGAAATCACGCCTCATATTTCATTAGACACTCGGAAAGCCTCCGGTCTGTGGTCAGATGGGCTGTATGTTTTATTCATGTCCTCTGAACATCTGCTTGTCCGGATGTCAAAAATCATCAGGCTCCCCCAGGACTCCTGCCTGACTGGTTGTAAATGAACTCCAAAGTCGCGACTCAAAACAACCTGTCAGAGCTCTCCACCACCAGAGGAATCTTTCAATACAGCGGCAGAGGTGAGCTGAGTAACTAAGCTCTTCTGCTGGAAAAGAGCAATGAAAGTCAACTTTGGACACATGCAAGATGTTTTTTTTTTGTTTTTTTTTACAGAAACAAATATATATTTATATATGTGTATATACTTTGATTCAATTGGTGTGATACTGTGAAAAGCTTTCTAATACAAGTTGTGTCTTCTTCCCACAGCTTTTGGTAGATTTTGACACTGCTGTTCACTCTGGCTCCTGGTCGACAAGTCACCCTGAGTCACTGGAAGCTCGTGCCAACTGGAGGGAAAGAGTCTGACCACTAACAAGTGTTCACTGACTCATAGCACCACAGTATGTCGCACTGTGTCTGTGTGTGTATGCATGTGCATGTGTGTCTTCATATACTATTCTATTATATACTATTCTATTTCTCACTTTGCACCCATCCCACAGAAAATGTGTTCTTTAAGAAATGATAATGTATTTTAGCTCACATGCAGTGCCCTCCCAAACTACTGTCAGCAGCAACAAAAGATACATGAATAAAATAAAACAAAAGCAGGAAATGCTAAGAGGAAAATAAAAAATATCACAACACAGACTATAAAAACAAGGATTTTTTTTTTTTCATCTGAAGGGGAAATTATGAGAGAAATTTACTATAATTCTGAAATTTTCAGCATCCATTTTTACAAGTCTGGTTTTACGCTCTAAAGTTTTGCAATCAGACCAAGACTGTAAAGTCCATGAAGCTCCCCTTTCTCACTGTTTTCGAAATCTTAAGTATTTCTCTACAAGCTTCCATCAGTCATAATGGGCCCATTATAAGCTTATGTGTTCATGACTAAAAATACAATAATTACAGTTACAGTGTGGGGGGAAAAAAACAAAACAAAAAAACATCCTTAGTATGTTTATTAAGAGTTTAACACAATAACAAATCTGTTGCACCACCTGTTGGTAAGTGTGGTAACTAAGTGAACAAATTAGTTCTTATGTAGTTACTTCACATTCACACCGTCCAGGTGTAACTGCTGTGTTACTAACTGACTGAACCAGCTGACAAAGCTAAAGTTAGCTTGTCAGTATATGGCCTGTTAAGAGTGAAAAGTAAAAGAGATAATATGGAATATAGTCAACATACAGGTATCTGACCTGAATCCTGATAAATGTGGTTTAAGATAAATGTTTAGGATTTTTTGAAATTTATTAGCTAGGACATTTTGGAAGTGTTAATGGTGCTAATTGATGATCATATTTTGAATAAAATATTGTTGAATCCTGATTGGTATGTGACATCACCTTTTTCAAGGTGGGTCCCACCCACTTAAAATTAGTTCTGTTTGCTTTCCACCAAAATCTGTGGTAAATATCTGGCGTTTTAGCTGCTTAATGCTCTAATATGTTCACCAGCTTGTCACTAGCTTCGTCTGCTGTTTGGTGAGGTCACCTGGGCGACATGTTGTTACCTGTCACTAGCAGCAATATGATCTGGTCATGCATCTCTTTAAATGATTTCTGGATCTCAATATTTGATGTGCTCTCATATATCTGCCACAATACAGTAGATACAAATATGGCAATATTGACATATGACAACATATGATGGATCAAGGAGATTATGATGTGTCTTCAAACCAAGAAACCATATTTTGTGTATATATACATCAAAACACTTTAAAATTATTTCTTTATTTGTGGTCAAATTTCACAGTTCATTATTATTTCTTTAGCCCTTTTAATTATATCTTTTATCTTTTTTAGCTTGACAGTTCTGTATGACACTTGTTGAGATCACAATTCAACAAGCGCATTGTTGCATTTGAACGTCTGTAGAATCTCATTCATCCTGCAATCAGCGACCCCTCCTTCCCCAAAACAAACAAGGCTATCTATGTTTTTCCCTCCTGTTCATCTATCTCTCCACCTGGCCGTGAGGTGCCATCGACACAGAGTGACAGCCTCTGCATTCATGAGCATATCATCATCTGCCCTCCTCGCCAAGAATTAGCCCTTCATCACTCAAACCTCAGAAAAACCACTGTGCTGAAGTTTTATCTCAGCAGGACATTTGGGTTTAAATCTTAGAAATCAATATGTTTGGATCATTTTATAAATAATTAAAAATCCAGTTGTAAATCTTAAATAAACTTATAATATTATTACAATATTACAGCCAACAATTTTGATTTTTTTTTTTACTTACAGTTGCTAATGATTCATTCCCATTGATAATTAAGTGATCTCATCCTATTTTCCTTTTAAATGCCTCAGCATTCAGTCATTTCATCAGTATATCTGTGTGAAGTCATCCTTCACTGCCAGCTCCTACTGACTCCCCCCTTTCTTTCAGTGGCTCTTGCCTATAGATTTCCTCCAAGTGATAAATTGGACATGGGGAGCCACTAAGGTGTGAGCAGGTGCCAAAGGAATGCAGCTTTTTGTCTTTAATGGGCCTAATTATGCTCAAGACCTTTAGAGCTGTTTGGATAACTGCTAATAACACGTTGTGGGATGCAGGCTGACGCTAAAATCATCAATAGGAAAAGTAATACACAGTGTTTGAAACCCATTTGAAATGAAAGTAGTTCCTTGACTTCACAAATAAATGCATAAAATAAGGCAGTCACGTTTTAAGGCTTCAAAGTTGCATCGACGTTTGTATGTTTTTCACTTTCTCTCTTTTGATTGAAGAAATGCATGGTTTCTAACCCATCCATCACCTCCACCCCTCCCCTCACTCTCCAAACACTGAAACGGGCAACGCTTAATTTCTAGCCCATTCTCTCCTGTGGCACCGTGGTGGGCAGAAACTTGTGCAGCTGGCATAACGCAGATTGTTTAGTTTTAACCTCTCACTTTTGCTGTTGTTTTTCTTTCGGCGTGAAAGTGGAGATGAACAAGCTGGACGGACACTGCAGCGCGTAAAAATTGTGGATGGTTACTTTTGCGCATAAACATTTAAAGGACTATTCTGTCTCCAAAAGTTTGGGTATAACACAGGAACGGGTGAAATTCTTCTCTCTGCAAAAATATCGCCCACAAGCAGGCTGGAAGACCATCCACTTCGGAGAACACCGCGAATCCGCAGAGCGCAGATGATCGCAACTGGTGTTTGTGGCGTCGCGCTGGTGCTGGTGTTGGTGGTTTTGATCCCTGTGGTGGTGAACTCCGCAGGGACTCCTGCTCGCTACGAGATGCTCGGATCCTGTCAAATGGTGTGCGACTCTCACGGGACCGCAGCTACGGCCACGGCCAAGGCAACCAACCCGATCAAAGACAACCGCCTGGTTCAGTCGCTTCCGACGTTCATCCAAGGTCCTCAAGGAGAGCCGGGGCGCGCCGGAAGGATGGGTCCGAGGGGTCCGGTTGGCGAGCCCGGGCCACCTGGACCTGCCGGTCCTCCCGGAGAGAGAGGTGCACCAGGCCCACCGGGTCCGCCCGGAGCACCAGGAGCAAATGGACCCACCGGTGCCATCAGCGCTGCCACTTACAACACAGTCCCAAAGATTGCATTTTATGCAGGATTGAAGAAGCAGCATGAAGGATATGAAGTGCTGAAATTCGACGACGTGGTCACAAATCTTGGCAACCACTATGATCCCTCTACTGGGAAATTCACCTGCTCAATACCGGGGATTTACTTCTTTGTATACCATGTGCTAATGAGAGGCGGAGATGGAACCAGCATGTGGGCTGACCTCTGTAAAAACAACCAGGTAGGAGGCTTCATGGTATAATTATGTAACAATAGCTTGAATGAATAAGCATTTCTCTTTGGATTTTTTGTACAATACAAACCGAAGAGACACTGACACTAATTTTACGAACAAATTTAGAATTTACATATTTTTACGCACAAGTTTTACGCACGGTTGTGCATGGAAATACACTCCAAGAACACATTTCCCACACAATTCGAAGTTGCTTGATGGTTATTTTAAGGCTGAAATAAAAGTAATGAGTTTGTCACCTGACTTGATGGATCTGTTCGCGACTCTGATTTCATCACTAGAAATGACACCTTTTTTTTCCCTTCCAGGTGAGAGCCAGTGCCATTGCCCAAGACGCCGACCAGAACTACGACTACGCCAGCAACAGTGTTGTCCTACACCTCGAGCCCGGGGACGAGATTTACATCAAACTCGATGGCGGCAAGGCGCATGGGGGTAACAACAACAAATACAGCACCTTCTCCGGCTTCATGTTGTACGCTGATTGAAACATGGAAAAGATCTGCTGGGGGAGGGGAACTGCTCTGCATATTAGCTTGCTTCATTGCTCAGTCTCAATTCAATGTCAGTTGGATTATTAGAGACAGAGCTCACCATTTCCATCCTGCAAAAGAGTCAAAGAAGATGCGGAGGAAGTCATGTGAAAAAAAAAAGAAGAAAAGGACTGTACTTTGCAATAGCGATTCTCTTACAGTGTAATTACAGGATATTAATAATGAATTTTACTTCGTACAGCGTTGAATTGTACCTTTGTCAGATTGATTAGTGCACTCTGAACGAACTCAAGCTTTAAAAATTAAGTTTGCTGATATGTCAAACATACTGTAGCTGTTGTGGTAACACATACTGACTGAATGTAGATTAAAAGTTCAATGTATTGAACTTTAGCATTGTGTTATAGATGCTAAAATGATAGTCACATAATCACCACTCTGTTGTTAGTCCATACGTGTGCTTTATTTTTCCAAAAATATGTGATCGCTGTTGCATTTTGACTGAAATTGTTCAAAGCTGTAGTGATGATGCATGATTATAAAAAAAAAATAACATTTGAACTGTGCAACATAAAAAGACTTTGAAGAAGAATAGAAATCTGTGAAGGGCCATTCTGATGTTCGCATTGAAGCACTGTCACCAAATGATCATCGCAACTCGTTTTTCTTGTCTGTCCCAATATGACAGCTGCTTGGGGCAACGGGGTGGTCTGGTAGTTAGTCACCATCAGAAAACTGGACAGTCACACACTCACCACATTAATCGATCTGCCTGCTGATTGTTAAGCCCTCTCCCAATAAGACTGTCAGCTGAAATGTAAAATATAATGTAAAATGAAATCCTGTCTCACTTTGTAATCTTCTCAGAAGATTAATCAAAGTTTTTAGTTTTTTTTTTTTTCACAGTGCACAGTCAGCTGTTGCTATCATGCCATTGATCATGTGGTGAAGTCACTCTGTGAGGCCACCTGTTCCCAGGTGAGAGGAGAACATGTCCTTCATCTGGGCCTGCCAGACAGTCAGCCTCCCATAGACACCCAGACACCCACTGAGGGGCAACAGGACAACTCATCTAACACAGCCGCATTGTGTCGAGAGCAGAGCAGCATACTGATTACTAACACGCTCATTATTTTCCTTCCATCAACATGTTTGCAGAAATATCACTTACAAACACAAAGAACGCAGCTATGACATTGACACCGACATTGAAAAATCAATTAGCAATGTATTTGTGAGCACCACTGTAGATGATATCTCCAGAGAATGGAAAATATTTGTCTTAGATTGCATTCATATTTCTACACACAAGAAAAAGCTGTTTTTTTTCTGGCATAAATGGGACCAGAACAAGACTGCTAATGAGAGGCACTGTGATCCTGCAATTTGCTTACAAAGTGAATAATGTACAATCACAAATATACAATTAACTTTGAATTAATAAGTATCTCTACAAAAACTATTTCAGTTGGATGAAACAACAGCCTGTAATTATTTTCCATTGAAAAAGAAAAATTACAAAACTTTTTGCTTTGCTGAAAAATTTAAAAACACTGACATTAAAGACAAATTTATGCATAAGCACTGTGAGCTTAACGGTTTAAGGGTCCAAAAAGCACATTTGTAAAACCCTTTGGACTGTGATTATTACAAAGATCTCAAAATGTTTATTGTGAGGTGTTCAGTCATCATCTGAAGATAAAAGTATCGCTACATCATATACCTGCCTCGGGTCTACTTCTATTTTTGCTTTACTTGAAGGTCAACCAGTGTTTTGGGTTGTCGATGAGAATCTTGTCCACCTGGTGCTGTGAGATGCCCCTCATCAGCATCTTCGGCACAATGTTCCTCAGGATGTGAGAGTAGCCGTGGCCTCCGTACTTAGTCAGACGGTTCTTGGTGTGGATGTCGTGTGCGATCACGATCTTGTCCTCATAGCCCTCCTTTACCAGGAATGCCAAGCTGTACACAAGCAGAGGAAACGTGAAAACCAAGGGGCCTTGAACACAACACTACTAACAATTTTAAGCTGAATAACATACTGTAAATAGCAGTCTGCGTTCATGAATTGTTAAACCTGTCTTTTGTGTGTGTGGATAAACATCTGGCCAGAATGTGAATGCTGCAAGCAACTTAATTAGTCACTCCTCTCTACACTGTGGTGGGAGATTAGTGTCTCACAGTTTCTCTGAAAAAACTGCAGGATGCACTCTCCTCCCCACATGTAGTGAAACACAAAAACATCAATTAGTCCAATAAAAAAAAAGCTTCTCGTGTGGAATATAGCTCCACACACACAAAAAAAATAAAGCAATCTTCTCAAAAACAAAATGTCACAAAAATCACTCTGAGAAGACAAGTTTAACCCTGTTACTCACGCCTTGACTCTCTGGCTGTCACTGGGCATGTCCACCTCCAGGTTATATGGGTAGTTCAGCATCTCCGTTCCAAACAGATCGTACTCCAGGTAACTCCCCAGTTTAGCAAACTCGAGCAGTTCACTCTTATCAAATATAGTCCTGCAGGAAGAGAACAGAAAGAGGACGAAGTCAAGGTGCTAAATGTTTCTTTAAAAACATTTTATTCTGTTATTATATTTCTGAAGTTATAATTATTAATATTTATGTAACTGTCCTAAGCATGCAAAATACCAGCGACCAGAACAGCAGTGACTCAGCTACTTTGTTGTTGAAAGCTTGTCTAAGGAATATTTAATTCCATCTTTTTGTCTTTTTGACAGTAAAATTGGCATCTTAACTGATAAGACAAAGCAATGTTTAAATGATATGACTGTTTTCAGTTTTCCACCCAGATTTTATATCCCAATGCATTTCAAAAGTTTTGTGTCTTGCTGCAAGAGGACACTGATCGCTGCTGTTGATCCTAAACAAGATTTCCCTGCCACAAGCGAAGCTCAGCATTGAAATGTGAGTAGACAAATGTGGAGAAGGTGCAAATTTAGTTTTACATTTTATCTTATGGATTATCTCATAATACAAAACAGGAAGAGCTTACAGAGCTAAAGATATATTCAAGTGGAGATGGTGAAATGAATGAATAATAAATTCTAACACAATTATTTTTAGTAAAACCAAACAGCAAAACAAACACTGGGGAGACATGGGAAAAGTAGCAACATGACAGATGACAGGAGTACGGGGGCTAATGGAAAATGAGGCCTTAATTCTTAACTTTCACCAATGAAAAGTTTATTTACACTGTTGGCTGAATTCTATAGTTCAACTTCTTCAACTTCCTGATTATGCAAAATGCTCTCTGGGCCTTCTCACCTGTCCAGGTGAGACATGACAGTTTTGCTGATGTCACCACCGGCCTCCTGGAGAATCCGGACGATTTCAGCAGGAGCAGCAGCATTTCTCCCGGGATGAATGATAACGGGGCAGCCGAGCTGAGCCTGAGCGTGAGCCGTGGCCCTCAGCACCTTCTTCTCGCTCTCTGTGATGGGCCAGCCGGTGCCGATCTCTCCGATCACACCGCAGCGGATGTCTGTACCGTCTGCGCCGTGAAGCACCTCTCCAACAATGATGTCTGTGAGCTGACATGCAGGAAGTCAGGAGTTAGCTAAAGAAGGAAAACATTGCTCTTAAGACTGGTACCTGTTATCTTAATGTATTGAAAAGACACTTTGATTTCTCTGTTCTATCTCTTCAAGAAACCGATCCAGATCGTTCTTCCTATGACTGAGACATACAGAACCAGTGTCTTACTGGAGACACACATACACATGAAGCTTCCACAGTTTACTTTAAATTGTTTTAAATTTCCTGACAAAAGTGTGTGTGCCAGGTTTTGGCTACTGCTACACTTGCTGTCAGACTGGGCCACACCTTCTCCACAGTCATTTTCTTGGTGGCCTCAGTGTGAGTGCAGTCCACATAGTACCCAGCTCCTGCGACGATGTGGACCCCTGTGTCCTTGGCCAGCTGCCGGAGGGTGGGCAGGTCCCGGTCGATACCCGTGGTGGTGTTCTCCACTATCGTGCCCCCGCCGGCCTTCCTGTAGGCCAGCAGCTCTTCCCGCACGGCACTGGTCTCCTGTTGTAGGAGCAGGTTCTCGTGGCAGCTGTACGGGTTTTGTTTCAGCCAGTGCATGTGCTGCATCTGGAACGGGTTCTCTGCCACAGCCTCATCACCTGGAGGAGGAGGAAAGTAGCAGCACTCGAAACTCATGGTCAAGTGCTCATGGGTCATTGTGCGACCCAAATGGTCTGGATCCACCAGACCCAGTACAGTCTGGACCTTCCCGGTCAACTCCGACATGATGCTCTGATCAGTGTTTCCAACAACCTGAAAGGACATTACATTATTGATTTATTTACAGATGAGACAAAACCAGACGTGGTTAAGTTTTGACAGGTCTTTACAAGAGGGGAGGGTGTTTGCAAAAAGAAGCTCTGACAACTCATTGACCAGGATGACTTCACAGCCACTGCGGGGGAGAGACCTTTGGACTGCAAAGTCCTAATCCTTAATAAAACTTGTATCTAAGTCTAGGCTAAAGTAATGCAATCCCTTCCTCGTTCCCGTATTTGCTCTGTTGTTTGTAAAAAAAAAAAAAAAAAAAAAAAAAAAACGGTTAACTGCTGCAGCATAGTAGTCAACTAACAAAAAGCAACATTTTGTGCAACAAAAGCATGGAACTCGTTAAAATCACTGGAAACGACGTACAATGAAGTGAGAGCTGCAGCGTGAAGAGGGGCAGATACTTCATGTTTGACCAACTTACGTCCTGAAATGCACCGAAACTGCTGAAAGACACTGCTGACCTCGTTTCTGTTTACTGTCGTCCAATTCCCACCACCGGCCGAGCTGGGAGACAGCTGCCCCACTGCTCACAGATTAGCACGGCGACACGTCGCGAGAAGTGTCGGCCATTACGAGAGTTCAGCACTGCTGACAGCAGCTCTTAGGGTTGAAGCAAAGCATGACAACAAATCAAAGGTTAGAAATTTAAGAGTTGATTTTTTTTAAATGTATAATGCTTTTTTTTTTTACAGTCACAGTTGATTGTTTAAAGATGTAATATATGGAGAAAACAACACCCATAACCTTTAATAACCTTTATTTCTTTCATTTGCCCCCTGGGGACGAGTGTTTTTTAATTGAATTGAATAATCTGTGTTGTTATTTAAACGACTGATAGATAGATAGATAGATAGATAAAAGCAAATTGTTACATAATAAATAAATGAATAAAAGAGTGGCCACTGCTTTGCAAAAACTCAAATGGTAATATCATTTTTAAAAAAACATTTCCCTGTAATGTGCTGTAATGCAAAATCTGGCTAATTTCATGTTTTAGTGATTTGAGGAGAACGTGGAGATGATGGAGGATTTGGGAAACAGACTGTGACTCTTTCTGTGTCTGTGCGCTACACTGAGCAGATGGTCTCCACAGCAGCATTTGGTCTGCTGTTGCAGGGGACTGCCCTGTGAACAGTCACCATTGGCTGAGCAAATGACCATCCTCATACTGAAGAGCTTATGCCACCCGTTTGTCAGCAAGACGACTATAGAAAAGAGCAACAGCCGCGATGTAAAGGAAACATACTGTGTTTAGTTTACATGTTCAAGGCCGGATGAAGCTTTCTTGTCTTCATTAGCTAAGAAGTGGTTTGGAGGCCTAGAGAAAAAGATTTAAGATCTGTGGACACCTTCAAAAAACATTTCCAGACCCACCCGTTTAGACTTGCTATAGTTTAGTTTTATTTCTATCTCACTTTCAGTTGTCAGTTTTATGTTGTATCTGTGTTTTATGTTTTGCTTTTATCTTTAACTGTGGAGAACTTTTTGAGACACCTGATCGAGAAAGGCACCACATTAACAAATTTTACGTACCTACTTAATTACTTTCCTCCCATGTTTACTTTGCTTTGTGTCATTTAGCTTGTTGTAATTTTATTAATAACAAATGAATTTAGGAGCATGTACAATGTCCTGAGGCAGAGTGCAAAATGATGCTAAAACTAGATTTTGGCGTAAGGCCCATCCACTAAACAGGGCCTAAAAATTTGATTAAATAAAAGACAAACCACAGATCACGAAGATCTGTGAAATAAAACCGGCAAGCTGAAAGTAAAACACCACTAATATATTAACATATTAAACAACACTACTGATAATAAGCTGAAAGACAAAATCAGTAGTCAGCCACTGTAAAGGCAACAAATCAGAGCCTACAAAATGAATTTACCAACTCAAAAAAGATCCTTATGGTAAATGAGTTTTTGTAGTGCTGTTACTCATGAGTACCATCGCACTGCAGGGTTCCTCATTAGTGACAAGAGAAGATTGTCACTCCCATTCATCTGCACAGCTGACATGTTTCAGACGGACACGACCACAGGGAGATTATCAGTGAAGGGGATGACTAACATCACACTCTCTCATGTGGACAGGACACCTGAGACATTAAAGGGAATATAAGTTTAATGCATAGTTTGTGTGTATTGTGTGGACTGAGCTTTTATTTACTGCCAGGTCTGCTGTTCAGTCCTGATATTAGATTAGATTAGATTAGATCTGATATGGAAATGTATTGAACGCATAGCCTATTTGTCCTAAACTCAGTGTTGAACTACTTTAAACACAGTCTTTTTTCTTCTGTATACTTATATTTGCTATATTGTATGCAGCTGCAATTTTCATCTCCATGAAGGTAGACTCTGACTTAAAGATGGGACTCCTAGCAAAGTGTTGTGGTCTGGTGCCCTCTGCAGACAGAGAGGAGGCACATGTCTTGCAGTTTGATGTCAGCCAAAGATCTGGTAGTAAAACATCAGATTTTTAAAGTTGACACGCTGCAGCCCATCCTTGTATTTAGTAGTAGAAGTATGCACATGGTACTACTGTTGCCCGAAGGGCATTGGGTAGCTTTCAGTCAATTTAGACATGAATGGCAATAAAAGCCAGTGGTTTACTCTGGTGTTCTGTTTGTTTCTGGTCTTTATCTCATTTTCACACCGATTAGGCTGCCCAAGGACTCAATGGGCATGTATGTTTCAAGAATTAACAGTGAGATAATGGATTATGACCACAATGAAACTGATGAATTGCAAACCTCACCCTTATTAACTATAGCGTTTAAGGAGAGGCACATGTTTTGTGATGATGCACAAAAAGGAAAATGTGATCAATTTTATGCTTTTATTCAGCGAGACAGTGGGAGTATTCAGAGTAACTGCATCATCCTTATACTTCTCTCAATGAACTCTGAAAACAAAAAATAAACAAAACAAAATAATTGTTAATAACACAAAACAGAGTTCAATAACTGTCTACAATGGAAGCAGTTGATGAAAATTTAATTTTAAATCATTTTTTAAATAAAAACGCTAAAAATGAACCCGTTCCAGTGTCTCAAACATGAATAATTGCAGGTTTATTATTTTTCTCTGGGAGTAAACTGAATATCTTTTGATTTTGATCTGTTACATCAGTAAAAATCACCCTGGGCTCCAGGGAAACTGTGATGGGCATTTTTTTTATTGTTTTCGGACATTTTAATCATTGAGAAAATAATTGTTGGAAAGCATAAAGCAATGACAATGGTAATTACGTGATTATTGTTGTTTGTAGTAATAATAGTAGTAGTAGCAGTGGTGTTACTAGCAATATGTTTAAATTGTTTAAAATCAAATAAATAACAGGTTTGTGGTGGACTTGTGTTTCTCAAAGTACAGGAATACATTGATTTTTTTCCCCCAGAGAACTCTGTTGAACTGAAGCTGTTGAATGTGATCCCGTTGGTGTAAAAGATTCCGTGCAGTTCATGCAAAGTGTCATGCAAATCGGTTTTCCACGGGTCCGCATGACAAGCCAGTGGTCTTCAAGTTGTTTCTTCTGCAGTGCTCTATATAAACCCCAGCAGCAGAAACACACACACAGTCCTGTGAGAACTTTGTGTCTGGCACAAGAAACACACTTCAACATGGCTGTGAGGACTTTGGTTGTGGCATGCACTCTCTTTTTGGGAATGTGCATCCTCACAAGTGGCAGACCTCAAACAACACATGCCTACTGCAAGATTGTCTGGTAAGAGTTCATCTGTTGGTGACTGAGTTTCTTTTTTCTTTTAGTTTTAATATAAGATATAATGAAAAAGATAGATAGTGATGTGTTCTTCTTTCTGTTCCTAGGTTGCTTGGCGTGCCGTGTGATCAAGTTAACATGGCCATTGTGACTCAGATTAAAGCCATGGGCTCATACACGGTGAGAAAGCTGTTAAAGCTGGATTTTTTTTTGATAGCATAGATTAATTTTAGTTACTGAAAATACTGTCATGTGGTTAATACTGATTTACAAAATGCTTTTTTCTGGTTTTCCGTTCCAGCTCGGTCCAGTTACACCATTCCAAATTCAGGCCAACCACACGTCTGGGGTTGGTCAGGTCGAGAGCGTTAACTTCACCATGATCTCCACATCTATGGGCCTCACCTGCCATGTAGAAGTAAGAGACACCTTTCTTCTTTGAATTAATCTTGATCATCATCAGTGAGATGTTTTTCATTTTCTCACAAATACAACCCAAGGGTAATTTAAAGATGCAGTGAACATGTTTTCTTTGGTTGCTGTCCAGGGTTCGTCCATGTCAGCATTCTGGTACAGCCTGTTTGATAATGGCACCAATTACTGTAACCTCTACAACGTAATACAAGGTAAGTTTTCTCACAATGATCAGTAATGTTATTGTTGACTTTATTTTGAAATTTCAAAGGCTTAATTTTAGGCAACTGTGGCAGTATATTCTTACATGAGAGAGACACCTGGAAATCAGTGTCAGAATCCAGTCCTAAAATTTGTAAACTGGGCACCATTGCTGTTTGTATAGTGATTATCCTTACCTTTCTGTTTTCTGTCTGTACAGGAAGTGGACTTACACAAGCTCCAGGCTTCGCTGAGTTCACTAATGAGTGGCTCTGCCTTGGATTTGGATTTTCTGACTGTAAATAATTATGAAATCTGGAACTTGTGTTTTGTGATGGTTGAAATTTCTGACTTTGCAGATTTACTAAATAAAAGTTAGGTTCATGACTAAAAATAATGTGTTTTTACTGTAGCACAGGAGCCTCTGCTCTGGATTAATATGCTGTGCCTGTAGTGTTGTTTGTGAGCGATCAGTTTGCCTGTGGGACACATGGTGGGACACGATTTCCTGAACTTGTGGAGCTGTCTGCTACTGTTGTAAGACCTGATTAAATGTTATTACAGAACATCTGTCCATGAACTCAATTACAAAATTAGTGTCTACAGATGTAATATTTCAAACTATTTTGCTGACAACATCAGATGATGTGATGGCGACAATGACTTCACTTCAAAACCCTCCACATAATAGAATGTAAATGATCAACATGTGGCTGTTGCTGATAGTGTTATCATTGATGCATTTAATAATTAATGCTGCAGCTAAAACGCAGTAGTTAGAATTTGGCACCTATGACAAGCTTCTCAGGGAAGTGACTCACACAGGTTACCGTCATTTAAGTTTAAAGCACATTTGCACTTAAACTATAAAGAATACAGACAGGAACAGTTACTGTTTGACTAAATATTGGACTTTGAACACAATGCCATTCTTATTGCCGCACATGCCAACACCTCTGATACAGCTGTCCTTCTGAAACCTTCTTGAACTTTACACAGAATGGTGCTACACACTTAAGAATAAGGAAAACTGGGCCCCAAGGATCGATTTAATCCATTAGGAACCCCAGTGGAAAAATGAATTGTGGGTCCCTATTGATACCTGACATTGTGGTAATTTGGCTGAACACAATTTTTTAAGAACAGGCACCATGCAAATTTTGACACTAGTGCCCGCTACAAGACAAAAAAAAAGCCAATGGTAACACGTTACTTTGGGTCCTGCTACTTAACATATTAGCAGCACATAACTATTTGAATGATAAAACACTACAATGTATACCATATGTATATACTATATATACAGGAGGAGTTTTAGTTCTTGGCAAATACATTTATGAACATTTACATCTGTTTGTAACACTACAGTGTGTCAGAAGCCATTTGTTAAATGTTTTTTTTACTGCTTATGAATTCTAAATAGGTAGGCTTGAAGTAAAGTGTTACCCATTAAATATGGGGCACTGGGGACCTCTAAGTTTCTGGGTTCCTGGGGTCTGGGTAATTGAGCCTTGACCGCTTGAAGTCTTGACTTGACTCTTGATTGCAATTCATTTTTGTCCTCTGTGGGGGACACGAGTCTGAGACCCCTAGGTCAAAATATCATTTATACAATCTATCTCAATCGTACTGTCCTTTTAAGTGGACATCCTGGGCTTTCTTGTGATGCCTCAGTTGTGGGGTTGTGACCAAGACAGCAAATGCACTGTCAAAGTGGCAGGAATTCCAATTTAAACACTTTATGGCAACAAGAGAAACAAGTCATTGATTTTTTGCAGATATCATGTTTCTGTTGCTAAAAAACAAGTTTTTTAATATCAAAGTCTTGACTTCAATATAGTAAGATTTTTTTAAAGGCACAATAATTTTAACCTATTCAAAACACATTTTTGATTCAGTGTCCTTTGTAGTGGACATCAGGACTTACTAACCCCAATTTTTAATAGATTAGGGAGCAGAGGGCTAAGTGAGGAAGACAGGATTTTGCTAAGAATTGTGGAGGGTTAGGGTTAGGGTTACTTACGCTGTCAATTTACATATATCTGCTAAAAATGGATTAAACTTATGTCTCCTTTCTTTATCACTTAAGTTTCAGAATTCATCAGAATTGGAAGCCCTCTGACTACTTCCAACAGTATAAGAGAGACCACAGGCCGAGAGGGCTGTGGGGGCGTGTCCCTGAGTCGGCGAAGAAATCACTGAATGTCACAAGTCACATGTTTTCCTTTACTGCGTGTGTGCTATCCTTTACTCTAAAGTTGACTGTCAAGCCTCCTGATTGTCCGATGTTTCATTTTCAATGGTGTATGTCCACCCAGCTAAGAACAGGTCATCTGACTCGTGAATGACCATCATGCCTTTTACCATTTAAATCATAAATATTGTGATTTCACAGAATAACTCGAAAACTCCCCTCCAGTAAATGTATCTGTTGTTGTTATCTGATGATGAAGCTGGCAATGACCACTTTTGTCTACAGAAACAGCACATGCAATACAATATAACCAGGGCTTTTATGTGTGTGTGTGTGTGTGTGTGTGTATGTATATGTATATGTATATGTGTGTGTGTATATATATATATATATATATATATATATATATATATATATATATATATATATATATGTATGTATGTATGTATGTATGTATGTATGTATGTATGTATGTATGTATGTTTATATGATGCACACGTGCGTGTTTTTATTTACTGTGTTTAATGGGAACTCTCACATGTATCTTTGACAAACAAAAAGCCTCAGGTGTGCATCTCTGGTTATCTCTGTGAAGGATCTTTGGATCTTCCACAAGATGTTGGAACCCAGCTTTAAGGATCTGCTCCATCACAGAAGTCGACCACTGATACTGGGCCTTTGCAATTGATTCCGAAAGTGTTGGATGGGGTTGAGGATAGGGCTCTGTGCAGGCAAGTCAATTTCTTCCACACAAACTTGGAAAACCATTTCTTTATGGATTTCCCTTTGTGCACGGGAGCACTGTAAAGTTGAAACTAGAGAGAGCCTTTCCCAGACTGTAGCAAAAAGTTGGAGGCAACCAATTATCTAAAAATATCCTTGTATGCTGCATTAAGAGAAAGGGAGTGCACTTTTTGCCCATGTACTGTTTGATATGAGAGAAAATCTCTCAACAACGAATGAAGATGTATAGATATTTCAACCCAGTGGCGACAGAGTTCCCTTATTTTGTTAAATAATATTTCATCATAATCTTATTTTCTGTCGGGTTCACAAAAGTACGGTTATTGGTTGATTTATGTGTCTGTCATGTTTCCAATCACACAGCAATGAAATGCTGTAGGAGGGAGGAAGTCCCGCCCTCTTTCAGGTAGCAGGTGTGGTATTATTGAGAGCAACGAAGGAAACTGCTTAAAACCGGTAAGAAAGGAGAAGTAAACGATTGTCGGTTACATAAGTTAGTTCCAACCATTTAAAAGTATTCGGACGGGATAAAAGAAGTGAATGAGGCGACCCGGAGCCTGTTGTTGGGGTTTTATTGTAAATCGACCGTCATGTCATGGTGAGTCATCAGCTAAGCTAATGTAGCTAATGGCGGTGTGGCGTCACGCTGCTAACTAGGTATGTGCGTTTTTGCTTGCTAGCTAATGTGCTACATGCTAAACGCGACAGTTCTCATCAAGTCGAGTCAGATAAATAAATGTGACTCGATTAAGTGAACTGCGTTGTCCCTGCGTTTTTCTAAGTTTATTTTAATTAAAAAAAAATTAGCAGTAAAACAACAAATCCTGCAATGTAGTGACGTTTTTCGCTGCCATTCACAGGACTGGAGGCTTGAATCTGTTGCACTAGTTTGGTACCAACGTCAGCACAAGGGAGCCCAAACAGCCTGGAGGAAGAGAGCAATTATCACAGTATGGACACATTCCTCTGGAAATGACAGAAAGCAGAAACAATTGACTTCCTGCTGATGTTTTAATTGTATCTACTGGTGGTTATTTCTATTCGACAGAAAGAAATCCTACAATGAAGACATCGGTTACATAAGTTAGTTCCAACCATTTAAAAGTATTCGGACGGGATAAAAGAAGTGAATGAGGCGACCCGGAGCCTGTTGTTGGGGTTTTATTGTAAATCGACCGTCATGTCATGGTGAGTCATCAGCTAAGCTAATGTAGCTAATGGCGGTGTCGCGTCACACTGCTAAGTAGGTATGTGCGTTTTTGCTTGCTAGCTAATGTGCTACATGCTAAGCGCGACAGTTCTCATCAAGTCGAGTCAGATAAATAAATGTGACTCGATTAAGTGAACTGCGTTGTCCCTGCGTTTTTCTAAGTTTATTTTAATTAAAAAAAAAAAAATAGCAGTAAAACAACAAATCCTACAATGTAGTGACGTTTTTCGCTGCCATTCACAGGACTGGAGGCTTGAATCTGTTGCACTAGTTTGGTACCAACATCAGCACAAGGGAGCCCAAACAGCCTGGAGGAAGAGAGCAATTATCACAGTATGGACACATTCCTCTGGAAATGGCAGAAAGCAGAAACAATTGACTTCCTGCTGATGTTTTAATTGTATCTACTGGTGGTTATTTCTATTCGACAGAAAGAAATCCTACAATGAAGACATATCAGTGAGCCTTGTCAGAGTGTTCTGCAGAAATCGTGGAAAGGAACAGGTCCAGGAATGGTAGCCAGACAGCCAAACAGTCCTACAATAACGACAGAGGCCAGCAGCAGAGCCCTGGTAGGTGCAGTGACGCTGGAGGTCAGATTGTGATGGTTGTGAACTGATGATCACAGTAACAAAGGCTTGTTATTAGGGCCAATACAGCCGCTTTAAATTGCTCAGATCAAGGATGTGAGCTGTTGGTCTTGTGTTCTTGTGTATGTTTATGTATTTTGTTATAGCCTATTGACAGTGGCGTTGCCATGGGTCTGAAATGCAGTACATTTAAGCACCGCAGCCGAAAGAATCGATACAAGTGACCAAAATTAATTTCTTCCACATGATGTCTCTACTCAGACTCAAGCACGGTGAGGCCTGCTCAGACACTGTTTAGCGTGCTACCATTCAATCCTAGACTGAAATAAGTGAGAGAATGGAAAATGTAAATGTATGGATGGAAGGATGTTTACTTGTTTGGAGCTGAAACTGATCGATAAGCAGCTAATGACGTAGAAGGGGAAGACAGCAAAATGGGACTAATTTGTAATGCTGGTTGGACTAATGACTGGACTTGACTTAATGCACCATGTTTACTATCAGAAAATACCATCTATTAACTCATTAGTGACATCATGAATCCCATTTCTCTTTATTGCTGCTTAACATGTGATCTGCTCTTCAGGGGTTTACCATAAGAAAAGAAAACTTTGACTTGTGTGTGTCTGGTGCTTGGTCAGTCAGTTCTCTATGCTAATTTATAGGGGTGTGCCATCTAAGCCACCTCACGATTCGATTCGATTACGATTCTCAGTGCTACGATTCGATGATTCCCCGATTATCGATGCATCTCGATTAATCTTTTTTTCCCACATAGAATGTTTCTTTTCTCACTCTGTAGTTACTTGTAAAATAATGTATATTTTTATATATCCATTCATTGAAGTAAAACACGTTTATCTCTTTTCTTTTCTAACTCCTCTGATTAAAGAAGAAAAAAGCATTAGCTCGCACATGTAATGCTTGTTTCATTTATTGATGCAGATTAAAAGCAATAATAATAATACTAAAAATATATATTGTGTGGCTGTACTGACATGATTCTGATTTGATTATTTTATTATGAACCTGTACATGAAAAAAATATCTGTTAAAAAAGAAAAGATAAAAATAGGGAAAGGAAATTGACAATATTTCCACTTCTATTACAATCTGATATCTTGATTTACATGTGCGGAAAGTAATCCTTTTAAATCTTATTGTATGTGCATGTCAGCCAGATTGTTTCTCATATGGATTTTGGACACTATGTGGTCACTGCGCATATTCTTACGTTTCCAGTCAACGGAGTGTTGACAGAATATGCAACACTCGGCGCTAACCCCTCAGTACAGAGCCGAGCAGTTCGCGTCGAGTTTCGCAGTTTTTTCGCCGACGAACACAGAGCCGTAGGCAGCCGCTTCGCCATGCTTACATTGTTATTAAGGGGGAGGGGCTTAGTCTGCGGAAGGGGCTTGTTGTGCCACCCAGATTTGCTTCCCTCCGTGCAGTTTTCCCCAGACACACGTTCCTATTCCACACGAAAACAGCATTGCACTCAAATTCCATCAAATTCTGCGATATTCCGCGTTAAAAATAGAATCCGTTTTAGTCGGCCAATTCCGCGATTCAGTGATCGCGGAAATCATAGGGCCCTATAATATGTCTGGGGGGCAGGCTCTACTTTTTTTCGTTCCGACCGCTGCACTTTCCTTCCGTTATTAAAAGAAACGATTTTTGAACATTTATGAATCGATTCATAATCGTCAAGTGTCGCATCATGATTAATCTATGAATCGATGAATCGGGCACACCCCTACTAATTTACTTCACAAGTTCCGTGCTGAGTCTGTTGTTGGAAGGACTATTGAAACGTTAAAGATCCCATGAACTAAGCTCCATGATGTGTCTCTTGCAATTGGCCCATTGTGCTCCTCATGATCAACTCACTGCATCTCAAACCAACATAAAGTGGTTTATATGAGATGTGAAATGTCAAATCCCCGGGTGGGTGGCGTGGTGTGCAAAGTTCAAAATTTAACTGTAACCAAGAAGGGGTGGGGGAAATGGTGTGCAACCAGTTGCACCTGATATGCATCATGTATTTATTTTAAATACATATAAATTCCAGCTTATTTGTCTGTTTATTAAACAACACTCTGTACCTATGAGCATATACATAGCAACAACAGTGGAAGCAAGCAGTAATCTGCTTTTGGACCGACAGCTCGATTGATCTGCCTACAGGCCGCAGAGTCCAGTTATGGTGTCTTTTTCTCCACAACTAACAGCATGTTGGCTTACACTAACTGTCTGGTATCATGGAACTTTTAATGGTCCTTTGACATGATATTGGTACTTTTTTAATCAAGTATTTTTAGGGCAATTTTAGGGAACAGACATGGAATGAGGCAAGAGAGAGATGTGGAATAACATGCAGCAGGTCATTAAGTTCAGCCCCAATTCCACAAGGGTATACATGCACTTTTCTTGGTTTGGAAGTGGATCAGAATCACTTACAAAATATTTCTTCCTAATTTTTGGTGCCCCTCCAGCTGGTGGCACCCTTGGTGACCACCTAGGTGGTGTGTGCAAAAAAAAAAAAACGGGCCTGTCTTCATAAACCTGTGATGTTCTGTTCTGGTCTGACACCTAGGATAAAAATAGCTGTGTAACAAATACAGCCTTGGCATGACTGCAGTGATTTCATCACAGCCCTGGTGAGTCTGACCTGAGCATGAGATTTATGCCTGTGAACCCTCTGTCACCATGGTGAAAAAAGTATTATTGAAATGTCCAATACGTTGATGTCCTTAAATGGGTTTTTGGTAAATTTACGGCATAAGTTGATTCACAGTGGAATTATTTGGCAAGTTTGAATTGAAAACAGGCACTGAAATCTTGCAGTCCTGGCTTCTACAATAATTACCTCTGCCAAGGAGATGATGTTTTCACCCATGTCTCTTTGTTGGTCTGTTTGTTGATTTGTCAGCAGGATTACACATAAAGTACTGAACCAGTTTGCACCAAACTTTGTGGAGGGATGGGGCAGGGGCCAGAGAAGAACCCACTGATTTTGGGGGCAGATCCAGATCATTTAATCCGAATTTGATTTTTTTTTTTTTCTCTGAAGTCTTCTGTATGTTGTTTGACATCGGCCTTGCAGAGGTCTGTGTTCTACTGAGTGCCATGCGAGTTGTACATGTTGTGTGGATCAGCAGAGGGCACCAGTGACATTCTAGACCACCTGTCACACTGTTGTTTCTGTAATTATCCAGACTTCCTAAACACCAGGACTTCTGTCTAACTGTTTGGAGCCGTCCATGGAGACAAAGTGGGTGCTTGGAAAGAAGAGAGGAGGGAATGATGAGGGGGGAAGAAAGGCCGTAGAAAAAGAGTTTGTCCATGGCTCTCTCTGCATAGCTCGGAGCAACAAAATCAAAACAAAAACATGATGAAATTCCAACTTTTTATTAGTAGTTCTTTCAGCATGGGTACATATACACTTGACAGTTACGCGTAAGGGAAAAAAAACTACTGTTTCTAATTTGAATTTAACAAAATCATTACTTTTTTTGTGATTGAACATTTGAAGCTTGTCAGGCTTTACAGGTGGCGAGTTCGTAGCCCAGGCAAGCCCATTCACTGATCATCTCCATGAAGCCTGGTGCTGAGGTGAGTCCACTCGCTAGAATGAAAACATGATAGTGTAAAAGTTATGTATTATGTTTTACAAGAGCAGTGCTTTAAGTGCCAGTCTTATCATAGAGCAGCATGCATGGAAAGATCATTCATTTTTGCTGGCTCCTGAACTCACCTGACAGCAGGTTGTAGAGGTTGCAGTAGTTGAGGCCATCATCAAGAAGGCTGGTGAATCCAAGAGAAGTGGACTGTGCCTGGTAAATAAGCAAGTAAGTAATTAGGCTTAGTAAGTGCTAAATTACACCCAAGATATTTATGACTGTGAGTTAAAGCCATAACTACAAATTCATAAAAGTAATTTGCCCTGTCAATTTAAGTTATCCTTATTCTACTTGATTAATGTGACTAATTGTTTAAAAAAAAAAAAAAAAGAAAAATAAGAGCATCACTAATGCTTACAGTCACATGGCAACCACCGGTCATCATGGGAGTGAAGGTGAAGCTTAGGCTTTCAGCCTGAAGGTCATCAACGGAAGTGTGGTTGGCTTTGATAGATCGAGGGGTGACTGACACAAGCTGGAAAAGAAAACAGTTTATTCTTACACTGCATATATGTCTTTTTACACTGTTTAAAGACATTGGTTAATCATTTTTGTGTATTTTTTTTACTTACAGAATTTCTTCAAATTCTACTCATCTAAAACATTTATGTAAACAGATGAAAGGTTCTTACCGTATACAGACATTCACCACAACCACTCAGAGGGCTGAACATCTGAATCTGTTGCACTAGTGTGGTGCTGATTTCAGCACAAGGTGTTGCAAAGAGCCTATAAGAGAAGTAACAGAGTTTGGACACATTCATGCTTCAAAAAAACAGAATGTATCAACAAATATGAAGCTTTTATCTGAGTTAGTATTTCTGACAATGGAAAAACAAAAAAGCAACTCACCACTGTGTTCTGCAGAAGGCACTGTAAGGACGAGGAGCAGGAGGGGCAGGGACGGCAGCTAAGGAGCCAAACAGTCCTGCAAAGAGAGCGGAGGCGAGCAGCAGAGTCCTCATGGTCACAGCGAAGCAGCAGTGCTACTGGTGAGTGTGTGCTGGTTGAGGTTTGGTTGAGTGACTGGTTCTCTAGCAGGCCACTTTTATACCAAATAACAGGCCTTGTCACGTGGGCCTGTAATGATGCTTGAAACTGATTTGATGAAATATATGACACGGTGGTCTTGTGACGATTGTTATGAGCCTCTGCCTCTGGCTGTCTCATCACCTGGAGAGCCCCTTGTGGTCACTCATTCAAGGCAGCAAAGACAGTAAGACTAAGGCCTGCACCTTTACACACAAAGCTAACATTTCTCATTTAAAAGGAAAATGTATAAGGACAAACTCTAAACATGTGCACTGTAGCACTGAACATGTTTTTATTTGTTTGTTGGAGAGTGATTCATGTCCAGGCTTTGATGACATCTAACTCTTTTTAATGCAGTTTTCTTGTAGGACAAAAGCATCTATCACTTGGAATGAGAGAAACAGCCATCCTTAGAAGTCACTGCTTTCTTTTGAAATTTGTAAAATTACAGAAATTCGTATTTTCTCTCCTACCCAGTGGTCAGAGAAAAAATACAGTGTGATCTGTCTTCACACTATTTCTTTGGTAGAAGGTTATTCTAGTACAAATTGGTTGACGATTGGTGCCGTGTGAAATATTCTGAGTATGCAGGACATTATACATGGACACATTGCTGTTGGATTTTTAACACTCAATTGCTAAAACTTTTAGGCAGCTAAATAATGCTCACTGCCCATAGCTGGGCAAATAAAACCAGAACTGTCTGTATGGTTTGATACCACTGAACTGTGATCAGAGATGAGAGCAGCATTCGTCCATTTAATAATATATAGTCATACCTGTGAGTCATGAGAGAATATTAAAATGGAAGAAAACTGCTCTTCTCTATAATCTGCCTTTCCGAATTTCTGATTTCACAGATCCACCTATGTTAACCTAAGTAGTCACCTGTTTTTGTGAATGACCATCAGGCTTCATGTTAATGAGGAATTAAGTGATTTCACACACAGCGTTTGTAATTTGCGTGGTCACTGTGATCTTTATGCATAAGAGGTGGGCAGCACTTGAAGAGGAGTGGCCCCCAGGGGGAGTGAGGGTGGGGGGTGGGTTGTGGGGAGTGTTTATTGAACACCACTTTAGTTTCTTTATCTATTTATTCGTTTTATTAATTCCTGGTAGTCATCGCCAGTCTTTTAATTTTTCTTTCTTTTTAAAGAATTCCTTCATACCTTTCAAAATATGTTTAAGAATTTGACAGAGTGTAAAGGAAATGTATGACAAATTAATTAACCTTTAAGAAAAATCTGAACTCACCTTATTTTTTAAAGCAGGGGAGGGAGGAATCATTTTTAAACAACACTTCTTAATCTATTCTTTGAAACTATCTGTTTTTGGGAGATTATTGATTTAGGTGTCGTTGAGGGAAATGGAGTCATTGACAACAAAGTGATACCGATAGCGTGGAACTTTTCGTAAAAAAATAAATAAATAAAATGCATGAGGCATGTGAGGCTCCATTGAAAAACGTTTTCTGGGTCAGTCATTTCTGTCTCTTACTGTCACTGATGAGAGAAGGTGCTGAATCACCAGATGTACAACAAAAGTCCTGTAATTTGTGAGTGACTGTCATCTGTCCTACCGTGGAATTGAAGAATCGCATGATTTCGCAAAGGACACCACACACACATCTCACAAGAACACTCACACATTCAGACAAAAACACGTGAATTACACACACAGTAATGTGAAATCAGCCCTTGTTTGTTTTCTTGTTTGTTCATCAGCTTAATAAGAGCTGTACAAACCATGAGCAGTGACATGAGCGATTCTCAGACTGACTGATTGGCTGAAGGGGTTCTTGTTTCATATATTTAGTTTCATTTAGGCATTTAGGCATTTAGGCAGTTCAGAGTATCTGCCCTTTGGGTTTTAGGTAGGGTGCAACAAGGAGACCAGTAGTTATGCTCACAGTGTTCATGAGGGCGATGGCAGAGAAGAAAAGCCTGTCTAATCTGAACCCTGAGCTCATCATGGACCGTTCATAACAAACACATTTTTGAGCATATAGTTAAAAGAAAACATTGATTTTGCTAGATGAACAGAAGGGTTGAGTGTTCCTTCATGGGTTGGACACTTTGGTGATGCATGGTTTTTATAGGACAGTGTCAGTATGGTGGTTCATATTTGTCTTGTGTTGAACTGTATGCTGTTCTTTATTTTATACTGTGTAACAGTAATTTTTCACCACTGTTCCCCCAGAAAAAGTCTGTTCATTCACATTTTGAGCTAAACTGCTACTTTTTTTTTTTTTTTTAACTTTTCTCCTCAATAATGTGGTGTTTTTCCAGCTTGTGTATTCTATGTAATAACTGTGTGAAACACAGAGAGAGACTTTTGAAGTGTGAAAAAGTGAGGAAAGTGAAGTGAGTGGATATAAAGTTGTGATCGCAGCATCACTGCGTTTGTAGTCCCATAGATCACACATGAAGAAAACTGTTTGGCAAGAGTGTATTTCCACATCTACATGCCACCATGTGGATGTATTATGTATTGTTTCTGTATGTGATGACACTCAATAAACACCAATATTCTTGTCCAGCTTTTTGGAAATTTGGTGAAGAAGAAGAGGAAGTTAAAACGGGAAAAGAAGCCAAGGTGTGTCAAACTAGATTTTATTTCAGTGGATGGTTCCCTTTCCATGCTCAGTTACAGGATGGGGAAGCACACTTACACAGACACACAACATTATAAACTTGCAGCTCTTTTTATTGGTATTTTTCTCAGTTTGTAGGCAGTGATATATACAGTATGTATTAGTCTACTGTGGATATTACTACATGTGCTATCAGAGACAATCAGGCTTAACTAACGTTCTAAATCAAATGTGACAAAAATCATGCCTTTACTATGTCATGTAATTTCAACATTTGAAGCTTGTCAGACTTTGCAGGTGGCGAGTCCATAGCCCAGGCAAGCCCATTCATTGGTCATCTCCATGAAGCCTGGTGCTGAGGTGAGTCCACTCGCTGGAATAAAAACAGAGATTTAGTTCATTCCACACTTATGTCTAATATTCTTCAGCCTTCATATAAGCAGGGATGGCCCTGAGTTTCCAGTATAAAATATAAAACAGTCCAGAATTGTTCACTCACCTGACAGCAGGTTGTAGAGGTTGCAGTAGTTGAGGCCATCATCAAGAAGGCTGGTGAATCCAAGAGAAGTGGACTGAGCCTGGCAAGTAAGAACATTTAAAATAAATACACTTCCAGTTAATACCATGGTTTATGCATTGTTACTAATATGGTTTCCAACATGTTCACAGATCACTAATAATTCTGGCTTGACAGGCAACAGTTGAGAACCTCTCTGTGTGCTTTACATAAGACAAAAGTTATTCATACCATATGAAATTATGTCTTTAAAGCCATAAACAACTTTTTTAACCTATATCTTACTATTGTTTCAGTTAACTGTTTCTACGTTTGTCCTTTATAAATGGAAGATAGTTAAAACTTTAAAATAAACAAACTTACAGTTACACGGCAACTAGTGGCCACCATGGTGGGACTGAAGGTGAAGCTTAGATTTTCAGCCTGAAGACCATCAGCTGAAGTGTGGTTAGCTTTGATAGATCGAGGGGTGACTGACACCAGCTGGAAAATAACAAATTTTTTTTTGTGTATTTTTAAAGTAATGTCATTTCTTGAAATTCGATCCATATTAAAAACCAATTTATGTGAACAGATGAGAGGTCCTTACCGTATACTGACATTCATCACAACCAATCATAGGATCGAATGCTTGAATCTGTTGCACCATTGTCGCGCTGATCTCAGCACAAGGTGTTGCAAAGAGCCTGTAAGAGAAGAAAGAGTTACACAATGTGGTCACATTTAAGCTTTAAACAGGAAACAAAACATACTCTTTGAAGTTATGTTAAAATACAGACACACAAAATGACAAACTCTGATCCAGATCAGAGATCCTAACTCACCAGAGTGTTCTGCAGAAGGCATGGTAAGGGACAGGGGCAGGGATGGCAACTGAAGAGCCAATCAGTCCCACAAAGAGAGCAGAGGCCAGCAGCAGAGTCTTCATGGTCACAGTGAAGCAGGCTTCCTTCTCCTGTAGTGTAGTATCGTGCTAGTGTTGAAAATGATCTGGTTACCCATTGCCTTGCGAGTCAATTTAAACAAAATGTCAGGCTTGTCATGAGGATCAGTAATGATGCTTAAAATTGGTTTGGTTAAGGGTATGACTTCTGGGTCTTGTGGCTAATCTGGTGGTCTTGTTCTAATTACACAAGAAACGCTTCTCATTTTAAATTGGTCAGATGTTCACCAAAATTACAATTTGATTAATTTGTTGATATTTCTGTGTCACCCCCAGATACAGAAATATTAACAGTGTGTATGATGGTATAATGAGAGACAAGTGTTATGAGTTCAATGTGCTGTTTTTTATCGTTGGGCTTGTTTATGTGAAGAGCTCAGTTCACCAATTTTAGAGACTTGTGCCATCTGGGATTCAGGGGACAGTTTGGACAGAGGATCAAATATCTAATTATAGGCCAATTAACCCAAACATCTTAAAACCTTAGCAGATTTAGCCACAGTATCTGCCAGTAATTGTTAAGTTTATTTGTCGTTTTGAATTTGGGTGAACCAACCCTTCAACAGATGTTCCACTCTCTTCTCCTTAAACTAGCTCAACCATACAAAGCTCTGGATGTTGTTGGGCTGTCTAAATCAACATGCCTTTTCAGTGTTCTATACAGGTCAGGGGCAAAACTAATGAGTGGAGAGTGTCCATGTAGGTGACCTCTGGACTGTGTCTCTGCTTCATTTGCCTGTGACCCAGGTCCACGGTGACAGTGCACATAGTGCTGGAAAAAGGAGACTTTCCCCATCAGTAACAAGACGAGTCTAATGTCGTCAAATCATGATTACATTATTTAGCTGGACACCTCTTTTACACCCAGTAGTGATGTATTAGGTCATAGGATCCAGTGTTTACCAAGAAGTTGCCTGTTCCAACAGATTTATAAAAGGCTTCACAGTGAGGGACTGAATATTCTTTTTCCAGAAGACACCACCTTCAGCTAAGACCAAGATGAGTGTCCGAGCTCTGCTCACTTCAATTTTATTTCTGCAGTTGCTGCTGACAGCAACTGCAGCAACAACATGCAAAGCAATGTGGTAAAGTATTATCAAGAGATTTATGCATCAGATTCTTTAGAGGTTTCCATCTTTTTTTTTTTTTTTTTTTTTGATGAAATAGAAAATTAAGAAATATCTGGGTTTTGTATTTTCTTCTTCACCACAGGACTTTTAAGTTGCCCTGCACCAAACCGATCAGTGATCTGGTGAACCAGGTGCAGGCTTGGAGCACAAAGAAGTGTCGTGATGGTCCAGAGAAGTGCATGTATGAGGTACTGCTGTACTTTTGTGTGATTACATTCAATTCATATGAACATTTAACTTTTCACATATCACTAGGTTTAAATGAACATCCTGACATTTTCTTCTGGTAATAACTACAAATCACGTGGACACAGGGAATTAGACTGTAATGTTTGTGTGAAATAAGTGTAGCTTCACAACTTCTGGGGTTGTTTTGTCGTAAACGAAACCCACACAAATAATAAAGATCTGTCAGCTGGTTTTAGCCATGGTTTGATAGCTTTACATTTCTGTTTTTTGGTTTTGTTCTTTGAGGGATTTTTCTTTTGTTTTGTAATTTTTTTTTTTTTGTTATTTCTGCTAGTTTTTTTGTTTTGTTTTTTTCTTTTAGATAATAAGAGAGTTCCCCACGTACCTTGAAATTAAACACACATCACCTAAGACTGGCACAATTACTCAGATCACCTTTAATTTTAACCCCCCTGCTGCACCTTTCTTCTGCAAAGTGAAGGTAAGTTTGCTTTTGCTACAACAATGCTGCGACTTATGTTACACGACAAATAACGTCACTGTATGAAAGCTCCTTTAACATGGCAGTGCATGCTATTCCTACGCAGGCCGTTTCCACTTCGCCTCAGAATGCCACCCCAAATGACTACTGCCTCCTCTACAATCTAATGGACGGTATGAGATTTGTTTTGCCTACATACTTAGAGCAGACTTAGCACTTCTCAATATACCATAACCTGGATGACTGAGTCACAGACTCAGACTGCATTGTGTACCTAATCCCTTCTTTGAACATTTTTTTTAATTGATTGTTACTCAAACAGGAAGTGGACTGACTCAGGCGACAGGCTACCGAGAGATCTGCAGTGAGGCAATGTGCCCCTCAAAGGTGTCAGCAACTTGCAACACAGAAGAATAAGTTGCAGAGTTGTCCATTTTGTATGTCTCAATATTATTACTATACAAATGTGGTCTCTTTTGTCTTTCTAAAGTCAAGGCCTACAAAATATATTAAACCTTATTGCCAGATGATTGTGCCAATGGAAATTTGGCTTCTGGTAGGTGTATTGCACTCTTTTTTATGCTGAACTTTACTGTATTAGTTTGCTGTTTTCCATTGCTGTCCAGTGCAAACACAGTCAAGAATGTCTTGCACATGAAATGATCCAATCTTCCTAAATAAATTGTCCTTTAATGTTGCATCTAAACATGCTTGTCTTAGTTTATCTTCAGGCTGTCGCTTTGTTGGGGTTATGAACCATAAAACGTTTCACCAGTGTCTGATTTGAATGTTGAATGTGCAAGAACATGATACAGGACACTTTCATTATGCACTTGCTTTATTTACAACACACAGCATTTTCTTTTTCCATGGAAAGGATGGATTAAAAACAAAATTCAGACAGTATATACTCTGTGTTTATGTACATATTATGTCTACTTCTCATACACTATGCCTTGGAGTGTATACTGCATGTATCTGTGTATAAGATCTCGACTGCCACACCCTTGCCTCCCTGGTGTATTGACAGCTGTCTAATCAGCCCCATCTACTTCCTTTAATGACACTCCACATTAGCCCTAATGCTTAGCAGCATGTAAAAAGGCAAAGAAAAAAAAGCACTGAAGAGTCTGGAGATAAACAGGGACAGGTCAGAGCATTACACTCAGGTCCACATCTAAAATACTACATATTTGAAGTGATTTAAGTATCAAAAAGACCAATGTAAATGTGTAACCTTTTAAAGTTTGTGGTTTACCTTTCAGCGATGGTTAAACATTCACACAAAATGCGCCGTTTGCTGTTGAGGCAGTAACAGAAGGAGGAGGATTATTCAGTAGCAGTGAGAAAAAAATAATCATTGCATTTCAAACCCACTTTATTGACAGCTTCTTGCCCTCAGTACAATGCAATGCAAGATTCGAAGTGCTGAGCACAGAGGAATAAATACGGCAATAAATACAGTACCGACTCGCCTCGCTGGCCGTCCTTAATTCACGCTCGCTGGAGCCATCAGACCCTCACCACAAACACACAAACCAATAAGACATCACACACAACACTGAGCCAAAGGTTTTTGTTTCCACCTTAAATTACAGTGGTCATGGATCAACATGGACTGATATGCACAGCAATTCAACACTGCCTCAGGAAAGCAAAGATGTGGACGTTTTCCTTCCTCATTTTGACAGTCGCCTGGAGATTGAAACAGGCAGAACAGACTGGAAGCTAGTAATTTCATATGGTTTATAAAAGATGACAGGCTGGAATCTGTCAGTGCATCCAGCAGAAACCTGCAATGCTGATCAGTCACTTTATTTGACCATAAAGAGAAAGACTGACTAGTACAATAGTGTCCAAATGATCCATGGTCAACAGCTATGAAAGAATGACATCTTAGTTTAACAACGGCATGCATTGCCCTTATTTACTTTTTAGGTTTTAATACCTAACAAACGGTGATGAGAGAAAACAACATCCAATGATGGTTTTTTCTTTGATAAAGTATACTTTAAAATCTCAAAATTCCTTCTTTGATATGTTATAAAATGGCATTGCCTTGATATCAGCGGAAGGTATTGACAGATATCCTTGTGCAGTTGATGTTGTTGACCGTTTCAAGTAAAAGAGTAAGAAAAACACGGAGCACAAATATAAAATTAATCACGTCATGAATGCTCACAGACACAGGTCCTCTGGCAAACTCTGATGAAATGCCACACCACCACAACCACACTGTTACATGTATGGCAGGCGACCAAAGGCAATCGCAAGACAATATATCTCATCAGGATCCAGGCTGTGCATTGTATTTATCATACAATACATGGGGAGAGAAAAAGCTTCTGCTCAGTTTAGCTCCATCTCACAACAGATCTTTGTAAGTGTATCTTTTTGTTTTTCATACTTTCCTGATTAAGGTGTTTTGAAAGATAAACGTGGTATATATATATATATATATATATATATATATATATATATATATATGTGTGTGTGTAACATCTCAGACCATGTATGTGAAATATTGGTCATTCGACTTAATTTTGCTGGTTGGGTTTTCCAATATGCCTGTAAATGCCTGAAGTGTTCCAGTCGTTCTTTAAATATTTATTAGTAATTTAGTAATGTGACATAATTGTAGTTTTTAGTATGGTGGTTAATTACAATTACAATGCATAAAATAACCTGGTTCCAATATTTAACACAATGGCAAAAGTTGTTAAGCTTCCTTTCTGACATCCAGAATTGAAGTTCCTCTATTTCTGCTGATTAATTCCTCTCATTGTTTAGACATGTTTTCTTTATTTATTTATTACAACAATAGTTTCGCTTTGCAGTTCCTCTAAAAATGATTTGCAACAACTCGGTGAAAAGATGGAGCAACTGAGCAAAAGCACTGGCTGCTGTTAACTAGAGATGAATGTGCGTCGCCTTTTAAAAATGGGCACCTCTCTTTTTTTTTTCTTTTTTCCTCCTTTCTCTTTTCTCCCCTCCTTCTCTGTGTCCTGTGCTATGTGAATTATTATGTAAACTTACAAACCTTGTACAAAAGTTGAAAAAAAACCAAAACAAAATATGGATTAGTAAAGCTGTTTAAAATTTATGGACTGACACTTGTTTGGAGTATTAGGATCCAAACTTGGCAGGAAAAGAAGGGATTCAGAATGTTAGCTGTTCAATAACTGACACTACAGTACAGTACATATATAGTGTGGGTAATTATCCTCTCTTTCACACACACACAACTAACCTTCGCTGTCTCTCTCATACCCTCCGGTGAGGCAGTAAATGAAAGCTGATAGCCTACTTGCCATCAGGTGTTTAGCACAGCTTAGCACATTTTAAAGAGCAATGGACCCATTGTGGATCAAAATGTCCTCAACTACTGGTTGTGAAGTTGCATTATGGGCACTAATCGATGCCTTCATACACTGTTTGTATTCCTACTGTGTCACTCAGCACCCAGTCACCAGAGAAACAGAGAGAGAAAGAGAAGGAAGTTTAAGCAATCTGTGATTAAGGCAGTCTCATAAATATTGCAGAGAGGTTTTTGGCCCCTGTTTTGGAGACAGACCGCCACAACAGTCTTGAGTTCCTAGCTCTTACTAACGGCTGCTTCCTATCGCCACAGATTATAGAGCAGACGGGTGGACGTGAATAGAAATGTCTAAAGAAACTCTAAGTATGATGCCACAATGTTCGATCCATGGAGGAAAAATATCCCATCAAAAACAACATCGAGCAGTAATCCTCTTTGGAAGAAAAGGTCATATTTGGTTTGTGTATCAGTCCTCCACACAATGAATAATCTTTTACAGGGACCCTAAATGAAAAAAAAAGCACAGCTCAGGGCAATTTAATTATGAAATGAAAGTAAAGTAGAAGCCTATATCTAATTTGTCCACTGAAGATAGTGCTAGGGGCTTTTTAAGCGACGTGCAGAGACGAGGATAGACAAAGGTCCCACTTACAGAAGCTTAACTCTGTCTCACTTAATTGAGTTCATTCCAAGATACAGAAAAAAAGTCGAAGCAGATACATACATATTAGCTGGACATAGGAGATGTGGCTCCCTCACTGTCTTCAGTTGAGTTCTGCTGATCGTTTTGCTTCCTTGCAGCTTGCACGTTATGAGTTCAAGCAGTTTTGAAATCTGCCAACATGGCAATCCTCACGTACTGTACCCTTTGCAGTGCTTCCAATTACTGTACTTAGGGCTTCAAGCAATAACTAGAACCTTTATCAGAGCTTCACATCCCTCTCTATACAGTGCAGTAACAATCCCTCAGACCCACTCCTGCATGGAGCGCTTGCAGTACAGTATGTGGCGCTGCGTGCTCTTCCTCCTGAACTGGAAAACAGTGTAGAGGAGGACCATCATGCACAGAGCCAAGACGCAGGGGATAGCGATGGCCACTGCTTTCTCAGTGCCCCCCGCGCTGTCCAGTTTGATGACGACGTCCACGTCACCGTTGTCGTAGTGTCGTTCCTCTGCCACAGGGGGGCTCCAGTCCCAGTCTGGGTCGGCGGGCAGGCCATCACAACCCATGAAGTCCCTCAGGATGGACCGTGGGTAGCCAGGCTCCACACGAAGCAGCTGGTTATTGAACTTCCAGTACTCCTTTCCCTTATAAAAGTAGGTGAAGCCTAGAAAGAGGGATTACGGGGACACACATTTAAACACATACATTTTCCAAGCAAAGACAGCAAGCTTTCATTCTTTGCTTGCAATACTTGTAGTCAAGTATTAGTGGTCACTCTTCTTTCACACCTGATATGAAGAGTTAATGTATGCAGATGCTCTGACATCTAATAGCTGATATGAACATAGATTTCACACTGGTTTAAACATTCAACCATAAAATCAAACCCGAAAATGAAATCAAAACAAACAATAGCCTGATAACAACCTCTGATGGAAAATGTTTGATGTTTGATCTTTTGTGTGTCTGGTTTCACCTCACTGTTTCTTAAAAACATTGATAATATGATGATATTTATCTCCAATCTCAATAACTAGTTTTAAAGTCAATACACGTCAGCGTACCGTTGGCCTTATCCACAAAAGCCCCCTGTGGAGAGTCGGGTATGCCCTTCCAGATGGTGATGGGTTTGGGATAACCTGGGTCCATAGTCCTCATGTCCTCATTGTACCTCCAGTATCTACAACAGGACAGATAGAAACAAACAAGCAATCAATACAGAGGTTTACATGTCAGTGATATGTACTCTTATCAGTCACTTGATCTTGCAAAAGACATAGATGCAGAAACTGGTACAACTGGGCATCACCATCACCAAATCCACAGAGACCAAAGCACAAAATCTATTTGTGAGTTTTCTACACAAAGGCAGCGATAACCCCTCTGAGTTATCCCCGTCAAACACCACCAGCATCAAGAGCATCCTGAGACACTGCCTCAGTGACTGGATTGGTGACTCTCTTAGTAAAAGTATGCCTCTACTTCACCAGCCAACACAGTGTGCAAGAAACAAAGGACCAAACGTGAAAACTCCACTTGGTAACACATTAACCCTGTTTTATTTAAAATGCCGCAATAAAGGCTCTATGCTAAAATGCAATAGGACTTGACTGTGTTCATGACACAGTCTGTTGTTTGTAACTTGCTGTGATGGCCAGACTTAAAACAACACTCTTCAATCTCCATCTGGCCATGTAACTATCAGCAACTGACTTAATTCACATGACCAGAGAAAGCGGTCAATCAATCATGCACACTGTGTTTATCTGCCACGCACATTTGTTTCAGAGGTTGGTTGTAATTGATCTGCTTCTCAGACACTGGCGCCCACTCACATAAATCTTGTTACACAATGTCATTTCTTTAAATTAGAACACCAGCCTGTTTCACACAGAGCGAGATAAAATCATGCTTGAGACGATGGACAGAACGTCCTGTTTGTCATGATGTGCAGCAGCAGGTTGAGGGATGACAGTATCATGACAAGGCATTTTGTCAGCTTTCACCACAGGGTCCCTTGACCTCTTAGGATATGATTTATCGTGACAGCTGAACAAACATGTGAGTCACACTGGCATATTCTCAAACATTAAGAGTCTTGTACTGCCCATAGATAAACAACAGATTCTCTGATGTGGTTGTTTTGGAAAGACTTCCTGGTTTCATGTCCCTGCCAACTGCAGGTAACTAACTATGACTAAATCCATTTAGTATGTGTGTGTGAGTGTGTGTATACGCAGAAAACCTAAACTCTGAAGTAACACAAACGTTGGTCTAACACTGGGTCATAATGAGTTGAATGCCAATAAGCAGCATCTGTCAGCTGTTAAAGAGGCAATCAGTGGTTTCAAAGCAACATGTGACAGCTTACAGAGCGTCACGGATGCCAAGTTATTTATGCCAAAATTAAAGAGGCACTGATCAACACACCTGCAAAATGATTTAACATCTCATGACATATTCAAACAAGGCATTGATAAAGAAGAAAATACTTATTCCCTTTCACTGCAGGATCATCTCCACGAAATACTATATTATAATTTTAAAACCAAATTAAAATATATAATAATTGATTATGTCATTTGGTAACACGCAGTCAATTTACTGAGATAAACAAAAGAGTGTAATAGAGTTTTCAGCCATTAGTGGTCCTCACAGTACTTGTTTTTGCTTCAAGAGATTCCAGTTCTGCCCTATTGCTTAACTTTATAACACGACTAATAATCATTCCACACAGACCTGTCTCCTTTGAAGAAGTAGGTTTTGGCGACATCCTCCCACCAGACAGCTGTCTCGATACTCTGAGTGGGCATGCCGCTCCCGAACAGCGAGATGTCCTGAGGGTAGGAAGGCTGGAGAGTAGTGTCCTTGAAGACCCAGAAACGGTTTCCTAAAATACACACACACACACACACGAAGTTAGGAGGCTCTGGGACACAGACATTATCATAAAGATGATCTCAGAAATAGCGTTAGACACAGAAAAAACACTGCCGTCCTCTCAGATCACTCAAGCCTTCGGTTTGGCTTTTTTTTCGCCCATGAGTTTATTTATTTCTATTCACATGATTTCAAAGGTCAGATGTACCACCTCGTTTACAAAATACCTTCGCAGCAGAAAATCTATGCAGTGTTATCTATAATACAATAAACAGTGAGACGATGCTCTGAAGGCAACTCCGCCGAGACTTCTTGTTTGGAGTTTTATTGAAGCTATTGTTGCATTTAATTCAGTTTGATCATAAGTGCCTGAGGCAGAGTGAGGAGAGCTGCTGTGGTGGTGTGCTTGCAGTAAGTAGCTAGGCACTCACACACATACATGCGCATGCACGTGCACACGCGCACGCACGCACACACACACGCACACACACACACACACACACAGTTAAGTCCCCATGAGTGAATAAATAAAGCATGAGGCACTCTGATCCCACTGGGTGACAGATGTCATGTTAATCTGCCTGATGGACGGACGTCTGTACCGGACGTGCACCCGTTCTGTTATCGTACAGAATGCAAAACAAACCTCACAGTCACCCAGTCTATTACTATTATGATAAAATATTACTGTATCTTGAGAGAGCTCACATTGTTACATGTACTTGTGATGGCTGTAAAAAAAAAATAAAGCATTTCAATTAATAAATAAATAAAATACTACTCTATGTTTAAAGAGCTCATACATGTGTCAGAGCTCGTACATATGTCACAGGCACTTGTGGTGCTAAACAATAATGTTGTACATTATTGTTACAATATATACAATATCTCTATAGTATACAACATATCACAATGATGTGCATTGTTGATATAGAGAAAAAATACTTTTAAAATGCTATTTATTTGTCCCTAAGGGTTAAAAAAGATTCAGTGGTAATTTGTGTAAATATTTTTGTTAAATAACTTTATTTATTTAATGTTTGTAAATTTAATTTGGGGCAGAAAAAAATATTTAAAAAATTGTGTAATGTAAAGTTGTTTACATGCAGCCTTTCTCACCAAACTGCATTATGTGCCTGATGAATATGTTGAATATATTGCCTTAAAAAATATCTCAAACTGTATTGTTTAAATTCAAATTCATTCTTCATTACTTGTTTGTTGGTGCATTGCCATGTTTATTGGCATGTTACCACCACCAACTGTCAATCAGCAAAATGCTGGAAAACATTTGGCAGAATTGCGTATCATGTCGCCTGTGTGCTCTCACATGTGCAGCCTACTGTGTCTGCACAAAACGGTGACCTCCATACTAGTGGTTAAAAACTCCATAGGGTACTTTTAGTAAATACAAAATTCCCAAACAGGGAAAAAAAAACATTTTATTTTTATTACCTTTGAAAAAGACAAATTTCCCTTCACTATTTTCATAGACGGCATCAATTTTGGGAGGCAGGCCTTTCCAGAAGTAGTTGATCTGCATGGGGTAGCCAGGGACTACTGAGTTATCCCGCACCCTCCAGAACCACTGGTCCTATTGAAACAGATAAGGTCGAATCGTCATCATCATCATTTTAAACCGTCAGAAATGTTTACTTAAACTGATGGTCTGTTCATTCTACCTTGAACACAAAAAGCTCCTGTCGGAGGATGGCCAGGGTGTTGAAGCCTCCATCACAGATGTTGGGTTTGGAGTTGGGGTTGGAGGGCTTGGCCCCCTGTGGAGGGCGGTGGGGTCTGGCGTGGCGGTCATGCTTGCGGGGGTCCGAAGGAGGATGGAAACGAGGCGGAGGGACAGTAGGTGGGGGTCTGGTAGGCTGCGGTGCCCTGTCTGGTGGACCTAAAAAGACAACAACACAAAATATTTAATCCTCCTTCCACACTGTTCCTCTTTGTTAATACGGTTTTTATGCTTTAAACATCTAACATTTTTTGTGTCTGTCCCCAGAGATACGAGATATTAAACCAGTTTACAGTCCTTTGACCAATATACTGTACCTTTAATTTTAGCACTGATGATCTGGCCTCTTTGGAGCTCTGCTAGCTGACTCATGTTGTTTTGAAAATGAGTATTGGCTGGCCTATTTAACAGTTGACAAATGCTTCTCACATTGAGCCCAGTATGACTGATGCAACAGCATTTGTAATAGTGACTAAAGCCTTGTTCAGATTGCCAGCCCAAATCAGTTTTCTTGGCTTATCCAAAATGTAAACTGGATCCAGACCACATTTGGAGGAGGTTTGAAATGCGATTACAATCAGGTCTCTACAGATGTGTCTCAGTCCGGACGCTCTGGCTATTGAAACTGGATTAAAGTGTTTTTTTACTTGCAACGTAACACAATGACGACGTTGAATTCACAGTAACCGTAGCTACATAGTCCGTGACGCCTACATCATTACTACAGCTACCCATGCAGATGATAGGCTGTTGATGTCTGGACACACACAAATCCAATCTGATCACTTGCAAATAACAGAGGAAGCAGTCTATCCTGATGATCTGATATGGGAAACAAATCTAAAATGCTTTTTGTGACTACGTTCAAACTACTGGAGTTATAGAAAAAAGGTTACTTAGTTCAACTTCCACCTAATCTCTTATGCACACACTAAACAGAGAGACTGGAATATGAAGTAGAGGGTTACCATAGATTTTCTGGATGCCCTGTAGGTCATCGTGAGGTAGTTTGAAGTTCTCTGTGTCCATGTACTGGTAGAAAGGAGCCATGATAGCAGTGGGGTCATTAGAGTGCTCCAGACCGAGGGCGTGGCCCAGCTCGTGAACCGCAACCAAGAACAGGTCGTTACCTGGAGACGGGAGGAGGACAACTCCACTGAGAATGTAAACACACTCCATCATATGTGACATATACAGTACATACAGAACAGTACATATATATATATATGATGAAACAAAAGATGAAAAAATACACAGAGGCACTGATAAACACAAGATGTGTACAGTGACAAACAGAAACGCACTGAAAACTACACATTTTACTGTACACTGTACAGACCACCCTATAAATATATAAAGCCTACTCTATAAATTATTGTTTTTTCCACATATTCTGCATTTTCCTATCGTGCAACAGTGGCACTGAAGCCAAGCTCATGGCTAAAATGCAGGAATCAGTGAAAAAGAAGGAAAGATAAAAACGTGGGAGTATAAAATACGTAGGAAAATCAAAATCAGGCTTCTCTCAGGTCTTTAGTGATGTGACTTGATTAGTCAATCAGCAGAAAATAAATCAGCAGCGATTTCATAATCAGTTAACCACATAAGTCATTTATCAGAACAGAAAATGCCAAACATTTGCTTGTTCCAGGGTCTTAATGTGAGAATTGTGACATTGTAAAGTGAGTATCTACAGGTACAGGACTGTTGGTTGGACAAAACTGAGCAATTGTGACATTACTGTGCAGTCTCTGAATTTGTGATGTCATTTATTTTTACACACATAACCAGTTAATTAATGAGCAATGAAAATAATCATTTCTTGCAGGCCTGTGGTCCAGAGGAAACCTCCATGGTGCAGTGAAGTGCAAGTGAAGATTTACAGGAGCTAAACTGTCAGGCATGAGCACTTTTTCTATTTTGCTTTTTTAGAGAGGATAGGCCACATGCGAGCCACAGCTGACCAAGAGCTGAGGGGACGCACACTCACGTTGCTGCCCAGGGCGCCCAGAGAACAATGAAAACTCAAACGCACAGCCATATGAACACATCCATACTGAACACATATAAATGTCGCCCTAGCACAAGAAAACGTGGGTGTAGTTCGTATCACATTCAAACAAACACACACATACAAATGAAAAAAAAAAAAAAAGAAAAATGTCACGGTCAGTGTCTCTAGTTAGCACTCAGCTCATGGTGTCAACCTGATTTAGAAAGAAGTACACCATTTACGTACAGCTTCTGACTGAAGCTGTCCCCAGGAGATTGTTGCCCTTTAAAACATGATATCTACTCCAGCCAGCAGTGCTGCACAGAACAACCACTGACCCTCAGCCAGCAGCTAAAAGGTTACACCTTCCCCTCCCCCATTTATCTAACACAACCAGCCTCCTCCACCTAACCAAAAATGTCCCATAAGGACTCCCAGGAGACAGGCAGGAGCTACCATTAGCGCACATGTCAACATGCAACATTTACAATTACACCGCTGTGAAAGCCCATTAAATGTTGCATGGCTTTCCAGACACATAAGCTGAGACAGGAGCCTTTCAGAATCAGGCTCAGCACTCCACATTTATAACCATGGGACACTGCGCAAGGGTGAACATGAATTTGACTTGGGAGTCTGAGACAATTGCCACAAAGCATGAGAACAAAAGAGAGAGAGAGAGAGAGAGGGATGGGAGGTGATGGGTGGCAAGCAGTTTACCAGAACAAACTCAGTGTGAGCTGTAACCCTCCTCTCACACTAATGGCAGGATAGAATGTAAGCATATGGTACAGGGAATTATACACACACACACACACACACACACACACACACACACACACACACACACACACATAACTATATACTTAGGTAGGATAATTAAAGTGTTTTTGGTTGCATGGCTACAACAGGCATTTTATTTTCCTCTCTGAGATACTCAACACACAACTTAATATGACATAACACAACTCACATAACATGACTATACATGATTTAACTCTACCTAACATAACTTAATATCTCCATACTAACATTACCTAACATAATATGACACGACAAGACACAACACTTCACATCACAGTATAACATAGCAAATGAAACGCAATACAATCTATAATAACCAATAATAACATGACACAACGTAACTTAGCAAAACATTGCACAACATGACTTGAAGCAACATGATATGATAATCCATAATGTATTGACGTAATGTGACAATAATAACCTAACCTAACAACATAACATAACACAACATAACATGACCTGACATTATCTTTAAATGTTGTTAAAGTAATGGTATGGTGGATGTTTATCCAATACTTTTATGTAGACCTCTTTTGAAGAATACCACTGAGCTGCATCAAATCCACTAAAAACAGAATAGCCATAATCATGTGCCAGCATCCAGTGTCTTAAAATAGCAGGGCTTTCTATCTTGTCATATGAAGGGCTTATTATGCAGAAATAAACATCAAAATCCTGACAGATGGGGTGATGCGTCTTTACAGAGCACAGCCATCAAAGACATCTCTGCATTTTTTGTTTTTGGTTAAGCATCCTTCATATCCTGCCCCGTGATACCATCTCTGTCCTATTGCCCTCCTGCCTGGCCATCTGTTTTTCCATTATTTGCTTTCCATCGGTTCTTATCTTTCTTTCTTGATGACTGCTCTTTTTTTCTGTCTCTCTATGCGGTCTTCACTTCTTCTAAACCCTTTACCTTTTTACCTCACCATCAACATTAAGCATTTAACAACCTTTCTTTTTCTTCTTCCATTTCTTTTTTGCTAAACTTAATGTCTTTCTGTAATTGTTTCCTTCGCTCTCCCTTGCTGTAGCCTTTCCTTACTTTTAGCCTTTACTCGCTCTTTCATTAGTGGCTCTTTGCCATCTTGTCTTACTCCTTTCCACCACCATTGTCTGTCTCTCCTGATTTGTGGTTTACACCCATTTTTTTCTCTTCCACTTACCATCATGGTTGGGGTTCCCCAGAGTCCAAGGCTCATCTGAGTCAAAGTGTGTGTCCCCTCCTATGCCTGGCCCAGGGAAATAGGCGTGGGCGAGGAATCCCCCCTCCCCGTCAAAGGGTGAGCTGTCACCATGAAAACCCGAAGCGAAGATGATGGTGATGTCCACATCACGCCTGCCAGTCTCCAGGGCACTGTATGGAACGGCCTCAAAGCGTAAGGGTGTCACACCCTGCCAGACGTCAAATGCCCGGCGAATGGCATCATGAGTCTCCCGAGCGCCCACCTTTGGCGTGACATTTTTTATGCTGTAGGAAGGAAAACAAGTAAACCAGCTGAACAGGTTGCTGATGGATGGAGGCTGTCAGGCTAAGAAAATGCCCAGCAGGTTGCGGTTTACACACTGTAAAAGACCAGTGTGAATGGTGCGACAATCATACGTCGTTTGAAACTGCACGGCACAAAACATTGAAACGAAAAGGAAATAAAATACAAACTGCAGCAACCCTGTGCTTTGTTACCCCACTAATTTCAAGTGAACATTTTTCCTTTTCAAAATGAGGAGGTACCAAAAAAAAGAAAAAAAAAGTTGCACTTGTCACAACTACTTCAAGCCCGGCAGCTTTCACTGAACTTTTAACACAGCAGTCGTTATCAGTCGCTGGCAGGCAGAGAGGAATGGGAAATCTTCTCCCTCCCTCTTCCACTCATTTTCATGAATAAAGTGCAGTCAGCAGCAGCACTGGCTCAGCACTGATTGACATTCCATTAGGAGAGGTGGCTCATCAATTCAAATTCGGGGAGGAAGGAAGGATTTGAATAAATTGACAGTGTTATCGTCTATTACTGCTGTAACCTGTCAATTTGCAGTTGTGCCAGAGACCCGTTTATCGGTTCTCCTCAGAACCTATTAAAAGCTGGAGCTTAATCAAGCGAGATAAGATGAGAGTTTGAATATTTCTGCTGAGATTACAGACAATTTACACTCAGGATTTTCAAACAATTTTTATATGAGCGGAGGAAAGCCTTCAATCTTCATACGACTCAGCTAAAATTGTTTGTTTTGTTTTATGGAAAGGCAAGAATAAATTGAAGACGGGTAAAAAAAAAAAAAACAGCCTGATCCCATTTTTCATTTTGCCAGCAAGCTATTTATTCACTGGAAAATAAACATACTCACAGCACACATGGGCAAATTTATGTGTTAATCTATGTGTTTCTGGATGTGTGACTGTGACTATATTTTTGTGTGTGTGCCCCCACATACGTGACGTATTTGCGCAGTCTCTATGACAACACAGAGCATGTGATCCCAGGTGGTTCAAGAGGAGGAGAGGAGAGACAGAGGAGAGCTAAGAAAATTAACACGGGCACATCTGAACCCTACAATAAGCGCTGCTAAACTCAATGGTCGCTATGACAACTGCATCCACTGTCTCTCACCTGTAGGTGATGTGTGTACGCTGCCACCTCTGTCCTGTCAGCGCGTATCTCCGCGTCCGTGACCTCGAAGCGCTTTTAAATTTGTCCGGAACTCCGCAGCGAGGCTTTTGCATCCAACTTAACGAAGAGAAGAGGAAAGAGAAGAGAAGAAGAGAAGATGACTCAAGCTTGCCAACTAAATGTTGGCAGGCAAACACCATCACAAGACAACATAAAGCACTTAAGGATACTCTGCAGTTCTCTTCCTGACAGTTGCCAGATAATCACAGCAGCAGGATAAGGGAGTGTTGTGCAAAATACTACCAAGCTACTCCAAACTACTAACTAGCCTCGTGTTTTCTCATTCATACCACATCAGATTATCACGAGTACGAAACACACACAAAACATAGGCAAAACATTAATTCTCACCTCAGTGTGATATCACTGCATCATCATGCAAAATGAGAAGAAGGAAAAGTGTTAAAACCTTCACCTGAGGTTGTTTCAGGTCAGGTGATGCGGGGAGTGAAATGAGCATCTCTGTTTCTGTTCTTCACTTTTTTCATTGAAATATTGATAGCCATACCCTCTGCATTTTAAATGAATGAGTGGAGCTTTTGCATTAATGTAACATCAGCAGCCGAGTGAAAGTGAATGTGCGCCTCAGGTTGTGTTTGTACAAGCGTGACCACGGCACATGTGTATACTCACTCCTTGGTTTTCTCATCCAGTGTCCCTGTGACATTGAGCCCATAGACGCGCTGCATGGCAGCGATGGCTGAGTGCATGGTTTGGGCCGAGCGCAGGACAGACATTCCTGGTTCTGTGCGGGGAAGGTAGCCATACCTCTGTAGCCATCTCTGTGAGGGGGAAGAAGGGAAAAGATTTGGGCCTTCATATCATGGCTTGTTTTAGGCTCTTTGCCTTTATTAGAAAACTCAAAGTCAAGAGAAACAGGGAGGAATGATAAGAAGACGGACACAAGGAGATTACACACGTAAACCATCCAGAGCTGAAAGAACGTCCAGGATGTTGCACATTTGGATTTTTTCACCAAACAACCATGATGCCCACGTTTGGGTTAAAAAAATGAGTAAATCATCTACTATAATGTACATGTATCAACTGAGAATTGTGTGTAATCCAGCAAAGGTGAAAGTATTAGCTGCAGATATAAATTTGAATCTCCATCATTTTGTCTTTGATTACATTTGCTCGCACATGTAACCATTTCAATAAATGCTATTTTTTTTGAGAATTGGAATTAAAGCTGGGTGGCTGCCTAGTACCAACACAGACCACAGATATTCCTCATGGCTCGAGGGCACCACAACCGGAGCTGTTTAACGAGGACAAAGTATACTTTGTTTAATTACCCTACATTTTTCCAGTAAGCGGTGAATCCAATTTGCTGGGGGAAAACTGGGTACGGTAACTGGCAAGATTCCAGCCACAAACCTGCTTCCTTAACCTCTAGTCCACTGCCAATCCCAGAATAAAATCAATACGAATATGGCTGTGCATTATTCATTTTGCATCTCAGAAGAGGCCGTGAGGTGACAAACCATTGCTACAATACTTTTTCATCACTGCAAGAACTGGGACTGTGTGTACACTTAACTCTACTGAGTGGATGAAATGTTTAGAAGCTTTAATGAGATTCTTAGCTTAAATTGTTTGTCAGTGGTCTATTGTTTGCTTAAACTGTCTCTCCAGCGGTGGTTTAGGTTTAAATTTCATTTGCATTTGAATCCCTACTTGTGACCTTAGTCAGAGTTTGTGTCTTGCGGCTGCTGGTCAGTGAACATGTGCAGGACTGTGGCCCTGCCTCCTCTTGCCCTACAAAGCTAGAGTGCAGCTTGATACTGAGCAGAGAGGTGAGACAGAGCATCATCCAGGGGTCACTGCCAGACTCAATCCTGATGCTGAGAGCCACGAGGTGCCCACGCTATCCACAGCTGCCGCCAACCAGCTGCTTCCCCATCACTACAGAGCCTATGAGAAATGCTCCAGCTAGCTAATCTGACTAGCTGTCTCCTCTGTCCATCCCTCCCCCCTTCTGCCTCTATCCCTCTTTCTGCTGAGCTAAACGCCTTGTTTATCCCCTTTTTCCCTCGCTCCTGTGGGTGTGTTTCCTCTGTGTGTTGTGTTTGTTCAAAGGCACAGATCTCAGAGAGATATCGGGCAGATTTCAGTGAGCCATAAAATTGAATAATGATGTGTGTGTGTGTGTGTGTGTGTGTGTATCTATGTGTGTGTGTGTGTGTGTGACTGTCAGCCTCAGCATTTAATTTCTTCAGTCTGGTGGGAGGGGAGCCTGTGGTGAGGATGGAAATGGCATCAATTAATAAGGTACAAAAAAGCAAATCCTATTATGCAACTTGTGTGTCTGTAAAGGTCTAATCTCCTCCAACACTATGATGCTGCCAAAGAATGTCTGACTTTATATCGGCCTGTCACAAAACTGTATCAAGCTATGACAACATAACGCTTTTCTGTTAAAATAGACCACTCTAAGTGCAATCATATCTGGGCTGCACATTTGGGATCAGTGGGCTGGATCAGCTCAGCTCATGGACCGCAGTGTAATAACCTCAAATGAGCATCCTTCTGTTTCATTGCACCCTACAAATGAGGAATGTGCGATATTTTCGCTGTTCAGTGCCTGAGCTGTCCTGATAGGCTTACAACGTCTCCATGTTATGCCTTATGGTAATTGTGCCCACGGATAGTGTGGGGAGTCACTATATATGTTTTTCACGCCGAGGCAGATGATGTGGAGGAGATAGCACGGTCATTTATGGTAACCAGGGAGGGAAGGCCATTTATCTTACCTCAACGCTGAACTGATGATCCTCCTCTCCGGACACGGCGCACGAAATCCAAAGCAAAAAATGCAAGCAGAACGCTGCCGCGTAAAAGCAATCCGATGGTTTTCTTTTATTAGAGGATACTAAGGTCATAATGACCTGTTTTTCCCGAGTGTTTATTAGAAGAAGCCGCCCGTCTGCTTTGGCTCTTGTGTCAAATGAAAACCATCAGGCGAGCTGTCAAGGCAGATTCAGATGAAAACGAAAAAAGGACCCCGCGTTTTATAAAATCCCGATGGTGGCATAAAATGTTCCGATGTCAAGCAGAGATAACGCGGCACGTTAGACCCGCTGCCCTCGCCATTCTTATTTACATCAGGGGCTACATCTATCCAGCAGCATCAATGGCCATGTACAGTACCCAGTCTGCGCAAGATAGGCTCCCTCCCGACTCGACGCCTGCGCTTTGATTTCTCACACAGCGCAGCGCTGCTTGGCAGCATCCTGAGAGCTACCCTACAGAGTGCATGAGAGATGAAATACCAGTCCTCATAACTGCCCGTGCGTTTGACTTTTATATCGCAAAGGCCACAAGCTCTTGTGCAATCTGAAGCGCACGTCTGCAGTCAGATAGTCTGACCTTAAATTCCTAATAGTAAACAAAGGCCTAGATCCCGATTATGGACTGATGTAGCCTACATTCCTCTGCTGATGCTGTGATAAAGCTAAGCCAAATGATTCTTTATGTGCGATGAGAAAATTGGGTAATAGTCCTGTGACCAGATTCCAAAAATAACCTTCACCTTGCCCGTAACTGATAAATGAATCAATCATCCAACTCTTCATCATCATTACCTGTGTGTGCACAATCAGGACATCGGGGCATGAGCGGGTCATTGGCCCAATTATGTTCACTTTTCTTAAAATATATTTGTCCCATAATTCACCCTCTTGTCTGTCTGTGGCCTGAAAGACCCAGAACACACGACCTGACATCTTCCCAAGACATTTATAGCTCCTACGGCTCTTTATAGCCCAGATATGTTCTGCAACAACCTGCCTCAAGCAAACAAGCCACAAGATGGCGGTGTTTCATTGAGGAACGTGGCCGCCAGCTATTTGCTTGCAAACCTCTGAGGACATACAGTACAGTAAGAGAGACCAGAACCTGAATCCACCCCACATTAACTAATGGGCCGAGTAATTGATCTGAGATTGATTTAATATAACAGACCGAAAGGGCATACGCAGAGGAGTAAAGACGAAGCTCACCACAGCGTGCTTAACACACTTTTTGTAATATATGAGAGAGAGGTTTGTTTGATTTGTGTGTGTATTCATGGTGCTGCTTGGCAAAATATATGAGCAACTGATAACAGAGATAACGGATAAATAACAAAGGGGCATCCTCCATCCGTTCTTCCATTATCAAACCATGTATCTGTTCATGCTGTGGAGTGGTAAGGTTTAAGCCTCTCAGTGTGTCCCCGGTATATCCTGTGAGCTTCTGTCAATGGACCAAGCATTTCAAAAGGAGCTGTCTCAAATGTCTCTTCCAGGAGCCAGGGCTCCAGACTGAAATCTGCATTTTAGCTGATTACATCCATGATCTCATTCTATCAATCACTTGTACAAGAGAGATTTGGAATGAATATCATTTGCCAAGCTGACAGATTTGTGGCTTGGAAGGGTTTTTTTTTTTTTTTTGTGAGTGTGTGACCACAATCCAGAGCAAAATGTGCACTGCTGGAACCAGTTAGTCTAACGGTCAGTCTCTTTATTCACACTTGTGCATGACTCAGATTCCCGCATTGAGACGCACTTTCTCACCACTGATTTAAATGTGACTGGCCCCCTTTTACAGCAAGAGAACCGTGGGATCAGCTCTGGGAACGTAGACCTTCACCCTGACTGTACCACAGTCAGGAGCAAACCACTTCAGCACACACCGGTAATCAAAGCCCCATGAACCAAAATGACAGCATCAATGTCTAGAAACATCACTTTAACAGGATTGCACTGCACACTCTCCTGACCTTTGATGGTGGATTGTTATCTTGTATGAGAACATCACTAAAAGGCACAATTTGAGTCTGACACTTTTTTTTTTCTTTTTTTTTTTTTTGCTAGATGTCCAAAACAGGTTGCTGCACCTACAGGACAGGCAGAGGAGAATCAGTGATGGATCCTCAAAAATCCTCAAAACACACAGACAGAAGAAGTAGTGGAAAGTAACTAAATGCATTTACTCAAGTGTTGTAAGAGGTACATCAAGGAAATCAAGGCTTTAGATTTTCTGTTACTTTACATTTCTACTCCACTACAACTGAACTGTACTGGAGTAAGAATTGCACTTTAAACTTACTTTTTACTAAATAAATTGTGATGTATTATTATAGGCTAAGATAAGATTAAACGTCATTGACCCCCAGGGCAAAATTCACAAGCCACCCATGAGTATTAAAAGAAAAAAATAACTCAAGCAACAACACTGATGTGATATTATTTTATTTTTTTTATGTTTGGCTTTTATGAAACACCTCACTGACTTTGATAAGTGCTATTTAAATAAGCCTTGTTATTATTGCTTTTAAATGCATGGCATGCCACACACATTAAACCTTAGCTTTGAAACCTGAACACAGAAACTTCACGCAATTATTCACGTTACTCACAAGCGTGAACAAGGTGTTCCATGTTTTGAAACAGGATGTGACTGGTTGAGAAGTTGAGAAAGGGATTCCTATTGGATTAAAACAGGTTCATTCATTTACTTTGAGGTGTTTACTGTGTAACCCATTGGGCTACCATGGAGACCACATGCTCTGGCAAGTGAGCATGGCTCATAGCCAAAGAACAGGGGCCTCATCAGGAAACAGTAAAACAGTGAGCAATAAGACACATGCACACGTTTTATTGCTCTTCATAAGAAAAGAAAACAAAGTGTACATGTGAACTCACTGTTACAACACAACAATCCACTCCTGTGTTCAGATATTGGCCTCTAATGTTTCAGTTTAGCTTAAGGAAAATTTCTTTGGGGTGGGGGCAGATGGTGAGATACAAGGTAATCTCGCTGGCTTCTGTAATTAAACCTAATTAATTGGTACTTGACAGTTTGTTCTGAATGCCTGAGGCTTTTCAACCATACTGCCGGAAAAAAAAAAAAGAATTTGGAGGGCTATTATTAAAGCTTTTATGGATTCAGTCACATCTAATCCAAGTCTTATCTCATATGTCAACGACACGTCAGCCATGACAAGTGCCTAAAATAGTGCAGAGATTCGTATAATTCATCTTTCTGGACACCCAGACGCCATCATGTTTTGTTTTGGATTTGATCTGATTTTGTTCAGTATTTCTGTTAATCATCCAGGAGAATTACAATGTAGAATGAAGATTTCTGTTTTGATGTGTCTAGAGTTAGAGATCATTGATTAATAGTGAGATTTTCTTGAATAATCTCACTATTAATCAATTATCAAAAATGTTCCAGAATTAATTTTCTATTGACTGACTAATTAATTAACTTACTAAATGTTGCAAGTCTACTTAACACCTTCACTGGTGTTCGTTTTTGTCATTTTCTGAAACACAACTAGTGTGCTGTTTGTTTGGCTGGAAGCAGCAGATGTTGTCCCTTCGAGCAATAGTGAATCCAGGACAATCCCCTGGTCTTCTTTTCTGCTTCTGCAGCACAGTTTCATCTCTACCATAAAAAAAAAACCCAAAACAAAAAAACACTCACTAATGATGGCAACAGTGGTGGTGATGGTGGAGGTGGGGGTTGGTAATTTCTGGTGTTACTGGTCCATCTGGGCCCTGTCATGCAGATCAGACTTCAGACCTTCAGGATAACTACTCATCTCCCCTCACAACACGGTCACATAATCTTACTGCTTGACTGCACCACTCTGGTGTAAACATCAGTTTAATGAAATGTTCTTAGAAGTAGTGTCTTATGTTGTTTGGATTTTGCTGTACTTGAAAGAAACTGAGTCTCAGATGTGTATTTATGGCTGCATACTGCTAATGAGGTACAGAATACCGGTGCTTACTGAAGATAAGAGATGAGATTCCATGATGGGACATGTATTTACTTTTCCAGCAAGTAGCTGTCATCCCTCCTCTCGCTCTTTCACACACTTTATTCTTCCCTCTATCTGGTTTCTTTCTTTTTTTTTTTACTCTCTCTTTTGAATCCCCAGTGGTCTAGCCATTATTCTGTGTTTGTTTAGTGTTTGTGCTTGGCTGACAGACAGCTGTGGAGCGAGGCTTGTGCAAAACGCACAGTCTCAGGACAGTGACATGAAACACTGAAACAACTGGGACCTCTTTCTTTTTCACTGTGGAACATTTCATAATTGAAACATTGGCCAGTGGTGTAGAAATCGGTGAGAAGCCAAAGGGATTTCTTTCTGTTTCTTTCCCCCTTTAATGATCCTCCATTGTGGTTCACTATGTAGTGAACTTTGGTTTCAAAACATTTTAAACCAACCTCTGAGTCAAATTCAAACATACGACCTTGGGGTGAAGCTGAAATTTGATTTTCACTCAAAGTAAAATGACAGTATTTGACCTCTTTTGATTCTCTTTATGAGACTTGCACCATTTAAAAGTCTGTAACCTTGTGAAGGGAATAGCTCTCTTACTTAATGGGGCTCCCTCAGTTAACATTTTTCCCCTGACTTACTTAAATGACAAAGGTCCTGGACTTTTCTTTTTTTCCATTTTCCAATGACAGCACCTAGAGCAGTCAAACTGACAGCTGCATCACATCCACAGCACACTGAAAATAGCTTACTGTGCTGTCTCATGTGAAACGTTAGCCTCACATTAGGTAATTTCTCCTCGAGGAGAATAGTCATAATGTCACCCAACACAATAACCTCTTCCTCCAATAGTACAACCAAAGACGATTTGCTGAGCCATTAAGCTGCAGTAATGAAATAAACACCAGTGTGAAAAATGATTTCCATCACTCCTGTCCCCATAGAGTCTGATCTGTGTACAACAACAAACACATTTAAGCAGCTTGACATCCAATTAGATTCGGCTCTGATCAGACAGACACTCTGTCAACAGTCTAGACATTTTGTCCATTCAACCTCTGTATGACACTGATACTAGGGCTGTCTGTCATACACGCACATCAGCAACTAAATGAGGGTGAAAGTGTGAATGTAAGATGCCTGAACTCACAGTTGGTCCTGTTTTTATTGGGCCAAAATTCAATGAAACCTCCAGAGGTTAGGTCTGACATCCCGGATGAGTCATCATCATCCTTTTCTCTAACTTTCTGCATGTAGGTGTTCAACTAAAATAACTCCAGGGACACTTACATCAGATTTTGCCCATAAAAAATTCTCCCCAAAAATAGATGTCTATCTGTAAAATGACCCTGTGCTTTAATTTCCGGAGCCCTGGCTTCAATAATGCCAGTGATGACTATTATTAATTAAGTGTTATCTCAGATAATTTGTGTCAATTTCACCTAACCCAGATTTTTGGGCTGTTTCTTCAAGTCCGGGCCAAGAATTGACCACTCATCACTGAGCAGGTCTGTGTGAATAACAGGTATTTTCCACTGCAGATGTGTTCACATGTCAAATCAGGAAAAACACAGGTGTAATTAATAACATGGAGACTGACTCCACAGGGTCTCCAAACACAGTTTGTCCACAAGCGAGATTTTATAAAGATGTTTATGTGTTTGTTTGTTTTTTTGTTTTTTTTATCAATATTATATTGTTCTCAGATTTTTCAAACTCAATTCCCAGCCTCAAGAACCCAGCACTGGTCAGATTCAAGTAAGCGGCCTGCTAAGAAATATGAACATGATCTATAAAATTACAACATTTCGGCACTTAAAAACTTTGTGTATATCTATTGTGTATATCTGTTATCTGCCTTTCCCTTCTCTTCCTTTGCCCATCTTACTGCATCTAAATTCACGCTCCTCTGCAAGTGCCTTTGATTATTGTTTACAACAGGAGGTTTGTCCTGCTTTTCAACTATCACAGCGAAACTGAGAGCAGCTGGTTTGGGAATGACAGCAAACTAAAAAAACTGTACCTATATATTTTATTTTCTTGAATGTTGTGTTCTTTTTAATACTGATTGTGTGCACTTTTCCATACAGGAAACAGTACAGTATCACAGTGTATTCTATGACTTTTTCACCCCTAAATTTCACCCACTCTTCCTCTACCTGAGCGCCCTGAAAGGCGCATCTGTCCTCCCTCCCTCCTGACGTCAGAGCAGCCCGTGGTTTGTGCTCACTGCCTGAGCTCGGAGTGCCGGAGATATCTACGAGGAGGAGGAGCAGTCAAAGTTTGAGTTTCCCGGAGAAGGAGAAGTCTTTTACTGAACAAGAGGGGGAAAAAAGAGACTTGAAGAAGATTTGTAGGCTTGATTTCTAAGTTTTGATAAAGCGGAATATCGCGTCTTGTTGGCATGGAATGATACCTTCTCCCCAGGAGCGTCTGAAAACACGATGGCAACCCGTTTTTTGAAGTGGATCAGTCTCACCTCTCTGCTTTGCCTGGGCTCCTGTGTTCTGGCGGAAAGGAAAGGTATGTCAGGGTGGCTATTACAACATGTACGTGGCTGGGTTGTAATGGTAAGAGAAGGCTTTCGCTTTCCTCTTTGCTTGTCCAGTATTTACGCAAATCTCAGAGAAATCACAGACTGCACCCAAAGCCACAGAGAAACTTGATCCAGCGTGGGAGAAAAGTTTCTCACAGTTTCGCTGTTCAGCCCGTGACCTGGTTAAAGCTACAGAGAGGCTCCTGTAAACTTTAGCGTTCATTATCAACGCGGGACAGTTATTGAAAATCACCTACAGTCACTTGTGTGTGTGTGGGTTGCGGGAAAATTTGATTTAGCCAATTAGTGAATTGCGCAAATACGCATCTCAATCCGCTGATGACACAAGTACGCAAATTTGCACAACGTTAATCATAACTAGACAATTTCCCTTTGGGAAATCGCGAGAGTGGTGCATTGCACTGCTAGTAATGTTGTGTGCTTCGCAAAACCCAGTATTGACACTATTGTGTGTGTGTGTGTCTGAATGTGTTTGTGTTTGTCTGTGTGTGCCTGAGTGGGTCTGTGTCAATACTGGGTTGTGCTTCGCACAACCCAGTATTGACTATTGTGTGTGTGTGCGTGTCTGTGTGTGCCTGAGTGGGTCTGAGTCAATACTGGGTTGTGCTTCGCACAACCCAGTATTGACTATTGTGTGTGTGTGTCTGTGTGCCTCTGTAAATATTGTGCGGTGCTCCCGCACCGCACAATATTGACTGTGGGTGTGTGTGTTTGTCTGTGTGTGCCTGAGTGGGTCTGAGTCAATACTGGGTTGTGCTTCGCACAACCCAGTATTGACTATTGTGTGTGTGTGTGTGTTTGTGTGTCTCTGTCTGTGTGTGCCTGAGTGGGTCTGTGTCAATACTGGGTTGTGCTTCGCACAACCCAGTATTGACTATTGTGTGTTTGTGCGTGTCTGTGTTTGTGTGCCTCTGTCCTGTGTGTGTCTGTGTGTGTGTGTGTTTGTGTGTCTGTGTCTGTGTCTGTGTGTGCCTGAGTGGGTCTGTGTCAATACTGGGTTGTGCTTCGCACAACCCAGTATTGACTATTGTGTGTGTGCGTGTGTCTGTGTTTGAGTGCCTCTGTCCTGTGTGCCTCTGTCAATATTGTGCGGTGCTGGCGCACCGCACAATATTGACTTTGTGTGTGTCAGTCTGTCTATGTGTGTGTCTGTGTTTGTGTTTGTCTGTGTGTGCCTGAGTGGGTCTGTGTCAATACTGGGTTGTGCTTCGCACAACCCAGTATTGACTATTGTGTGTTTGTGTGTGTGAGTCTCTGTGTATGTGTGTGTGTGTGTGTTTGTGTGTGTTTGTGTGTGTGTGTGTGTTTGTGTCTGAATGTGTGTGTGTGTGTGTGTGTGTGTGTGTGTGTCAGTCTGTCTGTGTGTGTCTGTGTTTGTGTTTGTCTGTGTGTACCTGAGTGGATCTGTGTCAATACTGTATTGACTATTGTGTGTGTGTGTGTGTGTATGAGTCTGTGTGTGAGTCTGTGTGTGTGTGTGTGTGTTTGTGTTTGTGTGCCTCTGTCAATATTGTGCGGTGCTGGCGCACCGCACAATATTGACTTTGTTTGTGTCAGTCTATGTGTGTGTATGTGTGTCTGTGTCAAAGACACACACACCCCTATAGTTCTTGACCCCTATAGTTCTGCTGTAGTTTTAATTACAAAGACAGAGAGACATAGAGTTATTACAGGGAGAGAGAGAGCCACAGCTCTTGCAGTCACGGTTGCCATGGGGATGAGCTTTCCCGCCGCTGAGGCAGCTCACAGGTGCTCTGACGAGCTCGTTTTCGGCCGAATCGGGCCTGCCGAACAACTGCTATCCATGGAAAAACAAAACATGGTATGGCTAAACAAACGGCACCGTCAAAGAGACAAGAGTTTAAGGAAGACCTGAATCTATTTTTTATGGTCCTACTGTCTAAAATGTGGATTTTACAGCAAGTTTCAAAAAGGGGGATTTTCTGCTTTTCTCCAAAAATCCTCTGCTCGATTAACATTGGAGTCAATGGAGCAGTTGAGAGCTCCTCTTGTCGCTAAAAGGCACGCCAAAGAAAAACTGTAAATCCTAAAGAAAAAGTAAACACATTGTGAGAGAGAGGACAAGTGTGGCTACAACTTTGGAGAATTTCACTGCTCTACAGTAAAATTTGTGGCCGTAGTCGTCGTGTAAAGAAAAAATTTCAGAGAGTTTTTTTAAAGCCTCTCCACTCTAACCTCCCACTCTAGCCTGGAACATTCCGCAATACACAATCATTGAAAAGCCTGAATTTTTTCAAAATCACTCAAGATCAGTTGGAGCTCACAGTTTAAAAACTACACAACTTATGAAAAAGTTGAATACACCCTGAATACACGAGACTTGTGTCTACATTTTACAGTTTGAATGGTGTTTCTAGGTGAAAGTATGCCAGAGCAGTTGATGTTTGAAAAAGGGGGAGAATTTGCGACTTTTTTGAAAAATTCCCATTCATTCTCTATGGGAAATTTTTCGCAGTTTTTTACGAATAACTTTGCGAAACGTGAATATTCTGGAGAACAAAATACAAGCACACCGAGTCCGATCGAGCCGCACGTTTTGATGTATCATTTGTTAGTATGCGCTCAACGGTGTGGGACGAGTTACGAACCGAAAATCGGGAAGGAAGAAGAAGAAGAAGAAAAACGGGGAGAACAATAGTGTGCATGCTTTGCATTGCACACTAGGTACCTCTATAGCTTTGCTATAGAGGTGCCTAGTGTGCATGCAAAGCAATGCACCACTAATGATGCAGGGAGGGGATGTGGATTGTTCAATTTACTGGCCTACGTTTCATTTTGTTCCCCTTTTATAAGTAAATATTTTGGATCCTTTTGCGTATGTGAGTGTTGAGTGCTCTGTGCAGTGAATGACCTGTTTGTAGGCAAAAATAGAATTAAAACTGGGGCATGCCGTCACCTCGAAACACATTAAAAGTACATTTGATGCCTTTTCTAACTTTCTCTCATACGCAAAACCTCAAATCAGTGACAGACGTTGTCACATTTGAGATTTGCCTTTTCCTCCGTATAGCCCACTCATCTGTTCACATTTGTTTATTTTTATAGTGAATTTTGAGCATCTTCTCACATGATAAGAGACTGGTGCATGTGTGCGGCTCTTGCATCTGGCCCCCAAATGAAATTAGATCAAAATGTGAAGACAGCCACTTCATTCTACTTGCACAAATGGCATAAAGCAGAGTGTCTGGAAAGTGTTGTATAGACTGATGAAAGTATGAAAACAAGTTCTGAAGAAGCAGGACCAGGTTTCTGGAATTATCTTGCTTTGCTGGTTTTAGAGCTTTCTTTTGGCCTTGAGGTCAAACCATCTCTTGGTTTTTAATGGCATGGCAGTGTTTTGACCTTTACTTCAATGCTGTTCTCCCATCTTGTACAAATGATGTTTTTTTTATTTTACTTGCTGAAATTTCAGGGTCTCTAAATGTCACCATAGGCCATATCAATATTTGACATAGATATGACTGAAAAATAAACAACAGGAAAACTGCATCTAAGTGGTTCAATTAAACGTTAAGATTAAAAATTAAAAAAATATTTAAATGAACTCCACATGTAGTTTGAATGACTCAGTCTTCATAAATGCCAGATGTCAAGAGAGAAAGTGACCAGAAGTATCACTTAACTCCCTAATGACTTTAACTTCCTATTCTCATGAATCATCATTGTCCACACTCGTTGGACTGTTGTTCCTCCTTATAAGCAGATAAGCACAGTGTGCTCATTGCCAGCAGCGCACGTGCAAGTTGCATCTTTCCTGTCTGCTCCAACAAGTAACAAGCAGTGCTGGTTTTCAGAGAACCATAACAAATCAAAAGTGTTTGTGAGCCAAAAAGACAGAGTCCCTAAATATTTCTGGGCTTCTAAACAAACTAGACAGCACACATTTCACGCAGCAGCAAGTCTCCCACAGTAAATAAAGATTTTGGAATTTTATTAAGACCATAGAAGATTAGAAATGAGCAGCTGTAGTGATAGTTACAGTATGCAGTACAATTTAGTTTAATTACTGTTCATTTTTTGCGACTGGTCCAATTTCCATTTCCAGGAAATGCGAGCTTCACCATATGGTCTGACAGTTTCAGTTGTTGTTGTTGTTGTTGGTTTTTGTTTTTGGCCAGGGGCTAAGGCAGATGTTTCGTTGTGGCACACCATGTTTTCCTTGCACACAGTGTCCATAATAGTCAAACTTGATTTGAACAAGATGTCAAATTCCTGTTAAGTTCCTTTGGCATCAAAACTCCAAACTGTCCAAACTGAAAAAGCCAAATAACTGTTGCTTTCACAGAAACACAATTAACACACAAATCAACACATAAGTTGCTGGAGGGTGCCACAATGTGTTCTTGGGCTTGTACCATCCAGTTTGCTGTAGGTTTATCCATTAACTCAGAATGAAACCTGGTACAGCACAGTTTATTCTTTAATAATTACATGTTTGTTTTTTCAAGTGTTGGCTTGTTGATTGAACTGCATGACTGTCTGAACGAAGGCAGAACACATTAATTGGATTATTGGTGGGGACATGGATCTTTATATGTAAAATCACAGCCACATTTGTGAGTGTATTAAGGCTGGTTTTGGAAAATATTAGTCAAATAGACATTAGACTGATTTTATTTTGAAAATCAGAGGTGTTATTTTCCTGGTAGCATAATAAAAGATTACAGATACTGACTGAACATGTTTGTGTGTTGTCAGGTGCAAGCCCACTTAAATATAGATGTATGAATATTTTGAGTTTAATTTTCTTGAAATTTTAAATCATTAAAATGATTCGGTACATGAGGTATTGAAAAATAACATCACTTTACAGTAAAAAAAACAAAACAAAAAAGAAAAAAAAAACAAGTATCTCCAAAATGTCAAAACAAGAAGAAATACAAAATACAAGAGTTTTTCTAGGCTTAGTGGCAATGTATTTCTGAGATAATCCAAAAGGGTTTCAAAGAGTTTTATGAGCCTTTAGAAGAAGGATAATTTTCTCAGCCCACAAAGGAGCATGTAATCCTTCGACTTATTTAAAATTACCAGACTGGGAGATACATGGTTTTCAGAGATGGCCCACTGTTCGATCTAATTTAGTGAAGTCTGTTTGACCTCAAACTGTTTGTGTTGCTAGGAGGCAAGTGAGAACATCTGGTCAGCTGTTTACTCTTGGAAGTGGCAAAAGATTTTCAAGTTGAGAAAAACTTGAAACTGATGGAGACCGTGGATGGAAAACAAACTGCTGGTCTAGATTACTCTGTATCTGGGTGCTCTCGAAGAACGATCTGAAAATACAAACATTCAGGGATCAATGAGCTGAAGGGAGAAAGCACTTCATCGTCACATTAACAGTGTTGCTCACTTTATCACAGATACAGTTAGAAAACCATTAGTGAAGTGAAATATGTACACACATTAACACACACTAATTCATCATTTTTCAGTTGACAGTTCGATTAACCCTTCCCCTAAATAGTGATTGACAAGTCATAGCTTAGCAACTATAACTAGGCACAGCAGAACTATCAATATTTGGATTTCTCCATATATTAAAACAGTGCTTTTGAAGCTGTGGTAAAAGCTGTTTAAAGGTGCTATACGTAAGTTTTTGCTCAGGCTACAAAGCCAACGTTAGCCCACAGTTCAGCATGTGAGGATCAAGAAGTGGCACCGCCCAGAGCGTATGTTCTAACCTCTCGTGTTGTAAATGCAAGAATGGCAAGCGACCATTATCACCAACATCACCACTACCCACTCCCATCAAGAAACTATAGAAAACATACATATAGCAAAGAATTTCTTTGTCTTTAATTACTAGAAAATGCATGTTCAAGTTGAGCAATCAAGCATTACTTCCAAGGCCAAGGAGCATATTATTAATTAACTACATTAGTTTGTGGGGTTGTGGGTTAAAAAATAAAGTGGAAGCCTGTCCAGATTGCTACAATATCAGAGTTCAAGGTACCATTAGCAGCTGTGTCCTGCTCTTTATTGGATTTAGGGAAGTTTACACTCCAGCAACCATAGCCATCATTACCTGAGCTAGCATTACGGCTGCCAGACGCATCCGTTAATCCTTATCCTAAAAGATGAATGCCCAAAGTTATTAAATGATAATCATATTTGGGAAATAACAACCAGGTGGTCATTTTGCACCATCAATCAGCCCACCACTAGTTGCAGTTTCTGTTGTGGGGAGGCCATTTGGATTTGAGTTTTGATAACAACCCGGCATCTAGCAGCCTTACCAACAGGAAGCCCACCTGTCAGTCCTCTGCTCAGTGACAGCCTGGCAAGGTGTGGTGGCTTCTATAGGAGTCAGACAGGACTTGCTGAATAATTGAAAAGCTCTTTGTCCCATCTGCTGGCATGCTCAGTTTATTAACTGTCATCATCTGCGGAGAGGTTGTAAATAATGCCCACAGCTTCACCCAGCAGCCAACCACAAGTAATAACTGTGGTGATTTATTTCCCACATGAAATGCTAAATGGCCTCAGAATCAATTGGACTCCTTCTGTTCGTGACTTGAGGTAATGATTAAATTTTTTATTGTATACTGAAATTTTTCTTACCTCTTTTACCTTTAGTTGTACAATTCCCTAACCCAAAGTGCAGATATGAGGTGAACCTGCCTGAGAGCCTCTTTAACTGGGCTATGAGTTAACCTGTGAAAGATCAAACTAATCTCAGGGGCATGTCGACTGCTAAATCCTTAATCCCTAATGCGAGGCTCCCCAGCTCGCTCTGGGCACAGGATAACCCGCTTATATCAATATGCTTTTTCTGAGTTAATGGGTTATTCAAGTTCTCGACAGAATGAGATTGGAAGATAATATATATAGGTAAAGTCCAGCCCCTTGTTTCTGTGTTTAAATGTGCTTACATACCTGCAAATGTTCAGCTGAATCATGACAAAATTTTACTCCTGCAGCACATTTCAGCATTCTGAGCAAGTGCTTTTCCCTCTGTGTTGTGTTGAGATCTAACAAGCCAGTTTCCCTCATCAGTCATCTACTTTTTCCATCGGTTTCAGAAAACCATGCCTTTTCTTTTCATTAAAGCCCACTCTCTGGGATTAGATGGATGTCGGTAGTGAAATATAGGTTATGATCCTGTGTAATCCTAGAATCTGTAGTCTGCGTTTTAGAGCCCAGAGTGGCCCTGGTGCTACTACTGCTGCTGCTGAGTCTTGCTGGTTCTCTGACGACCTTCCCAGACTTCCATCTGCTGCAGCCATTGTTGGAAATATGGTTTTCTGGTTTAGGCCGTGGGAGCTGGAGGATAATTTCTCACCACCCTCCCTCCCAGCTTTGATAAACTGCACCATGTCTGAGAGGTAGAGATTTTTGAGAGTTGCTGGCTCGGTGTAGGATTTTGGTTTCACTCTGGGACAATAGTACCTCTGTAGAGGGCAGGTTATCTGGCAGCACTGATACTTTTGTAGAGCAGCCGAGATCTGTGCCGTGCAGCAGACGCACCCGAGGCTAGACGTGTGTCATCGAGAGGGAACACAGGAGCGAAGCAGCTTTTGTTCTTTCTCTTACCTTTAAGAACGAGAATACAGTAAAGCTGTTGTGCAGTTTTAGTAGTGCAGTTTTGTAACTGTTAATTATGTGTCTGGCTACGCTGCTTTTTAAGTCTAAACAAACCACAAACAATAAAGTTTTATGTATTGTTTTCATGTCTGACATTGATATTTAATGCCTGCCACATGACTGTCTTAATTATTAAAAACTCTTCTTTTGGCTTCCTACTCAAAGTAAACCATTGTTTATTATGTTGTAACTGCAGCTACTCAGATCAATTCTGTAGTTTGTATACATTCACTGAGAACACAGCACGGAATAAGTGAGTGAATGTGGTTACTCATTGAGCTGATTTGCGTCCTTTGTTTGTACATGGTGACAAAGTCATCCCCTGCATTTATGGCCTTTCCATGATCCAGTGGCTGCGTGTGGAGTCTTCAGTGGAAAGAGACCCAGGAATTCAAGTTGGAAAAAAGGCCCTCCGGTATCTTCCCATCTCATCAGGTGCAGTGTCGTGTTAAAAGGGAAAAGAGGCCTCAGCTCCAGCTGAGTAATTAAGCCTTTCTGAGTACGTCCATCTCTTAAAGCTGATCTTACTTGAGGGGATATCGGTGTCATAATTTTATCTGATTTTGTTCTTTTGCCTTTGGGGCAATGTTTTAGCCCTGCTTTGTGGAAAAACATGACCTAATCTTCACTATTAATTTTCATTTTGTTAGGGATGTGCAATATATTGACAGATCATTAGTAGTGTTTACAGCCAGTTAATGGTCACTTTTTAAAGCAGATAGTCATCTTTCTAGATTATTTTTAAGCAGAAATACACATTTCCTAGCTCCTTTCTCCAGCTTCTCAGTTGGAGGGATTTGCATCAGTAAATTAAATAACTTTTGGGTTTTGCACTGTTGGTTTTACAAAACAAGCAACTGGAAAATATTACCATAGGCTTTAGAAAATGGTAACAGGGATTTTCCATTTTTTTCAGGTATTTTATTGACCAAACAATCAAAACAAAGACAATAATCTGCAGATTAATTGATATTATAAATATCTGTTAGTTGTAGCCATAATTAGGTCTTGTATTAAGATACGGTTGGTGTGTTGAAAAGTTTATCTCTTTGAAATCTCTTTTTGCACATGCATTTATACCAAGATTAGAACAAAATGCATGTAACTGTTAGCGTTTGTTGATATAAAAGAAAAATATTGGCTAGAGTATATAAAGCATCTTCAAAGAAACACTACGGCGTCCTCATATTTTGTTAGCTGCAGATACTTTATATTTACACTATGTACATATGTATACTAGCTTTTGAAGTTCACACTGGACAGAAAAAATTCTGTGGGAACAAATGCATGACTTAGTTTTAGCTCAATTTATGGGTTAAAATAAAGAAAATAATTTTATGTTTTCATTGGCTGGTATATGTTTGCTTGTGTACTGTACGCTCCCTTTTACTTTCCAGTTGCAGAGATTGAAACATTTCTTACCAGTTAATTTCTGTTGCGAGGGAATTTCATGTTTTCCAACAGTTTGACAAAGCAGTTTTTGAATGTGTCTTGTCAGGCTGGAACTGCTGAAACAGTAAGTCGGCTCTCGTAGTGAAGGTAAAGATGGAAAGTGGGCACTGAACATGTTTCCATCCTGGAGGCTTTCAGCTTGGACGAAAACCATGGCTCTAACACACTGCAAACCCCTCTTGCAGCTTGGTTGAGTTCAGAGGGGCAGTGAACAGACACTCTGCAGACAGATAGTTGGTCTATTTGTATTCAGCACTGAGCTATGTGGATCTTCGTGTCACAATGCAAATGAAAAAGATGTCAATGAGATGGACAGGGGTGGTGCATGGATCAAAGGAAATATCACAGCAGGGGAGCAAAACAGGAAAGTCAAGGATACACAAACAAACATAAGAAGGATGAAGTGAAATCTTTGACTTTGGAATCTGTGCCCTTGTTTAATCGTTCATCAAAGAGGCCTCGAGTTGTTCTTTTTTGTTGCTGCTGCTTCACTTTATCGTCCAAATAGGAGACGAGAGTCTCTCACCATTATTCTGAAGCCCTCCTTTTGGTGTGGCATCTTCTCTAATGACCTCCAGGTCAGTCTGAGGAGCAGGGCTTCAAACAGCACTCACCCAAAAGAGGAATCCCCTACAGGGAGGAGAACAATAGCTCCACCAACAAATTTCCATCTCAGAATATTTCAGAAGAAAGCGTTGGTTGAAGGGTGGTGGCTGATCTCTGAAGCTTGCTTCCCTAATACATTTAGTCTCTTCCTGTGTGGTCCATTGGCCTAGTAAACTAAATGGTGCATTTTATGCTATGAGTCACTGTTAGTGGTTTGGACCTTGTGGTACATGATGGTTAATTTATCCAATTTTTGTAAATCAATTCCTGCATTTGTCAAAAGCTGTTGGGATTGGAGAACCAGGATGTTTAATTTGCAGTCCCCCTTGCAGTGTAAAGAGGGGGGCCTTCCTGTCTCACATCCTGATTAAAAGGATGTAGGACCTCTTTAACAGCTTTAACCTGAAGCATTAGGCTATTTTCCATTAGTTTGTATTGGATCCGGTCTGTTGCTTAAAGGTTTTACTTTTTCCAGGGTACGCTCACAATTGTAAACAATGGAGAACCTGTAAGGGTCAATGACGTACAATTGTTCAGCTTGACTTGACTTGAATTTTCTGCAACTGACTATGTCACTAAGGGTGCAGGTGAATATGTTAGCATCAAGAACTCTATCTACTTAATTTATGGAATATATAATTATTTATGTCTTTCAAGCGAATCATGAACAGGCTTGTCTGATAATTTTCATCGCTCGGCTACCAATGAAAATTTTTTCTTTGCCAATGTCATTAAGGCATTACATGCTTCACTGCAAAGGTGTGGTGGAGTGTCAGTCAAGACAGTAAGTAACTTTCCAGTATTTATTGAAAAAATAGTAGTGGCGAGTAATGACTAGTCAAGCAGAAACAGACGGGGGTTTGTCTAGTTAGGTCTTCATAAGCTTTGCCATATATTGCATCCCCTGCAAGGAAAAGAAAAACAACTCCAGTGGTTTTGAAGGCTTTTATCTTGCATTCAGCAGCACTTGGATGTCAGCATTAAGAACAAAATAGCTTATTAAAATAGGAACTTACTTTTACAGAACAGAGTTTTTCCCATGCAAAGTAAATATTAGCAGACATGCAGAATCACTTGTTAACTGATACCTGTATCGCCTCCAGGTTTATTCTAGTCTAGACCCCCTGTCACATCTTTGAATGGGCCTGGTATTGACAAGTTGCAGAGCGCAAAGAATTGCGTACTGAACAGCGTACAGTGTGCCTATTGTGTTCTTCCTAACAGAACTGTCTCCTACTGAAAATGTTAATAAGGCCGAAACATTAGCCAGTATACATGGGTGGGTGCCGGTGTTCCAAATAAGATAATGGGAGAACATACATGACTGAGAAATACATACAAAGGAAAAGGAAAAGCGCATGAGACAAATGAATTCACATCCAACCCCCCTGGCTCATGTGTAGACCAGACTTGAATGAATGTCTCCTTCCCTGCAGAAAGCCCTGAGTCTTTGAACAAAAGGTTCTTTATTTGGGACTTTGTTGTCTTCTTTGACACAGGCTTATCTGTCTTCCTTGACCTTAACTTGCCATGTAGACATGACTTTACATCCCTGTGTCAACAGTGAGGAGAAAAGCACCCCTGTTGGCTAGAAGCTAAAATGGCTGTGAGGGTAATAGAATCCATTTAGTTGTCTTGGAGATTGATATTGAATCGGGGCAACTAATCCAACATACAAATATCAGCTGAAAAAAAAAATAGCTTATTCCTTGAAATGGTAACAAGAGTAAGCCACGCTAATGGCTTTATCAGTCTGTACTTAGGCACTGCAGAGCTTTGAGCTGAATGTTATTGTCAGCATGCTTACATAGTTAAATGACAACGCTAACATGCTGATGTTCAGCAGGTATAATGTTTACTTTCATCATCTAAGTAGCTAAACATTTGCTGATTAGCTCTAGACATAAAGCACAGGTGAGGCTGATGGGAAATAATAGGGAATAGGCAATTTGTTTTGCAGGTATTTGGTCACAAATTATTGGGCTGTTGGCAACAGATGAAATGTTCTGCAAAGGTATTGTATTTAATACTGAGAGGGACATCAATGGATACACCAAATTATATGACAGTCTGTCCAGTAATTGTGGAGACATTTCACTCAAAACCACTATTGTCAACCTCATGGTTACGCTAGAAGTAAAGTCCTGGAAACACCAAAGCATGACAATTCACCCTCGGGAATCTTGGATATCTGTACAAAAACCTGTTTTGATATATAAAACTTTAGCCAGCTGGTGGCAGAAGACGAAATGTTAGGGGATCACCAAATTTATTACAATTCATCCACACACGGCAACCATGCATATGTTTACCATGTTTTGTTGCAGTCTGTCCTATAGTATCAGGTAGTTTTGTCCATGCCTAAAGGTTTGTCACTTCATAGACCAATAAGCTACAGGTTCTTACTAGTAAATAACAGATGTTCCTCCTCATGGCATATCTCTGTCTGAATTACGACAACAATGATGACAGGGCTGCTGGCAGTGTATTGTGTTGGGGTGTGTTAGAGAAGGAGAAGAAAATGTCAGCCCTTCTCCTGCCATGGTTCCAGCATTTTACAAGCCAACGTCACCTCTCAGGGATTCATCAGTGTTGTAAAACGTATTTCATCCCAGCCACTTACAGATGAGATGACAGGAGTTTTCATAATATCATAGTGGTGGCAAGGCTCTGCTAGAGTGTTGATCTGTGATTTGTTTAAGTCCCGGAGCACTAAAACATAACATGCACTAAACACAACGCACCTTTTGTGCTACCTTTTCTAATTGCCTAGTAAGTTTCAACAACACCAATGCTTCGTTGAGCTCCGAATTAATTTCCTGGCGGGATGTTGAGCGCAACATCTTCATCACCGCATGTTTTCATAATTGAAGCCAGAGGCCTGTAAAAAAGGAATTCTGCTTGCTTCACTTGCGCTGTTTCCTTCCATAAAAAAGGCGGCCATATATTTTAAGTATATACCCATGCACTGCATCATATTACAGCCCTATGTCACTTAAATCATCACTGATAAATTATCAATATCTACGGCTCTCTCCTTTCATTTTTATAACACACCACTTCAGTTTCATAGTTATGTGGCTAGGTGGAGAATTGGTTCCCTGGTAGAAATACCCTGGAGTGCATAGTTGGACTAGTGCCAGCCAGTAAGGATTAGTCCTCTGGACCTGCAGTATATCCACTACATCAACAACCTCTTCCTGAGCTGATTAGGAGGCAGTCTGAGATTTTTTTAAATATAAATCCACTTGTTTAGTTTTTATCCGAATATTATTGCAGTAATCAGGCACCCATAAGATTTCCAAGAGATTAAAAATACTCGAAACCTAATTGGGTTTTGAGGTCAAAGGACATGTAAACAACCCACTGAATTTGATTTCTTTAACCAGTCAATCAGGAGGTATTCAAACTATGCATGTTAGACTGGCAGCGGAAACAGCCCTTTTCCTTTTCGTCTTACTGTTATTCTGGCTTGGCAAGTCAGCATTTTGGATACTTTTTATGTCCTGATGTCTTATGCTTCCAAGAAATAAAGTGATCTGAACTGTCCAAGATTTATCCTGGGTTATAAAATGCTTGGCACCTGTTGGCCGATTGGAAAAACATCCAAAATGAGATCCAGGATTCGGAGCTGGAAACATCATTACATCTGCTGGGATGTTGAGATCATGTTATGTGTATGGGCAAAACAATCTCACCACAAAGTCCAATCAGCTTTTGCTCATATCACACCATCTAGGTGGAAGATTTGCCCATTTGTCATGGAATTGTAAACATTCAAATGTACCCTTTTCTGGGCACTTTGAGGACTTCTTGTCCATGCTGGCTTAAAAGTTAGGACTAAAAGTTAATTCTTGACCATGGAAACAGTAGTTTACAAAAAAATCTCACGGCAAAGAGAGGAAAATATTGTGATATGATCAGATGCTCCAGAATAGCTGCAAAATGGTTGGTTGGCATTGTTTCATCAAAGATCAAGAATGAGCTTTAAATCTTAAAATACTTGTAATGTATATTATAAGGCAATAATTACTTTCAAGTTGTCTATATTTATATTTTGTATACAATATACTGGGCTATGAGAAAAAGAATGCAGATTTTTTTTATCGAGTAGCTTTAATGTTGGAAAGGTTTTGCTTGTACACTGACAGTCCACTCTCAGGAGTAGTCATGAGAGTCCATCGTGTGCGTTTCATACACAGTGATTCTGAGCCAGGGCCCTTGTGTTCAGCAGTGAAGCTGTTAGCGAGAAAAGGGTTTAGTCTGCCAAGTCTGATGCCTTTGATGACTGACGCAAAGCAGCTAGGCCTAGGGTTGTGCAAAAGCCCCTCTGTGTCTCTGTAGTGAGGGGGCGGCCTTGAAACAACCACCCTCCTCAGTCATAATCATCTAAAACAAGCTAACGCATTGTTTTGGAGCTTTGTTAACCATATGTGATGTGCTTTTTTTGTCGGGAACAGGATAACGCCCTGCACGTTAACAATGGATGAAATCTGAGCCGTGGGCTTGTGTGTGATGAAAAACTAGCACCATTTTCTGTCAGTCCTTGCTGTTCACACTGCTATGGTGGAGATGGAATAGTTCTGAAAATACTCTGAAGATTATAACCAAGCACTCCGGGGCCCCAAGTGCTTGGCAGTGGCACCCTGTTGCATTTCAAGCATTTCAGTTTGATGTGTCATCAGGAAGATGTAACTAAATTCTTCTGAGCTTTCCTGTGCAAATTAAATTGGTCACGCTTTTGGTGAGTACAACACAACATGTAACAAAATACCCCATCACAGCGTTGAAACTTATGAGAGCTCGTTGGCTGTTCAAACTAATTCCCTGAGCTCCGTTTGTCCCTGACTTTTGGCCTTTGCCAGTGTGGATGAGGAAGAAACTACTCATCAGTGGATTTAGGGGCCTGCTGATGTGTAAAGCAGAGGCTGAAATGGTGAGTAAAGGCTGAGCAACGGAGTACAGCTTACTAACTCAAACCCTGGGGCTTTTGTAGAATATTCCTTTTATGGGATCTCTCTCAGAAGACTTCAGTGGGGCAGAGTTGCTAGAGACATGACTAAGGCAGTAACAGAGTTGTTGGCAGACAACACTGCGAAACAGTGGTTAGACCTACACAGAAATGAGCCTGTCAGCAATTGGGCTAAAAATAAGAAACCCTTAAGCAGAAAGGCTGCTTCAAAGAGTGTCTATCTCCTTTGTTTAGATGAACCGAGGAGTCCAGTGAGTGAGAGTTATCTGTCCTCTCTGTTGATGTGCTCCAACCTGGGCCTGCTGCTCTACGCTGGGAATGCTTAAACCAACAGGGGATTCCCGAAACACAGCTGCTCTCTCCTGCTGGAATGATGTGTGAAATGTGGGGGTTTCTTCGCTTGTGGTTGTTGTTTTTCTTTCTCTGTCCTTCTTTGCCTCTTTTCCTCTGCTCTTCTTTTCCAGGCATGGCTCAGTGGCGATTGGTGGAGGGGAGGGGGCAGACATTGAGCATCGAGTTAGCAGCAGTGCGCTCACCGCCCACTCCCTCTCCCAGTCTTCCTTTCGGGCTTCCTGTGGGATTGAAGAGGAGTATGGTTTTAACAGGAGGAGTGTGTGTGTTGTGGGGGGGGGGTTGTCTTGGCTCGAATGAGCTTCAATGGGGAGAATGTCTGGACGTTAGAGAGGAAGTGGGTTGAATGTTGGAACATTTCAGGAGAATGGTGGGTGCATTATTGGAATTTAAATGGGGCTTGGGCTAACGGACGTTGTGTGAGTTTTGGGTAACAGGAGTGGGATTGTTTGGTGCCCCTACAGAGCACTAATGGACTTTCCAACAGGGTACGTGGGAGAACTGATTCTGACTAATGATGTGTATTGCTTGATTATTTGAGCCATCATGTTAGGCCCCTCATATGTTGGTCACAGCTGGAGAGTAATAGGAGTGCAGCTGTGTTTAACTAACTCCAATAAATCAACTTGGTGTGTAGTAATTTTTGCCTTTTTCAATGCATCGTCTACCATTAATGCTTTATTTATCTCCTCTGGCACAGATATCACTATTGGGCAAAGAATACATCGACTATTGAGATAAATGTTTAGTATGTTGTTTATTCACAGCAGTAGCTTAAACAAAAAAGCAGCATGAATGCAATAAAACATCCTTTATTAAGCCAGCAACTGTATAATAAATGTATATTTATTATACTTAATTAAAGTATATAGTATATAGTATATATATGGTTCTCTGGATTTATGAAATATTTTCTCACTTTTTTTTCTCACACAAACAGTTTTGGTTTTATTTTCCCAGGTTTTGAGATATTTGTCTCTGAGTTTTAGTCTCCACACCAGTGCATTGGTTGTGAATGGAATGACCGCCTGAAAGCAGTGCAACAAACAGTAAACACAACACTGACCTATAGACCAAAATGCTGATGCGGGCAGGTCCTGCCTTTACACTCTGAACAGGCTCAATTCCCTGTGGCATGGATTCCACAAGACGTTGGAAACATTCTTATGAGATTCTGGCCCATGTTGACATCATGGCATCACATAGTGTCTGCAGATTTGTAAAGACGTAAAGTTGTGCGTGAAAATCCCAGAAGATCAGCAGTTTCAGAAATGCTCAGACCAGCCTGTCTGGCACTAAAATTCTTGCCATGGTCAAAGTAACATTTTCCCTCATTCTGAAGCTCTTGACCTGTATCTGCAACTTTTTGCATTGCGCTGATGCCACACGATTGACTGACTGGGTAATTCCAGGCATTAAGCAGGTGTATAGGTGTTCCTAATAAAGGCTCAGTGAGTGCATTATCACCTTAAAAAGTTGTTACAGAAAACATTTTAGCCTGTTGCCTATTCACACATACAGCTGACATGGAACAACATTAGAATTTATTTGATGTCGACCTGTCAAATGCAGCTCCAATGTCCACTCTCTCTCTGTTTTGGTTTCCTTTTACCTCCCAAGGGAAGTATCTGACTCTATAGCAACTAAATACTTCACTATGTTAACCAGCTGGCTGCAAACTTTCTGTCTACCATTTGATGCTGGGCAGGAAGCTTAGCTTCTTTGCTGAAAGCAGCTGCTGGTTGCAGCTGGAGACAACACTGATGACCTGTAAGAAACAACTAATATGGTTAAGTTGTGGGTTGGAAAACCAAAAAAATGAGCTGAAAGATGCTTTAAAGTTCTCTAGAAATTAAGGGAAATCCAGAGTGTTGGAATTCATTACTTTACCAGCAACTTTCTTTTTCCCAGAAACTGTCTTCAATACTCTGGATAATCTACAGATCTCAGTGCGAACAGTTTTCACTGGAACTGTTTTCTGCCTAAGAACTCTCTGTGAAAACTGTTGACTATGAAGTCTGTGAATCATCCAAGTAGTAAGAGAGGCAGTGTTTCCAGTTAGAGGTGTTTTTTTTTCCTATGAACATCTGTTCACCTCAGTTGTATTGTGGTGACAGCAGAAACCTTGGCAAATATCTCAAACACAAAATTATCAAAATGGTAAGACACCCTTGGAAGAAAATTTGTTGGAAGAAAATGAGTTTTTTGGGTGTTTTTTTTTTTATATTTTGGTGAACTGACACTTTAACTATGTGTAAATCTATAGTATCTACATGCTCTGTATTAAATTCTATTAAATTCTGAACCGGTTCTGGTTTTTAGATGTGACATTATTGTGGACTAATTTATATGCCTTAAGATCTTAGAAATGCTGATCACAGTATGCTAGAGGGTGAGTATACATAGTGTATTCCTGTGTTTGTGCAGAACCTAAATCTACGGTTTCCTCACGCTGAGGTGGAGAGTAAACATTAGGATGGACCCAGCCACAGGTATCTGGAGTGTCTCACTGACTGGTAGAGAGCACTCTTCGGGAGCGGAGAGTAAACATGAGCCTTTTTGGTCTTTATTTGGTCACTTTTCTGAGCTTTTACCAGACTAAACTTCACTGACTGTGCTCAAACTTAACGCATGGCCCAGCCTGTGTAGTCACGGGGGTTGAACTGTGACATATTCAGTGGGACGCTTCATTTGCTTATGTTGTACAGCTGGATGCTTCAAGGTTTGTCCCCTTTGTTAGCCTTCAGGGAAAGGTCAGCCATGTTCATACATCAAGTGTGAGGCTTTACACCCCCTCTCCACAATTTGACCCGACAGCCGGCCGCTACATCCACCACCTCGGTTAATTAAACCACAAGCCACTCCTCGCTCTCCTCTTTTCTTCTCATTTTCTCTCACTTCCTTTCCATCAGTTCTCGTTCTCTTGTACATTATGCTGGATTTAGATCATTCTCTTGTCCTCCTCCCCTGGAGACGACAATCAGCTACCATCTGGTTCAGCATCACAGGGTAGCCGTATGAAACTGACCCTGTACAAAGATCAACTTCCTGAGATGTCACAGGGGCTTGTGTTGTTGCATTCACTGGGGATAGGGAGGGAAAGTGAGGGGGGGGGGTATCCTCTGGCCTCTTTTTTTCTTTACTGGGGCCCCAAGATGTTTTCTCTAAGGAATTGATGGATCTCCCACGCAAAGGAAGAGAGCAGGATATCAGGATTTTTTAAGTCTGAACTACAAAGTATGTTTATACGAATATAGTACACTACCACAGAATGCACGCACGACTACTTGTACTGCTGGTTTTGTCTTTTTATGACATTTGATCCCGCATCTCCTCCGGAATCTCAGCCAGTCACAAAATACGAGAATAGGAAGCATGAACTGATTGCACAGAAAGAATCGGGGAAGTGGCTCACTGATAGTGGGATCTGGGAAATTTATGATTCCCTGGAATCTGAAGGTCTAGAAATTTGAGCAAGTGCAACCCCATGGAGCCCCCTGCTCTAAGCTGAGGCCAATAAAAGCTGATGGTGTGTTGTTTTTTTCCCCCCTCTTATCTGCATATTCTTACTATCTGCAGAGACATATGAGGGGGTTAACCATAATTTACCTCTAAATAAGGGAATTAATCTTGGCATCGATTTGTTATCAGCAGAGGAACACTGCAGATTGAGTTACATAAGAGACTTTGCCGTAATGCTGTTGACTTGGAGAGAGAAATAAACAAGTCATGTCAGTTAGCGTTGTTACTTCCCTTTAATTATGTATAAGTTTTCAGATGATGTAATTATCAGACTCTGGACACAGCGTAATTGAATTGCAGGTAGTGAATGAGAGGAAGCGAACGCGGCAGGGCCATTTCTGTTGTCTGTAGAAAGGTATAAAGCACCATGATTTAAATGTAAAGTAGATGGCTCAGAGTACCAAAGGAAACCATTAGATGGGTCTGAGAAGCTATTGTCTTGTCCTCGGAAAGTTTGGTTTGCATTTGTGGACATTCACTTTTTCCCTCTCATTGCAAAAATACAAAGTTTCAACCAAATATGTAAATAAGATCTCAAAATGTGAATTTATGGCAGACTTTGACTTTTTTTTTTTTTGCTTTGGTTGGTTTTGGTACTAATTACTGGATATTTGATCTTACCATGTTTAGTTAATGTGTTTCACATGTTTACTGTAATTCTTGTCTGCTGTGACTTTGGTTTTATACTCTGCTTCACTCATTCCCCATTTCTCTATCAAATAAATTTCTCAGCTTCAAAGTTCGAAGAAAAGGTTTGGTGCCAACACTTCTTACATGATAAAGGAGATGGACATAATAATATAAATGCCTAGCATAACATATATGCAATTCAATGCAAAGGCCCTTTATAAATGCTACTTCTGGAAAGCTTTTTGTTAAGAGAAGCTGTCAGAGAGACAGTGTGCTTGAACTTTGTTAGGCTGTAGTTTGCAATGTTGTACTGGAGATTACATATTATGGTGATATTATTGACCTACCTTTTCTGTAACAGTAGCATGTGAATTCTCAACGTAAGTGTGGTATTTCTTTAAAGGTTAAAGAGAAATGCATCTTGTATTATACGCTATGTTCTCTTGGTCGGTAAACGCATCTTTTGGACCTGAACAATGAGCTAATTATCTCACATAATAAGCTTAGACAGTTTCTTTTTCTGTAGCCGCGCAGATCCTATAGCCTCGAGAAACAAATATCTACCCACACACCCTTGACTTCCAACACTAGTCCCCAAGTAAACATCAGAAGAGTGATATGCGACCGCACATAGCAACAAGCTTAGATGACTAATGATCAGGTTTATCAAGTCTTTTGTCTAGTTCTGACTGGGTGCTGATCAGCGCAGCATTTTATACAACTCTGTGTTGCACATTCACACACATGCCAGCACACACACACATACACACCCACACACACACACCCACACACATGCATAGAGCGCTGAGACAGAGATATAACAGGCCTGCCACTCCTTGCTCCCAGAGTTATCTTCTGGACATTTTGTGACGACAATACAGCTGGAGGAAGTGAAGAAATCGGTAATTAGTCTCTGTCACAGTATCAGTTGCGTCTCTGCAAACTCCACCCTTGCATTTAAGCAGACTGTAAACTGTCCTCATATGTTTGATGAGTCAAATTTGAACCTGGTGCAATGGAAAAACAGGGGTCCCAGTAATTTCCGATTACTCACCTGCTGTAAGTCTCTACTAGCAGAAAAGTAGTTTGCAAGTTGTGCAACCTTTTAAGACACATCAAACGGATATATGAGAGTCATTTTCACTCGTAGAAGGCTGTGATGTTAGAATAAAATGATAATCTAGGTGAAATTGTGAAGAAATCTTTTAGTTATAACTGCTGTGTTGATATAGCCTGACCTCCTTTCTTTCTCATGTGTTGCAGCCTAATGAGGAAGTCAGTTTATGGTCATAGAATATCAGGTCATTTACCACCTGCAGCAGAGTTATGAAATCAACAACTGGACAAGGAGAATGTTTACTGAGGCCACACTGCCGCTTGCTTGAGCAATCAACTGTTTTTTTTTTCTTTCTTGTGTGCTACATGGGTATGAACTTCAGTTGGAGGAAGTTTGTTGAAACTTCAGTCACCTGCCTCATGTAGCCTTTACTGATCATAAATATTAACAGAACAAAACACTCAAACAGGAAACAGGCTGTATGCATGCATCTGGGAGATGTGCGTAGATGTACTGTACATGGCATAACAACAAAGCATTTAACCATAATTAGCATCTCTGTTAGCAAACTGTCATTCGGGATGTCCAAATCAGATTGATTAATATTCACAGCCGCACAGTCATGACAACCTTTTTGTTTATTACAGTTTGGTTTCTCTGTCTAAGTAATAATTAGGGGGCTAATTACATCTCACATGGCTCCTCTAATTAAAACGGTCAGCTTGCCTTTGCTAGTCTGCCTCTGTTGCCTAGGCGTTAGGCTCCTGGACTACAGGGTTCATATCAGGGAGATCCCTCAGGGACAAACTAATGAGGAGGAAGAAGAGGGAGGGCGGGAGACAGCTGTTTGTGCCTAATTCTCACTGATTCGGTGCCCCCACGCTGTTGGTTTGTGTGAACACAACACAACAACCTAAGTAATGCACAATAAAGGAGAGAAAGTACAAAATATTGGCTGACACTAGTCTTACTGAGCTGACAGATGATTTTATGTCTTTTCTTTTCTTCAGTTTGGAGAATCAGAAATGCCTTGGTGTAGTTAAATAGACTATGATGTACATTACGGCATCGCGAGGTGTGTCTCAGAATTTGGAACGCGTGTTTTGGCTTTCTTTGCAGTCAAGAGCAGACACGTTGTGGAATGTGACCCAAGAGACATTACACCAGAACCATCATTTCTACAGCAATCAACAGTAGGATGAATTCTTTGTTTTTCTGAACCTATCGCTCAAGTTAACCCATAAATTAGGACTTAAAAGACACAAATTGGTTATATCTTTAACACGAGAGCATTCACATTGTTTGTGTATATGTATGGCTGTGTGTGTGTATGTGTGTGTGTGTGTCTGTGTGTAAGAGGGGTGTCGCAGTGTTAAATACAGCTGATTGTTTCCTCAGCCAGTCAGAACCTGTCTGACCAGCTCAGGACGACTGAACACAGGAAGACGACCTGACACAGAGTCGTCCTTAGAAAGCAGCATTCATTAAGAAAGAGCCTCCTGTGTCTTCTGTACTTATCAGTAATACTGCTTTCCTTATCCAAACATTTAGTTGCATTACGCCAGCCTAATGCCAAATGGGCTACACTATCAGCCCATAATTGTAGTCCTGTGAATCTCTCTATCAATGCCTTTGTTGTTATTGGAACTGTAAACTGGAGAAAGTGCATGGATCGGCGTTTGATTTAGGCCATAATTTGTTATTTAGTCATACCAAGAACTTGCCCTGAAATCAGATACGCTTAAACTAGGCTGAAGTTATTAAGACTGTTATTAATTATGAGATTTAGGGGTCTAATGTTCCCCTCAAGAAACACACCCACAAATCTCATGGATCTGTGGCACACGAAATCTTTTCTCCGAAATGACGGGCCTGGAGACGCTGGTCGCAGTGGTTGTTTTAACTAGCCTGCATAGCAGTGGAAAGATTCAGGCCTTTGCCAGTATAAATACAGCCAGCTCTCACTGACACATGAGCCAGAACTCGCTTTGTCGCTGAGATTTGATTCCTATTGTAGATGCAACCCAGATCGCTTATTTTCACGTGAAAGCTGGCCAAGTTATGACTGCACAGACCAAATTCACAAACAAAGACACACACACAGACAGAAAGTCATAAATTTAGCCAATGTGTTGCATAAGCAGTGGCTGTTTCTGACTGATAGCACTGCGGACCTTTGGATAAATGCTTTTGGGACACTGCACTGCTATTCCACATGATTTACAGACAGCGTGCGTCATGTGTTTCAAGTAACATTCAAATAAAACAAATGACAAATGGCAAATGGTTTTTCTCTTTTGTCTTTCCCTGCAGTATGCCAAGGCATCACCAATCGTTTAAACCTTCTGGGTTCCAAAGAAGACCACTACCTGAACATGGTGAAGACCTACAGCAACTGCACTGTGGTCCTGGAGAATCTAGAGATCACCTACATGGAGGAGCACCGTGACCTGTCCTTCCTCAGGGTAAGGACTGCACTCTATTGTACACAGAACAGATGGGAGAACCTTTCTATTATCTTGTTTTTAGAGGTCTCTTTGGTGGTCTGAAGCCAGTTTGCCAGAGAATCTCTGTCCTGGATCTTGGCAGGCTCTTATCGGCTTCAGTTCAGATAATTAAAATCAATGGAGATTGAGTGTGTAGCGACAGATGATGATTCATCGTGTTTGTAACCCTCTCGTTAGAACTCCAGCTGTAACGACAAGGTTGTGAACACTGGGCAGATGTGATGAGGGACCACACGCACTCACATGCGAGGCTGCACACACAAACAGAAAAAAACGTGCAGTCAGCAAAATATCGTGCAGTTGTTCCAAGGATGTCATTTCCACTGTAGATTTTATTTTTTAAAATCTTATTTTTGCTGTCTACCTGTCATAAAACCTGAGTTTTACCTCTCAGGCTGCACACATACTGCCCTAGCCCTCTAATTGGTGGAGGTTGTTGGAGCCGTATGCAGGCTGAGAGGAGGACCGGCAGACAACAGTTAGAGGGGAAAAAAAACTACATCTCCAAACTCCTGCTCATAGTTTTGATTAAAAAAAAACATCCTTTAATCTGTAATTTGATTTAAAACTGACAATGTGTAATTATAATGTTCCTCTAAAAAGACATCAGAATGGAACAACAGTCAAAAGATTAGGCAGTGCATTATTTAGTAATGACACAAAAACAAGGTTATCTATCACTGTGTATCAGCTGTATATCAATTAAACTAAAGGTGATCCCAGAAATATAGAGGTAGTGCATTAAAAATGTAGAAATTTACATTACATGTCTAATTCTTTTGTTAGACCATCATTATGGATTACCAGTTTTCATAATTTTTTCTTCCACAGTCAATTGAAGAAGTCGGGGGCTATGTCCTGATTGCCCTCAACACAGCTTCCAGTATTCCTCTGGAGAACCTGCGCATCATTCGAGGGCATTCCCTCTATGAGGGAGCGTTTGCCCTTGCTGTTCTTGCCAATTATGACAAAGCAACGGGTCAGGGAACCAAAAAGCTTCTTCTGACCAGCCTGACAGGTCAGTCCAACTCTCCGTTGTCAAGTTTGCTATCACAGATTTTTTCGCAAACTCTCAATATTATAATGAAGTAATAAATATTTCTATAGTGTCACAAAATTTAGTGTGAAATTTAATAAAATTCCTATTCTTTCGCAGAAATTCTTAAAGGAGGTGTAAAGTTTGGGACCAACCAGCTGTGCAATGTTGAGACAATACAGTGGTACGATATTGTCAACACTGACAGCAAACCCAGCATGGAGCTCCCTGTGGCGAACAACAATCCACTTTGTAAGTGACACATTTTACAGAAAAAAGGCAAAGACTGCAAATGTAGTTCACTGTGCATTTCTTTGTGTAAACAATTTGTTTACTTTGTTGTCTTCTTATTTACAGGTGCTAAATGTGACTCAAGCTGCTTCAATGGCTCATGCTGGGCACCTGGTCCTCAGAATTGTCAGACTTGTAAGTTCTGATCTGTGTTTTATTATTGCCACAAAATAATACAAAACAATAACTCAATGACATATGTTGTATTTAAGCTGAAAATCTATATTTTAAATTATACATTTTAAATTTGTTAATTTGACATAGTGCACAGTATATTCAAAAGTAAAGGTGTGTAGAGACACTAGGCACAGTTTCCCAAGTTTTGAGTTTCCATACCAATGGTTCTCTCTTTGCATTCATATTACCGGATCAGTTATTAACATTTTTACTGCATACCAATGACGGCAAGTGAAAACAGCCTTGCAAATATTCTGCATTGTCTCTTCCATAATTTCAATTTGATTTGCAACTTTATACAGGGCCTCAAAATAAGAAATAAACTGTCCTGTTCTTATCTCCAGTAACAAAGCTGAACTGTGCACAGCAGTGCTCTAAGAGATGCAAAGGACCTTCACCAAGCGACTGTTGTAATGAGCACTGTGCTGCGGGCTGCACAGGACCGCGGCCCACCGACTGTTTGGTAAGAGAAAGACGCCTTCATATGCGGGACGGGAGCAATGTTATGATCAAGTACACGGTCACTGGTGATCATAAAAGCCTGAACAACAAAATAAACCGAATGTTTCATACTTCTGCATTGAATTTGGGTGAGAAGCCTCCAACAAAGCAAAGCCCTCACTCAGCAGCGTCTGTTTTTATGATCAGAAGCATTATTATTGAGACATATAACTGCTGATTAAATCTTTCATTTGGCAGTGCCTCGGCTATCAGCGTCTGCTCTCCCTCTCTCTCTCTGCAGCTCTGAGGATTAAGCCAAAGCTGTGATAGAGGAATGCAGTGTTATCATTAGTGTGGGGCTCTGTTTTGGTCCCTGTGTACTGGATGACTGTTGTTTGTGCTGCAGGCCTGCCGGGACTTCCAGGATGACGGGGTGTGTAAGGACTCCTGCCCAGGCCTCATGCGTTATGACCCCAACCTGCACCAGCTGGTACCCAACCCACATGGAAAGTACAACTTCGGGGCCACCTGTGTCAAGAGCTGCCCACGTAAGAATGGCTAAACAGACAAACCTATTCTCAGCTTTTTGGTATTTTTAGCCAAAATTGCTCCCAAAGTTTTAGTCCCCTTAGACACTGACATATTTATTACCATACATAAAAGCTTTTGCTGTAGCTGCAGCCTTGACAGTCAAGATAAATAAAATAAAACTAGTAGGCCTCACTGGCCAATATGAAGCACATCATGCATGATTATGATCTTTTTCACATTGTGGTATGCTGAACAAGTGCCCAGGCTGTCCTTCAGGCTTGTTAGACATTCAGTGGTTACAGTGCACGTTTACAGTTTAATTATAAACTGTGTAAACAAGGAAAGAAAATGATTGAGTTTCAGGGCGTGTTAATGCAAGAACTGTTCTTTCTCAGTTTAACTTACACAGGCCTGTCCTAGTATAACTCGGTCAATACCTTATGGCCTACAGCATTATTATGTACTTATAGTGATACTGGTGGTATAACTCATACAAGTTATTATGGCTGAAAGGTACATTTAGATGTGATTGGATTGCTTGTCTCTTGCAATAATTCCAGATAACTATGTTGTGACCGATCATGGAGCCTGTGTGCGGACATGCAGTGGTAATACCTATGAGGTGGACGAGGGCGGAATCAGGAAGTGTGCCAAATGTGATGGACTGTGTCCAAAAGGTAGGGGGTTAAGCTGTCTCTCTGTGAACCATGGGGACAATTTCTGACTCATACGCACAGCACAGTTTACAGTGGTGCAATGGAAATAGATACATTTACTTGAACAGGTAGTTGCAATCACTTATAATCTGACATTGTAATGCATAATAATTAACCACTTGAAGGGAACATGCTGTAGGCATGAGTGTTATCAAAGAAATCAGCAAAACGGACATCAATACCCAATCCAGGAGGCCTTATAAGCCTCTTGAGATCAGGTTTAGGAAGCTGGAGGTTTAATAGAAAGATGATTTAATGAGCCAGAAGTAAGATGTGTAAATGTATGATGTAGGATTAATGGCTCAAAAGTAATATGATGAAATGATTATGTTAATAATTGTTTTACAGATATGTTAGGATAATCAAAGAGTATACACAAGTAATGATTAAAGAATGAGGTGTTAATTATTTTTAATCCAATGTCATTGTGTGAATGATAAGATGGGGAAGTGAAAGCACTAGGCAAGGTTTAGAGAGATCGAGCAGACACAGATGGCTGGGAGAAATGGGAAGAACCTGAATCAAAATAGGTCGGGCCAGTAAGAGTGCTAGTGAACAGGGAAAGCTGTGGGAAGAAGACAGTTAGTAGCTGGGCGATTCAGGTTGTGTTTTACGTGATTAGAATCCTGTTCAGGTGTTCAGACAGGCAGCCTAATCTTTCCCAATTAAATGTGAGGGCTGAACAGGACTCCTGTTTTGGAGTGCCGGAGTAACACTACTTTAAGCACATTTTGCTCTTAATAATTTGACCATATTCTACATTGTGGAATTGCCTCCTCAAAAATGTTGGTTCAGATTAATCCCAAAATTAGAATAATCAAGAGATTTGAAATAGTTTCTGTACTGATATTTGTTTTCTTAATGGTTTGCAGCGTGTAATGGACTTGGATCGGGAGACCTGACTCACACCCTGTCTATCAATGCCACCAACATTGACTCATTCAAAAACTGCACGAAGATCAATGGTAACATTGCTATCATCCACACATCGATTTATGGGTAAGTCAAGTACATTAACATCACTGCAGACTTCATGTCTGTTTTTATCAACTGCAGTAGATTACTGGGCACCTTTACAAGTATAATTTATAATAGTAATTATAAGTAATAACATGTATTTCCTTATTTTTTTAGGGATACATATACCAAAACACCAAAGATGGATCCTGCCCAGCTTGATGTGTTTAAGACAGTTAAAGAAATTACTGGTAAGACTGCGTAAGACTTGAGTAATGCATGACACGCTAAATGCACACTAAAGAGTTTCACAATTAACAAACCATTTGTTGCTTCAGGATACTTGTGGATCCAAACGTGGCCAGAGAGCATGAGCTCACTCAGTCCTTTTGAAAATCTGGAGATCATCCGAGGACGAACTAAACGGTATGTTCCCTGTGAAGATCACCCCCCCATAGATTCACAAGTGCTGGATCACCAAGCTTTATGTTTGTTTTTCAAGAACTGACTATTGTTCAAGGCTGCCATAAAATCTTTCCCTTTTTTCTTCTCTTCCCGTTCCACCTTTTTCCCTTTGGCAGTGGTAGCCGCAGTGTGGTTATGACTCAGCTCCGTATCAGCTACCTGGGTCTTCGCTCCCTCAAAGAAATCAGTGACGGAGATGTGGTCATCATTAAGAACCAGAACCTGTGCTACACCAATAAAAGCCACTGGGTGGCGCTCTTCAAATCAGGAAGCCAAAGTGCCAGTGTAGAGGAAAATGCTGACGTGGCTAGCTGTGGTACATAAAAATCTTGTCTCCCACACCGAATTCAGTCAGATTTTTTTGTTGTCTAACATCTGACTATGCAATGCACGAGCCAGATTTAATTAATCAAGTTTAATTGTAAAATTGGATAACTATACGGGAAAGATCTTTTCTTGAGATTATATGTTGTATTGTTTTCAGTTCTGAGGAACAACACTTGTGACAGGAAGTGTACCACAGACGGCTGCTGGGGTCCGGGCCCGGACATGTGTTTCGCCTGTCGTGACTACAGCCGTCATGGGAGCTGTGTTGACTCCTGCAACATCCTTGAGGGGTAAAGGAGGAATCTGGGTTTTACTGCCTTTTAAAGCTCTGAAACGCACTGTTCCTTATTTTAGACAAACAAATAGTCTGAACATCGGATCTGTGTGCTCTACTGTTAACTCCTTCAAAGTCTATTTTCATACCATGAGCATTTCCAGACTATGACATTAGACGAGTTTGGGGATTTGTTATTGAAAGCGATGCTAAGACCAAATATGATCCAAGGTATTTTGAAGTTAAACCTCCAGTAGCTATAAGACAAACATTGTAGCTGAAATGGCACATTCACTCACATCTGTTTATCTTTGCAGATCTCTGTCAAACATTGAATCTCGGCATGCTTACAATTTAACTTCTGCCCTCAAAAAAGGGATCAAGAATTTCACTTCACATGTAACTGTTTGAAATGAGGCGCACCAACGGTGAGAGTCTGTCAGCTTTGTTATTGTTTTTGCAGGGAGCCGCGGGAGGCTGTCGTGAATAAAACCTGCATGGAGTGTCACCCCGAGTGTCAGCGCATGAATGGGACTGCAACCTGCCGCGCGCCTGTATGTGTGTCACCAGCAACTAAACTATTATTACAAACATCCATAAAAAGCTAACCATCCAGAAGTCTTAAAACAGCTCTGAATGTCAACAATAAATGTCATGTTTTTGCGTCAGACACTCAGAATCAAAGAGCAACACAAATGAACAATTACGCAGCATGAAATCCATTTCAGAAGTGTTAGCTCAACCAATTTCTCCATCAACAGCAGCCTTAATAGACCATAATGCAATGTAGCCACAAGACACGTTGAGCTTTGAATAATGGGTGGGGTTGTGTGATTTAGTTGGCTAACAGTTTTCTTTTATATCCTCATAATCCCGTCTTTGATTGAAAACAACAAGTTCAGGCCCCTTTTTTTGGGGCCTGTTGAAAGCAGTTCGAGAAAATGAAAGACATTAAATATAGAACTAGACGTGCAGATAAAGAGGAAGTTATAGTGAAAGTATTATATTACAGCATTTGATTGCAATAAGTGTGTCAGAAGACCGAGTTGTACTGGCTGTACTGAAGCAGCTAAAATAAGTGGGTGGTTTTCATTGCCTTAACATTTACATCTTTATGAGGAAGATGGATGCAACTTTCTTTGAGAAATTACTACTATGAGACAGCGCAGCTTACATAATATTTACTACTCCTCTCAAGAGGGTTGTAAACATCATGAGTTCTTTTTTGTTTTTTACTTCCAGGGTTCTGGAAACTGCACTAAGTGTGCCAACTTCCAAGATGGACTGTTCTGTGTGTCTCGCTGTCCCCAAGGCGTGCCAGGGGAGGACGACACTCTAGTGTGGAAATACGCAGACGAGATGAAAGTGTGCCAGCTATGCCACAAAAACTGCACTCAAGGGTAACGGCATTGTTCCACTGACCTGAGAACTGGCGCTGCATTTCACTGTGTTGCAAACATTTGTCTCTGGTGATGTTGATGCAGTAAATTAATACAAGTCAGCTTTGGTTCTGTTGGCACAGGCTGGAGAGAGGCCAGTTTAAACATGAGCCAATTTTGGCTGAAACAAATGTAGAAATTTAGGAGAGGTGTCGTAGACTAAAGGACCATTTCCATTTACAACAAATCAGATTTTTTGTGCCCCTTTTTCCAAAGCATGCTATGATTTTTTAGATTTCAGACTTTTTTTTTTTTTACTTTCGAGGCTCCCATTGGTTTCCATTCCTTTCAGTGTTGAATGGATAGACATCTGCCCTCCATTATAGAACAGAACAATAATAACGTTGACAGGAATGGAAGCAGACCTTTTATGTCCACATTGATGGACTATCAACAGTTAGCCATTGCGATCGTTGATGGTTGTGGAAGGAAGTGGTTCAGGGATATCATGGTGTCCTTTTCAACCACTGCAAGCAACAGTGTGTAAACTGACTTTGTAACTGTCTTGTGCAACTTTTGTAACTGCCTCATGCCACTTTGCACAAGTCCTGTTTTTTTTTTTTTTTTTTTTTACTAGTTTTGTGATTCATGACTACATCACTGTCCCCAGTGGACCCCAGTGACTGATACATTTAGTCTCGTAGACTCGTAACATATTTCAGAGAACTTGGATGTGTTTTGGCAGAAATCAGCTGCTCATCCTTTTTTGCATGCACATGAAATCAAATAAGTTTGTCAACAGTTATCGGTGAACACTGTTGTTTCTCAATTGGTGAATTTGCAGTGTGAAGGCACAGTAACAGTATAGTTACATCAGGTTCTTTGCATTGATTTGTTTACAGGTGCATTGGGCCTGGTCTTGAAGGATGCCAGATTAAAAGGTGAGCAAATACAGTAACAAATATCCTCAATGTTTAAGGACACACTGATTTGACAGGAAACACTGATCTAATCTCTCCTTGTTTATTAAATTCACAAATGTGATCAGTTTTCTACCTGCTTTCTTAAATCATCTCCCACCTGTCTTTCAGCCCTTCTGGTCTCTCCATGATTGCAGCTGGTGTAGTTGGTGGGCTGCTGGCTGTTCTTATTGCAGGCCTGTCTGTCTTTGTGTTGCTACGCCGACGCCACATCAAGAGGAAGAGAACCATGCGCAGACTGCTCCAAGAGAGAGAGGTAAGATGAGGGAACTGAGTCACCACGCTCGCAAGAAGACATCAACGTGTTGACAGAGATGTTAGGATTAATTTACAGAGATGCCAGTGTGCTGTATGCTGAGAGTACAATTTTCACTTGTCTTATTGTCTTCTCCAGTGTTTGATTATTTTTATATGACTTTAATTGAGTATTGATTTGGGTAGAGTGCATTGTTAAACAATCACTTGTGCTGTTTGTGAGACATTATATAAGACATTCAGTCCTTATTTTCCAGCTGGTTGAACCTCTGACTCCAAGTGGAGAGGCACCAAACCAGGCTCTGCTGCGGATCCTGAAAGAACCTGAATTTAAGAAAATTAAAGTGCTGGGATCAGGGGCTTTTGGTACAGTTTATAAGGTAATAACATGCCTCAGGTTTGTGTCTCAAAACACCTTGTTATCGAAAATTCCCCTGCAGTGCTGAGCTTAACAGAAGCTGATTCTCAGGAGTGTTGTACAGTATGTGCCAAGTCTACATTAAGAAACACTCGTCAGTGTTTTCGCTCATTTATATCAGTTGTCCGCTTTTCATTTAGAAGACACATGTTTAACTGTTTATATACTCAATTAATTAATCACAGTTTGGTAGTGTGTGTTTACACAGTATCATTGTAGGGATAGATGGTTGAATCTGGTGGACGTTTTAGATGAAAGGCTGAATCTCCATAGACAGAATGTTAAGTCAACACAATGTTCTTAAATACAAAAACAAGCGTGTGTGTCTGTGCTTATGGATTTCTGTCTTTGAGAGGACCAGTTGCAGTTTTAGACCTTGAGGGTGAGGACATCTTTGGAAAGTAAGGACATATTTTTTACAAAAGGCCATTTGAGGGTTAAGACGTGGTTACAGGGTTGAAATTAGGTTTAAGTCATGGTTTGGTAAAGGTTGGGGTTTGATATTTAGCTGTGAAGGTTACGGCTGGGTTTAGTCAGTGATGAAAGAAGTATTGATCCTCCATTACAAGTAAAGATCCTGTAGCTGGTTTAGGTGGAACAGATTTTAGTTATTTTATTTACTGTTGGTTAGTTTAATCTATGACTTTGCATCATGTTTTGTAACTGATCATATGTTTTGTATGTAAAATACAGTAGCCACATACCTGTAGTGCAATGTGAAATGAAATGAAAGGTACCCTTAGACTGTACTTGAGTAAACCTACTTTATTTTCCACCTCTGGGTTTAAGAACCTCACAAGTATAGATTACAAAGCGTTTGGGTGCACTATATGGATGTCTACCTTTATAATTATGTCGTGTGTACTAACATTTGCATGCACTTGTGTTCACTTGATGATTCAGTTATAATTAAAGCCTGTGAAATAACAAACTTGTGTCCATACAGGGCCTGTGGGTTCCAGAGGGAGAGGATGTGAAGATCCCAGTGGCCATCAAGGTTTTAAGAGAGGCCACATCACCAAAAGCAAACAAAGAAATCTTGGACGTAGGTTCTCAGATTTATGTGGTACTTTTTGGACTCTAAGCTTACTGTAATACTGAGTCAGAACTAAAACAGCAATTCATTTAAAATGTTATTTCCCAAGCTACTTCAGTTAAGTTTGTTCTCTTGGTGGGAAATGACAGTGGAAATAAGTAAAAGTTATAAACTCTACACACATTTTTTGCCTGTATAGAGTTTCATGTGTTGGACAAAGTGAGTGACAGTCACTGCTTGCCAGATGTCAATTTTGCTAATGTATCCTGTAATTTATAGCACATGCAGCTTTTTTGAAGCTAATGATCGCTTATTTCCCTTGTAATGGAGAGCGTGTCTTGTTTTGACATGGTGACCCTCTTATAGGCTGTTGGAAATGGGATTAATTCAGTGGAAAGCTGTGTGTGGGCGTTGGTGTGTAATCCAAGTCTGAGGTGTTCTGGAAAGGAATGCAGTCCTGACTCCATACTGAGAAATCAGGCTGTTTGAAATGCATTAGACAAATGGCTGAATGTGCATCACAGATCCTGTGATTTTGTGGTCGTGTTGCTCAGTCGCTGTAAATCGACTGGATGCTGTGGTGGACACGCACGTCTTCATGACCTTCATGACTTATGGGCAGAGTCTTGCTTTTATAAGGAGAAAGATTTTTTTTCTCTTTCTCAGACTGTCAGAATTACAGATCTCCCAGCAATGAAGTAGTTATTTACTGAGTAATGTTGATAGTGTAAAATCCATGTGGAAAATATTTGGGATACAATTAATACACTCATGGCAGGAAACCTACTAAATAAAGCTCAGTTTGAAGTGCTGTTTGCGTGGGTCTCCTTGTAGGAAGCCTTTTGTTGGTGGCCAGTATGGATTATCCCCATGGTTTTTTTTTCCAGTTACATAATATATGTTTGACTAAATATACCCGCTGCTAAGAAACTTATCACCAAACACTGGATATTTCCACAAATATTGTGTTTCTGAAGCTGCCAGTTTCTGGGATAAATGTGGACACTTCTACTAATATTGGTTCAGTGGGTCATGGAAAAGGCTTTGAAATGTTTTACCCAAACAGACAATTTCTTTTTCATCTTTGCAACTTTGATCCATTGGTATGAATTACACTCTTTATGCCATGCACCCAAGATGGGGGTGTTTTGTTGGTTGTGTCACCTGTCTGCCCTTTTTTTGGTAAAGATAAACATTTACCAAAAAATAAAACATAAGACAAAACCCTTTTTTTGTATGTCTACATACACTCCACAGGAGGCTTATGTGATGGCCAGTGTGGAACACCCCCATGTGTGTCGTCTGCTTGGCATCTGCCTGACCTCCACAGTGCAGCTCGTCACCCAGCTGATGCCCTACGGCTGCCTGCTGGACTATGTCAAAGAGAACAAGGATAATATCGGCTCTCAGCACCTGCTCAACTGGTGTGTGCAGATAGCCAAGGTAAGAAAGAAGCAAGAAGCCCTGTAAAGGCATCGAGTTACATGGTAGGGTATGTTAAATAGGTCCCACCTGGATGGGGCTGCTGTTGTTGTTGTTGTACGCAAATGTTTGATATCATAAAGATGTAAATTAGTTTAATTTTTTAATGCTGTTTACATCAATAACAATACTGTTTATACTATGTCTATGTAGGTTTTTAAAGTAATCCAGGGCGAATGATAAAAACAAAAGCAACTGAGCATTTCTGCAATGCAAGTTATATTTAGTTTTTACAACAGCTGCAGTGTACGCAGCCTTAGATATACCGTCGAATGACATTAGGTGAATGTGACAGGTCTATCATGACAGATTTCAGTGCTTTTAGATCTTTTATCATATCTGATCTGTTTTGACATATTGGACAGCTACTTCAAAAAGCACTGCACTTAGGTAATAACCTGCTCTTCATCGTTTGTTTGACAAAAGGGTATGAACTACCTGGAGGAGCGCCACTTGGTACACCGTGACTTGGCAGCCAGAAACGTTCTGGTGAAGACTCCTCAACATGTCAAGATCACTGATTTTGGTCTGGCCAAACTCCTCAACGCAGATGAGAAAGAATATCATGCAGATGGTGGAAAGGTTAGGACCAAGATACTTGCCTCACACACATTAAAAAAAATCATTTTGTTGTGCATCACAGTCACAAATAGTCCTAAATGTGAAACACCATATTTTTGCATTCATAGCTTGTTACAAATTGGGTGCTGGCTAGACAGATGTTTTCCTTTAGCTGAACGAATTTGTTCCATGTTATGAAAGATGGTATTTTTGCATGTGTAGTTTTGCTCTAGATTTTATCTTATGTGATTGATGTGATATATAAATAGTCAGGTCAGTGAACTGAGGTCTAAGAGAAATGACAGATCAGATAAGTTCCTTCTCTTATCACGGTTTCTTTGTACAAATGAAAGCTCAATTTTTCTCTCGGAAAACTGTGTAGTACTTGCTTTTCCTTTTAACCACATTGTGACTGATGTGGTCTGTTGTACCCAATAATGGTCCCCATAATATAATAACACTTTTTTTTTTTAAAACTTAACTCCAAAAATCCAATAATATGGCAAATAGCCCAGGTAATAAAGCATTTACTGATATTTTTCTCTGATATAAGTACCTTAATATATTTTCTGATAATACTGAATACTGATAATATAATAATTTTGAGTGATAAGGTGATATGATCTTCAGTTTCAGTCCAGATACTTTATTGCCTGTCCACTCCAGAAGGACAGATGTGGAAAAGTTCAGTTCTTTGAAATTCATCTGGACAAAGCTGGACTCAGACGCAGACATCTGCAACTGCTGAGATTTCCTTCATTCATTCTAGTTAAATGCATTGCTGCTCTGAAACATGGTGATAATTAAACATTACAGGACAGTTTCCCAGACAGGGATTAAGCCTTGTCTTAGACGAATACAAAACTGAGTACAGACATCCATTAAAAAACATCTTTAGTGTGGGACTAGACTTAATCCTTGTCCAGGAAACCATCCCAGAAATCATTTTTTAAGCTTTGTGTGACGCACTTTGTGTGATGACAGCACACACTGCTTCTCATCTCCTGTAAACTGCAAGCTCTTCAAAGAACTCTGTCTACACTTCTAAAACTGAAATAAGTCTTAAATGTTCATATTTTCAGTAACAATACATTTGGATTGTGGATTTTTGTATGTATGATTATTACGATTCAGCACCACTAGGTGACAGTAAAGTTACATTATATAATGAATATTGTAAAAACATTAATGGATTTCAAACTCAGAATGTGCTACAGTACTTTAAAATAAAGAAGCCAAATATGACCAGATGTAACACAGACATATAAAACCTTGCCAGAAAAAAATGATAAAGCACAGGACTGCAATCATTTTAAAAGCTTATTGAACTGTGTTAAATCCAAATGTACATTGCCTTTTTAGGAGTTTCAACACAATTTAATTTATTCAACTTTAATTTCACAGGTACCGATAAAATGGATGGCTCTTGAATCTATCCTAAACAGGACGTACACACACCAGAGTGATGTGTGGAGTTACGGTAAGTCTTTTTCTTTATGTTGTGACTACATGCTCTGCCTCCAACCCAGCATGAACCCTGCTTGCAGTGTCCCAGATTGAGCTTGAATCCTTGTGTAACATCAGATATGTAAAACAGCTGGGTCTCTGTACTCCTGAGTATCGGTGACAGTCCCATAGGAGAAATATTTATTCATTGCTAAATAAAGTATTTTAGCAGCGAGTGAGGCAAAGAGAGGACGGTCGTTTTGAGGCTTCAGAGGGGAGGTTGTTTTTGGATCTGATAAGACTTGTCAACATTTTTAAAAAAGGAGCCAGCATCTGCGATTTTAGGACACAGGTAGCACACACCTACACACCAGCAGTCTCAGATGGACAATATCACATCAGAAGAGATCGTTTGCCTCAACCCACATAAACAGTTCCTCCAGCCCAGGAGCACACACATATGCACAGATGCCTACACAGGCGCACACAGAAATCAAACACAGCACAGCTTTCTTGAGTGGGCCAGCCTCCAAATCGTCTTTTCCCGAGGGTTTGATCATGCCTTCCGCTCAATATGGCAAAAGCATCAACAGACCCTGGCAGAAGTGACAGCCTTCCTTTCCTCCTTTTCCTTTCTTCAGTTCCTCCAGCACAGAGATGCATCCTGCTAACTCCCACTTCTGCAGGCAGAGCCAATGTGTCAACATAGCTATTTTGATACCGTGTGATATTTGAGAGGCTTACATTCTGTCACTCTCATTTCTTCTCTGTCAATGAGAGCAAAACAAAGTGAATGACAACTCATCAAACTGACATACACCAACTGTCCCTCTTTCTGTAGGTGTAACAGTTTGGGAGCTGATGACATTTGGGACCAAGCCCTACGATGGGATTCCAGCAAGTGAAATAGCTGGGGTCCTGGAGAAGGGGGAGCGACTGCCTCAACCACCAATCTGTACCATAGATGTCTACATGATCATGGTGAAATGTAAGCTTAGTGGGAAGTGGAACATAATATAATATGGTTCTGCTTTTCCCTACGGTAACATTTACACAATGGAACATTATGTGCATATGTTATTAATGTCTGTAAAGTGGTTTATAAAGAGTTTTTTTTTATTGTTAAATGAAGATTCCTGTACATAAATGTACATTTACAAGTGTGGACATGATATACATAGCCTTTATTTACAGTACTATATAATAGAGCTGCAACAGTCAGTCAGTTAGTTATCCAATTCGGTGTTAGAAAGAAAATTAATCTGCAACTATTATAAAATAATTGTTCGTTGCAACCCTACTACATAAGTTTCAGTTTTTTATACATACTGCATTTAATCAAGCAGTTGTGTTTGTTTTTGTTTTACTAGTTGCAGTTAATTTCCTGCTATTGTCTTTACAAAGAACATTAAAGTTTTCTTAAGTCTTTATTAAGTCAACTCATCTTGCTGATGTGTCTATACAGGTTGGATGATTGATGCAGACAGTCGACCTCGTTTCCGTGAGCTAATAGCCGAATTTTCAAAGATGGCGCGGGATCCTTCCCGTTATCTTGTCATTCAGGTATAATTTTACCCAAAGTTTGGTTTACTTCCTTAAATCTGATGTTTATTTGATGATGAATTGTAGTAAATTATGAGATCCAAAAAGCTGTAGAGTTAAACTCTCTTTCTGTTCCAGTAACTTTTGAAATTCAACAAGCTGACGAGTTAAATTCTCTTTCTGTTCCAGGGCGATGACTCTATGAACTTGCCGAGTCCTACAGATACTAAATTCTACCGCAGCCTGATCAGCGGGGAGGACATGGAGGATGCTGTGGATGCAGACGAGTACCTGGTGCCACAACATGGCTTCTTCAGCAGCCCAAGCACCTCCCGCACCCCACTGCTCCACTCCACGGTAAGCTGAACCATGTTTAAGAATCTTATACAGTTTTAGTTCGGATGTGTCTGTTCCCTGTGGTTCTCTGGCCTCAAAAATTGTTACATGAGACAGAGAAGCTTTTGGCAAAAGCTGAGAAAATTAGACATCCTGGCACTAAAACATGAGAAACAGTTAAAAAACTAAAATGTTTCTCCACTACCACTGCTGATATCACAAAAAAAAACTTGGAGGGCTGACTCATTTCTGCTTTGTGGTCAAGCATTTAAAACAGAAAAAAAACATTGCCTATGTGTTCACCTTCCACAAGGAGGCGTAGTTTTACAGAAAAAGTGAACCATGACCATGATAAATAATAATATTTTGCATAATTGTCAGCTGCTTTGTAGTCAGGGTTAAATTTCCCAGAAAAATATTTAGTGAAATTGCAGCACATGCTTCAGCAGTGCACATTTCACCAGCATGCAGTCAACGGTTTGAAAATTTAATTGTGCTTTTTTAACCGTGTTTTGGGAAATGGGATTTCTGCATAAATCATTACCCCGTGAGTCAGTATGGAAATAAAAGTGGTCGTGTTTTTTTGCTTTTTTTTTTTTTGCTTTCACTTCAGCCAGCAGAAGCATAAGACTGCCCGTTGAACTGAATCTGGATGACCACACGTTGAGCAGAGTTGAACAAATTTTCTTGACTTGAACCTGAATGACCAGTCGAACCTGGCCTGAACCTTTCTGACCCCAGTTGCCCTCATTCTGTTTAACTTTCACCCCTGGGGCTGCTTCTCCTCATCCTGACCCCTACCTACTCATCCCCATCATCATCCCCTCTCCCACGCTTCCTCCCGGGTGCCCTTTGATTGATGAGACCTGAACAAGGAGAACTCTTCTAACTCAGGTTCAGTGAAGGCCATGCGTAGGTCTGGCTCTTATACCTGGAACTGTTGCCGGTCACTGACAGCCTGGTTAGCCCATACAAGCTTTCAAGTTTGATTACCTTAACAGGCAACCAGGCGAACTTTTTCAAATCTTTATCCAATAGAAATAAGCCTGCTTTTGTAATATCACTGTAGGGGCATGGCCCACTAAGGGTCGAGAATTTTTTTTACAGATGGTTGCTCCTTCAGCGTGTTTAATTTCCTTTTCTTGTTGAAAGTAATTGCATTGCCACAGCTGTCACTCTGTTCTCTTTATTCACTCGGTTTCCATGGTTTAACAGCGTTCACAGTCATTTGACTCGAGAGTCTGACAGACACAACAAAGCTTGTCTGTTTGCCTGAATGAATATGAATCTGCTCAGTGGACGTTCATTTCGATCCTCATCAGCTTGTGCTGAGATGACAGCTATGATTCCGTGGGCACCATGAAAAAACATTACTATCACTTCTCAAAGGAAACTTATTGTCCCCTGAGAGGCTTTAAAATAAATCACAATGACCAAAATAATTATGCTCACATCAAACAAACTATAAATAAAAGAGGGAGGTTGGAAACAAAGACAGGCAAATTGAATGATGACGAAAATAAAGGTTGTGCCTAAATCAGAAAATGAGCACAGCAGGCCAACGTTGTGTTGTGCATTGCCTGGAAAATGCCCATTTTAAACGTTTTTTCACTTAATGTCAGCTCTATGGATAATAGTGGCGTCTTCAAATGTGTTATGGCTCTGTAAAACACTATTTGCCTCTCCACATTTGCTGTGGTGCCATCATGAGTTATTCACTCAAATTTAAATTATCTGTTTTGCAGAGCCTCAACAGCAGTATTGGAACATGTCACAGTAGAAATGGCTTACTGGTAAGTGAAAATCCTTGAAATTGCACTTAACAAAAATTACCCTTGTCTTTGTTTTGAATTATTTGTATTGTTTTTTTTCCTAGTGCCACAGCCCTAAAAACCTCTGGCCTTTGTTACAGAATGGGTACCCAGGCAGAGACGGAAGTGTGGTTCTCCGGTATATTCCTGACCCCACAGACAAACTTTTCGACGATGCCTTCCAGGCAGCTCCAGGCAAGTATCCTCCAATGTCAGAAGCCCTCAGTGGCTCTTCTTTTTAATGTCATTCAAGTAAATTTCAGTCAGAGTCTCCAGTGGTCCCTCTGTTAGATTCAGGGAGGAAGGGGGACATCTAGTGGACAAGAAGCACACTGCTCTGCCACAACTGAGGAACTTATGATACCAAATTTTTGGTGCAGTTTTTCATCCACTGCTTTCACAATACCATTAGTACATAAATCTTTAGAACATCAAACATGTATTATTATCGTCATGTGTATTGCTTACAACCTTTATTAGACATTTAAGGACCATGCAGTTTTTTTTTGTCTTCATGGAAACTCTACTGAAAACTACTGAATGTACACTGTCCCCTTTATTTTTCATAACTTAAAATGATTGACAAACTTTTTTGTCAGTCAGAGTGGAAAATGGTCTTAGGCCTAATGACACTGACAGTATAAATACTCCAAATGCTAAAATCCAATTTTAAGAAAATACCATAAGAAAAAAATACTCACTTTCTAAAAATTGAGCAAACCATTTACCTGCGGGTCTTCTTATAAATGTTCTCTGGTCCAATAGTCTTGCTCATGAACTGAATGTTTTCAATCAGCCAACTCTTTACTCCCACAAGTCAGAACTTCCTTGAATGATTGTTTGAAACAGTCCCTGCTCACCACTGTATTTACCACATGATCAATGTGACTTAAGAAGTAAGAAAATAAAGCCAACAAGGCTTTAGACAGGCAGATCATGACTGGAATGTTGGAAATCACTCTGCAAACTTGGGGCTGTGGGAAATGATTAGCAGTAATGTAACGATACCTAGCTCATAGGCTGAATTTGCAAAGCTAGGGTCTCCCAGGTGGCCTGGGCCTTAAGGCACTAACCAAGAACCACTACGTGTCCAAGCTGCATCTGGCCGAGGACCTCTATTGCAGACCATTCCCCATCTCTCGTCCTTCATATCCTGTCAGCTCTCTATTATCAGCTTTTTAAGAAAATGCAGAGCAATTAAAAACTTGCAAAACCACCATTATGGGCCATTAAATTTTACATACAACTCATTATTCTCTTAATGGGAACCTGTCTAGTGTCCTTGCTAACAAAATTGGCTTTGTTACAGACTATATGAACCAGAACGGAGTTTCTGAGATGATGAATCCCATCTACCAGCAGCCTGGTCCACCTCGCACCCTCCTCCCCACCATCTCTTCTGACGACACAGAGACAGAGTACCTGAACTGCTTTAAAAATGGGGCCAATGGGCCCGAGTACCTCAACGATGTACCATCCCCCGCCGTCCTCCCGCTCACCTCCAATGGCACGGTCCACAGCATTCAGAAATACCAGCCCCAGAACAGCATAGACAACCCTGATTACCAACAGGATTTCACCCCCACCTTCAAGACCCATGCCAACGGACACATCCCGGCAGCGGAGAACGCAGAGTATCTGGGCCCAGACTGAGGATTTAATGGATATAGACAAAAATAACAGACAGTTTCCTCTTCTATTAAGAAAGAGCATTGATGTCTTGGCTGAAACAGCATACCTAAGTGGTACCATCAGTTATCATACATGTTATATCCTGTCTCACGAAGTCAGGTGACACTTTGTTCAGCTTTCTGTGTCGTTTGCATGCTGTCATACTTGTCATGTAAAACCTGTTTCATTCCAAAGAGTTTTTTTTTTCTTACAACCAAATAATAAATGACTTTTTCTTGATGAAAGCTGGACGAAAGCTGATTCATACGTGACTCAGTTGACCTGAGAGAGAGATTCGCTCTGTCCGCATGGTGTAGCCCCAGTCGGAAAGTGAAAATCTGTCAAGATGCTCTGCACTAAGTGCTGTATGTGATCCAAATGTGTTGGTGGAGGAATGCTATTAAAAGGATGTAAGTGCCTCAGTCTTTTTGGGAGGCAGAAGCTCTATTGCAAAGAACAGAAACTGGCAGCTTAAACCCAAAACACAACTTAAGGTACATGTGTTGTAGAATCACAAGCAAAAAGCATTGATAAGTTTGAGTTGAAACGACTGACAGCGCACAGTGGTGCAGTCACTTGACGCTGATGTGAAGCCTCAGAACATTTCTCTCTGGTGAAGTCAAGATGATGATTAAAGGAAGTAAAATGCTGGCTTGACTGATAGGGTCCTTTGAGGCCTGACGACACTCTTCCTGAAGGATGAGTCAATGAGGAAACAAGATGTTGCAGTGTATAGAATGTATAGTCAGTTTAAAGGGGAATACTGGTGAGTTGTATCGTTTAAATATGTTGCCTTTATGCTCTAAGACAGTTCTGTGTGTGCCAGAAATGTGTTGCTTTCTCTTTTATTTTTAAAGGAGGGTAGAGCTTCCTGTCTCCCCCTGATGTGTGATACCACGCCAACTATGTAGAGAATGTGATGGTAAATATAGCAAATGTGATAGTGGTCATATTCACACTGCTTTTCGTAGGTGAAAACCTGTAGTACTCTTGAATGAAACATATTTGTGTGGACCCACAAAGTTAGCTTAAGTCTCGCTTTGTATCAGTATGGCATATTAGTCTGGTTACACACTCTTTCCTGGTCCTGTTAATTCCCACCAATAGTTATGTTTTTAACTCTCCTGACTGTACTAAGAACTTACCAACTTTTTACTGCCCAGCACATTGACTTTACAGCCAGAAACGTGACCAAAAAGCTAAAGAAAAAAAAACCCCAATAGCTTCAGTTGCATTCCTTTTTTCTTTTTTTTTTTCTTTTTTAAGTGTTTTCACTTGTTTGAAATGTTGGTCGAACTGTCTTAGGACATGTGAGTAACTTGTTTGAAGTTTTAAATAAAAGTAGTATTTCCTCGTAAACATGATGTATTGTAGAGACTATTTTAACAGCTCTGAGTGACTTCAGAAACTAGGAATGTCTCTCATGTTTGTGGTCTGCCACAATGTATCTCTATTATTAGCCAGAGACTTCTCCTTGTCTGTTTTTTAAGTGTAGACTGTTGTTTCACACAGTGTGTTGACACCATATCTATGAATCTGCTCCTAGCTTTAAAGTCTTGTAGTCTTGCAAGAACATTAACTTTGCAAATATTATTCCTAGTTTTAAAGGAATATACTATTGTAGCAACCTGTAAGCCTACTTTTGCAGATTTTACACAGGTACATGTACAGAAAACGGTGATTATGCTGTAATATACCCCAAAACAGTCACCTATAATTTATACTATCTGTACACAATTTTGTCACATAATACGTGAAAATGCACTTGTTCCTGACTTGTGATTATTTCTTTCAACAGTGAACATAATTAAATCTTTTTTCTATGGAAATACATCTTGTTTGCTTTATTCCCCCACAGCGTTAACAAGTGAAGGGTGAGGAATAGCAAGAAGAAAAAAGATCCCAATGATTCACTCATGTCTTTTTTTTTTTTTTTTTTTTTTTAACTTGATGCCTCCCACACTTCAAGTAACAATTTCATGAATAAGCAGATAACCAGTACATCCTCTCTGATGTGTCAGTGTTTCACAGTATGGGCACCAGAATTCAACCACCATGACATGACCTGAAACTACTAATGACAAGCAGATAAAAGGTGCTTGACTGAGCATTAGAGGACAAAATCCTTTTGTTATATACATCATACATAACATACGCAGAATAAAACAATGGCATTACAGCAAAATCAATCAAAGCAAGCCTCATATGTTTTTTATGCTCCCCAATCTGATTGATGATTATATTGTTTAACTCCTAATTGATTGTGATATGGTGGTGTTGGTCTGAAGGGAAGAAATATTATATTGAACATATTATGATGAGATGCGAACACATGGAATGACCAATTTCAAACTTTAGAGTGAATAAATTAGGTATGAGTTTAGAAATGGGCATATTGACTTACTTAGGTTTTTTTTAATCTTATATATTTATCTATATCATAAACATTTGTGACTAAATCAACAATCAAAGTCTGGAAATATCTCCTTGTTATTCACTGAAGGTTTAAAACAAAGTATTGACACGCAAACACTCTGCTTCATCAGGGTTGTTTGGATGTGCTTTGATCATATTAAATTGATAGTTTCCCCAAACTTTATTTAGAGAAACAAATCATTAACAACAACACAGAGACCAGGAGGATGTCTTTACATGAAAACATCCAAGAAAAGGGAGCACACATTGGTTGTTAATGGCTTATTTATTAGAGGAAGGAGATTGTGTCAATGTACTGGCTCATTTCAATTCAATGACTGTAATGTAATTAATTAAAAAAAAGATTTTGTATTTTTTTGCGGGTTTTTTCCCCCCAATATTATCAGTACTTTAATTCAAAAATATTTATATTTTTGTTGCCTATTTTCATATAAATTGATTGATTGAACTTTTTAAACTAAACTGTATCTTTTCCAACCTTATCTTAAAATCATCACTCATCAGTCTTATAATGGAAAAAGGTGTAATAATGTCCTGATATACTGTAATTAAACTCTGATTCATTGAAATACACGTGAAGAAGCTACCTCCTTTTATTAAGGAAGTCACATCCTTTAACGAAATATTTTGGGAAACCATCAAAAAAAAAATTTTTTTTTTAAAACTGGGGTATTCTTTTGTTCTGATTAAAATGTCTGTATTAGTGTTACTGTATTTGAATGTAATGCTAAAGGCTCAATAGATTGTTTGTACATGTGATTAAAGTTTTCTATCCCTGACGACACTCTGATATAGTGTTTTATGAATATATATTAAAATATTGATAGATTAACCAAACCAAATCAAAACGACCCCATCGTTCACATTAAGAAGCTGGTTAATATAAGTGGTTTTCAGGGCCTGTGATTTACAGACCGATGTAGTTCCATGGTGGCTCATCTGTAGTGTGTTGTCGATAACACTTGGCGGCAGCAGTGAGGCAACAGTCTGTTCCTCTACCAAACAAATAACCCGAGGAAGAAGAAACCATCAACAAGATATGCGAAACTTTACCTGGGTTGTCAGTTCGAGTCGGTCTTTTCAGTGAGAGGGATGGGACTCTTACCAAGAAGAAGCATTTTATATAAACTTTTCTTCATTACCATCCTGCTACAGGGATATTTTCGATGGGTAAGTGCAACTTAACGCCCGCGATCCCGTGACTAAAACGTGACTCAGCTCGGTCTGCCGTTGCTATTGTGATGTTTGTCTGAGGCGGCTAGCGAAACTAAGGCTCAGGTTAGTTTAGCTATTTTGGTCCCACACTCCATATATCCAGGGCAATGTCAGGGTTAGCTTGTAATTGGCTTAATGGTGGCTGAGACATAATAGCTAGCAGTAGTGTTGTTTGAAAACTGTACCGGCCACGTAAGGCGGACGCCGAAAATGGATAACACAAGGCGTTAGCTTTGACATTTCACAGAGGCAGGCAGTGCTGGCACAGGTTGTATCGGGGACTTCAAGCCTGTTTCGAACAAAGTGTCCCTCTGTCATGTCATGACAAAGCGAAAACTACACCCTCTTTCAACTAGGTATTCAAAATAATAATTAGGTAAATGTGTTCCAGGTAATGTTTTGCTTATCCCAAGCCATAAATGTTTACCCTGTTTAACTGGCTCGCAAAGCTGCACTGAAATAAAACACTAAATCTGCAACGTTAGCAAGTTATTTGGCAAGCCGGTATATGAAGGTTTGGAGGTAGCTAGTTAGATTAATTTGACTTTCACTTTTGACGCTGAAATATCTTTGTGTGTGTGCAATTCACTTTTCATTATGCAAGCAATGTAGTCATTTTTACATTGGAGGCTTTACTGTCTATGCTTGTTTTTTTTAAACAACTGCATTTAAGGATAAAGCTATGAACTTACAACGTAATAGTAAATTATTCAGAAACAAGTACATTATACGAGAAAATACAGCTCCTTTGGGTGTTTATGATACTGAATCACAAAAGAATATTCACATGAAAGAAACTATTGAAAGATTTTCTGTGATTTAATGATTTAATCAGATGTAGATAGTCTCTCACTCATGTGTCATCAGTGGTCTCTAACCTCCTTTCATTGCATTGTTTGCACCTATATTCATGAGGTAATTAGGTCAGTCCACTGCATTGCATGAAACTACTTCAAAACTAAACATCACATCTGGATCTGACTAATCATTACTCTCTCAAGATAAGGTATCAGCATCCTGATAAAAACAGCAAGAATGTGGGATGAGTAAAAAATATTGATTATTTGGAAACTGCAGTGGAAAAGCAGAAAGGATTTTAAAGAAGTGTGTGTTTCTTTTGTGGGGTTGTGGTTGTACAACAGGTTTCTGTTTTATCTTTTTTATCTATGAACCACTTTAAAGGCATCAGGGGTCTGGTTCTCACCCTAGATAAACAAGTCCGGATCAACTAGTTCTGAGTTTTGCAAGTTGGTTTTGGACAAATAGTTGGTACATTTAGGTTATTTGCCCAGTCTGCAGCTCCACAGAACTCCAGTTGAGGAAATAAGGAAGTCTGAATTGCCTGTGTGGTCAGTCCCACAAGGCACAAGTAGGACAGAGTGTGACACTGGGCTTACTCAGTTTAAACAGTTTGTAAAGTAAGTGAATTAACTTCCCTAATTCACCCCTCCCAACAACAAACATGTGAGAGCTCTGGTGCTAAATTGACAGATAAGGCAAGACTTTGACTGCAGAAGCAATAAACATTCCACCAAACATACAGTAGTGTTAGAACAATATCGTATTTTCTGGAATACATCATATTTAAAATTGTGTTCAAATTGTATTTGGTTGTAACCACTCTAACATGTTTAATGTTATGTTGCCATAGAAATTTGACCACAGTTCTCCTTTTCCTGGCCTTCTTTTCTGACGTTGAATGTCAGCTTAGTCAAGATAAAATTGTGCGATGTGACTTAAGTTTAGTCACTAAACTGAGGCTTTCCCTAACTCTTCAAAGGCTAGATTTTAATAAAACATTTGCAGAAGTGAAATTTTATTTTCAGACATACAGAGCACAAGATACTAGAAACACAGGAAATGAAACATGACCAGAGGTTTAACTGGGCAAATATAAAACCTCAAGGTAAAAAGGTAAAGCTTTAACCTCATATCAGACTGGACAAATCCTTTTGAGCAGCCAAAACTATCATCTCTTGTGGCCTCAAGAAGAACTCAGTGTGTTTGGGCAATCTGTATGACAGAAAAAATAAATATGCTGCATAGACTATACCAGCTTAGTGATGCAAAGACCAAATGAATTTGCTCTGTGAACACACTGTGTGTTGCATGCTGATCGTTGTGTTTTTCTTGTCTTGCTATCAGGTTGAGGCCCAGCACTGTGTGTGGTACGGTGAGTGTGGGGAGTCCGAAAAGGTGCCCGGAAAAAAATACAACTGCAACTACACTGGTCCTCCCATCCCTCTACCCTCTGAGGGTTATGACCTTCTCACGGTATGTGTTAATTCCTTTGTTCTGTTATTTGCTGACATTTGATCCTCAAACCAGTGTTCTGTAACATATTTCTGCTTTCCAGTGGTGAAAAAATATAAAAAAGTGTATCAGAGGGATGTTATTCATCTTGTATTTACTCATAGGAACTTTGTCCTGGATATGACTATGGAAACCGAAGCCTGTGCTGTGATGTTGACCAGCTGCGCACTCTCAAAGGAAGTCTTCAGCTGCCCCTTCAGTTCCTGTCTCGGTATGCGCTGTAGTTATAATATTAGCTAATGAAACACAACATGCTTGGAGGGGCACCATTATTCCCTTTCTAAAGTTCTGAACACAAAGTATAGACTAACTACCTCTTTTCAGTACATGTATTGCTCAAATGTTTCTGTTTATTTTGTTGTTCTAACATGCAGGCCGTGGCTTTGCATGTTCCAAATAATGAGTTAGACTGACTCAAACTGCAGACGTTGACATGTTTTCTTATCTTTGTAGATTTTATTTTTTCACTACACTGTTTGCAGCTTTTAAACTTTAACTTGTTTTATTATCTATGTTATGCAGTGAGCTCTTTCTTTTTTTATTTAAATCTTGCTTATAACATTTACTACATCTGTGCACAGCTGTCCAGCCTGTTTCTTCAATCTGATGAACCTCTTCTGTGAGCTGACATGCAGCCCCCACCAGAGTCAGTTCTTGAATGCCACAAAGGTCAATTCATCCAGTGTAGTGGAAGTGCAGTACTATATTGGAAAGACATTTGCCAACGGTGAGTTCACATCCAGATGTGAATAAAGACACTCAAAAAAACAACTTCACCTTTTTTTTCACAGCTTCCTGGTTAAGTCTAGAGAAAATGTGTCAAGTAAAAATGGCCACTTTGGCTTGTGTGTCAAAACTGCTGATTAAACCTCTTTAACCCCACTTAAACATGAAGTCATGCTCTCAGTTGTGTAATTCTGTGGGTTGCTCAGTCATAACTGTTGCATTTAAGGTCAAATAAAAAAAAGGGGACAGCAAATTAAACTTAATGAAAATCTTGAAATTTGCCCTAAAATAATTGAATTGGACTTTTTCAGCCATGTACAATGCCTGTAAGGACGTCCAGGCACCATCTAGCAATGTGAAGGCCTTATCACTGCTGTGTGGCAAGGATGCAAAGGACTGCAATGCTACTAACTGGATCCAGTACATGTTTGATATTAACAATGGACAGACTCCTTTCCCTATCATCCCGACATTCTCAGGTAAATCAATTTGTAGTCATTTTTATGCTTCAGAAAATAATTTGTCCAGCATTTTAACTAATACCTTTGTTGCATCTGTTGTTTTTTGGTTGGTTAATTCATCATCATGTGTTGGGCTGTTTTTTTTTTTTTACCCTAGATGTCCCAGTTTCTGGTCACACTCCCATGAACAACAAGACTTACGCCTGCACTGAGGGCTTAGACGACGGTTCAGGTCCTTGCTCCTGTCAGGACTGCTCAAACGCCTGCGGGCCCAAACCCGTGCCTCCCCCCCTTCCCCCACCGTGGACAATTTTTGGTGTCGACGCCATGACCGTCATCATGTGGATCTCTTACATGGCCTTCCTGCTTATCTTTTTAGGAGCTGTAATTGTAGCGTGGTGTTACAGGTAAAGGACTATTTGCTTGTGGTGCCACTCATTCGATGCGACAATAATCTTTTGGTTTTGTTGCTGGTATTTGAAGTTAATATCTAATTGGTTGTTGTGGTTCTTTGTGTGTATAGGAAAAGGACAATCATGTCGGAGTATGGCCCCATACTGGCCAGTAGTAACCCACTGTCTCTCAACAGTGATAATCCTGACCATGGTATAATAAAGCATTACTTAAATTCCATAAATTCTGTTTGTTATACAAGGCCTTAATTTGCTTTTTAGGTATAACACAAGTAATAATATTGTTCTGTCATTGCTGCATGACTGAAACACACTGTTTTTTTTCTCTTATTAGTAAATGCATCATGCTGTGAGACTCTTGGCGAGCGCTTTGAGAACGCACTGCGGAAGCTCTTCAGCTCCTGGGGTGCCTTCTGTGTGCAGCATCCCTCTCTGGTCATACTGGGCAGCCTGATACTTGTGGGAGCCTCCTCTGGGGGACTGGTCTATATGCGCATCACTACTGACCCCGTTGAGCTGTGGTCCTCTCCCACGAGCCAGGCCCGTCAAGAGAAGAACTATTTTGACAGCCACTTTGGACCTTTCTTTAGAACTGTACAGCTCATTATAACTACTCCACTCAATGAAACTTCCATCTACTCCCCATACTTTGGAGGATCAGATGTCCCATTTGGAGCCATACTGGCCAAAGACATCCTGCACCAGGTGGGTTAGTGGGAAAGGTAAATTCAGAAACTCATAAGCCAATTTGATTAGTTTGCTCTCATTAGAGCCGCTGTGTGTTTTGTATTAAGAAGCATCGCTTCTGTGACCAGATAAAAATCATGTAAAGAGCAGCTGCATTTCTGAAACCATAGTGTAGTGGTTCTCTTTTTCTTTTTTAATTTTTTTTTTCTAACTATATCCAAACAGGTGCTGAACTTGCAGCTTGACATTGAAGCCCTTGTGGCCTCATACGAGGGTCAAAACGTCACCCTGAAGGACATCTGCTTGGCTCCGCTCGCCCCGTACAATGACAACTGTACTATCTTGAGTGTCCTCAACTACTTCCAGAACAGCCACGCTGTGCTGGATCACTGGAAAGGAGATGATTTCTTTGTCTATGCCGACTATCACAGCCACTTCCTCTACTGTGTCAGGTGATTTTTCTTTTTTTGAAGTTCGGTCAGTTTCTCTTCCTTTTTTCAGGGTGTCCACGGGGTTAAAAGCTATTAAATCTGAAGTATTAAAAGCTGATAAATCAAAACTGCTAAATTTAAGACCATTAAAAGTGTTTAATGTGGTTTAGAAGTATTTTTACTTCTAGTTATTTTTTCAGACTATGAGGTGTCCTATTCTGATTGAAATTCTATCTGCTAATGTTTGCGATAGTTCAAACATAGTTTAAATGTGGGCTTTAGCATATCTGGGTACATAATCAAAGATCCTCGTCTCAATCCTGAAGTCTCAGCTTTGTATGTTTGATGCTGACGTCATATTCAGTGGTCGTTCGACATCTCAAACACCATGCGCACTCAGCTCAACTGGATAGCCAACTGGCTGGCTTAGGTTTTTGACTAGTTTAGGCATATCTTCAACGTCCAAATGCAAGTTTTCTGACAGCTGGGTGGAAGACCCAGCGTTACTGGCTCAGGCCTATAGTAGGGAATAACCAGCAGGTTATTCCCTACTATTAACCACTTTCTTATTTGTTGTTGTGAAGTGCTTCTTTGTTTTTCTGATAATGACTTTACAGTGCTTTTTTTTTTTTTCAAGCTTTTAACTCTGCTTGTCTTTCCTTCTGCAGTGCACCAGCATCCCTCAACGACACCACTGTCCTCCATGACCCTTGTTTAGGCACGTTTGGGGGCCCCGTCTTCCCATGGCTGGCTCTTGGGGGTTACGATGGTGAGCTGGATTAGCACTTGTTGATGGGCAGAGAAATAGAAAATAGTGGTAGTTCTTCATTTATAACACTTTGATAACCTGTCTGGATCCTCTCTCTAGGTTCTTTTACTGCATTAAAAAATATGGTCCCTTGGTCACTGAACTTCTTGTGCATTAAGTTGTATCCTGACACCTGACATCCTTATCAGTGTGGTTGATAACTGAGGTTTTCATAAGTGATGGCCTCACTTTTATAATTAATGCATCGTTTTTTTTTTCCTCACACTACAGGCACCAACTACAACAATGCCACCGCTCTGGTAATCACCTTTCCACTCAACAACTACCTGAATGACTCAGTGCGGCTGGGAAAAGCCCTGGCATGGGAGAAAGAGTGAGACGTCAATCTGTTTCTAAAGTTACTTCAGCAAAAGTCACCGCTGAAGGTGTTTTCTTTGTGTGGACTTACTGTGTTTGCTTGTGTGCATTTCAGATTCATCAAGTTCATGAAGAACTTCAAAAACCCCAACCTGACCATAGCGTTTAGTGCAGAGAGGAGCATTGAAGATGAAATTGACCGAGAGAGCAACAGTGACATCAGCACTATAGTAATCAGCTACGCAATTATGTTCATCTACATCTCCCTGGCCCTGGGTCACATCCACAGCTTCAGGAGAGTGATGGTAAGACACAAAGCCCTAATTCAGTGTTGTAATCATTTTTGATTGATGTGTCTTACAATGTTGTTTTTTTCTTATATCTAAGTGTTCGTTATCAGAATCCATTCTTGGGATAGTTTCACTCTTGTAGTGTCACTCCACTTTCCTGCCTGTGACGTAAGAGCTTTGATTCAGCAAAACTAGTAGAACGTGCTTAGCAACTTCCTGTACTCGAGCGTGAAGGGAGCATCTAAGAGCAGAACATGACTCATCATAAAATCTTTTGTCCCGCACAGGTGGACTCTAAGATTTCGCTGGGCATAGCAGGTATCCTGATTGTGCTCAGCTCTGTGGCCTCCTCACTGGGGATCTTTAGCTATGCTGGTGTCCCTCTCACGCTCATTGTAATTGAGGTCATCCCCTTCCTGGTGCTGGCTGTTGGAGTGGACAACATCTTTATTATAGTGCAGACATACCAGGTAACCTCCCTTATCCCAATCCACTAAACTATTTTATAATTACCCATTAGTTTGTCACATGGTTTAATGGTGTAATACTTGTATAAATCTTCATTATCAGTGCTCATAATTCATTCAAATTAACCATAACATTTTTGTTGCTTTACCTAGTTGTGCCAGCTATGCTCGTCTCTTAAAAAAGCAGAGATCGTTTTGAATGCTGCCAGCAATTTTTAAAAGCTGTTAAAAATGATTTCCATTTGCATTTCTGAACAGAGGGATGAGCGGATGCCGCAGGAGGAACTTCACCAGCAGATTGGTCGTATTCTTGGAGACGTTGCCCCTAGCATGTTCCTCTCCTCATTTTCTGAAACAGTGGCCTTCTTCCTTGGTAAAATGGAACATCTGTTAAATCAACTTCATTATATGTAGACAGACAATGTAAATAAAACTTGAGGATTCTTATGGTTCACCTTAAGAAAATGTGGACAGGATTGATAGAAGTTGCCTCAAAATGTGTCATAGTTCACTGGTTAGTCACATGCTGATTTAACTGTTGACTTTGTCTTGTCTGCAGGAGCCTTGTCCAACATGCCTGCAGTGAGGACTTTTTCTCTGTTTGCTGGCTTGGCTGTTTTTATTGATTTCCTGTTGCAGATTAGTTGCTTTGTCAGCTTGCTCGGCATGGATGCCAGAAGACAGGAGGTGAGTTGTTTGCACTTAGGAAAGAACTATATTTGGAACTTACAACTCAAAGAAATACAGAATACAAATCAACATTATATCAGCATCTAATGGACAGTAGAGGGAATACAGCACTACATATAAAGAGGAAATGGGAAAAAGAATTGGATATGAATATTTCAAAAGATGAATAGTTACATATTTGGAGAGCGCAACACTACAACATCCTCGTGTGCCTGGAGAGATCATGAAGAATGTAATTTATTACACCCAAAATTAAGAGCAACTTTAGCCTGTATATAAGTTATGCAAGGAACTGTGCTTCGGTAATTTGGGTGAGGTTGTGTTAAGAAAAGATAGTTGATGAAAATCATCCAATCATATCAAATGCGCTGTCTGTCTGTTTAAAAGGGGAATCGTCTTGACATCATCTGCTGTGTGAAGCTGCCAGAAGGTCAGGAAACAAAGACAGATGGCTTCCTTTTCCGTTTTTTCAAGAAAATCTATGCCCCATTTATCCTCAAAGAGTGGGTGCGACCGATCATAGTGAGTACCTCAGGGACACTTTGCCATTCATGCACATCTATCTCAAGAGTTTTCACAAGAACAGTTCCCCCTGTCATGTATTATTGTAATGTGTTGATGGACTGGAGTCGTATTTTTCATTGAGCAGAACAGTGTTTTTGGTCACGATGTGATGATCATGTTATTCATCATAAAGCATTTTTCATCTTCTTCAGGTGGCAGTGTTTGTTGGAATACTCTCCTTTAGTATTGCTGTCGTGAACAAAGTAGAGATCGGACTGGACCAGAAATTATCCATGCCTGATGTAAGTCTTTGCAGTTTATATCTTAACTGTGTACTCATGGATTTGTAGTGGACACCTCTTGAACTTTTTCAATAAGTGTGGGCAAAGTACAATTGTTATATTTGTCTTGAATATCTGAAGTGACACATAATCTGTGATGTGGTTTACGTTTTACTCCTCCTGTCAGTTATCCAGGAAGCTAAACTGATTGCATGTCATGTGATGTGCTTATTTGAATTCCCATAATATTACATTTTTACAAGGCTTCCCACGTACAGTATCCTTGGCTTGCATTCCTCTACCTGTGGTGGTCAAATCTGACGGTTTGTCTCTCCATCCAGGACTCATACATGCTGGACTACTTTAGGAACATGAGCGAGTATCTCCACACTGGAGCTCCAGTGTACTTTGTGGTAAAGGATGGTCTCAACTACAGTAGCCCGGAGGGCCAGAATGTTGTATGTGGAGGAGTGGGCTGTAACAACAACTCCTTGGTGCAGCAGGTCTATACAGCCTCACTCATCAGCAACTAGTAAGTCTGACCCATAAACAAATTAGATCATGGATGGTTTAACTGAGCAGGACAAAATCAGTGCTGAAGAAAAAAAAAAGATCTACAAGAATTGTCTGAGAAGCTTTTTGAAAATGACTTTATTTAAACTGCACAACCTAAAAAGGTCAAGTCAGGCAAAGGTCATGAAACAACTAAAGTTTGTCTAATCTCTGATTATGTCATGTCTTCAATTTTCACCTTACAGCACAACTATTGCCTTTACACCATCCTCCTGGCTGGATGACTACTTTGACTGGGTGAAGCCTCAGTCCACCTGCTGTCGATACTACAACACCACTGGGACCTTCTGCAATGCCTCGGGTAAATTTGTATTCAGTCTCAGCACACACCCTTGTCTTATGATCCTGGTGTCACAAGTTCCACATTTTTGCCAATTCCTCTTACTCAAAATAGAGTCAAACAAATAGCATTTTGGGGCAAATTACATTAGAAACAATAGCTAAAACAAGGTAATATAAAACAAAATTTTAATGTAATTATAGAACAAGTATCATGTAGTATAATTTTCAGAACTAAAATTCTGGTATAGCAGTTGTATGTCAGGATGTCTAAAGACTTTCTAATATATTTATAATTGCCAAAACCTGAGAGTGATACTTGATTTTATTTGTTCATTCATTTCTTTTCAATTCATGGCTTTGTCTCAGACTCAGTTAATGGATTTATCTGATACGTATTGGTTCAGTGGATGACTGTGCTCTGATACTGTTTTCCAGTGGTAAACTCATCTTGTGTGCACTGTCGGCCCATGACTTCTGCTGGAAAGCAGAGGCCTGTAGGAGAAGAATTCATGCGGTTTCTACCCATGTTCCTGTCAGACAACCCCAATGTCAAGTGTGGAAAAGGGTAATTTATAGCTTTGCCCTTAGCTATAGCTTTTTTTTTTTTTTTTTAAGTTTTCATTTAAAACACATTGAATGCATCCACTTTGACTTCTCTTTCCCATATGTTAAAAAGTATTTCCCTGCTCTATGCTCACCCACAATGTGTTAATTCTCCTCCAGCGGCCATGCAGCCTACGCCACAGCAGTTGACCTGTATCCCAACAACACAGGGGTGGGAGCTACTTACTTTATGACTTACCACACCATCCTGAAGGAATCCCCAGACTTCATAGATGCTCTGAAAATGGCCCGAGTACTGGCTGACAATATCAGTCAGTCCATGGACCATGAAGTGTTTGCCTACAGGTAAGTCCTGTTGCACTCACAGTGGGGCTTTCATCTTTGCGTAATATAAATTACAATCATAAATTAAATCACAATGTTGTCTTTGAAAATAATTGAAAATACTAACTATGGTTTTCTGGGTGTGTATTTAAGGGAAAATACTGGTATCAGAAGTGTTGCTTGTTTCAAACTCAAGGTTCAAGGGAAAAGGGGAAAAAGTAGGTCATAGATAAGCACACAGCAAAGAAAACATTATAAATGGAAATGCAGCTGATGTTTGACCTTAAGGACTGAATTAATCCTCCCATCCTCTGTATCCTATACCACACAAAAGTCATGCCACCACTAATAAAGATCACAATCTCAGATACTGAGACTGACCCCAGTACTTTGCAAATACATAATTAGATTTGTTGTGTCTATACATTAATAAAATAAGTTAAGTGATCATTTTGATTGTATAGACTAGTCACATCCCCTTCTGTCCATTTTAAAGTAACAACCGGACAGTTTTCTTAATGCCTCTTCAGTAATACATATTTTTCCTCCTTTACAGCGTCTTCTACGTGTTTTACGAGCAGTACCTCACCATCGCGTATGACACAGCTCTGAACTTGAGCGTGTCACTGGCAGCAATATTTTTGGTGACAACGGTGTTATTGGGCTTCGAGCTGCGGTCAGCTGTGCTCGTCAGCCTTACCATCGCCATGATCCTGGTCAACATGTTCGGCGTCATGTGGCTGTGGGACATCAGCCTCAACGCAGTATCCCTAGTGAACCTGGTCATGGTGAGAGGCAACAAGAAACACACTTAACTTTTATGAAAACACAATAACAAACAACTTGCAAGTGAGTTTTATGTACAGCAACAAAAACTTTTGGAAACACACCAGGTAGGTCCACTTACCTGTCAGTAGGTAGACCTTGACCTGAACTCACTGTCACGCATTATGCAAATTGTCTGTATTTAATTGCTCATGATTTATTTCCTGTTATTTTATAAAGTTATTTCCTGGTTCAGCTTTGACTTGTCTTACAAGTACATGTCCGATTTACTGTTTCCTAGTAATACAGGGTGGTTCTGTGATTTCTTTTTTTTTTTTTTTTCCTTTGGTCATGTGATTCACAAATTGCACAAATTGTGCCTTTAAGCTGGGGATGTGTTTACATTCTGTCTGGCTGTCTGACCTCTCACCTTGCTTACCCCAAAGGACTTTGCACTTGCAATATCTCCATGTCCCCAAATGTCAGCAGTTAAGTTTCCAAATAAAATGTTGTCATAACCAGCAAGAAACTGGAACTAATCTCACCCATCAGTATTCAGCAAAAGATAGCAAGAGCAAACTTCAGTTGGTTGGCTTTCATTCCAGCGTTTCCATGTTTCTGGTGCTAAGCTGTTTCCTGTCCTTTATTGCAGAGTTGTGGTATCTCGGTGGAGTTCTGCAGTCACATTGTGCGAGCGTTTTCCATCAGTGTGAAGAAGAACAGAGTGGAGCGGGCTGAAGAAGCTCTGGCTCACATGGGCAGTTCTGTAAGTCTCACTTTAACGCTTAGCAAATTCAAAAGAGAAAGGTTTTTCAAGTTGGTTGAGAATGTCTTCATGCTAATAATGTGGATATCAGTGTGTACAAGCTTGTAGGGCAGGATAAAGCAGCGTTTTTTTTCTTTCAAGAAAACCTTGTTTACTTATCTGCAGCAGCTAAAAACACACATAAAATCAGTTGTAAAATATTTTTTTTCCTCTTTAAATGTCTGATTTTCATCATCATTACATGATATAACATTTAATGCCACTGTTTTTGCAGGTATTCAGTGGGATCACATTAACAAAGTTTGGAGGCATCTTAATCCTGGCGCTTTCCAAGTCTCAGATCTTCCAGGTCTTCTACTTCAGGATGTACTTGGCCATTGTTCTTCTGGGGGCTGCGCATGGCCTCATCTTCCTCCCTGTACTGCTCAGCTATATAGGTCAGTAATGTCACACATTCCGAGTGAAAGACATAAAGCATAGAAGATTTGAGCACATATTTAATCTGTTTTAAATGAAATGTTACATGTTCTGACTCTCTTCACAGGTCCTTCAGTGAACAAAGCAAAGGTGTTTGCTGCTAATCAGCGTTACGCTGGGACTGAAAGGGAGCGCCTCCTAAACCACTAGCAGGCTGTTTGGGACAATGAACAATGAACTAACTTGTCTGGGAGGTACTGTGTGGGTATGAGCGCAAACAGTTTCCATGATTCCTAACACAGTCATTGTTTTTGCCACTACTATGCATGGATTTAACTCAGGAATATACTTGGGATAGTAGTGCCAGAGGCCTTGCTCAGCTGCATATTTAATGACTTCTGCAGAAGACTCTGGACCCCCACCATTCCTCCTCACACTACACAACAAACCTGACTTAAGAAATTTAAAGCATGAGTGACATGCCATGGAACAGAAAACAACACTGACATGGTGGAAGTAGGAGAGACGCCACCCCCCAATATCAGTTTACGGTCAAGCCCTCAGTCAGGTCCATATGTTATGAGCTATTTTGATTTGGGAAAACTCAAAAGGGTAAAACTGGTCAGTTTTTTCATGTTTTTTTAAACATATACCATAAAAATAACTATGTTAAATAGATCTGTTTTTTTTTTTTTTGTAAAAATGTACTTAAATGGGATTTTTGTAAAACTGTTTATTATTAATAATTTAGTCACAAACATGGCACATATGGGAGCTAACAGATAGCAACAGTGATAGTATAGGCCCTTATAATACCTGGTATTAACATGAATCACATTCAGAGCTGTGTCCGTATACAGTATTATAAAACAGGCGAGCTAGTTGTAGCATTTTCTACTAGCAATAATATGTGTTTCCTGTTCACATAAAGAATCTGGTGTTTGTCTTAGCAGCTTATAAGTACTTAGACAGTCATGTTTTGACACCAGCACTCTGGATTTGAAATGAAGGAGTGTCTTTGAGGTTTAAATGCTGACTTATAGGTATTGTAGCTCTTTTTACCTATGGGAACATAGGTAAAAAAAACAAAAAACAAAACTACAGTTACCACATGGATGTAGATGTAAACAAACTCAAAGCTGAAATCTCATTGTTTCATTTCATATTCAATTTGCTATAATACAGAGCCAAAAGAAAAAGCAATTTGCTCTCCAAATTACTTTAACCTGTGCCACATTTGATTTTAGAGCTAGTTAATGTATCTTAAGTGTCCTTTTGAGATATTTGCATGACTAGGTTGTTAGTCCCTCTTGGGTTCATTTACAAATGGCCACAGCAAAAGCTCCTGCGTGACATCACAGGACCACAGGATTCATGTTCATGCCAGATTTAGAGGGTGCTATAATGCTAATAATGGTTTTACATTGAAGTGTAAATGAGACACTTTGCAGTTACTGAACAAAACATTTGTTGCATGAAGAGCTCCAGAGACAAAGCTTCACATTTAGCTGCAAATAGCATACACATGACTCATTTAGCTTTATTATTTGGTTATCTAGACTGTGATGTACAGCAGGCTGTAGAATGACTGGATAATGGTACAGTCCTGAGTTTTTCATTCCTGCATATTTAAAACATTTTTTTGTTGTTAACCTTTGACATTGTGTTACTTTGCATGGCTGTCCTTAGAAAGTCCCCCAAAGGAATTACTTAGTTGGTTTTAAAGGAAAAACCAACTATGCATGACCTGCACCTCATCATGTCTGAGACACTGACTTGTGGAACTGATCATACATTGTGCCTTAATCAGGGTAATATACTCTCGCTAATTTAATTTGAATAGGGTTGAGATGTTACTGGAAGAGGGAAAGGATGTTAACATTTTACCCATGGTGTGTAAAACCTTCTGGGAACTGAAAGGAACAGTGCCATTCCTTGTTTTTAGTTTTCTGGCACTATTTTTCTCTCCATGATGCAGTGATGTTTTTTTGGATTGTAAAAAAAAGAAAGAACCTGTACGTGAAAAACGTTTGAGCAACTGACTGAAAATTTGTAGCGTGAATAATTAAGAATTGTGCTTGTTAACAGTGCATTGACATGGACAAATAATCTCTGACACTGAAGACTAAACCAAGCACTGGGATACTTTAGATTTTAATGGTTTTACAATATATTCACATCTATGAATTTCCTTCATGTCTCCAAATGTCTGTCCTATACCTATGTTTTTGCAGATGTACATTTGATTTAACATCATGTAGTACTTTTAGAATGGGGTCCCAGTTACTTACAAAGCCACAATTAAGTCACATGTTGCTTTTCAGCTCTTGTCTGAAGAAGACTTTTGGAGAAAAATGTGTAATTTAGTAAACTCTAGTTACTGCTACTGCAGCAGAAACCCCACAAGAAATTTGTTGAGATTGCTCAGTCTGACCACTGTGTGGCGTCATCCACTCATGAAGCTCTGTCTGCATCATTCCCAACATGGTGGGAGTGACCCAATTTGTATGTCTTGAAGAGAAGCAGCCTTGCAATGCTTTTAGTTGTCAGTGAAGTGAAAATGTGCAGGGTTCCAGCATTTCAAATGCAGGGTCAACAGAGCATAATGGAGCTGGTTGTTCAGCATTTAAATCAGCAGCATTTGGATATTTGCACAAAAACTTTGGAGGCCATCAGTCACTCATATCCCATTCGAAAGTTGCTGCCAAACCTGGAGCTGTGTACCTCCTTCCAGCGTGTGTTGTTGTGACTGTCTATCTAGCCCTGTTGTCACACAAACCTCCAGCTCATGACTTATTTATCCACTGCCCTGTGAGAGCGGGGACTGTTCTTTGAATCTGGCTGAGAGATTAAAATATTAATTTCCTCTGCAGGTCTGCTGTGCTGTCTGCAGGGGAGAAAATACAGGTTGTGAGAGTACTATTATGTAAGATGTGCAAGGCTCTCACCAGACTCTGACCTGCCCCCATGTTTTATTATGACATGCACATACTATACAGCAAGGGTACTGTAACTGAATAGAGTGTGAAAAACATTTTAGGAAAATAAAAGTAGAAAAAGAGACTAAATTTAGATTGCAGTCTTTGCTGACAAATGTTACAGAAATAATCCCACATTTTTCATAGTGCAACACAAAAATTAATGTCTCTGACTGTCTGAGTATTGAGAAGATGCCTTTTTATGCAATTTAAAACATCAGACAAATTATGCGTGGCAGTGATTCTTAAATGATAAAATATACGAGCAAACAAAAACTGGTTAGTTTAGCCTCATATTTTTTTTCATCATATAACAGCCATCTTTATAGCACATGCACTGAAAGTAGGTTTCATTTATGTAAAAAAGTAACAGTATATTGTATAATCTCTTGCTGACAAAGTCACTCAGGATGATTTTATTATGAAAGAAGTTTTATTTTATAATTAGTTCTGATGGACCAAGCAAATCTCCCGCCCACTGAACGTCTGCTGTTTGAATGATGGATTCCTGGATTATCAATCCCCGGAATTTAATTTTTTTTTTTTCTTAGATAACAGGACTAATCAAGAAAATAATCTCTCTGTAATCTGTGAACTAATACAGATCAGGAGCTCTAATTATGACAATCATATTGTTTAATGGCTATGTGTAGGATAAAAATATGTGCAGAGTTGGTTATCCAAGTGTGATTCCACCACAGTTATTTCTAACTGTTTAATATAGATATAGGATTCACAAGGGGATATAACTTAAAAACTGATTTCTTGTGAATATGAATCAGCTATGCTTCCTAATACTGGTTTATTATCACGTCTGCTTCTAAAACTATTTTTTTAAAGACTATGCTATTTTTTTAAACTAAACAGATCCCATCCTATCTGTGCTCTTCAGCCTTTCCCTGTGTTTGCTCCCACAGTCCTTGAACTGACATTGGGGCCTCCACCATACCCACTTAAAAAGTTGATCTGTGTGTTTTTTTAAAGATCCATCAATAAATAAGTGTAAGAGGCGTTTAATGTCCTGCTTTGCGTCACTGGTTTTCTGTTACAGTGGGTTCAGTTGTCTCTGAAATAGACTCTTGGGGTGGAACAAAAGGCATTAGGTAGCATTGTCAAACTTGAAGAGAGGATCAGATTTTCAGCTCCACCTGCCGTGCCCTCCCCTCTAGACCATGGACCAGTTTTGGACAAAACACAACATTGCAGTTACTGAAGAAAGAAGCTGGTGGATTTGGATAGACTCACTTGTTCACATTAGAAACCTGTTTGTACTTTGTGTAAACAAAGGAAACTGAGCAAGTGTAGTTAAACTTGTATCCTGTGACGGTGCCACACAATTATTTCTGCAATTAATGTGCCACAAGCTTCGGTGTCTATACTTCCTTGTTTACAAACTACTGTAAATGGTGCAAAAGCCCTGAGTCACAGTATCATGACAGGAAAGGGGCAAAATGCCGTTTCAGCCAAATGTTGTTATTTTAAAGGGAAGGGCAATAGACTGCAGCTTGCCCCAAACGATGGTACACATATTTTCACAATGAGGGTCACTTATGTGTGAGCAGGGCTCAGGAAGGGCTGTCAATAGGCCCCTTTATGAGGCAGTGAGGGGGGAATTAGGCCGTCAATGGAGGGGACTAAGCCACGTATGCCATGTGTCCACACTCAGGCCTGGCCTGTTTGTTTTGATGGCAGCACGAGACTGGCGTGACTGCGGGCCTTGTTTACGTTGGATATGTGTCAGGCAGGAGAGTTCCCACTCGATGAGAAACTGACCTCTCAGATTGCATCAGAGCCACAGGTGCAACTCATTTCCAGTAAAGGCTTCTTAAGTCACACCTGATTTAATGTACTGAAATGATCGGGCCTGACAGTTTGAAAAACACAAGTCATGCATTTGCAAGCCAGAGGGGTGTTTCATCAAGGTGACTCCAAAAAGCAGGGATTAATGGTGAAATGTTTGTCTTAACATGTCTGCTGCATGAATCTGAAACACAGGCTTAAGACATAAAGCACAAATAACACATAATAGTTTTAATTTAATAAATTGGTTTTTTTTTTTTTTTTTTTAATAATTCTAATAATTAAAAAAAATATATTATTGCTCTGTCCATGCAATGTTGGACTTCTTAAACAGAAAAATGAGACGAAATAAAATTGTAGCCTATTATTATTAAATAATTAAATGAAATAATAGTTTTAATTTTAATACATTTTAAATATTTTTATTTTAAAAAATAATTTTAATAATTTAATTAAAAAATATATTTTTATTATTGGTCTGTGCATGCAATGTCGGACTTCTTAAACAGAAAAATTAGATGAAATAAAATTATAGCCTAGTATTCCCGCAATAAACGGACTCTGAGAGCACGGAACACCGCAACAGCGAACTTTAATATTTGTTACAAGAAGTGGTGGACAGTCAACTAAGTTATATTTTCTTAAAATGCTGCATGTTTGTAATGTTACTTGACTAGATTATTTCAATTTTATGCTAAACTTTTATACTTCCACTTCACTACATCTCAGAGGGAAATATGGTACTTTTTACTCAAGTAACATTACATTTGCCTGAAATCTTAAGTTAACAGTTACTTTTCAAATTGCGTTTATTCATGCTTTTCCTGTTCATGTATCTCCAAATTTGGTGATTTTGAATTTGAGCATTTCTGTTAAAAATGAAAAGAAAAAAAGGAGTGTTTATTATTTTTAATAATATTTAACTTAAATAAATAATATAATTATTTAATAATAGTTTAAATTTTAATACAAGTTAAAAAAAATATATATATATTTATTTATTTATTTATTTATTTATTTATTTAATAATTTTATTTTTTTTTTTGCTCTGTCCATGCAATGTCAGACTTCTTAAACAGAAAAATTCTGGCTAATATTCCACCTTGAAACCTATAATCCCCTACAAGTCTTGCCACAGGGCACCGTTTTGGTACAATTGGGCGTGGTCACTCAGCAACACCCCCTGGAATGTGAACTCAGCCCCTGTAAGGCCTACAGACATGAAATTTGGTGCACAGATCTCTTCAATACAAGAAAAAAAAAGTCTCTTGGAGGAAAATTCTACACCATTTTCTCCGCCATTTTGGAAAAATGCCGCCATTTGGCATTTTGGACCGTCCGTACTTTAACAAACTTGTTCTAGGGGATTGGTCTGATCAGGCTGAAATTTTGTATGTTGAATTTTAAGGGATTAAGGACAAAAACGTTTTGGTGTGGGTTACATGGTCTACCCGTGGCACCGCCACGAACTTGACCCTTCGCCTACACACAGGAAATGGATATAAATGTGGCTGTATCTCCCACATACTTTATCCAATGTGGATGAAAAAAAATCCGGCATGTGATTCTGAACAGATTGATATGCTAATATGATGATACAGTCATAGTGTCACCTACTGGCCGTATACATTATTTTTAGCCCTATTTCCACATTCCTCTTAGGGACAAAATCTGGTACATTTGAAATGTCTCATGGTTCAGAAAACATTGATGAGTAAAAGTTATCAAAAGCTTTCATCAAAGTTACACGGTGTGGCTGTGGCGCCGCCACGAAATTGACCCTTCGCCAACGCAGGAAATGGAGTTATTTGTACTTGTATCTCCCACATACTTCATTCAATGTTGAATAAACTTTAAAGTCAGGGTGACATATATATCAGTTGATCAGACTCTCAACTGATTTATATGCTCATTTGATGATACACTCATAGCGCCCCCTGCTGGGAGGGGCCCATGTCTTTTCTATTGCTGTACACTGCTGTGCTTCTCTGGGGAGAAGAGCAGGAAAGAGGAGAGGGCATAATCTGATACATTTGAAATGTTTTGTCATGGTTCAGAACACATTGATAAGTAAAAGTTATGAAAAGCTTTCATCAAAATTACAAGGTGTGGGCGAGGCGGCACCACAAAGTTGACGCTTCGCCAAAAAAAAAGCAAATGGATGTATTAGCGGGTGTTTCTCCCACATACTTAATCTGCTTAAGTACTTAACATTTTGACTCCAATCTAAAGTCTGACCTTTTTTGGCCAATTTTGGAAGCCTTAATATGACCTTTTTTTATGACATTTTGAGGCCGTTCTAAAGTATGACAATTTTTGTCGATTTTGAACCCTTACTGTACTATGATGTTTTTTATGACATTTTGAGGTCAAAAAAAATTTTGACTTTTTTTGGCCGATTTTGACGCCTTACTATACTATGCCGTTTTTTATGATATTTTGAGGTCAAAATTTTTTTTAATTTTTTTAGCCGATTTTGACGCCTTACTATACTATGACGTTTTTTATGACATTTTGAGGTAAAAAAAAATGTTGACTTTTTTTGGCCGATTTTGATGCCTTACTATACTATGACGTTTTTTATGACATTTTGAGGTCAAAAAATTTTTTTTAATTTTTTTAGCCGAAAAAAACGTCTTACTATACGATGACGTTAAAAAAAAAATTTTTGACTTTTTTTGCCCGAAAAAAACGCCTTACTATACTATGACGTTTTTTATGGCATTTTGAGGTCAAAAAAAATTTTGACTTTTTTTTTCCGATTTTGACGCCTTACTATACAATGACGTTTTTTATGACATTTTAAGGTAAAAAAAAATGTTGACTTTTTTTGGCCGATTTTGACGCCTTACTATACCACAACGTTTTTTATGACATTTTGAGGTCAAAAAATTTTTTGACTTTTTTTGGCCAAAAAAAACGCCTTACTATACTTTGACGTTTCTTATGACATTTTGAGGTCAAAAAAGTTTTTGACTTTTTTTGTCCGATTTTGACGCCTTACTATACTATGACGTTTTTTATGACATTTTGAGGTCAAAAAAATTTTTGACTTTTTTTGCCCGAAAAAAACGCCTTACTATACTATGACGTTTTTTATGACATTTTGAGGTCAAAAAAGTTTTTGACTTTTTTTGTCCGATTTTGACGCCTTACTATACGATGCCGTTTTTTATGACATTTGGAGGTCAAAAAAAATTTTGACTTTTTTTGGACGATTTTGACGCCTTACTATACTATGACGTTTTTTATGACATTTTGAGGTCAAAAAAAATTTTGACTTTTTTTTTCCGATTTTGACGCCTTACTATACAATGACGTTTTTTATGACATTTTAAGGTAAAAAAAAATGTTGACTTTTTTTGGCCGATTTTGACGCCTTACTATACCACAACGTTTTTTATGACATTTTGAGGTCAAAAAAATTTTTGACTTTTTTTTATCCGATTTTGACGCCATACTATACTATGACATTTTGAGGTCAAAAAATTTTTTGACTTGTTTTGGTCGATTTTGACGCCTTACTATACTATGACGTTTTATATGACATTTTGAGGTCAAAAACTGTTTTGACTTTTTTTGTCCGATTTTGACGCCTTACTATACTATGACGCTTTTTATGACATTTTGAGGTCCAAAAAAATTTTGACTTTTTTTGGACGATTTTGACGCCTTACCCCCACATGACGTTTTTTATGACATTTTGAGGTCAAAAAAATGTTTGACTTTTTTTGGACAATTTTGACGCCTTACCCCCCCATGACGTTTTTTTATGACATTTTGAGGTCAAAAATTTTTTTTGACTTTTTTTGGTCGATTTTGACGCCTTACTATACTATGACGTTTTTTATGACATTTTGAGGTCAAAAAATTTTTGACTTTTTTTGTCCGATTTTGACGCCTTACTATACTATGACGTTTTTTATGAAATTTTGAGGTAAAAAAAAAGTTCGCATTTTTTTGGCCGATTTTGATGCCTTAATATACCATGACGTTTTTTATGACATTTTGAGGTCAAAAAATTTTTTGACTTTTTTTGGCCGAAAAAAACGTCTTACTATACTATGCCGTTTTTTATGACATTTTGAGGTCAAAAATTTTTTTGACTTTTTTCGTCCGATTTTGACGCCATACTATACTATGACGTTTTTTATGACATTTTGAGGTCAAAATTTTTTTTGACTTTTTTTGTCCGATTTTGACGCCATACTATACTATGACGTTTTTTATGACATTTTGAGGTCAAAAAAATTTTGACTTTTTTTGGACGATTTTGACGCCTTACTATACTATGCCGTTTTTTTATGACATTTTGAGGTCAAAAAAAATTTTGACTTTTTTTGCCCGAAAAAAACGCCTTACTATACTATGACGTTTTTTATGACATTTTGAGGTCAAAAAATGTTTGACTTTTTTTGGCCGATTTTGACGCCTTACCCCCCCATTACGTTTTTTATGACATTTTGAGGTCAAAAATTTTTTGACTTTTTTTGGTCGATTTTGACGCCTTACTATACTATGACGTTTTTTATGACATTTTGAGGTACAAAAAAAGTTCGCATTTTTTTGGCCGATTTTGATGCCTTACTATACTATGACGTTTTTTATGACATTTTGAGGTAAAAAAAAATGTTGACTTTTTTTGGCCGATTTTGACGCCTTACTATACTATGACGTTTTTTATGACATTTTAAGGTAAAAAAAAATGTTGACTTTTTTTGTCCGATTTTGACGCCTTACTATACTATGACGTTTTTTATGACATTTTGAGGTCAAAAAAAATGTTGACTTTTTTTGCCGGAAAAAAACGCCTTACTATACTATGACGTTTTTTATGACATTTTGAGGTCCAAAAAAATTTTGACCTTTTTTGCCGGAAAAAAACGCCTTACTATACTATGACGTTTTTTATGACATTTTGAGGTCCAAAGAAATTTTGACTTTTTTTGGACGATTTTGACGCCTTACCCCCCCCATGACGTTTTTTATGACATTTTGAGGTCAAAAAAAAGTTTGACTTTTTTTGGACAATTTTGACGCCTTACCCCCCCATGACGTTTTTTTATGACATTTTGAGGTCAAAAATTTTTTTTGACTTTTTTTGGTCGATTTTGACGCCTTACTATACTATGACGTTTTTTATGACTTTTGGAGGTCAAAAATTTTTTTGACTTTTTTGGCCGATTTTGACGCCTATGACGTTTTTTATGACATTTTGAGGTAAAAAAAAATGTTGACTTTTTTTGTCCGATTTTGACGCCATACTATACTATGGCGTTTTTTATGACATTTTGAGGTCAAAAAATTTTTTGACTTTTTTTTTCCGATTTTGACGCCTTACTATACTATGACGTTTTTTATGACATTTTAAGGTAAAAAAAAATGTTGACTTGTTTTGGCCGATTTTGACGCCTTACTATACTATGACGTTTTTTATGACACTTTGAGGTCAAAAAAATTTTTGACTTGTTTTGGCCGATTTTGACGCCTTACTATACTATGACGTTTTTTATGACATTTTGAGGTCAAAAAATTTTTTGACTTTTTTTGTCCGATTTTGACGCCTTACTATACTATGACGTTTTTTATGACATTTTGAGGTCAAAAAAATTTTTGACTTTTTTTGCCGGAAAAAAACGCCTTACTATACTATGACGTTTTTTATGACATTTTGAGGTCAAAAAAAATTTTGACTTTTTTTGCCGGAAAAAAACGCCTTACTATACTATGACGTTTTTTATGACATTTTGAGGTCAAAAAATTTTTTGACTTTTTTTGTCCGATTTTGACGCCTTACTATACTATGACGTTTTTTATGACATTTTGAGGTCAAAAAATTTTTTGACTTTTTTTGGCCGATTTTGACGGCATACTATACTATGACGTTTTTTATGACATTTTGAGGTCAAAAAAATGTTGACTTTTTTTGGACGATTTTGACACCTTACCCCCCCATGATGTTTTTTATGACATTTTGAGGTCAAAAAAAATTTTGACTTTTTTTGGCCGATTTTGATGCCTTACTATACTATGACGTTTTTTATGACATTTTGAGGTCAAAAATTTTTTTGACTTTTTTTTTCCGATTTTGACGCCTTACTATACAATGACGTTTTTTATGACATTTTAAGGTAAAAAAAAATTTTGACTTTTTTTGCCGGAAAAAAACGCCTTACTATACTATGACGTTTTTTATGACATTTTGAGGTCAAAAAATTTTTTGACTTTTTTTGGTCGATTTTGACGCCTTACTATACTATGACGTTTTTTATGACATTATGAGGTCAAAAATTTTTTTGACTTTTTTTGTCCGATTTTGACGCCTAACTATACTATGACGTTTTTTATGACATTTTGAGGTCAAAAAATTTTTTGACTTTTTTTGGACAATTTTGACGCCTTACCCCCCCATGACGTTTTTTTATGACATTTTGAGGTCAAAAATTTTTTTTGACTTTTTTTGGTCGATTTTGACGCCTTACTATACTATGACATTTTGAGGTCAAAAAATTTTTTGACTTTTTTTGGCCGATTTTGACGCCTTACTATACTATGACGTTTTTTATGACTTTTGGAGGTCAAAATTTTTTTTGACTTTTTTGGCCGATTTTGACGCCTATGACGTTTTTTATGACATTTTGAGGTAAAAAAAAATGTTGACTTTCTTTGTCCGATTTTGACGCCATACTATACTATGACGTTTTTTATGACATTTTGAGGTCAAAAAATTTTTTTGACTTTTTTTGTCCGATTTTGACGCCATACTATACTATGACGTTTTTTATGACATTTTGAGGTCAAAAAAATTTTTTGACTTTTTTTGGTCGATTTTGACGCCTTACTATACTATGACGTTTTTTATGACATTATGAGGTCAAAAAATTTTTTGACTTTTTTTGTCCGATTTTGACGCCTAACTATACTATGACGTTTTTTATGACATTTTGAGGTCAAAAAAAATTTTGACTTTTTTTGGACAATTTTGACGCCTTACCCCCCCATGACGTTTTTTTATGACATTTTGAGGTCAAAAAAAATTCTGACTTTTTTTGTCCGATTTTGTCGCCTTACTATACTATGACGTTTTTTATGACATTTTGAGGTCAAAAATTTTTTTAACTTTTTTTGTCCGAGTTTGACGCCGTACTATTTGCATTCAACACCGTCATCCCCTCCAAGTTGACCACTAAACTTGGAGAACTGGGCATCGACACCTCCCTCTGTAACTGGATTATGGACTTTCTGACCAACAGACCTCAGTATGTCAGGTCAGGCCACATCTGCTCCAACACCACCACACTCAACACCGGCGTACCACAGGGCTGTGTGCTGAGCCCATTCCTCTACTCCCTCTTCACCCATGACTGCAGACCTGTAAATGGATCCAACACCATTATCAAGTTTGCAGATGACACCACGGTGATTGGCCTCATCAGCAACAACGATGAGACTGCCTACAGGGAGGAGGTACAGCACCTGGCCATCCCTCCATTGAGGAGGTCCAGAGAAAACGCTGTCTGCGACGAGCTCGCAACATTCTCAAGGACTCCTCTCACCCTGCAAATGGTCTGTTTAACCTCCTGCCCTCCAGGAGACGCTTCAGGAGCCTCCGAACAAGAACCAGTAGACTCAGGAACAGCTTTTTCCCCACAGCTGTTTCCTTATTGAACATAGCCCCCCTGTAACCCCCCACCTCCACCTCCCACACCAACCCTGCCCCCCGATGACACCCCCCACTTTTCTTCTTTATATAGTGTACATATATTCATAAATCTATCTATATAGTAAGTTCATATTACCTGTATGTCTGTACATACACTTAGATATATAATGCATCTGTATAGTATGTTCATAATACTTATTCAACTGTACATACTGTTATAAAACACTCAACTGTATATCATGTTTATATATATTTATTTATATATGTATATATCTAATGTGAATGCTGTATATATTGCACTTTTTTTGCCATATCCTGCACTTGCTGCTTTTGCACTTCTGGTTAGAAGCTAACTGCATTTCGTTACCCTGTCCCTGTACATGTGTAATGAAAATAAAGTTGAATCTAATCTAATCTAATCTAAACTATGACGTTTTTTATGAAATTTTGAGGTCAAAAAATTTTTTGACTTTTTTTGGACGATTTTGACGCCTTACTATACTATGTCGTTTTTTATGACATTTTGAGGTCAAAAAAATGTTTGACTTTTTTTGGTCGATTTTGACCCCTTACTATACTATGACGTTTTTTATGACATTTTGAGGTCAAAAAAAATTTTGACTTTTTTTGTCCGATTTTGGCGCCTTACTATACTATGACGTTTTTTATGACATTTTGAGGTCAAAAAAAAATTTTACTTTTTTTGCCCGAAAAAAAACGCCTTACTATACTATGACGTTTTTTATCATATTTTGAGGTCAAAAAAATTTTTGACTTTTTTTGCCCGAAAAAAACGCCTTACTATACTATGACATTTTTTATGACATTTTGAGGTCAAAAAATTTTTTGACTTTTTTTGTCCGATTTTGACGCCTTACTATACTATGACGTTTTTTATGACATTTTGAGGTCAAAAAATTTTTTGACTTTTTTTGTCCGATTTTGACGCCTTACTATACTATGATGTTTTTTATGACATTTTGAGGTCAAAAAAAATGTTGACTTTTTTTGCCGGAAAAAAACGCCTTACTATACTATGACGTTTTTTATGACATTTTGAGGTCAAAAAAAATTTTGACTTTTTTTGCCGGAAAAAAACGCCTTACTATACTATGACGTTTTTTATGACATTTTGAGGTCAAAAATTTTTTTGACTTTTTTTGTCCGATTTTGACGCCTTACTATACTATGACGTTTTTTATGACATTTTGAGGTCAAAAAAATTTTTGACTTTTTTTGCCCAAAAAAACGCCTTACTATACTATGACGTTTTTTATGACATTTTGAGGTCCAAAAAAATTTTGACTTTTTTTGGCCGAAAAAAAACGCCTTACTATACTAAGACGTTTTTTATGACATTTTGAGGTCAAAAAAATTTTTGACATTTTTTGGACGATTTTGACGCCTTACCCCACCATAACGTTTTTTATGACATCTTGAGGTCAAAAAAAATTTTGACTTTTTGTGTCCGATTTTGACGCCTTACTATACTATGACGTTTTTTTATGACATTTTGAGGTCAAAAAAAATTTTGACTTTTTTTGGACAATTTTGACGCCTTACCCCCCCATGACGTTTTTTATGACATTTTGAGGTCAAATAAAATTTTGACTTTTTTTGTCCGATTTTGACGCCTTACTATACTATGATGTTTTTTATGACATTTTGAGGTCCAAAAAAATTTTGACTTTTTTTGTCCGATTTTGATGCCATACTATACTATGACGTTTTTTATGATATTTTGAGGTCAAAAAATTTTTTGACTTTTTTTGTCCGATTTTGACGCCATACTATACTATGACGTTTTTTATGACATTTTGAGGTCAAAAAAATTTTGACTTTTTTTGGACAATTTTGACGCCTTACCCCCCCATGACATTTTTTATGACATTTTGAGGTAAAAAAAAATGTTGACTTTTTTTGGCCGATTTTGACGCCTTACTATACTATGACGTTTTTTATGACATTTTGAGGTCCAAAAAAATTTTGACTTTTTTTGGACGATTTTGACGCCATACTATACTATGACGTTTTTTATGACATTTTGAGGTCCAAAAAATTTTTGACTTTTTTTGTCCGATTTTGACGCCTTACCCCCCCATGACGTTTTTTATGACATTTTGAGATCAAAAAAAATTTTGACTTTTTTTGGACAATTTTGACGCCTTACCCCCCCATGACGTTTTTTATGACATTTTGAGGTCCAAAAAAATTTTTGACTTTTTTTGTCCGATTTTGACGCCTTACTATACTATGATGTTTTTTATGACATTTTGAGGTCCAAAAAAATTTTGACTTTTTTTGTCCGATTTTGATGCCATACTATACTATGACGTTTTTTATGATATTTTGAGGTCAAAAAATTTTTTGACTTTTTTTGTCCGATTTTGACGCCATACTATACTATGACGTTTTTTATGACATTTTGAGGTCAAAAAAATTTTGACTTTTTTTGGACAATTTTGACGCCTTACCCCCCCATGACATTTTTTATGACATTTTGAGGTAAAAAAAAATGTTGACTTTTTTTGGCCGATTTTGACGCCTTACTATACTATGACGTTTTTTATGACATTTTGAGGTCCAAAAAAATTTTGACTTTTTTTGGCTGAAAAAAAACGCCTTACTATACTATGACGTTTTTTATGACATTTTGAGGTCAAAAAAATTTTTGACATTTTTTGGACGATTTTGACGCCTTACCCCACCATAACGTTTTTTATGACATCTTGAGGTCAAAAAAAATTTTGACTTTTTTTGTCCGATTTTGACGCCTTACTATACTATGACGTTTTTTATGACATTTTGAGGTCAAAAAAATTTTTGACTTTTTTTGTCCGATTTTGACGCCTTACTATACTATGCCGTTTTTTATGACATTTTGAGGTCCAAAAAAATTTTGACTTTTTTTTTCCGATTTTGACGCCTTACTATACTATGACGTTTTTTATGACATTTTGAGGTCAAAAAATTTTTTGACTTTTTTTGTCCGATTTTGACGCCTTACTATACTATGACGTTTTTTATGACATTTTGAGGTCAAAAAATTTTTTGACTTTTTTTGTCCGATTTTGACGCCTTACTATACTATGACGTTTTTTATGACATTTTGAGGTCAAAAAATTTTTTGACTTTTTTTGTCCGATTTTGACGCCTTACTATACTATGACGTTTTTTATGACATTTTGAGGTCAAAAAAAATTTTGACTTTTTTTGCCGGAAAAAAAAGCCTTACTATACTATGACGTTTTTTATGACATTTTGAGGTCAAAAATTTTTTTGACATTTTTTGGCCGATTTTGACGCCTTACTATACTATGACGTTTTTTATGACATTTTGAGGTCAAAAAAAATTTTGACTTTTTTTGCCGGAAAAAAAAGCCTTACTATACTATGACGTTTTTTATGACATTTTGAGGTCCAAAAAAATTTTGACTTTTTTTGTCCGATTTTGACGCCTTACTATACTATGACGTTTTTTATGACATTTTGAGGTCAAAAAATTTTTTGACTTTTTTTGTCCGATTTTGACGCCTTACTATACTATGACGTTTTTTATGACATTTTGAGGTCAAAAAATTTTTTGACTTTTTTTGTCCGATTTTGACGCCTTACTATACTATGACGTTTTATATGACATTTTGAGGTCAAAAAAAATTTTGACTTTTTTTGCCGGAAAAAAAAGCCTTACTATACTATGACGTTTTTTATGACATTTTGAGGTCAAAAAATTTTTTGACATTTTTTGGCCGATTTTGACGCCTTACTATACTATGACGTTTTTTATGACATTTTGAGGTCAAAAAATTTTTTGACTTTTTTTGGCCGATTTTGACGCCTTACTATACTATGACGTTTTTTATGACATTTTGAGGTCCAAAAAAATTTTGACTTTTTTTGTCCGATTTTGGCGCCTTACTATACTATGATGTTTTTTATGACATTTTGAGGTCAAAAATTTTTTTGACTTTTTTTGGCCGATTTTGACGCCTTACCCCCCCATGACGTTTTTTATGACATTTTGAGGTCAAAAAATTTTTTTGACTTTTTTTGTCCGATTTTGACGCCTTACCCCCCCATGACGTTTTTTATGACATTTTGAGATCAAAAAAAATTTTGACTTTTTTTGGACAATTTTGACGCCTTACCCCCCCATGACATTTTTTATGACATTTTGAGGTAAAAAAAAATGTTGACTTTTTTTGGACGATTTTGACGCCTTACTATACTATGACGTTTTTTATGACATTTTGAGGTCCAAAAAAATTTTGACTTTTTTTGTCCGATTTTGACGCCATACTATACTATGACGTTTTTTATGACATTTTGAGGTCCAAAAAATTTTTGACTTTTTTTGTCCGATTTTGACGCCTTACTATACTATGACGTTTTTTATGACATTTTGAGGTCAAAAAATTTTTTGACTTTTTTTGTCCGATTTTGACGCCTTACTATACTATGACGTTTTTTATGACATTTTGACCTCAAAAAAAATGTTGACTTTTTTTGCCGGAAAAAAACGCCTTACTATACTATGACGTTTTTTATGACATTTTGAGGTCAAAAAAATTTTTGACTTTTTTTGCCCGAAAAAAACGCCTTACTATACTATGACGTTTTTTATGACATTTTGAGGTCAAAAATTTTTTTGACTTTTTTTTTCCGACTTTGACGCCTTACTATACTATGATGTTTTTTATGACATTTTGAGGTCAAAAAATTTTTTGACTTTTATTGTCCGATTTTGACGCCTTACTATACTATGCCGTTTTTTATGACATTTTGAGGTCCAAAAAAATTTTGACTTTTTTTGTCCGATTTTGACGCCTTACTATACTATGACGTTTTTTATGACATTTTGAGGTCAAAAAATTTTTTGACTTTTTTTGTCCGATTTTGACGCCTTACTATACTATGACGTTTTTTATGACATTTTGAGGTCAAAAAATTTTTTGACTTTTTTTGTCCGATTTTGACGCCTTACTATACTATGACGTTTTTTATGACATTTTGAGGTCAAAAAAAATTTTGACTTTTTTTGCCGGAAAAAAAAGCCTTACTATACCATGACGTTTTTTATGACATTTTGAGGTCCAAAAAAATTTTGACTTTTTTTGTCCGATTTTGACGCCTTACTATACTATGACGTTTTTTATGACATTTTGAGGTCAAAAAATTTTTTGACTTTTTTTGTCCGATTTTGACGCCTTACTATACTATGACGTTTTTTATGACATTTTGAGGTCAAAAAATTTTTTGACTTTTTTTGTCCGATTTTGACGCCTTACTATACTATGACGTTTTTTATGACATTTTGAGGTCAAAAAAAATTTTGACTTTTTTTGCCGGAAAAAAAAGCCTTACTATACTATGACGTTTTTTATGACATTTTGAGGTCAAAAAATTTTTTGACATTTTTTGGCCGATTTTGACGCCTTACTATACTATGACGTTTTTTATGACATTTTGAGGTCAAAAAATTTTTTGACTTTTTTTGTCCGATTTTGACGCCTTACTATACTATGACGTTTTTTATGACATTTTGAGGTCAAAAAATTTTTTGACTTTTTTTGTCCGATTTTGACGCCTTACTATACTATGACGTTTTTTATGACATTTTGAGGTCAAAAATTTTTTTGACTTTTTTTGTCCGATTTTGACGCCTTACTATACTCTGACGTTTTTTATGACATTTTGAGGTCAAAAAAATTTTTGACTTTTTTTGCCCAAAAAAACGCCTTACTATACTATGACGTTTTTCATGACATTTTGAGGTCCAAAAAAATTTTGACTTTTTTTGGCCGAAAAAAAACGCCTTACTATACTATGACGTTTTTTATGACATTTTGAGGTCAAAAAAATTTTTGACATTTTTTGGACGATTTTGACGCCTTACCCCACCATAACGTTTTTTATGACATCTTGAGGTCAAAAAAAATTTTGACTTTTTTTGTCCGATTTTGACGCCTTACTATACTATGACGTTTTTTTATGACATTTTGAGGTCAAAAAAAATTTTGACTTTTTTTGGACAATTTTGACGCCTTACCCCCCCATGACGTTTTTTATGACATTTTGAGGTCAAATAAAATTTTGACTTTTTTTGTCCGATTTTGACGCCTTACTATACTATGATGTTTTTTATGACATTTTGAGGTCCAAAAAATTTTTGACTTTTTTTGTCCGATTTTGATGCCATACTATACTATGACGTTTTTTATGATATTTTGAGGTCAAAAAATTTTTTGACTTTTTTTGTCCGATTTTGACGCCATACTATACTATGACGTTTTTTATGACATTTTGAGGTCAAAAAATTTTTTGACTTTTTTTGGACAATTTTGACGCCTTACCCCCCCATGACGTTTTTTATGACATTTTGAGGTCCAAAAAAATTTTGACTTTTTTTGTCCGATTTTGACGCCATACTATACTATGACGTTTTTTATGACATTTTGAGGTCCAAAAAAATTTTGACTTTTTTTGTCCGATTTTGACGCCTTACTATACTATGACGTTTTTTATGACATTTTGAGGTCAAAAAATTTTTTGACTTTTTTTGTCCGATTTTGACGCCTTACTATACTATGACGTTTTTTATGACATTTTGAGGTCAAAAAAAATGTTGACTTTTTTTGCCCGAAAAAAACGCCTTACTATACTATGACGTTTTTTATGACATTTTGAGGTCCAAAAAAATTTTGACTTTTTTTGTCCGATTTTGACGCCTTACTATACTATGACGTTTTTTATGACATTTTGAGGTCAAAAAATTTTTTGACTTTTTTTGTCCTATTTTGACGCCTTACTATACTATGACGTTTTTTATGACATTTTGAGGTCAAAAATTTTTTTGACTTTTTTTGTCCGATTTTGACGCCTTACTATACTATGACGTTTTTTATGACATTTTGAGGTCAAAAATTTTTTTGACTTTTTTTGTCCGATTTTGACGCCTTACTATACTATGACGTTTTTTATGACATTTTGAGGTCAAAAAAATTTTTGACTTTTTTTGTCCGATTTTGACGCCTTACTATACTATGACGTTTTTTATGACATTTTGACCTCAAAAAAAATGTTGACTTTTTTTGCCGGAAAAAAACGCCTTACTATACTATGACGTTTTTTATGACATTTTGAGGTCAAAAATTTTTTTGACTTTTTTTGTCCGATTTTGACGCCTTACTATACTATGACGTTTTTTATGACATTTTGAGGTCAAAAAAATTTTTGACTTTTATTGTCCGATTTTGACGCCTTACTATACTATGCCGTTTTTTATGACATTTTGAGGTCCAAAAAAATTTTGACTTTTTTTGTCCGATTTTGACGCCTTACTATACTATGACGTTTTTTATGACATTTTGAGGTCAAAAAATTTTTTGACTTTTTTTGTCCGATTTTGACGCCTTACTATACTATGACGTTTTTTATGACATTTTGAGGTCAAAAATTTTTTTGACTTTTTTTGTCCGATTTTGACGCCTTACTATACTATGACGTTTTTTATGACATTTTGAGGTCAAAAAATTTTTTGACTTTTTTTGTCCGATTTTGACGCCTTACTATACTATGACGTTTTTTATGACATTTTGACCTCAAAAAAAATGTTGACTTTTTTTGCCGGAAAAAAACGCCTTACTATACTATGACGTTTTTTATGACATTTTGAGGTCAAAAAAATTTTTGACTTTTTTTGCCCGAAAAAAACGCCTTACTATACTATGACGTTTTTTATGACATTTTGAGGTCCAAAAAAATTTTGACTTTTTTTGTCCGATTTTGACGCCTTACTATACTATGACGTTTTTTATGACATTTTGAGGTCAAAAAATTTTTTGACTTTTTTTGTCCTATTTTGACGCCTTACTATACTATGACGTTTTTTATGACATTTTGAGGTCAAAAAATTTTTTGACTTTTTTTGTCCGATTTTGACGCCTTACTATACTCTGACGTTTTTTATGACATTTTGAGGTCAAAAAAATTTTTGACTTTTTTTGCCCAAAAAAACGCCTTACTATACTATGACGTTTTTTATGACATTTTGAGGTCCAAAAAAATTTTGACTTTTTTTGGCCGAAAAAAAAACGCCTTACTATACTATGACGTTTTTTATGACATTTTGAGGTCAAAAAAATTTTTGACATTTTTTGGACGATTTTGACGCCTTACCCCACCATAACGTTTTTTATGACATCTTGAGGTCAAAAAAAATTTTGACTTTTTTTGTCCGATTTTGACGCCTTACTATACTATGACGTTTTTTTATGACATTTTGAGGTCAAAAAAAATTTTGACTTTTTTTGGACAATTTTGACGCCTTACCCCCCCATGACGTTTTTTATGACATTTTGAGGTCAAATAAAATTTTGACTTTTTTTGTCCGATTTTGACGCCTTACTATACTATGATGTTTTTTATGACATTTTGAGGTCAAAAAAATTTTTGACTTTTTTTGTCCGATTTTGATGCCATACTATACTATGACGTTTTTTATGATATTTTGAGGTCAAAAAATTTTTTGACTTTTTTTGTCCGATTTTGACGCCATACTATACTATGACGTTTTTTATGACATTTTGAGGTCAAAAAAATTTTTGACTTTTTTTGGACAATTTTGACGCCTTACCCCCCCATGACATTTTTTATGACATTTTGAGGTCAAAAAAAATGTTGACTTTTTTTGGACGATTTTGACGCCTTACTATACTATGACGTTTTTTATGACATTTTGAGGTCCAAAAAAATTTTGACTTTTTTTGGACGATTTTGACGCCATACTATACTATGACGTTTTTTATGACATTTTGAGGTCCAAAAAATTTTTGACTTTTTTTGTCCGATTTTGACGCCTTACCCCCCCATGACGTTTTTTATGACATTTTGAGATCAAAAAAAATTTGACTTTTTTTGGCCGAAAAAAAACGCCTTACTATACTATGACGTTTTTTATGACATTTTGAGGTCAAAAAAATTTTTGACATTTTTTGGACGATTTTGACGCCTTACCCCACCATAACGTTTTTTATGACATCTTGAGGTCAAAAAAAATTTTGACTTTTTTTGTCCGATTTTGGCGCCTTACTATACTATGATGTTTTTTATGACATTTTGAGGTCAAAAAATTTTTTGACTTTTTTTGGCCGATTTTGACGCCTTACTATACTATGACGTTTTTTATGACATTTTGAGGTCAAAAAAATTTTTGACTTTTTTTGTCCGATTTTGACGCCTTACTATACTATGATGTTTTTTATGACATTTTGAGGTCAAAAATTTTTGACTTTTTTTGTCCGATTTTGACGCCTTACCCCCCCATGACGTTTTTTATGACATTTTGAGATCAAAAAAAATTTTGACTTTTTTTGGACAATTTTGACGCCTTACCCCCCCATGACGTTTTTTATGACATTTTGAGGTCCAAAAAAATTTTGACTTTTTTTGTCCGATTTTGATGCCATACTATACTATGACGTTTTTTATATTTTGAGGTCAAAAAATTTTTTGACTTTTTTTGTCCGATTTTGACGCCATACTATACTATGACGTTTTTTATGACATTTTGAGGTCAAAAAAATTTTTGACTTTTTTTGTCCGATTTTCACGCCTTACCCCCCCATGACGTTTTTTATGACATTTTGAGATCAAAAAAAATTTTTGACTTTTTTTGGACAATTTTGACGCCTTACCCCCCCATGACGTTTTTTATGACATTTTGAGGTCAAATAAAATTTTGACTTTTTTTGTCCGATTTTGACGCCTTACTATACTATGACGTTTTTTATGACATTTTGAGGTCCAAAAAATTTTTGACTTTTTTTGTCCGATTTTGACGCCTTACTATACTATGACGTTTTTTATGACATTTTGAGGTCAAAAAATTTTTTGACTTTTTTTGTCCGATTTTGACGCCTTACTATACTATGACGTTTTTTATGACATTTTGAGGTCAAAAAAAATTTTGACTTTTTTTGGACAATTTTGACGCCTTACCCCCCCATGACGTTTTTTATGACATTTTGAGGTCAAATAAAATTTTGACTTTTTTTGTCCGATTTTGACGCCTTACTATACTATGATGTTTTTTATGACATTTTGAGGTCCAAAAAAATTTTGACTTTTTTTGTCCGATTTTGATGCCATACTATACTATGACGTTTTTTATGATATTTTGAGGTCAAAAAATTTTTTGACTTTTTTTGTCCGATTTTGACGCCATACTATACTATGACGTTTTTTATGACATTTTGAGGTCAAAAATTTTTGACTTTTTTTGTCCGATTTTGACGCCTTACCCCCCCATGACGTTTTTTATGACATTTTGAGATCAAAAAAAATTTTGACTTTTTTTGGACAATTTTGACGCCTTACCCCCCCATGACGTTTTTTATGACATTTTGAGGTCCAAAAAAATTTTGACTTTTTTTGTCCAATTTTGACTCCTTACTATACTATGACATTTTTTATGACATTTTGAGGTCAAAAATTTTTTTGACTTTTTTTGTCCGATTTTGACGCCTTACTATACTATGACGTTTTTTATGACATTTTGAGGTCCAGAAAAATTTTGACTTTTTTTGTCCGATTTTGACTCCTTACTATACTATGACATTTTTTATGACATTTTGAGGTCAAAAATTTTTTTGACTTTTTTTGTCCGATTTTGACGCCTTACTATACTATGACGTTTTTTATGACATTTTGAGGTCCAGAAAAATTTTGACTTTTTTTGTCCGATTTTGACGCCTTACTATACTATGATGTTTTTTATGACATTTTGAGGTCAAAAATTTTTTTGACTTTTTTTGTCCGATTTTGACGCCTTACTATACTATGACGTTTTTTATGACATTTTGAGGTCAAAAAATTTTTTGACTTTTTTTGGCCGATTTTGACGCCTTACTATACTATGACGTTTTTTATGACATTTTGAGGTCCAAAAAAATTTTGACTTTTTTTGGCTGAAAAAAAACGCCTTACTATACTATGACGTTTTTTATGACATTTTGAGGTCAAAAAAATTTTTGACATTTTTTGGACGATTTTGACGCCTTACCCCACCATAACGTTTTTTATGACATCTTGAGGTCAAAAAAAATTTTGACTTTTTTTGTCCGATTTTGACGCCTTACTATACTATGATGTTTTTTATGACATTTTGAGGTCAAAAAAATTTTTGACTTTTTTTGTCCGATTTTGACGCCTTACTATACTATGCCGTTTTTTATGACATTTTGAGGTCCAAAAAAATTTTGACTTTTTTTTTCCGATTTTGACGCCTTACTATACTATGACGTTTTTTATGACATTTTGAGGTCAAAAAATTTTTTGACTTTTTTTGTCCGATTTTGACGCCTTACTATACTATGACGTTTTTTATGACATTTTGAGGTCAAAAAATTTTTTGACTTTTTTTGTCCGATTTTGACGCCTTACTATACTATGACGTTTTTTATGACATTTTGAGGTCAAAAATTTTTTTGACTTTTTTTGTCCGATTTTGACGCCTTACTATACTATGACGTTTTTTATGACATTTTGAGGTCAAAAAAAATTTTGACTTTTTTTGCCGGAAAAAAAAGCCTTACTATACTATGACGTTTTTTATGACATTTTGAGGTCAAAAAATTTTTTGACATTTTTTGGCCGATTTTGACGCCTTACTATACTATGACGTTTTTTATGACATTTTGAGGTCAAAAAATTTTTTGACTTTTTTTGGCCGATTTTGACGCCTTACTATACTATGACGTTTTTTATGACATTTTGAGGTCCAAAAAAATTTTGACTTTTTTTGTCCGATTTTGGCGCCTTACTATACTATGATGTTTTTTATGACATTTTGAGGTCAAAAAATTTTTTGACTTTTTTTGGCCGATTTTGACGCCTTACCCCCCCATGACGTTTTTTATGACATTTTGAGGTCAAAAAAATTTTTTGACTTTTTTTGTCCGATTTTGACGCCATACTATACTATGACGTTTTTTATGACATTTTGAGGTCCAAAAAATTTTTGACTTTTTTTGTCCGATTTTGACGCCTTACCCCCCCATGACGTTTTTTATGACATTTTGAGATCAAAAAAAATTTTGACTTTTTTTGGACAATTTTGACGCCTTACCCCCCCATGACATTTTTTATGACATTTTGAGGTCAAAAAAAATGTTGACTTTTTTTGGACGATTTTGACGCCTTACTATACTATGACGTTTTTTATGACATTTTGAGGTCCAAAAAAATTTTGACTTTTTTTGGACGATTTTGACGCCATACTATACTATGACGTTTTTTATGACATTTTGAGGTCCAAAAAATTTTTGACTTTTTTTGTCCGATTTTGACGCCTTACCCCCCCATGACGTTTTTTATGACATTTTGAGATCAAAAAAAATTTGACTTTTTTTGGCCGAAAAAAAACGCCTTACTATACTATGACGTTTTTTATGACATTTTGAGGTCAAAAAAAATTTTGACTTTTTTTGCCGGAAAAAAAAGCCTTACTATACTATGACGTTTTTTATGACATTTTGAGGTCAAAAAATTTTTTGACATTTTTTGGCCGATTTTGACGCCTTACTATACTATGACGTTTTTTATGACATTTTGAGGTCAAAAAATTTTTTGACTTTTTTTGGCCGATTTTGACGCCTTACTATACTATGACGTTTTTTATGACATTTTGAGGTCCAAAAAAATTTTGACTTTTTTTGTCCGATTTTGGCGCCTTACTATACTATGATGTTTTTTATGACATTTTGAGGTCAAAAAATTTTTTGACTTTTTTTGGCCGATTTTGACGCCTTACCCCCCCATGACGTTTTTTATGACATTTTGAGGTCAAAAAAATTTTTTGACTTTTTTTGTCCGATTTTGACGCCATACTATACTATGACGTTTTTTATGACATTTTGAGGTCCAAAAAATTTTTGACTTTTTTTGTCCGATTTTGACGCCTTACCCCCCCATGACGTTTTTTATGACATTTTGAGATCAAAAAAAATTTTGACTTTTTTTGGACGATTTTGACGCCTTACCCCACCATAACGTTTTTTATGACATCTTGAGGTCAAAAAAAATTTTGACTTTTTTTGTCCGATTTTGGCGCCTTACTATACTATGATGTTTTTTATGACATTTTGAGGTCAAAAAATTTTTTGACTTTTTTTGGCCGATTTTGACGCCTTACTATACTATGACGTTTTTTATGACATTTTGAGGTCAAAAAAATTTTTGACTTTTTTTGTCCGATTTTGACGCCTTACTATACTATGATGTTTTTTATGACATTTTGAGGTCAAAAATTTTTGACTTTTTTTGTCCGATTTTGACGCCTTACCCCCCCATGACGTTTTTTATGACATTTTGAGATCAAAAAAAATTTTGACTTTTTTTGGACAATTTTGACGCCTTACCCCCCCATGACGTTTTTTATGACATTTTGAGGTCCAAAAAAATTTTGACTTTTTTTGTCCGATTTTGATGCCATACTATACTATGACGTTTTTTATATTTTGAGGTCAAAAAATTTTTTGACTTTTTTTGTCCGATTTTGACGCCATACTATACTATGACGTTTTTTATGACATTTTGAGGTCAAAAAAATTTTTGACTTTTTTTGTCCGATTTTCACGCCTTACCCCCCCATGACGTTTTTTATGACATTTTGAGATCAAAAAAAATTTTGACTTTTTTTGGACAATTTTGACGCCTTACCCCCCCATGACGTTTTTTATGACATTTTGAGGTCAAATAAAATTTTGACTTTTTTTGTCCGATTTTGACGCCTTACTATACTATGACGTTTTTTATGACATTTTGAGGTCCAAAAAAATTTTGACTTTTTTTGTCCGATTTTGACGCCATACTATACTATGACGTTTTTTATGACATTTTGAGGTCCAAAAAATTTTTGACTTTTTTTGTCCGATTTTGACGCCTTACTATACTATGACGTTTTTTATGACATTTTGAGGTCAAAAAATTTTTTGACTTTTTTTGTCCGATTTTGACGCCTTACTATACTATGACGTTTTTTATGACATTTTGAGGTCAAAAAAAATTTTGACTTTTTTTGGACAATTTTGACGCCTTACCCCCCCATGACGTTTTTTATGACATTTTGAGGTCAAATAAAATTTTGACTTTTTTTGTCCGATTTTGACGCCTTACTATACTATGATGTTTTTTATGACATTTTGAGGTCCAAAAAAATTTTGACTTTTTTTGTCCGATTTTGATGCCATACTATACTATGACGTTTTTTATGATATTTTGAGGTCAAAAAATTTTTTGACTTTTTTTGTCCGATTTTGACGCCATACTATACTATGACGTTTTTTATGACATTTTGAGGTCAAAAATTTTTGACTTTTTTTGTCCGATTTTGACGCCTTACCCCCCCATGACGTTTTTTATGACATTTTGAGATCAAAAAAAATTTTGACTTTTTTTGGACAATTTTGACGCCTTACCCCCCCATGACGTTTTTTATGACATTTTGAGGTCCAAAAAAATTTTGACTTTTTTTGTCCAATTTTGACTCCTTACTATACTATGACATTTTTTATGACATTTTGAGGTCAAAAATTTTTTTGACTTTTTTTGTCCGATTTTGACGCCTTACTATACTATGACGTTTTTTATGACATTTTGAGGTCCAGAAAAATTTTGACTTTTTTTGTCCGATTTTGACTCCTTACTATACTATGACATTTTTTATGACATTTTGAGGTCAAAAATTTTTTTGACTTTTTTTGTCCGATTTTGACGCCTTACTATACTATGACGTTTTTTATGACATTTTGAGGTCCAGAAAAATTTTGACTTTTTTTGTCCGATTTTGACGCCATACTATACTATGACGTTTTTTATATTTTGAGGTCAAAAAATTTTTTGACTTTTTTTGTCCGATTTTGACGCCATACTATACTATGACGTTTTTTATGACATTTTGAGGTCAAAAAAATTTTTGACTTTTTTTGTCCGATTTTCACGCCTTACCCCCCCATGACGTTTTTTATGACATTTTGAGATCAAAAAAAATTTTGACTTTTTTTGGACAATTTTGACGCCTTACCCCCCCATGACGTTTTTTATGACATTTTGAGGTCAAATAAAATTTTGACTTTTTTTGTCCGATTTTGACGCCTTACTATACTATGACGTTTTTTATGACATTTTGAGGTCCAAAAAAATTTTGACTTTTTTTGTCCGATTTTGACGCCATACTATACTATGACGTTTTTTATGACATTTTGAGGTCCAAAAAATTTTTGACTTTTTTTGTCCGATTTTGACGCCTTACTATACTATGACGTTTTTTATGACATTTTGAGGTCAAAAAATTTTTTGACTTTTTTTGTCCGATTTTGACGCCTTACTATACTATGACGTTTTTTATGACATTTTGAGGTCAAAAAAAATTTTGACTTTTTTTGGACAATTTTGACGCCTTACCCCCCCATGACGTTTTTTATGACATTTTGAGGTCAAATAAAATTTTGACTTTTTTTGTCCGATTTTGACGCCTTACTATACTATGATGTTTTTTATGACATTTTGAGGTCCAAAAAAATTTTGACTTTTTTTGTCCGATTTTGATGCCATACTATACTATGACGTTTTTTATGATATTTTGAGGTCAAAAAATTTTTTGACTTTTTTTGTCCGATTTTGACGCCATACTATACTATGACGTTTTTTATGACATTTTGAGGTCAAAAATTTTTGACTTTTTTTGTCCGATTTTGACGCCTTACCCCCCCATGACGTTTTTTATGACATTTTGAGATCAAAAAAAATTTTGACTTTTTTTGGACAATTTTGACGCCTTACCCCCCCATGACGTTTTTTATGACATTTTGAGGTCCAAAAAAATTTTGACTTTTTTTGTCCAATTTTGACTCCTTACTATACTATGACATTTTTTATGACATTTTGAGGTCAAAAATTTTTTTGACTTTTTTTGTCCGATTTTGACGCCTTACTATACTATGACGTTTTTTATGACATTTTGAGGTCCAGAAAAATTTTGACTTTTTTTGTCCGATTTTGACTCCTTACTATACTATGACATTTTTTATGACATTTTGAGGTCAAAAATTTTTTTGACTTTTTTTGTCCGATTTTGACGCCTTACTATACTATGACGTTTTTTATGACATTTTGAGGTCCAGAAAAATTTTGACTTTTTTTGTCCGATTTTGACGCCTTACTATACTATGATGTTTTTTATGACATTTTGAGGTCAAAAATTTTTTTGACTTTTTTTGTCCGATTTTGACGCCTTACTATACTATGACGTTTTTTATGACATTTTGAGGTCAAAAATTTTTTTGACTTTTTTTGGCCGATTTTGACGCCTTACTATACTATGACGTTTTTTATGACATTTTGAGGTCCAAAAAAATTTTGACTTTTTTTGGCTGAAAAAAAAACGCCTTACTATACTATGACGTTTTTTATGACATTTTGAGGTCAAAAAAATTTTTGACATTTTTTGGACGATTTTGACGCCTTACCCCACCATAACGTTTTTTATGACATCTTGAGGTCAAAAAAAATTTTGACTTTTTTTGTCCGATTTTGACGCCTTACTATACTATGATGTTTTTTATGACATTTTGAGGTCAAAAAAATTTTTGACTTTTTTTGTCCGATTTTGACGCCTTACTATACTATGCCGTTTTTTATGACATTTTGAGGTCCAAAAAAATTTTGACTTTTTTTTTCCGATTTTGACGCCTTACTATACTATGACGTTTTTTATGACATTTTGAGGTCAAAAAAAATTTTGACTTTTTTTGCCGGAAAAAAAAGCCTTACTATACTATGACGTTTTTTATGACATTTTGAGGTCAAAAAATTTTTTGACATTTTTTGGCCGATTTTGACGCCTTACTATACTATGACGTTTTTTATGACATTTTGAGGTCAAAAAATTTTTTGACTTTTTTTGGCCGATTTTGGCGCCTTACTATACTATGATGTTTTTTATGACATTTTGAGGTCAAAAAATTTTTTGACTTTTTTTGGCCGATTTTGACGCCTTACCCCCCCATGACGTTTTTTATGACATTTTGAGGTCAAAAAAATTTTTTGACTTTTTTTGTCCGATTTTGACGCCATACTATACTATGACGTTTTTTATGACATTTTGAGGTCCAAAAAATTTTTGACTTTTTTTGTCCGATTTTGACGCCTTACCCCCCCATGACGTTTTTTATGACATTTTGAGATCAAAAAAAATTTTGACTTTTTTTGGACAATTTTGACGCCTTACCCCCCCATGACATTTTTTATGACATTTTGAGGTAAAAAAAAATGTTGACTTTTTTTGGACGATTTTGACGCCTTACTATACTATGACGTTTTTTATGACATTTTGAGGTCCAAAAAAATTTTGACTTTTTTTGTCCGATTTTGACGCCATACTATACTATGACGTTTTTTATGACATTTTGAGGTCCAAAAATTTTTTGACTTTTTTTGTCCGATTTTGACGCCTTACTATACTATGACGTTTTTTATGACATTTTGAGGTCAAAAAATTTTTTGACTTTTTTTGTCCGATTTTGACGCCTTACTATACTATGACGTTTTTTATGACATTTTGAGGTCCAAAAAAAATGTTGACTTTTTTTGCCGGAAAAAAACGCCTTACTATACTATGACGTTTTTTATGACATTTTGAGGTCAAAAAAATTTTTGACTTTTTTTGCCCGAAAAAAACGCCTTACTATACTATGACGTTTTTTATGACATTTTGAGGTCAAAAATTTTTTTGACTTTTTTTTTCCGATTTTGACGCCTTACTATACTATGATGTTTTTTATGACATTTTGAGGTCAAAAAATTTTTTGACTTTTATTGTCCGATTTTGACGCCTTACTATACTATGCCGTTTTTTATGACATTTTGAGGTCAAAAAAAATTTTGACTTTTTTTGTCCGATTTTGACGCCTTACTATACTATGACGTTTTTTATGACATTTTGAGGTCAAAAATTTTTTTGACTTTTTTTGTCCGATTTTGACGCCTTACTATACTATGACGTTTTTTATGACATTTTGAGGTCAAAAATTTTTTTGACTTTTTTTGTCCGATTTTGACGCCTTACTATACTATGACGTTTTTTATGACATTTTGAGGTCAAAAAAATTTTTGACTTTTTTTGTCCGATTTTGACGCCTTACTATACTATGACGTTTTTTATGACATTTTGACCTCAAAAAAAATGTTGACTTTTTTTGCCGGAAAAAAACGCCTTACTATACTATGACGTTTTTTATGACATTTTGAGGTCAAAAATTTTTTTGACTTTTTTTTTCCGATTTTGACGCCTTACTATACTATGACGTTTTTTATGACATTTTGAGGTCAAAAAAATTTTTGACTTTTATTGTCCGATTTTGACGCCTTACTATACTATGCCGTTTTTTATGACATTTTGAGGTCCAAAAAAATTTTGACTTTTTTTGTCCGATTTTGACGCCTTACTATACTATGACGTTTTTTATGACATTTTGAGGTCAAAAAATTTTTTGACTTTTTTTGTCCGATTTTGACGCCTTACTATACTATGACGTTTTTTATGACATTTTGAGGTCAAAAATTTTTTTGACTTTTTTTGTCCGATTTTGACGCCTTACCCCCCCATGACGTTTTTTATGACATTTTGAGATCAAAAAAAATTTGACTTTTTTTGGCCGAAAAAAAACGCCTTACTATACTATGACGTTTTTTATGACATTTTGAGGTCAAAAAAATTTTTGACATTTTTTGGACGATTTTGACGCCTTACCCCACCATAACGTTTTTTATGACATCTTGAGGTCAAAAAAAATTTTGACTTTTTTTGTCCGATTTTGGCGCCTTACTATACTATGATGTTTTTTATGACATTTTGAGGTCAAAAAATTTTTTGACTTTTTTTGGCCGATTTTGACGCCTTACTATACTATGACGTTTTTTATGACATTTTGAGGTCAAAAAAATTTTTGACTTTTTTTGTCCGATTTTGACGCCTTACTATACTATGATGTTTTTTATGACATTTTGAGGTCAAAAATTTTTGACTTTTTTTGTCCGATTTTGACGCCTTACCCCCCCATGACGTTTTTTATGACATTTTGAGATCAAAAAAAATTTTGACTTTTTTTGGACAATTTTGACGCCTTACCCCCCCATGACGTTTTTTATGACATTTTGAGGTCCAAAAAAATTTTGACTTTTTTTGTCCGATTTTGATGCCATACTATACTATGACGTTTTTTATATTTTGAGGTCAAAAAATTTTTGACTTTTTTTGTCCGATTTTGACGCCATACTATACTATGACGTTTTTTATGACATTTTGAGGTCAAAAAAATTTTTGACTTTTTTTGTCCGATTTTCACGCCTTACCCCCCCATGACGTTTTTTATGACATTTTGAGATCAAAAAAAATTTTGACTTTTTTTGGACAATTTTGACGCCTTACCCCCCCATGACATTTTTTATGACATTTTGAGGTAAAAAAAAATGTTGACTTTTTTTGGACGATTTTGACGCCTTACTATACTATGACGTTTTTTATGACATTTTGAGGTCCAAAAAAATTTTGACTTTTTTTGGACAATTTTGACGCCTTACCCCCCCATGACATTTTTTATGACATTTTGAGGTAAAAAAAAATGTTGACTTTTTTTGGACGATTTTGACGCCTTACTATACTATGACGTTTTTTATGACATTTTGAGGTCCAAAAAAATTTTGACTTTTTTTGTCCGATTTTGACGCCATACTATACTATGACGTTGTTTATGACATTTTGAGGTCCAAAAAATTTTTGACTTTTTTTGGACGATTTTGACGCCTTACTATACTATGACGTTTTTTATGACATTTTGAGGTCAAAAAATTTTTTGACTTTTTTTGTCCGATTTTGACGCCTTACTATACTATGACGTTTTTTATGACATTTTGAGGTCAAAAAAAATTTTGACTTTTTTTGCCGGAAAAAAAAGCCTTACTATACTATGACGTTTTTTATGACATTTTGAGGTCAAAAATTTTTTTGACATTTTTTGGCCGATTTTGACGCCTTACTATACTATGACGTTTTTTATGACATTTTGAGGTCAAAAAATTTTTTGACTTTTTTTGGCCGATTTTGACGCCTTACTATACTATGACGTTTTTTATGACATTTTGAGGTCCAAAAAAATTTTGACTTTTTTTGTCCGATTTTGGCGCCTTACTATACTATGATGTTTTTTATGACATTTTGAGGTCAAAAAATTTTTTGACTTTTTTTGGCCGATTTTGACGCCTTACCCCCCCATGACGTTTTTTATGACATTTTGAGGTCAAAAAAATTTTTTGACTTTTTTTGTCCGATTTTGACGCCATACTATACTATGACGTTTTTTATGACATTTTGAGGTCAAAAAAATTTTTGACTTTTTTTGTCCGATTTTGACGCCTTACCCCCCCATGACGTTTTTTATGACATTTTGAGATCAAAAAAATTTTTGACTTTTTTTGGACAATTTTGACGCCTTACCCCCCCATGACATTTTTTATGACATTTTGAGGTAAAAAAAAATGTTGACTTTTTTTGGACGATTTTGACGCCTTACTATACTATGACGTTTTTTATGACATTTTGAGGTCCAAAAAAATTTTGACTTTTTTTGTCCGATTTTGACGCCATACTATACTATGACGTTTTTTATGACATTTTGAGGTCCAAAAAATTTTTGACTTTTTTTGTCCGATTTTGACGCCTTACTATACTATGACGTTTTTTATGACATTTTGAGGTCAAAAAATTTTTTGACTTTTTTTGTCCGATTTTGACGCCTTACTATACTATGACGTTTTTTATGACATTTTGAGGTCAAAAAAATTTTTGACTTTTTTTGTCCGATTTTGACGCCTTACTATACTATGCCGTTTTTTATGACATTTTGAGGTCCAAAAAAATTTTGACTTTTTTTGTCCGATTTTGACGCCTTACTATACTATGACGTTTTTTATGACATTTTGAGGTCAAAAAATATTTTGACTTTTTTTGTCCGATTTTGACGCCTTACTATACTATGACGTTTTTTATGACATTTTGAGGTCAAAAAATTTTTTGACTTTTTTTGTCCGATTTTGACGCCTTACTATACTATGACGTTTTTTATGACATTTTGACCTCAAAAAAAATGTTGACTTTTTTTGCCGGAAAAAAATGCCTTACTATACTATGACGTTTTTTATGACATTTTGAGGTCAAAAAAATTTTTGACTTTTTTTGCCCGAAAAAAACGCCTTACTATACTATGACGTTTTTTATGACATTTTGAGGTCAAAAATTTTTTTGACTTTTTTTTTCCGATTTTGACGCCTTACTATACTATGACGTTTTTTATGACATTTTGAGGTCAAAAATTTTTTTGACTTTTTTTGTCCGATTTTGACGCCTTACTATACTATGACGTTTTTTATGACATTTTGAGGTCAAAAAAATTTTTGACTTTTTTTGCCCAAAAAAACGCCTTACTATACTATGACGTTTTTTATGACATTTTGAGGTCCAAAAAAATTTTGACTTTTTTTGGCCGAAAAAAAACGCCTTACTATACTATGACGTTTTTTATGACATTTTGAGGTCAAAAAAATTTTTGACATTTTTTGGACGATTTTGACGCCTTACCCCACCATAACGTTTTTTATGACATCTTGAGGTCAAAAAAAATTTTGACTTTTTTTGTCCGATTTTGACGCCTTACTATACTATGACGTTTTTTTATGACATTTTGAGGTCAAAAAAAATTTTGACTTTTTTTGGACAATTTTGACGCCTTACCCCCCCATGACGTTTTTTATGACATTTTGAGGTCAAATAAAATTTTGACTTTTTTTGTCCGATTTTGACGCCTTACTATACTATGATGTTTTTTATGACATTTTGAGGTCCAAAAAAATTTTGACTTTTTTTGTCCGATTTTGACGCCATACTATACTATGACGTTTTTTATGATATTTTGAGGTCAAAAAATTTTTTGACTTTTTTTGTCCGATTTTGACGCCATACTATACTATGACGTTTTTTATGACATTTTGAGATCAAAAAAAATTTTGACTTTTTTTGGACAATTTTGACGCCTTACCCCCCCATGACATTTTTTATGACATTTTGAGGTCAAAAAAAATTTTGACTTTTTTTGCCGGAAAAAAAAGCCTTACTATACTATGACGTTTTTTATGACATTTTGAGGTCAAAAATTTTTTTGACATTTTTTGGCCGATTTTGACGCCTTACTATACTATGACGTTTTTTATGACATTTTGAGGTCAAAAAATTTTTTGACTTTTTTTGGCCGATTTTGACGCCTTACTATACTATGACGTTTTTTATGACATTTTGAGGTCCAAAAAAATTTTGACTTTTTTTGTCCGATTTTGGCGCCTTACTATACTATGATGTTTTTTATGACATTTTGAGGTAAAAAAATTTTTTGACTTTTTTTGGCCGATTTTGACGCCTTACCCCCCCATGACGTTTTTTATGACATTTTGAGGTCAAAAAAATTTTTTGACTTTTTTTGTCCGATTTTGACGCCATACTATACTATGACGTTTTTTATGACATTTTGAGGTCAAAAAAATTTTTGACTTTTTTTGTCCGATTTTGACGCCTTACCCCCCCATGACGTTTTTTATGACATTTTGAGATCAAAAAAATTTTTGACTTTTTTTGGACAATTTTGACGCCTTACCCCCCCATGACATTTTTTATGACATTTTGAGGTAAAAAAAAATGTTGACTTTTTTTGGACGATTTTGACGCCTTACTATACTATGACGTTTTTTATGACATTTTGAGGTCCAAAAAAATTTTGACTTTTTTTGTCCGATTTTGACGCCATACTATACTATGACGTTTTTTATGACATTTTGAGGTCCAAAAAATTTTTGACTTTTTTTGTCCGATTTTGACGCCTTACTATACTATGACGTTTTTTATGACATTTTGAGGTCAAAAAATTTTTTGACTTTTTTTGTCCGATTTTGACGCCTTACTATACTATGACGTTTTTTATGACATTTTGAGGTCAAAAAAATTTTTGACTTTTTTTGTCCGATTTTGACGCCTTACTATACTATGCCGTTTTTTATGACATTTTGAGGTCCAAAAAAATTTTGACTTTTTTTGTCCGATTTTGACGCCTTACTATACTATGACGTTTTTTATGACATTTTGAGGTCAAAAAATATTTTGACTTTTTTTGTCCGATTTTGACGCCTTACTATACTATGACGTTTTTTATGACATTTTGAGGTCAAAAAATTTTTTGACTTTTTTTGTCCGATTTTGACGCCTTACTATACTATGACGTTTTTTATGACATTTTGACCTCAAAAAAAATGTTGACTTTTTTTGCCGGAAAAAAATGCCTTACTATACTATGACGTTTTTTATGACATTTTGAGGTCAAAAAAATTTTTGACTTTTTTTGCCCGAAAAAAACGCCTTACTATACTATGACGTTTTTTATGACATTTTGAGGTCAAAAATTTTTTTGACTTTTTTTTTCCGATTTTGACGCCTTACTATACTATGACGTTTTTTATGACATTTTGAGGTCAAAAATTTTTTTGACTTTTTTTGTCCGATTTTGACGCCTTACTATACTATGACGTTTTTTATGACATTTTGAGGTCAAAAAAATTTTTGACTTTTTTTGCCCAAAAAAACGCCTTACTATACTATGACGTTTTTTATGACATTTTGAGGTCCAAAAAAATTTTGACTTTTTTTGGCCGAAAAAAAACGCCTTACTATACTATGACGTTTTTTATGACATTTTGAGGTCAAAAAAATTTTTGACATTTTTTGGACGATTTTGACGCCTTACCCCACCATAACGTTTTTTATGACATCTTGAGGTCAAAAAAAATTTTGACTTTTTTTGTCCGATTTTGACGCCTTACTATACTATGACGTTTTTTTATGACATTTTGAGGTCAAAAAAAATTTTGACTTTTTTTGGACAATTTTGACGCCTTACCCCCCCATGACGTTTTTTATGACATTTTGAGGTCAAATAAAATTTTGACTTTTTTTGTCCGATTTTGACGCCTTACTATACTATGATGTTTTTTATGACATTTTGAGGTCCAAAAAAATTTTGACTTTTTTTGTCCGATTTTGACGCCATACTATACTATGACGTTTTTTATGATATTTTGAGGTCAAAAAATTTTTTGACTTTTTTTGTCCGATTTTGACGCCATACTATACTATGACGTTTTTTATGACATTTTGAGGTCAAAAAATTTTTTGACTTTTTTTGGACAATTTTGACGCCTTACCCCCCCATGACATTTTTTATGACATTTTGAGGTCAAAAAAAATGTTGACTTTTTTTGGACGATTTTGACGCCTTACTATACTATGACGTTTTTTATGACATTTTGAGGTCCAAAAAAATTTTGACTTTTTTTGGACGATTTTGACGCCATACTATACTATGACGTTTTTTATGACATTTTGAGGTCCAAAAAAATTTTGACTTTTTTTGTCCGATTTTGGCGCCTTACTATACTATGATGTTTTTTATGACATTTTGAGGTCAAAAAATTTTTTGACTTTTTTTGGCCGATTTTGACGCCTTACCCCCCCATGACGTTTTTTATGACATTTTGAGGTCAAAAAATTTTTTGACTTTTTTTGTCCGATTTTGACGCCATACTATACTATGACGTTTTTTATGACATTTTGAGGTCAAAAAAATTTTTGACTTTTTTTGTCCGATTTTGACGCCTTACCCCCCCATGACGTTTTTTATGACATTTTGAGATCAAAAAAAATTTTGACTTTTTTTGGACAATTTTGACGCCTTACCCCCCTATGACATTTTTTTATGACATTTTGAGGTAAAAAAAAATGTTGACTTTTTTTGGACGATTTTGACGCCTTACTATACTATGACGTTTTTTATGACATTTTGAGGTCCAAAAAAATTTTAACTTTTTTTGTCCGATTTTGACGCCATACTATACTATGACGTTTTTTATGACATTTTGAGGTCCAAAAAATTTTTGACTTTTTTTGTCCGATTTTGACGCCTTACCCCCCCATGACGTTTTTTATGACATTTTGAGATCAAAAAAATTTTTGACTTTTTTTGGACAATTTTGACGCCTTACCCCCCCATGACGTTTTTTATGACATTTTGAGGTCAAAAAAAATGTTGACTTTTTTTGTCAGATTTTGACTCCTTACTATACTATGACGTTTTTTATGACATTTTGAGGTCAAAAATTTTTTTGACTTTTTTTGGCCGATTTTGACGCCTTACTATACTATGACGGTTTTTATGACACTTTGAGGTCAAAAAAAATTTTGACTTTTTTTGCCCGAAAAAATCGCCTTACTATACTATGAGGTTTTTATGACATTTTGAGGTCAAAAATTTTTTTGGCTTTTTTTGTCCGATTTTGACGCCATATTATACTATGACGTTTTTTATGACATTTTGAGGTCAAAAAAATTTTTGACTTTTTTTGGACAATTTTGACGCCTTACCCCCCCATGACATTTTTTATGACATTTTGAGGTCAAAAAAAATGTTGACTTTTTTTGGACGATTTTGACGCCTTACTATACTATGACGTTTTTTATGACATTTTGAGGTCCAAAAAATTTTTGACTTTTTTTGTCCGATTTTGACGCCTTACCCCCCCATGACGTTTTTTATGACATTTTTATATCAAAAAAAAATTTGACTTTTTTTGGACAATTTTGACGCCTTACCCCCCCATGACGTTTTTTATGACATTTTGAGATCAAATAAAATTTTGACTTTTTTTGGCCGATTTTGACGGCTTACTATACTATGACGTTTTTTATGACATTTTGAGGTCCAAAAAAATTTTGACTTTTTTTGTCCGATTTTGACGCCATACTATATTATGATGTTTTTTATGACATTTTGAGGTCAAAAAATTTTTTGACTTTTTTTGGCCGATTTTGATGCCTTACTATACTATGACGTTTTTTATGACATTTTGAGGTCCAAAAAAATTTTGACATTTTTTGGACGATTTTGACGCCTTACCCCCCCATGACGTTTTTTATGACATCTTGAGGTCAAAAAAAATTTTGACTTTTTTTGTCCGATTTTGACGCCTTACTATACTATGACGTTTTTTTATGACATTTTGAGGTCAAAAAAAATTTCGACTTTTTTTGTCCGATTTTGACGCCTTACCCCCCCATGACGTTTTTTTATGACATTTTGAGGTCAAAAAAAATTTTGACTTTTTTTGGTCCGATTTTGACGCCTTACTATACTATGACGTTTTTTATGACATTTTGAGGTCAAAAAATTTTTTGACTTTTTTTGTCCGATTTTGACGCCTTACTATACTATGACATTTTTTATGACATGTTGAGGTCAAAAAATTTTTTGACTTTTTTCGTCCGATTTTGACGCCTTACTATACTATGACGTTTTTTATGACATTTTGAGGTCATACTAAAATATGACTTTTTTGGCCGATTTTGTCCCCTTCCGGCATCAGTTCAATTTTTAAAATAATTTTAATAATTATTTAATAATTTAAAAGATGATATTTTTATTATTGCTCTGTCCATGCAATGTTCTTTTTATTATTATTGCTCTGTCATGCTAATACATGCTAGTTAGTACAGTCTCCACTACATCAAGCCATATTGTCAGAAAAACCTATCCGAACATTGGCAAAGAAGCACGGACACTGCAGCCTCTGTCAACCGCTGGAGGTAGCCAGAGGCCTCTTTACGAGACGCCTAGCCCAGGCGATGCTTTAGCAAAGACCTAACTGCCAGTGCCTGTCTATGGAGCTGTCACTCAACGTAAGCACGTCCTAATTTATGTAAGAATTTGAAGCCTAAATAACACTGAAATGGTTGTGGTACAAATCCCCCCCCACAGTGTTCACGGAGATGGAAACTATCAATAGAAACCAAAAACAAAAAATGTCCCCGGCTGTAAATATGTTTTTTTAGGCTGTAAAGTTGGCTATTTTAACATGGGGGTCAACGGAGAATTGCTCACTTCTGGAGCCAGTCCCCAGAGGCAGCCAAGGAACTGCAGCTTTTTGAACGCGGAAGTGATCCTCACATTCAGTTATCCAGACATTTAACTGAAAACCACAACCTTGTGCTGCAGTTGGTGGCGGAGGAAAAATCAGGGGATCACACACATTCAGGTGAAGCAAGAACATGTGAGAGTCTTGTTTTGATTGAACAAGCAAAGCAATTTATTTACAAACATACACAGGTAGTAAGTATCGCCCGTGAGTCTTTCCTCACAGATTATTTAGTGTGCGTCTTACAGCGGAATCTTTGGGCTTGCAAACAGAAAGAAGCTCAGTATTTTTTTTTCACCTTAAATCAGAAAAAAATCCATGCTTTCCTTATTAAAATTTGGTTAAGTCTTGATCATTTCAACTCAAAAAGCATCAATACTTGAGCAGCATTAAATACTATTTTAAAGTAGGCTTACTGCATGTTCCTGATTTGGTAGCCTCTCAATACTCTGTGGTATTGTGAGATATTTTCAAGGTAATAAAAAGAAAATCAAGTTGAGACCCATGCCAAATAATTGGAATAACAGTTTTTTAAATTGGTCACATTGGCACTTTTCCCCCCCAATTTTCATTGTTTTCTTTTTTAAACATCTTAGATTTCAAATCAATAACTGCTAATTCAAGTTATATGCAAATGTCTGAGCCATCATTGATCCCTCTTAGGATCTCCTTTAGATTTTTCTACTCCTCAGAGGTCAGGGTCAGCTGAAGAGCACAGTCCCTTAAGCCTGAAGGGAATCTGTGTTTTGCTCAAGGACAGTTCAGCAGGAGGACAATTACTGGCACAGGGACTTAATCCACAAGTACCAGGTAAAGGACATTCTCTTTAAAAACTAGAGCACCGTGCTGCCACCCTGCTGCTAATTCTTATCACTGGGTAATGGCATTTTCGCACTCATTAACAACTCTTTAGAACGACCATCTTCACCCCAATATAGCACTGTAAATGTGCTAGCAATACACTCTAACATAGAGCACAGGAAATTCGACACTGATAAAAGTCCATGGCAAGCATTTGACTGGTAGAAAAATGAATGGAATATTTCAGAGAAAACAGGAAGTCCCATCTTGTCTTGCAAGTACCTGTGTACATACAATCATTTCTTTTCATGCTGATAGTTGTGGCTAGAAAGTAGTGAATAAAACACAAGAAATAAAAACAAATCAAAGGCCCATTCAAATGACCTGTGTGGTGCTTGTGAACACAGCTTATTTTCCAAGGTTCGCTCCCAAGCTCATTAAAAGTCTGAAAAAATGTCCCCCGTTCCTCCCATATCTTGCAATATTCAAAAAGTGCACTTTTAGGATGATGACTTGCAAAAAGATGAGTCACTCTGAAGAATAACAGTCCAGCCAAAACCAGCCTCTTAAAAGGCTTTTGTTTAAATTTTATGCAGGCCAGGAGGCAACCAATCATACCAAAGTTTACAAGAAGGAGATTAATGAAAAGAGATGATAAAAATGTTACAATCATTGGTTGCTTTAACTAGGAGAAAAAAAGTTCACCATCAGATTCAAACTGGGAAAAAGCTCTCTAAAGCAACAAGAGAGGTCTAAAATATACAAACGGAAGATGAAGAGATCTGAAACATGCAAACTAGAAAAACTACTTGTTTGCAGATGGTTGAACACTTTCTTTCACAAGTCCATGTAGTGATGATGATGATGATCATTGTAGAAATCAAAAAATGTTTGTTTAAAAATGCGTGTCCCTTTGGCTGATTCCAGGTCTCTGAGAGGAAGGAGAGTGTTGTCTGTAGTGATGAACGGCTGCAGCTGAGAGACAACCAGCGGTACCTTGAAGCTGTCAGACAGCGACGAGGAGAGAGACGGGAGGATGGATATCGTGGGCAGCAGATCAGGAGGAGAACCTGGTGGTCACCCTCCTGATTGATCACTAATGCTAGGAGGTCTGCAGCAGGCGTCTGTAGTGGGGCATGATCTCGTGTTCGGGCAGGTGCAAGTTGAACTCCAGCGCCACCAGGACAGGAAACTCGAAGGCTATCAGCTCTCTGCGGTTCACTCTGAACCTCTCCTCCAGTTTCTGCCAGAAAATAAATCAGAGTTAAGATTAAACAATAGATACATGCAATGCTGCATTCCTAATTGCTTCTCAGTGACTCATTACCGCACCCACTCATTTTTAACCAATATTTCATGTGGGCTGGCCCTGCTCTGCCTCATAAAAGACTTGGACAAGAAAAGTAAAAGTGATGCCTGTCAGTGCAATCACATACATCACATATTGCAATCAATCGCTAATATGAAAGAAATTATGTTGGTAAAGCATGTCAGACCTTAATAAAAAAAAAATCCGCCTGCCATTTATGGGATTTGGAAAGCACTCAACAAGAAATATCAGGTCCTGTTTTCAGGTAAATACTACATCTGACTCTTAAGATCAGCTTTCGTGATACTGAAAGGTTATGTCAACACTTCTGTCTCTTACTGTAGGTGTATTTATTTGTGACTCTGACTGCAATATACTTTGCTGCCCTTCTAACCATTATCTTGATATCGTTTTATGTACATCAAGGCTACACTGTGTCCAGTCTGCTTATAGTTTCTTTCAAAATGTATGCCTAATAACCTCTATATCTTGTTCTTAACACCAGATATTTTACGTTTTGATTTATCTGCTGCCAACTACAGACACATTTTTTAGTGGTGCTCACAGCACCAAAACATTTATTTATTTTGAAAAAAACAAAAACAACATCTTACTGGAAACAATGTCCTTCTTAGACTATTCAAGAGACTTAACTGTGGACAGTTTTCACTATGTTTAACTTGTTGACTTTGATTTGAGTGAACTGCCCCTTAAATCTGGTGCAATGGGAGGATACACGTCTTCATTAAAAACATCATAAATCCACAAATTTTTTGGAGGCATGTCTGAGGAAACTTACGTCTATCAGGAGTTTGACTTCATGTTTCTTGAGATCACCGCCAATCTTGGCCGCCAGAAGGACACAAGCTCCGGCACAGAGTTTCCGATTCTGCTTGTTTAGTTTGCCTTGAAGAACGAGTTTTTCAAAGTAGACGAAAGCCATGGCCACAGTGGGCTCCTCATAACCACATTCATCCTGGGCCAGCTTTCTTATCTCCCTTTTCAAGCTGCACAGAGTGGAAAAAATGAGTACAAGGAAGGGAGAGAGAGAGAGAGAGAGAAAGGGGTCAATGAAGAGAAAGTAGACAGTAAAGAAAAAAATAAACAGTTCATGTTGAAGTTAAATAATCTTTCTTGTGAATAAACACTTGCTTAATGTGACACATTCTATACATTTCTCTATGTTTTACCTCCTTATCTTGCTGAGTGTAAGCCTTATGTGGGGGAATTTCTCCTTGAAGGTTTCGTTCATGTCCTTCTTGAGGTCAGAGGGTTTGACGTATTCAATGACCGTTGTCTGAAAAGGAAAACCAGAGGTGGTGTCAGAATGACCACACTTTCAGCACTGAGCAAGGTGACTGGATCCTCACACCCTAGTGTTGGATTCCACAGTCTCACAATGAGGCTTACTGAGCACTGGTGTTACCCATGCCACTTAAAGGACAAGGCGATATTCTATATTTTTTTCTTATAGTCAACAAATCCTCTGAAAAGACTAAAACCAACAACTGATTCTACTAACAAGTATTTCCTGAGTATCCCAAGCCTGATTTAGTTTATTCCTCTGGCCATACAGCTCCAGCATTGTCCAAAAACTATTAAAAACACAATGAGCCACACTATTGCACTGGGTGACATTTTCCTTCATTACAATAAATATGAGCACTGTAGTTTATTTTGTGTCAATCCCACATACAAGTGCATCAAAACTGGATTTGGGGCCTGAGCGCCACAGACAGAACATGGATTTCTAAAAAGTATTCAGAGGTAGAACAAGATGTACTGGGTTTTGATCTTTTTATGAGATTTGCAGACAATAAGAAAAAAAGAAACTATCACCACCCTTTTCCTTTAAAAACCTAGAGGACACAATACATACGCAACTGCCTACAGAGTTTTCCACACCCTCTTCAGGCTTCTCTTAAACAATCCTTTGAGCTTGTTGCAGCATGCTTTGAGTACTAGGTGGGTGAGTCACATTAGGACAGTTTAATGAGGGGCTGAGAGTTTGGGCTTGGAATATAACCCCTGTAGAACAAAGTGCATTTCTAGCACTTGGTTGAATTCACAACTTGGCATACTGAATCTTTGCTGCTAGATATGCAGGATGATTCTGATTTATTGCAACACATGACTTATTTCCACCCATCATTTCTCCAAGGAATAACAAAAATACTGCACCAATATAATTCCTAAAATCAAACCCCCAGATTTAACAAAGGTGGGTGGGAGGGCACGAAAATTAAAACCCAAAATGTAAAATAATTACCCAAACAATCCTTTGTAAACACCCATCACATTTTACAGACCAACTTCTTTGGTTTGACGCACCATGCTTGGTTTGTATATATTATTCAATGTATTTATTTTCTCTTCCTGCTTCCTTTTGCTCTGACTTCTTCCTTTGTCCTCTGTCTTTTTAGCCTCACACAAGTGCACATATCACTATACTGGATCCAAACACACATATTACACATAAACACCCATATATATATTTTTATCTCCTTATCCTACTGAAAGTAAGCATTACTGTGCTGCAATTCAACTGCAGTAATCGTCCTCCACTTTTCTACTGTATTGTTTTGTTAGTGTTGTCCTGGATGTCAAAATCTCACTGAATTAATTAAAAAAGGACACATATGCTGTAGTTCTAAAAATATAAGGATGTATGTATGTTCTTGCAGGCAGTGTATGAAGCGTGAATAATGGTGTCCACTCTGAACCCCACGCTACTGATTATGAAGCATGAAGGAGAACGAATGCTTATCGATGGTTGCAGCTCTGAGAAATGAGGAAAAAAAAAAACAGCACTGACTTAGCACGACAGAAAATCTTGTCAACTGTGACCATGTCTCACACTCACTTTATGTCAACACACAAAAGCATTATTCCCTGTTTTTACTGAGAGGATTATAAATCACAAACCTACAAGTCACTAAATATGTTTCTTTACCGCACTGAAAATAACTTAAGTGAGGTTTTCCTCACTTCATACTCCTATTCTAGGTCATGCAAGTTTCCTCAGTTGCATGCTGAGGTTAAAAAAAAAAAAAAAAGCTAATATTATCCCCTGCTTGAACTTGAAAGTTCAGTTAGAGAGCCATGTCTCCTAAGCAGACTGTGTTCAACCTCTGAAATGCTGAGAATTTACTGGTTCCATTCCTGTAGCAAACACAATAGCCATTGTTGTGAGACGCTGGGTTTTGTAATTGGAGGAAGAGAAGAGAAAAAAAAGCAAAGCCTGGCCTTGACTGAACATTTCAAACTATGTCAATCCTTGTTGTGTATTCTGCCAGTCTCTGTAACAAAAACAGAGCCCAGGAAAGAATGAGGTGGGAGTCTAGTCAGGTTTTTTTTTTTTCCCCAACCACAATAAAACATCCGTTCTTTTCCGGAAAAGTGAGAGTGATTAGTGCTCAGACATAAACACCACACTCGCTGTTGCACTGGTCAAGTGGCTGTTTAACGGCTACTGCCTTATACATGGGGATAAAGTATGAGCATTCATTCAGGCCCCAGAAGGTGGGAGAGATTCTGGGCCAGCGACCTTCCTGATTAAAGCTGTCCTGGCTCCCTTTCAAAAACTGCTGATAAAATTCAGGAGGACTTCTTAGAAAGAAACTCTTGAACCAGACAAATCTTTCTGGTGTGTTATTGTTCTTGGTTGTGGTGGGAAAACTGAGCACAAAAGGTCCATAATGATAAAAATGAAAAAAAAAAAAAGTATAAACAGTGAGATATTGCAGGACATTTTAACAAAACATGTCAAAACAGTGGTGGATCTATTTCAGCGAATCACATCCTGGACGAAAACAACCTTTCCATTATACTCTCAAGAGGACAAGGCCGCAGTTGCTGTTGTTGTTGTTGTTGCTGCTGCTGATGGTGGTGTGCTAGACGCAGCTAATGTACTTTCTCACCATGTAGGAGGGGAAGATGAGGACTCTCTTGTGTTTTCCACAAGGCCACTGAGGGTCATCCAGCAGATTGGGGTCGTACTCGCGAAAGTCCCCCAAATCATTCCCTGCCATGAGCATAAACAAAACAACAGAGGTTGAGCCAAGAGTTAACATTTGCACTATTTCTTTTCCAATAAAAATATACTGGATAATGGGAAAAAAACAAGTGGGGATAAGGAATACACAACAGTCGCAATATGAATAAGTAAAGTATTTGTTGGCAGCCGACTGACCTGTGTCTAGGCTGCTCTGGTTGCTGTTGGCTCGGCCCAAACTGAGGCTGCGGTGGCTGGCGTTACGAGATTGAGAGAATGAAGAGGTGGAGTCGATGGTGTTTCTTCGACCACCCAGCACATTAGTGGGATACAGGAACTGGGTGTAGGATACAGTCTGTGGACACAGGTATATATGATAATGTCTGCTTCATAAAAGCATAAAAACGTTTACACCTCTTCAACCTTGTCAGATTAATAGATCTATTTTATTTTATTATGTTTTTTTTTTTTTATAGCCACATTTTGTCGAGGCAAGAAAAGCACTGGTGGCATCAATAACATTACCAATGGCTCAGTTTCAAGAAGTGTCCCAGTGAGCTCCCACTGGGACACTTACTGGTATACCAGTGAGCCAGCATGCACATTTGCAGGAGCCTGGATCTGATTTGCCTTAATGGAATGCGGCTGTTAATAATGTGTTGATTACACCTGTCGTGGTATGCTATGACATGTCAAAATACTACATGGAAAAAAGGCTTACGACCTGGTTCAAATGTGCTTAAAGTGTGCTGATTTGTGAGAATTAGCTCGCTGAACGCTATGTACAAAACACACAGGTCTTAAGAGTTTATGCTCTGAAGTAATTTGTCAGACTGGCTAACTTAGTAGGATCAAGGATCAAGGAACTTTATTGTCATACCAGGACATTTACATGTTATGGTACGAAATTAGTACTCAGGTCCCAGTTTAAGCCATTCAGAGCAAGATGTGAACAAGAATGAAATATAAACATAAGGGCAATAATATAAACATTAGAGTAGAAAAATAAATATGAACATTAGAGAAATAAATCATTAGAGCAGAAATATATAAACATTGTGAAATTTAAACAATTAACAAATAAAATAAAAAGATAAGGAAGCTGAAGTTAGCATGTGCACAAGTACCATTCAAGCCCATGTGGCAGCTAGTGACTAACAAGCGTGTGAGCTAGCTAATATAAGTTTTGACTGAGTGAATATCTTTACTACACAGACATTTAAGGAAGTTGTGAATGTGAGGATGCTGTGGAAAATAGTGGAATAGTAATAGTGGCTTTTTTAATATGTTTGTGGTGTAGCCACCGTAAATACTGCAAGCTACCACCTTGGAAGGTTTTAGAAGCAACAGTAAGTTTTTGCCTGCTTTCTCTGCTATACAGTAAAAGTGATCAGAATATTATATTTTAATTATAATTTGAATTCGGAGTAATTTTAGTTTGAAATAATGCTTTAGGTTTTGCTTCAGTTTTTAACCATTAATTTAAATATTGCTTTTTATATCACTTTTTATCCCTGAAGTTTTTTTACTGACTTTTATTGTCATCATGTTGCTGTTTTATAGTTGTAAATTTTAATGATGCAATTTTTTTTTTTTGGGGGGGCTGCATGTTTGCATGGACAGGTGCTATACAAATAAAGTTGAGTGTTGATAGCTTTGTTCATTTTTAATTTGAGAGCTTTCCCAACACTGAATGTGACTAAATCAAGACCCATGTGCACATTCTACTAATTATACTCTACATACTATTGTAGCATCCAACTGCACTCACCAAATACCAACATCATTATCATATCTTTTTTAGTTTTGTGTAAACAAATTTTTTAATAGTTGTAATAGTTGCAGTAAAAATAAGAGGTGATAACTATCTTTATACTAACAGTGAAGACAAGCTGAAAATATCCCTCTTCCACACACATACATTTCTGCTGATTTCTCACCTTTCCATCTGCTCCTAACTCCACTCCCTCCAGCCCGATTACCATCTCCTTGGCACTGACGCCTCCTGAAGGGTGCCGCTGACGCCCTCCTTCCAGCTTTACATCCCTGATGATGAGTACACAACCTTTAAAGTTTTCATAATACAAACAATCCTGCGGCTTGTTTAATTCCCATCTCCTCTTGCTGAGGCCTGCTCTAGCTCACCTTCACATCTCTACCTCACAGATACAGGCCGGGTATCGATCTGAGCTCATCAGCTGGCCTAGTTTCTGTAATTGTCCATGTCTGTGGGTGCATGTCAGGGCAATCAGAAATAAACTACACCCTTGAGAGGAAGGATGGAGGAGAGTTAAGTTTCGTTCTAGCAGGCCTGCCTCTTCGCACTCAGCTGCTGCCTCACCAATGTTTGAAAAGCAATACTGTTGTGGGAGATTTGCAGGAGGTCAGATGGTCTGCTGAAGTAAAAAACAGAAGGCTCGAGAGTAAAGTGTGTCAGCAGAGCAAACAGTGGATAGCCCTTGACTGAACGCATTTTATATGGGCCAGATTTTTATGTATTTAATGCCTGCTGCTGAACACACAGCAGACTTGGGCAATTTCATGCTAAATTAAATTGTGTGCCCATAAAGTTGTATTTAATTTGGTATTTTAATGTTTGGATAAAACCACATGAATCAATCTAAACAGTAAAAACATACTCAGTAAAGTAAACACTGGCTAGTGGTATGATTTTACTTCACTTGATTTTAGGTCAGTGCTAGTAAAGGATAATGCAGAGTGCGTGTGAACTGACAAAGAAGATTACATGCCTGTAGTCCATTTTATTCACACTCTACCATATTGAATAAGTGATAGCAAAGAGGTAATGGAAAGCTGAACATTTTAATTTTTTTTCCCAGCAATTTATGATGAAAAACTCCCTGGAAAATAAAAATGTTCAAAAAGTCAAAGTTGCTATTAATATTTTAGAAATAAATATGGAGAAATTTTTAATGTGCTGAAAGGTATAGCACCGAAATGGTGGGCTCTTGGACTTGCTTTCATCTCAGAGCAAGAACACAAAGATATCCAAATATCCACCTGTGTTTGTGTAATATTAACTTCAGCCTTATTTGAGTTCAATATTTACAATGTAAAGGAATTTTAGAATGACAGCAGACAGCAGGCATTCAGTTGTAACACTGTCTTGTTTTCCTACCCTCCCTAGCTCAGTCTTGCTTTCTGTTTTAAATGGTGCCCAGATAAATAGAATGAAATGACACAGTGGGCCCTCACATGACTCTCCCGGTGTTTTGATGACATGTGGGGCCAATCTGTTATAATGAAAACAGTGTTATCTGGCAAGACAGGCATGTCGGGACACAATGTTGACAGATGCATCATAGACATAGAGATCCTCAGGCAGCAGACATCTTACAGCACAGTGGAGATTAAATAAAAAGGGGAGGAAAATACAAGAGACGGAAAGCTTTCTAGGCAGAGAGCTTTTCTATGAAGCTTCAGTCTGCTGAGAATAAGGAGAAATGAAAGGAAATCATAAGAAAAGCTGATACTGTTAAGTAACATGCATGAATAGGAATCACTGGCTTCAAACATCTGTATGTTAGTAGTGTTATAATAATCTGTGCAAAGTGCTCATGCTGCATCATGTGCCGCCAAATGTTTCTAAATCTAGCATCAGGCGAAGAAAGAATAAATATTAACATGACTAAAAGAATCTTGACCTCTGTTGGCTACTTTACTACCAAATACTTAACAGCTCACATAAACAAGTTAGGCTTGGGTTGACTGGCTTGTAATAATATTCCCCCACAGTTTTGCCAAAGCTTCACCCATTACACTAAATCTAAGAGCATGACTAGGTTATACTTTATTACTCCCTGGGAGGAAATTTGTCCTCCGCATTTTCACTTTTTAATCGGGGAGCCAATTTCAACTACACTCCAATGCCAGGAGCATTACCTAACATGCATGTCTTTTCGGGTCAGAAAAACTGGAGTATATGAAGAAAACTCATGCCAATACAAGGAGAACATGCAAAGTCCACAAAGAAAAGCTGCAGCTGGACCCAGAGGAGTTTGAACCCAGGACTATCCGGCTGTCACAAGACAGTGCCACCCCATAAACAGATGTCCAATTACACACCCCTTTAGTCGGCATAGTTTGTCTTCTTTTGCTTAAAGGAAGAGTTTGACATTTTGGAAAACACGCGTATTTGCTTTCGTACCGACCACGAGATGAGAAGATTCATACCACTTTCATGCAAGTCCACTAAATAGGAAGGTACCACCAGAAACTTAAGCATTTAACAGACATACACAAAAGTGGAATCAATCTTCAAATCCTGTAAATGTCGTAATATTTGAGTACAAGTTCTTTGGGACCATTCCAGTCCGCTTTGTCAAATTTGGCAATTTATGTTCAAGGGGCAGTTGTTACAGTAAAAGTAAAGATAGAATAAAGAAGATTGAAGAAAGAGAAAAGACTACATGCAATTAGTTGTTTGGGCCCAGGTGTCTAATAAAATGTTGTTTTGCAGTCACAACCAAGGTCTAACTGTAAACCGTCAATTAGCAGCCATGAGCTGTCAAATGTGCGAATCGGAAATCCCTGGGGGTTTATTAACCCTTGACCTTGCACTGATTGGCTGGCTTAGGAAATTCCACAAACGGATTGAGCCTTTTATGCTCTTCACTAAGCCCCAGTGTGAAGCTTTTCTTTCTGTGCATTGTATTCTCTGGTGTTTATCTGTCCCCTTTCTCTTTCACTTCCTCCAAAACACATCGTTTCATGTGACTGGAGGTGTGTGAGAGGGGGTTGGGGGGGTGGACCAAGGCCAGCGTCAGGACCAAGGCTGTACCAGAGCTATCCCTGTGTAAGCCTGGGTTGCTTTAAAAAAAAGAATTTTCTGTTCTAGTCCCAAGAGATGTAAAGTCAGGTCAGGTCAAGTCTATTCTATACCCAGGTATAGAATAAACAAAAATGGTTAATAACAAACTGTCATGACTGTATACACACAACAGATGTTCCAGTCTGCCAGCACTGTGGATGATTAGACCACTGAGCAATACGTTAGCTATAAGGGTTAAAATTTCTAAATCTAAGAAGAGCAGGAACCCCAGGGAAAAGTGAGTCTTAATGCTACACAGCAAAGCCAGCAACAGACAAAAATGGGTTGACTTGAACAAAAAAGGATGAGTGCCTAAAAGCCACCAGAGCCATTATGGAAAAAGCGATACAGGCGACAAGCATTAGGCTACAATGTGGTCTAGATATTTACAAAAAATTAGGCCTTTAAAGCCTATTTCAGCTCAGTGTTTATTTATTAATTAAATGTTAAGGTAAAAATGCATCCACCAAAACCAACCCTCAGCGATGTATGCACCAGTCAAAGGAGAGTACATCCACAGAAAAAGAGGGATGAGAAAACAAAAGGAAAGAGGGAGCACAGGCTGGAAGAAGTTACAAAGTTTGGCATGCTGTCGGATACATACCCTGTTTGGCTACAATCTCGATAGGGCAGGACAGAAAATACACTATAGAAGGATCTTCTGCCACTGATAAGGACTATCCTATAAAAACAAAAATGGTAAACAAGCTAATCAATGTCTATCTGACAGGATCCACAAGTTAAAGTTGGAAAAAAGTGTGCAGTGAAAATGAAGAGAATGAACTGAGAATTCAGTATGTGTGTGTATGTGTGTGTGTGTGTTGTTCTGTAGTATTGTAGCATATAGTCAGTGGTTTGGAAGCAACATTGATGCATTTTTTATATAAGATCTTATTTTTTTCCAATAACTTCATTTAAAACTTGAGCTATTTGCTTTGTGTAAACAGTGTCTAGTCTGACATATTTCCCAGTGACCAGATGTCAACAGCACAGAAGGCAGGATAACTTTGACTTTAAACTACACTATAACAACCTCCAAATGACTTCTTCCACATGGTGAATCTCACTACATGACCAAAATCAACATCAGGACATAAACAGTGTGTGAGTCACAAAATACCAATTGTTTCAGCATCAGTAAATCAACAAGCAGTTATTAATGGTGTGGAAAATCCAACGCAGCATTATTCCTCATCAGACTTGGAACTCGATTTGAGGAAAAACAACTTCATCTATCGACTCATTTAACAGGTGGAACTTATCAAGATGGTACACAGATTGTCTAAACCAGTTGTACTGGCCTTCACATGAGATCTGCTTCTCAATGTCAAACAAATGCTGAACAATAGAACTGACAGCTTAATAAATACATCTACACTTAAAAAAAAAAACAAAAAACAATTGAACAAAAACTGAACGAAGGGTTCTTTACTCAAAAAGCACTGAAATTAGACTCTGCCTCGCTAAACAATAAAAGAAAAAAATAAAAAGCTAAGCCCATTACCTTTCAAAGCCAAAGAATTTGACAGCGATAATGATGAAAATCGCCAGAGGATTTCTACTCAACACTCCACACACTCCACTGGTCTCCTGGCCTACATTAAACCACCATCAACACTGACACCACTGTTCTAAACGTTGTCTGTATTCAGGGATTTGTCTGCAGGATACATGCTTGTATAAACTCTGACACAATGATATGTGATTTTGCATTTAGTAGTCGACTGGAGTGATTTTATAGTGTGAGTCCAAAATTTCAACAGTGATCAAATAAAGATCAAAATATACTAAAATATGTTTTATTTCTCAATCAGTTACATTTTATTTATAAGTCAGAACAACATGCTGTGAATGGGCCAGGCCTTCTCGCCTGTGATGTGGCTTGTAATGTGAGAAACATCCAAACTGTAGTTCATTGACTGGGGCAGTCTGCCATTATCCACTGAGGACTTGTATTGACTAAAGGATGGCGTTGTTTGCCTTCATACCTTCCATTGCGCATATCATGTTGCCTCATGTTCTTTATGAAGTGGACTTTCTTGAAGCTCTTTGGTCGGGGTGAACCCGATAGGGTTCGGCATCTAAAATGTAAAACAAACACACAACATTAGTTCCTATAAAAAAAAAAGAGAGAAGCTGTGCCAGGAGGGTATTTCTGTGTGGTTTACTACCTGCGGAGAGGAGCATTTTCCTCGATGTCCTCTAGCGTTTCAAGCGAAGAGCGCTGAGAGATGAGTCTTCGTCTGAGAAGACAGACAGAGGGGAAGTTTTGAAGTTAGGGGAAATGAAGAAATTATCATACCAAAATCTTAGAGGACCAGCTGTCACTCTGCAAAACAGCTCTTATTTGAACCAACTCTGGCAAACTAATAATATAATAATAAGAAGAATAATAATCCTTGTCATGACCTTTTCTGGCCACAGCAAACACATGAACACATGGGACTGCAAAGCAATTTGATCAAAAGGCGCAACACTAAATCAAACTCTGCTCCACAGCAATACCTGAAATGGAAAAAGTCAGCACAGAAAATCCATAAGAGGTCATTTCCCACATAAATTGAGGTCAGTCTAGCTTTTAGAACAAACTAAAGTATCAGCGTTTACCTAATGTCTACCCAAATCTCCATTTATCTATTTAACTCAAAGCAATGCATGGATAAGCCACTACACAGCTCACTATGCTTTTACACAACTACTGAGAAACTGAATAGCACATGAGGACGCATACCCCTCATTTTCCAGTGATAAAGACTTTTTCCGTAATGAGTAGGGATGAGTATTGTTTGAGAATGTTTAACAACATGATGCCAAAGTTTGGATATGGGTTACAAAAAAACCTATCAACACCTTAGTTTGAGGGACAGAAGCACGTTTAACCCAATGTCAAATGGTCATTGGTCAATGGTGTTCAATTATCACCTGTTTCTATATGTTCCATGGTTAATTTACACAAACAAGTCTTGGATGGTCAAGTCATGACTGCCATCAATCAACACCACCGTGTTCCTGTGTGGTCAATGATCACTCCTCAGCCTTGCATAGATCACAGAAAATTTTCCAGGATCTGAGCTGCTAAGAGGATAACGAGCTGGCTCTGCAAGCACTTTGTGTAACACATTTTGTCACAGATGGCCTTTATTTCACACTTTAGTTGCACGACTCAACAGGCTAATTCTGCTGGACCACTTTTATATGATCGGCTGCCAGTGTCAGAAACAAACCCACATGTGATAGCTAAGTAAGCCCGAGCCGTTTCCAAAATTAGGTTGTAATTGCATGTTTAGCACCGCAATAACAACATAATCCAACTCATTAGTCTGCCTTACAAAGTGGTCACAATTGAAGTAGTGGAAATTAACACATTAGTGGTCAAATAACTAAAACATGACACATTCTCCCAAAGGATCTATCTATCATCAAGTACTACTTAGCTCTGTAGCTGTCTACTCTGCCAGGCCTAGTCAGGGCACAAACAAACGACAGTTCACACCATGCATACTGTATGTCATCCTGGACCATCTAATTATTTTCACGAACAAAAATGTGTTGTAATGCTGTTAGATCCTGGGTTGTAAAAGACAAGCTGATGACACTTAACCTGACCCTATCGCCTCCTCACCGAGCATCTCAGCCAAAGGGAGAGACGGTGGAGCGTAAAGCAGGGTGGCTGGTTAATAAACGACAGAGCATGAGGACAGATTAACAAAAGATGACTCTGTCTTGAGGATCTCCCAGGGTTTAAACCAACACAAGCCGAGTGAACTCTGTATACCGGGAGGAGATGGGGTGAGATAAGTGTTTACATGAGAAGCCAGACTGTTGAAGCAGACAAGAAACCGAGGGCCATTATTCTGGCTAACCCTCTGCACTTTATATTATGACCCTAATGATCATAAACTGGAGGGAGGAACAGCAAGCTCTGGTAAAAGGGCATGAACTGTAAAATTCTTAGTCCAAATGATTACAACAGTGTGCAGCTGCATAACCACTGTATCCACTCCTGTGAGCTCAAAGGGTCATAATGAAGGGGTCTGACCTCGGCCTGAAGGTCAGACGAGTGGGATCATGTGATTTATGGTCAGTCTTACATCATCCTCCTTCAGTGACAACCCTAAGAGATTGATTGGCTAGATAAGGATCTAAGATTGCCGGTAGCCTAAGAGCACATGGCTTCTAGTTTGCACTGATGGCTCATCAATTCATTCCTAAAACTATTTTATGCCAAGTTAAGTTTTCAGAACCTTTAGGTCAAAAGGAAATATTTCTGTGGTGTATATTTTGATGTATTTAGAGATAAAAGGGGAAATTAAAGTTTAAAAAAGCTAAACAGTTAAAAAAGCTGATAAAAGTAGTCTTTAACAATTTAACACTAAAATTAAGGGTTTCTATTTGAAGCGATAAAGTTGCACTAATCAATATTTTCATGTGAACAATGGGTCACATGACTATGGGTAACATGAAAGGCGTCTCTTGTAGTAACAAACACACAGAGAATTATCAACCCAACACTGCAGCTCTGTGGAGTGCTTTAGCTTTTGGTAATGGTCATTATTTTCTGATAAGGCTTCAGCTGTCTGAGTGGGTATCCTCCAAAGTTATTTTAAAGTAACTTTGGAGGATACTCAAAGTTACTTTAAAATCTTTTGTGTACAAAATTCCCTTTTTGTAATTCCCCAAACTGTGTTTTCTTGCAGAGCTACAGCGAAGTAAAGAATTAAGTAAGAATTTTTGCACAAATTCAGAACTGGACAGGAGAAATTACTATAGCGATCAAACCCTCTCAACATGCAAATAGCCATGTGAATTGAATAAAATCCAAATCTGTCTGGTAACTCTGCAAACAGAGTACTACTGTATCCCTAAACTGAAAGAATAAATAACCTCTTATTGTACCCATCTGTCTACATTCTGTGTGACATTTTGTCATTTTTCCAGTCCAAATCTGTGTGAATCGTTACTTTCCTTCAAAAATCATTCACCACTTGGCCAAAGGGCGTGTTTCCAGTTCATGAGGACACAACAGAACTGTGCTTGAGAGGACTTTGATCCAGCCACAGTAGATGAACAGCAGCAGCACGACGTGACTTTAATGCAAAAGACGTTTTCCAGGCTGGTACAAATCCTGGAAACAATAACACAGACCAGGCCAGTCATTCACTTCAGGCACGAATGATAACAACTAGGGTTAGAACAATCAGTTTCTATACAGTTTAACATTAACGAGGCTCGGTCAGAAGCTTCAAAGAAGCCACAGCATAAATCAGTGGCAAAGGAGCAAACAATAGGCATCCCTCAGTGCCCTTGAAACAATTTCTGCTATTGCTGCCTCAAGTCATTTTCTATAACACGATGTAACTTTTGTTGAGCAGCAATAACAATGGCCTCTGCAGCCATAAGGGGTAATTACAGGATGCTGGCGCATTAAATTTTGTTGGGTTCTGAGTCTGAGCAGGGGTGGGAGGTGCGTGGGGTTGGTTCGGTGACTGTGCTTATGTAGAGTATTTATGACATGGACTGTAAGCCCGGTCCCAGAACACACATGAAGCATGGTCTCATGAACACCCCACTGACAGGTGCCCAGACAGGGCCAGTAAAAATGTGGACGATGGCCACTACGCCACTGAGCTGGTGCCTTTGAAGCTATTATTTTATGGTATAATAATTGCAAAATGTTGCTTTAACCATTTTTCATATATAACACATCCAGCATTAAGCTATTTCTACTTAAGAGACAATAACATCCTCCTGAAATAGAAAATGTTCGAAAAAAAACCTATTGATAATCCTGCCCAGTGATGCCATGCAATAAAGCTATAAAAGTCAAGTGGACTATTCAGAAGTGGAGATTAAACAGCTTCACACGTACACCCTATTGGCAGCCTGCCACAGGACACAGTCTTCCATTTTGCCAGAAAGTCACCGAATGGAAATAAATCTAATGTTCTGGGCCTTTTCACACAAATACAGTCCAGGCAAACGGAAATGTGATTATTCTGATAAAAACAATCCAGTCAGAGCAGTACAGCCTCTCTGATCCTAAAACACAGAGGGAGGGTAAATGGGATGGATCTGCAGATTTGAAAAATAAATGAAGTTAAAGACACAGAAACACAAACACAAATAAAACAGTTCAGCAATACATGACACTGTTAGCTGTTCAGGGTGAGAAACCAAACAAGTCGTAATGTGGATATTTAACTGAAACTGCATGAGGTAAAACACATGCTGACCCTTGATACTTGTCTTATACTCAGAGGATTTTTTTCATTCAGATCTTACAGGCTTTACTGAGCATTTGTTGACAGCTTAGACATTCAGAGAGTCTGTGTAGGAAAATTAAACATTCTTACATTACAGCCTGTGATTATGCCAACCATGACCTCAGCGAACAACAATCAACATCATAACCAGAAGTATGTGACCCAATCACACAAAAACTCCACAGGACCATTATAATGGCTTGTGCTCCTTGTTTCCCAGCCACAGCCTCTGCTGCCTCATGCTAAAAAAATCTTGTTAAAATACTGTAGACTACATGATTCTGCACTTTAACAGTGATGGGAACCTCACTAAAAGAAAACATGAGAAGACTTGGCCTGCCTATATCTTGGTGGGGAAAGGATGAAATGAAAATAGCTCTGCACCTTAGGCAGACAGGGCCTGATGGTAATAGGTATGCTATATTTAAAGAGCAGTTCTTGGCGTGCTGATTCATGATGGATGAACGCTGAGGAGAGGAGGGAAAGCTGAATATGAAATCATCCATAATTTCCATCCATTAGATTCTGATTAAGATATGGTCTATAGCGGTTTTGGCCTCAGAAAGTCTATTCTGGCGGCACATCAGAGGCTCTGCAACTTCCTGAATGGGAGCGGGACTGAAGGCCAGAAAGTCTGAGGGGAGAGTGTGTCTCTGATGCCCCTGGGAGAGGAAGTGGAGGACAGAAAATACAGAGCCCAGGGCCAGGCTGCTTCTCAGAAAGCCTGGGCATCCTGCCTCTCCCAGCCAGGGACCTCTGGACACGTTTCCACCAGCTGCGCTCAGAAAACAAACCAGGCACTGTGCAGAATGCTTGTCTGTCTGCGCGCCGGTGGAATATGGCCGCTCTCCATCGACAGGTTGCTTGCTGCTCAGCATTAGAATTCATTTTGTGTGGACGTCCTCCAAACACATTTTCCAAAAGCAGGGTACAGGCAGGGTTTAACAACTTTGTACTGTATTTACTAACTCAACAACAGAAGCGTGCAGTGCATGGGAGATGTCAGACATGCAACAGCTGGGCATCAAACCTCAATACTTCTCTGGTTCTGAACTGAAATGGAGTTTGCCCAGCTGTCATGGAACTGTACGTTTTCAAATTTCTAGATTTCTGAGTAAGGACTTCTCATCCACATTGAGTCAGAATTTGAAAGGTTTAGAATAGCTGCCAAATGGACCTTTTGGTGAATTTATCTAAACTTCAAATCTCCACTTTTAAGCCAACATGAACAGGAGGTCCTTAAAAGTGCTGAGAAAACTGGAAATTCAAATATCTACAACTGAGTGATACAATCAGAAACTCCACAACATCTACTAAATGGACTGCGGTGAGGTGTTTTTGTTTTGGTCAGCTAATGTTATTTTTTGTTATCGTAGTGGATTGTTCTTCATGGTAAAGTGTTTTTGTTAGTTTGTTCATCCCCTGTACTGTAAACAGTCTCTCATTTTAAAAAATGATTAATGATGTCTCAGGTGTTATGTAACTTTTTTTAATGCATCTCTTTCTCTATCAAAAAGTACAGATTAAGACTTTCGGAAGCTGTTAGTTCAGCTGTGCAATTTCCATGAGGTCAGGAAGGGGAACTAGATGCTTACTGAGTGTTTCACCATGTAGCAGAGCTTCCTGAGAAGCCTGGCAGAGTCACCAGAGGGAGGAGAGGATTTGGGTAAGAGAGGGGCTCTGAATGTAGAGCAGACCGGAGAGGATTTGACAGCAGGTTCTGACAGTGAGAGAGCCATGAGACGACTGTTACTGACAGCTGTCCCGCTGCGGGGTGAGACCCTCCAACCTCTCCTCGAGTCTCCAAAGTGAAGAAGACAAAAAAGCAGACAAAGAGAGCAAATAAAAGACATCCACAAGGAGCAGCAGGTCCCTGTTGTATGTGCATTTGAACAGGGGTGTAGAGTTACAGGATGTTTAAGTCACTCAAAGGAAAAGAAGGAGGCAGCAGGTGTGTGCCAGGTTTTGGAACGACATTCACTAAAAATAATTTAATAAAAACAGGTCTAGTAAATGTGACATACAGCATGAGAACACTGTGTGTAAGTAAACAAGAAGGCAAGACAGAACACAGAAACACTGAAAGACACTGATGAGGTGCACTGCTGAGTTCCCTCTCCAGGGAAACTAGGTTACAGCTCCACAGCTGTTGGCCCTGAGATCACACTGAACGTATCTGTCCCTCTGCAGACCAGTGAGTCATAAGGCTGCAAACCGTCTGTATGAAGTAAATATACAAACAGCTGAACTTTCCCCTCCTGCCATGTATTGTTGTGTCTGGGCAGGCTGCCTTGCTTGGAACCAAAAGAACCTTTTCCAAACAGCTGACTGTAAGAAATCAGCAAGAAAACAGTTCCTGGAGCTCATTCATTCAGGGCCGCAGTCAACGTGGTTGTGAGGAAACAACAACAAACACAAACACTTAACCAAAGGGAAGTTCCACATATAATGTGTGAATCAGGTCTCACACATTAATCAAAGTAACAGGCTGATAAGTGAAAGATTTGCCTAATTGTGAAATACACAAGGAGCTAAGCTGATTTACTGAAAAATAACAAATGAAATGATGATCTGACTGCTATGATTGGCTGGAACTGCATTTGGAATTGAAAACAACAGAACAGAATGTAATGGAGGGAGGGGGGTGTTGTTGAGATCTTAATTTGACCATTACTGTGTACAGAGCACAATTTGGAAACAAATGCAACCTTGACAGTCGCCTTCAGGACTTACAGAGGACTTTGCCAAACACACATGACTGCTCCTGTGCATGTTTGCAGTGGCACCCTTTTGAAATCTTGTTGAGGGGTTGTATGGGAGCATGGCTAAGTTTTTGTTTGTTTGCAATGATAACATCAACATACAGTTCAATGGTCTGACTGCAGAATCCTGCAGACAAGCTCGAATCTTTAACATCATCCCAACACCAGACACACTGTACTACATGTTCCCAACATCAGACAGTTAAGGAAAATCGTTGTTCACTCAGTTACCTTGACCTCTGTAGCTCTATGGCAGAGTTGGCTATCTGTCCGCCCTCCAGGCAGTAGTTTTGGGAGGACTGTCTGGAATAGGAGGCAGGAAGGATTCCCTGAGTGTACGTCTGCAGCCTCCCTCTAGTCGAGGCTGGGACAGCCGAGAAAGGCGAGCTGAACGTCGAGGACACGAAAGCGTCTCCCTCCGTGTCTGTACCCGCCGGGGCAGTTGCGGGACTCGTCCCAAAACTAGCCCGACTGCTGGCGAGGAGAGCCTGGTTTGCAAAAGCTAGCGCCTGGGCGGCCGAGGTCGCCGCTGCCGCAGCAACTCCGGCGTCTGCAGCCCCGTACGCCGAGCGCTCCGGGGAAACCAGGCTCTGTGTAGTCCTAGGTTCGAGCGAGTTATCCTCTTCGTTTTGATTGTCTGCATCGTCTTGCACGGGGCGCCCATCTAAAGAAATGTTGCTGAGAAAAGACAGCGCCGCTTGCCTCCTCCTCGGGTCTATGCGTTTCCGCGTATGCTCGATACTGGGGTGCTTTATCTGAAGCGTGGCTGTGGATGTGTTGCTGCTCGTGGCAGCCGCCATGGTCCACTTCCAGTGATCCGAGTCCCCGCAGCAGCGATCTTACCTTGCTGACATTAATAACGTGTTAATCGTGCTTGTGTTGGTGAATGGTAGTGGCCTGTCTTTTAAGTACATGCGTCTAACTGGGTGAAAACAGGGAGGTCACGTGTGTGCAGTATTGTGGCAGCACAGGGAAAATTTGGACCAATGGGCTGTCAGGAATACATGTGTGTTTTTTTCATGCCTTTTCCTGACTGCTGAAGCCTCACTCGTTTGTCTGACAGTGCATGCCAAAATTACATAAACCAGGCGCCGCATCTCTAAAACAGTCAGATCTGGTATCAGTTTTGTAACCAACGTTTTTTTTTTTTTTTTTTTTTTTTTTTTTTGCCTTCAATTTGCATAACGCATTCCTACAAGAAACGTTTCACATGAAAGAATCTAAACTTTTAAAGCAGCTTCCTGTATTACACATTTAAGTCAAGCATGGCGAAAGTGCTGCGTGCAGCTTCCTCAATCCGCACAAGGCGCAGTTGCGTGCACATTGATCTGTGGTCGCTGACAGAATGGGGCCTGACTGTTTGTTTTGAGAATATAGATCATTTTCTGAACTGTACAAGTCAGCATCTCTGCGACAGTTGCGCCATCTGTCTGCTTGACATGCATTGCGTCTGCTGTTTCTGGCTATAGCCCAATTAAATATGCCATCTAGTGGTTTTGTGCGGCAGCCACATGTAAGCTTACATAGGAGCATAACCAGCACATTTTGATGAAGAGCTCAGGAGAGGCAAGACTGGGGGATGATCAGACGCTGGTCATTAAATTGTATTGATGTATTTTATACCCTTATTTATACTTCCAGAATTTAAGTCTTGTGGGAGCTGTTGCTCATTCCCAAAATAAATTACCCCTTTGTTTGAAAAGTGAAAATAGATGCAAAAAAGGAGAAAGAACTACAGACTTAAAGTGTTAGGGGGTCTTGGGGGAGCGAAAATTGCTCCCGGGTCCCCACTGATTCCTGCTGACCCCTTTTATGTACCCTGTTGTTTCCAAGTTCCTATAAAGTGCAGTGCACACAGAAGAAATAAACACACATAGCAGCTTCATTGTAGGCCCAGAAATCAACCACCCCAAAATTATTTCTGTACAAGGCTTTATGTACGTAAATTTGATTTAACACAACTTTATTTAGGATTAGCCACTATGTCAACACAATATAAATCCAAATACTAAAATGTAAAACCAAACACAGGGCCACAAGACTCTGCAAGTCTGGCACCATGATTAGGTAACAACGCTGGAGCAGCCAAACATAATTTGCAATTGATCTAATTACCATCAACTGAAAAAACAACTTTGACCAAGGGACATAATGTTGGTTGCTACAAGCAGAGGAACACATTTAACAGTAGTTCACAGCACATGCTAGTTCACAGCACATGCTGTGAACATGCATGATGTATAATAACCAACATAAATGCTGCAGATGTCATGCAGAAATAATAAAGGGAAACATCTTGTGATAGAGACGATCCTCATGGCGACAACATCATTAATGCTGTCCTCATATGAAAAGTCAAACAAAATGGTTTGACATTTATTTACCACTAGAGGTCTCTGCTGGACCTCAAATCTGCCCTGTGATTCATGTTTCCAGGGGTCTTGTATTATGTCTTGTATTTTGTATTACACAAAAGAGCACATAGTAACTGATGTTTATAAAGCCCCTGGGTGGATGTGCATCATAGCATCAAGTGTGTAAGTACCTTGAAACCCCCCCCAGCAGTGTGTTTTATTTCTGAAACACCGTAACACTGTTTGAGGCAGTATGACTGATGATATTTACTCCTTAGCATTTTTAATAAAGTCCTCCTGTAAGGTGGAAGCCAATGGCTAATGACAATGATTCAATGTCAGGTTATTTTTTTTGTTTATTTTGTTTAATTCACTTGTGCTTCCAAAAAAAGGCTCAAAGAAGTTTTAATTCTTTCTCTCGAGTACTTATTGTACAGGGAAAATGTCAACTTTCGAAACAGGAATGCTATGCACAATATATCTACATTTAACATTTAGCATGGGGTAACAACACCATACTGTACAGATCTATGCTCTGATGCCTTTCTGCATGTAGACAGCCTGGGTAACAATAAAGTATAGGAACTACAGGGTCTTTGGCCCCAGTTAATCTGAGCGTCTCATCAGTCCACAGTAAAGACTCATGGCCTTGGTGAGAAACACTGAGCTTCCTGTGTTTGTGTGAAGTTTCCTACTCATGAAGTACTCCAGCACCTCATTGTGAGGCTTCATGCACATAGCTCTGCTATTATTTTTACAATGATTAAAGACAAACATGCCAGCATGCATCATAAATTTTCCCTCACAGCCAAAGATGTACTGCAATCTCTTAATGGATATAGCATTGTACAGTAGTGCAATAGTGATGGCCGTAATAGTGAAAGGAGAAGTTTGAAAGAAAAATGGCATTAAGGTGAGAGGAAAGTATGTGGAAGGAAGAGGGCAAAGATCAGAGACAACAATAGGGAAATAAAATTTAGTCATCCAGGTATTTATTGTTCTATTTAAGTCATGGAATTTAGCACTTATTGAAAGAAACTCCCCACCTGTGACGTACATTAATGTTTTTAGTAATCCCACTCCTGGGAAAAGTTTCACCCGTTGGTTTTTTTTTATACCAATAACATTTTGAGTCATTGCAGGGTAAAGCAATTAAAATGCCTGCCAAGCTATTTTGAGGGGTGCTAATGTCCCTGCTTGCCTTAGTTGGTCTTGCTGGGACACACTCTTTACATGCACACGTCACACACACACACACACACACACACACACACACACACACACACACACACACACACACACACACACACACACACACACACACAGCCAAGAAAGCATGACAGCATCACCTATAGTGCCTCAGCACCTGCAAGAAAACTATACCATACTAATACATTGCACGGTAGACAATGCTTACAGTGTAGCAGAGCCCAAAGCATTAATCTCAACTACAATGGGATCGTGAAATTGAAACGTTATTATATCATTTTTGACAGTGATTTCTCCTTTATTCCCCAGTCGAGAATCAAATCTATCAACATTAGCAGCAGTGGTCAGATTAGGTGTGTGTTGATGAAGGATTAAGATAAGAGCGAGTGTGTGAGGCCAGCGCTGAGCTCTCACACAGGGGACGGCTCGTCTTAATGGGACCGGGGTCTTATCAGAGGAATCTAAAGAGCTCCCTGAAGTTCACCTCAGTTTAATCTTAGGCATTCACTTTCACGAGAGTGAAGAATCATGGGAAATAATTTAGTGGCATAGAGATGTAAAAAAAGAGAACTTATTTGGGGAGTAATGATGAGTCAATAGTTCATCAAATCTCAGAGGAAGATTATGAGGAAATAAGCTGCAATGCATTTAAAGGAACCGTTTGATGTTTTAGGAAATACACTTGCTTTCTTGCCCAGAGATACATGAGAAGATTGACACCACTCTCATATCTATCCATTAAATTTGTAGCTGGAGCCAGCAGCCGGTTATCTTAGCTCAGCACAAAGGCTGGAAACAAGGCGACAAAGCTAGCCTGGCCCAAAGGTAACATAATCCGCCTTTCACCACCTCTAAAGCTCACTAATTTTTTGTTGATGTTGTATCTTGTTTATTTAATCCTCACAAAAAAGTGTGAAAATTAGGCATTGTGGTTTTACAAGGGGTGATTTCTTGGCCCGGTGCAGTGACTTCTTGGAATTTCCCAAAATGTTGCACTCTTCCTCCAAAGGGTGATTGTACTGATTAAGGAATATGTGTCTGTGTGTCGAAAGGTTGTCGTCTCCGAGTCTACCTGTTTGTGCCTGACAGAGACAGATATGCTTATCCCGGCTGAGTGTTAGTGCTCTGTGGTCAAGAGGGCAGGGCTGGATGTTGTGGTCGGGTACGCGTTCAGAGGAGTAGGGGGGTGGGGTGGAAGAGGAGGGAGGCGGACAGGAGGCTTGGAGAGGTGGTGGGGTCTGCGGTTGTGGCCTGGAATTGATGACTCTGTTATAGGTCGTGGAGAAAGAGCCCACCCGCGTGCCGCAGCCCCCCAACATCAAACATGCCGTATTATGTTGATATATGGAGATGGCTGGGCAGCACTTTCAACTGATGCAGGCCAGGTCCATCAAAGGATTTATCTCTTCACAAGATTAAAGGGGGCCAAGGCGTCTGCCAAACAAAGGCTAACTCTGAGGGTCAGCCCAGGTCCTGCACTGAGAGATTTACTCTGAGACAACCTTCACATCATAGTATGACCCAGAAGAAGACAGTAAATCTGTAGTAGCAGTTAGCAGTTAGCTAGCTGATACTCATATCATGATTGTCCACCATGATTGATACATTATCTGTTAACGTGATTTTATAGTAGATATCTCCGCATGTATGCGTTGTTGTAAATGATGATCAGTATCATCTAGCACTATATTAGCACATACTTTCTGTCAGACCGTGAGGCAGGCAGGGTTAAAGTGATTCAAAACCTCCTTTATATTTCTGACATGTTCCTGGCATCTTTTAGGATTCCACTGTAGTGACGAAATCACTTTTTGGGAACATTAGGTCAGTTATTTTTTCATATTTCCTTTTAAATAGTAAATTGGGATCTGTACTTAATCTTGTACATGAAAATTTGAGCCACTTTTTACAAATTTGTGTCACATCCAGTGACTTGTTCCTGTTGCTTTGACCTTTGCTCTCCTTCCTATCAGTCACTTTGTAATGTTTTTAGTCTAGGAATGTAGGCCTGTTTCACTGTTGCCCTTATTCTAAGATGCTTTGGATAATTCACAGCTAAATGCCATAACATGAATGTGTAGAATTTCAAATGCATTACAATGTGAACATTAATTATTAACCATGTGTCTCACTTTTCTGTGAAGGGTTGGCTCTTCCTCATCTTTCCTTTGTTTACCAGCTCGTAGTTTGCACATTAGCCAAATGCAGCCATGAATTTGGCCTTTTTTTTTTGCAAGAATTTCCTACTTTGTTTTTCTTTTAGATGAGTATTAGCCAGTGTTTTTGGTAACATACTTTTCTGTTTTCGTTCTGTCTCACAATGAAAACACTCATTTGTATTCATTTGGAATTGAGTGGGTGAGAGACATAAAGTGGTACTGGTAGGAAGATACGATCAGGCGCTGTAACTAGGACGAAGTGGTCTCTCTCATGTGAAAAAGGAGGTTTTAAACGAGCTAAGACCCAAACTTGGACAAAAAAGCTTTAAATCAGGGTTTGCAGGAATGTACCTTCACATACTTTGCAATTCATTTCACGTGGGGATATTTGTCTCACTTATAAAATCAGTAGTGGAGAGTGTTGGGTGATGTTAATGGAGGAGTGGGATGAAGGGGAAGAAAAGACTTTTATTTGAATTCTTCTGTTCCTCTAAAGCAGTCAATCCATAATAACTATAAAGTAAAAAATAAAATGTGACCTGTGCCGACTTTTTATACACCTCATCATTAATAAAGCTACTATGCTGTTTTGATTGGCAGCCTACTAGCCATTGTCAAGCCCATAGATAACAGTGAGGATGATGAAAGACTGCAACTGATCCTTTTACTGCACGCTAAAAGCAGCCATTTTGCAGAAATAAACACTGCAAAGCAAAATTCACTTCTACAAATTCTGAACTTTGAATGTCTTTGTGCAATGAGCAGATATCACCGTCTTTATTCTCTGAGTGTGTGTAGACGTGTATGTTTGTGTGTGTGTGTGTGTCTGTCTGTTGACCTGCGAGCGTACACGCCTATCTGTGTATGCACATATCAGTATTAGCACAGTGTTGCTACGTGCTGCACCACCGAGCCTCGCCCATAGTAGGAGGAGAGTACAGGGCAGGGTCAACACTGTGTGAGCCAGAAGAGACGCTGTGCCTGGCACCGACACACACACACACACACACTAGACAGGCAACCTTGTGAATCACAGCCAAAGCAGAACAGAATGTACATTAAGGAGGCCGTCTCTCTTCTCTGCTCTGTATTTCTCCCCCTTCTTCCTCCATCCTAACAACATTGTAAGGCTAAAACAGTTGCCTAAACTCTCCAAACTGAATTTGTAATTGGAGGATTAATCCATGTCTTTCTCATTCATGCTATACTTCCCACTTGCTTCACAGTTCAGTCAGTGAAATCAGAGAGGTTTTGCATCCAAAACATGTGGCTCAACTCACACTTCTACCATTTTACTGCAATGTTTACTTCTTTACGTCAAGAACGTTTAAAGGTTGAAGAGCAGTACGCCATAATCAAGCCGTCACCCTGCTGCTCCCTTCCTCCTTAAGTCACTGTCAAACAGTTTTAAAGCTGGAGGTCACATGGCTAAACTTTGCCTTGTAAACACCCATCGCAGGGTTTTACCTTTGTGTTAAAGGTCCTGCTTTAACAGTGCAACCAATGAGTAGCAGATGAGGGGAGTTGTGCGGGTAAGGTTTATAGGTGTGCATGTGTCAGTGTCAGGTGTGCTGTCATGTAGGACTTGGGGGATCTATTGCAGGTCTTGGGACTAGTACAGGGGGAATAATACTGTTTTACAGCCAAAATGTGAAACGTTACCCTAGAAGGTAACTGACCCAAAGACCACAGAGGAATATAAAGCTATGGAAGCCAGATAGGTCAATTTTGATTTGTTTCTCTGTTAGGCCCGAGGATTGATCTGAAAAATACGATTTTCCGAAGAATTTTTCAGATGTTTTTTTCTGCTTTAAAGGATAATTCTCCTTTTCAACTCGGATTTACTTTTTTCAGTTTTGGTCATGTTAACATTGTTCCCACCAAGGCCATTGCTGAAATCTGGTAACATGGTGACATTGTGCAAAAGTTGGTGGATGGGCATGTAGCCAGGCGAGACCTTCATGTAGGAGACGGGAGTTCGCAGTCCACAACAGGCTACCCAAAGTTATTTGCTAGAGGAAACAAAGGCAAATGATACATTTGTTGCCCACATTATCACTGTAAACATCCATCATAACAGACCAAGTCACAGACCAACTTCATGGTTCAACTTTGACCTTGCGTACTTGCCATAATTGTGAACATACGGTTTACATACAGTTTCCATGTTCAGTGAGGAATTATGATTACCAGTGTTATGGGTTGGTTCACTTTCAGTTGTACTGGTGCTTGTTCTGGCTAAACTGGTGGCTTGTTTACAACCCGTGCAATTATCTCCCATCTTTTCATACTCCTTATTTTCTGCACCAATGTTGCCAGTTTTGAGCAATTATTTTGGAAAGAGCAATGTTATGATAACCAATAGAAGGGGATAATAAACCACAGCTAATCTTGTAAATGATGGGTTGTCTTGGTCGCCTAGCTGTTCAGATGCATCCCATGAAACTTTCATGCAACGTCCCCACTTTGTTTTCTGCTGAGGACATTTGTTACGTGTCAAACTCCTTTTTCTGTCTCTCCTGTCTCCGTCTAGTCTGTCAACTATGAAGCAAGGGCAAAAATAAAGATTTAAAAAAATTGCAAATGCTGTATTCTTGATGTTTAAAAAGTTTTTCTGAGAACACAAGTTTCAGTCCTGTCTTGACAGCTAGCTCCACACCTTGTCCCAACAGCTCAGCATTGTCAACTACTTCTTCCTGTTATGGATCCCTGCTGCTGTTGATGAGAAAGGGTTGAGGGAGAGAAGAGAAAACACAAGCAGCAGATTTCAGGCATTCTACAATGCATTAGGTCATGAGAATTGGAACCCGTACTGTTTAAATGATGAAATGGCTCACCAAAGGGACCTCGACTGAGGTCCTCACAATTGGTCACCAAGAGGTCATCTCCATCTGAGAGAAGGGAAGGAATGATAAATACGCTCAGCTCCATGCAATTATTAAATTTCTGCGATCTTTTTTTTCTCTGCACAACAGTAAATGAAGTTGTTCTTGAGGGTTGTTTAGGTTTGAACATGAGCTTGGTCTTAGTGTGGGAATTTGAATGTGACAGACATGCAGAGAGCGACGAGGGCCAGAGAACAGAGAGGTCGTAGCCAGACATCAGAGCTATTTTTGTTTATAGAAATTCAGAAGTGGTCCTGTTACCCTGGAGGCGGCTCGTGTTTTCCATATAGTTCAGCGACTTGGCAGGCCTCTGCAGGGGCAATTTCACATTGAGCCCCCTCCCATCCCTCCCTGCCTCATGCTCCTCTCTCCCCCCTGCATCTCCCCCACCCTTCTCCCTTCCTCCCACCATCCTCCTCTCACCCCCAGCAGGAAAACGCTCGTGGCCCGCAATGGAGACAGCCTGACTGCGCAGGCGGCCCGGCAGATGCACTGGAGATAAGTTTGTGTGCGTAAGCTGGGCCGCGACCCTACGCGGCAGGACATTGACCAGATCCTGTCAGTGAGAGGGCAAGCGGCCGGCCCAGCACCTCCTCTGCTCATTTGCTTCCATGCAGACCCCCCCCCCCCCCTCCCAATCCTACTGTCTCCACGCCTGGCTTCCCTTGCAGCCCAGCAGGGGCCAGAGGGGAGGACAGGCCCCCTGGAGCCAAGACTTTCCTCTGGGATCCGAGGCTCCAGCCCTGGGCTCCTCGACACCTCCTGTATGCACCACAGAGGTGTCACAAACACACTTACACACACAGTCAAAACTCCACCAGGCACACAATAGGTCCCCAAGATAACTTCCCCTGTCCCACGAAAAGATAATGGATGGTGGTGTGTGGAAGGCTTTGTGACAGAGACGCCGAACCACTTACGAAAACATCATCCTTCATGCCACATCAGCACTTTTTGGTTTCTTTTGTCTGTGAAATGGTTTCAGAGGAAACACCTAGGCTGGAAATGTGAATGATTTGTCATGTGAAAGTGTAGCTGGTGGCACCAAGTGGAGACTATAAGAGAAAGCTACTTAAGTTTTTGAATTGTCAGGGCTTTGCAACACTAGGGATAATATACAACAGGATTTCTTCTTGTCTCAAGTCATTAATTCAAGGAGTCAGTGAAGCTGAGAGGAAAGGTGCCTCTGACAAAGACACACCACTAGATCATAAAGTACAGAAACACAGCCTAGTTGAATATATGCTCCAACAAAGATGATTGTTTCTGTATATTATGCAGTGCTTCACCTCTTTCACCCCAGAATGCCAAGCTGTACCAATAACTTCCTGACTCCATCTAAGTGCCTGGCCCTTAAGGACCATGGGCAGAGATGAAAGAACTGGCACAACTTGAAATGCCACAGGGAAGTATTGACAATTTGGTTGCTTTGAAGTACAGATAATTGAGCTTTCACTCGTTATTATCTCCTCCTGAGACTATATTTAAACCAGCGTGCACTGGCCAGCGTCATTTAGAATTAGCCAGCAAACCAGTGGCCAGAGCTCTGTAAACACAAATAATGATGATTTAAGCTTTGCAGTTTGCAGTAAGGTGTTTTTGAAAACTTGACTCTACTTTTTCAGCATGGCAGTTTCAGGCATCCAGTTTCTATTCATTTCTGTATGGTATAAAAATCTACAAGCACATTCTCACACTTGCTTGATTTGCCAATCAATAGTCTAAATGCAATTTGCATTATTGTTCAGAGGCAATTCACTGTAGACTTTTCAAAACAATTTGCACTTAAACTGCACGACTCTACAATGATAATATAACTTTGACACTTTGCCCAAAAAGATGTTTACTCCATTTGATTACACATCATGACAAATCATACATTTGAAAAGTGTCACCTCCGTATAGATTTAAGTCACACATCTATATTTGAGAATTACAGAGTTTTTGTTTCCCATTCTAATCACATTTTAAATTCCAGAGTCACTTACATGCCCCTATCTGTTGGAGTATGACTAAAGGTGCTTGTGACTCAAATCACAGCATGCTGGAAGGAGCATAAATCCATACCTCCTTCCGCCCTGAATCATAACCTACCACTAGAATTCATCTCTCACCAGACAAGCAACTCCTCCACACAGAGCAATAAGAAGCTGAACCCAGCTCCTCATAGCTGGGAGGTTAAACCTAGTTTGTCATCAGATTCCAGTGGGAGGGAGGGATGAAGACATTGTGCAAAGAGCAACCAGGCCTGTTCACAGACAAATCTGACTCCTACTGACACCTCTTCTAAGAAATCTCATTAGAAATTCCCACTGAAACCAGAGGCTTCATGTCTTTCGGTACGCTTACTCCTCTTCTTTTTGCTCGCTTTCCAGAAAAAAAGCAAATTTGTGGCAACTTCGGAGCATCACCATCTTCACTCATAACTCAGTAAAAAATTAAGCTCTTTCTAGTTTGAAGTAGCTGACTGAATCAACCTTTTTTAAAGGTGACGTTCGACATTCTGGGAAATACACGTAAACGATGAAACGATCAAACCTGTTAATTGTATTAATTGTTAATTGTATTAATAAGGAGACCGGTTTTGTTACTTACTGATCATTTATCACCTTTTTTCTGATTAATGGCGTCCAACACGCAAGGGTTTAAAGGAGTAGTTCAAACCCAAACACTGATTCATAAATCCTTGTTTGCATTTGTAAAGATTCCTTGTTGATGGTGATGTGAGGTGGAAAAGTGAAATCCGTCCCTGGCCCCTGCTTCTCGTTCACCTATACAAGTCATACAAGTTGTGATAGATGGCGAGCTATGATGGGTCAGGGTCCAACACGTAGCCTGCCATGTCTCTGAGCCAAATAACAGTTACAATTTATGACACAGTGATCACCTAATCTGATACAGCGGCCAGGTCTGATCTCAGCTTTAGAAACCTCCAAACAACTGAAGTCAGCAGGGAATCGCAAGGCTGAAAATGATACCATACAAACAGGTCATCCAGCACCATCCAAGACAGTGAGTCCAAAAAAGTCTTGTATTTACAGTAATATTTTTTTAAACTATTGTACACAAAAAGAGGAAGAGACTTGTTGTAGGTCACAGAGGCAGATTAGTCCAGTTCAGTGGACCATGTGGAGGTGACAAAGCCAGTGACGTTGCTCATCAGGTGTTGTGGTCTAAAAGAAACAATGACAGATGTGATGTTGCGTGCAGGCACACCCCCACCGCATTTGCATGAATATCCTGTTGCATTGCACAACATCTGAGAAGCTGTTATTCAGGGGAGACTCACTTTGAAAGTCTACTGGTCAGAGTATGATTCGTCATCACTATGCTGCTGTCAGTGTTGCATGAAAGCTTTAATTTGTGTGTGTGTTTTTTCAGACTCAGATGTTCCTCACTTGTTTCATGGGATGGAGGGACCTGTCACTGGAAGACATTCTGCACATTAGGTACTTTTCCTTTTGATACTTCAAATAGATTTTGTGGTTCATACTTTTCCTTAAAGTAAAATTTAAAATATATCTTTACTTGTAATTAAATATTTTCATGTTTTAGTATGACTGTTTTAACTTAACTAAAGGATCTGAGTGCTTCCTCCATCACTGCTGGTGGTCTGCGTCAAGATGTGCACTGATTAACTATGAATCTTCTTTCATCAGCCCTTCTCTCACCATTCAACATGTGCAGACATTGTTAGTTTGGTTTGTTTTCTGCTGTCACAAAAATTAATGGTGCTTTTTATGAGAAACTGCTACACCATAACTCATGTACTTCAGGTTCAATTAGCATGTGAATGACCATGTTCTTGAGGGAGTGTCTTGTTACAATTAACGCGCCATTCCTTTACACGGTACTCATCGGTCCAGGGAATATATTTTTTGTTCTTAAGAGCTTGTCTTTCAGCAGAAGCAAGTTTTGCAACAAAGTGAAGAGATTGAATGAATATTAGAAAAATGTTGGGTCACTTCCCAGATTAGAAGATCAATGATGTTAAAGTTGTTTTGTCCCCCAAAACTCTTCTGAGACTGAGCGAGGAACATTAGTGTAACAAATGCCGCATATTTGCTGTGGTAATGGCTGAACTGTCCTAGGTTTCACTGAAATACATCTTTGTTTAATTTGGATAAAAGGTTACCATAAATGGCTGATAACCGTAAAACACGCAAAACCGGCAGCTGGAGCTTATTGAATAAAATATAATACAATATATATATTTTTATTCCCACCACCAACACCTTTAGCTAAAATAAATTCACATGAGACAATATCTGTCATTAAGGTCAGCCACTCTAACTCTTGCAGCTGTAACAAACAATCATTTTAAAAAAAACTAGTAATGTAAAATAGGCCCATATGTTGGCCATGTGCATTTGAGTCTAAAATGTCCACTATTTTGCCTCTATTTTATATCTACTACAGGAACTACAGGAAATTCCAGATCAAAAGTGAAAACAAGGAGAGAACAAACTGAACACACACAGTCCTGGCAGCCTCCAGCCTTTCAGTCAAAACTCAACATCAAGTGGAAAGAGAGTTGAGTGACATCAACATCCGCTAACTAAATGTGGAGTAGGTAAAATATTGTTCTCTGCTGTTTACCTCACACACTGGCTGCCTTTTAATCTCTAATCCCTCTTTTAGCCCTCAGACAACACAGGCCAGTGGACCCATTGTATGGAATTCCACGTTGCTCTCTCAAGGTGTGTGATTAACCCCTACTGTACACAAGAGTAAACACCACATCAAAGGCAGTCACTGAGGGTGTCTGCAGGTAACAGGGTCAGCCGGAGGTGAGGGGTCAGTCGCAGGCTGAGGCCAGTTCGAACAGGGATGGAGAAGATCATCCAAAAAGAAGAATAACGCTGAGCGGAGCTTTTACTTTTGCCATTCAACCTCCTTCACCTCAGCTGAAACCAAACTCTGCTCTTTAAAACCAAATAGTCCCAATGAGCCAGATGAAAAATGATTCAACACGCTCCGCTGCTGCTCGTCACGCAATGAAGTGGACAAGACATATTTATCAAAGGATTGGCTGAGTAATCCGTGGGTCTGACATAGGCAGTCATGTTGAGACGCTGTTCCTGTAACTTATTTGTCTAACATGCAAGAGAACATGAAGTCTCCACAACAGTAACTTATACATGTTATATGTGAAGCACGTGAACCGTATCGTGTATCAATATAAATTGCCTGTGATGGCAAAAACACAAGAATGTGCAGACTAACACAACAGAAATGTAACATAGCTTTTTGTTCCCACAGCTCTCCAGCATGTTTCATACAATTCCGGAAATTGAATTCTTTGCTTTTTTTAAAAAATCACTTGTTCATTCTTGATTCCTTTGCCCAGCTGTTACATCTCTCCAAATTGTCCTTCATTACATTGTCTTTTAATTTTTGTGCCTCGTTTTGGTCACACGTGCACTGTATACCTCTGTATAAAATTTTAAAATCCAGTCTGTAAAATCTTATTACAACTCAGCAATTATTTTTACAGTGGTCAAGACAGTTCATTGCTCTGAAACTTAAGATAACATTTGCAAACAGATGACACAAAAGCAAATCAAAAATAAATATCAAAAAACTGTCAGTTTTAAACATCCTTTATAGTGGTTCAAACTTCCTGGTTCAACTTAGCCCTACCGTACCTGCTGTAGTTGTGTGCACACAGTTTTCCTGCACAATGAGAGATTATCACTGACATTAGAGGAGCACTCATTTTCGGTTTTACCTTTAATTTTTTGATGATCTGGCTAAACCTTCCATCTTGTTTACAACTTATCTGATCTTTTCATTGCGAATGTTTCTCGTCTGTTCAGTGCCGTACAGCTCAGTTCAGACCTTTGAACTTTGTTATTGCTCTGTCACCACGTCTCCAGATCTCAGCAGTTACTTGGGTGAGTACAATGTTGTTATAAGCAATGGAAATGAATGAAATGAATAGAAATGCCAAAACTGCAAGAAGAGGACATATGTTATAAAAGAAAACTGAATCAGCTATTAAATCCTTGAATCTCTGAACAGATGACAAACCATGTTGATGGGATATTATACATCTTTTTAAAATGCAGTCAGCTTCTCTTTGCATCGTTTCATGTATTCCTGTCACGCAGATGCAGGGGCAGGTGTTTTTAAATTCATATTTGGATGATGTTTCTATTTTGCAGGTCTTGGCACTCGTGTGAGGTAAAGTTAGGAGGTGATGTTACTCTCTATAAACAGTAAGAGAGTCAGCACAAACACACACAAGCACAGTCACACCTCTTCCCGCCAACAGCGAGTCAGCCACAAGACCACACAAACTGTATTTACACCTTGCATTTCTCTGCATAAACACTGCTGCTATTAATTGAGCTCACACTGTTTTTGTGTATTGATCTGTGTTTCGCTAGTGTGGGTTTTGGAGAACAAAGATATTTCAGATCCCTTCTCCTCCACCTCCTCCTCCTCCTCCTGCACTAATTGAGTGATTCAGAACAGGGCTCAGACTCGCCGGCCCTGCGACTCTATCTGACTGGGATATTATCGGAGTGGCTGTCAGATCAGGGTCCAGAGCAGCTTGAGAGGAATGCAGCTCACAACTGTGGGCCAGCAACAGACCCTCTTCTGCAACTGCAACCCCCCCCATCCCACCCAACCACCTCAGGCCAATCAGTCAACAGGACCCCAGGGGCCATTTTCAAAAACAATCACTCTCTCTAAGTAGTCAAGAGGTGCCAGGGCTAATTATAAACAAACTATTGATGTTCTGGCAAAGGATTGTGCTAGACTATGCCAGTGCAGTAAATGTTTGTGTGTGCATGCATGCGTGTGTGTGTGTGTATGTGTGTGTGTGTGTGTGTGTGTGTGTGTGTGTGTGTGTGTGTGTGTGTGTGTGTGTGTGTGTGTGTGTGTGTGTGTGTGTGTGTGTGTGGTGTGTGTGTGTGCATGTGTTAGGGTCACAGGAAGGTTCTGCTTGACAGAGCATTCAATTGGCCATTTAACAGACCTCACCCGAAGTGAACGCTCCATGAAGACAGCTACAGATTCCTGATGACAAGTGCTTGGATTTTGCGGAAACAAATAGCAGGAAACTGTAAATAGGACAAAATAATTGCTCAAGTCCGGATCTTTATATGTTTTTGCCAATTTTAAGTAAACTGAAAGCAAATATTTTGAATTTAAAGGCACTCTAGACTAAGGTCCTTGTGGAGTGAGTTCAAGTTTGTGTCATATTCATCAACAAATAACGTATTCATCAAAAAATAACGTGTTTCATACTAAATAAACTTTTACAAATGCCAGGGACAACTGTCCCTAAATACACAAATATTCCAAATATAAATACTAAAACTGAAGCTTCAAATTATATAAAATACTGAGGAATGACTAAGAAAAATGGTGGATGCTGTGACTATTGCCATCTGTGTCTACAGCCATGTTAGAGGCTCCACGAGGCTGCACAGTGACGAACTAAGCTAAATGGTAATGCTAGGATGGGATCATGCTAACACTGACAATACTAATGTGCTGTTGTTTAGCAGCTATATTGTTAACCATGACCAAAGTCCAGACCAAAGTAGTGAACTGACCACCAAGCTAAATTTGACATCCCAATAGCCATGCCTCTTGAAAGGCTAAATTGTTGTATAAAGATTACAAACCAAATGCTCAGTATCAGGCCATTAACTCTACAGTGACACCCAGTAAATCTGGTTCTACCACTGAGTGTTGCGACTGCAGCCGGCCCACTTTAAAATAATGGATTTAGGCCTAAATCATGCGATAAGGCTGCTACATGCTGCTGGTCTGTGCTGTGTGACAGAGAAAGAGAGCAGAGAGTGACAGACACTCTGCAGAGCCAAACAGTTCCATCCTCCTCCGGTTAAAACAACAGCCTTTTCAGAGGAGCTATCGCACTATGACACATGGTCTGATCCAAGAAAGCCGTATTTATTTTGGTATGGGCCACATTTCTTTCCTTTAAGTAATGAATTAAGAAAACACAGGGCCTGGCGCTGGGATGTGGAGATGTGTGGGAGAGAGCTGTGTGCACAGTCTCATTGCAAACGGGAAAGGAATGGCGCTGGGGGGTTGGGGTTGGGGTGGGCGAGAGGTATCCAAGGATAGGAGCGTACCCTCATCCTTTCATGCTCTCATCCTTTCATTTTTTTGACCCGACGACCTTTCTCTCTGCTGAAGTCATGTTTTCAGTCCTTTGTCCCAGAGAGACAGCCAAACTTGGGAGGACTGGATGAAGTGGGAGATGGAGAGTAGGGAAGTTCAAGGGAGTAGGGGAATGTCTTGAGAGCAGTCTGAAACACTTAATGGCAGAGAGAGAACAGCAACTGTATGTCTATACAGTGTTTTAATGTATGAATCTTTCAAGGGATTTTTTTTTTTTGCACGGGCTTGTATATTTGTGTTTGTGAGCTCCTACGAGATCAGTTAAGGTTGGTAACGGGGTCAGCCAAAGAGATTTGGGAACGGCTCCCTCCTCTGCACACTCTCTAACGGAACACCTTCTGCAGAGGGGTTAAACAAATGTTAGTGATGTGATAACCAGCCTGTTTATTGAGGGGCCTCTTGCAGGACAGCTAGTAGGCCTGCCTGGGTGTCCTCTTTGATGATGTCATACCGCCAGTCCACCAAATCAGGCATCCGTTTACTCCCGATCAGTCCTCATACATTGCTGAATTTGGAAGAAACACTCTGAATTCAAGCCCAGGATCCTGTTAATCTTGCCAAATAAGTCACAAGTAAGCAGGCCAGACTCCTTTTTGTTTAAATTAACAAATTATATCAAGTGTTTTTTTGACTTTCTTCAGCCTTCCTTCAGACAATGACAGGAATTCAGCCACTTGAGGCTGAACACATTTTTATTCATGTTATATTATACTGCCATCGAGAATGTGCTGAGTTTGGTAGGTCTACGTGACCTCTCATTTGTGAAAGTCAGGTCATGTCCCATTGTAAACAAACCAGCACTCAGCGTGAACATGGTACATGGTGGCATAGGTGGATCATCTGGCATCTGGGTCAGCCTGTTTAGCTTTACACATCCAAATATCTTTTGACAGTTTGTGTTGAGATTGGGTATCTTTGAAAGCCATCTGGGGAGCTTATTTTTTTGTGGCCTCACTGGAACTTTTGTAACACCTGTTATTCAGTTGAATCTTTGTCACTGTCTACAATAACAGCAGTGAGCACAATGTTATGCTAACCTACACCTAGAGGTATATATAACACATTCTGTAGGGATACATATCCTTTAAGTAGGTTGGTTAGAACTGCCAGAACAGTGTCAGTACCACCCAGGGCAGGAATCATAAAGATCTATTTCATCATTGATACTTTATATTATCAATTAAGTACGCACTTTCGCAAATTAAATTTTATGACCCTACATACAGTACATGTTACTAGATAGAAAGTATCATATCTCACTCCAGTAATTTCTCTTGTATTGTGCTTCAGTGCAGACACTCGCAACAGATCCCCCTCTCCCCACTGATCTGACAGAAAGATCCGACAGCAGAGAACAATAGCTGGCATTCACCTGTTATGTCTAATGAAAGAATTTGTCACTTCCCACTGGACTTTGTTCTTAAATTAGGGCAATTCCAGATTTTTCTAAAGAAACAATCCACATGAATTCCCCCTTTTAAAATGTTCCAGCCTTGGTTTTGCACCTACGTATATATGTCTTCATTTTCTCCTCCTTTTTCCTGTTTCTCCAGTGAAAACACAGAGGGTGAGGCCTGGAGGTGAGTTTCAGTTCAGAGTTGAAAAGGGCACCTCTGAAAAACACTGGCAGGTATTCAACAAGTGTGGTGCATTTATGATAACAGTCAAGTTGACTTGAGCACTGGCTGTAGATTTAGTGTAACTGAAAAAAAAAAGCAGCAGAGAGAGATATGGAGTGCTTCTGCTGTCAAGGTCAGTTTGTAAGTTTATGTGCAGACTCCTTTACTTAGCTTACATGGCAATAGTGAAGCTATAGTTGGACCAAACAGGACAATATCTCCTGTATGCATGCTCTGTGGCCGGCCAGTTGAATTGTGCAGTGTAAGTGAAAGCTTGACCTCATAACTGCTTAGTGTTAATACTGCAGGAATTCACTGGAATTTTGTTTTCACAAATGAGGACAGGAAAGGGTAACAGTGGAGGCATAAATCAGGGAATTTTTTTTTTCTCCCTCCTCAGAATAAGTCACCACATGAGTGTAATAATAAACATCTCAGGCAGAGATTGATGTTGGATGGGCCTGACTGAGGGCACGTAGTTGCTAATCCGTGCACGGGCAGTGCCCATCTCGGGCACCAACTCTTCTCACAATTCCCACATTATTTGGGGGCGAAGCAGGAAGAAATGACAGACATAATTTCCCTGTGATCAAACACTGTTGATCCATGCATTAACACGACTGATGCAATCTGTACTAGGGCACAAAATAATTGAATGTGCTGAAACTGGGAACTATTTTGAGGTATTTCCTCTCTTTAGAACAGCGGGGCAGATTGGCTTAATTAAGGAGTGGAAAACAGGAAGTTTTAAAGTCATGTCTATAATTAATTGGACGTCTCAGCCAAAGGGTCTGCCTGGTCAGGGGAGCACAAGGAAGCAGCTCTGTTGTTGTGCTCAGTGGCTGGGTTCACATCAGATTTTTCACAGATTGTTTCTGACGCTGTTAAAAGGAAAATTACAGCATATAACCATTTGTGTTATATAATATTGTAGCTTGTTCCCACCAAAATGCGAATATCCATGCAAACTTAACTTCTAGTTAATTGCATTGTAATTTCAATACTATTCTCAGCAAATTCTCTCTTTAGTTCTTCGGGGTGTGGGTCTTTGATCCAACAAAAAGACTCCTGCCGACCCTGGTCTGGCTAGAAGGACATCAAACAATGAAAGCAAAACAGCTATTGTACAGTAGAAGTTCTGCTCAAATGTATCTGTAGCAATGTATAAACTCACTGCCACAGTGATCTGTTTAAAAAAAAATAAATAAAAAATAAAAATAGCTCACACAGGCTGCAGTAAACATGCAAGCAAATCAGCCCGCTAGCAGTAGTGCTAGCTCAGTTACCCTTATCAGTAGTGTGGCATTCACCTTTGAGAGCCCTTTAAGAATCTCCCCTCTGCTGTTGTTCATGCTTCTAGAGGAGAGCTGGGGGTTGTAATTTTACCGTATGCCTTTGTTTTGTCTTCAAAATAAATTGGACTAAACTGTTTGTTTACAGCCTTTATGATCATTTGGCTGCTTGTGCTTGTTGCCCTGTTGTGCCAATTTTTCCTTCTTCCTTTGGTTAATTTGTAAAAAAAAAAAAAAAAAAAAAAAAGAAAGAAAAAAGTGAAAGTAGGGTATGATAGAAAATCTGAAAAGTTTAACTACAATGGCTGGTGAGAATTTAATGGGTGGCTGTATCTTGTGTTTGGGTGCCTGCCTTGCGTCAGCCTGTTATTTATTTTAGATGCTCATTTGGTTATCAGGAGCGTTCATAAGAGGTCTCAGCGGAGAGCTGCCCAATCAGCAGACAAGAGAGGAGCCTCACTGGTCTCCTCCGTCAGGCTGCTGCATCCTGCAATTTATTCCCCGTCCTCAATATGTTGCTCTGCTGCTATCTTGAGCTCTAGATGAAAATTTATTGCATTTCAAGACTTCAGGGAGCCAAATGGTGTTTACACAAGCATACCTCTTTCTGAGAGAGTGTGGGTCCTAGAGTCTGAGAAGCTGCATTGCATTCTGGGTAGGAGGGGCTGGTAAAATCCCATCAAAATTCATAGCCCACTTCTGACCCAAATGACTAACGCTATGACTCTGTGTTCTCTAGAAGCCCAGAGACTTTGAGCTCAGCGACAGATTCTGAAGGACTGGTTTCCTCCTGCCTTCATCCAAGTCAAACACAGACACGAAAACACAAACATGCAACATGCTGCACATGATCAAGCGTGGAAATCACCCGTCTCTGACTCACTTTATTGCTTTATCTGTTTCACACCAGATCTGAACAACCAAAGATAAAGCAATGTAAGTAAAGCAATGATGAACTGAGACAATCTGGATACGTTTATGCCACTTATTTTCACAAAATGTAATCAGCGCAGTATATTTCTCATTTTCCTAAAAACAGAGACTGAACCCAGTTTTGCCTGTAAGTCCTTTCACAATCCTGATTGACTTCCTAACCATACATCACCAGCTGAGAATGTGCTCTCCCTGTCGAGACAATGATTAGCATATTGCTTGTTGACATATGTTTAATTGATTAAAACAGGCCTGCTGTGATTTCACTGTGTTTTGTTTTTAAAGGCCGGGGTTCTGACAGAAATACTCCGGGAAGTATTGCATTTGGCGGTGAGCTCGGGTTCCCATACACGAGCGCGCTGAACTTAATTCAAAACGCCTTGGACGCAAGGCTGGCTGTTGGGCTAGTACGAGAGGAGAGATAGCTGTAACCTTAAAATGAACTCACAAGAACCTCAGCATACTCCTTGGATCGTGACAGCCGAAAATACTTACACGAGTTACATGATTTAGTGGCTGAGTTTCAAAGCCCAGACCCTGTTAGGCAAAGGTAGAGGACTTGGTAATGAAATAACTTTTCCATTAGAGAGTAACAGAGCTCTTACCTGAAAAAAAAAAAAAAAAAAAAAAAAAAAAAACTGGCAATGCATTGTCTAGAAACAGGGACTGATTTGTTAGTCAAATTGTTCCAGGCCTGTGACAGACATTACATACCTGACTTTGTTCCTTCAAATATACACAGCATGAAAAGAAATGTTTCTACCGTTGAGGGGGAGTTTACTGAAGCGTTGACCCGTAACAAGATCCGAGAAACAACATGACTTCGTGGCCACAATGACAGGCCTTTTTTGGCGCAATAATAAATATCTGTGTAATATTATTTTAAGTTATCATTTTCAAACTTTCTTTGACACAGCTGTGTCTCAACCCACATGTCTCTGCCATCTGAGTTTGTCATAACGATAATAATATTTTCGTGATGGTTAAATAGGAATCCATTTTTGCTACTCTCTGTCACGAGCTGATAAAACGATTTTGTTTTTGCTTTATTATAGAACAGAAATGTTTACACACTTTTAACAAGTTGTCTACAACTGTCCTTCACAGTGACCTTGTGTTTGTGTGTGCCTAAGTGCAAGTTTGGCACACTAGTCGTGGCAGAAAGTTCCCAGCAGTTTGTGCCTTTAGGAGGAACAACAGATTGAACAAACACAAAACATGAGCAGCTTTTTCAGCAGCAGGACAGGCGTTTAATCCCGACGCTGTTTTATTTGTCTTAAATGTTTGCATGTCAGAGTAGAGCTTTATTTATCGCGCTTGCAGCAGCAGGCGTATTCGAGAGGTTTTTTTCTCACACATACACGTATGTGTAATTTCTCTGTGACATCTAGTTTTAGTTGTTTGACAAAGGAGGGTTTCAGAATTTCTATTGTAGGGTAAATGTAAAAAAGAAAATGTCTGCAGGACTCAGCCTCAGGGAGAACTGCTTTGCTTAATTACCACCCAAACAGAGTAACTAGCACATCTAAATGTTGTTCCCTGATTCATATACACTCTTTAACAATATATGTGATTTTATGTGGCATTATGGATATACAGTGTGTACGGAAAGTATTCAGACTCCCTTAAAATTTTCACTCCTTGTTATATTGCAGCCATTTGCTAAAATCATTTAAGTTAATTTGTTTCCTCATTAATGTACACACAGCACCCCATATTGACAGAGAAACACGAAATTGTTGAAATTTTTTGCAGATTTTTTAAAAAAAGAAAAACTGAACTATCACACGGCCATAAGTATTCAGACCCTTTGCTCAGTATTTAGTAGAAGCACCCTTTTGAGCTAATACAGCCGTGAGCCTTTTTGGGAATGAAGCAACAAGTTTTTCACACCTGGATTTGGGGATCTTCTGCCATTCCTCCTTGCAGATCCTCTCCAGTTCTGTCAGGTTGGATGGTAAACATTGGTGGACAGCCATTTTCAGGTTTCTCCAGAGATGCTCAATTGGTTTTAAGTCAGGGCTCTGGCTGGGCCATTCAAGAACAGTCACAGAGTTGTCCTAAAGCCATTCCTTCGTTATTTTAGCTGTGTGCTTAGGGTCGTTGTCTTGTTGGAAGGTGAACCTTCGGCCCAGTCTGAGGTCCTGAGCACGCTGGAGAAGGTCTTTGTCCAGGATATCCCTGTACTTGGCCGCATTCATCTTTCCTTCGATTGCAACCAGTCGTCCTGTCCCTGCAGCTGAAAAGCACCCCCACAGCATGATGCTGCCACCACCATGCTTCACTGTTGGGACTGTATTGGACAGGTGATGAGCAGTGCCTGGTTTTCTCCACACATACCGCTTAGAATTAAGGCCTTCTTCTTCACCTTTCTCACCAAGGCTCTTCTCCCCCAGTTGTTCAGTTTGGCCGGACGGCCAGCTCTAGGAAGGGTTCTGGTCGTCCCAAGCGTCTTCCATTTAAGGATTATGGAGGCCACTGTGCTCTTAGGAACCTTAAGTGCAGCAGAAAGTTTTTGTAACCTTGGCCAGATCTGTGCCTTGCCACAATTCTGTCTGTGAGCTCTTCAGGCAGTTCCTTTGACCTCATGATTCTCATTTGCTCTGACATGCACTGTGAGCTGTAAGGTCTTATATAGACAGGTGTGTGGCCTTCCTAATCAAGTCCAATCAGTGTAATCAAACACAGCTGGACTCCAATGAAGGTGTAGAACCATCTCAAGGATGATCAGAAGAAATGGACAGCACCCGAGTTAAATATATGAGGGTCACAGCAAAGGGTCTGAATACTTATCGCCGTGTGATATTTCAGTTTTTCTTTTTTAATAAATCTGCAAAAATTTCAACCATTTCGTGTTTCTCTGTCAATATGGGGCGCTGTGTGTACATTAATGAAGGAAAAAAAATGAACTAGCAAATGACCGCAATATAACAGAGTGAAAAATTTAAGGGGGTCTGAATACTTTCCGTACCCACTGTATACTTGTGATGATAATCATGATCAGCAATTGAGAATCTGTCTATGGAAAGTAACCATGAAATAACCATCTTTTTGTGTTTGGTTAAACCATTACATTAAATACATGACAATCTGGATACTTTATCACACAGTGATGTCAAAAATATATATATATAAAAATGAGATATTGTCAGTTTTATCATTGACTGCAACATTGCCCTCTTGGCATTATATATTCAGAGATTTCAAATGGCTGGCCACTAGGGTCACATGGTATTCAGCATGTTGTCACATTGTCCTGTTAATATTAACAGCTGAATTTTATGAGAACAGCAATGAAACACGTCAACTATTTTAATATAAAAATGTCATCTGAAGCTATTTGTTTAATTTAACAAGTGAAAGAGTTAGAAGTAATTCAGCACATGACATTTTGAGTTTGACTGCTTTTTCCCATGATGTAGCTTCTGATTCACTTTCAGGTTAAAGGGCTGTAGCTTGTCAAGGAACTTTTCCTTTTTCATCATAACAAAGCTCTTTCCTTTCGTCTTTTCCTCCACTTTCAGCGTTCAATATTTCCTCCCATTAAGCCCCCATTCCTGACAACTTCCTGGCAATCCTTTGCAACACACTCACGTACGTGCACACACACACGCATACGCGGACGCGCTCACATTCATTCAGAGTCAGGCCAAGGACTTGTGTCCCACCCTGTGATTTTTACTCTTCTCCGTTGGAGGTGTCATTTGCTCCAACACCCAGCCTTCCCTGAACACACTCCCACTGTTACAGTGATAAGTAACACTGACTATACATAGCTGCAGTATATGATGTCATCTCTGCACTGTGTGTAGCCATTTCACTGTCATTTAGTTTTTTGACAGCAGTGATCTTGCTTACTTCTGTTTTATTATTAGAGAGAGAGGGGTTGAGTTTCTCATCATTGCTTATTAGGTTGAACTGAAGGTTCCCCTTGTGTGTAACAAACTTCCTGTGAGTAAGACTGTGAGAGTTCATGACGAGGGTGGAGGAGGTGCCTTTATTCTTTCCTATACGGTTGTGGCAATGTTTACTAGAGCTAACTGAGAGGGCAAATGCTCTGTAGACACAGCTTTGAAAGCATAGTTTAGCTTTCTATGAATCTGACAAGGCGAATAAATCACAGAATAATAATACAGAACAATAAAAGGTTTCTATGCACAAACACACTTTCCATTAGAGAGCTTTTGATGGTACTCCAGATCTTGAAAAGACTCCACAAGCAGCACAGCTATCATGTTTTCAAGTGTTTTTTTCTCCCAGAATGTGCCCCCGTGTCTGTCGAGGAAACCCAAAAGGGCTGAGTCAGAGATCCCATCTCTTCCGGAGGCAGGGCCAGCGGTGCTCTCCTTTGAAAGGCAACATGGAAAGATCAACAGGCATCTCCTGAGGGAGCCACTGGGCCATACTGTGCTGCTGCCCCATGGCCAAACAGCCCTGGGGCCCGCAGTCTGCTGCTGCTGTTGGGTTAGCTTGCATTGTTTACTTTGGGAGGACTTTCAACCCTGCACAGCCATCAAGATATCTGTATTCTCCCTCTTTTGTCTGTCTGCGTCTGTCTCGGCCGTCCTATCTCTTTTCCTCTTTTTCCAGCTTTTGATCACTTATTTTGGACAGAATTCCTATTCTGTTCCAAAGCTGCAACTCTGTGACAAACATCACGCATATCCCTTCTCCATCACCCTCACAGATAATAACTGTAAGCAACGCTTTGCATGAATGTGGTGGTTGATGTGACCCTCAGCTTTGTGAACATCTATCCAGATGAGAGTGCAGGGAGGATTTCTGTGCTGTTGTGTTTATATTTCCTCCCTCACAGCACCGTGGATACCAGTCAGACAGTGCCAAGGTAGGACCACATCATAAATTAAGAAACCTATAAATATTTGCTCGTGTTTTGAGTTTAACCCTAGTTTGCATTTACATATCTAAAGGCGGTTTTGTAATTTATCTGCTTGGAAGCTCGAGGACTCGATGCCGGTTGGTCTCGTGTACAAACTGGGTTTTATGTAACACCTAGGACAGAATGACCACATGCCAGACCTTTTCATTCGCCACTTGCCGTCACACCCCACACTAGTAGTGCTAACACTGAGAAAATAAAAGCGTGTGATGAACAGACTTTGGCTGAAACTAATTGCAGCAACTGTATCGTTCCAGTCAAATGTCAAAAAGTTTGATTTACTGCCAAAGTTTAAAAAAAAAATACATTTAAGTGCAATAACAGTATTCATGTCCAAACTGCGGATGTGGCTAGCACATTCCTCCACACTCAATAAACTCAACTAAATCAATATGTCAAAGAGCAGACAGATAACACTAAGCCTAGACATAAATCTTAACCATCTCTAAAAATCTTTTCATGTGGTATTACTCACAGGCCATATTCGCTTAAGTACAGTAAACATAGTGACAGGTACTTTGAGCTGCTGGTTCAAGAGGACACAGGAAAGTGGATTGTGCTTTGAGCCTTTGAGGGCTGGTTAAAAAAAGAAAAACTCTTAAGTAAAAAAGCTGTCAAGAAGAATAAGGGCTTGCTTTAATGAAACATAAGCAGAGTGTGGAAGCAAACCACCCAGAAAAACATTGAAAATGTTCGATTCGAGACATGATCGCTTGAAGTATTTAGGTTGGATATTTGTCTTTCTGAAAATGAAGCATGAATTTTATTTTTCATTGCATAGTGAAGTCCTTGCCTTGCATTAGCTGATCTTGATTTTTTTTTTCCCAAGCATGAAAAAAATCTGAGAAGCTATTCAGTTTTTCTTCAGCCTGCGAGAAATGGGGTGTTAAAGCATAGCTGTGATTGCCTCATGTAAAAGTATGCCTGAGTAATATTGATATTATGCAAGAACACGGTTCTTTCCAGAACTTCAAAACACTGATGATGCCCTTTCGTTGAAACATAGAATAACGGTAAATCACCAGAACAATTTATTGGGCTGAATTTTAAATAATTTCTTATAATGTTCCAGAAAAAAAAAAAAAAAAAAACACAACAAAAATAAAATGATGCTAAAATAAACATGATATTTCGAAAAAATAAATAAGTCCAGAAGAATGACATGCTCTTTTTGGATGAAGCAAGTTGTGAAAAGAAAAAAATTAGAGTAAAATTAAAGTAAAAACAAGAACTAACCCTCGTTACGCCAAGTTTCACATCTAGCTCATCAGCTCATTACCTTCAGGTTTCAGTCTCCCCATGGTTATTTGTAGCCTGAAATGGCATTTTGAGTCTCCACCCACACCATGAATGGAGGACTTGGAGACATAAAGGGTGAAGAATCAAACATTCCTCTCAAATTTCTTTTTTCTTTTCTGCATGCCACACATTCTGCTGTGAATTCAATTTTTTTTTGCCACAATGAGGCTGCACATAAAATATTATTTTGTAATAAAAACCGTTTGCTTCTTTATTTATTTTTCTGATTGTCCACTTTAACACCTTATCATGTTCAACTATTGGGCCGTTACACTCTTTTTAATCCGTACTGGGACTAGTCAAAGTCATCAAAGTAACGTGAATTTGTTCAGAGGTGACCTCACTCTCCACTTTGGTCTAATTTTGGTCTAAAAAAAATGATGCAACAGTACATGCTTGCATTGGGAAAGGTATACAGTTTATGTTGAGTCAGGTAATCCAGCCAAGAGTCTTCTTTTGCAGTTTATGTCTTGTAACATAAAGCTCAGTAGGCTCGCAGCTAATCTGGGTGTGCTTTGTTCAAACAAGCCATCCAACTGCTTTAAATGTAAAACAGCTTTTGTAGCCCTGCTTTAAGAGAAGTACCTTAAATGCTACCCAACAGCTGACAGCGTTTCAGTATCAAAAAATAGTCTGAAGGAGTTGATTATTTGCAATTTTCAGTAAATAATTAAACAAAAACACTAGATGACATAGTCATTTATACCCTGTTTAAACCAAGCTAGTTTCAGTCAAATACAGTAAGAGCTTTCAGTGGAAAACATGTGCAGGTTCAACACTACTCTACTACTAACAACAACCACTTATGAAGAAAAAAAAATTAGAAAAGAAGACATCAGAATGGTTTAACTTCTACTCTATATTGATATCTTTATTAACAATCATAGCCATGTTTTCAACAATGGAAGATTTATAAATATTTTCTTCTTTTGATTCATAAAAGTTGTCTTGGCACTTGTGGCATGATTCCAGTTGTGGAAAAAACAAAAAAAAAAATAAAATCTAAAGGTCCTTAAAGAGTATAGCACTTTCTGAAGCGCTGGTATCCGATCAGAGAGGAAATCCATTATGTACATGATGGCTTTCTTTTAAGAACTCAGATCTGGTTCGGTGCCATGGATGGGAGAGATGTCGAGTTCACGGCAGGTCCAGACACTATCCACAGCAGGCCACCTGATTGATGATCTGGCCTGGCGTTTCCCTTTATTTTATTTTAATTTTTTTTTGTTTGTTTTTCGTTTTTCTTTTTTTTAAGGCAACACGATCCCCACACCAATCTGGAAAGAAATCCCAGATATTCCAATCTTGCAGCGTGACCTAAGGTGGTCTCACCCTTCTTTGCACCCTGTCCGACTCTTCTTGCATCAGCTGCGAGGAAAGAACCAAAGACTGCCCCCGAATACTTCCACACTACATAGCATCCAGACAGAAGGGGCCAGGGATTGCTGTCCTCCCAAAAGATTTAGATGTTCAAGCTAAAGCCATGGGGCACCAGGGTTCACCCCTCACTGAAGCTACATCTGATGGCTGGGTCAAGCCCACGCTGGTGTACAGGCTGTCCTGTGCCGGGTACTTCACCGCTGAGCCCGAGCCTGTTCCCTCCCCCGAGCTGGACAGCACAGACGAACTGACCTGCAACATCAAAGCAAAAAAAAAAAAAAAAAAAACTATCATTAGCTTGAGTGTGTTTTTAAAAAGTAGCTGTTCTGTGTATAAAGTAAGCCCACATTTGGACTGTGATTCACTTTTGGCTTTGGGACTCAGATGCCATTTGCATTACACAACTGGGAGAAAAAAAAAAAGAACCAGATCATGAGAAATGTGAAGCTCATTTTACTGTAATATTATGGTGACATATTGGTTACCAGCAGTCATCACCACAAAGCATCAGTCAGCCAGCATGTGACCACTTTACCTAAACACCTGCTGTAGCAAAGGCTGCAGTGTTTTCATTACAAAATATTCAACCCTGAGGATGCATCATGGTGTTTTCAAATTATTAACACCCATAGTTTTTATTTCAGGTTTTATTTAAAAAAGATTAAAAAAACTCTTGTACCAGTTCATAGCTGCATCCCATTATAATTCATGTGATGCTTTGAATTAAAATGAAGCACAAGAAATTTAATATAAAAAATTTAAAATAAAAAAAAGTAGAAGTCTTACCCCTGACACCTGTCCAGAGGGAGAGCTGGTTTTTGAGCAATCTTCGGAATTGGATGAAGAGGTGGATGTGGGAGTCATAGAGATAGAGCTGTTATTTCCTACAAAACACAAATTACGTTGTTATGATGGTATTTTAAAAAGCAATGAACGCAGGGCAACGAGATTCATCAGTAACTTACCAGAGGATCCCTTTGTTTTATTCAGTGTTTTCGGTTTTCTTTTTCTTGTCTGAATTCCCTCTTTCTTCATGGCGAGCGGCCGAGGTACCTGCAGATTGGATGATTTTTGGAAACCGTTTATTATATTTGATTCGCAATGAGCTAGTTAATCCAATGAAGGTGGTTAATCGCTTTTTTTTAAAAAGATGAAATCAAATCTTAACTCACCCCGTGTAATTTTGTGTAGAGCCCACATGCGTTACACACCGGCTCTCCCTCGGCATTTCTGCGCCACAAAGTCGTCGTGCTGGTTTGACAATTAGCGCAGGACAAGCCGATTCTTCTGGACGTTGACTGGTGATAGAAACACAGCATTTAAAAAAAAACATTATTATGATTATCATTTCAAATAAGAAATTAATTTTCACGGATTTGTCGAGTCGAAATGATTTGGGCGTCAAATAAAAAAAAGTTTTTAAAGTGAAAGCCACACTCCACTAATTGAATTACAATTCGGCCAGTCACACCCTATTTCCTAACAATAATAAAGGTCCTGTTATGATCTCCATTTAAATAGCTTTTACGCACTGCTTTTTTCAGGATGTTGATTTTCAAAGAGTCCATACGTGACATTTGATTTCCTTGTAAAAACTGTGCGTAATATGCTTTGCGTAATGGCACCAGGAAAGAATTTGCCCCCGTGTCGCCTATTTAGATTAAATTACTCAACAGAAGCACTGAATAGGGTGTGTGACAGATTAAGTGCCTGATTAATTAGGCTAACAAATGTCCTCTGTGTATAGGCGGTTTCCGTTAAAACCAAATTATGAGAAATTTTCTAAGAGACCTCTTCTTCCAAACCTGCATCAACTTAACACCTATGATTGTTGACTTTAAATTAATACTATTAGTTAATGTGCTAAACGATGTCATCAACTTACTCATTCTATGTCAAATGTACGTCTTACGTATTTTGCAAGCAGATTTCAGTCCGTTTTATCACAGACAAAATTTATCGGATTAAAATCAAATCTGAACTAAAGGCTTGATATATCGCCCAAAGGTAGAGCATTACATACTACGAATATCATTGGGCGATAACCTCCAGCCATTGTTTGAGACAATTAGGCAGGAAATTGAGCGGATAAGTGGTCCCCCTGCTTACCGTCCGTTTCTGTGGTTTAATTAATGGCCTGCTCAGCCCATTCATTTTGCTGTACAGGCCGCAGGCGTTACAGAGAAAGTGGCCCGTGCCGTCGCGCCTCCAGAGCGGCGTGGAGATGGAGCCACAGTTGACGCACTCTCTGCTCTCCCCCATGTCGTCGAGAATATCTGAAACTAAAAAGAAAAGATTTAAATCAACAAAAAGCACAACTTTTGTGAGTGGAAATCTGTTTTTTCTTTTCTTATTTGTGAAAGAATTTGCGTTTCTCGTACAATGAAAACAGGTCAGGTGGAGAAAATCAAATCACATCCACTGATTTCCTGTAGTAAAACAATTATTTATAGGGAACAGATTGCATCATTACATCAAAATGAAGACTTATAAATCCTAAACGCTTTCAGCTTATTTTCACTGTTGTGAAAATGTTTTATGATTAAACGTGTTTTGGCCAGCCGTAGGTCTGCGCACAGAAATAGGCCTAATTTTTCTTGAAGGAATGAGACACACACGGTCCCTCAGGCCAAATCCAGCACGATTTTCATCAGAGAAAGAATATTTTTGTGGTACTTTATTAAACATTTTTTGGGGGTAAATTCTTTTTTGATATGTTGAGCTTTGGCCTCTGCAGGGAGATCAGTCTCTGTTACCAAAGCGCACTAAAGACACTTCAGCAGCTGCATTTCTGATTAAAGGACTTTTTATTGTTATTTTTTTTATCCCAGACACTGAGAATGAAAACTGTTCTATCACTCCCCCTCTCTACACTTTGCATTTTTTTCTTACCTCCGTTTGGTCCTCTGATCAGGGGCGCGCCTCTACTCTGCAAGGTGTGCAGCATCGTGTTATCGAAAGGTCCCCCGGTCCAAGGCGAGGGCAGCTGGGAGAGCTGCGGTGCAACATAAGGAGAGTATGGACTCGGATAGGTCCCACTGAGGGGCCGGGAGAGGCCGTACTGGTCTCTGTTGCTCACATTCAGCGTGTTACTGTAGCCGGTGTCTCTCGGCGTCCCGTTATTCATGGGCGGACTTGGAGGATAGTGGAACCGGCTGGCGGTGTGCGGGCTCCCGGTGCTGTATGAAGGGCTCTCCGGGGTGGACTGCGACCAGACCGAGTGGCTGGACACGGCGTGGCTGGGCTGCGCAGAGCCACTGGCCTGCAGATAAGAAAGGCTGGGTATCATGGGGCCCACCCGGGAGCTAGGCACGTACACGGGAGAGTTGGGGTTGGAGTGCATATAACCACCGGAGGAGGAATCATATCCAGTCTGGCTTTGGGCTGCGGCGATGGCCAGTGTTTGATACATGTCGGTGGGGTCCACCAGCAAGCTCGCCTTGTGCGCTCCGCTGGAGAGGACGAGTTTGCTGCCCTGGTCTAAATCCGTAAACAGCGGGATGTCCTCGGTAGTGGTCAGGGTGTTGTTATGGTGTCCGAAGTGAACGTAGGAGTGTAGTGATCTGCCGTCGGAGCGGCGGTGCCCCAGTGCGTCAAGCTCGCTCGGAGGTGTCCTCAGCTCATCCGAGGTGGGGCCGTCCCTCCTGCTGTCACCGGGCAGGTAGGTCTGCTCAGCCGGTGACCCTGGGCTGCTGGATACTTCTCGCTTGACCATGGACCAGCTGTTTTCGCCCAGGTCCATCCAGGAGCACTTTCCATACACCGTTAGGGGTTAATAAAATTGGTCAGGGAGATTTCTACCCTGTAAAAAACGAGTGGAAACAGTTAATTAACTCCTGTGAAGTTCTGGACAACTGAATTCAGAATCAGTCCCAAAAACGTCTGGATAGAAACTCGCCGATGCTGTGGAAAACCGTAAATCCATCTCTGACACACAGCCTGTTTTCATCTTTAGAAGAGTCGCCACAATAAAAAAAAAAAAGAAACAAAAACAAAATAACAAACAAAAACAAAATGAAACTGTGAAACTGAAAATTAATTTCACGGCATGTTCACCAACCCTGTATCATCCCTTACTCCAATACAACACATCCAGTAAACTGTGACTGCCATACTCCTATCAAGAGCTCTTAATAAGAGCCATGGATCCATCCGCGTCAAATCCCTGTCCTCCCACACACAAACACACGCACACACATCCACACAAGTACACACATACACACACACACACACACACACACACACACATAACAGATAGGAAACAAAACGCAATATGTCTTCACAGCAAAAGAGATAACCGTTTGATAAGACCCAAAACAGATAAGAGCCGAGAGGCAGGCCGGAGCGATAAAACGATACCCCGAAATGATGAGCTCGGACCTTCTGCGCTCGCCGCCTCTCCGCCAGAGATTTAAAGCAGCTGTTTGCCACGAACGAGAAAAGACAGTCAGAGGTGAAAAAGAGGAGACATTAGTCGCTTTTCGCCACGTACCTGCTAGATGTATGCCATAGGTCGCACTCAAAAGTTCCTAATAAGTGAGCCGCTGCTTCTCCTGGAAGTAATGGGAAACGTTAGCGCGGTGTGACGAGTGTTTATGAGAGGAGGCGCTTCTGGTGGCCGCGGCAGCAGGAGGCGGACCAATCATGTGGAGTGTGAGCTGCTGGAAACACGATGGGGGTGCCAGCCTATGAAGTCCTCCAATCAATCACACGGGAGAAACAGAAAGAAAGAGACCTCATCACGTCTGAATCGCGCAATAAGGTGTAAATGCAATCATGCATCCGACAGTTCTGCACACTTTTGCTTTTTTTTTTTTTTTAAATTTGGACAAAGATGCAGCTCCGCCTCCTCTTCGAGACTCTGCTCTATGATTTATTAGATGTTTTTTCCAGATCACTTGCTAACAACAATTCTCCTGAGTTTAAATATATGCGCGGTCTAAAGTTCAACATCATACATTTCTGACAGATTTAAATTTTTGATTTATTTTCTGTTATCGTTCTGATTTATAGCCGTGATTTAAAATCGTTTCTGACATGTACTACAATTTTATTTAGATTTTTTTTTCAGTGCTTCAACGTTATCCTACTAAATACTTCTACTTTACTACAATTTAAAGGGTTTAAATGTTGTACTTTTTTTTTTTTTTTTTTTACTCCACAGCATTTATCTGACAGTTGGTTACAATTGGTAATTGACATAAAAATCACATGACCGGCTAGTGGGACATGACAAATTGCTAAATGTGTTTAGTTTAGTTCCAGCGCAGCTACTTCCAGTCCTGTGGGAAAATATATATGTGCTTTTTTTTAAGGTAAAATATCAGATTGTTTTCACCACTAATGGCTGATAAGTCCACCTAATATTGGACTGTTCCGACAAAAAATATGTCTAAACAATTTAAGATTAATTTTGATTTATCTCTGTAGACTGAACTCATAATTAGACCATCAACTTTGCAGTATTGCATGGATATGGATCATTATATAGATGCGTTTAAGAATATTAATCACTTTCTAATACAATATATTTTCTCAAAACATGATGCAAAATAAATAAATGTAATCGCTGGGGTTTCTTCAGGGCCCTGGTGCCTTGAAGTCTCGATTTGGAGGCGAACGCCCTCCCTCTTTGTTTATTCTCGATATTCAGCGCAGCGATGGATAAATCTCCTCCTAATTAGTTTATTTAAGTCAGACGCTTTGGTTGAGGATTAAATGGCTTCATCAGTGTGGAAGCACAAACTCTCAGCACGTCTCTCCGCTGCCGCCGTGAACGGCTTCGCTTTGAACCGCGATGATTCGCTCAGGGCCGAATATACACAGCGCTGAGTGAAGTGATCAAAAGTGCCGAGGTGTCAATTGAATCATTCACTCATTCAGCGGCTCTTCTCGTGCGTGTTCACAGAGGTTAACAAACAGTTCCCGGTTCATCACACTCGCGACCATTCAGCACGTATTTGTGTCTGTTTACATTTTGTCTGGATGGGAGATAGCTGAGCACTAAAGGCTGAATTTACGGCTAATATCACCATTACTGCGACCACTGCTGCTGCTACACGGCAGACTGGAAGCTGCAGGGAGAACCGAGTACTCCACTCTAATATTCCCACTACTACCATTATTACTACTATTACCACTGCTGCTTACAACTGCTATTAATACAAGCCTTACCACTATGATCGCTACAGTCTGCACTGGAAGCTACACAGAGACCTGTACTGCACTGCATCATATTACCAAATTACTAATATTACTACTGCTAGTACACTGTAGTCTGTCCTTGAAGCTGCTCAGCTAGACTCCGAAGATTAAGATGAATATTGCTCATATATTAAATTAATATTACTTACAACTTTCACTGCCTTTAGTACAACTATTATTATTACAACTTCTGTTGCCACTGCAACCACTGTCAGTAGGCCACAATTAGTCTACTGCTACAACTACTAGTTGCTATTAGTTGCTACTAGTAGCTATTAGAGCTGCATGTACTATTATTATTATTATTATTATTATTATTATTATTATTATTGCTTCTATACTACTCTCCTCAAACTGCTCCTCAACTCCTGCTGTTGAGATGCTGCAACTACGCTAATATTAATATTCACTTTATTTATTCTTGTGGCCTAAATGTGGCTATTTGTGTTGTAAATCTAAGCAGAGAACCACAACATTAACACATGTAGGCATGACTATGCTGCAGCAGCTGCCGATAGGCCTCCTGCTATTATTGTGTAGGCTCTGAGTGTCTATCTGAGCGCTGGCAGTGGATTTAAGTATATCTGATGTGCTACAGATCCAAATTCTCATTTCAAACTTTAAAAACTGCTCATGTGGATTCGTTTTTGAGGACATATTGCAGACACACTGCTGTCTTGCCAGGTCACAGGCCTTCTGTCTGACAGAAACCGGAGAAGTTTTGGAGTTGTTTTTTTTTTTTTTCCTAAATCAGAGGGAGTAACCAAACCATGCGCTACTGTCTCCCATCCCATCGTCTCAGAGAACAGTTGTCAGGAAGGTGCGAGAATACAAAATCCTGTTGTCGCCCCCCCCCCCCCAACCCCCCTTTTTTACTTCTTACTCGCTGGCTGCGGAGCCTCGAGTTGATGAATGAGGTGTTTTCGCAGTGATGTCAAAGTGTGCTGCTCTGACACACGGAGCCTGTGAGGAGAAGAGGCAGGACGCCGCCCTGTCTCCACATTTATCCACACACGGTCAAACACCGCGGGCCTGCAGGACTGTCAGCCCCAACCAAGACACGCAGGCCCATAATCTAATTATCTTTATCGCATATTTAACTGGAAAACGCCATTTCAGGTCTTGTAATTCTAGGCTAATGGGCCTAGAATTACAGGACTGCTGCTGGTAGCCTAATAATATGAATAAGAATAACAATAACAGTATGTTACATTAAATTGCATTTAAGTATGATTAAAAACAAACAAACAAAAAGAAACACCAAAACGTAAAATTTAAATTGACTCTTAGAATGAAACTAAACTAAATGAATAATAATAATGATAATGATAATAAGAATAATAATATACAAAATCTGATAAATTATCGTATTAATTTGAAATCGAAAGAATTTGTTTCCTTGTAAAATGATTTTTTTTTAAACTCCCACCGTGGCTATAGCTACAGTTTTATCTGAATAATGTTTGTTTCTTTCAGGAGGTGTACGGGCTAATGGTCGACCCTCTTCAGGTGTCAGTGCCTTATGTACCGACTTGATAATGATTATCTCCAACACTCCAGCTCTTGTTATTGCCTGCTCCTGATTAGCCAATACTGCTGCAATATGCATGATGTTATGGAGATAACAAGGAGCAGGAACTCCGCTGGCTTTTAGAAATTCTTCACTAAAACAAGGATTAATGTCAGTAGTAATCATTATTGCTCGGTGTGATTCATTATTAATGTCTCTGAATGTAACGTGGTGATTATTGTCATGACTGCTCGTCAGTTACGTTGTGAATTGAGCCAAAAAGCTACTGAGATCCAGTCTCTCTTCTCTGTTACGTGGGATAATAAAAAGGCGCCGTGGACATTTAATCCTCCCTATACACGAAAACCTTTATGATACGTATATTATAATAAATAAAAACCGATTGTAGCTACGTGTAAAAAAGCAGGGAAGAGATTTGATCAATCACCACTCAGCTGTTTTGGACTCACTTTATTTTATCTTGGTATTTTACACAGAGACTAAGGTGTGGTTTTAAGCAAAACAATATGTGTTATATAATAGACTTTTAATTATTATGGAAGTCTACAATCTAATACTTGATTTGAGGACATGTTTTTACTGCTTATGGGGAGAAGGTTGAGCTATAATACTTCGATACATCGAAACTAAATTGCTTTTTCTATTGATAAAATTCCAAAAACGATCAGTTTCGATCAGTTTTATTTGTGATATTACTATAATGCTTCATGCTATTACCTAAATTTACCTAAATAGTGACAGGCAGGCTTTAATGGACAGAAAAATATAGATTCGATTATAAGAGATAAATACAGACTTCACAATGAGACTAAGATTTGTGCATTTTGGTGTGTTTTCTTTTGTTTGTTTGTTTTGTTTTGTTTTTATAATAATATAGTCTTTCCTATTCAAATCAGTGTTTTTTTTTATCACATCAATAAGGTTGAAGCCTGGACTCCTATCTGACACACACACAAAAAAAAAACAATTCTAAAGTTCTAAACTGGATATCAAATACTTAAATAACTTAACAGGGCTAAAAAAAATTCTATTATTATACACTATTGTGGTCTAATGTAAATGAGGTGTGCAGCTGTAAACTCTACAGATATTAAAAGGTCAATTTAAGGTTATGATTATATTCTAAAAGAAAAAAAGCTTAGTTTCAAAACAAAATCTTCATTAAATTTAAATAGTTTCTCTGCTGGATTGAAAATTATACTCACTGTGGATCATGAAATTGGATTCACTCACAAAGTAACTGATTATGAAATATACTGTTTAAATATGTTATAATTGAAAGAAAAATCAGAATTCATTATCAACTATTAGCTTACATATAACAAATACAAATATCCACATACAATAAATCCTGCCCACAGTACGACCTCAAAGGAAATCAGATTCTAACGACAGATTTGCTTGCACAGCACCCTTTTCCTTGTCTCTTGTAAATGTGTGAATCCGTTCAAGCTGCATCAGATCAATTCAGTCTCGATCAGTTTATAAAGAAATGCTCTGAATTTCTCGTAAGGTTAAATTCACCACAGCACCTGTGATAACTGTTTCCTGTATTTACTACATCCGTGTCCCGCTGCTGGAGCCTTTAAAACATTGACCTATTTGTTTTTTTTATTTTATGGAAGACACAGTTAAGTTTTATACCTGCACAGGTTCTGTTTCTCCTGGCCCTCTACTGAGTGGCAGCTTGTCCAGAGCTGCTGGAGCAAAGGCTGCTGGGAGGCCGTGAGCGTCAGACTCTCCTGTTTGAAGTGGTAGATGATTAAACGGGCCATGACAGGTGTAAAAGCAACCTTTGTCATTTCGGACATGCACCGTCCTTGCTTCCTCGGCTCGCCCACAACGGAACGCCCTGCTCACCTGCCTGCTCATACTGAGTGTGTGTGTGTGTCAGTCAGTGTTGGAAGCTGCTAACTTCAACAAATAGCCTGCATTCCTCGTCCTTTGAGAGGTATACGCTTGTGGCCTGTGTATTTATGGTCTTGGCTCTGTGCTGCCTGGGGTAAAGAACCTGAATTGCCACAGATGAAGAGACACAGTCCTGGGAAACTCCTGGGATGCAAGCTTGTCTGTGCCTTGAGAAAGATGGAGGCACATTCATCTGTTATTATGGGATATCGTTCGTATCTCCAGCAGCTCCAGTTCATCACTTCAGTGTCATGATATATCATATCAGCCTGACACAGGCTCCAGGGCTCAGCTGACCCTATTCTCTTAACTTTGGCTCCAATCACACACCAGCCACAACCTATGTTATTGTGTTATTAACTGTCTTTATCATTTGTGCTGTTCTTGTCTCGGCCATGTCTTTTCCCTTGGAAAGGAGCCTCGATATCAGTGGGGATATTCCAGTTAAACAAAGATTAAAATAAAACTTTGATTGCAAGCACAGCTCCAGTATTTCACTGATATAAGATACAGAGTTTGTTCAGATATCATATGGAATTGAAATTCAAACACAGCTTTGGCTGGACAAACTGAGGCAAAGCACATAGCTCTGCAATATGAGGGATTAGGTGGATTAGTAGAGCAAAGCCCTGCTGCATGTAATTATAATGGTAATTTGCACATTTTTCAGGTTGTGCTTAGTCATATTGGATGTGGGATTAAGTGGATAAGGAGAATGAAATGAGTTTGTACACTTTTCAAGCTGTGCTTCATTTTTGATGTGGACTCTTCGATCAGCAGCAAGTCATCTGCCAAAGTCCAGTTACTATTTTTAGGTGATATGAATGGATGACAGAGAGCTCCACTGATGCTTTCATTTTTGGCTATAGAATGTGAATTCTTATTATGACACATACAGGGGACAGAACTTCCTGTATTTCTGAATGAAGGTAAAACAGACCAGGAGGGTCACGAGAAAAAAAAAAAAAATCTGCAACTAACTCAGCCTCAGTATCTTAGTTCATTTTAATTTCCATGAAAGTCAGGTTCTGACGCTGAGTGGGAATCTGCCAGTATTTTGGGGACTTAAGGAAGCTGTGATAACTTCTGCCACTTTTGGTCCCATGTCAAAAGAACCCTGCCTGGAAAGAGCCAGTAGTCAGATAAGGCCACCATCCATCATCTATAAAACCTAAGTGTTTAAAAAGCTATTAAAACAAGATAAGGCAGAGGCATACAATTCAACACACTTAGCCACTAATTCCATTTACAGTGTGATCACTACAATGCAACTGTAACAAGCAATACCTGTAAAATGTGTTAAAAAGGGGGAAAAAAAAACAGTCTGCAGCTGCAGGTTTCCAAAAGTAACTATTTTGAAAGGAAAAAAATGGGACTATGCAAAATTCTGCTCATTTTTCTCTAAATGTTTTGGTTATTCGGGTCTTTAAAAGCTTATTGAAATCAGAAAGACTGAAAAGAGAAAATCATAGTTCTATTGAACTGCTGACAACACATCAGTATCTGCGAACTCACGTCGGACAGTTTGGCGTCCACCACACAACAAAAGATCTGAGATGACGAAGGATCGAGTGTGAACGCTCAACTCAAAGACGTCTGGCCTCCCGTCTTTCTGTGTCCGTCTCTGAAGAACCTTGTCTCATCTCTTCAGAAAATTGAGAGGCCATGTTATTGTTTCCACGCCAACGTCTCCATCCTGTGGAGCCAGTCCCTCTCTAAGTGTTTTGTCTCAGGAGAGAAGGTCAGGTCTCCAGTACACTTTGTGACTTTCCCTGAATCAGCTGTTTGGAGCCCCAGCCCGAAAGAAAGCAGCCTTGGGCCAAGGTGACGTCACTGATAGCAAAACAGAGACAAGTTTGGAGGTGAGTAGGAGGTGGTGGCAGGGTGGTGATGATGGGGAGGGGTAACGTGGGGTTGGACACTTAGGCCTGGCACTGTAGTATAGTATGGATGGAGCAGCTGGTAGACCTTGCAGGCCCACTCATACTTCCAAGGTCTCTGGAGTCTCAGCTGCTCGTAAGAGAGATATGAGAGGAGAGTGTGGCAGAAATGAAACAATCACCACCTGTTAAAATCAAAACTGAGGGGCAGAGGGGTTAGTGAAGACACCAGCACTTTCGGATGTTGATGTGGAGTCAGGGTTTTTCACAGAAAACATTTAGACACGTCACAGAAGTAAAAGCCTAGGGGAAAAAAATGTAATTCAGATTCAGGTTCGGTGTCTTGGAATTGTTCATGCTGGTCTTATGTGAAAAAAGCCTTTTTGTTCAAAAGCCAGAACTCATTTCCAGCTTAGATCTTAATATTGTTCCCTCTGAAAAGGTAACATGTCTTTGCCATTTAAAAGTGTCAATGCACCCATTTTACAAAAACACATATTTTCTCACTTATCTCTTGTGTCTTTCATCGAGCAGATGGTTTTTGTTCAGGTTCTTTGTTCAGGTTACTGCCTACCCCCCCAGTGGAATGCAGGTGAATGGATTTTTTTCAGTGCCCTCTGAAACTACTTTAAAAAAACATAAATGTTCTTCTCAGAGGTGTAAATAATAAGATTAACAACAACAGAAATTATATACCAGGGGTCATCCCAGTGTATGAGGAACTAAGGAGCACACTACAGATCAGAAAGTTCCTGGTTCAGCTCTGTCAGAAGATCCTTGTTGAGTGTCATTCTCCATCTCTGACACAAAATTCACTCACGCAATATGCTGCATCTCTCAAACATTTTCTATCTATTTCTTTCCACAGAAAAAGGTGGAACATGGGACTGAGTGTGGTGGGATTTATCCTCAAAGGTGTCTCGCTGATCTCCTGTGGCTTGGATTGGACCTCATTTATTTGTCACTTTTGACATACGCGTCCACCAAAATGAAGAAACATAAATCTCTCTGCCCTCTCATTTCCTGCCATCCTGCCACAAGGGCACAAAACACCCAAAAGCTACCGGTAGTTAAGAATCACTGAAGCAATCCCTTTGTCCTCTGACTGCACGAAGTACCAGAAGTGGTAACCAGATGCTAAACAATGTTTCAAAATAACAGTCTCTCCAAGTAGGAAGTGCTAAAGTTCGGCCTCGACCTTCTGTAAATACAGTGAAACTTTCTTTCTAGAGGGAAAATGTGTGTTCAAATGTGTCTATAGCTTTTCAGTCAGAAGAACAAATAAGCCCTTTGAGATCTGATAAGATTTTAGCTTCACTCAAAGGGGTCTGGAGCAGCACTAGACATGGCCGACTTTGCACGGCACTTGTCCTTCCATGACCGTACAACCTCGCCTCGTCCCCGCCGCTCACACTTAACACACATGCATACAAGCACACACTCACACGGCTGCCCTTCTGCACACATTAAACACACTTTCTGTCTGACTTGGAGGTTTCTGTCGCCCTCTCCTTCACTTTAGTCAGTTGCCAGACAATGAAAACATTGGGAGGCAGTTTCTATGGCGTGACCAGGGCTTTTGTTTGCCTGAAAAACATATGCATTCTACATGCTCCAATTATGGTTTTATCAGATCGCTGTCAAACACACCAATCATGCGCCTTCCTTTGTGCCCTCTCTAACGGTGTGTACTGTACCATGCGGAGCAGTGGCTCGCTGTGTTTGCATGTTTGCCCATGGTGGGAGTATAATATCTCAGACTGGTTTGAGTCCCTGTTGGCAGAAAACACGCGGCTTAGTCGAAAAACAATGTGTCACAATCCCTTCTACTTCACAGTAACAGATTGGTTTCGAATGCAGAACTTCCTTGTGTGAATGTTACCGCAAAATTAAACACGAGCAGCGTTGGCCTTCTGCTGGTATCTAACAAACATGTCTGGTTTCAGCTCTGACCGCCACCCATGGGTCTCCTATTGGAAAAAAAAAAAAAAAAAAAAAGGAGGCCATATCAGGTTGATCTGCGGCACGTACAGTTAAATCCCTTATTGTGACTTGCACCGTACGCTTCAACAAAAGAAGCCAAGAAAGGCATGGCTGATCTGACTTACCATTGGCTCAGTTCTCAATTGGCATGACTTCCGTTCAGTGTCAAAGTCACGTCCACATTGCCACTTATTTCACAAGAATGCCGTTATCACAACTGGAGTTGTATAACCGTATTAAATATATAAAGACTGTATGGCATGCCTGTAGCTGAAAAAATGTTGGTTGAGAATTTCATGAATATATAAAGTGTCTTAAAAAACTGAACTTCGAAACGAGGCGTCCTCTAGTCTGACCCCTAGCCTCCATCCCCACTGACACAAAGACAAAACCTGGCCAGTGTGTGTGGTTTGTTTTGATAGAAGCCGGTCAGCAGCTTAGGCTCCACTAAGTCCAGTGTTTACAGATCTGCTAGAACGCAGCCTTGTATCCTGAAGATGTTGCATCCAGGCAACCAGACATCACTGAGGTTTGAGGTCTGGACTGGGAGATATCATCTATCCAACGTGATTAACACAGCATGATAAAACTGGTAAATCAAGGATGGAGTGGTTGCTACCACCGGTATCTTGAGCACAACTCCATGATATTATGTGACTCAAAAATAAAAATTGTTAAATAATGGTGACGATGACCAGAACATGATGATACCCAGCTTTTGCCTTCAGTGTACTATTGGTTATGATCTACATTCATCTGCTCTGAAGAACCTGCTGCTCAGGGTTTGAAATCTCTGTCTCTAAGATTCCTGCTTCCACTCCATTCAGCAGCGATGAATATGATTTCACTGGTGGCGCTTAAAGCATCGAAAAATGGCAATTTAAAAACATTCAACAGTAATGGCTTTTCCAGAATTAGTGTTTCCCATTATTTGAAGATAATGAAGAAAAACAGATACTAAGGTTTTTCATACTATTTCTTCAGTAGAACAGAGTAACTGTAGTTTGCTTTTTAATTTTTGACCCCTTAAATTACAGATTTTAATTTTACCAGAAGACATATTTTGCAAATCTGTTTTTTAAAAACATGCTCCATAATCTGGAGAACATAAAAAGGCAAGTGGAGAGCCATCTCTTTCTTTACTAAAACTTCTAAAGTTTAAAAGTTAATACGTTTTTATCCCATTTGCTTAATTTTTACAATAGCTGAAATGTAAATATGACTGAATGTGTCTTTACAGGGAGTTACATGCAATAGGGATGGATGTTACCCCCCCATTAAACCACAGATTAAACAAACAAGATAAAACATGCTGATTAGAGATCCTTAGAGATGTTGGTAGACACAGTTCTGCCTCCTGGCTTGAGCTCTAAACTTAATGCCATGATATCAGAGTGGTGTCAGCCTTTTCCTTTAACCCTTGAACAGAAATTAAATTGGTGTATTTCCCATGTTAAACTATTTCTTTAACACATTTCTTTGACCCAAATTTTCTAATCGGTGCCATCTCAAAGATGGGAGCGAGTGTAAGGAGAGTCATTAAAATCATTATGTCTCTCTGAAGGGCTTTGGTGAGGTTTTGTTTTGTTTTTTTTAACTAAAGAATCATTTATAATTTGCTTTGTCTTCCTGTGCTATGTTGGAAACATTACAGTGTAATGCAGCATAAACAGAGTTCTTATCACAAAGCATGTTCACATTGCAGTACAACACCTTGATATTTCCTCATCTCATAGCAGCATGCGTTGCTGTACATGTGCTGTGAGTCATTCATCAGTGTCCGCTACACCTTAGACTTTTGCCCCGGAGTAAAGTACCTGGAGCGCTACATGTCAAACATGGTTCCTCTTAACTTTGTACAAGACATCTTTACGTCTTGGCGTTTTATGGCAGGAAGGATAAAGGTCATCGCGAAGGTCGTTGAAAAGATCCAGGGAGGGAGAGGACTACACTGTGTGAATAAGTCTGCGTAGGAGAGAAGGAAGCAAAGAGGGATGAATAGAGGGAGGGAGAGGACGAAGAGGAAGAAAGAATTATGACTAGGAGGGAGGCTGCTTTCCAGCGCCACGCATGGTGAAGGCTGGTGTATGAAAGCCACACTGTAGGAGATTGCACTGACAAATACACACCTTAGCGGGATTCCTACCTGTGACTCAGGTCAGTGGGAGCCTCAAGAGCGAGAGGCGGTAATCAGTAACAGTATTATATGGCTGTGTTAATAGTTAACGTGGCCCCTAGACACGGTGCCCCTGGCCCAAGCACCTGCAGCCCCTTTTACAGGCATCATCCACGGAAAGAACAAATAATCAGAATGCTTGTTGGGCACGTCGGCTTTACATGAACCATCACGTCTGACATGCCAGCAGGTGTCTGGTGAAAAAAGTCTGCAGAAAAAGCAAGATCTTTGGTTAACAAGGTTAATAACTGGAGTTCGAACTTTGTTATTAGCTCCATAAAGCCTTGTTTTGTTCTGTACAACTTTATTGCCCACTCTTTCTCTCTTCTCTTCTCTTCTCTTCTCCTCTCTGCCCGACTCCCACAGATGGCCTTCTGTCTTCACACACAAACAAATGTATCTTTAACTGCTTTGTCAAAATCTTGAAGCTGCATAAAAATTAGCCCCTGCTTCCTGCCGTCTCTTTCTGTGTACACAGACACACATAGAAGCATGCATTGGCAGGCACATATCTGTACAAAAAAAAAAAAAAAAATCACACATACAAACACATGCCTCCCTTGGCTCTTGATAAATACAGGCAAGCTCAGGTCAGGATAACCTCACGGTGACCCACCAGCTCCATCTCCTGTAGTGACCTCTCTCACCACCTGCTAAGTCTGGCCTGTTGGCCCATCCCTGCCGCCAGACCAACCACACACACCAGCACTTGTGCATAAAAGTACTCCCTGAAACTTTACAGCTTTCAGGTCTCCTCTCTTCCTATTGGTTTGCAATGCCTTTTTTTTTTTCAGTATTCCACATCCGAGCAGCATTGATCAAGTCTCAAAGTCCAAGAGCTTGATGCGAACGTAATGGCAGTGACATCAAGAGAGCACTAAGGCAATGTTAATGCTTCTCTACCTGGGCAGATGGAGGTGTGTGCACACAGAGCAAACAGACCCTTGTACTGAGGAGACTAAGCTGGAGCACTCTGCAGTGTAAAAAAAAAAATCTGGGCTAATGTCTGTTTCTCTCGCTAAATAGTTTTTTGATAAGGGAATATCAGGAGATAAGTGTTGTCACTATCCTATCTGAAAACCGGAAGCCGGTTCGATAAATCTCCTCTGTAATCTAATAGAAGTCATGGGTAGCTGCTGCCGTCGAGGAAATTTTGTCTGCTGCTAAAGTGTAGATTTACTCTGATTAAAGAGCAGGGGAGACACTGGCCAGCACTGTCAACTTGTAAAACTCGATAACATCTTTACATTAAACAAATGACTATCACTACTCATTCAGGATTAGTTTGAATTTGTTGACATATTGAAGTAATACTGATAGCCTTTGTCAGTAACCTAGTGACAGTATATCTCTGTTAAATCATACAGTGCCAAAAAGTGAAAGTGGTTGGGCACTTGTCTATTACATTTTACATGTGTTTAAATATAAAGAGGTCTCCTTTTCAGTGACATTTTGGATTTTCTGCCTTTAACTGGAGATGCAGGCCAGATTTGAACCCAGGCCACTGAAGCAAGGACTTAACAGAGCATGTTGTACTGGTTGAGCTACTGTGTGCCTCGTGCATGAGAATGAGAATATCAAATGTCAGTTGGAAATAATAGAATATGATAGCCACCTAGTGACTTTCAGTCTACATATCGAAAGCAGTTCTGAACAAAGATTTGCTTTCATTTTGTTTTCCATTTTGTTTCTTTGAATTATAGAGTGCTCTGCTTTTCAGTCCCATAATTAGACACATTCAAACCTCAGTGCTTTCCCGTTCAACCACAGTGCTGCACACTGTTGCCAAAGGCTGATAAACTTTGTTCTTTTGTGCAACAGACCTCCAGAGATCGTTGTCCAAAAACTATTAAATACATTAGAAAATTAGAAATTAGAATATTACATTGCGGAGACTCAAATCTCACTTGAAACAGCTGATCCAACACGATGATCACTGAGCCTGTTCTGGTTTTATGTATTACCACTGTCAGATTAATACTGTGAGAAGCTGGGCTTTTTGAAAACATTTCCTTGTAGGTGCTGTTACGTGTCTGTTGAGGTAGAGTGGGGTTGTGGGTTTCCTCCCTCCTTTTCTTTCCCTCCTCCTTTCCCTCACTCTCTCCAGGTGCTGGCTTTCTGGTCTCTGAGCTAATCAGCAGAAGTCGGAAGCTCATTGGCTCCTGAAGACTTCACCTGGCCAATCTTCCAAGAGGGCAGGGTTAAAAGAAGCACTGAAGCCTGGTGCTCACTCTCTCTTTTTCCTGATTGTTAGGCCTGAGGCCTGTGAGGTGCTGAGCTGTAGGTATGCTACATGTGGTCAGGGAGGAGGTGGATCAGGTAAGCTGGGGTGCCCTGTACACTCACAACACGTAGTTTTGGGCTGTCTAAAAACACTAGTCAGCGTGGTCAGTGCCGACCCCTGTATTTGTTTTATTTAAAGTCACTTATTAGTTAGAATAGCCAGGCCCTTTTGTTTGTTCTTTTGTGTAATACTAAGAGATAGATAAGGCTGGTTTTTTGTAAGTTTTTCTTTCATTTGGTACTGCCACACGGTCCCCTCCTCCTCCACACTTGAGAGCCTGTTGTGATTCTGTTATTAAAACTTTTGTTTGCACTGATGTTGACTCCCGCCTACTTGGTTCAAATGCTACGTCCCAGTCAACCCCTAGAGACCATCGCAGGGGACGTAACAGTGCATTTTACTGTGGGAAAATCCAACATCTGGGATTTAAAGGTCAGGTGCAGAAAAACTTTACATTTAATATGTTAGCTAAGGACGCCCTGGAAACTATATATGCATTATTTGCATGATTCCTCAACAAAAGACTTTGGAGTTTCCAGGAGGGGTTGTCAGGTCAGAGATGACCCTGTTTGCTTATTTCATTATTATACTGTATGAGCTTAAACAAAAACTCACTCAATGGTAGGTATTTCAAGTTCATTTGCTTACGGTACTGACAAAATTGTTAGCCAGTGGCTGCTTAGAAAGTAGGAAATAATCACTAAAAACCTATGAATTGGACCCGCAAACCCCTCTCTCTGAGAACCACAGAGGCCCATATTGTTCCACCTTCTCCCTGTCCTCCAGATCTTTAGCTGTGACAACAATCTAATTCTCTTAGCTGGAGATGAACAGAGTCCTCCACCCCTCCCCAGTGACCTGGGCTCCCAGGGGTTGGTGTTAAGTAAACTTTGTCAGCCATGCACCAGTCTCCAGCAGAGAACTGTCTCTCTGCTCATCAGGACCTTCTCCATGACCCCCACTGCTCTGCCTTGGCATTCCTCCGCCACACCACCTCCCTGACCCACCTTCTCTTCATCTCTCCTGCCCTCCTCCCCCTTCAGCCCCGCCATCCGTCCGTCGTCTAGGTTCCTGCTCTCTGTCCCAGCAGCTCGTGCGGCCGACTGGTGTCTCCTCCGTTGGAGACAGCCTATCAGGGGCCTCACGTCATCAGTCTCCAGGACCTGACTGAGAGGGTGACCTCAGAGATTACTAGCTACTATCGGTGGGGGGTGTCTGCCCTCCCTAAGTTGATGCGCCTTTCTCTCACCATAACACTGTTTGGGAACTGGAACCTGGTTCAGGCCCCTGAAACTCTGATGTGCCATTTTATCTGTCTGGTAGCTGCCCTGTTGATTCGCTACAAGGTCTGCAGGGATGGCGTACCAGACAGTGACAGATATCAACTCTCCTGGCCAGCGTAGACTCAGAGAGGAGAAAACACTTCAAGCTTGTCAGGCTTGGAATAAAAGTACAGAACAGTGGCAGTATGCCATCAAGGTCCAGATGCTGCATTCCCAGGCTGCATGCGAAGGCCTTCAGGAACATTAAAAGGGATTTTTTTTTTTTTGTGAAAATTCGTCCTGTGCATGTTAAAAAATATTCCACAAACTTATAATTATGAATGAAAAAAATCATTGATTATAGGACTAGTTTGTTTATTCACCTTCTTGCCAACAGTTTTATAAGAAAATTATTCATGTCTATTGCCTAAATAACGAAGCTACAACCAGCATCCTGTTAGCTTAGCTTAGAATAAAGACTGGAAATAGCTAGTCTGGCTCTGTCCAAAGGTAACAACCTGCACCTCAGGCGTTCACTAATTCATTCGATAAATATTGATGCTTGACCTGTACAAGGATCAAAGTGTAAATGACAAAGTAGTGGTTAAGGTCGGGTTACGTCCAGAATTATTCACTCAATGCTAATGTGACATTCATGTCATGTTCAAACCACGACTGAGCAGCTGAGTGGTAAACTTTGAGGGTAGACAGATACAATATCTCTGCTTCAGCAAAAAGAACCAGAGAAGTGTGGATCTCAACATGGCAGCAGCAAAGCAATGACATCTCACAGTTAGATCTAAATAAATTCTAATAGTGACACTTATTTAGTAATTTCAGATAATTTAAAAGACTTTATACACTATTTGTGAACAAATGCTACAAATATGTATCACAACAGAAGAAGGTTATATTAATGTTTTTATAACATTGTCTAAACCTGACTTGGAGCTGTTGATTGTTGATAAAGTCTAGCTTTTTGCCTTTCTGTAGGAACACTGGTTTCAATTTCAACAATTTCATGTTTCTCTGTAAATATGGGGCGCTGTGTGTACATTAATGAGGAAAAAATAAACTTAAATGATTTTAGCAAATGGCTGCAATATAACAAAGAGTGAAAAATTTAAGTGGGTCTGAATATTTTCCGTACCCACTGTATGTTCTAGCCTCACTTTCTCTACATGACTCAACCAGAAGCTTGTGGCCTTTAAAAAAAAAACAAAAAAAACAAAAAAAAACCTTTCTCCCTGGCAGGTGGTGTGAATCTGGCTAACTCTCAAGCCTTCGTCATTGCTCTCTGTCCAGAACATGGAGCCCTGGGATATTTGTGTATCACGTATTGATTTGGAGGTACAACCCTTGGCTGTAAAGCAAAGATAAAGAAGTTAGGCATTAACTAATTTTTCCAGGGGTCACTCTGAACCTGTTTCACATAACTAGAGCCCACCTGGAGAGGAAAACACACACACACACACACATACACAAAAACACCAAAATGCCTGCACGTGTGATGGACTCTGGAATATTGATTTTTCTCTTGGAACAAAAAAAGGCCTTTGCAGTCAGTATTTCCCTCTGAGCTCAGATACGGCTGCTACATTCCTATCTACTCCCTCCAAGGTTACTGCCTGCTCAGCAGAGGCGAGCACCTGTCAGATGTACGCTTGTTTTGTTATACAACGTGTCTTTGTAGCATTTGCTGTCTCCACAGAACCCCCTTTTTCTACAGTAATGGAAAGGAGCTGTAAGAAACAAAAAGGGTCGCTCAGGGGAATTCAGTAAATTCCGGCTTGGGGGAGTTTCCTTGTTTTCTCTATCTGAGTTTACAAGGATTACAAACTGTTGAGCTCTCATACTGTATGTGGCGTAAACACTGATCCCAAAGGCAACCTTGTTTAAAAATCCTTACTTGGCACCATGCAGGGGGACAGACTCATCAACACCACCTTGTTTGCTTAGACACGTGTGATGAAGTTTGCACTTGTTGATTAAGTATGTCTACCTCATTGTTCTGCATACTTGTAGTGGTGTGAAACTAATCACATCAAAAGAGAGCCCTGGTACCGCTATTGGTTAATTATTTGAAGAATTGACTAGCAGCTCTGTTGTGGCACTGGTGGTGATTGTTTTATTTTCCTAGAAATTCATATAAATTTGTGAAAATGCTTCACAACCTTTGGTTTGTGTATTAGATAATCACAATTTTTTTTTTTTTTACTTTCTTTTAGCCAATTTTTCTTGACTAGTCTGTTAGTGTTAGTAATCTATACCCAATAAAATTCATAGACTGCAGTATTTCTAACCCCGTCAGGGATCTTTTCAATCTCAGCATCAAAAGCACTTGACAGTTTACTGCCCAGGCAAAGGTTGCACCTCCACCATTTTATAGAATTATTAAGTAAGCAATTATGATAACCCACTGTTTTAAAGATAATAGGATGATAAGGTTCTGCCAGACTCACTCTGTAGTTTGCCCTTACGCTGCTCTTCCTGAGGAGAAAATCAATATCTTTTACACTTCAGGCCAAGTCAGGCCACTTTGTCCTCTCGACTCCCCAGGTGTTTATTTTACCTTCTGAACATTAAAAGTTCCAGATGTTTCACAGAAAATAACAATAATTATAATCTAAAAATTCACCTCATAGCCACACATAGAAATGACCCTGCTTGGCTAGTGGCATTTTATCAAAGCTCATAAACCTTGAATGACTATATATTGATAAAGACTGTTTAAAGTGTCATTGGAATGATAACATTTGCACTGTAAATGTGGCTTGCAGGCTCCAGCCTCCAATCATGCCGGGATGATAAGGACAGCACTGAGTGGAATACAGCTAATAGGTCAAAAGCCACAAACAATTTGGCTTGATGTTGAAAGACAAGTCTGACTTTGTTAAAATCCTTAAATGAATATTATTAAATTAACTTAGGGTGTGTGGGCCTTTAAAACCAGATGGTTATTTAACTGTGATAATAAGTAATGTCCACCAAGAGATCTGCAACTGATGTAATATGCCTTTAAACACTGAACTGGAAATAATTTGTATTGTGTAAGGACTACTGGATGTGACCCAGTCTACAACTCGCAACCACCCTCCTGGTGTGATAACACATTCACATGATTTTAAGGTTTGCACAATACAAAATGTAATTTAAAATGTAATTAAAAATATATCATTATCATACATAAGGTATTACATTTCAACACAATCAATTATTATTAAATCACAAAAAAAGTTGAAGACATCTCAGAGAAATGTATTACTAAAAGTACACTTAGATTACTTTTTGCTTACTTTACTAAAAGAAACCTTATTCACATATCCATGCAGCACTTGACTGCAATTTCATTCAAGTGTTGTTTTTGTTAACCTTCTCCCTCTACATGCATAAACAACAATTACCCACCACTGAGAGAGTGATGGACGAGTGGTTTGACACTTTGCCCTGATCAATATCAATAAAGCAATCAGCATGTCAGGGGCCTGTATGTTTTGAGGAGAGATCTGTGAGAGAGGACGGCTGAGTTTATGGCTTTACTGTGGGTAGGTGGGGCTGTTGCTTTCAGGTACACCCACCCACCCATGCAAACACACACAAACACATGTAGGGTTATATCACAATTAGAGACATTTAAATGACTTAGATTTGGTTTTAACATAATCTTAAGCATCACTGAAATCTTCTTAGGTTTATTCTATAACCGTACATGAACCCACATGAAGTGCAGTTTAGCTTAAATACCCTTGGCCAGTTTCTGTCCTCAGTTTAACAAATGTCCACAGTTAGCAGCCTCAGATTCCCCAAATTGGTCCCAAAATGTGACTCTCAAATTAACTTGCCCTTCCCTTCTTCTCTGGTCCTGGAAGAGTCTGTCCAGACAGCCACAATGCACTTTGCTCAGCCTAACCATAAACTGAGACAATAAATCCAACCAGACTTCTGAACTGGATGACACGAAAGAGAAAGAGAGGGAGACAGGACCTTCAGACAGTCAGCGATCAATTCCTCCAACATGGCAGGAAAGCCCAAGTGGCCAAAATAGATGGGAAGAAATATTTCTCCCTATTTCTTTATCTGTGTGGTCTGACTGAATCCAGGGCGGAATTGATTTCTGCAGCTCCAGGTTGTTGTTTTTTTGTTTTGTTTTTTTAAAAAACTGAAATTGAGAATTTGAAGCCTGAAAATGTCAAATAAGGTTGTGAAATAATTGCGTTGCAAATGGCAATGATTCAAGGTCTAATACACAATCTCTACCCTCCTTTCTGCTGGTCAAAAATATGTCAGACCTAGAAGCCATTTTCCATCGAGACCTCATAAATCAATAGACACAGTTCAGAAAAATATTTTTGCACATTAAATAAACTTTTTGTTTTCAGAGCTTGATGCTGAGACCCTGAATGATCTTCACGCCTTAGTCTGGGGTTTAGTTTTGCTCTGACAGTTTAATGAAATGTCCTTCGTTCTGTTTCTAGCAGCAACAAAGCACACCTGGGATCACAACATGTTCAGTTCAAGTTCTGTATCAAGATGTGGCAGCAAATTTAAACAGCTGTATTTCTTGCTGGTAGCCAAGGCCAGGATTAACAACTCTGTTTCAGAGTGAGTGTTTTGCTCTGGAATAACAACAGGATAACCTCTAGATGAACGATGGAGCCTATAACTACCTGTCATACAAAAATAGAATGACGAGTAAGTTTCTGCTCTGGAAATTTGGTTAGTTCCTGCACCACAGATATAGGTAGAGGAGAGACCTACAGTATTTAGTCATTGGATGTACTGCCACCTTGTGCTGTGCTTTGAAACCTGCATGTCAAAGCCCTGTTATCAGAGCATCATTTCACAGCAAATGTGCAGAGAATATATTCATTTTTGTCAGGTCATAACTTCAAAATTGGCACCAAGAGCAAAGCCTGAGGGGGGATGCAGACCTTCCTCCCCTGGGGCATGCTGACTCCACCGTCAGATGGATGTCACTGACCCTGCTCAGTGATCACAGCAGAGACCTGAAACAGGGTCAGAGGCATTTTCCTGATCGTGGTTGCCTGCTCCGCTCTCCAGGGGTTCACTTCATCTCTATCTCCTGCTCAGTCAAGCCTGCTAGTACCCGGACCACCATCACTCACACTCTGCGGGGGTGCCAGTGGATTAGCTGACCCCCTGGTGTGGGGGTTAACAACCCCTGCAGTCCAGTCAGCAAACGCTACAGCCTTCAAGTGGCTGAAATCGGTATGCGTGGCAGTCAGGGATGCTCCCCAGGATCAGGCCATGGCCAGGGGAGAGATAGTGTCGTCTCCGGCACCCTGACAGTCAGTCAGCATGGCAGTGAGGGTCTGCAGAGATTCAGAGTGATGGACAAGGAGGCTGGTCCTAATTTTCAACTCTGAAATGTCTTTATTCACTTTACACAGTATTGTTATGATCTGATATCATGATTTTATAATTCCATATGTGATTGTCCACAAGATTCTGGAGCCTGGCAGCAGTGATTTTCACCCATTCAGCCACAAAAGAATTAGTGAGATTTAGGCCTCACGTTGGGCAATAAAGCCTGGTTAAAGGTGTTGTATGGGGTTGAAGACAGGGCTCTGTGCAGGTTTAGGCCAAGTTCTTCCACACCAAACTCTCGTCATCATCATACACAAAATTGTTACTACAAAGTTGGAACCATAATTTATAATATTATAATGATTAGCTATTTCCACTAGCTGCTCCTTCTTACAGCCCTTAACAAATGCTAAAGTCAGTGACTCAAGGAAGCCATTACCACCAGCACTTATTCAGAAAATTCAGTGATCACCGTCAAACTGCATTGAGGCAAATAGCAGCCTCTCAACAGGGAATATCTCCCCTCACTGCCTACCCCAAACTGGCTAAATCTCAAACCTAGTCTTCGTGTGATACTTGTGGTGGGTATTTATGCACTGCGTTGCCGGCAATAATCATGCAGGCAACGACTCAGCCCGACTGCCCGGTAAAGCAACCATGAACTGGCGACCCACCTGCAGCAGCGGATGTGCCCCCGAGACAACTGCTCTTGCCACGTTCTCACCACACTATCCCCCGAAAAAAAACAAACGGACCCAATCCCTAAAGGAAAGTGCCCCACAGCCTGCTGGAGAATTCCCTGTTTAAAAGTGCATCTAGACGGTGACACCAATATCCTGATCAGTACCAATAAAACACAAATCACACAAAATGGCTGCCAGAAAGCACATGGTGTAGCTCCCCCAATAAACACAAAGACAACAGATCAAAACATGCACACAAACTGCCCAAAATACAAAGCACGACCAAAACCAGCATATGGCTAGACCAAAACAAACTAAACAAAAAAACATACTACCCAGTGGAGTCAGTAGTGTAAAATGTGCAAAAGGTTAACTCAAAACAACATAATCAGGCCAAACCAAACACGTGGTGTGTCTGTGGACAGGGAGAGAATGAGCCATCGATTCTCACCTCTGAAATGTCTTTATTCACTTTACACAGTATTGTTATGATCTGATGTCATGATTTTATAATCCCATATGTGATTGTCCACAAGATTCTGGAGCCTGGCAGCAGTGATTTTCACCCATTCAGCCACAAAAGAATTAGTGAGATTGAGGCCTCACGTTGGGCAATAAAGCCTGGTTAAAGGTGTTGTATGGGGTTGAAGACAGGGCTCTGTGCAGGTTTAGGCCAAGTTCTTCCACACCAAACTCTCGTCGTCATCATCATCATACACAAACACAAAACAGAAAACTGTTACTACAAAGTTGGAACCAAAATATTATAATATTATGATTAGCTATTTCCTCTAGCTGCTCCTTCTTACAGCCCTTAACAAATGCTAAAGTCAGTGACTCAAGGAAGCCATTACCACCAGCACTTATTCAGAAAATTCAGTGATCACCATCAAACTGCATTGAGGCAAATAGCAGCCTCTCAACAGGGAATATCTCCCCTCACTGCCTACCCCAAACTGGCTAAATCTCAACCCTAGTCTTCGTGTGATACTTGTGGTGGGTATTTATGCACTGCGTTGCCGGCAATAATCATGCAGGCAACGACTCAGCCCGACAGCCCGGTAAAGCAACCATGAACTGGCGACCCACCTGCAGCAGTGGATGTGCCCCCGAGACAACTGCTCTTGCCACGTTCTCACCACACTATCCCCCCAAAAAAAACAAACGGACCCAATCCCTAAAGGAAAGTGCCCCACAGCCTGCTGGAGAATTCCCTGTTTAAAAGTGCATCTAGACGGTGACACCAATTTTCTGATCAGTACCAATAAAACACAAATCACATTAAATTGGCTGCCAGAAAGCACATGGTGTAGCTCCCCCAATAAACACAAAGACAACAGATCAAAACATCCACACAAACTGCCCAAAATACAAAGCACGACCAAAACCAGCATATGGCTAGACCAAAACAAACTAAACAAAAAAACATACTACCCAGTGGAGTCAGTAGTGTAAAATGTGCAAAAGGTTAACTCAAAACAACATAATCAGGCCAAACCAAACACATGGTGTGCCTGTGGACAAAGAAAGGGAGAGAATGAGCAATAGATTTTCACCTCTGAAATGTCTTTATTCACTTTACACAGTATTGTTATGATCTGATGTAATGATTTTATAATCCCATATGTGATTGTCCACAAGATTCTGGAGCCTGGCAGCAGTGATTTTCACCCATTCAGCCACAAAAGAATTAGTGAGATTGAGGCCTCACGTTGGGCAATAAAGCCTGGTTAAAGGTGTTGTATGGGGTTGAAGACAGGGCTCTGTGCAGGTTTAGGCCAAGTTCTTCCACACCAAACTCTCATCATCATCATCATCATCATACACAAACACAAAACAGAAAACTGTTACTACAAAGTTGGAACCATAATATAATAATGATTAGCTATTTCCACTAGCTGCTCTTTCTTACAGCCCTTAACAAATGCTAAAGTCAGTGACTCAAGGAAGCCATTACCACCAGCACTTATTCAGAAAATTCAGTGATCACCGTCAAACTGCATTGAGGCAAATAGCAGCCTCTCAACAGGGAATATCTCCCCTCACTGCCTACCCCAAACTGGCTAAATCTCAACCCTAGTCTTCGTGTGATACTTGTGGTGGGTATTTATGCACTGCGTTGCCGGCAATAATCATGCAGGCAACGACTCAGCCCGACTGCCCGGTAAAGCAACCATGAACTGGCGACCCACCTGCAGCAGCGGATGTGCCCCCGAGACAACTGCTCTTGCCACGTTCTCACCACACTATCCCCCGAAAAAAAACAAACGGACCCAATCCCTAAAGGAAAGTGCCCCACAGCCTGCTGGAGAATTCCCTGTTTAAAAGTGCATCTAGACGGTGACACCAATATCCTGATCAGTACCAATAAAACACAAATCACACAAAATGGCTGCCAGAAAGCACATGGTGTAGCTCCCCCAATAAACACAAAGACAACAGATCAAAACATGCACACAAACTGCCCAAAATACAAAGCACGACCAAAACCAGCATATGGCTAGACCAAAACAAACTAAACAAAAAAACATACTACCCAGTGGAGTCAGTAGTGTAAAATGTGCAAAAGGTTAACTCAAAACAACATAATCAGGCCAAACCAAACACGTGGTGTGCCTGTGGACAGGGAGAGAATGAGCCATCGATTCTCACCTCTGAAATGTCTTTATTCACTTTACACAGTATTGTTATGATCTGATGTCATGATTTTATAATCCCATATGTGATTGTCCACAAGATTCTGGAGCCTGGCAGCAGTGATTTTCACCCATTCAGCCACAAAAGAATTAGTGAGATTGAGGCCTCACGTTGGGCAATAAAGCCTGGTTAAAGGTGTTGTATGGGGTTGAAGACAGGGCTCTGTGCAGGTTTAGGCCAAGTTCTTCCACACCAAACTCTCGTCGTCATCATCATCATACACAAACACAAAACAGAAAACTGTTACTACAAAGTTGGAACCAAAATATTATAATATTATGATTAGCTATTTCCTCTAGCTGCTCCTTCTTACAGCCCTTAACAAATGCTAAAGTCAGTGACTCAAGGAAGCCATTACCACCAGCACTTATTCAGAAAATTCAGTGATCACCATCAAACTGCATTGAGGCAAATAGCAGCCTCTCAACAGGGAATATCTCCCCTCACTGCCTACCCCAAACTGGCTAAATCTCAACCCTAGTCTTCGTGTGATACTTGTGGTGGGTATTTATGCACTGCGTTGCCAGCAATAATCATGCAGGCAACGACTCAGCCCGACAGCCCGGTAAAGCAACCATGAACTGGCGACCCACCTGCAGCAGCGGATGTGCCCCCGAGACAACTGCTCTTGCCACGTTCTCACCACACTATCCCCCCAAAAAAAACAAACGGACCCAATCCCTAAAGGAAAGTGCCCCACAGCCTGCTGGAGAATTCCCTGTTTAAAAGTGCATCTAGACGGTGACACCAATTTTCTGATCAGTACCAATAAAACACAAATCACATTAAATTGGCTGCCAGAAAGCACATGGTGTAGCTCCCCCAATAAACACAAAGACAACAGATCAAAACATCCACACAAACTGCCCAAAATACAAAGCATGACCAAAACCAGCATATGGCTAGACCAAAACCAACTAAACAAAAAAACATACTACCCAGTGGAGTCAGTAGTGTAAAATGTGCAAAAGGTTAACTCAAAACAACATAATCAGGCCAAACCAAAAAAATGGTGTGCCTGTGGACAAAGAAAGGGAGAGAATGAGCAATAGATTTTCACCTCTAAAATGTCTTTATTCACTTTACACAGTATTGTTATGATCTGATGTCATGATTTTATAATCCCATATGTGATTGTCCACAAGATTCTGGAGCCTGGCAGCAGTGATTTTCACCCATTCAGCCACAAAAGAATTAGTGAGATTGAGGCCTCACGTTGGGCAATGAAGCCTGGTTAAAGGTGTTGTATGGGGTTGAAGACAGGGCTCTGTGCAGGTTTAGGCCAAGTTCTTCCACACCAAACTCTCATCATCATCATCATCATACACAAACACAAAACAGAAAACTGTTACTACAAAGTTGGAACCATAATATAATAATGATTAGCTATTTCCACTAGCTGCTCTTTCTTACAGCCCTTAACAAATGCTAAAGTCAGTGACTCAAGGAAGCCATTACCACCAGCACTTATTCAGAAAATTCAGTGATCACCGTCAAACTGCATTGAGGCAAATAGCAGCCTCTCAACAGGGAATATCTCCCCTCACTGCCTACCCCAAACTGGCTAAATCTCAACCCTAGTCTTCGTGTGATACTTGTGGTGGGTATTTATGCACTGCGTTGCCGGCAATAATCATGCAGGCAACGACTCAGCCCGACTGCCCGGTAAAGCAACCATGAACTGGCGACCCACCTGCAGCAGCGGATGTGCCCCCGAGACAACTGCTCTTGCCACGTTCTCACCACACTATCCCCCGAAAAAAAACAAACGGACCCAATCCCTAAAGGAAAGTGCCCCACAGCCTGCTGGAGAATTCCCTGTTTAAAAGTGCATCTAGACGGTGACACCAATATCCTGATCAGTACCAATAAAACACAAATCACACAAAATGGCTGCCAGAAAGCACATGGTGTAGCTCCCCCAATAAACACAAAGACAACAGATCAAAACATGCACACAAACTGCCCAAAATACAAAGCACGACCAAAACCAGCATATGGCTAGACCAAAACAAACTAAACAAAAAAACATACTACCCAGTGGAGTCAGTAGTGTAAAATGTGCAAAAGGTTAACTCAAAACAACATAATCAGGCCAAACCAAACACGTGGTGTGCCTGTGGACAGGGAGAGAATGAGCCATCGATTCTCACCTCTGAAATGTCTTTATTCACTTTACACAGTATTGTTATGATCTGATGTCATGATTTTATAATCCCATATGTGATTGTCCACAAGATTCTGGAGCCTGGCAGCAGTGATTTTCACCCATTCAGCCACAAAAGAATTAGTGAGATTGAGGCCTCACGTTGGGCAATAAAGCCTGGTTAAAGGTGTTGTATGGGGTTGAAGACAGGGCTCTGTGCAGGTTTAGGCCAAGTTCTTCCACACCAAACTCTCGTCGTCATCATCATCATACACAAACACAAAACAGAAAACTGTTACTACAAAGTTGGAACCAAAATATTATAATATTATGATTAGCTATTTCCTCTAGCTGCTCCTTCTTACAGCCCTTAACAAATGCTAAAGTCAGTGACTCAAGGAAGCCATTACCACCAGCACTTATTCAGAAAATTCAGTGATCACCATCAAACTGCATTGAGGCAAATAGCAGCCTCTCAACAGGGAATATCTCCCCTCACTGCCTACCCCAAACTGGCTAAATCTCAACCCTAGTCTTCGTGTGATACTTGTGGTGGGTATTTATGCACTGCGTTGCCAGCAATAATCATGCAGGCAACGACTCAGCCCGACAGCCCGGTAAAGCAACCATGAACTGGCGACCCACCTGCAGCAGCGGATGTGCCCCCGAGACAACTGCTCTTGCCACGTTCTCACCACACTATCCCCCCAAAAAAAACAAACGGACCCAATCCCTAAAGGAAAGTGCCCCACAGCCTGCTGGAGAATTCCCTGTTTAAAAGTGCATCTAGACGGTGACACCAATTTTCTGATCAGTACCAATAAAACACAAATCACATTAAATTGGCTGCCAGAAAGCACATGGTGTAGCTCCCCCAATAAACACAAAGACAACAGATCAAAACATCCACACAAACTGCCCAAAATACAAAGCACGACCAAAACCAGCATATGGCTAGACCAAAACAAACTAAACAAAAAAACATACTACCCAGTGGAGTCAGTAGTGTAAAATGTGCAAAAGGTTAACTCAAAACAACATAATCAGGCCAAACCAAACACATGGTGTGCCTGTGGACAAAGAAAGGGAGAGAATGAGCAATAGATTTTCACCTCTGAAATGTCTTTATTCACTTTACACAGTATTGTTATGATCTGATGTAATGATTTTATAATCCCATATGTGATTGTCCACAAGATTCTGGAGCCTGGCAGCAGTGATTTTCACCCATTCAGCCACAAAAGAATTAGTGAGATTGAGGCCTCACGTTGGGCAATAAAGCCTGGTTAAAGGTGTTGTATGGGGTTGAAGACAGGGCTCTGTGCAGGTTTAGGCCAAGTTCTTCCACACCAAACTCTCATCATCATCATCATCATCATACACAAACACAAAACAGAAAACTGTTACTACAAAGTTGGAACCATAATATAATAATGATTAGCTATTTCCACTAGCTGCTCTTTCTTACAGCCCTTAACAAATGCTAAAGTCAGTGACTCAAGGAAGTCATTACCACCAGCACTTATTCAGAAAATTCAGTGATCACCATCAAACTGCATTGAGGCAAATAGCAGCCTCTCAACAGGGAATATCTCCCCTCACTGCCTACCCCAAACTGGCTAAATCTCAACCCTAGTCTTCGTGTGATACTTGTGGTGGGTATTTATGCACTGCGTTGCCGGCAATAATCATGCAGGCAACGACTCAGCCCGACTGCCCGGTAAAGCAACCATGAACTGGCGACCCACCTGCAGCAGCGGATGTGCCCCCGAGACAACTGCTCTTGCCACGTTCTCACCACACTATCCCCCCAAAAAAAACAAACGGACCCAATCCCTAAAGGAAAGTGCCCCACAGCCTGCTGGAGAATTCCCTGTTTAAAAGTGCATCTAGACGGTGACACCAATTTCCTGATCAGTACCAATAAAACACAAACCACACAAAATGGCTGCAAGAAAGCACATGGTGTAGCTCCCCCAATAAACACAAAGACAACAGATCAAAACATCCACACAAACTGCTCAAAATACAAAGCATGACCAAAACCAACTAAACAAAAAAACATACCACCCAGTGGAGTCAGTAGTGTAAAATGTGCAAAAGGTTAACTCAAAACAACATAATCAGGCCAAACCAAACACGTGGTGTGCCTGTGGACAGAGAAAGGGAGAGAATGAGCAATCGATTGCAGCGGCTTAAATAGACTCTCCACCAGAGCCCAGGTGTGTTGAGCCACTCAAGACACCTGCAAACAGGAGGAACAGACACACCCAGAGGATGACACACATGGGGCACTATGTGTGTGTGTTTTTTTTCCCGTACAGAAAATGGTGACAATGAGGCCAGCAGCTGGCTGCCATTCACTCTCTGCCTGACACTGTAACAGGTAAACCGTATGAGAGCCCATTGTTTCAAAGACAGGTACTTGCGTATAAGATGACAAAGCACCACCGATATGACACCAACTGTCTCGGCCTGGTGCCAAGTCACAGAGATCATAAAAAGGTGTCAGAGTCTCCCCTACAGTCGGTGTGCACTGATGAAGCGAGAGGATGACAGCATGATGAATGTCTTGTTATGAGAAGTTGCATACTGCTGCTGCATGTGAGATGAGCCCAGAGATGTCCAGGTTATGAATGGACTGGTCAATGAGCTAGAACATAAATGGCCTTTGGTCATAATTTCTGAGAGGCGGGGAGATGCCTTGTGAGATGTCCCGCTGTCACACCACTCACTGCAGAAGATGCATCACTCTGTTCGGGTCTCTCTCGTCTGCCCTGTGTGGTTTTCCTTTATTCTTGCTCTTCTTGCTCTCTCTCTCTCTCTGATTAGCATAGCTGACCTATCACACGGTGGCGCTGAGTCATTATTAGGCGTTAGCATTTTCAATTACTCCACACCTCCCATCTCTGCCACCCTGTCTCCTCTGCGAGGCAGACGCTGCACAGCAGGAGAAAAGCAACAAAATGCAAATTTTATGCTTACGAGAAGCTAACTACATCTGAATTCAACTTGAAAAACAAAACACAACCTAATGAACAATTCAGATAGAAAAACAAACAGCACTTTTAATGTCCCATGGTTCATTTAGAACTTTATTTCAGCTATACGGTTGTTTTAAAAGCACTTATTAGCAATACAGACCAGAATGGTTTTTATGATACATGTCGTACTGCATATGTCAAACATTCATGCCAAAGAAACTACTACAGATACATTTCCAACAGGACAATTACAGGTATTGAAAATAAAGTACAAAATAGGCTTTTTCATAACAACCATAACAGGACACTACCAAAAAGCGTATTAGTGCTTCTAGCTTAAAGTGTTATCATGATCAGTGAAAAGAATTGAAACTGTACTCAAAAAAGCTTCTTTCAGTTCTAAAAAGAGGGGGAGAAAAAAAAATGCTTGTATGCAACTGAAAAATTCCCACATAGTGGAGCAAGCTGGCCCCCTTGCTGAGTCTCCACATGGGCAACTGCCTTTTAAAAGATGTAAGGCAAGTTCTGTCTTAAAAAATCATTAGCTTTCCTCCCAAATAAAACACTGGTGAAAAGATACTTGACACTTTTGACAACAAAATGTCTTTTTTTTTTTTCGTTTCACACAAACAAATTAGGCTTACAGAGGCCTATTTCAGAGAAAAATGCTTCTATGTTTCTATCAAGAAAGCTACGGTCAACAGAAAAAAAAAGCGAACAAAAAAAAACACAAAAACATCACAAATGTATTTCAACATTAATATCAAAGCAGAATGTTTCGACAGATTTTGAGGCTACATATTAGGAAGGCAGTGATACCTATAAATCCTATTTTTTGGGCAGCAATACAAAATAATTTACTCTACATTTTCATCTTAGTGTTCTATTAGATTGTACTCTCTACCTCAATAAATGTTGATTTTGAGAAAAGGAAATACACTTAAATAAAAAAAGGTAATACAAGATAAAGAGCACCTTATCCCCATACAAGTTATTCAACCAGTAGATTTTTGGAAGCAAATGGCACACAGTCATCAATGGTAAATTAGCAATGCTCGCTGAATTGTACATTTTTTTTCTATTCTTTTCTTTTTCTTCTTTTTTATTTTTGATCAGACAATACCACCAAGTCTCAAAACAGTTTAACAGCAAATTGTGACAAGAGACTCACAGAAATGTTTGCATCGGTTTGTGTGTACACCAAACATGTACAACGGGGGCTGATCACTGGACAGAAGCTGAGTAAGTCTGTGTTTGTCTTGAAACCCTATACAACGGCAGCCAAAAGAGTGTTGCAACACCGCCGCCGTTCTTGGTACAGCTTGGTAAACAAAGTCTCGCTCTGATTAGCATAGGTGGGTGTGGTGAGCTACCTGGCAGTCAGACTACTCTCTGAGTTTTATCACTGAGCTGCAGTGGACCTCCTAACTAAGAGTGGAAAAAAAAGAGCTTTTACCCTGACTCAGCTTTTCTAGTGCAAAACTGCCAACATCTGGTCTTCCACTGCGAGGACAGCTGGCATACAGTGCGTCACAACAGCCAAACTGAACACAGACGTGAAGCTAAGAAACACTCACTGAACCTTCAAATGGTGCGAACAGTATTGTGTCACATAACAGCCATACTGTAATGAAAAATTAAGTACTTAAAATCCACATCAGGAGATTCCAATACCGATACACTTGCATAAAGATTTACAAATACAATAAAACTTGGACTGCAGCTGGCGTTGACTGCGACAGATGCGTGAGAACTTTACATCAAAAGGTAACGGACCGAACTCACCTCACCTCTACACCTGTGAATTTTTCTCTGATACTCCGAGCTGTTCCATGCTGAAATCCTGGCAAGGGACTCAGCCCTTAAGTTCATATCCAAGATTGTGAAGGTGCCACCACAGACTCAGAGAGAGAAAAGAAGTATCACATATCAATCAAGTAAAAACAGATTATGAGATGAGAAGGAGATGGCAAGATATTACAGGAAAAGAGAGACACCACGAGAAAAAAAAGGAAAGCGATATCCGTGAAGCCAACATCTTTCTGGCTGCATTTAGGAAACACGGTGACAAAACAGCAGAACTGATAAAAGTCAACTCATATTTTTTCCTTGTTTTGTAACAGAAATTCCACGTGAACACAGACAGACCATTAAGAGAGCATTTGTTGTGTAGAATAAGACATCTGAGGACGCCCTTGGCTGGCAGACTCGGGTGCTGTGAGGATGGTCGAGCCATGGCGACAATGGTGGCGGCAGCAGCAGCAGCAGCTGGTGTGGTTGTAGTGTTGCGGGTGTGGTCGGGGTGAACTTTAAGAGAAGTGAGAGAGTCTGCAGGGAGATTTAGTAGAGGAGGATGCGGCGCTCGATGGCCTTGCGGCAGATGGGGCACTCGCTCATTCGGTCCCCGCACAGCTGGCAGGTGCCGTGGCCGCACATGAAGATCATGTTCTTGAGCCGGTCCAGACACACCGGACACATGGTCTGCAGACAGATGAAGGAGAACAATCACAGTTCATGTTTTTGTTGTGATAAAAAAACACGGGTAAATCATTAAGCTTAGCAAAGGCCAAGACAAAAACTTTATGACACAGAAGTTCATTTGATGACGCAACATTTTACAGCAGTGTTCATCACCTCCCAGTTCAGTTAACCATTATTCTTCCTTGGAAGTTCATGAGCCACTCCTGTTTGTGTCTATGTAAAATCAAAGTGTGTCCATCTCAACCATATTAAAGGAAAACTATTATAATTACAGAAAATATTACTGGTTGCAGCTTTTCGAATGTGAGGATGTTTTTATCCGTTTTAATAATCACTGTAAATTGAATATCTTTGGGGAAAAGTTAAGACATTATGTGGGAACTTGTGATGGGCATACTGATATTACCAATTATTAGTACTAAATACAGATATATTTATTAATAATGGTAGCTGCAGCTTTAAATCCCAGATCACATTAACGGTTTAGACATAATGTTTACTGATGCAAAATGTTGACCATGCTGCATTCATGGAATTTTTCGCACCTCATGAGTATCACACTTTCTGGCCTCTGTCCTTCAGTACAGTTTGGACTTACCTGTTCCTTGATGTCTTGGAGCTGTTGCTGCAGCTTCTGTACATCGGCGTTGACGTTAGTGTTGTCCTTGTCTCTCTGCAGGGCTGGGATGTTTCCGCTGGCTGTTTGAGTACAACAGAGCAACACAAACACAAGTTGAGGGGAAAAAAAACAAAAAAACAAAAACAAAACTGAATTCAGCTACCAGCCTAGGGACTGAACAAATTAACAGCTTGCACCAGCGGTCACATCAAACTTCACCTCCTCATAATGATAAACTATAGTGCCAATAAAACAGAAATGCAGCCATACCAACACTGCCATTCTGAAATAAGCTGGGAGCTCGATTACATTTAACACATGCGCTCTGTAAACAAGCATAAGTTCACAAACACATGCACTCAGATTTTTATTATGGTTGGCAGATCAAACTTGGGCTCTAGCAGTCTACGTTGGCATAGCACTCGCTTTTAAATGACCTGATTTCAGAAATGCTACACTTTGTAAATATCTGGATTATATAAACTGGCAAAGGGCAAAACATCATGCAGTGTTTTTGGCATCGTACGACCCACAGGATGCACGTGTACAATGATGCATGTGTGAAACTGCCTGGATATATAATTTGAGCGCTCAACAAGAATTAGCTGGACTGAGGCCCTGCTGGGGACTCCTTTCCAGACAGGCAAACATCTGCCAGGAATAGTGATCGCCAGTGTGATTCTTGGCATATGGATCATTATATACAGTTTAGTGTATAGCTGTGTGTGTACCACTGAAAGAGAAAGGGAGGGGGGGGGTTAAATGGGAGGGGATAGGGGCCAGGGCAGCACTGTGGAGAGCTCTTTAAAACCAAGGCTCTGATAAGGGAGGGGATCATGGAGGTATACTTACACCAACTTAGTGCCAGATTGTTGGGCTGGAGAAGATCCTGCGATCCCCCTGCCATAGTGTTAGAGCTCCCTGCTGGGAATAACCAGTCACATTGTTATAGCAGGAGCCGTCCTCACCAGCTCAACAGTTGGCCTGAGGATCAAAACTACTCACTACAGCCTCTAAGGGAGGTTCAGAGAAAAAATTTAAAGAGGAAACTAGAAAGTTTGAAACAGCGATCAGGGAAAGAAAGGGAAATAGAGTCACTTCTTAGGAGAATTGATTTAAAATGCATAGCGGCAAGTGATTCTTTCTTTTTCTGCCATCAGCCAATGCTTAAGCATGAGTCTAATGCCTGTGCTCACTGGGTTAGAGGCACATTATTACACCAAGTACCAAGCTAGAGTCGTGGGAGGTTGAAATAATCAAAGTGACAGATGGATTTTGTGCACTAGATTTGCTTTTGTAACAGACATCAACAGGAATGCTGCCCCTTGCATGAGTGTGTGCGTGTGTTCGGGTCTGCATTCGCTTTCGCACGCCTGGTTGTGACAGCGTGTAAGATCTGCATGCCAACAAACCAACACGTGGAGAAATGTGAAATAATTAATACAGGGGTAAACATGAAGTTAGTGAACTTACAACAGTTTCCCTTTTAACTCAACATAAAATGTGGAAAACACGATAGAAGTAACCACCAGTGAGATACAACACTAAAATAAGGACATGGGCAATAAAAAACACTGTTTCAATCGGAGACAAGACGATGGATTGTGAATGCAACCAAAAGTAATCTACTCCCTACATTACATCATGATTGACTGGACAGTTACATATATGTGACAAGTCATATTTTGAGTAAAACTGATGACTTTCAGGTCTGTTCTGTGTCCTTACTAAGAAACTCACTGCTAGGGAGGAGCTGTATCTCAGTTCTTTTACACGTTCATGTGGGTATTAATATGCATATATAATTAGGACTACAGGTCGTTTAGCATATGCCTACAAATAAGTTTATCCAATGAGTTTACTCCAAATAAGTTTTATGTCAATGTGATTAGTCAAACTTTTAGAGGCCACAGAAACATAAGGTAATCAGGTTTTCTGTATACTCTGTGAACGTATTTTATTATTCAGGCTCGGTCAGCAAAACTCAATCTAGAAATGGCTCCAGAGATCTCATTAGCAAAAAAAATGTATGATTTGAAACACAAAATACTTTTTTTTTCTGGAAGATCTAAGTGCTGAATTTCAGACAAGGCAGCTACGCATTAGTGAGGCCACTGTCTATGACAGCTAACATCTAAATAGAAGCTAGAACAAATGACATGATCAAAATGGATGCAATGATTAAAACATGCCGGATCTAGCAGTGCCAAAGTACTTGGAAAGTAAGGTTGACTGATTCAAACGTCTGACTACATTTTTAAATATTTAATGTGTCTACTAGGATGAAAAAAGACAGTAAAACAACATATGAGTGATGCAAACATAGGAATAAAATGCATAAGCAAAGCAGCAACAAAGCAAAAGATTTTTAAAAAAAGGTCTAAAGAGGATATTTTGAAAAGAGTGAAGAAATGAGAAAAGAAAGAAAACTAAAAAAGAAGGAAGGGGGGTGATTAAAAGGGAACGTGTGGAAGATTCACTCACTAAGGTCATCATCATCATCATCATCATCATCATCAGCGGCATCATCCTCCATACCTTTCCCTCCGCAGCAAAGAACGAAGGGGGTGCGGCGTTCCACCACAGCCCGGCACTGTACGCACTTCTTCATGAGGCTGGCACAGTCTGGTGGGAACAAAACACATATTGGTCAGATCTGAAGGCCAGATTTGAGCAGCAGGTGCCAAAGTAAAGGGTCTGATGTGGAGGGATGAGTGTAACTTACTCTCACAAGCGCACATGTGACCACAGGGCTGGAACAACACGGCTGCCTTTTTGTCAGAGCAGACTACGCACTCCTCAATCTGTGGAAATACAAAATTGAACAAAAAAACGAGAATAAAAGTGTCTATCCACTCTTTGCCATCTATCTATTTCTAGGTACGACAGATTGTAGTTGTGTCTGTGATACCTTGGTTCTTGACTGGACCTGATCCTTGCAGATGAGACACTTCTTGACACGTGGCGAGCAGAGGGAGCAGGTGGCGATGTGTCCGCAGGGCCCGAACAGGGTGTCTCTCTTCATGTCTGAACACACCATACACTCCTCCAGTGACTCGATGTTGCTGTTCAGAGACGGGCTGCGGGTTCCCACCTGGCCACTGGAACATTGAGAATAAAAACCACAGCGTGTGAGAGCAGCGGAGACTATAAGCAAGAGACGCTGACAGAGAACAAAGAATATATGGGGAGACAAGGAGAGATGAAAAAAAAAGGAACAGGAGGAAGAAAAGACAAGAAAAGGAAACAAAGTCCTACATGAAACATTTTTAGCAAAGAAAATCAATAAGAGTGTCAGAGATTTTTCGGAGATGGTGAGCTCTTCCTTTATCTATCTCTTTCTGGTGTTTTTACAGTAGGTGTGGGTGTGTGAGGATGCTTAAAAGGTGCCAAACAGCCTAACGCAGTCTTATAAGTTCATCTTTTCAGCTTGTTTAAAGTCCTTTTAGAAGCACTGTAATGTCACTTTGATGAATGGTTAAGTTCTACTGGAAATGTAAAACATACATTCTCCTAAATCCAAATATTGCTATTTGTTTCTTCTGTACGTATTAAAAAAAAAAAAAAGATATAACAGGTTCATTTTGGAGCTTTAGAAATGTAAGCAGGTTTTATTCTAGCCAAGCTAACCATCTCCAGGGCTGCAGCTCCATACTTACCATACATACATGAAAGTGATATTGATCTTCTCATCCAACTCTCAGAAAGAAAGCGAGTGAGTGTATTTCCCAAAATGTCAAACTATTCCTTTAAGGGCTGTTTACCTGCTCTTTTCTTTGTGACATTTGGCCAGAGCCTTGCAGAGGCTGGGGTCAGGACACAGGTCTAGAGGGGACTGGCCCTTCTTGTTACGAATGGTCAAGTCCGCTCCGTTAGCTGCCAGGAAGCAGGCGATGGATGCTGCACTCTTTTTCTCCGCCCCCTGGGTCCCCAAGCCCATGATTAACTGCAGAGAACCACACACACACACACACACACACACACACACACACACACACACACACACACACACACACACACACACACACAAAGATAAAATCAGACACATCAGAATTTTGACACCCTGGCAGTCAAACCATTAATGCAGAGAGTAAAGCGTAAGAAGAAAAAGGAGTCCTGATTTTAATTTCATTCAGATGGCTTCAGAGTTACATTCAGATGAACTATGTCAAAGCACTATCACATCATCACTAATTATTCAATTAAAGACATGCCTTAAGATGGTTGTCAGGCAGTGTAACCCTGTCGCCCCCCCCCTCCACCCAAAAACTCATTATCTGTCCCATCTCTCTCCCTCCTCCAGCTCATCGCCTCACTCGGACTACCCCTAACTCAAAGCCTCTCTTTCTCAAGCAATTTGGGCCTTCCATGTCTGATTGTCTTCAACCAGTAGCTTTTACATCTCCGCTGATGGAGCCATCGGGCCGACTAATTCAATTCTCATCTCAAGGGGTGGAGGGCTATGGGAGAGTGACCCAACTGCACATATCTCAATTAGGCCCGCTGTCTGTCTTTTCCGCTCCTGCGCTGGGGAACCGGGGAGGGCAAGACGGGGGACAGAAGAGATGAGGCAGAGGAGGAGGAGGAGGAGGAGGAGGAGGAGGAGAGAAGAAGAAGTGGGAGGGAGACAGAAGGTGACAGGTATGCTAAGCCTGTCACTGCAGTTAGGTACTCTAGCCTTAAACACATTCCTGTAGGGATCAGTAATGCGGTGTTAACATGGAGATGGTTCAGCTCTGACATGTTGGCCTCTACAGAGGGACGAACTCATTCAGACTGGTCAGGAGGCGGCAGCGAGCTGGTTGACTGCTCACTGCTCACGTGGGGGGTGCTGTCTGAATGATGGGCCGGTGCATGCTGGGGCTGTCCAGTGATGCAGGTGACAGGGGACTGAGGAGCACTCAGTTTCCTGTCTAGGTGTGATCTGTCATCGTTTTTCACACACTGGGCCGCGGTCAGAACCACACACTGATCATCATACAGGTTTTCACTGGAAGCATCCGGTGTTAGCCCAAAGAACTGGTCTAATTGGTCCAATCAGTTCAGTGACTGGGGAGAACCTGTGTTTGCTGCCAGTCAGAAAGGGACAAACTTAACACTGCCAGGCCTCCCATGGTTACTGCAGAGTTGGACTGGATTGGATTACTTGAACCACGGTAGCTATTGGTAATGACTTCTTGCTCTCTCAGCCATTAATTCTGTTCTTCACTCTCAAGAACATAATAAAAACTCCAGTGGAATTGATGCATTGTTCTGTGCTGTGAACACAGGGTTTCCGCATTAAAGTACCATAAACTGTCCCTGTGTCTGTGCATCAGCCCTGCAGTACAGTGGTGTTCTGTCTTGGGTGTTTCCCAGTGCTCTGCCCAGTTTATGCTGGCTAAGACTCGAGAATGTTTTAATAGGAAAAGGCAGGTATAAAATATGGATGGAATGATTAACATTTTAAAGAGCCATGAGTGATGGCAGGTAGTCTGGCACACTTCTTTTAATGTGCTGTATTAGTCAGCACTCTGCTCCTAGCCAATTATATTTGGGAATATTAAGCAGAATCACATTAGCCTACTGGATAACGAGCAGGCACATTACCTTATTTCTACAATTGATCAGTGTTCATAAAGAGCCTAAAAACATTACTCATTACTATAAACCAAAGTTAAAAATATCTTTGCTCTTCTGTGTCCAACTATAGTCATTTGAGTAACATTTTTCCAGTTTTCTGATGCTTTCTTATTTATAACTGCATCACTTGGCTGTTAAACTAAACACAAATTGGTTTCATTTTTATGTAATGCCGTGATGCCTTACTGTGTTCTTGGAAGGTTCCCAGGGCTCCACTTTGCTGACATCCTGCATATCTTGGAGTTGTCGCAATTGGGACAGTGTGTGGTGACGCAGTGCCTCGTGAAGTGGTGTGTCCCCGTCCTTGTCCTGCACATCGAGTTTGGCCTCCGCCCGCACCAACAGCTGTTAAGAGAAACGTATAAACAAAGAGTTATAAGAGCAGCCAGTCAAACAGAAACTCTAGCAACAACCATAAAACTACTTTAATTTTATGCTACAATGGAAATGCCACAGTGCTGATTTATAAGGTTGCTGCTTACAATGCACTGCCTCAGTATTGTATCCCTCAATTATAGAGTGCATTTTTTCTAGAGTCCACAAGATGGCAACGTGGCAATCTCAATCCAATACTACACCAAATGACTCTAACCAAGACACAGCCTCAGAGAGCATTTTCCCTACACAGCATCAATCTGAAGCAGGACCTCATTCAACTGCAGGACATCCAACTGTGTAAATTAAATGCGGGGCTGCACTGATGTTATTCTACTCCCTTTTGTGTATGGTCCAGAATGAGGGACGGATAGGGAGATAACTAGAGACAGGATCTTCAGCTTGTGGTGGAAGTGAGACGGGAAAGGAGGAGGAGAACAAATGAGGAAAAAGGAGGATAAGAAAGAAGAGGCCCCACTAACCCGGACTATCTGGGTATGCTGGCGTTCCACTGCCAGGTGTAACGCTGTCTGCTGGTTGACATTCTGGATGTCTAAGCTGGCGCTGCCCTGGGAGGTGGAAACAAGACAGAAGCAACAACATACGATAAACATATGGGAATTTGAGCATACATTAACAACCAACCATAATGTGTCAGGCATATGTGTGCATAGAGATGACAGACAAGTGATAAGAGTAGCCAAATACAAACAGAAAAAAAAAATAAAAACAAAAAATAAAATAATTGTTTAGCACATGAAAGACTGCAACAACCTTTCAGACTTTATGTACCACAAAGAACGTTCCTTCCTTCAACCCTGCCAACCAACAAAGTATCACCTAGGGGGCTTGAAAATACGCATCCCACAATAACGCCACATGTGATTGTCATTTCCAATTGCGAATACCTCAGCTGAGGAGATGTGGAAGGAAGATAAGCATTGTGATCAGGCAGTGTGTGAAATCCCCCAGTAATAAGACTGGCTGCCTGGCTGGCAGGGAATCTGCAGTGCACCTTGTAGCGTGGTGCAATTTCTGAATAGAAAGCTGAGCCATCACTGCGAACCAGCCCATTGCAGGGACTTGGGAAAAAGGCCATCCCCACTGAAAGGTAGCTTGCACAGCGAATGTTCATGCGTTGGAATGCTGCAGCAACACTGCTGCCTTGCACCATATCCTAATTAACCCAGTTCCCGCTTGGTCAGGTGACTTTTGCCGTAAACTCCTGTATGTGTTAGTCTTCAGAGAGTTAAACCTGCAATCTCAGAAGGGAAAAAGAGCACAAACCTATGACTGCAAGAGGAGGAGGATATGAGGGCCCAGCAGCACTAAAGATTACCCCTGGAGGCCCTGTGAACCGTATGGATTCAATAAAAAAAAATGGCAGTTATAGCTGCTTCAACTGGTCTACAGCTTGCTGGCTGCAGGGAGTGCAGTGGAAGCTGCTCTTAATGGTCTGTAGTCAGGGAAAGCCACGAGTGCAGGCTAAGCTGGTGCAGCTATGCTTTGGGTTAATAATTGTAAATGGAAAGAGTCTCTTGCAGAGCATCAATAACTGCATTTGTTGTCAGGTTGAGTGCTTAAGCATGCATTAAAATTAGCTATTTGTATGTCTTTGAATGCTGGTGTGCTGTTACCTGGTGCACCAACAGCTCAGCCACCTCCACGTGGTTGTTGAGGGCAGCCAGGTGCAGTGCAGTGTAACCGTCATCCTTCTTCTCGTCCACGATCCAAGGCCTCGGTAGTTTGGATAGCAGAACACGCATGGCACTACACAGACAGGAGAAAGCGACGGAGAGAGAAAGGGGAGTGTTTAACGATACTCTGGGCTTGAACACATGAGAAAAACCCTAAAGAAAGTCAAGCTAATGCAGTTAAATTAATTAAATGTTTACATTTGCAATGTAAAAAGTCAAAATTCATGTATCTGTGAATGAATATTTCATGCATTTTCTGATAGCGTGGGGTCTGACACAAGCTGCTGGAAGCAAACACATCACAGTGTCTGTACTGCTGATACAAAGCATATTCCAATGCACTTTTTTTCTCTTTACAGCAGAGCATATCCCATTTTCACACATAGGGACAAGAATACTAAATCAACTTGGGGAGGAGTTGCTTTCCCAAGCAGAGTGTTATTTACATCAAGCTTTGAGCGGTACAAGTGTTGCGTGTTATTTCAGAGCACCTGTCCCCCTACCATCTCTTCGGTTAAAAAGGGAAGCCACCTTCCCCTTGATGATGCGCAAAAGCGCCTATCATTGGGAGGCAAAATGGTAATTACACAAAATTTAGCTGCATTCACTCAGGTCTCCTCCTGGGGAAGAAACAGACTGGGTGGGAAGGGTAAAATCCATTGTTTAAACCGTGCTATTTAACAGAAGTGGCCTGGTGTGGTGAGAAGAGCCAGCCAGTTCTGTGCCACTGAAGGTCATTTGGAGGATGCGTGCCACAGAGAGACGTGGCTGCAAAGACTACTGTACAAGAGGAAGGCTGAAAAGGAGTCACAGTGTCACAGTGGGGATAAAGAGGGAGGCTGACTGTCACTCCCCACAGAGTCATTGAAGAAAAGAGACTTCAGCTGTACTGGTAAACGGAAGCCACACACGCATTTCCATTCCTTATTCAACACAAAGGTCATAAAATACACTGCCTGGAAAAATCTCCACTAAAGGGAGATTTGACTGTAATTACAAAGTAAGATATATTAGTAAATACCCTTCTTCTTAAAAAGTCAACTAGGCTTCCTTGCATGGCAGCTTCAGTTTAGTGTTTGAACCCATCCATTATCTCTTTGCCCTAAGCTCCTTCTTCTTGCTTTAGCTCATGGGCACACACCCAAGCATATGGTACATGAGAATACTGAAATGAGACTCATCCCTATTTTAGTGTAGGAGCAGTGCATCAGCCAAGGATATCTGATGAGAAATAAAGGCAGCAAACAACTCTCCAATTTTTGCAAATACTATGGAATATGAAACAAGAGACTTAAAAGCCTGAACTGTATCCCTGAACTGTTCTCCTATCTTGTCAGTAGTGAGGTACACAATGTACCTTCAATAAGCTTTAAAGCAGCAACGCTGGAGGGAACACTTCTGACCTTGATTAACCCTGAATAATCATGCAGGGCATATCTTTGAACTGCGACAAAAGGAGGCAGCAGATTTTACTCTGACTTTGATATAGCTGAGCAGCCCCCATGCATGCACTGGAGTATTTACATACACAACAGTAAGGTAAATAGGGTCTGAAACAGGACAGGGAGGAAATGGGCTCTAGCGCAGGACAGGAAGGCCACAGCCTGCACAATTAATGAAAATGTTTAACTGTTAGGACAGAGAAAAGAAAGCAAACCAATGCAAACCAACATGCTGGCAGGCTTTCAGACTCAAGGTAATCAGGATGGCTGGTTCCCTGCAGGTTTTTGCTAAACCTACAGCTCGTCTCCCTCTTTCTGGAGTAATGAAAGAGAGCATCATCAGCACACCCTCTTGAGGAAAGCAGAGAAAGAGGGGCAGAGAGGCAGGGGGGCAGGCAGTCAGCACCTCTGTGCGGACAGAGATCCAGGGCTGGTGTACTGCTGCAGTGATGAACAGCGCAGCACACTGATCCCAGGCTCCCTCGCTCTCTCTCTGCCTCTCATTGCACAGAGGCTTACGCACACACACACACACCTGCATTGCTTGCAGCCATCTTCAACCACTTAATGCAGAGGAGCACTGCTTAAATGATATAGCAACCGCACCCATTCTGCATAATCTCACATTCATAATGTGTCGCCTTTGTTACAAAGAACTATTTACTTGCGTATTGTAGATTTACGATCTCATGGGGGACTTTTGTGTAATTTCATCCACGGCACTTCCACTGGGCAGAAGTTGAAACTTAAACAAGCAAATTATTCAAGAAAAGACCCTGCCACATCAGATTCTTGCCTGAAGCTAAAACATAAAACTTATTCCCACTGGTTAAACATAACACTCTTTTAGCTTTCTTTCAAGAAAGACTGATAAGACAATACAGGAATGCAGTTTTTTTTTTAACTACCAACAGAATCAAGGGCATTTGTCCCACATAAAGCCTTTGTTCTTTTTGTGCCCATTTTCTTCCTCCTATTGGTGCAATACATAACATTTGTACAATCTGGATTGGCTGGAAATATCTCCTATATGTAGAACAACTGGCCAATGAATGCATGGCTCCTACACTATAGGGGCAGACTGGCGCCTTCTAGTGTCAAAACCAGGCACCTGAGTGCTGGGCAGGTGTTTGCTGGTGTAGGGAGCCCCTCCAATAGAAGTCTAGATTGACAGGCTCCCTGCCACGCTGGGCGAAATGGGCGGACATTAATATTAATGCCCCATGCTGGCACTGCTGCATTGCAGTTAAGCTATTTGCTGTAAAGGCAGAAAAAAAGAGAGTGAATTAAGAACCAAGAAATAAATCCTAGATGTTTTTTTTTTTTATCTCTTGGGTAAGCGATGTTAGCAGTGACTGAGGGGGGGAATGAGAGAAACTGTGTATAGGCTCTTGAGGTAGGATGTTAAGAGTGAGGGAGATGGAAGAAGAGAGCGGGTCTGGCCAGCTCAGGCTGCAGACTTTTTGCTGAGTAGAAGGCACTGACTTGACCTGGGAGTTAACATTTGGACAACTAAAAATCTGCCATGGGAAGGAAACGGTTATTTGGTGTGTAGTGAGGATTTCCTTATGACAGATGAACCTTAAAACCACGGTAATGGTCTCTGTGAATGCAGGAGGATGAACAGCTGAGGAAGGAGAATGGTAGAGGAGAGAGGCAGAAGGGGATACATGATGGAACTGGGTCACCCTGTGAGGAGTTCTCAAGAGTCCCTCAGGAGAGATACACCGAGGTCTGTTGTCTTGGGCTGCAATTTGTCATTGACCAGAACGCTCTCTGACGCCCTCAGCTCTGTGTGTTGGCGTTTGTCATTGTATGTAAGACAGTGAGCTAAAAGTGTGTATGTGCGTGCGCGTGGCTGTTCAGGGGTCGACAGGGCCCTTCTGCTGCCCTCGCCTGGCTGACAGCCATCTGTGTGGTGGTCAGTAGCCGTTATTACAACAGGAAGTGAGAGTCGGGGGACAATAACTTGGGTAGGACAGGGCAAAATGGGAACAGTCAACATCCAGTCTCAGATTAATGGCTGCGCACAAACATATGGTTACTCTGATGCAGGAGACGTGTTTGGCATACCATCAGCCATTAACTAAGGCTTCAAGCTCAAGAGAAGAGATCCAAATTCTGCATGGGAAATTAGTCGCCAAAAGGTGCCACCTGCCTTGGGAAAATAAAAAGCTTACCGATAATGAAAATGATCAGTCTTGCAACTGTGAAAGCGCTTCTATGGTCAGAAATACAGACCAGATCTATATCAGCGGCCACAAACACTCCATACCTGAATACGTTAACCAATGTTTATTTGGGAAACAGAGCCTTGGAAAAGAAGCTAACTTTTATTGGTGCTTTCAACTGTATCATTTAAACTTCATCTACAGTTAAAGACAATACTTTATCCTTTATCTTGAGTACTTCAGCAAAAAGTGTTTAACTTATAAAAACACATGACGAAGTCTTAAAAGTTATGGATTTAAGTCTTTGATTTTAATTGAATTTATTTGAAATGGAAAAAAGCTAGTAAGTGGGCCTATAGTTAAAATTTTTTTTGAATTTTGAATAATAATTTGAATCATTTTTTTTTTAGTCACCTAACTCTATCCATACTACCTTTGTGAAGCTCAGTTGGTAGCGTGAGGCTTGTTTATATATCCCTTCCCCAAAACTGGTAGTACTTTCTTCCATGATGCAGAGTCCTTATTGGAACAACCCCTCCAGATGATACAAATTCAGACGATACATGAGGTGTCAGCTCATCGGGGGACAGGATCAATACTTTCAGGTCCTTTGAAATAGTGAACCCTGTTCCCAACAAATCATTCATAAATGCAACACACCAAAGAACCCCCCTTCTTCCTTTCCATTCAGTGCAGGGAAATGCTCTTCATCACGGGTGAGAGCTTTGGAAGCCACAGGAGTCCCTCACTCAGTGGCAGCTGGGAGGGTTAGAGTCATAAAACTGTTCGGGATTTCACTGATCTTAAAACATCCTGTTCTGGATGGGAATGTTGGCTTTAATATTGCCTTTCATTGGAAAATGTCTGTGTGTGTGAAAATTAACCAGGCCCAACTTCAACACAGAAAAGGGTCAACTTAACTGTCAATTCCACAGCTGTCACTAAAACCACGTCAGACACTGCAAAAATAATTTAAGTATAATCCCCAAGCAAATATAACTGGTTGGAATTCAGATCCCTCAAACGCCAGCCTGGCCATCACTCCACCGCTAAAAGCAATTAGTTACCAGTTCACTTCAGTCAGGGCAGTCCCAGAGCTACTGGCCGGCCTGCTGTGGATAGAGTAAATAAACACAGGTAGCGTCCAGGCCAGCAGTACAGCAGAGAGCTGAGGACAAGAACCTAACTCCGCTCGATAAAAAAGGCCTTCATTACCATGCCGTGAGGAGAATAATTTCCCCTACAATGTGACCTTCCCCTGCTTGCCTGTACCTAGGGCCCCTGAGTGAGCATGCTTTTATTAAGGACTATTTGCATAAACTCGGAAGGGGAAGACAGGAAAGGGGTGCATTTCTATGATGTTTTGGTTATCACTGTAGCTATTGCTGCTGCCTTGAAGGTTGTTTAGGAGACGCCAGGTGCATTTTCAAACATTCCCAGGTATAGTTGTCTGTCCATTTGGGAAGTAGGTGGGAGCCTATAAAGGCTAAGCTTTAATTAGCCTTAAATCACCCAGTATTATGGGGTGTCCTGATTCACAGCAATTTATGAAGAAGGAGGCAGCAAGATAGTCAGAGAAGCCCAATGGCGCGTTAATGTCCCATTGGTTCGAGATGACCCAATTATTTTCTCATGCTACTCTTCCTTTGCACTTTATTCTCCTCAGTCCCTTGAAAAAGTCTCATTCTCATTTCTGCAACAGCCATAATAGCTATAATATACATCCTTTCGCCCCAAAAAGTGAGAAATTACATAAAAGAAGAAGCAAGGACATGCAGATTATATTAGAATAGAGACACCTAAATCATGCGCACTGTATAGAAGAATTGCTCAACAGCATCTTAACCTATAAAACAACCATGTAATTACTGAACGTCACTTTTTGCACTAGCTTGGATAGGCCTGGATCAAAATGTAACAGATTCTATATTCGTTTTTAGTTTATTACAAATGCAAATCTGGGGAAGACGGGGAAAAAAATGAACCTGCTGTCTGAAAATGACTGAATGAAAATGAAACTGAACAGGGTGAATACACTTCGACAATGTGCAAATCACTAACTTGAAATGTGACAAAAACAACACAACAGGATTTGGTAATAGCGTTTTGAATGGTTGACTTGATGTAAGACAAAACATACAATCCGAAGCACAGAAAATGAAAACTGTAGCTCAAGTCATGTGTCAGCCGAAGATACAAGCAGACTTGAGTGCGCTGCCACCAAAGCATCCAAGCTCACTGGTGTCTCTTTCCTATTATTACAGTCATTGCACCTCAAACAAGCTGCTAACAGAGCAAAGAAAATCATCTCTGACCCTTTCACCCAGCTCACTACCTTTTCTACAAACAGCCCTCTGGTAGATGATACAGATCAGCGCCCCCTCATATGACCTGCTACAAATACAGCTTTTCTGTGTCTGTAATGTGGAAATTAAATTCAGGAAAATGAAACCTACTGCTAAGTATATATGCACTTTAACATATCAATATGTCACTAATGCAGTTAGGCTTATTGTATGTATATGTAATATTTTTTTATTGATGAGTGTTCATGCTTGCCCAGTGTCTGTTATGAGACACTGGGCTCATTTATATGCTTTACTTAAAGCAAACTTTGGCTTTTGCTGATAATTTGATTTTATAAGCCCTGACACTGTTAAGACAGGGGTGACGAACCCAAATGAAGGCTTCAAAACCTCCCTTCAGAAGGCTATGGGTAACATCACACATGCTCCATCTGTGTTTTGCTACAGTGCAGAGATACCGCTAATCAATACTTTGTGCAGCTACATCATAGTCACTAGAAGCAACTCCAATAGCAAAATTACAAGCTACAGCAAATCTGTCTTTGGACATTTTTTGGAGGCTTTTTGTGAGTGGTTGTTTTGTATGCAAGTGGATTTTGTCTTATTTACTTACTTGCCCTGATGTCCACTTTGTTAGGTACATTCTTGGCCTTAGGTTGAGCTAAAACCCTGAATTTGAATTTAATATGCAAACCCATCTAACAGCATCTAAATAACCTATTATTTGTGAAGCCAATGTTTCATATCTGACTGACAATGACTCTTTTATTGGGACTGAGATACTGGCTATTTTGCCATTATAACGTTCCTTTCACAGTTTGAAAAAGAACAAAACTAGACTTTCTACTGCCCAGTGAAATTGACTGCAGGTGTTTCCACACAGAAGTACAGAGCGGTAAATAGAACCGAGGGATTGACTCTGGGCTTTGCAGAGCGGTGGAGAATTCAGCCGCTCTGAAGGTCCTTCGATCGACAGCCACTCAGAAGCCTGCCACACTGTCACCATATGGGCAGACAGTCTGAGAGGCTCCCGTGATCTACAGTCTAACGGCAAATCTACCACTTTAAATCACCCCTCACTCCCCGGCCCGCCTCCCACCTATCTGCCCCCACAAACACATCACACTCACCCTCACCCTCCCCCTTAAAGCGTTCATCTTTGTGTGTTGTAACCTGCGAGGGTCCCTTTACACACTGAAAACCAGCCGCAACAACATCGCCCCTTAAACAAAGTGGAAAAACAAAGATAACACATCATCAAATTCTCTGCCACAGTACTTGGCAGACCCGATCCAAAGTGACACAAACAACCTGCCGTATTGCAGCTGATGAGCCTGACTTCTTTGGCAGTTACACTTCTAGGCACATATGCAGAGGAAGACGCTGTGGCTGAAAGAGCAATTTGGTAATTAAAATCCATTGTTTGCAGTGGGAAATAATGGGGATCAAAGGGCCTTGTATCAGCTACTGCTTCCCCTAAGCACTGAGACAACAGGCCATATGCCCCAGAGCAGCAGAGAAAATGTGTAACAGCCAACTTGTTAATGGTGGGGGAATGGAGCTTGCATAAATGTACTGTACATTGCACAGATAAGGCTCAACAGAAACCTGAATGTATTCAACACAGATCCATGATTCTACAGATGAGAGGGTTTTCAATCAGAATGTTCCATGTAAGCTTTTCTGCCTAATCCCACTAATGTAATGCTTTTTAACAAAGCAAGTGCGCTTTGCCATTGCTGATTTTCCTCAGTATTCTTTGCATGTTTGTACGCAAGAATCCACACACACTTATGCATGAGCACACCAAAGGACACAAACAAACACAAATCCTCCTCCTCTCTGACCTGTCAAAACGCTTTTACATGGGAGCCATTGACTTGGATGTCTGTACAGGTTACCAGGGTAACATGGCCTGCATTATTCAACAGCTAAGCTTGGTTTAGATGAGAACATCGGCTTGAATATGTCCCTCAGAGTACATTAAGGTTACTAATATCCCTTCCGGTGACAAAAATTGTATATGAATGGACGTGGGACAGCGGGCATTTCAACAGTGTTCAAAAAAATTTCTGCACTGTCGATTTTACAAATTTAAAACTGCTGAATGGGCTGGTGTGTGACCAGGTATTCCTTAAATTTTTGTGGCTGCATTAAAAATTAATTCAACTGGTTGATCTTTAAAGCCTGATCCATTTCTGATCTTTCTCTACAGACTGCTTGCTCTAAAATCTAATTTAAAAACAGAACATCCAACTTGGTATTGATACTTATACTGAAGGATGTGGACTGCGACTACAAAAGCATGACTGGGACATTCCCAACTAAAAGCCAGGATGGCATTAACACTTATAATGGTTTCTAACTAACTGTATTTTATGCTATCATCTTAATTTTTGTGTCGAGTGAAACCATATTTAATGTATTGCATGGTTTCTGATGATGTTTTACATGTGTTCACTCAGCTAAGAAATATGCAGCATTGCTTCTCAGTATTTCATAGAAAACAAAAACCAAAGTGTCGTCACTGATGTTAAAGTACCATCTAAAGCCCGAATAAATTCTATTACTTATTCCAATACATCAAGTAAATAGATAAACTACATTTGTTTTTAAATGGAGGGAGAAAATATTAAAGATGTCTGACAGCTGTGCTGTAGAAGTACATCACCTTGCTCTGTCATATTTATTACCTGCATTGCTGAGGCACTTAAAGTGCCACAAATAAATCCTGCTCTTTCTAGGTTTGGCAAGCGGGCAAAAAACATACCATCAGTGCTTATGGTGGCTTCACAATGCAAGCTTTTCTCTTTGCATGCTATAGTCACTTTCCCAAAAGCTCTTTATGTCCTTGAGTCCCTTCAGTAAGGGATGTACCCCTCCCTCTCTCTCCCTCCATCCATCTATCCCTCGTTTTCTCTCTTTCCCCTCTATCCATCCATCCTTGCCTCCCTCTGCTACCCCCACCCCTCCCTCTCCCAACATGTGCTATAGCAACATAGTAGCCAGGACTCAATGTTTCAGCATGCCACAGGACAGACAGAGCATTACAGCATGGCTGAGCTTATCTATTGGCTCAGAGCCACTGTTGGCCCAGCCCTAAGAGGAAGTGTGGGCGTTCTGATTGGCCACAGGGGGATTGGGGCTTGTATCAGCTTGTCCTCTGGCTGATCTGTTGGACTGGTCCCAGCTCATAGAGAGGTGGACACTGGGAGGGATTCTAGGATTGGGGGACTTTTCAATTAAGTCACAGCGTATGCTGCAGAAAACTGGTACCTAGGCTCGCTGAATGAACCAGTGACTGCACTCATCAATGAGTAATTTAACTACAATAAGCTACAGTGACATAATGAGGAATCAAAAAAGGAACAAATGAACATAATAACAACAGATAATACTAAGGAGACATATGTAATTACATAAAATAAATCAATGGGATCAGTCTCTCCAGGCTACATATATTATAACAACTGTCCAACATAATATTACTTCCCAATATGGGCTACAAGAACTCACTAACTGCAGTTCATCTGGATTTCAAAGGTTAGTTTGACATATATCTGCGATCACTTATCTTTTAATGAAATACAGCTCAGCAAATGTGTATATTGTTTCCTCTAACCAGGTTTTTCATGTCCACCATCCTGCCATCAGAAATGATGACATATTACTCTGTACACACTGCAAGATCACCGACATGCCAGCCAAAAGCACTAAAACTAGTATCCGAATCACTGTGCCAAAGAGACATCATTCAGTTTCAAACTGAAAAAAAAAGTCCTAATATTCTACTATCATGTATTGTGTGAATGTGTATATCTGCATATGAGCTTATGGCGACAAGGAGGAAGTCATACATTGTCATACATTGTCCTCAGCAGCTACAACACCTTTCCTGTCAACTCTCCTCATTTTATCGATAGGTTGCTGGCTGGTGCATCTGGCTGTCCTCACCTGTGATAACTTCTAAAATCTGAAAAAAATCAAACTTTCAATTATAAAAGACTAATTCAGGTTCAGCATATCAATATAACCTGTGCACGAGCATGCAGGCATTCACTCAACTGCATGTGAATAAACATAAACTGTAAGTAGTACCCTGTGGGTGTGTATGCGTGTGTGCCTCTAGAAAAAAAATGGTCTTGCACACATGCGCCCCTGCAGTTCATAGGTATTTGTGCAGTTTGGGAGTCACTTAATGGTAACATGCGGCACCAGTAAGGCACGGTAAAAGATCAGAGGCAGGAGAGGCAGAGGAGCTTCCCCTGCAGTGAGGCTGGAGGGAACAATGGGCTGCTGGATCAGAGAGCCCGACTGCCACTGGCTTCCCCCTCCAGCACCCAGGTAGGCTGGCCCATTCATAAATCACTTTTATTCCTCCAAGTGCTCAACAGCCTCACCTCTTCAAATGATGCACTGTGTAAAGGGATGAGGAGGGAGGGGTGGCGGGGGATGAGGGACAGGGGAGTGGGGTGTGGGGGGAGGAAGAGGAAAAGAACTGACGAGTGAGATAAAGTAAGCACGAGGAAGAGCCAGGCTGATGGAAGAGGAGCATGCAGATTTTCGCCAAAAAAAAGCACAAACTGGACTCATTAGACGTAGCTCTAATCCCTCTATGATGTTGACTGGTGGGCAGGCTTACAGAAAGGAGGAATTAAGACAAGCTGAAAGACCGACCAAGGCTTCACCAGCAGGCTTGAAGCTCAAAGAAAAAACAGGGGCGTCATGAGCATCTGAAGCTAACCAGAGTTCCGTGAACAAAACTTTTCAGTACGAAAGGAGACATACCCCTCATTTTAGTATACTCAGAGGGATGAGCGCTCCAAAAAAAAAAAAAAGAAAATAGAAGAAAAGAGAAGGCTATTAATGTCAAAATGAAAACAAATCACTACAAATTCATCTTAATTAACTACAAATAAAAAACAAAATAATTGATTGCATTCACCCTTTTCAAGTCAATATTTAGTAGAGGCACCTCTGGCAGCAATTATAACCTCAACTCTTTGTGAATAGGTCTGTGTAGTCAGTGTTTCCTCCCCTGTCTATTTGTTTGTTTGTTTATTTATTTAAAGGGTCCCCATTAGCTGTTGTCATGGCAATCAGGTAATCTGTTTAGTTTTTTTTTTTTTCATTCTTCTTTGCTAAACTGCCAAAGCTCTGTTAAGCTGCATGAGATCTATGAGTAACAAGCCATTTTAAAGTCCTGCCACAGATGTTTGATAACAAGCCCTCCAGGGCCTGCTGCAAACAGTCATCGTCACAGCATAATGCTGCCACCATCATGCTGCATGGTGGGGGACTATGTGTTTCTGGCAGTGCGCCGTGTTTGATTTCCTCCAATCACAGCATTCACAGATTGGGCCTGGTTTGTAGATGACCAGGGAACAAACATCAGATGAAACTAAGCTGAATGAATAATTCTTTATTTATGTACGGAAACACACAAGCATTTGTTGTTGCTTTAGTGGTGACCTTTATTTCACTAAAATTCAACTGGGATCCTTTTTTATTAATTGCTTCCAATGTCACTGTTAATGACTGTGGGATGGGGCTGTGATTGAACTTTTTTAGAGCTTCTAAGCAAAGGGGGGAGGGAATACTCCTGCAATCAGTTGTTTTATATTTGTGCTTAATTTAGATCAATTTGTAGGCTTTGTTTATTTTTTTGCTTTGTTAATCAGAGCCAAAAATCCTAATGACACCCATTCACAATTCCAAAATAACAACAGGGAATGAATAGCTTCAAATATTAAAGTTTTATAAATGTAATCAGCTGATTAATGTTGTATTAGTTTTCAAACACACTGTATTGTTTGAGAAACATAAAGCATCATAAAAACACGCAAATGGTTGATTTCACCCCAATCTCTTTTATTTGTTTTTTTTTTTTTTTCGAATGGAGATACGTCTTAAGCGGTACTCATGGGGAGAAACATCCATTCCACCCCTTCATCCAGTGAAACAAAGCACATCCATTAGTAGACCCTTTTCTTATTGATCGATTAACTGCTCAGCTAAACATTCAGCCCCACGCTATTCATCATGGTGGGAAGATGTAAGCCATGCTGCAGAGTTTCAGGGGCAGATAGGATGTCGGGTTGTAATTGAGATTAAACTGTTGGGTTGGGTGGCTGGGACGGCAAGGATGGAGACCCACAGAGGGGATACACAAAAGACATAAGAGCATCTTCTATGGAGATAGTTATAGGCCACAGAAACCTTAACCAACTGAGCAGAGAATTAACACACATTTGCTGTGTGTGTAAATTTTAACTCACGAAAAGGCTGTTTTTTTTTTTTTTTAACTCCTTCAATTTTAAATTGTGTGCCAACACAGTGAGTGTAGTGCAACAACAGGTGAACATTTACAGTTGCAGTTTATGCAGCTGCAATTCTGCACTTTGATTGGTCATGTAAGGTCAAGTTTTGAGCAGACACATTAGCTGTGAATCCATTTTATCTCGCAAATGGTCAATTCTTGTAACAGCCGTATAGATAATGTAATCGAAAAGCTATAAATTGCAGTGACAATACATTAATTAAATTGCACACTTAAATCTATGGAGAATTATCTCCGCCATGAAGGCTTGAGATATAACTGCGAGTGAGGGCAGAATGACTGTGAGCTTCTTAAAAGGCTTATCAAATCAAGAACCAGAGAACTGTTTGACATTTTTCTGGCTCATGAAAATACACTTTGATAAATGGTCATGGTGTATTCAGGGTGTTTATGAGTTTTCACAGTCTCATTCATTACAAGTGAAATGCCACAGTCTGGTTTCCATGTGATTACCTTATTAAAGAGCATATTTTGTGTGCAAAACCATAGGCTTACACATCCTGGGGCATTCTGCAGTTAAAATGCAGGTGGGGTAAGTAAGAGGACTTGTGTGCTGTCATTGAGGTATAAGAGGAGAGAAGAGGAGAGAGTGAAAAAGAGAGGAGGGCACAGAGGACATTGCTTCCGTACAGTATAGATGTGCCCCGTGATGAGACCAACTAATTAAACAGATTCTTCAGTGGCCGCGCCTCGGGAAAGCTTGAAAAAGACACTTGAAAATTAATGAGAGCTCAAAAAGGAGAGAAAGCAGCCCAAACTTTTCAGTGCCTCAGAGGTGAGGCTGCCACTTGTCTCCCTGCATTGCCAGAAGCAGTATAAATAAATAAATAAATAAACAGGAAAAACACAATAATATTTCCTGCTGTCTAACACCCTCCACGCCTCTCTGCGCTACACATTCAGCCTTACTCTCTCCTCCATTTCTCGAATATGCAGTTATTCTAAGTATAGAGGTGAGCAGACGGGAGCTCTACCATAAGCAGCGTGTTCCAGCTCTATTTAAAAAGAAGAATGATAGAGAGTGGGGGGGCGTCAAAAGGACACACGGAGTGAGGGGGTGGTATCAGAGGAGGCGGTGGAGTTGGTGGTGAAGGATGTAAAGCAGGGGAGGGGGGAAAGAATCAAGAATATACAAGTGGAAGCACGAGAGAGCACTTTATTTGGAGCTACTAAAAATAGCGCAGCAAATGGTAGCTGGGGCTAGCTGGCCTAACGCTCCTCTCTCCTTCCAGGCCGGTGGAATCGATAGGCAGGGAGCCGTAGGGAAGGCTTCCCGGAGCCTGTAGCCAACAGTTGCTGGGGGGGGGGTGGGTATGGAAGAGGGGGGTGAGACAAGGAGAGGAGCAGAGTGGAGTGGAGCGGAGCGGGAACTATTTTTTGCACTGCTTGACTAAATATGGTCAGGGAGGTGGTGAGACAAGACACAGGAGCAGCCCGGCAACAGGGGCCTAGGCATGTTTCACATGCTTGGCTTCCCACAAAGTGCTAACCGTTTAGCTTAGCCCTCGCACTGTGGGGTAGGAAGCTACTGGTTGGTCGGCCTCTTGTCCTTAATTTGCTGTCGATGTGTTCTTCCTGTGATCTCTGCCCTCCCAACTGCAGCAGCATCTCTGCTTGATCTCTTCCCAGGAAAAAGGTGACCGTAGCGGTGCACTTTTAAGAATGCATAAGCTGCGTATTGAAAACTTACAAGTGCGAAAAATCTAAGCACCAAAAAGAAAGCCAAAAAAAGATATTGCAATATCCTTCATCTCTAGTCCCGGACAATGGTAATCAAATTTGCATGGATCGCGAGGGACTATTAAAAGTACAGCTGTCTTCTACCGCAGAGGCACAGACACCTCTTTTTTAAATACCTCTATCACAATTCTGCTCTCAAACATTCGGTAAACTCCCTCTTCTAAGCTGCTGTATAAAGTTCCACTGAATAATAAAAGCGCATTTTAGGAGCAGGATAAAGCTCTGGGGCTGCGTGTGTGTGTCGATGGAATAAGAAAAAGGCAGGGTGGGAGGACGGTTGGTATACTTTCTGCCTCCTCCACCGACCAGGGCATCCTCCCAGCTCTCTCCCTCAGAATGCACATGATGGAGAAGAGAGTGCTGCGGAATTTTTTTTTTTTTTACCACTCCTTCTCTCCCTCTTCCCTCTCTGCCTCCCCCCCTTTTTTTTTTTCAAATGGCAGCTCTTCATGTCAGCTCTACGTCTTCCTCTTCTAAAGGTATGACTTGTGTTTGTGTGGGAATGTGTGCGCGTGTGTGTGTGTGTATATATGCCCGCTTTCTCTCCTTTCCCCCTCCTCCCCTCCCTGACTCTGGCACTCAACCCGCCCGCCACCACCCCTCCTCCCCCCAATCATAGAAGCTGATTCAGCGAGTCAGGCGTGCACCCGGCACACACGATGGCTGCAGCAGCTGGAGCGCTCTCTAGGTCATTATGGCTCTCTTCACTACGGGAAGAGGAGGAGAGGAGGGGAAGAGAGGAGGAGCAGCTCAGATAAGAAACTGATCTGACAGGTAATATATGCTCTTCCATCGCTTTCGGACAGAGTTTACCACTGACGGGCCTTGACGTCTCCTGTCCTGTCTCTTCCCTCTCTCCTCTTCGGATGCGATCAGTTATTAACCGCATGGTTTGCCTGTGAGTCGCGTAGTCGAAAGGGGGAGTGGAATGCACTGTTCTGCAGCAGCAGCAGCACTGGGACAGAACTTAACCAGAGAACACCTTTGGGCTTTTTTTTCTCTTGCTCCTCTTGTCTTAGAAGAAGGGAAGAAATAAATGCTTTATAAAAAGAAAAAAAGTATGGCGAGGAAGAGGATGCAGGAGGAGGTGGAACAGGGAAAAGGGAGGCTGGGGAGTTGCTATGGTCCACATGGATTTTAGCCCTGTTTTTTGCACTCTCCACTCTATCTCTCTCATCTTGTTCTTTCTCCCTCCCTCCCTCTCTTGTCTTGCTCTCTTTCCCTCTCTCTCTCTCTCTCTCTCTCTTTCTCTCTCTCTCGTGTTCCTGGCACTGGCCGGACATGCTGCAGCAGTAGAGCTCTTTGGCTCATTAGGCTTCATGGTTGCAGCCCTGCCGCTATCTAATCACGGACTCGTTAACTCAGACCTGCACTGGTGTGGAGAGACATTCCCTTATGCACAATTCGCCCTCTGCATCCGACACCTTCCAAGATGTTTTTGTCACCATGACAAAGGATACTATAATTACTCGGACTTTTAATGTGTTATTTTTTCTCTCTTTTTTTTTTTTTAAATATCTTTTTCTTTCTTACTTGGTCTTACCAGACCACTTTTCAATTAAACTGAGGGGCGGGGGAGGTCACTGCCATTCTTAATTGATGCGAGGTAAGTTTGAGGACACGTCGCACTTTTAAACCCAAGGCTGGCTGATTGGGGCGGAAGGATGGAATGTGGCGACCAGAGGGATGACGAAGCATCAGAATAATGAACAGCGGGCAGGTTGGGAGTTCTGAACAGGGGGAAAAGCGGATTGACGGCACACAGCTGTGAGAAGTGTATTAACACAGATGTGGGGGGGGCGGGGGGGAGAAGGTGAGGACGGGTGGGAGGGGATATTGGACAGCAATGGTTGGCTAAGTAGATGTGTGTCACTGGCTGAACCCACAGCACTTAGGGTAGTAACCCAGTTTCTTCTCTTTCTCTCTCTCTCTCTCTCTCTGTAACGGATTGCTATAGGCTAGGCAGGGCATGCAGGGCACACAGTGCTGCAGTGCTATCGCCCAAACCAGAACAGACACAACAACCACCGGGCTAATTCGCTGGTTCATGTTCCCCAACCTCCATCCCGTTGTGTGTAGGAAGGAATTTCACCCCCTCTCTCCTATTTGCTCACCCTCTCGGGTGGCTGTGACATTTCCTAAACAGGACGTCACACCTTTAGGACCAGGCTCATCCACCTGCCCAACCCTATCTTTCTGCTGAGAACAACTGTCACCTCCAGTTCAACCTCCCCTCATTACTATTCCAAACCCTTCTACTGCAAAAACATTGCACCACTTTTCCCATTTATTCACTTGTCTCCGACCCAGTCTCCAAACTCAAACCTAAGCTGGTCTCCCTTAATCCATTTTTCGATTTACACCCATTGCCTCAGCATTCAGCCTGCTGGCTAGCTTAACATGGTTGGAGACAGTGTGGACTTGTGGAATGTGTTGGTCTGGGTCAAAGATTCATTAGAGACTTGCTGAACAATTCTCGCTACCATGCAAATGGTTATTGATCTGTTCCACCCCCTCTGCAACAGAACAGCTGGTTTCACTGTAAACACAGACAGGTGAGGTTTGATCAGAGCAAAGAGGAAGTGAGGAAAGGTGACCATAAAAACAGTGTGGGAAGAGAAAGAGGGAATGAGGTAAAGAGTGAGAGAGAGAGAGAGAGAGAGAGAGAGAGAGAGAGAGAGAGAGAGAGAGAGGGGGAGAGAGAGTTGGTGGTGGGTGTGGGGTATAACCAGGACCAATCCACAAGTGCTGAGTGGGCATTAGCGCCTTCATGTGACCTATGGCCTGCCTCTGCGCCTAAAGCCCAAATCCTGCTCACAATAGCTTCCTGTTCCACTTGGATCACCCTCGTTTTCAAACATCAGCAACCGCTCCAGCTAGCCACTGGGGACGTCGCTGACACAACAGCGACAGGCAAGAGAGGGGTACATATTGGTAGAAGTGAGAGGTAGGAAAGGAGAAAGGATACAGAAGGTGGGGGGTGAAATAAGAGAACGAGATGGCAGTGAGGGAGACAGACTGAAAGAGAAGTGGGAGGAGAGAAGTGAAAATGTTTAGTATGTCAGCGGGGCCATTCAGCTTATAGGTGCACCTCTGCTCCCAGGACACAGCAAATGATCGTCACACAAGACGGGGTGCACACACAGGCACCTTACAACAAGGACTTTCTATCAAGGAGAAAACTCTTCTCTTCTTTGCTGCTGTTTTTGTCCAACCCCTTAATCTACCTCCTCAACATTTTTCCTGGAAAGAGAAAACGACCACCTTCTAACTGCCATAAAAAAAAGGGAGCTGTATTCCTCCCCCTGATCCTCCTGGTCTCTCCCAGTTGTCTGGAGGACAGCGGGGGTCACTGTAACAGTCGACTATGGTATGGACTGCAAAACTTTTGTTATGTTCAGGGGCGGGGGGACTGGCTGTTCAGCCTTACATGGCAACCAAAGGAAAGCCTTGAGTGTTGAACTGAATTTACACTCAAAGTCACCTTACGGTGCAGACTACCATACTTGGGAGAGAGAACGGTGAGGAAAAATGTTCTGCTCATAACTTCCTGACCTTGGCGAAAGGTGAGAAAATTTCATACCTAAGATTACCTCCTTGGTGTACATACTTCTTTATGTACCCATATGAACATATGATAGCTATGGAATGTAAAGAAGTATGTATTCTTGGTGAGGTACGAATCCTCGTTCTGGGAAAATGATGTTGGACAGCACTGTCTGAGGATATGCTTGTGCTTTGCAAATTGTTAATATGGCTGTGATCCTAGTGTGAGAGAACATAGCAAGCAATGTAAAGAGAGAGAGGGAGAGGGAGGGAGAGAGAGGAAAAGAGAGCATGAATGTGAGTGGTAAGGCTCATACATTAGCTATACTGTCTCTGGGCAGTCTCACTGCAGCAATGATCGCTGTAGGGAACTCACTGCTTTCTCAAATTGGCTGACTTGGCCAATAAAAAAAAAACAATTGAATCCATCAATTCACTGGACAATTATGTAACTTAGCATAAAATGATAGCAATCATGTTCTGGGCTTGTTTTGAGCAGCATGAGTTTAGCGCACTACTTTAGCCACATACGCCAACTATGGGAAAACAGTCGCCTTGTGACAATCGCCATATGAACAGGGCCTTCTTTCATTATTGGGTGATTTTACTGCATTACAGCCCTTGAAATTCAGCCAGCGGCAACTTAGCACTAACTTCAGCAAGCAGTGAGCGGTATGCTGGAGCTGCTCCTGACCATTAATACCATAATCTTTTCCAGTACTTCCACAGGGATCAAGGGGAAGAGAAAGCAAGGTGAAGTGGACCAAAATTCTGCCATTGTTGCTGGCTTTTTTTTTTTTTTTTTTAAACATGCAACTGAAAGAACAGGAAATAGTTGCTGAGTAGGCAGAATGAAGAGGCACTGAGGCTGCTGCTGCTGCTGCCACAAGCTGGCTCTATCCTACTGCTGTATCATATGGCTTCCGTGTTAACAATCTTGTGTGTTTAACTATGACTGCCCTCCCTTTATGCCGCTGCCCTTCTCCGCACCCCCACCCCACATCAACCCGGCTGCCCCGTGCTCCCCTCCCTTCCCCTGATTCCTGCTCTCATTGTTCACGTTTGCTATGCTTGCCAAATGCTTTGCTGGGCTGCATGGCAGTCAGATTAGACCATCAAAAAGTGACAATGCAGGATCAGGGTCAACTCTGGCCTGTCAGCTGATTCCAATTGTCAACTGCTTCAAACAAATAAAGGCAACAGAATATGGACAGAGGCACACAGAGAAATGAAGCCAGGGGGGAGGTGGAGAGCAGTTTGCATGGCGAGCTATTCATATCTAGCACTTTCACCTATTCTGACCCTCTCTCTGGCCTGTGCCTGGATCATAGACAAGACCTGTACCAGTTTTAGCACAGGTTTACATCTCTTTAAACCCCTTTACTGTAGCATCACTGCACTGTTAATTTTTCCACTGCATTTTGACTTCAGCTTGAAAAAACACATGGAATAAATGACAATTAAGTGCCCCTTCATCAAATTAGATAAATTACAATGACTGTTGTTAGTGGCTGCAGACTGGAATGTATCTGCACCTATAAAATTTCTCCTGCAGTGGAGCAATGAAAAAAAAAAAAACGCATGCTTGCCACTCTTGTACGACAGTTCTCTTCTACTGAAATATTAGACACTTCGTTCTAAACTTATTAATATGCCGTGCGAAGGGCTGACTTAGTGTATTTCCCTTGAATAAAAAGAGATATCTAAGCAGAAGTGACATCAGTGACACCAACATTGAAAATCTGCATTTTTTTAACCTAGTTTGCTGACAATGGTTAAAAAGATTTAAGTTGTAAACAAAAAATACCACGTAGCCAAGAAATCCTAAATTCTTTGAAGAAGTCATATTTGATCTATGAAGAATTAAAATGTTCTAAAGGGAAATACTCCAGGACTGAAAGCAGGACTTGCATCAAATTCACCACATTTTACACAAAGCTGAATTGGTGAGTTACAGGTTCTTTCCACACTAAAAACAGACAATAGAGAAAAGGTCACCTCAGTTCAGATCTAAAATGGATTTTTTTTTTTTTTTTTACTTCAGTGGGCTTGGCTTCAGTTCTTTTTACACCATTCAGACCTGCATGATCTTCTGTCTGTCTAGCTCTCTTTCCTGTCAAGACATAAGAGGCGTGTAGGAGTGAATGGCTTGCACTGCATGTTTCTCCCAGGCCCTCAATAGCAATGACCTGCTGTCTGAGTGACAAACACAGCAGATGCTGACATTATCAAATGCTCAGTGCCTGTCGTCCCCCCTGCTTTTGCCCTGTTATGGCCCTTAGACGAGGTGAGCCGCCTGGCCACCTGACTCTGAGTGACTAAGAGACTGTGTGTGTGTGTGTGTGTAAGTGAGCAAGCATGAATGTGCATGTGTATGTTACAAATAGACCTGCCTCTGGTGTGCCATATCAAGCTAGCCCTATGTTGACCTCCATCCTGTCTACAAGCAGTGCTGTATATCCCTCAGCTGTTGCTGGCCACTCTGAGAGCCTCTTTCGTGCCTTGGCAGAGAAAAGTCAATAATTATAACAGCTGACTATGTTTCAAGCTCCCCTTACAAAATAGTGTCAAAGGAACATTTATTAAGATTAATTAGAAAGAAGTGAAGACTGAAAATAGGCCAAATAAATGTTAGTTAACTGCACCCTGATGCAAAGAACGAGCTACAGTTTTTGAGAGGCAGGGCAGGTGCTTGAGAAGCTGAAAGTTTGATGTTGCTCTAATAGCCGCAATAGTTAAGTGATCTCATGATTGAGAACCGCTATAAGCTTATGTACACACACGCAAAAACATAATCAAAATGTTCTTTATGTCGGTGCTACAGTGATCGTTTTTGTACTAGCGCAGGATGGATTTTTAGCAGAAAATGTTACAACAGTGCGCTGCTGTAGAGCCCTGAAAAAGACATAAAAAAATCCGCCCTCAGTCACTGTTCAAACAATACCCTCTACACTACAAATCAGTCTCTAGGACTTAAATGACTGGTTTAAATTAATGTTGTGACTTGACGCCCCAGAGTGCTACAGTAGGAGTATGAGTGAGAGAGCTTGTGTGTGCGGTTATGCCTCTGCATTTGTCTGTTGGCCGTCTCGGTGACCGGAGCAGCAGTGTGCTTGCAGCACGGCCCATCTGTCAGAGCCTGTAATTGCTTCATGACTCCAGGACATTTGACTCAAGTGCACTGCCACAGATTATTATTATCCTTTTCTCAGGGAACAATTTTTCTCACTCTCTGGGAGGGGGCAAGCATAAAACTTAAAAAGATAGCAAGGAGGATAAATAGGCTACCTGGGAGGCAGCAAAGGAGAAAGTTAGGTAAGGTTGATCAACTGTACCTGTGTGTTATTGGTGTGGTGGTAAATGGGGTGTAGTGTGCTAAATGTACCTGTGTGTCACACAGAGTGGGTGAAGGTGAACAGGCGAGACCAAAAGCAGTAGAGAGAAGGAGACACAGCGCTGTCCATTTCAAGTAGTGGGTGGACATGGTGCGATGAGCCACATCTTGGATTTTAATAAGATGTCCAAAAGCAACAAGGCCTTTTTCGATTAGTGTTTGGATAAAACTTGAGTTCAGTACAGCCTTTGAGACAGTTCACTTCACCTCAGCGGTTTTCACTTCTGTCTCTGAAACAGTGATTCCAAAATGCTTTGCTAAAGCTGGTAAAATGGAACCAAATCACCTCTTGAATGGATTTGGTCCCCTTCAACCAGCTGTAGCTATGCTTTGATGACTACAGGAGCTCCTTTTGCTGAGATGCCTTCAACACAATCACTGTAACAACAGCAGGCCACTTCTCGATGATGACTGGCTTATGGCTTTCCTCTATCAACAACATCTGGAGTGTTCGGTGATTGTCATGTTCAATGCTAAATCTGTCTCATTTTTGACTAATAAAGAAACCAACCCCAGCTTCAAAACTTTGGTATGGTCCCCTTTCCTGACTGAGTGTTGCCTTTCTGCCTCTAGAGGGATTGATATTCTGACCACACTATCAATGACTGTGTCAAAAATAGCAGGGGGTAGACTGCGTGCGCTATTTCAGAAACACAGCACTCACATGTCTGTGTGAGAATGTGCGGCTGTCTTGCTAAGACACCTCCTAAACTGACTGTCACTGGATGCTAACAGTCAATTACACTGTGGGAGGGAATAGGCAAAAGAGGAAAAATAAAGGAGACAGCTAATGCAGCTCTGCAGGGGTGCAATGGCATTGTAAAGGGTTCTAAAAAAGAAATATAACGATAAGACTGCAAGAAGTAAAGAAGGGGAAAGATGTAGTTGTTTAGAAAGTGTACAACATACACAAACGCACATTCAAACTCTCTGGCCTCCTTCCCCTGAAGCCTCCTGCAGTGATGTTGGACAAGCTGGGGTAGATGAGAGCCAGATGCTCTTGAGGACAGGAGCTGAGCGCACAAATCACAGGAGCAGACACTCGCAAACAGTTACAGCCTCACACATTCGCTCGTCGTTACTGCAGAACAAGCAGGCAGATAAAACCAAACTCCCTTCACACTGTGTCTCCCACCCTCCCTGCTTCTCTGTTCTCTCCTTTCTTTTGCCTTCCTAATTTGGAGCTTAATGCTATGTCAAACTGACAAGACAATACACAACATGACCACAAAAACACTCCTCAATTATTTGTTCCAAAATTGATCTAAAAGGAGTAATTTATCTGATTTGTCTAATTGCTCAAACAGATTTGAGGATGCGCACAGAACGTATTAAAAGCAACTATTAAATTCAATGTAAATAGCTTTGTATTCCCCATTTCTTTTGAATTTAAAGTGTTTTCCATTGGAGCAATAACCATGAAATCTATTTGGGTAATGTAAGAAGCACTAGCTTACTCAATCACGGTAGTTGGACTTGATTAGCCTAGTCTGAAATGAGCAAGAGAGAGGGTGAAGAACTCTGTATTCAATCAATGGCAGCCATGAAGAACGTGAATTTAGCAGCAAGCCCTTAGAAATGCAAACCTTTGACCCATTTCACGGATTTATCCGCAAGGACCCACAACGCTATTTTCGATGTAACTGTTATCCCTGTTACAATACTAACGTTGTGACCTCTTTTGACATTATATCGGGAGTATATTTGGGAGCACAGTATGAAAGCTTGCAGAGCCCTCTGTCTCCTCAGGTGAGGTGATTAGCATGTGGGGTTTGCCTGTATGTTGCCATATTAAAAGAAAGCTGAGAACTATATGAGGGAGGGAGGAGGGCAAATATTACAAGGAGGTGACACGTAAAAGGGTACAGACCGCCGCTGCAGGGCTTGTTTGGAGCCCGTTTATGAGTCATGGGCTATTAATCGTATTGTTTACAGTATTGTAGCAGCTACTGGCTTCTAGCAGCCCAAGGGAAAGACACGGAGACGAGCCAGGCTCTCCTTGCAGGCTGGGGCTGCAGTAAACACACATCGGGAGAACACACAATGTGGATGTCCGAGAAAATCCCTTCCCGAACACGTTACTGCTGGTTATACCAGCACTTTCAATTTACTAGCAATTGTAAAACTTAACAACTAGGTCTAATTTATGAGGGAATGCCTTTACACTCTGTAGTGGGTGCCTGTGTGTATGTGTGTGTGTGTGTGTGTGTGTGTGAGTAATGAACAAGGTGAAATATAGTAAAACTCCCCAGTTCCTGCCGCACCCCTGTTGGTAGAGTTGATTTGTCTCAGTACTTGGGACTCCAAGTTGAAAGATTCATCTGTCACCCACAGGGTTCTTCCTATGTGTCTTCCTCAATCTTCTCTCCACCGCTAGAAGACCCGCCCACGCTCTTAAAACACCCAGGCACATAACACACATTACACACACACACAACAGGGACTCTGACGCACTCTCCACTTGAACCCAAAAGCTAGCATTTGACGTTGATAACTCACATCACTTACGAAGAGAAAGCATAAAAGAACACAAAGTGGAAGCCATTTTTTTCTTGTTGTATTGTTATAGTGTTGATGAGAAATTAAAGATTAGACTTGTTTAAGCCCCGACTGCCAGAACATTCTGTGCTGGTGCTCAATCTAAACAGGAGGAGACAGAACAGACCCAATTCTTAAAGTTACTATGAGGAAGCAAAAGTTACATAAATTGTTAACCACAAAGGCCCCACGTCATGTCATATTCTCCATCCGAGGGGCTTCTGATTAGCCTCCAACTGCAACACTTCTTCATGACAGTCATCAGGGGTTCCTTTTTAGAAATATGATTCTATAGTAGGAACTCTACTAAAGACTCAATCGAAACAACTGCCTTTCGACTAAAAACACACCAGACAAGGTACTTTTACTTCAACCGAGGGAGAGATTTTCGAGGGCTTTAGGACTTGCGGACTGCCTCCCTGATATTGCAGGAGCTCGAGCGTGAAATAAAAGTAAATGGGCAGACTGGAGAAGGCGACATATATCTTCGTTTCTGTGAAGGCAAGGGGACAGAGCAAGGACCGAAGCAAGCAACGCACACACAACATGACAGAGGCCCTGATACAGAAAATACTGTACTCCAGCACTTTTCACCTCTAAATCAATGAGTCGTACGGCGGACCAGCTTTCTTCTCCTTTACATTCTGAATCCTGGTTTAGATATTACTCTCCCATCCCATTTTAATATTTCTGATTATAATTTACAATATTTATAGTAACAATTTTTGTTTAAACTGTCAGTTTGTGACCTTCCCTAAATAGATTTTAGCATTATTAATTAAAATCTAAAAGCTGGGTAATAAAAGACAACACAGTAGCCTTGTATGTTTTTTTTCCCCCTCTGACTACAAAGTCAGGCTGGAACTGCTGACCATGTGGCTATTTGTGTGAGTGTGCGTGTGTGTGTTCTGTGAGTAATTTTTAGTTATTTATGTCATTTAATGGGTATAATTTGAAAAAGATTTAACATGTGGATTTTAATCAGACAGACCTACATCTATGTAATTACACTTAATTACAGAATTTCAGGGATCATCAGCTCAGGAACAACCTGCTAAAGGCAATCGGAAAAACTAGTTTTGTAGCTTACTGCAAATTTAATTATTTTAAATATTCTGCACATTTGTTGCTGCTCATTCTTTGTCTTAATTTATTCATTTTACACAATATTTCCATCTGGTTCATTCCTTTTCACATTTTGTCTTTTTGTAAAGCACTGCTCTTCTTTGAAGTGCAATACAATTTGTCTTTTAAAAGCCCTAAATAATGACTGTTCTTAATACTGTCATCATATTCATTTGCTTGAAACAAAACCCATGACACATAACCTGTATGTAACTTAAATCTATTTACCTTTAAATTTCAATGGAGATGAATCGCTTGACAACTGATTTTTGCCTTGATTAACATTAAAATATTTTGTGTTTCTATATGTTATTCTTTATATCTAAGTCAATCTGCAAATCACTCGATCAGTGTACCACACAGGAAACAGGCCCTGGCCTGTTCTGCAGTGTGCCAGAGGTGGAGGGCTGGGTCTGGCCAGGCTTGTGGCAGGTGGCAGGTGTTCCAGAGCCCTCTGACCTCAATTCCATTTGTCCTCATGCCAAAGGAATGAATGCCAGTGAAGGGGAATGACATTTAGCCTGGGATAACCACGCTCATGTGCAAACATACACATACACACTCAATACTTTCAGCAAAGGAGGCAGCCCTCAACATTTCTAGAAATCGCTCCAGTCTATAACACTGACCCTGTAACGTCAATGTCCATCTCCTTAAGAGGCCCTGGATGATCAACCTGATACAGACAGCCGTCTCTCTGAGCCATCTTTAATACGCTCATGGTAGAGAGACAAGAATAAAACAGCCAAAGTGCGGAGCAGCTATCTGCTGCAGCCAGAAATAGCAATGGCCAAGGACAAGGCGTGCTGCTGCTGCTGCACGGGCCAGCCGCTTCAGGCCAGCCGCTACTCACAACACACGGTGACGGACAAGCATTACAGTAAAAAGAAACAACAAATGAACTTCAAGGACTATTAGCTACACCACTAAAAAAAAAGTCAACACAAGACAGATGCTTTCAGGGCCTCAAAGGTAGTGTAATGTCAATTTGAGATCATACCATCTGTTGGGGAGATGAAGCCTATAGGCCTGCTTCAGATCTCAATCAACGTCAAACTGAATTGAGATACCCAAGTAAAGCTTATAAATGGATAAAATGTGATCAGTGAGGAGGTGGAATTAAACTTATTTCAGTTCTAACAACTTTAAACCACTTTTAAATTTAAGCAGAATCCGTGGAAATATCCACATCAGGTGGTGGGTTCATTTTAGTTACGCAAATGTTTTAAACTTTTGTTCAAAAGAACTGTAAAGGAAGACGCCACACATGGTTGCACTATGTATTACATAACATGTTTGGGAGATGCTGAAAAGATCATTAATCTAAATTTGATCCATAGGTTTTGCATATCCTCCTCAGAACAGATCAGACTACACAATAAATACCCATGACTGAAAATTGATCTCTATAACAAATACAATAATTTGTGAAATAAACACACATTCTAAAATGCCATGCTTTTAAAAAATTCTTGCGCCTTAGTAGGATCCTCCGCCAGTTATTTAAAATGTTCTAATTTTGTTTGTGTCAGTGACTGAACCTAGTCTCCTAGCCTGTAGGTGGTGAGCCTACATCTTTCATTCCAACAGAGGATGATTAAGTAATGGATTAGTACTAGCAGATTATTGCTTCTTCCACGGCCTCTGTCCTTTAGCTGCTAAGAAGCAGAGTATAAAGCCTAGTGGTTCTAGTTTTGACAAGTATTTTCAAAAGTTTTATATGGCTCAATTATTACAATAGTTTGTCTGGTGCCCGTTCATTATTAGGGCTGGGACTCTCTCTTAAATTCATGGTGGTGAGATTCGCAGTGCAGCTTAATTTCTCTCCTTTATTACTGTTACTGAGTTTTGTGCATCAATGTTGAATCATTCAAGATTCAGAATACATCAGAGAAAGCCTTACTCATTATCTGGGAATTTAGTGTGTGGATAACAGAAATGTACATAGCTTTTAGGGCAAGGCTTTAGGATTCAGCATGTGTACAAATAATGTGAAGGCTTTAGTGAAAGCATTCAGCAGACATTTACTGAGATCCTGAGGACTCCGTTTCCACAGATTCCACTTAAACATGCCCTGGCCCCGCGTAGACAGCAAATAAGTGTGACAGCTAGTGGTGGCAAGTGGGAAGTTAAGTGTCTCATACCTGGGGTTTCCTCGCAGGGCAGCATGATGCAAGGCATTGAACCCGTTATTGTTGGTGATGGTAACGTCAGCACCAGCCTCCAGCAGTACTGACAGCATGTCGTCTCTCTTCTTGCTTATGGCATCGTGCAGGGGTGTGTCACCCTCTGAATCCTAAAAGGGAAACCTTGTGTCACTTACAATTCTCTCACTAATCTGCGATTCAAACCCTGCCTCCAATAACCTGACCATAAATGTATTATAACAAACAGTGGCAGCCAACCATAAAGTGACATCAATCAGTGTAGACTGAACATTCTGACAGTGCTGTTGAATATACTCGTTTCTGTTTTACCTTCCTGAAATGTCACAGTTTGTGTTACAAAGCATTTCTCAATAGGTAAATAAGATGTGGTGACAGATACCTGGAGGCTGGGGTGACAGCCAAAGTCCAGCAGGGTTTTGACCACCTGCAAGTGGCCTTTGTTGACAGCTATGTGTAATGGAGTCTGTCTTCGCTTGTTCCTGGCGTTCAAGTCGGCACCGCCCCTCTGCAGCACCTCAATGACAGAGCCCTCATCACCAAAGGCTGCGTGGTGCACCGCCCGGTCTCCATCTTTGTCCTGAGTATCGTAACACACCAATATAATGACTCAGTGTTGTGTCTGTGACTGGATTTTTACCTTGTGCCACACTGTGTGACATTTGTGATTAGGAAGAACATGGATGAGAGAGGAGCATTATTCATTTATAATTGTACCAACCTCAGCCTCCAGGTCCACACTGTGTTTAAGCAGCAGCTTTAAGACATCCACATGACCATTCTGACTGGCTGCCTGCATCGCAGTGTGTCCAGCACACTGCCCATTCACCTGCAAACACATCAAGAGTCAGAGTGAGAATACGGGTGTGTGACAATGTCATGTTTGATGCTTAGATCTGCATCTACTGAATTAGCTGATCACCTGAGGGGCTAAGAGATTGGTGAGAGTGTGTTTAAGCGTTTGTGCGTGTGGATGTGCATGCACGGCTGTGTGTGCATGTTTCATCACCAACTGCAGCACTGCAAAAACTCAGAGCATAAATATTAATGTGGACTCCTTTGGGAGTCTCGAGACATCTCTTGTCCTGGCAGGCGGATCACTTGGCCAGGCTCAGTGTGCTCAGCTTTAAGCAAATAATTCCACTGAAAGGCAGTAGGGCATCTGGCCAGCCTTCGCCACTGACACACACACACACACACACACAAACTCTTCAGCTCCTCAGCTTTCTGAGTGAAGACAGTATTGCAGACTTGATGTAACCTACACAAAGCACAGACTCCTGTCCTGTGGCAAACGGGTGTTTTCCTAGCCTACAGCATATGTCAGAACACAGTTTGCAACCATATAGGTTTGCGGATCTCCACTTGATTCTGAGAGTAAATTGGGTCTGTGCCGCAGTGCACACCAATGGTCCTTGGTGCCTCCTCTGGGCCCAGCCTTAATGCTTTTCAGATTGAGAGAGGTGTAGGAGTAGGAGGATCTCAGAGCCCTTTCCTAGGAGACCCTCAGCCTTCTCAATATACTGGGAGCAGAGCAGAGCACGGCCAGGGGTATTCCAGCTCCAATTATCATTGTACTCACATACTTTGTATATGTTTAATGGCAAAAATAATCCAGTGTTCATCAAAAGCTCATCTAGAAATCCAGCAGCTGCCCATATCAAAATGATGGTGCACTTACGTCCACATCCGGTCTCTTAAGGATGTCTTCCACCTTGGCCAGGTCTCCATTGGCTGCTGCCTTTACCAGCTCCTCATTGATGTCTCCAGACTCTTGTGTCTCAAATAGCTTCTTCAGCAACTGAGACAGACGCTCTGACCAAACAAGGGGAAAATATCAGAAAGAGTGGGAGTCAGAAAGGGGGGAGCAGTGAGGACAAAGAACTGAGACGACACTCTCTATTTCAGTAGTGCATTTTCATACATACCTCCAGAGGCGTTGCTGACAGCAGAGCCAGAGGGGGCGATCTTGGTGACAGCAGCAGGATTGTACGTCCAAGAAGTTCCACAAACCTCAACCTTCAGGTCACTGTCAGAGTAGATTTGCTGCACACGACCCACCTTGCCTAAGGTCTGTTGACAAATGTAGTGACAAACCCATTAGTATATGGAGGGTTGTTGTCTTTGGGCTATGTTTTGTGTAACAGAGGCTGTAAGTGGCAGAGGAAAAGTGGAGAGAGATTGTGAGAAAGAGCAAAAAAAAAAAAAAAGCAGAGGTGGGAGAAAAGGATAAAGTGGAGAACACACCAGCTCAACAAAGCAAATGTACTAGAAGGGGAAGAACCAAAGCTCATTACTAAAATAAAAACTGACAGAAAAAAAACAAAATATTATAGATTAAACCTGTGTTTTCATTATTCAGAGGACGTTCACTAGCATGAGTAAGAAGATGGATATAAAAGAAAGAGACCCTTTCACTTGCTAGACTATTCCTCATCTATACAGGCAATACAGAGAGGGCAGAGCAAAATGCTTTCCAATTTTGAATCATATCATCTCGATCCTGGTTATATGAGAAAGAGGCACTTTGAGTCTGTTGAGCCGGGTCTGGGGCTGTCCTGGAGGATGCCATCAATAACAGGGGCTGCTGCAGTAGAAGCAGCAGCGGGCGGCAAACAGCCGTGGTTAGTGATCAAAGCTACAACCCATCTCAGGGTTTTAAGGCTCATTAGCTGCTGAGGGGGGCCAGTTTGGCAGGGACAAGTGGCATATTGGAGTAGACTGGCATTACATAACCTAAGGCGTGCTGGGAAGCAATGAATAAACTTCATAATAAGGGAAGAATAACGTCTTGTTGAGACAGAAAAATACATAAATAAACAGAAAAGAAATTGGCAGCAAAACAGCCACAGACTGATTTGAGGGGTGAAACTGTGTCTCTGCATGTTAATAATACTGCAACATTTCTTTAAAGAAGATGAGGGACTGGCACTGCCAAGTGTGAGAGGAACAGCAGAAAATTACACAGACAGTTAGATGAATTGAGTCTAATTTACAGAAGCTTCTCGCATACAAATTTTGCTCCTGTGATAAAGTGTAAGTCAAAATTCTGACATAAAAAATGAGTCAATAGCAGCTGTAATTTTCTCACACTTCCAGGTACCAAACATTTTGCGCATCAGGTTTAAATGAAACTATCTACTGGAGTGTAGTTTAGATCTGACAATGTTTTGTTACTCACACAATTTTAGAGCTATAGTCCACTGAATGATTTCGTTTGACATTGTACTACCAAGATAAATCAAATAAATCTTTCTTTCTAAAATTATTCTACATGCAATTTTTAAAAAAATCAATAGTAAAACCATCATGTAATTGAAACATTTCTGTTAGCAATAAATTTAAATTGACATTTAAATAAATAAGGCCCATTGTGATTACATTTGCACAAATCAGTGTGAACATATTTCAAACGCTTACAGGCAGCATCGCCTCAGCCCACTCTCCGTGGCCTCTCTGTAGCAGCTTGATGCGGTCGATGTCATAGCAAATCTGGACCAGGTCTCCCACTAGGAACTGGGAACTGCCTCCCTCTGCCCCGGCTGCAACTTCACCGCTGCGGACCACGTTGGCCTTTGTCAGCACTGCTGGGTTGAATGTCCATCTAAGAACACGGAAATTAATGCATTTCAGCAACACCAGCTAATTCAGTCACATTTCCTACAACATGATGCCTGACCAAGTATAGATTTTGAGCTGTGATATTGAATATTTTAGGATTTGCAACCCACCCTAACCATAATAAATGCCTCGACAAAGTAGCGAGGTAACACTTTTATGAATGCTAATAGTCAACTGAAAATATTTTACTACAAATGGACCACTAATTTTTAGAGAGACTCTTCTCTCAAGTGTTACAAACTATAATTACATTTTATGGCGAAGATGTACGGAGAAGTGTTTAGCGGCTCTTGATTGAGCTGAGGTGAAAACGGGTGTATAATATTAGATACATGGGAAATTATGCTGAAGAGGTGAAGCTGTTTCATTGCTCTTAGTCACTGGGAGGCAATAAATCTGAGCCAGTCCATCTAGGGCCTCACCTGTTCCCACTGGGGTACTGAACCACGATGTCGTGATCCTCATCGATGCCACATACTGTGCCAGTGGTGGTGAGGGTCTCGAACATGCCATCAGTCCATCCACCATGGCCATGTTGGAGGGACTGGACAATCTCTAGGTCTAAGTCAATGTTCACCAGGTCTCCAATCTGTAGACCACCGGGATTTCTGTTGCCATTCTGCTCACCTGGGAGATACAGGTAAAGTTAAGTCTGTTAGTAATAAAACTCCATTAGTGCAAGTGTACAGAAAACTTTTGCATATCAAGGTTTAGAAACTGCAAGTAATTTTAATGTAGAGGGAGGAATAGGAAAATGCATTTTAGATAACTACAGTATGATAAATCTGTGAACAGACACTATTAATCCTGATGAGAGACTTCGACCGCAGTGTTGAATCCAGAGAGATAATTAATTCCTGGAATTCTTGGAATATTGTAACTGCCTGGCCTGAGCCAGGGCAACTGGTTTTGGCAGCCAGGTGACTAGGTATTGCTGCCATCTAGTGGCCAGACAAGACTAAGAGAAACTCCCCTAATGCCCTTGAATTCACTGCACCAGATCGGTAGGTGAGAGAATTGGTGCAATAATGACGGTGGACACAGATCACCGGCTTACTTACCTAAAACAGGACAATGGTCCCTGTAAAAGGAGCCTCCTTTGGCATCCTGGACACATTTCAGATCCGACTGAGAGAGAAAAGAGGGAAGGGGTTAGATAATTACCCAGGGTGATTCCATTAGACGAGGGGCATGATCATGAATAATGAAACTGAGAATTTACACACTTCAAGCTGCAGCGACGGCGTAGTTGTCTAGAATACCAACAATATCTGTGCCCTAAGGGGAAGGCAGGACAATGAAACACTACACTGCTACAGAGAGAAAGCATCATTTGTGATGACTCAGATGTGCAGAGTTAGAGGGCAGATGAACGTGAAGCAGAGCAAACGTCCCTCTGAACTGATTAAAGTCCTGAGTACAAGTCTCAACAAATTAAATAACTCAAGTCTAACCTACTGAATGCAGCCAGCAGGACATGTCTGATCTTATGATGCTCTGTGCACAAAGCAGAGATTATGAAAAGGAAAAAATGTTGACCTCTCCTGCTGCATTTGGAACGTACAGTAAGCTGGATTCCCTTTGTATTTGTCTGCAAGATTTTCCCGCTGTCTTAATAAGAAACAAAGCCAAAATAAAACACTCGAGATGGGGGGTCTAATCCATGATTTATTTAATCCAGAGGCAGATGCCATCTACCTTCCTTTCAACCTATTAAAATAACAAAGGACAAATCTGTTATGCAATGGAGAAACCCGATTGGCCTCTTTCATAAAAAGGCAAGGGCAGGCTCCACCAATGAGGAAGATGCTTTTCATTTGAGACGCGTGTGTAGCTGTGCCCGCAACAACCCCAAGACAATGTCCCCCTCCACTAAAGTTGACCTCCATGTTCACTCTCTTCCCCCTAAAAAGTAAAAAGAACAGATTGCCTTTATCATGCAGATACCTTCCCCTTCCAGCTGCCTGTACAATGGTGCCTTACTCATGCTGGATGCGTGGCTCTCACAAAGCCCTGGCAGCAAAAGAAAGAGCCTCAGCCCTGCGGTCAAACACAAAAGCCACCTGACAGCTGATCTTTTGTGAGACTCTGCGTGTGTGTGTGTGTGTGTGAGTGACTGAGCATGAGGGTCAGACTCGATGTTTGCTCACCATTCCCTCAAAGCCAACTCTGTACAGGTTCTTGGCCCCATTGTCCCAAAGTACGTAGGCAGCGCTGTGAGGGCTGGCTGCACTCCAGTCTTGAATTTCTGTCACCTGTGGAGGAGGAAGGATGAGATGAGAAAAAAAAAAAAAGGACACAGCATAGTGCTGTGAGTTTTCACATTTCACATTTACCTTACATAAAACTAAAGAATTTGACATGCTGTATGTGGAAATAAAATACTGAACGGAAAGGGACAGTTTTCTCAGCAGGTGTTTTTCATCTTCAAACCTCATAATGATAGCAAATATGATATTTTTTTGATCCCTGTTGGACATCATCTATTATCTCACCCCGGCTGCCTTCAAATGGAAGGTCAGAATGAAAGCTGTACCACAAAACAGCAACACTGGAGTCATGTAAGCATTCAGTGCCGAGCTCAGACAAGACAAGGAGAAGTCTAACCAGAAGCTGAACTTGGGCTCGTCTAGTTGAAGCATCCAATGTCTGCTTGTGTACCAGTTTGCACTTTCAGGCTTAGAGTACTGGCTTTTTTCCCAGCATGGTGAAAGACTGTGCATGTTGATGTAGTAAATCTATAGGCTGTAGTGTCAGATGCTCTGTATGTTGCACCATGACTGTGTTTTTGACTTCAAGGAAAGTTTTATTCCCTAACTGCTGAGAAATATTATGAGTGGGACTTATAATGAACAAATTTGATTAGGTTTTGATTCCTGAGGTTTAATTTTTCCTGAATTGCATTTTTACAGTCAATACTGAACCTTTTATTGTTTTACTTTTTTTCACCAATTGGGAATACTTGGGCAATCTGCAAGAATGTTTTAATTAAACTTTTGCAACCATTACTGTGTTTGTTTGTAAAGAAAAAAAAAAACAAGACAAGACAAAGGCAGGCTTAGTTCAGCGAGACCGCAGACAGAGCCTGTGGGAGACATTACTTATCCGCATAAACAACCTTTGACACATTATGTTCTATTCAAAAATGGTACAACTGGTTTTTTTCTGATTAAGGTTTCAGAGGGCTCTTCTTCCCTACTGAGAGGAAATAAATGCAATTGTTTTTACCCTAGTGAGTTATTAACAAAAATCAAGAGTTTCCAAGTCCATGTACTTATCCATCTCTAATGGGTACATACTCAAGGGCTGGATACAAACTATTGATGTAGTTATGTGGTATACTCTGCAGCATATATTTAGAATATACCAATGGTCAGTCCACGTGATTTTGACATCAAAGTTCTGGCCTGCTATAATTTTTTCCAGGATTTGCAAACACTTTAGAAAGTGCTCTAGGCACAAGAAGATTATTTAGAGAGAACTCCCTCTAAAGATGATTAAATAATGTCATTAACCTTGTTTGTCAGAGATTCAAAAAACAAAACCTTTACATTTAAATAAATAATAAGCTATGCACAACACATCCAGAGAGGGAGAGCTTATTTATTCTTTTTATGGTGGGTTGGATTATTAATGTATTAATAAAACCATGGTTCTCACCTTGGTTTGTACCCCTCAGCTGTTCAAGAACACCACAAACACATCTGTCCCAACATTTTTACGAAGGTCTCTCTGTGGTTAGTACTTGTTCTACATTATGACTAATGTTATATCTGACTTTTGTAGTCAGAGTCGGCTTACAGTTTTTATCGAAAAACTTTTGAAGGGCACTGTAAGCTGAAGTAAATTACGTGTTACAGGCATAAATAAGCAATGAGCTATGAACGGGGATCTGCGAAATCTATTCAAACTTGGAAGGTAAGGTTGGGATTTTTACACTAGACAATTCTCTCCATCACAAGCATAACATTGAGAAAGTGTCAGGAGAGAGTTGTGGTGGAGTAAATGAATTCTTTAATTAAAAGCTGTGCCTTAAAGTAAATACAAAAATCAAATCATTAAATTATTTTCAGGCCCCTTCCAGAGGTAATTGATTAATGGGCCTTAGGAGGTAATATTCATGCTAAACTAACGGAACATCTAAGCTGCAGGACATGTAATAGTAGTTTTCTGGAGAGCATATTGCTTACAGCATCATAAAACAGTAATGAGATATGCCATTAAATAACACAGCAAAATGAAGTCTTAAATTGCCTGGAGGGACTCTTAAATTGAACACTCTGGGGTCTGGACTAGAGTCAAAACAGAAGCACTTTACAGCACAGTTACAGTTTAAATCTAAACAGACTGTGCTAAACAAATGCAACCTCATCCGGCATTGTATTACTTTCTAATGATGTATTTATGCCCGGAATAACCAACAGCGAGGAAATCTGTCTATAGCCTCAGTAAGATGAATAGGAATCAATTGAATGAAACGAAAGAGTAAGGGATTTTTCAGAGACAGAGTCTACTAGTTCCTATTTAAATAATTTCTGTACAAATTTAGAAATTATATTTGTGATAATTTTCCAAAACACTGTGCACAATATTTGGAATCCTTGTGTGGATAACAAAATAAAAAATCACCCTCTTGACAATTTGAGTTTAGAAATGATTATACACAACACTGACAGAAGTATTTGCCATAGCAGTTTAACAACATTAAAAAATAATGCTAAACATGTTTGCTGGAGTGATAGACAAATTGGTGGAGGAAGAGACGCTAATTTTGGTTAATTTATGCATTATCAACTGATTACAGATAAAGAAATATAATCTCCTGAACTTAAAAAAGTCTGCAGCAATACATATGATAATGTTATCTTGATTATTTATGGACCATAGCGCCATTAACTGCAGAATAGTACAGCACACCTAGCTGGGCTTTACAGGAGAGAACTGTTGGTGCAATCTTTTGCTTTTATATATCCACACTACAAACATGTTGAGTCAAGCAGTGCCCTTCCTGTTTTGGCTAAAGCTCCTGCACATTTCTAATCAAATCATATCCTGGGATGCAGTTTGTTTTTTCCTCTCTAAGGTTGTCTAGGACAAGGGATCCTTGTTTTTGATTTTTTTTTTGTTACTTATATGTAACCCTCACAGGTGGTCACGCTCCCTTCAGCGACACACATGGTTCTGATTGCCTCTGGCAGGCTCACCAAGCTTGTCTCACCTCCAGAGATTTATTATCCACTTAACTGTGCAACTTTGAAATAAAGCTGAGACAAGTTGCATTTTTAAACAGTACCTTTTAGCAGCGTTGTTCATTCAGCGAAATTTGGATATATATCTGCATGCTTAAAGCTCACTTGGGAAACAGGATTTATTGGAGGCAAATTTTCTTTCTTTTTCGTACCATTGATCTTTGCATCAAGCACTGTTTACTTCTACTTAACACACCCATGCCTTGTCTACTACAGACAACTGTAAGACACTGGGACCCAGACAAGCTCTCGGGTGATGTGCATGATTATTTTGGAAACTCAAATCCATATCTTCTTGCCCTTCTGGATAAACAGGACAGTATTTGCTGTTGAGCATTTCAACATCTCTGTATTTTAAATATTTACAGGTCACAAACAGCAGGTTTTGGCTTGAGGTGTAAATAGCCTACCTTTCCTCTCCTTCCGTTGCCTCCATCCTGATCCTCCCACTGCCAGTCCACTCCTCTCACCACCCGGCCACCAGTGAATATCCCTCTGGCTGTGATTTTTTTTGATTTGCGACGCGACTCCAAAAGTACTCTGCTCAGAAAAAAAGTTTAAACGCAAAGACAGTTATTTTCATTTGCAGTAAACTTTAATCACTAACTTGACTGGATCAGACAAAGTACTCAACAGCAGACAGTTACAGGGCCTCTGTTTACATGGATCAATTTGTTGTTTTTTCAATCACTAGCAAATATAGATTGCAGAGGGGATGCCAGTGCCTGCTCCACAGTAATTGTTAAATTAAACAGATTAAAAATTATCCCCTTGTTACCCTCCCTCCTGCTACTTTGTGTCCTTAACTGCCCTTCCCTGTGTACCTACTGTTCTGAAGTCACGGTGTAAATTACTTTCAGCAAATGAGACATGGCTACAGATGAAAAATCTTACTGTGAGCGCCGGGTATTACCAGCATCTAATCTTTCGTATTACCTATGCAGTCCGTGACAATCATTGTAACTGTTTCAGCATTTTACAACTGATGCTGGATGATAGGAAAACAAATCACACCAGAAACATCTGTCAGGGGTGTGAGCGACACATCATTACCGACATATCCTTTCAGCTCTCTCAAATCACAAACACACCGGAGAATAGAAGTGAGCTTCCTTAAAAGTAAAAATGAATTCTGACTTTCTACTGCTTTTAGGAACGTCATTGTAATGCAGTTAAATTCAAGGAGCACACTGTGTGTCATTGAGTGGCAGGTGTCGTGTCGTAAAATTACGCATAACAATAATTTTTGTGACAGCACAGCATTCACACCTAACTGACAATTCCTTCCTGTTTCATCCATACCTAACAATCGTCACACTGCAAAAGAAAAGCCACTGGTTAAGTAGTTAAATGCAATATTTTAAATTTTAATTCACTTTAATGCTGGGAGCTGCCGTCTGAACTCCAGCATTGCTGCAAACCTAACCAGTGAAAAAGGTGATAGCAAATAAAACATCCAGCAGAGCTCTAACCATCAAACAACAATGGGAGCCTTGATGGTAGACGCAGCAGCTGGACTGTGTAGGTCTAACCAGTGCAAACAGCTTGTGGCTTCCTACCACTCCCTCTTCGGCAGTTAGTGAAAGAATCTAATGTGGTGTAACAAAACACCCCACCATGCTGTCGGAGCAGTGCGAGCTGGGGAGACCTCCAGCACCCATTGTGCATTATGTAATGTCTGTCTCGGGGGAAATGAAGTCGTACTCAGTTGAAAAGGCTGCCAGCTGTTAGGCCATGTGTTCATTTACTAAAATATGGTGTTTGGGTGAAACAGGCCTGAGAATGGATGAAGTGTCACCACAGTACTCACAGTCTTTGGGACAACACAATCACATGGCCAGTTGTGGAATTTAGGAATGTATACACACAAGTCCAAATAATATATTTACAGTATTTAAATCAACTCAGCGATTGATTTGATTGCTCCTTTTTCCTATAACACATTAGCTACCTTAATCTCTGCACAGAGCATCTCTGAATGCACAGACTAAAGCTGCCTTCAACAATCTGACTTGATCTTGTCTGTACATGCAGTAAAAAAAATATTTCCATGCGTTACTCCTGAAACATTATTTCCACTATAAATTCTTCCAGGAGTGGAAGGAAGAGGGCATTTCTACCTCAACCTTATTCTACCTTATGGTTTCACTCATCTGTTAGTTGGTTTGTTTATTTGTCAGCAGGATTACACAAAAAATACTGAACCAATCTGACACTTTCGTCAATTTCCCAGGAAATAATGTTTGGATATTGATGTAAAAACATTAGACATATCTATAGTGTTGACATCTATGAGTTTGGTTTGGAGCAAATCCTTATAATAGTCTGGGTCTGGTGGAAGAAAATGCTAAATCTGCATTACACACAGAGCTGTAGTTACTATGTTTTATAAGAAATTAATAATTTATGTTATCAGACTACTTCCTCTTTCCCTTTGATTTTACATACAGAAATGGGTAGGATTGTTTGGCGGAGGTATGCACCCTACTGAGTGCCATTCTAGTTTAAAATGTATCTGACTTCATAATAGCTAAAAGACAAAATTATTTGCCCCCAGCAAATAATACCATCCTCAAGCACCTGCTGTGGAATGTCTGTTTAATTGTGGTTATTTCTTTACCATTAGACCTGAGGGAAGACACACATCACATAGTCTCATATTTTAAACACACACAATTCCACTGGAATTGTGCACAGATCCCTTGGTCTGATTACCACTGATCGTTTGGCCAAACTGTAAAAGCCTGCAACTGACAATGTCCATACCAAAAAGTTAAAAAATGCCTCATTCTATCTTTAGATAAACTTTTATCATGTCAGCTTTTAGCAATGCCAGCTAATTACATTGACAATGTCAACACTTCCAAACAAGGCTTTAAAGCAGAAGTGTCCAAACTGTTCCACAAAGGGCTGTGTGGCTGCAGGTTTTTGTTCCAACCAATCAAGCGCTCACAGTTTGACCAATCAGCTGTCTGAGGACTGAGATCAGTTGATTAAATGAGTCAAGTCTGGTGTGCTGCTGCTTGGTTGGAACAAAAAGCCTGCAGCCACACAGCCCTTAATGGAACACCTCTGCTTTAAAGTAAACCTACCACGTACCACCTACACATTAAAATATATTGTTTGTTACATGTAGCTAAAGGCTGAACTCACATAATAAATGGTAGTTTTACACATCAACAAGAGTTTACAGTAGCAAATAAAGAGGAAAAGAGAAAACAATGGGACTTCAGCTAAACCATTTGAGAGACAGAATGACGCCAGGCAAATAGTAATAAATAAAGCAGTATAAAGTACAAGGAATTTCTCTGACTGAATGAAGTTTGAAAACTGGGCTAAACAAGGACAGAATTACCCTTTTTCATTATTTTTATATAATCATTCATTTCTAAGACAGTTATACAGTCAGAAGACAGTCAGAAGCCATAAGTACAAAAACAAATCTTGAAAATCTGCTCAAATAAATTCTATAAATGGAGGCGCTGCATTAATAAAATTTTTAAAAAGGTCTGACTGGATCTTAAAACGAGGCTGAGTTGTTGCCTGGCAACTGAGGGCTGGGAGCAAAGAGATAGATTCTGTCTGCCTGAGAGGCAGGGTGCACAAAAGACTTCTCAAATGTCACACACACACATAAAGCAACATAGAGCTAAACTATGGGAGTAAAAGGGTAGGCCAACCAATCACAGCGAAGTTCAGGGATTACCTGGCTAGCTTCTGTCTTTTTCATCATCGGTGGGTGTAAGGTGAAGTACAATAATGGCAAATGTTGCTGGGTTAACTAACCTCTCACTGCCCGGGGTGGTGATCCTGTAGAACCGGTGTCTCAGGTGATGCTTGTCTCCATGGTAACAGGTTGTGCAGAGGTCATAATTGGTGCACTCAGCACATTTCCAGCGAATACCAATGATGGGCTGTTGACGGCAGGTGTCACACATGGTTCCATCATGCTTGATGCCTGAAGGGGGACAGTGTTAGATAAAGTTAATTAACTGTAGTTGAATTGAGTGATAGTATGTGTACACTGTACACCAGAAATACAACTGGAATAACTTTTCAACATTTTGCAATAAACAATATGTATACAGTATTTGCAAAAAAAAATAAACAAGTAAATAAATTACACTTGTTCAATAACAAATCAGAACATTTGGCATAAGCTGATTTAGCTGAGTACACTATGAAACATATTCATATTCCCCATACCTTTTAGGAGGGCAATTTTAATTCTCATGAATGTCAACACTTTTACAGTAATTTTGGCTTTGTGAACTTTATATCTCTTTGCAAGATATGGCTAACACTTCAGAATCACCAAACTACAGAAAACTCAACTGCTCCACATTTCATGCCTGAAGCATCAAGTGAACATGCAAGGAACTGAATGAAGACTGTCAGTGAGATAAGTACCAAAGAGTGTAACTGTACCTGTAATGCTGTGATTAGTACAGAGAAAGATCAATCTACAGGATGGTGAAGCAGTTCCTAAACACTTATGTTTATGCTTACACAAAAAGCAAGCAGCCTACTAACATTCTGTTATGCAAAGAGCAAGGAAAATATTTTCCTCTTACTGTGCAATTTGGAGTAAAAGGTTATGCTGACATAATCTTAACTCTGAACGTGCATATCCTGTATGTCTCACACATCATATTTGCATGTTCTGCACACTGAATTGTCTGGTTCATACATCTGTTCAGACAGTATGCATTACAATACTCATTTTGTTTTTAAGCAAACTGGGACAGACGAACAAGCGTCGCCTGGGTTCATCACACAGAGTAAACTAGCCACAACTAATTTGCTGAATTCAAGAATTGTATGCACTGAAAGTTTCTTAAACAAAACAACTATTTAAAAGACTTTGCTTCACTAACGTACTCTACATTTTAACAACAGCAAAAGTTAATTTTCATTGTCTGGTTGTCCAATCAGTCTTTCTGTACCCACCGTATCCCCAAAATTAAAGTCACCAAAATCCGGACCAATATCTTCTATGTTGTGTGTAACTCTTTTGCATCGGGAGGCGCTTGTATTAAATCTACAAAATCAACAAACAAAAACGATGATGTAAAGTTACCTGTTGGTGCACTGTCTAATATCCTCACGTCGTATGCTCCAGAACAACGGTAGTTAGCAGCCGTCCCATTATCCCAGACAACAACCACTTCCTCCGGACTTTCAAAACTCCTGACGGTACCAACATGTCCCTCTCCGCCATCCTGCTTCCCCCACTTCCAGTCAGGTCCGCGGACCACTCTCGCTCCAACTCCTTCCATCATCGCCCGGTTGTTCCTGCCGGTGGTCATTTACGAAAAGATCTCGAAATGCCACAGCAATTCTTACAAGTTAGCAAGCTAGCCGTCTTTGCTAGCCAGCTATGGGTGCGCTGGTGGACAGTTTCCAAACGCAAGTGGGAGCAAGTCCTAACAGGAAAGAGACTGGAACAATCCACAAAGCTAGCTTGCTAGCTAAGTTGCTAAGTTAGCTGCCTAAGGAAGGTACTGGACTACTAAACTACTCCCACAAGCTAATGTTAACTGTAAGCCAGTGCCTCCTCAGTGCTGCCTCTGAGAATAATAACCTAACTACCATAAAGGCTATTAAGTAGCCTCATTTCTAGCTTTGCAAGATACTCAGCAAGCTCCCTGTCCCTCTCCTCCACTCCACACAAGAATACCACCTAGCGAGCCGAGTTGCTAGCTATCGCAGTGCTAGCAAGATAAACCTCTCCTGGCTAGCAAGTCCTCCTCGTTGAGGTGGTTGTTAATCCTTAATGGTGTTGTGTATGGCGCTGACGATCAATCCACGATGTTCCCTTTGTCAGCCAGAGATGGTTCCCTGGAGTCACCTCAGATTGAACGCGTCGCCATTATTGTCAATCATCGTTTAGACCTCAGACGAGCAACAACTAGCTACGGAGGTAAACGACAAAGCCCGAAGACGCGAGGCTTGGAAAACAAGCACAAGTTCGTCCATCAGCGCGCGTGCGCAACTGCAATGTGCAAGACCGTACCCAGTTCAATGTTGTGATGAAAAACAATCTAAATCACATACATTGAATTACTCCCTGGGCGACCCCCCTCAGTTATAATAATAATAATAATAATAATAATTATTATTATTATTATTATTATTATTATTATTATTATTATTATCTTCCTCCCACAATCCCAAACACATGCATGGGATAGGTTAATTGTTAATAATTACTCTAACTAGGTGTGAGTGTGTGCGTGTGTGGTTGTCTGTCTTTGTGTGTCCAGTCCAGGGTGTACCCCGCCTCTCGCCCATAGTCAGCTGGGATAGGCTCCAGCTCCCCCGCGACCTTGACGGATTAAACGGTAGAATAATAAAGAAAATAGAAGAATACTATACAAATAAATAAATAAATAAATAATAGCACAAATCCTTCATCACACAAATGAAAACACACTAAAGGAAATCTAACTGTAACACTATTAACAAAAAGTAACAAACTAAAACTAAAACCTTTCTTTCTGGCCTTTTTTGATTCAAAATCATCAATAATGTCATTAAATAAAACCTGCTCCCCTACTGAGTCATTGATACTGGCCAGTGAGCCATTCCTGACACATGGTTGTCCTCAGGTACGACTTGATCAACTTTAGCTTTGAAAAGCTCCTCTCTGCTTGAGCCACAGTGACTGGCAGAGTAAGTGCAATCCTGAGAGCAGGATTGTCAGAAAAACAAAACCGTGCAGGAATTATAGGCCTGTATTTATATTCTGATCCGTTTGGGAGAGACCCAGAGGTGAACTGCCCCCCCTCCCTTCTTTCCCCTCCTCACACAACTTCTGAGCACGGCACCTTCTCAGCAAGCAAGAACACCTGCAGGGGGCGTCAATTTGCCAAATCCCCACACAGTAATATGATAGATAATAGAAAACCGCTTAGCGGCGCAGATGATTTTTTTTCCACGCGGTTGTCTCCCCCCCCCCCCCCCCCCCATGAGATGCTGCGTGACATAAATGGTCTAGCATTAATTTAGCTTGTTTACATAACTTTGGTAAAAATCTTTTGGCGGTGTTAGCATCATGACACACAAATGTAGCCACTAAAATGCATGCAGCATCTCAACCTATGTAATCATATTTTAATAAAAAAGAGATTAAAAGTTGTCTCACATAAGTGCTACAGGAAGAGTGCAGCATGTTGAACGTGGGAGCAGTCCCCAAATTTTATTATTTATTAACTGATCACTTTTAACAGCTTTCTAAGTTGAAGTCTGTGAGTTTTGCAGTGGCAAATCCATGCAAATGTACAGACAGGATATGGAAGTGAAGATACCACTACTGAGATACTGCATTAGTGAATGATGACTACTGAGTGCATTAACCAATACTCTAGGGTTGTTACAATGATTTGAAGTGCATTATTATTTTATAGCCAGTGACTGTGAAGTCCAGAGGATAAAGTAGATAAGACCACTTGTAATTTCATTTGAAATCAGTATGAAAGAAAGGATATGCATATTACATTAATCTTTACCTCAAAATGCAAAGGTAAACTTTGTTTAAATGCTTTTCGGATCATATCAGACCCATCAGATACTGCATTAGGTTTAATCTGATAACACTATAACAAGTCTGAGTTAGACTACTGGAAATCAGACTACATGAACCTCTGTTGGTCCAGAATTTGAATTACTCATAGAGCCCAAGGGTAAAAATGTCTTGTGGACCCTTATTGACCCCTCTCTTTTTATGTATTTCATAATGTGCTTTTGTGGAGCAGTGCATGCAGTATATTATAAACAAGATTTCAGTTAATTAAATTACCACAAACTAATTGCCACACTGAGAACCTGGAGCCCTTGGGCCCCCTGTGGGTCTGTTGCCCTTGGGAGAGTTGCCTGCTTTGTCTGGTTGTTAATGCAGTTTTACTGCAGACTAAGGCTACAGTAAATCCGTTATACTTTTATTTTTAGAAGCTGAAGGTGTTCCGTGACGCTCATGCTGTCTTTGCAAATGCTTATTTCATACAACTCTCACTTGTCTTTTGGCTGAGCTGCATAACCCCCTGAATGCACTGAGGGGGAAGACTTCCAGGCCTGCAAGACTTTTTGTTGCCTACAGGGGGCGCCTGCGTGACTCCGAGCGGCTCCATCGATAGCTGGTCAAAGAGCGCCACCGCTCGCTGATACAGTTATAAATCCCCCTCACATCAGGTCCCCTTGACTGTCTCCTTCACAGTGGGCTCGCAGGCACACTCAGCTGAATCTCAACCGAGCTGGCCGCTGTCCTTGCAGTAACGGGGGGAAAAACAGGGACCTTGCAATGATCTCGCTGGACTTCAATTTCAACATTTTGACAAGGGACCTGTCACATTATCTGGAAAATCAAGTGAAAGTTGGACTGTTCGGGTCGGGAGTAGGACTGTCTCTGGTGCTGGGCTTTAGCGCAGCGTACACCTGCTACTATTTGATTTCAGTAGCGAAGGTAAGTAACACTGACATAAGGTTTATGACCTGAGCGGCTGCTTTGATGGGACTGTTTATGCCATGTAAAGCTTGTATGCTCAGTTAAAATCGACGTGTGTGCTGTACATGAGGGAGCATCACCACTGCCGTGCGAGTGATGATGCTCGACCGGTGCATCGGCGGATGGACGTTTCGATCAAGCTGCCCCTGTACACCGGTGGGCTAACGTTACACGCCTGCACATGTGGGATTGATCTCAGGGAGAGAGACGCGCATTTTAATCGGCATATACACCTGAGATGATTTTTTTTTTCTGCATCCGTGTGCATCTTTTATGTAACTACATTAAATCACTCCGCAGCAATTGAGTTACAGTTAGATGTCGGCATCGGCTAAGCTAGGCTAACATTACTGTACGCTAGCTAGAAATGCCGGTAGAGGGTTTTATGTATTGCAGGTTAGTTGCTGCTGTCATTTATTGGATAGATATGAGAGAGGCTTAAAATGTTGTTACAGCATAATTATGGCTTACCTGTTCAGCACGTTCGTCGTGTTTGAGTGAAACATTTTCAAGGTATCAAAAATATAGTTCAAGTTATAAATGCAAAGCGTAAATGTGTTCGAACTGAACTCCAGCAAAATGAACTGGATTGCATGCTACGTTACCAGTAAGGCCAACATTTTCTGCAGTGGGATGATTTAAAACATTAATTGGAAAAAAAAATAGTCCAAAAGAAAGTTAGTTAAATATATATATTTAAATATAAATATAAATAAATTATTATTATAAAAACTATTTATTTATATATTTATTTATCATGTGTAGTGTATTAAAGGCCTAAAACACTTAAACACTGGTCTATGCAGATGTGCTGTGCTTATATGTTAAGTGTTATTTTGTATGTTAAAACTGTAGTGATACATGGATCAGATTTGATATTAAGTTTAGAATAATGCAACAAGTTATGTCATTTAAAAATGATTTAAAGATTTTACAACATACGATGCAACAAAACACGAGTTAGAAAGGTTTTATTACAATAATGGATCTGTTTTTTTTATTAAATAACATCAGCAAATAATCCTACAGGGTTTTAAAAAAATAGGTAACTTTTTTTCTCTTTATTCACTTGCATTTTGCAGAAGCCACAGCTCATCTCGGGGGGTAAGAAATTCTACCAGTTTCTGAGGGAACAATGTCCGGTGGTGTCAGAGACCTACTACCCCACCTTTTGGTGCTGGGAGAGCCGCATCCAGACTCTCCTGAGACCCTTTGTCACAGCCAAACCCGGGGTCGTTTACAGAAAGTAAGTCCTCACTATGACTGGCATACTAATTATCCATGACAGAAGTTGTGTCTCTTCCCAAATTGAAAATGTGTTTCTAATTGCAAGCAGGGACAGGCTTCGCCTGATTCAGTCATATCCATTGAGAGACGAGTGTCAAGCATGCAAGCTAGAAAGCTCACTTTTGACATAATACAGTAAATGTTCTGATATTCTAGAGTAATTAATTGCCAGGGAAAACATTCGGAATTTTTCCATGCCCACTGTGCATAGCTTTATTAAGAAACTTCTAAAACCAGCTGGGTCACTGAGAAACTGTCATTGTCTGTTTCCTGATTTCTTTCTTTCCAGTTTCACAACTGGAAACAAATCCCAGCCTTGTTCTTAACCAAGACTCAAAAGCTCAGAGGAGAAAGGGATCTTTTGTGCCATGATGCAGGCTTTGGCCGCCCTGCCTGCTGCTCGATAATGTACATTCTGTTGAAGATTAATTGGCTCTACATTCCTTGCCCCCTGCGTATAAAGGAGATTAAAATGAATCCAGAGAGCCGTATTTTTCTTTATTAATATTTATTACTTATTTATTCATATTGCATTCTCACATAATTTGTTTCCTGTGTTCCAACATTCCCTAATTTGCATGGCCATGCTTTTTGGATAGGTGTATGTGTGTGTAGACATTATAAATTGTATTTGTACTTTGTGATGTGACTAATTGTTGTGTATCAGCAAGGCACTTGGGGTTGATAAAAGGAAAATAATAATGAAACCTTAACCACAGCCTCAACATAAAAATGGAAATGAATTTAAAATCAATTAAGACTCAATTGTTTATCATTAATATTTACAAAATCTGTTAATTGGGATTTTGGTGTTTTTCAAAAGCTGACTCATTTGATCATAATTATTGATCATCATTTTTCATAATCATTTCTTGTTGTTGTTTTTGGGGCAGTTTTTAATTCTTCATGTTAGGCCCATCATTTGTCTATCCCAAGGACATTCACGCTGCCTGTGCCTTTGACTGTCTGCTGTCCCCTGAGTTAAATATATAAATATTCCCATAATGCACAGTGACTGTATCCATCCTATTCCAACTCTGTGTTATCAGACGTGGCAAGACTGATGGTCACATTTGCTGAAGTTATTATCACATTTCCTCTGGGGACAACAGGGCGTCCCCCCATAATGAAGTTACCCAAGGTTGCCCCAAGGACAGACACCTTGCAAACTGTCCTATTTGTCCTATGCTGTGTGGGTGAAATTTCACTCATCTCATTGTCCGAGCAAAGGGTTGGCAGCAGGTCCCCTCCCACTGTGTGAGCTGGACACTCTGGATTGGTCCTCCCTGACTTTAAAGGCTAGCCTCAGGTGCATATTTCATGATGGCGGTTCTGTAATTTCATGCTGATGTCTCTACCACTGGCCCGGCCAAATTGGCTCGTGGGCTGCTGCGTGTGTTTGTGTGCAGTGCAGGTTTTGAAATGCGCTGGCACTGGGAATGAAGGACCTCATCAGCCAGCCTAGGAGGGCTGTACAGCCCGGAAATTGATTGACCATAAGAGCCCACTGGTGCAGTGCCCTCCTCCTTATCTTAACTTGCTGCGTGTTCCAAAGCACTCTTACAAGATGATCACAAGGGAAATGAGGCGGCTGTCAGTGAGTGTTCTACTCACATATCCAGTCCTCCTTTGGCCATGTGTGTGAGGGATACAATGATCCAATTTACTTGGAACTGAACAGAAAGCATTAATTGTGCTGAGAAAGGAACCAGAGAGTTGTATGCGTTTTTAATGACCATTCAGTGAACAGATATATGCAGTTAAACATTAATATAATATTGATTTTAGTACCTTTTCTTATCACTATTTTCCTGTGTGTGTTTGTTTGACTATGTGAACAGATTTGAAAGACACAAATAAATAAATAGATACAGATACAATATAATGTCCAGAAAGAACCATGTTGCTGAGTTGTGTGTCCCGCTCGTCTCTGCAGTGAGCTTATTAAGGCAGCAGATGGAGGACAGATCTCTTTGGATTGGTTTGACAACGACGACAGCCTCTCTCATCCCGACCCTGCCACCAGGCCCACGGTGCTCCTTCTCCCCGGTCTGACCGGCACCAGCCGAGAGTCCTACATCTTGCACATGGTCCAACAGAGCCGGGATCTGGGCTATAGGTGGGTGGTCTTGGCTGGATATCCTGGCTGAGGTCCAGCGCTGTGAGCGCATTTTCAGGACACTGAATCACAAAACTGACGCTCTCTGTGCCCTCTGTTCTAATTTACCATTCATCTAGAACACATATTTCTGATCCAATCAAAGTCAAAATACCTCTGCAGTTGTACCGGTATTGATTAAAATGTAAAACCCAGCATCCAGTGATTTTGTAACTTTAATATAATAGGTGCATGAATGAGAGGGTCTTGGGGTTGTTTCAGGTGAAGAGCACAAATAAAGTAGACATCTAAGCTGTGTGTCAAGAGCTGCTTTTGTAAATAGCCAAACGTAGCACAAGCTTGAAGAGCTGCAGAGGGAAGCAGTTTTTTTTCCCCTCTTTTTTCTTCCTCTCCAATAGGTCCTTTCTGTATTCTCTGCACTCATTCTTTCACCCAGATTTGGGAAGGCATGGGAAGAGAGCCGGCAAACTCAGCATCTTCCACCCCTCACCCTGTCTGTGTAGCTTAATGAATTACAGCTTATCCCTGTACAAGCTTTGCAGCTTAGCCCAGACCAGCTTCCGAGTCTATGCTGCAGTGTGTGTTTAAGCACCACCTCCACCGTCTTCCCCCTCCGCTCGCCCCAACACCCTATCGAGCCCCACCCTGCTGCTGAGTTACACAGATAGAAACAGCAGGTCTGACTCCACCAGATAATGGATGACTTGTGAAAGATGTGGGGCGAGGAGGGATGCTGATGCCTTTGCTTTACAGTACAGTGGTCTTCACACAGCTGTGCCTCTCTGCACATCTCATCTTATTGTCACTGTTGCTTTTTTTTTTTTTAAGTAAAGAAACATTTGCTTAATAAAGTAATTTGGGCCACCATGTTCCCTTGAACATGCAAGTTGATGCAAGTCACTCAACTTCTCGATAAAGTGTTTGATCTGTAAAAAATAAAAAGCAAAAATAAACTGATCATATGTTCCCAGATCCCTAGGTGACATCTTGAAATGTCTTGTTTTGTCTGACCAACCGTCCAAAACTCAAAGATACTTAGTTTACCTGTCACAGGAGACAAAAACAGAAATGATCTACCTTTGAGAATTTGGAACTAGTGATTCTATTTGTTGTTTATGCTTAAAAAGTGCTTAAATGATTAATCGATTATCAGAAAAGTTCTGAGTAATTTTCTGCTGATCAAACATTTGATTAATTGACAGATTGTTTCAGCTCTTCTTGAACTTGTTTCAGTCAAAACCAATAGATGAAGTGATTAAGGGAGTCATTTAAGTCATTTAAAATATATGTTTTGTGCATTTCAGATGTGTGGTATTCAACAACAGAGGCGTTTCCGGTGAAACACTACTGGTAAGAATCTAACGTGTGTCATAGTTCTCAACCAGTCTGTCTTTATTTTATTTTGTTGTTTGTTTTTGTCCATATTCAGAAAGACAGACATGTATATGGGATGAAAAGGACTGTAGAGGAGAGATGGTTTCCCCATTTGTCAGTATGACAGCTTCCCAGTGGAGTTGTCCTTTTCTTTGCTTCAGCCAGCCCAGAGCATGTCTCTTGCACACGTGTCGCGGAGCCCACAGGGAGCCTGAGCAGACGCTGCACAGACAATGTTGTTGCACAGCAGGGATTAAGTTGCAGGCAGATACTGTATTTTAATGCCGATCCACAGAAATATGACCTCGTCGCGCACGTGCTGTTCTGACACCTGGCTTAATCTGTCCTCTTACACCCGGGTATATTTAGCCAACAAAATGGGCCCGAGCTCTGATAGTGCTTAGCTTGCCCACTGTGTTTTATGTCTCCCCTCTCAGTCTGTATGTCTGCGCCTCGGAACAGAGGCACTTTCTTTATGGACGACTGTATCGCCCTGATCTCATCATACCATCAGTACCATACAGAGCTCTCATCCAAAGCACAAATGGTGTTTCGTTACAGGCAGGGATTGCCCACAATCAATCTAATGTTCCTCTTAGTGGGTGTAAATCTGAATCAGTGGCTGATCTGTGTAGTGCTGCTGTCTTTGTCGGATGCGGTCTCAGCTGCAAATTAAAAAAAAAAAAAAAAACCTATAAATGTGACACTAAAGCAAAGTGTCCAGTGTCACTCGGTTTGATTTAAACCTGTATTCTAGGTCATATCCAGAGTTTAGTTGGCTCAGCTGTACTCAGATTAAAAAAAAAAAACAGGACTTGGACACTGTAACCTTGGCACTATATCAAGAGGTGGCAGTAAGAAGGGAATTTCTCCCTCATTTCAGTGGGGAATTATATTCTATGCAAATGATTTAGCAGTTGAACACTCCTGTGAGTGTTTTCTCTGTGTCCAGTTAGTATGAATATCCTCCATTGTTTAAATAGGCCAGCGCTTTAGAGTGAAACACTGTGTGAAAGATGCCCCCTGCCTCAAAAGCTGTCCTAAGTGCTAGTGCCCTATTTCTGGATCTTGTAAAACCGTTTTACATTACACTTTCCCGTGGAGTGGCTTTTGCAGTGCAGTATTTAAAGTCTGCTCAAATATTCCCCCAAACTATCGATATTCGGTTGTTGTTTTAAATATCTTGATTTGTTATAATTCAGTGTTGAAGTTTTGCTCTTTTACTGCAGAGTCCAAAACTTGTGCAGGCCTCTTAGAGGAACCGTAAAAGAGCCGAAAAACAGGAATTTACTTTGCCTGAGTTTCTGCTTGAATCTTAATGAAGGGCCTTGAAGAGCTGAAGAGTCAACAGCCTCCTGAGAATCTGGGCTCCTTCAAGTTAGGGCTGGTTTGCTTTATAATGTTAAATAACCTGCTCTGCCTGACAAATTGTTTATAGCTGAAAGGCATTTTATCCTTTCTCCTAAGAAAACATAGGACAGTGTTCTTATCACAGAGAGAAATACCTGAATAAACATTAATAATAGGGTATTTGTCAACGGTAGCTGGAACCTTTGCAACACTCAAGAAGATTTCACCCTTCCTTGACCTGCAGATAAAATATATACAGTAGATTATGGAGTTGAAAATACATCTGCTGTTCACACCTATATACATTTATAAACAGGGGACTGACTTATGCAATCCAGTGGATGCCTGGATTTAACCATGATAGTGCAAAACGCTAATATTTCAGATAAAAAAAACAGCATGGACATAATAACAGGAATTAGAAATAATACTTGTTACAGTTTCCCTAAACTTTTGGTGGCGTCTTTAAATGTTTTGTGCATTATCCAAAAACATTACATTTCTTTTATAAGAAAGCATTGAAGTAGCAGAGGATGGTTTCGATCCATCGACCTCTGGGTTATGGGCCCAGCACGCTTCCGCTGCGCCACTCTGCTACACACCCCAGATGGGACTTGAACCCACAATCCCTGGCTTAGGAGGCCAGTGCCTTATCCATTAGGCCACTGGGGCTGCGGAGAAGCTACAGCTGGCACTATAATCCCCTTTATGTCCATTTTCTGTGGACAGGGACGTCAGCCTTTTGTCCATGCCTGACGATGTCCACTGTAGCCTACACTGCAGACTAATTGTTCAGTTTACAAAACACCAGACAAAAGTGAAAAATGCCTAACACACCGTCCCAAAGCCAAAGTTAAGTCTTCAGATGTTTTGTCTGAACAACAGTTCATATTCAGAGTGTTTTTACAAAAGACTACGACAAACATCAAACATTCATATTTGAGAAACTAGAACGAGTGAATATAAAATGATAAATTGATGATCAAAATAATTATCTCTAGTTTAATTTTCCTGATAAATCATATTGATTTGTTTTACCTGCACCAGCAGATAACAGTAATTGATCTTCCCTAAAAAATGAAAATACCATGAGCTGAGAATGGCACATGTGCAGCCTCTGACAGAGTCTGTGGTTCCACTTCCATTGCTGGTATCTCTTACTGTAAATAACAAAGGTCCTGTTCCCCAGAGAGACTGTTACATAATAATCTGTAAGCTCTTTGTGTATGTCTGTCTTTAACTACTGTATGTGTCATGTGTGCGTGTCTTACACCTTTCTACTGTATATTATGCTGTATTTACAAAGAGAGTTTTTGCTAGTTTCTGCTTTGTTTCCTGCAGAATTCAGTGGAGTATTGGCTACTATCCATACAACTACAACTACTTTTTTTGTTTCTTTTTTAATTTAGTATCAGTTCATTGGCAAATGATGCTTGCTAGTCGACGAGTTCTTTTTTTTTTCCTCGTTTGGGCACATACCCAGAGAAAGTGGTCAGATACTGTAGGTGGAATATGTTTATACAAGAGCTGAGTTTGGCCATTTTCTGACAGGACGAGCCATCGCCCACATTTTTAAAGCAGCCCTAATGGAAAATGAATAAACAGCCTGTACAATATATCTTACTTTGTTCATTTTGGAGGCAAGCATTTTATTTTCAATAAAAAAAAGTATTCACTTCACTATTTTTTCATGTTGAGTCAGCACTATTATTTAACAGACGGTGAAAACAGGACAACATGAGTGACTCTATTATCTTTGTGTCCCACCCAGACCCCGAGGACCTACTGTGCAGCCAACACAGAGGATCTGGAGACTGTTATTGAGCACATCCAGAGGACCAGTGAAGCTGCTCCAATCATGGCTGCTGGAGTGTCCATGGGCGGGTAATGAAGCCACTCACTACCAGCTGACTGGACATGATGCTAACAGGCAATGATGCTAACAAATCTTAAAGGTGCACAAGACAAAATCACACAGTTGCTGGTGACTGGGTGGTAACTAAACCTGCAACTGAAATCTATCAACAGTAATGCCCAGAAACCACCTGACTTAACATAATCCAACACAGAAGTCATTTACATTTGCTACTGTAGCTCAGCTTGCCTGTGACTGGTTCATGCCAAATGCAACCAAAAGTAAAGGAGAGGCAAAAGAGCTGTCGTGGCACTTCAGTTGTTCAGGGCAGCATTTTTACTGCACAGCTCTAATTCCATGACTTGATGAACTGGTCAGAAATAGAACATTTTTCATTCCCTCCCTTTTCCCTTTCTGCCCCTCCTCTCACTTCTGTCCCTAATCAGGATGATGCTGGCCAATTATTTGGGGCGCAAGGGCCGGGAAACCTGCCTGAAGGGTGTTGTGGTCTTCTCAGCAGGCTGGGATGTATTTGAGTGCACCGCTTCACTGGAAAAACCCCTGGACCGTTTCCTCTTCAACTCCTACCTCACCAGCTGCCTACAAGCCTCTGTGCACAGGTCAGCCAAGGCCAGAGCGGGATTAACACGGCCGCTAACTCGCTGCTAGTCCTAAGGGGCTAAACATTTCATGAGCTTGAATAACTGGGTTTTATGTATTTAGTTTTTATATGCTGATTTAAGGTCTGATTTTTTTTTATGAATTTAGACAAAAATACTTGACTGCTGCTTTAAAAAAAAATTAGCAGATGAAGACAGCATATTTAAAAAGCCTACTAACATTTAACAATTATAATACACAATATATTCCAATCTGTATATTCACAGGTCATGATATAAATGCACAGAAGTGTTTTTGTTTTACTACTCTGAAAGTTGAGCTTGATTGTTGTTTCATTAGGTTGTTACAACCTTGTCAGCATTTTTGAGGGACATTTTCGCATGCACATCATTTCACTGCAACAGCAGCGGGTGACAGTTTTATTTTTAATCTCCCCTCCAGACACAGACCAGTGCTTGAAAAGTGTTACGACATCGATCATGTCATGAAGGTAGGGATTATTTTCAGTGACACTTGGCTGTTAATGCTAATCTAATGAAATGAGATGGCCGGGAGTTAATCACATTACTCGGCCCCTACAGGCAAGGACCATCCGAGAGTTCGACGAGCGGTTCACCTCCATAATGTTTGGTTATCCTACCAATGATGACTACTACCGCGATGCCAGTCCTGTCCACAGGCTGAAATCTGTGCAGGTGCCAATGCTGTGTCTGAATGCTGCTGATGACGTCTTCTCTCCGTCTCACGGTGAGTCCCAGCCGTGTTCTGCAATGTACAATCCTGACCTCACTATCAAACCCGAGTTAAAAAGAATTTCTCTATTTTCTGAAAGCAAATAATAATGACTGCTGTCTGTGTATACATAATAGAATAGCAACCAAATGCCTTGGCTGTCAATGCTAATAGAGTAGCTTTATGAAAACTACTCCACAAAAAATAGTAGAAAAAGGTCTGAATGCTTTGTTTCCTTTGCAGCCATTCCAGTGGAGGCAGTGAAGCAGAATCCCAACCTGGCCCTACTTATTACCTGTCATGGCGGCCATATTGGCTTCCTCGAGGGCCTGTGGCCTCGACAGAGCACTTATATGGACCGGGTCTTCAAGCAGTTTGCTAAGGCGGTCATCGAACAAGGCAGCCGACTCAAAGACCTCTACTGATAAGAGAACTTAACAAAGTGTTCCTCTAGTTTTACTTCCTTTCTCTTTCTTCTTTCTTTCCTTTCTTTCCTTTCATCTTTGTCATCCGTCTTTCCTTGCTGCATTCCATTCTTTATTCCTTCCATTTCTAATTCCCACATTCCTTTTATCCATTCCCTTGACCTTTTCCCTTCTCTTTCATCCTTGCCTTCCACCTCTCCTTACCACATTCCATCCATCTTTTATTCCATCCCTCTCTACCTAATCCTGTCCTGCCTTTTTCCTTCCTTCCATTGACTTTATTTTATCTTTGCCCTCCATCCTTCCATCCCATTCTTCCTCCACAAGCAAAAAAAATATATATAATTCTTTCTCATCTGAAGGGCACATCTTTTTGAAGGCAACATATGTGTTGCATTCAAAATTTCTTTATTTATTCCATAGTTAACAAGCCATTGTATGTAATCATGCTCTCAATGTTATGCTTATTAAAAAACAAGCATAGCTGTCCATGTCAGTGTTGAAAAGCTGAATCTGTGTCCATCTGGTTTAGTTGCATTACCACAAAAAAAAGCTAAAAAAAAAAATCTGCGATTACCTTGTGCAATCATTTTCTTTTTAAGTTAACACAAGTACTGTACATGAAAATCCAATCATTTTATATTAATTAATTAATATTCATGAAGCGTCCTTTAGTATATACATCAGTAGGATTTTAGCCCTCAGGGATTTTCTTTATTTACTCATCCTTCTTTCCTTCCTGTCTGATGTTGTTTTGTCTGTCATTCTCCTTTTGTTTTTATTTTCCTCATTTCAAGGTTGATGTTTCTTGCCAGTTGACATACAGTAGTTTCTTTTCTTTAAAGGAATAGTTTGACATTTTGCAAAATACTTCTTTTTTGGTTTCTTGACAAGAATAAGATGAGAAGATTGATACTGCTTTCATGTCAGCCCCTTAGCTTAGCTTAGCATAAAGACTGGAACCAGGAAGATAGAGCTACCTTCCAAAGGGGAAATAAAAAAATCTTCCTACCAGAGCTTATAGGTTGGTGTTGTCACTGTTGGACAGAGCTAGGCTAACTGTTTTCCACTGCTTCCAGTCATTATGCTAAGCTAAGCTAAACATATGCTTCATAATTAACACCCAGGCAGGAGATTTGTGTCAATCTTCTCATTTTACTCTTGGCAAGATGGCGAATGAGCATGTTTCCCCAAAATGTTGAACTATTTCCTTCCGTAACCTTTTGCATGCACTTTTCACACATTCTACCTTTACGTGCACCAAATAGTTCTACAAATGTATAATATGGAGAATAATTCATTAATGACGAGGAATGTGAAATTGCACTATTTTAGTTGAAACTACCATGCCTCTAATTCCTTACTGCAAGGCACTTCATTTCATTTGATATATGAAAGTATATCCCAAAGGCTGAACAGAGAAGTATATAAAGTCCATGAGGTTTTCTGCGTGAAGGTGTTGGTGGTTAGTTCTGTTAGTTAGTCTGAGGGTGCTCGATACAGTGATGTGAATGAAGTAACGCACATAGGAAGACAGAGAGCGTATATGTGGGCTGTTCAAAGATGGATGTTGCTTTACAAGATGCATAGTATCGTTAATGGAACCTGGTTGTCAGTCTTCTTCTTCTTGTTTTTGTTTTGCCAACAATGATCAAGCGGCTGGCTACCGTGTTTGAGTTGGCATCGATGAAACAAGCAGATCTGACTGGCGGCCAGGCTTTCAGTGATGCACTGCATGAGGGATTTTGACTTCCTGTTCCTGTGGAATTTTGGTGTCCGTTTGTTCTGCCAAGTGTCCATTGAGTGTCTCATCGGCGTCATCATGTCCTGAACCTTAACATCACCTTGTAATCTGTAGCACAAAGGACATGTTTGTGTTTTTTCATAGGATGCTGCATTTCATTTTGTACACTACATAAAAAAGAAAAAAAAAACATTCTGTTTAACATGTGCAGCAATAAGATTTTAAAATAAAGAAGTGTCTCTATAGTATAAGTACTAGTATATGCACATTATCAACATGAGTGTAATATGCTGTATTTAATAAATTATTAAACAGAGTCTAGGTCCGTTTGTCTGCTGTCTCCAGTGCTTGTAATGCATTTTCTCAACAGAGGATATACTACAGGGTTTTTGTCAGCAGTTCTTTCTTTCTTTCTGTTTTTTTTTTTTTACATTTACTTTACTGTGGCTAAATGCTGTTAATACCCAGACTGCATGGTCAGAGGTTCGTCAGTCACATGAGGCGTTCAGCTCACACAGGACCTCACGCCCTGAAGGCAAGACATTTGACAGTCTACCACTGGAACTGGCTTTACAGCCTGACCAGTGTGACACTGCAGGGTCACACTCCCTCTCCTCTCACATCACAGTATTGGGTTTTCGTCCCTGGAATTGACTCACTCTACACCCACAGGCTTAGCCGCTGATAGGATATGCATCGCCGCAGCGGTGGATGTGATCCACCAAAGGCAAACTGTAATCCCCAGGCACTCCACTTACCTCCCTCACCAACCCCCCCAATAAGCACACAGACAGATGAGCTTTGGTTTTAGCTAGATGGTTTATGGAGGCCTGAGAGTAATTAGAGTAGACTGCCAAGAGGGATGAATGATTTACTCTTGGTTACCATCTATGAAAAATGATATTATGTTGTAGGAATCCATCTCTTATAAATGTTGCTGATATCTCTGCTCATGTGAGAATGTAATTATATAGTTACAGATCAGTAAGCAAACTGTTTTATGTGTTACAGTGATACAAAATAATATTTTGCAGTAGTATCTGTGATATGTTTAATCATGTGCTTAAAAGTAGTTTAATATTAAGTAATGCTAAGCCTGAGGGCTCAATAACTGAAAGAAATCGGTCAGAGGGAATCATCAAGAGACATATTCTCTTTTTCCTTCAAAGCATTTGTTGAAAAATCAGCTACAAGCTCAAGTCAAACAATGAAATCAATCTGGGAAAGTGTGTAAGCACAAGTAAAATCACAGCACAATTGAGAGAAGTCCAAGAAAGTCGATCTGTACATATTGTATGGTTGTAGTCATAAAACAGTCAATTAACCCTTTGCCCTCTTTGTCAGCATTGGACAAATGAATTACTTCATCCAAAATCCTCAGAGACAAGCCTCTCTTGAGCTTCATGCACAATATCGTTCCACTTTTCCAAAAAAAGCAATTATGAGGTGCAAGAATCGGCATGCCAGCCACTCTGCCCTCTCTTCCTTATCCTACCCTGACTGCAGCTGGCTGAAAATAGCCTTTTGTTATATCACACAGGGGCTGTAGGTTGATGGAAAATGTACTCTAATATAACCTCACACGAGCTGAAATAGGACTGTCCCTCAACCAACAGTGCCCCTGTGCCCTTACAGTGAAGCCAGAGAAGATCCCAGCATCCATTATGAAGCCATTCCTGCTCTTGATAGTGATGACGGTCATTGTGTACCCTCACAGCTTGGTTACAGAGGTGTTGAGGGGAGGAGAGGCGATGCTTAGGAAATGAGCAAGGACCTGGGATTTGCTCTTTAGCAGAATTAAAAGATCTGGGATTGACCGCGGAGGAGAGAGTGAGAGGATTATTAATCACAGGCCAGAGACAGGGCTGCACATGCATTTCAACAACACTGCTTTATGCACTTGCAACTCTCTTTAAAATGCTGAGCAGATACATGGGAAGCACATTAAAATAATGCCAGACTTTAAAGGGGCACTCCTCCGATTTTTATACATGAAGCTTAGTTTACTAATCACAAGGATCAATGGTGAAAACATTTGTATCATGTTCAACTTTTTTTTTTTACAGCCTCACTCTTCCATAAAGTGGAGATATCCTTGATGTTTAGAATACATTTCTGTGAGTTTAAATGAGAAGAAGCTTGGAGATAAATGTTGGAATACTTGGACAACGGAGTGCTGATTACTGTACACTGAAAAAAAAGATTTGTTGAATTTACTCAATTTTAATATTGAAAGTGGTTGCACGCAATACACTCATCTAAATCTAGACATATTTTTTAAGTTGACTGTACTTAATATTTTTGAGTAATTTCAAATAATTGATATAAGCAGTTTCAGCACAAAAATCCTGAGTATTTGTTACTCTGATTTCCTTAGTAATTCTAACTAAGCCCATGTTTAATTTACCTAAATTCATTATGTAATTCATATATTGTGGTTACCTAATTTGTTATTGCGCTTTAAATTAAATTGTTTTATTCTACATATGTAAAATATGTTAATTCAATTCACAATTTTATTTAAAACAATCAAAATGCATATGTAGATGTGAGGGTGGCCGAGAAACCCGGTATACAACAATGAGTTGTGGCAGTCTGGAGCAATTCCCAATTCCATTTTATTTGACAAAATTGGAGTCTTGTTCAAAAACTTCACAGAAAAAAATGCACATTGGGCCAACCAGAAAGACAAAGGTAAGCAAAAAAGGGGAAAAAAATTCTCAGGAGCACTTCTCAAGAAGAATCAAAATAATACAGAACAAAAGAATTCACTCTAAACTGCTTTTCTGGCTATACCCTTAAAGTTTGGGCCCATGGCAGGAGCTACAATCTGGAGCTGTGTTCAGGAGCTGTGCTTCTCTCCTTTAGGCTCCGGCCACCACAGCCTCCTCACTTTTATACTGGTGGACTGCACCATCTCAAGAAATCAATATCAATTATCTCTTCCAGCACACTTACAATAATCCCAATATTAAATAACATATTAGCAAATAGAAGTTCAGTTGAACTTACTTTAAAAACACATATTTCTTTTTAAACAAAATACTTATACAGGTCATTTCACTACAAAAGACAAAACACCCCTCCCACTCTACCGCACTTGGTTTCTTCCCCTGTGAACCCCCCTATTTAACCAAATGGACCGCTCCAGCCCAGGTTTGGCTGTTCCTGGTCTGACAGAGGAAGAAGTGAAACAAAGGAGACAGATGAACACAATTTAAATTCAATAAATCAAATACACAATCACAATGTGTCTTCTCTCCTTCACCCCCTCCTCCAAATGTTCATACTACACACATCACCACCAGCACTTTACACCAGGATCAACATTGTGATAAAATCTACCTGAGAAAGAGTGTGTAGCACATGTGCTTTACTTTAGTGCACGGTGTCTCCCCATGACAGTAGAATAAAACAATTTAATTTAAGGCACAATAACAAATTAGGTAACACAACAAATGAATTACATAAGGAAGTAAATAAAACATGGGTTTAGTTAGAATTACTAAGGAAATCAGAGTAACAAATACTCAGATTTTTTGTGCATATGCGGGCGAACTGGGCGGCTGTCCAGTTCACCTGTGCCAAAAACCGCCACTGGTGATAACCATAGAAAAATTTAAGTATTAAAAAAACACACACGCCCAAATGAATTTAGAAGTCACTTTATTACATTCATAAATTTTCAACAACAATCACATGGCTCTAATGTCATATGTTCACAGCCCACAACCACAATGGTAAACATGAGGTAGATCACCCAGACACCAAGGCTACCAATGGGCTGTACATAGTTATCAAACACATTTCAGTGAAGATTGTGAGAGCAAGTTGCATATTAAGTGTTAAATTATTAAAAAAGAAGGACACATTCTATGGACTAGTGGAGTTTGAGAAAAAAAAACGTTTTGATCACCAGTCTTATAATTGGACCAGTTCTGGGGGACTGGGGGACTTAATTTAATTGTTTTGCTTATATGGAAACATATATTTTTTTTTCTGCTGGCAACTTGTGTAGTGCAAGTTCACATTTCCTACCCCCAGTGACATTCAGTAAATCTAAGAATCATTCGTTTGGGTCTTGTGCAAAGCCTTCATGGATGGTTTTGAAGAGGACACACTCCCTTGGTTTAAGCGAGCTCAGCATGCAATCAAATATTACACTTCAATATGATTATCAGTCCAAAATGCTTGTCAAATAAATAAGAATCCCTCGTGGACCTGATTTTCATTTTCAACAAAAATCCAACACAAGAACAGGAAGGGATACAGACATATGGTTAAGGACACATCTAGGTAGATTCTTCTTGCCTTTTCAACATAACAAAAAATGCTGAAAGACATTATGACCAAAATATACTGGTAAAAGTTACACAAGACTAAAAAACATCAGTAACCCTCAGTGGTTAAGGGGATGATACAATATATTAATAATGTAAACAAAGCTTTAAACAGTACAGTAGTCCGAAATCCAATTATTTCATCTTGCTTCACTCAGACAAAATATTTCTTCTCCTCACAGTTAAATGGTTTCTTCATTCTCATTGGTCCGAAAAATGCGTGACTCGAGCAGTGACTGTATGAAACGTCACTTAAGGCATATTCTTTGGACAACCCTGTGCAGAAATATATAAAAACATTCGACTTTCAAGTATATAAATTGACCCAGTCAGCTGCTTTTGACAGCATGTACCCTTTTTCTTTGATTACCCTTTGTTTCGGGGGAGAACAATCTTAAGGTGTGTGGATGATAGCCAAGATCATCAATGTACAATCAGACTCGTAACTTTACAACAGGAGGTGAAATCCCAAGCACAGTCAGCAGCAGAATATTTGGCGATGAAGAGGCTTGCTTTACTAGCTTGCATTTACTGACTTAATGTGATTATACTTGAAATACCCAGTATTTAAGTCAGTAAATACCTTAATGCAAAATCATCTAGAGTATATTTCCATGTTGCACCATCCGATTGGCATTACACATTAGCAGATGAGATGTTAAAATAAAACCCTGTGGCAAGTCATCTCGGCCTGTTTTGGAGAACAGACTTGCTTCATCGTTGTATCTTCAAGCCATAATAGAACATTACTGTCCTGCATTCTTGAAAGGACACAACTTGTACTTTTCTTTAGTTGTGAATATATTCTTTGGATAAATTCACGTGACAGTTATGTAGGAGCTACTATCACACTCACTCTGCCACAGCCCCTAGAGGGATTATCGATGCCACGTAAATATTTTAGAGGCACAAGAAAAAAAAGAGTCCCTGTTTGCAGTTTAAACGTGCTAGCTCAAACAGACATTTATTGTCTGATTCCCACTGGTGTTACAGTAGAATCTGAAGATGATAAAAAAACTGATGCAGGCCAACCTCTGTGTTTATATTTCTTTGATGTAATGAGCTGAGTTTTTATAGTCGATGAGCTTTGAGGAGTTTTAGAGGCGGAGGTGGCGAGAAGGGACAAGGCGAAGCGAAGGGAAAAGGCAAGGTGCAGCTGAGGATGTCTTTGGTGCCAGCATACGTTAATGATAAACATACACAGTGAATACACAGCGACCATCCTTGGATCTCCCTTAAAAACCCTGAGATAAACACGTATGTCCCGGATGGGACATACTGTAGTCACAGTCCATGCACACATACAATCTTCAAATAGTCACATTATGGATTGGAGAGTGTCCATTTTTGCCAACAACGAAAACAAATAAAGTTCAGTTTCAGCTGTGATTTTTTTTTCCCCACAGCAAAGTGTTTTTCAGTAGAACACAAGCTCAAGTGGAGACAAGCCCAGCTACAAGCAAGAGTTAAAAACATGCACTGACCCTCTCCAGAGCCAGGCACAGTGCACTGTGGTAGTACAGATGAAGAAGATCAACATTAGGTGGCCATGCGTCCACGAGTGAGGAACGTCCGGTCTTGTGCTCCAGCATATCCTCTCTGACCTTCCAGCAGAGATGGCAATTGCTGGCTGGTTTGGAATCAAATCTACCCTCATTTCTGATTGTGCTTCTGCAGCAGAGCAGAAGACCCGAGCACAGTTACAGGTTCAAACATGGCGGCCAGTCAGAAAGTAGAGAGGCCGGTCCTCGCTGCAGTTGGCTGTCTGAAACTCGTCGCGCAGGCGGAACTGCCACTCATCCTCCAACTCTAGTCGGACGATGGTCTGACGCAGAGAACTCCGGTCCTGGCAGATCACACAAAGGGTGGCACCTGTGGACATGATCAGGGTCAAAACCTTGGTAGTAGATCAGGATGTGTAGATCAAAGCTAGAATACTACTCTAAACTTATGGATGATTTATATTCACCAATGCTAGATCACACGAACATTAACATGAAGTCTTATGGAATTTTATGGGTAAGGTGCACTTTACTCTGTATAGCGCAAGTGTAGTAAGTGGTAGTCTATGTATATTTTTTTAAGCCACGCAGTGTTATTGAGTTATTGTGATCACAAGAATGTGTCAACATTAACCAAAAGACACAGGAACATGTACCACTGTGGTGTAACACAACTACAGAGGCAACTACAATTGCACTAATGGATCACCTTTCAGGAAGCGGAATTTCTTGAGGAGTCCAGAGACGACGAAGGAGTCACAGAGATAAAGCAGCAGGCCACTGAACACCAGGCCCTGATGGTTCAGGTTGGTGGAGTGTGGACGAGAGTTGATGTAGCACACAGAAATCTGTGGCAAAAGATAAGACAAGATAAACTTTACTAATCCCACTCAAGCAAAGCAAGGAAAGACAAAGTGCATTTACCTTAGGTTAGAATTCAAGAAAGAATCCTTATGAAACCTGTCGGGAGCTATTGGGGGCACCTTTGCAAGCAAATTTATAGGTTGAGTGGTGCACAACTGTGCATTATGATTTATTTCCATTACAGGAGAAAACACAAACACGAGAAATGTGTTGAGGTATGCAGATAATGAAGCTGTGCAGATTGTGCGGGCTGTTAACACGTCACCTGCACAAATGTACAGTACAAACTTGCACTGTTAGCATTCATTGTTTTCACATGTGCGTGGATGCAGGTCAGGCAAAACAGATGGCGAAATCAAGCGACATGTTTTTTTGTGGGTTAAGAAAATTCAACAAACTTTGAAACAAACTCCGTCAGCAGGTTTCACTTTAATTTGTAAGAGTTAACACTTAAGTGATTCCACTCAAACATTATGTTCGAAGACATGAAATTTCAGCATGTGCCTTCTATCCCAGCAGAGGTTTTAACAATAGCCTGGTGGCTAAGTCTTCCTGTAGGTTTAAGTTGAAGGGATGATGCTAATTGTTGTCTCTCCTGCATTCATCTGCAACCTCCTGGGAGCTCTTACCTCTGGGCTGATGTTGAGGTAGCTGTCGATGGACAGAACTGGGTTGTTTCTGTTTTGAACAGCCTTTGGAAACAGCCTGTGACTGCAGCTCTGCAGGAACCTTTCAAGCAGGAACTGGGCCGGGGCATCGAGGAGGGTCTGCTCGCTGTCTGGGGCGCAAACGTACTGGGACGGGCTGATCGGAGCGTGATTTTCTATTTCCTGCAGAGAGAAGAAAGTAGTTCAGTGTTAGATGGTGTTTCATTATGTTAGAAGACAAAATTCATTTTCTTAAAACTCACTCAGAAATGGGCTTAAGTTGTATGAACAAGACGCCTACCATGAGTTTAGGTTTGACCAGGAAGTCTTTGTTTCCTCCGGTTGGAATGTGTTTCTTCATCAGGCTGAAGTAGTCGAAGCGACACAGCAGCAGCCCACTGCTGTTCACCCTTAGATTAAAGTCCACCTCTTCACAGCTATATCTGCAGAGAATAGGAAAAACAGCACAAACATCAAGACAACGCACACATCACTGTACAAGTGACTGACACAATCTTCGACTAACTTACCGATTAAGGTCATATTGAACGTTCTGCGTCAGGTCCACATTAAGCATGACAAAGTCGTGGAGATGACACCGACTGAAGGAGTGGCTGGGAGACTTGCGAGCTAGGCTGCTGTTCCATTTGCGAGTACCGCACATTGCGTACAGGGAGATCTTCGGTGTGGCTTCCATATGCTGCAGCACCGTCTTCAGAGAGATGTTGGTGAGGGCTGAACTTCCATCGGATGTATCGCTGAGAGGAAAAGCAAACGGGAGGACACAAACATGAGAATGGTTTTTGGGACAACACAATTTTAAAATCTCGATTATACCCATTTATTAAATAATATCAATACTTTAAACCTCATAAAAAGAGATAACGCTAGATAGTCAGCAACCCCTCTCTCACAACCAACTACTACCTGCTGTCTGCTGACTGGTGGACATTCCACAGCACACAGGAGTCGTCCATCATGACGATGAAAGGCCATACATCTTGCCTCTTGACACCTTGCTCCTCCAGTCGGTTTCTCTCCAGCTCCAGGTTATGGTATGACAGCTCTTTGATCATGAATCGAGCAGCACCTTAAACAGATGGAAGCAAGTGTGTCAAGTTTTTCATTTCGACTTCCTTAAAATGTTTTTGACCTACAGTGAGGTAATAAGCAGTGCAAATAACATTTAAAAGCTCAACATTAAATTTGCAGTGTGCAAATGCATTATGTATTTACACGTGAGCTCTTGGACTTCAGCTAAGGCTGATGTAGGGTGCAGAGCACAAGTGTTTGAATATACAGTACAAAATATATTGGGTCTATCCTGGGGAGATACAGTGCATGTGGCCACGTTGACACTGAGGGTCATGGTAAGACAAAGAACAAGGGTCTCTGATCACTGATCCTCATTGCTGCCTATCTGAGAGCAGTTTGGTTTAGTTACACCCATTTCAGACAGGCCATACACCTGATTGGCTTACCTACAAATCAGGCTACTGCACTGCACTCTCTCCAGTTGGTTTAGACAACACTGAACTTTTTACCTACTGTAAGCAAACTGTAAAACGAGACTGCAATAAAATGTATGATCATATATGATCACTGTAATAAATCACTCATTATCAGCAGAGAGATAAGTTACAAGGAGAAGTAGACTTAAAGGTATACAGTGGAGTTTGGTTTGTATCGTGCATGCACAAGAGGATGCAGGTGAAAATGTTCAAACTATATTCAAAGACAGATCTTTATTCTAATGCAATTAAAGCCACCACATGTACAGTTTCTATGTGATTACAGCATTTTTCAGACAATGCAGATGGTGTAAGTTCCATGGAGGGAAAAGTGAAAAATTAAACTTCTAAGCCGGTAAGTTGCTCACCAACTCCAGCGTTGTTGAACATAGCCGGCAGGACGAGCAGGATGTGGTTAGGCCAGTACTTCCTGTAGTGGGGCATCTCAGATTGCTTAACCACCAGGATGTGCACATGAGCAGCTCCCTCCATGGCATGAAAAATGTTGAGCAGGCCATGCTCTTGGTGTCCTGTAGTCGGTGTGAAGATTGGACTCTTCAATAGCTCAGGATCCTAGAGACAGACACAGAGTAACTCATTGACTCAGCTGAGATAAAAACCTACTCACTTTAATCATCTGTGTGCTTATTCGTATATACAGGAAATTATAAACCAACCCTGCTGGAGACCAGAGGCAGGCGCATGCTCTCCAGGTGGCTGCCCTGCTGACTGAAGACAAAGTGCTGCTCCTTGGTTTTGGGAATAACAAACTGGAGCTGGACCTCTTCCCCCAGCATGGACGAGCAGAAGGTAAAAGCATGAAAGGTGCACTCCGACAGCTACAACACACACATCGATGAATTATTAACACAGAGAGATCACCATTAGACATGACCCCAAAGAGTAACAAGCTTTCAAGTGTCAAATTATTTTGACAGGTCAGGATATATGCATGTGCATCTACAAGCCTGCAGTAAGGCATCAGCTGAGTGCCTCAGATGTTTGATCTAAGTCCGTGTACTGCACTCACCTGTGTGGCAGGGCCTGCTTCGCAGTAGTGGTGACACTGTTCACAGTGATGAAAGGCATTGTGGGCAGCAAACTTGCTCAGACGTACTGACTTGGTCTTTCGTTTGGCAGGTGTTTGACTGTCTCCTTCCTGCTTAAAATCTGCAGATACAAATATAAAAACCGAACATGTTCACGAGTGTTTAAGTTAATATTAAATCAACATCCATGTTGTATTTACAATGACAGACTAGAATGTTTAACTATAAGAGTAGCGCTTGTTAAGTGTTTGCTTATTTTAAGCACCTTTTAAACACTTTGGCATCTTGTCAGAGAAAACAGGGCTGGCTTTCCTGAACTTAGGATCACGGGGGAAGGGGTCAAAGGGCAGCTTTCGAACTTCCTCAATGTCAGGCCACGGGGTATTTACCGGAGTTGTAACCACTGACGTTTCTGAAAGTGAAAAGAGCACGATAGGATGAGAACTACAACTGAATCACTGCTATGAAAAAGTAAAAATAAATGAAACAGTAAGTCCCAAACATCCTCACCCTCCTCCCTTTCCTCTTCCTCATCATACACATCAACCTCCAACAGTCTGATGAGCATCCGAAACAGGATACGGAGAAACTGCAGGTAGGCACCAGTTTTCCCCACCTAGTGAAGGACAAAAAAAATCTTGACTTAATTTTTTCATTTTCAACAGAAGACCAAATGATTTTGTTTTAAAATAAAAGCATTATTTGAGAGTAGTTTATATAAGCTGTTAAAATTTCTCATGTTTGAAGTTACATGATTCAATCAATTGCATGATGCAGGGGAAGTAGTACTTGTGCTTTGTTACCTGTGGGGGTCCACTTAATAACAAGCGCCGTGGATGTGCCACAGGTGGAGCTTCATAATCAGCATGATGCTGCCTGGCGGTGGTCCACTGGCGATAGTACATGCTCTGCTCTGCCCCCTCCAGGTTGTGAGTGATAAGGGGCCTCAGTGGGCTGCTCCAGGCCACATCTGCATGAGGCAGCAGGGAGAAGGAACTCAGCTGACTCCCCGACTCCCCCGCCAGCAGGTTGTATGCTGCTCGGGACATGATGACTGTCCTTGGTGACACTCGAACAGGCTTAGAGTCTTGACCGTACTGCGTGGACTGGCTGGGCCTCTGAGTAGAGGAGGAAGATGGGGAGGGGGAGGAAGAAGAAGAACTGGAGTAAAGGGAAGGAGGAGCCTTGGAGCTTTTGGAGGGATTGGGGGTGAACTGGCTGCCCAGGGAGTCACACTCCTGTTTGAACCCTTGTGTCACCGTGCCCATATCTGAGACGGTGGCAGTTTCAGGGGTGCAGGTGGAAGTGGATGGCTTCTGGGAAGAGTCTGCAACGTCAGATGAGCTGACTCCATTCTCTGCCAAGGAACCTGAGTGAAGACATGAAGAAAGCAAAATGTGAAAAATAAAAAAAAAAACTTTTGTGCAAACCTCCATTATATTAACTAGTTGAATATAATGTAAAATGCAGTAGACAGACTCAGAGTGGCTAAGTTGTTGACAGTTGTGGCGTGTGTTTGCGTCTTCAGTCCTGAGATTCTGTATCTTATTGAGGTCAGGGACTCACCAGATGTTCTGGTTGCAGCGCTGCCATTGCTCTGAGGCCTTTCCAGCTCATCTCCATCATTCAAACTGGTGGCGGCCTTCTCTCCATCTGATTCCCGAGGGACAATGGCCTTCTTGGGCTCCTGGACAACACCCATGGACACATACGTGCAGGCCAGACCCACCTCCTGCTCCAGGGATGTACGAGTCAAGTAACTGGAATCTATCAGACGCAGGTCGCTGTATTTCAGAGACCTGGAAGAGTACAAGTGTAAAGAAGAAGACTATGGCTGAGAAAATGTATATAAATGTATATTTTAAGTTACTGTATATTTTAATATTCCCACCTACAGATCTTTAGTTTTGAAAATTCATAGCCAAAAGGTGTTGTGCATTAATTTAATGCATGTGCTATAAATTAACCACTACAAATTTACTGATACTGATGCAGCAGAGAAACATGACACAGGATTGAGACACTGGGTGCAGCACAAAAGTAACAGGACCTCTCTTGCACACCAAGAGCAATTATAGATGAGCTAAAGAGAACTGTACTACGTGCTCTATGAGAGAATCTGATATACTACCACGTTTAATGAGTAGTGGGGTATTGTGTAAGTATGAGGCTACCTGGGGAATGTCTCTCCAAGAGGGTCTTTCCCTGTGAGGATGACAATGCAGGGCAACCCCTCCAGATCCTCATAGGTGTGTGGTACCCAGTCTTCATTCTCACAGCCTCGCCACGCCTGCAGCAAAACACATTTATCGCATAATGTGTACTGCTTAGTTAAATATGTCATTTAATACTAGGCCAATGATGCATGTTGGTCTGACAAAGATAGTATGATATTATATATATATATATATATATATATATATATATAAAACAATAAAAATATAATATCTTTCAAAAACCTTCATTTTAAGACTGTAGTCTAAACTAAAAGGTGAACGAGTCACATTTTTAAAAAGAGTTAAAAAATTAAAATACATGATCTGTCTCATGGTTTTAATGAGGTCTGAGACTGACCTCAATATTCTGAGAAAAAAAGCAGAAGACATGAGAGAAGTCAGTTCTGAGAATAAAGTCATTTCCCTGATAATTACCTCAGACTTCTCCGTAAAAACCCAGTTCCATTCAAATCCTGATACCTTTTTAAACATTGATGAACCTGCGTGTTTTACTCATGGATCTGATTTTCTTAACACATCTTGCTTGATGAAGCCCGAGTCACATTTTTTAGTAAATATTTAACATGTTTACTAGAAAACACAGGAAGTGACTCCTGTGGTTTCACTTCATTCTCACCCTGAGGCGGCTGGTGAAGTTTCTGGGCAGGTTGAGCTCTGAAGCAGGACTTCCCAGCAGCACTGCAAAGCACAACTGGAGCCCCAGCTTATCCCTTACGTCCTCTAGTCGTTCCCGAGCCAGCATCGCTAGCTGCAGTGAGGGCACGCGGACCAGCAGCATGTGGCCTCGGCCCTGGGAGCCCTCTCTGCTAGGGGCATTGATCAGGTCCTCCACCATGGCGAGAGTCTCTGGAGTTATGTGGTCTCTCAGAGATGGGGAAGAGGTCAGGGCCATCATGGCCTCAGTGTACTGCTGAATCAGCAGGTAGCTGCGGATTACCATGCTGTGTAGGTGAGGATGTCTGGGATAAAAAAATAAAGAGTTTGGTTTTTTTCTGTGGGCTTTTTAGGTTGCAGATTATGTTGTTCCTTATGAACAGAGTGACAGGTTTTTACAGGTTTAAGTTTCTGAAAATGATTGAAACTCCCGATGACTGAACTGATAACAGCCCTCTGCCATACTGATTTCTCAGTGTTTGCCCCATACTGACCTTTCCAGCAGTGTGTGGACCATCTTCTCAAATGCATCATCACAACGGAGAATAGGGCTGGCCACGCCCCACTGCAGGGATCTACTGTAGTCCCTCAGGCCAAAGTAGACTAACTCATTGGGAGACTGCTCCCCCTGCTGGAGGAAAGATATACATAGCAAATCATTGCACCCAGGAGGAGCGTGGCATACTCTCCTAAATGTCCATGAAAACTATGTGCAATTTCCTAGTAATTTTCTGGCATTTGTGTTGAAGTTAAACAAGCATTAGTATTACTGTCTGCTCATTATAATAATGATGATAAATAATACAGCCTGGCATTAACATTCTTCTGTTGCTGTGAAAGTGCTGGAAAAATAAAATCCAAACCTGATATTGAATAAGGGGTGTCGACAATGTTATGCATTAAATGTAAACAGCATTACAATTTAATGCATGATTCAACAGCACCATACAGTTATAGAGCAAAACATGTATTATGTGTAGAAATACTGATAAAGATATTTCTTATTTATTCTCTCAAGCAGCAGTGTAGCTCCAGTCCCCCTTCCTATTAATGTCAGTCACATAAGTCCACCAGGTGGAGCAGCTACACCACTACAGTCACAAACTAACCTCTGCAGTTGCATGTTGCAATAAAGATGAAATTTGGCAACATTTGGAATTTAAATATCCCAAACAACAAAATATCCCTTTATGACTTTTACTCCATCATACCTCTTTACTGTTGTTTGATTTTCAACACAAGCCAGTAGAATTTCTAAATCCACTGGCACCCTTTAACTAAGTTCTTAATTTAACTTTTCACATAGCTTCAATGTTCATTCAGCTTCTTTGCTATAAAAATGAAAATACTCACCAGACTGTTGTTTGAGGGCCAGTGAACCTCGTTGTGGATGCTGATGCGAGACTGGCTGGTCTGCAGTGTGTATGGGAAGCAGCTGACCTGCAGGACTAACAGGTTTATGGCATCTAGGACTTCCTGGCAGTTCACCACCCGGTCAGCCAGACCCTGCAGCTCCCCATGGCACACAGAGCCGGACAGAGCACTGGAGAGAGAGAGAGTGGGGCAAAGTGTTTGAAAGTTGTGATGGATATTTTAGGTTCCTGTACAAATTCTACCACAGCTATTAATAACATTTAACAAATAACAACTCGATTAGGGACATGGTTCATGGAAGCTTTTGTGTTTGCTCTTCTAACTACCCAGTGTGTTGTAGGTCATTCCCAAGAAAAATGCTCTGGAAACAGGAAGTGATTTATTTTATGTTTCTGGCAGGAAAAACAGCCGTTTGCTTGGAATAAACACAAGATCTTGGCATGAGCAGAAGTAACAACCATCTTTGAAGGCCAAAAAAAGCACACAAATGTCAAAATGCCTCAACACAAAATCCAGGAAAAGAATGAATAAAAAAACAAACAAAAAAAATGATCTGGTCTACATTTTACCAGAATTCAAGGTTTCCTGTATTTGTTTTCCGTTGCTTGCAGGTGTTCTCACCCTCTCCACTTTAATCAGAGCATAAAAAGGACAAGGCTACATTTGCAGCCACAACAATTCATATTTTCTCACCCACTCAGATTATCAACAGGGCAAAACAATGCCAGTTCTCATAATCTTTAAATGTGACTTCTTGTGTATCTGGGGTCAGCGTACCTTGTGAGGTCGACGTGCGAGTTGTCGTGAATGAGGACAAACAGGGTGTCTGGGTTCTGTTTGACTTTCCTCATGAAGGCCTCCATCCTGGCGTGAACATCACCATCCAGACGCACCACGTACTTGTCTGACTTCTGGTGGGCTGAGGAGGTGTCTTCCATTCCCAGGTCCACAAGCACTCCTGAGCAAAAAAAAAAAAGAAAAAACACAAAGAATGACAAATGGCAATGAGACTCAACTGTTATAATACTGTAACCACAACCAAATGAAATGACACTGGAATGGAAGGTTTTGAACACTGAAGGTCTCAGCAGGTGGAAAATTCATCCTTGAATCTTTATTAGTGATGTCAATGTTGGACCCAAACCTGATTGTCGGATGCGCTGTGCCGTCTGGTGCACCAGAATGTGAGAGGGCGGGACCAAAACAAGGAAGTCCACTTTACAGAAGCGACCCAAGTCAAGGTTCTGTATCCCTGAGTCAGCAATGGAGCAGACTTGAGAGAGAAGGCTGCGAGCCACACTCTGCTGGGTTGGATGGATCTGGAATACCTTATTTAAGAGCTCTGCTACAAGAAAACAAAGAAGGAGAAAAATAAGTTTATAGCACCAATATAATTGCTGATTTAATGCAAAACAAAATAAGCATTGCCTCAAATAATACAGATATTTAAGATGTGGAGAATGTTGTTATCAGTGACAAACAACAGCTATCAATTTACTGTAGTTTATAGACTAGGAGAATCTTCTCATTTGCAGCCAACCAATGCAGTCGAAGTTTACAGCTTTTGACTTATAAGACGCAGTGGTATTCCTGAGTGAAACCGGACTATGGCCTTATTCTGCAATTTAGACTCACATGTGTCAGATGCCAGAAAAAGTTTAGATAACTAGATCAGTAAAGTGGTCAACAGCACTGAGCCATTGTTTCCATGGTGTTTGGTCTCTGCCTCATACTATTTCTCCACAGACCACTCTCTCTGACCATGAACCACTAAGACATGTTTGCAGAATAACTCTAAATTATATGCCAAATGCATATTGATTGTTTTGGTTGGAAAAAGACTGCACCTGGCTAATGAGCCAAGCAGCTGAGTTTAGACAGTGGGTATGATGGAGAGCACTCTAACCTCTGTCTGAAGGTGGTGACATGCTGGCAGCTTCCTGGGAGTGGATGTGGTCAGTGACATCCCCCTGAAAGGGCTGGATGACCTGTCCCTTCCGTCGACGTTGGTATCGCACCAGCTGCTTGTCCAGATTGTCCCCTACAAACAGCAAGTCACCATAGTTACACAGAGACACAGAGCCAGGAATACAAGTTACAGCTGCACTCAAATCTTCATTTTAATGTAGAGCATATTCACACAAACACAATTATCATAAACACCATCAGCATCACCATGCACTTTTCATTTAATTTTGCTCAGTGATTAAAAAATCTGCCATTTTAAAGAAATGTCATCACTACATACTCTTGCACAATGATTCACAGCACAAAATTAAAACATGCAAAGACATTTAAGAGACCTTTTTTTATGCAGAACTCACCTAGTGAGGTGGTTTTGAAGTGAGACGCCAAGATGCTGACTTTCCCGGTGATGAGCTCGTAGCTGATTTCCTTCAGAAACTCATTAGTCGTCAGCATGCCTTCAGCTAAGGCCCGTGCTTGGTACTTTCCTGTGTTCAACAAATGGTTTCAGATTTGATTATTTCAAATTCTACATACAAACCTTCTACAATTCAGTCAAGATAATAAGGTAAGAACCAGGTTCTAATAAGCCTGAAATGGGGCAGCTGGGCTGCAAAACTCACCCAAAACAAGCACACAGAACTCGTTGCTGCTCATTTTAGAGGCACATATGATGACCACGTAGGTGGGCAGGCACTGCTGTTGGTGAGGACCCTCACTGAGGGAACGTAGTGACTCAGAAATGCCCTCTCCCAGTGAGTTGTGGGTAACCACGACTTGGACGCTGCCTCCAGAGACGCTGGCTTCTAGGCGAGCCAGCCAGGGCAGCTGGGATGGGGAGATGGCGGGACCCCCAGGACAGCACAGCATGGCCTTCAGGACTATCTGCTCCAGTTCCTCTCTCAGCGGAATCTGATTGGAGCCTGCAGGAAAAAATTTAAATATGAAAACCCAAACCACTGATGAGTCATTTCCTAGAAAGGAGCACCTTGGTTCACCCCAGTCAAAATTAATTTGGAGAATATGCAAGGTTATGTGTAGCCAGACATTTATTTTGCCAAGGATATTTTTGTTTTTGTTGAATAAGACACCAGCTCCTCAAGGACATCCACACTGCTATGCTATTCATCTATTCATATTCAGCTGACACGCAACATTTCAGTAAAAACACAAATGAGAGAGAGACAGAAAGAAGTTTATTTGTGTGAGTTTGTTTTTGCTGCTTACCTAAACGTGCAAGATACTGTAAAGTGAGCAGAATCATCGTCTCCACACTGAGTAGTTGATTTCTGTTGAGGCCCAAAGTCTCCAGGGTTTTCTCTGTCAGCTGGCTGCTCTTATAGCAGCTGACCAGCAGGGGGCTCACCACTATATCCCCGACATTCCCATAGAAATAAGGTAAAGTGCCATGCCCTGTACAGAAAGGTCCTCATTAGACAAAACTGAAACATATAGAGGCTAAAAATATGTGATAACAAGTAACATTACTGTATGGTCTGCTAACTTTTAAAACTACAATACACACAGCTTACAATATAAGCTTGCTTTTTAGACACCTATTTACTGAATACAAGTAGAACAGGTTTAGTTGAGAGTGCCCATTTGAGAGTGATGAAGCTGCCAGCATGATGGGAAATACAATGGACTTCTGGACCAAATCGAAATATGTGATAAATCACAGTGTCTTTTTAACACGATGTGAACCCTGAAAAAACAGATATGATGAGGGACGTGTGTAGCAAAAAAAGTGAACTTCTCATACTACCTAACTTTGTGCTTCCAAAAGTGGCTGATTATCATTAACTGGATATCTTAATTTTCAATTTGCTTTGTTCAACTCATCTGATTCTATTATTCTGACATCAATATAGGTTGGCCCTGCAGGGAGATGCTTAATTTGCAGTATTAAGAAGGAGCAGATCACTGAAATAAAGCTTGTACCGATGAGGATGACAGGGCGAACACCAGAAGAGTTAAGCAGGTTGTCGGGGACGATGACTGTCTCTCCGGCAGTGACAGGTTGGGGCTGAATGACTCCAGCTACAGGTGGCTGAGGAGGGGAGACTAACACAGAGCCTGGATGGAAATAAAGGAATGACGTGTCAATACAAGGATTAGTCACGTACAGCTGAGCTGCTGCCTAGGTTAAGATTGAACATATTAGCGATTTTACATCAGCCAGAAAACACTACATTAGTATTTGTGGCTGTTGTACATCGATCACAGGCAAAAATTAGGACAGAAAATGTATTTGAAATAATGTTAGTATATTTAACAACAATTACATGATGTGGCAGAAGTCTTCTTCAATCATGCAATTTTAAAAAATCATTTCTGCAACAAAGTCTCCATCTCTATCTCCATGGAGATGTTCGGTGAATCATCCCTAACAATCAGTGAACATCAGGGATGTGACATACTCATCCCCAAACCAGACGAAGGGAAGAGGAGGCTTATAAACAACACAGTCTATGCTTCAAAGGGCACAGAAACACACCACGCACACACACACATATGCACACACAGTGCAATGAGCTAAAAAAGAGATACATGACATATGAGGGTCAATTTAAAACCCAGTTCAAGCTGACTCATGCAGAATGCGCTGTAGCTCAAAGAGCCGTCCTGATGGGGTTCAGGAACTGACCTGGGGAACAAACAATTGGTCGGATGGCCGGAACAGGGACAGCTGTCGGTGGGACGGGCACCAACGTGGTGGGATGCCAGCTCCGGTGGCGCTTCTTTGGAGGGCCCGAGTTCATGGCAGAAGATACTGAACATCATAAACAGACACAGAGGACAACGTCAAAACAGAAAACAGAGCAAAAGAGCCTGATGACAAATGTAAAACAGGTTCCTCTGTTTCTACAGATGTGAGATCATTGTCAAAGATAAGAGAAAGAAGGACTTACCTGGACTGTCTCCTAAGTCAGCTGTGCGATACCCCTGAACCTGAGGCCCTAAGGAGACCTGCGAGGGGCTCAGTAAGGGAGGACGCCCATCAACGCCCAGACCATTAGTTGGCCCGTTCACCCTCAGAGCTGTGGGTACTGGAAACACACACACATTCACACATTAATACACTCAGGAAATACATGGCAATCCAGCCAATAGCTGTTGAGATATTTCAGTCAAAATGACGGACCAACCGAAGTACATTAATAAATGCATAAATAAAATGTACATATAAAATATTCTCCCAGCTGTAACTGTCTGCAGGGACAGAGCAATACATAAAAATGAGTCAGTACTAACAGTGGCTTATTGATTTTCTATACGTGATCGTCTATTGTCAATGACCCGATTGGACTTTTTCCAATCTCATATTCACTGTGTATGCAATACACTAAAATATTGATTGGTATGTGTAGCCTTTGCTTGTCAATATCACAACCTTGTAAAGGGGCTAATGGATAGCAAGGCCTTAAAAAGTCATTACAGCATTCCTTCCTCCAGTATTGATTGATGTGTAAATATAAGAGCGCACACACACACACACACTTATGTTTGTGTGTTCATGTTACGAGTGTGTGTTTGTTTGTGTATATGCGTGTGTGTGTCTGCATTTAAGCAGGCCGTAGCAGAGGTTAATCTTGGCTCCACGGTCAGCCACAGCTCCATCTGCCTTATGCTGAACCACGTAAAAAAAAAAGGAAAAAAGAAAACAACCACCTGTAGCTAAGCAACCTTTCAGCATAAGGGTAAGGCCACTGCAGTGTCACTCACATAGAGGCAAAGGCTTATCAGCATCTAAATCCATGCAAATCCCAGTGTCAAAGCCTGGATGCAACTAGGAATGTGGGAGTGTGACTAAAATGTCACACTTTTTTTTATATTATGCATTAGGAGGCAGAATAGAATTAATCTGATAATATGATTCACTGAGGAAGCCATGTAAAAGCTATTGGTGTGCTGAAAAAGAGCTTCACCTATTGGTAGAGTCTTGTTTCCAGGTGTGGAGGCCAGAGGTTTGAGGAAGCTGCAGTCTCTGCTGAGGTCCTGACTCCCGAAAAAGACAGAGGATGCTTGTGTCGTTCTGGTGGGTGGAGAATCTAAAAATAAAAACATTGTAATGTAATATTGTAAAAACACGAATAACATCAACACTGTCTAGTGTGCTGTGTTTCCTTGTACACAGACTGGTTACAGATCTTTTGGATAGATAAAAACAAAGCCTTAACACCCTCCATTCCTCTGATTAGTCATTTGGTTGCCCTGGGACATCATGCTAGCATCAAAAAAATGTTCAATTCTAACAGACTCTTCTGTGTATCCAATGTCCATTACACAACACAAACAGAATATAACTCTCCTTTTTGTTAATCATTTCAGGATCAACAGCCATTTGGCTCGGAGACTGAGAGGTACATGTTTCGATGTCTAACCTCTTGGCTTCCTAAGCGAGTGTCAGTGACCTTTTTGGGAGCAGGATGTACCTGAAGGTCGCGGTCAGGAGATTTCAGACAAGAGATATCCCAACAACAAGCCCCACAGCTCAGCTGTCTAACACATGAATGTGTGAGATCTCTGCTGACAGGCAGCTTCCAGGTTCAGAACAAATCAATACCATAAGCCCAGGAGCTTTTTTTTCAATCAAAGAGGGAACATGCGCTCTTGTTGTGACAGGTCAGAGAGGAACAACATCTCCTCGAAGAGAGGCAACAACTCTCTCCTGTAGTCATACGACATTCATCAGTTACTTCACCTCAGCGAATGATCCAGGCTTTTACTGCATTACACTAATGTTGAATTTTCACTCGGTATGACTAGGTATGACTTCTTATGACAAAAAGGGTAAAAAAATTTTTTTTTTTTCTGTAAAGAAATATGCTACTCAAATGTATAAAATTACTTTTTTAATCTGAAAATATTATTGACATAGGCAACTGATAACAGACAGTGCTATAACTATATCTAACGAATGAACATATACTGAAAAGGTTATTTAGTATTGATAACGTTCCACTAAGATACCAGAATATATGTCAAAGAATGAGAGAGTCTGTGCTCACCTCATAAATTTCAGGTCTCAGCCACCACAACCTGTCTCTATGGCAACAATATAAACCTATCAGCATATACCAACAGATCCAATGACTGTTTTTGGTGAAATATCTATATTTCAGATCCTTATTTGAGAGATTTCATCTGAAACAACTGTTCTATTTTGTTTCAGCTTAAGCACTATTTTAAATATGTTTTTTTTTCACATTAGTAGCATAATATCAGCTTGAACTAACTCGGTAAATCTCACAATATGTGCCTCTGCATGGTGTGGAGTCTCACCTGAGAGGGAAAAGGGAGAGGAGCTGTGTCCACTGGTGCCTCCGTTTTCTTTACTGCTGAGAGAGGAGGACGAGCTGGGTTTGGAGGTTGACGCATTGCTGGAGAACTGACGGGTTTTACAGTCTGAGGAGGCACAGAGAGGAATGAGAAAAACTGTGACATACAGTAAGTAAAGGCACCATCATCAGAGAATAAATCTGTGCACTGCAGAGCAAAAGTGTAATATGCATTATGATTTAGCTTACTTAGACGCCAAGCTGTGTGTTTTTCTTTTTGTTGTTGTTGTTGTTTTTTTTGTTTTTTTTTTACCTTTCCAGCAGATGAGGGGTCCTTTGCACAGAGCACCCTGAGAATTCTTCACCAGGTAGTATTTTAAGTGCTTCTGCTTCTTGGGCTGGGTGGACAACTTCAGGTTGATGTGGTTCGAAAACTCAGTGAAGTATCTGAAACCCTTCTCACCACAGCCCACACAGTTTCCTGAAAAACCTGGAGGTAAAGTAGAAGAAACCAAAATTGTTTATTTCACAAACATAATCCCAGTCCAGTGTGTAACCAGTACAGGCTAACAACAGAATGTATTCATTCTGCCAGGAACTTTAAAATGATGCTATCTGATAGAAATGATAGCTATCTCTCTCTCTCCTTCACTCTTATCTCAGACCGCGGGGACAGACTGACCTAAAAGTGCATTTTTCCCATTCTCGTCAGGCAAAAAACGGCGGTCCACGGCACACACCAGGATGTGCTCGGGGACGCTGGGGGACTTGGCGCCCACCAGCTCGAAGCCTGCTGGGACTTCGATGGGCTCCGTTGCTATGGAGACCAGGCGGAGGTCCTTGCCGGCCTGACAGAACCCTGAGAGAAGGAGGAGGAAACAGATTTGATATTTGAAAAAATAAAGGACTTAGACTGGTCTGGCTATCAGACATGACATCTTCTATAAGGATGGTTGTATTTTTGTCTTAGATACTTTGTAAGAGTATTTATGTCCTTTACTATAAACACCTTGTGATTTAATAGTCTCAATTAAGGTCTGGGGGTTCAGGGTTTACCGTCAAGTGTGCAGCAGCCGTCTGGTGCAGGAGCCTGTAGGTAGGGAAGTGGAGGGCTGCTGCTGTCTGAGTCATCATCTTCCTCCAGCTCCTCCAGATCATTAGAAGAGTGTCCGTTCATGAGATCGTGACCTGGTGGCTCACCACCGTGGAGGTCGGCTTTTGACTTCATGTCTGTTGGAGATTTTAAATCACATTATTTTAACTAGAGCTAGAGACTGAACAATTTATTTTACAGTTTCCCCAGTTCCTAACAATTTTCTATTCTATTTTATTTAATAATAAATGAATTAATATTTATGTTGGTTAGTGGAGCTGTTGTTTCAAGAATATTCTTATTTCCCTTAGGATTAGTACCAAATAACATTTTTTTTCCCAGTAAATGTGAGAAATGATTAGGAAATACAATCCTATAATGAAGTAAACAACAACATGACCACGGCTTTTACTCAGTATCTCAGTATTGATAATGAATCAATATTTTGGGTGGGAAAATCGGCACTTACACATATAATATAAAACTGAGATGCATGATCAAAATAATCTTTAATAATGAAAACATGACAGCAGACATTATTTTAGAATCCTTATGCAATTTAAAACCTTATTCAGGTTTGCTCTTTGCTGAGAGGATCATACCTTCCATGTTACCAGGATACGACTCTGGCTCTAAGTAGAGCTGTGTGAAGATGGGCTGTGGATCTCCACTGCTCGAGCGCAGTGAAGCCTCGATTGAGTTATGGAGAACCTCTTCAAATCGAGCAGACTTCAGCTGCCCGGCGTATGAATTCCCCATTATCTGTGGAAGCAAAGGGAAAAAAATGCACAGTCATGATGCTGTTTATCTCTATTCACTGATTAGTCCCTTAGATAAGAACAACAGGGTCTATAGACTGCAAAACAGCAACAGGTGATGCATTCATGCGTTCACATTTTCAAATAAACACAACTGTATCCTTCTGAGGGTTAGGCCAGTGCTGGTGAGTTGGATGGTTGTCAATTAGAAACCCTTAAGCTGTATTTATTCTTTAAGCATTATCATTTGTGCATCAAGCTGTAGCTGCCTCCATAGGAATGGTCTCACAGTTACTATAAGAATTAACCCTTTAATTGTCGAAGCACCAGTGGGACAAATGACCGATGTATTTTGCATTATCAGGCTGTGCTATACATTTTGACCTGAAATAATCATGCAGTATACTTTATGAAAAGAAATAATCACAGCGAGGAAGGAGGTTTCGCGCTGGAAATGGCTTTGCTTGATCACAAAATGCAAATGTGTTCAGTGTTAACTGGAAACAGGCAGGAAAAAAACACTGAGAAGCCCTGGCCCTTCTTGTGGTGTCTAATAAAAAGTATAATTATATTTTAGAGAAGGTACAAATCAATTATGCTGACAACGCAGTGTATTCAAACCCTAGTTGTATCTTTACCATCTTAAGTGAGCAGAGCTGAAAGAGTTCGATGTACATTTTTTTTTTTAATTCTATAAATGCTAAAACTTTGCTTGTTTTAGTTTCTAAAATGCAAAGATTTGCTGCTTCTCTTTGACTTATATAATAATGAATTGACTATGTTAAAGTTTTGGGCCAATGACTTTTGCCCTATCTCTTTCTCCTTCTGTGTGTTGTGTCACTCTGCCTGCTCTGCCCCCGTGCCCCCTCCACCCCAGTGTCCACTCTGGGACATCTGCTGGGGTCGGCTGTGTGGGCCCAGGGTTGGCTGGCTCACTGGTGGCAGGTGGCAGCTGGACAGAGGACTAAGCATGTGGTCTCAAAGAAGAAAGAGACAGGGAAACAGATAGCTCTCCAAATGTGGTGAAAATCAACACTGACCAATGGCTAAGCTACATCACAGTGTTCATTCATTTTAACATAGCGCTTCCTACTCAAACTCCCACTTTTTTAGTTTGTCAAAACATGTCAGGAGATGTTTTTCATACCAAGTCAGTAATCAAGAATGTTCTAATTGTGTGGGATGAAAAGTTGAAAAAGGAAACAAAGGGAGGTTTTGGCTGTTTTCCTGACACAAACATTTAGCCTGTAATGCCTTCCATGTTTGTCCTTGGACTACATTTGACTGGTGCAGACCAGCGTTGTGGTTGATAAACACCACAACAGCCAAGTGGAGACCGATGTTGCAGACTTCAGCTGTTTGGAAAAAGCTCATACTCCTCATTCAAGCACTTACATAACAAGTTTACGTGTCTCTTTAGCTTTGACAGTTTTCAGTTGACGTAAACTTGAGCTCAGAGTTTAGTAATGATTTAACTAATCTCACACTCACCTTTCACAACTGCTGTGTTTTTCAAACACAACATTAGCCTCTGACAGTAGATGTGGATACACCTTTATTTGCAAGTGTCACTATTGACGCAGCTTTTAAATAAAGTTTTTGTTTTGTTGGGGGCAAAGGTGCACAAGTGCACAAATGTGAACTGTAGCTGCAGCAAATTTTCCAAATGAAAACATGACACAAAACACTTCACAAAACTAAGATAACTGAAGCTATTTAATACTAAACATAGGTCACTAAAAGATGTGATTTTTAAAAAAATAAAAACTCATTCAAGTTGATTAGATGAGTTAATCATAACTATTTTTAGTAGCTAATAATTATTTTCATTATTTGTTAATCTTCAAATTGCTTTCTTGATTAATCATTTAGTCATTTTGACTATAAAATGTCATACAGTAGTGTAAAATGTTCATCCAAGACCCCGAGGTGCAGTCTTCAACCAACAGTCTAAAATCCAAAAATATTCCGCTCACTATCATATATGACAAAGCAGCAGCAAAGCCATGGATGCTAGGAGCTGAAACTCCTGATTAAATATAGTTATCGATCAATTGAGCCATTCTGGAGCATTTTGCAATCAAAATCTATGTAACCGTAACCATGTCTTATATATATGTCATATAAAACAGGCACATGGTGGGGGCTTGTTTGCACAATTCCAGTTTAAGAATAAAAAACAGACTTTGTTAGAATGTAATCATTTCTGTGTTGGCTGCACTGTTCTTCACACTGAATATGACAGATAGTTAATTAATATCTTGTAGATACACAGTGCCTTTTGCCCTGAACCTTTTTATTTTGTCAATAATGGGCAGGGTGGGAATCAGGTTGGAGTTGCCTTTCTTCTCCCAGGTCTCACTTTGCCCACGCCTGGACAGGTTCCAGACCCCGTGTTTACCTAACAACCTTCCTGGGGAGGAATCTGACCAACCCAGACAAAAGACAAGATTAACAGTGCCTGACTGTGCTGTCAAAGAGATAAGCAGCTTAACAGAATGAAGCTACAGTATTTCTTGCTTAACTGATGGAGGAAGGTGGCTGCATTGGGAAACAATGACAGAAGGGGTTAAAAAAAAAAAAAGAAAGAAAGAAAGAAAAAAATGAGTGCCTGAGGGTGTTTTTAAGCAGCCGGTGCCTGTTCGATTGTGAAGTCAAAGGAGGCTCCGGAGGCCTCTTTGGCTGGATGACTCTCAAGCCACAGAGGACAGGTTTGTCATTAACTGCGCATAGGCCGGAGGTGAACACAGAGAATGACCTTTTATCACCTGCACAACTTAAAACAAAGCTTGACTGTGGCAGAGGTCATTTAACGGATGTCTCTGGGGTGTGACTTGGGTGGTTGCTAAGGTCAGTTGTAGCGGCAGGGCTGGGGTGGGAGGGTGGGGTAGATGGTCAAACATGAGTGGGGAGAAATGGTTCAATGTTCAAAGACTACTGGCTAAAATGGGGGCATTCATGTCAGTGAGTGGTGACTTTTAAAAACTGCCTCTGAGCCAGTCAGATGGTCAGTCAAGGCCATCCCTCACCTCCTGGGTGGCATCAACAGATTGCATGAATATGACCCCAGGTCACAATAAGCTACACTAATCTCCACTCGGTGGATTTGAGAGGACCAAGACATCAAAAATATGAGAACACAGATGCTCTGAGGTAACAGCTGAATTTCTAGCAGATAACACACGAGCACAGCATAAAAAACAAAGGGACTTACGTTGTCAGATTGTTCCCAGGAGTGAAGGGACTCGTTCGCCTCTGCTACATGCTGGGTCACTACCACTCGGCAGAAAGTTTCAGCAAGGACATTTCACTCAGTGCTTCAAGACCTGGGGGGAGAACAGGGAGATCCCTGATTAGCTCACAGACTGCCACTGTCAATGATTCAGTGAAACGCAAATGAAACATTTTTGTACCTCCTAAGATATGCTGTAACATACTGGGGTTAGGTTTTCTCTAAGGAGCTAGTATTAGCCAGTATAACAGCACCAAATTTAGGGCTAAAATCCAAAGAATCTTAATACCAGTAATCTTAACAAAACATTTAGTGTCTGATTTCGTTTTCAATACTTATTTTTCCTAAAACGAGTTTATTAACCAAATTCCAGATCAAAGCAGACTGCTGAAGCATATCTCAAGAAAATAACAATTTATCCCGGAAAATTACCAAATATAAATTTTTAATTTCAACAACCAGCTGAAATAATTGTGAGCACTGTGGCAGTTTCAGTTTTCACTTGTATGAAGAAAATAAAGGACTCAGTAATATATATATTTTTAGGCAAGATTTAAAAATTGTTTTTTTGATTTAAAAATTTTTGTTCTGAAACCGATAAACTGGTATTACAGGTCACCACAGTCCAAAGAACATGGATGAATGGGTTCACTGATTGGCCACTCAAACATTAAGAGTGGCTCAAACCATGACATATGTACTCACTAATACAAGGCTTTTAAAAAAAGGTGTTATGTGATACCATGGCCCTGGGGCTATTTTCATAAAACACAATTGGATGTTTTAGTTTGTAGCTGCACCCAATACACACGGTCACTCTCTGAATGGATTTGCCGGTTACTTTGACCCTTTGACAAAGTATTGTTTAGCCACTCAGGCTCTGATATAACAGAAGCAAAGTTCCCTTCGAAACACGGACTGTCACAATCTACACAGTCATCACTTCTGACTGTGTGCTGCTATTCTGAAAGAGGGAGGCTGGTCTGGGGTCCAAGTCCTTCAAATAGCAAGTGTACACAAGCCGGTTCAACTTGCATTTACTGACTGGACCTTATTTTGTGAATGATTAGCCAGCTTGATACAGCTAATCAAACTAAAGAGTTAAGAACGTCAATGTGTCAAACAGAAACCATTGCTGTTTCACCTCCTGGGCAGATAGAGTACTTACTGCAACCTTTTGTAAGATTAAAAAAAAAAAAAACTATATCAGGAATCAGCCTTGCATTGCCCATGTGAAATGTACTGTTCCAGCTTAGGAATCATAACACAAGTTCATGCACTACCTTCCACTGGGTGTTCCCACAAAGGATATGCATCTCCACCAAAGGTTTCACACTCTGCTAATTACCCAGGGAGCAGAGTCTTGAAATATTTTGATGCTTATCTAGTTGTGGAAGGTAGATGACACAGAAGGAGACGCAGATGGCTCATGAGATGAAGACGAAGGCGCCGTAAATCTAGACACAAGCCCCGGCCTGAGGCACTTAATAAGGTCCCGGGTTTTCCAGTAATGACATTTTGAGGGACTGTTTAGACTAACGCACCGGTTTAGTTTCTTACTTAAAGCCCATCCAGAATTCAAGGCGATGTTTAAAGACAAACACATTTCTTGCATAGCCTCTGTAATGCAAATGCATCTACATGTGCATGGACACACACACCTATTGTATATGTGGCTACTTGTAATATATTAGGTACAAAAATGTACATAAAATAATAATTTGATGGCAGTAAAATATAATCCAAAATTATATGGCCTAAATCTGAGATAAGAAAATTCTTCCAATGTAAAATCTTAAATTAAATATGTAATGTAAAATGTTAATATCTATAGCTGTCAGTTTAATTTACTGACAATGCCACACAGAAAAATGAGTTCAGTGCAGATGGTCACAGTTCTGGTTTGGGTTAAAGCCATTAAAAGTCTTAACGTATTTCACATGTTGTAAATTAAACCGTAAGGTGATAATAAACAGTTATACTAAAACTTTTTGATCATTTTAGAACAGAATTTTTAACCCTCCATTTTTCTTTCTCTCTAAACCTTTTGTTTGTCCCTCAACTGCATAATAACATTACAGTGTTTACAACAGAGGTAGGATTAAACTTAGTTCCAATCTTAACCTGGTCTGATCACATTCTCAATCAGTCCATACAGTTAAACTTGACACTTGATCATTTGCTAATTATGCAGCTACAGGTAACTAAAAATGAGTTAAATCAGGATTTACTTAAATTTACTTAAAATTAACTATTGAATGAGTTTTTTTTCCAGTCCTCAGCACAAGAGAAGAAGATAAGATGTTAATGGGAATTTGATAAATATCTCAGTCGTTTTCACCTCATTGTTATGCTTGACCATGTAAAAGAACATACCAATAGCTGAAATGCGGGAAAGAGCTCAGCACATTCTTAACATTAGAAAAGATGTGGTGAAAAGACACTGCCCAGCAGACATGAGAGAAAGGGGGATGGGGGTAAGAAATGAGGAAAAAAAAAGACAAACATCTCTCCATGTTCTCTAAATTAGGTGCTAAAAGCCCATCTCATTAATGCTACATCAGGGCCACATGTGACACACAGCAAGCAGTTTAAAAACAAAAAAAATAACTTCTCCTGTACCTTCCATGACTTCTCGACTATGGGATGAACCCTTAAAATCCAAAGCAGTTGCAGTAAATCCCAAATGTGAAGGCAGCCTTTTTTTTCAGATACAGTCCATGACAGATAATAAATCCTTTTGGCAAGAATTTGTTGGTATCCAGGCAGCATATGGAGTTTCACTCTTCTCTGGTAGGTCTCAAGTCACCTTTCTCATGATCCTCCATAGAAAGAAATCCCACTCTTTCCCTTAGTACAGCAGAAGCTCTCTCTCTCTCTCTCTCTCTCTCTCTCTCTCTCTCTCTCTCTCTCTCTCTCTCTCTCTCACTCACATGCAAACAAACACACACACATACACACAGACCCCTCCCCCAAGTCCCCTATGCCCTCCTCTGTCCTGTGCCATTTGCCAAGGAGGGAGGGAATCCACCGGGGGCTCATTCATCTTGGCCCTGCTGACCCCCTGTGGTGACAGATGCTCTTGGAGGCCTGCAGAGCTGCGGGGGGAAACAAAGAAGGGGATCTGCATCTCCCCGCTGCCACACAGCCACGGCGCCCTGCCACGCGTGACCCCCAGCACGCCACGACATCTGCCGTGGGCACTGTGTGGAGGTATTCAAGAAAGGGAGGAAATCTTCAAATCTTAACTTTCACTCTCACGCACAAGCTCAGTTCTGTCTCTCACTGCCACACCCGACTTTTTTATTGGGGGCCAATTCAGAGACAGGAGAATCCGTCTAAGGTCAGCTTGAGCATTTTGTCTTCGTAGCCTTGCCCGGGATTGACCCTACACTGGGGTTTTACTCCCGCTATAAATACCAGAGGCTCATCTGGTCAAAATAAATAAACGGAAATGCACCACAAATCAACAGGCGCTGGCAGATGTTGGGGATTATCGGTCATTATAGCTCAGTGATCAGTCCTACTACCTTATCATGATATTGCCAAGAGGAGAGTGAACTCATCTTGAAGAAAAACCCAAGCAGTTCAAGTACTTAAAGGTTAAGTAAAGTTTCTTCAGTTTGCATCAAAATGTAGGAAGCCATATTTTTTTCCTTGAGTCAAATTTCCTCATAAACTGCCAAATGCTGTCACTCAGTTAAAAAGCAAGAATATCAGTGTTTTCTACCTGCTGTTTTTAAGATAAATGATTCACTGTGCCTGAACACATATAAAATATATATATATATATAACAACATGGATTGTACAGTTGCCTTAGGGCTGCTGTATCTGTTTTCCTGTCAACTAATTAATGTCAAGGAAAGTCAGAAAGAATTTGTCAGGTAAATAGTAGGTCTGAGTAAACTCACATCTACTTGATAGCAGGGTAGATGCACTCAACACTCTAGTCTCTCCTTATTGCCAAAATTTCCCCTCAAATAACTTGATTAGATTAATTCAGACTTACCCGATGATAGACATGAAAACGCTAATGTAGAATCATCTACATGTTGACTGAAAATACTCACTTAAGCCTTGAAATAATAACTGCAAGTGACGTCTGAAATAAACTGTGGAATCGGTTGTTACATTTCATAAACACTCTCATTATCAGCATGTCCTTTTACTGGCCCAGGTGTCATGCTTCACTGAGCCGTGTGACTGATGTTCCAGTTCATTACCACAGACACAGTCAACAGTTGTTTTAATCAAGTTGTGTGCAGCTCTTCTCACCTCCTCTCCAATGGTTATATTAGGGCGCAGTCAGTGTGAGGGCTGCTGTAAACCACCACGTGAGCCAATCAGGGCTCCCATTAGTCCTTACGGGGCTTTCATGCACTCATTTCTCTCAATCAGCCACATTTGTCTAAACATTGGGCTTGAGTTTGACTGTGAAATTTGTCCAGCTATTGCTGATTCAGACCACACATGGGACATATCAGAGAGTCTCAGGCAGTGCATCCGAATACATTTGACATTTCAAGTGGTAGGAATATTGTTAATTGAATGTTAGTTATCAGGTGGAGCAAAAGTGAAATCTCTACAATGATCTATATGATATCAGGGCGACCACAAGTCCAAGTGGGGGAAAAGAGCTGTCAGTGTGATTTATGTCTAAGCCCCTGACTTTGACATGGCCTGTCTTAAATAGCCCATTTAAAATGTAGATAATGAGTAAACCCAGCATTTTCTTTGGCCTCAAAAGACACTGTGCAAAAAAACAAAAGAGTGCGGATTGAATGCCTGCCCACCCCCGAGCCCATCCTTCACCACTGCATTGAGCTCCTGCTAAAATCCCTGACAAAGGGGAAGTATCCCTGACACTGCCACCTGAGGAAAGACAAGTCACATGACCAGCTGTGTTGGGGGGGATCTCGGAGATCTTGTGCTTGGTGCTCTTAAATTTGGAGGGGGTAGGGGAGAGGGGTTCTTCCTCTCTTGGGATTCCCAGAGGAGTGCCACAGCTTTGTCTGCTGAGTCAGCAGCTGCAAAACACATGACGGTTGTTTGGAGCAGCTTGGAGTGAACTACAGGAGAGTCATTTACCCAAATTCGCAGCTGCTACTGTTCTGACATTAATGAACAAAGCAATGCACCTTTCTAACCTCACACATGAGGATGGCTTCCACATAATATGTAACATGGCAGGCTGAGGCTCAGATATTGCTGGAAAAATGGAAAGCCATCTGCAGATGAGGTTCAACCGACAAACCCAAGAGATGAGAGACGAGTATCAGATGGGGAGGAAATACAACGACCAAGGTGCTAATTAGCACGTCTGACTCTTATAATAAGAAAACAATCCCGCAGCTCAACTGTCAAAAAAACAAAACAAGAAAACAAAATAGCCACCATGTGAAAATTCCCGCAGCAGAATTCCCTTTTCTGCTCACTTCATATGGGCTACCTGACGCCAAGGGTGTGAGGACTCGCACTGTTGTTTACTATCCGGGTGGCAGTCCACAGCTCTAATTTCCTTATAAAAGCCCCACAACCTTCTTCGAAACCCCCTCCTCCCTCTCCTCGGGACTACCTGCTGGGCCCTGAAGTGCAAATCGGTGCTAGTGAGGATAGCAGATGAGCTAAGGTCATTCATGGCTTTCCAGTAGGCCACACAAACAAAGGCAAACATTCCAGCTGAATGCCATTGCTGAAGTCGGCAGCAACAGAGAGAAAGAGAGAGAGAAGGAGACAGAGCAGGCCTCAGTGGAGATAATAGCCTGAGGGTCTATGTGTAAGTGTGTGTGTGCGTGCATGTGCATGCGTGCGTGCGTGTGTGTGCGTGCATGTGTGTGTGTGTGTGTTCTAGGGGATTATCTGTGGAACTATAAAGTGGGGTGAACCAGGGTTTAAGGCCTGGTGTGACCAGAGGGAACGGGGGCAGGGTCCAGGGCCTGAGGAGGGCCGGACAAAAGGAGCATTTGGGCAGATGAAGAAGCCATCATCATTAAGCCACTGGAAGTTTACTGTCCAGTTATAAAACTCATTTCAAAATTAGGGGCTAGGGGGTGCGTGTGAAAGGGCAGTAGGGCTGGAAAGGCCTGTGAGGGGCTGGAGGGTGGTGTAGTGACTCAATGAGGAACTGTAGAGCTAATCCATTAGGGGACAAGCGGCCTTTGTGTTAACACTAGGCTGATTGCAATGGTGACCTTGCCACACACTTTGGCCCGGCAGATGAGTTTAAGGGCAAGGCATTTAACCTTAAACTAAATCTCAGCCACGGACAAAGGCCAGCATCATTTAAAGGCAAAGGCTTACCGAACAGATAACTGATGCAGCACAAATGAAAAACAAACCTTGTTAAAAGTAGCCTGGTCCTAAACAACACTGCATACTCTAGCTACCTGTTTACAACAAAATTACAAATATCATTACTAATTACTAAATATGTATTATTCAGTTACTGGATTAGTCAATCAAATTAGAAATTGAATCAGCAACTATTTTGAAAATCAATAAATCACAACAAATCAGACCAGTCTTTTTTCAGCTTTTTTTGCCAGAAACCCTTGTTGTTGTTTATTATAGTAAAATGAAAATCTCTGAGGTTTGAGCTGTGGTCCAAAATCAAGACATCTGAAGACATCATCTTGGGTTTTTATTTACTATTTTTCAACATTTTGTGGACCAAATGATTCATTGATTAACCAATAGACTAACTGACTATTTAATCATACAAATGATTATTGGTTCCAACTGGGCATTGCTAATAACAAGACCTTTCACATCATCGTGGAATTATTAACGAATGTTATACTAATAAACAAGTTATTGTAACCTTTCCCCTGCTTTAATTTTTATTCTAGAAACAAATTTCATCCTTTGCAAAGGTTAATTGTCAAATGCCAACAGCATTTCAAAAGTTCAAATAGCGTCATCGTTTTCCAAAAATGCCAGGTCTTTGATAATGTGACCAGCATTCAGAGAGGTCAGCTCCCATGGCTGTTATTCCTCACAGAATAAGTGAATGAAAGTGAAGGACGACCAGTTTACAATGCTGTTCATGACTGTGTAATAAAATGGGAGCCCTGTCAGTCAACCCAATCTGCATTTTACAACGCTGCCGGGTTGAACACCAGTTCACCTAAATCGGAACAACAGGGCGAGACACAGGACCCTAATGCATTTATGGACTTATTCAGGGAAGCCATATTGAATAAGACAACAATGAGTTCTATTTCATACTGTAAAGCTGTCACTGGTAGTGGTCAAACACTGGTCAATGGTAAAGGGCAAGAGGAGGGAAGGAGTAAAAAAATGAAAAGCATGAGCAGCTACAAGACTCTTCAAACATTTATACTGAGGGATTATGTACTTATACTGAAATGCAAAAATTATCCACAAATTTATAGGAAAAAACATTTAAAAGTAATCATGGAACCAAAAAATTCAACTTTCTATACACAAATCAAACCACTTATTTACCAGTTCCCTGACTGTATCCTACTCTAGGACAGAAAATGATCCTCCACCATAACCACAACTTCTTCGAACATCTGGTCCGCACCTAATGGCTCATCCCAGAGTAGATCTTTGATGATGGTTGACCAGGCCTTGTCCTGGCCATAAACTGTTGTTTAGACAGCCCTATTTGTTATGGGGTGTAAAAGGAGAGCCATGGATCATGTTGAGAGGGCCAGCACTATCAAAACATTGGCTCTTATCAGATGACACAGCAAGCAAAGGGGTCAGGTTTTGCTTCCAGGAACTGGCCTGAACCGCGCTCCACCATGCCACCACATCACCCACCCGTCATTCAAAATGAGGTGGGACAAGATACCAATGACTAGATGTTTAATGTGTTGTATAATCTTTTAAAAAGTGAAAGTAAATACATTAGCATCACTTGGTATTATTTGACATTTTTCCTGTGTCAAAACACCTGAATTTATGTGACAGTAAACTGAACATGTTTTTTTTTTCACATTTTATTGATGATTAATTGATTAATTAAGAAAATAATTAGCACATTAATGGATAATGGCAGTAGCTGTTAGTTGAAGCCCGACTCTGCTTTACTCACTGTAACTGGTGAAGACAAGTTGAAGACAAAGACTTCCATTGTCTACTTCTAAGGATCTTCACTAAACATTTTAGCTTTAAGCTTTTTTTTTTCTAGATAAAGGAATATAGATAAAAGGCACTGATCCAAAGACAGGCGATCCACTCATACCTTCTTCCCTGGAAAGTTCACACCATTGACACACTAACTTAATTTAGCCATGCAGAAGTACTGAGTGCTCATGGAGAGGACATAAGAAAGAGGTCTGTTGTGTTTATCGGGCATCCAGAGGGAGACCCACCTTTCACAATAGGACCTCTCCTTTCTTTTCCTCCCTGAGAAAAAGCCTCAGCCACCTTGAATCCATTTGACTGACACCGTGACAAAGAGGCTTCTTAACGTCCTGACGAAGGAGCCTCCTCCCCTTTCTCTCTAAACTTCCTTACTGGGCGATCAGCTGTATCCATCATGCCCCTCTTCCTGACCCCAGGCGGCACTGCTGCATCAACAGCACCCCACCCCCGTTTAGCCCTCTCACTCTCTGGCCACATCTCCTCCATTACCCCCCACCCTCCCGATTAATAAGCACCAGGTTTCCCTCTGTGACAGGACCCACACTTAAATCCCATCATTCCTCCTTACTGCAGCAAGAGCCACGGCATCAGCAGGACTCTTTTTGTCTTAATGGGACAATGGAAGCAGGGCCACCCTTTGTGGAGGGCTTGACCCCACACACAAGCCTTGCTGATGAGAAAAAGTGACAGTAAACCTATTCAGGACTGGTGCCACTTCATCCTGCACTGATCCCTCTGAGAGATGGATACGTTACCAACTGGCAGATGTGACAGTTAAGACATGGTGTTTTTGACAATATGGTGTACCAGGAAGAAATGTGGGTGGCACTCAGGTGCAACATGACATAAGCTTTAAACAAAAAGATCTAAAAACTGTTCTTTTTTTCTCCCAAAAAAAACAGTCAGAACACATCCTTGATTTAGCCTACATGGTGGAGCTGATGGATAAAAGGGCCATTTAAAAGTAATTTCAAGATGCTCCTACTCATTGATGTTGCCCCAAAACATGGTCAGTTTTCATTTAACAGCAATACTTTAGCCCTGATTTTATAATGGGCAGCGTTCTCCATTCACTCTGGATTGTGGGTAACAAGTTGCGGTTTCTCAGTTTGAATAATCTTCCTTAATGAACGCCAGCTTGGCAAAACAGCAAACATACTCAACGACTTTCATTTCTGCTGTTACACCGATTACTGTAATAATTACAGCTGTGAAACAACAGCAGACCTTTCCCTGAGGCAAGGGGACACGAATGAGAAGCTTAAATGTTACATCTCAACACTACTATAACAATGCTTTAAGAAAACTTAATTCTGCAACAGTTCAAAATAATAATATAATAATATATTGTAACTAAAGCGTGTAATGGAATGTGGTGTAGCATTCTGCAACATAAATGAGTGAGGCAAACTTAAAGAAAAACTTCAACACACAATGTGCTCATTTTCCTATATCTATTTTTCTTATACTCAAAAAAAATGAAGTGTAAAAGTGACAGTTCTCCATTTTAAGCGAGGCTATTTCACCCTACAGTTACTAAGGCTGCAGTTTGTATTGTTAAGTGCACAGAAAAGGGACAAAAATAGCATGACCACAGCCAAAGTGGATTACCATACTACAAGCGTAGCCAAGTGTAGTTTAAGCATTCCTATCTTGGCCCTGCTGCTCTTATCATAGTGAACAAACAGAGAGAGAGAGACAGACTCTTTGCAGGTAAATATGTGCTCAAGTGTTTAGCATATTTTTTGTTAAAGACTTGAGCTGATATTCTGAAGGTTTGCTGTAGTCAGGAAAAAAACTTGACAAGACATAACACAGACAGATGACAAATTAAAGGAAAATCTGACACTGAGTGTCTTAGCAAGGTGTGGGACCACCACTGGCCCCCAGAACAGCTTCAAAGCTCCTTGGACTGCCGAGGAGCATTGACTTAATGCCAGTCAACTGGCATTACTGTAAGTTATTGTATTTTTGGCATTAGGTCTTTGGTATGAAGTCTCTGGAAATCTGCTGAAGGGATGGGGAACATTCTTCCACAAGACATCACCTCATTTGATGTTTTTTCACATGTTGACACAACATCTCCTTCTATTCAGTGGGGTTGAGATCTGGTGACTTAGAAAGCCAAAGAATTTGATTCATATCATTGTTATCCAATCATATTGCCATCCCTCATTGCCTGTACAAAAGCATATTCCTTTGCAGTCACTCATTTATACAGGATTTTCCTTTAATTTGTCTATACTGCATACAAATGAAAGACTGTGTGGCTTCTTACAAAGCTCTTTCTTTCCCAGCAGCTCAGCTTGAACTGACTCAAAAACACATCCAGCTACACAACTGGCTGGTATGGTTTAAAACGGTGAATTAGTTCGATGAAAAATGCTGATCTGTGTTTTAATTCTATTGATTATATCAGGACGTCAATACACAGATCTACTTAGAAAACCAATGAAGAATTCTCCATTTTCAATACTTTTCTGTTTACTACCTGTTTTTCTGGTTGCTCCTGAATTGCAAATGTACATGCAGAGAGAATGAAAAGAAAGAGTGAGAGAGAGAGAAAGACACACACACACACACACACACACACGCACACACACACACACACACACACACACACACAGAATGACCTCCCCTGCCACAGAGGAACGCTGAGTCCTCGCAGCAGAGGGCTGGGTCTTGGTCACCATAGCCTTGGACAAGCTGTGACAGTCTATGGAAAAGCCTTCTGCTACAGGCAGCCCTCTCCCCCACAAACCCTGGCAACATCAACACACGGTGACCTGCGTTTCAATTCGAGGAAGGAGGGAGAGTAAGAGAGAGAGGGAATTGTTGGTTTGTGTATCTGTGAGTGTGTATGTGTGTGTGTGTGAGTGGGCAGGGAGATCTGGGGACAATGTATGTGGGCAAAGGCAATGATGCTGCCGTGGAACTCAAGCATGAGTGTTTCCAGCTGTTGTTAGAGCACATCCTGCCATTCACAGCAACAATACCATATACACAACACCGCAGGATGTTTCAAACATTTAGTGGCTGCTAAAGAACTGATGACACAGACACAGAATTACAGTGAAAAAATACAGTGAATTAGGGTTGCAACTGTTGATTTTTCTTTGATAATCATTTGTCGATCTTTATGATTGATAGATCAATTGTTGAGTCTAGAAAATGAAAAACAGTTCCTCCTCCTCACATTGGAAGGAGCTAAAATACTTAATATTTATCAATCTCTTCATAATTAACTTAAACAATTATTTGATTGTCGAAATTGTTGATGATTAATTTCAATAGTTTTTAATCACCTAATTGTTTCATGATTCACCAATCAAAAGGAATATTTTTCAAAACTAAAAAAAGAAAAGTAAATCTAGAGCTAGATGTGACTCATTTAATGTGTCAAGCTTAAAATTTGCCAAACCGGACATAATTAATAGGATTTAATTATATATTCTTTGCCTTTGTTATCTCTCTGTGTTGCACTACAGTTGCCTCGCGCATATTAGATGTGACATGTAATCAAAAGCAGAGCAATTCTGAAAATGTTAAGTGAGTCTTTTGTAGGTGGCGCAGAGTAAATATACAATGAAAGTAAAAATAACGAACGCGGAAAATGATCACAGTTGGGTCTAACTGCCCAGTTAATAAAAATCTGACACTTGTTACAAAGGCCAAAACAATGAAATTCAACCTTAAAAACATTAACTTTCCTTCAGACTGTTGCACTATGATCTAGTCCATGGCAAAGCACACACTGTACCCTTTAAAAAGAACATGTAAGCTGCAAGCAGTAATTTCTGGCCGCAGGTACTGTTCCACTGAGGTTGGCATTAGTGGAAAGGGGGGGGGGGGGGGGGGTACAGCGGTACACTCTGTGAGAACACACTGTTCCATAACAGTGCTGTGCAAGAAGGGATTCTCAGCTGGATGCTTTCCAAGTTTCAATGGCAAGAATGAGGATATATTATTCCTAAGTGCTCTCCATGGAGCCGCACGCATACCTCGCTCTTCATGAGCTCACATCGGTGTAATGGAGCCCGCAAAAATCCAAGAGATTGATCTAAAAAAGGAGGAACACTGTAGACATGAGATAAGCACTTCGTGCCACAGTCCTGCTGTGATGTGATGTGAGATGCAAGGTTACTCAGGTGTCAGGGTTATTCACCTCATTTTATTACGGCTGCAAATGAAAGAGTTCAAACTAGAGGGACAGAAACAGAAACTCCTCCTTCACCTTGACATGCCACCACTCCCCCGCAAACTCACACAATCACACACGAACACACTCGCGTTTAATGGTGACCCTTTGACTTGCTGCGGACACGCTTCCGGACGAACGACTAGGGGGCACGTCCAGATAAGTTCCATTCATTTCTGTCAGGGAACTATTTCAACTTTGATCTGGGGGTGGGGGTCCAGCGAAAAAAAAGGGGGCAATGGAGGTACAAATATGCAGCTTTTAACTTTTTATGCTTGTTTTACTTTACTTTGGGGATGCCATCACTAAATGCTCTGTAGGAGAGCCATGGAAGAGTTGTAACATAAGTGTTATTAATGTCTCTGTAACATTAATAATACTCATTCCTATAAGTATTATTAATGTTACAGAGACAGAGGACTGAAATAAACTAGAGACTGCGTTGATGGAGTTGGCTGGTTGGTCAACCAGGAGATCCAGTGGTGACAGATAAGAACCTGTCCTGCATGTCAGAATCAGAGATAACTAACAGGACAACAGGAAGTGCCATCTACTAGGGTCATGTTCCACTCCTGCATAAATGCACACACACACACACACACACACACACACACACACACACACACACACACACACACACACACACACACACACACACACACACACACACACACACACACACACACACACACACTCACTCAATTAGCATCTGGAGCCTCCCTTGCAACAAAGAGCAGGATGTTCCGGCCTGTGTTTTTGGCTGTACTCCTACGTATTGCATGTCCTACCTTCCTGACTGTAAGTTCCTTTCATCCATCACTAAAAGCCACATTTGGCTGTGAGAAAGCACAGTTCAGAAGAATGTCATACACACAACTTTTCCCTTTCCCCTTCACTCCTGAGCAGGCCATAAACACTGAGGCATGAACTCGACTCACACCCAGCAGCAGCAAATTCATGGCCAGACACTTAGCCAAGAGTAATTTGTCCCAGAATGAAGTCAAATAGTTAATTAACTGCAACAGTTTCTTCACGTTATGTGCTAATGTAACTCCAGAGACAGAGACACTGAGATGATTTGAACATGTGCAACACCTCAGCTGATACAACAAGAACAAGGTTGAATGGGCCTTAGGGGTGAATGTGTTGGCTTTTGGATTAATTAAAGGTTAAGAACATAAGCTTCATACTATAAATACTAATTAGTATGCACTATACTCAACTTCACTGAATACACTGTCACTGTTTTATAATTAAAGGACATGATAAAAGATGCTTGCTGACAGACACACTGATCAAACTGAGAATGTTCAAAACACTGCAGCTGGTAAGATGTAACAAAGAGGAGGAAATATTCTAATGTTGCTGTGAGCAGCTCCTCCATTTACTTTGTGCTCTGCGTTACAGAACAATAGCAGAGTTGCAACTAACTACTGTAATTTTCCATTAATCTACTAATTATTTTCTTGATTAAGTGTCAGAAGATAGTGAAAAATGCATATCACATGTTCCCAGAGCTCAAGCTGACTTCTTCAGTTTGCTCATTTGCTTTATACTAAATATGAGATGTTTGAGTATAATGACTCTTGTCACTTTTCCAGAGTGAAGGCACAATACTCTGTTAATATACAACTGGAACAGTTGAATTGAATTGAATTAAGAAAAGAAAATTCACTGATGGAAATAAAATAAATAAATAAAATAATTGTTCTGCTTCCTGCAGGTAACTAAGACATAACAGCTGATGGTGGAGGGCTTTGAGGAGGAAGCCCCACCCCCACCAGAGGGATCAATGCACATAAATGGAAGAGGTCGCAGACCTTTGACATCTCCTTTCAGGCGGGGGAGGGGCACGGGCCTTTGTGAGATTGGCTTTAATGATCCAATTGTCGACTGTGTCATACACCTTCATACAGTACATACAGTTTGGCTGACATTGTGCTCCACCCTTTGTACACTCCACCCATACGTCCATTCACTAAACCAGCCAGCCCCAAGTGTGAGATCTGGATTAAAAAAAAAAAAAAAAAAAAAAAGCCTTGACCTGTATCTCACTTGCTGTCTGCATCCAGCTGCCTTGCTTCGCTCTTCATCACTCCCACATCTGTTTTAACCTCTTCTCTCATCTCTCCCCCTCCTCTGCCTCTCCTCTTCGGACCTTATCTGTGCTTTCCCTCCCTCTTCTTTCATGCTGCATTTCTGAAGAGAGATTTGGTCACTCAGAAGGCCAGGCAGGAGAAGAGGACCACTTTCTAAGATGCTTTGATGCATTCGGTTCTTTGGAAACCATATGGACAACTTGGCGAGAGGCAAGACATTAAAGAAGTCTAATAATCAGGTCATGGATGAATGGTGGCTCAGGATACACACCGGTTACAGCAAACTATTAAACTACTGCTTTTCAGTAATAGTATTTCAACTGCATGTAAATCTGATTTCCTGCAACAGTAAGAAAAACACCCAACTCTGACAGTGCCATTTACAGTCTGTTAATATTTTTCTCCCTTTTATTTAGACTCAGACCCCACCAGTGAACATAGTGTTCCTGGCATTCTTGAGCCTCAATAAAAAAGGACAGGTTAAAAGTTTACAAGCATCCACGCGGAACACATTTGGCTCTGCAGATTGGCACTTAGATACACTTTTAATTCTGATGTTTAACTGAGAGAGTCAATCTGACATTATCTGATCCACAATGACCTTGCTCTGACAGTTCGCCCATTGTATCTATTCTATTCTGATTCTAAGCAGCCTGCCTAACTTGAGTGAATGCTCCTTACTTACACAAGACAGTGTTAGTGCTACAGCACTAAAGATGCTGCTAAAGATCATGCAACAGGCACTAAATTTAATCCATGATTTCGATGTGATTTATTTGTATTTGGTGTAAACTTGATTTAAAAATTAATGAAAATGGATCTCTGTTTGACAGTGGTGGAATGTAACTAAGTACATTAACTCAAGTAATGTGCTCACATACAGTTTTCAGGTACTTACTGTGCACTTTACTTGAGTTTTTTCATTTGATGCCTCTTACTTCTACTCCACAACATTTTATAGGGAAATAATATACTTTCTACTCCACTACATCTATTTGAAAGCCACTTGTTACATTGCATGTTAATAGTTTCTACACAAAATATATAATATACATATAAAATGTAATAAATAAGAATTTGAATATAGGAATTGTACTTGCAATGGAATATTTTTAATGTATGGCGTTCTACCACTATTATTTCATAAGCTATGCTCAGATGATAGATTGTCTCCATGTCAACATAAACATGGGACATAAGGAAGTTTTTTTGAAGAAAAAAAACAAGGGGGGGTCCTGACTCCTGCCTCAGCAGTTTGATGAATGACGGCTATTTTGAGGACCACCTGTTTTCTGGATCCTGTCACATCATGGTCAAAAAAGTGTCAAACAAAAGCACTGATCTCTCTAGTTGGGATTTTGTCCCCACGTGCCATCTGCAATCAGGATCAGAAAAGCCTTGCTGAAAAGGATCAAGAGAAGCATCTGCCCGCACAGCTAACTAGTCCCAGTGATGTTTTTGTGATCTAAATTGGTTTTCGCGAATGATCTGCGAGGGTGTTTCATGTGAGAAACACATGAAATGAGATTTTGACTCATAGATCAATATTTAAAATGTTTCTGGAGCTGGCTGAAGCCACAACAGAAACTGAAACCTCTGTGTTACTGACTGGATTGGAAATCAATTGCTATCTATACCTTTTTGTTATGACTCTGAATGCAAAGCTGCGTGATTTATCACACGCTGGTTTGTCATAACAATAATTAGAAAAAATGCTGGCTTTCAAATGAACACGCATCTTCTATTTTTTCCCCTCAAAATAAAGAGAAAACACTGAGGGACAACTGAGCAAACACGAGGCATAAACAGTAAAAGAGGAGCCCTGATGTGCTCCAAATGAGAGTGAGAGAAGAATGAGAGAAAATAAATCAATCTGTTACCCTGGTGACAATTGCTTTATGTACAAATGGATGTCATCTCTCCACAGCTTGGTCGAGCTTATGCAAGAAATGTCATGTTGCATTTTTTGGAAAACCTCTTTGCCTCACAGCAGGTCCTCTGCACAATAAAACGACTGTGAATGAGAGCCGGGGCAAAAAATAGAGGGGGAGCCATTATCATAACAAGATAGAAGGTTGACAAAACAGTATTTTGGGCAAGCTAAGGAGATGTGTTAGAGTGTTATTATTTTAACCAGGTCATATTTTGAGGGTGAATGGGGATGAGTCACGACTAATTAACTTAATTTGTAGTTGGGCGTATTTCATTTTAGTTCGTTTTAATCGCTAAAGGTGCATTTTTTTTCTTAGCAAGGGGGAGAACAAGGAGAGAAATTTTGAATATTTGATGTTTACAACAAAATTGTTGTGAAAAGGCAAATAATGAGGGTCTGAATAATTTGAGCCACGATTTTTGGTTTTCAAATCTATATTCAACTCATTTGTATTTGTATTTCCAGATCAAATGTGTCACCTCTGTTTGTAAAATAAAAAGTTAAGATGTAGCAACCACACAAGCAAAATGCCCAGCACTAAACCTCAAAGCCTTCACAAAGCAACTTGGGAATGAGACGTCTCCTTAAAGGCTAAAAGAGAGAAACCTGTCCGAGCACAGGAGTGGTGTCACGGGGGCCTTACTTATCTCCTCCCAGATTAAGTCCCAATTGTTAGCCTGGAACAAAGGCAGCCAGTGAGGAAACCAGCCCCCCAAGGGCCAGATGGTCAGCGTTCAGAGCCCCCTGACCCCTCCAGCCCTTGCCCTCTCTGACAGATCTGCGCTTGTTCTAGGCGAGACAGGCCACCCAGCAAATTCACAATGTACACTGCTCATACAGTGCATATACTCACATGATGCTGTACTACCTGTTTGACTTTAATGGTTGTTTCTCCTCAGTAGAATACTAACTTTTTGTATGATGTGTAGTTGCAGAAAACAACCTATATCTATATCTATATCTATGTAGATATAGATATAGATATATAACGACAACACGCTTGATAACAAAAATCAGGATTTTAGGCAGTTTTTCCAACAATCTATACATTCTGTAGATGCAAAGCTCAATTTAAAGCTCAAAATGGAAACTATAAGTGACTGGACAAAAAATGCTAGATTAAAATGGTGCTTTAGAATGAAAAGTATCGGTTCAGCATTTGAAATTAAAGCGCAAATAAATGAAATTACGATATTAAAACAGCCTCTCTGCATCTGGTAAAATGAGCATCTCTATTCTGCTGCAGTTTCTAGGATCTTCTAATGTGCATGCATATGTCATTAGCTCTAATGACATTTTGGAAGTACAGAGGGGTGGAGTGTAGTTGAGACATAAGCAATGCAACCTTTGGGACACCAAACATGAGGAATGGCAAGATTAGATGTAGTCAAGACAGACTGGTTTGCCTGTAATTACAATGACAAACCACTAAATACATCTCGTGGTCATGCTTATCTGATAGGACTTTATCTAAGCTGCTGAAGCATGTTTCATCACCAAGCCTTAGGCAACTGTAACAGTATTCAACAGACAAACATGTAAATTAATGGCCCGGTTCCAGATATACTTGACATGACTTTGTTAACAATGATTAATCAGCAGGAGGGACATTTTGAGCAATGCAGTAATTGCATGTGAGGCAGGACAGATTCATGTCCAACTATTTAAATACCCATAAGGAAAATTAATACAGATTTGCAGGCCAGTATCACTGAGAGCCACAAAATTAAGCGAGATGTGTTTATTTGTCCAAATGTAAAGGTGAAACTAAATAAATACATAAAAAAATATGCAAAAGAGCTTTAAGTTGTTTCAATATTATATTCATTTAGCATTTTGGAGCATTCAAACAGGCTCACATAGACTGCCTATAAATTTATTACCTAATTGCTTCACCACAAAAAAAAAAAAAGAAAAAAAAGAAAAGAAAAAAGTCTGCTCTCTGCCAGCACTTGTTAACATTTCCGAGGAAATTTACCGGTGACACAAACTTTAAGCATCTGTCTCAGCCTCGTTGACGGAGCCACAGGCTGCAGTCCGACCATCACCCGGAGAGCGTGTACAAACCTAACGCTGTTTATAATGACTCACTGTCTTTCTCAGGCTATGACATGTGATACCGGACAGGTGTCTGAACGTGAGGGCGGATGCTTACCTTTATCCACACGCTTTATATGGCCGTGTCCATGTAGAATCGGGGTCTCCGAGTTGAATTCTGCGTCCCTGGCGTCCGACACCCACCACACCGCTGCCGCCGCCGTTGCTGCTCTGACCGCTCCGCTCCGCCACAGCTGATGTGCGCACGGAGAGGGAGCCGCCAAGTGACGTCAGGAAATTACTGTATGTACCGTTTGGTTCAGTTCAGCTTGTTGCTGCGATGGGAGGAGAAAAACACACAGGCAGACACAGAGCGGATACAGCACGAACCTTACCCATTAACTAACTGTAAATCAAATAAAAAAAAGTAAGTTTAAAAGTGCGGTAAGGAGAGGATTAAAACAGAGTCAGGCCTACTGTATTTTCCATGTTATGGAGAGGCTGAAAAAAATCGCTCTCTATATATAACAAAAATAAATGAATTGGAATTGGAATTATAAAAAAACAAGAACAAAAGTAAACAAGCACCTAAAATAAATATAGAAATACATGCAAACAAAAAAAGAATGACATAATTAATGAATAATGTATTCACCATTACATTTAACATAAAGCTTTCCATTCATACCTGCATAAACGCATACACTAAACTGCATGTTACAAAGTTATCATTTGCCCACCTACAGGCTATATTTACTTTTTTAAACGACGGAATCCGCCTGTGCCTGATTCGGTTTTCTAGGCACATCTTATCTAGTAGGCAATGTTTTTCTCCAACTGTGGGTTTTCAGGCCGTGACATCTCCCTCTGTTGGCAGGGAACTGATACACTGAGTTCAACAGGCCACACTGTAAAAGGCTTCATACTGTGTAGGTTGTGCAAACACGGTCATTATTAACAATCATTAGCAATTTTTTTTTTTTAAAAAAAAGGATATAAAAAAAGGCTGGCTGTGATTTTTCAAGTAGCACGGCACGGCAGGTTCAGTAAACACATTATTTCAGAGCCATAAATGTCAAGATCATAGGCCTTGTTCAAGTTTCTGAACGGATGCAAAATTCTCGCCATTACTTGTAGAACATCGCCCTCTGTTGGGCGACATGATGAATAGACAGAACTGAGAAGGTGCCTGCGGAGGAGTGACTGAACACTGATCACACTCATCAGTTTGAAAGTCCTGTTCTGTTATTAATGTTATATTACTGAGGATTACACTAAATGTAGTTACACTACTGTGCAAGAAAGAGTGGTACGTATTTCAACAAAAATTAAATATAGATAGATGCATGAGTCCAACTGTCATTCTCCAGGGAGCAACTGACAGCAGGTCCTAAGCATTTCCTGTTCGTCATTTGTTCATTGGTAGAACTGCACATGAGAAAAACAGCCAATATACCGATTTAAATGTCGAGTTGAGATGAGCTTTTGACTCTTAAGCCAACCTCATCTTTAAAACTACAAGTACAAACATTATGCAAAATCATTAAATTCCCACATTTTGCGGTTCATTCCAGTAGTAGGGTGTATAGTAAAGGAAACCAGTCTTCCCCTTTTCAGAGTTGGGTGAGGAATTTTCAAAGCTAAATGATCCTTTGATCTGGCATTGTGACCCATGTGGATACGTTTCATTACTAAAATAGAATAGAACTGTGTAATTAATCAAGGTCCCTAACCAACAACATGAATGTACAATTTACAACATTCAAAAGAATACAGTGGAATATAATATACAATTTAAATAGCGCCCTGAACCAAACCAGTCATTGCTCAATAGAACAGAAAAGATTCAGTTAGAATAGATTAGAATAATGCAATGTAATCATGGTCATGAACCAAGAGCACAATAATCCGTCAGAATCAGAATCAGATCATATGGGTGAATTACCGAATAGAACAGAACAGAGCAGCAGAATATTTTTGAAATCTTGAAAATGAATTTTAATGACACTTTTTGATAACGTTCGCGTCCCTCTGTTGGCATGTTTTCAACGAGCTCCTAACGTTTCCACTGTAACGTCAGGGAGCAGCAACATGTTGCCTTCATCACTGTGTGAACTCTTTGAATGCGTCTCAACATGGCGCATGCGCAGTACTTGACATTTTGAAGTTGCTTCTCCGGGGTGTTTGAACAGGAAGGCGGACATGTTGGTCAGGCTGTGGGAGAAAATCGGGCACCGTCTGCTGTTTTTTCCCCCCGTAAACTAACACATATCAAAACCCGATTATTTGTCTTTGATCTGAAGGATAAAACAGTTTGGACGGGAAACAGTCGACAGCCAGTGACAATGCACGAGATGCAGCGGAAGGACTGCCGTTAAACGCTGTAACGAGTCCGTGTTTAAACTGTTCGAAATTTGGAAGAAGCAGAAGTTTTTTTTCTCCCCACCACTTCTACTTTTGAGCTGTCAGAATCGTTTGTCGTTTTCTGCAGGGGCCTGGCACAGAAATGGGAACCGGCCTGGATTAACCTTCTCGCGAATCGTGCTTTTCGTAGAGACATTACATTTATGTTTTAACTGCCTTTTGTTTGGATGCAACAACATTTTAAGCCCTTATCCTCAGTGGCATCCTGCGGAGGCTGACTAATCTGTCTCCGCATTTATCGTTTGTCACTGAAGTTGTTTGCCTCTCGTACTGGGAAACATCTTTCGACTCTGAAAATGTGGCTTCTGTACATTCAGCGCAACCTCAAACGTTTCATCGTCTGTGAAAGCTCGAGGAGAACGATGTATTTTCTCTGAAGTGCGGTGTAAAGTTCACACGAAGAAAGGAACATTTGGCTAGCTAGCTCCCGCTGGCTGCTAAAGCTAGCTAGCCAGCCCTCTGTCTCGCCAGTGAGCTGTTTTTGTTCATAACCCAACATCGGGACTGAGTTTAACAGCAAAAATGTCTGCTGGAGAAAGTATGGAGGCTCGATTTGAAAAAATCGATGCCATGTTGAAGGATCCAAAGTCAGAAATAAATACGGATTGTCTTCTGGTAAGTTTGTAGCTTGCTAGCTGGCTAGGTAGCTAGCGAGTCAGCCATTCGGGGTCAGTCTACTCCTTGGAGCAGAAATTCTTTCCGAGACCAACAAGTCGTCTCAGTTGTCATAAATGAAATGCATTGATATTCACTCCGACGAGCCAGTTTGGCTCACACACTTCAGACACGTGTGTGGTCGTATATCAGGTAAGGTTTGCGAAAAGGAAACAACCGGCAGTTTGAAATCTCTGTTATCCTACACACAGACGCTGCATAAACTCGCGGCCAAAAACAATGAAACTATAATTGCTAGTAATAGGATTGCTGTTTAACGGCGATGTACTGTCAATACTTGATAACCTAACGTCATTAAAGGAGCATAAGTAATTAAAAAGCAGTGGTACAACAAAATAAGACCGAAAGGTGGCAACCGTCTTTTCGTTATTCACAAAGACACTGTCAGATTATTTTTGGTTCAGGCTGGGTAAAACAAATCATGTTAGTAAGTCTTATCGACTGGATTGGTTTTCTGGCCACCCACTAGAAACTGACAATGGTTTGTGCCGTCACTATCCTTTTAGATCATTAGGAAGTTGGTGGGTAGGTGTGCTGTTTTGTCTAGATTTAGTTTTCTAAGCTACATTCGAATTGATAGTCTGCTTGAATGCCTGTTGTAACCTGTAGGCCCCCAGCTGCATCAGTACACCTGTTGGCTGGAGTTTGCCCTGGCTGCTTCCTGTTTATGAACGACAACTCTTGAAGTGACTCTCCTGTCTGAGGAAGAAGGCGGCTCCTGCCACGTGCTAAACCCTAAAGCAACACCTTCATAGGTTTTTATTTCATGCTGCAATCCCAGGAACTGACTCACCATGGAGTGGATGCCAAGGGGATGTTGTTGTGTTTGTTGATATCAGGAGCCTTTCAGCTTGAGTGTTGGCACTGAGTGTTTTCACAAGGATTTGGTTCTTAGCGACTCATGGGAGCAGTTGCGCTCAGATGTTTAGTGCAGGGGTGTCCGAACTGTTCCACAAAGAGCCGGTGTGGCTGCAGGTTTTTGTTCCAACCAAGCAGCAGCACACCAGACTCGACTCATTTAATCAACTGATCTCAGTCTTCAGACAGTTGATTGGTCACACTGTGTGCTCTTCATTGGTTGGAACAAAAACCTGCAGCCACTCTGGCCCTTTGTGGAACAGTTTGGACACCCCTGGTTTAGTGTGATTATGGAATGGAACATTTTGGCCTAAATGTCCATGGAATAACCTTGGCATTTATGTTTTGTGTTTGAAGGTATGCCTAAGGTTTTTCCTCTGGTTCAATGCTCAAACTATCAGGGAAAGACTAGACTAGTTGTGGTTCTCTGTGCATAGTAGTTTCACTGTAGCTCTGTCAGGTGTTCTGCACATAAGATCATACTCCTTGATTTATAATTCCTCTATCTTGATTTCATAATCAAGATAGGGGGTGTATTAGGAGTCAGATAGACTAAGCAGAGGAACATCAGGGAAGCAATCTGTTTTGGGATGGGGGCTTGTCCTAAAGACCCACACACCAATCTTGGAGTGTTTGTGTATTGGCTGCTGTAGATAGCTGTCTTTTGAAAAGAAAACTTTCTTAGTCTCCATGACCTCCCATCCTTTTGCAGAAAGAGGCAATTAAGCTCACCTAAAAGTGCACACGTTCTGCATTTTTAATGGCAAAAAGCTGTGGGGACTGTTCCTGCTGGCAGTCACACACACAAGGGTGTTGTTCCTCCTTTCCCCCTCTCTGCAATCTCCCCTGATCAATGAATGGAGGCCTTTTGCTGAGACTCTCTCTGCCACCATGCAACTCCACCCACAGCTTAATAAAATTCCATGCAAATCAAATAACCTCTTGTCTTTGACTGGCCTGGAGTTCCCTGTGTGTCCCAAAGCCATTCTGCACGTCTGGAGAGAGTTGAGACCAGGCAGGCAGCTCTGAGGTAGCTGGGTGTGGGCTCTGCTCTCTACCCATAAACCAAAATTATGTGGACTGAAGACTCATGTTTCTGAAGGCCGTGAATCAGGACATTTAACTCATAAAGCAGCCAGCATGCTTGGCTATGAGTAATAGGTTCCATCAGAATGCACAATGCAAGCCTTTTACTGGCCATGTTTCTGTACCTGGGTCTTGAGCTTGCATTGCTTTCTGTCTTAAGAATAGCGCTGCTAGGTCTACTCTTTTTTTTTTCCATAGAATCCTGGCCTGTGTTGTGTGATGGTGACATTTGGCCTGCACCTTACCACTCAGCTCTGGGCTGGCCTATCGAGTACTGTATTCCAACCCTGTCACTCTTATCTTCACCCAGCAAATAAATCCTGCTTGGAGAGAAGAGCGCCTTATCTGGATGGGCTGCCCCCTCTCCTATCGTTGTGCTCTAGGCAGGCTTCTAAGAGCCAATCTGAACAGACAGAATTCCTGACATTGTGATGTGAAAGCTCACTGACATTAAGGGACTGAGCATTGTCCATATATGTTTTACTGCTGGCAACTACCAGTTGCTTCCACCAAATCACTTTATTACTTGATATGACTGAATATTGAATAGCATCACCTTTGAACATTAGCATGGAGGAAGTGTGGTGTATGTCAGTCTGGGAAAACCTTGAACAGAATTTCCTGGTTACTTTTGCACTTGATTCTAAAGTGACACAGTCTGTTTATCATTTGTTAAATTAGAATAGTTGAGTTGATATGTTAGGACTTGTTTTGCATGGGCTTTGCCTCTATTTGAGATATATAAATGCTTCCTGGCATAGCCTTTGTTCTTACTTTGACACTTGGTGTGCATTAGCTTCTCAGTGTTTTGATCCCTCTTTCATCTGCTATTTGGACTCTAAATCTGTAATAAGGGTAATTACAGGAAACTGCATGGCTAGTAAACCAGATTTGTAGACAGTGATTGACTGTGTGAATGCTGCATGTACATGTTAGGGTGGATGATTTTATTTTGAAGTGATTTAAAATAGGAGTTCAGTAAGCTAAAACTGCTAAATCAACAACAATACCACAGTTTGTGTAGTAGGTTGCTTTGATGCAAGAAAGCAAATTTAGCTTTGGTGATTTGTATGTGATTTAAACTCTTGACTTATTACAGTGGTAAAAGTATGAGCTAATTTACAGATAAATCAGTTTGATAATTAATATGTCTTGCAGGCTAACACCTGCCAGTAATTACTACTCAAATTAGATTTCATCCCACAACAATATCTGTTGATTGATTGAAGGAAGTGTTTATTATAATTTATGTCATTGTTACCATATTAACAGTGTCATTGTAAAATTGCCAGTGTGAAACATTGTACATGGTAATGTTAATGACTTTGTTTTTTCACCTCTAATTATGGGTGCATTGCCACAGTCATAATGTGGCATGGCTTCCATTTGAAGCAAAATTCAGCCCAGTTCTCAGTTTATTCAAAGGAAACTATTATATAGCAAAACCAGGGTCTGCAAATGCGGCTGACAGGCAGAGAGGCAGTTTTCAGTCACAACTGCTTAGAATCAAGCCTTGAGAATGATTTGAAGGACCATTTCACTGGCATGCTTCCTAATTGCCTTACATAGTCTGCTAAGGCCCAACTTGAGTAACAGCCAGAGTACAGTAAGTCCTTGTCTTGCCTATGTAGAGTGCCTGCCCTTGCCTCCATGACCTTTTGCCTTTAATGGACAAACCTTACCTGCAAGGTGTTGTCTACACTGATAATGCAGCTACAGTCTGTGTATCAGTCTGCACAATTTTGACAGGGGGAGACAGTTGTCAGTCAGGTGTGTTGAGAGTGCATGATATTTTTACAGGGTGAACCCAGTACTCTTAGCGTGACACATAACCCAGAAATTTAGTAAAGTCACTTAATTCAGCCTCATTTTCTATGACTTATTCATTTACAGCACTGCAGGAGATGATGAATGATCATTCTTTGAGTGACTATACTGGTGGACTTCTGTATTCAAGCTGGCAGGCAGCTTTTTGAGTTTTTGCCAGTGCAGTCCAGTGTCACCTGCTTCTGCTTTGTTTTGTCTTTGTTCTACATGATCCTTCAAAACAAAGAGTGTGTAGAATTAATAGCATTAATATTTAGCTTATATACCATTTATATATCATGTATATGTAGAATCTATGATAATTGAGACAAATATGTAATATTATGGTAATATTGACTCTTTTCTCTGTCATATTGCTCAGTCTCTGTATTGTCAGATGGTAGTGCAGCTGTCAGGAGACACTTGGAAACTTACTGGAATCTTGGATCTTGCAGCATCCTTGAATTCACCACCAGGTTTTTTTTTCCAAATTGCCCTTGCTCACAGCTGCATTATACCCTGCAAGGCTAATGTAACTAACAAAAAGTAAAAGTGACTAAATTTTCATGGTGGTGGATCATCTACTTCAAACGTGCTTCAAGTCTCTGCAAGTTGATTTTCACGGTGTACTGCCTGGAAGCAACAAAAACACGCTAATAACTTTTCGTATGCTTTGGAAAATCGTCAGGAGTTATGCAAGCTGTATGTAATTTGTAGTTGATTAGCTAAATTATGGAAACACGCTAGCTTGGTCCTTTAATGATGAGTTGCATCTCCTTGAGGTGAAAAGCATGTATTTGTAGTAATGGTCATAGTCAGCGTTTAATCCATCCCTATTGTCAAAAAGGTTTGGGGCTGCCAGTCGTAAACTGCTCTCCTCAGCTATTCAGCTATGGGAACAACAAATGGCTGAGCTATTTGTAGCTCTGCAGTCTCTCAACTGACTGATTATGTGCAGGAATGCATACTAAAATGATCCAGTCTTTTAATAATGGAACACTTTTTCCTTTGATTCACCCATTGAACTTTACGGCCTGCTTCTCTTTCATCTCGTTTCTTAAGGGCTACAGTGCCGGTTAGTTTGTCCGTCTTACAAAGGACTCTGAGACCCCTGTGTAGTGAAGATGGTCGAAGTGAACTGAGTCGATGTTTAATAAGATGCTTATTTGTTGAGCTGAGGTCATAAATCTTGGGCAGCGCAGGCAGGATAGGAGAGTTTTGCTTGAGAAGCCCGAGCTCAGTCAGTGGAAACACGTGAGTGCTCTCTACTGTTGGAGTAACTCAATTTTATTTTGACATGAAAGCATTTGTGACAGTGATTCTCGCTCACTGGGACCTCATAAGGAAATGGAATGCCCCTGTTTTGCCACCCCTGGGTTCACTGTCACTGCCATTTATCCAGTAGAGTTGTTAGTTAGGCAGTGTTTCTAGGTAAGTGGGATTCCTGTCAGTAGATATTATGTACAGCAGGGGTGTACAAAAGGAATTTGGACCAAGTGAAACTGGTGGGATCCAGAGAGTACCAAATTAATAAATTCCAGATCAGATGAATATGTATTCCCTTAGATTTACATTTCTAAGGCCTGTACCTGAAAGTTAGTAGTGAGGAAGCAATGTGGTATTTCATGCTTTGAATAGCTTCACTGGTTTGTGTGATCACATTTGTGTTTACATGCGGTGCAGCTTGTATTTGCATGGCGTATTGAATGGGTGTCTGCACATTTGCCCACATGTGGAAAGCATATTGTCTTGAAGAGGTGGCAGAAAAGGAAGTGAGACGTAGGGCTTGACTTAGGCCAGTCCACATGCCTTGTGCTGGCATGCAGAAAGGGATGATGTGGCTGAGTCTCCCATGGAAATTTTAACTCAGACTTTAATGTCTGGAAAAGAGCTTGTGTGTTGTGTGTGGATTTCTCTCCCCTAAAGTCTAAAGAAATAATTGCCATATGTAATGTCAACCACTGGCTTTGTGTGTTTTGTATAACTATACATTTTTTAACATAATTACCACATTTCATTAACAGGGCAATGAGATGGTTTTTCATATTATTATTTAGTAATCCCAGGGATGTGTCGCCCTCTGCCTGAAGCAGCATCAGCAGAAATAGGATAACATGGAGCCCTGCAAGCTCTGGTTTGTTTTCCCAGCAAATTTTTTTCCCTCCCCCAAGACTGCCACATAATGAAACATAGCCTGTGGACTGCTACCGCCCAGTGCTCGTTGCAATGAGTGAATCATATGCATGGTTTTGCTCTGTCTCTTGTAGGATAGATTGTTAGAATATTGTGTTCCATTTTTATGAGCACATCGTCTCGCTCACTCTTCAGATTTGATTGTCATATGTTCTTGCTTTAATTCAAGGCCTACCGTGTATGAGGACATCTCAGTGCCTGAAGACTAGAGCCACATACATTTAGAATTTAGATCCCAGCTGCAAGAAGTGCAGTAGAAGTGCCTATCTAGGAACAGTTTCACTTCTGGAAATCACTCTGAATTACTGGCTAAGAAGGCCCTTTGCCAGTGATCTCCCATCATGTTTGGTCACTGAGCCACAAATCAGTCACCTGAGGTACCTCATGGTCTTATTTATATATTGAACCTGATGACCGTGCCTCTTTGTGTGTGTATGTATAGTTATTTTAAACAAAATGTAGACATATAAACAAATCCTGAGGACTCTGCTGCAGCTCCTTATGGCTGTCTGATTTGATTACCCATAGTTTGAGATGATATGAATTTGTCTAGAGTTAGAGATTTTGCAATACGAGCAATATTCTTTCAATATTTGTATTTGATATTTGCATCAGTGTCAGGTATTAAATAGGCTGGATTTGGCAAAAACACGTTTTTTTTTATTACTATATCTGGTTCTTTTGTCACTGGTGTTTCAGTAGAGGACTCTGAGCATGGCTTCCGATTTTCTTTGTTTTTTCCTTCATTTGTTCTCCTATTGGACAAGCCAGCCCCACATGCACCAACTCTCCACTCCCTGCTCCTTTCCGTCATAGTGTTAAGCACTAGTATTGACTGAAAATAAGGCTCACTATGTGACTCTGTACTTGGGATGGATTTTTTTCCTCTCCCTTCCTTCACTTTTTGTTGGGAACTTGTTTGGCCACATACCTAAAATAGCTCTCTGACGTGTACAGTCCTGTTAAGGAATGTTACTGTGGCTGTCCAGAGTTTTCTGTGGCAGGAAGTTATGCAAACGTGCATTGCTGAGCACAGAGCCTTGTGATTAGGGTCCTGAAGGACTCAGTTCTTCAGTGCTTTTTCCAGTGCAGGCTGGCTGGATACTGTGTGGCTAACAAGGCCCCTTTTTTCTCCCAGCCTATGGTCTGTCTTGTGTAGATGCTCACTCCTGAATTTTTTTTTCCTTTAAGCTCAGCAGATGATGGCTCCCAGCTCGGTCATGTGTTGATCGCAGCCTATCCTCTCATTAATTTCCCACATTCCGTCTTTGTGAATCGCTACATTGCTTTTGTTCTTCCCACTTGCCGTTCTTTACCTCCTGTTTTTACTTTTTCCCCTCCCACCTGCCTTTTTCCTTGCTTCCACCCATCCCACACAGCGTCTGCTTCTTTTGTCTCTCATAGAGAGGGGTATGGCCCTGAATGCCATTACTGAGCAGAAGCAGCAGAGTTACTTAAGAGGATTCCTCGCCTTGTCTGAGCTGCTGATTCACCATGTGTCATCATTGTTTTGCTAAGAGGTGTAAAAAAAAATCTGACATTATTTAACAGAAAGTCATTCACAATACAGGAATGACATTATTCTTGGTATGATGGCGAGTGCAGAGATGATGTAGCCTATTTATTGTCAAATCAGCTGCAGTATTTGCTGCTGACATTTGAATAAATAAAATGTAAGCAAGCTGACCTGCAACTGTGTCTGAAAATGCTCATTTTCAGCATCTGGCTCACCCCTGCTAGAGGGAACACAGAATGGTATTTTGAGTTCAAGTGTTTGTGTGTCTGTCTTGTTTCAGCCATTCTGGATTATGGAAGATTAGATTAAATCCCGCGAGTGGCACTTATGGTCCTGCCTACCCTGAGGCAAAATAGCCTGCACTGTATGTTTGCTTACAGCTCTTGAAATTCCAGTATTGTAGCTGTCACATCATAATTTGAAGTGGGTATTTATGCTTGGCCCTTTTCAATTTTGTTTGATGACACCATTATTCTTTACCTTGTTTTTATAGCTTACAGGGATGTTATTCAAGTTTCATGAAAGGGATTTTACTGAAGGTCAGGAACTGGTGAGGTGGGAGTAGCTTCTGTAACTTCAGTGGGTGTTGCAGCTCTGTATTGTAAAGTCACTCAGTTGACCTCACTGTATGGTTATTGTAAGGCACCACCCTGTTGCCGCAGTCATCAGAAGCTACTTAGTTTCTCCAGTTGCTTTTATTAGAAACTTTGTTACCAGGGTGGGAAGTACAGCTTCTGGTCGTCCAGCCCGTATGACTGGTTGGTGTTTAAAATAAATAATTTATCATCATAATTTTTGTTGTTTTTTTTATTTAAATTGACCTTAGTGCTGTCTATAGCAGACAACACGCAAAACATAATGACTGAAAGACGTCAGAAGATGCTTGTTTATTGAAAAGATGAAGCTCCTTTCAATAAACAAGCATCTTTTGACGTCTTTCAGTGGATCTGTTACTAATCACTTAAAAAAAAAACGTGAATGCTTACAGAAGGACTGAAATCCGGGTATTTGTAATGAGCTAAAACCTTCCTAGACGTTATTAATGTAATCCATGCTGGAAGCCCACTGCTTATTTTGTGGAGTCTAAACTCAAGGCTTTTCCTACAGAGGCCAGTAGCCTGACAGGACACTGTGTGCATTTTACATGTTGTCTGGGATGTTGTTGTTGTAGTAAACACGGTGCAGCTTCGTTTGCCTGCTTGTTAAACCTTCTCCTCTCCTCTCAGGATGGCTTGGATGCGCTGGTGTACGACCTTGACTTCCCTGCCCTGAGGAAAAACAAGAGCATTGACAACTTTTTGAATAGATGTAAGTAGCTCACATCATGCTTTTCTCCTTATGTCCTCCTTTACTCCTGATCTCTCTGTGTCTTTCACTTTAACCATTTGGGTTCGTAGACCCCTGTTACATGTGGGTATAAGCCTAGGCTCAGAAAAGAAGGCTGTTTTTGGGTCACCGCTTCTATGTAGGCTTGGACACAATAGGTGTCTGCTGCTTAGTGTCCCCAACAAAGGGGCTTTCATAAATGGCTGGTGACCCACATGATGACTGTCGTGATGGCTTCTCTTTTTCAGTGTCCTCAGACTGGGGAACCCCCATAACTGTGTTTTAAACAAAATATAAAATATCAATCAAAGGCTGAGAGTGAGGCCAAATCTATGTTTCCTTAACAGATCTACTGTTCCTGTCCAATTCTCTGCAATTGAATTTCTAGGAAATGGCAACTGTCATGTTACAGTGTTTATGGCAGGACTTGCTCTTTTAGAGCCAGGAATGTCTGAGGTGAGGGGCAAAGAACCAACGTTATATCTCAGGGATATTCGTATTTAAATATGTGGATTACACTCAGACAGACCTATAATTCAACAAAACACCAATAACCAAACAAATCCTTACTCTCACTGCCTCCTTTGTTTCTATCTCTGGTATGACCCAAAATATTCTCCCTCTCTTTGTGGCAGGTTTTTGCAGCCTGCTGTATCTCTCTTCATTTTCCTTGGTTTCTCTTCACAGTCCTCCTGTAAAGAAACCCTTTGAACAGAGATCTGTTAACAATCATTCTTTTATGTGAAATGTTTTTCCTAAACAGCAGATATTCATTAAGTCTATTGAAATCCTATGCCTTTTTACCAACAGTTTATAAAATGTTTTCATTTGTAATAATGCAAGTTGATATTATCGCCAAATCAGCAATTACAACCTGCCTTCTTAAGACATAGTTGTGAGAAAATGGGATCGTAGTCTCTTTACTCTGTTTAAGAATAGAGAGTTTATTATCAACACAAGCTACTGTAAACCCTCAGGCAAAAACTGCCATTAGGCATCTCCTCAATTACTCTTAGTACTGTACTTTTGTGTGTAGCACCCAAGTGTTAGCAATGCATTGATGGATATGGACTAATGGACTGGCTGTCTTGTGAGACACTGGTCCTCACTTGCATGCATTGCCTGAAGGGTTCTTTACTCTGAATTCTCCCCTCCATATATTGTGCTTTGCACCCCGATCACATCAGCTGATTTCTGCACTCTATATATGCTGGGACCTACTGGAAATATTCCTCCTTCACCCACCCACACACACAAACACACTTGCATACAGTGTATTCTCTATAACAGCAAAATAAAACCCTATTTGTACCATTTCTAAACATACTTTATATGTCTTTTTGCTCCACTGGGATTTTTCCATTAAGGATCATGATCCCGGGAACCTCTGAACAGAGTGGAAATGACTCACTCTCAAATGTTCTTATTCTAATAGCTCAGGGCTTACTTTTTATTTTTAGATCAATTGAACTTGGATGCCCCTTGCACCCCCCCTTTTCCATGCATTCCCGTGCCAGTTGTGACCCATGTGAATTGGAAATTATCCCCCTAGTCCAGCTATGACCAAATTTGGCTGAACAGTGAATGCTATCTCCCCTAGGGGAACCAGCATTGTTACATCAGGGAGAGGCCAACTCTCAGTAAGCAACAAACTTTTCCTGAGTGACATCTCTCAGCTGTGCAGAGGCTTTTCTTTTCTGTTTGCCAACATGCTGGATGTTCCTATGAAATGCAGCTTATGCCATATGTAGACATATATAGGGTGCCAGTGATGACAAAACAGAAACCATGATCTGCAGACTCTCTCAGGCACTTTATACTTTATTAACTTGATGTCACTAATTTTGCCAACTATAACTTTGGCTGTGATCCTTCAGAGCACAAGGCTAAGGATAAGACTCAATTTAAAGGTCAATGCAATAAAGCATAGTAAAGTTTCCTGAATAGAATCTGTTAAGCTGTAACATCTGTCTTTGCTTTTTTTTTCCCAGACAAGGAAACCATTAGTAAAATTCGTGATCTACGCATGAAAGCAGAAGACTATGAGGTGGTTAAAGTTATTGGGAGGGGAGCATTTGGAGAGGTGCAGTTGGTAAGAATGTCATTTTGTGTGAATGTGTTTTTAACAACAGTGTAACTCTAAACCTCCACAAGTGAAGTTCAGCTAAGTCTGACTTGATTGTTGCCTCGTTGACTTTTCCAGGTAAGACACAAAGCCACAAGCAAAGTATACGCCATGAAGCTGCTGAGCAAGTTTGAGATGATCAAGAGGTCAGACTCTGCTTTCTTCTGGGAGGAGAGGGACATCATGGCTTTTGCCAACAGCGCATGGGTGGTGCAGGTATGATGTAATAGAAGAACAAGACATCTAAAACCTATTTAACCTAGTTTGATGTAAATAAGTCCAGCCTTATGTGAGTGAATGACAGTTTTCTTTGACATTTTTCACTAATCATTTCTGGCTTTTTTTTCCTCCATTCCACAGCTATTTTTTGCTTTCCAAGATGATCGCTACCTCTACATGGTGATGGAATACATGCCTGGTGGCGACTTGGTTAATTTGATGAGCAACTATGACGTCCCAGAGAAGTGGGCGCGCTTTTACACAGCTGAGGTGGTGCTGGCTCTGGATGGAATCCACTCCATGGGCTTCATTCACAGGTAACAACAAAACTCTCCTTTCTTTGTGTCTCCTACTGTGTTTGTTGGTTTGGTTTTCAGATTGGCTGCAGTCAAACACATGGAAGTACATGTGTTTGATACATTTCAAATCGAACTACTGTTTCTTACTCACTGTGTGGCACTCCTTAAGTTTTTATTCTGTGTTTGGAAGGCCTTCTGAAACCTTGCTCTAAGTGAATGTGTATAATCATTTGTCCTTGACAACTGTGAGATATGCAGTAGGATCTAGAAGGTGTGGTGGCAACCTATGATCTGAGGGAGCAGTATAATGAGCAGAAAGCAGTTTGTGGACAGAGGCACTGTTTTTAGCATTAATGCTAGCTGCTAATGTTTTAACTATAGGTCTCATTCTACATTACTACTTGCTTTCAAAACTAAAACTCCATTAGGCACAAAATTCTGGTTAAATTATAAACCAAAAACTAACACAATTCTCTACCTGAACCTCAAACCATTTAAAAGCCTTTAAATGACTTGTAGTTCCTGCCATTGTTGTCTCATTTCTTTTGGGTTCCTTCAGCAATGATTTATATGAGATTTAAATTTTCTGTTAGTGTTGTTGCTTTTCAGCTCAGTTCCATGATGCTGGCTGTGGATGTGGAATATCTCTTGGAGTACGAGGGAAATCAGTCTCTCTGTGCTGGATGGCACCACATATTTGTTAAATTATTTTTATGCACAAAAGGCATAAAATATTTAGTCTTTTATTAAATGGTTACCTATGTTATTCTACAGACTAAGCTCTGTGTACAGCTGCAGTGGTGGAAAATTCACACCATGACAGTTGTATTAAATAGTTCTCTTCTGTTTTCCCATTAGCTTGCTGGAAGTTGTAGTGAAAGAAAATTTAATGAAGATATAAATCCTGCTCTCTCAGTTCCCAGCTCCCTTCATACCTCATTACATCTGACCTATTACTGCAGTGAAGTGCAGCACCTTCAGAGAGTTCTGATTTAGAGAGCCGTTTTCCCAAATTGCACCATCAAGCAGCTCTAACTTTAGCTGTACACATACACACTTGCAAAGTGCTGCAGTTTCCCTGTGAAATGCTTGAGTTGTGTTGTTTGTGTTTGATATCACTTCATTTTCGCCTTTTCAGGGACGTGAAGCCTGACAACATGTTGCTAGACAAAGCAGGCCACTTAAAACTGGCAGACTTCGGGACCTGCATGAAAATGAACAAGGTATCACATTCGGTTTCCCTCGAAACTAACTTTTCTCACATTACACAGATAAAAGTTTCAAGTGTACAAATTCAAGTCATTGTTATCAGTTTGCTTATGATTAACATCTCTCCATTTCTGACAGTTATTTTGAGAGTTTGAGATTTTTTTTCCTGTTTTTCCCCCCTCAGGATGGTATGGTACGATGTGACACAGCAGTGGGAACTCCAGACTACATTTCACCTGAGGTACTGAAATCCCAAGGAGGAGATGGCTATTATGGCAGAGAGTGTGACTGGTGGTCGGTGGGAGTGTTCCTGTACGAAATGCTAGTTGGTGAGTTTATGATTAAGTATTACAATTTTTAAGTCAACAATTTGAGGTTTGTTTTATTATACCAGTCATAAAAATTACCATAAATTAATTAAGCTTATGTTTGCGTTCTTGATAAATCATGACAAAAATATATCAGTAACCATTGACTCTTGTTTGTCCTCTTTTGTTTACAGGAGACACTCCATTCTATGCAGACTCACTGGTGGGAACCTATAGCAAAATTATGAACCACAAGAATGCCCTGACCTTCCCTGAAGACAGCGACATATCCAACGATGCCAAGAATCTCATCTGTGCTTTCCTGACTGACAGGTTAGAGAAGGACAGAACAAGCACTGGCTCATGAAGAGGGTCCTTATCTTTAGACCCCCTCCTTTTTTAGGTGCTAAGTGTTTTCTGGTGTAGAGGGCCTTCTGTGGAAAGAATCCTGATGAAACTATTCATACTACCAGAGAGGCTATGTATCTTTGCATCAAGTTGTATCACTGCTTTCTTCTACTGCTGTTATGAAAGTTGTACACATAATTGTTTAAATTATCAAATATCAAACTAAATATGTCCTCCTGATCCCTACAGGGAAGTTCGGCTTGGTCGTAACGGTGTAGATGAGATCAAGAGGCATCCTTTCTTTAAGAATGACCAGTGGGCATGGGAGAACATCAGAGAGAGTAAGAACATTTTCACTACTAAGATTACAGATTAGTTTCACACCTCCCATTTCATTTGGCAGTCTGCTCACTGTTATTTCAATCATGTAGCCAGCGATCATGTTTTCCATTTGACCTACTACAGACAGTTGCAGGAAATTCTTGTAGACAAGCCATTCATTCAGCATCCTTTCCAAGACTAAACGTGATTCCTGCTCAGAGTAATAATTGGCAGCACAGCGTTTTTGAGGCCGACAACAGGGGAAGCAGTTCAATGCAAATGTTAATGCTCTGGGATTGACATTGGAGCAGAAAGAGATTAGAAATGTAGGGCTAAATCCAGTAGCTAGAGTCAGTCCTTTAGTGGCTTTATATTTAATACTTAACTAGGCTGAAGTCAGCACTTTGGTGTTGGCCACCCCAGTCGTTCCACTGGCTGATCAGCTCTGCTAGCTGGCCGGTTTCCCTCTTTTTAAAGAGAGTTTCAAAAGAGATCTGTGATCCAGAAAAACTCTGCAGAGAAAACTGAAACACTGGTCTTTTATCTGTTGCAGATTATCTACCTCAAATTTCAGTAATGACATCAAAAAAAAAAGAAAATATGTATTTAGAATTATAGTGGTGGGAGAGACAAACAAGTCAGAGCCAGAAATATGTAATAAACCTCAGCATTTTCAAGGCTTGAACACCTTCAATCAGTTTTAATTTTATTTTTTTTCGTTTTGCGTTGTGGACTGCGCCTTTAACAGAAAGATTTATTATATGCAATGAACTGTTGTGGTCTTATTTTTCCTCTATCTTCCATCTCCTTTTGCCATGTGCAGCGGCTGCTCCCGTGGTGCCTGAACTGAGCAGTGACATTGACACCAGTAACTTTGATGACATTGAGGAGGATCGGGGAGAGGAGGAGACCTTTCCCATACCAAAGGCCTTTGTGGGCAACCAGCTGCCCTTCGTAGGCTTCACTTACTACAGCAATCAGCAGTAAGTCTGTCAGATATTGCTTCACTCTGTTTTTTGCACCGTTCATTATGAATGTGCAGAATTGACTGGTTCCTTGTAACACGAAATTGTTATAGTTGCATGTAGATGAAAATGTAGTGTTTACAGCGATAAATCTATGACATGATGCATTGTTCATGTGTTTCATGACTTGAAATGACTCGTGACTTCAATAGTAATCTGTAGAGTTCACTCTTTTCATGGTGGAAATCGATTTGTCATAGCTGACATTGTTTGAATACCTTATTTTAGAGAAAGTGTCACAGACAGTTGAGCTCTTCTGTTTGCCTGTGAATGCTCCCAGAATTTATAACGTTGTTATATATTCTTTTTAATTTATTGAAGAATTGGTGGCAGTGTTTAAGTTTTTACTTAGAGGCTTTAATTTAATTGTTGTAGTTAGATAAAGTGTTCTTTTTCCAGCCTTTTGCGCAGCTCCGCCACCACGAAGACCAGTGACAAACGTAGCAGCTCCACCAAGGAAGACAAGAGTCATGTGAGTAGAAGACTAATTTAAAAAAAAATAATAATAAAAAGAAAAAGTCTTAAAGCTGTAGGATATCTTCTAATGTTCCATCTCATCTCAGGCATTAAAATGTTATGTTTCTGTTTAGCTGGAAAACCTGCAGAAACGAATCTACCATCTGGAGGAGCAGCTCCACAGTGAGATGCAGCTGAAGGATGAGTTGGAGCAGAAATGCAGGTATAGAACCGGTTTATTCATACATGAAAAGATACTGTGCATTCAGAAAGTACTCAGACCCCTTCAAATGTGATGCAAATTCACTGGTCTCTGTGAAGGTTACAAAACAACATAAATGTGGAAAGAAGCATTAATTAAGCGAGAACCTATACAAATGTGCTTTAATAAAGTCCTTTTATCTCCAGTTAACTTGTGATATTTTTAAATGCGAAAAGGGCCATTGATAAGTTATTAGGAAGAGGAAACCAGACATTTGTCTATAGCAGTGTATATGAAATTTTCATGTAACTTCTGTTTTTCTCAAACTCCGTTCTTCCTAGGGCATCAAACACCAAGATTGACAAGATCATGAAAGAGCTGGATGAAGAGGTTAAATTCTAACACCTTTTTCTATCTTTTTTTTTTTTTTTTTTTACTATGGACAGATTTTAATTTCATGACATTTGCTTCTTTGCATTTATATTGATATAAAGAAAAATAACTCTGAAGCTACAGCTGTTATGTTTTGGTAATGCAATGAAATTGAGTAAATGACTGTTTGCAATCAGAGGCTAGATTAGGGATTGGTTTGTTCCTGCCTCATGATAGCGGCTCTCTTGTTCCTTGCCACAGGCAAACCTTAGGAAGAGTGCAGAGGCCAGCATGTCTCTGCTGGAGAAGGACAAGATCATGCTGCAGCACAGATTCACCGAGTACCAAAGAAAAGCTGACCAGGAGGCAGAGAAGAGACGCAATTTGGAGAATGAGGGTAAAGATAATGAGGTGCTGCTGACGTATGATTCAGACACTTTGCAATTAAAGTGTATTTGCAAAGTGAAGCTGTGATGTCAGTTTTTTGAGTATAGTTTTGTTACATGGTAATGCCTTCACCCTCAGTATCATTTGATCTGGCTAAGGCATGTGTCCCAAATGGATTACTTGGTATCCTTTTGTGACCCCCCTCACCTTGCTAACCACAGATCTAGTTAAGTGTTAAACCTTGCACATGTCTCCCTGAATTTCCAATTGACAGAGTACACAAGATAGCACTAAGTGGATTTACAAGCTATAAGCTGTTAGAATTTAAGACTTGATATACTGTTCAGGTAATTTAATGTAATTTTAATCAGGAATGTACAGAGGTTATTTGGTTTGGTTTCAAAATTGGATTTTAAATGAAGCCCTGCCCAATTAATTTCCTGTCTGATTATTTCTAGTGTCGAATTTAAAGGAGCAGCTTGAAGATATGAGGAAGATCAGCCAGAACTCGCAGGCCTCGAATGACAAGATTGCCCAGCTGCAAAATCAGGTACAGTGGACATGCACACACACACACACAGTGTGGGCTAGAGGAGGGACAACGCGTTAAACCTTTTCCATTCTGACCCTCTCTGTTTTGCTTGGCAGCTGGAAGAGGCCAACGATTTGCTGCGTGCAGAGTCCGACACGGCAGCAAGACTAAGGAAGAGCCACACTGAGATGGCAAAGTCAATGAGCCAGCTGGAGAGTTTGAACCGTGAGCTGCAGGAGAGGAGCCGTGCAGTAGACGGAGAGAAGGCGCAACTGGAGAAGGAGCTTCTGGTTGTTCAGAGCACCCTGGACTCTGAGCGGAGGAACTACAGCCAGGGATCAGAGGAGATCAGGGAGCTGCAAGGTGACCCACTGACACACAAATGATGACACTGACACATGCAAATTGAACGCTTCAAAAACAGTGGCTAAATTCCATGACAGCTTGACCAAGTCACAGCTGCACTGTGAAGTGTACTTTAAGGACAAACCTGCATAGGGGTGTATAAAATACAGAATCACACTCTCATTCAGACATTTGAGACAGCTGCAAAAATTCCTTTCAACAGAGTCCAGCCCTCACTCTCCCACTGGTGTCAGACATGCCCAAGCACTGATGACACCCACAGCCACCAAATCAATCTCTGTTTATCTGTCATTTATCTTTTAAACAATCCTTGTTTAAAAGATGGGAAACAAGATTTGAAAGTCATATATATTACTGGGGATGGAGGGACACTGAAGTCATTTTCTTTAAGACGATTTTGCAATGAAAATATTGACTACATATCATAAATACCATGATTCTGATTGTCTTTATGTTTTCTTTCTCAGCGAGGATGGCTGGGCTGCAAGAGGACAACAAAAGCTTGAAGCTGAGCCTTTCCAAAGTGGAGGCAGAACGCAAACAGGCGCACGAAAGGAGCAACAACCTGGAGAAGGTATATACAACAAGTAGTTGGTAGTAATATTTATGCATATATGAAAGCAATTCTACCCTGTAGAATTTTAAGAATTGCTGTTATTTTGGATATTTTTCATTTGATATATGGAGAGTTGTGTGTTCAGTTTGCTTCATGTTGTTTGCCTGCTTCTTACCCCCCCAGGAAAAGAACAACCTGGAGATAGACCTGAACTACAAACTGAAGACCTTGCAGCAGCGTCTGGAGCAGGAACAGACTGAGCACAGGGTGACGCGGGCACAGCTCACTGACAAATACGAGTCTATTGAAGAAGCAAAATCAGCTGCCATGAATGGTATGCCAGTCCTATGTCAGAGCATGCCCTGCTCACTGTTTTTGGCCATGCTTTTCTTTTTTTGATTTGATTCCTTTTTTCTTTCTTTCTACCATCTTCCTTTGTCCTCTCTCTCTTTCTTATTATTTTTAAATTACCTTTCCACCTTTATTTTTTTTTAAAGTTCTTCCTCATCCCACCACCTCCTTTTTGCTTTGTCCTACAATCTGATCAGACTCACCTGCAGGGGTTGTTTGGGTGGGAGGAATTCAAGGAGTGTAAGTCAGTCAGCGTGTCAGGACATCACCTCATTGCATATTAAAGCTGGACTCTAAAGCAGTTTCTGTAACAGAATGATGATCTGTACAAGTGATTTCTAGTCTTTCACCTGGTGTCTGCCGCAACAGCCTCTCCTTGGAAAATGTCTTTCGTGCTGAGGTTGTCTTTGTGTTATGTTTAGTGATTTTCAGCATATACTGATTTTTGTGTTAATCCAGTTGTCACATTAATTCCAACTGATACTCAGACTGATAAATGATCACGACACACAGTGTTCTTGCTGTTTCATTTCCTTCAGCCCTCCATATAGTTATTGAATGTGGAAGAGGACTGTCAGATTTAGTAAATATTGTACAGATACATTGTGAATTCAGGGTCCAGAACACTGACATTATCATAGGAGGTGTTTAGTTTACTTGATATTCTGTCAGTTGTCAGTAGGACAGAGGTGACTCTTATTCTTTCATTTGGCTGCTCTAGCTGTTCAGCAGAAGATGTCTGAGGAGAATGGAGCGAGGATGAGAGCTGAAAGCCGGGTAGTGGAGGTGGAGAAGCAGTGCTCGATGCTAGAGTTTGACCTCAAGCAGTCTGTGCAGAAGATGGAGCAGCTGATGAAGCAAAAGGAAAGGCTGGAAGATGAGGTAAGAACTCCCTCTCACCTTAGTTGTCCTTCTAATATTAATCTATTTGTAATAAAGATTCCTGTGCGCAGCATTTGTGTTCCTCGCATCTTTGATATCTCACCTCTCTTATGTCTTCCTTCAACAGGTGAAGAATCTGCGGATACAGGTAGAACAAGAGTCGAGCAAGCGTGTCCAGGCTCAGAATGACCTGAAGAGCCGCACGCAGGAGGTGGATCGTCTTAGGTGTTCAGAGAAGCAGCTCAAACAGGAGATCAACACAGCACTAGAGAGTAAACGCTCGCTGGAGTTCCAGCTGGCACAGCTGACCAAGTGAGTAGTGTTTCTGGGTTGGAATGATAAAATAAATCTTAATTGTAAAACTGTTTTAGGAAATATATATGTTGTCCATTCACTACTTACGTCACACAAGACTCTGTCTAATTTAAGAATTAATTTTAGAATATTTTGAGGTTACTCATGCCATTGTGCCAGTTATTTTTACTCTCAAACAAATTGGCAGCAGCTCCAGCCAGGAGTTCTAATTTTCTGTTATTGCTGCACTGCCCAGTAATGCTCTTTGGAAGTCAAGGTGTAAATTGCCCTACAGTTGCCTGCTATTTTCAAGTAAGTGCTATTATTCCAGCTTAGAGGTTGACTATGCCAAAGCTGTTCTCTGACAGTGTTTACACCACAGGATTAGGGTTTACTCTGAGTCCGGCTCCATCCACTCTGTCTCTAATCCCCTGGTGAGCACAGCAGCCAGTGCTGCTGGTTGCATTTACTACAGTGGCTGACTTAGAGGCTGGCTCTGTTTGCCCGGCTAAAGAGTGTTGTTTAGAAAGTGCTAAAACCTGTGAGTGTGTAAAATTAGCTAGATATATGGAATTTAATGAAGAAATGAAAAGTAAGTACATCATGTTTTTTGTTGTTGTGTTACTAGACAATACAGAGGCAACGAGGGACAGATGAGGGAACTTCAGGACCAGCTTGAGGCTGAACAGTATTTTTCTGTAAGTATAAATCTCAGTCCCCCAGTGTCTCTGCCCTCTTCAGTGCGAAAGCCATGATCTAAATTATTGTATGTCCTCCTTCAGACGCTTTACAAAACTCAGGTCAAGGAACTAAAAGAGGAGATTGAGGAAAGGAACCGGCAGGTACAAGATGCTCATAAAAAGGTGCAGGAGTTGTCCAGTGAAAGGTAAGAAACTGAATCCTCCTCATGCACACTGCAGCACTGGGACTCATAGATTTAACCATCCAAATATTGATTATTGACCAGCTAATATTTTTATGTCCAGTTGTTTTGTTGAGATTTTACTGTTGTCTGCTGAAACAGTCAAAAAAGCTGAACAAGAATTTTATATAACTAAAACATAAAAAATTTTTTGTCCTGCACATAGGGACTCCCTGTCTGCCCAGCTGGATCTGACAGTGACCAAGGCTGAGTCAGAGCAGCTTGCCCGGGCACTTCAGGAGGAAGAGTACTTTGAGCTCAGCCAGGAGAACAAGAAGGCAGCAACTAGACATAAGCAGGAGATTGGGGAAAAGGAGGCTACCATTGCACGGGTGAGCAGAACCTACAGTGTCTTTCCACCTCTAGTTTATTGTCCCCCTCCACCTTGACATTATTATGTTCTTTCAGTAAGACATCATATTAATCTGTTTTACTGTCACAACTTTGAGTGGGGAAAAATAACTTTCTTTAAATTTCTCGGCAGCTTGAGGAATCTAATAAAACTCTGACCAAAGACGTGGAGAACCTCAGCAAAGAGAAGGCTGAATTGACTGAGAAGCTTCATACTCAGGAAGAAGGTACTATCCCCTTTGTTGATCTTTATGTCTCCCAGCTCTTTTGTAATTATGCTGCTGTATTAGCTGATTCTCTTTTCCTTGGCAGAGTATGCAGCTCAGAAGGAGGAGATTACAAATACAATCAAGGCCAACTATGAGAAGGTCCTCAGCACAGAGCGCACACTGAAGACTCAGGTAAAGATGCACTTTTTTAGTCAGACGGTGAACATTGGTAATGCAAATGGAGAATAGCGGCTGATTTGTCTACCTCAACCTGTCAGGCGGTGAACAAGCTGGCAGAGATCATGAACCGCAAGGACATGAAACTGGACCAGAAGAAGAAGGGCAGTACTGCCGACCTGCGGAAGAAAGAGAAGGAGAACCGCAAACTTCAGCTGGAGCTTAACCAGGAGAAGGACAAGTTTAACCACATGGCCATCAAGTATCAGAAGGAGTTGAGCGAGATGCAGGCGGTAAGTTAATATCTCTACTATCTCTAGTATAATCATTCAGGATTTTTCCTTGTTTTCAACCAAAATCTCTTCACTTTCCTGCCAACAGCAACTGGCAGAAGAATGCACATATCGCAACGAGCTGCAGATGCAGCTGGACAGCAAAGAGAGCGACATCGAGCAGCTTCGGGAGAAACTGAACGACCTGCAACAGCGCATGGATAACTCCAGTGTCACCAGTTTGCAGACAGATGAGACTGACAGCAACACTGCAGGTAAGGTCACCACAGGGGCTAACTGGACACTGCTGCTTCTGGTACTTACACTACAGGACCTCAAGTCTCAAATGCAGGACTCCTCTGCAGGTAAAAATTCTTGGAAATTTAATTTAGTGGTACCTGGATAGTTCATATTGGTTTATCTTCCTCCATACTATAAATTCCAATTATGCAGTGTGGTAAGAGTTTTTCTTTAAAATATATTATTAACAAAAAGGACTAAAGACTTTGAAAGATGCTACTTTTTGGTGCTTTTGGCACTTAAATGTTATTTCAGGTAAAACCTTAGTCCTTGTTGAAATCGGTAAATTTCCCAGTTATTCTTCGTGCCAAGTGTTTAATTGAGTTTTAGATTACTTTAGGGAGTTAAAAGAAACAATTTAGTGTCAGATAATTTATTTTGCATATTTAGAACATTGTGGCAGGTGTTTATTGAATAGACTGTTCAGCAGGTGCCTGTGGTTTTAAGATTGGTACATATAGGCAGAAAGCTGAGGCTGTCACACCTTTATTAAAGTCAAGCTGCTGTACTTTCTGCCTTATGCTGATTAACAGTTGTTCAAAACTGATGATGGTTAATCATCTTTTTCTGAAATGAGATCTAACATGAATACGAATGTACCTTGTTCTAGGCCTGTTCTCATGTATTGCTGGTGTCTGTGGTTAAGTCATTCTCTCTTTATTTCCCTCATGTCCAGTTGGTTCTCCTTGCTCTTCTTATCTTTGTAACTTCTATTCCTTTCCCTCTGTGAGTAACTGAGTGGACGAGCCCCCTTTTGCCTGGCCTGTGCTGCAGCTATTGTGTGTTTGTCTTTTTTGCCCCTGATTTTCTTAAGTGTTCTTTTGCCAGAGGTGATGCAGCCACCTCTGTTGGGGGAATTCATGAAACACTTTTGAAAGAAGCCTTATAGAGTGGGGGTGTGAAGGACATTTATAAATTCTCATACCAACAAAATGTGTTCACTAACATTAAGAGGATGTTACATGACAGTGACGTGCTGGCATTGAATTTGCTTAATGTCACAAGGTTAGCCCTAACAGTAAAGTGACCACATCAGTTCAGAGGTAACTGACTGTACCCTGTGTGAGGTTTACCACAACACTCTCAGCACCTTTCAAAATGTGTCTTGAAACTGAAAAAGCTGTTTTTAATTCATGGCACTGTGTGCTTCAAACACTTAACACTCTTATTGGTTCTTCTTTTTTTTTTGTCAGCATGTTCACCTAGAAGTACTGCTCGTTGTGGACACAAAAGACCTCCCTCACTATGTCACATGTAGCAGAAAAAGCCCCTCTTAGTTCACTGTTCCTGTTTAGCTTGTGTTGTTTCAGCTGCATGCACTCAAAGTTTTAATTTTAACACCAAATAATGTTTATTTATGTGTTTGTTTCTATTAAAGGAGTGAGTGATCAAGCTAATTGGTAGAAAATTAACACTAATTCCTGTTGCAAATCTGTTATTCTGAAGCTTTTAAGGTCATTTCAAATGATAAAATCTGCCATGCTCTGTTAACATGCTGTAAGAAGGACCTATGTCTAATATTTTCCTCCTGCATGGGGAGTGTGTTGCAGCAGCATGGCATATCTAAATTTGTGCCTTGTCACCTACTCCAGTGCAGTTACCTAATGCAGGAAGAACTCCTTGAGGAGTTCACCTGGTGTTACAAAACAATTATGACCTTTGTGACTTGACTTTTTTTTTTTTTTTTTTTTTCCCCCAGTTCAGTTTGGATTTAATCACTGCATGGCCAGTGTCTTTAAAAACACTTCATTGATCTGTAACTTTTTTCACATCTGGGCTGCTTTCCAGAATCCAGATTGGAGGGTTGGCTGTCCATTCCTAATCGTGCTAATATTAAGCGATATGGATGGAAGAAGCAGGTAGGTTGTGTTTATTTGGCATTTCCTCTGTTCTCCAGCGGTTTGTTAAACTTTATTATGCTGCCATAACAAATGCTGTGAACTCCTTAGACAATGTCATTATCACATTCCTTTCATTGTCTGTCATTGTAATATTTGCAGTATGTGGTGGTGAGCAGTAAGAAGATTCTTTTCTACAATGATGAGCAGGAGAAGGAACAGTCCAGCCCCTCAATGGTACTAGATATCGAGTAAGTTTTTTTTTTTTGTTGTTCCTTCTTGTTTGACCTTTTGTTGCAGTGATTGTGCTTACAAGTCAGTAGTGCACATATATTTACTGATATGTAATTGTTTATTTTGTATCTTCTTGTGCAGCAAACTATTTCATGTGAGACCAGTCACTCAAGGAGACGTGTACCGGGCTGAGACTGAAGAGATTCCAAGGATATTCCAGGTAGGAGGCTCTTTTCTGTCCAGGAGTTGTCTCCAGATTTTTAAATTCACCTCCATCCACGTCTCCTCCTCTACATTCACTTCTGCTGTCCCAATATCAGATTTTTGAAGCTCTGCTCTGCCATAGAAATATGTGTTTTAAGGCAGACTTTCTGACAAGGAGCTCCTTTTCTCTGTCTGTGTGCAGATTCTGTATGCCAACGAGGGGGAGTGCAGGAAGGAGGCAGACATGGAGACGGTCCCTCAGGGCGACAAGACCAACTGTCTCCCACACAAAGGCCACGAGTTCATCCCCACGCTATATCACTTCCCTTCAAACTGTGAGGCCTGTGCCAAGCCTCTGTGGCACGTCTTCAAGCCGCCTCCAGCCCTGGAGTGTCGCCGCTGCCACGTCAAGTGCCACAAGGACCACCTCGACAAAAAGGAGGACGTTATTGCTCCTTGCAAAGGTAACCTGCCAACAGTCTTGTTCTTGTTGGTCTAAGCTGTGACTGGTGGATAGAATTTTAATATATATTTTCTTTAATATATATTATACCTAAAATTATTTAATAATTGTAGCTGATGAGCTGTCATCAACTGTAAATGTTTAAAGGTACTTTCCAGTGGATGTTGAAGCCCTAATCTAGAAATGACTGTATAAACGTTGGTGAGATTCACACTCACTCTGGAGGAGTTTGAATTACACAGATTATTTGCTGCTTTCATAGCTTAATATTCCATAACTGCTAAAGTAAAAAATGAAAAATCTATTTTAAGCTACATACAAGATGTATGCATACGGCATTTAGCTCCCACTTGTTCTTAATAGCGCATAAAATTCAGTTAATGTGGTTTTCAAGATATTTTCAGCACACGTAAACTTTATCATGAAGTAGAAATCTAACAAAGATGGATAAGCCCATCAACTGAGAATTAATCTGTAAAGAATGAAGTTAATCATAAGGTTCTAGCTCTTTAAATGTCTCTTGGTCAAACAAAGCAAGCTGTTGAAATATGCCAGTTGGGCTTGGTAAAATTGTGATGACCTTTTTTCACTATATATTAACAACTTCTAGACCAAACAAATAATTGATTGATCAAGAAGATATCAGGTTCATTAATCAATAATGAAAAGAATCCTTAGTTGCTACTTTGGTGTCATATTTCTAACCATGATCTGATGCCATCCTCTACAGTAAATTACGACGTGACCTCTGCCCGGGACATGCTCCTGCTGGCCCTGACCCAAGATGAGCAGAAGAAATGGATCGGCCACCTTGGAAAGAAGATTCCCAAGACCCCACCATCTACATTTTCAAGAGCTTCTCCTCGTTCTATGTCCACCCGCTCTGGACCAAACCAGTCCTTCCGCAGGAACCCTAAAAGCAATACAGGAAAGCTGAGGTAACTTGACAATTTGGGTCTAATTTCTATGTCTTTTTCCAGCTGTTTCTAATGAATTTTTATGCTCTGGTTGCCTAGAAATATATAGTTTCCGTCACTAGTGTTCAAATAGCTATGGCTAACTGCATGACCTACAATAAGGCACTGTAATATTGTTTTAAGCAGTAAATGAGGGTGTGCTGCAGTCAGAAGTCTTATTTTATCCCATCTGGTGGGCTGAGATGTGGTCAAGTCAGTCACATGACCTGCTGTTTGTCTCCTGTGTTGTAGCAGAGCGCAGTCCAGCCTCCAAGCAGCAGACACAACATCCAGCACTTGTTGACAGGAACTTCTTCAGAAAGTGTTGATGTGTTTTTTAGACTTTTGTCTACAGCTTCAAACTTGTCTATTTATTAATTGTGTAAATGGGTGTTTCTAACACGAGACACTTCCTGGTTGGTTGGTTGGTTGACTCCTGGGCTCTTTCCAGTTGACACTTGGGATGCTCATTTTTCTAATTGGCACTAATGTGTTATTGGGTTCAGTAACTAACTTACAGACTTACTGTACAACTCTTGTTATAATGGTCCACATTAAGGGTTTTTTACAATGCCTGTCAAACATGATGCAAAGGTGTTAATGGTGTTGCAGTGCCTGTAAACACGCTTTTCTGTTGTATCTTGACTTAAACTGGGTTACTAACCAGGGTTATGGTATTGTCTTCTTTTACTGGACACCTGTCTCTATTCTTTCTTTCAGCTAACCATCTGAACCGTTCCTCACCTTCAAAAATGGAGTAACACAATGAAAAATTCATTAAAAAGAAAAAAAAATATTGATAAATAACCAGCGCTGGAAAATTGCAACACATGGCATGACACAAGGCATGGTGGACATTAAGAGGCCTGATATACCCCCCCACCCGCCGCCTTTCTTCAAGAGAACACCATTGTCCAACATCATCAAACTTGCAGCTCTCCATTTCTACCAGAAGATGGCACACTTGTCTTGAACTAAACATGGACAGTGCAGCCACTTAGAGGGACTCATGTCATGGAGCCATTCTGTGTTTTATATTATATGACAGTTCTGATGGAAACAGGAAGGTGAAAGGGGGTTTTGCTGGGACTCCTGCAAGTATGTTTTCAGTTTAAGGTACTGTCATACAGGGATTTCAGATCTGCAGTGAGTAGTTGTGTCTCAGGGGTGGAAAATGAATATTTGTTTTGTAATTTCTTCCCCCACCTGACAGATGCTCAAGCTAAATGCAAGCATACTTCTGTTTCCAGCTACAAAAAAAAAAATGACTGATGCCTTCGTCTAATGTCTTTGGCCTTTCTGCCTTTATTCTTATCACTCTGCAAGTCACTTATCAGGTTTGGAACAGAGTATTGGGACACAAGTATTAGATGTTTTGAGTATTGAGTGAGGAGCATGCAAGATCATCATTTAAATCTATGCATTATTTTTATTATTATAATTATTTTTATTGCTCCAAGCCATACGGAATATTCCATTGTAATGGCATATAGGAGTCCTAAAACATAATTGATCTTTTTTTTTTTTTTTTCTTTTTTTTTGTTGTTGTTTTTGTTTATTTGGTACATGTAATTTTTTTCTTGTATTTTTTTTTTTTGTAATGTATTGCCTTACATTGATTCATAGATAAATGGTTCAAAAGGAAAACATTAAGTTAACAAATGTAAAACTGCACTGTTTGAATTGTAAATTATTTGTAGAAGACTAAACAGGTGTAGCATTTGGCCCACCTAGTGCCTTAACGTTTGGATATTGATTTTACTGCCATATCTGTTTGTTTGTTTATTTTTTTTCTCCAAAACAAAAATCTTAACTCTTCCATCATTTATTTTTTAAGAAATTGCCACATATTTGTGGTTTCATCTGAACTTTCTCTGGTTTGAGTATATAAAATATATATATATTAGATTACCTCTTTATGGACACATTGCAATAGAGTTAGCGTGTCAAAACAAAGTCCCCAGACTCGGTTCATATCATGACAAATTTTGGGATGGTGTACTTAAAGCAAGCCTACCTGTGTCAGTGATTGTCCTTGTTAACATTTACAAGTTGTGTCTAACACGGTAATGTCCCATTAATGCAGACCCCCCCACGGTGTATATAATAAGAGAGACATAAGGATTATGGAATACCTCCGCAATCTTTTCATTTGTAACTTTTTGTTCAGTTAAAAAAAGCACTGGAACTATGATCTACTCTTGTCTTGGATAATTTGCATGGTTAACTGCATTGGAGTCCGCACTGATGGATATGTCAATAAACATATCTTTATCATTTATTGTATACTCGTTTTCACTGCTGATACGCATCATTGTGTATTTTTTATCAGTCTATACATGGAACCATCCTAGAACAATATCACTAATGAGGCAAAGTGTTAACTGCACCCAGGACTCAGAAAGTTGCAGACTTACTGTGTACCAGCTGGTTAGCAGTGATTTGGATGAGAACTGGGAATATGTAGCGCAGAAGCACATTATCTAATTTGTAAAGGGCCTAAAGGTGGGTTCTGTTTAATTTTCTAAACTTGGAGCCAAGTCTGAAGAGGTTTCATTTGCCAAAATCTGCTTCTAATACCCATCACTTCGGTTTTGTGCTTAAACATTGCATATTCAAATGAATTAGTGTTGAATGAGATGACCACGCAGGTAATAGGCCAGGCCAGGTAATATTCCAGCTTGGAAGAACTGTACATTCTGCACAGTGGGAGGAATAGGGAGCTTCATAGGGGTCCAGCAGCTTATTCTTTCCCTTGGGACCATCTAGCAGGTTAATCCATTCGTGGATGCATCAATGACAGAATACACCGGCACTCAGGGGCGGGCTGACCATCGGGAGGTTCGGGAGGTTTCCCGAATGGCCGGTCTGTTCCCGGCCGGTGGTCGGAACGTTTTTTCACCCTATAAAATGCAGCATCAGTGCACCGCAGCAGCGTGTCCTCGCAGCCGCAGGTGGCACAGAGTGGAAAGTAACCAAATGGGGAGCTGTAGGTTTCAGCAGTGAGGATCACTTCCGCGTTCGCGTTTCTCGGCTGCCGCTGGGGGCTGGCTCCAGAAGTGAGCAATTCTCCATTGACCCCCATGTTAAAACAGCCAGCTTTACAACTAAAAAAACATATTTACAGCCTGGAACATTTTTTTTTGTTTTTGGTCTCTATTGATCAGGGACTGGCTGGGGGGCGGGCTGCCTTACCCCCGTATGACGTTTTTTATGACATTTTGAGGTCTTACTGAAATACGACTTTTTTGGCATATTTTGACGCCTTACTATACTATGGCGTTTTTTATTACATTTTGAGGTCTTACTAAAATATGACTTTTTTTGGCATATTTTGACGCCTTACTATACTATGACGTTTTTTATGACATTTTGAGGTCAAAAACATTTTGACATTTTTTGGCCGAAAAAAACGCCTTACTATAGTATGACATTTTTTATGACATTTTGAGGTCAAAAAAATTTTTGACTTTTTTTGGCCGATTTTGACGCCTTACTATACTATGACATTTTTTATGACATTTTGAGGTCAAAAAAATTGTTTACTTTTTTTGGCCGATTTTGACGCCTTACTATACTATGACATTTTTTATGACATTTTATGACATTTTGAGGTCAAAAAATTTTTTGACTTTTTTTGGCCGATTTTGACACCTTACTATACTATGACGTTTTTTATGACATTTTGAGGTGAAAAAAAATGTGACTTTTTTTGGCCGATTTTGACGCCTTACTATACTATGATGTTTTTTGTGACATTTTGATGTCAAAAAAATTTTGAATTTTTTTGGCCGATTTTGACGCCTTACTATACTATGACGTTTTTTTATGACATTTTATGACATTTTGAGATCAAAAAATTTTTTGACTTTTTTTGGCCGATTTTGACGCCTTACTATACTATGACGTTTTTTATGAAATTTTGAGGTGAAAAAAAATTTTGAATTTTTTTGGCCGATTTTGACGCCTTACTACACTATGACGTTTTTTGTGACATTTTGAGGTAAAAAAAAATTTTGAATTTTTTTGGCCGATTTTGACGCCTTACTATACTATGACGTTTTTAATGACATTTTGAGGTCAAAAAAATTGTTTACTTTTTTTGTCCGATTTTGACGCCTTACTATACTATGACGTTTTTTATGACATTTTGAGGTGAAAAAAATTTTTTGACTTTTTTTGGCCGATTTTGACGCCTTACTATACTATGACGTTTTTTATGACATTTTGAGGTGAAAAAAATTTTTGACTTTTTTTGGCCGAAAAAAACGCCTTACTATACTATGACGTTTTTTATGATATTTTGAGGTCCAAAAAAATTTTGAATTTTTTTGGCCGATTTTGACGCCTTACTACACTATGACGTTTTTTATGACATTTTGAGGTGAAAAAAAATTTTGACTTTTTTTGGCCGATTTTGATGCCTTACTATACTATGACGTTTTTTATGACATTTTGAGGTCAAAAAAAATTTTGACTTTTTTTGGCCGATTTTGACGCTTTACTATACTATGACGTTATTTATGACATTTTGATGTCAAAAAATTTTTTGACTTTTTTTGGCCGATTTTGACGCCTTACTATACTATGACATTTTTTATGACATTTTGAGGTGAAAAAAAATTTTGAGTTTTTTTGGCCGATTTTGACGCCTTACTATACTATGACGTTTTTTATGACATTTTGAGGTGAAAAAAAATTTTGACTTTTTTTGGCCGATTTTGACGCCTTACTATACTATGTCGTTTTTTATGACATTTTGAGGTGAAAAAAATTTTTGAATTTTTTTGGCCGATTTTGACGCCTTACTATACTATGACGTTTTTTATGACATTTTGAGGTGAAAAAAAATTTTGACTTTTTTTGGCCGAAAAAAACGCCTTACTATACTATGACGTTTTTTATGACATTTTGAGGTGAAAAAAAATTTTGATTTATTTTGGCCGATTTTGACGCCTTACTATACTATGACGTTTTTTATGACATTTTGAGGTGAAAAAAATTTTTGACTTTTTTTGGCCGATTTTGACGCCTTACTATACTATGACGTTTTTTATGACATTTTGAGGTGAAAAAAATTTTTGACTTTTTTTGGCCGAAAAAAAACGCCTTACTATACTATGACGTTTTTTATGACATTTTGAGGTGAAAAAAAATTTTGACTTTTTTTGGCCGAAAAAAACGCCTTACTATACTATGACGTTTTTTATGACATTTTGAGGTGAAAAAAAATTTTGACTTTTTTTGGCCGAAAAAAACGCCTTACTATACTATGACGTTTTTTATGACATTTTGAGGTGAAAAAAAATTTTGACTTTTTTTGGCCGATTTTGACGCCTTACTATACTATGACGTTTTTTATGACATTTTGAGGTCAAAAAATCTTTTGACTTTTTTTGGCCGATTTTGACGCCTTACTATACTATGACGTTTTTTATGACATTTTGAGGTCAAAAAAAATTTTGACTTTTTTTGGCCGATTTTGACGCCTTACTATACTATGACGTTTTTTATGACATTTTGAGGTAAAAAAAAATGTTGACTTTTTTTGGCCGAAAAAAACGCCTTACTATACTATGACGTTTTTTATGACATTTTGAGGTGAAAAAAAATTTTGACTTTTTTTGGCCGATTTTGACGCCTTACTATACTATGACGTTTTTTATGACATTTTGAGGTAAAAAAAAATTTTGAATTTTTTTGGCCGATTTTGACGCCTTACTATACTATGACGTTTTTTATGACATTTTGAGGTGAAAAAAAATTTTGAATGTTTTTGGCCGATTTTGACGCCTTACTATACTATGAGGTTTTTTATGACATTTTGAGGTCAAAAAAAATTTTGAATTTTTTTGGCCGAAAAAAACGCCTTACTATACTATGACGTTTTTTATGACATTTTGAGGTGAAAAAATTTTTTGACTTTTTTTGGCCGATTTTGACGCCTTACTATACTATGACGTTTTTTATGACATTTTGAGGTCAAAAAAATGTTTGACTTTTTTTGGCCGATTTTGACGCCTTACTATACTATGACGTTTTTTATGACATTTTGAGGTGAAAAAAAATTTTGACTTTTTTTGGCCGATTTTGACGCCTTACTATACTATGACGTTTTTTATGACATTTTGAGGTAAAAAAAAATTTTGACTTTTTTTGGCCGATTTTGACGCCTTACTATACTATGACGTTTTTTATGACATTTTGAGGTGAAAAAAAATTTTGACTTTTTTTGGCCGATTTTGACGCCTTACTATACTATGACGTTTTTGTATGACATTTTGAGGTAAAAAAAAAATCAGACTTTTTTTGTCCGATTTTGACGCCTTACTATACTATGACGTTTTTTATGACATTTTGAGGTCAAAAAATCTTTTGACTTTTTTTGGCCGATTTTGACGCCTTACTATACTATGACGTTTTTGTATGACATTTTGAGGTAAAAAAAATTTTTGACTTTTTTTGGCCGAAAAAAACGGCTTACTATACTATGACGTTTTTGTATGACATTTTGAGGTAAAAAAAAAATCGGACTTTTTTTGTCTGATTTTGACGCCTTACTATACTATGACGTTTTTTATGACATTTTGAGGTGAAAAAAATTTTTGACTTTTTTTGGCCGATTTTGACGCCTTACTATACTATGACGTTTTTTATGACATTTTGAGGTGAAAAAAATTTTTGACTTTTTTTGGCCGAAAAAAACGCCTTACTATACTATGACGTTTTTTATGACATTTTGAGGTGAAAAAAAATTTTGACTTTTTTTGGCCGATTTTGACGCCTTACTATACTATGACGTTTTTTATGACATTTTGAGGTCAAAAAATTTTTTGACTTTTTTTGTCCGATTTTGACGCCTTACTATACTATGACGTTTTTTATGACATTTTGAGGTAAAAAAAAATTTTGAATTTTTTTGGCCGATTTTGACGCCTTACTATACTATGACGTTTTTTATGACATTTTGAGGTGAAAAAAATTTTTGAGTTTTTTTGGCCGATTTTGACGCCTTACTATACTATGACGTTTTTTATGACATTTTGAGGTGAAAAAAAATTTTGAATTTTTTTGGCCGATTTTGACGCCTTACTATACTATGTCGTTTTTTATGACATTTTGAGGTAAAAAAAATTTTTGAATTTTTTTGGCCGAAAAAAACGCCTTACTATACTATGACGTTTTTTATGACATTTTGAGGTGAAAAAAAATTTTGACTTTTTTTGGCCGATTTTGACGCCTTACTATACTATGACGTTTTTTATGACATTTTGAGGTGAAAAAAATTTTTGACTTTTTTTGGCCGAAAAAAACGCCTTACTATACTATGACGTTTTTTATGACATTTTGAGGTGAAAAAATTTTTTGACTTTTTTTGGCCGAAAAAAACGCCTTACTATACTATGACGTTTTTTATGACATTTTGAGGTGAAAAAAAATTTTGACTTTTTTTGGCCGATTTTGACGCCTTACTATACTATGACGTTTTTTATGACATTTTGAGGTCAAAAAATCTTTTGACTTTTTTTGGCCGATTTTGACGCCTTACTATACTATGACGTTTTTTATGACATTTTGAGGTAAAAAAAAATTTTGAATTTTTTTGGCCGATTTTGACGCCTTACTATACTATGACGTTTTTTATGACATTTTGAGGTGAAAAAAAATTTTGACTTTTTTTGGCCAATTTTGACGCCTTACTATACTATGACGTTTTTTATGACATTTTGAGGTGAAAAAAAATTTTGAATTTTTTTGGCCGATTTTGACGCCTTACTATACTATGACGTTTTTTATGACATTTTGAGGTGAAAAAAATTTTTGACTTTTTTTGGCCGATTTTGACGCCTTACTATACTATGACGTTTTTTATGACATTTTGAGGTCAAAAAAAATGTTGACTTTTTTTGGCCGAAAAAAACGCCTTACTATACTATGACGTTTTTTATGACATTTTGAGGTGAAAAAAAATTTTGACTTTTTTTGGCCGAAAAAAACGCCTTACTATACTATGACGTTTTTTATGACATTTTGAGGTGAAAAAAATTTTTGACTTTTTTTGGCCGATTTTGACGCCTTACTATACTATGACGTTTTTTATGACATTTTGAGGTCAAAAAATCTTTTGACTTTTTTTGGCCGATTTTGACGCCTTACTATACTATGACGTTTTTTATGACATTTTGAGGTAAAAAAAAATTTTGAATTTTTTTGGCCGATTTTGACACCTTACTATACTATGACGTTTTTTATGACATTTTGAGGTGAAAAAAAATTTTGACTTTTTTTGGCCGATTTTGACGCCTTACTATACTATGACGTTTTTTATGACATTTTGAGGTGAAAAAAAATTTTGAATTTTTTTGGCCGATTTTGACGCCTTACTATACTATGACGTTTTTTATGACATTTTGAGGTGAAAAAAATTTTTGAGTTTTTTTGGCCGATTTTGACGCCTTACTATACTATGACGTTTTTTATGACATTTTGAGGTCAAAAAAATTTTTGACTTTTTTTGGCCGAAAAAAACGCCTTACTATACTATGACGTTTTTTATGACATTTTGAGGTGAAAAAAAATTTTGACTTTTTTTGGCCGAAAAAAACGCCTTACTATACTATGACGTTTTTCATGACATTTTGAGGTGAAAATTTTTTTTGACTTTTTTTGTCCGATTTTGACGCCTTACTATACTATGACGTTTTTTATGACATTTTGAGGTCAAAAATTTTTTTGACTTTTTTTGTCCGATTTTGACGCCTTACTATACTATGACGTTTTTTATGACATTTTGAGGTCCAAAAAAATTTTGACTTTTTTTGGACAATTTTGACGCCTTACCCCCCCATGACGTTTTTTATGACATTTTGAGGTCAAAAAAAATTTTGAATTTTTTTGGCCGAAAAAAACGCCTTACTATACTATGACGTTTTTTATGACATTTTGAGGTGAAAAAAAATTTTGACTTTTTTTGGCCGATTTTGACGCCTTACTATACTATGACGTTTTTTATGACATTTTGAGGTGAAAAAAATTTTTGACTTTTTTTGGCCGAAAAAAACGCCTTACTATACTATGACGTTTTTTATGACATTTTGAGGTGAAAAAATTTTTTGACTTTTTTTTGCCGAAAAAAACGCCTTACTATACTATGACGTTTTTCATGACATTTTGAGGTGAAAAATTTTTTTGAGTTTTTTTGGCCGATTTTGACGCCTTACTATACTATGACGTTTTTTATGACATTTTGAGGTGAAAAAATTTTTTTGACTTTTTTTGGCCGATTTTGACGCCTTACTATACTATGACGTTTTTTATGACATTTTGAGGTGAAAAAAAATGTTGACTTTTTTTGGCCGAAAAAAACGCCTTACTATACTATGACGTTTTTTATGACATTTTGAGGTGAAAAAAATTTTTGACTTTTTTTGGCCGAAAAAAACGCCTTACTATACTATGACGTTTTTTATGACATTTTGAGGTGAAAAAAATTTTTGACTATTTTTGGCCGATTTTGACGCCTTACTATACTATGACGTTTTTTATGACATTTTGAGGTCCAAAAAAATTTTGACTTTTTTTGTCCGATTTTGACGCCTTACTATACTATGACGTTTTTTATGACATTTTGAGGTCAAAAATTTTTTTGACTTTTTTTGTCCGATTTTGACGCCTTACTATACTATGACGTTTTTTATGACATTTTGAGGTCCAAAAAAATTTTGACTTTTTTTGGACAATTTTGACGCCTTACCCCCCCATGACGTTTTTTATGACATTTTGAGGTCAAAAAAAATTTTGACTTTTTTTGTCCGATTTTGACGCCTTACTATACTATGACGTTTTTTATGACATTTTCAGGTGAAAAAAAATTTTGACTTTTTTTGGCCGAAAAAAACGCCTTACTATACTATGACGTTTTTTATGACATTTTGAGGTGAAAAAATTTTTTGACTTTTTTTGGCCGAAAAAAACGCCTTACTATACTATGACGTTTTTTATGACATTTTGAGGTGAAAAAAATTTTTGACTATTTTTGGCCGATTTTGACGCCTTACTATACTATGACGTTTTTTATGACATTTTGAGGTCCAAAAAAATTTTGACTTTTTTTGTCCGATTTTGACGCCTTACTATACTATGACGTTTTTTTATGACATTTTGAGGTGAAAAAAATTTTTGACTTTTTTTGGCCGAAAAAAACGCCTTACTATACTATGACGTTTTTTATGACATTTTGAGGTGAAAAAAATTTTTGACTATTTTTGGCCGATTTTGACGCCTTACTATACTATGACGTTTTTTATGACATTTTGAGGTCCAAAAAAATTTTGACTTTTTTTGTCCGATTTTGACGCCTTACTATACTATGACGTTTTTTATGACATTTTGAGGTCAAAAATTTTTTTGACTTTTTTTGTCCGATTTTGACGCCTTACTATACTATGACGTTTTTTATGACATTTTGAGGTCCAAAAAAATTTTGACTTTTTTTGGACAATTTTGACGCCTTACCCCCCCATGACGTTTTTTATGACATTTTGAGGTCAAAAAAAATTTTGACTTTTTTTGTCCGATTTTGACGCCTTACTATACTATGACGTTTTTTATGACATTTTCAGGTGAAAAAAAATTTTGACTTTTTTTGGCCGAAAAAAACGCCTTACTATACTATGACGTTTTTTATGACATTTTGAGGTGAAAAAATTTTTTGACTTTTTTTGGCCGAAAAAAACGCCTTACTATACTATGACGTTTTTTATGACATTTTGAGGTGAAAAAATTTTTTGACTATTTTTGGCCGATTTTGACGCCTTACTATACTATGACGTTTTTTATGACATTTTGAGGTCCAAAAAAATTTTGACTTTTTTTGTCCGATTTTGACGCCTTACTATACTATGACGTTTTTTATGACATTTTGAGGTCAAAAATTTTTTTGACTTTTTTTGTCCGATTTTGACGCCTTACTATACTATGACGTTTTTTATGACATTTTGAGGTCCAAAAAAATTTTGACTTTTTTTGGACAATTTTGACGCCTTACCCCCCCATGACGTTTTTTATGACATTTTGAGGTCAAAAAAAATTTTGAATTTTTTTGGCCGAAAAAAACGCCTTACTATACTATGACGTTTTTTATGACATTTTGAGGTGAAAAAAAATTTTGACTTTTTTTGGCCGATTTTGACGCCTTACTATACTATGACGTTTTTTATGACATTTTGAGGTGAAAAAAATTTTTGACTTTTTTTGGCCGAAAAAAACGCCTTACTATACTATGACGTTTTTTATGACATTTTGAGGTGAAAAAAATTTTTGACTTTTTTTGGCCGAAAAAAACGCCTTACTATACTATGACGTTTTTCATGACATTTTGAGGTGAAAAATTTTTTTGAGTTTTTTTGGCCGATTTTGACGCCTTACTATACTATGACGTTTTTTATGACATTTTGAGGTGAAAAAATTTTTTTGACTTTTTTTGGCCGATTTTGACGCCTTACTATACTATGACGTTTTTTATGACATTTTGAGGTGAAAAAAAATGTTGACTTTTTTTGGCCGAAAAAAACGCCTTACTATACTATGACGTTTTTTATGACATTTTGAGGTGAAAAAAATTTTTGACTTTTTTTGGCCGAAAAAAACGCCTTACTATACTATGACGTTTTTTATGACATTTTGAGGTGAAAAAATTTTTTGACTATTTTTGGCCGATTTTGACGCCTTACTATACTATGACGTTTTTTATGACATTTTGAGGTCCAAAAAAATTTTGACTTTTTTTGTCCGATTTTGACGCCTTACTATACTATGACGTTTTTTATGACATTTTGAGGTCAAAAATTTTTTTGACTTTTTTTGTCCGATTTTGACGCCTTACTATACTATGACGTTTTTTATGACATTTTGAGGTCCAAAAAAATTTTGACTTTTTTTGGACAATTTTGACGCCTTACCCCCCCATGACGTTTTTTATGACATTTTGAGGTCAAAAAAAATTTTGACTTTTTTTGTCCGATTTTGACGCCTTACTATACTATGACGTTTTTCATGACATTTTGAGGTAAAAAAAAATCGGACTTTTTTTGTCCGATTTTGACGCCTTACTATACTATGACGTTTTTTATGACATTTTGAGGTGAAAAAATTTTTTGACTTTTTTTGGCCGATTTTGACGCCTTACTATACTATGACGTTTTTTATGACATTTTGAGGTGAAAAAATTTTTTGACTTTTTTTGGCCGATTTTGACGCCTTACTATACTATGACGTTTTTTATGACATTTTGAGGTGAAAAAATTTTTTGACTTTTTTTGGCCGATTTTGACGCCTTACTATACTATGACGTTTTTTATGACATTTTGAGGTGAAAAAAAATTTTGACTTTTTTTGGCCGATTTTGACGCCTTACTATACTATGTCGTTTTTTATGACATTTTGAGGTGAAAAAATTTTTTGACTTTTTTTGTCCGAAAAAAACGCCTTACTATACTATGACGTTTTTTATGACATTTTGAGGTGAAAAAAATTTTTGAATTTTTTTGGCCGATTTTGACGCCTTACTATACTATGACGTTTTTTATGACATTTTGAGGTGAAAAAAATTTTTGACTTTTTTTGGCCGAAAAAAACGCCTTACTATACTATGACGTTTTTTATGACATTTTGAGGTGAAAAAAATTTTTGAATTTTTTTGGCCGATTTTGACGCCTTACTATACTATGACGTTTTTTATGACATTTTGAGGTGAAAAAAAATTTTGACTTTTTTTGGCCGAAAAAAACGCCTTACTATACTATGACGTTTTTTATGACATTTTGAGGTGAAAAAAAATTTTGACTTTTTTTGGCCGAAAAAACGCCTTACTATACTATGACGTTTTTCATGACATTTTGAGGTGAAAAATTTTTTTGAGTTTTTTTGGCCGATTTTGACGCCTTACTATACTATGACGTTTTTTATGACATTTTGAGGTGAAAAAATTTTCTTGACTTTTTTTGGCCGATTTTGACGTCTTACTATACTATGACGTTTTTTATGACATTTTGAGGTGAAAAAAAATTTTGACTTTTTTTGGCCGAAAAAAACGCCTTACTATACTATGACGTTTTTTATGACATTTTGAGGTGAAAAAAAATTTTGACTTTTTTTGGCCGAAAAAAACGCCTTACTATACTATGACGTTTTTTTATGACATTTTGAGGTCAAAAAAATTTTTGACTTTTTTTGGCAGATTTTGATGCCTTACTATACTATGACGTTTTTTATGACATTTTGAGGTGAAAAAAAATTTTGACTTTTTTTTGGCCGAAAAAAACGCCTTACTATACTATGACGTTTTTTATGACATTTTGAGATCAAAAAAAATTTTGACTTTTTTTGGCCGATTTTGACGCCTTACTATACTATGTCGTTTTTTATGACATTTTGAGGTCCAAAAAAATTTTGAATTTTTTTGGCCGATTTTGACACCTTACTATACTATGACGTTTTTTATGACATTTTGAGGTGAAAAAAATTTTTGACTTTTTTTGGCAGATTTTGAAGCCTTACTATACTATGACGTTTTTTATGACATTTTGAGGTGAAAAAAAATTTTGACTTTTTTTGGCCGAAAAAAACGCCTTACTATACTATGACGTTTTTTATGACATTTTGAGGTGAAAAAAAATTTTGACTTTTTTTGGCCGAAAAAAACGCCGTACTATACTATGACGTTTTTTATGACATTTTGAGGTGAAAAAATTTTTTTGAATTTTTTTGGCCGATTTTGACGCCTTACTATACTATGACGTTTTTTATGACATTTTGAGGTGAAAAAAAATTTTGACTTTTTTTGGCCGAAAAAAACGCCTTACTATACTATGACGTTTTTTATGACATTTTGAGGTGAAAAAAAATTTTGACTTTTTTTGGCCGAAAAAAACGCCTTACTATACTATGACGTTTTTTATGACATTTTGAGGTCAAAAAAATTTTTGACTTTTTTTGGCAGATTTTGATGCCTTACTATACTATGACGTTTTTTATGACATTTTGAGGTGAAAAAAAATTTTGACTTTTTTTTGGCCGAAAAAAACGCCTTACTATACTATGACGTTTTTTATGACATTTTGAGATCAAAAAAAATTTTGACTTTTTTTGGCCGATTTTGACGCCTTACTATACTATGTCGTTTTTTATGACATTTTGAGGTCCAAAAAAATTTTGAATTTTTTTGGCCGATTTTGACACCTTACTATACTATGACGTTTTTTATGACATTTTGAGGTCAAAAGAATTTTTGACTTTTTTGGCAGATTTTGATGCCTTACTATACTATGACGTTTTTTATGACATTTTGAGGTGAAAAAATTTTTTGACTTTTTTTGGCCGATTTTGACGCCTTACTATACTATGTCGTTTTTTATGACATTTTTGTATGACATTTTGAGGTCAAAAAAAATTTTGACTTTTTTTGTCCGATTTTGACGCCTTACTATACTATGACGTTTTTGTATGACATTTTGAGGTAAAAAAAAAATCGGACTTTTTTTGTCCGATTTTGACGCCTTACTATACTATGACGTTTTTGTATGACATTTTGAGGTAAAAAAAAAATCGGACTTTTTTTGTCCGATTTTGACGCCTTACTATACTATGACGTTTTTTATGACATTTTGAGGTCAAAAAATTTTTTGACTTTTTTTGGCCCATTTTGACGCCTTACTATACTATGACGTTTTTTATGACATTTTGAGGTGAAAAAAAATTTTGACTTTTTTTGGCCGAAAAAAACGCCTTACTATACTATGACGTTTTTTATGACATTTTGAGGTGAAAAAAAATTTTGACTTTTTTTGGCCGATTTTTAACGCCTTACTATACTATGACGTTTTTTATGACATTTTGAGGTCAAAAAATTTTTTGACTTTTTTTGGCCGATTTTGACGCCTTACTATACTATGACGTTTTTTATGACATTTTGAGATAAAAAAAAATTTTGAATTTTTTTGGCCGATTTTGACGCCTTACTATACTATGACGTTTTTTATGACATTTTGAGGTGAAAAAAAATTTTGACTTTTTTTGTCCGATTTTGACTCCTTACTATACTATGACGTTTTTCATGACATTTTGAGGTGAAAAAAATTTTTGACTTTTTTTGGCCGATTTTGACGCCTTACTATACTATGTCGTTTTTTTATGACATTTTGAGGTGAAAAAAAATTTTGACTTTTTTTGGCCGAAAAAAACGCCTTACTATACTATGACGTTTTTTATGACATTTTGAGGTGAAAAAAATTTTTGACTTTTTTTGGCCGATTTTGACGCCTTACTATACTATGATGTTTTTTATGACATTTTGAGGTGAAAAAAAATTTTGACTTTTTTTGGCCGAAAAAAAAAAGCCTTACTATACTATGACGTTTTTTATGACATTTTGAGGTGAAAAAAAATTTTGACTTTTTTTGGCCGATTTTGACGCCTTACTATACTATGTCGTTTTTTATGACATTTTGAGGTGAAAAAATTTTTTGACTTTTTTTGTCCGAAAAAAACGCCTTACTATACTATGACGTTTTTTATGACATTTTGAGGTGAAAAAAAATTTTGACTTTTTTTGGCCGAAAAAAACGCCTTACTATACTATGACGATTTTTATGACATTTTGAGGTGAAAAAAATTTTTGACTTTTTTTGTCCGATTTTGACTCCTTACTATACTATGTCGTTTTTTATGACATTTTGAGGTCAAAAAATTTTTTGACTTTTTTTGTCCGATTTTGACATTTGAAAAATTTGGATTTGGATGCAGCTGCATGTAGCTGCTGCTTAGCTTGTTAGCCTAGCTGATTAGCATTACACTAGCTCGGTTTCTCCGAGCTAAGTGGGGGGCTGACCCGTAGAGTAACCGCCTCTCCACCAGATATGGAAAGTACACTCCCACTAAGATCCAAGATGGCGCAGCTCAAATGCCCATGGTTTGGTCACAAAACCGACTCCCCGAATCCAATGGGTGACGTCACGGGTGCTACGTCCGTGTTTTATACAGTCTATGAAATGTGATTGGCTTAGCTGCTCAGTCAGTCATCAAACATTCAAAAGAAAACAAGAAAGACGAGCAGGGTAAATAAAGAAAGAAGCCACAAACACACACACACAATTGCCAGTTTTTTTTGCCTCTGTTCCCTGCACACAAACACACACACAGTAGTTTTAATTTTTAAATAAACATAGTGTTTGAGTATTCATAGTATGTGTGAGCATATGTAGCTTACTTTAGTACACGCTATTGAATGTATATCATCAAGGATCAAGGAACTTTATTGTCATACCAGGACATTTACATGTTATGGTACGAAATTAGTACTCAGGTCCCAGTTTAAGCCATTCAGAGCAAGATGTGAACAAGAATGAAATATAAACATAAGGGCAATAATATAAACATTAGAGTAAAAAAATAAATATGAACATTAGAGAAATAAAATAAACATTAGAGCAGAAATATATAAACATTGTGAAATTTAAACAATTAACAATTAAATAAAGTAAAAATAAGATAAGATAAGGAAGCCGAAGTTAGCACGTGCATAAATACTTATGTGCAAGTAGGAGGTAGTGGTAGTGCAGAGGTAGTCCGGGTATTGCACCTATAGGAACATGTTGCCCTATGATGGTCAAGTATTGCACTTAGTGAGGCAAATAAAATGTTGTAGTGCAGGACTGTCAGTGTGTGGTGAGGAGGGGAAAGGGGGGGGGGGGGGGGGGGTCTACAGGGCAGGGCTAGAGTTCAGCAGTCTTACAGCTTCAGGGAAGAAGCTGTTCCTGAGCCTGGTGGTCCTGCTCCGGATGCTCCTCAGCCGCCTGCCTGAGGGGAGGGGTTGGAAGAGACTGTGTGCAGGATGGGTGGAGTCCTTCATGATGCGGAAGGCCCTCCCTCTGCATCGTGCTGTGTAGAGGTCTGAGGTGGTTTCCCACAGTCCTCTGTGCAGCCTTTACCACCCTCTGCAGAGACTTTCTCTCAGCAGCAGTGCACCTGCCATGCCACACTGTGATGCAGGTACAGAGGACACTCTCCACTGCACAGTGGTAGAAGCACCTCAGGACTGAGCCTCCAAGTCCAGCTCGCAGCAGCTTCCTGAGGAAGTAGAGGCGCTGGTGGGCTTTCCTGACCAGATGAGATGTGTTGGTGTTCCAGGTGAGGTCCTCGGTGATGTGCACACCCAGGTACCTGAAGCTGGAGACCACCTCCACAGCTGCTCCTCCGATGTGCAGGGGGCGCCTGTCTCTTCTGAAATCCACCACCATCTCCTTGGTCTTTTTCACATTGATGCAGAGGTTGTTGTTTCTGCACCACTGCTCCAGATGTTCCACCTCCTCTCTGTACTCTGACTCATCGTTGTCGGTGATGCATCCTACTACTGCTGTATCATAGTGGATACAGCAGTAGTAGGACGCATCAATTAGATTGTTTTTATATTGCAAATAAAGCATTCATGTTAAAATCACAGTTCCACTTGCGTCTGTCGTGCGATTGGGTAAAAGGCCTCTCCAAACCAAGCTCCCGGGCTGAATTTCAACCCCAGCCCGCTCCTGTCGGCACTGGTGCTTTTTTATGTGGTGGGAAAATGGTAATCTGCTCCGAATGACCAAGCCTCAGTAACAACAACTCTCATGAGTACTGTAATTAATGGCTCTCCAAATGATCTGGACAAAAATAATCAGGGTGTGTTTAGTTTGGGTGCACTGCATGCATCAGGGTGATTAGCAGAACTCAGAGCGCATCGATAAGTTCCCAGCGTGTTGTTGCAGCGTCATTCTGTTTGAATGAAGTTCAGACTGAGAACTAGCCAACTCTTCATTCGCGCCACGGTGGATTGAAACAGGAAAAATAAAGAGTTGAGGAAGTAAAAGCTTGCCAAATATGCCGGTGTTTACAGGTATGGTATTATTTTAACACGACACAATCGTTGCCGTGGGAAAACTGAATTGAAACAAGAATACCTACACGTGTTTTAGTGCAGCAGCGTAAATTACATTAGCTTGTTAGCTTAGCTAGCTTTAGCGTGAAATGCCGTTAGCATGCTACCGGTAGCAGGCAATTTGTCAGCCTTAATAGGCCACTGGTGGAATTATTTCAGAAAAAACAATGTTTCGGCGTAGGAGAACTTACAAAACTGTTACGTTGCTGTAACTATATTGCTGCTTGTTTATGGCGCTTATAGAATTTGGTAGGTGAAGCCGGCTACGCTCACTGCCATCTGACAAACCAGAAAACAACTAGCTAACTGTCAGCTAACTAGCTTAGCCACGTAACAGATAAGTAGCTGAGGTGGTTTAAGGAGTTATTTAAGTCATTATGTCTTACAGTACATTGCAGCAACTTTATTTGCTTCTTGCCATTATAAGCAACTTTACATGTCTGATTCGTATCAGGATGAGAATAACTGATTCACGCCCTTAGTAGCTCTATTAGCATTGCTAACAAAGCTAGCCAAATAATGAGTGTACAGTTTATAAGCTTTTTACTGCCGCTGCGGTTTGTTGGAGATCAGTAATGCTTAAAGAATACGAGTTAGCCGTTTCAAAATGACAGCCATTTTATACAGATCTCTAAAGTGGCTAATCGTGTCGCTTTATCGCATTGAGTCGACGGCCAAACAGCTGTATTTTTGTTAGCTTTCACGTTGTGCTTTTAGCCCTAGAGTGAGACCGTTAGCTGCACAATTCCTGGAAACACTTTACTTCTACCAACTAGGTGCTGTGTCATACATGGCAACAGTTTGAGCAAGTTGTGGTGTTTCCCAACACTTATGGTGGGAGGCTAACGATTGTTTATGGTGCTTTTCCACTGTCTTTTTCAGTAAATGTGAAATGGGGCAAAGAGAAGTTTGATGCTGTTGAGCTGAACACTGAGGAACCACCCATGGTTTTCAAGGCTCAGCTCTTTGCCCTGACAGGAGTTCAGCCAGACAGACAGAAGGTCATGGTGAAAGGAGGCACTCTTAAGGTACCCATGTAAACAACACTGACATGTAAACAACTGGTGCTGAAGTGATGTGGAAAAAATGTGCTACAGGTTTTCTTTTATTTAAAGGATAAAGCAGAATTTTACATATTTTCTTTCTGTCTGCAAATCCAATGAAAAGACTAAAACCTTCAGTTATCCAGTTAATTATACCATCATAGACTTCCATTTTTGTAGAAAACTATTGTAACACATTAATGAGCCACAGCAATATATTAATTGAAATTTTGCTATATTACTTCAAACATAGGGGCTAGTCCCAAATTTCCCCAAGGGACCTCCCAAAGGGATCAATAAAGTATATTCTATTCTATTCTAATTTTAATTTGAGTAGATCCCACATATCTTGCACTAGTGCAACAAATGTGTATTAATCCATGACTGAAAATATTCCTAGACAAATGCACTATTCATTCCTGTTTTAGTAGCATTTGTTAAAAACTACAGTACCCAGCATTTGGGAATTTAAGTTTTTGAAAAATGAAATGGGGGGGCTTTTTCAGTAGGCACAAAAGGAGGTGGGACTGAATGTTACAGACTGGGTAGGGAAGGCGGAAAGTATTGAGAGATTTAGTAACACATTGTTGGTTTTGGTCTTTTTCAAAAATTTTACAGACGCTAATCTGTGTCTTGTCACCATTGCAGGATGATGAATGGGGAAACATTAAACTGAAAAATGTGAGTATTTAAGCTTAGTTTGAAAGCATATACTGTAGCAAGCAGTTCTTAGTTTGTGCAACATTTTAACACTTAAATTAGTAAATTTGAGTGTATTTCTATTTTTTTTGTAGGGCATGACTCTGCTGATGATGGGCTCAGCAGATGCCCTGCCTGAGGAGCCTGCTGTCCGGCCTATGTTTGTAGAGGACATGACTGAGGAGCAGCTGGCCTCAGCGGTGAGTAAGCCTCAAAATTAGCGGTACGCCTAAAACAAATATGGTGATTGTTGCTTTCTGCGCTGACGTGGGTTTTTTTTTATGTGTTTTCCTCAGTATGATGTTTACTAAGTAGAGAACATAATAAACTAAGCATACTGTATATACCCTTTTGCTGAAAATGACATGCTTCATCACTTTAACATTTGTATTGTGTCGAGAGAAATGTAGTCCTGACAAGCAAGGGGTTTTGCACAAAGTGCAATATTGATTACAGACTGCGTTGTCAGCTGACACTGTCCTGCTGTACCAGGATGCAATGTTGACTGATTTGATGAGTGACCAGTATGCTGCTGTTAATATGTCTTGTCTGACATTAAAACCTTTCAGCCTCCTCAGGGGAAGCATGCACTATTGGTCCTTTGTTAAGAAATTATCAGTTCCTCATAACAGAGTCATGTTGTAAAGGAACTGATTTTATTGCCTGTCACGGTGCAGCATCTAGAGCTCTTCATTGAAACCCACACAGATGTAATTATTTTGTGTGTTAGCAGCTCCACACAGCAAAATGACTCACTGTAGCTACTCAGCACTAATGGAAACTCTAGGATGCTGGAAATAAGCATGTTAATTAAGGATCAGTTTTCAAAAACCGAACAGAACTTTTTTATTTAAGAAATGTGGAACGGAAAAAAAGTATTTTGCAGGTTTTTCCAATGATTTTTGTCTCTTTTTTTAAATATATTTTTTCTGTCTGAATCTTACCTTGTTAACTGTAGAGAAACTTATCCAATTGTATTATTTTCAGATGGAGCTGCCTTGTGGGCTGACAAACTTGGGCAACACCTGCTACATGAACGCCACAGTGCAGTGTTTGCGCTCTGTGCCAGAACTCAAATCTGCCCTCAGAAGGTGGGTTTCTCAGCTATTTTTGGCTCTCTGCAATATATTCAGAATGCAGTGATGCAGTGTTTATGTGGTCTACATTGCTGAAATGCAGCCTTAGCCTTTTCATTTATAAGCGTCTTTTCCGTTTCCCCATTTTTTTGTTGTTGTTTTTGTAGTTTTGCTCCTGCTGAAAACATCTGTCTCCCTCTACAGGTATTCAGGTGCTCTGCGATCTTCAGGGGCAAATGCACCATCACAGTATATCACAGCAGGTATGAGGAATAGCAGATATTTAACCATGTGAAATTACAGGTATATATTAAGGTCTTAAATTTACTAATACATATAAAATGAATTTGTATACATACACATATTTGCATCCTCAGCTCTTCGTGACTTGTATGAGACCATGGACAAGACCTCGTCCAGTCTCCCACCCATTATTTTGCTGCAGTTCCTTCACATGGCCTTTCCACAGTTTGCTGAGAAGGGGGACCAGGGACAGTATCTCCAGCAGGTGAGAAACTCTTCAACACCGTTCTTCACTCCTTACTGCCACTGAAATCGATAATAGCCATACCATATCTCTTGTACATAAGTTTTTATAATATGACAAAGCAAGTGGTCTCATTTCTTGGCACTCTTTTTCTTTTTTTGTTTTGTTTTTTTTCTCTCAGGATGCAAATGAGTGCTGGCTGCAAATGATGAGAGTACTCCAGCAAAAGTTGGAGCCACTTGAGCCTGAGACTCCCATGGAGGTAAACGCTGTTTTTTTTTGTTTTTATTTAAACCTTGTGTTGTTTTCATAATGAAAAGATAAGAAGTTGAGGACATTTTTGCTTCTTTAGACTGACGCTGAGAGCGGAGCTGCTTCTGCCTCTACAAAGAAGAACTTCATCGACCAGTATTTTGGCGTTGAGTTTGAAACTTCGTATCCTTGCAGTGTGTCTTTGTTGATAGCATCTTTCTATCATTTTAGTGTGGCATCTCTCTGCCAGGCTTTTTCTTAACTCTCTCGTTCAGCATGAAATGCACAGAGTCTGAGGAGGAGGAGCCAATCAAGGGCAAAGAAAGCCAGCTCCAGCTCAGTTGCTTCATCAACCAAGAGGTCAAATACCTTGCAACAGGACTAAGGCTGGTACGTATCAGAAAAAACAATGAGTACTTTCTTCAGGGTGTGCAAACAGAGGCATATGTGTGATTCCTTCATGAGTGGATCATCTATGTTAGAAGCTGTTGTGCAACTTGGGCATCTTGGATATTTAAAACTATACTTGGATGTATGTTTGTTCAGGTCCAGTCAATGTGAAAAAAACAAGCACAACATACAGATGAAAAACTGGCATATGGTTAGCTTGTCTCTAGGGCAATGAGGATCTAATCATGTGTCTATCTGTTTTATCTCTGCAGAGACTGCAGGAAGAAATCACAAAAATGTCTTCAACCTTGGACAGAAATGCCCTGTATATAAAATCTGTAAGTTTTTCTTTCATGGTAAATTTCCCCTGGGTACTTGAATTCTGTACTTGTAAACTGGAGTTTGAAATCTATTTCCCTTCTGGTTTTTTTTTTCTTTCCCACTAGTCAAAACTCAGCCGTCTCCCTGCGTACCTAACTGTTCAAATGGTCCGATTTTACTACAAAGAGAAGGAGTCTGTCAACGCAAAAATCCTTAAGGTTCGTCTTGAGTCTATAAAATCTCTTGTAACAGAGGTCACTGTTATCTGCAGTTTAACTCTGAAACAATACTGTATTGTCTGTTTTTGAAGGATGTCAAGTTCCCACTCATGCTGGACGTCTATGAGCTGTGCACTGCAGAGGTCCAGGAGAAAATGCTGCCAATCAGGTCAAAGTTTAAGGAGGTCGAGGACAAGAAGCTAGAGAAACAACAGCAAAAGGTAAGGCCGATCTGTAGCTATATATCTTCTTTTTTTTGAGCAGCAGAAAAGCTCCCACTTTCACATACAGTGTAAATGACTGTTTTGTAAAGTGCCTCACATTTATTTATTATATATTTTTTTGCATTAGTTGTTGAAGAAGCCAGAGGCATCAAAAGAAGTGAAGTACGAGCCTTTCTCATTCCCTGATGGTAAGTTGGACATCCCCATGTACTGTGTCCATCCATGCATGTGCATAGTTTTTAAACTGTTGTTCATTTGTCTGATTTGTATTTAAGTTTAAAAATGTTTTCATTTTTATTATTTCCACTAATATTTAATATAGCTACAAATATTTTTAAAACAGGCAGATGGCAATTTTTCATGTAATGCAAAAAAATATATCTTATTGGACCTGTGCTTTACAAAGGTCATAATTAAATGTCACATTTCTTTTGCAGTATATCATTGTCACAAAACGTAGTCCCACATTTCCTATACTTTATATCTAGCAGTGTGGTAGGATTTGGAGTTGGATTTTCACCACTGCAGTCAGTTATGAGCCAAAATTGAAGGAACTGTTTCACCTTATGATTTTTCTCTTCAGACCTCGGCTCCAACAACAGTGGCTACTACGACCTGCAGGCTGTGTTGACACACCAAGGCCGCTCTAGCTCATCGGGTCACTATGTGGGATGGGTCAAAAGGAAAGAAGGTAAGATGCTTCATGCTGCAGCATATCCACCATGTTTGTGTCATGAATTGTATCAGTCACCATTCATAGAAGTACACAGATGTTCAGGAACTTACCGTTTCCTCCTTTTTTCTTTGGTCTCTGCCTCTGATAGATGAGTGGGTCAAATTTGATGATGACAAGGTGAGTCTGGTGTCTCCAGAGGATATCCTGCGGCTGTCTGGTGGCGGAGACTGGCATATAGCATATGTTCTACTGTACGGTCCCCGGCGGCTGGAAATACTTGAAGAGGAACAGTAGCTGTGGAAGATTTCCTAGAAGACAAAGACAACATCCAACACACATACAAATTGCCATTTCCAAGCACTGTCTGCATAGATGTGCAATAAAACTGGTGTCTTTAAAGATTTGATGACCTTAATTTTTTTTTTTTGTTTGTTTTTTGTAACCAACACGGATGCTTGTAAAACAAATTCAGTCAAATGGTGTTAAATATTCAACCATAGTGGGCTTTGAAAAATGGAGATCGACGATCTCTGGAATGAATCCTTGAAAGAGGTTTTTACGTCTAGCTCTGCAGTTTCATTAAATGTTTTATACACATTGTATATTTTTTAAAGCCTTTGATAAGGTGCTCATATCATTAAAGCAAAATATTCTCTTTAGTCATTTAATCAACTTGTACAAAAACGCCTAGCCAAGCTGTTGTTCTTGACATTCTGGCTTGTATCTTCTCAGATGTATTATGGAGATTTACACTTAACACTGTAAAGACTTGCCCTTGTCCACCTGTTGGCCCTCTGGGAAATTTGGGTTCAATCAAAGGTCTTTTCTGAAGTGCTTGGCTTGCATCATCTCCTGGAATTGTTCTCAGATGTAGTGACAGATGAGCTCAGTTCTGCCAAAACTTCACTAATGCTCTTTTGGGGGAAGTGTGCAGGGAACTGGTTCAGAACAGGTTGCCCTTGCGGTGAACTGTGCACGGTTAAATAAAGACTCAAGGTTCAACCATGACGGTTTACTCGACAAGCCTTGGACATCTTTCTTGCTGACACTGAATACAGACTTTGACATCTATACCCTTAAAATGCTCTGCTTCACTTTGTTTCTCCGTGCAGGTTTCCTGCTCACCCTGCCACAATGTGTAAGACCTAACCATCAACACTCTGTAATAAGTTATTGACTGATGCTTTTCATAGGTGGTGAAAATAAAGTTATACCAAAATGTGAGATTGTTTTATGTGAAAATGTGATAATGAATAGTCTAATAAATGATATTAGAAAAAACATTTATTGGATTTTCTACAGTGAAAAAACAGGGCTGTCAACTTAAAACTACATACAAAAATTTGTTTGTCCCCAATTTGGTATGAAAAAGTATGCTGCAACAATGTAATGGAGGTACTGAAAATGATCTACATTAAGCCTCATTGAGGCTGTCTGCAATCTGGGAGAATCCTGCAGCATTTAGAGCTGTGATCAGGTTCTCCACAGTAGCTTGTGTTCCCTCTCTATCCTGCCAGGCTACAAGCAGCAGTTTGGCCTGCATGTCAACATCTTCACTGTCTGTTTCGATCTCCCGCAACTCAGCCGCCTTCATCTCCAAGTGAGAGGCCAGTGTCTTCCACTGAGCGCCTAATTTGCCTGCTATGTCATCCATCTGCTGGTTTGTCACCAGCTTGCTCTGTATGCTCGGACCTGGAAGACAGACACAATAGGGAGGATAAAAATAGACTCGATCTGAAAAGGATGGAAAGGAGCGGGTACATGGTGGATGAGGTGATTTAATTATCATAACCAGGGCCTGAAAAATACAGAGGTCAAGCTGGGTTGAAGCTAATTTAGACACTTAGCTGTAAATGCATGTTAGGATGTAAAAATGACTGAGCTTAATGGTGGATGAGGCCCTGCTCAAGAGGTAGTATCATGCTGAACGAGTGACAATTCAAACTCACTGTCGTTGCTGTCTTTGAGAAGATTGTCTCCGTTATCGTCGTCATCCTCTTCTCCTGTTTTGATCTCTTCAGAAGGGATATCTTTCTGCATGGAGGGAACGAAAAATCAGGCTATTTGTCTTAGACAACAGTTATTATGGGCATCATGCAATGCTTTTCATAATGGTGAACACAGTTTTTTTTTTCTTTTTTGATAAGCAAAAAAAACAAAACAAAACAAGAATCCTTACCGGCAGCTCTTTAGCCAGTTTGCTGACCATGCTGTCTAGGTAGTCTGCCAGGCTCTTGAACTTCTGGTTCGTGGGCTGAAAAAAGTGCGGACTTCTCCTGGACAGAAGCCTCAGAGCGCGCCAGCCGTAGTTGGGGTTCCGTACAACCCTGCACAGATTTACAGAAAGAAACAGATGTAGAGCTGTGCTGCTAAAATCGATTCTCATTTTATTTTCTAAAGATCGATTCGTACGTGCTCGCGTATGAATCAATCTTTAGAAAATAAAACGAGAATCGATTCAGAATAGGAGAATCGATTTTATCAACACAGCTCTAAAAAGAACACTTACAAATCCTGACAGGAAACTGAATGAATCACTCGAAGCTACTGGACTTTAGTAGGATTTTATTCTGGCAAACTGACTTTCAGACATTTTGACAGCACACGTGACTGTGTAAACTTACTTGTACTCTTCCTCCACCATGTTAGCAGGGTCAGCCTGTTCAATGGCTTCTGCAAAGAATTCATCCAGTGATGGCATGAACTCTCTAAAAGGAAGAGATCAGATTTTAAAAAAGAAATTTTATATATATATATACACACACACAAAAAGGTGAATGTGAGTGTTAATGGGATCTGCAACCTTGTTTTCTGAACCACTGACCTGCTGTCTGACTTACAAGCCTCCATGTTGTCCTGGTTCAGGTTCCACAGTCGTGTCAACTCATCACTAACAGAGCACAGAAGAGCTTAAATTATGGATGTAAACCTGAGGCTCAATATTTAAAATAATAAATAAATAAATGAAACCTTTCTCCCCTCTGCACTAACAGTCCTGTATTACTTCACATACTTTCCCATGAAGATCTTTCGGTCCGGCCCTTTTCCAAGGAAGTCCTCCGGTGCTTGTCTTTTCCTGGTGGGTCTTTTGGGTTTGTCATCTACTGTCCTGTTAAAATAGGTAACAGGTCACAAATCACACACATTTGCTGTAAAATAATGGCTAATCAATGTATAAATCAACAATAAAATAACATCAATAAATAAATATATTTAGAAAATGATTATCTACCATAACTAAATGTTAACTTTAGGTTGCTATACCTTTCTTTCACAAAGCTTGGGCATCCCTCGTTTTTCCAGGCATTCCAGTTCTCCTCTGTGTTGAGGATATGCTGTCAAAAATGAGAAACATTTCTAGTGTCACTGATGTGTGGAGAACTCTGATTTTACAAACATAACAGAATGAGTGTGTACAAAGAGGTCTCATTTAATAATTAATATCAGTACTGCCAAAGCATGGCTTACCTCAACCATGGTGGCAAACTTGTCTCCATCAGGAGGGATCTCTCTGAGCAGCTACAAGAGAACAGTCACAGATTAATGGTTTGCCTTTCTCTCTCTGAACGCCATAACAGTAAGGCACATTATTTATGGATTACAGTAGCTACTAGTATGTATAATCTATGTCAGTGGGATTTAGAACAGACCTGATAGACCAGTTTTGTTGTCTCCTCTATCCACGCAGCCTGGTCATCATTCAGAACGCAGCTGGAGCTGAATAAGCACAAAGACACACACAATATGAACCCTCAACATCTGGTGAAATCCCCCCCAACACAAATCAAAGTTTTTTTAATGTCCTACAAGGTCAGAAGAGTGCTTCACCTTTTGAACTTGACCTGGCCCTTCAAGTATTGGAAGAGAATGAGGTACTGAAGCAGAATGTGCCGCCTGAAATTGCTGTCACTGAGCTGCAAATCCATCAGCTGAGGAGAGAAAACAACAACAACAACAAAAAAAACAAAACAAGGAATGTCAAACCCAGAGCGATTTTAACACAGAGTAAAAAGAATGAATACTGTGTAGTTTTGTTTATGGCAGGAGGTCTGTGTTGTATTCATTTAATGAAGTATTACTGATATTATTGCAAACGACTTAATAGACAAAAAATATAAAGCTGTAGCCTATATTGAAAAAAATGGCACTACCACACTAGCTCATTGTTTACCAGGTGGATTCAAATATCATCCAACTCTCGAGGTGAATAAAACAACACAAACTCCAGATTATTCCCAGCGTAAAAATAATTTTCTCACCTTCTCGCTTGTGAGGAACTTGGCAAAGTAGACATGTTCTCCTCCAGATGCTCTCAGCTCCTCCAGTTTCCTCTTAGAGGCCTGCATGTCATCCAACTTGTAGCTCTTGAATACTGCCAAGGTCTCATCCGAGTACTGAGAAGGAAACATTGGCAGTGAGTTTTTCTCAAACATCTGCTCTGGTGTTTGTTTGTTATGATCTGACAACTGGAGAGTAAGGGAGAACAATTCTCTCTGTGGTCAGGTGTACTACCTTAAGGAATGTCATCCAAGAAAGTTTATCGTAGCATTGCACAGGGTTTCTGAAGTAGTCCTGCAGTGTCCAGAACTTTCTGTACAAGTTGTAGTCGATCGGGATGGAGCTGAAAGTAAAATTTGGTTCCAATAAATTAAACTTAAAAACAGCGACAAGTCACTGTGTCCAAAAAAAGTTAAATAAAATTTAAAAAATAAAATAAAACACATGGGCAAACTTTATGGTGTATTTTAGAGAAAAACTTGAACTCACCATGGTGCAGGAGCATCATCCTCTCCCATTTCTCCTTCCTCCACCTCCATACCATCTTCCTTTTCTTCTGTGTGCTATAAAAATGGAACCATAAGATAAGATAAGATAAGACTAAATTGACATTTCTTGATTGAGAAAACTCTCACAATCGTCATCTGGGGTCGAAACTTTACCTTCTGGCCGAGAGTGCTTTCTTGTTCATTTTTATTGAACACTGTTATATTGTCCAGGTTAAACTGGCTCTGCAGATTGAGGCCTAGAAAAACAGAACAGAACATAATAAAAGAAGCTGAGAACATGGTTGCCAGACATAATCAACTACTTATTGTAAACTGCATCTCTGAGGCATTGTTGCTATTTTGGTTATTCAAAGAGAACATAGATATATTGCTGTTCTTACCTGATTTCTCAGACAGAGGGAAGAGGCGAGCCAGGAAAAGTTGGATTCGCCCACAAAATACCGTATTCTGCGATTTGGAAAGCCTCCTCAAGAGATCTACACAGGTGTAGAGGTGTGTTACAAACTATTCTGTCTTTTAAACATAAAAATCCTGTTCATGTATGAGAGTGAAATATGATCTTTACCATTACACATCCTCAACAAGTAGTTCTTTCCAGCAGTGTAAAAGGAGTTCTAGGGATAAGGAGAGGACATAGTGATCAAATGATCTAGATCATGTTGGACAAGTACTTCAACTGCTTTTACTGAGAGGATGTAGATTATTTACCGACTTCCAGGTGGCGACATTCTCCTCGACAAAAGAGAATATTTTGTCACACTGGTCAAGAGGAAGACAGTCCAGTACATCCCCCAGAAGAACGAAAGGTGTTGTAGCAGAGCAGATACCTGCATGGAGAGAAGGATACAAGATGGCAAAGGCTTGGTCACCACAGATCTTTCTTACTACTGCTATCTGTCCACGCACTGTTAAATTGTAATTCATTGGCTGGGGCTAAAGAGCCGCCAGTTTCTGACCACTGAGCTTGGCAAATATGAGCACTTTGATGACAAAAGATACAGTGGTTGGTGGTAAACAAGTACAAATGCAGAGCAGAAGAGCTGGAGTGAGGACAATTTAATTCAGCTTTCAGTGATTTTGTGTCACACATTATGTACTTTCTTTTACTTAGGAGCATGCTGAGAACGTGATACATGGCAATGATTAATCTTACATATGCACAGTTCCTGTGTGTAATATAACCCCATCTGACATGTATAGCACTTATAACTTACCCTCTTTCACAGCGTCAATACTCAGGTAGATGAGAGCCAGGTAGTCATCACAGCTCGCCTTCTGCTCAACCTGCAGACACAAACACTCATTTCAGGCCTTCATGTTCCATCAGGGGTCAGATTAATTTAATGTGGGTTACTGAACTAACTTTAAGTAAACAGCCACTGATTTACTTACAATCTGATCACCAAGAACACCCCTCAGAGCCTGGTCAAGCGTGGTTTTCTTTTCCGTCTCACTGGATCATTGGAGAAATAAAGAGATTACAAAACATGTATAACTTAATTTCTAAACGATGTGGTTTTTAACTGCAGGAGTCAAATGAACATTACTTACTTGCCGGGGATCTGGTTGAAAGCATTTATCAAAGGTTTGCTGGTTTTTCCACTTAGGGCAAATCTGGCAGAAGCCTGTAGATTTGAGAGAGACAAGGAGAAAACATTTTAGAGAGAATATGCATCGTTAGAGAGCGTTTATGTTTAGCTTAGCTAGCATCTGCTACCTGCTATGGTAACAGAATGAGAACAAGCGGTAAGCTGCAGTAACGAGCCTGCCGCCTAACTATGATTTAAATTACGACATACACTATATAATAACATGCGACTTAATACAGAAGGAAAATGTAGCGACTTCTCACCGTAAATTTGTCTTTAGCGTCGACAAAATGAAATAAGGGAGGCGACATCTTTACGCATTCGCTACCGGAAATGCCGCTAAACTCTTTCCGGTTTCTCCCCTCTCTGTTTAGAGGGGTGCATTCAGGATCTCTCTGACCCGGAGTTTGCACTGTTCATAAAAGATATATGGTAAATTATATATTTAAACAATATAATATATATAATAAATAATTAACGAATGAAATTCTTGGTAGCAGTCAGGCTATTATCAGAAACACTGTTTTCATTTAGAGCACGGGGTTTATTTTTATTTTCATTTTTTTTTTTTTTTTTTTACCTGTACCGGTATTTGTTACCATCAATAATATAAACGAAAGAAATAAAGGATAAAAAGATATATGAAAGTACAAAATAAGAACATGTCATTTCTATGCATAAATAGTTAAAGATACATTTTGTATTTGTATAATGTGTATTCTGTTAATTAAAAATAAAAATATTGTTAAATTTTACAACTCCATAGTTACTGTAAGTTTATACAAACGTATTAATTTGTTCACTGTAACTACGTCATATGTCTACATCATATTTAGTTATCATATATTTATTTAGAATTTTGTCTCCCAGTTAAGCCAGACCAAAAGCAGCTGCCACTTAGCACTGATTTTAATATGAGCAGAAACAAATTTCTCCATCAGTTATAAATACAAATTGTTCATGGCTGAAACGATAAGTTGATTAATTGATTAGTCGATGGGCTAAATTAATCAGCAGCTATTTTGATGATCAATTAATTATTTGAGTAATTTATCAAGTAAAACTTCTAAACATTTACTGCTTTGGTTGAAAAGAAAACAAGACACCTGAAGATGTCGCCATGGGCTTTGGGAAACTGTGATGGCCATTTTTCACAATTATCTGTCACTTTATAGATCAAAGAACTGGTCAATTAACAAATCAAGGCGGTTGGTGGTGGTTTAGTTTGTTAGTTATTGGTATGACCTTCAGAGTGACTATGTGCATGCTGGCCTAAATCCAACTTCAACCAGAGGGTGGCAGTGTTGCATACTATTTATGCCCACTACAGTTGGAGTTGACAGATCATACACTGCTCTGTTTGCACACATGAAACACAAAGTGTGGTGGATTTGTGTGTATGTGTGTGTGTGTGACTGTGTGAATCCTGAAGTCATGGCAGGACAAACCTGAAGTCCACCCTTTCCTGATGATAACCCCTGTAGCATTTTACAATAAATGAACATACAGCTATTGAATATCTGTTATATGTAACATTTGTCCCCATTTCACAGATGTTTTCAAAACTTCACTGAAATGAAAAGGTTTGTTCTTTTACTTATTAATTATTGGTCAGCTAATGTTACACTGTGTGTGTCCTTAATAGTCAGGGTTCCGGTTGGGGACAGGGCTAAGGTCATTTTTGGCATTTAGTGCTTTAAAGTAGAATTCACAGAGGTCACAGCACTCACATTTGCGTGTTTATTTGTGTGCTTGTGAGTGCACATTTCTATGTGTTGTGGGTATACAATTAAATTTACAACCACTGAGCTGCAGGGCTTGAATTCTTTGATGGGATCTACTGTTCAACAATGTCACACAGCACATAAAAACCAATGGGGCATTACACTGTGACGTCAATCATCTCAGGTCCAATCCGTAATTTTTTGACCACATAAATTTAAGGTCTATGCACCTGCTTCATTTATTTAATTATCATTTTGTGGGCTAAATTGAAAATAAAATCCTGTTTTTATGCTGTATTTACAAACATTACTTATGTAAACCAACCCTTAACAACACTATAAAATATAAATAATATGCTGACAACAACCTGTTAATCATTTGACAGTGAGAGCAGGTTCCAAACCAGTGTTCTGGATTTTGATGGTGGGGTGACCCTTTGGTTTACATTTGAACCATGGACTGTGCCTTTAACTTTGACAGAACCAATGTGAACACTTTGGCCTGTTTTGATCTGTGTTTACCAGCAGTTTCATGGGTCAGGACCTCTGAAGTAGTTTCCCCTGACAAGTGTTTATAGCCATGCAGTTACAAAGGCAGTAACTGAACATAGAGGTGTTGTGCTGATGTCTGGGGAAAATGTAGAAAAAATTGTGAAAATGTAGGCTAGTGCTGTCAAGTAGAAAAAGCTGAAGGCTAATTTTCATCACTTGTCTGTGATCGCTGTGGTCTTAAAAGGGGAAGGGAAAACTGTTTTACTCTGCAGTTTTGAATGGCACCTTCGTTCTATGCAGAGTTTGCTACACAGTTAACCGGAAGTATAACTGTGCCCAACCCCCCGAGACACACGGCTCCCCCCCTCTGACACAGCATTTACTGAACCTTTGCCAAAAACTGACGAAAAGCAGAAAGGGAGTGAGCTCGGCGATCAGCTCTCGGGTTGCAGATAGGGGCCCAACATCAGTCAGTATGTGCAGATGGGGTGAAGAGGGCTGTTGGTGGGGGTTAAGCTTCTGGTTAAATGCAAGTAGTCTTCAAGTGGGAAACGTTACTCTACATGTTTTGCAGGCAATATTCTATATATTGTTTTGTCAACAAACCCGCCCCCCCCAATTTGTTCCTACTAATTACATTAACCTTTAAGAACAGGTCACACATTTTATTTAAAAAAGGCTACATAATTTTCTGAAACAGATGGGTTCTGTAGTTTTTAGCAAATGTTATTCAAACAGGAGTAAACAGTGTATTTGTTGGGAACTATTTCTGGCTGGAGATTGATACACATTTGGTGCCAATGTGAGAATTTACTGCAGCGTGATGGTGTATGTGGGATCGGCTTGAAATAAATTACTGTGCCCTCTTCACTGTAATGAAGGAACATGTCACTGAGTTCAACAGTGGACTCATTAAGGCATTTTTGTTGACAATAAAAGTATATAGAACATCCACAGCCTTATCGTTTAATATGTTACTATTAATTTGTGAAGTGAAAAAAAAAGGACATTGGTTTTCTATCACACAAGCAATCGAGACTATTCAGAATGTGTGTTAAACAGGCCATATTGTTGGGTTGAATATTACTGTTGACTTGTCTCCATTCCCAATTGTTTATTTTGTCTAGATAAATATAATGAGAGGACTACCGAACACTCTCCCATGCCAGACCATGGAATAATCAAGCTCAACATGAGGGCCAAATAATTTGATGAAGGACACTCTCAGACAAAATGACTGAGGGGCAACAAAAAGAGCATTGTCCATGTTGTTGAGGACAAACTTCAAAACAAGAGGCTAAACACAATGCACTGACCTCTGAGGTTAAGCACACAAAGGAGGGAGATTTTAGATTGGCTGGTGTCACATGATCGGCCTTTGAGATTCCACCATAAAAAAAAATCATGTGAAGAAGTGTCATGTCGTATCAGTGAGATAATCCCATCAGCACAACTATTCTTCATGGATAAATTTAAAAAACGCAGCACATTTAAGCAGTTTATGAGAAACCAAACTGACAGAGTTGTGGTAACATACACCAGAGCAAAGCAGTATTCATCTTAAGAGGGAGGCTAGCCCTAGAGAATGATGTACAGACTAAATATAGATAAATATTATTAATCTGATTGTTCAAGTCATTGCAATTAAATATTATGAAGCATGTTGATTTTTGCAGGCTCTGTAGATTCTTATAGCTTCCTCCCCTTTGCTCATCATCACTTCAGTCTGTTGAATTTTAAGCTTACTGTTGCTTTTAAGTTTGTGTTACACATATATCAGAGTGATTTTCCATCATGGATTTCACCTGCAAAGCTGTGTCGCAATAAGCAAAAGTTGGACCTGACAATATAACAAAATGTACACCTTTACTCCCTCACAGGACATTGTAAAATTATTCGGGGCACAGACATTGTGTTAATGATCATCTCACACAGAACAGAATAATAGCACCGCTCAACAAGGAGATGTGCATCCAACCACAGCGGTTATCCCGCCCCTGACTGGTGCTTAGCTAACAATAACTTGCATCTACTTAAACAACCTTGGCTGGATTGCCCTCTGACTGCAGGCTCTCTGTTGAGAAATGTTCAGTTGTTGACTTTAAAGTCATTTGATGGTTATTCAATGATTAGCCCAGGGAGTGGGGGACCATCAAATACTCATAAGTCATAAAACGGGATGTAAGACGGGCCATGTGCGTAGATGGAAATAGGACATTCTTGTGACAAAGCCAAACAGGAAATCTCCATGATGGCCACATCTTGTCTAATCATGCTTTTTTTTCTTACGAAGAATTTAAAGTGCTTTTATGTGCAATTACCTGATCCACATCCTTGTGTTGTTTTACCACAGAGAGATTTTTGGGACGGTCGCCAGCACCTTGAATAGAATAATACTTTGCACAGTATGCAATGCATCATAAAGAAACTAATGGTATGGACATCCAGATGTAAATATACATTGTGCTATTCTTGGTAATTGCACAATATAAACAAGGATGTGTTCACCTTGCTTTGACCTTTGACGTGTAGAAAATTGTTTCAGATGAAAACCCTGGAACTGAACGGAAAGGGATCTTTATTACAAGACACTCACCGGTGAAAAAAAGACAATTATAAAAACACACTGCAAAACAAACAAATACAAGCAATAGCCATTTTAAAGCATATTTACAGATCGCTTGTCATATATTAATGCGCTGACAGATAGAAAAGCTGAACTGTTGCATGCTGTTCAGTGTTTCGGCCACTGACTCGGCCCTGGGCTGCTGTTGTCTTCTCCAGTTATTTCAGCTGTTTCGTTTTCATTTTCTGTACCATGAAGCAGGACGTTCCTTCGCGTTCTGAAATCTGGCACTCTTGGACACAGAAGGAAATCGTAGATGAGAGCTGCTGCTATTCCGCCGCACATTGGCCCCAGCCAGTAGATCTGGAACGAAAGCTCAGATCAGCTACATTCATCTCTGACAAAATAAAATGGGTAAAAGTGTGCTCTTAGACAAAAAGCCTCCAACGGCTGACATTACCCAGTGGTTCTGCATTTGTCTACGTATCAAAGCTGGTCCAAAGGAGCGCGCAGGATTGATCCCACATCCAGTGAAACTTATCTGTAAATGGCAACACATTAGATGTATTGGTTATTCACCTATTTATAATCATGGGACGGAACAGTTCATGTAAGCAATTTGGAAATGTATATGTGCAAATCAGTTGTGCAGGCCATTCATACATGGTCAGCTTTTAGAATACATACTGGCAGTGGAGAAAAACATTAGACAAACACACTGTGCTGAGTGACCAAAATAAACTATTTTTATAAGTGTTATACTTTATATCTTTAATTCTTTAAAAGCTGCTCGTGGCAAGAGCCTACTTGTGTCTTTTTCTTTGTCTATATTGCATACACAGTTTTGGCACCAGTGATCTAAGCAGTGACCCTCTACAAGTTTGCTTACATTGCCAGGAAAACACACTTAAAGAAATGATGATTGCCAGCCATTTCTCATAATTGATGCTGCTAATTTGTATTCTGCTTAATATGACACTTGTGGAGCTGCCTTTGCAATCGTGATCTGTTGTACCTGCTTCCTGAGCTGCTGGCACATCAGCCGCACACACTGCAAAATTATGTAACGTACTGTAGCAGGGAGGAAAAGTCTTGAATCATAACCACCACTGTTTAAACACAGGAAAACCGTGCTGGCAAAGAGAAACAGTGGACCTTTGCTAACACTGACTGAACAGGATATTTGCTTTAAAACCCTACAGATGGTATTGTAAAAATTATCAGGAAGCATAAAGACTTTGAAGAAAAGCTTCACCAAATTGTTCTTTCAGCAATTTGGTGAAGCTTTTTGGACAGTGCTTTCATTTTCTCCACCCTACTCTGTTGTGAGCTCTCTATCACACAGAGAAAATATGGTCTTCCGGAAAGGAGGGACATTTTAGGATTAGTCATGATTAATCAACACTTGGTCTTGTCAAAATTGTTGTAAAATTCAACCACGTATTCAACAGAATTACAGGATTGTGATTCACTTACAGCTGCAAAGTGCCCGAGTCCCACTGACAGCCCAATAGCCAGCGGTGCAAAGCCTTTAACATTAGTCTGTCGCTTATCAGTCACAGCTAGCACACACAGAACCAGCTGAAAGGTGGCAAGGAACTCGATGACAAACCCTTGTCCTGCAGTCACTTTATTTAGCTGCAAAATATAATCAACAACCACAACTCAACAAAAAAGTTAATAAAAAAACTTAGTAATTAGAATGAACTCAGTTTTTTGAGAGCACATTAAATGTCCTGACAAATGAAACACACGCACAAAGACAAGGACAACTCTTTACCTGGTTAACACCAAGGGATTCTGGGTGGCTATATCCATTCACAATAGCACTTGCTGCAACTGCCCCAAGCATCTGAGCCAGGATGTAGCACACACATCTGAGGATACTGATCTGGGAGCTGACCAGCAGGCCCAAAGTGACTGCTGGGTTCAGGTGTGCTCCACTGATGTGCCCCAAACTCTGGACCAGCGTGGCGATGGCCAACGCAAAGGCCAGCGAGACCTTCAGCTCCTGAGCAAGATCCTGAGCGTTCTCCTTTACATCAAGGTTATCTTTCCCGATGATAGCTGATAAACCAATGAATATAAACAGCAACATACCAACAAATTCTGCAGCCACAGCCCTCCAAAACGCCAAGGTTCTTATTTCTGACATCTCTGCTTCAAATGTGTCTGCTGTGTTAAACATGTGCCCCTACTTCAGTATTTATAGTGAAGAGGTTTGTGTGCAGAGGGGAGGAGAAAATAGATCAACCAGGAAAAAGATGCACCGCACAAGATTTCAGGTCACACATTTGAGCATTATGAACAAGATGAAACTCCTTATGTTGAGAAAGTATTTTATTTTACAAAAATATGCAGTATACAGGAGTAATTTCCGCTCAGACCGGTTCCTTTGACTATTTTACATCACAACGTCCTCCAGAAGGGGCTCCTCAATTTCATTTTCTGGTGATGAGCCACTGCACAACAGGATTCTTGCTTTTTCACTGAATGGCTCATCTCTGGGTGCCAGCAGATAATTGTACAGAATAGCTGCCACCACACCAGCACTCACTGGTCCTCCCCAGTATACCTGAAAAAAACAAAAAAACAAAAAACAGGACAGACACTTTCCTGTTTCAATAGGAATGACGCATGAATACGACACTTAATATTTGACTTACACCTCCACAATGCGTACCCAATGATCATCAAAAGACTCCTGTATAATTGCAGGCCCAAAGGATCGAGCTGGGTTGATACCACATCCTGTGTAGCGGATCTGTAAACCATATCAGAGGAAAACACCACTTGCCTGTCTGGCTGTACATCAGCAGATTACATGCAAGTCTGATTTACAGCCAGGTCATCCTACGCAAATCCATTGTATCAGGCTACAGCAAGATGGAGAAACCATCTATCTAATCACTGAGGGGGGAAATAAAGGAATGTTTTGATATACTTACCCCAGCAAGGTGTCCCAACCCTACAGAGAGTCCGATAGCCAGAGGCGCATGTCCACTGAGATCACGCCTTTTGTCAGTGACTGCAAGCACACACAGGACCAGCTGAAGAGTGAGCAGGAATTCTATGACAAAACCTTGACTTTGGCTGATTCCATTTAGCTGCAAAGAAGAGAAACACTTCAGTTTGTGTGCCTCATTTTTTACACACACACACACACACACACACACACACACACACACACACACACACACACACACACACACACACACACACACACACACACACACACACACACACACACACACACACACACACACACACACACACACACACACACACACACACACACACACACACACACACACACACACACACAAATCAGCTATGCATGCTAGTTTAATTAAAAAAAAAAAAAAAAAAAAGCCCTAAATATTTGTTTACCTGATTGACTAAGTACTTAAATTACTGCTGAGGACAAAACAAGTTATGCTATAAACACCCACTAAAGAGAGAAGGGAATTAAGATTAGACACTTAAATAGAAGAACTTATCACCAGCAGTTAGCAAATGTGGAAGTTTTAGAGATTAGAACACAACACTTTCAATTTCAGTGTCTGGCTTTCACAGAAAACTAGATCAGGCTGGAGGCAATTCGCCAAATACCAATCAGACAGAGTACTAAAAGTTATTCACTGAGGAAAATTGGAAGCACATGGACTCCACCTTACCTTGTTAACACCAAGTGAATCTGTGGTTTCTGGCCTGATACCATACACAATGGCGCTCCCAGCCACTGCTCCCAAAATCTGAGCTATTATGTAGAAAAAGGCTCTGAGGACACTCATCTGGCAGCTGGCCAGGAGGCCCAGGGTGATGGCAGGATTCAGATGGGCACCGCTAATGTGACCTATGCACTGGGCTAATGTGGCAATGGCTAGGCCAAAGGCAAATGCCACTTTTATCTCTTGGTCAGGATAAGTATTATTTTTGTCCCCTATTGCAGCTAAGATGCCGATGAAGACAAAGATGATCATTCCCAGAGACTCAGCAAGAACTGCCCTCCACAGTGCCCACGTTTTAATTTCTGACATGGCTACTCAGACAACCTCATGCAAACAAACAGATTTTGGGCAGCATTTGAATGAAACACCTGCAAGACTGTGGGCCCAAGCAGCCCAACTGAAAATATCATGAGTGACATTCACCAGCATTCGAGTGTTGTGGCTTTAAAGAATCAGGCCTAATTGGAAACAGCTGAGAGATATGCATACTGCAGCCAGTGAGAATGACCTCCAACGTCTCCTGCTCTGTCCAGAGCTTTTCCAGTTTAACACAAGGGCGGAGCTGCTTTTACTGATATTCACAACTCATTTAAAACCACACCAAACTGTTGCTTTGAGTCAGATGTTTCTGTGTTTCTGAGTGAGTTAAAAAACACATTAATGTTTAAATAATGTTGGTGCTTTTTTGGAATAAAAAGGAAAAGATCAAGGTTTTAGTGCATAAATTCAAAATAACACATACTGCTTGCATGCATAATGTTTTCCACTGTTGAGCCAATTACACATTAGCATTTTTATTGCTGCTCTATCCTAAAATTGAAAATAACAATTCCAAATGATTCAGGAATTTAAAAAAAAATCATTATTATTATTATTTATTTATTATATTTATTATATTTTATCTTAGTTTTATGGGATATATTTTCAATAATTTGGCTGAAATCCAGATATCCATGTGAAGGTGTGAAGGACATCCATAAAATGTCTGAAAGGTGCCCATTGCCTATTACCTTTTTTTTTTAAAAAAAAAGTCTTTGTAAGTGGTTTTCCTATCTTTCAATCTACTTCCTCTATTCTGAGCATGTGTCATGCAGGACTGGCTGCATTGAAGTTAACATCAGTCATATGCCACTGTGAAGGAAATGGGACCTTTTTGAATTCACAACAAGGAAGTCAGCCTCTCACTCTGTTTTCCTTTGTGAAGGAACTGACAGGTTAAAGGGTCACGGTGCTTCTTGTCTTCTTGTCAGAGGAAAGAAATAAAACCTGTCAAAGCATCACCTTTGCCTTGAGCCACAGTTCTTCATCCGAAAAGAAGAGCACATCATCCACATTTTTCTTTTTCAAACAACTGTAATTTTACTTTCTGCCAAATATTCCCTGACTTCTTTAATTCAGCTTTTGGTTTCTATCTGTTGTCAAATTAAAATAAATAAATATAAATATAAATATAAATGCAGAGCAGTGGCATATATTATTGCTGGGGGTAGTTTCCAAACATTTAAAACTACACTACAAATACACTCTCAGTTTTGACTATATACAGCGGCATTTGCAGGATAGAGATAACAGTGTGACAGGGAGGATATAGGATTCAGAGGAGGAAGATGGGGGAGGAGTAATGACGTGGCACGCTGACAGGAAGGACAAAGGTTACGCTTTCTAACCCTTTAAGCAGGAGCAGCTCTGTGGGCCTGCCAACTCACCACTGCAGAGCAGACAACTGTCAACCAACATTACATTTGTTGTAAAATCACCTTTTTTTCCATTGTCACATGCATGTCTGATACTGTACTGCTCTACTGTATAGCAATTCCTGCACTGCAGCCACTCCTGCACTGCAGGATCCACCTGTAGACTCTGAGTGTGCATTCTCCTTGTCATCATCACTCCTCACTCCCTGTGGTATACTTGGAGTTTCATTGTGGGGACTGAAGGGGTCAGAGCCAACTGTCAACTCTGCACAGATTCTACATTCACTTAATGTTATATTCCACAAGAGCTGGCTGACTGAACTTCAGCTAGTATAATTATCAAATCAGCCACCAGATCAGGGCACTCCAGGATTTACTCATCTCTCAGCAATAATAATGGAAATCTCAGCAATACATTATTTTTGTTCTGTAATAAGGAACTATATATACACCTATACCGAAATACATGCCAATTCTCAGTTGATTATAAAATAATGTTTAAACGTTCCAGGAGGCGACCTCCATTCCAAATTACTGAAGTTGCACTGATTCATAAAAACATTTGGGGAATTGGTTCAACTGAACCAGCTAAAGCTTTAAGACTATTAAAATAAGCCGGCGTGACCACACAGGCCAGTGACATCATGTAAATAAATTATAATCACCAGTGTGTCAGTGGTTGTGTTTAGAGATTTAAAAAAAATAGCTGAAAAAGTGCTTGAAATAGAACAGCGTGAAGTACAAATACCACAGCAGTTGCTGAAACAGCTGTGGTATGATTTCATCAAGTGGATGTGACTTGTTTCTGACCAGTTGATTTTTCAGAGGGGAGGGCAGCTTTAAACTGACCGGCATCGTCTCTGGTTGAGGACACTTTTAGATCACACTAGAACCTCTTTTGATCCTATGCCAGTAGGAGCACCTCATCACATGAGTGCCCTCCACTCACCCATGATGTTCACGCCCCACCCCCCTGGCTTTCAGTTGTAAATAAGATACAAATATGCGTCATCCCCCAAATCAAGTCTTCCAGAGACATAAATAATATCACGATGCAGGTGTTCTGAAGAGCCACAGAGAGGATTTATTATGGCAGTCTGTCATGAGAGTTGGACTTTAACTTAATTCAAGAGCTTATAGGATGAGCACTGAGTATTTAATCATGCAGAAAGGGAAGCAAGTCAAGTATGTAATCAATATGTATGCTGGTCTGTTAAGCACAGTAAAATGGTACTTACAACTTTAAAGGTTTTCCCTCCCAGTTGCTCAAAATAAGTGAAAACATAAAACCATAACATGGTAAATAAACAGCAAGCGTGACCACTCGAAAAACATTCAAAACTGAATTCGAGACTTGAAAGGTAATAAATGATTTTCTAGCATTCAGTGAGTCCGGTTTGGATTTGTTTCTTCATCACAAAAGGTTTATCCAGAGTCCTGGTCCAAAGCATAAGTAAGTCCAGAGATTACAGTCACAGGTGCAGGTGTACTGCTGGGGAAAAAGACTCTTACTGAGCCTCGGTGGTTTTCCTTAAATAAGGCTCCTAATCGCATATTATGTCCCCATCACAAATTTCCCATCACATTTTTCTTAGAACTGTTCATGGTCTGTTGCCACCCACAATGACATCATCAGTTGTTGTGAGGGACAGTATGAAGACAGATTGATCAATACATTTTTACAAACATTTTTACTCTCTTTATTTACAAGACCAGGTTCCATTTGCACTGTTTATATATTTTTAAATAACTTAATATTAATTTAAAATACCTTTGTGACCTAACTGGTGCATGGCAGAGAGGAGGAGCTGAAGCAAACCATTAAGGACTCTATGAAATGTGGACTTGAAATTCTTGGAAAATTGCTGCTTCCTTGAAAACAGGCTGTGTGCCAATCCAAACTTTTAAAGGCCCCATAAAATGGAGATTCATAGAAAACTGTTGTTTCCTGGAAAATGATGTATTTTCAGCAATGATCTCACCCTGCCCTGGTAGGCATAGCTGAAGACTGCAATGAAAATTAGCCAACACAAACTTTTGAAAAATCTGCCACTTCCATTCCTCCTATCCAACTGTCTAACTAATAATTTGCAGGTGGATGAAGCGGGAAGAAGGACAGAGAAAGACAAGTGAGAGTAAGAATAGATTAATGAGCACCTGAGCACCTTAAAACGGCAAGACAAGATGAAAACCCCTCATGCATGGATCTTAATGAAGGCCACAGGCCTCTGTTCAACAGATGTCCAAGGATTATGTAACTGAGCAGGAGAGTGAGAAAAGCAACTTTTTCTAATACCACTTTTACAAATCCATTGATTTTGCTTTGTAAGCAGTGAAAGAGGACTGAGCCTGCGTGCTTTGGATGGTTTGCTGTGTCCTGTGTGATGGCAGCAATTTTTTTTCTTGCCTGGCTGAAGTTGGTCTAAATGCAGGATTGGGATCCTGCCAGTGATCCAGCTGTTGACTGACCAGTGGTGCAGTTTATTGGGGAGTGGTGCCTGTAATGCTTCAGTTCAATGCCCAGCCATGTGAACCAACACATATTTGCTGTGCAGAGGTCTCAGTGGAAGCAGTGAGTGACCTGCTGGCGCATGACCCAGCACCCTGTAGTGGTGAACCAGTTGCTACTGATATGGCTGTTTCAGAATAAGCATCTAAAAGGTGTTGACATGTGTTAAAGGGCCAACTACTTCTGGCCTTTTTTCAAGCTGAAACGGCAGTTCAGTTAGAATATGCCTGTGCCCCACCAAGACACCATCCTACATCCTTTTTGCCCTTATGTCATAACAAAGGCACACGCTACAAATATGACTGTTCACACATCCTCCCCATCCTCCAAAGGATGAGCACAAGGCTGCAGGGTTAAAGCCAAAAAAGCTATTCAGTCTTTTTCTGTCCTTCTCCACTGGCAAACTGCCATAAGCTGACCAGCCGAACCACGGGGGAGTGAGTGAGAAGGAAAGAGAGAGGTTGAGTCAGAGAAATTTTGTGTGTGAGCAGTTTCTTGGCTGCTGAAAGGACACTCTCATCAACCTGGCAACCTGCCACTGGATGCTTCACCTGCTGAAAACATAAGTGGGAGAAGCTATCCATCAATCAGCAGCAAAAGCTGGGCAGTACAAAGAAAACACAAGAAGACAGAAAGTATAGCCCAGTGCCCAGGACCACAATTTGGGCTTATTTTCCACACTAGCTATGGATTTACTGTGTCGTGGTGTCTTAGAGTTGATCACGTTGCACTGGAATCGGCCTAGTTCTTGTAAGTGTATGTTGGATGAGGAGGATTTCCAGTTAAGTCCATATTAATAGGCCCACATCAATAGTTTTGACCCTACACATTGTAGCTTTATTCACAAATATGACTGAAGAGCTTAAGTTATAGATGACAAAAACATGTTCAACATTTGTGTTTCTTAACTAAAAATGGTCTGTGTATTGGAGGGCCAGTGTTTGCACAATCCTGTGTTTGCACTCTCACTGATTTAATCAGCCTTTGACAACATCAGATTTAGCACCTTTCTAATATATATATATATTTTTTTTAATCTAATCTGGTGTATTTAAATTTAGTGTGATAGCTGGCTCCGAATCAATCTTTTCTTTCTTTCTTTTTTAATCATGCATTGTCTTAATTCCCTGTCTATCAGTATGGAGCTGTTGATGTGCGTTGTTGTTTCTTCAGGTGTACACGCTGGATGCTATTTGTTTAACATTCCTATGAAAAAGCTTTCTCCCTAGAAACTTCTCTCACTTTCTTCTCTCCTGCACATCTTTTGCCTGCAGGCCACCTGTGCTTGTTCTTCTTTGTGAAAGAATCATGCATCATTTGTTCAGCACGTAGCTTTCACAGCATCCATCATGCACAAAAGTTTACTGATTACAACCTTGCTTATTATGTTGTTGAGTTGTCCTGTCATCAAGAAAGAACAAACATGAAACCAATACATAACATGGTAGATGATTTGCTTCAAGTTATTGAGGAGTGCAGACGTCCACATATTTATTTCTTGTCAAATAAATCCAAGGCTGGATTTCCTACTGGGACAACTTCAAGGGCCCAAGACATTGAGGGGATCCAGCGACCCCAGGTTCACTATGCTTCAGAAAAGTTTTGGCCATTTGATTACCTGCCAAATTGTTAGGGAATTTGTACCATTAAAGTACAATCTCTTTGACAAAATCTGGTTTTAATAGTTCAGATTGTGCACATTGTCAATTTCATAATTTAATAATAATTTAATCTTTTGTTCAATCAAATTACAAAGTTACCCTCGGGCCCTTAATAGTTTGCTGTGCACTGTGTTTTGATGGACACTTGGAGGCAACAGGGTGAATAGAGACTGCGCAGAGTACTGAAGATGGGCAGAGGCCAGAAGGGGAACTAATTAACAACTGTTAACAACAAGTGTTTTATTTACTTAAAAAAGTGAGACATTTCAAGAGTGTACACACAATACATTATCCATCAGAAATAAAAAGTGATACAAGCACATTGAAATATGTATACAAAATAAAAATGGCTCAACACAGAATACTGATGTGGGAAACAAATTCAACACACTGCTCTGTCAAGATTTTCACAACATTGACTTATATGTTTGAGCGTCAGTTTAGATAAAAATTGTGTGTGGAGTCAAACAAAGGAGTGAATGAGAATGAGACACTAACTGACCCCGTGACCACAATCCTCATTGGTTTTTTCAGAGCACAAAAACGCTGACATCTACACTAAATTCAAGAGTTTTTTTTTTTTTTTTTTTTTTTTTAACAAGAATATAGACATGTACAAAGACACTAAGTGGTTGTGACTGCACAGTGCTACTTTGATGTCATCTCCACAGTTGTAGTATCATTGCCTCCGTTAACATCATAGTCACCCACTGGACCACTGACCAGCACTTTCACGCGCTCGGGGAAATCATCAAATTTGGGGGAGAGCAGGAAATCATAGATGAGAGCAGCCGCTACACCGCCGCACATTGGCCCCACCCAGTACACCTGCAATGAAAAACTTTGATCAATGTCTCGATCTGTATTCTTTAACATGAATCAAGTGCAAACCATCGTTATCACAGAGGGGAATGGCAGGAATAACACAGAGATTCCAGTCTGGTTCAAAGGGTTTACTTTTGTCAATATCTCAGCTGGCCTAATTGTAAAACAAAAGGAATGCCATCACTGATTAACTGGAGGAGGAAGATAATAGAGTCATCCGTCTGCCAGGGAGCTTTTGAATTATTTAAGCTTGACATATAATATGCATACAGAAAATGTGAGGCATGCGTAAAGCGCTTGTCTGCCTGCCTCTTTGACTTACCCAGTGGTTTTCAAAATTGTTCAGGATCAAAGCTGGACCAAAGGAGCGAGCAGGATTGATGCCGCAGCCCGTGTAGCTGATCTGTAATCAACAACAAAGAGACGACATAAGAGGATATCTTCAGCTACGTAGTCTGGTGGATATAATAGAATCTGGCAGGGGTGAGGGGTATTATCTAAAACAATCAAAATGCATGAAATTCTTCCACTCCAAGAGTGTTATCATGTTTGCTGCTGGTTCACACCGCTCAAATGTACTGTGCCTAATCCTAGGCAAACATTACACTGCGTTGAGGATGGTAGTGAGGTGCTACTTACAGCTGCCAAGTGTCCCAGGCAGACTGAGAGGCCAATGGCCAGGGGTGCTGAGCCGGTGACATCACGCCTCCTTTTATCAGTGACTGCAATGACACACAGCACCAGCTGGAAGGTTGCCAGGAGCTCAATGCCCACGCCTTGACTGGGAGTAACACCGTTGAGCTGCCAGAGTTAGAGAGGAATCCAAAACAACAAGAGTTTGTCAGTCTGTGTCAGTTACATGGACAGTTTCGCCATCACGACCACCTTCCACTTAGGAGCCGCTGACATTGCCCTGGAAGTCTGACACCAATTTGGCAGAGACTCTGACGTGCCACATTGCTTATTCATTTTTCATTTGTGGAAAACCTGCTCATTGTTATTCAGTAAAATTTAGCTCTAGTGCACTGTGCATGGGGTAGAGCAGTTGGTCCACAGTTTCAAGTCTTCAGCTTTTTCTGGAAGGTGACAGCTGATATTACCTCTTACAAATAGGTTCAAGAAAACTGTAGCATTAAAGTATTTCAGTGTGCAAAACCTAAAATTTACCAAAACAGCTGAGGAGAAAGGTCAGAGTGCTGTCACGGCATGTTTGCAAATTCTTTAAGCTGTTGCACTGTTTTTTTTTATCATGTGTCATCACTATTCAATAACAAGCAATGACAGAATGTCCAAAGAACAACACAAACAATGCCAAATCAGTGCTTACATCCTCCCAAAAGTCTCACTTTACATTGTGAGGTCAACATTAGACTACAGAGGAACTTTAAATTCTCACTTCAGCAGCATACTGCAGTGAATCACATTTTTCAGCACTGTGGGATGTTTTAGATCACGTAATAAAACATGTCCTGTCAACACCAGCATGATGAAAGGCTTTACTTACAGAATTGAGCCCCAGTGCATCAGTCTCACTTGGACGTGCTCCATACACAATGCCACTTGCCAGGGCTGAACCCAACATCTGGGCCACTATGTACATGATGGCCTTGAACACGCTGATCTGGCAGCTGGCAAGCATCCCGAGGGTAACTGCAGGATTCAGGTGGGCTCCACTGATGTGGCCTAAACTCTGGGCCAGTGTGGCGATGGCCAATCCAAAGGCCAGAGACACCTTCACCTCCTGGTCTGGGCTTGTATTGTTCTTGTTCCCAATGGCTGCGGCGATGCTAAGGAAAATGAAAAGGGTCATGCCGACCAGTTCGGCCAGAACGGCCCTCCAGAATTCTTTGCTCTTGAACTCTCTCATGGTGGTGGCAGAGTGGCTGTTGGGCTGTGGGTTTGAGCTGGTCCTCTGTAAAGTGCCTGTACTCACAAACAACAGCAACAAGCTGCATATATAAGGCCTGGGCTGATAATGGTCAGTGGGCGGGCTTTTAAGAAACTGAAAGAGAGGGCCACACTGAATTAATGAGAAATCCAAAAGACTGGTCTCTCATTTCCCTCCCTCTGCTTGCTCACCCTCCCTCCTCCTCTCCCTGTCCTCCAGCCCCTCTCCCAGTACCTCCCTGTGCACCAGTTTCTGGTCTTTGGACTTTTGTGAGCTATAGAAGTGGGTCCTAAAATAACAGGGTCCAATGGCACACTTTTCACTTAGTTGTACTGTGAAGTTTCTTATTGTGAGTCTTCAGTTGGATTTTTTTTTTTTTTTTTGGTGAATTTTAAGCATTTTGAGTTTAATTTGTCCAATTTGTGTGTGTTTTAGATGGAAATTTTGTAAAAATAACTTTGTATGACTCTGAATTTTGCTCCTGTGGACTTAATCATATCATGGATCACTTACAGCACATAAGGGAGAGCCAGAAAAATGCCAAACAACTTCCAGATAGACATTTCAGGTCTCACCCTTCCTCACACAGACAAGGTTTTAAAGCTTTTACAAGACCACCCAAATGTAATTTCACATGACAGCTGAGTCAAAAAAACAACAACAAAGAAATAGGTTAACATTATGCATTTATTGCCAATGTTGCAAACAAATAAATACAAACCTCTGTAAGCAAATGTTGACACCTAAAGGAGTTTTTATTAACCTTAAACAGATAAAAATATGTTGAAGGTCACAAAATAAACACACCTTATTTTTGAAAGTGAAAAGACAAATGGGACACATTTCCCACAGATAGAGCAACAATAACTCATTAACTGAAAAGATGTTTGCTAAATAATTATTAGATGTACTTGTGAGCAAAAAAGTTGAAACAGGGTAAAACATCAACTCTGAGAAAGGAGCTGCCTGCTGCACCTGGCCCCCAACTCAAGGGGGTGTGACAACAGCAGGCAAGGCCACTGCAAAATATGTCATGGAATTTCCTTTGCTGCTACTGTGAGTGTCTGCCTGTATGTCTGTGTGATTGTTTCTCATGTGAAGGAGTTTATTATTATTTTTAAATGTCTGAGGACTTTGAAGCATCTGATTCAATTCAAATTAAACCAATTTAGCTGTGTTAGCCAAACACATAATTCCCTTTGGTGTTGATCACAATATGCACTTTGCAATGCTACTAGAACATTATGATGCCCAGTCAGCTCGTGGGATTTACAGTGTACAAAGAATAAACATAGTTGTGACTGATTCTGCAACGCAAGTTTGAGTAACTAATTGTAAGCAGCATCAAAGGCAGATGAGGGAAAGTGTTCTGTCCTCAACCACAAATTTATGACCTTTTAATAATTAACTGTGCCAGCCTTATGATTACTGCTACTTAATGGGCTCATATTTTGGTACATTCCTGACGGTGACAGTGGTGTGGACGTTGACAGAGCCACATGCAGAAAACATTGCATAATGATATAAACCACAATGACTAATGCTCAAAGGACCATTTGATAAAATTTACGTGAATTGACTTTGCTCAGCACTGTGTCATTGGTTGGTTGGGTAAGATGTGCATCATGATTTGATTAATTCCTATTTCTACAGAGTTTCTCATTTACTGAATCAAACATTTTCAGTTGACCTGTTTCAAGTTAGCATATGGCAAGACAAGAGCAGGCATTCATGCAATTTGTTTTTCATACCTTGGACCAAAGGATACTTGAAGTTTAAGAGCAAAAGAGAAAAGGATTCTCAATATAAAAATACCTGTTTTGACTTGCACATTATTTCACATCAAATTTATGACCGGGACACACCTACAGCTCAGTTGTTTTTTTTTTTTTTTTTGTATGTTCCTTTAGTGTGCGCTGCTGCCCAGGAACAGGATGCAGAGACCAAGGACCATTTGTCGACAAGGAATGATGGCATATCCTTTGTAGTCCTGTACAAAATACTGTTTCATTTGAAGATATGTAAAACATACTGTAGCACACTGTGGTGGTAGCAGTGTGCTACCACCACAGTGGTAGCACACTGTGGTGGTAGCAGACACACTAATGTCTCATTTGACATTTACCAAAAATACATTTTTTTACAGTACAGCTTCATTATAAGTTGACGTCCTGCGTTCAAAGTGATAATAAAGTGAAAGTACTGAAGTATTATCAGCAAAAATGTAATTTAACTTTTAAAAGTAGCTGTCTTGTGCAGCATTGCACCTGTCAGAGGTAAACTATTGAACATTACAATACTGGGTTATTAGTCCTTACAAGCATTTTAATGTTGTATATGGTGAAGGTGAAGCTTTATTGTTTTATATACCGTTGGACAGTTTAATCTGTAACAAGGCATCATATCTTATAAACTAATCATGTAGTGGACCACAAAACGACAATATCTCCCTGTTAAATGTTGTGGAGTGTACTGAAATACTTCCTGTGCTAGTGCTCTGAGCAGTGCTTTGCTGCACTGTGAGACAGTATTAATATTACCAAATGTTGCTACTGCCATGTTTAAATTGCTGCAATGCTAAGAGTAGCATGTTAATGTTCGCATTAAGCCAAAGAAGCAGAAGCTGTTGATGCACATACAGCATTTGTGCTAACTGCGAAGAAGTTCTTGAAGGTAACAGTGATTCAAATGCTCGCACAGTTTACGGCTACCTGAGTTCCCCAGTGACCTGAGTTTACCTGATTTGTTTGATAGTTGAGTTAATGTCCGGACGGATGTGTGGTAGTGCACAGGAAGCGTTTTATTAGCGCTACAAAATAGAGGAGGGAAAATGGAACTTTATTTTTGGCATTGGTTTAACTTTCCTCCACAAAGCCAAGACAATATGCAAAATGTACTGTATGAAAAACTGTTTTGCTCCCATGTAATTACTTGACCTTGGAGCATGACCCCAATCAAAAGAGAGTAAGAAATTAGATTTAGGTGCATAAGTTACACAATATTTTGAAAGACTGACAAATAATCCAGGTCTGTTTGGTTATGTTTACCCTGTTTTTGACCTTAGATAAGTAACTCAGTTAAAGCTTTAACATGACAATAATTAGGACACTGCCGCAATCTAGCAACTAACTAGACTAATTTATATATGAAGACTGGTGCATTGAGGGGCAACTATCTCTGATCTGTTACTTGCAGTGACACTCAGACTCGAGGGATGGAAATTTATCCTAAAGCTACATCCACATTTGTGACCATTTCTTAAGCTTATTTTGTTCTGTGCACTTTTTGTTCCAAGTTTGCTCTTGAAGACTTGATGCAAATAAGTGCAACACATATTTATGACTCCCTTTATTGCGTGAGTACAGAAAGTTCCAGGACAGGTGTGGCCAGGGGACTAGATTGAGAAATAGTATCATGACGGAAACACAGAATAAATTGTGGATGTGCAGGAGTGGTCAAGCAGCACAGACAAAAATAAGTTGGGATCTGGAGCCAAACGGTATGTCGTCAAGACTGGCATCACTCGCAGTCAATCATATCAGCTCGTCTCAGTCCCTTTAACAGCAGTGTGATGCTTGCCAGAGAGAATTGACAGCTTTGCGTCAGTGAGGTGACCCACTAACCTTAGTAATGACTTACTAGCATTTAAAAAACTAATAAATTATTTATTAATTGCCATTTGTCACGTCCCATTGGTCACATCTGATAAGCCTTGTATATGTAGGCTTTCCCCTACTGCCATCGTCTACTCCAGCGTGAAAATCCTGAGACTGAAATTAACTTTCATCAGATTTACAAAACGAAAAACCAAACAAGGTCATTTTGCAAACTCCGGGTATCCAAAGTCATGACAACAATGAGACAATGAGAATGTGGATCTAATTTCAGATGTCAAAAAATGCATCAAGAAGTGAGCTTACATAGTTCAGTCTGTAATGTGTAGCCTACAATTATGTAGTTATGAACAATTTCTAATGTTTCCAGAGGAATCACATCTGTGAAAGCACTAATGTACGTTAGTAATGTACGTTGTAAGATTCTGCAGTTTTGTCATTAACACTTAGTAGACACTTAATTTAAAATTTAAGCTGCTTAAACAAACCAAGATTATCTCTCTGGATAACTGAAATACATGGACACCAAGATGACCCAGATGCCCCCTGAGTAGAAAAAACACTTACTATTTCCTCTGAGGAAGTCACTTGGTTGTTCAGGTTTCAAAAAATAAGTATAGGCTAAGTGCATTTATGTACAAAAAAATTGTGAGTCAGCTAAATCTTAAAATGATTTTAAAATAGGTTGCGTAACCCTTTACAATACTACTTCTTTAAATCATCACCTCAGTCTGAGGTCAGCTGTAACCAAAAGAATGATGCAAAAATAAATAAAGAAATACCACATAAAAAACAAGTGACTAATCTGTTGGACGTTTTATTTTGCTTCTACTAACTTTTGTGGTGCTGCAGCCTGATAGACGGTGAATAACAACAACCATCGAGTGTGGCCTGTTTTCAAATCAGTTACGATAAGCAATTCACAAATCTTTCACAGTTTACAGTACGATAGGTATCTCTGTATCTTATCAGACTTTCAGACCACTCCATCTTTGCCTCTGCTTACATTTTCTCCAGCACATACCTCTGAGGGAGCTTGTGAAGGGACATCACATCAGACCGAATTGTGAGGTGCTCAGACTTCTACTTAAAGGAATGTGGAGAATGCTTGAAGACACACAAAGTATAAACACCCGTGTGAGTGATTTATGTAAGAGTTGAAATAAATGTTCTGAAAACCTTTAAAATTTCGAGCTAATGGAACTGACTGCTACAGCAAGAGCAGAAAGTAAATGTCAAGGGGAGGTGAAGGTCATGGTGAGCTTGATGATCACATGAGACGTTTGTTTGGTATTTCAGTTCAAAGGTGACACATACCATTGACAGAGGTTGCTGCTATTACGCCATAATAATCCAACCATGCATACAGACTGTACATACAGCCATAAATAACTTTTCAAACTGCAATAAAAGTGAAATCTTCTCTAATCTGTGAGCAAATCGTATTTTTTTGTTTGTGCATTCAAGTGGAAAGGTTTCTTATTTGAAATGTAAGTGGTTGTATAGAAATTGTGCTGTTTTCTAAAATTTAGTGGTTTGCTTTAGTACAACAGATTTTGAATCTGCAGCCAGCTGACAGCAGCAGAAGAACAGAAGATGGAGTTTGACTCTTTTTATTTAAAAAAGAATGTGCAAGGGTGTGCCAGCTACTTTCCAGTTACTTTTAACTTATCTGCATAATTAGAACACTATTATTAACATCATTATTCTTGTACTGAAAGAGAAAAAAAAACAGGACCCTTTTTTAAAATATTATATCTACTAATAGAGGCAACAGGAAGGAGGACACAAATGCGGACTCAAAGGCAGGCAGGAACAATGCAGAGCCTTTCATGGTAACTCGGATGACAACAAAGGCCTACAGGCAGGTAATAGGCACGAAGGACAACATATTGAAATGTGATACGATCGGACAGTGAGCAGGTGGGAGAGACAGGTTTAAATATTGGGAAACGGGGAACAGGTGTGTGAGAGGGAGGGGAAGTCAGGTGACTGGGACATGAGGGAAAGTCAGAATGACAGATGATTAAAGTTCCTGTGGTAATAGACTGTGGCTGACTGAAGGTCTGAAAGAGAAAAATGAACAGAAATCAATTTCACTTCTCTGCCACACTGCTTCTCCCAAACTAATTCAAAGTGGTAGAATGTACTGAAAAAGGGGCTGATGGAATTTAAACCATACACATGCTCCGAGTGTTTGTTAGGAATTACCGTGGGTTGGTGGTTGAACAAACAAACCAAAGGGTAAAAGGTTGAGGAGCATGGACAACACAGAAATCCAGTGACCCATGAAACCGCCTGTGACAGTTAGGAACTCATTTTACTAATTGCTCAAACTTATCTAATTACAGTTTGGTCACAAGGTATTTTGTGTCCAAAGAAAAAAATTCTTCACAACAAAACAAATACGATACATTTGGATCAATGCCTGCGTGTTTTAAAAAGATTTTTTTTTTTTTTTTGTTAAGGCCACAAAAGAGACAAAAAAAGAGAAATCACTTGGTGACGAGGTTGATAAATTAGTTCCTCAACAGATGTTCTGATTGCCAGGATAAAGAGAGTTCATTCTTCACCGTGAGCTCACACTGGCAAGGAGAATTTAGCTACAAGCGTGTGAAAGTGGACGGAGACAAAAGAACCAAATGACCAATCAAATGGTTTGCCTGGGTGCAGATTCCTTACCATGTTTTTTACACTATGCATTGCCCAGAAAAAAAAACAAAACAGATATGCACACACACACTAACACCAATTATCACACCCCTGCATACACGCACTGAAATTATCACCGGTGAACAGCTTCCTTCAAAGGCTTCTATTCAACCCCAGGAGACAGTAGCATTAACTGGCAAATCACAGTCATGAGACTGCTGCTGCTTAGAGAGTTCGGGTCAGTGCGTTGTTGAGCCGCCCCCGACTGGACCGTCGGTTATGTAACGAACATGAAGCATCTCAAAATAAGGAGGCCTGGCCCAAATTAGCTTATAATCATCTCATTATTCTCATTGTTGGTGTTTTAAACACCTGAATAAATCAGAAAATGATACATAAATATCAACAAATTCCTGCAGGTTTCTGAAGCATGTTTCATTCATGGGCTATTTTTGAGATCTTAAGTTTGTTTACTTCATGACCGATTGTTTTTTTTTTCCTCAACAACACCAATGTGGAGAAATAACCTTGAGTCCAGATATTGTTCGAGAGGACAGGTGAATTATGACATCCCAGAAAATTTCCTGCTGCCTCTGCGTCACTTTTATTTGTTTATAAGATATCCAAGGTGTAATGTCTGGTTTGGCTCTTTCAGCATAGGAAGCATTAGCAGGTATAATGTTGATTTAATGGTTTTTGGCTTATCTGACTTCCACAGTGGTAATGTAATTAGCAAGTTATAAGGAGAAACAGTTTATTTTTGCAACAGCCATCATAGGATATCCTCTTATTTTGCATGTGTCTCATGGCTAAGGAACAGTAGTGAATTTGTATGATCAGTAATTTTGGCAGGTCTGCAGTATTTGAATTCCTTTCGGCCAAATGTGCAGATCTGCTGTTTGTTCATAAAATTATTTTTGTGCCATAACTCATACTAACACCTTGGTTGTGTAAATGACAGGCATCTAAACCTCTTCAGTGCAAGAAATGATTTTCCTACTGACCTTAGATTGTTTTACAATAGTTGCAACAGCTTCAAAGTGTTTTATCTTTGGTGGGTTCATATAACTTTAAACATTAACTGACCGGTCTTTGAAGGAATTTTGTACTTGCCAGATGAAGTACAGCATCTTCAGGTCTTTAAATGAGGCAACTGTTGTGAACTGTCAAGATTGATAACTTTGATAACACATCTAAACTCTTTTTGTTTGATTTAGTTTTTTTAGACTGGCTGGATCGAATGAGCCTCAACACTCTGGTCCCAGGCCGATGCTTATATTTGTCGATCTCAAAAGAGATTTGCAGTGTGTTCTCAGTGTGTTCTCTTGAGACTGGCAGACTTGCAAACACATAGGGGGCCTTTTATTATAGGGATCAGTTCCCCTCAATTGTTGCGTGTGGCTCCTGGCTCTTTGCCTATTTATTACCATTGTAAAGCCCTTTGCCTGTGTCCCCCACCTCTACAAAACCTAAACAAAAACATTTCTGAAAGGCTTGGTCAGGGGTCTGTGATGCCATGACAACAGCTCCAACATGATGGACTTCTTCCCGCTTCAGAGACCATATCATGTTTTACGCAGCTCTGTGGCAAGATCACCAAGGAGACCTTGCTGACTAACCACATTAGGATTTGGGAGACTTTTCAGTGGCTCATTGCTGAACATTGGTAGCTGCCAACAGGAAAACTGTGATGTGAAATTGATCACTGGATTTGTTAAAGCCCAAACCTGACATCCTGAAAGATGACGAGTGTTTAAAAAAACATTTTAAAAAAATTGACAAATTGATGGTACAAATGATAAAGGTTTTGCCCTCCACACTGTGTAGAACAATTATGGACAAGATACAAGATTATTCTGTGATGGCCTTACACATGTGTAGTAATGTCCTGTGTAGTGTAGCTGTCTCTCAAGATAACCTTCGTTTTCCCAGAGATAACATTGCACATTTTTCGGTCTTTATGGTGAGCTGCCACCCTGGATGCTTTGGGATAACATTAACTTTCTGGCATGAAAACAAGTTTATAAAATAATAAAATGTAATGTGCCAACTGATAAGGATGGACTTCACACTATCGGCAAGCTCATCTCTGGCTTTAATCCAGAAAGGATAATGATAAGCTATTATCCCTAAACTCTCTCGTGAGGGCAAATGGGTTTAAGTTTATTTACATTCCTTGTCAGATGATAGCCGGAAGTGATCAGGGAAGAGAATTTTTTTTATTGATTGGGTTAAAAGGTTATTGTGACACTGTCCAAACATCTGACTCACAACACTAATTCAAAGCAGCTGTACAAGCTGTTAATGCAACACTGACACATTATGACATTTTGTGAAGTTATAAATGGTGAACGTTAGCAAACGATAGCTTATTTATACATCAAGCAGCAGAAAGGAAACATTGGCATTCATTTGGATTCATGTTTTTCCCACTTTGAAGTCCAACATTTCTTTCCTTTTAGCTCTGTTTTGGTCTCCACCAACTCTTGAGGACAATATCTGGCATTTGGTGCTGGTGAGGTGGTTTGATTTATCAGAGCTGAAAACACTTGCTTGTTGCAACTGTTTTCCAAGTTGTTGTTGTTTAATATAAAAATATTGATTAGTGCAGCTTTAAAGTAACTATCTTGTAAATTTACACAGTTAAACATTTTTTGCCTGTTGCTAAGCTGATTTTATGGCAGATGAACGCTGGTGAGGTTTGCTCACAATGAAAAGGTGTTATCGGGTTAATTTTTCTATTCCAAACAGAGCAGCACTTACAGTTATTTATGACCTCCTGACAAATCCCTAAAACCTCGTGCAGAATGGTTCCTTGAAAAAAAAAACATGGTTTACTGGGAGGCAAGATATGCACTGATGTGTGAATGTATAAGTTATTACACTGTGAAATGTGGAAAGGCCAAACTGAGATTCAAAATACTATGTACAGTAAATCTTAGCAGCGATGTAGTGAATATATTATTACAACATTCATTCTTTTTAACAATCTCAGCAACTCTCAAGTGCCTCAGATAAGAAATAGGAACAACTGATGGTACCAGTGTATCAGTTAAACATTCTTTTCTAATCAAATAACCATCCCTTGCACATCAGTCTGCATTTTACAGGCCTACCCGCTGACATAAAAATAGTCCTGTGATAATTTCATATTTAGGCTAGGTGCTTCCTAATAAAAGCTAAATGGAAACAGTAATCACACTGCAGGACTAATCTTTGGAAAAATACAAAAACATTTCATCAAAATTAATGTAAACTGAAGAATGTGATGTGACACCGAAGTGTAATCTAAGGTATGATTTCTTTAACAGAACGGCTTTGCTGGGAGATGCCAACGCCACATTTTTTCAGAATCAACATAATGAACACATTACTGCGTCCCCATACAAACAATTAAGTATATCAAATCAAATCAAACTGCAGAAATGCTCGCATACGTTAATGCAACAGCTTACTATGTGAGGAATAAATTCACACTGTTAAGCTAAACAAAGCAGCCAGTTATGTTGTAACTGAGACACATCAGGTACCAGAAAGAATTTCTCTGTCTGCATTGCTGACCTCGGTGATCCGTGTTAAACAGCACAAGCATTATCTGCTGCTATTATCGCATTCGCCAAGGTTGTCTCACTTCACTCACATGTTTGATATTCATCAAGCCATCTCTACACTCACATGGTGGCATCAAATGAAATTTACTTATGTTAGATCTTTCAGAAAAAAAAAAAAAAACCCTTCTTTTGCTTTTGCGATAATAACAACAAAAAAATCGTTCTTTGTGCTTTAGCCACAGGTCAGAGCCTTGAGTCAGCAACAGAACAACGATTCAGCATCAGGGTGGATACTTTATTGCCATGGGAGGTCAGTGCTCTGGGCTTTGTGATGAAGCCTCCCTTCTTACTTAAACTCCGGTTGCTCACTGAGGCTTGGCCAGATAACACTTCTTAGGAAATGTCTTTAGAAGTTGCTGTGAGTAAGTCGTCTGTGGTTCTCAACCCCCTTTATCTAAATAAAATATGATTACACACGCATTATATACACGATTTTATATCCACATTTCGTTCATTTAGAGACAACTATAGATTTATAAATACAGCATATTTTTGTGATCACAACTGCCAAGCTCTTACAGTGCGAGGAGACAAGTTTAATCCCATGTCTGAATAACGAGGGGGGTCACGTGGCCCAGCTTTTCCACACGTGCAGCGCATCTGTCCAGAATGTGTGGATACACAAGAATGTATGTATGTATGGGTGTGTAAAGCCATCTGTGCACACTGAGAAGGGAAACAATGAAACTAAATTAGACAATGTCCTAAGAGACGATCAACTGGGGGCCAGAAATAATGTTAATAAAACTCACTTCCTTATCATATAGCAGGCCTCATTATACCTGACATACCAACGGGACAGACATTGTATTCAGTGCACAACTCTCTCTTTACATAATCAAGAAGGAAAACAAATGACTCAACATATGGTCTCTGCTTACATGTATTTCAGACCACGATTTCATTAGAGAGCAGTTGGAGGACAATAGGTCAATAGTAATTTAGGATGTGTCCTCAAACACTTTTGTAATTTCACAGAGTTTCTGAAGCTCAGTTTGGAGTCACACCCAACACAAAGGATTCATAAATCTTCATTCCTTGCGGTTCCCAAGTTAAAAACAAATTGTTCTCATGTAGTAGTTACTGTCTGTCGGATGAAACTGACAAAAAGCAATGACAGCCCACTCCTCTGTCCTTATCACCCCATATTGGAGGAGGATGATTAGTCAATATTCCTGTGGGCGTACAAGTATAGGAGATTACACACACACACCGCTAGAAATGACTGATCACTAGATATTTTGTTCTTAGGTAACTAGCTAATTAGCTAAGGCTAATTTCCCAGTACCAGTAAATAGAGGAAATCCAGTATTTGTGACCCTTCTGTGCACTCTTTCAAAATCCGACCTAAATGAAAGACTAGTCATATCGCTGCTGCTTCATCACTGCTGTGTTGCAGATGCCTCTCTCTCTCTCTCTTTTTTTTTTTTAGAAATTTAGAAATGATGTGTAATGGAACATAAAGTTGTTGTACTTTCCTCAGAGTTTGAGATATATTTTGAGTCTAAAGCACTCAGACATCAAAGGTCTCTATTAATGGTGGTCTTCAGCTTTCTATTTTTCTCTGGGGTTCCTATGTGGCACCATTAGCAGCATCTTCTGCCTGCCCTTACACAATCCTGCCTGTTGGCCTCTCTTCTTCTAGTCCTACAGCAACATCGTTGGTCTTTCCAAAGAAATCCTATGAGTGACCTTTCCCAGGGCTGACAGCATTGTGGTATCTTTGTAGATTTTACAAAGATTTAGGTCACCTTTCCCTGATATCTTGTGTTCCGTTCCTCCGGTGTCTTTTCTTTTTCTCATATCTTTATGTACACTAAAATACAGAGGTATGAGAAAGGTACATTTTTGTATTGCGTAAAGTACATTTTTCATACCAGACACACAATGGGCCCCAGAATCGTACATTTTCATGCATCAGTGAGGTAAAAAGTGGTTTCTGATACTTTTAAGGTATAAATGTGCACCTGTATCAAAGTCAGTTTAGGTGGCACACTTAGGTAAGTACATATAATGTCTGTATATAATGTTTTTATAATATAAATAGAAAGTTCCTTCCTCATAATAAACACTATATATTAGCTCCAGTTCCTCAAATAAGACTTAATCTGGTGAGGAATTTTGTATAATTTTGACAAAAAAGAGCAAACATGCCTAAGAGAAGGTCTCTCACTGCTCTTGGATGATCCACCTTTGTGCTGTCAACATCTGTGTTATGAAGCAAACTACAAATCTCTTACTGTAGTCTTTCAAGCCAACCACAGAGTGAGTGTTTCATACTCAAAAGCTAGATCTTGGCTGTACTATCACTTCAAGTCATTAATTATTAGTGTGCTGAGATTTATAGTAGGTGGTGGTTTTCTGAAGATAGGCTTTAGAATATATTTTAAAAGACCTTTCAGGAAAATTGCCTTTCTATCTTGAGAAGCCACAGGGTGCTGTTCTTGCACTTCCCAGCTAATGCTTCTTATTGATTTCTTGTTTAGTTTCATTTTGCTCATTGTTTCATGTGCTTATTAAGATGTATTTTCTTCCTCACGTGATCGTAAAAAACTGAACTAAACTGAAAAATTCATCTCAGGACTCTTTCTAACTTTTTTCCCCACAGAAATCAAATCCTTCATACTTGATTTTTAGTCTTTTAGATTGTCACAAAGTGTTTACTGTAATTATTTATTCCTGACTTGATGCCTTTTTACCTTTCGTCTCTTTTTAAAATATTTTGTCCATTTTCTCATTTTGTTCATAGCTGCGACAAGTTACACAGGGCGGCACAGGGATCCATGAATAAATGAATAAGAATCTTGATGTTTCTCAGACTTGAAAAGGAAGTTGGTACAACTTGTTGCCAGGGCAGCTTAAGGCTGTCATACCATTGTTGGTCTGAGTATAGAGGGGATTTCATCCCCCTAATTAAAAGACAATACAAGGAATTGGGATGCAGATGTACCTGATCTGACATGAGATCTTTGTGGTAGCGAGAGATCGGATAGTACAATAGAAGGCTACGTCAAGGTTTAACCCATGATCGGTTTCTTTTTTTTCTATGAAGGGAAAGCAGACGGGATTGCTGCCTCCACACGCAAAACACACGTCAAACCAGGAAGTGGAAGGTGCTACTCAGCTATGGGATTTGCAGTTCGGGGAAAAAAGGAAGAACCAAAGAACTCCTCGGGTGCCATTAACTGCATCACAGTAGTCTGTATCCTTTTCATTTTAAAAGTTAAAAAACAACATTATTTTGGGTTATTCGTGCTGCATTTTGAAGTCATATGGGTTAAAATGCAGTAAAAATGTACTCCTTTTTAAGGAGCCTCATCCAAAGCAAACAGACTGAACAGACAAAAGAATGCTATCAGCTGTCTAAAGGATGAACTGGACGGAGACACTCAGAAATGTCAGCCAGGATGCAGATTAAACTTAGCAGATTGTTGATGTTTTGACAGGGCTGTGGTTTCCCCTTTGGACTCACTACTGTGCCATTGTGTCAGTCACTGCTGAAATATGTCCAATGACAAATACTAACAATAGTACTAATAATACATTTTGATTATAGAGCACCTTTGGGCTACACAAAGATGCTTTTCATGACTTAAAAATGATCGTAGAAAACAATATAATAAAACATTTGACACACAGCATTAAGTTGTGAAAAGCTGGCTTTTGACTGGTCATTTGAACACGGACAGATTGGTGCAGTCTCTGCTGTGTTTGGGGATAGAGTTCCAGAGGGAGGGGGGGCTTTGGAAAACGCTCTGTCACCCTAGACAGGCATCAGAGGAGCAGAGATGTTTTATGGTAATGTATCAGGAATATAGATGTCAACTAATGATGAGCCTGACCACAGCGTGACCTTTGTGGCTGCTGTTTTCTGTCTTTAATTTAATAAAACACGGTGTAAAAGAAAAAAACAACAACTGTATTTTGAATATTATCATAGAGAATGAGAGCATTACATTTTGTATGATTTTAATGAGGCAGTGTCTTTAATTCTGTCTTTGCTCAATGTAATAAAATGAGCCTTTGTCTGCATGACTCCACTCACTTCTTTCTACCTACACAGGACAATTCTGCCTGCTGGGAAATGAGAAAGCACCCCTCTTTCCCTTCCCATGCCCACTAACTTCTCCAAGAAATCCTGTCTCTGTGAGAGTCGTTGGTGATGGACGTCAAGGTCTTTGATGTGGTAAAACTCAGCAGCTAGAACAATGTGGGGGAATGCAGGGCGACTGGCATGTTGGATAGTATCCCATGCTGTCTACCAGATTCTTGGTAATGATCAATGACAGTATTCTGAGTAGAAGCTCCTGGGTGAGGAAGAGAGTCACATTAGGGATTCGGGTTCCTTTAAGTGGCCTTGAGGTCAGAGGAACTGTCCTTGAACCACATGGGGAAAGAGGCAGGAGCATCTGTGTTAACAGACGTCTGACGTGCTCAACTGGCTTTAAACAAGGCACCACATCCCTGCCAGTTCCTGACCTGACGTAAGTTCAAACAAAATCCCCCTGTAGGGATTAATAAACTATTAACGTGAACTATTATTTACAGTGACTCCATTGTATTTTTTTGACTGTAAAAATACTCACGCGTGTCGTGTTGACACTGCTCAAAGCACTTAAGATCCGGCGGAAGTTTTATTTAGCCATACTGTGAAATGAGTGCATGTAACAAATTGAAGATATAGATGGACTGTGAAAGGATTAATTTTTGTTAGAGAAGTTGGACTTTTTGATGCTTTTCATGCATTTTTTTCTTGTTGCCATTCAACTTCCTTGTGAAAGAATACAAACATACATATTTTTTTCTGTCAAGGAGAAAATCTTTTAGATCGATTTTGGGTGGAGTGTATCAGCATTATCTGAGAATTGCTGTGCTTACTGCATTAATAAAATGTATGATATACTGATCAATTTATCTCAAAAAGTTATGAAAAAATAGTCGACATTGTTCTCAGTACTATAATGTAATTTTTTTTGTCCTTCTAACTCTTATGCAACCTGGGGGATTATCAAATGACCATTATGTAAAAAAAACTATGCACTCCTCCCAAAACCACAGACAGACAAATTAAACTGCAAGTATTTCCTAGATGCCTGACTGTCAGCATTAAATCTTACATGCAAAGCATTGTGTGCACAGTGGTGGAAATCAGCAAGGGCTGATAATCAGTGGGAGGTCGACTGGGAACTGAAGCGGGAGTGTATGGGTGGCAACGGGGCAGGTGTTGGCGCCAAATGCACAGGATCTTCTCACACAGTACTTCTCCCCAAGGTGCAAAAAGGACTCTCCTGTCTCCTATTCTGTAGTAGCCCCTGCCTTATCAAGGGAAGGAAATAATCTGGGAGCTGTTTCCCTGCATTGTGTTATTGTTCCCCCTAGTGAGAGGAGGCTGCATTAGTCAGCAGGAGTAAGATAATGCTTAGGGGTGGCTCAAGGTAAGTTTGTTTGTGCTTTTGAGGAATATCAGTTGTTTTGACTCATAGGAAACAAATGGAGGAACCTTGGAGATTATGAAGTAGCTGATGTGGAAGAATAAACTATAGGTGAGAATATAACCTGTGGCTATTGATTGATTATGACTGCGCAGAGCAGCTGTCTCCATGAAGAAGAAACGCGTGGATAAGATTCTCACTGGCCCCTTTCACACGAAGCTTCCTAAATGCTCCTTGAAACAAAGTTGCCACATTTGGCGCTCTAAGAAATCCCTGGGTGAGTTTTTATCCTCCAACCATAAGTGACTGTCCTTCCACCTGAAATCCATTTAACAGCTGAGTTGTGTAGCCGCATATCAAGAGGCCTGTTCTTTCACTTCTTCTGGCAAACAGTGGTGCCAAGCAACACACCATGCCAACTTGGTAGAGGAACAGAGGCTGTCCTTTTCCATTTCTTGGACTGATTACTGCACAGTAGGCTTCTATATTATCACAACATTGACACTTTTAACTACCACTTCTCTCTGAAGATATCCTTCCACGCACAGCCATGCGGCAACATCACTCAATCCATTTTTAAAAGCAAGTGCGAGAACAAATGGATGATTCAATATCTGAAAGTAATTCTTGAAGCTGATTACCACACTTTAGATCTTGGGAGGGTTGTTCAAAAGGTTGAATGGTGAAAGCTGTTTTAATGTTCTCTGCTTAATGACATCCTGGGCTGCTATTCAGCTGCTCAGGCCAAGGCCTTTTTCCAATACAGACCTGTAACCTTACCAACACCTCCCTCTGAAAGCTTGACAGTTTACTCAAATTTGATCAATCAGCCAGAGGACCTTCAGGGGCTCCTCTCGGGAACGATGCAATTTATCAGACTTATCGTTCGGAAGACCTTCCTTATACCCTTAGACCGTCAAGTTAGGGGTCCTTGTTTAAAGCCAGTCTAAGACTATTGCTGATACTCTTATCACCCAGCCAGGGCTTAAATATCTGGTGCCCTCCCATTATTCCGCAATGATCTGTCAGCAAGCCAGTCAGTCTCAAACAAATTGACAATTCACTTGTTATCCTTATCCATAGCCTTAGCAACCATAACTAGGATTAAACAGTGTATTTCTTTTCTCCAGTATAAGCTAACAGGCTCACTACCTATAATAGTAACCAAAACAAAACCAAAACAGTAGCCAAACAGCCTGTTATTAGCTAAGTCAACTACATTATTTTTTGTGGTGACAGGTTGTCTGTTTGGGGATCATACCATACCTCTCCCTCAAGACAGCCTAAAAAAACACTGTCACAGCTTTTGTCTCGGCCCATGGGTTTAATGGGGGTTACAGGGGTGCAGTTGTCAATTCATCACTTTGAATGTCACATCACACGATGCAGATCAACCCCCTCTGATGTAAAGGCTCTCAAGTAATCACAGCACTAATTTGGCAAATGACACATGCTAATTTCAAGTTGCAGAGAACAAGGTTACAAAATTGCAATTGGCATGGACATAAAATAATCTGACCGCTTTAGTTCACCTTTAGCTCTTTGAATGAGAGCAGGTCAGAATATAAATATCACAAAGTGTAATTATAAAATCCCTGGTATTTGAAAAGGTCAGCTCTACTTTTTTATTGAAACCATTGATGGGATGTGGGCTCTTTCTCTTGAGCAACAGCAATGAAAGGACCTGTTACCATTTTTTTAAAATGTGGTTTCCTACCAAACCCCCCATAGAGAGGAATAAAAGCTATTGAGGCAACTTGGGTGTAAGGCCCCTTAGTTGAAAAGGGATCAAATGTGTGTGCAGTAGGCTGTTTCAGACCTATATGTTAATGAGAGAGCTCTGCCAAAGGGCTGTTGTTGCAGCAGCTCAGACTCAGGATGTGAACAAGATTGAAGCCTAAATCCAGTGCATATACATTCAACACTCAGCTCCAAGAAATGACCATTCCTGGATTGCATTTTCACATGTGATTAATGGATATAGCACATCAGCGTGGCTGAAATACCTGCGAAAAATATCAATCAGCTTTTCAGCAGTGAAGTCCTATGAGTCACCATTCATGGTAGTAGATTTCAAAATTAGTAATTTCCTGGTCATATTTTGTTGACGAGTGTCTCTGCCCAAATGAAACATCACCAAGAAGAAGGCAGAGCAAGTCATTCTTACTCAAAACATGTAAGGAAGACTTTTCTGTTTACTGTACTTACACACAGTGAATTAGACTCCTTTGATCAGAGAAATGTCCCTGTCAGTCAGTTCACTAAAGGGGGGCTTGGTTTACTGCCTGTTACACAAAAGATCTGCAGATCAAGCAGTAGGTTGTGAGAATGTCACTAAATGGTAACATCTGGATCCTGAACTCTCCTGATAAATTATGCACACATTTTATAGATGTGCCCATGCTTGTGCAGCAATGACAGGTTTTCTTCAACATTTTCTTTTTCGTGGAACATTTTGTTCAACTGGTTAAAGCAGCAACAGAGCAGATGTCGTCTACAAATCCAAGCCTATCAGGCATGGGGCCAGTCATTGTGACGGCCTTTTGCCAAGTTCAAAACATGCCTTCCACACTGGGCTGGTTGGCTTGTTTTCTCTTGCAAAGTCTGATATGTTCATTGCATCCTGTCTCAGCTCTATCCACTTGTTGGTCACTAGTATAGTTTATGGATAAGGTTTTATTCCTGTGCAGAAACAACAAATTCTTTTTAGTCATCTCTGCAAGACAAAAAAAAAAATCAACTTATTCAACTACATCCAAATGGCCACAGGATATCTCTAAATCCATCGAAAACTTGGGATTTGAATGCTCAGTTGCACAGTTAGGCTTTTAAAACAGAGCAATGCAGTCAAACATTCTTGTACAAACTATGGGCCTTGTGGAACTGATTTCATTCTTTTGTATCCAGGCAACAGATAAAACATTATCATGTTTTCTTAAACAACACTATTTGACCAGGCCAACCATAACAGACCCAAAACAATCCATTCACATCAGATAATATAGCAATTTTCACACAGAGAAGCTAATCTCTACCCATAGTGCACTGGTCTTTTTTATTCTGCTCCGTAAGAACAAAAAAAAAAAAAAAAACACATCAGAATCTTGAGTAACCAAACCAGCTCAGTACGGGTAATTGTGACTAAAATAATATGTTCACAGTGGCCACTATAAATGAAATGGAATTAGCAATTATAGGCCGCTCTAATAATGACACTATACGAGGACTGGGGAACAGCTCTGAGCTCTTTTTATCAACTTGTTTCAAGTTAAGTGCTTTAAACTGCCGCTTCGAGATACTGTCAGTGAGTCCACACCCTTCCCTGTCTCCTTTGCTATCTGTCTTCTTCTCTGTCCACCCCCAGCTGTCTAAAGAAACATGTTTTAAAAAAATAAAAAAATAAAAAAATAAAAAATATATAGACTATTCTTTATTGTGCATAATAATTGAAATAAGTCCCTCAGAGTGGTTCTGAGTGAAATTGCAGTGTGGTTCAGATTTGGCTGCACATTTCTTATGATAAAGATTATTTGGGGAAAGTAAAATGGGAGGACAGGAAACATCACTATTGACAAAGTACTTGTACAAATATTAGGATAACACTCTGCTGAACTCAAAATAAGGAAGGTATGGGCTGCATGTTATTTCAACTCAGTATCCTGCCATTGTAAGATGGGATGGGGTAGGATGGGAAAAAAAGCACAGTTAAAATTACAAATCATGATTTAAATACTCAGCAATAGTTTATTGCTAGATTTCCTCTTGATCACATTTATAAGGGACAGGTTTGTGAACCTTGACAAACCTGTGATCATTTGAGGGGAGAATTTCATTCTTGTGATCACCGACAGCTTCATGCAGATCCTTCAAGCTTTACCCCCCAGAATCAGTTTTTATGATGTCCAGAGTCATTAAGTGTAAGTGTATACCTTTGCATATAAGTATGGCATTCAGAAGAGCCCTCATAGGTTGCCTCAGAGGTCAGGAGGTCCATATAGAGACTACTTTATCTTTGCTGGTATCAGAGCATACCTTGCATTCACCATAGGTCCATCAGGCCACACACTAAGGCCACTTTAATGAATTTTTTTTTCATCAGTGTGAAGACGTTGAATCATGAATGATGTTCAATGATTTATCAGCGTATAAAGTGAAATGGAAAAGCTCAGTCATCACCTTCTTGTTATTATCTGTCTATGATAAGCTTGAATGATTCAGTCAAGCAAAGACCAGGTTCAGTGTTTAAAAAAAAAGAGAGAGAGAGAGAATGTTCTGGTAGTTCTCTGATTCTCTGCTGAGGTGAGCTTGTTTTTGTTTTTTAAATGACAAAGTTGTTAAAATGTCTGCAGTGATGGGAAAGATAGCTGATGAAGGAAAATGGACAAAAATGAAGCAGCCAACATATTTCCTCATCCCAAGCGCTGATAAAAATTAGACCACACTAGATCACAGACAGCAAGAGAAACAGAAATTGCAAACTTGCAGAAAACGTCCTGGATAAGATTCATTGTGACAAATGACAGAGGTTTTCTGTATTTACAGTGTTTTTAAAACTGTGGACCTCCTTAATTCCACACATTGTTGGGTATGGTCTATCAAACACGACTTGATAGAACTTGTGGGAGTATAGGTCCAGTACACTCTAATGAAACAAGTCTGTGTTGGTTATTTATGCCTCCATGGGGCTTTTGCTTTTGCCAAAATCTGAATATCTCTGTAGGGTGGTCAGAGCAACCTGACAAAACTGTCCTGTTTCTGAATAAAGCCAGCAAAATATTTCAGTTATATCTGGCGGTATGAATTACTTAGGCTTCTGGAGGGCATCATCATCTGCTAATGCCAGAGTTGGGAGAAGCCTCACACCGTACTTGTTTGCAATCCAGTGGGAGTTGCTGTGTATTCTGTACTGACTTTCATCTCCCTCTGCCCACATATCTGTCCTTGAACTGGTTAGAAAAAAAAAAGCAAAGTTAGTCAGATTATTAGGGAATGATACATAACTCGTTTGATAATTTTTTTTCTCTTGCAGCCTGGGGGGAATGTACAGTTCTCTGACCTTCTGGAATGGCACACAGGGGAATAAGCAGGAGGGATTTGTCCCCCCCTCCACCAGATGGTGTACCCATTGGAGTTCATGGAGGCAATAATAGCAACAAGGTGGGGTCTGGCGTGCGACCGAGGTGGGAGACTGTTGGGATACAATACTAGTGAAGTCACATACAGTACTCTCTCCACGTGACACAGGTCAGATTGACTTCCATCACCACTGAAATCAACATAATGCCCCAAACAGTTTCCCCTGAATAGATCTCATTGTTTACTGTGGTGCAAAAACTTTAAATAGCAGAGTGCTTGAACTTCCTCTGCATTATACTTTATGATTGCACTGACTTCAAAACATGTCCATGGATATTTCCAAGCAGGCGTTTTATTATTATTTTTTTCAATGTGGATGACATAGCAATCACAAGACTCCTTGATTTCCATCTGAATTCCACTCATTGCTGGAGCATTGTGAGATACAAAATATGCACTGTGTTCCTGCAACATGAGATAAAGGATCAGCACTTAAACTGAACTTCTGGGTCACTGCTCTGAATCTCATCTACTAACTTCACCACCGCCCTCTAGTGAACACTAAATGAGAAGTGGAAACAGACTATTTAACTCCCCCCTCAACGTTGGCTTGTTTTCTCAACGTTTCAAAGTGATATTACTGCTGCTGTCGCTGTCGCAAAGACTGGATTGCTTTCTGCTTTCCTCGAAGCCTAGCAACTACCAACAACACATGACACTAATGCTGGAAGCCAGATGGTTGCTTCTTTTGTACCAGAAAGAAGCACAGATGTTTGTTTCTGGCTGGTCCTAGTTTCCTTGTAGCTCCTGGTTTGTTTTCTGACTGCCAGCGGTAGTTAGCAGTTTAGTACACTCAGGGGTTTTGTTGCTGCAGCCTCATTTGGTCTGGCATAGCTAGTGTGAACCAGTGTTAGTCAATCATCACTATTTCTGAGCCATTTCACTTCACTCTATTACTCTTTTCTACATGCTCCTGGATTTAACAATCCTGTCATTGTCACTTGTAGCCACAGCAGTCACTGTTCAGTAAAAGTTAAACCACCTTTCTTTAAGCTGTTAGCTCTGACAATACTCACACCTGGGGGACTCTATTAACTGACGGCAGCTGGTAAGACAAGGCGCGCTGAGAGCACTGTTGCTGAATGTGAACAAATTGTGAACAAATGCAGTTATGCAATGAGTTGATGTTGCAATATATCAACCCCAAATATTACCCATCCCGTTTATGTGGCAACTTTTAGTGATATCATGGGCAGCATGTCTGTAATAAAATACCAACTCAGCATCTGCTCTGAAATTTTTTGTCACTCGAATTATGAGGAAAAGCCACAGTCATAATTTAATTACAAAGAAAATGTGTATGACTGCTGTAAACAATCATGTCGCCAACATGACTTAGCTGATGATATCAAGACAATGTATGCAACAATTGAAGCTCTAGTTTCAGCACCACCTCAGGTCCTAAAGTTTCTAGTATGTTTTATGTGAATGCCTGTCTATGTCCCCTATTTCACCCTTTCCTCATATTTCGACTGATTCACCCTAAATCACATCAGACCATGGTACATCAAGCCTGCACAGTTTAAATATAATTGCAGAATAATCCCATAAATAACCAGTGCAACAGTGGAAAATTGATTGTCTGATCACACATCTCTGCACGGCTCTCAATTTGAGTTTATTTCACTGCCACAAGCTGAGTTGAATCATTCCAACAGTATCCTTTTGTACAGGCTCACTGTGAAACTGATTTCACTTGACTTCAGTCAGTCTGCATAGATTCTAAGCGACTGCGCTTCCAAGTTGCTGAGAGTTGTAATGAGACAGAATCTGCCTGAAAGCCGATAACAGAGGAACATGAAAGAAACAACAGAAGCCAGATCAATGATGGAGGTGGAGAGGTTTTTTTTTTTTGATCCATAGTAAAGCGGTTCACTAAATGTTCATGTTTGTCCCTGAAAACATCCTGTAGTAAAGTCCCATATGTTTATTTTTTGCATAATGTTCTTCATTTGGTGAGTTCACAACACTGCATTCTTTGGTAAAATTTGCATTTTCCTATGCAAATCGTTCACTTTTCGGGGGAAAAGATGTGAACTAAAAAATCACAGGACACAGTACAAGCCACAAAATGACCTGGTCTGATCCAGATCCTGTCTACAGAGTTAGGGATGCTGTCATTGTTTTGACCATGATTTCTGCCTCTCAGTTACGTATAAACAATCCCTTTAACATTTCCATTTTATTACATTAGAAAAAAAATGGCTTCTTGTCTGGTGCAGATGAATCAAACTGACACAACTGTGTGTCACTGAATTAAGAGTCTCAATTCCATCCTTGGGTGGGGGCTACAACTACAGGATCTGTACACATCTCCAAGCCAGACTAAAAACATTGTTAACATTATATACGGACATTGTGTACACAGGGAGCTATGAAGATCTATCTCAAAAGCAACACATATCCATATCAAAACATATCAAGTAAATGAAGTCAAAACACAGATATCTAGGAAACCACTGAGAAATGACAAGACACTACATATAGTATAACAGTATATTTAAAAAATACCATCAGCTGGGAAAAGAGGATTTTGAATCTGCAAACAAGATCAGATTTGACCAGAGAAATGATCGACATGAGAGGCTGTGCTGTTGGTTTTCACTGAGGGTGAGACCAGTGTCCAGCAGAGGGCAATAATGGATCAACATTTTCTCTTTAATATTCATCACAACATTCAAAATGTGGCTTATGTGTCTCTGTCTCTTGTCCTCTGTGCGTTTGCTAAGTTCCCCCCAATTCCCATCTTTGCTCTTTCCGGATCTTCAGCATGACAAAAATTTAGTTTTTAAATCGACTTGCCCGTTTGAAATAGAGGTTAGATTAACAATTTTACCCTCCTCTCGGGGAATTACAATTCAGGAAATTAGGTTTTTAAGAACATGATACGAATACCTGTGTGAGAACGGATCTTCATAAAAGATACAGCTATTAATCCAAATCCCATCAAGAATTCACTGGAACTTTAGTTGAAGGATTTATTTATAGGCTCAAGTCGAGGAGTCTGCTTATCTGTGCCTATCAAATGAAAGCACAGACTCCTACCCGCCATGCAAATTAAATATGCCTTTGCGCACACAGTACATTCAGCTGTATCACTGACATCAGGCCTCAGCACCTATATAATAACCCCACTATTAACCTCACCCTCCAGAAGTAGGAGCAGAGTTTAATTCCAGTCTAAGGATCTGTGAAAAGTATATGGAGGCAGGAAGTAACAGATGAACAGCTTGCATCACTCACTCTTCTGCTATTCAATCTGACTTTCAAAATTGAAATGGTGCAAAACATTTCGCATGTTGCGATGCTTCAGCTTTTAATATGGGTCTGAAATATTTCAAATGAAAATGATGTTTATTCAGCAGGCTGTCTGAGAGCAGAGGTGTTACTGCGGCATGCTGGGTAACTCCATGTGTGCCGCAAACTACAAAGGATATGATATTAACATTATGAAAATGAGGAACTTATAACCTGTCATCACTATGTGTGCACTTCTGGATATTTGTGCATGTGCCTGTGAGTGTGTTCCCAATCAAAAACAAACCAGCTGTTGGACTTTTTGTTGATTTCCAGCAAATCCCAGGAATCACTCTGAAAAAGTGTTAAAACATCTGCATCATGACTAAACTGTGTGTGTTGTAGTATTTATCATTTCCATGCTCCAAAATGCCAAATGGGCATCAGGTTAATTATTAGATGCTTGGAATGTGTGATGTGATGCAGAGGCTGGATTACAGTATCAGAGATCTGAGCCCTAACTCCGTTTAATGCTAGAGGCAAACGTCATGCAACACTTCTAATCTAATGATGTAATGACATGATAATCTGCGGCACAGGTTAATCCAGCATCCTCCCTCTATTACTCTCAGGTCTTAGCTAAGCTTTAAAGTTCAATCCAACACAGAGCTAGTAGTTTATTGCAGTTTAGCTCTGGTTTATGACTGACGCCATCAAACCACCAAATCGGCATCTGTCTGTGTGTCAACAATTTTCACATCAATTGGCCTTAATGATGGCTCGGTAATCTGCATCATATGCTAATCCAATTTGCTGCCCTACCTAAAGAATTGTACAACACAGCTGAACAGATGAATTTCTTCCACACTTGGCAGACTGCTGTAATTAGACACACACACACATTCACCATGCTTGCACAGTCAAATACAAAAGTCACAGTTCCTCTAATGCGCCACAGTGTCTGGAGGATGTTGAGGAGAAATACAGGAGTAGCAATTTTCTTGATGAAACTGCAGGGGATGATTCACATTTATTGCAATTCTTCTCTCACTAGGGCCCTGATTTGCCAACCAGCCATTTGCCGTGATCACAAAACAGAGACAAATCAGCTATCTGAGCAGACAAACACCACTGCTACACAGTCTGTTGGGCTCTTTGTCTTTCTGTCGCAGATGCATACTACTTGAAGTTTGTACGTTACATGTAAAAAAAATGAAAAAACAACAAAACAAACAAAGAAATAAAAACAAAGGATCATGTCATCAAGTCATGTCACCAGATGAAAAATCAGGGGATCACCAAAGCCAGTACAGTTCATCCTCTGGGGACCATGAATGTGTTCACAAAATTTCATTTCATCTAAGAGATGATTATTCAGTCTGAAGATTGCCATCCCTAAAAAGACAGCATTTGATGATGGTTAATCTTAATGTTAAATTTGATGTTGAACCAGTTAGGATTTGTGATTCAAATTAAAATGAAAGCCAAAGTTACTGTTTGTGTTAGAACAAGGTCAAAGTTAAGGTAACATTCTAAGTTTGAAAGCAAATCCAGATTTTTTCTCCAAAGGCTAATCACTGGGCTATTCAAATGTGATGTTACCGAGTATACAAATAACTGCCTGTCAGCAACACTAAAAGATCTTCTGTTAATTCTGAACAAAACTGTGGCACTTGTTTCATATGAAGTCATACCACAGGGCTTTATGATTGCCATTTCTCTTTGGCCATTGTTTGTAATGCATTAAAAAGCTCTAAAAACACTTCACAGTCAGTGAGTATGGATTTAGAGGTGCTAAACAGATGCATGAGTGGTTCTTCACTTACAACATCGGGGAAATGGTGTCAGAAAACTCAAGTGGCTGGCATGATTAATGGAATTATCACACATATAATAATCACTCAGTGTTAGTTCACAATGTGGCAGGAAAGATAGTGTTATTGTTATGCAAAAATCCAGCTGTTGTTGAGATTTCATGTCAGGTCCTCAATGATGGTCCTGTTTGGCAACTGGGCTTGTAAAGTAATTGAAACACTGATATGCACATGCAAAATAGTGTGGTGATGGAAAATCTGACCGGAAGCTTATTGACACCTACAAAGACCCATAAATAATACCTATTTCCGCCGGTATGCAGTACTCAGATCTATAAGACTTAATAATTAGAAAGGATTATTAAGTCAAACAAATGAGAAAATACTGTGGACAATGCATACTGAACGACCTCGAATTTTGCAAAATTAAATTCTTAAGTGAGTGTAGAATAACACATGAATAATGATCCACCAATGATCCTTGTTTATATGATGTTTCAAATGGGAAAGGCACAGAGAGAGTTTGAGGTGAGTGAGGGTAAACTTCCACTGAGCTGTAGCTTTGAACTGAAACCTGGATGTACTGAATTATGGAATAATAATCTCACTCATTGTGAACTGCACTATGTGATCTTTGTGGTCCCACTTCCAGACTTAAAAATCAAACATATTAAAAATGATTTTAACTTAAATGACTGGGATTGACTATACTGGAACGCAAAAATAATAATACTAATAAAAAACAAAACATTGATTATACCCCTCTCATGTAAATCTTATTTGAAACAGAACTCAACACGCTCTGTCCACCTTCCTCTGATCAAATTGTAGATCTGAATGATGTCCAAATTAAAGCTATATCAAACCCAACATTTCACATGACTAAGCACACACACACACACACACACACACACCATAATGTACGATCACATGGAACCACAAACCTCACGTCACTCTCATTAAGTTTACATTAAGGTGCATATTAAAACAGTTTTTTTTTAACCGTCTACACCATTTATTGTGAGAAAATTAGAATATCAATTATTAAAATGGGCTGTGATGATATTTCATCATTAAACAATAATCATCACATATCCAAAGAGAATACATACAGCATTTACACATTTCACACAGTTCAGCAGCACAGGCTGGGTGATGAAGCAATTCTGTGAATATTAGATTTTTTTTTCCTCAGCAGCTCCATAACTGAAAATTGCTTGTGAGTGTTTTGTATTGTAACTACCTATGCAGCTCGTCTGTACATTTAAAAGTAGGTGGTAACCTCATTTATGAAAGTAATGGAAACCATATCTCAACTACAACTTCATCTGAACTGGCTCCGCTGAAGCACTTTTATCAGTTCCCTGGGCAAACACACAGGAGAGCTAATAAAACACAAATTAAATGAAAATTCAGAATTCAAATGAGAGGAGGAGTTTTGAGGCGGATACTAAATTGAATAGTCTGATCCTGTTCATCGGGGTGTTCCAAAGCCAGATGAAGGAATCTGAACAATTTATTATTAAATAATTTCACTTTACTGTAATGGTCAGACAGTCAGGGTCAGTGGAGTTTCATTGTGATGCGGCAGGGGATAATTTGGCTCATTTTACACCATCAGCAACATCAACTATACTCAGTTGGCAGTTTAGTAAGTACACCTAGGTAAAGCAGTCTAATAAAAAAGTTCTGTAATAAATCCTCCCTTAATGAAGGTTATAAGGTTTGTGACACTTTTTTTTTTGGAGAGGTGTTGATTCAGTGTTATGGTCAATTTAGAGGACGTAGTTTGTGGTGCTGTTGAATTGTATTGCATTGATACAAGTAGGGTGGACTAAATAATTAAATCACTTGTCAGTGTGATACTAATAAACTAGCAACTGAGTGTATAGACAGACATCAATATAATATAGTGTTTTCACAGTATTCAAATCTTCCTTGGGTTGATCAGAGGAGCACTGCCGGGTCGTGAAAGCATCAAACTGCAGTGATATACTGTAGCAGGATGCAGGTTGTAAAACCTGCCTTGAGTGTGTAACAGTACTAAGACTCCACAGGCACGCTAGCTGCTCTGTGAGGCTGTACACAGCGGTGCTGCAGCCTAAATGCTATCGTCAGCATGCTAATGTTTCAGGGACAGTGCTAACATGCTAACGTTGAGCTGGTGGAATGTGTTAGTTTAGAATGCTAGCGTGCTAGCATTGCTAATTAGCAAAAATACAAAGTACAGCTGTGGTGCCAGAGGAAAATTCAGGACATTGCCAAAGTTTTTGGGATACATTGTCTGAAAACTATAAATGTCTGTACAGAATACTGTGCCAATCTAAATAGCAGATGTTGAGATAAGAAAAAATATTAATAATAAATAAAAAAATTGCAACCGACAGACTGTCCAACATTGCCATCTGGTGTGAAAATGATAAAACTAATTAACCAGATAAACAAGAGATAACTTCAACAAAGAGACCACGTTCAGCACTCATGAAAAAGGATGAGTGACAGCGCGAATTATGATTCCAGGCCTTAGAGACTTTCTTTCCAAACACCAATCTTTTGCATAATTCCAAAGAGTGAAAAAACATGTAAGAAGGTAAATTATTGAACCTTGTTAATCACTCACATTTTGTGCATGTGTTGTATCTCAAGTGGAAAGCATGTTGCCACAAAGCAGAGCTAATCAGCTTACTGTCTCTTGAAGTGTGCTTCACGGGATGCTCTATCATCTCGCTGTCTGAACCAGTGATTTCTGCCTCAGCCAAACACAGCCCTGTCTTTGGAGAGAGGTGAACATCATTCAGGAGTACCTCTACATGACTATAGATACTGAACTTCAGAGGAGTGGGTGAACAGCAGGTGCTGCCTTAGCTACTGAACATCGCTCTGTAGCAAACAAAGGAGCGTTACCCAGATAGATGAAAGCTAATTATTGTTGATGTTCCAGAGTCAGAGGCTCAGCCAGATTGGTGAGCCTTAGCCCTCATGGGTTCTGCAGACAGAATACAGTCTCCTGTTGATTGATCATTTGTCAAAATGTTGATTGCTCAACATGAGTTTTGATTATCACTGAATGGAAACATGCAAACTGATTATATGTGGTCAGAGGTGATTGCCCCTAGGTGATCTCATTTGAAAAGGGAGATAATTAAATGGATCGTAAACCAGCATCTATTAAAATATGCATTCTCTCCAGGGATTATGATAACAATGGATTTGTAATTGCTTGACACCAGCCAATCTTTCATTCAAAAATCCACTGCTGTCCTTTCAAGTGCTACAAGTTTTAAATAGAATCAAAGCCATTACAGTATTATTAGAAGTGGGTATGACACCTGACTCAAGTGAAAATAAGTAAAAAAAAATAAATGCATTAATTGCAAGCATGAAAAACAGCAAGAAATAGATCAGAAACAACAGTGCAAAACAGATTTAGAAAATAAATGCACCTGTTGACTAATGAGTCACAGTATAAGCACCTGAAGGTGAAAATCAAAGGCAGTTAAGGCAACACACACGTCTTTTTTGTTATACCCTGGGAAAAACAACCTTGTTTCACATCAGCCACCCTGCATCCTTCCATTCATCAGTTGTTTCAAAAATTGTGGATTTCCCAGCCCACAGAGGAACAGCAAATCCTGAGGTTAAGAATATCACTAAAACTGCAGATTTTTTTTCCCTGGTAGCAAGCAGTATCCAGGCTGTGCCCAGCAACAAGTGGCCCTTCCTCCTGCCTTCTCACAGTGGGATACTCAGCTCCATTCTTCATTTGACTGCAGACATTTTGAGGAGCAGCTTCTAATTAAATGGAGGATTGGCGCATTAGCATGAATCCTTTCATTAATTTGTCATCAACCGTGATGACAAATTTGTAAAAGGATGAGGTGCGATTGTTCTGAAGTGTTTTTCCTCCCTAATCCCCAAATAAAATCTCAACTAAACATTGTACCACAACCGTTTTAGTGTTATTTAGGCTTAATAAATTAGGACGTGGTTACGTTGAGTGACAGCCCCATAGACAGGCAAAGGCAGTTAGCTCTTTGCTAAAGCATCGGCTGGGCTAGGCGGCTACATCCAGAGGCCTCCGGCTACCTCCAACGGTTGACAGGGGCTGCAGTGTCCGTGTTTGTTTGCCAATGTTCGGATAGGTTTTTGTGACAGTATGGCTTGTTGTAGTGGAGACTGTACTAACTGACCGTCTAAGGAGTCTGTGTTGCAGTTTTTTTGGTAAGTAAATTTCTCACTATTTCACCTGGATGTTTGCACTAATTAGCATGTACCGGCGTATTTTGCTGCTGGCTTATGACTTAATCGCCGATTTATGGTCGCTGCTGATACAGATAGAGGACCGGAGCAGCTAATGTTAGGAACGCTGCTGCGGTGTGTTCCATAGTAGTAATGACAATAATAATGTTTTTAACTTTTATCTTTTTATCAATATGAAATAATAATGATTGTTTCACAGTTAAATAACAGGCTAGAAATAAATTTCCCCCCACAACTCCACCAAACCCTGCAGCTCCATCTAAAACCTCTCTATCTGAAACAGTCATGTTTAAAACACAGCAGCAACATTATGATCTCTGTTGTATGCTCTGTGTTGCGGTCGTACGGGGTCGAGCTAGTCGGGTCGGACTCGGGGACTGTCGTGTGGTGGATGTAGCTGCGTGTAGCTGCCGCTTAGCTTGTTAGCCTAGCTGATTAGCCTTAGGCTAGCTCGGTTGTTCCGAGCTAAGTGGCCGGGTTCTCGGCCGGCTGACCCGTAGAGTAACCGCCTCTTTGCCAAATATGGAAAGTACACTCCCACTAAAAACAAGATGGCGCAGCTCAAATGCCCATGGTTTGGTCACAAAACCGACTCCCCAAAACCAATGGGTGACGTTGCGGGTGCAACGTCCATGTCTTATACAGTCTATGATGATAACAGGAAAATACACTTACACATGATATAACCTCAAGATGCTATTGCTATAGGCTATAGACAGACAAATATGTGTTTTTGTAATGCTGGTCATCATTGGAATTGCACATTGCAGTTTTCTTGTTATGTGTATATGTTGAGGGTAGGATATTATATTGGGAAATAAAATACTAATAATAAAAGCAAATACATCTTTGTTGATAGGCTGCATCAGTCTTCCTCAGCACATAGATGTAGGTGAGAATATAGATTTTTTTCCAATTACTTGTATTGACAGTAACCTCAAAGTGGAGTACTGGAGACTACTTATCATCGCACTATCGCTGCCTCTGTGGTGCAGTTTATCGATGGAGCTTAAATGCCATGAAATTTCCTGATTTCCTGATCATTTGTACTATCACTGTAACCCTCTAATGTGATTAGATGGTCTTATCAAAGCTTGTTAGCATATTAATTAGAGATGGAGCAGATAGAGAAGTGTAAGGCACAGTTTCTGAGCTTCTGGGGTTTGAATCCATTTTCACTTCCTCTTTGGATATCTTCTTCTAACATCTCCTCAGATGCAATCTCCTCACATAGTAGTGCTCCTATAGGACCAGTGTTTACACACAACGAATCAATTATTAGAGAGGAATTCATTATGCTAATCACCTCATATCTTCATCTGGTCTTTGGTTATGACAATGGAGCGTGGTAATGAGCCGGCTGCATAACAAAATCAGATAGACAAACACACAGGATCGAAACAGTTCCACCAGTTTCCCACAGCCAAACATCCCATTTACTGCTATTTATTCCCCATCCACATTCTAACAAGCGACACTGTGGCCTTTGTTTTGTGTCAAATCTGCTTCTTTTGAAAAGCCAGGTACTGCTGAATGGCATGCTGGCCTCCATGTGACTTTAACACCTGCAAAGGCTTGAAAATTGGATTGTAAACACCTCAAACACAAAAGAACATTTCCACCAAAGTTGAGAGTGCTAACCTCTGTATTAGTAGCTCTCTCTCACTGCATTGTGCTGTCATCTAGCATCTGATGAGGGGGTGGTGGAAAGTTTATCTGAGGGCACATTTACAACAAGTCCATTTGGAGAGGTTTACTCCAGCTTTTCTGAGTTTTTTTTTTTTCCCCCATTGGGTGGCAGAGGAGATCAATGCCAATCAAAGTGGACTGCAGACCAAAGAACTTCAATCAAGATGTCTGAAAATGTGCTGTGCAGTGCTGTACTGTTGTCTAGTGTGTTAGAAGTGAGAACATTTTGCCACTGATATTTCTAACCCGGCAGAATGACAGGTTACAAAACTCCTGTAGAGCTACTTGTGAGTCTCTGTTTCTTTTTTTTTTTGTTTTGCAGGGCTCAAAACTGTGGAGCTAAAAATAAAGTAAGATTTAATTTATACTTCACTTCTGTGATTCAAATCAAAGAAAATGAGCGGAGGATGTAACTGCACCCTCCACCCAACACTACAGAACTGATTTTCGGAAAATGTATGCATGTTCAAAACACATTACAAAAGTAGTCAGAACCTTTTTTTCCCTTTTTTTTTAAAAACTTGGTTCCAAGTTTGTTTATCATGTGCAGAAAATGTGTAATAACATTTTGGCAAATGTTCAAAGTAGTACACAAAATTAGTTGGATAGAGTCATTTCCTGTACGTACCGCAGGTTTACTCCACATGAGTCACCTCCGCCTAATTTAATTCAGAAAAAAGAATCTGATTGACATGTTGTCTCTTCAAGGCATGAAAGCTGATTAGCAAGTCACTTGTGACTGTCTTATGCCAGAATTATAGATTTAGCTTATATAAGTACGTGCTCTTAATTGAATTGCTAGTGTGTGGTGCAACTCTGCATACAAATCGTGGTCTGGAGATTTGAAGGGCAATGCTCATGAAAGCATCAACTGAATACAAACTATTCTGATGCAGATGACCAAACAGCTGATGAGATAGATATGATTTCTGCATTGTGCATAATGTCACAAAAAACATTTCTACACTGTAGTTTACTTCAGCATGGAAGATCGTTTAAACTGATAACATGTCAGGGTGCACAGTCATCCCTTCATGGAGGTGATGGAGGAAATCATTAGAACATCAGACTGACTTGTTGGCAAGAAAAGGCAGCGGGGAATGACTTGCCTCCCGCTCAACAGGGTACGTGTTTAAGCTATGTCTACAGTGGTACCGTGAACAAAAAGGCTGCTTGCCATGCTGAATGATAAGTGTAAATAGCTTATGCAAATCAAGCAGCATGTCTATTGTTAAGGGGGAAATGGCACACAAAGAACTTTCCATTCACCAACAACATCACAGAAGGCTGTCAAATTTTTTTCATAGAAGGTAAAACAAAATTAAACATGGAGAATCAATACATTCAATTTAAAGCCTGCTATTGCACAGCTCTTTTATATGCACAATGAAGCCTGATTACTGAGAATAACTAGATTAGTGGTATGGTGTGATTAAAGCTTTTACATGGATTCCAGTAAGCCAATTTTCCCAGTAAATCAAGTTTACATGATCTGTTTGGATTATTTCCAGAAGGATGTATAGTAGCCAGCGGAAACAGTGTGATTTAATACTGTCTTAAGCAAGCAGGAGAGACTCTATTCCACTTGTGTAGGTTTGAAGTTACTGTGACACCATTGTCCTTGTGATCACTAGACTCTTTCATGATTACACCACTCCTATGTGGCAATCCATTTGTCTGTCTGTTTCTTCTCTCTTACTGCCACTTGTCTCCTACCAGGAAAAGTGAATGAGTGAAGGAGACAGAAGTGAACAGAACTGGGACAGCTGTTTGCTTAAATCTCCATAAAAGTCCAAATCCACTACAGTACGAAATGTCCATTTTACAAACTTTACTCAAATTGAAAAAAAGTTACTCACATTTGCTCATTGTTGAAATACCATTAAAATTAATCAGCAAAAAAACTAGCAAATTCAGACTGTAGAGACACTGATGACAAACTCCAGCAGTATGTTTCTGTAAGTGGGAAATGTGGATATTTGTCAGCCAACACTGAAATGGCAGAGCTGCATGGAGAAATAATACTGACAAGAAGTAAAATTTTAGTTTCTTAGTTAGAAATGAAACAGCACCGATACATTAAAAGAGCTACTGGGCAGTCCAAAGTCTTATATCGAAGGCATGTTGTCTATGTTAGCAACTGTTTGCGAATGTTGTCTCTGTGTTCCTGTTTCACACCAATAAATCATGTCTAAGAGGAGGAGTGCAGTGGCAGACCCCATGAATCAAGAAGTGTCATTTGGTATTTGGAATGAGGCTGCATTAGTGCCACTTGTGCCAAACCTGACTCGCGGTCAATATGATACTAGATCCAGATCCTCTGAGTAAGAGATGGCACATTTGCCTGTAAAGGCCCATAAGAGACATTGCAAACCAATTAACAACACAAGAGACTGTACAGCTCAAACTGTGCATTGTTCTCGGATGAAGCTGAAGATTACTGGACAGGAATGTTTTTCTCCTCTCATTACTCTTTCAAAAATGCATACACTCATAATCGTTCAGCAAAAAAGGCATTTAACCTTTGCCATACTTCAGAGTTGCAAAGTTAACTCTGCCATTTCAGCCAATTTTCTGCAGGGACCTTTTGACCTGTCAGTTTTCACCACACAAAGCCATGTAGCCTGTTGGAACATCACTTTGCATGTGGTTGGGTCCATGAATCAGTCATGCCACAGCAGCTACACTACATTAACCAACTCTATTTTTAATACATAATAAAATTTTTTATGTTTTACTTTTTACTTATTTTCAGTAAATTCATACATATTTGTACGATTTTTCTCTTTGGTTAATTTGTTCTGCAGTGAGTCTATAGACACTTGGTAAAATGTTTGCTGTTCTTCATATTCCATTAATAAATTTACATAATACGTCCCCACTTGAATTATGTTCAATACACTATCCTGTTCTTCTATATACAATATTTTTTATGTCCTACCACTGCTTTAAAGCTCCATCAATCCAGTATGCCCACAGGGAACATTAAAAATGCATTGACTCTGAACATGCATACACTGATATCAGTACACTTTTCGGCTGCACGTTGCTGTAGTTACTGTACATACTGCCCATTATTTGGAACTGCATTGTTTTGCCTGCAGTAACAGTGGAGCTTCAATGTATTTGACACAAACTGCAAAATGAAGGCAATGGGAGACAAGAAACTAATTACAAGAAAGGACAAGACAAAATTAGAATTCCCACTTGCCTTTGTCATGGATATGTATGCTATTGTGAGTGTTTGTATATGTGCATGCATCTTTGATTTGCAAGGGCAGGGATTTTAGTGGGACATGCAGTAATATCCAGATTAATGTCAGCACCTCTGAGGCATCTGTTGTCACAGCTACAAGCTGGGGATTAACGCTGGATATTAGAGGAAGTGGACTGGTAAAACGGTAATGGTGAGAGATACTTTGACGAATGGGAAAAGGTGGTAGTGTAAGGTAATGAATAACATAAATTAGGTATTCAGTACAGAGCAGATTAGCTCAAAGACAAACATTTCACTGTCAGGGGACAGAAGTCTGCTCACAAAAAGAAATTAGAGTGTCTACTTGATAAATTTCCAATTAAAACATTTTCCTTCCTTTTTAAGCATGGTCCTTGTATACTTCACAAAAAGATCTTAACTGAATTTAAACTGGCTGAAGTGAAGCTGTGGGTGTAAATTGAGCACCTTTCTTTTCGCTGCTTCCTCCAGATCCCACTGGGGATTTCACTTGTCTCTCAGAGGAGAGCAGTGGAAGTCATTGTTATGGCAACGACACAAAAACACCTGCTAATGCAAAAGACTCCTGCAGATCCTTCCAAAGTGTATTTGTGAGCTACCAGACTGCAGTTCGACTCTTATTCTATCAAAGTCACAGTTCAGTTATAGACCCTTTTGAATGTCTTCTTCGAGCTTCACCCAAGGAGAAGTTACATCTGAAACAGGTGCTGAGACAGATTAGAGGGATGACAGCTGAGTGGTAATGGACCAGGGCTCTGTCTTAGATCAACCAGAGAGGGGGAGAAGTCAGGAAGATGGACAGTTTTAAGTATGAGAGTGACATACAATTAATGTCCTGGGAAATCAGAAGAATTTCATGGATGTCAAAGACAAGTGGAGGTGCTGCAAGGGGAGATGGGAAACACTGAGTGCTTGTCCTCATTTAAACTATGGCCAGGAGCAGTGTAGCATCTAATACTTGCAGACAGGACAGTGGAGGTGAATACAAAAGTACTAAATTATAGATTGCAGAAGGTAACACATGTGAGCACAATTACCATAAGGATGCATGGTATGCTCAGTAATATAAATACTAGTTAGGAGCCAGAAATTGTCCATGTGAAGGAGATGATTGTTGTAAATTCTCTGTGTGTTTGTCATTCTGAGTGACCCCTTTTACAATACACATAGTAATTCAATTCATTGTTAATATAAAAGTATTGATTGGAGCAACCTTAATGTCTTGTGGTGTTGAAATGCTGTTTTAGATCCAACAAGATTCAGATTACTAGAGGAATTTCTTGACATAAAATGAAAATAATTGTCACTTCAGTCAAGGAGTTGTATTGTTTTCACTAAGACCTTTGGCTGAACACTTTGCACTCCTACTATAGATGCCACTGAGGTAAAAAAAAATAATGGCAATACAATGATGGATAAACTGAGTTTTGGTGGGATTAGTCTATTTAGTCCCTGTTGATAGATTGTCCATCCATCTCTTGATCCGGTCATGCAGCCATCCATCCTTCTCTGAGGCAGTTGTCTTGGTTGATGGATTGTTTATAATATAATTGACTTTTATCATCTTTACAAGTTTTGCTTCTGTACCAATTCTCTTCCCTCTTGTACCACATGTATTATCATCTTATGTCACTTTTCTGGATTGTAATAATAGATACTATGGTGTACAAACTATTACAACAGATTTCAGACTATTTATAAGTAATTTCTGTCTGAGAAGCATTTCACACTCATCTTGTTGCAACTAGATCATGAACCTTCAAGGGGACATTCAGTATGACATATAGCGGATTCACAGAGCTCATGATATCATGGAGATTAATCTCTATGGAAAAGAGTACTGAAGTCCATTTGCACAAATTAAATATTTCAATTCTAATTCTTTTACTTATAACTTTATATTTACACACACAAGCTTTTGAATTAATTTATTGCCTTAAAAGACAAACACTTTTTAAATTTGGATTTGTCAGTTTTATTGTTTGCTGAATATCTGTAGAGTCAGATTACAGATTAAGAGTCTGGAAAATTTTCTTCAGGAAGAAAAAGAAGTGTACAGCTCCAGGTTAATGGGGGATTTATTGCAGATAACCATTAAAATGTGACAGGTCATAGGTTAGGTGAAGGCCCTACTTTTCTCAGGAGGGAGAATTATTATGATATGAGCTATACATGCTTCCTTTCATATTATTTAACAAAGTGCTATTGTAATTACACTGAACTGAATTGCATAGATTACCAGTTGGACCTCCTCCATTTCCTCCATTAGGCTATATACTGTATAAAAACACATCAGGGATTTGCTTTGTGATTTGATCTTGGAGAAGAGAGAGAACAGGAAATTAAAGTGTAAAGCTAACCTACACCGAAAATGAAAGTCACACACACACACACACACACACAAATAAAAATAAAACAAATGAACATTTTCTGCCCTTGTTACTGAAATCCTGTGTTGACTTGGAAAGTGCTGCTGTCCAAAATACAAAAATTTGAATTACCAGTTGGTTGCGCTTCTACTCACAGGTGCAAACATTAGTTGCTAAATTGTTCAATTACAAATCAGAGCAGAGTGCCAAAGGTGCCTCTCCTGTCTTGGAGATGAATCAATGGTAGGATTGCAGTGAGAGGTGAGAGTGGGGAGGATGAATAGACGGAAGACAAAGAGCATCCTGGGTGACATCAATCATTCCAAGCAATATTTCCCCTGCTGTTAAACCTGACAGACCACCGCCTATTAGATGGACAGAAACAAAATCCTGGAATTAGCATCATCTTGGTGTTTAGCACAAAATGTAAAAGGTGTTAGCCTACTGATAAGTTAAGGGTCTCATCGTTTTTTTTCATTTAGCTGTTCAGCCCTCCCAATTGGTTCTTATAAATATTTATGCATAATGTCACGTGTCACCATTTGAATGCAAAAATTCAGCTCTTAGGCAGCATAAAAAGGTTTCAAGAGATTGGTGGAGTTTTGTTCTTTGCCTGTATATCGGGCGTGCGCCGTAAAGCTGTAACAACTCAAGATTAATAGGCAGAGAAAGCTGCTGAATGCCTGTCTGCTCTCATTTAAATTTAAAATGACACACGTGTAATATTTGTTTTCAATCACTGTGTACACCTCACAACACCCATCTGTTACAACAATCTGTTATTTCTTTACTGATCAGAGATGGTTTAGTGGTTATTTGGTACATACAGACTCAGTAGACTCAGATGCAGATTAGGTGTTGTGAACAATAAATGCCATAAATTGGATTAGAGGCAGAATTTATTAGACACAGAAAACACCTTGTGTAAGGAACAAGTTGAAGAAGACAAACAACACTGTAGAAAACAACACCACGAAAACAACAGAGAGGAGCCTCAGATTTCTGTACCAGCAAAGGATGGCAGATGATGCCTCAAAATAAATAAATAAATCCTGTCAAAGGCTTTAGCAAAACACATTATGGTCTCAGTTCCTATTTTCACCTTTCCTGATGTGTGTCTTTAGGAGTCATTTAAGAAATAACATCACTGACATAGGAAATTGGAACTTGGCTTTGCAAAGCTTAACATAGACTGGAAACTGTCTGACTCAGTCCAGAGGTATATAAAAAAGCCTACCAAAAGCTTCAAATCCATACAACAAAGGAAGTGTTACTGTTTAACCATTTCCAGTATTTACACTAAGCTAAGCTAACTGTCTCCTGTAGCTTTGCTCTAGTAGCTCTGCTGTCTCTAAGAGTGGGCAAGTAGAGCCTATGACGATGCATTTTGTTGCCGAATGTCACATCACGTTGTGGTATGGTGTACAAGCTTGTATTCCAAAAGGCAGTGCAGTTCACTAACACAATATGACATATGGACGTGAATATGGATGTGGGACTGAATGTAAATGGTGCTATGCTGGCTCGTGTCATTCACAAACTATGATACATTCCCAGTAAAAACGCAGCTACTCATCAGATGGGGATGCTGACACGTGACTTTACTTGAGAGGACTCAAAAATGGTAAGATAATCACATTTCACTATGATGTGATATTTAAAAATACCAACTAATATGTATCTAATAAGGAAAATTCACTGGTTTCTTATTGGTTGTGTGCCAAACAGTAGCACCTGATTCAGGGTAAATGAGTAAGTGATCAGATGCAGATACACAGTTGGCTGGAAACTAATTACAGCCTGTTAGCCTCTAGCAAATTATTGTTATTTACTACATTTTCTGTGATTCTGAATTTTTCTAAATTTACTTAGGGACTGTAAGAAAATTATTGGGATGTTGTCTGGAAAGTCCCTTTGCTACATCTCCTGTGCCATAAGCCCATTAGTAGTATATGTTTATGTTAACAAGTTGCAAATCACATTGGAGACCCATGAATCACTGGAGGAAAACGTCTACATTGAAAATGTTACACATCCAGTGGGAAATTGAGTAGTATATGTCCTTTGCTGCATTCTGTTCGCATACCTTCTCTCTCAGACAAGAGCCTAACATCTCTGGGGAAGCTGAAGCCTAAAGGCAGATAGTTTTTGTTCTTGTGGTACCTACAGTATATTCAAAATAGCACAGGGCAGATTTCAAAGGATCACAATCCAATATTTCATATCAGGGTCTAAATGGTATTTGGGCTCCCTTTCATGATACATTAAAACTAAACTGATAAGTCCTAAATGGTTATGCCGCCAAAGATAGAGCCAGGTAAGACTGTTTCATTCTCGTCTTAGACCTCAAACATATTCATGATTTTTTCTTTTTTGGCTTGAACTATGCGCTCATAAATACAGTATCTGCATCCTTGGATACAAAGTGGAAATAAATAACACAAGCTGCAGCTAAAAGTCTTTAAGAGATTAGGGGCTTCACTGAAATGCCATGTGGATCTCACATTCAACCACACCACAGATTAAATCCCAGCTAAAAGGTGAAATCAGCTTTGTTAATCTGTAAACTTTCCCAATTTCTCAGAGGGTTTTGTCAAAACCAAAAATCTAAAGATGATGTTTGAGTCTGAATATATCAGATGATCAAATTTCAAAGATTTCTATAAATTACAGTAGTTAGATAATGAAGAAAACTGGAGGATTGCACAATGATACATTTCACAAAATTAACATAATATGATTACATGTCATGGATTATACATATTTTGAGGAGTGGGGTGTCTAACACTCACATTTGAAAGTGATATTCATGTCATGTAATGTCATGTCATCAAATGAAAACCAGTTTAATCATCATGTATACTAAAATATGCAATTTAAAAATAATAAAAATGGGGAGGAATCAAAGAATTTCACCATGAATACTGTGTTTGGACAGAGACAGGGTATTGAGCTGAAAGGTATAGCCCGATTTACTCTGAGGATTTTACAAGGAACAAGTGATTAAAGCCTCTTTCTTCTCGCTCATTGTACTGTGCAGCTATCTAGAGAATGCTCTGTGAATTGAACACTTAAACCTGACAAGAAAAAAACCCTGTTTAATCAAGAGTCTAGCATCCTCAACATGAAGAAATTAAGAACAATAGCACTAAACAGGGAAGACTTTTACTGTGCACAATGGGGCACGAAAGTTCTGATTTCATTGTTGTGATAAAGGATTAGTGAGGAAATGTGGCATCTTAAAGTCTGATCAGATGATACTGCTATGTTTTTGACATTTCTTCCACTTATTCAGTCTCTCAAATATCCGAAAGGGCTTCAATTAGAAATCCTCTTTCTCTGGCCTGGATGTCTTCAATTTCCAGAAAAGTACAGGGAAAGATCGCTTGAATAATGATGTCCGGTCAAAGGTATAGGGAATACAGAATTGTGTTTCCCGTCACATGACAGTTTGTGACAGTGTTACCTCTATTATCCATGATTCAGGTGGTGAGGCGACCTTAGCTTCATTCAGTGAGACCTTCATTAAAGTGCTGCAGTATATCCAGGCAACGATGCAGAATGTGATTGCTACTGGTGGCAGTCTGTGAGATTAGATTTCAGTAGTTATGCTATTTATTTACCTGATGGTGACCTTACAAAATTGCTCCTCCAGCTAGTCAGAACCACAACTTGGTATAGTAGTCAAAGGGTATTCTATATTCACATCCATCTGCTATGCATCAACACAGCTCTCATCAGTCTATTTTCCAAATGCATAACTTGCTGCAGCTTGTTGCAATGTGCCCCATGTTGCCAAAACACTATTAACACTACAATTAATGCAGATTTAAAATTATTTTCAACACATAGAAGTTTTTTTTTTTTCATTAATCTTATATAATCTGCAGCTGCATTTCAGGAAATAATTTATACTTTTTTGCAGTTGCAAATCTACAAACCCATCAGGGAGAGCACGAACACCAACAGAGTGTTCTGACTTTCCTGGTGGCTTATGTTCGTCATTCACTCTTCACTGATTCTGTATGTGTAGTCAACTGTGCAAATATTTCTCCAGAGTAAAAAGCTGCCTTAGAGGAAAATGAAGAAACAGATTACCAAAGACCACTGACAAGGACAAAACATCATTGTGGAGATCCTAAGCCATCCAGCGTTCAAATACTGTTCTTATGATTCTGAAAAGCCAGAAAAATCAGCTCAGATTATGGCGTTTAGTTTCTAGTGAAACCACTACAAATGATCAGCTCGGTTACCTGTGTCCCGAAGGTGCTGTTTGTGGAGTTTCTCTGCTATTATATTATACTGATATATTGCCATGATTATGTTTGCAGTGCTTTCACTTACACCTGGGAGGGCCACATGACTAAAGTCTCCTGGACACAAAGGTGATCTTTAACAAAAAAATGTTTACCTTTGACATAACCACATAATTTCACGTCAAATTAAAGGGTGAGGAGCGGCAGATGACTCAAGTCTCTAAAGGGTTGAACAAGAGCTCTGGCAACATGTCGGTGGAGCTTAATAGTCTAGTTTCATGGGCCAAGAGGCACAACACGCCATCATTACAGGTGAACTGAAACTTGAACTTGGGTAATGTGTGGCTTTGCAGTTACGCTGTGTTGACGCTGAGAGGCACTGAGAAGTGTCTAAATCAGACATCTCATGCAACACCTCAGAACAGCTTTCAAAACTGTGACATGTATGGTGCACACCATCGTATAAAAAAGGCCTCAGAATCAAAACTATTTCACGCAATGTTAATCTAACGCAGTGGGAGTGGCATCCCGTAAGGCAGTGCTCTTTGTCAGGTGATTTCACAAAGGCATCGAGGGCGTGTTGGTCTAGCGTGCAATGTTATGATGAAGCTCGTGGAAGGAATCAGCCTCTGGGAAATAAAGTGGCTGCCATCAACATATTTCTTCATCCTGGAGTGAGCAGCTGTAGTGTCTGACATGCCAGCTCACACAAGCAGCTCAGACTGTCACTTTTCTTATTATACTATATGAGTGTTTCTCCACACTACAGCATCATCCCCAGCCTGGGAGGTTTTGTTTATTGAGTTACATACCTTCAGATAAGTGAAGAAATATATTTTCATGCCTTCCCTGCCAGTGGACTGTACCCTCTCTCCACCTTACAAGGACAAATTGAGGAGTCTATGAAATAACAGCAAATTGCAGACTGCTATGGAATTATAAAGCCTTGAGTAGCACTCTGTAAATTAAACAAAGCTTCATTTGTGCTGCCAGCAATGCTTTTTAAACTGCATTTGAATGATAATTTCATGCACAAAATTAACTTTGTTTTTCCTTTAGGAAAGAGCTATCTCTGAAACATTTTTATTTCAGCGTTTTGTACTGGTATATCGAATGCTTCCTTGAGGTTGTAGAAAGCATTAACAAAGCGGTGGCGAGCATGGTTCACTCAAACCACGAGGGCCACACTGAGGCCAAGTGCTCTTTTAGAAAGGCCAGTTAAATTAACCCTAAACTAAACATGCTGACTTTAGCAATGTTGAGGTGCAGCGGGAAAGAATTATAGAGGAAATAAAGTTAGATAGGTCCATTAGAGTAAGACATGTAGCTTCCTTCCAAGTGTTGTTGCATGGTTAGAGGACTACAAAAACCCATAGAATTTGTAATAAGCAAAATTACAGTAAACCACATTTAAAGAAATTATATATGTTCATTACATTTATACAATATTGAACATCTTATGGCCAGCTTGGACACTTGGGAAGACGGAAGTACAGATCAATAGCAGAATATAACAAATATGTCATACCCACCTAACGTGTTTAGACATAAATGTGTCTATTCATGCAAAAAATACATGACTTTACACAAACTTCCTTTGTTTTATTAGTTAAAGAACACGTATAGGCACTTTTTTTTGTTTTTAAATGACAATGATATTTTGAAAAAAAAAAAAAAAAAGTCTTGGCTTCCTTTGGCTGAATTGAAAAAGAACACTATAATTTTGGAAAGGCACAAGGGTTGTGCGAGCTGTTCAATCCAATCCTGAACCAATGGTGTAACACAGATTTCTAGTGAGCTTTTAAAGTTACACTATCTTTGTGTTTTCATGGGAAGCAGCTGTCTAATAACTCTTTCCAGTGAGTAAATCAGGAATCCCAATCCGCATCACGTCTATCCACATCTTCAGCAAATTTATTCCTTCACCCTTTCACCACTCCTGGTGTCTAGACCCAGGGGGATTTTCCTGTATGGTTTATGGTGCAACTTTCCCCATAAAAATTATAACATCACTATGGAGTTTAATTGCCAAAGACTCATTACATATTTCTTTTCCTACTGTGTGCACTATATCAAATACATTAATTTAATTACTATTTCATTTTCCATTCGTCTCTTTTAATTGAAATGTATTTGGCTTTGGCTTGCTAAATGCTTCATTTTCTTTACTAACCACTTACTAACGGAGTAGATTGTGCATAGTTGGCTTGTCTGAGTTCCTGTGCTGCCTGCACTGTTTAGTCAGAGCGTTGGGGAACCAGATAGACTGGTCTGGATAACCAAAACAATTAGCTGAAAGCTACCTCTGGTCTTAGTTTGCATCACTACTAATATCAAAACTATTGCTTATAAACCAAAGAACACGGAATAAGATTTAATCTCATATTTCAAAAAATTTTACTGTGCAAGTCAGCCTTGAAACATCAGTTTGAAATATTTACCTTAACAGATGTGAAGACGTGAGTATACGCAGCATGTACATGCATCCCACTTCTGTTTCCTGAGAGGCTCTGGATTTAGATTGCAAATAGCAATCTAAATTGTTAACACTAACAGGCCTGATAGCAGTAGTGTGTGAAGAATTATTCCAGAAAGAACAAATCAGTGGAAGACAGATTAATTCAGGCAGCACCATTCTTGTAAGGTTCGCAATATATTCTCTGTATGAAACTCAAAGAGAGAAAAGTACATGCTCTGAGACAAAGGCTTTAGAAAAACAAAGACTGCAGTTGACAAGTCTTTTCTTATCTGCACCCCAATAACTCACACTTCAGAGTCCCAAGAGTGCCGGTAATAACACAGGCTACTAACAGTCATTTCAGATCATCTACTGGAGCTCCACATTGCAAAAACAACACCTAGATTATCCTCACAGTGGCAAAGAAACAAAACCAATACAAATACACCTACGCAGACTCATGAGGACATGCATGCACACAAATAGACACAAACACATCTACTGGGATAACAAGTCAAAGCTTGAGCTGGACCTTGGAGTGTATGCGTTTGGGTGAAAGCTGAAAGAAGCTGGTGAATGTTCATAGTCCACCCACAGAGTTGGACTGGACTCATTACAGAGCTGCTTCGTATACCTACAGACACATGTTGCTTATTTAGAGTTTTCAATCCCTTTCCCTTTTCTTTTTCATGTCTCTCATCCGTTTTATAAACTGGATAATCTCAGGCTTGTTTTTCTTTCGCAGAATTTTCTTAGGGTTCTTAGGGACTGTGGCACGGTTTCAGCCTCAGCATGAATGTAGGCTCCCTTATCTAGACACTGAAACCCTCACACCTGCACGCACAACCACCAATTTGTGAAATAATCACAAATTTCAATCTTTTGATTTTGTGTACATGGACACAATTGGTGGGTGTACAAACTGTGCTGTGAGTGCCTAAATATACCCATAAATACAATTAGTAAAGTATTTGTAAAGCTATTAGTTATTATCCCACTGTATATAGATATCTTAACTATTTTAACTTCAAATAGATTTAAGTTTTTTTAATTCTCATTTGAAATACTACACAACTTCATTCACTATTATGTCATTATGTATATTTTATGACATATTGTTGCTTTTTAATATACTCATCACTGTGACTTATCCAGAACCATGTGGTGCATTTTCAGAAATCAGTTCTGCTAATTCTTTCTTATACGGTTCAGGTGGGTAGCATATACATTTTATAAATGTAAATATTAACATTCACATGCTTCATTGGCATTCAGAGTCATTACTCATAATGCAGTGAGCAAGTAAGTCACAAGATGTGAGACACAAAGCCAGCATCAATAGTACAAAGCTGTATGTTTATCTACACCGCAAAAGCAGGATATGCAGCATCTCTGTTTGAGCTAAGCCCACTATAATGATCTGCTTTGGCAAACAATGTGGGATTTCCATTTACCCTTCATAAAGCATGGACAGCTCCCTACTTGTGCGCATTTGTCATGGCTCAGCATGGGAGCAGAGCAAGCAGTGCGATGGAGGCAGATATTTACAAAGATACCCCTGACAACAGCTCTTTTAGTTAAGCATGTTAATTACAGTTTCCCGCTTCAATCCCCAGCAAGGTCATTTACAATCTTTTAACATGACGGTCTTTTTTTAAAACTGTTCAATGAACTGGAGGGTTTATGCTGGCACTGACACTTAGTTCAGTTAGAGCATTGTGGTCAAAGGTTTTCCTCCATGAGGCATGTGCTCAACATGCCGTTCTAGTGTTTTGCAGCGCAATGAGTCAGAGGAGTAGGTCGTGGCTGGCAGCAGCAGGACATAAACTGACTGGACTCAACTGCTCACATCCTCAGCCAAATGAACTGGGAGTCAAATGGCTACAATGAGCAGGGCTTATCACTTGTGCCACCTGAGCAGGGCTCAGTGTGTGACTGCTGAGCCATGCTGTCAAATTGCTTTAAGCTTTGATTAAGTCACCTTGAGGCCTGTACCACTGTGCATGAGGATATTTATTCAGCGACTGTCATTTCTGTGAGTGTAGTAAGTAGCTCATACTAAACCCCGAAGTGATGCAAAGCTTCTCAGCTGACTCATGAGATGATTTTGCCCTTCTGTACTGTAGGGAATCATGTTAAAGCTTAATCAAATCCTGTCCTGTATGCTGTATAATGTATAGCTAGTATTGGCTTTTTATTTTTTTTACGCAATATGTTATCATTGTGACCTTTTCTTGTATTTAGCCAACAGTGTTGTTTTGGTGTATCTCATTTAGTGAATTGTTCTGAACCAAGAAGGTACTTTAGCTGCTCCACTTTGTGTCCCACCACCTTTGCTGTAAACCATACCCCCGTGATCCTTGGACATATAGTCAGCCTGCGACTTCTCTCATCCTTTGGAATAGTTATGCATTTGTCAGGCAAAGGAGAAAAAAGTACCTTTTTTGATTTAGCAAAACAGCTCACTTGCAGAAATTATATTCTTTAGAATTAGGTCAACTAGGCTCAAAGGATAAAGGATTTCCTTCAAAGTGCTTTCATCATGCCAGTGGCAACAAAATTGACAGAGACCGACAAGAATTTGTTTGGTTGTTTGGTTCGTAACCATATTAAAAGCCTCAAAAGGCGCAAGTAAAAACCACTAATAATCACAAGTTACATTTCTGCACTATGAGCTACTGTGCATCCCCAGCTAGATGAGACTGGGCTCTTATCGAAAACCCATACTTACATTACTAAAAAAAACCCTGAGTCATTATGTACCCAGCAGCTCAGAATCGCCAGAGAAATCCCACGTAAAATCAACACCCTTTTATAAATCAACACACAATCCATGGTTGAGTTGTGTTATGTGGGATTTGGCTTAAATGCCTTTGGGTCTCAAAATACTCCCAGATCTGAGGCTCATAGATGCAAGGTCCATGCAACCCTGATGAAATGTCACTTATCAAAGCTCATAGAGAATCTAAGCACTGTTGTTCAAACAAACAGTGCAGGTTTCTGAAAGCTTGAAAATATACTGTACATGTATCATGTAATGTCATGTAGGCGGAAGAGAATGATATTATTTCCTTTCTCCTCAAGAGACAAACCTTTACTGAGCTGGAATCCTAGGCAAGGTGATAAATAACACATTATTTAAAAAAAATGCACTCTTCAAGCTGATCCTCATTATTGTGATTTACAATTCCTTTACCTCTGGCAATGATAAGCCCAGAGGAGTGCAATTTTAAGCTCAAAACAAGTTTATATGATAATTTTGCAACAAGTATGGATTAAATACTACAAAATTCAGTTCACACCCAATTTAAGTAAGAAGCAAAGTATTCAAAATCTAGGTGAAATTTAAACTTGTTGTGTTGGTGGTTGAAAATAATGACAATTTACACAACGTATATTTTGATTTGCATTTTGCTTTCTGTCTGGCTTCAACTTAAAATAATTCCTATTTTTTGGACAATATGCAAATTATTGGTGAGGAGGGTGGGTTTTATATATTTTCTTTTGCCTTTTCATATCTTGTTTTTGTATTTTATTTTAGCCTTCTCTTGTGAGATTTACTGTATAAAAAAAAAGCCAGTCACATCAACAAAATGACAAGGATTTTACAGCAACATGTTATACTGTTACTTCTTCTTTGACACATGATAAAACATAAAGCACACTCTTTGCATGCATGAGTCATAATCTCAGATGCACTGTGATGCAACATCCAATAAAACAAGAAAACACAGAAATATTCTTTTTACATTGGAATATGCTTTTTCCATCACCAAAAATCTAAATTAAAACTGAATTAATGATGATAACACGCCTTTCTCTTCCCATCACTGAGAGCAGTGCAGTACAGAGTGGGTGCTGTGGGAGAATTCATTAACTTTTTGGTGTACTATTAATAGTGGGGGCCAATTAAAACATTGTTCATTACACAGACAAGTCAACATTCAGATTGGACTTAGTACTGTGTGTTACAGATCTGTGTGTACATGACACGAAAGCACAGGGTGGTGAAATGAGATAGAGTGCTCATTTCACCGCTGATGCTTAGAGGGAGGGCTGGTGAAAAGCTCAGATTTAACAGGTAAACAGCCAAGATATTAGACTCAGTTATGAGGCACATGTCTAGTCTTGACACTTTTTAGGCTTGAAGTTTTGGAGCCATAATTTTTAATATTTTGTCTATTGTTATATTTAGAATGTATATTTATCTGGAATTATAACATTAAAACAAACAAAAAAAAACTAAGCAAACTGGTAAGAAGGAATACTATTTTTCCCAGTCCACAATGAAAAAAACTGTCCATTGTCCAACTGACCATTTCTGTTTTGATGTATCTTTTTGTTTTGCTTCGGGGCCAGGGGGCTTTTTTGCCAGACATTGCCAGTTCAGAGGAACTAAGTAAAGGTCACTTTGTTAATGTCACAAAATTCACTGACTGAACTTAAGTTGGAGTTCAGACAGCAAATGTCTGGCTATATTTAATCCACTGACTAAGTTGTTGCATTCTATGGTTTTATGAGGAGTCTTTCATGTTTTCATGTGACACATACTGAAACTCTTAAACCAAAGTGTATGCCAAACTAAATCTGCGCTCAAGTGAACACAGCAGTTGATTGAGGAGAGTCACTCAACCTTACTGTAATTTGTAGGGTTTTTTTTGGAAAATGTTGGGAGTACTGGATTACATGCCAATTTTCATTGTGGTCATAATTATTTTCACATTTCAAAATCACAAATGGGCCTATTATATTAAAGGTGACAGCAATTAATTTTAAGAACTCTCATTCTTTTTAAAGCTGTATTCAATGGAGTGTAAAATCCGGCTTTGCTCTACAGCAAAAGAATGGTGCACTGGCGTCATACTAGGACAGGGCAGTCACACTAAATTATTTTGTTTGTATTCCAGTATTTCTGACAGGTATGAGCCAAAACGTGTTCAAAAATGACAGCATTGTTTTTATTTGAGGTTTTGGGACAACCGAGCTTTGGGAGTTGTGAGAGGAATGTCCTGACTCAGAAGAAAAGGTGGAAATGGCAGGATGTTGTTCCGACGTCACAAAGCTACTTAGAGAAAAGTTTGGGATGGATGGTTGTGTGTACAGTGTGTTTCAACCACAGCCACCATCTCTCTATAACCTTCGCCAGGTAGTTTTAGTTGGCTCAACATAACCATACCTTAATTACAGAGTTTGAGGTTGGTTGCTTTAGACTGCAGTGGCAAAAACAAAAAAAAATATTTTGTCACTAAACTACTGTATGGGCCATAGTCCAACTCATCATCTGTGGTGCAAACTCAGATGATGAGTGGGGTCATGACAGTGTCATGTCATATTCAACAGTCAGCTCTTCACCTCTTGGCTTTGGAAAACAGCTGTGCATTTTCCAACCCCGTTGCAAAACAAGAATGTTATGGCGGGAAAATTCTGCAAAACTCAAGATTATTGCCCAGTCCCAGTGGTTAAAAAATTAATGCTTTCTGCAACATGTGCGTGGCAGCTACACTGTGGTTAGGGTTGGGGGTTTCATGCCAGAAATACCAGTCGCCTGCATGAAAATCAGATATGCTGCACCTCCATCCACCACCCTGACCACCAACTTTAGGTGTAGCTTTGTCCAATATGAGCATAATTACTGTGGATACTTGACTGACCAGGGCATTACCCGTAATCTATAAAACTACAAAAATAAATAAATAAATAAAAATACAGTTGCGAATAATTTCACACTTCCATGACCTGGATGACTGAGCATCTTTTAATCATTTAACTTTCTTCCAAACACATTTTTAGAATTACCCTTGTGCTGGAAATGATTAACCAATTTCTGTATAGTCTTTTAGTTTGGTGATAACTAAAACTGACAGTCACATTAGTTTAATTTCTTAAATACAGTAGTCCACATCATCACCCCCTTTTTGTAGCACTTTGCACATGATTTTTTTTTTTTTTAAATATATGTCCAGTTTACATTCAGGCTACATAGTTGTGCTATGTACGTTAAAAATATCTGTCCCTCACTTATTTTTCCATGTCAGCGCAGCGGACTTTCCGCCATAAATAAAGTCGACAGGTGCGTGGCAGGTGTGAAACGTCAGAGTGACAAAGACCATGATCTGGTCAGTTCGGCGTGTCGGCTGTCTTTCACAGGTTGCTGCAGCACGTGGATGCTTGAGCGGATACGCGGGCGGGCGGGCGCGCGCGCGCACCCAGCAGGAGCGCCGGGGCTCGCTTGTCATCACTGTTGCTCTGATTCACAAGCCCATGAACACCGCTGGGCTCGGTGTGTCCATCTGCGCTCGAACTTGGAATTAAACTCACATTAGTTAAATCTGGCACCATGGATGCTACCATTTACCAGATCATACTCGGAGAGCTCGGGGACCTAAACTGTAGTTTGATAGATGCTTTCCAAGACACTTTTTTGGAAAACGCTTCATTGTCATTGCTGAGCACTGATGGTAAGATGGAATTGTTTCTTCTTTTTTTTTCTTGTTCAGTATTGAGGGATGAGGGAAGCGTCTGCTTTTTTTTTTTAATTTGACTTTATTTATTTCCAAGGTTTATATTGTAATGCCACAACCGATGAGATTGGAACCTGCTGGCCGCGGAGCAGCACCGGGAGGATTGTAGAGAGACCCTGCCCGGAGTACATTAACGGAGTGAAGTACAACACAACCAGTAAGATATCTGGCTGTTATGGCAAAAGTTCCTTATCATGCATTTGTCTGGAAAACCAATGATGATCTATCACAAATTTATTTGTGTCTGTTCTGAGAGAGTAGAGATACCTCTATGCGCACTATGCAGAAACGTGATGATTTCGGGTAAAGGTAAAATATGTTATTTTTTGTGTAAATTAAGGACTGCTCCTTGAATACAGGCTGTTTCAGCACATCCATTAAACAGGTACACTAACTTAATGACCTCCTATTTACCATCTCATTCATTTTCATTTCTAACTGGTTGACTGGATGATTTTTTTAAAGACCCATTCTTGGTCTGTTGATCTCCCTTCTGTATGTAAAGCAGTGATGACAGTGAATCTCAATGATCATTACACCTCTTGTCACTAGAACAGCTGCATCAGAATGAGCCACACTAAAAGGCACATCCATGTAAAATCACAGAAACCTCAGCTGCTTATGATGTGATGGCGGTTCTTGGTTTGATTTGTTGCTTGGTAGTGAATTATGATGGTTCCCACAGATTACTGGCCAAGCTTGGACAAGGTGACATCACAGTGCAATATTTGCAGCGCAGCAACAATGAAGAGAAAGACAATCGTCAGCAGGAAAATTCCCCATTTCTTTAGTTTTGTAGAGATGCTCAACACATAATAAAAAACTCAGAAATGCTGATTTCTTCATGGACAACAGCCTCAAAAAACTAGAATGCACTGCAGCCTTCATTTTACGCTGTGACATACAGGACTATCAGCAACGGTGGCAGCAATTTCTGCCCACACAATCTGGCACAGAGTTGAGTTCATAAGGTCTCCTTCCATCACTGCTGGTTTGCTGAATCCAGCTTCACCTTGACCACACCTATCATCATAGAGCCCATCAGCCCACTGATATAAAGCAGCAGCCAAAAGTCACTGGCGATATCTGTAACTCCCAACAATAACACTTTTTTTTTTACTTGCACTTGATTTCAGCAGTAAGCTAAAAGGATGGTTCCAGCAGGCTGTATCAGCCAGCAGAAAAACTGAGAAAAGCATACCACACCAACACTGTCACGTTATGTAACTCCAGCATTAATCATGAGACTGATGAAGTTGTTGACACTCTCAGAAAAGTAAATTACAGCATTAATTTCACAAAACAACACCGCAAAATAACTTCTGTAATGCATTGAGTGTCAGGGTCCAGTATGACAGTGTAAGAGTGCCCGAGGCTGTTATCTGTGTAATAGGCTCAGGTGCAGTGTCATTACCCACTAACCCCCCACCACACACACACACACCCTGTTGTCTGCCTAGTCACCTCTTACTTCATTGATTCACCCTTGCTGGTGCTCAGTATTAGTTGGGCTTGCCTGGTGGTTTGATCCACTTGGTGTGAAAAGCGCAGTCATTTGCCATAATAACAACCTTCCCTGACGTGTACCTTCATTTGTTGACACCCTTGTGGATCGATATATTTTTGACAGGCCCGGGGATTAGACATTGCGTTGGGATTGCCGTGATTGAACAATTCTGTAACATTGATCTTTCAGTCAAGTAATAGGCCTGTCACATTCACTGGAGTATCATGGCATATTGTAGTTGCAGGAGGGTATAATATAAATGCGCATAGAACTGTTCTTCTCCTTTTGTCTTCTTACTGTTTTACTCTGCTTGACATATAAAAAAGAAAGAATGGGCACAGGAATGAAAGAAAAAAAAAATCCTTTACTAAAATTAAGTCACACTATTAAACAGATTGGAATTGTGAAGTGGAATGAAACAGGTGACAGATTTTTTTTGCACCCTTGTATAGAGGCCCTGAGTAAGGTAATTACAGGAATCAGTCTTTCCAGCAGCAGACTGTACAGATTTCATTCTTTCACTGTAAACAACATTATTAAAAGTGCATGCAGCTTATTCTGATCCATAATTACGTTTTATTTGTAAGCGAAATCTAGTTGTCATGTGAGACGGCATCAGTCCTTTCAGCAAAAGCCTCAAAACAGTGTTCAAGTGGCAAAGCCCTCTATTGGCTTTAGTAATTATGATTGCAGCTAAGAAGGAAGTTATGATGCCCCCCCCCCCCCAAAAAAAAACTTTTTCTATAATATTATCACATCACAAAAATGGTTAGAACAAAGTAGAGAAGTAGAGAATATGAGACAATTTTACAGATTGTCCACTATTCAGTCATGTAACAGCTTGTTTCACATGCTGACTGCAATGTCTTGGGACTTTAAGCTGTTTTTCTCCACAAGTCCCACTTCAGCGAAAGATAACAGACTTGTGGATCATGGATTTTTGTGTCACAGCCACTGTGGCAGACTGGATTGGTTTAGCCGTCTCTGATCAATTGTCACATCTTAAAAAATCTAGAAATCAGACAGGAATTTTAATAAGCTGGTGAGAATTCACTGAACGGAGCACTTAAATGCAATTTTCATCATGTGAGCATTAGAGTCTATGTAGATTATGGCAGCGATGCATATGAATCTCTGGGGGAGGTCGATGGCACTGTTGCATGACGTATTTAAACATTGCTCATTCACGTTCACATCTAGACAAAAACTGCAGAGTTAAAATTGAGATGCATGTGGAGTCTTGAGTGACCACTTGGGATCAGATTGCACGTCCCGATCACCCAAGACATATGTTATAGCCAGCTACTAATAGTGCCATTAACACGGTCACACCTGGAAGCTGCCCAGTATAACCACAGTGTGGCCTTCAGCTCCACTGAAGTAGTTGGAGTTAAGGGCCTTGCAAAAGGGAACCACTGAAAAGATCACTTTTTCAGGTCGCAAGCTCGCTTCTCTAACCTTTAGGCCACCACCGCCCTGCATTGTGACAATGCTCCTCAATGTCTGTCGCCTGGTTAGCTGTTTCAGTCTATTTCCAGACTGCCGTGAAAACTGTCTCCTGTCTGTAGCTTTATATTTAAGGGGCAGACATGAGAGTGGTATTAATTTCCTCATCTAACTCTCAGCAAGAATGTGAATAAGCATAACTATTCTTTTCATCTTTCTTCTAAAAGTTTCAGGCTTTGTCATTTTATGCAGTAGCCCTCCATCTCTAACTATCCCCTATGGACTGAGAAACTATTGTTTTTCCCAGCATCTGTCCCTTTGTGGCTGTTTTAAACCTGGCAGCTATGGTGAATTAACCTAATATTTAATGATGGTTACAGTATGTGTGTTGAACTGCATATGTAGTTTTCATTCATACTATATCCTTCAGTGTTTCATTTCACTTTTGCACAACTCTGTAGGCTGCCAGTAGATCTCCATATTACAGAAGCAAACTATTCACTGGTGCAGATGTGATTCCCCATTCATGTAGTAATTTCTGCAAATTTCAGTTAAAAAAAATGACAAGAAAATTGAATTATTTTGACAAGTTATGGACAAATCATGTCAAAAAATGAAGTAGATTTGATTAATTTCTCCAAAGACAAACTGTCTATGTCTATTATTTTCTGGTTAAACACAGCAGGGAAGCCTTGATAAAACTCTTAATTGCAAAACTGCTACTTAAATCACAGGGTGCTGCATGTTTTTACAACAAAGCGACATGGGTCCTGAGACAATGGAGGTGATTATCTTGATCCTGCTGGGTCACATTAACAGCACCCATCTGCAACCACAGATAAATAAAACTTTAAAATCAAAAAATAGGTCAGACTAAGAATAGAAGTAGGCACTAACATCACATGAGCAGGTGTTAATTAACACAGTGCAGTCACACAGAGAGTCTGAGATAAAGCAGACTTAGAAAATTAGTTGATGTGAAGCTACAGCACACTGTTCTGCAAGCTAAAGCCTAACGGGACATGTGTCTTTCGCCCTGGCCACATGTAGTGTCTGACCTAAGGGACTAACAATAGATTCTCCTCCATTTGCCTCCTTGGTACATCTCAGAGCTACACATTTAATGCACAGGCCTGCATATTAGAAAGGAGTGACCCAGGATGGGCCACTGTTATATTTTAAGGACACGTGCCTGTGCTTTGTACTCTGAGCTGTTGATGCGGAATCTTGTGTAACCTCATAGGTTTTCTGTAGTACTAGTAAAAAAAACAGCTGAAGTTAAATGTCAGCAAAATTCCTGTAGAAAAATCAGAGGTTTGACAGACTTAACAGGCTCGCTCAGGTAAGGGGCTTTAAATTCCTTTCCATTTCTTCAAGCATATATAAATATTAATGTGTGTGCAGAGTGGCTTAAAAGGTTTATGCATTTTTAAACCTTCCTGTGTTCCCCCTTTTTTTTTATCGTGCATTTATTCAGTTCTGTAGTTTACACGAAACGCGCATCACCACAGTTGAGGCAGTGGTTTGAAGTCATTCATTGTCTCTGCTTTGTCACGATCACGTGACGTGCTGCCTGTCAAGCCTCAGGCAAGACAAGATGTTCACAGAAGTACAGATGAATGAAACTGACAAAAAAGTGTCACTTTTGCAAATCCAAGCTGTGTCTTGGTGACCCTTGTGCTTTCTTCTTTCTGTTCAGACACCAAGATTGCAACTGTAATTATTCAGCGAATCGTGCCTCTTCCTTCGGTAAACTCCCCTCATCCCTGTGCGTCCCCCGTTCATTGTCACAGAGGACACATCCTATCAGTACATGATGTGCCTGTCTGGCCTACACATCTCAAAGTCAGGATGGCTGCTTCCACAATAGAACTTTATTGAATCTCTTATCAGGATTAATAAAGTCTGAGACATATCAGCACTACAACGTGTATCAGGCACAGAGAAGAGAGTGGAGCTGCTGCAGTGTTACATGTTGGGGAAACAGCTTGATGCTTTATTTCAAATCAGAGATGAGTCTGTGCAACAGTACCTCATCTTTTAAATTCAAATATGAAACTGAAATACAGCGGTGAATAAACAGAGGAAGTTCTCGCTGATTTTTAAGATGCTATCTGGCTTTTTGTTGTAGTTTTCATCATGTGTGAGAAAGCACCAAACACCCGCATAAAAGATCTTTTCCCTAAGAAACATACATTCATCAACAATCATTTAGATGCATTATGTTTCCAGGGCTGAATCTCTTATTAAAACTGTTCAAAGGCCACTAGCGACATTGGAGGACAAACTTGTGGGTGTAAATCTGTCAAAAGTGACCGATATAATGTAGATCATCGGGGGGGGGGGGATGGTTGGGCTAAGGATATTAGCCATGCAGTGTAAGAGAAATTCTTCCGCTTGTCACAAGTACACTCAGTGTACCATAAGCATAACCTAATGACTCACCAGTCTTTACCACTAAAGTTTAATGAAGTGTAAGACTGCTTTGTGTCGTCTTGTCAGTGAGCTGTCATGTCCTCACCGAGTTCTCTTGTGAAGAAACTCATATTTCTATCTTAAAAGGCTGTGAAAAGGGCGTGTTAATGCTCGCATGCAGACAGTGAACTGTTAGAATTATATTTATTGGTTTGGACACTTACAAACCACAGTATGTCTCCTGTTAGTCATCCTACTTTATGCAATTGACTTCCCATGTGCAGTTTCTCCCACAGCAAGAATCACGCACTTCTTGCTGCCACAACACCACCTTGAAGCCTTTGATCCACTTCTCCATGGTGAGACTGGGTAAGAGGTTAGTCAGTCAACTAATTCAGGTCAGCATGTGTAGCAAACATTTCACCAGCCATTGCACACCAAGTCCCCCAGGGGGTCCAGTCAGCACCAGCCTCCCCTGGCTACACTCACCACTGGCTCAGCATCCACACATACCACACTACAGCAGAAGAGCTGCACAGACTCTTTACGCCACTATATAAAACACACATCCATGTGCTTACAGTCGTTCAGATAGGAGCTCCTCTGGCCTCAAACACGAAGCTTTGATGGTTTCACTCATTTTATTTTCAGCATTTGCCCAACAGTGAATTACCCAACCTGTCTCCTAAAAAAAAAAAGGTAGAATCTCAGCACCTGTTCACAGAGGTAACAGTGGTTTCAGTGGTATTGATCAGCAACACCTGAGTATCCCTGCACTGCAGCCCCCCCTCCAGGAATGTGTCAACTAACGTTATATCTTTCTCTGTTGATAATGTTTTTGTTTTTTTTTTATTGTCGGACATTTTTTCTTTTTGACAAAATTTAAAAATGTGTTTACTTCATATTCGTAGTTGTGCATATATTGTGTGTACGATTAGCCAGCTACTGTTTCAGCTATACTCATCTATTTAATACCCCTCCTCTAAGCTTGATATTACTTGAAGGTTGATGATTATTTCAGCCTTTTTGCAGACACTTTTTTCCAAAGTAACTAACAAATGAAGAACAACACTCAAAGTTAAGTGCAGCAGGAGACCTTCAAGTAAACCCTCGGTACTAAATCAGTTCAACAAGTGCAAAGAGATCAGGTAAATAATTCCACAGTGAGTATGAGTTAGGCATCTTAGGGTGTTAGAGTTGTTTGGATCGGAGAGCTCTTGGAAGCAATGAGCCGTAGAGAGATTCTTGAAGATAGACAGGGATGACCCTGCTCTGGTAACATCTGGCAGCTCGTTCCACAATTGGGGAACCACAGGCAAGAACAGTCTGGACTGAGATTGCCTTGTGCGTAAGGGATAGCAATAACAGGTGACTTTTCTGCAGGTGTCGCAGCAGCCAAGAAGGAGTATAAGCCTGTGTGATTTAGTTCAAGTGGGTGGGTGTAGACCCAGAAGTCAATCTGCAGACAAGCACGAGTGACTTGAATTTGATTTGGCCACCTATGGGTAGCCAGTGGTGGACAGTGAGTGGCAGAGTGACATGTGCCCTTTTAAGCTCATCACAAAACCACATGTGCCTCTGCATTCTGGACCATCTGTAAAGGTTTTGCATGCATGCTGGGAATTCAGGTAGAAGGCAATTGCAGTAGTCGAGGCGAGAGATAGCCATGGCCTGTACCAAGAGGTAAGGCCAAGTTATGTAGTATAGTTTCAAGAAAAGGATATCCCTAGCCTGGAGGCAGGTATAACGATGTTTCCTCCAAAACAAATGGAATAACACATTTTTGACAGTGAAAAATGAGAGGGAGAGGGAACTCTCTGTGTTGTGCTATTATGTAAAAGTCAAAGGCCACAGGACCAATACAACTGAATTGTTTGATTTTAATGAAAATGGTCAGACTGAAAAGCTTTTTTTTATTTCAATGTTTCAACTTACTCGGATAAAGTGTTTATCAGTTGTGACAGCATATGCATGCTTCTTACTTGTCTAATGTGGTATAATATGTTCTCATTATCCACACACGCCATGCACCATGTTTGGCTTGTTGGCTTCCCTGAGGACCACAGACTTGTAGCGCACTGCCTTTTGCTCATTTTCTCTCACCAACAACTGACTCCAGTACAGATGTGAGGTTTGAGAGTGTGACTGCAAACACGCTGGCAAACGTTTGAATCTATGACCTACAATTGTAGTTATTTCTAATGTGTCATGAGGGCATGAAGACAAACAGGAAAGCCTAAGAGACACAGCTGTGAGAAAGATTACCCAGCAAATCTTCCCCTCAGGCTCTGTTGGCCTGTGTGCATCAGCGGTCATCGCTTAAGGCACAATGTTTTTTTAAGAGATTCTGTGTTCCTTGCCAAACGAGGAGAAAGACTGAAAGTTTCCCAGACTCTCTCTTATTGCAGTCCATGGTGTGAAACTTACAAGACATGTGCAATGAAGCTGAGTATTTATATGTGAGCCTAAACCAATCAGTCAATTGACAATAAAACTCAACATTTTTCACTATTGGACTTATTGATAAAGAACATAATCAGCAGACAATAATCGAAACCCATTTTATAAAATTAGCTTGGCTCCTGTTGAGCATTAAAGTCTTGCACAGAAAGGTATTACAGTGCTTTATCAGCCATATCAAAAAACAAAAAAATTCATGTAAAACAGTTTGTGAGAACTAATAATATAGTGTAATAATGTAAAAGCATGCCTCTCATGCCTCTCACATGTTCTCCACCAGGGGTCATAAACTTAATTTTATGCAATGATCTACATCACCCTCCAAATCTGCATATTCAGTTATAAAGAAAAACAAACAAAACCTTTCCTTAGATGAATAATAACAGTTGCACACTCTCTCTCTCTCCTTGCGTGCATCCAGAAGTTCCAGCTGACTGACTCTGAAACCCAAACAAAACCTGCGCCTTTGGGTTCAGCTGAGACAAGCTGCTCTCTTTTCTCCATAAATTCTCTTCTTATTGAAAACAACCACCCAATTAGATATCGAAGTAATACCGAGCAAAATGAAAAAGAACACATTCATTTAAGCTTTGTTAATGTTTTACCAAAGTGGATATTTAGATTCATGAATATGTCTAATGCCTACACAACCTCACACTAGGGCAATAAGCAAGTAACACATTAAAACGTATGTCACGTACGTTCATCCTGCTCCTTCTCATTAGTTCATTTATGAAATTCAATGAACCATCTCAAGTGAAATGAGAACGCCAATCATAGTTCTGCCCTCCCTCTCTTCTCAGGGGAAATATGTAATTCGTCAGCCACATATATACAACTGACATGTTAAGAGACATAAAATATCCTCAAACTCCCAGCAGAGGTGACACACAAATCTCACAAAGGTGTTCAGTGACCTCCAATTGTCTTCTGCCACCTTAGTCCAAGGTGTCTTCAAATTTGCCCCAAAACTGAACAAGCCATTCTTTGTAAAGTGGCATAATTTCCACAAGGTTGCTCAGCCTCTGTTTTGCCTCTGGAAATAGCTTCTGCAACCCAGCGGAGCAGCAGTGCTCCCCGATCAGGTCACCAGGTCACACAGACAGGTGGATTGTTCTGAGCAGTTCATAAAATATAAAACATCACTCCCTACATTATGATTATGGTGATTGATTATGGTGCTGATTTTAATAATAATAATGAAGGTAAATTTGTAGAATACATTTTAACCCACTGACAAGAAGTAAAAATGTCAGTAATGTCTGATTATAGGTTCCATCTTCCTAGAGGAAAGTTTGTCTGAGAGTCTTGAGTTTGGTGAGACATTCAGTGAATTCTGACAAAATTACTCTTAGGGACGAATCAAGTGAGAAAAGACTGGTCTTCTACTAACAAGACAAGAGCCTACAGCCACAGGAGTGGCTGTGTGAGGCTTCACTCAATCACAGTGGTGTGTTTAACCCGTCAAAGTGGAAAAAAGAGAGGACATGTACATGCATATCAATTTGAAATCTCATGTATATTCAATGCCCTAATAGATCATCACAACTAATTACACTAAGCTCATGAAAAAATTGCATCAGCACAACAACTGAGAGGCACTGGCAGGCAGAGTGCATCGGAGACCAAGCTTGTACTTTACCACCGATGCATGTAATCCCTGGCCTGTAATGAAGCCATCAGCTGTTATCATATTCTGTGCTTGGTTGATTTTGGTTTCTTTATATTTTTGGCTCGATTTGCAAAGACTGTGGGCCGACCTAATAATCCAGTTTCAGAGGAGTGAAAATTTCCCTTGGGTTACACTACATAATAATTTACATAATTTGAGTTATTTGGATTTGTCTCAAAGCTGTTTTCATTTTGAAATGCTGAGATTAACAACATGACACCATGACTTTGCAGATGTCTTACTGTCATAAGAGTATACCACTCAAGGGTTATAAGGGCGATAGCTGCATGATAAAAATGTGTGTGATTGAGCTGTTTCAACATCTTTTCAGCCAGCCCCTCCTTTCTTGTTCTGCTTGGTCAGTTTGTTCATGACTTACTAAGCATTCCAGACAGAGTCTGCTATTTAATATGAAGGTTAAACATCTATTCATCTTTAAAATGTATAATAAAACTTCCAAAAGCAGCAAAGCTCTTTTCAACCTTCTCTCTGATTCAGCTGCACAATTGCTCTTCCTCAGGAGGAAATGCATGAAAAAAAACATGTATTTTTTTTGTTTATTTATTGTGTGTTTGTTTATTTTTCTAGTTATTGAAAATCACACAATGTGGTCTAGTGCAGTGATTCCCAGGACTTTCTTGCTTGTGATCTTTAATACAATGCAAAATCTACTTGCGAAATGTGCACGTCTCATAAACCTCTGGTCTATTTTAAAGGACTAAGAATTATTATTATTATTTTTTTTTTTTTATGTTAATTTGCGAGGAAAGATATTCCTGCACTCTTCATGCAGCATGGATGGATGTAGGATAAAGACATCAAAGTTAGCCCTTGTACAGTGCTGTGTTTGTACTGCAGGTTGGTCAGGCAAGCAGCCAAAACTTTTGGACTAACCTCATATGTCTTTTGTTGATTGGCTCAGTGCCTGGGACCTGAGCTTGTGTGGTTAGTTGATCCATGAAGGCGCTCTGAGACTCAGAAATTTCTCTCTTTAAACCTGGTGCAGCATTTCTTCAGCCACATCTCCAACTGCCATCTCAGTTGTCAGCTGTAGGAGGAAGAGCATGACACAGAGGCTTACAGTCATTCTGAGAAAACAGTAAAGAAACAGTGGGATATTTTTTTTCTGGCAGGTTCTCTGCACTAAATGTTAACGTCTTAATGGTTTTAGTACAAATTATAGCCTTTTTATTATCCAAGTCAGCACCAACGTTAGTTATGTTTCCAAGATATATATTTAAATACAAGACACAGCTACAGTAGAGGTGGGTGTCTAATTTTGTCACCAAAAATATGTCAGTAACATTTCTGCACTAGCTACAAATGTGCATGACACAGAAAAAGCTTGAACGTCTTTCTGTGGAGTTATTCCTCCCCTTGGGCTGTTCTCTTTTTAGAAGCCATGAGTGTGTCAAGATTTCACAGAGGGAACAGATGACACAACAAAGATTTTCAGCACAGTTTGTCGAATGTGTATTTGATTTCTAAACTTATAAACTTTGTATAAACTGTCTAACATTTACTCCATCTCCAGCTGTTTAACACAACAAGTACATTTTTCAGGGAGCAATTTAAAAGACATAATTAGGTGCATAAATAATCCCTTAAGACAGATTTTTTAAATGAGATGTTTTGAGTTCTAAATGAACTTTTTTCCTGTTAGAATATTTAAGCGATGAAGTGCTAATTACTGATGGAAATCAGCAGTCAAATGCATAATGTACATCTGAACATATAAGAGCTCTGAGCCCCAGAGTAATTTTGCAGCAGCGGTGATGGAAAGCTCTCACCTGCTGGGATGAGTTCAAATGCTTTGTGATTTATGTGTGACTTGTGATGTAACATGGTCTGGCCTTTCAGGGCCTCTTCAGAATAAACCTCTCAGAGACTCATTTGAGGTAATCCAGTCATTTTCAGAGTGTGTGCTGATAATGCCAAAGAGCCAGGGACTTTGTTTTGCTTCGAAAAGGATCAGAACCTCTGACAAAATGTATAAGAGTGAAAGTGACAAGGACAGGACAGTATTTTTTTTTTTTTTATAAAGTGGTTTAGCTGCCATGCTGTGTCTGATCAAAGTTGGGTCATTCAAGGGCTTGGGATAGTTGCATTTTTAATGTGGTGATGTTGGCAAGTTAGTGTTGACAGGTTAGACTCACTGGAGAGTGACGCTTTATGATCTGAACCACGGGTCATCTGGGTCATAAATATATGATTTTTGGAAACTGGAGGCAGTCCTATCATTTCTCTTCAGACAGAGAACAGTTTGAGTTTTCCATTATATTGCACAGAGGGAGCGCCTGCCTCCTGCTTTCATATCGAATTTAATTCTGCATAAATCTGTCTTCTGGTATGTCTTTTGGGCAAACATGTCATTTAGGGCATTCGTTTTCCAGCTAGATGATAAATAGAGGAAAAGGGAAAAAAAATGTTTATATTTGCCCTTTGAAAAGGACACTTCTGCATCTAAGACAAAAAGGGCAGGAGTGGTCACTGACACACACACACACACATGAAAACAACAAGGCACATGAAAAAAACAACAAGTCAAGGCAAACATAATGCAAAAACTTAAATTATTATAAAACCATTTGTGACAAATATCATTCAATGCTTCAGTGGCTCCAAACCCCAGTTTGCACAGTGGTAGAGAAGAGTGTAGTTAAATAGTTATCACTTATCTGGGAGAAATACTTTCCCTTATTGTCTTTCACTGTAAAAATAATGAAGGCAAGACTTAATAAAAATCTAATGGAAGAACATGAGACAAAATAATGACCAATAATGACTGAGCTAAGACTGGCTTTCTGAGGCACAGAGGATGACACACACAAGTAGCATGGCATATAAGCATTTTAAATCAATACATAAATGACAAAGCGTAAATGATAGAAAGAAAAAAAACAGTTTATACTTGTAATTTTCAGCATGAAAATAAAACTTAAAAGAATACTGCACAGATTTGGCTATTCACTGCTAAATCCTTGTCGGCCTCAGGATTGACTGCATCAAAAAAAGATTCAGCAGGACCAGAGATACTGAGTGTCATTCACAAACAGAGCGTACACACATTTTATGCACAAACCCCGGATTCATCAATATTTTCTCATCAGAATTTGTTCATAGTCTGCGAACGAATTTAGAACTGCCTCAGATTACGTATACAAACACATGATGACTGGCTATCTTAGAAAATTTAAACACCGATTCTGAGTTACATCCAAGCAAGTGTTAAGATGGCATATCTAGCCTTTCTGGAAGATACTGCAGCCCATACCAGGAGAGAGCACATCTTCAGAGACCAACACAGCATGTTTAAACAGAGTGACGAATTGGCTTATCAGCCGTTTCTCACTACCAAGACAAGTTTTTCTACAGCAGTGCAATTCCCACATACGCATCAAAGCTCCATCTACGGACTCCATCCAGTTTATGAATCAGAAAAATTACCATTCCATCAACGTGCAGGTAATCTGTGATGCTGACTGCCACATACTCAACGCTGTGGCCTTTTGGCTGGGAGGTACCCACGACTCCTTAAACACTCTATTCTGTTTACGCTAGAATATTGTTTTTGACGATGGAGGAGTATACATAAAAAACATGGCTGATGACCCCATTTGCCAATCCTGCAATCCCTCAAGTGCACTACAACCACATGCATGCCCATATTCACGGCACAATAGAGTGCTCCTATTCAAGGGCTGTTAGATGTGTTTCAGCACAGTTGGGAGCAAGCTACTTTATACCCCTGAGAAAGTGTGCAGGATCAATCTGGCATGCTGTATCCTTCACAACATGGCAAAGGCTCATGGCATTCCTGTTCCACCTGGAAAAGAGCCACAGCTAGATTGTAGGCCATGTGATGCACAAGCAAATATGGGACCTCCCACGAGGTCTCACATTGGGTTGTGTCCTTTGTGGCATCTAGGAGAGTCAGCTGGTTGTGGATAACCTCTTCGGTAAGGACGCGGGCATGCCGACTAGAATCCTGGGGCGTGCTTTGGGAAGTGGATTGAGAGGTTGACTCTTATGGGAATTAGAGCTGAGTTTAATAAAATGAAAAAAAAATATTTGTGATACCTACATCATTTAGTATGTTAATACAATAACTGTTAAATATCTATTTAATATTAAACAAATGCTGAAGATACTTTTCCATCTTTTGTGATTTGATTTTTATCTCACTTAAATCACTGCAGGTTGTACGTGATGTTAAAGTCAATCTGACTGACTGATTGAATTGGTACTCTTTGTCATTATGTTCTCATCAGGCTCTCTTTATCATCGTGTTTTATTTTTGTGCCCTTGAGTCCTGCCTTCATGTCCTCACTCGACCTCTGACGTCTGTGTATATAACCCAGCTTTGCTCCCTCCAGTTCCTGTTGCCTAAATGAAATATCAGACTGCAATGAGCTGTGAGATTCCCATACTGTTATATATGTCCTACAGTTACTCTGTACCCTGCTCATGAAATTAAATTTCAAATGGCTTGAAGGAAATGCTGCCGTAAGTGGCTCAGGTGTACACCTCGCATGAGCTGTTTTGATCACTCAACTCTGAGATATTATAGCCTTTCATCTTTATAACAATTTTAAATAATTAGAAGGCTCCAATTTTATTGACTGTTTCACAAAATAGCTGAAACAACTGAGTAATTTGTGATAGGCTGTGAGCAGCAGCTTGGTGCTTTGAGGGGGCGTAGTAGTCATGTCTCATTTTTCTTTTTTGTTTGTTTTGTTTGAGTCCATCCATCAGAAAACTGACCTCCCAGCACAAAACTAAACACCGAACTAAATGGAGAGATGACAAGCTAAAGCTCAGAGCAATCAAACACCCGAGAAAGAAAAGCAGACTTACACAACCTTTAAGGGAAAAACGTTGTACTGTAATATTCCTGTGGCATTGCTGCAGATCCCACGGCTCGTAGCACAGCAACAATCAACTAAAAGAAACAAGCCAAGCTCAGCAGCAGTGAAGACACAGACTGTTTGGTTTGTCTTCCAGATTAGTTAAAAGAATTTATTACTTATTTATTTCACAATTACTAACTGAAATGATTATGTTTATCCATCCCTAACTGAGGCACCGCTTATGCATGAACAACCAATCCATGCTAAAAATTAAAATAATTCAAAGCTCCTTGCCTTATTTATCTCAACAATCAAGCTTCCAGTCTTCTAATCCTTGAACAATACAGTACAATGCAAACATTTGGTGTTTGTTTGCATGTACACATTCATGCATCCAAGAAAAGCAAGAAAGCTGGCGGGGGTGGCTGGTGGAGGAGGTGGGCAACATTAGCCCAGAGTATGCCAGCTGGGAATTGGACATTTCTCTTTTCATTCCCGTATGCATCTCCACACCAGTGGAGTGTGGTCAGTGTTAAGTTGCTTACAGCATTGTTAACACCTCATATTGTTCCTAAACTTGACACAGCTTGAGTCATTAAAGGATTTTTATTTTGAGTGTGTGAATATAATGCACCGTTAGGGGGAAAAAATGGGAAGAGAATAGTTTTATCATGCGTAATGCGCAGATGGTTAGACAGAAATATGCTCTCCCTTCACCAGTGCCTTGAATTAGTCCTGCCTCAGTGGAATAGCTCACAGGGACAAACCTTATGACCTGCTTCCCTTCCTCTATTTCTGCACCATCCCTGCTTGTTTCACAAACACAGTGTGATATTTGCCTGGAGAGACTGAGAACTTTATCCGGAAAGCACCTTGTGATGCTGCTGTAACGTTAGCTCAGACAACCTACAACAAAGGTGCAGTTTTGTATGCAGTTTTTCATGATTTTGTTTTTAGATATGACATGGTTCAGGATAAGACCAGTGTTTTCCTAACGAATGTGTGGTTTGAAAACTATTTTGAAAACACGAAAACCTTAGACTTGGCAGAAAACACTGGCTCTGTCACTTTCTGGGTCGAAATTTTAGCTGCTGCTGAGTTGAAGTGAGGTCAGTATCCTGTAGATGCTGTCACGCTGCTCACTTTCAGCTTGATTCCCCAAAGCTGTTTGAATGACATAAAGGGCAGATGTGTGAATACCTGCTTTGTCATCCACTGTATTCTGTAACAAGACAGGTAGAAATGTTGCTGATCAGTAAAGACTCGTGAGTCTCTTTCTATAAACCACCAAGCCAGCAGATGTAAATGTTAATAAATCATTAAGAATTTATTTTTAACTATTAATAAAACCATTAATTACAGATGAACTCTTTTGTGAATTCTAAGTGGAAACTACATTTAGATGTTAGAGTTAATACAAAGAAGAAAATGTGAATCCCTTTACCAAAGGCAAAGGCTTAACAAAGGCTTAGTTTGTGTTGTTGTTGTATTAAACTGCATTATTTTCAAGGATGTATCCAAGATTGTGTGAGGAGCCCAATACAACAACAGGAACAGATCTTAGAACTGAATCAACACCTTCATTACTTTGTGTCCTCACTGATGGCGCAAACACAATCTGCCGCTCCAAGTCTCCAGTTTATTTGCCATAGTTCATGTTCAACCCATGTGTGAGACATTCGCTGTCCTGTCACGGTTGCCTAGAGTGCACATGAACTCAGTAAATACCACATGGCCAGTGATCAATGAAAATGCTGAGGTAGTTTTTTCTTTCGCAAAGTTAAACAAACAAGCACAGTGTGTTTTAGAATGAATTGCAATTGACTGTTTTACTGCATCTCAGGGGAGACACGCTCCACTCATTCAGGAGCTTTAGCGGTTTAACTGACTCTGATTTACCACTCGGTTCTGTGCTAAACCGCTCTGACTCAAATGACTGAGGATTGGGATTTTCCCTCTGAAACACAACACAAAGCATTGTCAAGTCACAATACAGTACTTACTGCCATAAGTCAAACCAAAAGCATAATGTGAGCTTACTTTAATGGAGCTTTTTTCTGCTTTCTGTTTCTAACTGCCACAAGCAGATTTCTGCTCTCTAAACACAAATGTCATATTATGTAACAATAATTCAAATGCAAAGGATCTTATTCTGCTGCTGCTGCTGCCAATGCCTCAAGAGTCGCTGTAGGAATTTCTGAGGTGGATGGTTATGAACATTATGAACATTGCAATCCACACTTGTGTGAGATTTGTCTAAACTGCTAATCCCCAATGGGAAAACATCAGTATTATGCAACTTTCTGAACACTGAGATAGACATATTTATTCATTTATCCATTCATGTATTTTGGGAAGAATAATAGAGGCTCCTGGGCTCATTTACTCACAAGAAGTTGGATCATTTGATGAAACGTAAGAGCATATTTATCAAATAATGCTGAGCTAAACTGATCATAGGGTGAATTCAGGACACAGTAATCTGAGCTTTGGAGTTGAATAATACACACTGGAAAATGTTGTTTGGTAAAATAAAAATATAAATAGAAAAAAAGTGATCTGAATCTACTATTTTTATTGCTTATTTTGAAAACAGTATAAATCCAACAGAAGTGACTTCTGATAGCAGCATAATTGATGAGAGTTTTCATGCAACCTAAATACATGATGTGTATCTTGACAGCAAAATGGTTAAAATGATCACTTCAAGTGGCCGGACATAATAGTAGGAGAAAATAACCTTTACAGACTTATTGCTGCTCTTTTTCCGTCCAACTCTTTTTACTTTTTTCAGTGTAGAAGAGATAAAGAGCCCACTGAATGCATGATGAGCAACTGCAAAATGAAATATTCAGTTAAAAGTTGATTATGGGAAGCGGGTTTAAAAAGATATGCAAATAAACTGACAGAGTAAGAGGCTTTGCACGTCTCCACCATGAATACAATTTTGTGCAGCTAAATTGGCATTCTGCTAACGTCTCAGACAGATAGCAGTGCCCAACTTTGAACTGAGCTCTAAGAAAATTACGAGGATTTTTTAGCTTGCCTACTGGGCAAACACTTCTCTAACCTTGCCACAACAATTAGAAGGCTTACGTCAGCACTGACTCAGCTGAATGTAGTGTCTGATGCTGAAGCGGATGGGAGATCTGAAGGCACAAACAAATCTTTGAAACTCTCTCTTAATACATTTCAACAGGTATTTTGTTAGTGTTTTTTAAACACTAACAATATTTGCAACAATGCTACAATTACAGTTTTCTCAGCCGTGCTCCTAACTCTTTTCTTGCAGGGAGTGCTTACAGGGAGTGCATGGAAAACGGGACGTGGGCGTTGAAAAGCAATTACTCCAATTGTGAGCCCATTTTGGAGGAGAAGGTTAGTGTGGCGACACAGGAGCAATCCTGCTATGTCCTTCACTCTGTGCAGAATCTGCTAATCGTCTCAGACAAATGCTCATCACAGTCTCTCATCATTACACTAATGGCACACAGGGAAAACCACTCAGATATAGGAAAAATAACTGCGGTGTTTTGATTGCTTGAAGCTTATTTACTGCATTTGGTTTTAAACGCTTTAAACATTTGTTTCCAGATGACTTTACAAATGCACAGCTACAGTCTTGTCTGTGTCCCTATAAGCAAAGCCTGAGGCCACACTGTAAGACTGATGTATGTAACGAGTTTTGGCCTGATTACCTCACATCGTGTCTCCTGATAATGTATATTTCTGGGTCTTGCTCTATTTTCTCAGATCGTTTTAAGCCAAGACATCAAGTGTGTCAATGACATTTGCTTTCTCCCAACACAATGCAGTCTAGACAGATACACTCTGGTTCTTTTCATGTGTGAATGTATTCATGTATTCCTAACCCTTGTTCTTTGTTCTATTATCCATGTCTGTGTTAAAGTTTTTAAAATAATTAATTCACGTGTTGTCTTTTTCCAGAGAAAATATCCAATGCATTATAAAATAGCGCTGATCATCAACTACCTAGGCCACTGTATCTCTGTGGGAGCTCTAGTCGTGGCTTTCATTCTCTTCTTGTGCTTAAGGCAAGTACAGAAATAGTGACTATCTAAATGTGTCCTGTATGCCTGAGACCTCATAGAAGACAATCACGGAAATTCATTTAATAGCCACGGACTGCTTATCATTAATTCGCTTATGTCAAATGAATAGACGTCTGCAGCTCGGCTCAGCTGAAGCACTCAAGCTAAGAAAGGCATAATGTGCATTTCATAACACTTCTTTATCTGGGGAGTCGTACCTCTTCTTATGTGCTGTTTTAAATACACATACACCTACATCTGCTATGGCAGAACAGGGCAAACACCAAACAGCCTCAGCTGTGATGTGCAATAGGGTTTGGTCAGTGTGGGCTCCTGAAAGCGAATATTGATTTCTTTAGATTAAAGACCAAAATAATCAATATTTTGTTCCAGGATTAAATCTCTTTGGATTTTATGGGACAATCTTGGATATTTATTCTCTGCAAGATAGAAAAATGTCTGTGAAAAGGCTTTTGACCAAGATCTGAACCTAAAACTCTCTGTTAAAAACCCTGACAAATTAAATTATTCAGCTTTAAATAGCTCTTTAAAGCATGATGGCCCAGCATATCTACAATATTAAGTAGTGGGAGTCTGTAAACTCCAATTTACATCAAAACCACCCTCCTCTTTCTCTTAGTCACAACTAAGTCAAACCTGGACCCAGATAAACGATCGACATGATCACAGATTCAGTGTGACTTACTGTTTCTTGGGATGTGAATCCTCTCAAATATAAAAGAAACTCCCTAGCTTGCTGGAGAATTGTCCTGTTTTTAGGTTTTCTTTAGTATCAGACAAACCCCATGATAGTTGTCTGTATATCCATGGATAAAACGCAGAAAAAAAAGAAAAAAGATAGGACTGGAAAGATTTCGTGTCAGGTTTTACAGTCTGTTTGCATGAACTACTGGAGCCTCTGTCTGCAGTAACATGACCGCCCAAAAATTGATGAACACTATAAGAAACATATTTCAATCTAACCCTGCTACATACAACACAGGTCTGGCCTTAGTCACACCAAGAATCTCACTTTACTATGAATACTGTCTCTATGAAAGCTTGATAATCAAACATCTCTTCCGTTCAACTTGTGGTTTAGGAGCATACGATGTCTTCGAAACATCATCCACTGGAATTTGATCACCACCTTCATACTGAGGAATGTTATGTGGTTTTTGCTTCAGCTGATTGACCACAATATTCATGAGAGCAACGAGGTAACAGCACTGATGTATTATTACTGAAAGTGAGAGAGTGGAAAGCAATTAAAAAGTCTTAATAAGTAAGATAGTCTTAAGAAGATATGAACTACTTCCTACCAAGGCAAGTATTTGTGTTTCTGTTTAATGACTTTGCTTCTTGTCTTTTCTTTCTCTTTTTCAGCCCTGGTGTCGACTAATTACAACAATATACAATTACTTTGTGGTGACAAACTTTTTTTGGATGTTTGTTGAAGGATGCTACCTTCACACAGCCATTGTAATGACTTATTCAACCGATAAGCTCAGAAAGTGGGTCTTCCTTTTCATCGGGTGGTGTGAGTATGTTCATGCTGACAGTGAATTAGTAACGCTACACTCAGCTTTTGGTTCTGCACAATACACAGGGACCACTGGTGTGCTACACTTATATTTTTAATTGTGACTGAAAATACAAAGTGGCAGTAGATGTGCTTGCTCCTTCTTATGCTTGAAAATGTATTAAAGCAAGGTTTTCAGGTTGAACCCTTTGATCATTTGATCACAAGCATTACTGATGCTAACATACACTGAAAATACACAAGTCAAATATCTAGAAAGAAATTATTAGTTTGAGAATTGGTTAAATTATTCACATTTACAATTTTTAAAATTATTTATTTTACAGCTGGAGCACAGTTTTATATGACATTTCTCACCAATTTCAAGTGAACATGCGCTTGACTGAAAGCACTTAAATGATCGCCGGTCAGCGAGTGAAGTGGAAGAAGACCCTTTAGTGCTTCAGACTCAAGATAAGACTCTGATTTCATAAGAGAACAGAGCAGCAGTGGAGTGTGGAAAATGTCATTTTTTGTGCATGACTTCCAGCGATAGAATAGGATTTGAACATGTAGCAGATGCCCCGTCATGACCACATAAATTATCTATGCTCACCTTCACTTAAATTATTAGAGGAAGCAGTTGAACAGAGCCAAAACCAGTGTCAGAAAATTTCATCTTGAGGCAGAAAAATGCTCATGGAAACATGCTTCATTGCTTCCCTGTGACTGTCTGACATTTCCTTCCTTTCTTTTTATGTAATGGACATTGTGTGTTCTTGTAGAATGAAAAACAGATACTGCATATAGGTCAGTCTAAAGTGACTCAACAGAGCTTTACGAACACAAGAATGAAATATAAATAGATAACTAGCCAATAATATTATTGGCAATGACAGTCGGATGACATGATTAGGAAACTCATATTGGCCTTAAAATAGAAATAACCAAAGGGACATATATATTGCACATCTCAATCTAGCTTTAAGATTAAAATATATTAAAAATATATACACACACACACATATATGTGTGTGTGTCTGTGTCTTTTGCTGCACCATATGTTGTTGCTGCAAAAGACACAGGAATCAGTTATTTAAAATACAAATAGAATAAGAAATTAAAATGACTTGTGAAGAGAAACAGGTACCGTAGCTACAGGGTAAGGATTACATTTTCAGGAATATAATTACAAGAAAATATGTAAGAATAATTATTTTTTTTTAATCTTAATCCATTTTTACTACTGCTGGATTCAGGAAACCAAGAGTCAGTAAAGAGGTCAGATTTCTCACTATGCCACTGATATTAGTCTTGAGAGATTGTTAATTAGAATTCATTAGAAAATGATGAAAGTAGGGCAGATTAAATCTGTTTTCCACAAGAGGCCTGATGTCTGAAATCAAAATAGGATTAGACTTGTATTATTTCGGCTCCATTAAAGGTCATTTCACTGATCGTTTCACCTTTTTGACCGTCCTGTCCACTCTTACAAAACTTGACCATGTCTGCCTCCTTGTTTTGTTTTTTAACACATCTGATTTGTGCTTGAGCTAATGATATTTAGCTAGAAGATATTTTGCCCAGTTAGCTTGCCGGCTCTCTGGCAAGGTGAAAATGTCAAGAATCAGCTGCTTGTTTGTAGCCTGAGGAGAAGACTTTCTATTCCAGTGAGATATTCCAAAGGTCTTTACTGTTTGACTTCCATCTGAACATGGAGCAAAAAGGTTGCAGCACAGTTTCAGTTTGTAAAATAAGTGTAGGCTCTGAAACACAAGTCACATTGACATGGAAACAAAGGACTGGAGATTAAATACAACAGATGCAAATGCTCTAGTGTGAAAAGGTTAAATAAATAAATAAAAATGAAAAGAAACGAAAAGTGAAAGAAAAAAAACAATACTGCAGTAATCCATATTTTATCACTGAAGATTCAACCACACTTGATTTTTTTTTTTTTTTTTAAATCAGACTTGATAAAATAAAGTTCCCTAAGGCCAAGTCAGCAGCCATCCTCTCAAAACATGTCACCTTCATGACCAGCACCTAATTTTTGGTGTGCTTTTAGTAAACAACTCACGCTGATTACAGATTACTGGTGAAATGCCGTCTGGGTTCAACAGAAGAAAGCTGCAAATAGGCCAAAGAGGAGAATGGTGCTTGTGCCTTTTTAGGAAGTGGTAGAATTTAATATAAGTTGGTCTTTTTCTAGGCTACTTTAAACTAACCTTAACAGTTATTTTCATACAGAATGGCAAGTCATCAGTTAGCTTAATAAGCAAATACTTTCTCACTAGAGAAGACAAGCATTAACTCAACATTTGTTTTTCCAGATACATGCACATATATCTTTTATTTCTCTACTGCACCTTTATGAGGGCTGCAGCTGTGGTTCCAGAGAGATTTGTTATATGACTGTGAAGCCTCTGTAGGCTTAAATCAGGGGTGTCCAAACTGTTCCACAAAGGGCCGGTGTGGCTGCAGGTTTTTATTCTAACCAATGAAGAGCACACAGTGTGACCAATCAACTGTCTGAAGACTGAGATCAGTTGATTAAATGAGTCAAGTCTGGTGTGCTGCTCCTTGGTTGGAACAAAAACCTGCAGCCACACCGGCTCTTTGTGGAACAGTTTGGACACCCCTGGCTTAAATGTTGTTACTGTAGCTGACACTGTAGCCCTTTCAGAAGAAGAAGAAGAAAAAAAAGAGAACATGTTCTTTTTATTCTGAAGTTTGTACTTTGTAGAGTCTAGAGTCTTGTTATGTTTGATCAAGCTGCACAAATATGTTGTGTGGTTTTCACCTTTCAGCATTCAGCCTTACTGTTTCCAGTGCCATCCAAAAACTGGGTGTTTGTTACCAGATAGATTTAACTGAGGGTTACTGTATTATTTAACACACTGAATTCATTAGCAGCCTTTTCCTAATATTCTATGCCCCTTATTGTCACCTCTCGGGTTTAGGAAGACTTCATAGCACTACTCAGAGACACCAGTAAAAGTTCAAAACAGCTCACCTTCACTAAGGCTCAGCAGGCAGAAGCAGCCATGGGCAAATCGAAGACGAAGTCAGGGCGTGGGCAGTGGTTGGTAACACGCAGGCAGATTAACCAGGCAAAAGGAGAAGGCAAAAAGTAAAATCCAAAAACAGGCAAGAAAGACTGTAAGCTAGCAAGGAAAGCACAAAAAAACTGGAGAGGAACGAGTGGAACTGGGCCTGTATAAGAACTACGACCTGATTAGGGAATTGAAAATGGGGAAAAGTCAGGTGGCTGAAAGGCAAAAAGCTGGGGTTACTGCAGGGCAGGAGGCCATGGCAGGGTCTGAAATCACAGGAGAGTTACTATGGCAGGAGTCGGCAACCCGCGACTCCAGAGCCGCATGTGGCTCTTTCATCCCTCTGCTGTGGCTCCCTGTGACTTTGGAAAATAAATAATTTCATTTAAATGTATTTTTATTTTAGCTCGTTCGTTTTTTAAATGTAATCCCAAATATGAAGATTATGGCGATCTTGTAACATTAAAATAAAACGTTTTAAATTTTTTGTCGCTCAAAATATGCGTCACAACCACCGATGTGCGACACCCGGCGGCAACATTTTCAGGTTGACAGCTGAATGCACGCTCCAGTACACGCGATAAAGTGATGGCGGAACACAGAAGCAGACGGCATGTGGATAGTTTGGATTTTTATTTCATATAAATATTTAATTTGAAAGTAAGCATCAATCAAGCGTCTTTTTTCGGAGTTCAAAATGTTTTTGTTACATTCAGAAATAAAATTTCGTGCTCTCTGTAGCAGTTCACTGATTTGATAACTGCAACACACTATCGTTTTTTTATACATAAAATACAGGTTAAAAAAAAACAACATATATGCAGTGTTATCCCCATTTTAGATGTCAAAAGGGTTTTGTGGCTCCGAGTGTTTTGTTTTCTGTGGGAGACGGTCCAAATGGCTCTTTGAGTATTTAAGGTTGCTGACCCCTGTACTATGGAAAAGGCAGGCAAAGAATTAATGAATACATGAATCAACTGTGACACTCATAAAATGCTCTATGTTGTCCCTGGCTTACCTGAATCTTCTTATTTATTTATTTATTCTTTTTACAGGTATTCCATTCCCTATAATAGTTGCCTGGGCCATCGGAAAGTTGTATTATGAAAATGAACAGTAAGTATTCAAATCTATGGCCAGTTCCTCTGATATTTTCCTTACTTTCCTTACTCAGATGCTATGGTTCTTTCTTTTCCTTTGTCAACAGATGTTGGTTTGGTAAAGAACCCGGAAAATATATGGATTACATTTACCAGGGACCAGTTATTCTTGTACTCCTGGTAAGCGACAGCGCAGAAAGCCATTGCAGTGTGCACCCATGGCCATTATTTTCACATTATTTGTGAGAACCATTTATTCATATAACTACACTAACAAAAGATTTATCACTTAATGTCCGCTTGTAGGTGTAAACCGAGGAAAAAAATCTGACCCCAAAATGAAAATGGTTTTATAATGAAAGCTATTTCCATCCTACATCTAGCTCGTCAAAAGGTAGAATTAATCTTGGTGATGGGTTAAGGCATTTTCGCACATAAGAATCCCGAAAACTAGAAACTGTATTCATAGAAATGGATCCACTAATGGTTATGTACAAGCTGTTACCAGCATGTGGTAGCGCGGTGACCAGTTCTGATTTGTGTGCTCCTCTGACACCGTCTTGTTGAGAAAGGCAGTGGCTTTGCCTTGTGTCGCCCTCCACCACTCAACATTTAATGAGCAGTCTGTTTGCAGCAGAAATTTGTTCTGTGCATTTCAGTGAAAGCCATTAGAACAGGGTTCAAAACAAATTTTCTTTTGTCTGTTTTTCTAGATAAACTTTGTTTTCCTCTTCAACATTGTAAGAATTCTTATGACCAAACTAAGAGCTTCAACTACATCTGAAACAATACAATACAGGTGAGTTGATTCTGTGCAAGATTGTACATTAAACAGAAATGAAACTCTTTCTCCTTCTATTTGTTGCTTCCAAGGACAACATGCAGTTATCTGAGGCTGTGAAGAAAATCCATTTCTTGCATCCAAGTAGCCAATTTAGAAAGCAGACTAATTTGAAACGTAATTAATGTCACTGTTTAAATTCTGACTAAATTTCCTGATGTTAATGACATTAAAATCTAATCACTGCCAAGTGCTGCAATAGATCTATTATCATTTGTGTGGCTTTTTACTGTGCCTCTTTCAGGCTATGTATCTGTAATTGCAGTTATTATTGCTGGTAAATTAAAAATAATAAATCAGAATAACATCCTAGAACCTATTTATTTGATGTGTTTCACACTGATACTTCAAGCAAGTAGGACATCTTTTTCTCTTTTTTTGACACAAAGTGATCAAAAAGTCAAATTTCTAATCCTTTACATGTTTGTTTTTTCAATTGTACTTTCAGTATGCTTCCCACAATAGGACAGATGGTCAAAGTTGCAAGGCAGACACAATTTTTTTTTAATGTTTTTATGTTTCAGTAATCTCCCAAAAAGCCTATGGCAACAAGTAGAAAGGATTTTAGACTATGTTAAGAAAATGCTACTGTAGATGTGCCTGTCTAGGAAGTCTAGACAAACAAATTGACATGAGTGAACACAAGGTTGTACAGTACTTGTATGCAAGAGGCCATTTCACTTAGTCCCACCAGCAGTCGTCAGAGGTGGAAAAGCTCTCAAGTGTTTGACAGGACTTGATGAGTAAGAAATGGCAGAGATTTGGTGAGTGCGTGAGAGATTGCCGTGTGCAATCCTGCTTTATGTTGTTATGTTGTGCATCTGACAGCTAAAACTGTGAGTTTGTTTTCTTGCCTTTTATGACTCTGTCAAGTGCATTTCTCTCCTTCGGGGATTATTTCAAGTTTATGGGGTGTTTACAGTGTCACAGCTCAGACAACTTCAATTCAGGATTTTCTGGTTGGATTTGTGGTTGTTGGGTGAAAGATATGCTGAAGTGAGCTACGGAGATTTAAGTAAGCAGAGGATACGAGCGTCTGGCATAAATTGTTGACCTCAAAATGTAACATAATGATTCCTTCAAAATGCTGCTGATTTTACCAGAATTATATGAACAGAACAAGCAAGGGTGTGCATTTAACAAGAAAAGATGGGATTTCCTGCCATCTAAAACTTTCTGACCTGTCTCAGCATGTCATGACCACTGGCAGAAAACATACAGTATTTTTTAAGAATACATTTTCACCTAAATCCCTTCGGGAGGTTTTGATCATCCTCCAACATTACACTTGCTTTGTCTTCTTAGTTAGGTCTTTACTCCATCAGGAAAACCCTCCTCACTTCAAACTGCAGAACCTTCAAGCCAAAATCCAATTATTACATCTCATTAACATTTATAACTGCTGTATAATTGCTTATTAGGAATAAAACAGTCTATTAATGCACTATGAAAATGTATGACTAATAACTAATAATTGCCAAGTAAAAAGGATAACACACAGAATGTTCCTAATAATTGCTTACACCTTGTCTTCATAGCATTAGTAAATGACTTATTACCAATTTATAAAGCCATCAGTTACAGTACAGCTTATAAACTCTTCATAAAGAGTGCCTTGACATAAATGGTCCCCATCCTGCAAATTACACCTCATAATAATGTGTTAATATTGTGAGAATCAAAGTGTTGGTGGGTGTGTTTTTCCCACTCTGACGCAGGATCACTCATTTTCTAAAATAAACTCAGATGAAATCCAAGTTCTTATTTAGTCATTTCATAAACAATGTTCCATCCTCGTCTTCACAGAAAAGCTGTGAAAGCAACACTGGTCTTGCTACCTCTGCTGGGCATCACCTACATGCTCTTCTTTGTGAATCCGGGGGAGGACGACATCTCACAAATCGTTTTCATCTATTTCAACTCCTTTCTACAGTCTTTTCAGGTGAGAGTAAGGATAATGATACAATGTGACACTGGCCTAGAAAACTGTCTATAAGGCGAACAGTGTGAATTGTGCTGATTTAATAATGCGTTTTATCGCAGAGTTGTATCGCTTCTTTCAGGATGAGTTTTCATCCTACTTGTGGGAAAATGATTTGAAGTAGCATCCTGGCTGTGCTTACACACAATATGGCCCTCCTGCTTCATGTTCAGTGCTCTCATCTGTCAGGATTAACAGGGCCACATGGGCATGATTTCTGCTCTGTGGCCTTTTTTTTTTTTTCCCCCTTATCTTTCTATCTTCTGTGCTTAAATGTAAGGCTGAGTGGGAGAAAAGAAAAGAATGGATTTTCAAACAGAGTGTCTTTATAATCAAGAATTAAATTTGGCATGAGAAGATTTGCTCCCAAAATTGAACACATAATTTCTCTTTCTTTTTTATTTTATAACTGCAGCATGTGAATTCTCTTTTGTCTAATGAAAGGTGCCATTACACAATATTGCTGCGTTTACTATTTCTAACTGTAATGTGTCTTATTCTGCAGGGGTTCTTTGTGTCAGTGTTTTACTGCTTTCTAAATGGAGAGGTGAGTCACTGGAGTTTTGAAAAAGACTGTCAGTTTTTATTAATTTCATTCAGTTGTGAAATGTGTTTTTTGATATATGATCTTAATAAAATCTCAAACGTCTTTCCCTGATTAGTTTAGTGATGTTTCTTTCTAACTTACCTCCTCATTAGAATTTTTAAAGTTCAAACAGGTGTAGGATCAGGTAGCTCTCAAAAGAGGGCAAAAAATCCTTAAAGAGTTTCTGTTCCATCAGTGAAACTGTAGCAATTTGATACCGATAACAATTTGGTCCTAAAATATGATAAATAACCTTAATTTAGTGCTGTAATTTTCATTTAATTGAAACAAAAGCAGATTGCTGGATATCCAACTGTTGTAAAGTCATTAATGCTATTATAAGGATAACACATTTGTCAGTAATTGTGGAAAATGAAGAACCCTCTTGCAGCTCTCTCCCAGCACTCGAATAATTGAAAGTCGGGGGTGGAGAGGCGGTTAATTTGATGAGGAATTGTGAAGAATTTGAGTCACCCCTCTCGTAAAATTATTTAATGCAAGTTCAAGATTGCCATTGGCAAAAGTGATTGTGTGGGTGTTCATTTTTGTTTTCTTTGGGTTTGTTTTTTTTTTGGCCCGGCCCTGGCTTGCAAGGCAGGGAAATGCTTTGTTGGGCATTCTCCAAATGCCTGTGGTTTCTCCACATATGGCTAGTAAAACATTTACAGTGAAGGCACAGTGAGAACTTTTCTTTCACATTGTTATTTCCATAAACCTTAAAATGTAAATTCAGTAAGAAATTCAGTGCACATTTCTCTTCAGGTTTTTCTGGATTGTGTGTAGGATTCATCATTAAGGGAAAGGTTTGACAGGAGCTTGTTCACTTCCTTGCCAAAAATTAGAATAGAGGATCTTTTTATTTTCTTAGACAAGAGGATTAAGACAACAGGTAAAAGCAAAAACCACAAACAAAAACATATTAGTAACATGTCAGTGAGCTTTAAAAATGCTAACTGTATCCTGGCTGTATTTTCAATGGACAGACTCGATGTGGTCCCAATCTTCAAACTCTCAGAGAGAAAGAAAGAAAGTTTCCCAAAATGTCAAACTATTCCTTCAACAACAAAAAAGTCAACATCAAGGTTTGAAGCTGTAATATTTCCTCTTCTCCATGCATTTTAAGGTACGTTCTGCCGTAAGGAAACGGTGGCATCGCTGGCAGGACAACCACGCCCTTCGAGTAAGAGTGGCACGTGCCATGTCCATCCCCACATCTCCAACCAGGATCAGCTTCCACAGCATCAAACAGACCACAGCTGTGTGACCAGGGGAACAAGGACATGTAGTAATCTCCACTACAGCGTCTGACGGAACAGACTTACTGTTTTTTCCCCACTACAAGTAATGAAGCAAATTACAGAACAGACTGATACCTCTGACAAGGCCACAGTGTATCCAGTGTGACAAGATTCAGACAGTTTCTGTTCTGTCTGGTGAGAAAAATAAACACCCAAAATTACACTTTAACTGCACATGAAGTAAAATGGACACATAAGATTCTTGGAGGATTTATGTCCCTTTACATACTGTACAAGAGGGATGAGGGTTTGACATTTTCTAGAGATGAAAAGAGGCACATTTAAAAGACATAAAAATGACATCAACATCAAACTGTCACATCATATCAAGTCTTATTGTCTGATCTTACAGTGTTGTTATTGTTGTCATCTTACTGCTTAGAGGTTATCAGTGGAGCAAGATAATCCCACAGGATTTGCAGCAGGATACATCATACACTCGTAGGCAACGTGGCTCCATTGTTACTATGAGGGAATGCATCGAGGAATACTTGCAGTTTAACTGACTAAGATGTATTCATAATGTTGCCAAAACAGCCATTTGTATTTAGTCTGATGAACATCAAAATGCAGAAATGCTCTTTGAGTTTACTGCTCCATGGCATCAAAAGCTACTTTTGACAGCCCGGAAAGAAGCTTTGGGGAAGAAGATGGTTCACCTGAATTAAATATAAAAAAAAAACTGTACAGAATAAAAGGCATAAGATTTAAAAGAGTCACTGCTTGCTGAAGGGAAAAGGGATTCAGAATAACTTAGTGAGAAGAATAATTGGTTTTCACCAAAACGCAATGTGAACAAGCGTGCGGTTTGGTTAGCATTAGCTGATTATTTTATACAAACAAGCCATTCTAATGGAGCTTTTATAATGTTTCCTCAGAGGAGTCCTCTCCTTAAAATCTGTGTTCTTTTATACAATGTTGATTTTTTTTTTTTTTTAGTCTCGCAGTGTACTGTTTAAAAAATTGTTAAAATGCTTCTTCACAAGCTAGGCTTCATTTCTAATGCTGTGGTCCAGGTATTTGTTTCCACCACTGGGTTTCACTTCCCCCTGGATTTTGCTTTTGGTGTCAACAAAAAAAGCAGTTTAATGTGTGAATTCCCTGAGGCTGACGCATGAGGACAAAATTAAAGCTCTCTTCGAAAGGAGTAAAGATGAGACACTCCCAGCACCATAAAATAACATATATATGTGTGTGTATTTGTTATTTTATGGAGCTGGGAGAACAATTTGAAGTCATTTACGTAATGTATATGTGAGTTAAGTGCCATGCATGGATTTATCATGCAGGCACAGTGCAAGCAGATTAAATTCTTTTTGCCTTATAAAATCCATGTGGTCACGACTAAGCTGCTGGTTCAAGAGAAGAGAAGCTTGACGAAGTGAGCGCCATTCGCTTCCCTAAACACTTGGCCCTGGTCAGATCAACATACTGCCGAGCTGCTATATCAACTCTTACATCTGCTCAGGCTTCTCAAACAGTAATACCAGGAACAGCTATCTCTGTGCAATGACAAACAAAAAATACCTTTGTTTTCTACAAAGGATAAAGAGGGAAGAGGATATATTAGTTTTGAATAGGATTACAAACAAAGTCTGAATTATGTGCAAGCTTAATCTTTGTTGCAGACGTTCCTTTGTGTGTCCCTGTCCGTGTCAGAAAGACTGTTTTGGTCTATCAAATGGTACAATTAAGAATGTTTAAAGGAAGAGTTTGGAAAAGATGCTTGTTGACTTTCTATCTAAGAATTACATGACATGATCAATACCAATTTCACGTCTGTTTGTTAATTATGAATGTTGTTTTTACACCTTGGTATTTTGTATGGATTAAACAAACAAGATGTAGCAGGTTCATAGGTGAACTTTTGAGAGATTTTGTAATCTGAGGACAGAACCAGGCTGGCTGTTTCCCCCTTTTTACAGTTTTTAAGCTAAGCTAAGCTAACTGGCTCCTAGTTGTAGATTGATGGTTAGCATTGAGAGTGGTACTGATCTTCTAATCTAAACCTTGGCAAGAAAGTAAATAAGCATATTTCTCAAAATATCTTTTTTTTTCCAAGGAAATAATCTTGTCTTATTTTAGCTTAGTTTGTATTTATTTGTTGGTTATTTATCTGTTTATATTTTTAAATGATTTGATACTGAGTATTAAAATCCACTGGACGTGCAGTTCTGTAGAGTTTGGATTTAAAAAGGATTAAAATATACAACATTTCTGTGAGATCTGTGATCAAATGTATTTGAGGGTGTTGTACAGAACATATTTCATCACTCTGTTTTAAAATATACATTTCAGATTAGTATTTTTTAAAACTTTGTTACATTACTGCAGACCTTTTTTGTTGTTGATGTGCTGCTCAAGTGGACTGGTGTTATGTGTTATATCAAATGTTGATCACCCAAACTGATTTTGATGTAAATATTTTCATTTCTGTTTCCAGCGTCAAAACTCGTGCAGCTGTAACACCACACGCCCTTCCATGACCTCATCCTAAACACAAGAAGTACATTATGGAATAGTTGTGAAATATTTTCATATATAAATAAGTAAACAAATCATTTATTAACTCACCAAAGAGACAACCACGTTTACCAACATACAGAATTTTTTATTATCTACAGATTTCTATTGGTCCCACTGCACTTTGTAGACCAACTTGTTGATGTTATTTCATACACCATTTATTGTACATGAGTAAGTGTATTCTGTGTAGTGTGATGTCAGATTTGGTAACTTCTAACTCTACGTTTGGCCTACTGATTTTATGGAAGACTCTTTGTTGAACCACCCATGATGCCTTACAAACAGATGGAAATGCTTTTTTGTGAGTGTGAAAAGGAAGCTAGTGTCTCTGTAAATGATGTATTATTGTGTTACAGATATACATTTGTACATGCACTTGTGAAAGGAAAAATATTGATTTAAATTAAAATTATACTCTTATTTCTGGTCTTTGGCTTTTCATGTTAAAGGTCTCATATTTTCAAGGGAGCTTGTAAACAACAGTGATCAGTGTTGACAGGGTTGAGTATATGATGCGTTACGTCTATTCAGTTACACTTGGTAATTTGACATTAGCCACAGATTTGCACTAATAGGACTTAGTTGATTCACTTGCTATTTGTCCCTCATATCTCCAAGCACTGTATGAAATAAATGCAGCACTCCTGTAATGACTCAATGAAGCAGTAGCGGATCTACATTGAAGTACTGAAGTTGCTTCTTTCATTTGAGGAACATCGCAAAACTCAAAAACATTGTACAGCCCTCATCTGTAGCATTCACAGGCAACATGCTCCTCACTCACGGGTGCGCAGGCCCGAGAAGCCTGAAACAACCCTATGTGAATCAACAGGGTAAGTAGTTTGCCAAATCAAGCTTTTAAATGATTGTGTATTGTGCCTCTGTGTGTGTGTGTGTGTTTTTGATCAACAGTGTGAACAGTGAACTAAAACTGCTTTCATTTCCCTTTCTACACAATCTCCTTCCACAATTCTTAGCAAAAACCTCTCTGCCTCACTTAGCCCTAATGTATTAAAAAATGGGCTTAGCAAGTCCTGATCCACTACAAAGGACACTGAATCAAAAATGTGTTTTGAACGGGTTAAAATTATTGCGCCTTTAAAAAAATCTTAATAAATTGAAGGCAAGACTTTGATATTAAAGAAAACACTTGTTTTTTTAGCAACAGAAACATGATATATGCAAAAAATCAATGACTTATCTCTCTTGTTGCCATAAAATGTGGAAGTTGGAATTCCCACCACTTTGAAAAGACAGTGCACCCTGGGTCAGGGTGCCACTTTTATACATGCATGCTTGTGGTGCATGCTGGGAGATGGGCCAGCTGTCCACACTCTGCCAAGCCAGCCACCACCCTGAGTCAGGGTGCCATTTTTATACATGCATGCTTGTGGTGCATGCTGGGAGATGCCGCCCCAGGAGGCTGCCCGTTTCGCCCATGCCAAAAACCGCCCCTGTAATCAAGTAATTATTCTTCTGATGAAGTAGACTACTGCAGCTTCACTGGCAGTTTGTCTTACTTGTAAATATAGTTTTTAGTGATGGGAGGGAAGATGCCCTGAGAGAGCGCCTGCTAGGTTATGTAATGTGGATGTAGATGCAGTTTCATACATTTGAGGCTGGGCTGGAGTGAAGTGGAGCAGAAACTACTGTCTGTGCCCAGAGCCCTTAGGACTCGATGAGTTATACATCCCCAAACAATTAGACAAGACTCTCATGCAGCCTAGTAAAGGCTTGTTTTGACAATTAATGCTTTTGATGGTTGACAGCAGTATGAAAGGCAGACGCTAGATTAGATATTCTGCAGTGTACCGATGCCAGAGGCGAGCAGCAAATCTGCACTTAATTGTGGATTGGTTGCCTCGAGCTCCCTTGTGTCTATATTAAACTACATTTCACCAGTCATTACGTCAGCTAAAAATAAACCACTGGCAATGACAGCATGAGGCTACCACGTTATAAATGCTTTGTCATTTATAATGCTATGATGAGGTGTTTCCCATTACACTATGTATCAGCGTGGAAAAAATAAACAAATAAAACTAAAATGTTAAAGCTGATTGATTTCGTCCAGAATAAAGATCCTGGCATACACATAAGGTCAGTTTATTTGTCAATGGGATTACTTCGCACCCTGTGAAAATAGCTGTACAATGTTTTCTGTGGCTCCTGAGGAGGTTTGTGAAGTCTGACAAGTCAAGTCTTGTAAACTAATTTAAAACAGCCTCTATTCAGGCCTTAGCCAGGATGTTGGAAATACTGAGATCTTCGGTCCAAGTCCCTGCAATTACTTCCATCCCCTCCCCACAAAATTGTGGCCAGACACCAAAAGGAAAGTCTAGAATCTGTTTTAATTATTTGTGTTTTAAAATTAGATTTATTTCCCAACATTGAACTCTAAACAGTTTACAGTTTAGCATTGATTTGTTTAGTTTGTTGAGAGACTAAAAGCAGTAAAAATCATTGTTTAGAATGTAATGTAATGTCCCTCCAAAACTCCCAGAAAAATACTGAGGACGTGACCCTGACATGTGTTACAAAGTCAATCAGGATGCCTCGTCTTTTTATAAGGTGTCTCTAGTCACTTCCTCCAACTTGGCAGCACCACAGCCTTTATGTTTACAACAGCATTAAGTGTTATAATATCCTGGTTAATTTTCTTGTTTTTCTTCTTAAAAGTATTGGGCAGAGACTAAGAAACATTTTTCCATTGGTAATATCAAAGCAATTTACATGAGGCACCTGTTGCCAACAAATCATTCCCTAATGGGCAACATTATTAAACTGATGCTCTCAATGGAAATATGGTGAACTGCATTAGGGCTCATTTTATGTTTGTCACACTGAAGCTGAATCTCAGGGAAGCCCATAGAATTACTTACTTTAGTGTAATCCTTCTACCAATACATACGCAAAGAGAGACCTGAATGCAGTATCTGTCTAATTAATCAAATCAATGAAGCCAAAGCAAAGACTGTAAAATGAGAACATTTTATTTCAGCGTTATAATTCCCCTAAGGACGAGCCCTCCGGAGCTGGGGTTGAGCAAGATTTAAGTGCACTTTAGCAAGAACAGCATTGCTCTTTACCTGGAATCACATTAAGGAAATGATTTCATTACGATACAGCTGGTTTACTGAATTACTGAAGCTCTACAGCTGAGTCAAAATATCCCAGCAACCATAAACTGGTGCCATCCTGATGGTCTAGTGGAAAATTGGCTGTGCACAAATAGTGGCTAAATATATAGCCTGACGCTCAGGCTGGAAGTGGAGAGCTGACTGACAAAGATTATGTGGTGTGGTGACGGGCAGTGGACCAGTGAAAGCGAGGAGTTGTGGTGAAGATGATGGTCATATTAATATAGAAATTAAAATAGTATGGATAGATTTATTTCCAAACTAGTTCATCCCCTACCAAGTTTGTGGGTCAGCCATCACAAACTCATGCCGTGCAGTTACAGCACTTGTTCTAACCCATTTTCAAAGTAAAATGCAAAATGTGGATTTGTTTTGGGATGTGTGCACAAAATGATGCCGATGACATCTAAAATGTTTTCATTTGACAACCATAAAAAAGACGAGTTTTAATATTTCACTCTTATTTTATGTGCCTACAGTCTATCTATCAATCAGTTTGAGTGACTGAATTCTGCGTGATGGATGTACAATGACAAGTGAATTTTAGGGGGGTTATTATTTTCTCATTAATATATTGAAAACAGCACTTTGCTGTTTTGAATCTGTACTGAATGAGTCAAAAATCCAGCTTTCAAGATTGGTCATTTATTCAGCAAGGAGATGGTTTTTTTTAAAATATTATTTATTTTTTGCTCCCACAGTTTTTACTGAGTCCCTAAATTACTTGAGCAACAGTGTCCTCTGCTGGCCAAAGACAGGAAATACTACTATTCTACAGATTTCCTGCAGATGATGATTTATTTATTTTTAAGCCAGTAAATAACTGACAAAATAAATAAATACTCTAGGTAATGTGTTTTTAATCAGGGGTAATTAACTGTAATGAACTGTCATCCATCATGTGTATAGACCCAGAAATAGGCTTTATGTTTACTTCACTGAAGTAATGTACAGTGTGTCAGTGCTGGTTTGAAACACATCTTGTCTCCAGTGGGACAACATTTTCAACCTGTGATTCCCTTCTGTTCTGATGAAAGCAGGAATCAAAGCAAGGAAAAAAAGACAGAGAAAATCATTCCCTTTTTCTTTCCTTGTTACCCCTTTTCATTTGTTTATTATATTTTACTTAATTTTCAGTTTTATCTGATGTAATGACTTGTATAAGTGTATAGTGTATAGTGTATAGAACTCTCTCTGAAGCAAAACCTTTTCCAAACACTTCAAACTGTTTCCTGTGGAGCATAAAGACAATAAACCACAGCTAATGAGCATTGTTTTGAATTTTTTTTTTTAATTCACTATGATTTACAATATGAATGGGGCAATGTGCAATGTGTGCACAGCATCAACACATGTGGTCTTAGAAAAACAAGGTGAAATACTGATGTGTCATAGATCCATTCGGTAAGCATGGAAATGAGAAATATACAAGACGGGCTTTACAGAAACATGAAGATCTTCTGTGGTCAAGAATTCAGGGTCTTGGTTTTCTACAAGGAGACACAAACTCATTACTGATAATGATTTCATTATGCAGAGTGATGTAGCACCAGAATGACAATAAAACTGAAACACACATGTACCCTTTTTAAGATGCCATGATGTGCTTTACAAAAGCTTCATAATTTATGCATCCATTAGCATCCTCTTGGTTTTGCATTAGCTGCTCCACCTCATCCTCCCTCATCTTCTCACCTGTTGTCCGTAAGGAAGAAACCAGGAGAACGCTGAGCTAGGTATGTATTCTGCAAATAGCAGCTTTATAAAATCTATTGGCAGTAAGACTGCTCGACTCACCCAGCGTTGCCAGAACGTGCCTGAGCTCAGCTCCCATTACTGTGCCATTCCCCTCCTTGTCAAACACCCTCAGACCCTCCACAAAGTCCTCAAATGTTCCACGGTCCTTGGCTTTGCAAATGTGTTGGTGCATGGGAAGAAACTGGTCAAAGTCAAGCATCTTGGTCTGCATGTCTGTGAAAAAGCATGAAAGTGCTGATTTTACCAAAAAAAAAAAAAAAAAAAAAGCTAAACAGGCTTTGCCCATGGACCAGTGCTGAACTTTATTTAAACCTTTTTCTGTATTCAACAGATGCTGCTTTTGAACCAGATTCAACAAAAAGCATTAACACCCATTTGACCACGCACATACCAACCCGGTCTCATATCTAAATGTGAAATAGCTACGTTTGTCCACAGTACAAAACGTATCAGTCTGACAATTAGGGCCTGAAAATTGTGAAATGTTCAGGTTTTTTTTTTTTTTTGGCCCATTCTATTTCTATTCTTTTCTATAAACCAAACCGTTGTTATGTGGTTGCTATGGACGCTGTCACAGACGAAACCAAGTGGTGTGTTTGTGATTGTATATATTTGTTACGTTGTGAGCCGTTGAAATATATATAATATGTATATATACATATACATATACATATACATATAAAATATGTATATGTATATGTATAGTTTTTTAAAATAGTTTTATTTTTATTGGAATAAAAGATAATCCTTTCCAGGTTGACGTAGCTGACGTCATGTGCCAAGGGAGCGAGCCGGCCAGGCTCTTTGCCCGGCAGTTTCAATTTCTACAGTTAGACAGGGGCTCGATCACGCCCATCGGCCTGCCTGTTAGACAGGCCATCAAAATGTGAAATAGCTACGTTTGTCCACAGTACAAAACGTATCAGTCTCACAATTAGGGCTTGAAAATTGTGAAATGGTCACGTTTTTTTTGTCCCATTCTTTTCTATTGGCCTGCCGACGGGTCATGTGACTGATTGCAGCGGTCTTCTCAAAATAAAAACATGGCGGCCATTCCTTTCATTCTCAGTGGAAAGTGCATTATTTCAAGATAGTTTGGACATTAAAAAAAGCATTTTGATGATGGTTCCAGCGAGAACTTTACATTGAAATTTCACAACATCCGTTCAGTTCTTGTAAATTATCTTTGGTTCATTCGTTTTGTACTGTGGACAAACGTAGCTATTTCACATTGTGATATGAGACCGGATTTCACATACACAGGAAACACTCAGAAGACAGACAAACCTTCAGCCTTGGGCTTTCCTAGGACATACATGATCTCTGCATTGGTAGGATTTTGGCCCAAAGCCCTAATCAGGTCACCACACTGAGCGTAAGTGATTTTCATCTCATTGGTTGGAGTCCTGTCAAACAGCTGGAAAGCATCTTTGAAATCTGTGAGCAAAATAAAAACTGGTTATTCCTTTTGAATTCTACTCACTTCATTTCGATCCGAGAGTGCATGCAATATCTTTGAGGAGAGGTCTTGAAGCTGTTGCCTGTCTAGCAAAGTGATGATGTATAATGGCATGCCTTTGCTAAAGACAAAGCCAGAGAGAGTCAAACCCTGAGGCGTTTGATTCTGCCTTGATTGACATGCACTTCTTTTCAAAGGGACTGACTTGGATGGATGTGTTTAAAATAATAGCACATCCCTGAACCACTGTATCATCAGCTGCTGTTGAACATTTTTCACACACTACTGGAGAGCGTGATCACACAAAGCAGTCATTCCCTCTATAAATAGCAGACAGTCCATGCAACACAAATGACAACTGTATAACAACAACCTCAACCTTACCCTCAATTTGCTCAGGGGTGAATTCCAGCTGAAAAGAGACAAAGTAAACAGGAAGGTTAGATTTGAAAGCTGAAATTGAAAAGAGGTGGAAATGAATAAAAAAACAAACAAAAAAACTATATAACAAGTTGTTAATCATGACCCCTGAGCTTGCCTCCACCTTCATTATGCCATTCCAGCAGATCAAGTTACAGTCTGCATCTGTTCTGATCATAGAACATTGTTTATCTGTGACCTTGGGTCTAACACCCCCTTCTTACAATATGTATACTGTCCAGCTACTGTCAGATTCATTTGAGTTTATTTTTGGATGTAATATGTGGCAAAGAATCCGGGGTAAGATAAACACCAATGAGATCGGTAATTCACAGCCTAATGATTATGTTTGATATTTGCATGTAAATATGACAAAATCACACAATTTAAATTTAGAATTACTAAAATATAGTGAGTGAAAACGTGCTGTTATTTCTTTAGTATTTCCTCTTTTAATTTAGGGTCAATCCGTAGTTTGTTAGCATTGTTTAGCAGACAAAGACATAAATGTTTAACTAGCTATTGTATTTGTGTGACAGTTTAGTGTTAGAGTCTACACTAGACTCCTGTTTAATGTGTTATTTTAAGTCTAAAAATAAATATCCATGATAAATATCGACTATTTGTACTCCATGTATACTTTGGACTCCCATCAGACAGTCCTCTCACTTTTTCTCTGATGTCTGGATTTCTACAAAACCCCATCCTCTCCATGGAGCTTTGTAAAAATATTATCTAAACACTTATCTAAGCATGCTTAAAGATGGATGGTGATGGATCTAATTATCTGTATTTTTCTTCCTCTCAGTTTTTCCAAACTTTTTGCCCTCAGAGGAATGGTGTGGGTGGTCTGCTATTCACAGACATAATGAAAATCATATTTTGCGGCTTTAACCACGCTCCATTGTAACATGGCGGCTCGTTCAACCAGGAAAACATTTATCCATTGAGAAGGGGCCAAGTCAGCAGAAGATCTTTCCACAACGTGTGGTATCAGCTAGTTTGCTTCTGAACTTCACCAAGAAGTCACAGCTTCTTTACTGCATAATGCAATTTGTTATGCATGTTTGAACTTTCACAGATATTCTGTGAAGCTGTAAAATAGCTATGCATTACATGTTGCCAGGATAACCATAATCCACTCAAAAGGATGTACAATCCTGTCTAGCTTGCACTGGCAAGTTTAGGTCACATGGGGTCTCTGATGGTCTTGAAACACTGGCTTGGCAAATAACCATTGAACAGTTTGTGTGAAATCATCTTTATTTGCAATAATCTAACTGTAGAATAAATGGAAATAAATAGAAAAACTGTTTGACCCATTTTAATGAACAAATCTATAGATTTAAAGTTCAGCTTTCAGTGTGGGTAAGAGTCATTTAAAAGATTAAAACATTCTAATCAATCTTCATCAAAGGTCAATTTACAGTTTCCCAGCTTTGCATAATATTGCACTTTATATCGATTTACCGTCACTGTTGTGGGGTCAAACTCCGGGGTCTTGGGGCGCTCAGGCTCTGGGGGCTTTGGAGCTGCTGGTGCTGCAGGTTTAGGCTCTTCCTTCTTCTTAGGGGCCATTGCAAGATGCTCTGAGGAGACAAATGGGGAGGACTGACAAAGCAGAGGGATCCAGCACACTGCGGCTAGAGGTGGCCCATTAGAGGCTGGGTCCCTTTATCCACTGTCCACAGGTCTCATCTTCACACCCCTCCCTTTCATGCCTAACCACACTGCCAACAATAGTGGGAAGACTATAAAAGGATATGCCTTTGTGCTTCTATTTAAGACAAAGGTTGTTGTGTGTGTGTACATCATCAAGATATGGATGATGGAAAACTATATTAGCTGAAATCCTGGGCCTAGAGCCTTCTGTTAATTGGGCTATTTTCATCAGCACAAAGGAGACCCTGTTTAACCTCCCTTATCTTACACTGTTGACCTTGTTCAGTGAAGTGTGGTTATTAGTGGGGAGGGGATGAAGAAAATGATGATTGCTGGACAAGAAGTAGGTCAAGTTGTTTAAATCACAATGTGACAATGCTGTATGATGAACTGCAGTTCCCAGCAATTATCCTTGATTATTATTTCAAACTGCAACCAATGAGGCAGCATTATTCACTGTGCGCATGATGTGCCCAGACAAATCCTTATGATGACCATCTTTATCTGGTCTGATCGGAGGGATTTGCAGAGCACTAAACTTAAATCTGCCCTAAAAATAGAATTCAGAGAGTGTTGTTTCTGTCTGATCTCTGACTTTTGAGTGTAGTTATATGTGAACAACGCTCTTTTAAAGCTCAGTGTCGAGAACACAGAAGTCAAGAAAGTAATCTGGGATGACACTAAGTGCCACTTTGTGAAGCTGCCATTCACACTTGAATGGAGACAGACAGAGTGGCAGCCAGGATGATGTTTTTGGTGTTCTCATTGTTACGATAGAAAGATCACATGAGTGTAGGTAACTCAAACAAACATTCGATTAGTTTGCAAATTCATTCTGAGTGGAGCAGGCTCCAAAGGGAAAGCTTGACATGTAGTTTCTTTGATTTCAGATGCGATGTTCATTCAAAAACTTTCTAAAGAACCTCTCCTTTCCAATAACATTTGCTACATTGTCTTTGCACTGCAACCTGTGTGTCCATCTATAGATCTATAGGCACATTCTAGAAAGCACATGCTGTATCTGACATGCTTCCACTCCATCAACACAACAGATTTCCCTGGTCACAGGACAACAGAGCAATCTGTGTTTGTGCTCATAAAGTATGGAACAGCCATCCTGTGTGAGGTTGTGCTCTACACATGAACATGAACTTTGTATTTTGCAGTGAAAGTTTTGCTTGTAAATGAAGCCCCTCCAAAGGTGTATCAACAAAATGTAACACTGAGGATGATGAAGGATGATGAGCTTGATCTCTTAAAGACTGTGTCATTTCTTTGCATCACAGTAGGACAGGTCATGTAAATTTCATGACAAAAGGTACGACTGAAGTCGTAGAGGTTGATCATAATTATCATGATTATAGGACTGAGTCGTTTATTTGACAGCCCACAGTCCTGCAAGACTAAAAATGGTGTGCATGATTCAGTAAAATATTGTTTACTGTAGTTAAAGGCTCACGTTTTTCAGTATTTTCTTTATTCTGCTTGGTGGGGGTTGGGCTATGCTCAGTATGGATTGAAAAGGACATTTTGATTTGTGTGTGGGTGCTGCGATCTATTTTGATTTTGTATGTCTTGACACATGGAGGATGAAATATGACCTATCCATAAATAAACAAGAGTGAAAGCCAAAAAAAAAAAAGAAATAGAACACACTTTCTCCTGCAACTTCAAAGGCTCGATCAAGCTGAACAGTGTCTGTCTTTGAACTGTCCATTAAGAATACAGTGATATAAATTCAGTCCTGTGTCTGTGCTTTTAGATACAGATTTGTTGAATTTTTCATCTTGTATAAGTGTGCCCAACAAATGGTTTACTTTTGTTCACCCTACAGATCGGTCGTCTGTCATTAAACAGACTTCAATACATCTTTTTGTCTTTGCATTGAAAGATACTACTCAACAGCTGCTCTGGGCTTTTATTTAGAGCATAGACTCCCACACATCTCATGCGACAAAAGTAGAAACCAATCAAATCTGTAGCGGCAAATGGTGAGTTTTGGCAAGTCCATTGCCAGGATGCATATCCCAAACATGGCCCTCATCATCATTTGTTGGGCAGTGCTGCATAACATACATTCCTCTTATGTCTATCTGTTTGCCTTTAAACATTACAGCTGTTGGAGAGGAAATGAATGAGTTTTGAGATTTCCTGTTCATAATGAAAAGCAAAGACTTTTAAGTCAATATGAATTTTGAATGAGCTGAGAGATGCTCTCGCTCTGCGATGACAGGTCGGAAAAACCAACAATATTGTGAGAAGCCTGAAAATGGTGTGATGATAATCCAGTTGTCATGCATGATTAAAACAAAATCTACTCGTGTCAATCAAACACAAATCTTCTTGACCTAACTGGAGAATTAAATTTACATTCTTGGGGATGATGTCAGAGACAATACAGGCTTTGGACCGAGATGGTAGCTCACATTAGCACAAACTGTCAGTAAGAATTTGTTGGAAGGATTTGCACGGTTTGTTTTGAGATTTTTGTAGACAGATAAACCTTTTGATATAATAGCAGGTTGTTATTGTTCAGTGATGCAAGAGAGAACACTAAAACATAACCTAAGACCAAGAGAATCCCATCATTTAAACACAATTAAGAGAAAAAAAAAAACACAGAAAAACAATTAGACCCGCTCTGCTTCTCTTGCTCTAACCTTACTGTGGCCTGGACCGCCGTGGAAAAGATGGGACATCGAAGCTTAAAATATTCACCAGATTAGTTCGAGCTGGAGAAATAATTAGTCATTGCTGCGGTTTGTTTCTCATTATTTTCAAACATCACATGACTGAAGTTGTCAGTGTCTGGCTGGAGCTAACCTACATAGAGACACAGACGGAAACAGTGTATGTCAGTCTGAGAATAAATGGATTCAGCCCTACATAGCTCAGCGCCAACTCCCCCTTCAGATCCCACCAGGTGATTGCCATTGACAGGCTGCGGCAACAATTCACGACATGATGAACCTCATACAGTCAAGCTCTTAAAACATCCAAGACCTGTGCAGTTTGCTATTTTGGAGTTAGTCTGTTGTCTGGCTGGTATGTACCTTGGAAAGGCTCCAATCTGTGGACAAAGCCAATTGTTACTTGGACCCATCAGATGACCTTCAGTGCAGCTGTAGCCTTTGCTGCACTGTGCCTTAACAGCCTGGATGAAAGCAAGGCTGTCATATAATTACCCCCCAAGAAGTGGTAGTGCAATTCAGATGTCACTCAAACAATATTGCTGTTATTCATGGAGAAAGAATCTGCAGCTGAAAGACAGAAAAACCACAAGTTAAAGTCATTAACCATGTGTCCAAAGTGTCGCTTCCATAGAGTCTGATTCTGAGGCAGTGTATCTCACCCTGCTACATGTGCTGCAACAGCGGCTAGGTGTGAAATCCAGTTAAGGAAGATACAGAGAACCCTATTTTCAGAAGGAGGAGGTGGATGATGAAAAAGGAGAAAGGCTCTGAAACCGGCTGCCCCCCAACGGTCTTGACAAATCATAACACTGATCATCAACTTTGAATCAACTGCAGTGCTTATATTATTCATGTCAAAACTATGCTAAAACATTGATATTCTGGAATTTTGGACATACATGTCTAAAGTTTGTACCTGTATTGAAAAACTGTCAGTTGATTTGGAAGTGGTTGAAGGTTCTAGTCTTGGCACAACCCTTTTATTTACATTTAGATTGCTTTAAACAGCAGCATCAAGTGTACGTAGCACTCTCTTTCTCCATTAACAGACTCCCCTATGGCTCTGTATTACCTCTCTGTGGAGCTGTAGTGACACTGCTCCACTGTGATCGTTTACCAGCACTCAGGATATAGTGTGTCCATGCCAATGCTAATACTAATAAGGTGGTTAATACACCAGCTGGATTCCTGGTAGCTGTGACGTGTTCATTATCAAATCCACAAGGCAGTCAGTGAAGTGAGCGAGCATGTAATTAAACTGTCCCCTGTCCAGCTTGTACCTGAAGTGGTATCCAGTTTAGTGTGCAGAAGTGATGATGGTGCCAGTCTGTATAGGCTTTACTCCAACATAGACTCTGGAGCAATGTTGTTTGGCAGCAATTCTTGTTTAGTAAAGATAATATAAACACTGTTTTTGGTTTTTTTTTTGGGGGGGGGGGATTCACAGCAGGATTTCCGTTAAAACATTTCTATATCAAACATTTCAGCCTTAATAAACAACATTTATGCTGTTCCTGTTTATATGGGTTTTTGTGAGTGTGTGTGTTGTCAGGGTCCAACAAACAATTTACTAAGTCCCAGTTTTAACTATTCTTGGTTCCATTCTTTCACCGTCAATTAAACACCTCTAACATCAGCATGCGTCCTCAGCGTTCACAGTTTTGTACATCAAAGATTTCACTAACAGAGGAAGATGTATTATTTATTTAGGGGCAGGATGCCAGCCTACAGGCCTAAGTTATAAGTTGTCAGCATCTGTGCTGTCAAACACCAACAGCTGAGCCACAGCGCCCTCCTTTGGTCACAGTGCAACTAGCTGAACCTGAATAATGTCACTTAAAAACAAATCTTCTTTTCAATCACCAACATGTTTGATTTCTCCACTTTTGTTTTACTCATTTCACCAACTCCCTGTTTCGATCATGGGTGTTTTTATTTCAGGTAACATGAATTTACACACAGAGACAACAGAGTAATCTGAACATTTGGCTGCTGAGTCCTGTTGCACAGTCATCACCAAATCATTTTTGAAAATCACCTTGTGTAAAAGTATCCTCACATTAGGTGGATGACACATGACGTTCATTTGATTAAAACCCCATTACCCCCGTTCTCTGCTATCATCTCCCATCTACCCTGTCCCACTAGGACCTACAACACAGCATTCAATTTTATTGAGTCAGCGAGGAGAAAGAGAAGAGTTACTGAGGTATGTATTGATCCTCGTGGGGACATTTCACCCTCTGAGTTTGACCCAGCAGAGCGGTGGGCAGCCACTCTCCAGCACACATTGACCACCACACACCAGAACGCCCTTGCTGTGAGGTGACAGCACTAACTGCCAAGTCACTGTGACAAGTGCTCGTTTATTTAAAAATTGCATTCTGGGTTGTGATCTCTGCGCAGTGCAGAGACTGCATTAAAGTTACAAACAGCCCTCTTGTCGCTGTTGTGTTCTTCGCTTCACTTCAGCCGCGTTTCTGATTTGTTATTGATCAGTTAAATGACCTACTCTGCTCTGTCCACATCATATTTGTTTACCAGACAGATCTCTCTTCAGGGAAGAAGAACAAAGTTGAACAAAGAAGAACAAAACTGTGAAAAGCCCAAGGCTTCCATTGTAAACATACAGTATCTCAGTGTATGCAGCAAAAATGTGAAATCTGTGTTCAGCTTGGTATAATTTGGAACATCAGTTATTTCATGATTGCTTTTTGAATGCATTTTCCTTTTACTTTGGGTGACTACCATTTTTTTGTACAGAAAGAGTTGACACATGGTTGAATCAAGTTAAATCATTTTATCCAGTTTTCTCTGCTGAGCAGTACTACATATGAAGTGCAAAAACAGATTTAAAAGAGCATTCTGTTTTTGAAAGTTCATTCTTGACCTTGAAAACAGTAGTTGACAAAACAGTTTCTGTTCAAAAGCAGTTCTGAAGCTTTCTGTTTTATTTTCTTTGTAATTTAAGCATTCGAGCTTGAGCTCGAAAGCTCCATAAAAGCTACTAAATGGACCTTGTGGTGAGATTGATTTGTAGACCGTTGTTTCCAAGAGAAACTCTCAGGCTCAGCTCTTGAGCCAACAAGAATGAGAAGTCCTTCAAGTGCTCAAGAAAAAAATGGAAATTTTAACATCTTCAGTTCCATGACAACTGCGGGAAATCCATCTGATGAGAAAGATTGTATGATGATAAGCTCCCAAGCCGCCTCTAACCTTGTCAGGTTGTTTTGACAACTTATATTCTGATCAGTGTGTGCGAACTCTTTTTCTGTTTGCTGGACTTTGACATCAGTTACATACTCCCAGCTGTTTTCGTATTTGGTTGGGAGCGTTTTCTTCCTGCCACCACTGCCTTATTGCAAAACACTTTGGTTACTTTGGAATGTCTCTGTTGTCAAACGCTGCTGCACATTTTGTACTTTGTGTGTACAGCTTCTGTGTGTTTTTGCCTTTACTGTATTTGTGTTTTAACTGTAATTGTGAATTTCGGAGCAATTTGTTTAACACCAGCAGTGAATCTTGTGAAAAGCTTTTAATGGACGTCCTTTATAATGGCCCAGGTTTATGTTTTTATATGATGACAGAAACTTTGAAATGTAACGACTAAACATGTACTAAATCTATACTTATTGATTTCTTTGTCATCCCAGGTCACAATACAATGTGTCACAGAGTTGCTGATGTTACAGCAATCCCTTTGTCGTGTTTAGAGGTCAGTAAATGTCATTGGTTACCTCACTCTCCTTATTGTTCTGAGCCCTGTGTTTGATCAAAGTGGCCTCAATAGCCATTGACATCAAGGTGGAAGAATGAGGTTAGTAACCAAAAAGACCTCCACCTCCGCAGTGTGTACGTGTAACCCCCATTCGGGGTGTCAGGGACAAAGTTTTTTTGACTAGATTTGTTCCTTTACTCTATTTCTGGGGTATACCTTTGGGAAACCTGAGTGGGTGAGCTGTCAAGACAACAAGTGTTGCTTCAGAGAAGATGAGCTGACCCTGATCCGACTGGAAATAGCTTCCTCGAGGGGATTTCACCAATTGTTTTGAGACAAGGGAAGGGCATTGGTTGGATTGTATGTGTCGTTTTCAAATTACGACTACAGTAAATGGAAATGACTAAAAATGAAGCAAAGAAGAAGAAATGATTCCAGTTCCAATCCAAATTCCCATTTCCCATGAACATGGTAAAGTTCTTGCTCGTAAAGCTTTCACATGTAAATTAAAAATGCAAAATGCAAAAGAGGTGAAATGAATAAAATGTTCATATGGAAAAGATAAAACTGAAAGTATAAATAGAAATCCTCACATCTGAAGTCATAAATGCTACATGAAACCATAAGTATAGTACAAAAATGATCACACATGAAAACCATCATGGGTCCAAAACATACATGTGCTTTGAATTTATGTGTGGGTTTTTACAGACTTTCGGTGGAGGCGTTACACAGATATAGTGTTTCAGTTCCTCCATTCCTGGATTCTTATGGATTTTTAGGGTACAGTGTAGCGCTTGATTCTTTTCACTGAATGTGTCAAGCAAATGTAAGTGTAATGTGTGAATACCGCATATATAACTATATTTTTAAAAAATTCAAAGTAATTTTCTTTCAGTGTGTATTTGACAGATTTCTTGCAGTCTCTAGGGCATGAACCTGCGTCCAGCTTCCTGAATGATTGCAAATTTCTCTCTGCCTCGAGAGCGGTCCCATAGACACTGACATCTGACTCCCATCATTCAACTGATATAAATGCAAGAAAAGAAGCATCTACAAATTGACTTACTATTGAGTGGGACTCAGGCTGTGATGGCAGCTTGCCAAGATCTTTCTAACAAAATCACTCCATCATTTTATACACTTGGCTGCCAAAAGTGACTCAGTGAATGAATGCCTCTTATACCCCTAAAGATGCTGACTATTTGTCCTATGTTAATAAGCTCTCATCTGTTTTGTTGCCAGCGATGGATGGCATTTGCCAAGCACTTGGAATACTTACAGCAGGTGGATATTAATCATTCTAGATGGATGTCATGGATCAGAAATGGTGTGTTTCTGTGATGAATATGGCGGTGGAGGCTGCAGGACAGGGTCATGAGGTGAAAAATTAAGATTTCCATAGCCAGGGATGAGTGCCATAACCAAGGATAGTGGCATGGAGATACAGCAACTGGCTCAGATGTGCATTTATATTTAACCTATCAGAGAAAATTTTTCAAAAGAAAAGCTTGTTCTTTTTTTTTTTTGGTAAAGGAAGGAAAAAAAACCTGACGGATTAGAAATGGAGGAGAGATTAAGCATATGTCATGAACACGGTCTCCCCTGTTAATCTTTTGAAGCTTACAGTATTTTGAGTTTCCCATTGAGACACAGTGGGGTGCAATCTTCTGCATGGCAGAGGAGCAAATATATGGTCACATGCCTTATTGCTGGTTGTTTGCTTATGACAGCTTTCATATTGTTCATTATCTCTCACCCCAGGAATAACCTATTCATGATAGGACCGAAGCCTGGGCTAATTAAAGTTGAGGATATTGTTACAGTAAAACAGTGACCTAGGAAAAATGAACGCATTTAAAAAAGAATTTTAAAAAAGGAAGGGGAAAAGAGAAGTGGAACAAATGAAAATACATTAATATTCTGAGTGCTGTACAAGCACAGTGTGTTTCATAACACAGACTGTCGGAGAGGCAGGTGCTGCTGTCATACTGGTACTGAATGTTTGTTATGCCTTAAAAAAAAAAGAAAGAAAAAACATCTCATTATGTTTCCTTTTGTGCTTCTGTTTTGGATTTACTGAGGAGAGCAACTCAGCAGCAGACTGAAATCAAGTACACACTCCAAAATAAGAGATTGGAACGTTTTTTAAGCACATTAAGTGAGAGAACGTATTGTATCTAAAATCAAGATGGTTTCATTGTGTAAGTCATAATTCCCTTAAAAAAGTTTAGTTTGAGCCAATCTCATGTACACTCAGACAAAAAATTACTCTTGTATAAGTAGTGTTTAATGAAAACAACAGAGCCCTGCTGTTTTAGAAAATTCTTCTTCATTTTTAAAAAAATAAAATACTTGATAAAAATATACAGCATACTCATGACCCATTTTCAAAGATTTGTATCTACGGCAATGGGACTGGGACTTAGTATCACGGAGGATGGAGAAGTCAGATGTCACTGGAAGACAAACTAGCACATTGTTGGTTTTAGTCTCTTCGTGGGATTTGGTAACAATGACAAAAAAATTTCCTCATAACACGGTTGCTGCTCTGTATTTATATTATTTACGTCAGACTAATATCCATCCCAACACACAGAGAATGTGACCTATGGTATCGATCATTCACTCGTTATGGTCATTCAGTTTCATATACTACAAAAAACAATAACAGGAAACCTACAGTATATCAGCAAAAATATCTTGGTTGTTGCTATTTAAATCACTTTTGTGTGAAACACATATCTTTGTAGATGTGCCTTCTCGACCATGAATTCACGTGTATACTGTAGGCGAGTTAAAATTTGATATTGTCAACAACATGAGAGTCCACATGAGAATAAATAACACTTTAAGGGAGTCACTTTTGTGTCAAATCTCCTCTCTGTGTGTGACAGTAACATATGGCAGTGAATGACTCTGATGCTGAAACATTATTCTTTCCATTGGATAATGTATATGATGTTTCAGTGCACAACAGCAGTCCATCATCACGTGTCAGCAGTGAAAGCTTTTACACCAAAGCTATTTTCAGTGTGTCTTTGTTTGCTGCTCAGTTTGAGTTCAGTTTTTCAAACTGTAGAGCTGGAGAGGTGATTACTGAATTACACAATTATTCTGCTATCATAGCTGTGGCCCTGGATGGTTGCATAGCCAGAACATTTCATTCATATTGCCACAGTTGAGAGCTTGTTCACTATTGAGACCACACATGAAAAATCTGTATTGTACGTTTGGCTGTGAGTATAACAGCTGCTAGAATGAGCAGCACTGGTTATGCACAATGTTTGTTTGTTTGCTTTTTTTTTGGGGTTAGCATTATATTGTTAACAATTTCCACCAAATAAGTGTGATCATAACCGGCAGAATTTATTAAAGGCATGTTCTTTTGTTTTTGAAAAAAGATATCTTCATGCTTGAGTTGGTCTAAAGAGGACATCAGACTGACTGCTGGCCTCAGAGCAGCAGGCAGTAAAGGCTTCAGAATCAGAATGGGCGCTTTTTAAATGGGAACATCAGCACGACCTGCTTCAGAGGACAAAGAGGATGAACCATTTCAGTGGGGGTTCTACATTGGATTGCTCCCTGTCAGGATCATACCTGTCAGAAAACACATTCTCGTGCGAAAAAAAAGCACATTTTTCTTTTTCTTTTACTGCTCTGAGTCTGCTCATACATTCAGCACTGTGTGCCAGATTACCCAGTGTTTAATTTCCAAACACAGCGACAAGTTTTAGAAGCTGTCAGAGAATGCTTCTGCAGCCTTGATGTCTTGATGTAAATTACAGTAAAAGCAGCGGATGGTACCTCAGATTTAAAAAAAAAAAAAAAAAGAAAAAAGAAAAAAAATCTGAACATTTTATACATTATGTCTCAGTAATCCAATCCTATTAGATGCAACTTTTGAGAAACTGCAGGGGAAAAAAGTGGTTTGGCAAAGGCCCTGCGATCTGTTGAATGTAGAGTTTGTTTGAGGGGTGAGAAAATATGTCATTTCGGAGTCGTGGTTTATTCCAACGTAAGAGAGTGCGCACCAATGAGAGGCGTTTACGCTCCACCCTACCTGCCTCCTTTCCGCCCCCCCTTTTCCATCCACATACTCACTACTGAACACGACCTGCCGCCTGCCACATCTGGAGACGCTTCCTTACACGAGAAACTTCAACTTTCGCGTTTACTCTGCGCAGAAACACTCAGGCGTTTGCGAATTATCTGTCCGTCAGGGTGAATTTGGCTTTCTCTTGATAGTAAGTAGAGATTCTTGAAGCCAAGTTGGCGTTTCTCTCTCCTCTAAGCTTTTCACATCACCGTTGGAAAACAGAGCCCGTTTGAGAGTTTCATACATTCAGGTGCTGTGTGATTGCCACGCTAGATTGCTGTGTTGATTGTTGTAGTTCAGCTGGGTCTTAGGGAGTAACACAGATGACACGTTTCCATGTTGTGTTTTCATTAATGAGTGAGAAGGAAGCGTAGCCAAGGAAAGTGAAGAGCAGCAGTGCGTTGACTGAGCTGATTGGCGCAAATCAAGTAGACAAATCTATGAAAAGTTTGTAATTTCACGCTCTGCTCTGTCACAAGATTGTGTTTCACTGCTCAAATGCTAAAAGTGAGCCCTGTCTGAGATCCTGCTGGTTCACTGTCGCCTGCACGGTACTAGATGACCGCGTTGATGGTGACATGAGTCAGAGGGAATCAAATTGTGAAATTCAACAGCGACTGGTGATAGAATGATACATTTAGGGCTTATTTTTGTCCAACACTGATCTAACATTTGGAAGAGAGGACTGGAATAAGCCATAAGGCGCACAGCTCCATACTGAAGTGTTTAAGTTAGTCTGAGGGGAAATTTAAAAGACCTAAAAATACAGCGTTGGTTTCTTCCCTACAAAGAATCATTTGAACTTCCCACCGCAGAGCGAGAGCGACATAAATAGTTCTGACATGTGGATGTAATTTCAGAAGAGGAAAAAAGACAGATGCAGAGAAATAAAAAGAGCGGCTTGAGCCTGAGCATATAGTAGATTATAGGAAATTAAATCGAGGGCAGAGGGAGGCGATTACAGAGTTATGATATCACAAGCCGCCATAAGCATCGAGAGGCCAGATGGAGTAAAAAAAACACAACTCTCTCCACTTTGAAGAGAGTTAAGTAGATTAAATAATTTCATCTGAGCATCAGCAGCGTCTGCAAGGACTCTTGGAGGTAGACCCGCCTCAGGTCAGGGATGGGATCCGCTCTGCTGCTCCACAATCTGGACTTTCTTCTCATCTCACTGCTCAGCAGTTTATGCCTGGTAAGTAATTTTCCTTACATATATACATATACACATATGCAATCATGTGTTTTGCCTAAAAAGCTATTTTGATGTTGCACTCATGAACTGTCCACAGAGCATTTGACAGCATGTCACAGAGCAGACAGAAGCAGCAGTTCAAATGTGACTGTTTTTCTATTTTTCAATCAGACAAAACCTTTTTGATGATAATATCTGTTTTATCTGCTCACTGGAACTAAAATGCAAATTATGATGAAGGTATCCTGTTATATAAGGGATTTGGAAAGATCACTGGGGCAGTTAGGTGCTTAAAAAGTCAAAGCTGACATTAAAGAAAAGGAGAGAAGAATATCACGTCCCTTCCACACCCTTAATTGTCTCTGTGTTTCATGTGTGCATGTCACGCTTCTACAGGAATTGCTATATTGCCAGTGAACGTTGGCTGAATTGCAAATAGGTTGTATGCAAGCTTAAATTGCAAGAGACACGGTTGTGTATTGACACACTTATTGAAAGTTTCATAACCGGACTGAGGAGGTTGACAAGGCTTCAACCAGCGAGCTGTCGTGATTAGTGATTACACCCTTGTTCCATTAAATGCATCTTCCCACAGTTACAATACAATAACACAGTGTTTGTGTAAAGCAGCGCCTGGTAACCTAGTTCCTGTAATGGGCAACAAATTGTGTTTACTACGGATTGTTTCATAGCTTTGCTTAGCACTCACCCACCTGAACTAAAGCAGTTCTTGCAGTCAGAATGGGAGTAAATATTTCATTCATAACTCCAGCAGCACCTGAACAGTTTCACCCCTCCAGTTCACAGCTGTAATGATTTATGTTTGCCCGACATTGTGATTTATAATTGCGCTCTCAAATATTGCTATAGCTGTGTCCAGAAGGCCTGCTACACACACACGCACACGCTGTGCAGGCAGAGCAGCGTACCAAGTTGGTTCTGTGTGTTTTGGCTGAGGCTGTTCTGCATTCAACAGGCAGTTCGCCCAGGCTCTGAGGTACAGTGCATTTTCCCAGTGATGTGGTCCATCACTGTACCGCAGTGGACCTCTAGGCTCATTGGTTTAGATGGCAGAGGAAAACAATTATAACATAGCTGTGTATTTATAGCTGATTCAACATTCAGTCGTTAAAAGGCTCTGTCTGTGAATGGTGTTTACCCGTTTTCAAGTCTGATGTTTGCTTAGTCTTCCTCTCCACAAAAAAGTATTTTTTTTTTCCAAACTGTGACCAAACGGGACGTTGATTTCACTGAAAGCCACAGCTAAGAGTGGAAAGTCTGTGTCTCTGTTTAAAGAAAGAATACACAGCTTTTTAAATTGAGATATACAGTTGTCAAACTACATGGCTGTGCCACTTTCCAGAGGCTCAGCATGCAAGCGATGATATCCTGGTATGATAAATACAAATATTCACCAGCGCATCACTATGAACTGGTCGGGTCTGAATGTGTTATCCAGTATTTTTATCTGAAGGAAATTGGAAGATTCAAGAACAGACAAGGAATCTCTCCATTGTGTTTTACACCTCAGCAGGGCGTGCTACAGTGATAGCTCACAGACAAAGCGCCATACAGCCTTTGTTCAGTGTGACTGGCTGCCTCACTTACTCAGTTATTATGTTTATTAAGCGGAAGCACTGCTTTCAGGAACCTTAGTGAGCATTTAATTTCTACCTCATGACTGTGTTTTCCTCCGTGATGACTTGCATGTGTCTGGATCCTCACTGGAAGGTCTAGAGCTGTATCTGTATCTGCCTGCCATAGCCAAACATTATGTCAGCTCTGGACAAAATACGACTGTCATGTTTTGTAGTGCACAAGGCAATTTTGACTAGTTTGACTAGATGTGGAAAATATCTGTTGTTCACGACTTTAGCCCAGAATTTTTATTTATTTATTTATTTGCAGAGAAACAGTGGCTCGGTTCTTCAGTGTGACAGAAAGTTTTTAGATTCGATAGTTAAGCCGGTGTTGTGTTGAATATTTGTAACCATCAATTTCACACATAATATTTGTCAAGGTAATGCTAAACTAAAATGCCTGATTCTGAAGTCTTGATGATGGAAGATTTATGTCTGTTTTTCTTAGCAGAAAACCACTTTTTTGATGTTCATAGCACAATAAATCAATTTGAAACCACAGGATCACGACTGTAGTCTACGGTTTCATCAAAATGCATGTAACAGGAGAGAAATGCGCCATCAAGTTCACACCAACAAGAGCTTTTTATAATAAAGCACTGCCTTCCTTTTGCCCCTGGTTTGTCATTTGAAAGCCTTTTACAGTTAATGGTCCTAAAAAGCACAGACTGCGTGCCCCTCAGAATAACCTTTCAGAGTAGCTTTATCCATTGCTGCCAAATTATTCTCAGTGGAACCTCACAACCCAGATTAGAGTGCGGAATAATCTCATCTCAATCTGTCTCTGGTAATTAGGGGCAGCAGATAACTTCTCACTAATTCATATGACTGCTTGTGCATTTGTGAAATAGGCTTTAATATTGAAATTCATTTTTGCATGCCTCTTTAACAGATCTCCAAAAGGACTTATGATAATTTTCCCTCCATTTTTGTGACTTTGTGTGGGTATGTTCGTGTTTTCTTTTCCCTGACTAGTTTGGACAAAACTGCAGAGACTGCAGTTTGTTTGATTGCCTCTTCTAATTATACTTACTCTGCAGCTTCATGCACAGAGTTATTTAACTAACTTTCTCCAATAAGAGATGATGCAGCTGGCCCTGCTGTGTAACTCTGAACGGTAGTTTATTATATTTAGAAGTCAAATTTTTTTTCTCTCATTAAAAACATAGTGACAAAATTCTTATAGTTTAATACATTTTATTTTTGTAAAAACTTTGTCAGAATTTTATTTTTATAAAATACAAAAAAAATCATCAGACTCGTTGACCATTTTTGTTTCCTAATTTAATATGTAACACTCGTTCATTTCCATTTGAAAAACAAATGACACCTCTTCACCAAATTACAGGTGACATGAAAGGAATACCCTTATTATAATTGCCTCTTGTTGTAAGATATGTCACCCCTAATCAATGTAACTGGGCTTTTTGCATAAATGGGATCTTTTTTCAAATATTTGGCCATGTTTGTAAGGCAACTGTTTTTCCTCGTGCAAGGGTTGAAAGGAAACTTCTTGATTTCTCTCGTGTGAAGTTTTGACCGCAGTTTCATTTATAAGCAAATATATCCGTCCTCTATTTGAAAAGAACATCTATGCGACACCAGGCCTCTGACCATACATGTTTGATGTTTTCGTTTATTACATCATGAGATGCTACAGCAAAGTGCTACCTACAGCACACGTAACCATTATTTCATGCTGTATTTACTCAGGGAGTTCAAACAGTTTGGATGTGGCCTTGATCTTGAGTCCCTCTCTTATCAGGCCCCATTAAGACACAGAAGAACAACAAAGCCCTGCCGGGACCAGTTTGCTGCTCTCACTCTACATTTCTGTCAACTGTGTGTCATTTCTTATCCCTCTCATTAAAGGAGAACCCCACACCCAGAGATGCTGTTTTCTGGATTTCTGGGTTATTTCATGAAGGGTTCAGTTTTGTGTGTGTGTGTGTGATGTAAGGCCAGACTTTATATTGTGACCTTTACTGCTCCCAAGAGGGAGAAGAGAAGCAGTAGGAGGTATGTCAGCAATGATTAAGTGGCAAAGTGCAATTTTGGTGTCAAGAATTACCACAGTTTGCTGCCTGCCATCAGACCACAACAAAAGCATATGATTCAAATTATGCTATCTGCTATTTGTGTCTGTGTTTTCCCCCACACAATGAACAGATTTCACCCTCAGTAAAAGCCTCTTTCTAAGCAATCCATTAGTGGTGTGCTTTTAAGCTTGGTTCAAGCAATCTCCACTGGGATTTGTGAGCAAAGCCTTTTACAGTGTTGACATTGGCCACTTTTGCTGTACGTTGCCCGTTAATTTACCAATCAGAGCCCATTGTCACACTGCCCACAAAACAGTAAAACGACTATGAGGAAGCTCCTAGTCTTAACCCAATTTATTTTCTTACTTTATCCAGTTAGTTCAACTTTAGCAGCTGAGGATCTGTGGAGCGGATTGGTAATTGTTGCTTAGCTTTGAGCAAATTTGAGCTCTTGCATGGTGGGAAGCTACAGACCAGGCCAAGGAAGAACAGGCCATCTGGCCATGTGAATCCACCAAAGGTCCACACCAGAAACAATAAACAAACAAACCAAATGCTTGTTTGTCAGCTAGCATGTGGGCTCACAGTTTCCAATACTTATACTGGGCTATAGCATTTAAAAGCTATTAAAGTTTTTTAAATGTTTTGTATGTATATACATAGTCATAATAAATTGGATATATAGTGACTTTCAGGTCACTGGCTATGAATTATATATAGTTTAATTAGCTGTTCCTCGTTGTTTCTACTGAAAATCCTCCCCATTGCCTAACGTGTATTTGGTTTGATAGCTGTCATACTGCTCAGCTTCACAGACAAAATAGGCAGTAAGCTTGAATCTAGCCCTAAGGTAGTTGTGACATATTTGTATGCTGCCTAATTTGACTTTGATACTAATCCTACAAACAGGGACAGGATGAAACCTTATATCTTTAATTGGGTGAGATTTGAGTTAATGATTTTCTCCCACAAGGGAACTCCCACTGCCTTTCCAAAGTGCATGGGCCCAGATAGAGATGATACATAATAGTATCTGGTTGTTTGGAGAATTTTAATAATGTGTATTGTGTGTACTTCAGTTCGAGGGTTCACTTAAGAATGTCTCATAGTTATTACTCTGGTTAAATGAAGGTTAAATAAAATGGAAGTTTAATTAAATAAGTTGAATAAAACTATGGGCCAGGTAGAGATAAAAGAAAGTTTTTGCATCATCACCTAATATCATCATACCACTTTCCACATTGTGCAACGCCAAATGTGTTATCTCCACCGAGCTAATTTAATTTAAGGTGCAGTATAGCCTATTGATTTGTGGTGGATCCCTGTCTACCACACAAAGATGGTAGAAACTTTTATTCTGGATCCACTTCACATTGTTCTCTCCATCACAGAAATTGCAGAACTGCTGTTGTATGCAAAGCAAAAGCATTTAAAGTGGAGATAAAGATGCAGTTCTTACACCATCCCTTAGTGGTCATTTATTGTGTCTCTCCAAGTTTCACCCTGTTTTCAACCGTGCGTTGCATGCCCCTTGCCATGAAATCACCAAACAGTGATCATCACCAATCAGTCACTACCCTGTCTGTGCCCACACTACACTGATTTCTGACTATAGAGCCTGAAGTGCTGTAATCAACCACTTTGCCATGCTCACTTTTTTCTCAGCCTGCATCTCCGCTTTTACTTCAGTTAGTGTTTTCGTACAGAATAATGTTTGTTTTGACAATAGAGACAACTATTAAGTTTCTGCTTCGCAATATAGCAATATAATATGATATAGCAAGATAGTGGGGCTTGGCAATAATTCAGTATTACTGTTTATCAATCTTTAGCCAAATCACACATTGAATCTAAAAATGTGTATATCTTGTTCAACAACTGTGTGTATAGGGTGGTGACGGGTTAGATACTGGAAATAGTATCACATCGACGGGACACTTCAAAACACTAATTAGAAAGCTGACATTTATTACAATACTTCTTATGGGTGTGTTTGAACTTTTGAAAAACACTTAACAAGGCGTTGTGATAAAATTATTTATCCCACTAGTCTTGGGTTTGTGGTCTTGGTCTAAAGTGAAAAATTATCATAACAGTAACGAGCTTGACTGAATTGTCGTACTCAGTGTGGAAAATTACCAGTAAACGTCACTCTACAGAGCAGTATACTTTTATCATGGCCGCAGGGTAGATGTGAATTAACAGGTGGAAGGGGTGACAATAAGTCAGGAAAGCTTTTAAAGTTGTGTTTGAAGTATAGTTTTGGATAGTGTTTTAACCACAGAAAGCACAAAGCTCTGTGGAGACGATCCACAGATGCTGCACTCACTTCTTGAGTGAAATGTCACATCATTGAGTCACTGAAACACACCAAAAATAACATGTTTACACTCTCAGCTTTGAGAGTATCATGTAATTGTGTGTGATGGACTGTGAAGAAATGGAAATCAGCAGTAGTATATAAAGCTGAGGGATTTGAGAGAGGGTGTATTGTAGTGCACAGATGGTATTTATACCCACCTTGGTTAAGATGTAATTTCTACATCCAAACAAAATTATGTGTTGGCAGATTGGAGACGTCCTGTTTTGTAATTTAGTTTTACAGCACGAAATGTGGATTTAAGCAGCATGGTGGTGTAAACTCTGTATCAGCTGCTGTACACGGCTTGTCGCTGCATATTGTGAGTCACTTGCTGTCGTCACCGGTCAGTTAACATGTTTGCCTGAATTTTCCTGGGATCAGCATGGGATTCAGCTCACAGAGGCAACTTGTAGTGGGGAAATACCCTTCACACACATATCATTATGCTCAGTATTTCACTGCAGAGCTTTACAGTAGCTACAAGGATTCCTGAGATAACTGCAGAACAATCGAATTTCTTGAGCCCTCGTTTGGAAATGCATACATCCTCATGCCATAGCTATCTTTTTTGTATTGACTGTCACATTGCTCAGTTTTTAGAGGGCCTGTGAGTCAGACTCGTAACGTGTGTGTTAATAGGAGAGTCTTCAGTTTCACCCGCATGGTAAGGTTATACCATGGCTGTGTTTGACTCAGGAAAAGGCTTGTTTTCTTGACTTACCATGACCTCTGCTTTTTTTTTCTTAACTTTTCCACTTGAAGAATGCTAGAGTATGTGTAACTCAATGCCACTTTTACACCTCACTGAAAAACCCACACTTCTAACAGATATTTTAATGATGTGCCTCTGCCCTATATGAACTTCAGCCTTCATAAGGATCTGTTGTTCAGATACGTACTCTGTGAGATTGAGTTGGTGGCAACATTAGCGTTTTTTTCTTTTTTTTTTAAATACGCCTTTATTTTTTTAACCTTGACGACTTAATGATGCATTTAAATCAGCTCATTTGTACTCAGTCATCCTGTGAATGATGCATCCTCAAAAGCTAATGAGTAGCAGTTTGACAAACATCAGTGAAGGTAAAGGAGGCAGCATTTAATGATGCCAAAGATGCTTTGGTAAACTACATCTGACAGTTTCGTTCCCAAACCTCGCCTCTCACTATTTCTTTTTCTCATTGTCGACATGTCATAAATGAATTTTTTTTTTCTGCAGACAGGCAGTTTCCAAGTTTTAGCTGAATTCCCGAGACATGCTGCATGTGGTGATGGTTATCTCAGAGAAGTTAAAGCTATGGCTATGTGTCAAACATTTGACACATTTCAGAGTGATAGGCTGCCCCTCCTCTGTGAGTCTTTGATAAGGTGGTCTGACTTCCATCTTCTCCTCACTGAGTGTTGAGAATTGTCCAATATCAACATTGTTGTCACTCAAGTATTGCACTAAGAAATTGTTGGACAGAAGAATTGGTGTAAATAATTATTCAACAATTAAAAAAAAAAAAAAAAAAGAAAATCAGGGACACACTATGATGAGTTTGTGTCCTTTGTGGTGCTTTTTTCATCAGTTACCTGCTGTATTGATATTGTGGTGCAGACTTCCTTGTGGGCAATATGATTGGAATCCCGGAGTACCTCAGTTGAGTTGACATGTGAAAATTCTCAGCTATGTAGACGCCTTTGCCGTTGACCAAAGGTTCTGCTCAGCCCCTACCCCCACTGTCAGTGAAAGGATTGAGTTTCAAATATACAAACGCTCCCAGGACTCATTCTACTCTCCTAAGTGCAACAAGAATTGAGTTTGTAGACAGTTCTGAGTCAATTCCTTAAATGATCAAGAGCAGGAAGAGTAGGATTGCACACATCTGATCCAGTTGTTTACGTGATTTGGAAGCAGCTCAGATTTTGGGCAGGAATACTCCCCTGGCACATGGCTTATGGCTGAGGAGGAGGCTGCGTTTCTTAAAAGGACCTTTATTAGTTTCTTTGCAAAACTCAGGGGCTTATGGGTTTGTAAGTATGCAGTTCACAGCTCCAGATTTTCCAGGAATAAGTAAAAAATCCTCACACTGCAGTAACGGGGAATTCTTTGCCAGTTTTAAATTCAGATAACAGTTCAAAGTTTGGCTGGACTTTGCTGCATTAGCTCCATGGCACTTAACACATGAGCCAATGAGAGCACAAACTCTGTATGTGGTTGCAAAGTTATAGTTACTTATCCTTGAACTCATGGCAGATCTGAAGTCAAAGTGCTCCATATGAACACACTTGTATAGTTCTGGAGGGATTTAATTAACGTTTGGGACTGACATTTACAAGTGTGATGTTAATTGTGTGTTGAAGGTCAGGTAGATGATTAATTCCAAGTGTTTTTGCTATTTTTTTGCGTGAGTTCTTCCTCCAACATCAGAGGATGTTGGTCAAAGTCTCCCTAGTAAACTGCTGACGTATGTGTTGGCAGAAGCTGTAACGGACCCAGTGACTCTATACCTTCAGTGAACAGCATGAAATGACTGAATGAATTAGTTAATTCTCAAATTAAAATGACTAAATAATAAGTAACTGTATTTTGGTTAATTAGATTTGAGCCGTCTAATTATACATTTGTTGTAGGTTTATTTTCAAAGTTGAGTTGCACTAAGCTCATGTTTTGTTTTTTTTTTATTATTAAATTAAAATCAGATATTTAAAGTTTGACAAGCAAAAGCATGTTAGTGAATTAGTGCATTGCACCCATCAAATGTGTGTTTTTCACGCAATCATACTTCAACTCACCCTAAGTCTGCATTCATGTGTGTACAAATGTGCACAGAGGCAATATTTAAAGCTTAGCTTGCTGCATAGATTTGCTGTTGTTGCTGTTTGCTGTATGTATGGTAACCTGGCAATGTTTTAGCTCAGAGTTTCATAATTTATCAAACTTACCATGTGACTCTCGAGCTGGAACGTCCATTAGAAGCTGTGGCTTATTTCTGCAATTATTTTTATAGGTGATGTAATGTGGTGCAGCAGTTTTTGGAGGAAACAGAGCTCTGTGTGGAATAAACGAATTTGATGTGTTCTTATGGATGAGGGCTTTTGACGGATAATGTGCATCATTAAGACTACAGCAAATATCTGTAAAAGCCAGTCAAGAATCTACATTCAGCACACACTATAATAGATACTGGAGTGACATCATTTGGGAGGACTTTATTTTTCTTACTTATGTCCAAAGTTGTATGATATCATGTCTGCTCATACAAAGTGTCAACACTACATATCTCTTTATGAATAGCCACAAAATAACGACGTGAATGGGTTTTTGAAAGGAGATTTAAGGCACATGTAGTAAACAGAAGGTTTTGAAATGCCTCAGTAACCCAGCCAATATGGGCAAACTATCATGATAAAAACATAAATGTATCCCAGCTACAGTATTACATGCTGTGCTTACATAAGAAATTTGCAATGAATGTATGAGTATGTCAGTATACATGCAGTCAGTGAAAGCATAAAGGAGAACATGGATAGGCTACTGCATAATATGTGAAAAAAGTTTTATGAAGCCTTTTGTAGCTCCACTGGGAGCTGCGTGATGTCCTGTGAGTCAGTCAGTGTTGGTAGGGACTAAGACTACAAGTTTGAAAGCAAAGTTATAGGAGTGCAATGCTAAATTGATGAAGTGGTATTTGGTTGATTTCAGTTTAACGTATGTGACAGGGCAAAAGTTGTGCTATGTGGGGTAAACTTGAAAGGGATTATTTATAATTATGCAGATGTGTGCAAGCTCAGAAATTCTGGTCTTGTATGATCCCTTCATATGCCGAGGATCAGTTCTACTTGAGTTCACCACTGCTTTAACCATGGATGTACAGTATACTATCTAAATTTAAACATATTTTTCATATTATTAAATAGAAAAAAAAAACACCCAGTGCTCCTTAAAAGTGGACTGATGCAGAAATCAAATTCAGTCAAACTGTGTTGCTTTGCTGTGTTTACAATGGGCTAAATGTGTGATCTTGACTTGTACCGTTCTCATGTATGCGCACTGTTTGCCTTTTGCTGTGGACTCTGCCTTTTACCCATGAGCTCTGGTCATTTTCAGTCAAATAAAAACATGGTTCAAAGACCTCAGCACCAGTGACCTTGTAGGAAGTGGAAAGTGGAAAGCTCATGCTGACAAGTCAGTTGCAGGCGTCTCAGTTGGACTACGCTGTTAACAGTCAGCCCATGTGTGCTTGCATTTTCTTCTCTCATTTGACAGTCTGAGCTTCTTCATCCTCGACTGTGTGCATTGACATTTGTGTCTCCGATGTGATTTAAATCCTTTAAATGTGACTTATAAACTGTATGTATCTCTGTAGTTAATCCCTTAATGGTTCAGCACATCATTTAATGGCTTTATAGAATCAGATTTGCGGGAGAATGTCTTTTTATAGACTTTTTATAGCAGGCTTATGGGCAGCATTTGAAATGTAAAAAGCCCAAAAATAATAAATATCAGTCTTAGAAAAATAAAAATTGGCACCTTGTTTACTTGCCTTGTTTGCTTTTTTTTTAACCTTTGTTGAAGTGTCACAGAATGAACAAACATCTTTGCTAGAATGTGACTTTTATTTAATCTTCCTAAACAGCTTGTATTTCAAGTGGACTTGTGTCGTGTAAAGGCTTTTTCTTGGAAGCCATGCTGAGAATTATGGTACATGTTATTTATGTCAACCCTTAAAGCAGTGCTTTAGGGCAAGATGCAACATCATATAATAATAATGTTTCTGTCATGTTTTATTCATTTCTATGCAGAAGGAAAATATTAAAAACAACCTTGTCCTTAAGATAAATTAGAATACCTTTAACTAATTTGTCAACATGGCAACATTATTAATACACTTTGAAATGGATACATATTTCATAATGATTATTCATTAATGAGGATGTAATTGCTTTCACTCTTTGCCGATCTCTTAAATTAGAGAGCTCCGACACGACTTTGCCTTTGATTCGTGATTCGTTTGTGTTAGAATGGCTCCACTGAAAAGCACTTCAATCAAGGTGACAATCTGTACAAGGTTCACTCTCCTCAAAAAGCCTCTTCAATAAGTAGGGTGGAATATTAGCAGGCAATGAAAGACACCTTGGGTGATTGAGCAGTGCCTAATTAGTCCACAATTTAGAGGCTTTATTGGGAAGGCAGTTAGAGTTAGGGGTCTTGCAGGCACCAGGCTGTTTGGTGCCCCTTTGGTTAACAGTGGAAAAGGGGCTGATTGCTTGAAGTGTTGCCCTCTACATGTGTCACCTTTTTGAACTCCTCTCCTTCTTCACTCAAATGTTAAACTACGTCCTGCACTGATTGCTGTGTTGTGCTCAGCTCTCACTGGTAATGGCACACAACATACTTTCGGCAGAAATTATTTTCATCAGGTTCGTAAGGTCATAAGGACAAGCGTCGCACCGGCTTTTGACATCAAAGTGTTCTTTTTATCGCTGAAGTTGCCAAGCTGTCCATTGTGCTGAGTGTTACTGGTCAGACTGGCCAAATTCTTTGCACACCAGGTCCCACTGCATGCACCTAAAATTTTGTATGGGTGTGTGTTGCCTGTGAGGACAGCCTTTGTCCAGGCCTTGGGTAGTGCTACTACTACAAAAGACAAAGAGGAGAAAAAAAACTGGCATTTTGGCTCATTAAACAATGAACTGATTATCAAAATAGTTGTTAATTACCTGTCAGTTGACTGAGTGTTTAACCCTAATTATTAAGGGTGATCAATATATATATTTTGTGACAATATATGTAAGTTTATACTGTATCACAATATGTATAAATTAAAGCTATAAATTGTCAGGTTTTTTTTTTTTTTGGCTTAAATACACTAATAATCAAGGCAGCTTCTTAAATTGGTGCTAACATTCTATATATCTAATACATTTTCATGAATTAGTAGTAAAAGGATAGCTACTTTAGGTTAAACAGTGTAAGTCTCAGCCCTTACTGACAGTGATATTTTTAGTATTTTTTCATCAGGTCATAATTACTCTTAAATTTTATGGGATGGAGTATAGTATAAACCTCTTTGTGTGGGTGTCTTCAGTTTGTTAATTTCAGACAAAATTGTGCACTGAACGAAACAAAGAACAAAACCATTTCATCAGTCATATAATAAATACTACCTTTGTGAAATGTGTACTATTACAGATGGCCACAGATGGTCATTTTTGAAGTCGTAGTTTGTGGTAGCAGCGACATAGCGCTGTCTGTTGTTGACACAGTGTCTATATGACATACAGGAGCAGGCTTGAGCAAGCAGAATGATCTGCACGCTGAGGTTGCTGATGGTGGCTCGATGGTGTTTCACATCCATTTAGACTTGCGAAAGCGTTAGTCTGTAATGACACTGGCTTTGTCATGTTAAACAAAGTGGAGCATGAATTGAAAATCTCCCTGCAGGCGACTAATTATAATGTTGACAGAGAGAGATCCAGGGCTCCAATACTAGGCTCCAGTACAAGGTTCTGCAAATTAAGTGGATTAATTAGCAGCTGAAACAGAGAAACATTTGTGTGGCAGTGGTGGAGACGCTGATTTCAATGAACAGAAACAAACCTCTGCAACGTGGACGCTCGACCTGAACCACTATGGCTACATGACCTGACAGTCAATTCACTGTCATCATTCATTTATGAAACCTTTTGTGTAAAAAAATGACCTTTGGAAAGCTTTCAGACATGTTCAGGCTTATCTTTTTTTCTTTCTTTTTTTTTGTGCAGCAGCACTATGTATTTTGGTGATCATTTAAAAATGGATGAGTCCATTAGAACATACCTGCTGTCCATCCCAATAAATATTGTAGAGCCCTACTTTCCGCCAGCTCACCTGCTTCATTTTCTCAGATATGTAATTAGACTGACCCACAAACTTGGCATTATTACAGCTGATACTAACAAATGGAAAACCTATTGTAATCAATTTTCAATGACTGAAGTCTATTTCTCAACATGTGGTGCGTGAATATTTTGCATCTTAAGTGAAAAAATGTAGTGGACGGTTGTAATATTCCTCTGCTGATGAACACAATCATGAATGAACCATGCTTTTCGCATGCTAATATGAACGCTGACATCATCTCGCTGTGATTTAGAGGATTATTGCTGAAGTTGCCAAGCTGTGACTGCGAGGGTATCATGTGCCATTAATGCTACAGTGTGTGTAATGAAACCACACGATCTGTTACATCTGGAAAAAAAAATTATGGATTAAAATCCACTCTAAAATATATATTTTTAACCTATAATCCTTATAATCCATATCTACAAAATTACTATATTTACTTTTACTGTAACTCATTGTCCTGATAGCAGTCTGCCATGTGTTATTAGCTGACACTTTTGTGACATCCATTAAGATATTATGAAACATCCAGAGCTTTTGATTGTTGCATAACCATTAGTAGTTTTTAAGCTTTTCATGAAAATTAAATTGCTGCATTTGCATTGCTTTATTGGAGGAATGGCCCATACTTTGTGTATTAAATCACTTATATAACAGAAGAATGTTCCCTTTTAATTTAGAGAACAACACAATCACAGCTATCTGGATTCCACGAGATGTGTGCTGCCTCTCACAGCACACACAATGTTTCCATCAAGGACAAAAGTGCTGTTCTTCAGGCTTACGACCAGAGCAGGGTATAATTAGGAACTAAATGCTGCTTTAAGTCAGAATGTGGTCTGCAAGCATTTCCAAAGGACAACCAGTCTTGTGGTTTGTGGTTTTTATCATCAAATGCAAATTGCACAGTTGAAGAGGAGTGGCACTGACTCATAGAGTTTATAATATCCAGGAACCTCATCCGCTAAAACATTCATGCGGTGCAATATGTCAAAAGTAACATATTCATGTTTTTTCCAGATAGAGGACAAGCCATTAAAAACAAGATTCGGCGGAGTTATAATTTTCTAGACCCCCCTATTTTGTGGAGAAAAAATGTACAGGAAAGTCAAAAAAGCCCTTGGGATCAAATTTTGAATATATGCCAACAACAAGGAAGTGAATGTTAGCTTATGGTGTAAAGAATGGCAAATGACCAAAACACGTACATAAAACAAACATTCAACTGTATTCCCATAATAGAGGCGCTTTACAGCGACCAGAGTAAATATTATTGTATATTATTTATCATCCATGTGATGAAGTGTGATCTGGAAAGGAAAGTCTCACTTTATACGACCATTTACCTAAAAATCTCATCCTCACTGACGGATCAGCTAACAGAGGGAGGCATTATTGAATGACTCTGAAGTGATAGAGAAAATTAATATGGTTTGTGTTTCCAGTCAAAATACCAGCTGAGTTGTGATCAGAGGTTTTATGTTGACAATGCAAACACCTCAAAACACTGAATTAAGACAGTGTGTGTGCATGTTTGTGTGCATGTGTTTCTTCAGTACACAGCTGACCCCTTCCCCTCACATGTATAAACAGTTTAATAGATGGTTGGTAACATCTACAAATGCATTCCCAGATACAGGATCTCACACTGACATAGCTTTGTTAAAGCCTCTATCAGTGGACAGAAAACATCAGAATTATGTAACCAGATTACATTTGGTTCATATTAGCAAAAATGAAGCACATCTTGGATAATTACACAATATAATACAGTATATTCATAATACAGTTACATGGAATTATTCTTATTTTATAAACACTGCATGCAAGGAGAAGTGCAGCAGCTCTTTCTTTTTTTCTGCTACTTTACTGTCTATAGGACATTTTCAGACTTTATTAAAATAATTCAACTGTCATGCAGTATTACTGTAAGATGTATCCATTAGGGATATCCTGATTTAATATGGACGACTGGTCAGTGTACTGGAGCATTACAATCTGCCTTTGGTACTGAATGATATGTCATTTTATTTTATCTTTATTATTGTTCATTGATGTGATTCAGGCGCATCACACCTCTGAATTTCAGCTGCTGGTTCAATGTAACTCATTTTGCTCATGTTGGAGGATGAAGATGGAGAGGCTGTCTACGTCCCAGCCGTTGTTTTGGCTCTCAGCCAGTGACTGACTGAGCAGAGTCGTCTCCTCGACACTGTGGACTCTCAGTGGTCCTCTAGTGCCACAATCAAGCTCACCTTTCAGTTTTCAAATAAATCCATCTCCGGCCACGTTACTCATGAATACAAAATATTTGTTTTGCACAAGTATGTTCGCAAAATGAAAACTTTCTCAGCCTACAATTATCCTCTTAGCACCAACATTGGGTCATACTTTTGACTAGCCTGGTGCATAAAACAGCGAAACTACTCTTTTCTTTCTATCACTTGAGCATCTTAGTGAGCTTTTGTCAGTTGCTGGTGTTTTACTGGTCTAAGCTATAATCTTGCTGGTCAAGCAGCAAGAAGCATCATAAGTGGATCTGATTGGTTCTTGGTTGGATTATTTATTGCAGCATTGTTAAGACATCTTGATTTGAGGGACTTAAGGATATTCCCTTGAATGACCATAGCTTAGCCTTTCTGTTCTGCATATTTATTTTATTTATATTTATTATATATATTTATTTATATTTATTATATAGCTTGCTACCTCCTATAATTCACGCTCCAGTGATGTTTCAGTAACTGGGGAAAGCTAACAATAGCTCCAAGGAAATACAAAAGCACTATCCTCTTCCTGATTTGGTTGCACAATGGCGGACACACCTTTGTTGATGGCTTCATTATTCTATAGCCATTACATGGTTCAATCAACGTTTACTTCATAAATAAAGTTAAGGCAAAAACTTGTCTATTGCTAAACATTCAGTGTAAAGTTCGTTGGTTTGGTAGTTGAATCTAGCGTTTTGTTGAACGATTTAAATACGATTGTATTTAGAGGACTTTATGGTCTGAGATACTGCTAATGAGATCACTGGGCTGTACTTTAAATCCAAATCCATTGTTGACTTGTTTGAGATAATTACACTCCAATAATAATTACACTTTTGCGGTTCATTTAAAGTTTTTGGATACTCAAGTTCTTTGTTTTGTGCTTTCTAATGAAAGTCTACCTCACAAGCTCCAACATTTGACTCTCTGATTCACTGTAGGGCATTTCAGGAAATGACTTTGGTCAACCACAACTTTCTCGAAAAAAAAAGGAAAAAGCGTAGGGTTGTCCACAATCAAGACTGTTGGTAATGTACCGGAAACCCAGTGTCTCCACTCAATGTATGCGTGGCGTCTGTCCACATGGCTCCATTTCTGATGGGCGATTTTTTAAATCTGTTTTTTTATTATTATTATTTTTTAATCCTTTTGCTACAAAATGGTCAAAAGTCAACAAATGAACACTGAAGACATTTGTCTGTGGCACTAGACAAGTTAAACTTTTAGAATTAACATTTGGTTACAAAAATAATTTAGTACGCAAATGCCAGAATTAGAAAACTAAAATATAAATGTGCCTTCACTCCCATACTGTATAGTGTCAGTATTTAGTCATAGTGGTTCAACACTGTCTTGACACACCAGCCTAAATATGGTTCTCTCAATATTGGTCTTATATCCTTGCAGAGAGCTGCAGTTTAAGTCATCAAGCCGCAGTTTGCAAAGACAAATAGAAACTTGTGGTTTATTCAAGTGGAGTTTGTATTCTAGCGACCAGTGATGAAAACACACATATTTATATGGTGTGTATTTTTCTAATTTTCATTTTGGCACACACTCAAAAGCATTTAACAAAAAGAATACTGTGTTTTGAATGAAATGCAGTAAATAAGAATGTCCATGTTTCTCCCTGTGAGAGTTGTGTTTACTTTGGAGGTTTGGACGCTGGCCAGTGGAGGAGGAATAGTTTTCAGAAATAATCAGGGGGCACACTTATTACCCAGGATTCTCATCTTAAAATGGTAAATGATACTCTTCTACATCCCTGCGAGCGGGAGTCTGCACATGAAGAAGAAATTCCTCTAGTTTTTGAGAAAGAAAATAAACCCTGAAACTCCATGCCTCATTTTAGTTTAATGTTTCACAGGGTCTCAAACTGTGCTGTAAAGGTTAAGATATTTGTTCTTAATGTGTTGGAACAGCAGTCTCACTTACCAGGTCTGTAGAAAAAAGCTGAAAAAAAGCTTTGTGTATTTGATGTGATATACACCCTCTGATTTCAAAGTGTGGTAAACGAGCTGACATTTCACACCACTTTGAAGAGTTTGTGAAAAGTGAAAATGACCCTGATGACAAAAGAAATGCAACTTATATGCAGTAAATCCATAAAATAGCTAATTTATTCCCATTCAAACTGTGAAAATCCACTTATGTATTTCAAAATTGCTTAACCTTTAGACAGTATACAGGACTATACTGTAGTGATAATGACACTTGTTCTTTCAGAGCAGTTAGCATCCAGATTCACTGTCTCTGTTTTCCTGTTGGTTAAGCTTTCACCTAAAGTAACACCAGCCCGTTATTTAGATGAAAATAGTGTCAGCGTCTCAGGAGCTGTCAGTGGAATATTCTATATTGGCATAGTTAGCACAGTAAACAGGTAGTATCTATCCTTGTTCGCCTGTGGTTAAATGTTGTTCCATCTGTGGTTGTTTACTGTGCAAAGCCATAAACGTCTTCATTCTGTAACCTTATTCAGCTCTCAGACTGGACATCCTTATTTCAGGGCTGAAAGTAGTGAAAATATTGATGGATTGAGGTATTATGGTTTTGTGTGCAGCAAACCCATGACGGCTTGGTATTTACAGTATAATTTTAAGCTCACAAAATTACGCACTCGCACCAGAGACAATGTATACACGTCTTCATTCCCAAATGACTCCTTGTCTCAGCATGCAGATTTAGCAGTTTCTTAGCTACTTATTCAGATTATAAACAGGAACCAGAGGAGGCTTAAAAAAGTCTGGAAAATATCAAAAGTTTGTTTTGCTGCAATATTTGGTTCTCATGTCATTTGTAGCAGCCAACTGCACAAATACAGGTACTTCTTAGTGTGCAGTACATCTACTACCATAACTGCATAAGCATTTCAGTGATGGAATATAAGTACATTTTCTCAACACTGCTGTAGTGCTGCTTTTACTTAAGCACAGGATCTGAATCCTTCTTGCAGCACTGCATTTCTCATAGTGAGAAACAGATGGAAATACAGTAAATATCTGGACTGAATTGTGTTCTTTATAGGATTGAACATATTTATCACAGCTTGTGAGATGCTTGAACATAATTATGCAAACATCATATTTTTAAAAGGTTTTCTGAACATCTGATAATAACTGTTGGCCAGATCAAAATCTTATTTATAAGGGAGACACAGACACATTTTTAGACAGAACAGAACATCATAACTATAATAAGAATATCTCCACTTTGCTTGTGCTTTTTGTAAGCTGGTGCAGAGACTAGGTTGTATCCTGCATTTTAATTTGTTTTGTATATCAAATTTTAAAAATCTAAATTGCCCTGAAAATAGCTGATAGGTTTTTTTTTTAGAAGTGTGATTATTTTTTTTTTTAACCTGTGTATGCATTTACCCTCCTCACTCTCACAGTCTCTTTTGCTTTCTTTCTTCTCTTCTCTGAAGTTGTGCCTCTTGGTAAATGAATTTCCCATTACTATGTAAACCAGCCCACTTGTTGTTGTGATGGAAGAAGAAAAATTGATTTCTTTACATCCAGTTTGTGATTTGTGTCTGAAACTGACAAATGCAACTGCAGCCAGGGAGTCAGCTGCTCTGAGTAAACGTCTGTCTTTAATTCTGCTGTTTGCTCTGCATCACTGAACCAAAAAAACAAGACTGGGAGTTTTTTTAGCCATACCTCCAGGCACACTGTACGACACACACGTTAGTTTGTGTTTCATTGTGTGGATACATATTGCATTTTGCTGCAATATGGCTCAAAGCACCATGAAAACCCCTATATGACAGCGTAGAAAATCCTGTGATTTGTGCGCTGATCTGTGCTTTAGGTTTAGCGCTGGGCTTGAATTTTTATGTTTTCATTTCCACTTTTCTTGTCACGCTCTGTTAAAAATGAATGTGGTCATTTTCAATACAGTCACATTTGTCATTGCCCAGAGGTAATCCATGGGAAAACAGCAAGCCAGTCAGTGTGACCTATTAGAATGGAAAATGTTTCCTTGACTGGAAAACCACACCTGAGGTACCACGCCACACTCATAGACAATGTTCAAAAGCTGAGAAAATATAAGGTGTAAGGAAACATTGGAAATAAAAAGTCATTCTTGACCATGTAAGTTTGTCATGTCTGATTAGTTACCACGTAGAGGATTTAACCACAGGAATACAAGCTGGAACTATGAACAACAAGTGAAACTGATACTGTTTGTACAAGGACAAAAAAAAACCCTCAATCTTTTATAGCTGTCTTCTGCTTCATGACAGTTAAGACATAAATAAATACACTGCTTAGCTCATGAGCACTTGACAGGTGAACTGTTGCGGTCAAACTACAATCTAATCTGACCTTCCACGTACAGACCAGGCTGTCTAACATCCAGGCCACCCTGTTACTTTCACTCATATTCCATTTGAGAAAATGTCAGCAGTGTGCATTTTGAGGAGTATTTCACTGAAGGAAACTGGATTTAGATTGTGCTGTCCGCAGCACTATGACCAGGGATGTAGAGAGTGGTTAGAGGGCTTTGAGGCAGCTGTGAAGAGGAACTGGATATCAGCCAACTGATGCATTTCATGCTCATTTCTACTCTGAGAGTCCTTAAGAACCTTTGCTTCAGCTCCAGATGGGACCATAAATGTGCAATTAGATATTCACCCAGTTTCAGTTATTTATTTATTTTATTTTATTTCATTTTAATTTTTTTAGAGTCTGCATCTTTGGACAGGTTAAAAACTGTCACGTTGCTTATTGATGTTGTAATTCCGTATCCTTGTCATTTTTGCAGGTGTACGCAGATGATGTGCTCACAAAAGAGGAACAGATAGGCCTGCTGTTCAAGGCCAAACGGAAGTGCGAGGGAAACATCAAGTCAAAGGACAAGATTCCTGGTGAGTTAAAAAACAAGACTTGAGAGTCTTGTTTTTGGTACAGAGCCACCATGCAGGTGGCTCTGTACCAAATGCTAAGGGCCAGTTAGGTGCATTTTCATCAAGTTGTTTTATGCTCATTTTCAATTTGCAGAAATGCAGAGAGAGAGGTGAAATTTGGTGTGTCAATAAAAGGTTATTGCGACCAAGTGCAATGGAAACACATTCAACAAATCAGAAATCATGTGACTTAAATGTCACTGAAGCTTTTGTTTCTGAAAGACTGACAAACCAATACTCCCTCCTCTATAGCCACACTACTAGCAAGAAGGTGACAAATATTACAGACCCTTAGGCCTTGTGTAGGATGTCTTTTTTTTTTTTTTATCATTGATCTGAATTTTTTGCAGCAAGGACATCTGTAATCACCCAACAGTTGGTGTACTGTTGGTCCGTCATTTTCTCCCTCAAACAGAATTTTTGTGTTGCCATAATAAAATGACAAAGTGATTACAGAGTTCGTGTTCATGCCATGCAAATCACCAAATTAAATTTGCGTGTTGGATAGGTAACAGAATCCATAACCTTGTCTATCATGGTTTGTGTATATTGACCATAATGTCTTGTTTGGCAACAGGTAGATACCACAGAGAGATTATGAAACATGTAAACTAAGGAAAGTAATAATGCAGGATATGTGAAATTTCAAAAGGCTCATATCATGTCAAGGCCCCACTTTATTAGCCTTGATTAGGTTTCCATTAGTGTGATTTTCCACTACCTGCAACAAGTTGCTTTGAAGAAATTTCAGTCAGAGATGCTTGTGTCAAAGGAGACTGAGCCATTTATTGCAGCAAAATAGTTTTATTTGTCAGAAAAGGCTCAGCTATTGTGGGAGCTCCCCAATGAAATTCCAGTTGGAGCAAGAGGTTCAGTGGGGGAGTACAGTAAATCCCCCAGGGGCACAGACCAGAACCTCATGGACTGAGATTTAAAATACTTATAATGTACAAGGCCAGGGGATGCCAGGGGTACCAGCAGGAGGCTGGAGTGATGGAGGAAGAAATCCAACAGCACGAACAGTAAAATTTATTGGCAACTGTAAGAGTAAACAGCAGCGTGATGATCACAGGAGTTAAAGTGAGAGTTTGTCAGACTGTAAAGACTGCCTTGTTGTCTTGATTGAACATGATTGGTGACTTGTTTGAATGTGATTGTTGATTATAAGAGCTTATACTAATCAGCCGATGTTGTGCACACTTAAGCACTCTACCAGAACCACCTTGGTGCTTCCTTACAAAAAAAAGAAAAAGTTATTCAGAAGTATCATTTTTGGGACTGTTTTTGCCTACTTTTTTGCTGAAGTCTTCAAATCAAACTACCTTTTTTGGAGCAGTTGTCAGGCAGTTGAATTTGTACTTTAAGTTAATGGTTACATGTGAAAATGCTGTTCTGTTTCCCTTGTCCTCCCTGTGGCTTTCCAGAGGCTGGGATCGAAAGGCAAAGCTGATCCTGGGGTGTATTTGTGTTTTTATGGGTGTCTGAGGAGCACCATTTTCCAGCAGACCCCAGCATCTACTGTATCGCATTGTGGTTACTGTCATTTTCCCAGTTGATTGTTCAGAGGAGGATTTTGGATTCCACAGTCAAACCAATCATATTATTTTCTCTTGAACCCCAGTGCATTGTGGTCGCATTGAATTCCTCGACCCTCCAAACGATACCCCCTTGTAAATGAAACACATAATTAAAATATGTTTACTTCCAGGCTCTGAACACAAAAACCTTTGTTGACCATTCCCTGTAGTTACTTTGCCCCGTGTGGTATTTCCCAACTTTTCATGGTTTTGATAAATGTCCACAAATCTCAAATTGGATTTAAGAAAATATGACAGAATTGCTACTATTGAAAACTGCAGGCGCCGAACAGCAGCTTGTGTAAGATGTCCAGGGTTTATATAACAACGCTGTGCTTTTAACAGGACGGCCATAGATGCTAATGAAAAGCAGAGCAGTCAGTCAAACATCAGCCTTCTCTCAGATGACTCTCAGATGAGAGTCTGTGTTGCTCATCTGACCACATCATGCTTAATCCATCCTGACATGTCATAGTGACTGGCAAGCTTGGTGTCACACTTCAGCAGTCACCCCCAAGCACATTTGCATCTGTCCTTTCATTTACACATTTACACACATTTTTCATTTTACTTTCTTTTTTTTAAGGGTGAATTTCAGTGTCATCATTTTAAATCTTTGTGGCATTAAACCAAATTAGTAATTTCACACAATCTTGACTTAGATATGGTGGCACATGTGTCTAATTTCTTACTTCCTTACAGTAACAGTTTGACATCTTGGGGAATGTGCTTGTCCATTTCCAGAGACCTATATGAGAAGATTGATACCATTTTCATATCTGTATTGTACAGATGAAGCTGAAAATTTAAATAACCAATCATGGTTGGACCAAACAAACAATAGGAGACATGATGAGCATTTTTCACATTTTTTTTCACTTAAATAAATGAATGAAGAAAATATTGACAGAAAATATATTGACAGCTCAAACTATAATACCAGAATGGCACTCAGTAGACTGCACACCTCGCCCTGTTCCGCAATGTTAAGAAAAGTGGTAGAACATTTTCCAGCCCCTTTAACCAGATATGCATCAAAACTCAGTAGCTTCCTCCCTGTCCCATACAAATTTGGCACAGATTGCTTCAGCACTTGTTGAGTAATCCTGCTGACAAACAAACCAACAGACAAGCCAATGAACAGACCAACAAACAGGAGGTAATAAATAATAGTTAGTTGCAGCCCTAATGCAGTGAACTGTACTTTCATGGGCATGTTTCTCTGTCTGTACATCAGGAATGTCTGATTGGGATTCTGTGAAATGCTTGCAGCGCTGTTTTGGGGGTACATCAGCACATGAGCACATGAGCGCTGACCTGCATACCTGATGATGCTGGCACACACTGGACGTGACTCATCCTGCATGTGGTGGCTGTTTTCTGACCTCTTTTGGAAGGTTGCACATGTCTGTTCAATCACTTAACAGCTGAAGGAATTAGAATAAACACATTACCTTAATAAAGAAAAAGTCCCCCGTGTGATTGTACTACATGCCTGGATAAGCACATATGTGCTCATTTAACGTGCTTGATTTGAGAATTTTTTTAACTTAATGGCACATGAATCGCTTTGACTTCACTTCATTTGAACTTGATTTGAACTTAAGAGTCTCATCTGGTTGTTTGTAATTATGTAATGTGGAAATCACTTAAAATCGTAACCGTAGTCGGGTAGTGGTTTTGCTGTGATGTAGAGTAAAATTATGGAGACCGTCAAGATTTGAGATAAAATTCAAGGAAAGCATTACTTGTTCTTTCTGATGACCCATGTAAGTGTTTTCCTTGAAGTGGTCATCAGGATTTGGATGGAATTTACTCTTGTAATTTTTTCTTTTTTTTTGTTGTACGCATTTTTTTTTTTTTTTTTTTTTTGTAATGTGGTGTAACCTTAAATCTGTGGGTTGAGGTAAACTCAGAGAATAGCAGCTAGTGTGCATTTTTTAGTACTTTGGCCTTACATCTGTGTTTGTCTTGCCTGTGTCCTGCCTGACCACCCCCAGAGTTTTTTTTTTTTCTGGCACTGTGAACTTGTGGTTTTCTGAGCTATTATAGGCGATGTGGAGTGATGACTATTTTAAAACGCTAGCAGTGTGAAATGGAGGATTTGTTCAGATGAACTGATCATGCAATTCTAGGTTCACTGAAAAAGATCAAGTCCCATATGAGGCTAAGACTTTGGTTTGGTTGTATTTCAGCATTTTATCTATTTGTTTTTATTTCTCATTTGTGCTTTAAATACACAAAAGTCTCCATTACGTGGCTGAGACAAGGTTTTCATTGAGGGAAACACTGAGGTTTGCCTGGAGAGGACAGTGGAGGGATGTGGGTTCAATGCCCCAGACCTTGCAGTGTGAAAATAGCTCAGCCTTCAAGCTTGTGGTCTGGGTGTAGAATAACATCAGCAATCATTCTAAAAGGCTGCATGTATCAGGAGAAAGTGTAATATGTGTTTTGACATCTGCAGGTCACAATCAGATGAGTTGGGGGGGCCAACCTTATTAAAAACCACAGTGACATCACTAATACCAAAGTCCTCCCATAGACACGTTTATATTTAAATCGTGGTCAAGAAATTTACGGGAAATTATATATGTGCGTGTGTTCGATGTTTAATTTAAGCCTGTTAGTAGGTGGTCCTATGGTAATAAAACCTATGGCAAAAGTGAACAGCAATTCTACTTTTACTCCCAGGATGTGTGGTCAGTGTGATTTTCAGAACTAAACGCTGTTTTTTTCCCACCAGGGATCTGTAGGAATCAGTCAGCTCCACTCAGTCTGCTCTTTAATTTTGTGCTCCAAGTGACAGGCAAATAAAAAGCATGCCGTCATTGCTTCAGATGTTTCTTTGTAAGTTTGATTACAGGAATGAGAAAATAATGGATCTACTGCAAAGAGAGGATAGTTTTAGTTTTATGCTTAACTACTTATTAGTGGTCAAAGTGGGACAGATGTTTTCAATAATACAACATAAATGCCAAGCCATAAGCGAGGCTTTTGCCAGGAATCTGTGGGGAAAGGGACTTTGCTCCCTCTATCAGAGGGTTGAGGTCCACAGTTTAGCTGACAATTAAGGGCCTCTATATTCCGATTTTTTTTTTTCTCTTTGAACCTGCAGCTCTTTGTCTGAACTATTACTACTAGTCATTACAAAGTCTCATGTAGTGCATTCTCTACTGAAAATAGATGATGGTTTTTCTGACATTCAGAAAAAGCAAACAGTCAACAATATTGTAGGAATCTCAAGCAAATTGAAGAAAATGCTGGAAAACACTGAGAGGTTCATGTTACAAGGATTCCTTGGCTTTTTACACACTAGATGTTCTTCACCACGGCCTCAAAAACTCTAAATTTTAATTGAAAATTCTTTTAAGTTACATTTGACCAGCAAATCTAACAGGAGATTATTCTTATTCTTTTCTGTTCTTCGTGTTTATTAGATAGTGACCTATGGAGATTACAGACCCCTAGACAACTATGGCTTCCAAATAATTGTTTAAAGCTAAAACAATTAGCCAATGATGTGATTATTGTGATTGTTCCAGCTTCTCAAATGTTAAGATTTACTGTTCTTTCTGTGTCTTATATCATTTAAAGTGGAATTTCTTAGGGATTTGGAGTGTTTGTCAGACAAAACAACCTTATAATACAAGAGGAAAATCAGCTATGTAACATAGCACTTTTATTTCGCAGTAATAGGCTACTTAGGATACCACAATGCAGCCAGTGTTGCAGGGAATATTTTAAATGACAACCACAGTGAAACCAATTCCATACTACATAAAAACAGTATGATGCTATCAACAATGTAGCAGCTATGGAAATCTGCTGCAGCTAACAAACAAGCTGTAATGAACACAGAAGATTCAGTGGACAATTTGTTATCAGCATTCTGGGAATTGCATGATTGCAAGTCTTAATTATATTACAATAGCGGAGCAGACAAGTACACATGTTCTCAGGGTTACTCATGCGTACGTTTAAACAAAACAGAAAAAAGGTCTAATGTACAGTCAGGCTTAACACAGATTACAAGGTTGATCTTCTGTGCTAATTTACATATAAAGTTCTTGCATTTGGCCTAGTTTTTAAAGGACAACAGGATCCTTAGTACTGTACCACAGCTATTGTAAATGCCGATAGCCATGTAACTCTGGAACCAAGGGAGAACAATTCTCTGTGGCTCTATTTTTAAAAGTCAGCCCTGCTTATGTCTCCGCAGATGGTTTCTGCTCACCAGAATGGGACGGCATTGTTTGCTGGCCTGAAGGGCCTCCAGGAAAGCTGGTGTCCACCGCCTGTCCAGAGTATATCTATGACTTCAACCATAAAGGTAGGTCTGGCCCTGGATACAGTCAGCAGTTGAAACCCTGAAGCCCATTTTGAGTTGGTGAAAGAGCAGATGCTCTCAGATGCTGGTGTATAAAGTGCAATAATAACTTGGGCTCCTTCCGAAACCTCTTTTGCAATTTATACAATTATGCAGGTTTAATTAAAAAAAAAAACAAGCTAAGGATGACTAATTGACTGTGTTAGCAAACAACTGGCAAATTCTGTAATTAAAAATAGACTTTTCTGCTTGATGTCTAGGGCTGGCATACCGTCGGTGTGACAACAACGGAACGTGGGAGCTGGCCACAATCAACAAGACGTGGGCCAATTATAACGAATGTGCAAAATTCCTCTACCATTACAACCATAGCCATGAGAAGGTGAGATCGGTTTCCATTTGCATGCTCATTGACACAGTTACAGTGCCTCCCTCCACAATTATGAAGAGCACTGGCCTCTGTGAATGCATCACCAGAGTAAATTGTCACTCTTTAGATATTACAGCCTTTTAGGCAACTATTGCACCCTTTTACCCTACAATTACAGTCCCTCTGAAATGTGTAGCACATTTTTGACTTGCCCTCTCAGTAATGTACAGTGCAGATAAACTTTAATCATATTTAATGAAATGTTGAGTTGATGACGGGGAGATAATGACAGGATGGCAGTGCGGTTGTTTTGTGATAATATGAAGCTGCAATTAGCTAAATGTCTGTTCAAATATGAACTAAAAACAGTGTCACATTAGTCTTAATTGCAAATTGCAAAACTTGCCAGAAAGCATTCCGTTCATTGAAAATGAAGAGCTGGCCAATCATGACCAAACCCAGTGTCTAGCTTCCAGTTAATAGAAAATAAGAAGAAAAAATGTAGACCTAAAGACCCTGCAGTGTGCTGATGCCATGATGTTGTTCTGCAAATGATGCAAAGTTGAGTAATACAGATGTATTTTATTGTCATTACTGTTTTTTTTTTTTCTTTTCTTTTCTTCAACAAACTCAAATCTTGTTAATTTATAAACATTACGTGGCCAAAAGTACAGGGACACCCAAACATTACACTCAAGACACACTCGAGTGTTGAACATCTTATTCCAAAATCGTGGACATTAGTATTCTGTTATAACAGCCTCCACTCTTCTTGGAAGGTCATTTGAAAAAGTTTGGAAAGTGGCTGCAGGGATTCGCTCTCATTCAGCCACAAGTGCATCGCTGGCGTCAGGCATGGATGATTGGTGATAAGACCTGGCTCACTGTCGGTGGTCCATCTCATCCCAGGTGTCATCAAGGTGTTTGATGGGGTTGAGGTCAGGACTCTGCGTAGGGCAAGCTTTTCACCACCAAATGCAGAAAACCATTTCTTTATGGACCTCGCTTTGATCACGGGGGACCTAGTCACATTGAAACAGAAAAGGCCGCCCACAAACTGTGGCCAAAAAGTTGGAAACGCACTGTTGTCACTGTAATATGACTAAGTGCTACAGGATTCTGCTTTCCCTTCATTGGAACCAACCCATGGAAAACAGCAGCAGAATAAGTACAAGCACACACTTTTGGGCACATTGTGTGTTTTATATTTCCTACTACATTCTTGAATAATCTGTGGCTAGTCATAACAGAAATTTAAGTGATTTCATTTTTACTTAATTAGCGTCCTTTGCCATTGTTATGAATGAAGAGAACAGTTATTGCATAATAATCATGTCAGAGCTCATATGGGGATGACACTTGGTTCATACGTGTCGCATCAGTAGCTGTTTTTTCACTTGTGTTTTGTAAACATATTGTAACATTATGCAACACAGTGGCTCTAAGCATTTCACACATTTTGTAACACACACACAAGCTCAACACAGCAGCCTCATTGTGGAGGAGACTCCTGGAAAAAATAACACATAATGAGGATCACATGACTGTCAGTATCTAACCAATTCCCCAGGTTCTCACGCTGACACTCGTCACACCCTTAGTATTTTAATATCTCTAACTTAAATACAGCCCCTCCATTTGTGATATTAACCCACAACATCCTAATATTGTGTAATACCTAAACGTATTCATGAAGCTTAGCCATCTGTAACATAAAATCTAAACATGATCAGCATGTGAGCGTCAAACCTTGGATCATAAATACCATAAGCACTGACTTCACTATTACGCCACAGCGCATGTTAAGAAGATTGTTTTGTAAACCAAACACGGCTGCTGTTTACTACCACCATCCCCATGTGACTGACAAAGGTAGATGTGACCCTGGCTGCAGTTGCTCCTCCTGTGTTTCTCTGTCATTGCGTGGGGGGTTGGATGTCAGAGCACAATGCCGGCAGTGAATAGGACTGTTGGGTATTGTAGTATTGTAAGAGGGGTGGAAAACAACTACAACCTGGCTGTAAATGGAAAATAACGCTTACTCATCCATTACTGTGTGAATGTGAACATGTTTTTCTTGTATAAGTAATTATAAGTAGCTTTTTTTAAATTACGATTGGAAAGATTTTAATAATCTTGCGTATTAAACATTCTGTTGCCTTTGAATGAATGAACTCTGTTCTCATATCACAATTTACTGTTAAGTGGATCTCCAGTTCATATTGTTGCTAGTGGTTACAATTAATCTTCCCCTTCAACAATGAATGGGGGGCACAGAATAGTAGAATATTGGTCACTCATTAATAAAAACATTCAAAGCTCGCTCAGGAAGTGGCTGTGAAGGCTGTCATAGTCTGATTTTTACTCCTCTCTGCCATGAAACAATACAAATATCAGTTGTCTCACATACATTTTCCTCTACCCTGCTTGAATGCAGTGTGGAGGATGTGGGCATAACCTCATCGTTTGGCACCCTTCAATTTCTTTCTGACTTCAGATGTTTATGTTGATGGGTTCCCGAGGGAGTGGTTGCAGCAGTTAATGACAAATACATCTGCACGAACGAAAGCCCCACACAGCAGAACTGCCATACCGCGGACCACCACCACAACTTAGACACCAGTTCTTCTGGCACAAGATCTTGATGCTAAATGATAACAGCAGTGGAGTATCTGGTTACATCACACGGGGGCTCTGGGCCCCATCGGCATGTTGACGCACAGAGGGTCTGGTTAGTGGTTCTCCTTAGATTGTCCCTCCTCTGCCAGCTCACAGCTATAAGATCAAGCTGCCCCACCCAGCTTTTCTCAGCTCCGTCACCCAAGTCAAATGCTGTTTCCAGCAGTAGGTACTTGAGACATTTCTGTCACCAATGCATTTTCAAGCACAGTGAAGTTAGTCCATTTTGAAGTTTTTTTGGGGGGAAATGCCAGTGAAGTGCGATTGTTTGACAACTTTTTTCTGTGTCTGTAAATTTACTTTGTCCATTGTGTGAGAATGTGCCTTTTGTAATACTGAGCTACTACTGAGCTCAAAGAATGACCTCCCAATGAACGTTAAATCAAGTTTTCAATCTAACAAAAAAGATGCAAACCCAGCATTGCTGAAACTGAATGACATCCTGCCAGTATGCATGTGATTTTCTGACAGTTAAAGAAATGTTTATTTATCAAACAGTTTTTTTTTCATGAAAAAGATGATAGTAACTAAATGTTATTTCATTAGTGTAGCTGACGCCACCTGAATCTAATCCATTTTAATGTAATACAAGTGGGCTGTTATGTACAGCAAAACTGAAAAAGAATGCATTTTCCCAGGTTGGTGCTTACTTCCATCCTGTTATATAGCTTGTGATCATTTGTGATTAATTTGTAGTTACATACAAAGAAACAAAGGCATTTTTATTTAGATCATTATTTTTGCCTTTATTTGATAGTAGTAGTACAGACAGGAAGTGCGGGGTGTAAAACACATAGCAAAGTTCCCTTGACCAGGAGCGCAGGTTATTTTTTAGATTTTTTTTTTTAATTCTATCGTGAAGGCTAAAAAGAGAATATAGTTTGAGTTTTTTTTTTCTTTTCTTACACAGAACTGTAGTGCATTGACTAAAACCTGCAGTACATCCAGCACACGCTGTAGTCCTTTCAGTCTTAATGTTCTTATCCATTTTACTGCCCTGTTGACATTCTACCAATTTATCCTTTTCCAACAGGAGGTCTTTCACCGCCTGTATCTCATCTACACAGTGGGCTACTCCATTTCTCTGGGATCACTCATGGTGGCTGTAGTCATCTTGGGATATTTCCGGTGAGTCGATGCTGTCACTGGGAGTTTTCAATCAATATTTTCAACCTCAAGAGAGATATTTAGACACAGGGTCAGAAATTAAGGTGAGAGCAATTGCGGAAGGGGTCAAAACAGGGAGTCTAAATGTCTAATGGCACGATGCACACAATTTCTTACCATGCCGTTTTAATCTGTCGCAAACACACAGTGAAGCAGAGAGTGTATTTCATGGCTTTATCATGAAATCATGCAATTTTCCCTCACTGCATAATCATGCATTGCATTATATTTTGTGTCACGGCAACAACATGAAGCATGCAAACTGTATCAGACACTTCTGACCTCTGACTTTTACTTTGACTTTTAACAGACTATGATATGTCTACCTTTGTAGAGGGGTCTGCCTCCAGGCTTGCAGTAATGCATGCCTCATTGTCTGACATTTAGGTTCTTTGTTATTTCCATGCTGATTTCAAGTTTTGATTGCAAAGCTTGGATATTGATTTTGTAGTTCCACTAAGCTTAGAAATACTGTGGTTCTTAAGCCATAATGTGTGTGCTTCTTTCCCTTTTTATCCACTGAAACATATAAAGTAGGTAAATAAGTTCTCAGAAAATGTTAAGAATTGAGAGTGAATTACACAGATATAAGGATTTGCCACAGATGCTATACATTAGCCTTAGCGGTCACAGTGCTTAAGGAAGAAAAACCCCAAAACAAGGCTGAATTCATTTTGCATATGGCAAGAGTCTGATATTTTTTCTTCACAGCTGATTAATGCAGGGCAGATTCGTCATTATTTGCTTATTTCGTTGAGCATAGGGAGTATCAGGAATCGATGTGAAGGCGCTGTTTACCAATGTTCCCACCAGCGTGACTTACTGTACAGGCAGGCAGTCAGAAAGCTTTAGGAACGCTCCCAACTGGCACCAGGAAATCTACGGGCCAAATGAATTTAATAAGTTATCCCAGGGGCCCATCTGACATTCTGGCTCTGTGCTCCGGAGCACTCCAGCCATGTCTTCAACATGTCAGCTTTTAGACAGGAAAGCTCATAAATGTTTTCTAGGGAGAGAAAAGGGATATTTCACATTAGCAGTAGTGCTCTGTACTTTTCACCAGGGAAATGTACACTAGATTCGTTTTCGCCCACCACTCCTAAATCAATAACTTTCTGAGGGTAGCTTGTCAAATATTCAGCTCATTAATGAGGTTTTAATAGTTAATGATGGACACAGTGGGTTAATTGCAGTATTCACTGATTGTTTAAGAATTTTTTTTCCCTGAGACTTCATAATATTCTAGTTCAAGTCGGCTTTTGGAATGTATTTTTTAATACATTCCAAAAGCCGACTTGTGAATATTCAGTAAATATTATTATTGACTCACTTTATTGGACTGTGTAATGGCTTAACCTTTAAGGCTATTGATCCAGCAACTTGATTCCAATACTGGAGCATGACCTCAAAGGCCCACTCCACGGTAAACTCTCAGACAGGATGTTTTGGGAGAATTTTTTGACGGATAAACTTGTGCTTGTCTGGAAGGAAATTTGCATGCTTTTTCAACACATGCTTGCAATTTTGTTTTTACAGCTCACTTTGAGCCGAGCATTTCGATATTTGTGCATTTCAAGCCTCTAAATCTCAAGAATGTGTTATAGTCAGCGTGGAACTCAGCTGGGTCTAATTAGGATGAGTATTGTTTGTGTGTATGTGTGCGTGCTTGTGTGTGTGTATGTGTGTGTGTGTGTGTAAAGATACTTACGCACACTTATATTAAGGTGTGCCAGCCTACACACACACACACACACACAAAACACATACACATACACAATTTTCAGGCTTTTGACCTTGCATCTCTTGTTTGTTTTCTCCCTAGACGATTACACTGCACAAGGAACTACATCCACATGCACCTATTTGTGTCCTACATGCTAAGAGCTATAAGTATTTTTGCGAAAGATGTTGTGCTCTACTCTGGATCGGCCTTAGAGAACATGGAGAGAGTCACAGTGGAAGACCTGAAGTCCATCACTGAGGCTCCGCCAGCCAACAAAACACAGTTTGTAAGTACGCCGGCACAGCTAAAACACACCTACTGTATAGATGGGCTCAACATAAAGCACTCTGTCCTTGAAGAAATGCGGAGAAAAGGAAAAACACTCACTGAATTGATTCCTCAAGAGGATTTTTCAGTGTATATGCTATAACATGGAAGACATATAGTGGCTGTTTTCATGTAACATATAGTATTTGGTTGGATTTTGGGACACAATACACAACATAGCCTACAAAGGATAAAAATATTTTCTCCAGACGAAATCATAATAAGAATCATCAATGTCTGATTGCTTTACATGCACAGATAATTTGATTTATAGTGCAGTTGGGTGTTAAACGTTTTGCTTCCAAAGAGGAAGTGGTATTTTGCAAAAGTCTCACCTGCTTTTCCAGTGCTGGAGCAAATAAACTGTACTTTTTGTCACCATGCCAAGCTTTTACTAGGCCACTACTTGGCTCTCCCTTTCAGAGTCAAGTTTAAAAAATGGGTGAAGACTGGGTACTTTTCATGCATGCTTTAATATGCAAACAAATAATTTGTGCAATATATTTAGTGGACATTTTATCCCGTGGCTCTCCAAATTGCATTACACTGGAAAGCTGTGTGTTAAAGAAGGTGACATACTACACGTGACACAATGAAGGAACATACTGTATATGTATGTGCCTATGCATACTGTGTACTGTAGTGCATGTTGCAAAGTTAGCATTGCTGCCTCACACCACGAACGCTCTGGGTTCGAGCCTGCCTGGCTGGCTGGTTCCTCTCGGTGTGGTGTTTGCATGGTCTGCCCGTACCTGCATGGGTTTCCCCCGGGTGCTCCAGTTTCCTCCCACAGTCCAAAGACATGCAGGTTAATTGGCAAGTCTTAATTGCCCGATGGTGTGAATGTGAGCATGAATGGTTTGTTGTCTCTATGTGTCAACCCTGTAATAGACTGGCAAATTGTCCAGGGTGTTCCCTGCCCCCCCCACCCCGAAAATTAGGTTGTCATTATTCACCTTCAGTGTGTACAGTTCATTTCATTTGGTGATTTTGACCACATATTCATCATATTTTGATAAACCTGTCTGATTCCAGACCTGTCTTTTATGTCTTGGTGTATTACAGTTGGTCTATGTGTGAATTTTAGGGTGAGTATTCTGGGGAGTTGCACAGCACAGGGTTTTGGCAAGAACTCAGTAATCGGCAGCTTTATAAATATATTTTGTTCCTGACTTAAGAAAAGATAATGTTAATAGGAACAAAAATATTCAATCACAGACCTTTGTCTCTATTAAAGGCAGGAAACTGCAATTAAAAAAAACTGCCCCATGGCAAAACCACGGAGCCTAACAATGCTTGTTAGAATACAAACTGATGAGAAAATATAGATATGACAATTATAAGACTGGTAATCAGTACAGGAAGAGACAGACACTGAGTCTCATAATCATGGCATGACAGCACAGAAGCAACAGCTGAAGCTGGGTAACAGTATGGAGGTTGACTTTGACAGGAGGTGAATCAATGGCTGACTAAATCATTATGGGCTCCCGAGACGTCCACACATCCTGTCAATACAACTGCGCATAATACTAACTGGATTATTATTAAACTCTGTTCAAACACAAATAAGCTATAAAATGATAAAATGTCACTGTCAATATTGAATATTAAAGGCACAGTTCTAGGATATTCATCCATATTTGAACCTTGACATTTATTTATTTATTTGTTTCAATTTAATTAAATCAATAACTTGTGTGATGTGTCTCCCGATTTTCACTGTTTTTCAATTCAAGCCAGTGGGACCCAGGGGAAATTCACATGGTCCACAAAGCAATTAAAGCGTACTGTATAACTTTAACACAAAAGCTGCAGCTTGCTGCTGTGACACCTCCAGTTTTCCAATACTCCCTGCCTGCTTCCTGAGTCCATTAAACATTGTGGTGTATATTGTCTTAACAGTCAGTCACATCACTCCAGCCAGTAAGCTGGGACAGAGCATTCACATCAATCTCCCTCCCATTTTTATTTATTTATTTTTCTTGTGAGGTGTCAAACATGTTAACTGACAGCTGAAAACTCTTCTGAACACTTGTTAACCACATGTTACACTGTGATAACTCTCTCTCAGTTTTGATGTTAAGCATAACATGTGTTCAACTACTTTCAGTTTCACTTGTGTAGGAATGAAAGTGGTTGTACTTTCAAACAATAAGCTCAGATTAAAGCTTGGTCTTTCACAAGTGTGGATAATGAATCAAGACACTGTGCCGGAGAGAAAGAACAGGCTGTGAATAACACCGGCATAAATGCCATTTTAAATGTGTGAATTTTAGGGTGAGTATACTGTAGGCTGATCCTCACACATGCTTTAGGATTATACTGCCAGGGGAGCCAAGAAGCGTGTTGTCTATTCTCCAAGAAAGTGCATTATGTCTGTTCCTTACATGTCCTTGCTTCGTGTGTGGTATATCTGCTCTAGATGCACTTGAATATAAAATAAACAGATGTAAACACAATCTTAAGTGCTTTCCTACTCTTAAATGCCATGTCCTTTACATTTATTAGAAACAAAATATTTTAAAAGAAGCCCAATCTCCCTTGGAATTATGTTGACTTAAATTGAATTAATCTGGAATACACAGTCCATTCAACACATCCACACCACCATTCAGTCCCAATTGTTCATGCAGCAGATTAGTGTCCTATCTTAGAACGACAATAAATGTTGGATTTTGACAGTGATTAACGATCACCACAATCGTTTCCTCGCTTTCTTGTTTTAGTTTTTGAACCTGAACCATGCGTTAACCATAGTGTAGCTGCCATGCACAGATATTGTAGGAATAAATTATTAAAACGTTTTAGAGTCTACAGTCTCATGGTAAAATGTTCACAAGGACATTGCTAACAGAAGAATATTTTTATCAGAATTAATACTAGTTTAACCCATTAACATTTACTGATTTCTACAGAGCTGAGGTTGATAGGAATGTCATTAGATTGCAGGTATTTTGTCATAAAGTAAAATAAGTGAAGATTTTGACCTGACTTTGGCACTAGATGAAAATTAATTAACATTTTCCCTCCTGGGACCTTGAATGTCTTTAGCAAATTTGTTTTCAAGAAATTTCATTCAAAACCAAAAATGCAAGTTGTGTATGTTGAAGGTAGATCAAAAGTCAGGGGATCACCAAAGTCATTATGATTCATCCTCTGAGGTTCTTCAGTCAGGACCAAAGTAGTGAACCAAGCGCTGTGCGTGGCCTAAAACATTGGCAGTGAATGTTATGTGAGGTTTTGCAATAATCCGCAATTAACATTTTGCCACTTAAAAGTAATTCAAAACAATTAGATAACATCACTGACCTTGAGTCATATAAGGAATCTTGGATAACATCTTTCAAATAAGAAAAGCAATCCATTAAAAGACGGAAAGACGAGATATAAGAAACACAAGGCAAGGCACATGAATGGAATAAAATAGAAGATACAAAATGAGCTGAAACTGAATAAAGCAATAAAACAGGATAGTAAAAATGACAGTTCGGTTACAAGAATGAACAGTACCAAATTTAATTTAGTAAAAGGCACAAGCAATAGAATAGTTTAAAGCCTTGATTTAACAGAAATGAGAGTGTGAGTCGACCTGAGGTTAGCTGCAGGTTTATCACATTTTCTGGAAATTTGTTCTAAAACTAATAGTTTTTTTAAAATCAATTCTTTGACAGACAGGAAGACCAAAGCAAAGATCTGAAAACTGGAGGGATGTGGTCCACTTTTTTGGTCTCAACAAGGACTCTAGCAGCAGCATTCTGAATCAGCTGCAGCTGTCTGATTTAACAGGCTATATGTATTCAGTAATCTTCAATGGAATATTCCAGTACAGATTACTGAGTGCATACTCCACTTCCAAAACTTGCTTGCAGTTTTTTTAATGATGTGTGACAACAGTGAAGATGTTATGGTGTTTTAAAGGGTGTCTTTTGGGTCAGACTCAGAAGTTGGCCAATTCTTACTCGTTCCATCTTTAGTATTTGAAAGGTGTGACTTTTTGTCAGAGTGGGTATTGATTACATCTGTTCTCCTTGTCTGCTGTTTTTGCATAGATTGGCTGCAAGGTGGTCGTGACCCTGTTTATGTACTTTCTGGCGACCAATTACTACTGGATCCTTGTTGAGGGTCTGTACCTCCATAGCCTCATCTTCATGACCTTCTTCTCCGACAGAAAGTATCTGTGGGGATTTACTCTGATTGGGTGGGGTGAGTTCTGCCTCATTTATTTTCCGCTTGCATGCACGTGATTACAATATGATTAGTAATCTTAATATCATGCAAATTAAATCTTAAATAAGGTATTTAATTTTGGATAGTGTCATTAGTCATGTCATCATCTGCCGCTTATCTGGGTCCAGGCCCAGGTTGCGGGGGCGACTGCCGCCCAGTCCACAATGCACCAAAGTCCTTCAACACCTCCCATAGGAGTGTCATTAGTATGCAAAGAAATTTAAACAACAAAAAAAAATTGTTAGGCACTGTCAAATCCCTTGCTGATATTTTATTGAAATGTAAGTGATGACAATAGAAACTGTGTAAAGACATGCATGAATATGGGCTTTACAGTTCCTGCATTGTACACACTGTGCGTATAAGTTATGTAAGCACAGCGCATACAATGTGGATGCTGTGCTACCCAGGTTCTTCTTGCCTGGCATATTATGGACTTTTATTTGGGAATCATTTAGAGTATTTTCTTATAGTGATGTATCATGTGATGTGAGTTGTTTTTTTATTAATATAATTTTTTTAAATGTATTATTATTTTGCAGGAGTACCAGCCATGTTTGTGACAGTGTGGGCAACTGTGCGAGCCACGTTTTCAGATACAGAGTAAGTGATCTGCATAACTGATGTAGACAATATTCTTGTTTAAATTTGATGCAGAAGTGATAAGGTCATTACTTTCTTGAGGCAAAGAGGGCACATTCAAACAGTCATTGATATAGTAATATAGTATAGTAATATAGTAGTAATATAGTATATTTGTCTTCTTTGTCAGTAGGAAAGCAGCAGAACAATTCTGCATCCCTTATAGGCTTTTTCAGACAGGAAAACAAATTAAGCATGATAATAACCACAGCTCTGTCGTGTGCATTCAGCAGTAATTGGTAGTGTCGAATAAGAAGTAATGATATTTATTTGGCTAAAAATCTAATCTAAATCGACTATAGATGTCATATGGTTAAAACTGACCTAAATCAATCACTAGCTATGATTTTTGTTTACAGATCTTGTTGCTAAAAGCAACACATAGACAGGAAAAAATACAGAGGAGATGACCTCAGTGTCCTCATTGGTAGCTAAAGCCGGAGCTAATGACATATGACAGTTGAGGCCCACCAAACTGTTTTGATTCCCACTAAAAATAAAGGCACAGATTTTGTTAGTTCATTGCCTTGGCACAAACTAAAAAAGTCTTTCCAGAACTGCAAAAGCCCTTGAACATGAAGACGCTTTATGTGAAGCCCTGGGGGAAATGCATCAATTCATGAGGAATTAAGATTGGAAATATTATGTAAACATTTATTTTGACAAATTGAATTCACGTCTGAATGGTTTCATATGATACGTATGTCTAGAACTGTAAGATAAATCGAAATATAAATCTAAAGAGAGGGATAGATAGAGTCAGTGCCCTGTCTAAATTTCTGATGGCAGTGGAACAGAGAGATCCTGGATCATCACATCTACCACCTTGATCCTTACTTATCTCTTGCTGATCCCTTTTTTGTTGTTGTTTATCTGCTGCAGGTGTTGGGACTTAAGTGCAGGCAATTTGAAATGGATATATCAAGTGCCTATCCTGGTGGCTGTAGTGGTGAGTACATGCTCGCTGCTTGCACCTTTCCCCTGCTGTGTAGGAAATGACAGTGTTCCGCTGCACCTGTGGCATTGCAGCTGTTGGATAAGACACCTTATTATGTTTTCAATGACACTCAATTATATCATTGTGTTTCTATTTTCTCTCCAGGTTAATTTTATGTTATTTCTGAACATCATCAGAGTCTTGGCAACGAAACTACGAGAAACAAACGCAGGAAGGTGTGACACAAGACAACAGTACAGGTACAGACTGAGTACTAGCATTGTAAAAAATTATTATTTTCCTTTCTACATCTTTTCATTCATCATGTGACATATTCGGAACCTGCGTCACTGCAAGCATGATGAATCTGTGAATGTATTTGCTCTGATCACATTTCCATCATGACACAGATTTGAAAATGGGAATTGCAGTACATATAATAATATGTGTAATAATGTCCCTTCACTGTCATGAACTAAAGGCTGCAGCTAATGATTAGAATCATTACAGGTTAATCAGTCGGTTATTGTTGTATTATACAATGTATTGATAAATCACTTTATAGTCTCAGCAAGTAATGTAAAATAGATAAAAATTCTGTTGTCCTTTTTCTAAGGTCCAAGATAAAGGTCTGTTTTTAATATTTTGCATTTTTGCATGATAAATTGCACAAAGTTCACTTAAACAACTAAAACAACTTCACTTAATACTTTGCTTAGACAGCTACTGCAGGTGTGTGTTGTTTTCAGCTCATGAGTAGGTGAGAAGATTAGATACTTCAGTTCTATAATATGCAGAATGGTTGTCAAACTAACTGTGCAATGTTTTGTGAAGATTATAAAATGTTACTTTACTGTTGCAGAAAACTGTTGAAGTCCACATTGGTGCTGATGCCGCTGTTTGGTGTCCACTACATCATATTCAATGCCATGCCATACACAGAGGTGTCTGGAATTCCCTGGCTGATCCAGATGCACTATGAGATGCTGTTTAACTCCTTCCAGGTAAAGCTGATGTGGTAGAAATGCCAGAAATGCTAATTTAGTTCAAAGGGCCCCACATGAATATTAATGTGTCCTTTCAAGCTGAACAAATCTGATTGACCTGATCAGGATTTTACAAGCCCTCTGGGTTAACATGTCTTTATCATCGAAAACACTGCCAGCTTCTCATGATAACACGAGGAGGGATCAATTATCTAATAGTTACTCATTGTTGAGGTATTTGGTTGCGGTTAGATCTTAATTAAGATAAAGAGGAAGAGAGGGGTGGCTGATGATTTAAAATATCATAGTAAATATCAAATTATACAGCTAAAATGTCATATTATCTGCACATTAAAGATAGCTGACCTGGCAATGCATGGATGATGCCAGTAAAATCATTATCTTCTCTTTTCCAGGGATTCTTAGTTGCAATTATATACTGCTTTTGTAACGGAGAGGTAAGAAATCATAAAGTTTTGAATTTTACAGCAAAAACTTCTGTATAACATTGAAGCTCTCGCATGACTAAATAACTTATTCTTTTCTAAGGTACAAGCTGAGATCAAAAAGTCCTGGAGCAGGAGGACTCTGGCACTGGACTTCAAAAGAAAAGCTCGGAGTGGCAGTAACACTTACAGCTACGGACCTATGGTATCACACACCAGTGTTACCAACGTCACGGCCAGAGGACCGCTGGCCCTCCACCTCACCACGAGGCTGGGACCGGTGCCCGTGAACGGGCACAGGAACCTCCCCGGGTACGTCAAGAACGGCTCAGTGTCAGAGAACTCTATACCTTCGTCAGGACAGGAGCTCCACATTCCTGAGGAAGAGCATTCTGCTCATACGCGGCCCTGCGAGGATGAAAAACCCTCGCCTGTGGTTGAGGAGGAAAGGGAGACTGTCATGTGACCTCCAGGCTGCTGTGTATAGGGATGAAAACTGAAAGAACAAATCATAACACAGTCTCAGGATGGTCAGAAGGGGATGGCTGCATGCATCAACACTGCCAGTTATTTTCTCCTGTGAATCGAGCCAGAACATTGCCGACTGATGAGATGGCTCAAGGTAAAAAGGGTGTATCACTTTCGTGAGCTGGGCCACCTTTACTTGAGGGATTATGACCCTCATATTTTGTGGCAAATAATTTCAACTCTTTTAACAACCACCTGCCACAGTGAATGTTTAAAAGGCTGAAAACAGACTGCCGTTTCTTATTTCTTTTCCACTGCCATAACTGTTATCTTGTTTTCTCTTTTCTTTTTTGACAAATGTCTTGTTGTGCTCAGCTTTTGTGCATAAATGAGGTTAGTTAGTTACAGTAGTTGCCAGAAACAGCCTTAATCACCTATGTACTGGTGGATTTTGAGTGCACTTAGAGGCACACGTGGGGGCAATTTCATCAGCAACCTTTCGTATTAAGTCAGTGTGAATAGATGAAGTGTAGGCTCGGCTTAAAAAAATTATTAATGCTACTATTTTGAGGCAACTGTTCATGTTTTCTGGCATGGCATCTAATTTGTTCTGCATCGACTTAAATCCACTTCAGTGTAAAAGGGAAGGTACTCAGGTAATTGAAGTCTTCTGTTGTTGCACACCTATTTTTATACTTTTAAAGTGGTGTTTTAGCATGGTCAGCATTTCTCTCCAGAGGATGTTGGTGTGTTGCATAAGGCTGTGTTGAATATTCTTTTTTCAAAATGTTGTACAGTTTCTGCTGATTAGAGAGACCCAGTATTCATCTTGCTAATTACAACAGATTTCGAAGAGTTCAAATGAATGTTTCATATTCAAATTCTCTACAAAAACACCCAAACACACACACATACACACAACATGATGCCAAAGTAAGAATATTTCTTTGAAAACTATCTTTCTTTGGGTTCAGTGTTAGCTGGGGTAAAGAGGAACTTTACATAAGTCTGACAGAAATCGTATCACGTGTTCTCACAAAATTTTCAAAGGAAGAGACCCCCGTTTAAAAACAGAGGGCACAGGAAACGGTCATATATTCCAGTGGAATGTTAATTAAATGAGGAATCCAAGAAAATCTCAAAGTCCCCTGGAATTCCAAGAGTGACATTTGTGGCGGATATGAAGGAAAACCCAGGAATGAATAACACAGTAATTTTTACAGATGGTCCAGTGTTATGCTGCTTTTTGATGTGTATATATACAAGTCACAATGTTTACAAAGATCAAAAATACATTCTAATTGTGAGCTAATAGTGTTCATATGTATTGATATGTTATAAAGCTGTTTCAGTGTGTATAATTTTTTTTTTCATGTTTGTTTACGGAATGTTTGCAATATTTGATCATGTACATAGTCCAAAACAAAAAAAAACTGATGAATATATTTGCAGGTGACGGAGGGCATTCAAACTAGCATTTAATGACGCATTCCACAAGATATTTTAATCTCTGTAACTTGTAACTTACTGCACTTAATTTGCATGGTTTGCAGGTTAGGTCACATAATATACCAAAGAGAAAAGGCATAATGTGCTGCCAGGGAAAATGTTATTTTGCAGCATTTTTTTTTTGTATTTTCATCCACCATCTTGTTTACAGTAACCAAAAAGTCTTAACTTAAATCACCCTCTCTCCAAAAAGAAAAGTATTTGCTACTGGTAGTTAGTGTAGTAAAATGTCAGGATAAAAGTGTTAAATACAGCCCCCGTGTAGCTTGAAGTTTCTTTTTTTTTCTTTTTTTTTTTAATGCTCAGCTTCATGTAAACAGCAGCACGGCAAATGAGAAAACCATTTGCAAAACTCACAGTAGCTTAGTTACAATGGACTGAGACCATTAATATTAAAGGCAGTTTTGTTGCTCTTAAATCCTCCGCTTGGATTTTTAACATAACTTGGTCTCAAGATCTGAATTAGTCACTATTTGGTTTGGACTAATGTGTCTGATGGATTTGTTATTTAGTTCAGATTCAGCTCAGATTCAGAGTTTTACCTCACATAAATTTCAACTAATACATGACCAAAGCTAATATTTGCCCTTGTTCACAGTGTTATCCCACATGTTTTTTACATCTGGTGACCACTGTTCCATTGCAAGCTCTCTTGTCCTTCTTGCTGTCATCTGATTTTGGTGACTGAATTATGCTCCCAATCCCCTGATTTCCAGATTTGCTTCACCAGTTACAAGATCCGTTAAGATGTGTACTTTGACTTAAGTTTGGGTAAAGCCTGGTCTGCTCAGTTTGTACTGCCTACAAGTCCACCCAGCAAAAAGACCAAAATCAACATTTAACTGACCTGTAAGTAAGTATTGTCTGACCTAGCTTATTCCTCTGAGCCGTAGAGCTCCATTGTTGTTCAAACACTATTAAAAACACATAATTGAGGCTTCATTACAATGCACATGGGCACTGTAGTTTATTGTGAGTCAGTGCCATGCTGGGGGGTGTAAATACTCACCAGCTAACCCAATGTGTATTAATCTGCAGCTAAAAATAAATAAATAAATAAAAGCCCCCACAAATGCCGTATTTACTCATGTCTGAGTTACATTTTCAAAAAGCTACAGTGTTCAGGTGTTCTGGGAAATTACATAGCCTTTCTCTTTAAGACGAATCAAAATATTTGTAACCCGTTTTGAAAGATTTATATTCTTAGTGGAAAGATATTAGTTTTTACATGAGGGACAAAGGCATGGTAGGAAACTACTGGGAGACAAGCTAATGCACGTATTTGGTTTTTTTATGGAATTTTTTTGCAATAAGGAAAATACAAAATAACTTAAACCTTGTGATAATTTTAGAAATATCCACAACACTCATTTGAGTCAGATAATCTCCTGTTTTTGTCAGCTGGTCAGAATAATTGGTGGTGGAATTCTGAGAAGAGCATTTTGGCCCCAACGGATCTTAAATTGAACCCAAATTGGACATTTCCATGGGGATCGGGCATGAGTGGAACTTGAGGTTGAGTGAATTGACTACAATAGTAATTGTAGTCAATTCACTGTGGCTTCAGCCCACAGAAATGGAAAAGGGAAAAGACAGTGGTTGATAATAGCGTACAGTCAGTACAGTTGTACTTAAAACATTCAAGACAGCAGCTGACTAAGGTGGTTATTCTTCACATCCAATCTGACTTTCCACTAATTGCCGCTGGACAAGTAAATATATTGCCGTTGTATAATCCAGACAGTTTTTCATTAAAAGGGTGGGCGGTATCAGAGCATGAAAAGCTTTTATTACAAAAACACTTGGAAAATTATATTTGAGCACTTTAATACCCTATAATACAGTATTTTGTTCTGATTGTATCATGTAAAATGATTGTGTTTTGGAATCAAGTGTACAATAAGGCCAATAACCATAGAGCTAATGTTGTATTTCATTGTTTTCAAATACCTCTCATGGAAGTATAAAATGTGTTTCATTGTCTTTTATTTATCTTGTGCCGAAATGTACTCAGTGGAGTCGACATTGGTTTTCATGCTTTAGATGCAGTATGTGGGCAATGTTTTCTAAGACACATCTCACCTTCTCATCACACCATAGTGATGTAGGCACGTTGTAGATATCAGTGTTAACTTGGAATAACATAGGAAGATGTTTTCTGGTTTCTAATGTCCATCAGTGAATTGTGAATAAGTCAATAAATCTATAATTTTACTGTACTTATATTTTTGCAACTTTCATCATCTTCTGATGCGCACAAATACCAGTAATGCATTTTCTTATATATAAGCTTGTCTTTTATTTTAAATATAATGTCATACAAATGTCATGTTAGAAAAAAGTGTCCAAAATGCTTGCAGTGAAAAATATGAAATCATCTTTTTCAGTGTTTGTCAGTGAAAAGCAGGGTTCATTTTTGAGCTTTCTTGGCTCCCCCTTTAGCCCCTCCTTTGCCTCCTTTCTCTCCTTTTTCCCCTTTGTCTCCCTTCTCTCCAGATTTCTTCCCTTTTCCTTCATCGTTTTCTGTCTTGGATGCTCCCTTTTCACCTTTTTCACCCTTCTTCTTTGCTGATGCATCCTTTTCATCTCCTTTCCCATCTTTGGCACCCTTGCCCTCCTTCTTTCCCTCCTTGGTCTTCTTCTCTCCTTTATCAGCATCCACTTTCCCAGAGACTGTTGTCACCTCCTCCTTTTCTTCTGCTTTTGCAGCTGCAGGAACACAAGAAAAAAAATTGTTAAATGCTCCATGGCAGCATCAGGTATCATCAGAGTCCTTCCTCTAACAGTAATTGGAAGGGAGGATTTAATCCAACAGAATGCCAGGCTAAGTAGGTTGCATGTAATGAAGGCACATCTGTTTCTATCTGTTCTAATAAGCATGGTCTATTTATTCTTTTAATAGGATTGCTTGAAGTGCTTTCTGGGTGAGAAATGAAGAACAAAAGTTTACAGTCAGCTTTGTGTGTTGACAAGGACAACGTTTTTCTCATTATTATTCAAGAGGTGACACCCTGAGGATGTACACGGCAAACAGAGGTAGTGGGGATGAATATCTCCACAAAGCCCCCAGATTTAGACTGGGCAGTGGTACATTTTTATAGCAAATGAAATGAAATGGGTATTTAGAATAATATATTTCTTGTGGATTTAGAGCCATAATTTTACATTTTGAGAAATGCATTTCCCCAAATTTGTTTTTGCTCTCACCAATAGTCAGATGAAAAAATTCATTCTGCTCTTTCGTCTGTCCAGTAAACATAAAGCTACAACCAGCAGCCTGTTAAAGCATAAAGACTGGAAATAGAGGGAAACAGCTGGTGGGTCTCTTTCCAAAAGTTACAGAATCTGCCTACCAGCAACTGTAAATCTCAACAATTAACACATGACTTTTATTTGTTTAAGTCATAAAAAAGCCATAGTGTAAAAACAACAAGCTGCCGTGATGTGAAGCAACCAGCAGAAAATTCACAGTGACAAATAGTAATACTGGAAGTTATAGCTCCCCGTCGATAATCGGCTGAATAAGCATATATTGCTTCAAATTCTCACTGACTGTCCCTACATTTTCTCTGAAGAACATATCTCCAATCCTGCTTGATAATGCCTGAGATTATACATGCAAAAAATAATACCAAAAGAGGTCTGGCTGTCTGTGGAGATTTTGAACCATTAAAAGCTGTTAACCTTTAGATGCAGACTAAACCCTGCAGCCTCTTCCTTTTATATAATTTTAATATGTTCAAGTTAAGCCTGAAATTGAAATTGTTTGCATTAACATTTCTTTTTTTCCTGAAACTAAAAACTAAAGGCAATCAAATGATTCTTATGTGATCCTTAGCTTGCAGGAAAAAAAAAAAAAAAATTCAGGTAATTTCAAAGTCCATATAAGCTCACAACACTTGTTTGTTTTCATGCATCAGATTTGAAAAATAAGAGATGCACACCTTAAATAATACTAAGCCAACAGGGTACAACAGACTCCCTCAAAAGAATGCAACAGCTTCAGACAAGAGTTGTCAAGATGGCTGCTGGTTAGACACACTGTGCTGGTCAGCTTGAATAATCCCTCAAATATCATGAAAAGAGTTTGACATCTAAGCTCTCTGTGAAGTTTTTTAACTTTACAAGAAAGTGAAGTTTAAACTTGAAGTAGCATTTTCTGCTATTTTGAAGTATTGAGCACTTTTCATGACGTGCTTGGCAACCAGCATTACTGGATTACCTGGAATCTCAGCAAGATCATTTTTTTCTTCTTCTTCTTCTTTCCCTCATTTTTCTATAATTATTTAAAGAAATGGCAACTAAGAAACTTGCAGAAGATATGGAGGAAGTGAAAAGGTCTCTGAGCTTTATGTCAGAGGAACTAAGCAAGGTGGTGAAACAACAGATGGGCCTAATGGATTTAATTGAGGAAGTGCGACAACTGAACGCTGTGATCAAAGAAAAAGACAAGAAGATTGAAGAGCTGGAAAGAAGAGTGGAAGATTTGGAACAATACACAAGGATGGATGATTTGGTTATATCTGGCCTTGAGACGACCCATCAGACTTATGCATGGATCATAGCAGGTGACAAAGAGGGGGAGGGACAACAAAGACATCCCTTTAGCAAGTAAAAATATAGCTGGTTGCTACACCATATCAAAAAACCAAAGCAAAAGACCAAACATTGTCATTCGCTTTGTGAGTAGAAAACATAAAATTGAAGTGCTAAAGCTTGCAAAAAAACTGAAGGGTACAGGAGTATATATAAATGAACATCTCACAAGGAGAAATGCTGAAATTGCGCGACAAGCAAGAATTCTGAAGAAGGAGAGGCGAATTCAAGACAAATGCTGCAGATACACAAACCAGAGAACCCAAACCAAACCCAAATGACAAATACGCACCAAATGTCAAAAGTTGCTGGAGGGGGATCAGAGTAAACCTGAAATTATTTTGGTCCCGTGTTTTACTGTGTTGGGTGAATCCAGCTAATCAACTAACCATCAGAATGTTTGTGAATAGATTTCTTTGTGTTTTGACTGAATTCCGAAACTTCTTCCGCTCTTATCCTCGGGCATTTCTCCACCACTCATACGCTCTTTCCTCTTTTTCTTCACGTTTCTTTTCATACCAGTCTAATTTTGACAAAACCTGGAGTCAATGATGCATCACTGCAGAAAGTAAAAGCCAGGGTTGGTGATGACTAAATGGGACGCTGTAATTAAATGTCGGATCTTGAAACCCAGATGTGTTTCAGACTCAGAGATTGTTCCACTTTTGGTCAAACATGGCCTTTTTGTCCCTGTGTCCTGCTGTTTACATACTGTGCTCCGTAGTGGAATAATTAAAGGTTAGCATTGTCTTCTACAAAAGGCCTTCACCCTAACACCATCACTAAATGTCAGAAGTTCAGCACAGATACAGCTGGTACAGTTTGTTAGGGCACAGTGCATTGACATTTAAAGAAAAAATAACAGTTCAGTCTGACTGAGGTGATATAACTTACTGTCAAAACTGTAAATGTAATCTCAAAAGTGATGCTCCTGCAAGCCAGGAACTTTCTCACTGATATCTCTACTATTGCCTGTTTTATTAAAATAAGTTTATATTTTCATTCTGGGGAACAGAGCAGGGCTTGTAACCAGACCAAATTCCTTTTCGCAAATCGGTCACTCATCAGTCGGCGTGCTGTGAACCTCAAACAACCTTTTCCTCTTTGCCCGTGCAGAGCTAGAGGAGACAGACGTGTGAGAAATATGTCTCAGTTTTTACAATAACTGCAACAGTTTGGTGACAGTGAGATCACCTTCATTTTCAAATAGAGAAGGAAGGATTGATTCACAACTGTCTTATCGGTCCCTGTATTTCATTGACTTTGTGTGAGACTACAAGCTTTAGTTCCTTCCCTCTCTCTCACAATGTGTTTGCAACAGATATTGGCAGTGAAACTGGAAACTGCTTCCTTTTCTCTCTGTGCTTTTAACTGTTCAGAAAGTATGTGTGAATGGAGGCACAAAGAAAATCTTAATGGACAATGTCAGACATGGTGCCCACACTTGTATCTTAAGAAAACAAATTTAGGTCTGTTGACTGTATAAGCTCCAATTCATTATCACAGTATATTCCTTGTTGTTTTTACACACATACACACACAATTTTCTTTTATCCCTGAAGTATCTGATCTGATAAGCTTCTCCTATGTCTGAAAAAATATATCCATGCACACATCCGAGAGTTAAGAATGGGAGTTTCTTGATCCTTATTTGTAGCATTTATTCAAATGCCAAGCTATAGTTGGTGTTTTTACTCATTTCCTAAATTCACTGTTCCATTGCATAATCAAGTCCTCATTTTAAAAAGAACCTTACAAAAGTTTTGATTATGAATTTCATTTTACATTAAGATGTTCACTTCTTTATATTCGACGACACTGCATTCACATGAGATTCACTGTATGTGGTCATTTGGTTTGTCAGATTATTATTTCATATCTTGGTACACCCCAAACATGTCATGATCAGGGAGGAAGGCATCGATTTGCATATTTGCTTATATTTATGTTGCCTTTCTCCTTAGTTAACCCAGAACCAAACATTACACTTTGTTTTGAGTCTATGGTTTAGAGCAGCGAATAAATTTGTTCATCCTCACTCTTTATAATGGCTGCAGTCAGCGTATCTCCCCTTCAGCTCCTCTCCCAGCCACATGGTTGATTAGTTGTATAGTCACGAAAGAGAATGTACTCTGATGCATATTAGATCAACGCTCTGTGGTGACTCTAGAGACTCTAGAGAAGAGATATGGATGCCCTCGCCACAGTAGGTTTATCATGTGATGTTCTTTCCCCCCCTCTAACCCAGGCCATATTTGACACAATTCTCATGCAAGAAAAACTTATTGACAGCCCAGTGCTTTTTCTTCCATAATTAATTTCACAATAAGCAATGACTACATTTGTGCACATGAATGCATAATATATCATTGCAAAGAACAAGACGAGACAGATGTCAGTCTGCATCTGTCACCATTCTTAAAATGAAAAAGCCAAGCAGCTGAGATGCTTGGACACACACAAGGAAACACATCAAATTCCTGAAAGAAAGAAATAAGAACAAGAACATTTAATCACCAATGCTGACATCCATGAGCATTTTTAATTAACACTAGAAGGGGATTGTGTGAATGATTTGCTTTGGTAAAATCTAACCTTGGGAAAGGAAACAGGTGAAGAAGAAGACTGGCACAGAGCACAGACAGGCATGCTGCATGCATTACAACTTTCACTGTTTTTTTTTTCTATGTCTCAGAATTCTCACAAAGTTATCAAACTCATTTGCTCTTGACATTTTCATGCAAATGTGCATGAAGCAAAATATGTGCATTTGCGTTAAAAACATCTCGGCTTTGAGAACAGAGACACTAAGAGAGAGAAACTACAAAAGTTGAGCTGCCCGATAGAAATCATATTCGGAAAAAGCAGTACAATCTATTTTTTTTTTCCTACTGCACACAGTTAACACTGCACTGTAACGCCACTACCAAGCAGAATTTTGAAAATTCAAATTGTGCTCTACTTTTTGGGTGTAAATTTCAAAAGTGATGTGGTAAGCAGTTGAATGAGAGATGCATTCATGCAGGACAGATGGATGCTACCTGCACAAAGGGGACTTTTATAGTGGCTACCAGTGTATGGACTATGTTTGTTAAAGTCACTTAGCCAAGAGGAGTGTCTGAGAGAAGATAAGATTAGAAGAGAAGGAGGAAAAAAATCACTCCGTCTCTGGCAAACTGAGGGAGCTGGGTTGCTCCTCGCTGACCCTAACTACTGAGAGTTGGCTGTTGTTAGCACTTTGAGCTTGGACCTGCTCAGAGACTGTCTGTACAGCAGAGGCATCTGGGGTAGCTGGAAGAAAAGCAGGAAGAGAAGAGAAGAGAAGAGAAGAGAAGAGAAGAGAAGAGAAGAGAAGAGGAAATTAAGTATAACAGCATAAAACAGAAGAAGAATTTCACCAAGTGTGGGGCATTTTGCAAGATGAAAAGAAGAGAGTGAAAATTTAAGAAATTAAAGCAGACCTAGAAATGCTTGAATTTATTTTTAATTAATGTTATGTAAAAAGTCAGCTGTCCTCATATCCTTAAACATAAAGTGAGACTATAACAGAGAAGAGTCTTGTAAGGCCCTGTAGATTTAAAAATTGTAGTGTTAAATACTCATCTCTGCCCATAGATAGAAACCCAAAATCCAAACTGCAGCTCTCCATTTACAGAAACCAGTTATTTCTCCTGCTTCTCAGATGTAGGGTAAAGCAATCACATTCTGGTCTAAGGGGGCATAATGTGAAGTTTATTGATGTTACAGGACTTCAGTGTGCAAAAGTTCAAACAGTTTTCAAACATTTATCTCCCATTTTCTCATTTGCAGCCACCAGCATTTGAAGTTGTCCTGTGCAGCTTCAAACAGGGTATTAAAAGAAACGGTGGCACAAGAAAAGGCAAGCATAGCGATTCCAGGAAAGCACCACAGTTGACATCAGAGTTGGAGCTCCTGCTTGTTATATTTACCAGTTTAATGTAGTCATATTAATACTGGAAAGACATTTAACAGATACTTACATCCTGGGATCTCAGTCAGCTCATTCAGCGGTGGCACTGTCTCTAATGTGTTGGCATATTTCTTGGCGGCCTGTCGTTGTGCGTGCCGTGCCTCTATTTCCTTTTTCGTTCTTGGGATTCGACATTTGAATATACAACACAGAGTGATAACTGAGGGACAAAGACATGAGACACAATGGGTTTATGAGAATAGAACATTGCAACATCTTGTACATTATTTAAATGGATTTAAGTGTCTTAAAGGGTCATGGTACACATAGTTTTGGTTTTATATGCCCATTATTTTAAATACCTGTCCCTAATATTCCTACCTCCACCTCAATACAATGGTATGATGGAAATTTGGTACAGACATTCATGTCCCCCACAAGATTCATTTCACCAGCTTGACTGCTCAAACACCATTATCAGGTCAAAAATTTTAAGTGGTCCAATTCTTTGATTTAAAATGAAATACCTTACAAAGTGCATAATTTCAACTAATGACCTTGTGTTTAAATGTTAGCATTTGGACAAGCTAAGAATAGCTTAGCTTAATTATGAATATCTGTAAAATACTGGCATGTTATCATCGTCATTGTGAGCGTGTTAGCATGCTGATGTTAGCATTTACTTCAAAGCACTGCTTTTTAAATCTTCTGAGCTCCAAAAACAAAACCCTATTAATTTCTATATTAGATCCACTTGGACTTTCCATTTCCTCCTTCTACAGTTACTGCTATTATTTGGATGACTCATTTCCAGAAACACAGAAGTGATCCCTGTCATAATTTAGTATTTCCTTACATAATATCAGTGCCATTACTACTAATCACACTGTGCGTGATAATCATACTGTTGGAGGAATAATTGCATGCATAGATATCTTTGGCCTGCACTTATTTCTCACTATGACTGTCTATCACAAGAATGATTTGTGAAGGCAACAACAAAGTGATTTCATGAGAAATACTGACCAACTGCCAAAACAAACACTGCAAAGATGCCAATGACCTGCCATAACCGCAGCCCCCAGAAAACAACAGTCTCTGAGGTCACAGGGTCTGGCTTCTTTGGGGGATCTGTTGGTAAAAGCTGTAGAAAAAAAAAGAAAGATAAATGTTTTTTTTTTTTTTTTTAATATCTGCACACCACAATTAAATCTCTACAAACAACAGAGAGCAAACCTCAAGGAGTAAACTATATCTTAGAGGAACTCAAGCTTCACATCATCTAAGTATTATGCTCTTTTTTATGTGTGAGATTTTGATCTTTAGGCATTGTAGTGTGTCAGTTGTAACATTTTTGAGTCAGTTCTTTGTCTTTCTGACTTCCACAATGATTAACCCTTAATGAATCTAAAATACTGTACATATTGCAGTCACACATTAAGACAGTTCTGATATGAAAGAACTGTGTGTTAATGTGTCACGTGTCACATGTCACTATACAACTTCACCTTTCTGATCCCATGATGTCATACCCTATTGGTATGGTTGGCATATTCATTTAATTTATTAGTTTTCTATTTATTTAGATTTAAGAAATATAGCTGAACTGACATACAGTTCCAGACAAACAGAAATACCCCAATAACAAACTACAAAGCTGACTTGGATAGGAAAAGTTGTTTTTTTTTACGGCACAGAGCTAAATGTTAAAAAACTAAATGCCTACTTGAAAAAGTCTTTAGTGTTTCTTAAGCAGCTGCCAAGAAAACAAACACCCACATAACCTGTGGGTTTTTGTGCCTCTGTCTCCACCCGAATCTTCCCCTTACTCAACACCAACAAGCGCTGAGGTCTACAAACCTAGGTGACATGAGACCATGCAAGCCAAAGTAGGCTGGTTTCCAGACTTTGCCTGCATGTTCTCTGAACTTTCCAAATGGTTTTAGATGCCTTAATTCTCTGCTGCACAGAGTTCGGTCGATAGTGTCCAAAACAAACACTTTTAGCATTTCAAAACACCTCTTTCCAGAGCTGGGAATTGGGGAACAATAAGTATAAAAACTGTGTATGTATGTGTGTGTGTCTTTGTGTTAGATCAATGCCTTGGATCAGCCAGCAGAGCATCAGTTCCCTGATAAAACCATCAGGAGGATTTCTCCCTGTCTACTGTTTATCGATTACTTGATTGGATGATACAAGGTTGTTTTGGAAACTCTATACTTTAGTCCATAAAGCAACAAGCAATGGATTAGAAAATGGCCATTTATTACATTTGCTGCTTTTATTGATAACATCATTATGTGGTTAAATAGAAAAATGTTCTAATAATAAGATAAGACAGTGACATCATTATGAAGGATACAAACCACTGTATATAAAATTTTCAAGATTGTAATGGTAAGTAGTTCGAGATCATATGGAGGGAAACATATAAATCAACAGTGTCATAGTCTGTAAACAATGTTCAGTTCTGTTTTTGTCTTGTGTCTATGTTGTCTTGTGGCTTCTGCTTTTATTTAAAAATTTTATCTCCTCTTGTTTCAGGTTGCTTGCCCTTCCTTCATGTTTCCCGCCTGTCTGATTGTTTTCCCCGCCCTGATTGTTTCCACCTGTTTCCCATTACCCTGTGTCTATATATTGTCTGTCTCCCTTTGTTCTGTGCCAGTTTGTCTTGTCTTTCGTCACGTGAATGAGCGTGTAATTCTTGCCCATGATCTTCTTGTCAGGTTTTGTGTTCTTTTGTATGTTGTTGATTTGATTTTGCCTTGCTGCCCTGCCTTTGGTTTGAGTTTGTTGTTTTTTCCTCGTAAGAGTGATTTTGTGTTTCCTCGTTTGAGTGATCTTATGTTCTTCTTTTGGGTATTTTGTTTCCTTGCATTTTTCCCCGATTGGGTGATTATCATTTGCTACTTTGTTTATTAAAGACTTTATTTTTGATTCTACTCTCTGGAGTCATGCTTTTGGGTTCAGTCTTAGCTCAGTCGTGACAAACAGATGTTACTTTAATCTTTAATGTGTATGTCTTTTCTCTTTTGTGCTAGCACCAGGGCAAAATAACCTATTTTTACTGTTTACTGGACCTGATACTCTTGACAGTACAAGCTGTCTTCAGGGTCCCTATATTGTTTGCTGTGGAGAACAAAAGAGGGACTGTGAACTTAAACACAGAAGCTGCAAAGAAAATGATCAGACTGAATTTACGCTGTTTGTGCAAGTCCCACAGAAGGATTAGCCTTGATGAGAATATTTAGCACAGCTCTTAAGTAATAACAATTTTTTTTTCTTCAAAAGTGATTATGTAATGCTAAGTCCTTCCCTCTGGGTGGGGCATTTCATGTGGCAGGATTACTGGCTATAAGCCTCAAGTTTTCTTTTGGTGGAGCAAACAACACAAACTAAGAATCACAGTGACCCCGAGTTACCTTATGCTAATCATTATCCACCACATTTAAAACATATTTTTCTTTTTTGGATGGTTAGTTGTTTTGTTTGTTACATATCCGTTGGTATGTTTGGATATTCTTCTTCAATTAAGTGTTCTGTTTTGTTTTTCTGTGAAGATCCTTTAGGGACTAATGAAGGAAGATTAGTATAATTTCAATGGAAGATTGACATCTAAAAATACAAAAATCAGCACAAGGTTATTCCACACATAAAAGACCAATTTCCAAGTAATAATTTACTAAACTGATATTCTGTATCTATGTATTTAGATTCTATTTCCTAATGTTGGAAGCCAAGTTTTTTGTTTTTTTTTTCCAGTTATTGTACTGTGTTTTCCCTTAAGTTAATTAGCCACTTATACCACACGCACATAAAAGTAAAACCAAGTATTAGTTGATGTGAATGTCAGATATATGAATATTAATAAATATAAACACAAGCTATTATCTGCTGCCTCCTTATAACTATATACAGGAACATAATCTATGGGATTTCTCATAATCCCATTTCCCCCAGTTTTTAAGACATACTGACCTTAATCAGTATTCAACATAAAGTTTATTGCAATGTCAAGGCTGGTTTGTTAGTTGTTAGTATAGTTTGCTACTATTATCTATAATACACAACCACAGCTAATGAGTTTTAAATTGTAAATCATTCTGAATTCATAATTATAAAGCAATGTATTGTCAGTGACATTAATATGATCCACAAGCTACTAACTAAACTGTCTATTTTTCAAAAGCATAATTATTGTTTTTGAGACAGCATAATGGATTTCTATTTCAGTAGTCAGATCAGGATAGTCATGTTGTATCATACAAAAGCACAAAAACATCTTGTCTTTAGCAGGACTCATCTTATTCATTGCTCCTGTTTGCACCCGTTTAAACATGTGTTGCTTTGCTGTTCACGTAAGACCACATAGGGTATCAGGTTTCAACATATGGTCGTCACACATCGTATAGTAAAGCAAATAAAGCAATAACTCTGACGACAAAGCAACAAACATGAATCACATGAAGCTACGTTTTAAACAGCAAAGCACCTGCTCCTGTCACAGAGAAACCCTCCAGGTATTCCCGAGAAGAACCTGTGGAGGATTGTATCAGTCTCTTACCTCAGGATCCGGGATCTGGGAGAACACGGAGGACAAGCACTGAGACAGCAGCACTGCTCCCCAGCCCCGCAGTAGGAGCTGAGGTGGACATACAGGCTGATCCCCAACCATTCTCTGCCCCTCTTTCTCCCTGCAGCCACCCTGCCCCCTCTCTTCCTCTTCCTCTCCTTCTCACTCTTTCTCTCCGTCTGCCTGCCTGCCTGTACTGGCGCCGTGTACAGGACAGGACCACAATGGCCCTGGGTGATTAATGGTGACTATTCTGCTGATGGCTTCCTCCCATCCACAGTTATCGGCTGCTCTTTTCTATCCCTTGCCTTTCTACCACAACACTGCACGAACACAAAGGCACACCAGCGGTCACCACTGCAGCCAGATGAAAACTCCTCCACTACAATGGAGGGAACCAACCCAGCAGTTAGGGAGCATTAATTAATTAATAGACCTGGTGTGGTTTACAGCCAGCTCATACTGCTGGGGACAGGCAGTTTACACAGTGTGGGGGGATGGGCAGTACAGTTAACCATGAGGTTGGCTTGCGCAGGACAGCGAAGCAAATGGTTGTGAGCGTCATCAACTTTTCTGCTTCAGAGTGTGGAGTGTAAAGAAATTCTGACAGCCTCGTACCTTCAGTGTGGCAAAATAGCAAGAGCCATGGTGCTGTGGAATCCAATTTCAATATACACCTGCCCAAGGACAAAACAAAAAGTGGGAGTCAAATTACTTTGGCAGCAGTCATTTTGTGCTCAACTCAAAATGTTTTTTGCTTGGTGTTTTGGAGGATGTGGCTGCCTTTTATCCATATAATCTCTTTCCATTATGTGTCCTGTAAAGGGAAACCAACCAACTAAAAGTTCCACAAATTGCAAATACCACAAAATTGGGGCTCTTTTGGCCTCTAGGGGGCAATACAAAGAAGCTGTAATAACAACACTGACATATTATCGATTTATTTCGATTTATTTATTTTGGGGGCAGTTATCCAGTCTCATCTTATCTGTTGTTATTGTGAACCTATAATTTTCACACCTGGTGCTATAAAAACCAGACATTACACTTAGTATACAGAATATATAAAGATTTCAGTTAAATGACTGTAAAGCGACTGACAGAAGCACACTGCAGAGAGATGCTTTTCACCAGGATTCAAGCACCATCCTGATGTCGGGGCAGGTCTAAAAGGTCCTTTAATAAGAAACGCCATTAGTCAAAGTGGATGCTTTGTCATTAAAGTTCCATTTACTCAACCTCTTCTTTGTCCTGGGTAAGTCTGTGATTATCGGTGATGAAATATCTTGTCTTTAAAGATTTTCTTCAGAGTAAAAGACACCAGAAAACACTGTTTATCACCATAGAAACTGAGGCTCTATGTATTATGCGCATTGATTGAGGCACATACACGTGCATTAAGAATGCAGCACACTTGAATTTGACTCCCCTGATGATGATTAATAGGACAGATATGCTAGCAGCCTGCAGCCCCATCTCTTGTCCTTGGGATTTGTGAAATACTGCACGAATCTACCTTGGAATTTTATTTTTGTTGTAGTTGACAATACAACAAAGTGGGGTGTCAGGACACATGTCTTGTCCTAACAATATATTTGTAATTATTTGAAGATCAAAGAAAGTAAACAGCCAATTAAATGATGATTATTAGATGTTTGTTTTTACAAAAGTCAGTGATGCACCAGCTGATGTAACTGGAATATTTAGATTCAGATGTGAAGCGCCTCATGAACCCACTCACTCATTCAAATGTTTGAGTGAGTGCACCACCTTGTTTAATTTAGTATCATTACCACTGTAACACTGCACTTGTGATTCCCCTCGCTCCACCGATTATTCCCCCTTGATCACAGAATGCAAAAATGAGAAAAACAACCAAAACGGCACCAAATGGGAGAGAAATTCCTAACTACAGGGCACATATAGACATTAAATTTGTTACAATGTAGGCTGATCTCTTTTTCCCTTTGTTCTCAGCCATGCTGCCACACCAGTAAGTTACTCCATGTTATCTGCTGGTTTATTTATACTCAATTCTGTTAAGTAACATTTGTTGTATATTAATTTCTTTCTTTAAATAGATAATATGACAGAGCATCACTCCCTTTAGGCCTTTTGGTGGATGCATAAACATGTAAGCAGATTGTTTCCTTTTTGTTCATTTTAGCTGGTTGTGACATGCGTGGCAGTATTTATTATGTATTCTTTTGTACAGAAAATCATCCATTCATCCACTCATCCTTTGTTAACCTTCCCCTTAATAAATGATTGAAATGTGCACACCAGACAGAGGTTCAAAGCCCAAAGACAGCCTTTTACAAGCACCATTTTACTCTTTCTGCAACAAAATCACAATCACTGGTGATTTACTGGTGTTAGAGAGATGCTTTGCATCTGTGAGTTTGTTTTCTGAAGTTTTTCTTATATGTGGATACCTGTGTTTTTAGATTACCAAAGGTGATTAAGTGAAATATACAGTGCATACTATTACCAAATTATTTCTAAACCTTAATGGGTGTTTTTACAAGAAATTATAAATGCAAAATTTGTTAAAGTGGAGTGTCTGAGAAACAACAATGAATAGTATTGCATGATCGGCCCTGCAGGCTTGCTGAATGAAAAAAAGTAAAGTATGAATTTTACTGTTTGAAGCGTGATGAACACACATTTTTCACATTTGTAGATGCACTTATTTGCTTTTAAGGATATTTATGCCAAATTCCATTCTACTAAACTAGATTAAATAAGCTTTAAGGGCATTTTTCTTACCACAATTTTGCGGTGTTGCTCAAGAATGATTGTAATACAGGGAGTCAAAAGGCTTCCTCCAGTGGGACAAACTCTGAGGGTTTGACATTTTCGTCCTATGGCCGTCTGCTGAGCTAGATTCTGTGTGATAGAGGAAACACGCTTGGAGCCATTAAAGCCTGGTATCAGGGGGTAGAGGACAAGTAAGGTGGTAGAGCCTCCACATAGGGCCTGGAAATGTGAGGTATATTTAGCAAATATTTCGATTGACGGATTAGGAGGAACAAGTTGAGCAAGAAAAAAAAAAAAGCCTGTTCAGGATACAGCAGCTGACAGAAATAAACAGAAATAAACAAAACATACCTACACTTTTAAATTGAATCATTATCTGGGAAGCTTAAAATAGCTTGCAATATCTGAACATCTTGCTTTTTCTTCGTTGGGTTTGATAATATTTAATTGAGCATACTATCCTTTTCTTAGAGCGCTACATAAAGAGCTACAGCATATACAGCTGTGCAGATACAATGAGGATCCATTAAGCATTAATGGTGGATGCGATTGTTGTCAAAACAAAGCTTCACACATTTATATTCATAAAGCATGCACAGGCAGTATTTCTCAGAGCAACAAGCAGCCTCCTGGGGCGTTGTGGTGGCTCAGCTGGCATGTCATCCCCTTTTGTCTCTCCCAATTATTTCTGTTTCTTACCACCGTGAACTACTAGATAAAGGTAAAACTACAAAAATCAGCAGTCTGCGATCAGTGGTGCTCAGCCGCACACCTCCAGAAGGCAGCAGATCCCACTGGCAGTGATCATATTCGTGGGCTAAAGGTCAATGCCATTGTGTCAGCATGTGTTAAGGGACTTGTTTAACAACTTTGTTCATTAAGGGGCTTGCCCTCACATTACTGCTTCTCCTGCCTTGCAGCTCCAGTCAGCACCAGAGTCTTTGTGCGTCAGGTGGTGGGAACATTAAGGATATCTGCACCAGTGATGATGGGCGCACATGACACAGCCAGTGATTCAAACTTCCAGCTCCAGTACATATTCTTCATAATTGGCTATAAATAAATATTTCTAAATGTACACACTCTGTGTCTTTCTTCTCTGACAGTGGTAGTTTTTGAGGTGTATTAAAATACAACGATGAAAGTTGAGTACTAGATATTGAATTGAAACAAAGCAGCAGTTTCTTTTATTGCCAGGACTGTCATCAGATGTGAGCCGGAGTGTTTCCTGAAGAAACTGATTATTTCCACGTTTGACAGAACACAGAGAGCAATTCAATTTTGAGTGAGAAAATTGTTATACCGTTGGGGGCGGGGGGTGAGACGAGGATGAGCCATGAGTCAAGACTGACGGCTCAGTTTCTACAGCAACTCGGGGGTAGCCTTATGTGGAAGTGCATGCAGGGCACAGTCTGTGAGGAGCTACAGTTTGTCAAAAGATAGCAGTTTTTTAAACATGGTTGTCACCATTTCAGAGTCACTTTGTTTTAGTGTCTATTTGCTCTCTGTGCCTTTGCACAGTACGTTTGCAAAATATAGCTGCCGCATTCTGCAGCGATGTCATCACTAAGATATACTCCTACATTTTTACATTTTGATTTCTGCTTGCCTGATTTAAATTCACAATACTGCCTCCACAGGGACATAGCGACTGTATCATTATTGCATTTATCAAATTTCTATTTACTTTTATACACTCCATAAGAAAAGAGATAACTTTTCTTTATAGTCTATTGATTTAATCACAACTGGGCTATGACAATGGCAACTACAATGTATTGTGTAGAAAACATACTGCACATTAATGATGTTTATAGCAGATTAAGCATGTTGTATATGTTTAATTGTTATTTTTGGCTTTGCATTTCATTGCAGGACAATAACAAGTCACCCACTGAAAACACAGCTGATAAAAGTTGATATGAGTTGATACACAGCACATGACTAACCACACTGCCATCTAGTGATGCCACCTATTTTTAAACTTGATGAAATTAACAAATTACTTAAAAAAGCAGACCATACAGTATTGACATGATAGCCCACTGCTCCACTAGAATTTGTCTATTGGGAAACTACAAGCAAAGCCAAAGTTTAAAAATGAGCAAACAAAACTTTAAGTTTTAAATAAGACAGCAAGATGCACAGATCAAAATGGAGATCAGATAATCTGCTGACGGAACTTGTCTCGTCAACACATCACTATAAATTGTGGGCGACTGTGGTGAACGCCTCCATACTTGATCTGGCATATCAATGTCAGCAACAATTTTACTCATCCTGCAGACTTTGATGAACATTTCTCTTATAAAAAAAAACAAACAAAAAAAAAACATTGCTTATCATTGCTTCAGCACTCTCTTGAAGTAAAGATAACAGCTCATTATTTTATTTCTACTTACTGTAAATGAGCACATTAGGACTCTGCTGTTTATTTTCTTTCCATTACATGTAAATGAGAGGCACTAGGAGATGAATGGACTCATAGAGGTACAAACCGTTTTCTGGCCTGAGTAAAGTTCACAGATCCCTCATATACTGATGGCTAACTTTAACCTCTGCGTTCACAGCTCCTCTATTTACTTTAGTTTCTGGATGCAGTCAATGGTCTGCAGGAAGCATTGGTCCAGAACGAGGGAATACCTCTGAGGAGAAGGATGGAGAAAGGAGTCATTCAAACCTGGAATGACAAATAGGTGAGGCTGTTTACGTATGCTGTGTTTACATAAGTTTGTGTTTGGTTTGGTGGGTTATTGGGCATTTTGGAATAAATCTACACCTTTCTGCGTAATACAGCTACATAAAACAATATTAAAATTGTTTGGTGAAGTGTAATTTATTTGAAAGTGATGACACTCTCTAATGACTGGAGTCAACAGGAGGAGTTGTATTAATCTACGACAACATTAGTTTTAAGCTTAAATTACAGTGAAATGAGTATTGAAAAGCAATAAACTTTATTTAAAACCCCAAAAAGCTGGTCATATTGCTCCTATCAACTACCACACATTCAAAATAAAAGCCTCACCCTACATACTCACAAACACTGACTTAATTTTTATATGTAGTTGTGTTATGGTGGATATATATATATATTTTAAAAAAACAACCAAACAAAAATTTATGAAGTTAAACATTTTCCCTGGAATTGAATGCAGTTAGGGACCATGACAAGTATTTGCTCCATCAACACCCTTTCTGACGCACATTGCTGCATTTGATACACATTTGGCAGTCCTGCAGGGCATGTAGTCATGAGGCTCATCGTATCTCATCCATTCCTCCAACGGCACATCTCACTCTACTACATTAAAGGGTGCCTCACCTTCTATCCAGGAGGTATTCAACACAAGCTGTTTTTTGTTACTCTGAGCATAAAGGCTTTCTTCATCACGTCCAAACGCTGATATTTTTGTCTTGTGGCACTTTCTCGCTCAGTCCAATGGGGACCTGCCAATCTCCCACAGGGTCCTGGAAGAAATAGTGCGGTATTTGAAGCAGCACACTAACTCAGCCATGGTTTTAAATTAAGCGTGATGTGGAGGGGGAAGAGAAGGAGGGGGGTTCTGCTGAAATCCTTTTGGCTACATCGGAAGAAAATAACTCGGATGTTAGTATGAATGTTAGTATGAATGTAAGGGCCACTCCCACCAGGCTACACGTATCCAGACAACCTTTGGATTAAGAATCTAAGATCACACACCGCACATATGTGTAACACGCTCTGGGGAACATATGGAGGACTACAGTGGGAGTTTGTGCAGCTTGAGTCCGCATTCATTTTCAACCACTATTCCCACACAGCTGGTTTCAAGTCAGAAATGATTAACAGTAATATTTAAAAGGAATATTGAAGCTTTAGGGAACTTAACTGAGGTGTTTACTGTTTGGATTGGCCTGTCACACATTTACGTACAACCCTCTGGAGCCAATAAAAACTAAAATCTCTAGGAAGGTAATAGCCATGAAAGTAAACAATATATTCAAAACATTTGGTGAAGATTTCACTCCCTTTTCATTGATTAAATTGGACGCCTCATTAGTTTACAAAAATATTTTTTTTTAAAAACAGACGTTGTTCACTATACCTGTTATGCACTTAAGGTTGCCAGCAGAGGAAAAGACATACACTGATTTAATAAAATGTGACAGTGACATTTATAAAACAGCAAGCAGACAAAATATGAAACTATGGGGAAATATCCTATCAGCGTCAAACATTTCTGTAATCGGCAGGAACACTTGTCTGATGCCATTAGGTGTGTTGAAAGCTCTGCTACTCAAGCTATTCAAGTGGTTAAAGTGAGGTCACCTGAATGCACAAAGGAACCATCATAAACTGTGGTCGACGGTTCAAATGGAGAAAAAGGAGGAGATCTGTGCGATGTTTGCGCGGCAGAGGAGGAGAGCCTGTTTCCTGCAGGCTGCTGTTTGACACATGTGACAGCAGAAGGTAGGGCTCAGCTGGACATGAGGTTGAGCAGGGACCAGCCAGCTCCCCTGGTTAGTGTCTTGTCTGGGCTGTCACGGAGCCTGCAGGAAAACATGCTTGACTTGTCTCATCACGTCACTGCAGAGCTGCAGGTCATGGTGGAGAATGCTCTTTAGCGATGCCCTCAGCGCCTCCGTTACCTCCAGCTGAATAACCAGCCAGGAGACAACATATAAGAGCAACATGAATATCTCTGTGCAGTCCAGACATGAGGGTCAGAATGAGCGCCGTCCAGAGGCAGTGTGTCCGTTGCCATGCATCACTGTTTCTGTAGTTGTCTGGTGTAAATTTTTTAGTTGGAAAAACAAAAATCGAGAAAAGTTCAAGACATCTACAGTGTTGTCAAAGTTAGATATAAAATGTTTATGAATGCCAATCAAATTGTTGGACAGTCTATCCAGTTTGTCTATGGACAGCTCCTGTTGTTTATAGACTCCTGCCATTCTAGTGCTGAGGGACACTGCTCCTGAGGGATGGAGTTGTGACAACCACAAGCAAGACAGACAAGGGAGAAACTGATGAGTCAGAGCATTAAAAAAAAAGCGACATTGTCACATCATGTTGTCACTGAGCCTTGGCATACCATTCCACCCTTGCTGCTTGCATAGTCCTTACTTTGAGTCTAATTTGGTCCTCTCCAGCTGCTGCTCCAGGATCACTGTCCTGCGGCGCTCTTCCTGATACTTCTGCTCTGCCTCCAAACTCCTCTGGTTCATCTCTCTTTCTCTGGAAGATTCACAACAACGAGGTTTCTGATAGGTACAAATGAGTAAAAATAAAGGTAAAGCAATTCCTCTTGATGGTGACTGTAGAGATGGACATAGATATGTCAGCAAAGTAATTACTTATGCATACATTTATGTTACATTACATTATTTATGATGTAATTAATTTTCTTGAGGTAGGAAATTATGTTTCTTTTTAGTTACTTTTAAGTTACATAATTTTAGCACTGGGAAGATGTTCTAACACTAATTTTAACCAAAAGGCTGTGAAATAAACTGTAAAACTGTTTTTGTTTGTTTTAGTGCACCCCTCAATCTGAGTTTGAGCCCTTAAAATAGGCACATACAATGGACTACAAATTAGCAGAATGTTTTGGTTCTGTAACATTTTTTCATGTGAATCATTTAACCACTGCAAAACAAACTCTTAGTGCATGGGTACGGCCATGTCTGGGACTAGCAGTTGACAAACAGCATTGGTAACCTTTTACTATATTAACAATATATTAATTTTTAAGTTAGACAGTCTAACATTGGAAAACTGCAGTGACAAATGTAACAAAACGAAAAAGTTCTTGCTTTCAAAGGTCATGTAGGTCCAATTCTAGTGGCACAAAGTGTTCACCTGTTTTCGTAATATTTTGTTAGAATCGGTATAAATTGTTTTAAAATTACAGATTGAGAAACATTTTTAGATCTATGTTTCTCCAAGATGACCATTTTAACAAACACCATGTAGCACTGACAGTAGAAAATGGAGAAGAATAAATTGGCAAAAAAGGTGTGTTCAGCAGGAAAACAATTTCCAAGACAAAAAAAAAAACCAATATCAACTGGCTTTATTACTTTATCTGTAGGACGTTCACCAGCTCAATGAGTCTGTCCTTCTCCACGCAGAGGATTTTATATTCACTGCACTGAGTCATGAGTGCACTCACATCAGCTGAACACTGAGGACATTTCGAAGAACCTGGACCCCTGAGAACAAAGGATACAACATTAAAACATTATTTGCTGTTTATTAATTTCTATTTTTTAGATTTAGTGGCACCTAACCGGATATATAATAATAAACAGAGTAGCTTTATGTCCACTTACTTGTGTTCTATACTACCACCCACAGCAGGCAGCACCAGTTTATGACCAAATTTAGAAACGGAACTGGAAAAAAAAAAGTTGACAGACAGTCATATTAACAGAAATCCCAGCAGAATACACTGACAAAGCTGTGAGGCATAAACAACAAAAAAAAATCAATAACCTGATTACAGAAAGCTCCCCATTAGCCAGAGAGAATTATTAACCCTTATTTTGCCAGACAACCCTATCTTACAGTAACAGCAAAGAAAATTAGTTTAAGATTTAAATACAAAATCAACAGTCTTAGTGAGTGTCAGTGGTAAAAATCCATTAAGGTAAACTAACAATATTCATACTCCAATGATCATTTAGCATGATTACCACTAGCATGCTTACCCTGAAAATCTTATTCTCTTGTCCATGTCTCCCTCTTCAGGGGAAAAACCTGAACTGCTGATTGTTGCCTTGAGAACGGACTCTCTTTCCACGCCCTCTCCCTGCAGCAATTGTAAACACAGATTAAATGTCCTGCCAGATTTTTAATCCAATATTTCTGAATTTATGACAGAGCACAAAACCTCTGGATTTGATTAATTGAAAAGTCTGAATAGACACATAACTTTTCAAACTCAAATTTTCCTGAGGCTTGCCAAAAAGCAAATGCAACATAACATTTGCTTTTTTTTTGTTTTTTGTTTTTTTTTTACCTCGACAGAGAGCTGCAGGATTTTTTCCTCTAGCTCTTTGATCTTTGCCTCTTTCTCAGCAACCAACTGCTGAAGCTTCTGGATGAAGGGGTTGTGCTCTGAGGGCTCACTGCTCAGCTGTTGTCTTGGGCTCTGCTGGGTCTCCTTGCACTGTTCATTCTGCTGTTGGGTGAGCCGTCTCAGCACCTCCTGCATCTGGGTCTGCTGCTTCTGCCAGAGGTAGATGAGATAAGGAGCAGGTACTGTTGAGAACAATGTTGCACAGCATGGGTTCACCACACAGGATCCCTCTTTCTGCATTCTGGGGCGTATTTTAACTTGTAAATGTGATGTCAAATCGATCATTATTCATTGTTATGTGGTATGTGGAACAAGAGCTGAACTGTGCATTTAACAAACCATTAAATGTAAAAAGCATTCCTTGCCTTTCAAGGAGCATTTATCTCTAAACTACAAATTGTCAGATGGGCTTTAATCGTGTTATGCATTTAACAATACTTAATTCATAAACTAAATGAATTCCTGTTATATAAAAACCTCATCATGTTTCTGCAATCTGAATGCTTTTCTTCTCCATGATCCATAATTTCATGATCCGACTGAGTTTATGTACACCTTCTATAGTTAATCTCAAAACGTCTGTTTTTCTTGTTGAAAAGATGATTTACAGGTTTTCATACACTTGAAAATGTAGTCACAAATGCTCAATAGGTCTCATAACAGCTACTTTAAAATTACGATACACAACACTTTGTCTGCACATAAAAGCAGGTACAAATGGTACATAAATGTCACTAAAGATCATTTTTGTTTATCTAATTCCTTACCAGCAAAGCATCCACAAGCTCATCATCATGTTTACCCTTCTCCAGTAGGGTGGAAATTTGGGCCTTCAAAGTTTTCATTTCAACAGACAGAGATTTGTTCCTGGCTCTAGAGGCGTCCAACTTTTTCTTCACATCCTCATGGTCTTTCAGGAGGGCCTCATATTCCACCGAGATCCTCTATACAGAGCAAGGTCTTAGTACACTAACAGATTAATATATTGATTCATTAAATTTAATGTACAAATATGTATACACACTTCGAACGCCTCCCTCTTCTCCTTCTCGATGGTGCGGATGTAGCTGAGGTTCCTGTCTTGAGAGGGGGTTTTCAGAAGAACCCCCATGCCCAGAAACTCCTCCTCTACACTCAGGACACTTGGCTGTCTCTGCTGAGTTGACCGGTTCAACTGCTGCTCAAGGTCCCGCACCTGTTGCACAATGTCCAGTTATCTTAACTGTTGAATTCAGGTACTTGTTTTATGTGTGCTATCTTTTATTAGTGACTTTACAAAGCACTTTATTATCTCTGTTATAATCTTGAATTTGAGAAGCTCATTATGGCTTAAGATTTAATTTCATGTCTAACATACCCTTGTCTGAAGAGCCAGTATTTGCTGAGAGCGACCTCTAAAGCTTCCTGGGCAGCTCAGTAATTGCTGAAGGTTGACCTCCTCTCCAACTTCAGTGATCAGAACCTGCAACGGTAGTAGGAGTTCATATTTCGGAATATACAAGTCACAGATGATTAATCATAAGAAGTCATAATATTCTTCCTAAACAGTTAAACTTAAATCAGGAAAAAAGATACTACCTTCTGAGCTACTTTCAACTCCTGCTTGACGGATTGAACCTGGTTGCGATACTCAATCACTTTCAGTTGGGCAGCAGCTAATCTTTCCTGTAGAGATTTCACCACTGGATTTTCCTGCTTTTGTGAACAAATGATACATAATTCAGACTGAGTTGACACCATTACAATTAGGAAGACTTAAAAATATCCTTTTGGTCAATTTTCATTACAGCTACTTCAGTAATTACCTCACAGTCTTCAGATAGCCTCTTCTGTGACTTTGTCTCTATCTTTTGTCCAGTTGGAGAGCTCACCAAAGCAGCCTGTAGCTATAGAAAGGAGCATAACATTACACTTCTTCATTCATTTATTCCCTCTGTAACAAATCATGGCTTTCTATAAACAGCATGATAAACAACACGTAGTTATTTAAGAAGAAACCTAGCTTAAAACTGTTAACAGCTGTGTGTCAAAAAGATGAACTTCCATCCAACAAATCAAATTAGATGATACACTTAACTCATAACTTTGTTACCTCTTTCTCAAGCTCTTTGATTCTGTTGCTGTTTTGCTTTGACTTAATCTTTTCTCGCTCAATTTCAGCAGTTAGCTCTCTATTCTTCTTGGACAGCTCAACAATCTTGGTGGCTGCTGCATCCCCTGCCAATCCCGATGTGCCTAAATGGATGAGTAGAGGAGCCATGAGGAAGCTGTGATGCATCTCTGACATCACTGTATCGTGGTATGAAGTACAGGTTATGGTATGGTTATGGTCATACCTGCTAAAGCCAGTCGTTCCTCTTCTCGTTTCTTCTTTAGGTGTTTAATTTCAAAATCCTTTTCACTCAGAAGTTTGAAGAGCCGACCATTTTCATCTTTAAGCTCTCTCAGCTGGTCTTTCAAATTCTGATTCTCATTCTGCAGGAGCCTATGGGAAGGAAATTAATTGCATTTTAAGAACATGATTGTTCTCACTTGTCACCAAAAATTAAGTAAATGATAAAGACTTCACACTTGAAAGATTTCACTATTTATATTCTTTCTATAACATAAAATAACATAACATATATAGTACCAAAGCAGTTAAAGCTGCCATTGAGGTAAACAACTTTGGTAAACATTTTCAGCCTGTTGTCTAAGACTCACCTGTTGTCTGCAGCCAGGTTGGCTTCCTGAATGCCTTGCTTTGAGAGTTCCAAGTCATTCTGTGAAACACTGACATTAGGTTTATCTGGTTCTTTCTCCTTTTTCCTATCCAATTTTCTTTTCTCCTGCTGTCTTTGTAGAGCTTGGAACTGAAGCCGCAAGTCATTCAGCTCATCATCATGCTCCATGATCTATGATGTACATCATAAGGGGAAAATAATTATCTCATACAGTAAAAGCTAAAGCTTTTTTAAGCTTTTGGCTAAAAGAAAGTTTGGCCCTCATAGATACATCGATTATTATATTTTTCTAGGATGCCAAATTTAAACACGTGGTCAAATAAATGCAGTAAACTTGCGTTCATCCCTGTTAAAGTGGCTGACTCCACCACTTAGCAAAACTCCGATATGTGGTAGGTGACGTGTCGAGCAATTAGCGAGATAAGTTAGTTGATGTTTATGTTGATGTTGATGTGATAAAGTACATTAACCCACAAGTTAAGCTTGTAAAAAGAGAAAATGGCTCACCTATCACGTATCCCAGAATAACAACTGTAAACAAATTAAAAGCTGTTTTGCACTACATCGTTTCGTATGGCAGGCGAAGAGAGCAGCTTCCCCACTGGCTGCGACGCTCTTGTATCCATAGCAACGGCTCTCCAGAGCCTTAAAACAAGATCTCGCGGGAGCAAGAATGTAGTCATCGGCGTTCGGGATGTTCGAGTGTGTTTATACTGCACGCGAATCTCCAGTGGTATCGAGTTTGTGGAGTTTTTCAGGTTTGGGTGCTACGCACCTTTTAGGCCACAAGGTGTCACAAGATGTACATTTGTTCTGTGCTTTTCAGAGCACACTGAGACATTGTGCCATGTTAACTTCAGCAACAGCAGGAAAAATGGAGGTGTTCCAAGGTGGAACAGGGCGGTTGCATTTCTGGATATCAGGTAGTCTCGCTGCGTGAGTAATACTTGTCACAGGAATTGCCGAATCACAATGACACCGCGTTTTACAGCATTTAGTCATGGGACAATAGACGGGAAGTATTTCAGAGATTAAAACATTGATATATCAGTTAAGGAGAACAGAGATTTATTTGATGGGAGTGTAAGGGTAATTTAATGGTTTTATTGTTTGGAAATTTTTTGGATGCTGGAGCGCAATGACGTGTAAAGAGTAAAATGTTCCATTTACTGGGAGGCTTTTTGGTGCAACTAACTAAAACTAAATCAGCCTGGATTAAATCCTACTTTTATGAATGTTGTAATGTTCAGTTTTTGTTTAAACTGTTGAAAACATTATGGCAATTGTGAAGGCTATACTTTATGGTGTTGTTGACTTGCACAGCGTTGTACTGGTAGGTGTTTCTTGTATCATGTCTGTAGTCTGTACACTAGACTGCATTTTTTTAAGCAGCAGTAGGTGTGCTTGATTAATGTGCAGTTACATATATAATGGTTTACTGTATGGTACAAAAGACTAAGGAAAACAGTCAAAACACATTTTCAGGGCAACTTGGTGAGGTTCCAAAATGTACAATCTACAAAATTTCAGAATTATGAGAATGGTCATTTTTATTTCCAGAGGAAAGAAAACAGCATTCAAAAATAACAGATTCTGTATTAGCACACAACATTCAAAACTCAACTTTGTGGATACCTTAACAAAGCATCTATTTAAGCATATCACAAGGTAGGGTATATGATGATATTTTATAGGCTACCACAAAGTCTGCATGTGTAGGTGTCAGTTGGTTTATATGTCTCATGAGGGCTTGTGAAGCTGCCGTAATGAAATACTGGACCCCTCTGTTATACACCATCAATTTCTAAGAAGCATACAGAATGAAAGTCGCCCATTTTAATTCTGCAAGAGACCTTTATAGTTTGGTATGGCTTTTCCCTTTGCAAATTTCCATGTTAATAATTTATAACATTTGTTGTATGGCATGATGCTGTGGTGAGTCAAAAATTCTCTAATTGTTCTAATGGTTTAAATACTGTGAGAGCTCAGGCCTTGTTGGTATGCCAATACTGTCAAAGCCTTCCTCGAGATGCCCAAAATGCGCTGGGATGCCCATTTGAAAGAAAGTAGGCTAAGGTGCAAGTATTTTTTATTTGGCAAAACATCCCTAAATTAGGACATAAAATATAGCTGATATGAGACAATAAAGTATTGACAAAGAGAAAAAATATCAGGCTACTTGCCATTCGTGGTTGTCTATAAATTATATTCAAAATGTTCTACTTTCTGATATCTCAGTCACTCTTGAAAATAAAAGGCATCAAAACTCTGTACTCACTAATGTCACCTGTCCACACGATATCAAACCAGCTGGGTTTATAACTGCACACACAGAGTGTAACCAGTGTTCAAACAGCTGAGATTAATACACCTTCTCAATACAGAAGTTATAGCTCGACTTTCTGGTGTACTATTTAGAGGATAGCGTGTGTAATCAATAAATTGTAGCTATTTATAGTATAGGTGACATGCTGAAGGGATGCGTGCATACAAAAGTTATGACACATCTGTAAAAATAAATGCTCTACACACCTTAATATTAAGGGAAATAAAACAACAGTATAAGAGGCTTCTTTCACTTGTTTTGCTCTGATTTCTGTTGTTCGATGGGTTTTGCGAAGTAATCTCTGTACATTGTATACAGGACTCCTAAAAACCAAGAAAGAGAGGAATAAGTTATACAATGCCCCTTAAATCTACTTAGAAACAGATAAGACAAATATTGTAGCTCAAACTTTGTCATTGACAAATATAAATGGTCATGGTGTAACCAGGCAAAATCCTGATCTATATTTTTTAAAGATAACAGTTTTAATCAAAACCACTTGTGATAAAGAGGAATCAAAAACATGTCATTATGTTAAAAACATTAAATAAATAAATAAATCAGAGCAGTTTGGCAAAAACTGAAACTGTGCAGCTGAGATCTAATCAGACACTTGATACTCCAGGCTACATACCGACAGTCATGGCGCCAACCACAAAGCCTTGGGCAGCTACACGCATGTGGATCAGGTGCACCGACATTTTTGTGTCTCCCCGACTTTTCATTTTCATCAGTCTGTACCCAACAATGGCAAAGAATCCAGCAATCCCTACAAGGAGCAAAAAGACATGTCATTCTACATAGGTGACTAACTACAAAGGGTGTAATTACTTTTACAACACAAAAAACAAGCAAACAGTGGGGTTCCTCTAACAACATATTGTAAGACAACACAATTCTGTTTTAACTCAAAAATTTAATTCATTTTAGTTGAATGTAATTATTTCTAACACTTTATTTGTCTTTCCATGATGTTAACATGAGGGTCTACTCACCGACTGGGACAAATGGATTCTCCTTTACTTTTCGCATTAACTTGGACTCATTCTCATCATAGGCAGACATCCTGACTAAAGAGAAAAGGAAAGTTAGCTACTAGCTTAAGATGGATGTTATTACCAACACATAGCATGGTAGCTCATTCAAGTGGGATAGAATCCTCACTGCAAACCTAAATTACAGTTGTCGATATGGTTATAGCTTAGAAAATGAATACTGTTTAAATTCGCACCTGTAGCTGTTCTGTAACTCGCTGTTCAAAGCTAATGTGAATATCACATGAACTGCTCAGAGGTTACACATGAAGGGCAGATGGGTGACGCATGCCTTTATAAGCCTAAAATTCTCTGCACATCCTGCATCTTGTAGGACACATCACCCACTGTACAATCACGCTTTAAAAAATATATTACATTACAGTCATTTTAAGTGCCTTCCATTTTGATTAAAGGCCATAATGCGAACGCTCACATATACGCACAAAACATTGCAGAGTGAGCATTACAGTTTAACAACAGATAAAATCTCCATTACGCCATAGTTAAGGTTGGATTTAATTCTTACCTGTTTTAAGGAGTGTGTCGCGGTTTGAATCAAATGTAAAGAAATTATCCAGAAAGGTTTTAAGAGTATTTAGTATTTGGACTCATACGTCGCACGTACCGTCTGGCGGAAGTAACGAGCCGGCTTCGTGATGTAACTGCCCTCGCACGCAAGTTTGACGTAAGCAGCTCATCACGAATGTGTGGCGTTCAATGTACAGGAAAAAATGGTAAACTCGGGTTGCACCTTGGAAATACGGTTGTTTTAACCTCCTGAGAGCCAGACGAAAAAAAGGTTTTGCCTTTTTGATATTTTTTATGATAATTTTATATTGTGGTTGAAAGGATCATGTAGCAATTTTTTTTCCACACACATTATTTATTTTTGTTCAGCTGTCCCTGTTCATCTCTTACACAGTCTACCGCCCCCACAGCCTCCCATTCACAATCACCACGTTCTTCGCTCGGGGGTTCGACTCAGGGGCACGCCCCCACAACCCTCTCGGCCTCTGCTGTCTCTTCTTTCCTTTATGTTTTTCCAAATTTTTCCTTTAAAAATTAATAAAAAAAATAAAATAAAAATTAATAATTTAATAATCAATTAGAACATTAAAGAAAGGGAACCTGGCTGCGGACAATAAAGCGGACCTCCGCAAGAGGGAGTGCTACTAGGCTACTACAGGAGTCTGCCAATGTGAGCTGCACATGCGCAGTCATTACCTATTGTAAATTTTTGTGAGCTGTACTGGATTATATCAAAACATGGACCGCCTTCTCACAGTCTGGAGTTTGGGATATTTAATTTCATTTTTAATTTAGAATTGAAATTTGCTCATCTTCAACTCTTTAAACTTAATTCAAAATATTGTTCAAAGCCTTTAAGAGGGTCAATTCTTGTTTACACAAACTAGAAAACAGTTTATGATCAGATCCCGAGCATTTGGAGCATCTTGCCCATGTATGTAATTTTCATCAAATAATTTGACTTTCTTAAAACAACTTGTAATTCTGGCCCTAAATAATTAACATAAATGATCAAATTTATATACTAAGAGAGTTTTGTTGTTAAAGAAACATTTGTTAAGCTGATAAATGTAGAAATTATGCATGATTAGTTGCAGGCTTGTAAACAAGTCTATCTAAGCCTGATATGATGTGCTAACTGAAACCAGCGTGCTTCAAACTAACTTAAAATTTTTTTTATTAACAATAACAACCTGTCATGTTTTTGTGGGATCTTCTGCCTTGTGTCCTGCCTTTTTGAGCAGGGGCATCAGAACGGCTTTGAAGCCCTAATGAGCCTGTGGTATTTCCTTTATGTAATTATCAGTTCCCACTGATCTTGTACCAGGCCCTGATGTACCCTCTAGATTAAAGCAGAGAGATAAAGGAAGGAGTGCTGCAGGAAATCATTACATATTTGCAAGACAACCTTCTAAAAACATAATTAAAAACACACGTTTTTATTTATTTCTATTTTGTTGTACAGTGGCATATAGTGTCATATGTTATACAGTACTCTCCAACCCATAAATGTCCTTTCTCTCTGCTCACCTGGTGAAGTAAATACTGTTATACTGTTATTAACTAATATTTATTTTTACTACGAATGATTAGTTAACTTGGTTAAAGAAAATAAAGAAAAGAACATCTCCGCCTAGTGGTGAATTTGTGAATGACTAGTGAGGTGAGATGTTAAGTGTTAAATTTACAACAATTTGCAACTCACTGTGTAACGGCCAGTAATATCCGTTTAGTCACATGTGTTCAAATTTGATTTTGAAAGTATGTGTGTCGTGTGTGTCTGCTTCAGAATTTGTGTGCAATAGGCCTATTGTCTAGATCAGGGGTGGGCAACCCGCGGCTCCAGAGCCACATGAGGCTCTTTCATCCCTCTGCTGTGGCTCCCTGTGACTTTGGAAAATAAAGAATGAATATTTAATTTAAATTTATTTTTATTTTTATCTTAGTTCGTTCGTTTTTTAAAATGTAATTCTAAATTTGAAGATTCTGGTGATCTTGTAACATTAAAATAAAACGTTTTTAATTTTTTGTCGCTCAAAATATGCGTCACAACCGCCGAAGTGCGAAACCCGGCGGCAACATTTTCAAGTTGACAGCTGACTGCACGCTCCAGTACACGTGATAAAGTGATGAGGGAACAAAGAAGCAGACGGCAGGTGGATAATTTAAGTTTTTTATTTCATAAATACGAGGAGGACTCAAATAAACATTGAGTATTTTATTTGAAATTTAGCATCAACCAAGCGTCTTTTGTTCGGAGTTCAAAATGTTTTTGTTACATACAAAAATCAAACGGTCCAAATGGCTCTGAGTATTTAAGGTTGCCGACCCCTGGTCTAGATACTAGTGTTTTTGGTGGCAGCCTCACCGCTACAGCAGAAACATCTGTTTGTCGCTGCTGGGGGGATTGGATGTAGCAATGCTTCAGTGAACAAAAAGGCCTGTGTTCATCATAAGCAACCACTACTGCCACCAATAAAAAGTTATAAAAGTTAAAATATATAAAATAAATTAAAAGGCCATCATGTTTTCAGACAAGTATGCCTCTTCATATAAACTATTAGATCAAATACATACTTTATTAAAGTTTCATTCATAGATTTTTAAAAATGTTTTAGTGTTACAGATTTCATGCATGTATTGTGTAACCCCTATTTGTGTGGTTCTCATTTATGCAACCGATTGATGAGGTATAATTAAGCGTGTTGGGACGCAACTTTGGAGAAACAGATCAAACAAAAATGAAAAGGAATGTTACTGAAATCCACTCAAGTCCACTGAAGTCTGAAAAGAACCTGACCTGATGGTTTCAAGTGCCACATTTACTGTCTCACAGCCTCTTCTGACCTTTTCTGTCAGGGCCATCTCTTGTCTCTTGTCTAATTTACAAAATACTGTCTTTACAAATGTAAATAAATACTGATTAATATCTTACCAGCTATTTGTTAAATAAGAACTATGATCTATTTCTTCAGCTCATCAGCTGCTCTCTCTTTCTCTCTCAAAATGCTGTTTGTATTGTTTATCTTCATATTCTCTGCATATTTCCAGAAGTGCTCATGGCATCAAGGAGGCAGACTATGGACAACACTCACAGGACAGATGAGCGGGACTAGAAGGTCAGAAATGTTGTCATAGCTTACTCATGAAAAGTCTGAGGTGATATAGAAAGATCATGTACATCTGCTGTCATTTTAGTTATTATTCATACAAAGTGGATATAGCAAATCCACAGATGTCAAGGGTGCCTCTTTAAATTTTGGTAGACTGAATATATTACTATGTTGATGTTCTGAGTAAGAATTATTTGGTGCATAAAGTGTAACATACAAAAATACACACACTGTTACCCTTATTATAAGCTATTTACTATAAATATAACTCCCACTCTTTTCTGCCTGTAAATTGCAGTCTTCATATCTACATATTGAACTTAACATTAGAGAGCTTCTTAATTAAATACAACAACAATTCAATCAACCTAGAATGAACTAAATTTACAAACAGGTTGAAGGTGTAACAGTGAGCACCCTGCTACTGCTGCTTTGTATTGTTATTTTCAGATAAGATATTTTAACCAGTAGGGGGCGCTACATGTTAAGGGACCAACATGGGTGAAACAGATAAATATGCAGACTCTTGACAGTTATGTTCAGATAACTTTTGGTGATGTTATTTTGCTTCTTTTTCTACTTTTCAAAAGATCAACGTAAAAAAAAAAGATAATTTGGTGGATTCAGTATTCTTAAAATGGCTCTGAAAGTATTTTGCTTCATATTCCTTATGAAATCTATGTATATATTTACTTTGTGCAAATATACTTTACTTTGTGTACATTCAGTAAATTTTCATACAATTTTTAAATGAGTTAACGCACATAAAATGTTAATGTGCTAATGTGTCTGTCCTGTTATACTTGTTATACTATGAACACGCAAGCGACAGTTTGTTGTAATGGAAATAAAAGTTAATTTAAGTTATAAATGTGGAGAAAGCCGAAAGAAGCAACAAAACAGTTGCCTCCTTAAGACTCTACATTTCAGTTATATGATCATCATATAAAAGATCTTTTTAGAAAATGCAGCTCCCTTTGTGTAACCCTTATATCAGAGAGGGCAGGTTTTATCTTTGGTACATTCTGTTTCACCATTGCACATAAATATTTAATCAGTCAATCAATACAGCTTTTAAGGACATGTGCATAAAAGGAATTTAAACACACCAGTTTTATCACAGACGTCCTTTTTCCTTGAACTATACCTATAGCCATAAAAGCTGAAATTATAGCTCGTTCATTTGAACATGGAAAATGTGTTTGCTTTCTATTTTTTCCACTTAATGAAGCATTTATTTGACCAAAAGTTGACATTTTTTTTGAAGCCAGGGTCTAAGGATTTCATGAGATGGCAGTAAAAACCAGGTATGTTTCCTGTGTTGGATAAACCTATCACACACTGTAGCCTCTGAGCTTGGCTTAAGGTGTAACTGCTCAATGACCCATGTCTTGGAATGTCCTTAGTAAGGTTTACGCAGCAGCTGCAATAAATAACCTATTGCCACATTTAAACTACCCAATCAGCAGTTATAAGGGTCAGGGTTATAAAGTGTGCTATTCAGCATTACAGCTTGAACGGTTTGGTGTGATCCATTCATCAGTTAATCTGAATATTTCTTAGTGAAATTAAACTCTCTCCAAATTAATGTGTGATGTTATTTCATCATTTTAGAACCAATAGAAGAGAAAACAATGCATTAGAAAAGAAAGTCTCCATCTAGCCAGGCAGCATTTGAATTTTTTCACTGAGGCCTTTATTCTGCCGACTGGCTCATTCACAGACTGTGGACAGTACGATTATTAGTACTACTATTATTCGTGTTTTTTTCCAGTTTTATGAATGATGAACAAGAATGATTGTTTAATCACTGCAGGTAATCACATGTGTATCTTTGCTGGGTTTTTTTATTGTGCTATCAGCCACTGCCACGCATTAAGTTTTGGAGGCGTGGTGCACAAATTACGTTTCATTCTGGAAACTATGTGCTTGGTTGGTTGATTTTACACAGGGGAAGTGCCACCTTATTTTTCTTCTCTTCGTATGCCCTGTAAATGACTGCACAACTACCCTTCACCATTTTACCAGTTTTTTTCACTACATGAATGCGTAGTGGGTGTGTGGAAGGGAGGAGTGACTGTGGCTACCTCTACTCATAATGACATTATGTGAATAATATGCATAAAAACTGGCCTTTCATGTAGATTTCACTGTTTCCTGTTTCCACTGTTTCATCATGCTCTTCCTGGAAGGCTGAAACTGAGCTCACTCAAAGGGAGGAGCAAAAGTCTGTTTATCATGCAGGATGTGGAGCTTGACTCCAAATTACCTTGCAGTTGTTGGAGGAATCGGTCATGGGACTGCTGCTGCCAATCCTTCTTGGCTTTCTTGCCGCTCTGATTGGAGGGCTCTACCTTCTCGGGGTGTTTCGACAGCAACGACCAGGAGAACCCCCTTTGGATAAGGGACTTATCCCTTGGCTGGGTCATGTATTAGAGTTTCGGAGGAACACCTTAAAATTCCTAGACCGGATGAAGCAAAAGCACGGTGATGTATTCACAGTTCAGCTAGGAGGGTTTTATATTACTTTCCTTCAGGATCCTCTATCGTTTGGGTCATTTGTTAAGGAGAGTAGAGAAAAACTAGATTTCAGTAAGTTTGCTGTACATCTGGTGCAAAGAGTGTTTGGTTATGTTGCTGTAGAGGGTGACCACCACATTCTCCAGACATCCAGCAACAAGCACCTCAAAGGGGATGGCCTGGAAGTAATGACCCAAGCTATGATGAGCAATTTGCAGAACCTGATGTTGTTCAAGATTGGCTCAGCTGCAGACCAAAGCACCTGGACTGAAGATGGACTGTTTATGTACAGCTATAATATTCTTTTTAGGGCTGGTTACTTATCTTTGTATGGCAATGTGCCAGACAAGTCAGAAGGAAGTGAGGAGAAAGCCAAAGAGAAAGACAGAACTGAATCGGAAGCCTTATTTCACGAGTTTCGTAAATATGACCAGCTGTTCCCTAACCTGGCTTATGGGGTCCTCCCACCCAGGCAAAGGCTGGAAGCAGAGAGGCTAATGGAATTCTTCTGGAATGCTCTGTCTGTTCAGAAGATGAAGACCAAGGACAATATCAGTCGCTGGGTGTGGGACATACATCAGACCAAAGAGGAGATGGGCATGAAGGAGTCAATGATCAACAAATATATGTTTGTGCTTCTGTGGGCCTCTCAGGGCAACACAGGGCCCTCTGCATTCTGGCTGCTCCTCTTCCTCATGAAACACCCACAAGCCATGACAGCAGTAAAGAAAGAGGTAGATAAGGTTCTGAAGGAATCAGGTCAAGAAGTCCAACGTGGTGGCCCTATAGTGAACCTGACCCGTGAAATGCTGATGAAAACACCCATCCTGGACAGCGCTGTAGAAGAGACCCTCCGACTCACTGCTGCACCCCTCCTCACCAGAGCTGTGCTCCAGGATATGACCCTCAAGATGGCTGATGGCCGTGAATACTTACTTCGCAAAGGTGACAGAATGGCAATGTTTCCTTACAGTGCCGTTCACATTGACCCAGAGATCCACCCTGACCCACAATCATTCAAATATGACCGCTTTCTGAATCCAGACGGGAGCAAGAAGACTGATTTTTACAAAGCAGGGAAGAAGGTGAAGTATTACAACATGCCCTGGGGTGCCGGGGTCTCCATGTGTCCTGGGCGTTTCTTTGCCACCAATGAGCTGAAACAGTTTGCTTTCCTCATGTTGGTGTACTTTGATTTTGAGCTGAAGAATCCTGATGAGGAAATACCTGAAATTGACTTCAAGCGATGGGGTTTTGGATCCATGCAGCCCCAAAGAGATGTTCAGTTTCGATACAGACTCAGATTTTAAATCAATCAGTCACTTTTACTTTTCTGATAAAGCATTTCTGATTTTGCTAATCTTTTCAAGCTTTGGCTTGATGATTATGTTTCAATGAAGTTATGGATTTGGCTTCAAAACTTAATATGTTTTAATATATATCTTGGGGAATATATAATGTAATTGCGAACCATAGTTGATCCTCACCAAGTGTACTTTACACAAATGCATGACTAGTATTGTAAAGTATTGTAATTGTATATTTTGAACAGATTGTTATGAATATAGCTCTCTCTGTCTTCTGTTTGTCACAAATCAGTAGTTGAGTTCCCTTCAACAATAATTCAATACTTTTTGTATAAAAATGTTTTTGGTTTAACTGTGAATATTGTTGATACTGTAAGTGCTCCTTTGCACAGCTGTTTTCCAGTATATGTCCGCTTTTCCAGTAATAGACTATGAGGTAAAGTGTCCATAATAATCAAAGATTAACAGCTTTAGATGCCAACATTTGGAGTGTTTTACATCTGGAGAGTAGCTGGTATTACTTTTACATTAAATGTCATTAGATACCAACAGAGGAAGCTTTGCAAAGAGTGTGGAATTCCAGCAGCAATGTGATAGAAAGCTGTAAACACGGCTTGGGGAGCTACATAATGAGAAGAAAAGAAAAGAAAAAAGTTGTGGACACTATTATTAATGCTCTTAACACTCTTTGTTCAGCATTTATTATACAAAGTCCAACACAATGATTTTAGATGGAAACCTACATTCAGTATGTGTTCTTGTAACTTTAATATCAGAGAGGTTAGGTGTTATCTCTGATAGCTTCTGTTCCTCTGTGTTTTATATAATCAAGACAGGGACCTGTGTATATAAAACTTGCATAAATGGAGAGTTGCTGAACTGGTTTCACTAGAAGATCAAGGTTAAGTTGGGAAAGCCCTCTGCACCTGTAACCACAATAACCTGTACTTAAGCATTTTAACATGATACGTGTGTTCTCAGATTTTTTTTTTCCCAAACTGTAGCTTTTGCTTTTACTTTATCAAAATAGAAGAAGATTGTATTTTATGATGCCAGAACTTGTAGATTTAATGAGTGGAGTAAAAATAAAGTTCATTCTCCTTGACCAGATAAAACTACAGTACAAACTTTATTGTTTTACAGTGCAATTGGTCAATAAACAATGACTGAAAGTCTATTTTAGTAACTGTAAATTTACTCAGCAACCACGATAAATGCCAATGATTGCCACATTTAAACAACATGATCAGTTTTGCCTATACTCACTATAATTCTACTAAGCTAACTCTGCAGTTTTCATGAACTAGCAGAATTTAACTCTAATTATATGTGATATACATTATTTTTTACCTGTAACTGCAGTCGTATGGCTTATAACATGTTACTTTGTGACACAATTACATTATTTCTGAAAAAGTGTCTGAATCAAGGTTTCCAAGTCTCACAGTTACCTTCCTGATTGAAACTGCTAGTTATGGTTTGTAAATACTCACTGTAGAGTGGGTCTATCCTTATAAAACATTGAATTATTTTTACAAGCTAGTGGTGGATGAGGGGGGTATTTAGGTGATTACTGCATCACAGAAAATCCGAGAGTCCCATCCGTCCCATCTGTAATTTTTTTGCGCATGACTGTGTAATGACAATAAAGTCTATTGTGAATGTTTCAGAAGAAACCTGGCTAGAAAAAGCATGCAAGGCACACATCTGGAAGTAATGTAGCTCAAGCTTATCTGTTTCAACAGATTCAGACAGACCTCACCGTTTTAAGTTATTGCCTTTCACCTCCCTAGACATGAATTTAACGGACTTAACTCTTTTGTTTAGTCCAATCTTACATAGCACCGGTGCAATATTAGATTCTGTCATTCAGGTCATTGGTAGCTATTTTTTCAGTTGCCGTTTTGGGATAGATTTGAAGCATATTCACTTAACCATCTGTAAACAAATGCTGGCATATTGGAATGCTAAAGAAAACCACAAAGGTGGGCAAAAAGAACAAGTGGAACAAATGCAATTGGTTACAAACCTTGATTCCTAATAAGTGCAATGGTTGCAGGGCTATTTGAAATATGTGATGATATAGATGATATGAGGAATAAGTGTGATGTAGGATTCCTAGGATTTTAAACTTCTGTACAGATATCACAAATAGAGACACGTGTTGACGTCACACTCACACATTCACACTCACATTTACTAGTGAGATGTTGCTGTTGTTAGATCAAGAACAGACTGCAGTACTTGTTCCTTTATTGGTTGAGACAAATACATGCTTTAAAATTGGTTTCACTTACACTCAAAAATCCCTAAAAGTCTGACAATGTGAAGAAAAACAATTTTCATCCCCACAGTCAAACCTCATTTACCAAAACAGCTGTGATGTGGGCTGAATCATTCATGCGGTTTGTTGTTGTTGTGTGTGTATGTGAGAGAGAACAGACACACACACACAAAACCATGCACACATCTGGACCAGTGGGCTAAAATTAGAACACCATGTGTTGTACCTCTCCGTCATTTCCAGCATCTCATGAAACACACAGGAAGCTTAGAAACCCAATGGAAAGTTAGAATGAATTCAGGCATCAAGATTCCAGAGCGTTTCTTTTGATCTTACTCTCAGTGGCCTGGGAAACCAAGTGCTTTATGATAATCCTGCAGTAAATACTATTCTTGATAGTCCTGGAATAATTACTGTCTTGTCAGAGAGGTGTTTTTTTTTTTTCAACTCTATTGTCATCTTCTCACAACTTAGCTTGTGCAGTTGTAATTGACTGCATAATTTTAAAATGTGTTTCTGATATCTGTCCACCTCTATTTACATTTATTTTCACTGTGCTGGGACATTTTCCAATATGTTAATGTTTAGTTTCTCAATTGACTTTAATTGGACTTCATATAGACTACCCACCTCAATTTCTTTGACAAGATTCCTGAATGTAGATTAATTGGTAGCTGTTTGTTCAGCCAGTAATTTCTGCGAACAATTCCTATTTTAAACATAGTTACCTCATTATTACTACATTGACAGTTGACTAAATATTCAGTCACTGGGATTTGATGTTGATAATTTGTTGGTAACAGACACTGAAACAATGTCCCTTCCTACCGTTATATGAAACATCACCTTTACTTCAGTTACATTTCTATTAGACATGCCATCACTTCTAACTTGTGCCAACTTGGCACAACTATGGAACACAAGTTTACTGATACTGCCGTAGGCAGCCGTGATCAGAGGCCACACTGAGGCTTATCTTCACTTATCTTCATTACATGTTGGAAGTCTGAGGTTTGTCTGAACTGTAAAAGGCTTTTGCACATCTATATCTAACTGTACGTTACTCCATATTTTTTTCTATTCATTCACAGTCCAAAACCAAACTGCTAAACTACATTATCTTGCATGTTTTTGTCTTTACTTCAGTGGCCAAATGTTCATAAAATGTAAATACAAATCTTGCTGTTTTCCAACTCATTCTCTCCTATTGTGCTAAAGTCACAGATGTGATAATCTATATTTTATGCTTTTAAAACAAAAATAACTACAAAGATGTTCCTTCATTGAGTCAGCTTTTGGGAGCATTATAGCTCACCTTGTTGACAGCATTACTTCCTTTTCAAGAAAAGCCTTCCAACACCTTTACGTCTTTCTATGTCAAAGACTCTTTTACAATTAACAAGTACTGTACTTAACTCAGACATTGCTCTATGACAAACATATCCTTTAGATAAAGCAGGAACTATATATGTCCTGTTACTCATTAATTTAGTATCTCAGTAGATCTGGATGGGTGCAGACATATGGCATTTGAAAACTGGCCACGTTTAACTAAAGCATTTACCAAATGTATAAACAGTTTTAACAGTAAGTTTGCATTGACTTGCTGATGGCGCTAGACAAAAAAATCAGTCTTGCAAATGTGTTTAACTTCATCAGCTTACACTGTTTATTTTGTGGTAAATGTTGTTTTCACGTCACGTACTTCAATTTCAAGAAGTAAACATTTCAATAAATGAATATATCATCCGCTCAAATAAGAAGTGTTGTTAATATTACAGCCACATTTAAAGGAATTTTTAAAATGCTTGCTGAATGCTGAACTTTAAACATGAATACACAGCTGTCCATGACACTGACCTTTGGAGCACAAACACATCAACTGACTCCATCCTGCTGGGTGCTATCACAGCATGTCCTGGAATGGAAGTTGGAGTTATAAACAATGGGAAAGAGTATATTCAGTCCTTTATGGAAGAACAAATGCTTTGAATGCGGACTGAACACAATGACACAAATATTCATTGCGATGTATATCAGCAATTTTATTTCTTAAAACAAGTGGGATTGTTCAAAAACTGATTTACTGGTTAGACTTTTGATTTATCCTTTATAACTCATAACTGTACTCGTTTGTTGCCTGGAATAAAGTAATAAATGTGACACCCATTTTAAATAATCTTTGTGTTATTATTTTTTCATCTCATTATAGCTTTGACAGAAACCTGTAAATTTAAAATTTTGCTGCAACTCCTCAATTGTTTTACATAGTCTTTGTTGTCTGTTGCACTGTTGCACACACTGTGAGGTGCATTCCTTGTATGAATACATTTTAAGATAACTGTTATTATACAGTGCAAACTGATCCTTTCTAAATAAGTTCAACTTCATTTTCATACTGTACTGCATTTGTACTACATTTGACACAAAGAAGAGGTCAAACATAACTCCAAAAAAATAATATCAGATCATTTGTGATCATCAAGTTTTTGGCATGCCTTGGCAAGTAGTTGTCAAGTCTCATTTCCGTCACTCGACAAAAAACCAACAAAGAGCCTAGCTGAGGAAATGCCTTACGCAACCCTTCTTGGCCTTGAAAATAACCTCTGCAAAGGAAAGTCTTCATATTGTATCAGGAGAAAAAAATATGTTGCACACCCAGAAAGCCACTGAGGGTTTACTAAACCCCTAAAAAAATTAATAAAATGAATTGCTTGTGATAACTTTAGTAGTCATCTCAGGTCTCACGCACGCACACACACCCACACATACACTTTAGCAGACACAGCTATATGAGGAAAATCAAGGTTTTGGAGGTCCAGAGCTACATCACAGTTAATTTCTGGGTGAATGAATGGGGTGGTAGTAGGAGTCATCTTGCATTAAACAAATAAACAGTTGGTGGTCATAGCAATGGAGGCGGACAGGCTGGGGAACAATGGGGCCTTTGGCAGGATCCTGGTCTCCTGAGTGTCCTGCCTGTACTTGGTGGTGAGGGGTTTTGAAGAAAAATGACCCATTGTCTCTCTTCTCCTTCCTTTAAGCCTGAGCAGTGAAACGATGCCCCTGGATTCCTGCCCGGGATGCTCTTTCATAAAGCATAGAATAAACTACTGCTTTATTCACATGGACAGGTAAGTACAGCCTTTTATTGTCCTCTTTTCACTATAGTCTTGTGGATTATGCTAAAGACTTTATACGCATAAATAACAGCTCAAATTTTTACGAGCATTTGCTTTCAGCTGGATCTGTAAGTTAACTTTGCTGAATACTAAAACAAGCTATGGCATCTTGTTAATTTGAATGGGGCTGTTTCTATAAAGCAAAAATGTACAACATAAGTGGGAGTTAGAAGATGAAGAAAAAATATCATATTTTAATGAGACAAGGGTGTGAGTGGTTTAACAGGAAAGCAGTCCCCCCAACATTACTATTTCCTGCAAACTACATGTGAATTGTTGTGGTTGTTTGGATTTCTAGTGAAAGGCAAAGGACAATAACATTGAAATGATTCATAAAGTGTTAACTTTTGTCTGTATTTCTCTGCACACTACACTCCTCCGCTATTATTATCAGATGTGCCTTAAATGCCTTAAAATACTGTCACTTAACCTTGATGGGACCTTAAAGAATTTCATTGTGATGCTTGTGTAGATCTGACACAGCTTTGTTTTCATGCTTTCCAGCTTTTCAGGTTTCTCTGTGTCAGCTAGGTCATTGCTCCCTGTATCAGGACTGTTATCCACTAACCTGGTCAGTGACAACAGTCTAGACAGGTCATTCACCTCAGTGAACTTGCACTTCGCTTCAAAAATGTTCATGAAAGTTCATGAAGAGTCTGTTTTAACTGAATACATGATTGCCATCTAGTGGCTAAAACATCCACTGAGAAAAGTATGAAGATGAGCTGTGAGCCAATGTAGGTTTTCAAAGCAAATATGTATTTAACTAGAATATGTATGTAAGATATGTATTCAAAGCACATGTTCTTTTCCTTTGAAGCTGCTACAAAAAATATTCACTGGGTATATTCATTACATACATACTTCATGACCTCAAAGGTTAATATTTTGCCCGGTCTGTCACCGCTTTCCAGTGCCTTTTGCTCTGCAGATTTCTGTCTCTTATCACTGGCTTAACAGCTGAGCTTTAAATTTCACGTGTTAATTAGTACACCATGCAGTATGTGCACATGTACAGTTTTGATCTGAGCTTTTGTTGCGTAAGTGAATGCAGAAGAGATAGGGTATATTGCTATTATCAGTGGGGGTCCTGCAGCATTGCTACCAGTGTGTGGACTTCACTGAGCTGGAGAAGGGCAACAGCACTAAGGCGTCTGGAAGGAAGGAGGAGCTGCAGTAAACATATCTCTGGTAGTCCAAATGACCCCAACTAGGTCTGCTGGACCTTTGGGCATGCCTCAGATCAGCCCATGACATAGCCAGTTAAGACAAGATAATGTCAGAGATTAAGGCCCTGTAGCTCTATAAGCAAAGCCCTGTTATTTTGTTTATTTGGATGGGTAGTTGTGTGTTGGATTTTATTGCCCTGATGGAAAAACTAATTTGCCAGTGAGAGTAGAAACAATGACAGGGAATAGAACAATCAAAACAATGTACATCTTGTTTTCTGAGTACTATTTTATGAATTCACAAGATGGTCATTTTTTTTCTTCCACATTTTAAAACAAAAATTCACACCAGGTCCCTAAGATCTACAAATTCCTGGGAAAAAATACAGATGATGTCACCTAAGTGTCAACCACACGGTCCTGGCTTTTAATACACATAATCAGTCCATTTTTCAGGAGCTAATTTAAATTAGGTTTGCTCATCTCATCTTCTTTAACACAAGCAGGGGATGTAAACATACAGTATTTACTTTCTCAAACATTATTATCACTGGAGTATTTTCAGTCAGAATGAGGACATTGGCTCCACCTAATGACTTTTATCAGCTGATGCTCTCTTGGTGATAAAAAAAAAAAAAAACACCATCTATTACTAGCTAGTGGAATTAGTTTTGACAAAGGCCAAACATGATGTTTATCATATAGCCCACAGTCAGTCAGAGTGAGGCAAATTTGATGCAATGCTTTATTACATCCAGTTCAGATACAGGTTTTAATTGCATGTCTGTCCTACTCACACACATATAAATATAAATTAAACATGGCTTTTAAGCTCATGATGTCTATCCTAGGGGCCAGAATTTTTAGTGGCAAGTCTTTACTATCAGATTGATTGTAGAATCTCAGCGCAGTAAAATGAAACTTCCTTCTGGGACAGAAACAGGCCTATTCCAATGAAACTTAATCTACCTTGCTGTGTATCCTCATTCACTCCAGTGCTTTAAATAATTTGACATGCGACTTGCATCTTCGAATGAGTTGAGCAGTGTAACATGAAATGATGAGAGCTTTATCTGTGATTTTTTGGGATATGTTGGAATACCTGGCACTTATTGTTTATTCCCTTTATACATTCAAAACTTCTTACCTACATAAATTGTGTTTTTTAGTACAATAGCAGTGTGGCAAATTTTACCAACAGAGCCAAAGTACATTAATAATGAAAACAAGTTTCCACTGGTTTTTTGAGTGCAATATTAAAACAGTGTAATGCACACATGCAACACAAGTTGCTTTGCTCATATGTAGGAGATGCAGAGCTCTAGCTGAGGAAAGTTGTTGGCATCCACCTCAAGGCTTTTCATCTCAGTCACTTCAGTAGAGTCCAGCCTTAGTAAAACTGGCACGGGACGCACTCACCCTAGGGGTAGGGTAGGCTCAGCTGAGAAACTGGGAGAAAAATGAACAAATGAGATGGGACTGCCACCACTCTCAGGCTGCCTATGGGATAGACCCCCACAGCCTGGTAAGAGCAGTTTAATGATAGTGGTAGGAGAGATGGGAGAGAGGAGGAGTCCACACACCAACTTGCATGTTTTTGCTCTGGTGTCTTGTGTCACTCTTTTCTCTAAGGGGGGGGCCATCCAAGTCACATGGTGGAGCTTGATCTGTTACATAAACACAGACCTCCACAGCCCCCAGTCTGCTTGCATCAACTTTGTTCAGTAAATACATGCGGATAAAACTCTGGTGATGACATTGGTGGCGGCCAAGGAGAATTGTCGAGATGTTCACTCCTCCATGTTGCATCACTGCAACACTTGGCTACGCTGCAGACCCTCACAGCTCCCAGTGACCTCTCAAAGGTGAAACTGTCTGACACAAAAAAAAATCATTCTGTTGAGATATTTCTGCAGTGTCAAGTACACATGAGGACATGAGCTATACATACATGAAATGGTTCATAAAGTGAGTGTTCACTTCTTGTGTGCACCACAAGAAACCTGGTATTTTGTGAAGTACGTTAAGTGTGCCAGTGTGTTCATTTGTCAGCTATCAGATTAGATTTTTTGAAAGTATCTCTCACAGATGCTACCACAATTGAAAAAGATAATCAGATCTACATTTTACATGTAAAACTAAATATAACTTTAATCTAATGAATATTAAACACTCTCATTTGGCTGACAGGATGCCAGTCCTTGTAACAAGAGCAATGTCAAGCAGTGTCTTACAGGGGAATACTGTAATATTTTCCTGTCTCTGGGCAGTCCAATCAATATTTATCAACACAAACTACAGTTTCCCAAAGCTAGAATGGCCTGAATTGTCCGAGGACGACTCAGGGACAACATATTCATCTCTAGACAGTCACTGGTTTGACTATGAATTTGTGTGCTTTTGTTTTTTGCTTCAGATAACTTTGAGCATTTTAATGCAGTATCAAAGACAAAGCAATTGCTGGCAAAAATTCATTTGTTTTAAAAAATATATATATTATTTCATAATTGCACTTTTGTTGACATCACAGAATTATCACATAAATGCTGCTTTATTGTAAAAGAATATTAACAGTCTTATGCAGGGTAATTTATTAATGGTAATTATTGTTTCTCAGGTTAAACCCTGCACGGTGTAAGGTTCTTAGAAGAACCAGAAATTAATGGTTCCCTTTTAGATGATGCTAAACTATTGATGTGATTATTAGCATCAAAGATGTTTTATTCAATCAGACAACAGACCTGTGGAACCTCAGTGAGTGTTAATTGGAAACCATAACTATGGATAGGGAATTCTACCAACTATTGAGGAACAGAAACCACAAAGTCTAATTGACTTTGAGTTTAAATCACACTAATGCTCACTTATCAGCCATGATCACTGAACCATCTGTGTCTCTTTGGATGACGGGAAGATTTTGGAGGGAGAGGAACGCATCACAATTTAAAAACACGTGCTTATCTGTCCCTCGGGGTTAGCACATGTCCAAACCCCAAATGCTCTAGTCATTCCAGCAGCATTCCCTGTCGTCTTTTCCTCAGTGCTGCACCAGGGGTGCTCGCTATACGCCACATCTCCTCAGTCAGATGGAGAGGGGAGCCTTGAAGGTGAAGCCTCTGGTGGATGGGTCCTGCAGGCCCAGATGGCTAGCTCTCTGAGCTTTCTTTAGACCACAAACTACTCAAACAGAATGAGATCTAAATGCAAAGACTTCTTATGTGCTTGTACCATCTACGTTTTGACATGTTTTGCTGCAGTTTTCTTTGCTCTGGCAACTCAAAATATTCTTATAATGTTACAGTATATTAAGACACAGTGGATTGAGAACTTTTTATCATAATTTAAGTAACTAAGTTGAAACTCTGATCTGATTAATGGTGGACTTACTGATGTTGTTGAACGTTATTCTTTACTTTATAGCTCTATACAGGTAATAATTAAGGGTTATTGAGGGCCTTGTGACGGTAGCATTATAATAATATGGTCACTGTGACAATGACCAGACACATTTCATTAATGCAAGCCAGACACTAACCCGTTTATCTGTCCTCTGTTAAAAGTAGTTGAGTTTAGATCCCTTCCCAAACTTGACAGAAGGCTTGGCACATAAAATAAAAGAGATGGGGAAATTCCTTTCCGATTTTACTCTTGCATGAATCACCTCCTCATCTGTACTTTATCGTGTCACAGAAGAGTAAAAAAAATGTAATGAAATGTGTGTGTTTCTGAGAGCGAGAGAGTGAGAGAGAAATTTCTGTCCACATATACCCGCTCTTGCCCACATGTGAAAAAAAAATCCCTCACATGCCTCAAGAAACAACGTGTGCTACTGCACTTCACAGGCTGAGGTGAAAGCATGAAGTATAAACATCAAGTCGGAAAAGACATGGAACGGTAGAGCAGAGAGCGACCTGTACACTGCTCTGTTATCTGGCCATCTGCCTGGATTGAAGATCTAAATATTATGACACTTGATATGACTGAGCATACCTGCTGGTTACATTCTAGCGGATCTGCACTGAGGCAAGGTGGCTTGTGTCTCTGTGACACTTCTGTCCTCGAACTCCATGTCTTTGTCCCCCCCAAAGTTGTTTTTTTCATAACTGTCACCCGCTGTACACTGTTATGTAATGGACAGACAATATAGAGTTTGCTAATCTGAATTTACTGTGGTAGATGTATGTATGAATTTTGCAAATGTGTGTGAAGCATACCAAGGACTCCATATATCATCTTTTTTCTCAGAATGAGCCACTGCTGTTGCTGTTTAAAGCGTTGGGGGGGCATGAAGACATTAACCTGCAAGAAGCTGTGATACATAGATAGATGTAGACAGAGAGGAGGAGGAGAGAGAGAGAGAGAGAGAGGAAGACAGAGTAACACAGAGAGAGAGACCCTCATCAGCTGTGTTACAAATGTTCCATATGAGCATTGGAGGGGAGGTTGACTGTGTTGCGATTAACACGCTTCCTCAGCTGGGTGTTCATTTCAGTCTGCAGTACGATATCCTCAAGTCTGAACCCTTGAATGAGGGTCACTTGCCAGAGGAGGATTTTTTTTTCTGCCTCTCTGTTTTTTATACTTCCTTCTTGGGCAGAAGGCTGGTGTAATAGAAACCAGACACAAGTCAGAATGTGAGGCATTCACAGCGGCGAGACCTCACTTCTTCACAGAGTAAGAAAACAGGATAAATAGAAAGTCTAGTCTAATAAGTTTTGTCATTCTTTCTCCTTTTTTTGCCATTTCAGAAGTTATTAGTAAGTTGGAAAAGGCCAGGACATTAGGATGGAAGTGGAATTCCGTGGATCAGACTGTTGAGGGAATATCTAGAGAGGGCAGAGGAGACCTTCAGGATGGGAAATGCATGCACAACTTTACCAGGTGGGTTGTTTTGGTTATCAATTTTCTTCCAAGGAAACTGCATGATGGTTTCTGTTCAACCATCCTGTCATATCACACTATTCGATGCACACTATTCGTATCAGTCAAACTGTGACCTGTTCGTGAAGTCCAGTGTCTGAATTGAAAGATAATTTCTTTCAAATATTAATATTCTACAACATAGGCAACTGAAACAATGTAATGAGAGGTTATTGTTGGATTTTCATCCAACGATATGATACAGATTTATAATGTAAGCAATATAAGGTCTGCGCCTGTGATCATGTTGAAATATATCTGATCCTCCAATTGAAAAAACGTGTCTTAACCATACAGTATGAGCTCTATACTTGTAATGGAGTCAGCTAAAACATTGTTTCTCCACTTTATAGTCTGACCATCTAATTGTAATACGTTATAATATAGCTTTATTTTTTTTTTTTTAAAGTGGCTCTATTTTGTGACATTTAAATATCATAAAAGAACATATTATATATAGGTTAATATTTTCTGTACCTTGCTCTCATTTAAATTCCTAAAAGTATTGTCATTTTTACTGTGTTTATGAAAATTATATTACTAAGTTGTTGTTTATGAAATCTCAGCAGATGTTTCATGAATACAAACTATGATCTCAAACTGTGCTTACTACAAAGATGGCATTTGGATGTTTTTAACAAGTACAGTTACATGTACATTCATTTTCTTATTCTGAAAGAATTATTATTCATCTTCAGTGAAATTGTATCTTTATCAGGCAAGTCTCCCTTATATTAGAAAAATCTATTTTCAGAGAAGACCTTGTTAAAATGGCAGCACCACAGCTAATTAGAGACAGGAAAGGCAGCAAATAATCAACATAAAAAGCTATAAAACACTTTGCAAAACACATCTGCAGCAGGCAGATAGCTCATGGTCACTTAAATGTTAGTAGTTGTTGTTGTAAGAATGAGGTTGATGCTATGCACAGCAAATTTATTGCAGCTGAAGTGTACATTCTAAGTGAAACAGCCCTCCTGTCATGCTATCCTGGGGCAGACATGAGTTGCCCACCATAGGTGCCATCTGTCTCCATGTGGCTGTACCCCTCCCTGCCGTCAGCAGTGCTGGATCTGGAGGGGAGGCCTCGTGGCAGAGCAACAAACCTCTCCTGTTCACTCAGATGGCAGGGGAGATGGCACATCCCACGCCAGGGAACACAGTGCCGCAGTCATGAGATCAACATGAGCCCCATGAATGAAGGGACAGAAGCGCTACGCTGTCTCCTCATCGCAGCTTCACTCGCCTCTCAGAGTCAGCAGTGACTCTGACTGTGAGGAGAGTATGAAACCGTGAGGTTTCATGTCATCTGTTTTTCTGTGTTTGTCCCTTGGCATTAAGTGTCAAAGCCACGTACAGTATGTTTCTGAAGTAGCACTATAAGTGGAACGCACTGTGGTACCAGAATGGGCTTTTCATACATTCAGACTATCACTATTTTGTTGTGTTCACTGTGTCCTTGGGTGTGATCAAAATGATGGTTGTTGTTGGGTTTGTGCATGGTTTAAGAGTTTTTTTCCCCCCTTTTTTTCTTTTAAGCCTCCCCTTGCTGTTTTTGCCATTTAAACTCTTGCACAAACTATTTCAGCCTGCTTGAATGACATATTGGAAATGCTGTGTGGTGTGTGTTGGGATAGGGTGACTGAATGACATCACTGTACTTGCTGACGTGAATCAACACAAGCCTTTGTCTTGTGTTTGGATGTGCAATCAATAGAAAATGGATGTCTCCTCTACATCAAGACGTCCTACTTAGCAGATGAGAATAGTTTATGTTTGAGCCATCTGGAAAGATTTATTACTTGTTGAAAGTAGGACAAAAAATAGCATTTTCAGATGGATGTTTGTGTATAAATCATTTCACTGATTTAAGAATTAGGCTACAGATTAACAGCGACTGTGTTTCTTATTTACTTGTATCACTTTGAAAAAGCATGACACATTTATTAATTATAGGTCTGCACAGAATTAGAGTTGAAATGGTAATCAGATTAACCGATTAGTAGATGGACAGAAAATAAATGGCAGACTTTTTTGATAATTGATTGATCATATATTTTTATTTACAAGAAAAAAATGCCAAAAATTCCCTGGTTCCAGCTCCTCAGATGTGGTTTTGCTCATCTTCTATGATTAAAAATTTATTATTTTTGGATTTTGGACTGCTGGGTGGATAAAACAATGCATGTGAAAATGTCACTTTGGTTTCTGGGAAACTGTGGTGAACATGTTTTATTTTCTTTGGACATTTTATGGTCTAAATGATAAAGCTATTAAATAAGAAAATAATCAGTATTTTGCTCAATAATGAAAATTTCGTTGTAGTCCAACACTGAACTTATTTTGATTAGACAACTGAACAAAAAAAAAACAGCTCAGGCTGTGATATAAGTAATATAACTGTAGGTATATAGCCACAGCATAGTACAACAAAGTAATGTTCACTGTGATTTCTAGTATGAATTTACAGTTCAATAAAACAATGCAATTGATTTCCAACTCATAGATTTTTGAATGCCCCAGCACACTTCTTAATCAATTCTTTTTTTCTCTTTCTGCAGATTCTAGTTGAAAAGCTTTTGAGAGCAACATGAGCTGGAGCTTTCTCACTCGTCTCCTGGAAGAGATCCACAACCATTCCACCTTTGTTGGGAAAGTGTGGCTGACTGTGCTCATCATCTTCCGCATAGTGCTCACAGCCGTAGGAGGTGAGTCCATCTACTCGGACGAGCAGACCAAGTTCACCTGCAACACCAAACAGCCGGGCTGTGACAACGTGTGTTATGATGCCTTTGCTCCCCTCTCGCACGTCCGCTTCTGGGTCTTCCAAATCATCATGATCTCCACTCCCTCCATCATGTACATGGGTTATGCTATTCACAAGATAGCTCGAACTTCAGAGGAGGAGCGCAGGAAGCACCAAAGGCTCCGCAAAAAGCCTCCTCCTCATTCCAGGTGGAGAGGGAGCCACCATCTGGAGGACGTCTTAGAGGAAGAGGAAGATGACGATGCCGAGCCCATGATCTATGAGGATGCACTGGAGGTGCAGGAGGCCAAGCCTGAGCAAGTAAGCAGCACCAGCAAAGACCCACCAAAACATGATGGCCGCAGAAGAATTATGCAAGAAGGGCTGATGAGAATCTATGTTCTTCAGCTCATGTCAAGAGCTATTTTTGAAATTGCTTTCCTTGCAGGACAGTATCTCCTCTATGGTTTTCGAGTTAATCCTTCATATGTGTGCAGCAGGCTTCCCTGTCCACACAGCGTGGACTGTTTCATCTCAAGGCCCACAGAGAAAACAATCTTCCTCCTCATCATGTATGTGGTAAGCTGTCTTTGTCTGGTGCTAAACGTGTGTGAGATGCTTCACCTGGGAATTGGCACTTTTCGGGATACACTTCGCATGAAGAGGAACCGGGGCCGACGGACATCCTACGGCTACCCGTTCTCTCGCAATATCCCAGCCTCTCCTCCAGGGTACAACCTAGTGATGAAGACAGACAAACCTAGCAGGATTCCCAACAGCCTCATCACCCATGAGCAGAACATGGCTAATGTGGCCCAGGAGCAACAGTGCACCAGCCCAGATGAGAACATCCCCTCTGATCTTGCGAGCTTGCACCGTCACTTACGGGTTGCCCAGGAGCAGCTCGATATGGCCTTTCAAACATATCAGACCAAAAACAACCAGCAAACCTCCAGAACCAGTAGTCCTGTATCTGGGGGGACCATGGCAGAGCAAAACCGAGTCAATACGGTTCAGGAGAAACAAGGAGCCAGACCTAAATCAGCCACCGAGAAGGCTGCAACCATTGTAAAAAACGGAAAGACCTCTGTCTGGATCTAGAGATAAATCTAATTTAGTACATTAACAGTAAAAATGTTTAAGACTCCAGGACTGCACTGTGACACAGCTGGAGGATGCGTGTGTGAGTATGTGTTGCGACTTTGGACAAAAACAACTGAGAATTTCAATCACACTAGCTGAAGGAATACAGTACACAGTAGGCTTAGTAGGAAACAAAAAAGAAAACACTCATGAAGAAATTATCAAACCCAGTATCATGAATCTTTGTTACTGTAGTGTGTCATTTTGTGCTTGCCATAGCTTTCAGACATGATTAACATATGCTGACTTAGTTAAACATCTCTAATTCCAGCTAAAATGTCAAAGTATAAACAGAGTGCTTCGAGCTGTTTATCTGATCTACCCTTGACTGCGGCTGAACTGGATTAATTTTAAGAAATTTAGAAATTTAACTTTGCAAATGTGTGATTGCACCCTAAATGCAAATTTGAAATTGCAGAACACAACAATGTACAAATGCACAATGATTCATATCTGAAGCATGGTGATTGTTGTTGGAAAGATGCATGTTTAATATTTGGGAAAGTATCCTTGGATGTAGTATGGATGAGTGCTGCTGGAAGCATTAAAGGTGAAATATTTTGATAAAGGTGATGAAACAGGGCTGTACCACTGGAGGCTCTTTTGGTAAATATTTGCTCTGTGTGATGATTCAGTCATTGCGTGCAAAGCTTTTATCTATTCTATGTTTTCCAAAGCTTTGCAGTGTCACATCTAAAGGGGACGAGGTAAGTGAATAGAAAATTTGATTATTTTCTAAAGTAAATACTGATTTTCTGTAATCTGAAGCAGATGATGCATGCTTTACAACTGGGAACAGTATACACTTAGGCTACAGTAGAAATCCCATCCTTTGCTATTCAGTTAGCTTCCATTTAGGTTATGTTTAGTCATGTTGTCTTGAAAATGAGCATTTTAGTTTTTCTGTCACTGAAGCAGTATGTTTCACAAACTGGTTTCAGAGTAATATTTAATCCTGCCTTCACTGTTGTCAGACTTCAAAGTGCCTCAGACTTTTAAAGACTGTTCTAGTATTTTATTCATGAAGAAATAAACTTATTTGAAACCTCTGATTTCCTGCTTTTTAGTAGCTGTCTGCTTCTCATTGTTGTTACATGCATAACAATGGTGTGTTTATGTCTGTGCAAGTTCTCATTCATCCAGGTCATCGTATCCTAAGGGTCGATTGAAAGCAACTGGAGCAACTTGAAGCTTGAAGACGTATCACCTCTCATCCGAGAAGCTTCAGTTCTGAAGTCTATAACATAGTTTTGAGATCCCTCCAGAAACGACTAACACATTCACATCTGGGCTCATGTGACTCTAAGGACTCACATGATGCTTAGTTTCTACGCTCACCTAAGTACCCTCAGGTGCTAACGACTCCACTTAAGCAGCCCAGAATGAGCCACCCAAGGTGTGAACGTTTCACTAAGTGGTTTCTATTGCTCCCAGGGGTACCACCCACTTCGTGAGATAGGGATGAGTTTAAATGTTTGGACTCTCTAATCAGTCACCAGAACTGAAGAAGCTTCTCGGATGAGAAGCAAAACATCTTCAAACAAGAAGTCCAGTTGCCTTCAATCAACCCTTAGGAAATGGTGTGTTTAGGAAAGTGCAAAATTAAAAGCTATGCATGGGATGAAACGTGTAGAGATGCATCAGTGTGACTGGAGTAAGTCTGTTTTCAGTAGGAATTTTGAAGTATATAGGCTGTAAATCTACAATGAGAAGAACAGCACTTACAGTAAGCAGTTTAGTAAACTGTGGGTGTAAGAGGGGCATATAATTTTAACAACGTAAGAAATCCCACAGCATTTCATTATCTTAAATATGGGAAAATACCATAAAAAGGGGAAAGGGGCACTTTTCCAGAATCAGCTGCAGTAATAAAATAAATAAATAAATAAAACATGCTTTTATTAGGGTGGATGCATGTGGAGGCAAACAGTTCTTCTATGTATTAATTTATGGATAATTAGCACCAGGTGTGGAATGCCACTTACAATAAACAACAAACCCAAACTACATTGCAATAGCTCATTGTATACAACACCAAACCCCATCATCATTCCACAAAACTCTAATCAATTATGACAAAATCATCCCCATGGTCAAGTCAACGTGATAATCATTACCATAGTCTAAGTGCCAATGGAGGTCAGGTTTCTTTGTGTATAGCAAGAGGCACTTTACAACAACATGTCTCTAACAGACAGAACAATGGGTGCTTGTCCAAGCTTTAGAGAACGACATCATATCAAATTGGACAGAGTTTGTGGAGTTGATTCTTTTCCATATTGTATTTTAATGTAGCCTTTTTTCTTATTTTCCATCAGTTTTGTTTCTACAGGCTGGTGTATTTTTTATTTTTTTAATTAGTCACACATGTTGTTCAGTAACTACGGGTGTGTGTGTTCTTTTTCACGTGTTAAGACATTTTCCTGAGCAGTGCATTGTTTGTAGCACACTTAAATGCACCATATAATGCCTGTGCAGCATTTTGTCATCATAATTAACTTAAATTATTTATTTTGGTTGCACAATTAAATAATTATTAATTGCCAGGATTGAATCTGATCCTGAGTACATAAAGGCGTACATTAATTTGGGAATAGGACTTCCAGGCACACGCCTGAGAAATGATGCAACATCTAAGAGGTCATTGTCCTCTGCACATTTTTTTCTCACGCATACTTAACACAATACCAGGAGCTTAATAAAACTTGAGATGGTGTTATAGAGTAACTGGCTATGGAAGCAGAATTGCAGTACCCTCGCTTTAAGCTTTGGCCAGTTCCATTAGAAGCTAATGGGAAAAAATAAATAAAAATGCATAAATAAATTCTTACTGTACACTTATTATTTATTGTTTATGTGTAAGCTATTGCAGTAGGGGTCAGCACCAGTTTTAAATACATTTACTCAAATACTATACTTGAGTATATATATATATATCAGTTTTGATGTACATGTACGTTTGAGTATTTACCTGCCTCACAGCGAGGAAAAGTGTGTTTAAAAAAGATACTGAAACACTCCCAGCCTGAGCCATTTTTCTATGTTGAGCACTTTTACTTTTAATATTTGAAGTACATTTTCCTTTTTTATATAAAAAAGGAAAATATTATAAGTATAAATACTTACAGGTAACATTTTCAATTCAATATTTTTACTATATATACATATATACATATATTTACTTATGTAGATGATCTGAATACTGTTTTGTTTTTTTGTTTGTTTTTTTGAGGGGTCATTTATCGAGCACACGCAGGTTACGCAACCATGACACACGTGCTCCAATATTTTCGAGAAATGCATTGTGGGATTTCAAAATGGAGCTCTTGCAGCAGAGCAGGAGTTAACCGTAATATCCTGTGTTATGTAGCCGTCCGCGGGTGTTATTAAGCGGAGTAACCACTTCATTTTAACCTCTTACACACTCCCGGACCGTGTACAGCATGGCGGTTTTGTGTTTGGCCAGGAGAGCGTTCACGTCCAGCGGCTGTCTCGGTGTTTACGCCAGAAAATACACCGGTCGGTATTTGTGCGTAACGTTTCACTCCGGTGTTTCCCGTGTCAACGGGTACAGTCAAGGACAGTCTAGCAGTGTCCCGGGACAGTTTGTGTGCTATCACCTCCCCCACAGGACCCTGCTCAAAATCCAGGGTCAGGACACAAGTCCGTTTCTTCAGGGGATCATAACCAATGACATGGGCCTGCTGGAGGAGCCTGGACTCAGAGCCATGTACTCACACATGCTGAATGTACAAGGAAGAACATTATACGACATCATATTGTACAGGTACAGTACGAGCCATTATACTGTGTGAACGCATGTTTTCAGTAAATATGAGGGTGTGTACCCGCTTATCTTTATAAAGCAGCTGTTGGCATTGGTGGTCCAGTGCCAAGAAGTCACAGTTAGAAACCCATGGCTTGTGTGTGCACTCCGGCTCAAACAGACTCCTCTAAGTTTAAGCTTCCTTGTCAAAGTTACTTTCAACTGAGCCAAAGTTTTTCACTTTTCCATCTAAGCTTGTACTCTCAAATTATGCACCTGTTTTACAGTGGATACAAAAATTTTATTAACTGTTAAATGTAAAAGTTTCTGGCAAAGTGTTTCCTCTCATGTAACTTAAAGATCATTAAAGATCCTCAGTACAGATATCTAATATCACAGATGTCTCAGTAATGATGACTCCGCCTAACACAATTACATTTTCCTAACATATGTCTTCTTTGAAGTACCCTTTCTTGCCGATGCCCAGGGACGATAATCATATGTACAATAATTCAGTGAAATCCTGGATTTTGATCACGATCACCATCATTTTGAGCATGAAATATTGTAAACTGGTCATTTGATGATAGATCGAAGGACACATTGAGGTTTCACACATGCAGCTTGTTTCTGTTTTGAAACACACATATAACAGTGCAGCAGTTGCAGCGGATATTAGTTTCTAGTAGCTACAAAACAGATACAACTGATGCCAAATGTTTAGTGTCAACACTTTGTACTTTGGTGACTACATGTGTTTCACAGGACAGCTCCACGCAAGGTGATCTAATTAACTACAATGAGTGAAAAAAAACTAGTGAGGTGTTAAATGGTGGATTTTCTTTTTTTTTTTTTTCTGAGGCACTCAACTTGCTGTATTTCCTTTCAGTCTGAAAACAGCTGATGCCGAACATGGCGTCTTCCTGGAGTGTGACAGCACAATTAAAGACTCCATCTTGAGACACTTGAAGGTTTACAAGATTCGCAGAAAGGTCAACATTAACCCCTGTCCGGAGCTCTCTGTATGGGCGGTTCTCCCCCAGCAAAAAACCCAAAGTCAAGAGGCCAGTAAACCTGAGATTTCCTCCCCTGAAAAGGCTCTGGTTTGGCAGACTGATCCTCGAACTCAGGAAATGGGCTGGAGATTGGTGTTAGACAATCAAACTGATCCCTGGGATATCATTCCATCATGTCAGAAAGGTGACACAGAGGAGTATCACAGACATCGCTATGCTATAGGTAAGACCAGTCAGAAACAAAGTACATACAGTCTGTATCAGAAGATAAATGGGGTGACCAGTATGGATTTGTATGAACACGCGCTACTGAAATGTTGTGACAAGTTTTGCTTGTTTCCTCTGTTGTCATTGTTGTCTAGGACTTCCTGAGGGGGTGAAGGACCTTCCTCCTGGGGTGGCATTACCACTAGAGTCAAATCTCGTCTACATGCAGGGCATTAGCTTTAGCAAAGGCTGTTACATTGGCCAGGAGCTCACAGCCAGAACTCATCACACTGGGGTGGTTCGGAAACGCCTGATGCCAGTACGCTTGTCATCTCCAGTCCAAGACCTGGAGGAAGGAGCCGCGCTGCAAACGCAGTTGGGCAAGCCAGCTGGGAAGCACCGATCAGGGGTGGAAGAGCTGGGTCTGAGCCTAATCCGCATGGCTCATGCCAAAGAGGTGTTGACGCTCAAATCTTCTGATGACACCACAGTGACACTTGAGGCCTCTGTGCCAGATTGGTGGCCTAAAGATGTGAAAATCAACTGAAGACAGCGTTGTATAGCTCCCTAAAATGTGACATACATCACATCTGACAGACTTGTCATAGACAGAGCCCTGAAGTACAGTATGTTACACTGTCATTGCTTAACAGCTGTGTGGCACTAATTTATATTTGTGAGTACTGTTTTGTTTCCAATAAAACCTACTTTTAGAGCAATTTTTCCCAAATTATGCTATTTAATAAATCTATTGCAGAATTATACACCAGGATGTACCAAATGTGATATTAGTGATATTAGTGGTTCTTGAATAAATATGCAAAATAGAAAGACAACAAACTCAACTTTTTATTTATTTATTTATTTATCTATTTCATCTGTCAGTGCAAAACTCAATTCCAAATGTTCACAGGCAACATTTGAGACTGTATTTCATCTCAAACTAAAGGTGCAGTAACACCTATTATATCATCTTTTTCACACTGTACAAATTGGCACTTTTCATTCAAGCTGTTTCCAGGTGAATATTACATTGCTGAAACCCACTCCACATCTTATTCCTGATAAAGGAGATGCTGCCCTCTTGTGGATTGAATGGTATCCCGAATTTGCTGTAACATAGTTTCTGGCTGCAGAGTCAGTGTTGAATGATCAAGCCGCTTAAAGTCTTCATTGCAGAGTAAGCATTCAATTACGTGAGCCACTCTCTGCAGGTCAAAGGCAGCATGGTAAGGTCCGAGTGTGGTGAGGATCTCCGAGAGATGTCGTGGGTAATCGGAGGAATCCCCAGAGGAGCAAGCATTCAGGAAAGCCATTCGGTTGTCAGCAATGATTTTCAGAAATGAGGCAAATTCTCCATAATTAATACCAGAGCAGGCCTTCATGATGACCTGTAAAGAAACACACAAAACAATAACCTTACATAATCGTCTTTATATTGTATACATTCAGGACAGCTGCACATTTTTGGACACCATGCACCCAGAACAGTCTTGTCTGCAGAGTACCTGGCAGTGCTGATGCCACGAATCCATTGTGTTTCTCCACTCATCGATCTCTTTTTGAACAGATGACAGTTCACTCTGAAGGAACTGCCACATGATGTCAATGTTGCAGCCATTCAACCAGTTGTGATTAATAGAGATGGTGTCCTCCTGTAAGAAAAACATTTAAGTCACGATCAAAGCCGCTGACACCAATTAAACTCACACTTTTAAACATCTGTAATAAAACAGAATTCCTATGTCACTATTAGATAAAAGGCCACAATTTATAATATGTCATTTGGTAGATCATTTTGCTGTAGCTCTACTGCTCAGGTATCATTACAGCTACAGTTCTTACCAGATTATAAACTTGATGGTGCCAGCCACTAGGCACAAAAATGATTTCACCCGCCTCTTGAATAATCTCAAGAGGTTGACAGGCTTCTTCAGAGTGAGGGAAAAGGCCTCTGTCTCGAAGTTCGGATGATGTTACATCATAAGGGAGGTTGCCATGAGTGTCTCGCAAAAACTCCTCCTGACCTGGGGGATATAGGAGCCATTTCTTCCTCCCACAGATGTTTGCTGACCAACTGTAGGAGCGGAACACATCAGCATGGAACGGGGTCCTAGTAATGACAAAGTTAGTCTGATTGTAAGGAACTCATAAACTAAGTTATAATCTGGGCCAGTATTATGTTCAATTTCTCATACCATGAACCTTTAGGTCCCATGTAGACAAACCGGTAGTCATCCACTTCAAGCGTATCCCAGTATTCATTCAGCCAGTCAGAAGAAAAGAAGACTGGTGTGGTGTAAACACTGTGTTCTGGAAAGTCCCTGTAGAGTAATAACATTTATTAGTCATATATTTTGCACATAATTGCTCACAAATTAAAAAATAAATTCATAATCTGTATTGAATTTTCACCTTGACATGTGCCAGTCTTTAAGATAGAGACATCCTTTAGGCGATGAGTGGCCATTTTGGATATATTCCTTCCAGTAGTGTATAAATTCCTTGAAAGGCATAACTTGTTTAGGGTTTGCGTTGTACTCCTTTGCATTGCAGTTTGCAACAGGAACAGGCGTCTCATCTGTGACAGGGAACAAACACATTAGTTTACGTGACAGCAGTCACTGCAGCAGCAGCATTATGATATATGGCTGTTGGTTAATGAATTGGTAATAGGCTTATTTACCAAACTCTTGCAGCAGTTTTTGGAAATTAGGCTTCCCCTCCTCAGTCACCCACTGTTTTCTACACTTCCAGTCCTCTGTAAACCTCCTTGAAAACATACACGGGTGATTGGGAAGCAAGTATTTCTTGAAAAACTTAGAATAGCTCAGCTCCTTGTCGATGTAATCTACAAAATGTGAAGACCAAAACTGCTCATACGACTGTCTTGGTATTTTGACCAGGCTGCAGCAGTTACGGTACGCCTCCCTGTCCATGATGGTAAACAAGAGCTCGGCTAGCCAGTTAGCGAGCTTAGCTGTCACCGCTTGGACAGCAAGAAACGGTAAGGAAAAGCTAGCTACGTCTTTTAACTTTTGCTGTCACACTTCAAACCCTGTTACTCAGAGAACTTACATTATGCTAAAACGTATTTTTTTTTTCTATTTTTACAACAGGTCGCTGCATATGACTTCATCCCAAAGATTTCAGGTTACGACTCCTGAACGACGCACTTATAACACCGTTGCTGTTTATTGTTTGCCACAATTGGCTATATTAACGTTGTAGTTTCTTTAACGCTAACACCGCACGCTATTTTAGCAAATTAAAAAACCGCCCTAATAGCCAACAATAATTGTTTTGGGTTTTTTTTTTCCCAAAAAACCTTGCCGTGGTAGCCTCTTCTGACAGCAGCATTTTCTAGTCGGACAGTAAACACGGTTGCGCACATGTGTGACACAACTTCCGTAATAAACATCACCGTCCTTAGTGAGAAGACTATGAGGCGACGGCATGTTCAGCCCAACAAGATAATGTCGATTAATGCGGTTTGGGACGGATGTAATCTACCAGGAGGAAGTAATAAATGCTAAAAGGGTTTATGACATTAAAATGACGCACTTGAAATGCGGTCAGTTGGCTGGAAAGCTGAAGCTGCCAGTGTAAACGCCTCAGCTGAGCTCATCTTCTGCCTGAATCCCTGCAATTGATCCCTCATTACACTCTGAACAAAGTATGTTCACTATCAGGATAGATTGCTCACTCAGTATTGTGTCCTTAATGATGTAATTGTGTATTGAAACTGCAGCAGTGTGTGCATGTGTGTGGTGCAGATGTCATATTGAAGCTTATTTGTCTCTCTTCCAGGTGAGTCAGTGTACCTCCTTCCAAAATGAGCCGGGACGCTCCTATCCACAGCTGGCCCGGCTCCTATTACATCAACAGTGAGAAGCGGTGGGAAAACGGCACCCTGTCCCTCACCAGGACCGTGGTGCGCTTCGTCTCCAACCAGAGCAAGGAGAGTCTTGCCAGCTTCCGCCTCTCCCGTATCATGGAGATCAAGATGGAATCGTCCAGTTTCATCTTCAGCACTTTGACAGTGCTTGAGGAGGGCAATGTGAAACACTGGTTTGGTTCCCTGAAGCCCAACAGGGTGGTGGTTTATAATGTGTTGGAACATTTTTGGCGAGAACTCCTCCTGTCCCCGAGCTCAGAGGCCCGTGGGGCCGAGTCTCAGCCCTCTAAAGGCAGAGAGCTGATTAACCTGGTGGCAGGAGCCCAGAGAAGACTGGAGGACACCGGCAGGGTCCTCAGCCACCAAGGAGAGCAGTTTGATAATATGATGCAGGGACTGGAGAAGATTGACTCTGACCTGGGCGTGGCTGATAAGTAATTATTTGCATATTTCCTAACTGGGTGATATTTATTTTTTTAAATTTTATTTTTTGTGTATTGCCTGCAAAAAAACAGCCTAATATACTATTTACAAACAGTCACTCACAAATTCTTCTGATCCTTGTCTACTCTGTTGCAGACTTCTGTCTGAGCTGGAGTCTCCTTCTTGGTGGCCTTTTGGTAAACTACCCTGGAAGACTCAGCAGGAAGCCAAGGCTGAGGATGCTGCAAGAGCTGCAGCTTCTGCCGCTGCTTCAGCTGGCAGAGCGTCTGGCAGAAATAAGGTGATCACAAGCATCCCAGCTGTAGTGTCCAAAGGTGGAGACTCAGACTTGAAACCGGGATGCCTGTTGGTGCTGGTGTCCTCGTTGGAGGTGCGAGACACAAACTGCCAGCTCCTTCATCGTTTTGAACGTAATGAAATCGACGAAATCAGGGTGCGGAGTCCTTATGAGATTACTGTTAGACAGCGGTTCATTGGGAAGCCAGATATATGCTACAGGTTCCTGTCTGCCAAGATGCCAGAGGCAATGTCAGTTTTAGAGATGCAGTACAAAAAGAAGGTTGAATTTACCAGCGAATACGCTGCTTTCAAGGCAACTCCAGTTTCATCTCCGTGTGATGCAGAAGGGACAACTTGGAATGAAGGTAAGGAACAAAAAAAATGTTATTTTACTGTTTTTCAGTTGACCACTGAGTGGCACTAAAGCTCTATGTTTCCATTTCTGTATATTTTTAAGTGTGCAGCCACATGTAAAAACACTTCATCCACATGACTTCTGGACATGGTTATTGGTGTCTCCTCTTGACAGAAATGTATTTTGATGAGTCACTTCACCCTGATTGCCTCAGTTGCTGTGCTGTTAGTTTACTGTCTGGTTTCCTCATAAACAACATATGCACTCTGCACTTTTTCACCATCTCCACCCATGGAGTCAGGTTTGTTGCAGAGGTGCCAAGACACAGAGCTCCCACTGGAGGTCCCAGCAGGAGAGCTGTCCCAGTTGCAGGTGCATGTCCTCCAGCCATCTGTCAGTCAGGCTGAGGCCCAGGAACTTAAACAGGTGAGGTCCAGTTGGACAAGTTAGACTCCCGTTGCTGACTGTATGACTTGCACTATTGTTGCATTTAGATTTTTCATATTTGTATATACAAGCTAGGTAATACAAATGTAATGTCTGTTTGTACAGGGAACAGATTGCCTTGGCAGCTGTTATAGTAACATGTATTTTGATAGTTCCATTCCAAGCCACAATTCATCATAATGATTTTTATTTTTTATCCTGTGTGTTTAAAATGTTATTTGGTGAGACCACAAACCAAAGTCCATCCCGGTTTTAAGAGAGGAAAAGAAACATGGTCAGTCATTTGGTCAGACTGTACAACATCTTTCCATTCAGAACCTCGCAGCGCTGAGAACTGTTACAGACATGGTCTGTGGTGGCAAGACCGACACAGTGACGCAAATTCAGACCTATGATTCAGACAATTTTTTGTGTGTGTGACACACTATTACAGGTTGCCTGGAATAAGATATTTAATGTAAAATCTTCGGCAGGCTACTTTAGGCTTTGGTATATCGTGTTTAGATACACATCACATTGCGATTAGATGAATGATAAAACATAAGACATTATATGGACCACTGATTTAAAAAAAAAACAAAAAAAACAAACTGCAAAATCATTGAACGGCCATAAAAAATGAAGACTCTGATTTCCGAACAGAAAAACAAGCAATTTCCAGGACAAAGAGCAGCCACTAGCTGAAACCAACAGATCAGAGTACAGTACAGTACAGTACAGTTGAGCCTAAACAAATTACTGAGCATATGACCCACCTTTGTTTCAGTGTTTTCAATTGTGGTTTAGTTACTGGTAAAGTCCTGCTTCATGATACATTATTTTGTCTGTGCACGGCATGAATCATATCTCAAACGAGGCACTGTTAACACTAATATTTAGTTAATTATTGTATGTAACAATTATGTACAGCAGTTTTCTGTTGTTTTTGTCTGTATAATCTTTTTTCAAACTAATTTATCATAGAAGTAACAGCACTGAGTAAGTGATTAAGCTTGGCTTGTCTATTGTGTTTATAAATGGGGCATTGTCTGCTGCTGATAATGGTTCAGACTTCAAAGGCTGCCAATTTTGAGTTAATACTACGCTTCTGTACACACCCTACTCTTAATGTAATTCATGTCAAGATTAGAATCTACAGAGGGTCACTCAGCTTAATGTCCTGCTTTAAGCACTTTAGCAAATATTCGCTTTTGTTCAAGCGTTTTTATACAATTATTATTGTTTGAAGTTGGAAATTCCAACTTGTTAACAGTACAAACTAGTTCACTCATAAGAATGATAAAGCATTTTTTGGATATCGTGCACTGTATGTCTGTTAACACAGTCCTGAAATTACCCCACTAATGCCCATGACACAAGGAATTTTAGCTCATATATTTTTCTATTAGCTGTAGCCTAAATGTTTAATTTTTGGGGGTTTCTACATGACTTAAGTCCTCTGGCCGTTGTATAAGCAGCAGCTAAAAATATTCATTTTCTGTATTTTTCTATGACACACCAAAACTCTTGTGAATGTTAACTGCAAGGTGTGATTCAGTTATGCTTCCCCAGATTAAATTGTAAAGTCACAGACCTGAGTGAGTGAATACAGTTGTCCCTCGGTGTGTGTTGACATACTATCTGTTTTTTAAACTGCTGTCTGGACTTCTTTCTGTGCTCAGTTGCAAAATCGGCATATAACGGCCAGTGAAAACTGACATAATGTCAGTGGGTGTGCGAGTGTGTGTGTGTGTGTGTGAGAGAGCATATGTAGCATAACATAATATTAGTTTAGAAACCATGGTGGTGGGGTTTGGAGTGAGTGTTTATTAGGTTTTGCTTGGCACATCACAGTGTATTTAAGTTGTTCCATCAACCATAACATACACAGTTGTTGGACCACTGAGATGTAGTCGCAGTATCCCTTAAACCCACTGAAAGTAGAAAACAAACAGTATTATATGATATCAGTGATCCCAGGAGACAAGCCAAGACTTGTCTCTGAATGCATTCTCAAGTTTCATATACTGCATAATATGAAATATTATTATATCTGCCACATGAGTAGCTGTTATTGCATCATGGTTGGTGCTGAATTGTAGTGTTTTCTTCTGATCTGCAGACATGAAGCGGCAGGCTTTTGTCTTCTTAGTCAAAATTTGGAGAAAAAAAACTCTGAATTAAATGAAAATCTCACTCTCATCTACTCCTCTTTCTCTGTGTCACTAACACACTCACTTTCTAAGTCACTAACCCCATCTTTACACCTCTCCACATATGGTCCACACGTTCCACCCTGCTCACTAATTTTGCGTAGGTTTTTATTTGTGTCTTGCTCCTTAGTTGTCCATGTTCACTGGGAGCTATTGTGTAATTTCAAATAAGTGTATGTGTGTGTCTCCACAAGTGTGTACTTATTTGAGTGTGTGTATGTCTGAGCAGATGCTGATGCAGCTGAAGAACCTTGCCCTGGAGGCTGAAACGGAGCTGGAACGGCAGGACGAAGTTCTGGACGTCCTGACGAGCTCCACGGACCGAGCCACCATGCACATAGAGAAGCACACCTGCCGTATGAAAAGACTGTTGTAGCCCTGGCAGTCCAGCTGATGCATGTGGTCACCATATCCCTCCTATGAAACACACCGTAAGCCTCTTCATTCTCCTCATGGGATTGTTACAGCAGTAGGGACTTGCATATACTCTAAGATAGTTCATATGATATTTGATATAAGACTGATTCTTCATTTTGGAGACTATAGCTTTTAATGAGCTTCATGGTCTCGTGAATTTCGACATAAGTTAACCCTTCAGTGCAAATCCAAATTTGTCACATCTTACTTTTTGGAGTTTCCTTAGAGGAGAAATAACTCACCCAGTACCAGGTTCAGTCCCTGGTAAAGGTGCTTGTGGCCTGGCTCAGTCTATTGAATCCCAGTGGAGATGTTTATGGTAGGAAGGCAGTGAGGGATCACATCCTTGTTGGTGCATTAGTGAGTCCCATTGGCTGGTCGTGGCACCTGAGTGGGATCTGTTGGAATACCATGAATCCTCAGTGCACGTCAAGCGCTTCTGGTGAAGTTAGCAGGTGAAGAAATGAGCTCATGAGTCTGTGTATATCAGAGGGGGCACACAACAGTTTACACCATCCCCAGTGGCCCAGTGGGAGACAGCAGTGACGACCACTACAGTGAAGGGCAAAATAGACATCAAAAAGCGATAAAGGAAATAACTAGTCTATTTATTCTCTTTGCATAAACTAATTCAAAACAAGTTGCATGATGTTTCCATAGGTGTTATTTACAAGACAGATGTAAGACAGAAGCATAAACCTTATTCAACATTGTGAAAATGATTAGCAAATAATTAACAGGTAAGGTTTGCAAATATCATCAGAGTAATGTCTGTGTTTCTGATGATGTACTGCCCCCCCCCCCTTTTATAGCCATTTCTGTCCTCATAAATTGTCCTCCTCAGGTCGTAGGTGCCACTTATCCCCTCTGGACACGGTTTTCCTGTGGTTTAATGTTGCATGTCTCAATGTTGCTGCTTTGTACTGCATCCAGTGGAAATGTCTCGCCATTATCAATAAATAGCATAAGATTATAAATGTGCAGCTAACTTCTGGGACAGAACTGAAAATAATCCCTCTTTCTGTTTAATATTATACACAAAATACTCCATTTTTAGGTCCACATCTACTGTATATGATTTGCTTAAGATTGACACTATTCTAAGACTGTATTATCTCTAAACATATATAGTAATTCTGTCATTTTATTGTGGTCTGTCATCACTGTGAACTTGTAATTAGAAGTTTAACTTGAAATATCAGTACTGTGTTTTAAAAGACGTAAGGAAGTGATGTATAGATGCATCTTTTTGCTGATAATGCCAAATTTATCTCGACACGGGACACAACTAAACAATTATCTCTACACCTGCATCTTTCTTATAGTAATAAATAAATAAATAAATAAAGCAGCACAACAGGAATGAATTCATTTTATCAGCTAGTGAGTCATCACCATTAGAAGTCTGTAATAGCATATAATTTGCAATAAAATGAAGTCTCACATTGTCACACTAAAGATAAGTAGTTTGTTTACTCAGATATATTTGCTGGTTTAAAACTGTTACAGTGCTGCCTGGTTAGCTCAGTTGGTAGAGCATGAGACTCAATCTTTCGGGGTCGTGAGTTTGAGTCCCACTCTGGACGGCACCACCTTCCATGGGCTCACCACCTGTGGGAGGTGCTGTAGGACTTTGGTGGGTTGTGGACTGGGTGGGAGTTGCCCCTGCGACCTGGGCCTGGGCCCAGATAAGCAGCAGCAGATGATGATGATGAAGCTGTTACAATTTTTTGAACTAACGAAGGATGAAATTATTAGTGTGTATTACGTTGCAACTGTCCTCAGCTCTATGGAGAGTTTTAGTGTCTTTGAGCTCGTTGTTTTAGTTGACTCTCAGTTCTAGTTAGTATTTCCAGATGCAGCTGTTTTCAGTAGGGAAAAAAAAAAGAAAAAACCTATGATGAACCCACCGTACACTACCTGCGCAGGAACAAAAGGCAAACAGCAATAAGAGACGAGCTGGTGAACTGCTAAAAAGAGATATTTGCCACAAGAGTTGGTGGATGGCAATACTGAGCTAAGAGGAGAGCAAATATTGAACTACAAATGAAGTGTGGATCAAAATTAATGTGAAACAGATTTTCAGCAGCCTTTCTGAAAAACTTAAACTGTATAGCTATTTTTCTCAGTAATACACATAAACTGTATTGTAAAGAATATTTTTATCCCCTTGAACTAAGAGCGAAGTGGTATCAGTGGGCCTGAGTCTGAGTAAATCATTGGCAGCATCCTTGTTAAGCGCTTCCATAATCAGAAATTAGAAGAAACAATGCTCAATAACCTTTGTTCTAGAAGATGTTGTAAAATATGTACTGTTTTCTACCTCGCTTTCTTATCTGTCGCTGACATGTGTTTTGGAAGATAAATTGTCATCAGGCATACACACATAATCCTCAACTGTATATAGGGAGTATGTGGATCTCATTAGTCGAAAACTTCTTGTGCTTGAAAGCACTATAATCTGGGTTTTATCACCTTTTAACACCTTTTAACAACCTTTAGCCTTGGAAATATTTTTAAAGGCAAGTTGAATGTTTTTTGAGCAACCAACTGACTGGAATCAGCAGAACACTCGAGTATTGTATTCTGGCATAAAATGACCATTAAAGGCAAAGAAACAACATAATTTATTAACTGGGAAGCAAATTGGGTTTAGTTGCTTGGAAGAATCCAGAGTGAAATGAGCCTCCTGAATTCTAACCAGGCTTTATTCCTTAACAAAAAGTCAACAGGCAACGCCTCTCGTAGTCGACTCCCATGTGACAAATTGCAACAGAGAATATCAAAACATGTGCAAATTAGAAACGGATGTTAATTACTGTTTCAGCCGCTGTGCATGCTGTTGTGTGGAAGTGGCTCACTTTGTACACTCTGCTGTTATAACATCCTGTTGGCACTGAGACTGTTGGCATCAGCTGACCACCTCTGTCAGGCTGCTTTCACCAAAAGGGGGGACTCCTCCTTGTCAACAGTGGACCAGATTTGATTTGGCAAGTGGTTCAGCACTAAATTATGAATCAGGAAGACGCTTTACATAAAGGGGTTTGAAAGAAGACCGACGGCCTTACTCAACAGTCTGGTCCCAGTTAGTATGAACTTATCATTTCTATTAAACACAGCCCACCATGAAAGATGTGACTGAAATCACAAGCACATGATCACACAAAAGGGATGTCTAATTGTGACATTATGAAAAGTTCTTCCAGCACGCTTGAAAATGTTTTCACTGTGGACTGTTTATTTTTGTTGATTTGAGTGATAAACAGTGAGATTCTGGAAGTCCCAAACTCCAGAAGCACACCACATGGTTATGTGAATTCCAACCCTTAAAAAAGGTTAGGGAAATAGAGCACACACTGGCGTGGTTTTGAAGCAGCCTTGCAATACGAGGAAGTGGTGGCGGTCTTGTCTGACCACAGATACATGAGATCCGGCTTTGCCTTCCTAACGGATGGTATGGAGACACAAGGGATTTTGCTGGCCTTGACTTCCAAGTCTGTTTACTCGATAGTTCTGCGGTGAGCGCTCTCATTCGAGGAGCGTGTCTCCATTGATGGCCAATCAATCAACTGTTGCTGGGAAAAAAGCAGCCCAAGACTGTGGGTTGGGAGGGCACATGTGGGTTGCCCTGCACTCCAAAATATGGAGCCATGTGATTGCAATACAAATTGTTTTTCAGTGTTTCTATTTGAAACATATTAAAACACAGCATTTTGCTCCATTTTGTGTCTGTTATTTGGCATTGTGTAAATAATGCAGAAATTAGCTTTTCAAGTACATGCTGGTTTCCACTCCCCTATTAGACTGTCTGAGTCTAATGGCCCGATTTTTGACTCACGTCCTGGCCGGCCTCTGACTAGTGCAGGTGTTGCTGTGTTTCCTTTTGCTGAGGGAGTTTCTGGTTTCAGGAAATAAGGCCTGTTGGTTAATGTTAGAACTGGGAGAAAACGTTCCTGGAAGGAAGGTTCTTGAGTCCAACCAGGGGGTGTATATGTAGTATCCAACAGAAAGTGATGTGACACTAAACATCGACATTATCTTCTCGTCTCTGGCTGTCAGTGTGGTAACATTTTCTCTTCTGTTGTAGTGAAAGACAGACATTACTCTACAGATGTTTCCCCCCGTAAATATAAAGTGTTTTACTTTATTTCGTAGTGAAAATAAATTCTTTGCACGTACATTGTTTGGATTCAGAGCTTTCTTTGGTTTTGTCAAACCATAAATGTGCTCTGTTAGTATGGTACTTTCCCAGATGCTGAGCTGCATGATGATATCATGTGCTATTGCACTTATTGTTATGTTTTCCTTGGTCTTTGAGGCGCACTTTGGTTTTCTGGCTTTTGTTTCACAAACTTTTCTCATTTCTATGCGACAGAGTTAACAGCTAGGCAGCCAAACCAAACTTGGCTCTAGTTTTATACAGTAGTATCGGTCTCAAATCAACTCCAGGTGAAATCCCACATTACAACCTACCTGAACTCTGTTGAAGTGCTTGTATTTCTAGCATATGAATACTGAATTACTTGCTAACTTACTGAATAGTAAGGAAGGAATAGCAAGTGTAAGGAATGGTTCAGTAGACAAGCTTATTCTAGTCATGTCAACATCTTGTATAGGGTGTTTGTAATGACTTATTCCTGTGTATTTGTATATATATTCCTAATGAGTAAGATGTCATCATGTAGGAATGCCTACTCACCCCCACCCACAAAAACACAAGGTTTATCCTGATCATCCTGCTGGCCATGAGGTGGTAAAATATTCCATAAAAAATTATTTTAACAAAATCATTGTTAATGTGTGCCTGTTGGATTCAGTAGAGGGCAGCAGTAAGTTGCTGATGGTGAGTTTCAGTTCATTAACTAAAAAAATCCATTGCAGTATTACCTGTGCACTTTGAGTGAGGACAGTATTATTGTATTTACATTACGTGAGGTCAGGTGGGATACTGTCTTGTGCTGTATGAAGTGCACATATAAATACTTCCAAATGTCTATCAACTAACTTAACATTTTCATCCTTTCCTCCTCTTCTCTGAAGTCAGGTCTTATGTTTGGTCTTAGTAGTTAAAATTAAATGGCTACTCTCAACTTTAATCTTCGCAAATAAAAATGACGAAATAGCCCAGTAACAGTAACTAACAACAGAAATTTCTTTCTAGATTTTGCTTATTTTCTTTGCATGCCACTTTTCTGCATAAGGTGTATGAGAACACAACAGTCCAAAGCTGCAATTTTGGCAAGTGTGAGGAGCCCTTTTTGTGATGACTGGATTATGTATTCATTAAAACCCCATCTATGCAGCTCCCCAAACAGGTTGTCAGGCCATGAGCCAGCTCACACCGCATCCCTACTTTTACAAGTGGGCCCCCCAGAAACCTTCAGCGAGTCTGTTTTTAGTGGCTCTTACTGCAAATGGAAACACTTAGCTCCCACAATAAATTACCCACCCGACTGATGCCACACTGCATAGACCCCCAGTTAGTCACAGACAGACTATGGATTTATATTTTAACATTAAATCCTCTTGGAATCTGCTATGTTGTAGTGACTTTGGGTCACATGAGCTGACAAGAGGACAGGAAAAAATTAATCACGCAAAGGTTGTTGCACTTGCGTGCAGCCTGCAGGGCCGGCGGTTTGATTAAAGTTAAGGATGTGTCCCCCCCTCACCTCGTGGGGTTGACACTGGGGTCATTTCAGGATAAATATAGACTTTCTTGGTTACTCATTTTCTCTGGAAAGTACATAGCCATTAGTGCAGCAGGCCAGTGATCTCAAGGGCAACGCTAGTGTTCAGTCTAAACTATTGTTTATACTGTAGCAAGATGATTAAAAGAGACAACGGGGTATTTCAGGCCCTGCTGTTAAATAGAGCATCCCCAACACAAACAGTAACGATGGTGCTCCTGTGAACACAGTCCAGTGGGGTGAAGTTCAGATACTGTGAAAACACACTTAAAACCACTTGACTCAAACTTCTGTATTGAATGTTGAGTTGTGTTAGGAAATAAGAACAGCATCTTAGACCCTTGCTAAGAGTGCCCGTGAAATAATCCTAATTATCATTCCAGCAAACTTATGTGTTTGACCACCTAGTGATGTAATTGCAGCTGACCAAATAGATTGTTGTTGAAATATTGCCCCGCTGTTATAACTACGTTGTGACAGCGTTGTGTGTTCACTGAGGGCCGGCACAACCATAACAAACACAGCTGAATCTGGGGTTTACATTTCAGCAGGATGACGGCGCACGCAGCGTCTGGGTGGAACTTGGGAAAAGGAGCCTGGGCCTGCAGCCTCGTATGGCTCCCTGCCAGCATGGTAAGAACAGCCTTGACAGTGGGACCTGTAAAGTCATTGTCCAGATGCACCAGTTTATGAATGTAAATGAATGAATGGACATCACTGGTCAACACAAGGCAGAGAGCTTGTTTAACAGAGTAGGTAAAGCCATACCAGGACAAGATTGGATCTGTAACGAGGGTGTGGACCATCAAATTCATGTTCAAATTATCGTGATGTGTTCTTTTAAGAACTTCCAAAAAGACGCCGCCGGCCAAATACCATTGACTGAGACTTTTAAAGTCAATATAACCACAAATGGAAAGAATAATTGTAACCATCTTTGGCCTAAGAATGGGCTTAAATTAGAAATAAAGTGAAACTTTAATGTTTTTAGTCCAGTAATTCATATTTCTTGTCTTCTTTGGTGCAACTAAAAACAAATTAGCCTTCAAAATATTTTCATGTTTTTTAACTTGAATGTCTGTTGAAAGATTTTGCTAGTTGATTTCTTTAACTTCATCGCAGAGCTTGGAGATGAAAAGTTAACAACAAAAGGGGAAAAAAAAGCCCTGGTTAAACGTACCCAAAGGCATGACCATAAGCTCATTCTCTACTTTTCTCAGTCTCTATATCACTTGTGGGTTTATTTCCATAACTGCAAAGAATTTTTGGACAACACCTATTTTGTGGAAACTCCTTCCGCAATCCCAAATGGTTTGTCCACGTAACCTCAGGGGAACAGCCAGCAACTATGTAATTGGAGAAGATTGAATACACAGAGCGAGACCATAGCCTGGTGAGCTATTGAGAAGCTGAAACAAAGATTACCAGATGTTTACCCAGCCCTGCCATATGTGAGGTGGTTACTGAACCTATGCACAATATGTGTGAGCAGCAGACAGAAGGAGTATGAACCTTTGACCCAGTGTCCATTACAGGTACAGAAAAAACTGTAATGCCAATTGACCATGAAGCCAGTGCAAAACAATGACGTGTTACACTGTTTGGTTTTCCTCTAAAAGGAAATCTAGTGTTCCTCAGGATATCACTCAGGAATCCCCTTTTACTGATGGAAACCATGGAGCCGTCAAAACAGAGCTCTGTAATTCTGCTGCCTGGTTTCAATTAAAGCATTGAATATCAAAGACAATCACTCTATTTTAATGTGCATTTTTTATGTGTTCCCAGTTTATTTTGATGGAAAATTTGTGGGTGGAGCACTTGCTAATTGGTATGGAAAACTTGCACCTGTGGTAGACCAATGTTTTGAGAGTCAGAAACATTGAATATTTGCGTTCTTTTCTTCTGAGAAGGAGCCCAACTCCATCCCAAAAACAATTCCAGACTGGATGTGATGTTTGAGATTGTCTGGAACAATACAGTTACACAGTGGTTGTGAGTTTTCAAGCTCTGACTTCATAGTGCAGTATAATTTGTCATTCATCAAGACAATTTACTAACCATTTAACCACAGGCTTTCTATCAGATTACTGGCATTGAAAGCAAATGTAAAACTTTGATAGCAGAGTCTTTGATTCCAAATGTTTCAGATCTTATTTACTGTAAAAGATATTAGTCATATGACACTGGTGGTAATGACGATTAATGGAACTGCCATGTACTTTGACTGGACCATCCTCTGTCAGAACTACGTGTTAACACATTATGTCATTGTTTTTTCAGGATGCATCAACTTTTTTGTCACATCCTGTATTATGTCATAGCACTAACAGAGGGAAGTCTGTGTCATTTACACTGCTGCGCTCACATCATATACAGTACTCTGCTCAATGCAAATTATATCCAAACCACCCTTCACAATAAGTCAGTCTATTTGCTGATGCTGACTAGCAGTCCAGTCATGACACTTTAGGATGGTTTTGTGGAGGAATCGAGATCTTTGTGCCACGTTCCTCGCTGTTATCGTCAGCATTTGGAGACTCTGTTCACCCACCATTCTTCATGATAACTGTCAGTCCTCCTCAAGCTGGAGGCCAGAGTTTCCTGTCAGCGCTGTCACAGCTTTGGATAATGACAATCCTTGCCTCTGCTAAAATGCTAAAATGATGAGAATAACATCTTCACTTTACTAAAATATTTTCTTTGTTCAAAAATGCTTTTTCAGTTGCTTTACATGAGCAGGGTGTGACAAGGTCAGAGCCTGGACAACAAACGTCAACTCTGCACTTGCACGGACCCACAATGAACAAACTAATCTTTCCTACAGGTATTTTGGCGGTTTGATACGAATCCAGTTTATACTAGTATGTGATGGCACCAGGAAGTAGCCTGTGTAAAGTCCCTCACTGACAAAAGCTTTCACCTTCTCCCACCTACTTAGCTTTTATATGTTACCAAAGTGCAAGCCATATCATTTAAAGCTCAGCTCGGCCACTGCTGATACCAGCTCTCGTACACACTTGCTGCCCTTGGCACAAGTGCCAAGGAATGCCGAAGAGACCCCTAGGGAGCTTCGGGGGGGGGGACGCCAGATTCATTAATGTGCCAAAGTCAGAAAGTAGACTCCTGATTCCTGCTACCTGCAGAAGAGACTCACCTCTTTAGTTTGGTTAAGTTACACAACTTTTAGTGCCTGTTAGTGTAAATAATTTATTTGCATTTGATAGCTTAATACTTTGAGAGGATAATGAAGCATATTGTTTAATTTTCAATCAATACCAACATATTGTGTTAGCGTGTCTCAAACTCTTGTGGCCTGAAACACATAATGCTCTGACACTCAAACATCCCAGCACTACTTGACTACTTGATGTTGACTGTAATTAAATGCACATTTATTAAGTATTATATTTGCAAGACTGGCTCCAATTTAATTTTAGGTTCTTATGTTGGAGCTATTTTTCTCCATATATGTATGTATGTGTGGGGTGGATCTATCAAGACATTCTTTCCATTCTGGTGAGAGAGAGGTGGAATCACCATGTCTATATATATGACAAAGTGCGTCACTCTCCTCCTCTGTGGTTTTCAGGACTAGCGGGAGATCTATAAGTTACTGTGGTGTTCTGTCATTAGTGGTGAGCTTTAATCTCCAAATTAGAGGGGTAAATCATTTAATATTGCTTACATCTGCAATCACAAGCACGTATGATGAGTGTTTCCCTTTTAATAAAACAGCTGGCTGACATGTAGTTTATGACGTTCACTGGCTGCTAAGTGACTGATATTACTTTTTCAATGCAATTGTAATATAGTACTATAGAAACAGCAACTGGTGAGTGGACTATCATTATCTGGTTTGGAATCCATTACCACGCAGACAAATTTTAATATTTTATTTGCAATGATCAACCCCTAGGGTGGCTGCTTTTAACTCTTTGCTGAACTTTTGTTGAACTCTTTATGGACGGCTTTGGACCTTTTTGGACTCATTGAAGAATCATGTTTTGGTTTCTTGAGTTTGTTCTGTATTTTCAGTTTTTTTTTTAGCCCTAATCCTTGTGTGTCTCTGTTCCTGCCTTTGTCTTGTTTCCCGCCTTTGCTGATTGCCAGTCCCACCCTAATGTGAATCACCTGTTGCTAATTTACCCCAGTGTATATAAGTCTTGTTGCTCCCCTGTCTCTGTTAGTTTGTCTGTTGTCAAGCTTGAGTCTGTGTTTCTGCCCAAGTCAAGTCTGTCCCTGTTGTGTTCTTGCTCTGTTTGTACCTGTAGTTATCATCCCTGTGGTCATGTTAGCTTCTGAACTTCTGTCTGCACCTTGGATCCTGTTTGTGTTTGCCTCCTGGTTTTGTCTCCTGTGTTGAGCCTTGTGTTGCTCTTTTGGACATGTCCCTGTGCCCTGTGCCCTCTTTAGTTCTGCCTGCCATGTGGATGGCCTTTTGTTGTCTGAGCTTTTGTTTCCTGGCCAAGGATGATAAGCCAGTGACTTTGCATAAAAGATATTTCCCTGTCCGTTCACTTGGTGGTGTCTGCATTTGGATCCTTCCCTTGTGTTCTTTGCAGCAGCCTTATAAAAATAAGACAATTGTGTTTTTGTGTATCTTTAGCAGTATTTTGATGAAATATAAAACAATTTAGTTGCACAATTTAGTTTCTTGACATGCTATAGTAATGGAGCATGGAACACGCATGTAGAAGTAAGCAAGAAAGGAAACACTATTACAGTCAGAATTAAACACTTTCTGTGTATGACTTTCAAACAGTAGCAGATCAGAAACATAGATTGATCATATTTATGCCAAAAAAGTTAGTTTTGTTCACATCGAATTAAAGATTACATACTGCATTTGACACACTGTGTTTTAATTCATTCTCATGAAACTCCAGTGAGTGAGAGTTCCAGTGAGAGACCAGACATTTGTTGGGTCACTTACTCGCTCACACCCATTGTTGTCAAGTTCCTTAACTTGATTTATAGTGGTCTAACATTTCACTATGTATTAGAGTTAGAATTTATTAGTTTGGAGATATGACAGACCTCTGAGAGAGGAAGAAAAGCAAATTTTGTGTTTGTTAGCTCAGTTGCGGAGTTATGAAGCAGCTAAGGCCATCAGGGTCTACAATCCTTGCACGTCACTCAATGACGACATGAGAACATCAGGCTGAGGTGGTACCAAAACCAATCACCTAATGGCAATTACATCATGTCTTCCCAATGAGCGCGCCAGCAGCGATTTGACAACCAGTAAATTGGACCTGACCATCCTCAAGAAAATGACTTACTTTGTTGTAGACTCACACGATATCTGAACTGTTTTGGACAGCTTTATGATAATATTTCTCTTCATGGCTATAGACCCCTATTAACCTCCTTGGATGATTGTTTTAGTTTCATATGCCCACTGCGCAGTATTATTAAAATGTTTTCCAGGTGTTGAATAAAGTTATTTAATCTGTCCATTTTGCGAAGTCATATGCTGTGATTTTGTTATGGCTTTTATATGTGCACACCTGCTCACGGTACATTTGGGGAGGTAATAACCACCATTGATTACGTGAATTCATGGGACACATCCTGCATTTTTACAGTCCATTGAAAAGGTACTGAGAGCCAGAGAAGCAGTAAATGAGTGTTCAACTATGACACCATGTCTGGTTTTATTATTACCCTCATATGTCAGTTCACACATTACTCCCTCATAACAAGTGAATACTCTACGCTCATTGTCTTGCATATCATTTTAAGTAACTGCTATGCATCAGGTTTACATAGATTTTCCAGCTTGAGTCAGAGCCAGCTTCTTTTTCCTTCTCAATGGTCAAGGGATTCACTCCATTATGTGCTCTTAAGGAGTGCAACAAAGGACAGCCCTTCCTCCTTTGAGTGTTGGGAGCGATCAAGTATCTCTTTTCTGGTTCACCCCACAAACTGAAGCTACATCTGGGAATATTTCTCTACAGTGACCAAACCGTAATTTAAGACTTGCAACTGACTATTGGAGATGGTGACCTCTTGTGATTTGGGCTTACGCTGCAGCTTACACAAGGCCGCCACGCCAGAGAGAGGGGCGGGCGGGGGGGGGGGGTTCACAGGCCCACCCGCAAGGAGAACGCAACTATTTCCTCTCCATAAATCAAAACGGACACGCTCTGTCTGGGGGCTTTCAATAGGAACAGAGCATGTTCATTTTTAAAATGAAAAGAGGCTGAAATTAACTTTTTTGTGCCACAGCGGATTTGGCCTCGCACATGCACACACTGTGCAAGCTGTATATGTTTTTTTTATTTCTATACAAGACGACTGTCAAATATTTCATTGAAAACTTTAGTAGATCGGAGAGAACAACACAGGATCCCTTGAAATGTTGTTGTGCAAGAGCAAACTCATGAAGAAAAAATAAGAGACTAGAGAGTAAGATAATAAACCAAGAATAACCAAAAATCTAAGTAAAAAGTCATCATGATTCATGTCTAAAACGCTCTTTAGATTTGCACATATTGATTTCTTTGGTCCACTTCGGGGCAGCACAAGGAGCAGTAAATGCAACGATGACATCTTTTTAAAGCAGATGTAACAACTGTGTAGCCTATTTACACATCCTGCAGACACAGAACAACGTTAGCATTCATTTGGAATTTCCCATCCGTCCACCTGACAACCTGACCAGGGATAATATTCACTCTCCTTTTAGCTCTGTTATGGTCTTCACCATCTCCACAGGGAAATATCTGGCTCTTTAGCTTGTTAGCCAGCTGCTAACTTTGTCTGTCTGTCACTTGGTGCTGGACAGGTGAGAGCGAAGCAAAGACTGTGGTTCCAGATCTCTTGTGGTGATGTTTTTCACCAGTTTTTTAAATCAAATTACTGGAACCTTTTTCACATGCAGGCATGATGGTGTAGTTCAGTTTATACTTACCTTACAGATAAAAAGACTGTGAATTTGAAAATCAGAAACATACCTAAGCTGAACTGACATCACAACAAACACAGCAATCTCTTTGGTTATGTCTGTCTGTTAATATTACCCAGGGTCCGCAAAATTTCCGACACGGTGAGCGTCCGTGCTTCAACATATCTAGATCCCTCCTCCCATCACAACAAAACAATCCTCACCATTTTCCTTGTAATGAGATTCTCTGCGGGGACCAGGGGTTATGGAACACACATACAGACGAGTCATGACATGACTCACCCCACCAAACTGCGTCTACAAATATGTGCCTGATGTCAATGACACCATGTCTCGGATACTAAAAGCATTCACATCCCTGAGAAAATATCAGGCAGTAATTACACATTTCCTTTGAGATATGGAAATTATTAAAATGTGTTTTAGACGTGCTAGCAATGATGTGTCACTGAATGCCCCTTTAGTGATTATAGAGAAAAAGAAAGAAATAGTTCTCTTCACAATGCAAATTTATGTCCATTGGCCACTTATTGCAACTGGCATGCTCAAAATCTATCCCTCGCGCCCTCTGTGAATTGGTGGTTGATGAAAAAATGTCAGTCGATGGCAGGCCATATTTCCAGTGTAAACCCACAGGAGGATGTCCTGGAACAATTCAGCCAAAGCGTCTGGCTGAGACTCCGCAGAGCTGTGTGCGTGGGTAATTGGTCGAGCAGCAGAGGAATGACCTTAAGTTTAGATTCAGGCAGTTAGGAGACCTTGGAGACAGCCTTGATCCCCAGGCTGTCCCTCACATGATTTTATTTTGAGTCTCTGCTTATACTTTGCCACTGGGGAAGTGCACATAGACATTATAGTGCCTGCGCAATGACAGCACAAGGCCTTATATGATATAAGTGCTGTAATAATTCCTATTAATGAATACTGAGTACTTACAACACCGGGATAGCAGAGAAACATCCATCGAAAAGGAGGGGAGCTCAGTCCTCCCACTGAATAAAGTCTCTATCCGTGTTGAGGAAACAGTTTCTTCTGGATGACCTTCAGTGTGAGGCCCTTTTACATGCACGACAGCCACTTTCATAAAGGAAAAACTGGCTCCCACTCAGCAAAGAGCTTGATGGAAGAGCTAATCTTACCCATAGCACCCGTCCTCCCATTCGATTCGGTCAATATACAGCACCACTGGTGGCTGTAAGTGCAGGGAGCTCCCCATTGATCAGTAGTGGAACAGAATCCAGATCCAGCCAGCTGGGGCTGTTAGCTGGGGAAGCCGTGTTCTTTGCAGTGAGGTAATACTTCAGACATCTGCAGCAGGTTCTAATTATGCCAGAACAACTCAGTGTCTGGCTGCGTTTGGCTAGAGGAATAGCCAACACAAGCCATTCTGCTCTTTGTGCGTAAGACATAAAGGCCAAGGGGATGCCCTCATACCGCCCAGCTTCGTCATCAGCTGCGTGAGAAATTCTCAAGAGCAAAGGTTGCCTTATAATAAAAAATGTTGGTAAGTGATCCTGGGATTATGTGATGCATTTATGGTCTTTATTCTCCTCTTTGCATCATGTAGATTACCAAACTGAGAAGCTCAAACATTTCCTATCTTTGAGTTACAATGTTGGTCTCTTTCTGTCCCTCACTGCAGTGAGGGACGTCTCTGTCTAACAGTAAGTTTGATAAAGATTTTAAAAAAGGGTATTCTTTAAGACCTTTTAACCTTTGACTGCGCCACAACACAAGGTGGTGCTACTGTATCTTCCTGTTCTGTTGCTATGTGGTAGAAAGCGCTCAAAGATGCCAAACAAGCAATCATGGTAAAGGCCTTAAAGGTGTTTAAGGTCAGAACTGTTTTATAATCTGAGCAACCAAACTGACTTCCTGTAAGTGGGGAATGATTACGAATGTCATCCTGTACTCAGACTACATTGCTTGGGGAATAATGCATTCCCAATGGTTACAGCTATATCATTTTGTACATTCAATTATCTTTTATCCTTACTCAACTTGAAGGTTTCTCTCATAAAGGCATGTCATGAAAAATGTTTCTTTTTTCATAATTAAACTGATATTTCCTTCCACATGACAAAATTAAAGGTTTGTCAAGAACACCCTGGTGTTAAAATAAGATGGTAATAAGAGCAAAACTACACGTGCAGTGAAACCCTTGATTTGAGTAAGCTGTAAACTGTAAGTTGACAGCGATTAACACAAAAACATTTGCTGCTATAGTAACCGATCAGCACACTGTGTAACAGAGATGCCTGTGTCATGGTGCAGTCATACCTGGCAATTATGTTTAATCTGTTTTAATTGTTCCTTGTGAAGGACTATAATTCTGCTTTATTAAAGAGCTGTAGATTTACCATCAGTCAGTTGAAAACTTTGGTGTGGCAAACGTTGCGGGTCTTTTTCATCACCGTACATGCCATGCTTTTGCCCTCTCTGACCTCATCCAGCACATGCACACAAGAACACATGAACAACATGTGCCTGCAACCCCTCCGCATGCACATACATGCTACAGCTCTACAGTAGCTGCATATGCAATCTTGAGTTTTGATTACACACACGGCAAAGTGGCTGACTAACCTCAAATCTCATCATTACCAGTGTTACAGGGGACGAGAGAAAACCCACTGTAGTCCCACCACAGAAATAGAGTGGTGACAGCTTAATGGTCTCTGAGCTCTGAGCACCACACCCTTGCCACTCTATATAAAAGACCCTACTCCCACCCCAGCACGTGACGTCAGGTGCTTGAACCTGCTCTGCAAAGCTTTCTGGGCTTGTTAATCTACAGGGGGTTAAATTCCCTTCAAGCGATGACATTACTGTGCGTGACTGCAAATGGAAATTTTGCAGCCCTCCATCACTGTCAAGGCTCCTAATGTTAACATTTACTTCTCGTTTATTTATGCTAATCAGTAACAAATGGATTCTTTTCTTTTTTTTTAAAAAATATGATTTGCAAGTTGATATGTCTGAATGATTAAAAGCTGGAAAGACGCGAAAAATTTTATCATGCTTTGGGAACTCTTTCTCTGCTGAGATGAGAAGCTCATTCCATTGTAATGAATTCTCTACGCCTGACTCTGTCCCCTACATCCACTCTGAATATTCATTAATTTTCCCCTTCAAGGTTTTTCCAAATAATATGACTACTTTTTCCTGTGCACTCATTGAGCCATCCATACGGAGAATTACAACCCACAGACTTTCTGTCTCTCTAAGCCCCATATTCCACAACAGGGGGACCTGGTTGAGACAAACTGTTGAAAGTTTGCTGGAGCCTCGGCAGCCTCCCTGGCCTGACAATCTTTTGTGTGAGACACTCCAGATGGGATCCCACAATTTGAGCTGTCCTAATGACCAGCAGTATCACCAGAACCATAAGTGAAAGCCTCTGATGTGACAGAGAGGGAAGTAACATCATTAATAAAGATAATGAAGTAGATGGGTGCTCTAATGGGTGGCTGGAGTAAAAACTGAGAAGTCGGTCAGAGGTGAAGGCATGGGATGGGCTTGTTGGGAGACGGTCGGATATGGAAACCGGATGATTACTGCTGAGTGTTTTTGACCTTGAATAACCACAGTAAATATGTCAGCCAACTTTGCCAAAGATGAGTCAGTTAATTTAGATTTCATCACCTTGATGGCCACATGCCACATGCCACTGGTTTCTATCTCTGATATGACAAGTAAAAATGACAAGGGAAAAAAATAAGATATTTCAGTTTTAGGTGTCAGCTTGGCTCGGAGGTGGGGGGACTTGGAAATGAGATGAGAATGGCTCCCATCAAGTGAACCCAGTGTCGATGGATTAATTACCAAAGCTTGCTTTTCTGGGCAATATCGCTACCTTTGAGATGTTATGACAGCAAAAGGAGAGGGGGTTAGGTGGAAAGAGTGGACAGTTTAGGCATCTCTGCCCTGGGGCCAATGAACATTATACAGTATATTCCATCCATGCCCAGCTGAACACTCTTGCATGTCATACTCCTCTGCTCTCCCCTTGCTTCCTGCCTGCCTTTATACTGTGAATCATCCCATATAAGTGAAAATACCATTTAAAAAAGTATTTTGTTGTTGTTGGCACTTAAATTTGATTCCATGTATGTGTAGGTTACTTTGGTTGAGGGCTTGACTCCCTCGACCTCTTTGTCATCTGCTACATGTTTTGTGTGTTGTAGCTAAGATTTAATGTCCTTGTATGTTAGGAAAGTGAGGATTTAGTTTAGTTTAGTCATGTACATAGTATACCTTCACATTTTTAGCTCTGAAGCCGGGAGATAGAGCCCTCTGAGAAGGGAAACAGTGTGTTGATACGCCCAGGGGCAGTGGAAAAAAAGGCCTGTGTGAACTGTCAGCACCAGATAGACACAAGAGCAGCTAATCTGCTCCCAGGCCACCATTCACTACCATGTGCCACTTGCACTCTTGCTGACCGACTTCCTCCAAATGCACACAGAAGGAGGTGGAGAGGGTCTGGGTGTACCCGCAGCTGGAAATCCTGAGTATAGATATACATGCATGAGGAGACCGTTACCAAACATCAAATGCAATTGAACTCTGGGAAACACACTTCCTGGCGAGGGACCCCCATTTGGAAAAAAACTTAAAAGGCAGTGTGTGGGTCACATGCAGTTTGAAGACACAATGACATGCGAACACAAATGTATTGTCTCACTCTGTACACAGGGGGAGGTGTTGACATGCAGCTTGTACTTTAATTAAATATATCATTTTCCAGTCAATGGAAAATGGATCATTTAATCAGCCTCTCCTGGCTGAACGAGAAGCGCAGATAAAAGATTGTTTGCTCAGTGACTAAGATTTGGAGATGGATTGAGGATGGATAGCTACAAAGGAGACCAAACCCCATGATATCATATCCTTTACTGTAAATCTCCTTCATGAAACTTACTTCACAATTCATTTGTGCTGAACAGAGTCTGTCTTGTCATTAAGACTGTTTAAATCCTTTGATTGCTGTTGAGTGATCAGTAATAAATAATACTTGATCTGGATGTAGAGGGAAGTTGTCATGACACGGAACAACATAATATGTATTGGCAGGTATTCTTGTATCTCATGTGTAGATTTGGTTTTTTTTGGAACAACCTGCCAATCATTTACAACATAACAAAGGTCAACGAACCTTGAAGATGCTTAGGATTTTTTTTTTTTTTTTTTTTAACTGACTCCACCTGCCGCTCTTCCACTGGCTGCACGGGTGTTTTCGCCTTTTATCTGAACAGGTGCTGCTGCCCAAGCATCATGCTAGACCTCTTGCGGCTGACACAGTGACCTTATGGCTTCTGCTGCCCGCAAGGCAGTCCAGGACCTGGTCTGCAGGCAGATCAAAGTGGGAATCATGCCCCACCAACAGAGATAAATACACACTTCCTCTCTTCCCTTTCACACTGGTTTTTCCCACACTCCTCGAACCCCCGTGCTGTAGCAAAGCCAGCTCAGAGGAAATGACAGACCACATCAAGAGGCTCGCTGTTGCTTTAACAGGAGCACTTGCGCCAAGCTTCAGGAGAGAGTGAGACGCTTTAGCATTCATCAGGGGGTTGCAAGTTATTTGTGTGTCTTTTGCAAATGTTGGCAGTGGCAGGATGGCACATCCAAATAAAAATGGTTTCTCGCTAATTTTAAACCATGCATGACCTACATTCACCATACTTGCACCAGATGCTGAAAAGGAATTCCTTTAAAGCCATGCACATTTTGCCAGTAATTTCATACTGTAATCAGCCATAATTTGGTCACCAATTGCTCTAATTGTGTTTCATTTATTTTTTGTTTGTGCTCTATACATCACCTTCACAATCTACAAACTCCGCCATGCTAACTGATACGAAATAAAGTGGCGAACACAGCGAAAAATTGGTTTTGTTAACTTCCTCATAATGTACCTTTTCAAACCAGTGAAGCGCCATAGAAGAACTGACCCATGACATCAGTAAATGATGCAAAAAGCAAGCAGAACTTTTAAACAGCTGTTTTTTAAAATTAAAATTATGCTTTATCTCTACTTCTGAAGCTCATTATGCTTTACACTGCTTTCTGTTCTGAGACATTAATGGAGAGATATTAGTGTTTATTGAGTCATGTAATGATTTTCACCAGAGGTTACAGGATTAGTTCGGCATTTTGGGCAATATGAGTGTTTGTTTTCTTGCGATGAATGCAAAGATTAATGCTATACCCAGGTCTGTCCAATAAATATAATGCTACAAAGCTCCAGCCAGGAGATGGTTAGCTTAGCATAAAGACTGGGAACAGAAGTAAACAGCTAGAATTTTTAAAAATCTGCCTCGTAGCGCTTGTGAACATGTTTTATATCTTTGTTTAATCTGTACAAGAACATAGTTAGTTAAAATAGACAACAAGTTGTGGTTTAATGAGGGGTTGTGTGCTGGACTTTTTCTCTGCCGGGCACACTGACTTCATGGAGCCTCTGCTGTTTGTATTGCAACCTCACAGTGACACAAAGAACACATTAATTAGAGCTTTAGAGGTGCAGAAGATTTTTTACATTCAGGCAGAGCCAGGCTAGCAGGTTTCTGTTTCTCTGTAGTTTCATATTTAGCATACAGATATGAGGGTGGTATTGCTCTCTTCTTCTAACTCTCAGCAAGAATGGAAAACAATGTCAAACTATTCCTTTAAGATGCACTCTATTTGCTATTAGATACTTTACTTTAAATGAAACCATAATCTGAACATTTGTAATTTGTGTAACCTTTGAATGCCCTTACACTTTTTAAATTATTTATTGATTTGACCCCTTCACTGGTTACCTGATGTTCTTCCCACCGAGTGGCGTATCACAGGCAAATACCCTCCTAATGGCTCAGTTTTACTGCCTGTTAGGCTGCTTGCTGTTGTAGCACACCAGAGTGCATTTAAATAGCATGTAAATCCTACACGTCTGATCTCATCTGAGCCTTATAGGCTCGACAGACCTCTCTGGAGCTCTTGGAAAACTGATGCTGAACTAAAACCTTTTGGAGATGAATAACGATGGATTTTCCTCTTCCAAGGTCTTTATTCCTTTTATTACCTGTACCTGTCCTTACTTTCTCAAACAGTCCATCACAAACTACTGCACTGTAGACAAGCCTCTGTCCTTGACATCAAGAAACAGTAGCGAACAAGTTGTTTTTCTGGATTTGGCCTTGATTCTTACCTGTTTCCTCAATCTGTGTCTAGCAACAAAGGCGGCTCTCATTTTGAGCAACCCATGGAGTAAATCAACTTCACTTCTGGCCAATGTTTCTCTAACATGATCCTTCTGAGACATGTAGTTGTCATGGCAAAATATGGCAGCTGCAAGGAAAAACCTCTCCTCAAGCAATGAATTATGTTTGGGCATTCCCTGAACAGCGGCTGTTTATATTTTCTTGGGGGGATATGCAAGGCCACCCAAAACAAAATTGTGTAATGTTATATTATTCCACTGCTTTACTACAAACAGGAGAAAATGCCAGATCCTCCTAATAGGGTTGTGCTGCTTTTCCAGTTTTCTGCTCTATTTTATGCTTCTCCTCAGGAAATCCACCCATGCTCATAAGTTTCTCCACCTGTTTGGAAATATCTTTGAATCGTTTCTGGTCCCTGTGAAGGATCATAAGCAAGGCCTTTAATGAGCAAATAAAGTTTGGCGATGCTTTGCACCCAAAATCGGAGAGAATGAATCATTCTGCAGATTCATCTTCTGCAACACCTAATATTGTTTGTGATTCATGTAGACATGTCAAAATGAACCTGTGGGAGAATGGGAAAACTGAGCCTTGATGTCCCATGGCTGAGTCCAGCTCCATTAAACCTAACTGAACAACCGAGTCCAGCTCCATTAAATCTGACTGAACATTTCATATTCGTACACACAAAAACTCATGGCTGGAACAAATCTAAGAGCAAATGTGCACAGTAAAAAAAAAATTTTAACTTCTTGTTGACATTGGATAATATCTTTTGGTAAAATTCAAATACATATACAGTACCAGCCAAATCATAATTTGGACATAAAAAAAAGACAAATGCCTTTACATCAGACACTTGAGACACCCAGAACTGTTTTGTAGCAGTCTTTTGTGACAAGTGCAAGTCAAGTCTCAGGCCAGTCGGGACAAATGTAAATTAAGCTTCAAATCTCATGAAAGCATGTCTCAAGTCAAGTCTGAAATCTTTGAAGGAAAGTCCAAACCAGTTCCCAAGTTCACATCAAATTCGGATTCAGCTCTTTCAGGTCAATAAATGTTTAGAAGAAAAATTCACAAGTTCTCCAGTAAAATGACAAAATACAGGAGTTGATTTGGCGTCAAAACCTGAATTTTTTTGCTTTCAAGTTTCAAGTATGTCAAATCTCACTGCAGTACCTCAAGTCCAAAGTTTTGATAACACCTTATGTTAACAATAACTATGCTTACAAAGAGTCATAACATTCTTAGTAACAGATAGGAGTACATGTTCTGTGGCATCACCCAAAATGCAGGTTAGTGTAATTTCTTTTGATTTGTGCACAGTTCAAGAGAAGGCCTTTTAAAAAGCACTGTAAACTGTACTCCTGCCAGCCAGGTCCAAGCCATGGGAGCAGAGCGGCTGCCTCAGCTAAGAGATGGGGAAGGATACCAGAACTATGTCTGGCCAATGAAAAACAGGTGGCTGGACAGAAGTAAATGAGTTGTAAGGACAAGTGTAAATTGCTGCTGGCTATAATTGAAGGTCTTTTAGGAGTGGGTGGGAGATGGCTGTGGAGATATGGTATTCAAGATGAGCCCAGTGCGTCGTAGATGAAGTACGTAAGACAGTGGATCAGGTCACACTGATGTGGCCTGTTTAACCTCTGCCTTTGTTCACAGCCCAGTGACCCAGTGGGTCTTGTATTGTGTCACTGTTTATCATCAAAGAGTATCAAGAACCCCAACCTCAGCTACTTCTGCTGTGACAGTCAGTGTCAAGGGAATGTCAGAAAAAAAAGCGCCAGGGCTTTTTAGCAATCTGTTTGTTTATTTTTCTTTTAGTTCCTTTGTGGCTCTTTTAAAGCCTTTGGCAAGGGATGATTCCGCCTGGCAGCCCCCCTCCTCTCTACCGCACACCTTCCCTCTTGCCATCCGTAATTACCACACTGTTCGAGTCCTAGCCTGTCCAAAAGCCACTGCAGGTCTGATTTTTTTGGCTTGGCTCCTCTCTGACATGCCTGGGAAGGGCAAGGAAAGGAAATGGGTGGACCAGCCGCTCTCCTTTCCCCCAGAGCAGGCCTGGGAGAAGCCAGCCCAGTGTTTTTCGACTCGGCCGAGCTTGTAAGGGAGCACAGCCCATCTGGTTCTAATAAATCCTCCATGCGGCTTCGCAACTGGAATTGCCTGACCTGTTTGGGGACGTGATCACTGATACAGTCATTTTGCAAAACAACAGGGAAGAGCTTGAGAGCAGTTCTGAAAGTCAGACTTGTGGACCAGAGCTGAGCTTTGTATTCTGAAGAGAACAAAGCTCATACTAAGCAGACCTCCCCAAAACCCTACCGGGCTAGGTGATGGATGTGTGGTGTAACGGTGACCATATTGTAAATATACATTCCTGCCAACGGTGGGCAGTGTATCACTGTTTCTTGCTCCATGACTCCTGGTAATTTATCAAACATAGACTTAGGGGTCACGGTCAGACCAACACTAATTTTTATAATGAGTCTAAAGTGCTCAATTAGCCAATTTGTAATTCCTTTGCTATCATGCAAGTATTAGGTCAAGGACATCTTATTGGCATGGCACCTGGAATAAGTACAAAGTATAAAAACACTTTTCTGCCCCAACTGTGCCTTTTCCCTCAATTTCTGTTTAATTTTTTTTCTCCCAATTTTGGTGACAAAAATTTATACCTTCTTTGATCAGTATCATATTTTCTTATATATTACAGCAGCACAGTAAATCTATTTTGCAGTGTGAATGAATGGTAGTATGGGCACACCACAACAACACACTACGCCGTATATAGCTTGCCAGATCATTAGGTCATGCAGCACTATGTTGGTAATGTCTGCCTCCCGATCCCAGGCATATATTTATGACCTGTTGGCTGCGAGAGCCCTGCTGACTCGCGCGTATGAGGTCAAAGCCATCAAAGTGACCTCACCATCAGAGACAACACAACATCTGTCCTCATCTTTCACACCTTCAGTGGCTGAGTTTCCTCAGACCTCCCTGCCTCTCCCTGCACTCACTTCCCCCTAATTAGAAACAGTTTGATTTAGCGCTCTGAACACGGTAGATAAAATAACAGGAGTCAAGCCTATTAAGACCTAACGGGGAAAAATTTACAGCAGCACGTTTTACAGGTCAGCATAATGCATTTAAAATAACACTCTACATTTAGAAACAGAAACGACTTAATTCACCATTCACGTGACACAAAAATAGAAGGAACAGTTGTTATCTTCCAGTATAAGCCTGTCCATACTGTCTGCTGACATCTGACTGCCAAAAGCTTGTGAGGAATGTTCAAGATTCAATGGTTGTGACTATTTCAGATTTAAAATCACAACTACTGTGTTAACAGTAGCAGTCTCTGTCTACTTATTTGTCTCCTCAGGAGTAAAATGGCATCTCAAAAGCAAAACATGTGATGCAAGTGTCAATCAGTTGTATATTAATGATATTAGCAACAATAATGATACAATATCCCACAGGTATTATCCTGTAATTAAAATGGGTAATAATAGGATTTGGGTGGGGGTTTAGGACAGGAGACCACACATGGGGTAAGCTTGTATTGTACATGCTTAATCTGATTAAAACTTTAAATGTGATTATGAAAAAGAGTGACACAGACTTCACAGGAATGTTGACATCCACCGGGTTTGTTCTTACAGTCCCTCCTGATAGGGCAGGGCTATTAATGTTACCATAATTCTCTTTGCTGCAGCTTTAAGAGGCATTTTTTGGAGGATTTATTCTCCAATGTGGGCTTACAGAAAGCTAGTGAGCTGCTGGTATATATTTGCACATCTGGAACTGGATGTTTTGGGTTCAGTGAAACATAGAAAAGTGTAATGGGACATGTGAAGTAGTCCTCCTATATGATTCATCTGTGTCTGAAGAGGATATGCCATTGTTATTGCTGATTTTGGGGGTGAATCATTGTGGATTGATGTTTGATGTTGCCTTCACTAATTTTTTTTTTTCCTGCTCCATAACAAAATGGCACACCGTGACAGTTATGGAGTGTATCACTGTGATAAATTCAAAACAGCCACCACCAGAACTTCACCCCACATTTTCCATGCATTTTTCTGTGAAGTGTGTGATATTGACCACCCCTTGATTTTTAAAGGAGACACCCATCAGCACAACCTGACAGGCAATGAACAAAGCCTCTCATTCCTTCCCGCTTATCTTTTCATTATCTATGCACCACATTCTTTCTTGTGGCCACTTTTGTTCATTTTGTCCATTTCACTGTTGGCCTTTGCTGCACATATTGGGTGAAAATTCTTGCTTCTTTCTTTGTCTTTGTGTCCTGGAACTCTCCTATAATAAATTGTCTTAGCACAGTGGTAATAACAGAAACATCTGAAGGCCACATGGGATGCAACAGACCCCTTTGCCTCTTAGACAAAGAAATTAGAATTCATTTCTGCCACAAGACAGCACAATATATTTTGAAAAACAGACAGCCTCTTTCACTGTAGCTCACCAACATATGTGTGTGTTTCTTTTTTTCCCCCCTTTTTCTTCCAGGAATGAAACCTTTATCTTGAGAAGGCAACATGAAAAGTATAGCACCTGGTATGTATCAGTAAATTGAAGGGAGGAAAGGGAGAGCCATATGTCCACCTTCAGTCTTCAAAGCAGCTAGAATGTGTATCTAAGTGCATTTGAAGATTGAAACAATCCAAAAAGGAAATTTATCACTGAGTTGAAATTTCTGGGCTCTTAAGGATTTAGTTTCATAAACATTGCATGCTGGATGTTTTTCAGCTCAGTCTGATGCCATTTGAGCTCAGGCATCTGCAACTGTCAGGGTATTTGCAGTGTATTTGCCAAGGCCATTCATGTCTCTGTAATAATTTTAGTAATGGTGTATTTATCATTTCTGTCTCTAAATACAGAAAAACACAGACCAGAGTCCAGTTAATATTTGTGGCCTTTAAAACCTTTATTTCTGTACAATAGGGCATAATTAGCCAAACTGTGAGGAATAATTCTTAACATTTAGGAAAACACACTCATTTACTTACTTGCCAAGAGTTATGTTGCAAGATCTTATGTCTTATTGAATGAATGAAGATGAAACCAGGAGACAGTTAGCTCAGCAAAAACTACAACTTGTCTTTATACACTTTGGTTTATAAAGGGATTAAGTGTGATATACAATTTAATCAGTGAGCTTTAGAGGAACAGGCAGATTTTGTTACCATCAGACAGAACCGGGCCAGCCCCTGTTTCCAGAGAGTGGCATCTTCTCATCTATCTCTCAGCAAGAAAGCAAAAGTGCATTTCCCTAAATAGCCATTTCTGTTGTATTCAGATTATTTGCTTGAAATGTAATCATGTCACATTTGGGATAAAAGTTGGATTATTGTATTTTGATCTGGACTCCTCATTATTAAAACAGGTTTGCACATAAAACTTCTCTCTGGCTATCCAGTTTCCTCCTCATGGTCCACCAACTGCGACACAATGTTGATAGGATTTTTAATGGCCTTCCTGTGTCTCATAGTCTGCGTCCATGAATCATGCCCACTGCAGTAGGCTCTCCGGACAGTGAGGTGTCATTTCATAATAAATAACATGTGCACTGGTGGAGGGGGTGGATGATAAGTGGACAGAGAGAATCATCATTTACTCTGCTGGGGAAAACAAATACATATGGTAGTTAGATAAACTTCAAACAGGGGACAGACATCCTGAGACCATAGGGCTGCTTCGCATGTCTCTTCGGACCAGAGAGGAAAGAGAGATTTAGCTGTGTTTAGAAAGCAGAAGTCCCTCCTGATAAGATATATTTAAGATGTCTAAACACAGATAAAGGTATTTGTTGTGTTTTGCTGCCTTGAATGATGCAGTTGTGTTACATCTTTTCAGAACCACTGTAGCAACTCAAATATTTATCATGCTAAATTTACAATCATTTTCAGATTTAAATATTTGTTTTTTCCTCCTTGTTTTTTCCAGAAGTAATTGTCAGTTAAAACAGCAAATATGCTTGTGAAATTTGGTATACAGTGGCAATTTTCTTGTAAAAACAATTCCATAGGTCATCTGTGCCAACAGCTCATTATGACTCACAGTTAACATTTTATCTTTAGGCGACTTCTAGCAGCAGCCGTAGTAATTATGATGGGAGCAAAATAGGAAGTTAGGTGACATAGCGTCAAGAGCAACAAAGCAGTAGGGAGATGGGCAGATAAAACACAGGAGACCACCGTTTGTTTTCTCTTTGAAACCAATGGTCAGTGTTGTTTCACTGTTTATGTGCTTATGTTATCACTATTTAACCTCCTCTGTCAGAGTAAAAACTGTTCAGCATCAGAGCAATGGTTTACAGACAGGAGTCACTGGTATAAATGCATCTTATGAATGAACTGTGTGAACTTATTGTCCTGTTAGCGATCAAGGTAAGCTAACGAGCAAATATGGAACAAACATTAAGCCCAGAAGTTTAGTTACCTGTTCAGTGCCAGTGAGGCAGCTGAAAGTATTGTTGACTATATAAAAGATTAATAATTGGTGTTACGGTCCTCAGTATTCCATTCCAGACCAGAGAAATACATGTATTTCATAGTGAGTGGTAGTGCCGTCAAAACGAGTGGAAAATTTGAAAATGTTTCCTTCTTCTTGGCTCTCATAAGTCAGACGGCATGCAGAGAAATAAACAAACAAATAATTGGTAAAACAAACACACAAACAAGTTGATGGACAGGCCTCACACTCTGCTCATTCAGCTGTCTCTTCTGTGTTTTCATTTTAGTTCATCTGTTACCTTTGCCTGTGTAACTGGCTCAAAGTTTCTCATGGCCACCCCCTGCCCCCCCCTCACAGGCCCTGCAGCCTACACGTGTGGTACCCCTGAAGCTTACACCAACAGGTAGCATCATTGCAGTCCTGACAGGGGCACAGACAGTGAGTGATGGTTTCCCCTGTGTAACATTTGGCCAACAGAGAATGAAAGAGCTTGACACACAGAGAGTTTCCCAGTGTTTTCTCTAAGAGACTACATGTTTGTATGGTACCTACCTACACAGTCAAAACAAAACAGAAATGCCTCTTAGTGATATTTAGGCTTTTCAATGACCCCCTTGCATGGCAACATGGTGGAAAACAGCACGTCACAGAACTTGGGATACCATCGGAGCCTCCATAGTAACATGATAAACATCATGCCTGCCATTAGAGGGAATAAGGCAAACAAAGTGAGTCACTGATTCTCATTTTTCATCCCTCTATCCATCCTGCATCAGCAACATATACGCTAAAGAAAACAAGTGGGCCAAAAAGCACTGGGTGGGTTTGTGCTTCACTTTCGGCCTTGGCTTTGCTCTCGTAAAAATTGGCGGGGGAAAATGTGAGCTGAGGACGGTCACGCCCAGTCAGCGTCAGGTGAGTCATTTTATGTGGCAGTTCAGGTTGCAGTCAGTCCAAACCGCCTGCGTCTTCTTGTGGCCAGCACAGGTCAAATGCTGGTTGGAGAGAGAGGGGAAAAATCGAGGTAGACTAAATTCATCCTGGTCTGTGACAGGTGTGTTTTTCTGTTTTTGTTTTTTCTAGTTTACCTAAATCCCTCTTTTCTGGGCAGGAGGCGAGTCCCAGGTGGCACTGCCAGATGACTGCATCTGTCACTGTGAGACTTTCTGGGCGTCTTCACCTTAGGATTTAGACAAACTGGTGAAATGTTATTTTGAAAGAAAATTAAGTATCATGTCGCCTTACTCCTCTCATACCGTGCAGTTAGAGACAGTTCACTGCTCACCTCCATATTAATTTTTTATAGAGGTGTGCAGGTTTTTTTCTTGTGAAACAGGCTGAATCTCCTTTTACTTTAATCCTAGAAACAACTTATTTAAATTCATCCAGTAGTTGTTGATATTTTAGTCCGGACCAAAGTTGTGGACCAAGCAACCAAAGAAATGACGCTGCCATCTCTAAATATTGATTACATCAATTAGTACCCCTGTGAGTAAGAACTGTCCATTTAGAAAATGTCAGTGTGTGTGAATTTCCCACAACTATTAGAGTAGGAAACACTGTCTGTAATGTTTCACAATAAGTAGTGGATCCAATTAGGCAAGAATTTTCATGCAGATTATCAAGTGCTGCTGCTTGAAACCAGCTGACGACCATCAGAGAAGAAATGGGTATAAGGTGGTGGGGGTGGGTAATATCTATCCATGTGTTTTTATTTTAAGAGAAATTTATAAAACTCTTTGTTTGAGAATCCAAGGATTGACCTGTGGTGCCCCCCCCCTTCTCACCCTCTCCAATCTCGTTTAAGCCTTTAATCAAACGGACATCTGGATTGCATTGAGTGGTGCAGAGAGAAAGGCCTGATTGCTGTTAAGCAGACCACGCGATGATGTCACTTTTCATTAATAATGATGCTGCCCATAGCAGTCGCATTTATCATCTTGTCTAACGATGCAGAGACCACAGGCTGTGGACATGACAGTGACCGTGGACACTCGACTTGACCAGCTGAGAAAACAAGCAGACGCTGCATGACAGTACCTCGGTCCAGTTCAGCTTGGAGGCTACTTAAAGATGACAACACCTAAATGACCACTAACAGCACATGACATGAGAAGATATACTCAGTGTTCATTAAGTCACATGACACTTAACTAACAACTGCATCACTTTGATTGAGGATCTATCAAATGGGTAAGGGATAAGATTTTTCAATTAAAACATAAAGAATTAGGATTTATTAATTTTCTCATCTTCTCAGTCCCATTATCTCACCTTATTTTCACTCTGCCAATGGGACATTCAACAGCTATTGCAGTGTTTCTACCAAAAAAACAAACAAAAAAAAAGCCATTCCACTGATGTCATCTGGTTTATTGTGGTGACTTGATTTAATGATTTTCTTTGAAACCAGTGATTGCACAACTCATTTACAGGAGACCATATTATTAAATCGCCGGGAAATGAAGTGAAAATCAGTGAGATGCATGTTTTTCTTTATTTTGGAGACGCATTTGTTGATTCCCTTGGTGTTCATTACATTTTCCAGAGTTGATTTTTACAAGAGTACTGCCGGTGCTTTGATGTGACTACAAATAATCAACGCAGAACTGTTTTTAATGGTGGCATGTCAACCCCCCCACACACATACACTATTTTACACAGGTAAAATACAATGGCAGTTCAGCCTCATGATGAGTTACGGTTTACATCTACATGAGCACATAAACTGTACAACCCATCAAAAGTTCAGTCCTGACACTCTGTGAACTCTCCAAACTCTTTCTCTGCACTCAAGTTTCATTTAGTTTTGACAGTCAGGGGTGGGCTCAGTTTTAGGCCATTGTGTCCATAAATTTAATCTGTTACTGTTAAGTCTACATTCTTTTCCAAAACTTTGTTATGACTGGCTTATATGCCAGGCAACCGTGTCAATGCAGATCAAAAGCAAAATGAAGAAGAGGGGGGGTAGAAGTAGGTCTTTTTCTCTACCATAAAACATTGCACCTTGGTGACTTGTGCTTTGGAGTGCCTCTTCACAGCCTGTCACATTTTTAAGTGCACAGTCTGCTTTTCATATTAAATACACCGCTTTGTGTGAGCAAATGATATGGCCCAACAAATTCTTACTGTAAGTTCAAAGTTATGTGAAGAGTGCATTTGTACTTTAACTGTCTCAGCTTCACACTGAATCACAACTAATTCAGTATCATTAGATTTTATTCCAGCAGTGTTCACTGAAATGTAATTTGATGTGAAGTAAATAAACCGCAGTACATTGCAGTTCAACCATTTCATCAAATGAAATCAATTCATTTTGCAGTGATTTGGGGCAGCAGCTGTGTAATGTGAGTGAAAACTGGAACACCAGGAGGCAACTCATGTACTTAACTGATGTCTTTCTCGTCAGCATGGAATTTATTAGCATGGTGTACTCTCCATATATTAGAACATGTTTAATTATTTTAACCATTTTTACAACCTGACAGGCACTACAGACAAAATACACCATCCACCACCTTGACTGGGAATGACGACTTGGCAAACAATATCTGATTATAAACACAGTCTTAGATTTTTGTGAGAGTTGGAAGATCTCAAGCCCATTTACTGATGTTTTCTTACACATACTGGCCCAGAGCACATTGGTGCATATGGATTAAAGAGAACAATCTGGAGATACAAAGGGGAGCAAATGTACAGAGCTGTTGTGGTTAATGAACTGATGTGTGTCAGACATATATGACTTTCCCTGTAAACCTGCAAAAATAATCATCATTTCTCAATTATATATGGAGAAAGTTCCAACATGGACAGTTTTCCCAAGATAACAATCTTGATACAATAAGCAATAAATGGCAAAATTAGAATCGAGGGATTGAGCTTTCACAGTGTCTCTGTGTTTCCTCAAAAACACTTCAGGCCCCGTCAGTGCACAATGTTAAAGATGACAGTGAGCTCATACCCCCTCTTTATCATGAGAAAAAAATAAATACATTAATGTGATTGGTGAATGCAGAGATATTATTTATTAGAGATAGACCGATGTGGTTTTTTCAGGGCCGATACCGATTATTAGTAGTCAAGGAGGACGATAACCGATATTTGGACCCAATATATATTTGCAGTAAAAGTGAAAATATTGGCTTCAAAAATTCTAACAAAAAGTGCAGGGAGTTTCCAGGGTCAGCAACATCTCTTATAAAGTTAACTGAAAAATTAAATAAATAAATTGCTTCCTGAAGTTTTATAAAGTAAATAAAACAAAGTTAAATTAAATTTGCACAGAAATGTGACTCTCAAATCAAATTATTAGTAGTCCCAGTTAAGCAGCACCAGATTGTGGTGCAAAAAGCAGAAATGTTCAGCGTGCTGTCCAGCGAGACGGCTTCTCTTCCTCTCATAAGTTGCAGAGCCCACTAGGCCCCAGCCCAAGCCTCCCTCAGTCGGGGTGGCCGTCGGATTAAAAAAAGGCTGATGTAGATATGCTCCAAAATGATAATCGTCCAGGCTGATAATCGATCTAATTTTTATTGTATCAATAAAATATATAACATAGAAAAGAATGGCAGTATTGTTTCACCATGATGAAAAGAAGTGTTTACAACTACATGAAGAGATCGTTTCTTCTTTAGAAATATAACTCAGAGGAGTACGGCATATATTTAAGTACAACCATATGTCGTATTGTTTTTTTGTCTGCATAACAGCAGGGCACCTCATGTTGAGTGCTTTTGATTTGACATCAGCTGATGGTTGTAATGCAAACAATGGAACATCTTTGTTTTCTCTAACTTAAATATTTTGAATGTTTTTGGTGTTAAAACAGTTCTTGGAACAAAATGCTGAATGACCAAACATAAAACATTTGACACGTGTAAAATGCTTTTCCTTTTTTAAAGCAATGAAAGCTTTTAGTTAATTTAAAATGTCTTAAATCACAGCACGGTAGGATTACATATGAATCATGAATATTTAACATCAGTGAGAAGAGAAAGGGTCTCTCTATTTGGACATCTTTTAAGTATCTTAAGACATTCCTCTGCCATCTGTTTTTTGTAGTCATTAAGTTCTGTTTTCGATCCAAATTGTGTCTTGCTGTCTTGGTCTCTCTGTTCTGAGACTGTTTGAAGTTATGTAAATGAAAATTTAAAAGGATTGTTTTATTCAAAAAATGTGAATCTGCAGCTGTGATGTTCCTTTGTTACTCTGACACAAAACACTTGGGTAGATACAAAGCCAGATTTTTTTTCCCCATTTTTTTTTTTTTTTTTTTTTTACAAAATTCCTGTTTTATGTCATTTAAATCAAAGATCAATAATAATTTCAGTGACCAACATCTTTCTTAACCCATTTCTTAATCAAGCTGCAGCTCTTCCAAGGTTCACCAGAGCATGGATTATATCCAAACTGACTTGGGTGCAAACAAGAATGCCTTCCTTTAAAGCTTGAGCTAACATTAATGAGGGAATACTTTTCAAAGTGTTTTGCTGATTACGCTGCTTATCCAAATGAGGAGTGGGACCTTTCAAAAGAGGAAGCCATTTATCTGTGCAGGGACAGCAGAGCTGGTCTGGAGAGCTTCACTGTGCTTCCCTTATCACGAAAAACTTGAGGAGATTCAGTGCATAATGGCACTCATTTGATCTCGATGGGGCGGTGGACTGCCTAGTGTCAACTGCTGACCCTATCAGTTTTATACATCCAGAGTATTTCACCATTCCACCAATGTGATAAATTGGATAACTATTATTTTGCAATGTGCACGCACAACCCCGACTGTAAAAATGTAAAAACGACAAGCTGGCGGAGTCACTTGGCTCGTTATGGAGAAGTTGTCAATAATAGCGTGAAAGATTTTCACCCCATGACTAGGAGAAAATATTTCCATGAAATATTCTCCAGATTCAGAATAATAAACCGCATGCCTGTTCTGTCCCCGAGCAACAGCACGCTGTGATCATACCCAGGCTTTCTGTCAGTGCAGAAATCATTACCACAACTGTGTGTTTCTAAAAAAAGATGAAAGACTGCATCTGGACCAGCGAGGTGGCCCTTAGCAGGTCTGTTGCACCATTGCGTGCTATCAACTCTGTCTTCTAAAACCTCAAGGTGAAGAGGATGAACAAAAACACATGTGACCTGGGAGTGATTTCACACTGCAGAGCCGGGTCAGGTCATTCTCCATCTTCCTTTGTTTCAGGATGGTTCTTTGAACCCAGGGGCCAGAAGCCTGCTAACTCCATCATAAACACAACATGAATCTTTCAAGCCTTTCTGGTATGTGGCCAGAATATTTCAATGGCTAATACTCTCACATTTGTAATGCTAGAAGATGTTACTATAACCCACAATGCTGTAAATCGACCCACCTGTAACTCAAAAATGTTAGTAGATACTGGTCTATTTCCAGATACTAAAATACTTTAAATAAATATCAGAACCATTTAACAAACCATGCTGCTCTAATTTAAGCTTTTGAATGTTTATAATTTCTGTGAGTTACATGTTAAACTACTGAGGTAAATTACACAACTGAAAACGGTCTCAAGAGTCTGTTAATTGATTTTACAAGATGAAACTTTAGGCTGCAGGAAATTTGAAAATATGACCTACACAAAAGTCTCGACCTGTGTGTTCCAAATTTGGCAAGAATGATGAGTCTTTCTGTCCCTCACTCATAGCCATAGAATTCCCTCCGGATGTGCTGGTCTTCTTCAAGGCTGGAGGTGATATTAGCTCTGTGGCTGATAGGCCTCTACTGATTTTGGCCAGCCTTTTCCTCTTTTCAGAGCAAGCAGTTTAGATTTTGTTGTGTTGTGTAAAGAAAAAAAAAGTGGACAGCAAAATTTCTAAACAGTCCAAAACAAATCAACATTTCTGGAATCATATTGGTGTGGCAAATCAACATCTCCCAGGTGTGTTGCATCAGTGGCTAAGGATATCAGTCAAGAATAGTCAAGCGAAGTAAGTGAAAACACCTGTGCAGGTGGAGCATGGCTGTGGCAGGAGCTTTGCATTGTGCCTGACAGGTTGACATTCATTTATAATTTAAAAATTGTCTCCTTTCAAAGAGCTTTTTAAACACTTTCTAAACTTAAGTGATTCATTTTACCAGTGTTTCATCTTCATTTTGTGGAAGTTTGAATGCCTAATACATGTTTGCTCACTTTAATTGGATAAGTTTGTAGTGATATGAAATATTAAAGCTGCTCATCCTTAACATGGAGAAAGTGGAGTCTACAAATGTTTTTCATTTTTATTTGATAAATTACATAAGCACCTACATGAAACGGTAATGTGTTTAGGAAAAGGGTGATTTGAGACTCAGTTGGCTCTCCTCTTTCATATCTCTGTCTCTGTCCCCCAGCACCTCTGATATTACTTGCTTTCGTCCACTGTATGTAATTGTGTTATCTCGAGCCCTTCCCTTCCCAGCTGGTTGGCAGAAGCCAGCTTGTAATTGTTTGATGAAAGGCATCCAATTAAGAGGAAACATGTCGGCCCTCATGTTAACGTTTGTGTCCCGACAACGCCGGTGGTCGTGGGGGCCTGCTGTATGGCAGGCTCTCATAGCGTGGGGAAGTCGACATAGCCCTCTGAGACATGGCTGTGGCTCAGTATTAATTCCTTTAGTCATTAATGGCCTTTACACAAAGTCTTTCGTATATTGTTTTAATAGGGGAGCGGAGCTGACGTAACGAGGGAGCAGTGTTCTGACTGCTCAAAAGGGAGGGGAGACCAAAAGGTTTCCATTGTCTCAAATGAAGTTGGCAGTGAGAGTGGTTTACTTGGATTCTCCCTGCATGGTGTAATTTGTGAGTATTATATTGATAATCTGCATTCAGCTCCACTTGTGTGTTTGTCTGTGCTCTGCTGTAATAAGAAATGATACCATATGTAACCGAGGCCAAAGGGAATAAAATTTCAGCCAGACGGTTAAGTGAATCACCAACTGTGTTGCATGTGAAGTGTACATTTGCGTGACTTGTTGTTTATTGCCCACATTCAGCTTCGTGACTGTCTTCCATATTTGTGCCAAGTCTGAGGCCATGTTCCTAAATCTCTGCAGTTTGTTGGTAGAGAAAGTGACTTGTTTTCCTCCCCTGGATTTTTCTGGTCCATTTCACATCCACTATATGTCCCGAGAAATGTACGTTATATAAATACAGTACTTACCCTGTGTGTGGCATGAAGGATAAGAATTTTTACTCAGAGGACTTTATGTCTGCCGGGGTTTTGGATTCTGCTCCGTCCAGCAAAAATGTCCAGTTTCTATTCACTCATATTCTCATTTTCTATGGGAATTATTTAAGTGGTTATGTTTAACATTTTATTCAGGTGTGGTGCCCATACATCCACATAGGACACAACGTAAATACACACAAAAGATTTGTGTTACGTTCTTTTACCGATATTTTGTGGAAGTTTGCCTTGAATTTTCTCAACATTTGTGGAAAACATGTCACAGATGAATCCCAGACAAGCCTTGTTGCCCCTCTACTAGGGCTGGATCCCTGTTGATCCTGCAGACCTTTTCTTGGTTGTGTCATTCATTATCAGATGTGTCTAATTTTTTTCAAGAGTCTGACCCATTTTGTTGTTTCCTTTTCCAAGTGTGTACAGTGTCTCAGCATTAAGAAGGAAATTACAGTTGAGAAATATAAGATGGTATCCAATGAAATGTCACTTTGTTCCAACAGTTGTTATGATCAGCCCTTAGATGACAGCTGTTGAACTGTTTTTGGAGTGGTTTGTACTGTGCTTGAACTTGTTTTAGACTATCTTGGACTTTTGTTGAACTCTTTTTGGACTTTTTGGACTCGTTTTGGTTCCTTGGTTTCATTCACTCCTTGTTTTTATTTTGAAGTTCGCCTCCTTGTGTATCTGTTCCCAATCTACTTCCTGTCTTCCTGTCCGTTTCCCACCATCGTTGATTCTCTGCCCCGCCCTTATATGGAACACCTGCTGTCAATTACTCCAGTGTATTTAAGTCACTGCGCCCCTGTTTCTTTGTCAGTTTGTTTGTTGCCAGCTCAGTTGTCTTGTCTATTTGTACCTGTGGTCCTGCCCTAGTTTGTTCCTGTTGTTCTGCCTTAGTTTATACCTGTAGTTTGTTTCTTGTGTTTTCCTGTGGGGTTGCCTCTGTGCCTTTTTGCCCCAAGCAAGAATCCTTGAATTTTCCTTTGAATTTGTGTTCCTGAGTTTTTCTCCTTTGTGAATGTTTTGGTTTCCTGGCCTCACAGACTTTATGCCAGTGGCTTTACTTTTTGTGTGTGTGTGTGTGTGTTATTGCTGAAAGACACTCATCAGTCTACCAAGTGCGTCTGTAATTGGGTGCTTTCCTTCATGTTCCTGGTCACAGCCCCCCTCAGCAACATTAACACCACTAAAACCTAATAAACTGAAAAGTATGGTTGTGTTGTTGATAAAAGCACAGCCTGTGAGCTTATTAAAGCTACAAGCTACACATAGCTTTTATGATAGTAACTGATAATCACCTCTCTGCTCAGCCAGATGAATAGTAGAGATTAGATCTGGAAAAAGTCAGACAAATGTTTTTTTAAAAGCTGCTGTTGTAATGATGTTAGATGTATTGTTCCCTGTCATGCCTCAGCAACACAGGCAGAGAATGTAAGATTCTGATTACTGATGGAATTAATTGATCAGCCTGACATTCTCACAGAGTGTATAGTTATCATCTTTCGAGTGAATGAAAAAGGAGATGTTAAAAGCAAATGCAGTCGTTACAGTCAACTCATTCTCATTTATTGCCAGAATGACTGGAGGCATGTTTAATCCACTCTCCTCTAAGTTTTTTTTCTTTTTGCATCTTTTAAATATACTCCAGAAGAAAATATTTGCATTTATAGAGCATGTCAGAAATTATATTTTGTATTTCAGTATTTTTTTTTCTACATTTTTTCAATTTAAAACAAAATTTCTTTGGGGTTTCCATATGGATGAGCGGGCCTCACTTGCACTCTTGTGGGTCCATGTGTTGTATTTGGCACACTGGCTAAGCACGTAAATGTGTTTGGCAGATCCATAGTGCAGTTCTGTGACTCATTCACATGTTAAGTTTGAAGAGGTAAACTCAGTTAGTTTACAATTTGTCAAAAATGCCCCTGCCAATAGGTCCTTTTAATTTTATGGCAGTGCCAATCAAATTTACAGGAGGAACCAGTGAACACTTTTGCAAACTTAAAAGGGTCAGGCCTTGAAAATGCACCATCTTAAAATGTAATGACATCTATATCTTTCCTGAGAGGACTGTAATATTAGCTTCACTCTGTCCAAGGGAAGAAGTGGGGCCACATCCATCACCAAACTTTTAGACACCAAGCAATTATATTTAACACATTCTTGTTTTTCAGCTTGTAGAGGTACAAGAGATCCTCTTGTGTGTCGTACACTATAAATGCGATATGTTACAATGATGCATTTAGAACAGATTTAGTGTGAATAAACAAAACAGATACCAACTTTCATGTAAGCATTTCATTGCTTCTCATTTCACTGACAAAACAAATGGCAAAAGCTAGAATGACTGGTATTAAAAGCACCTGAAACAATGCTGTGCATTAACCAGTGCATTTAATGAACTTCATGTGGGGGGAAATAAAAAAATTATTGGTACATCTTTGTGCTGTAAATTCAAAATGCCAATGGGAAAATGTACACAGATGCATTTGTGTGCAAGTGTAGTGACAGATAATAAGTGTACATTTTTTACATGTTTTTCTTACATGTTCATCAAGTTCTTATCTTTTTGATTCTGAGTTGCTCATCAACAGAGCCACATTTATCTGTCTGCATCTTCTTTCGGGCTGAGAAATGTGCGTAGTTACTGGCTGTGCCAAGGAACTTACTGTGACACATCTGGCTTGACAGCACACCAGAGCCGTACTAAGGCCGGGCAGCTTCCTAACCTCTGGAGCTGAGGGACTTCAGTGTGCATCAGCAGACGATTGTTAACAGCATCGGCGTGTTTCAGGCGACAGTGTCTCTAAGACTGGGAGGAGGTGTTCAGACAGCAACAATTAGAGTCCCATCTGAAGAGTGATCATCATTTCAGTGCCACTTTTATATACTTTCCCACAGCCTGTCCCTTGCCCACTGGGACTGCCGATGCTATCTACTGCCAAGTGTTTACCTAAAATTTTTAAAAGAAAAACAGCAAGAAGAAAATAAAATAATGTACACCACATGAAATAAGAATACGGGACTGCACCATGCTGAAGCTCACATATACCATCTGTAAAGTATCAGGTGTTTATTTAGGTTTTTCACATTCAGAAGAGGCAACAGTTAGATGCCACACAAGTCCATATTATCTACAAACTGATACAAGTGGAGCTAATCCAAACACTGACCCACCCTGTGATTGAATATAATTACAGATGGCCTTCCCGACATCTCATTCACTAGAGCGGAGTTTGCGTCAGATTTTGACTAATATTTAAAAAGAGAAGTTAAAAATGTTCTTTATCATTTATCCATTTGATTGGAGCTACTGAATGTGGCTGTGATTACCCAACTCTTTTTTTTTTTTTTGACCATCTGACCATGGTTTTGAGGTAAGGTTGGGTTCAGCTCAGATCAAGAGGTCACATCCTTCAGTATTTGTCAAGTTGATATACTGCTGGCAGCATAATTGAAAGGCGGGAGGTTGTCGGGCTGGCGGCGCAAGCACTTTACAGAGTGTTGTTTTCTTTGGGCACATGGTGAATCTCGAACTGCATATTTTTCTTTTTCCTGTATGGATTTCACATTTGCATGGAAAAATCTTTCTTGTGTGTTTGGATTTCCATTGTGTGGACAACATAAAGGGCTCTGGGATGGGATGTGGGAAAAGGGAGTGTGCAGTTTGCCTAAGTGTATGTTTTGATGTCTGTTCGACAGCGTCGGTCAGTGGCTGATGTCAGTGCATACACAAAGTTAACGGCCATCCTCTTTCCTACTCTTAAATTCACTGAGGGAAACCAGTGAAAGGCTGCTACTGCAGATATCCCACAATATAAAAATGTGGAGCCCTTCCAGTACACACAATGTTCAATCATTATGCTAAGCCTGGAGCACTTTAAACAACCGAGAAATTAAACATTTGTGGTTTCAATGATATAAAATAACTTGAAAGCTTAAAATTGATCAGGAATCTCTGTAATGTGGACTGTAAATGTGCTTGCCCTTTAATTTGAAAATAAGGGCTGATTTTCATATTTCAGTGGTTCCTTAAACACTATTTTGAAAGGAAGTATCACAGTCATATGATTTGTCCTGACAAATTGTGGTCACGGACCAATTGGGCAAACAATCACTGTGTTACTTTCACAGAAGTGTTTTTTTAAAACTGGAAATGAATGTCTGCTCAACATGTATCCGATTTTATCCTCGGAGCTAATTATTTGCATAAAGCTCAGATTTTCCCATGGCTGCTCCTCAGCCTAGTGCAGCGGACACTAAATTGAATGTGGATGTTGGCATGCATTTAAAATAAAATCAATAAATGCATATTTTTTTTAATATGCACATTTGTCTTCCTCAGTCATCTCTGTCTTGGATCAGTAGCTCTGCCCGGCTGAACAAAGTTTGCTGCAGCTGGGCCTCTTGGAAAACAGAGAAGCTCAGTGCTTATGCTGAGCATGAGAAGTACCTGTGCACTTTGTCACCTCATCAAGTCTGCTTCATGACCTTAGATAAAGCCTTTGACAAATGCAGGGTGTTGTCTCCAGATTACACTTCCTAAAAAGCTGGCGCACTTACGTTCCCCATTCTTCTCCGTGTTCCCCTCTTTATTGCTTTTTCCGGCTTCTTTTCGTTGTCGTACAAATGTCCCCGAGTATGAGGTGTTTAATAAGTGTCCACATTTCCTCTGTTAGAGGAAATAATAAATCCCAAGTCAGTATTTCAATAAACAAAATGTACTCCTATCCCTCAACAGTTAATGAGAGAAAAGTGTGTTTGGCACATGCATGTAACAATGATATGCCAGGTGCTGCTATTCTGTTATTGAGACAGTCTGGCAAAAGCTGTTTCTTGGCATGAACGAAGGCAGTCATAATTTTACTTGACACTTAGCAAGTGAGCGTGAGAGTTTTTTTTTTTTTTTTTCTGGGTTATAATAGGAACTGACCTTGTGGTCATCAGTCTGGAGTCATTGACTAAATATTGGAGCATGAGGTAAAGAAATGTCGAGCTCGAAGCAAACGTCATCAGTCCAATTGTTCCTGCTCATCTCTGTGCACCATAACTCAGATATGTCAAGCTACCTGCAGCCAGATTTGCAGGCCTGGAGCGAGGTAAAAGTCAACCCTGACGACATCAAAACTATGAGCCTGTTGGCATGAGGGATTGAAATACCTTTCACATCCCTGTGACTGATGTCACCTCCGGAGGCTAAATAAAGCCATCCTGGGTCTTGTTACACACACAAGTGATCTGAGTGATTAAACTTTCTACCACTTACAAAAGTGAGACAGTCTACAGTAGACAGTTTTCAACAAGGATACTGCAACCGACAAACTTGTCATTATTTTGTTGTGTGTGTGCCATATACTGCCTGCAAGTTCAGTAAAAGTAGAAATACCACACATTAAAATACTCCATTACAAGTAAAAGTCAATTCAAATTCATGTTCAAGATTATACCTATATGCGCAGACGTGCTACTCGCAATATGTACTTAATTTTCTAAAGTAAAAGTACTTACAATGCAAAATGACGCCTTTCAGTATTGTATTATGTATTATGTTTTATAGGATTATTATGATTAAAGCATTTATTTAAAAGCAGATTTTCATATTGTGGTAGTCAACGTACAAGTGCCTCAAAATTGTACTTAAGTACAATACTTGATCAAATGTAGTTTACTGTTAACTTTCTATAAATGTTATTGAGCCACACTGTAACCAGGTCCGAGTCACAAGAAATCAACAAACCCTCAGCTTTCTCCGTTCTTGCCCCTTTTCACCGACAGATCAATGCGCAGAGTCAGCAACAGAGGATTAAGTGTCATCCTCAAGGACTCTACAGCAGCGTGGATGTTTTCCAAAACCAGGGCTTGAACCTGGCTTCTCCACTTAAAAGACAGCTGTCTCACAGTTTGTTCTACAAGCCTCCTAACCGCAGCAGCTCTGGCAGCAGAGCAGTATCACAGCCAACATGGGGCGGAAAGAGAATCTCTGACCCAAGTGCAAAAGACAATAGAAAATATGACATGGGAACGTCTCAGCTGTCTGGTTCTCCAACACTGAACACCGCAAGTCAGATCAGCGAGGGGATCCCCAGTTCCAACCTGGGAGCCTTCGCTTAGTTGAGGGAACTGCCTCTCATCCTGTTTTTGCTTTTCCTGTCCTCTGGACAACCACAGCCCGGGATCCCCATGCTTTTTGAAAGTGGAAAATGATGGTCTTGTGTCATTTGTCTGGACAATGACTGACAGTCTCTCCGCGTACTCCGGAGCTGTGAGGGGAAAAGGAATTTCCATGAGGGTAAGCAGACATGGGAAGTTCGGTTACAAGTCAGAGCCACACTGGGGAGACCTGGTCACTGAAGCTCATTTTTGAGGGGCTGACTCCTTCAAAACGTCTCAGTCATAGGAAACACTGAGTTGCTAGACATCATAAATTACTCACTAAATCAGTAATGACAAATCAAAAGTTATTTCCTAGTTTTTAGTTTTTTCCTTGCGAACTATAATATGTAACAGGGAATCCGGGTTTAACCCAGTTTTACCCTGAATTTTACGAGTTCAGTTTAAGCACAGTACTTAACTAATTCCCTTCCATTAAAACTTTCATAATGTTTATCACTATCTGTCACTGGTTTGAGAGCAGCTGAACTCAAACACTTGGCTTCAAGGGTTTTAAACATGATTAGAATTAAGGGTTCAGTATGCTTAATAACTAACTAGGTCGACCACGTCTGCTTTTGCCAAGGCAAGGCCATGGCCTCCTCCGTGGCTCCATCACACTGCCCTTCAGATCTTACACTGCAGGGAGTGGGCCATGTTCACATTGTCTGCTTTGTTGTAAAGGGTGTCTCAGACACTCTTAAATCATGTAACACACCTTTTGTTTTAAGCATACTGAGGCCTTTGGTGTCATCTCTTGAATCTTGTTAATAGAAAATACAGTTGTCTGACTCACTGGTGTGTTCTTTGTGTTTCACCTATCTTACTAATCTCCATCTGAGCCCTGAGCTCAGGATTTTACTTTGTTATCTGGAAAGTCTTCCATTCCTCCAATCTCCTCATCATCTATTTGCATTGGACTCCACTGCTGTCTGTAGATATTGGCCAAATAAAAACATAGCTTTCATCACACCAGGGGGTCAGTTCAACGGTCAGGTCATGGGGGTGGACACAAACATCCCACCCCTCAAACCTAATTCTCCTGCCGCTTTCTCTTCCAAGACCCATACAAATCCCACACCCAGCAGCCTCCCACAGTCCTAAACTGTGTGCTGCAGGAGCACAAATAAGGAACAAAAGCTGCCTGACCAGTGGGATTCTTTTTTTTTTTTTTTCTTTTTTTTGTCTAATCGAGGTTGGCATTCTTTCTCCCAGCCTGGGCTTGCTCTGTACAACAAGGGTGCAGCTCCAGTGGCTTAGGCCACTGGTGGCACCTGTCTCCTCTTCAGCGCCAGGCCGGGGAGACTGCCCTGCTAGCCTTGATCCCTGCGCTAATTATTTTCAAAGCAGCCGGGATTTATATCACACACATGCAGGCGCCAGTGGCACTACAGCTCCCCCAGGAAGCTGCTTTTCTGGCTTTCTCTCTTGCTTGGTGGGCAAAGATTGTCACCATGGACATGAGCAGCGCTCAGGCACCACAGAAGCATCTGGCCAGCTGGTTGGATTTGGTTGGTTTCCAGACTGGGATTACTTCAGTACATTTACAAATGGTCTCCACATTTGCTCCACAGAAACACAACAAGGTTATTCAGTGACATGAATAATTTCTCCTCCTCAAAAAGTGGATATGTGAGTTTGCCAGATATACACTCACATTGCCATGGAAGGAGCTATACTGCAATATTTGTGGAACACAATGCCTTACATGCTGTGGTGTAAACTACAACAGAGACTGATCACTCAGCTTTAACATCACTGAAGCCTGTGGGATTATCAAAAAAAAAAAAGTCTCAATCATGGTTATTAAAACAAAACAAAACAGTAGTTTGAGATCGCTTGCTAGTTTTTTCTAGGGCTTTCAACTGCAACTCACAGAAAAATGTATATTTAAATGCAGATAGTATTAAAATGTTATAAAGTTATATAGTGCCTGAATTGGTGGCACTATGCTAAAACAAAGATTACCTGAGAATATTTTAATTAAATCAGGTAACTTTCTAATTATAAGAATCTGATCACAGCACCCAAAGAGTTAAACGTCTTCTAATTTTGTTATTCTTATTAATATTATTAGATGCAGACAAGACAGAGTATGATTTGCCCCATGTCCTTTAATTTTTATCTTGATAAAAATAAAAGCTGTTTCCACTTTCTTGGCAGGTGACCAGATTCTTCTCGAGCTCACACAACATCCAGGATGTAAAGCCTGCCCATTTCGAAATAGGTGAAACATTACGGTTCAGCAGACCGTAAAACACACAGGAACGTAAACTGTGACCTTTTTCATACAGTAGCCTATTCTCTCCTCTCTTTGTTTTGTTCAGAAGTCAATCTGGATCATTAATTTTACAGGCTCCCCAGGGCTCGGTGCATTCTTTGATGTTTTCTGATACACTGCACTTAACATTCCCCACGAACTTCTTATCACTCTCAGGCTTGACGTGACTGACAAATAAGTTATATCCCATGCAACACACACTTATCTAAACACTGAGAAAAATAAGGAAAAGGCATGCATTTTTGGCTCTTTGCCATCCTACAGCACAGTTGAGATAAGGTCTACATTTGATGATGTTGCTTGAAGTATGAGGCAAACTTGGCAGGGTCAGTGCACTCTTGACTTGGGCAGCACACATGCAACCACATCGACAGACTATAATGGTCCAGTTGACACTGGTTCAGGTCTGCAATGCGAGAAATCCCCTCATTGCTCTGTGGGAAACATGGAAGAATTTTTTTTTCAAATTTTTCCCCAACTGTACAATAAATACCTTTCATGAAAAACAAAATAAAGAAAAAAAAATGCACACATGGTCTTGAACAGGAACTATATGAATGAATAAATAAACCAAATAATTTTAAATACATTTAAAGTCAAACTGAAAGTTGAAGTCTCCTAACTTTTTGTGCAATCAAACATAAACTATAATGATAATGCAGGAGCACATCACAGACCACACAAACATGCAAGCCCTTTACAGCATTTAAGATCTGGGAGGACCTTTTATACTGTATGTGTTCCTCTCAAAGCAGAGGCTAGCTAGGCTAAGTAACCTCCATTTGGAAAGTGGAAGCTTCTGGTTGAGCTTGCCAACATTGGCGCTGATGGCTACTTATTTTTGTTTAAGTTATTTAAACACCTGTTGAGTTATTAGGAATGCCCTGTTCACATTATATGAACGATGGGTTCCAACTTGCAGTAGCTGTCTCTCTACCTAGCATTAGAGTGATGTGACCCTGTTTTGACCAAATGACTACAAAAGTCAAAACAAACACCATGGAAAATATACCAATTTCTCAGCAAATATTAATTTTAATTTCACTCTGACTGTTAAGTAAAATTGTAGGCTCCGATTGTTATATATTAGAACATAACTCTGGTGATAAAAGTCTGATGATAAGGATCCAGTCATTTCTTCTTAATCTCATTTATTTCTCCTCCTGCTTTTTAGCCATTGTTATGAAATGTTTACACTTCCCAATCTGGCAGGTCCATAAAGACATGTTTGTCTCTAATTGACCAACTGGCAGGGGTGCTGTTGCCTACAGGTAAAAAGCCTTAAAGTTATTCACTCCACGTCCCAAAGGAATCCTAGAAAAAACAAACCACCATGTTTGACCTTTGCAGAGACTCTTGTAGCAACAGGCTCCTCTTACAACTCATATCAGCTTCCATTGAAGTACAAACAAAGGCTCAGTAATAGTAACCAAATAGACAAGCTGAGCAGAGGTCTGGCATAGGCAGGGAACATTATGAGCACGAGGCAGATCCAGACTAGGTTTAGACACTTATTATGACCAAAAACAATAACAGTTTTTAAGTGGGTTTCCATTTCCAATATTTGTGGACAAGTGGATCTATTAAAAGCACCTGTTTGATCATTTACATTAAAAAAAAAAAAAAATCATCAGATCAATAGAAACTCACATTTGACATAAAAAGTCACAGTTTCCCAGCTTATATACACAGTGACACTGGAGGGGATGGTACTGCCAGGGGAGAAGCCCATTACAACTGATTTTATAAATATTTAGGCTTAGCCACATTAAGCTGATTTGGGTACTTTACTCTGCTGGTCTGTCGTGAACACTTGAGTCTAAATCTGCTTAATTTGTACTGTGCCACTCCGCGCGAGTTTTGCATTCTCCTGAGATAATATAAATGCCTGATTTTGCAGTTACATCACCACACATTTCTTTATATTTAATAAGCAATTCATGGATGCTATGAGGGTTTTAACTTGGTCACTGGTGACAGTTTCTTACAATTTGATCTGGTGTTTTTGGAGCCTCTGGGTACAGAGAAGGCTCCCGTCATCAGCTGGGAAAGTCTGAGCAGATCTGTGATAATTGATCTGGGAAGCAAAGACCCTAGAAATCCTGGCAGTTCTGAATTACGAGTGAGTAAGGATCCAATACCAGGTTATTGCGGCGAGACAGCGGAGATGTTGTGGTCGAGGGCTAGGCTAAACCTTCTGGGTGAAGGGTAGTGATCCCTGTGGCTGACTGAAAGAACAATTACTGGAAGATTAAAAAGGGCTTCAAGAGAAAATATGATGAGGATTATAAAGAGCTGAAATAGAGATGTTTGTTTTTCCACTAAATTCTTCACTCCATTTTAGATGTTAGACATTTTTGTGGAGCTCAATTAAAAAAAGGGGATGCAGACAAAAAGACTGTGGTTCATCTTTGATCCCTGGTCTCAAGGTGCTGGCTCTGACCACAATACAAAAAAAAGGGAAACTGATTCTGTTATAAAATTAACCCAAATGGGTGTGTTTCATACCAAGAACTGGACAATTTATAAGAGGGAAACAAAAAAGTACTTTCAACAAGACTGTGAGTCTACAGCAATGCTAACAGCTCTTTGAGGCAATGCACTGGTGGCCTGAGCTAAATGCCAACATCAGCATTCACTGTGTTAGCATGTTTACTCATTAACATTTACTCATTAACATAAACACAAAGTACAACTGAGGGAGTGAGAATGTCTTTCATTTAGCAAGTATTTGGTCAGAAACCAAAGCAGTGGGATTTTTAAAATTTTGAAGGTTGTTACCTTAGGGGACCATGAGTGTCTGTAATAAATTTCCTGCCAATCCATTCAATACTTGTTGAGATATTTCACTCAGAACAAAAAATGTGAACCTCATGGTTGCGCTGGAGGAAAACTCAGAGGATTCATTAAGATTCGTCCTGCAGGAACTCTGAAGGTCTGTGCAAAAGCTTGTGTCAATTCATCTTGTAAATGATGAGATTTTATTGGACAAGCGACAACTTTGACCCGGTGGTGGTTCTAGAAAGAAAAGTCAGGGGATTGTCAAAGTCAGCAGGATTCATCCTCTGGGGGCCATGAATGTCTGTGCCAAATTTTTCTGCAATCCATCCCATAGGCGTTGAGATATTTCAGTGTGAACCGAAGTGGCGGACAGAGCAACGTTGCTGACCCTCAAGCCACTAGCAAGGCTAAAACATTACTTTGGAATTAAATATTGTATGTTTGTATTTCTGCGAAAAAAGCACCCAAAATATTTACAGTGATACCCATCGAAAGCCCCTCCTTTACTGCCTATCAGTGCTGGGATTTGATCTGCAGAGAGCCTGTTACCCTCACTAGCCTCTCCTTCACTGAACCTACTATCTTGGGCAAAATTCTTAACACAGCCACCGAAGAGCCAATGACAAGCTGGTCACACAAGTATTATGTTTTATGTTTTCCCCATTGCTGTCTAATGTTTCACATTGAGGTTGGGACCATCAAGCAAACTACAGCTCACAAAAGAATGGGCCCATTGATTCCCAGAGGAATAATTTTAGTGGAGGGAGTATTTAGCACAGGCCCAGCTAGAGAGAGCTATTAGCTGCTTCTCCAGCTCTGTGATCCATGACTGGAGAGGCTCAGTGTGAGGAGAGAAAGAGGACCCTCGCCTGGCACCGCATCCACACTCATTTCTCGTGGCAGGCAGTGCTGAAGTCATTTTTCGTGGTCTCATCAGAGCCATAAAAACACAGCCAATATGACTTCCCTGATATATTTCTTATCTGAAGCCTAAAACAAACAATACATCTTATTTTACATCACTTTTTACTGTTGATTTGATGGCACAGAAGAAAAAACAACGCTGGAAATGGTTTGTTGCAGCTTAACATCAAGCTTGCAGAGATATGATATAAGCAATTTCAGTATGCAGGAAACCAGTGTGTTTGCTAGTGTGTAAATCGTACCCTCTGAGACTGGGCCTGAAGCCCTCATTCTCAGGAGAAACCAAAGTGGTCCATCATTACCTCCTCTAAACTCCCCCTTTTCCCATTTCAGCACCACACTGAGCTAAGATATCAGCTAACACATTATCCTCTTAGCCCTGGAGACTGATAGCCAGTGAGGGCCTCGAGCCAGGAGCAGCCATACAGGTCAGAGAGTAAAGCAGGCGTCACAGTTACAGCAACACTAAACTTAGATAGACAGATAATATATAGCTCACTTATTGATCTAGCGACCGATTGGAATGCATGCACACTTAATTTTCCCTTTTAGCTGAAGTTTTTGTTAAAAAAAAAAACAGATTTGACAAATGTATTTTTCATGTGGTCATATAAAAATCCCTCTTTCACTGAGCATATAAATCTTATTATTAATAATTGTTGTTTTAGGTCAGTAAAAAGCAGCAAATATGGGAATCAATTAGTTGTAACACTATAAACCAAAGCAGATATATAGTGTCATTACAAAGTGTTTTGTTTTGGTTTTTTTTTTTGTGATGAGCCACACCCTGTTTATTGTAAGGCTGCACTAAGACAGCAGTAAGACCATTAGCATTAGAGAGTAACATTAAACCATTATCCCAGTGTCACTGAATATCGGGTGACATTATCCTGTCTGTGCTGCCCACCATGATGGACTTTTTCAAGAACATTTGATTGTATTTCTTGGCTCAGACTGTTCTATGTCAGCAGAGGAAGCCAAACCCACCAGGTTTTTATGATTTAGAGGACAAAGTCAGGAGGGTTTTATTCCAAACAGCTTGCCAAGTCATTTTATATCACTTCAACAAGCCAAAAACTGAACTTATGAAATGACATTAATAGCTGTCAGTGTAGAAGAAACAAAAGTCCATAATAGTTGAGAGATGTTTTACAAGAAAATCTGGCATTCCTCAGGCACCATGTTTTTCATCAGAGCTTGGAGGCATTTTATGTAATAGCTCGAGCCCTAAAAGTGAGATGTCATGCAGCTAAAAGCACTACAGCAGCCCCACATGCTGGCAGTAGCCCAAGATGCACCTGCACTTTCAATTACTCAGCGAGTGTACTTCTCTCTGCTAGTCTAGACACCCAACACCTGCTGTACATTAATCTGTAATGGCCTCCGTTGCCGGATATTCCCAGTTAACAAGACAACATCTGATTGCCATGCCTTTCCCTCCTGCCTAGCAGCGCCACGCTCCTTGGTCTGCTCTGTGGAGTCTGGCATGGTCAGCTTCACTTATAACTAACTGATACCTGCCACCTACCAGTGTGTGGTTTGGAGCTGAGTGGGGAAAGCCAGGAAGGTGGCAGATCCGCTTCACATGAATTTGCCTTTTTTGGCTGGGGCATTGTCAACCTGGATGAAATTGAACACCTCCATACTGCTTCACTGGAAGGTTACAGTGTTTCTGGATGTGGTCCATGGGCTTGGTTCTCGCCAGCCACCCTCTTCGCAAGCCACATAGTGACGTCATTATTCCCTGTAGTCACACCTCAGAGCTGGCTACAAATTAAAAGGATTGCAATTTGAACTGCATGCTCACATTTTAATGACCTCCCATTTTTTAACACCACTAAACTCAGCATGCATTCTGCTCTTTGCACATATACCACATAGTAGCCACCCAAATGTTCTGGTAAGTCAACAAGAACTGAATACTCAAGTCTTAAAAACGTGCTGCAATATGAAAAAAGGTCTTTCAAAAACAGTGACGTAACATGCTTATTCACGCTATTCAGTTTCTTTTTTGTTTTACCTTCATTTTAAAGGCATTTAAGTTCTTCAGGAATAGAGCGCAAGAAATTTATTCTTTTTTAGAGCAACAAGCCTGGAACAATAAACTGCTCAAGAAAGGAAAGCGCAGCAAGATCTCAGCAGACAGCTGTGCTCTCTTACCGGAGTCAACACATTACTAACACTAGTATGTGACTCGTAAGTATGTTAAACTCAAATGTCATAGGTCATTATACAGAAAACACACCTGTTTTATAATTAATTGTATTTTTTGGCTGGACCAACAGGTGGTGCAGTCATGGCTTGCAGCATCAGCAAGTTTTAAAAACTTGCAGACTCCAGATGGTAAATTATTCTGTCAAATGAATATATTTTGCTCCCCACAGTCCCAGTAGTAGTCTGAAAGGTTGCACCGCCATGTAGATTAATCACAGACGAATGATGCTCCTATTCTGGTCTTTAACTACTGTGATGCAAGAATATAGTGTTGAGATGCATCTTCCTCCCATGTCCAGATCTGATCAGTTGTGTGGTCTAGCACTTAAACAATGAGATTATTAACCAGTCAGGTCATGATCAAAAAATTAATCAGCAATTCTCACAACTAATCTTCTGAATGTGACTATGCTGCTTTTCTCAGATTTTTTAATAGAACATCTTTGGTTTTTGGATCTTTGGTCAGACAAAACAAGTTATGTTTGTTGAATTTGTGGCACCAGTCCATCCAAAAATGCTAATTTGCTGTTGCTGACTGAGTTCCTTGCGTACATTTGACTGCTGTTTTGAGGAGCAGAATGAACGATAACCTGAGGTCACTGTGATTTGAGACTGCAAGGTGCATTCATCTACCCTGGCTGGCTGCAGCCAAGGAATGGCGCGCACTCTGACAGCTGCAGCACCGTGTTGAGTAAAGTGAATGTAAGGAAACACAGAGAGAAGGAGACAGTTGGTCAACCTGTCGACAGCTTCTCCATAATTCAATAAGTCAAGGTGGAGGACCATTCCTGCGAGGCTACAGAGGCTCCGTAAATAGCTGTCTAGCATGATGAGTGTTTTTTTTTTTCCATGGTAATCTTGCTTGTCTCTCTCAACAAGCCTGCAAACATAATTGAAAACACAGACGTGAAAAAACACAAGTATCGCTGACACAAGGAATGTTTCTTTGTCCTGGATGGTTACGCTTTCACTGTCCTGTTTTAACATGTTCCAAGAATCTCTGAATCTGTCTACAGGTCAGCATGTTCGACAATGCACCCCTTGTTCTATTATCTTTAAAATGAAATTATTCATCGCTGTTTTCATGCATGATGACAATGTTTCTTATGTTTACATTGCCAAGGAAATACTGTTCTGTCAGTGTGCTACAAAGAAAAACATTTGTCTTAGATTTTTGGGCATGATTATGGTGTACGTGCAATTTGTCTTTTCAATAAGTCAGCTGAAGAAATTCTAGTATGCTGCCAACAGGGCTCCCTTTTTTTGTATGTCAAAACTTCCCTTGCATTTCTTATATTTTACAATCTCAAAATATTAGCAAAAACAAATCACAAAGTGTAGTGTAGACAGTAGTTAAGGACTTTTTGGCAAACCTACCGCAGACTGTTGCTTCAATTTCCTCTTCAAATTCCCCTTTTTGTCGAATAAAAGCAGCATTTCAACTTTCCCACCATCTCCTCTCAATATATCTGCCTCACTCCAATTGTGACTTAAGTCTCTGTTGGACTGGGGCCAGCATGTTAACTCCAGCTAAATCAATGGATTAACAATTTAGCCCAACCCCACCACACACACACACACACACACACACACACACACACACACACACACACACACACACACACACACACACACACACACACACACACACACCACCACCACCACCAATGCTAATCTTAAGGAGCTGACCTCGGCCAACAAATGACCAAATTCACACAAAATGGAGACCCGCCCCCAACGACAATGTGGTCTATCCTTTCTTCTGTCCTTATGAGAGGCTCCTATTGAAGCAGCCAGCCACACTTGTTGAGATTGTGGTGACAGATCCTCAAGTACCTCTCTGTTAAACGAAACCCCACTGTCCTTTGGGATTCAATTTAGTTGGCAAATGCTTGTCACAAAAACAGCAAGGGTGGGAATCCAGCTAAAGCAAACTATCTTGCATTTATAGACAGGATTATTATCTCCTTAGCTCATATTCCCACACCACATTTGTTGTTGGTGTTGTAACGGTAGAAGTGGTGAGTGAACGAATGAGTCGCCTTTCCGTATGCCACACAACTTTAGCCTATTTGTGTTACACAGTCTTAATTTATGGGTAATAGCAATGGTTTTCCTGCCTCCAGTTAGCAGGCCGTGCTGGTTGTGACCCATGAGGTCAGCGTCACTGTTGAACCCCTGCCACCGTGTCTGGTACAGTCAAGCGGGCAATGTGCAGCTGTGCAAGACTCTGGGCTGGAGGGCTGCTCACACACACCATGTTTGTCATTCCACATGTCAGTCATTCTGATTTCTCCCAAGCCAGTATGAGCACATTTTAGTGAGAGGATGCAGGAGGAAAAGTACAAACCTAATCTGTTAGCACCAGTGTTTCCCATATTTTAAAGTTTTCACATGCTGTTCAGCGTACATATGTTCCAAGAGCTACCTCTCATTACAGTGAATACATGTATAAACCTTCATATAGTTTAGTCTTTTTCATGATCTGCATGGATCTTGGCACATGTAATCTGCAAGGTTCAATAAATGTTCATGGCAATGGGATTTCAAGAATGTGGCATAAGACACAAGACACTTTGTTGTTATTGCATGAAATAAAAGTCAATTAAAATATTTTGTACATTTATACTATATAGTGCACATCTAAAGGGTGAGATAAACTGAATTAAACAGAATTTATAATTGTGCATTACGAGGTAGTGACCGGACCTGCATGAGTAGGCTCTGTAGTTACATCCTCCTGATGTTCGCCTCCCGTGGATTTACATCAGAGCTATGACGTGTACAAAGACACCCCTTGGAGTTATTTTCTTAGGAAGTTTCTTGGAAGAAAAAAAACATGTAATCAGATATGTATTAATTATTTCACCATGACTGGAGACTTGATTCTCCACACAGTTTGTGGTTAACTGTATGCTTACCTGTTGAAAAAGTCACGTTTTTGCATGTCTAGCTGTTCTACAGTGAGGTAAAGACTCTAGATTGCCCCAAAAATTTATTGTAATTATTTGAATTGGAAGTTTACAAAATGTATGCTCCCTACTTATGCTGTAATTTCCCAGACCCAAATTTTTTTCTTTCTTTCAATTCAATTCTTTGGAAATTATTAGTAAATTGTGGACCTGTAAAGTGCTGCCATTTTCTGCATGCATGTTTCTGATGCTGGTTGAGGCTGTGGATAGTGAAGACAACAACATGCAAGCTGAAGAAACATTCAGTAATATTCTTCTTTTCATTAACACTAGATTTATTTTGGGAATTCTCAACAAGAGATGATGGTTTGTTCTGTACCATGACTGAACACTGAAAGATATAATGTGAACACAATCACCTCATCCATCGAGTGTTGCGGTGGTGACATCACTGTGGAAGAGCTGACTCTGAGCTAGAGGAATGTAATGTAAGGTCACACAAGTATAAATCTAGGAGTAAACATTGCCTACTGCCTTTCTCACCATCAGGTAGCAGCAGGCATATTTGCCCTATTGTGGACTCAACAAACCCCAGGTTTTATGTCTGTGCTCAGCCTCCGCAGCATCATCCATCCATCCCGTTTCTCCCATCTCATCTCATTCTGCATTCTCCGGGTCAGAGGCGCCTGGTCTAACCGCGGTGCCATGTATCCTAATCACATAAGCACACGGGCTAATCCTCAGGACAGCTGGGGAATCTTTACTGCACAATTGAAGCATGAGCTAGACAGCAGCTTCATGGCCCATCTTTGTAAAACCCCCTCGCTTTCATCAGCCTGCCATTGTAACCCTCCTACCACCAACACACACACACACATACAGAGTCCCCACAACTACAACTAATTTCCTCACCATCACCCCACATGCAGACACAAATGAGTGGTCGTAGGTCAGCGCAGCTGCTGAGAGAAACTTCCCTGTCCTCCTTGATTCACAGTTGAACATCTTTCCCTTATGTGCTTATATAACATCAACATTTTGGGAGAAAACAAAACCCACAATTTGTCCCAGTAGTTAATATTTTATACATCCGTGATTCACAAAACAGGTGGTGACCTGGTTGAAAGAAGTTTCTCTTTCACAATTGTAAATGGCTGTTCTACTTTGACATTTAATGCTGTGTAGTTATGGTATTGAATATCCATCCAGTGATCTCCGAAGTACTTACTGTCTAAGTAAATTGATGGACTGAGGAGTATATGTCCATCGCATACATCCTACTGGTGATACATCAGAACACTCTCTTGTCTAGGATATCTACCATGATGAACTGTTTTCCTGAAAACAGTCTCTGTTAGAGCAGTTAGAGCATCCATCTCCTCTGAGATTCCGATGAATAATGGAGTAATAGGAGGAATTTCCTCAAGAATAAAATGTTTCTAACCCTGCACCTCTCCTGGTGAGTGCTCCAATTCTCCTGTTGCAATTTGCAAGCGCAGCAGGCTTGCCAAAAAACCCAGGCGTCTACACAGATCTATGTTTATCCCATCCCCCTAGAAACCCCGCTATGGGGTCTCTGGGGCTTTCCCCTCTCTCCAAGCATGTTTGCCAATGAAAGAAACACATGCTTCATTATTATTTATAGAATAATTTGTTTGTTTATTATTCTGTTTTTCCAGAAGGAGAGCGTCGACTCAGGTCCACTCTGATTTTATACAGTTTATGGGCTGTGTTGAATATAGGAGAAGTAGGGGATTTTGAAAAATGAGCTTTGTCATGTGAAGCTGACATTTTTATGATTGTGAGCAAGTGTTGAAAACCTCCCGAGCCAGTTATCATCATTATCCATCGCTTCTTGCGGGGAGGCCTCAGACATAGTCAATGAGCTTTCTCCCTAGTCGAGAGGGGGTGGAGTATGGAACAGTTCACTTCCAGTAAAAAAAAAAAAAAAAAAAAAAAACAACACTGATAGTTTTTACAGTGCATGTATCACAAGACATATTCAAGATGTATTACACTTGAATGTTCTTCCTGGCGTTTAATCATTTGAGCAGCCGGTCCTGTAATCTTTATTGAAGTGATTATTGAGTTAATATTGCTGTTACCTCAGAGGTATATAAATGAAATGTGTCTCTTTGTCAGTAAAAGCCCTATAAACCACTTCACTCAACTTGACTGACAGTCTACAATGATTCAAATAAAGTCATCCTTGTTTGAACAGCAGATTTGCACCACCAGATATATGCAGTACACTAAGTAGTTTTCCCTTAATGCACTGCATTTACTTAATTTGCTCCTGTTTTGAGAGATGCTGAGATCACATGTTTTTCCAGGCATGAGGGACAAGCGGGAGCTCTGACAGGTACTTAACAACAATCAAAAACAGTTATAAACAGGGTAAGCTATTGGGCAGGGCGCAGGAAGGAGGCGAGGAAGGCACATACCCTTCAGACCCCTATCACTCTTTCCAGAGAGGAACTCGCTTTTTCCCAACAAGCTGAAAAAAATCATAAATCTGTGAGTTCCACAGACCTGTGGCATGAGCTAAGGTGTTTTTATAGCGCTCGGCACATATGTTTCACCCGATGAGTCGGTCTCTGAGCAGCTAATGCTTGGATTCGCATTAATTGCCCTAAAGTCTCACATTTTTGTTGAAGCCTTTGTCAAATTTTTATAGTTTTTCAGTACTGAATCAAAGACAGTTGACACTTTGTTGTTTCACATGAGACTATGATTTACGTTTTTCTCTGTGCTCTTCTCTCTGGATTAAAGTAAGAGGGGGGCTGAGTCAGAGAAGGTACATATTTCTGTGCACCAATCAGAGTTTTAGCAACATTTAGTTCAGTACAGTGCCAGACTATTTCTTGGCCAGGTTCAGGACCCTCCTGGAGCCTTTTCATCACCATGAGGTGGCCAGGTTTGCTGTTTCCTCTTCTTTATCCTAAGCTAATCTAACCACCTGACTTTGTAGCTTAATATTTACCACATAGACATGATTGTCTCATCTGATGCTTGGCAAGAAAGCAAACAAGCATATTTTCTAAAATGTTAACTCTTCCTTTAGATCATGTTGGGTCTTATTGCCACTTGTTTCTTCGTTACTGGCTCTACATTTCATGCCATGAAGTCTGCATCCAGTTACATGATCCAGCACAAGAAGACCACAATCAACACTCCTCAGCAAATCATCCACAAGGCAGCACACATACATCCTGTGCAGTGGGATGATGCTGGAATAACAAATCCTCTGCCACTTTCAGCAGTTAAAGAATTATCTCACCATCCACTCTTTCTGCTTGGCAGCCCTTTGCGTGTCCAAGCAGAGCAGGAGGACAAGAGTGAGAATGAAGGGTAGTCAGGAGGAGTTCGGGGGGGTGAAGTTTTCTTGATTTTTTTTTTCTACCTTTTTTTCAGTCTGTGCTTTAGTTGCACCCACTTCCTTCATGGTAACAGCTGTCAAAATGTTGTCGGATTACAGCACACCGCAAAGTTACAGCTCATATTAGAGCCTGGTACAGGGCAGGAAGTTAGGAGGAGTCCGGTGAGCGGGGTACATTAAAGCCTCTCAATTTCTCAGAGCAAAGCAGCTCGGACCCAGGGGAGGAATAGCTAACACCAAGAGGGTGCTACTCCTGCACTGCTAATTTAGGTCCACGTGTCAGGGATATCATGGGCTTTTCCACTGATGTTTTAGGTATTAGAACAGATACACTCCCTAATTGTGTTTTGTTTTCGCAACCGGACATGAAGCTCCTATTTGCAGCCTGGGATCACAAGGCCCCCTTTCTCTTGGATTAGTCGACCGCCGAGGCTTGTATGATGAGGCCACAAGATATTTGCGAGATTGTTGAGAGAGAAAACTCCCTGAAATCTCCACTTGTCTGCTGAGGGAATAGAGCTTGTTGAAATAACAGCAGTTCAGCAGGGTAATTCTCCGGCACCTACGTATGTCCGAACACTGTAAACCCAAAACAGAAATGTTTATATCTTTCACTAATCGGTTTCATGGTAACTTTGTTTGACATTAAAGTAAAAACATCACTGCAATGGTAGTGTGGAGTGTAATATGACTGAGGCCTTGATAATCACTTTACACTAAATCAATATAAAATGTCATAGCAACCTGAGGGTGATCCTGCACGAAACTGTGAAAATCCAACAATGTCTGTATCAGATTCCTGTAAACACTTAACCTCAACAATGATGGCTGATTACATAGCAGGGAGGCCTTTTTGCGTCAGTCACTGTTCTTCTATCAAAAGGTGGGCCTCAGACATTTTCCCAGCAGTCCAGGAATATGAAGTGAGGACCTTCTGGTCAGTTCCCACTGCCTTCCCATCCCATTTGCTGCTGTTGCAAAGGGGGAAAACCCTTCAGTGTGTTTTGGAGCCGTTTTTTTGTCTCTCAATGAAGTTTGAGGTTTTTTGGTCTAAAATGTGAAAATACACAGTCATAGAGGTTTTGAAAGGAAAATGATATTTATTATTATTTCATTCATGCAAATGTGTTCCTTTTAGTCCATTTCTTTTCTGTCCACTGGGCACCCTGTAGCCTGTTATCAAGGTTCCTTGTAAATTATTGTTGTATTGTAAATTATCACTTTTGCAAAAGACAAAGAATGAAAGCACTCATGAAATAATTTAAAAATTCATTTATTATTTCAGATTTTTTTCGCCTTTGTTATACAAAGATGTTAAATAACTTAAATACATTCTTACCAGTCATTTGTGATCTGTTTATACCTACAAGCTATACACATGAGGTAGAGGAAAATAATTTAGGGTTCCCATAAGACATGAATAAGTGAACATGGACAAAGCTTTGCTGGTGTAGTATCGTCACAAAGGGTAATATATGTGTTGGTGTGTTTTAACTTTGTTTTACAAGCACAGCACAAATCCTAACAAAAAGTACATGTACATGTAAAATGATCCAAAGATGAGCATAAACCAGTCCACACTGATGAAATCATCACCATCATCAGTTTATACTATATCACATGGCCAACATTACAAAGCCAGAGTCTTTTCACACAATAGTCGATTATACAAAAAGATCAGATCCTATAAAAATATTGTTGATGACTGTGATTTTGTCTGAATACTTTCAGAAATGTTTCATTATTGCATGAATGAATGACAGACAGCTACAGGTGAGTTGATTCTAAATTTGTTAGGATTTGTTAGTGCTTAGATAACAGCAAACGTTGAGATATGAAATAAAATACGTTTAATGTATACATTGCTTCTTGAAGCCTCCACCCCAAAAGGAACAAACACCCAAAAGAAAAACAGAGTAAAAAAAAAAACAAAAAAAACAGGATATAAAATCAATTTAGACTTTGACGTTATTTACACTAAACACATGCTCATAATATATTTAAAAATAATTTATCTTTTATTTTTTTTTCTACAAAACAGAATTTTGTACATGATCCACTGACGACTAAACAGTGCAGTTTTGAATTTGAGAATATGGACGACTTTGACATCTAAAAACCAACTGGCTGCTGCATCATGCTCCTTGGGAGAAATTTTAGGCCTATGTACAATCTATAAACAAACAAAAATGCACTCAGTGTGCATTTGGTATTCCTGTCATGCCTGTTTTGAATCCGTTCAATAGTAGAGTGTGTTTGGGCCTAGGAGTATGTGTGTGTGTGTGTGTGGAGAGCACACACCAGAAGCTGTGGGAAGCAGGCATTTATGCTTCGAGTCTCAGCATAGCTATTATGGTTTCCATGTAGCGTGCAAAGTTCTATGTATATGTTTTGACCAGACTTTATTTGGCATGCCTCCTCATATCAAAATGCTTGGAATTCATCTCCTCAGGACAAATAAGCCAAGCAAGACTCGTTTCCTAAAGCATGATTTTGCTGTAGGGGGTGATGGTTTGATTTCAAATATCGTGATAATCATCTTTAAACACTAAACCATCTGTTTAGCCACTTTCAAGGATGTTTGGCTATATCGCTGTACAATCTGTAACCTTCTTGTTACTGCAGTTGTGAGCTGTTTCCACATATGCCTTGCCCCATTGTTTCTTGTTGCTACCAATTTCTGTTTCAGTTGCTTGTGAGAGTTGAACATGTGCCTCACTTTTGTCTCTATACCACAGGAGAAGAAACCTTAGCTATTTACAATTTCTGAGAAAAAAAAAGATTCTGCACTGCACTGTATCTATAAATACAGAACTTTAAATACTTTAAAGGGCTTTTGGGCTTCAGTGCGTGAATGGCGCTATAATACAAAGCTGGGTCCCTCACTCAGTAGTTAATTCACACCCATCAAAAAGAAGGCATATAAGGTCTTATATTTTATAATATATAATATAATGTTCCCAGAAGCTAAGTGCTGAGAATACAATGACATATTGTTGTCTGCATTTGTGTGGACAGAGGCATTACTTATAAAATTACACCTTTGAATTCCTGGTTATGTCCTATAGCAATAATCTGACATTTTGAACATTTTGAAATATTATTTATTTGCTTTCTTCCCAAGAATTAGATGAGAAAAGCGATTCAATCTCACATGTTTCCCGTTAACAGCTTACCCTAGCATAAAGGCTGGAAATGGGGGGTAAGCAGCCAAGCTGTGGTTTTACGGGAGAGTTGCCTCAGACTAGCTGTTTCCCTCTTTCCTTTATGCTAAGCTAACTAGCTGCTGGCTGTAGCCTTATATTTACCAGACCGACATGAAAGTGTAATCAATCATCTAACTCTTGACATGAAAGAAAATGTATATATTTGCCAAAATGTCAAACTAATGCTTTAAACGATCACTGTAGTTGCATGGCAGGGTTCAGTATACTGCATTGTGTTAACTGTGTCACTGTGTGCCAAGCAACAATATGAAAAAGCAAATTAACTCAACACCAATGCTGACTTCTGAATGAAGACATATCTGCAAAACCCCAATGTTTGCATTTGGACTCAATTTGTCAAACATTACGCAAATATTAGTCTTAGAAAATATAGTTATATTAGCTATGAGGCTCACACTTTCATTTTCACTTGAGCAATTCTGCAAGTTTCCGTCTCAGTTGCCCCGCACTGTTTGGACTGACCGATGCAGCTTCCACTGCAGATACTGCATGTCTACAGGCTGAATATGGCTCAATCAAATCGTGACAGCTGAAGAGGAAAGAAGGATGTAAAATGGTAGGGAGTTACATTCCTCCAGTTCTCCACAGTTTTCTTTACAACTTCAAAGTATTCAAAGTAAAACAAAAAAAGTCCTAATAAGTAGATTTAAGCTCTGCAGAGCGCCACAATTTTTGATCTAAGTCGCACATGGACCGTTTGCTGGTCAAATGATCATTTGTTGCAGCAGTATTGGCTATAATAACAAGGCCATTGTCATCTCCAACTTGTAAGTTATTTGTATTTGCACTATTTCTCTCTATTTCATCCAAATAGTTATAGTGGTTTAAGTTATTCCCTGAACACTGGTTCGCTCAAGGCCGAGAATAGCCTAAACTGACTGGTTTAGTTATTGTCTGTTAATGCATTTACTAACAGCTTCATATTATATTACAAAAAGAAAAAAAATGAGATTTTTTTCTCCCTGTGAAGGAGTAGTCCCAAAGGATCTATAAATTATCCACAGCAAGACGACGGACACAAGTGTGCTGCTTTCCAAAGGGCCTTGTCAAAATGAATCAAGAAGAAAAACGAGCGAGAGCACACAAACAACATACATTTGTGTGGTTAGTGGTTTGTTTTAACATAGTTAGATAAGTGGCTTGTATAATATCATTACAATATAACTGAATTTATGTACATACATATGCAAACACACAATGTGTGTGAGTGTAAATATGTGCGTGTAGAGTATATCTTACACCCTGTCTTTTGTTCGCAGTCTCTGAATATGGTTTTCATTGCCATAAAAGTCGTCATTCGAACCCCCCTCCCCCTTCGTTATCTATCACATGCTCACGTACAAACACACACGTAAACATTGACAAACACACACATACATACACACACACCATTCTTCTTGGGGCAAGGCCACTGAAACCAGTCTGTTGGTGTTACTGTCCTTGAACTGGATCCTCAACAACTGGATGCTAATCTTTGTTTTCTTTGTTTTTCTTGTGTGAAGTTGAAATGGATTTTGTAAATACGAAAATAAAAGTTACTCTCTTCAAGGCAACGCCATGACAAAAAGCTTGAGATGTTGACCCAGTTGTCTGAGAAGGTTGTTAAATCTGCAGACCCCAGACACAGGGGTCACAGGAAATCTGAACCCCAACCCACAGAAATCCCTCAAAGTGCTTATTGCTTCTCCATCGGCTCACTCCTCTTTGTTTGTTCAGACACCGTTCTGACAGTGGAAGCAAAACCTTGTTTGAGAACAAAACAACCACTCGTCTTCAACATGACCATCTTTTGCTTGCTCCACTGGGACTGACAGGGGACTGGTTTACCCCTTGCAGGTATAGACCTCTTCTCTCTGTGTGCACTGCTTGCATTCAACGTAGCAACACCAGCGCACCTGGCACTGGCAGGGCCTCGTCACCTCCCTACTTTGAGTGTTGTGGCCTCGCCCGCAGCAGATAGCTTCGCAGTTCTTATCCTTGTAGCACTTGCGGGCTGCTGTGCCCGACGAGTACTTGCTGGGTCTACAGAAACTGGGCGAGTCCTCGATGTGGAGCAGGTCCATAGTGCGAGGGATCTGATCATTTAGGCCAGGAAGGGGCTGCAGCTGCTGCTGTTGCTGCTGCTGGCTCCGGCCTGTGGAGATCTCTCCCTCCCCTGTCGCCTCGTTAGTGGAGCTGCCAACTTTGACGGAGGTCTCGTAGCGCTGCTTCAGCTGCTTGCCGATCTCGTGGAAGGGCAGGAGCTGTCTCCAGCAGGTCTGGACAGTGCAGGAGCCGGAGACGCCATGGCATTTGCAAGTTGTCTCCACTCCAGCCTTGATTACCTGGTTCAGAGGCAGAGCAATACTGTTAACTGCCATGAAACATTCAAGCAAGAGAATAAAAGCTGTATAATTTAACAAGCCTTTGTTTAGTAAACAGCTGTTCAAAGAGCCGAAGTACCCAAATATGCTCACAATTAGATGATGAGGGTGGAGCGCAGTGGTTTAGGAGGAACATATATTTAATGGAAAATGATTCCATTCACTGCTCTTTTTGATTTCATAATAAAAGGGAGGAAATCAGAGGCTTTACTTATTGCTTGTGAACTAAAAGAGAACAATGCAATCCTTTGTCTAAGGTTTTATATAAAATAGTAAGTGAATAATAGTTGGTGGGAGGATTGATTCTGTTATGATAACCACGGATGACATTTTGGTTAAACTCAATAACCGTTATTATGATAAGTGAGTGGAGGTTATTGCTTGGGAGCACCCACAGATAGTGTGGTAGGCACTATTCTTGTCCTTTGACCGTTAATGTGTTTTCTAAACTCAGAGGGGATCAACCCAATCTTCTAGTATGGTAATTAGGTAATAACGCAGAGAGTAAGCCATGCAAACAGTTGGACAGAGAAAAGAAAAATAAAGAAAGTCTTCTCTTCTGCAAAATCATACATAATTGCAAGTGAAACACAGAGATTGTCAGCTAAAAGGACCACTATGCGTTATTTTAACGCTACTTGACCTCTTAGCAGTCAGCCAAAGTTCACTTAAGCATCAACCACAATGTCAAAAAACAGTGTGTGTGCGAAAATCAATGACAATAACACATTGTCTTAGATGGGGTTTGGATAGCATCAAGAGTTCTTTTCTCAGACTGTGAAAGAGATCGGGGAACAGGAAGTACATATTCATCACACCAGCAGGTCAAGAAAATTTGATAGGTCAGCTTTTAAATGTCGGGGGGATGCGGAGGCTAGCACATTCCAGTTTCGTCCTCCATGTGGGAATTCATCCTGAATGAATGCAGTACACCTCACTACATGTGCAAATCACAAAAAAGAGCAAAAACAATGTTGTAAATCTTTTATCACAAATAAAATCTCTTGAGAGATTGGATTTTGGAGGGCCAAGCTGAAAAGGAAGAGCTTGCATTGGTCTTTTGGGAGAGTTTTGCGTCTGCTAACATTTGGGAAGTGTGCCTCTGCTATAATTCACTTTGAAAACCAAAATGAAAATGGCTACAATATGAGAAAAGCCGAGTAAAAGGATCAGCTTCCAGACTTTTAGTTTGCTTTGGCTTGACAGATTAAGACCATTCCCTCTTTTTTATTTTACTTCCAAGATGAAAAACCCATATTTGCTCTCCACAAACAATTGCTGAATTGTGCCAGAGCACAAGTGAGAGTTGTTGACTATCTAATCTGAAAGAGAAAACCAAATATTGACTAATGAGAACTTTCAGATTTTGCCAAATTTACAGTAGCAATTACTTCGGTCAGTTTAGTTTTCTTTTTTCCCAGCTCTAATGGAGATGATTCAAAAATGAACAGTATTTCTTCAGTAATTTAACTCTCCTGAGATGCCCCATGTATAACTATATCAACGTCATTCTGCTGTGGTCATATTAAATTCCTCTGTGGTCATTTTAACTATATATTTGGACGGTGTGTTTTGTCTTGGACAGCAGTCCTTTACCAGCACTGTAATGTTTAAACTCCAACGTTACAAAAGCAAAATCAGAGATATGGTAGTGCAGTGTATCCGGGATAAGGCTCACAATTGAATTGGCACTTCATGTTGCTGTTTGTCTACATAATTGCACAGAACTCAGACAGTATTGTATTATCACAGCTTTCCCACCATTTAACTGATTCATGTGAGTAATTAGCCAACATTTCTGTTTAAATACTGTCTGTGACACCAAATGAACTCTGGCCTTGTTCAGACTGGTTTCTTTATGAGAGTGGGCTGGTTAGATTCATGTGTGCATTGCTGTTTCCACTGGTGGAAATTATTACTTCAATAGGAGGCAAATTACGATGACACTTGGCGTAAATATACTGCTTTAATATTACTGAGTAATCTTTTTGTTTCTTGCCGTCAAATGTAACTCCCTAAAATTTTTTCTCACATGTCTGAGGTATACATGAATAACTGTCTGCTGCACTTAAACTGAGTCATAGTTTAATGTTTTTGACTAATTCAAAATCCTTGCAGCAGAGGCCAAGATATTGAGACTTTCTGTCCCTGGTATGGGTCAAGTTTGGAGTTGTGTTTCTGGCCGCCTCGTGAATCTAAGTCCAATACTCACTCTCATTTTAGCTCATCTCAATTCCTGAGTAGAAGTATCTGTCTCTTCAGTGACTAAATGCTCTGCTGTAGTCACCAGCTAGTCACTAACTTTGTCTGTCTGCAATTTGGTTCTGGGCTGCTCTTTTTTAAACCATCATCGTGGTCTGTTTGTACAGTCTTACCTTCATGCCCACATTTGTGTTATGCATGTCCACGCGTGCACGCAGGTCCTTGTTGGAGCGTTTGCCCAGGAAGTCCTTGACAAACTTGTTGGCATATTTGAGGTTGTCTCCGCAGCCTCCCCACTGCCACGCCTTGCGGTTCTCCAGGTCGGGGGCCTCGTCACACGTGCAGCGCTCCATGCGTCCCGCGCTGCAAGCTTTGGCCATAGCATGGGTCAAGCCCGCTGAGGAGATGGCGTATAGGAAGGCCGTTTCTTTAAATCCTGCAGAAGGATAGGAGAGAGTGACAAATGAGATGTAGGGAAACTGAGAAGTATGAGCTTTACCTCTGGAGTTGCAATCTGCTGATACCTCTCTTTAGTATGTTGGCTCGGTGGCGCCCCTCTAAGGTGCAGTTCCACCTCTCAAAGCGGAATTGATACTGGCATTCTAGGGCGCTCATGGTAATGGCCTCTCTCAGGGTCTCCGCCACGCCCGGGTCTCGTCTGCACATCCTGCGCTGCTTCTTTTCCAGTTTGAGCCGGTCGCACAGCTTGTAGTGGGCCCTGCCCATGTTCTCCTCTGGTAGAGAGTTCAGTGGCAGGATAGACAACGGTTCATTACCTGTCAACCTGGAGGGAAGGATCACAGACACAGTCGGGTCAGTTTAAACAGTGCACGGAGAGAGGGAGTGGATACATCTTGATAAAGTATCCAATAAAGTGCAGGATGCTGACCTTCCTGGATAAACAATAAGAGTTGCAAAGATATACTACATAAACAGCACAGGAAGGACAGCTGGGGCATATAACGCTCAAAAGTTTGGTTAATGTTCAAATGAATTCAGCTGTTCAGTGGTTAATGTTCAGGGGAATTCAACATTTGCTGGAGATTGAGATCAACCTCCAGCGCAGGCGTGTCTGTGTATAGAGCAAATTCTCTGCAGAGGTGGAAGAGTTCTTTCTTTTCAGAAAGCTCCTGACAGCATTTTGTGTTTAGATCTCTGTCATACTAATCGAGTCACAGAACCAACAGCTCACTGCCCACAGTACTGTGAATTTTAGACTGAGATTATAATTTGTATATTATGACTAATAAAGCATTCAGGTGGCATGTGGACATGTTTCAAACAATGACATGCAGTGAACGTGACAGTCATACCACATCCATGTGAAACAGTAGCCAGCGGATACTTGGTTTAATATTTATAACATATCCTGAGGGGTGAATGTCACTCACATGTATAGATTTAAATATGATCACAGAGCAGGATTTACAGTCTCATTATAGAATCCCCATAACAAAAGTCCAGTATTCAGGATCTTAAAGCTGCAATCCATCTGAAATATAACAAGCAGAAGTCTCACTTCTAAACATGGTATGGAGAACATGTGGTAGACTTGCACGCCTTTCGTCAGTTTATTTAAGGGAAGCGTATATAAAACACACAAAGCGGAGACTGCCACATAGCTGGCAAAACAGACGACCAGCGTTCTGAGGTTGTGATGGGGAAAGCAGAGCATTACTTTCATAAACACACACAGGGGACATGACTGTCAGCCTGTGACCATTTTGGTCACACCAACTGACAGGATTGGCACTGTAGTTGTTCATTATGTGTAATTTCTGGCCTCCTTTACACCCTTAAAGTGAAACTGAAGAATAAATGGATTTACAGAACTCACAAAAGTCCTCAGGCCAACGTGTCTTTTGCAAACGGAGTCTGGACATTTAAAGGACACTTGTGCATGGACTGACACCTCGCTTAATGCTATATTGACAAAACGCTGCACTTTGACCTTCTGCATCTGTTGTATGTTGTAGTGTTCATTTTTGTCCCTGTGAAACGTGAGTTAAGACAAGGATTAAAGCTCCCAGCTTTGCGGTGAATGTCTTGTAGATACATACAGCACATGACAGTTAATGGAAGCAAATGATAGAAAGTCTGAGAAACAGGATACTTCTGAGTAAATCCTTTTTAGTATAAAAGGAGGGCCAAGTGATGTACTTGAAATCAGAATCAGTATATTTAATTAGTGGTATCCACAGTATCAATCGCTGAAGTTTTTGTAACTTCAAAATGATGGTGATATTCATTGATTGAGATGTCAAATGAAAGTTTAAATTTATTATTAATTAAAAGATTTAAAGCTTTGCATATGTCTTACATTAGTTTCTTTTACCATTTGCATACACTCAGAAAAAAAGAAGTGTGTATTAAAGTATTACAACATCATTAAATAAACAATCTGGATTTGTTGTTCATCCCTTCATGAGTGTGAAAAGTGGATGCACAGCCAACTAAATTTTAAAAAGTCCAGCAAGAAAACTGTGAAAAATAACCACAGCAAATGGGAAACCTGCCATGGCGTTTAATATAGCCAAGTAGTGTAAAAGAAATTATTCTATAATATTTTTATAAAGGTGCAGAGCACCTGCTGGATGTCCACACCAGTTTAGTTAATGTACCAGAAGTGTTGATCAGTGATCGACATTTCTTGCATTTTTCCTTCATTACTGTTTTTCACAGAGGATTCTGTCACCACTCATATTCACTTCAGCCTCCAGCAGAAGGTCACAGGAGTTCTCCAACAAGAGATTTGTTTTATTAAGTCCAATAACTGACTGAAATGTTTCCCCTTGAGTCCTCAGTTTCATACCAATCGACTTAATAGTTTGCATATGCTATACGATATTGTCCTTGCAGTGCATTCAGAATCTGAGCAGTCAAATCAAAGAGGAGGCATCAGGATTTGCTTTCAGATTGGGTCAAATGGTTTCCTTTTTACAAAGCGTGTTTGCCTTTCCTTAACTTGTCTGACAGCTACGAATTTTGAAATGGAAACCTGGCAAGCTGCGTCTTGACAGAGATTGCTCTCCCAACACACTTAGAAAGTTAAAAAAAAACAAAAAAAAAAAAACGTATGGTTTGAGGCGCACAGAGCAAGGCATGCACAATGCACGAGAACTGTGTCTCTCTCTGAATAACTGACATTTTCCTCCTAATTGTTTCATGCTTTGTTAAAATACACTGTGCTAACAATGCCAAGGAAACATATTCAAAGTGCCAAAGCAAACAGCTCCAGCTGACCCAGCATGTTACATATGACTGACAATCGTTCCACAACATTTCTATGGCAAGCAAGCAGTCAGGGATTGAATGATGGCGCCACGTGGAGTACCTGCCTAAGTCTATTGGAAACAACAGTCTGGAAGAAAAACTTGAGATATTTTCCAAAGCCACACTACACCAGGAAGTAGTTTATTACATGCACACATCTCCAAATTAACAAATATCAACTGAATTTGTACTGTATAGATTTATTTATTCAATACCACCAACATGACGAGCACATTCCTCAGTAAGACATGCATAGTAATACATATCAGCGTCAAATCTTCTAAAAGCCCACATGCCTGCCAAAACAAGAGACCATTAGAGTGACAGGCCTCAACTGTCTGTGTGACGTCTGCCTGTCTGAGACAAAAATATGGTCTGAGCAGAGCTGGAGGGAGGCCAAAGATGACATGACACTGATCTCAGCGCTACTGTCTCTGCGGCTTTTTTACACAAAGGCATATTTCTAGCTAGTTACAAAGACAGCCGCAGGGCAAAGTGCGGAGGGAAGAGATTTGAGAACAAAGAAATCTCTTCTCACGGCTCCCGAGAAGACTCCACTTCGCTCTTGTGCATGTTTCCACTCTGTGGCAGACCAATTGTTATCACAGATGTACACTGATTCCACTTCTTCTGTCTTCGTAGATCGGCTATCCTATTAGTGGGTGACACTTTTTCGAGATTTACAAGAACGTCAATCATTCCTCTTTAATTCAACTTTGCAGCAAATTAAAGATAATATTTTCACTGGATGCAGTACCGTGACCTCTGTTGTCGCACCAAAGGGTCACACATTCCAAAATGGTGATCCGCAAAAAAACAAAAAATTTCACTCTGCTGTTCGCCGAAGAGTGAACTCATTCAACTCACTTGAGGAAAAAAAAAATCTGGAAAACAGCACAGTGGTTGAATCACAAAAATCATTACAAATCCGAACATACAAATCTTTGGTCAAATGGAAGTCATTATTTTGTTTTCCCATAACGATAACCACTTTATGTGGGAAAATGGAAAAACATCCACAGCATCTTTGATAACTGAGTGAAGTTAAATGATTTTTTTAAATACAGGGTATTTATTAACATATTAGATATAACTTCTTAACAAGAACAACTTGGATTGGTAAATTGCAAAAAAAATCCCTGAACTGTATCACTTTCCTTCAACAAAACGGCTGCATTAGATCTGGACCAAAATCCATGAATTCACAACTTATCAAGCATTAATTAAGTGATTACCAACATTTTAGGACTGCAGACATTGGTAAAATTTTTAAAAGTATAACACCAAATGTGCCTTTATAAAGGACGCCTTATTAGGAAGTTGTGCCAAACACAGAATATAGCTGCGTGTAAGTATGTTCTGTAGTTGCATACATGTAACTGTTTTCACATCATGGACCATTTTCTGTAGGTGTTTTTGTTTGAGGTGTTGGCACAGTAACACCAATTACACGTGGAATATAACACCAACATATAAAACTCAATATTGTCCTATGTGAGGTGGGATTCTTGCTGATGTTTGCTCAGCTTTGCTTTCCATTCACACACTTGCCTCTACACACTCCTCGCAGATCTCTGACCCACTCTCATGCTGCGCCTGATCCACTGTCTTTCACTTAGTAACACTGGCGTTTGTTTAGTCCTTTCTCTCTACCTGTCAGCACCTCCCATTGCCCGTGACATTTACTTTATATACATTTTCCAATGCAGTGGGTTCAGTGAAAACGCCTCATTTCACATGGCTGAGCCTCAGAGTCGATCTCTCAAGGAAATCATTGACTAGCACTAAACTTCAGCCATCATCACCCCTTTCCTGGCTTTATGTTACAGTCCTGGAAGTGACCCTCAGCTGGTAATTCTGCTCGTTCTTCACTGGTTTGGTATGTAAATAGTTAAAGAAATGTAATAATGCCTAAACTCTTGGAAATTGGGAAACATATGATCGCTCTCACTTTAACTTTCTTGGCCTAAATAAAATGCTTGCTTACTGTATAAGTTACAAACACACATAGCTAACTGCCGGTGTTATTCATATACTCACACAGCTATATATAAACAAAGGCAGCTTACTCCATGTGGTATAGATTAATCTCACGAGGATTAAGTTCACCAAGCAGTAAACCTTACAGACATTAGATGTGCTGAAACAATGACTGGATCAAAAAAAAAATGTACCCTTAAACCTAACCCTTAGATTACATAGAGTACAGAGATTACTGACAGCTTTATTTTTCAATTGTAAAATGTCCCTGTCTGTACATATCTTGGTCATTATTCCTCAAATAAATGAATTTAGGGAATCTTATGAAAAATGTTTGTTCATTTTATGCTTTAAAAAATGATTATTGGCCACTGTATCTATATATATTTAAAACTCAATCAGCTGGGCTCTAACTGCTTCTCTATTTAGATGTTTTTTCATTTAACAGATATTTTTGTCTTCTGCAGGTCACATATACATTTTAGAAACAATGCTACCAATACCCACAATGATGTCAAGACCAATAATTCAGAGTTTCCAAAGGAAAAGCTCTTTTACATGTTCCAATTCCGTTACCAAAGTCAACATATTTCTGTCACTGAGTTAGTTTGCAAATATGGAGATAGGAATTAAAAACAGCAAAGGTGTTTTTCAGCCAGTGTCTGTTTGTCTGATGGAGTCTGTCGTCTCCATCAGACTAACAGGTGTCGGCTACGCTTGAGTATGCAGATACCCTATACACATGTACGTGCATGTATGCACATGCACGTGCATATGGGCACTTACAACCTTAAGTCAACACCTACAAGAGTCAGTCGTGGCTGAACGCGCCCAGGCAGAAAAAGCAACAAAAGCCACAGTTCCTCCATCAGCCTGAACTTGCAGGTTGTGTGGTCTGGTGTCTCCTAGATCACAACCAACACCCGCCCCCCCAACACTCTTTTTTTTCCTCTTCTCCGAACTCCCCCTATTCCCACCAGTGAATTACTCTAAACGAATGCCAATCATTCCGCCCAGCTGTTGGCTCAAAACAAAGCCTCCTCTAGACAAAACCACCGCTGTCTACAAATGTAAGCTACACAAGACAATGACAGACAAGACCATGTGTCCTGGAACAGCTCGACTGTCATGAAGACAAAGTACCGTGTTCACCTGAGATTAATCTGGTTATAGTAGGAAAAAATGCTAGCATTATTCATTAAATTAAAGTTTTTGTAAGAAATTAAACTCGCCACTGCTGATCTCCTTTTCTCTCTTTCACTTTTTCCTCCTGCCTTCACAGCATTTAAAATGCTCCTTTTGGGGGGAAAAAAGTGTGTGTTTTTCTCAGAAATGTTGGATGAACTTCAGACCACCCTGCCCAAGTCCCATCTGGTGTATCACAGCCCAGGCCATGCCAGAGGTAGTAGGAATGTGTGTGTGTGTGTGTGTGTGTGTGTGTGTGTGTGTGTGTGCGTGCGTGCGTGCGTGCGTGCGTGCGTGCGTGTGTGGTGTTTTCCCTCTGGCCCACTCTAACTACGGCTGACAATGTGCTCCACAGCTTAGGCTTGAATAATTGAAGAAACCATGAATCAGTGTTGAATGGCTCTCTGGTACAGGGAGGCTCCAGGCTATCGTCCACCTCCAATAAGTTTATAAGGGAAGAAATCCTGCTCTGAACTCAGACATTTTCCCCATAGTGACACCGTTCATTCTCCAACTCATTAAAATCAGAAAATAGGGGAAAGAGTAAACGATGTGTATGAGGCTAAGATAAGATTAGTCACTGGTTGAAAGCACTGGGTGTTGTGACTACTCCTAACAAGCTGTGACTGACACAGTACAGTAACATGACAAAACGACTTTGAAAACAAAGTGGTACAGGCCTGGGACTTAGTAAGTCATTATTTGTTGAGTAATGAGCCACTTTCTGCTTAGCGGGAAAATCAGGCAACGTTTAGAAGCACTGCTATCCACAATGTGAGGGGGGGAAGTCCGCTATCTTGTATGACTTAACAGGATATGACCCAGAGTTATGTCATCTGCTGTCCCTTCTGGTCATTTACAACCCCCACAGGCCGTGTCAGACTACTCCCATTAATTGACTGATCGGGTCAAGTTCCTGGACATGTATTCTCTTGATATTTTTAAATGTGAATGACATGATGCATTAGGCATATTTTCTTTTAAATCAGTTATCGCACAGTTTTTCCACACAGAAAGTTTCCTTATATAAAAAAATCTTTTTCACTTCATAAAAAAAAGGGGGGGAAAGTTACTGTTCAGTCTAATTTTTTAATCCATAGCGACGAATGCAAGTGCTGGTAGCTGAGCAGTGGGGACTACAGGACCTGGGTTTGGGAAAGGGAGTGTGGGCCATGGTAAGAGGTTTAACTGCTATGTGAGAACTCAAGGTTTCTAAGGTCAGCAGCTCAGTTATAGTCACTGTGTGACTGGCACAGATTGGGCGCGCAGCAGTGTCCGCATGACTCCCCTGTTCTAGCCTACACCATGGCACAGAGCAGCCCTGTACCAGCGCACCGACGCACCAAACACGTTCAGGCACACATACTGTACTCGGCTCTCACCGATTCGCACATGCTGACACAAGACTCAGACTATGGTTATTTGGTGGGAGAGCACAACAGCTTCACTATAAACTTTGTGCAATTCTAAAAAGCCTTAGAGACTGGAAATGTCAGGTTTGCTCGTTTCTATTTCACTGGGCAAAAGCACTTCTGTGAATAAACGGAGCATGCAAAGTCAAACCACAAAATCCAAAACAAAACAGTAGCTGTTTTGAATCACTCATGCCTCAGCAACTGCAAGTGGCTGAGTTCATTAACGGTTATTTATTCTTACTACTGACAGATTTCTTTTTTTTTTTTTTTCTGAAAGGCCAACAGGACACAAATGCAAAAACCAAAAATGCAACATGTTATTGTTTTTCATCTGTTGTAAAATATTAAAGCTGTAACGTCCAAGTTAAAAATTGGAACGTGTTAATATTCCCCAGTAGCACGAGTTTCTGTGCACGTACAGACTACTCATTTATCGCCTGGAGTCAAAAAGTCTGACTCTCGACAACTTACGATTAAAGCCGCAGTAACCAGTTGAAAGTCATGCAAATGGGCCGTTTTTGACACGAAACTTCAGGGTTAATCGCCGAGGAAAACGTCTACCATGTCTTGGCACATTTGTGTCAGTGTATGTCTGACTGTGTCCATTCTCAAACTAACGCTCAGGCTTCATGAATAAATATGAATATTTGAAGCAAACCTTACTCTATATAATAACACCCATTTGGCAAACACACATATTTGAGTGGGGAATCTGAGTGCACGTCAGGTCAGGCTCCTATAGGATTTTGTTTATGCAAGATGATCATCCAGATAAAGTGCATTAAAAGTCTAACCCAGCAGTTCTGAAAGGGTTTGGTCAACATTCTTTCATCCTTTATGAAATCAATCTTCTTTACAAACAGGTGTGTGAGATTCAAAAGCTTGATTTTATGTTGGCTGTAGCAGAAAAACACTTTTTAATTTAAAATAAAAGACCAAATGAGTCAACATCTCCTTGAGTTAGACATGAGAAATGCACAGATATTCTCTGAAAGACCAAAACCTTAAGTGAGGGTTTGTCAATCTGCTAATCTTGGCACATGTTAAGTGCCGTGTCTCTTCTAACCCCACAAACCAGGCAGAGAAAACTTGCCTGTGGTCAAGAATGGAAAACACAGGACATAGCGGTCTCACTAACTAGCATCATCTCATCAATGCCTGACCACTAAAAGTATCTTGAGTCTATATTAGTTTTCCTGTTTTGCAAATTGCCCATGTCTCCAGCTCCATCTGCAAAGATCATCATGTGTGCGCAGTTTGGCCAACAAGAGTTTCCTTCAATGGGAGTTTCCCTCCCATATCTTCTGACTATCCACCAATCATGTTCACAGCTGACTGGTGGGACTGAGCTGGATCTGCCTGTCCTTTTATAATCAAATATGTCTTAGCTGCGGTCTCTTCAGCACACCGATGACACCAGAACTGAAAACCCCACGGATGTGAGCACATTTTAAAAGTCTCACCAAACCATGTAATCTTCGAAAATATTCAGTACAACCATGTTATTACACCATGTGAGCCCCATAACAACCCACTACAGACACCGCTGAAACCTTCATAACAAAGGTGTGTACCAACTTCTGCAGTTTCTGATGATTCAACTTGCAAAGTAAACAGTAACACTGCATCACTCAGTTTTGAGAAGACATGCTAGTCTGTGCACAGAGCTGAATTTTTGCTTTGTAAGCTAGACTTAAAAAGACACTTTGTACATGTCATGCAGGTTGACCACAACTAAGCATGTGTAGAACTATTTTCCTTTCCTAAATTATTTTTACACAGACTTGGCTGCCTTTAGATTTGGTGTTTTCACATTTCATTTCCCACTCTCCTTCTGTTACACCAAAAGGTTACAAAGTGCTGATTGAGGACCATCCTGCACTCTCAGAAGACACTGCACCACCCTGTGGCATCCATGGGCATAGCAGGCCTTTATCCAGAGGGATGTCATAAAGCAGAGCACTCAAAGCAAAGCATGGCTTAGCCCAAATCCGGACGTATCAAACAGAAATATAAAGAAAACAAGGCTCTCTCTTTTCGGAGCCCATGCGGTCTGTTATCTAAGCCTCCAGGTTTGCGTGATCTCACCACGCTACACGGTCACAGCGCCAGTGCTGAGAGAATCCTATCTTCTTGGCTCACGGTAAAGTGATACCCTTTGAGGTGTGGCTGTGGCCACAGGATATCCTATGAAGTTGGGAAATCCCTCTATCAATGGTGCTCCCCGCCCTGCTGCACGTCAGGGCTAATCAGTCCTTAAGGCCCGGTAATGAGACGCCCGCCACCACTGTCTGCCAGGCAACGCCAGCCTGAGCCCACACTAACGCTGCTGCTCCTAATGAGTGGTAATCACCCAGCAGTTCCCCACAAACCACTGCAGGGATGCCGGCACGCACACGAGGCAAGCACACCAGAAGACGGGAGGGGAGAGAGACAGAGAGAGGAGGGAACCAAAAGAAATGTTGTTTACATGGAGCTGCTTAAAAAACAACTTGTAACATTTCTGTGCTGTGCTCAAGGAATGAGACTCCTTTAAAACTTTAAAACACACCGCAGTTTGATACACACCAGGAACTAATTCAGCACAGTGATAAAAACCTTTTACAGCTGCATACTGAAAAATCACTCCTCATCAGTAAATTTACACACATCCCATTTGTTATTCTGTTGTTTTTGACATGTCGCCTCATTTAATGGAGCACTAAAAACAATAGTACCATCTGAAAAGGCATCAACTCTGCTTCAGGAACAAACTGATGATGGAGTGTTTGAGGATTTCACAGTAATTAAATAGCAAGTAATAGCAACCGCTATATTTGCTTCTTCCGGATGCTGCGGTGCCTCGGTGATTGGTAAATCCTAGTTGCATGACTGTGGGCAGCCTTCCTGTATATGTCGCACATGAACTAAATAAAAACAAACTCTTGACTCAGTGTTAGGACTCTTCATTCAGCACAGTTTACAAGACCACAGAATGACATGCCTCTCACCAAAACTCAAATTTAAACCAACAGAGTCGTCTCAGAGAGCACTCCGAGCCCTGACGGGGTCAACTGAGCAAACAAATCACTTCCTTCTCCGACAGTTTACACAATATCTCATCAAGGTGCTGAAACCTATGAAGTCAAGTAAGGAAAGATAGACGAACATCTCCGATTCAAACTCTAATGATAACGGATTTAGATTTTACAGAACCAGCACCTGCCACAACAGGCTGAGGGAGAGAAAATGAGTGTTCACATTCTTGTGGCAAAGGATGACAATTTAAGCGGGTGCCTGACTACGCCAGGAATCCCACCCCACCCTCGGCTGTGCAGACTATGGGCAGGAGAGATTGTGTTTATGTTACACTTACGCTCCACCGCACTCTGGAAATTGGGTATGCAACATTGACCCTCTATTTTGAGTAAATCAGTACCCAGGAGGCCCTAGGATGCCTCGTGCTCATGGAATATTTATTTGAACAGGTTTATGTTAGTATGTCCCACAGTCAAAGCGGAGCTGGACTGTGCTGGAGTGTCACCGGTGTCGAGTTTCTGGGAAGTTGGCCGTGGGGCAGTCACATTTTGTATCTGTGTCACCTGTGCAGACTCTTTCAGTATGTTTCATGTTCCTCAGCTGCAGGGCTAAATCATTCACTGACAGTCATTCATATCCCCTTCTCACCGGGCCACAGAACAATAAATCGGGAGTATCGTAACACCTCGTCTCTCTGGACTACACAAGCGCAAAACAAGTGCTAACTAAATAAGTAAATATGCATTACCATTAGGACCATTAAGGCTGATGCAAGTGCCAATTTGGCACATCAACTTTAATACACACCGCCTGCCAAGGGCGACACTGCAACAGGGAGGGAGACAGAAACAGAGAGCGGGGGTTACATTTGTCCTTCTAAAGCAACTTTAGAGCCGCGCTGACACTGAAGACAGAATCAGAGACAGAGAAAGTAGTTTGTGTATGCATGAGTATTACAGATGATGACGTTTTACTGAAAAGGGCTGCGATATTTCCAGCATACAGAGTAATTACAGGTGCCACACAGCATGTTTGCATCACCCAGTTTCCAAAGATGAGTGCCAACACTTTGGTGCAACACCCAAGAGAACAACATTTACTCAGAGATGTGAAAAACTGGGTGTAAATTACAACAATGTGGTTTATTCAGACAGTTTGAGATCTAGAGAGTATTTAAGTACTTCCAAAACTGAAGTCCTTGTATACTTTGCTTGTCCTTATCTAGTTTTTCTCGAGATTTTCTTACCTTTTCTTACCAACTGAAAAAAGCGAAACCCACTTCAACAGGTTGACAGGTCTAACACACTAGACGTTTTAACGCACCCTGAGGGGACGGTGTTCTCTTGCGGATTCACAACAGTTCCCAGATCACCTAACACCCCTGGATCCTGCACAACACCCATACCTACCATAAATTTGACTCTGCTGGAAAGGCCTCAAGTGTCATCACTCCACAGTCTACAGCCATTTGTCTCCTTGTGCCTCTGCACTGTTTGCAGCCAAAGGGAGCACTAACAACTCTCATCAACACAGATATTTGTAGATATTATGAAAAAAGACTTGCTTCTGGTGAGTATGAGGTGCCACCTTGAGTGGTCAGTTTTTTTAAAGGGAACATATTGATTTGTCAATTTCCAAACATTATAAGTGTCCCTTTTATTTCTATTTTTGGATCAAAACTCTTGAGCTCCAGGTGATACATGGCTGCTCTCCCATCTGACATGCTGACCTCATTTCAATGACCTTGGCTTCCCTGCACTGGAAATGTTCCTCTAAGACAGAAAATAAAAGTGAGAGTGAAACTCATGTGAGCACACAAACTGGAGTTAAGTGCATTAGTAGCCACTCTGAAGTGGAGGTCATAGTGGGCTACACCTAAAATCCAAGGCGTTCCCAGGGAATGACTTACTTTGAAATATACACCCTTGTGCGTGTTCTAAATTAAACATTATTGTGTATACGACATGATTCACGAAACGCTAAATTTTTAAGATTAATTTTTCCCGACACGTGTTCCAAAGTGTTTCTTAAACTTGATGCAGGCAGCAGAAAAAACCCCTGCCGGAGTTGTGTGATGTTTATGCTGGATGGGGGAATTTTCTGTGCAAGCTGAGCAGACGTTTCGGCCACCAGTTCAGTCAGTCAGATTGCCTTATTGTTACCAGCTGTTGAGTCTGAGGCATATGCACTCACCTTTCGCTCCGCGCCTGTTTTCAGAGTCGACTAAGGATATGATTTTACAAGTGCAAAATAATCACTCGACCGCTGCCTGCCATTCAAACGTGCCAGGGGTTCCTTTACAGTGGGCGCTGGCTCAATTGTCAGGGAAAGAATGGGGTGAACTCTCCTCGGCCAACATTACTCCGAGGTTGCGTTCATCTACCTATAATAGATGCTGTGTTGATAGGGTACAGTTTCGCTGCCTGCTAAGATATTTGCTGACACTGCCTGTCACGAAAAATTTTAATTGTCAGCAGCTTTACCCTTAGAGAGGCCGGATCATAGTGCAGACAACCTGCTGCAGCCATCAGCTGTGAGGCCGCTGAGCGCTGAGCAATCGCCGCCAAGTGACACCTCGCTGACCCGCAGATATTAGTGCATTCAGAACATCTTACAATAAATCAAAATGGTTTTTGTTTCACTCTTTCTGAAAATACTTATCTTAGTGGTAAAGTTTTCAGTGAGTTAAAACAGGAAAAAAAAAGTTGTTACCGGCTTTGTAATTGAGGAACCAATCAAATCAATGAAAGCAGCATCATGGACATGCTGTATGACTTTCAGTCCTTACCCGAAATATGCTGCGGTTGGTCCAGGCAAGTTGAGAAGATACACTATAACTGTGAATGATAACCATCCCAGGAGTAGGTGTCCATCCAGCATTTTGCTGCGGCTCCAGGGCAGATCATTTCGTTTCTCCTGAGTAGCTGTGTAAAATCCCTTGCTCAATGTTCAACACTTCTTATACAGAGGGGAGCTGCGCTGCGCTCCTCCCATCAGCGAGAGAGAGAGAGGGAGAGGTAGAGAGAGAGGGGGGGGAGTAACAGGGCAATACATACAGAGAGCTGAACTGATTCACAATTCACTCTCAAGTTTCAGACAGATAAATCATCTCGGTTGTCTTAATTTATGATTGCTATGACAGTTCCTCCTCTGTGGGCGTTGTAAGCACCATACCGTCAGTGTTTGTGCAGACTGAGGTCAGTCTGAGCAGGCCTGTTACTGTATGATAAAATACTTGTTTGTTTACCTTCAGTCAGTGACAGTTTATTTCCAGAAAGCCAAACCTTCATTGGGCCTAATCAGGCATAGGCAGCATATTGCAGTAATATTACTATGTATACTGCACGACACAGGAATGTGAAAAAGAAATGTGAGCCAAAAGTTTGGCTCACATTTCTTTTTTATGGATTTAAACTTTTTTACTTTAGTCAAATGTTGAAGAGTAACTAAGTACATCTAATAAAAAGCACTGTACTTAAGAATTACAGTATTCCACTTCAGTTTTGACAGAGCTGACAAAACAATCTCACCACAAGGGCAACTCCACCTGCTGAGGAAGATCATGTGAAACAATCAAAGGTTTCAGAGGAACCACTGCTGTAACTGGATCTTGTGGTTTCCAAGGTGTAAATGAACTTTGAATCTCAAGTTTTGAATCTATACTTTATTAAAGTAGGTTATTAAGAAGGCTATTTCCATGTTGTGGTAGGGCATATTTCTACCATACATTCCACCGCATTTACTTTGATTATTGCTGGTTATGAATTAACATAGAAAACATTTGATAATGAATTGTTATAGATTAAATTCAACTAACTGCATCAACAGTACAAAGTAGCTGAAGTGGCTCCACCTACATTAAATGCAAAAGTAAAATGCTACTTACACATAGTGCATCAGTATTAACAGTTCAATGACATAAAGCCCTTATAGGGGCTATTTTCCTGCACGAGTAGAGTATATTTTTGCTTGTCCAAGTCCATGAGATTTTGAATGCAGGATTTTTTACATTGTTACATCCTTTCACTTAAAGATCTGAACTGGTTTCATCTGTCAAGAATACATCATATATGCTGCAGAGGTGGCTTCCTGTTTAGAAGATATTGGTTAAAGATTGTCTGTCGAAGCGAAATATCAGTCTGGTCTTGCCTTCTGCGAGACACTGATCAGTTCTCCTAAACCACATGCACTGAGGTGAGTTCATCTGCAGTTCACAATGAAGAAAGAAAATTAGCCCGCAAATATAACTGCAGGCAATTTCACAAGACCTGAAGACGAAACCTTCAATCACTTTGCAAAATATCATATTGAGCACCATAAATCAATTGGCAAACTATCAATCATTCTGGCAAGTAATCTGAACCCTTTGGCAAGCCTGCTCTTGAAAAATATTTATTCTTCCTACGCATTTGATTGCATAAGATGGGGAGATTACCAAAACATTTAGTTTTTGTCACAGAAAACCTTCTCTAACATGCAAACTGATCCACTGACTCACTTTTTGAAATTTACGTGTTTTGGGGTTTTTTTTACATGAATTATTTTAAGGCACAGACTTGATAGATGGTAAAACTGTAGCTATTTACAAGAACTTTTCACTGACGTGACAGTAATATTTACAGATTTCTTCTGCCTGCATGGACAACACATTTGTTGACTAGAGTTGACCTCTTGATTTGTAAACAATATCCACCGACTGTTTGCCAGCAGAGAACGTCTTCTGTCAGGGACAACCCTACTTAACTCCTGTGTAAACACCTTTCAATGGCTCAGCTACCACCTGACATCTTTTGTGTCCTCACACACCTTGATTTCTGGCAGGTAAAGAGAGAAAAGTATCTGAACTTGGGAAGAGTCCAGGTTTTCTCAGCTACACCTGGGGAGCGCTCCTGCCAGGAATCGGGATGAAGTCTGTTTATTCCCAGTCTCAAACAATATCCAGCTCATTCACCATAGATCACAAACAGCCAACGGTGGGCCAAGTGGCTTTGCAGAGCCAAGTTTCTACCTACTGTGTGTAAACAATATGGCACCTCAAATTGGAGATTAAAGTGAGCTGAGGTTGATAATTATAGTTGCGTGTTTCACATGATAGTGGATCTCTGATGATCATTCCATTCAACAGATCTCCGATTATTAAGCTTTTGCACCATGCACAAGCGCAAGACAGCTACCTGAGTATGAGTGAACATGACTGATTGCCTTGCAGCACTGTAGAAGGCTTGTTTTTTGCCCAAAGCAAAAGTTTGATGTTTTGGGAAACATACTTATTTGCTTTCTGACAAAGTATCATTCCTGTTTTATTTTGAAACCATGGCCCTTGTGTATCTTGTCTTTTTCTACTTCCTGTCTTTGTCTTGTTTCCCTCCATTTGTGATTGTCTGCCCCGCCCTAATTGGTTTCACCTGTTGCCCCTTGCCTTGTGTATTTAAGTCTCGTCGTTTCCCTGTGTTCTTGTTTGTTCGTTTTTGTCTCATGCTCTTGTCTCATGTCTTGTCTTTTGCTCAGTGATCAAGTCATTCTGTTTCCCTAGTCAGGCTATGTATTATTTGTTACTTTGTTTCTTGTTAGGTTTTGTTCCTTGTTTAGTCTTTCTCCTCGTTAAGAGTGATTTTGTGTTCACGTTTTGTAACCTTTGTTTTTGTGCCTTTTCCCCTTTATGGGTGATCCTTAGTTAGCCATTTTGTTAGAATAAACACTATTATTTTTGAATTCATCTGTGGGGTCATGCATTTGGGTCCTAGTCTTTGCGTCCTAGTCTTGACACAAAGACTGTAAAAGAAGTCAACAACTAGCTTAGCTCTGTCAAATGGTCAGAAAATCCACCTACCTGCACCTCTAAAGATCACTAATTAACTCGTTTGTTTAATCAGAAGAACTGTGGTGTAAAATGGCAAATTGCTGTTTTAAAGGGGTTATTTGGCTCTGAGCAGCTGCCAGGAAACAAGCAGAGACTTGAGAAGTTGAAGAAATTGTCTGGCACGTAATGTCCAGTAAAATAGCAAATTGATGTTTTTACACTTTGATTTTTGTACAGATTAAACAAACAAGATACACCTCTAGCTTTAGAGCTGCTGGTACGTGGATTTTGCTATCTTGGCAACCAGGATGATTGTTTCTCACTTTTTCAATCTTTATGCTAAGCTAATATAACTTCTCATCTAAGTCTCAGCAATTCAGTTTATTTCTACAAATATATATATATATATAGATATAGATATAGATATATAGATACAAATTTACAAAAAGATAGAGAATGTATAGAGGATTTGTCAAAGCAGTCACAGCTAAGGCTGTAAGTCTAACAAATTTGCTTTTTGCATGATTTCACTTTCAACGAGTGCTCAATATCATTTAAGACTGAACACAGGTGAGCGCATGAAAGCACAAGAATGCACTTTTTTCAGCATTATAAGCTTGTCAGTCATTCCTAAAGGGCAGTTATTCAAAAGCTTATAGGCCCCCAGTAAGGGCCTTGCTTCTTAATAACACCTGGTTTTAAGGAGATCAGCAGGAGGGTTTGTCAGTACATGACAAGAATGGACACTAATCCCAAGCAATACCCACTGGTCCTGCATGTCTCTTGAGTGGGATAATTGATTCCCACACCCTTCTTAAAACACACTCGCCCCCTCTTCTCAGACCCGGCAACCAAGAAAACAGAGCTTGTTTCATTCTGGTGTCGAGGGAACACGACCATGAGGACAAAAGCGTGTGGGTTTTTTTTTTTACCGGGGCTCCTATGAGGGTTGAAGTGAGGGCTGTCATAAGTGTTGTAGGTGGTAGCAGAAATTTGTTTGGTAATGGACACTAATCTCTTTAGGCTGTCAAGAGTGTGTCCCTCCCTGCTGTTGGAGATACTACCTTACCTTTCTCTACCATTTTATGCCACTTGAATTCTCTCTCAGAAGCTACCACGCATATATGAATGAACAAAATGCATTTTAGATGTGAATATTATGGATCTGTCTGAAAACAGACATATCAGATATCCATGAGAAAGTCACCCTTAAGGAACAGTGTAGAAAAGTCAACTTTGTTTCAGCTCCAAGTGTGACTAGAATACTCAGTTCAGATTAGAGTGTTAGCCTGCAGTGTTACATTTCTTTGCAATTACAATGAGGTTCCTCTGGGCATTGAGGTTGGTCTGTGGGCCGACTATTCAAATGAGATGGAATGTGCTGTAGGATGTTAATGGAGTTTGGGGTATTTCCTTAAAAGGAGCAATCTCCTAAAATGGGTCCAATACATTTCACTGAACAGCATATATTTATTGACAAACACTGTGTGCAAGGCACCTGCTGCATGTCATCACATATTGGACTAGAGGTCCAGTAGTAGATAAGTAATTTAATGCAAGATTGTATCTCATTGTTTCTGAATGTTATGCAGAGTTCACACAAAATATGGTATTGTATTTTACATAAAAAATTTTCAGTAAAGAGAAAAGATTAAATTCCTCCTCCCTCTCCTCAGAGTCTTATGTATTAGCCTTGGTCTGACCTTGTCTTGATATCACATCCCTGGAGAGGAATGTAAATCGTATCCGTCCAATCCCATCCCAGTTACCACCAAACTCCTCGTTCTCACCACCCCTACTCCGCTGCAGGGCCACATGATCTTTTCCATGTACCAGACATAATTTGTGGCTTAGGTTTGGAGGCTGACGGTGCGTCTGCGCCACTCTGCTGTTTCAGGCGTCGGGTGCACCATGTGCAGCAGTTCTCAGGATTCAGGAAAAGTCCGTCCTCAGGGACTGGAGAGGTAGCTGTTGTTTTTGAAACCTCAGTACAAGCGGTGTCAACCTCCTTTTTTGGTTTGTCTGCATCTTCAGGAAAAAACAAATCAGATACTGTGAATGAATGGAGATTGAAAGAGTTTGAAGGAGAGCAAAGGAGGCAAAAAGGCAACCAAATCAACCATTTCCCAAAAAAAGCAACCAAATGAAGGATATCACTAATAAAGCTAACGTCGCAGCTTCGAAGTTACAGTACTCTTGTCTAATTGCATCTCCCAGATTCACCTCTTGCGCAGAAACCAAAACAATTACTTTGAGCACCTTACTATGAAAAAATACCATAGTGCAACTTAATCCCAGAGCCTCATTTATGGCATGTAACCTATAGTCCGCGTACATTTTCTAGTGAAGTGTTATGACACACTTGAGCCAAATTGTATGTGAGCATGTGGCGGCTTGTCCGTTCTTGAGAGCATTTAAGTAGGCACATCTAAGCCGCTGCTGCTGTGTAACTGTGGGAGGAAACATGAAATGCCTTTAATGCAAGGTGAAATGCTTGGTGGAGCGAAACTCAGTCATGAAAAGGTTTAAACTTTTGGACATTTAGCAAAATTATGTTTCCAGATGTATCTTTCAGTTTTATTTTTACAGCATTTTCATTGCAGTGGAAGGCAACAGCTTTGCTCATCGATGCATTAATCGATGACATTAATATCTGACATTAATATCAAACCACAGTCTACTAGGTCTTTTATTGCAAAGCTGCATGATACGATCCCCTCTTTGGTTTCCTGGCAACCTGTGAAACACCCTGCTTGAATGGTGTTTACAGAATCGCAATTTTCTATTTGCCCTTGAACAAACATGGCCATTCATCCAGGTTGACTTCATTTCACTGGAGAAAGTATCTACAATGACACACCACAGTCTCAACAGTAAAAGTAGTGACATGTAAAGAGTCAGAGCCAGGAAAGTACAGGTAGCTTTACGTAGACAGACGACATGGTAGATAGTGATTGGGTCCTGCTCTCGACCAACAGGTGGTGTTGATGGAATGGTATGATCTGCTTTACTTAGCGTTAATGAAACAAGACAGAGGCCAACTGAGCAGCTGCAGACAGTGCAGCCTCCCTCTCGGCCGATCGCGACCTGGGATGACCCAGAGGAAAGTGTCATTGAGAGGGAAAGACCAGAGGAGAAGAGGAGACTGGAAGAAGGTGGAGAAGTGGAGACTCTGTCTTTCTCTCTCTGTCTCAGCAGTTGATAAAAAACACAGCACCCTGATATGACATGCAGGGCTGTTCCTGTAATTAAAGCTGCATTGTCTCGTCTTGTTTTCTGGCTTCATCCTGCTGGCTTAATGTGTGACCTCAGCACTAGCATAACTATCTGAGTCCCTCCAAGGAAAAGCCTTGTGACCAAAGATTCCCACCACAGACTGCTTAAGACTTCAGTTATAGACAAAATGAGATTTTACAGGGCACACATGTGGACAGAGAGAATGATTTTTGGCCTTCGGGTGCGACTATTTACTTCTCATGGTCTCAGATATTAGTGTGACTCTTTTAAATTGCAGGATTAAAACCCAACCAGACATCTGTTTGACTGCTTTTAGGTCTTACTGTGGCTTCTGACCACTTTTAACTAAATGTATAAAGTAGTGGGTACTGTTTTAAAGTACATTAGTGTAGCTAAAGAGAACTGTAAAACCTACAATACCCATTTTGCTCATGGAGTACTGCAGGGAGCTGTCCTCGGTCCTTTACTATTCTAGGGTTCTACATGCTGCTTTAGGTCAAATATTTCAAAATTAAATTTTTCTTATAACTTAGAACTTTTGTTTTATAACTCATTATCAAAAGTTCAGATTCTCTTAGAGTCTTTGTCTTTTAATAAGCCTCATTGCAGAAATGTTGGGTGACATTTGACAACAAACTTAATTCTGATCATATATGAACTCCGCTGTTCAATCTTTTTTCATCTGCGTGAATACGATCGTCATCAAACCAGTGACCCCCTCACACTCTTTGTGGAAGCGTTTGTTATGCTTCTCCATTAATTTATTTTGGGTTTTCCCTCAATTTGTCATTGATCGCAGCTTGACTGACTATCCTGCCTCATTCTCAGCTGACACACTCTACAGTGACATGTTATAGGCGTGTTCTGAGCTAAAACACAACAAATCTGACCTCAGAGACTACCAGGACAGTTTACATTAAGATTTGGAAGTTGTCTCCCATGATTTCTCTTATCAGAAGCCTTTTTACACCCTGTATTACCAAGAGGCGAGCAAGCAAGATAGGGATGTCAACGCCTGTGGCAATGCCCATCCTGAAGATAAAGTTAAAGCAAAGGCAGACCTTTTGCTTTGTTTCCCTGTCTGGGAACCGACAGACAAGTACAAGGGGAAAGTGATGACTTGTTTCCAGGTGTGAGCTCGTGGGGTGTGTCGCGACTTATTGAGGCACAACTCTCCTCCCTTTCTCTTGGAAAGATTATAGCTTAAACAGAGTGGGTTACACAGAGGGAAGATAGTTTACATTGTTTACATGTCCTGCCTCTGTCTTTCACCAAACGTGATTTTATTTTTGATGGTCATTTGCAGAAAACAGCATTTACAGTGGCAACACGACAGAATAGATAGACATAATCAATACACGGTCAAATGTATGAAACCCCTAATTAATCACAGATCAGGTCTGTCTTGATAGGAAGTGTTATATGTTTGCTACCCAAAATCCCTAAAATATACAAAAAGTAATTTGCAGCATTAGTCACAGATTAATATTGAACACAAACACAATAAGATAAGATGAGCTTTCTTAATCCTTCTGGGGGGGAATTTGCATTGTTACAGCAGCAGCCGGATACAAAAGTAAGTTCAAGTGTAGTAAAAAGAAAGCTATTTACATCATCAGTGTATTTAAGTGAGGTGCTGCATTGTACATACATTATGGCAATGGTGAAAGAAATGCATTTATTACTAAGAAATATTGCACATAGAACTGATTTGTAATTTAAATGTGGTTCTAGGGCTTCTCTGTTCAAATAATCTTGCTGTGTCTTACCTTAAAAACATATCAAAAAGTACTATGTATGAAACACGCTGAGATTCTTTGTCTATCATAACATTCATCAGTAACAATAGATGTTATAATTCCATTACAATGCTGACATCTAGTGGTGCTGTCACATTTGCACACAACACAGATCTCACACTGTTCATTGTTTTATCAAATCTCCCTCCTGCATCTGTTGCAACTTATTAACACACTTACACGCACAAACGAGCATTAACAGCTTCATGGCACATGAGGAAAAATATCCATGGAAAAGTGAGTGAAGTAATGAAAATGTGATTAGTTCAATATTTGTGTATAGCATGATGTTAGTGTGGCTGTGTTATGTCAAGCAGAGGGAGTCTGACTGAGGCCTGTGGTGCAGAGCAATGACAAGACTCACTTGTCGGACATGAATCGGTGCTAACGGCACTTCGCTAAATGACATCATCATCATGGTGAGGTCACCATGGGCACACAGAGGTGCCATGATGTGTCCTTCTGTTTGCTCAGAGGGAGAACCTGAATGGATGGACTGCAGAGACAGGGGCAGAGTAGTGGGAAATGTGTTGGTGGAGATGAAATTGACACAAAGCAGCTTACAGTTTCTTACTAAACTGATTATTTTGGAAGATCACTGAAAATTAGTGGACGTCCATGTATGTACGTACAAGTTTAACACCATTTTACACACATTTTTATACATTTATATATTTGCCATAAGCTGAACAGGCATCATATTTTTCTCATGCTGACTTGGCCTCTGTGTCAGGGCTGACAGCTGCTGGGGAGAAAAAAAAGGGCCCACTTCACTGATGATCTAACTTCTCCCATCATACCATTCTGGTCATTCATGTCTGAATTAGTCAACAGAACAAATATTTACTTGATGACAATGATTATGGTTATTATTATTAGTTTAGTATTATTAATTATTTAGTATTCATACTTATTATAATAGCAATTACAATCACTTTTAATATTACAGTTTTTTAAAGATAATTATGTTCATCAAAATGCTGGAATGTTGACTGTAATTTTGACAGAATATGGCTCTGGTTGTCTCATTTTAACCACTTCATATACTGCTGGGTGGTCGTATAAAGTTGGTAGTATAAAGCAGCAGAAAACTGACTTACTAAAGTAAAAACTCTGCCTGTGACCGTGAGCAGAACTTTTGCTCAAATTATTTTAATCCTTTGGCTTTCTGCTGTGCACAACTGTCTCCACTAGATGGCGCCAACATCTCGTTTTCAAGCAGCCTCCAGGGATTGTGGGACTTGTGTACAGAGTTTTCTATCCCCAGGCGAGTCAATAAAATTTAGCACATGAGCACATTTTGGAAAATAGACGGCAGTGACAGGGTTGACTGAATCTATGCTGCATGACTGCACGATAAGGCAATGGGCAAGTGAACAAGGGAACATCAGGAGAGGAAAGATCAGGGACAAGGAAATCAAAAAGCGATGCGCTGACAAATTTAATATTAGTTTGGAGATTAGACTTGTAAAGACTGAAATTGGTAAAGAAATACTCCCTGTATTCAGTTATGTTATAGGTATTTATGTCCCATATAGAAGGAGATGTTCAATTTCGTCCGAACAGGTAAAGCAAACTTCAAAGTCAATAGTTAGTGGAACAAATAAATAAATATATTAAAATAAACTATTTTCGTTTCAATTGTAAGTTGACAGAAAAATACGCAGTCTCCTGTGGTATCATTAAGTTCAGCGCTGTCTCTTATTACCTGTTTCAGCACTTATAAGTCCTGCAGCTAAAAGCTTCTGCTTAGTGGGAAAAAAACAACTTCTTTATTTTGCACATTTAATTCCCGAAAAAAATCTATTGACTTATTATAATCATCAAATAACCACTACTTTTAATATTTAATTGCCTACTAAACAACATTACAAGCTGACTTAAAGAAGATAAAATCAATGTCACTTGTCACAATGTCAATCACTTGCGTTAAATTTAGAAACTGACTTTTTCATTGCCACTACAGAACCATATTAGTCACTGATATTACACAACTAGGATCGGGTTTTTTATCTTCAGATAAGCATCAGTGCCTGTAAATGTAGAGACCGGTCCACCTCCTATTAGATCAGCTATCAACAGCCACTTGACATTGAGAAAGGGAAACAGACAGTCTGCCATTTAAACTCAGTGGTGCGGCCAATTTGAACGGATATTTTCGTTGGAATAAAGAGTCTGGCAGCTTCTCATGTAGGCAGCTCTAAAGTTAGGCTCTTCAAGCTGTGAACACAGCACAGTTACAACAGAGCATGAGGTAATACTGGAAAAGGAAAAACGTTTCCTTCTTGAACTAATGCTCAAAATGTGGCCTCTGTTTAGCTGCATCTCAAGATGCCTTTAATTTATGACAAGTACTTTAATAGTACTTTTTTTTCTCTCTCTTCATTTACGTTTTAAAATCTCAGAGCATAAATTAAAGGAACATATAGAGCACTGATAAAGAGGGGGTTTTTTTATTTCACATATTAAAGAATAAATAAATGCATTAGATGACCAAATCATAACTTTGAAAAACTCTAATAGCAATTTAGTCTAGTTTTATTCAATCCATCAGTTCATAGGAAAAGAAAGTTCTAAACTTCTAATTTTACATTCAGGCAAACAGGCACAAATAAAAGACTTGAGACCTTAATAATGGTCTGAAGCAATTCACACATATTTATTTCTGCATTTTAGAAGCTTCAAGCCAGGGAGTGAAATCCGGACAGGTTGTTATAGCTACGCAATCCACAGGGGTTCCGATGTCTATTTAAAACCCCTCAGACCCTCCCTCTCTCCTTTAAACAACATTATATATCACACACACTGCATGCTAATGCGACCAATTCTCAATGAGCACTAAAACACATCTTTAAATTGTCTGAGTTCAAACTCCCTGACAAGGCAACAGAGGGAACATATCATCAGAATTCCCCCTTTGGCAATACCTGCTGATTGGGTCCTAAAAACAGAGCAGCAAGCAGCTTTTAACTTTTAATATTTGGCTCCCGAGTTCTGCCACGAGTAGTCGCGAAAGACAGATTCTCCCTCAGTTTCTGAAGGACAGGAATAAACATCCATCAGGGCAGATTTGTTTTTTTTTTTCTCTTTCTTTCTTTCTTTTTTTTTTTTTTTTTTTTTTTGGCTCTTCACTTAAAATCTCTGTGCGCGTAAGAGCGCGCATGTAGGCATTCTGCTGGAGATGTTTTGCGAAACTTTAAGGATGGTATACCTTGGATGTTTCCTGTTGCTCTGTGGGCTTACGCATGTCATGGCAAGTTATCCCATCTGGTGGTAAGTTTTATTTTCATTATTTCCCAGACAAATTGCGACACATTTTCTTTTAATAAAACCTCGAGAAGTGTCTAAAGATCCGCTTCTGTGTCAGTTTGAGTGGTTTTATATTTCGCTTCTGACAGCAGCGGTTGTTCCAGCTTGATTTCGAAACGCTTGACGTGTGTTAACTCTCTGAGGTGCAAATGATGGCTTGAGTGTATTTCAGAGAAAAAAAAATACGTGAATCAATGAAGCTCTTAATTTTAAAACTCTAGCAGAGAGTCGAGTTGTAGAAACCAAAACTATTCGACCAAAAACAAATTTCTAAGCGCTTCTATCTACTGTTTATGCGTATTTTTTAAGGCTAAAGACGCCGACGTTTGCAGCATGAACTAATGCAATTTGACTGAGTGCAATTTTCATGTTCAGAGTGCAGCAGGTGCAAAGATTGTGTGCTCACAAGTGCGTGTGTGCGTGTGTGTGTGTGTGTGCATGTTAGTTCGCGCTTGTGTGTATGGTGGGGTGAGGGTCGTGGTGACTGGTCAGCACAAGGATGAAATATGAAATGTCCCGAGTTTAGCCTTAATGCTTGGGATGTTTAATCACACTGATCATGTAAAATATACTGTATTTGCATGAGCCAATTCTTTATGTAAGGTATATTATTCATGGTGTTGTTAAGATGACAATCAGTTCAACATTTGAAAATCTCATCAGACTTGGAGACTTTTAACTAAACATAAGTGAAGGATTAATAACCAAATTCACAACAGTTTGACAAGTAGTAGCAGACTTTGCTGACATGGACGTGAACATCTCAGGCCACCACTGTTTTTTTTTCCATCAAATTCTTTAGTGTTAGGATTTAACATTCATGACAATGACAACAATTAATGTCTTTCTTGTAATTTCTTTTTCTTTTTAAATACACAAGATGCAGTAAATTACAAGAGAGTGCTCTCTAATGAGCTTGTAGATTAATGAAGAAAAAGTCTAATCATCCCTCATATTTAAGAAATTAAAGGTGTGAAAAGTGTTGTCACTGATTACCAATATTTATGTACATTTTCTTTTCCTGATAAATATGCTGTCACATCCCCTGGAAGAGCTCTTGTCTGGTTTCATAATGTTCATGCTTGATCCATCAGCTGCACACATTAATCTCAAACGTCTTTTATGCACTAAACAAACAAATGATGCCTATATTTTTTTTTAATAATTCATTCACTATTTGGGGTTGCTTGGATATTGGGTGTAACTTAATCTGCTTCCCTTAATGGGTCCCCTGGTGGTATTACTGATTTGAAACTAATTACATGCTCAGCTGGAAGGAAATCCTGATGTAACAGCAGGCCCTTTGGACCGAGAGATAGAGGGAAAAAAATCAGTAAATTCCTGGTTCTAAAAGTCAGTGGATGCAGTCACAGTCAGTTCTTTTTCAGTTTATTTGATCTTCAGTAAATTTGTTGAATGGTATGTGTTTTACCATCTGATATGAGCATGTTTTGCACTTTTTGTTTTGTTGGATGCCACTGCAAGTTCACGTTGGATTTCAATCTCAATGAGAGTTTTTTTTTTTTTCATTTCTTTTTTTGTGCCGCCAGTTATGAATGACACAATGGAAGGCAGGTTTCCATTCTGTCATAACAGAAAGCCTGCAGCAAGTCAAGAACTAACTTCTGTGTTGATGGTTTGATGTTGGAGGGTGGGTCAGGTCATTGTTTGAACACTACAGAAGCAAAAGAATGGCAAGTGAACATTAGAGGAATAGGTTAGCTGTACCAGTCCTAACACCACGATCCAAATTTGACTGCAGAAGTAGCACATGAAGTCACCTTTGAGTTCTGACTTTTTGAGATAACACTGAAGTTTTGTTTTTTTTTTCCTTGCAAGACTGCTGATGTATTTTTTGTTTCATGGCAACTCATCCCAAGTCAAATAATGCGGTTCCTTTTGAATTGCACTCAATGTGCCTGCATTGTCGCTCCATTTGCAAACAGCATGTCAGCTATCTAAGAGCTATCGCCTCTGTGAAAAGCAGCTCGAGATTTTTTTGCTGACAGAAGCTGCTGAACTTGGCTTCAAGCGGCCATTGGAGCTGCATCACACACAACCTCTGTGCCACAGTAGTCTGTGGGGGTACGGATCTGCACTAAGACAGGTTCATGTCTGTCTCTTCTCGACCTGCCATGACATAGCCTGGCTGCAGACGCCACCACACCACCCCCTTCCCTAGTCCACCCCACCTTAGAAGATAAATACCTGGAGGTGAAAGCTTGCCGCACATTCCTTTTCCCAAACATATTCTCTTGATGTCAAAGTCGGCTCCAAGGCCCCAGGGCCCACAAGTAAAGTGGTAATTCTAAGGTACCCTGCTTGGGCTTGCTGAAATATGCATTAAACCTGCGCTGGATACACTTAGATGAGAGGGGGAAAGTCTGTACTGAGACAAAAATTGAATGTGATATATGTTTTGCTTAAGTATTTATTTGTAACAGTTTTCACTAAAGTGTTCATTTGACAGCATAAATCTTAACAACATTACTGAATCCTCTGTTTCTTTACCAGCTACTCTGAGCATCAGTTTCTCCCTAGGGCAGCTTGTCTGAGGACGTATATGACTGAAGGCAACAATGCTCAATAGCTGCCTAAAATCCAGACAGCACATAAAACACTAGCAGTTATGTTTAAATATTTGTTGGAGCTGGTATCTAACAACACTGCTCTTAATGCAATAGCTCCTTAAAAAAATCATAAATCATCCCTGGTGGAACATGCCCTGCCTCCTCTCGTAGGCCATTTCCTAACACAGGAAGAGGTGGCATGGATTACTCAGCCCCACTGAGACAGACACAGAGACACACATGAGTGGAGCAACCCAAGCACACTGACTCATGATGGTTTTGTGTGACACGGTTCAGGAAGATGACCTGGCAGAAATGCATGCAGAAAGATCCTCACAGGTGCAGTCCTGATGAGTACTTAGGCTCATTACGGACTTTGTTTCTAACAGAGCAAATCGCACGCCAAATCCAGAGTTTGTCAGCTGTTATTTCTGCCTTAATAGGAGATGATTTCTGCTTTTAAGATGCATTTAGTCATTGTCTAATACAAATGTTTTTTTTGTTTGTTTGTTTTTTTTTTTTTTTTCAAAAAATGCAATGAAAACTCAGAGGAGGTACATTTTTATCTTCTGTAGAGGAAAAAGGAAGAGGTTCGAGACTAGACTGACAAGGTAGTAGTATTTATAAGAACTGCAGGCCTGCAGCGCTTGTTTTCACCTCCCATCGGTCCCAATAAAAATCTCACAATGATGAACATCTGATCAATAGTTGTACATTGTACATTTCTGCTCTTTTTGTTGTGTATTTGGAGCGAACCATAAGTTCTCACCAGTTTAGGACGTGGACTCAGGTTTCTACTGAGAGCGATGTGCTTCAGGGTATACGGACTGACAAGGGGCAAAGGGAGGTCAGTTAGTAATAGGAGTGCCCTTCTTTATTGATGGATGCTGTAGACAAACTGCAGACAAATGTGATTTCCTCTGGAGTCATTTTCAACTTGCCATTGCCCGCTTACTGGATGTCTCATTTATGATTAACTAGAGCAGTCTAGTCTGCAGAAATTAAGCAAGAAATTCTATTAAAACCAGTGTGACACATAACTCTGACATTTGCTCGGGGATATAAAAGTATAGTTCACTTACAAGGTCAGCTGATGGCTTACACACACCTTGACACCTGACAGACAACTTAAAGGCATGATCTTAAAAATGAAAAGAAATCTTCCTTGAAATTTCGCTACATAATTGAGGTATTCAAGGTCAGCATGTTGGAAGCCATCAGAAGCCGTCAGCCAGGGGTCATTTTGCTGAGGAGATCTTTTCTTGGGTTGTGAGGTTTTAGAGAAAGCACCCTGAGGCCAGTGTCAGGAGTTTTGGTAATCTTGTTGTGATCAGCGATTAGTCCTTGAACAACAGTGAACAGGTCAACAGATAGTGAGCTAACTGACTGGCAAAAGGCTGCACACCTGCTCTGGCTCTGACCTTGTGCAAAAGCTTCAGTAACTGTTTCAAGCCTGTATCACTCAGGGGAGGATCATCAGACAACTGCTGCCAGTGTTCGTTCTTTAACAGACAGTTGATGTGAAATAAGGACTTGTCTGGCCAACAAGCTACTTTGTAACTGCTCTGCAGGGCATTTGCCAAAGATAATAGGAACTGTGCTATTAAATAATCAAGTAGTCAAAATATTGATTTTGGTGACATTTCAATAATAGCTGAACAGCTCAGGTCAGCAGGTCATGCATTTATAGACAAATGGTATTTGTTTGTCTAAACAGATGGATGGATGGATTGATGGATGGATAGTATAAGCCAATAAATGTTTCTGCAATGTGAAAATGCCAACAAATAGACTAACTAAGGGTCATGTACAAGTACAGTACAACAAAATGCTCCTTGAAATTGGTCCAATTACATACTAAACAATGGTACAATGGATATCCCATTTCTATGATTACTAGTTACTAAAAGTTCCTAATTGAGAGAACACAGAAAATAAAGACAGAAAGACAGAGAGAAAGCAATAAAGGCAGTGAGACAGAGATGTAATCAGTGAACCAAGTTTGCACTTGTTGTATCCCAGAATACCTTCCTCAAAGGAAAAGGGGGGTTGGGTTGAGTGTTACACTTAATACACTCTCTGAAGTTTCAGTGTGGGGTTTGCACTCTTATTACCCTAAGCTGAAGGCCTGTTAAGTGTGCGGACAGTTAATAACAAGGTGTAGTTTTCCAAGTTGTCAGCTTAAGGTCTATGAAGACCTCTAGATACATTGTGGACTTTCATCTTAGACAGAAACACTGCCTGCTTCTGTGGCAGCAGGGCTGCAATTTCAATACACACAAAGGCCAGGTGTCTGCAGACACAGGGTAGTTGAAGGGATAAAGGATGGACGCCTAATGGTAGCATCTGATACAGCAAATAAACACACACAATCAAACAGACGTAACAACAGACTTTAAATTACCATGCGCCTGAGGAGGGAAATCAGTCTTTAACTTCAGTGGTGGTAAATCAATAGATAAAGACACAGACAGATAGCAAGATAAGATGCAATCATGAAAAAGCACTGACATTGTGACTTCCCCTCTCCTCCAGGTCACTAGCAGTCGGCCACCAGTACTCATCATTGGGTACTCAGCCTATTCTGTGTGGCAGCATCCCAGGTCTGGTGCCCAAACAGCTGCGCTTCTGCCGGAACTATGTGGAAATCATGCCCAGCGTGGCCGAGGGGGTGAAGATTGGCATCCAGGAGTGCCAGCACCAGTTCAGAGGCCGACGCTGGAACTGCACCACAGTCAATGACAACCTGGCCATTTTTGGGCCAGTGTTAGATAAAGGTAATGTTACACAGCAAACAGCTGTTTCTCATGCAAATTCTGATAGATGTAAGACCTTTCTTTCCTTCTAGTTGTGTGTGTCGGGCCCATTGCCAGATAATTTAAAGCCCCCCCCCAAAAAAAAATCAATTACCGTCGTAAGAGGCTGTCAGAAATTTACATTACCAGGGAAAATAATTTAGTCAAGTAACCAGGATTTATGTGTGAATCATCTCTGAAATGAAAGTATAATGCTTTTAGTGATTGTATGTAGCCGCACACCTACAGTGTAGTAGTAGCTTTGTTGGTGATGTCTGACCCCAATGCCCCCAAATTGTGTTTCTGGATACTATACCACCTTATAATTCCTTGAAATTTCTTCATTCTTCAAACCCCCCAAAAAATGAAAGTGACTTACTGTATATTTGCTGATTAACCTTTCCATTAGCAATCCAATATTCTCTGTGTCATATATTTGCATTTGAAAAGCTGCATTCCCCGCGTGCATCATTCATTATGCTCATTCAAATCCTTGTTTAAATAGAGTTTGGACTGAACAAGCTCTAAGCAGGCTGTATGCATGAAATAATGTACACAATTAAGACGAGTGAGTTTTGTCTTGTTGGAGTTTTCTTTAGCAGGAAATCCCCTGTGGCTGTTCTGCTGTACTTTCCCCTGAAGTACCTTATATAAGATATTGAACTGAGTTAGACAGTTTTCTGAAATACATTTTTCTGATGATGTATTACAACTTTGAAGCGTTTGACAATTTTTGTCTAATCATGGGAGGCTCAGGCTGTAGAAATCCCCACTACACAATACAAAATTAAAAAAAAAAAAACACACACACACACCAAGCCCAGAAAAAAAACATTAATAAATCCATATTTAACTGTGGGGTGTTCAAGATTTGGGAACTTTGTTTGAGGTAGAAATAACCTAAACACTTAAAGTAATGGTTTGTGGCATTTTGTGAAATTCTTCCAGAGAGTTAGATCAGAAGATACCACTCTCAAATCTGTTGCTTAGTAAAATAATTTTTTTGGTACAAATTAAACAAACAGGACTTTAATGCCTCCAATAAGAGGCTAAGATGGTGATGTTTTCTCCTCCTGTGTTGCTTCTTGCTGATTTCCAAATTGAGTTTCAAAACTGAGAATGAGTGCAGGGCGTAAGGATTGAGGGTCGGGATCTAAACATGTCACCTACTTTGCAGAAGACTGATGCACGGGGGAACACAGGGGGTTGAAGGTTAGTTGGGGCAATTGCTTTTAATAAACTCCTGAGCCAGTTGATAGAAGAGGCTAGGTGGCTAACGATGGGGGTTCTCAATCTGAGCCCTTTTGTGGTGCAAAATGCCACCACATCTCTCCCATTGCCTCCCCTCCCAGGCTGAAATTGCAGGGGTACTGAGCAGAAAGAGGAGGCAGCTACTGGGCTTTAGTAAATCATTTTGATTGGATTAAGGTCACTGAGGCCCTTAATAATGTGAGAGGTCAAAGTGGCTGGATTAAGTGCCTTTGTCAGAGGCCAAGGAGAGTGACTCAGGGGCTCACAGGCCTTTGATAGGGCTTAGTAGGAGAGGGCTTCCATTTCATTGGATTTGATTGATGCTGGTGTTTGTCTGTGCAACAGGGCCATTGTCCTCACTGGTGTCTGTTTGTCTGCAATTCAGACTGTTGTGTGTCGGTTTCCTCCTGCCTTTTTTTTGGAGGCAAAGCTGAAAGGAAGAGTAGGTGCCTTTATGGGCTTGAGAGGCTTAGTTCCTATCAGTTAGCCCATCACTGCTCATGTCCTCCTCACCTTCACCAAGGGCATTAGTTTGTTTTACAGAGGTGGATTAGGAAGAGTACGAGAAGAATGAAAAACATGGCCATTTAAAGAGTGAACTGAGTTGAGACTACAGCTAAAAGAATAGAGGACTGAATTGAAAACACTTCAGTTTCTGCTTGTGGAAATGCTTTCATCGCTTACACAATCTCTTTTCAAATACATGTGCATAAACATGCTCATGCCAAATGTGATCATACATGTGCGTGACCACACACAAAGATTCACCCATCTAAATGTACACTGTCATACTCATACAAAGCTTTATATATCAAAACATAAAAGAGTTAAGTTACTCCTGCCTGTAAATGTTTACTCTTTCTCTTGTGCATGTTCTCGCTCCCTTACACATGGTCTGCTCCTCATTCTAAGTTTCTCTCTCACTCCACACCCCAAATCACGAGCCCTACCTCTAGGCTATGTCTGCGTCAGCACTCATTAATTTACATTAACTAAAGTGTCAAAACATGCTCTGCTGGAATCTGCCTCTGATGAAAGGTAATAGAAAGCTGCGCAGGTGTTCATAGTCCGCAGAACCTATCCCAAAGCTGTTTCGGCATTCTTGGTATTTACAGAACACTTACCTACTATATGGGTATAATCAGCCTCCAGTTTATGAGTCATATGATAGAATTATTAAGGCCAACATTGCTATAAACAGTGGACAGTCACAATTTTACAGATGTTACCACCCATACAGGTATGGACATGTACCGTAACAATTCTACTTGAAACCATTAAATTAAGGGTCATAGGAAACTCCTATTACGTAATATGTAAAGCATGTGGAGGGAACTGCAAAGTTTAAAACTGTGGTAGCTCTGACTTATCTAACCTTCATTCCCTTTAGGTAATTCTGCCCCGCCCAAAACCTCCTTACCAGGAAATCCATCTAATAGATCAACCTAAATCATTAAGTCCCATCTAAACTAACTGGGAAAAGGTCAGGGGATGTGGGTTACGACCTACGACCTGAGGATGAGAAAGTGTAACTATTTAGGATGAGCTAAGAGGTCTCTGCTTTTCATGAGACGTATGTCTCTCCATGCTGGGGGAGGGAAGCTAGCGCACCAGTATATCATTAACTCTGGGCAAGAAAGAAAGAAGGGGTGTGGTAAATGGAGTTGATGGGGGGACCTTAGCCCCACTCCCTGCTGGGCACTGCTCAGAGCACAATATCTTCGCAACCATGAGATTAAGCAGGAGAAAAAGTGCTTTTCCCCATTCACACGCCCTTTAGATTGTTTTATTAAACCATTTGAATAGGGATTTCCCCCGTCTGCCGACAAGCGGGGTCCAGCCAATGCATAGTTCTCTGTTGCTATGACTTAACTTGGTCCCCACTAATCACTGGCCAGGGCAAATTTCATATAAAATATCTGGGGCCATTGTGGGACTAACACAGCGTGACAGTGGAAGCACAATAGGGGATTCAACCCCCCAGCAGGTTGTAGGGACCACTTGGCCTGCCAGGATCTGGCAGAGTTTGGTGGAGGCGCATTGTTAGAGGAAAAGTGTTCCAAAATACCATAAACTGATCATAAAACTAAGAAAAGCAGTGGAACTAATGGAGGAGCTGGTGTTTCCAGGTGAAGCGAATCCTATTACAGGTGTATTTAACTCCAAATGGTGACACTATGCTATATGAAATACCAAGAATGATATGTGATAGTAGTCGTTTGATAAAGTACAGCATATGTACCACACACCTGGTTAAAATATGCATTTTAGTAAGCATTTAAAAAGTTGATTTAATTCACTCAAAACTAAAAGCTTGCAGTTTAATTGTGTTTCTGTATTGTCTGCAGGTGCTTAATGGACAGTAGCATTATTGTTCAATATTTACCACAGTCAGCCTGTTTATATGTATGTATCAAAATCTTTGCATTTTTCATATATTAATAATGTAAAATATTGAATCACTTTTCACTGAGGGTAGTTCATATTCTCATCAGTGCACCTTTTAAGAGTGTGGAGTAATAAAAAGAAGTCCAAACCTGAGAGACATACTTACATGATGTTACATGATCTTTGCCCCACCATGCAAACACAGAGACACCAGGTCATATTTAATGTGCCCTGATCCTTTTCCTTTGCTCATTTCATCCCAACATAATCCTCTTTTCCTCTCCTATTTTCATCTCTCTCCCTGCATACACTTGGCAGCGTCAATGCCAGTCATCTGAAAGGTGACGTTTCCAACGGTGTTCCCCAAGGCTGTGGTTTAGGTCCACTTTTCTACTAATTTTTTATAATAATGATCAACATTCAGTAGATTAAATAAATTATATTTCTATGCTGATGATAGAGTTTTGTATAGCAGAGAAGAATCTCAATAAACTGATACCCAAATCTTGGGTCAAATGGTTCAAATGAGTATTATACAGGGAGAAGATTTTATCCAATATAAAATCTAGTTACAGAATCACTTAGCCCCTGAAATGGAATCCATTGTATAAATACCCTGACATTTTAGATTGATGTAGTGCTGACACCTCAGAAATTCACTTCAACTCACTCGTAACTCAAAAATTTAAAACATAAATCTCATACTTGGTCTGCTTTAGATGATGCATGGAGATATGGAATTAATCACTCTAGACAGTTTCTTCATGCTGTGATTAAATCTTACAGCTTTCAGCTACAGTGATCACAAAGAGAATAATACAATATCCAGGTGAAATGATCTGTGGTGGGTGTAGTAAGCAGGACTCTGCATATGAAGTAGTAGTATGAAGTGGGTGGTGGAGGGTGCCAGTAGACCTTTTCTCTTGCATCATTGTTTTTAATGCCCTTTAGTCCTCAAACTGGTTGGAACCTGCTGTAAGGGAGGTGCTCCTCCCTTCTTTCTTTTCTTTCCCTCCGTCGTTCCTGTTTTTAGTCAGAAACATGCACTTGCACATGCACTGCTGCTTTCTTTCTATCCCCCACACATATTCCGACATACTCCCAAACTATTGATCTTTAACCGTCTCTGTCTATCTCTTGACTCTTTTTCACATTGTTCATTGTTGTTCATGTTTACCCCTGGTGTTTCCACTTTGTTGATCCTCTTCTCTCTGTCTCTTTTCTTGTGATTGTGCAAGACCATACAAGTACATATATTCAAAGCAGCCGTAATGAGTCCTGTTAAAACAGGGAATGCTGAAGCATGCAATGTACTGCCTTCTGTAACAGTTGTTGGGATTGCATATCTGGACACTACAGTCCCATCTCCATGTTGTGTCTATGAATTGTCCCCTGAGTGTGAAGCCGTCTCCTAACCTTTCAAAAGCTTAATTGAGTCTCTTAATTATAGGCCTGTCAGGCCCTTCTCTTCCTCTCATCTCTCTAGAAGATCCTGATCCCTCTGAGTCATCAGTTAGCTATGTCAGACAGAGACATAGAGGCCTTTCTGGTCTTATTCAGAGACAGGACGATTGATGTCTGGGTTGAATGAACCCACACACTGGTACATCTTGGTAGATATGACCTAAATACAAGTAGCCAACCAGAGTAATGAACTCTAAATTACTGTATGTACAGTTTACTGGATGTTTTCTTGTTGGCTTGTGTTGAGAAATATTTGCTTATGCAATTATACAAGACAGAACACAAGCTGACGTCCATATACACAGGTGGAAACCTACATTTTGTAGCAGTTATAGGTACAACTTTTCTATAAATTTGGTCCTGAAAATTAGCCTTAAGAAACTCATTGATGATTCATGATTATTTAGTTCTGGGATGGGATGGTGCCATTCAGAATTTTTCAGTTGTTATATTTCTTACAGATTTGTGTAATTCTCTTTCCAGCCACTCGAGAGTCAGCATTTGTTCATGCTATTGCCTCGGCGGGAGTGGCATTTGCAGTGACTCGTGCCTGCGCTGACGGTTCAGCCACCATTTGCGGGTGTGACACGCGCCACAAGGGCCCCCCTGGTGAGGGATGGAAGTGGGGTGGCTGTAGTGAGGATGTGGAGTTTGGGAGCATGGTGTCCAGGGAGTTCGCTGATGCGAGGGAGAATCGCCCTGATGCACGCTCAGCCATGAACCGACATAACAACGAGGCAGGAAGAATGGTTAGTCTTCTAAAAGCTGTTGATTGTGTTGTGGCAGTTTTTCTACTTTCAGATGTTTGATTAATACATTCTTTTTTTTCTCCTTAGTCCCTCAACGACAACATGTTCCTGAAATGTAAGTGCCATGGTCTTTCGGGTAGCTGTGAGGTCAAGACATGCTGGTGGTCTCAGCCTGACTTCCGAGTCATTGGTGACTACATGAAGGACAAATATGACAGCGCATCAGAGATGGTAGTGGAGAAACATAAGGAGTCCCGCGGATGGGTGGAGACCCTGAGACCCAAGTACAACTACTTCAAACCCCCCACAGAGCGCGACCTTGTTTATTATGAAAGCTCACCCAATTTCTGCGACCCTAATCCTGAGACCGGCTCCTTTGGCACTCGTGATCGTGTCTGCAACCTGACGTCGCATGGCATAGACGGATGTGACCTTCTGTGCTGCGGACGAGGTCACAACACCCGGACTGAGAAGCGAAAGGAGAAGTGCCACTGCATTTTCCACTGGTGCTGCTACGTCAGCTGTCAGGAGTGTGTGAGAGTCTACGACGTGCACACCTGTAAATAGGGATGTCTGGTTCTCGTCTTTTATCACCAAAATTTAAAGTCTTCAATAGGGAGAAGAACGACTACGGGAACGTTTCTACAAGACGTGAGAGACTGTAAAGTTGTCTGACCTGTCCATGGACTCCAGCAGCAGACATAGCGACCCTTTTGTTTTGTTCTGTGATGCTAAGAAGAGCCAGTCTCCGTCTTAATCAGCTCAAACAGTTGAGTAGATGCTGACATCACTAAGCATCACACACATATGAACTGTAATGGTTGTGATGATGACAACAATGTTGATATCTATAGCAATGACAAAAGAGTTTTCATGTACTGACGTAGGGAAAGGAGATCTGTCGGCTAATTTACAAACACCATATTGGTGACTTTTTTTTTCTGTGTTCTAAGTAGTTACTTTTGTTGAGAATAGTACAGCACTGCCAATGTTTTCAAGTTTATGGGGCAAACAATGAAAATGTCACATTTTCTTCAATGTTTAATAGTCACTTGTTTTTGCCACAAAAAGTGACAACATTTATGAGCAATTTACATTATCAGACACTCAACAGCATGCATTCTCCTCCTCAACATTATTAGTATGTACCTGTATATCAGAAAACTAACATGATCGTTGTGTGAATGAGTATTTGTTTTATAATGTTAATATGTTACTGATGTTTGGGTAAGAATGCACTTGCACCTGAGTGAATGTAGTTATTATGCTGTAATGCGTTTACATGTTCACAAATTCTTAAGCTAACAAGTTAATATCTGCTTTAAATTACTAATTTTATCTGAGAATAGACATGAGCCACATCCACTGAACATCTGCGAAACAAGAATATACACAGTCTGCACATTTCATGAAACACCTGAAAACACTGGAAGCTTTTTCAATGCTTTGAATGACCAAAGACAAAAAAAAGAAAAGAAAAAAACCCTGTTAGTCTGTGGTGGTCAGAGAGCTGTAAATGAATCTGAAAGGTCAGCACTTGTGTCCTGTTGAGAAATATGAAGCATGTTCTCGTTTTTGTTTTTTGTTTTTTTGTTGTTGTTTTTTTTGTGTTTTTTTTTTTTTTTTTGGTTTTGTTTTGTTTTGTTTTGTTTTGGTCAGTATTAGCATTCTCTCATGTGACTGGGTGTGGGGAAAACTGTTATTTATAAAAGGGATATTCCCACTTTTTTGTTTCATTGCTACAAATACAAGATTCTTTCATTTTGATATTTGATCAGAAGTAAATTCTGTGCGTCCTGAGAAAAAAAGACAAAACACAAACTAAGCTGTATCATATAAGCTCCGTATAATGCAGTATAATTTGCAGATGCAGTAAAATGATGACCAAAACCTGTGCATGTGATGATTCTCAGCTGTGGCTTATTGTTCCCCCAACTAAACAACAAGCAGCATCACTGAAACTATCAATACTTCCCTTATTTTAATGCTGCTAAGAAAAGATAATATGTGTATGTGTTTGTTTAGGTCCTTACATACAGTATGTCTTTCTCTATCTGTGTTATATGTATATTCTTGCATGTACTGATTCTTTCTGTGAAAGAAATATATTATATATAGTTTGGAAAAAAATGTGAAGTTTTGACTAATTCTTATATACAGTAATTCCCATTTAATCAAATAGACCAAAATAGAGTTTATGTTATTTTAGTTGTCTATGGATTTTGTAGTCGTGCCAAACATCAGGGCAAAAATGATTCATGTTTCTCTCCCTTGATTTGAGAAGATGAAATACAACACACTATTTATTTATTTGGAAAGTGAAAAACTACTGAAAGACACAAAAAGCTGCAACATGTAACACACTGTTTTTGAAAAAGGTGGGTGCCCTGTTTCACTGACAGCCTCGACCATGGAGAGATGTGTGAAGTCATCGATGAATCATTGTTCACAGCGAATGTAATGCTGTGTCTCAGGCGTGTATAGTTTTCAGACCCTAATCAAAATTGCCCGCCCATGATTACTTTACATCATGACTGAACATATTAATGAACCAGCCATAACCAGTTTCACATTTAAGTAATTTTAAATAAACTACACAGCAACCTTTATCCGTACAAGATCTATTATCTGGCATATATTACTGTACACTTTATATGTGATTGATTGCTTGTGTGGACAATTTGCTTGTGTTCTAATTCTTTGTTAAGTCTTTAAATCCAAAGTTTTGTACAAACTAGTTTTGCATTTTTATGGGTTTCTAAAATTGGATGTTTTTTTTTATAATTATTTATTTCATGCTATGTACATATTAGTAAGTAAAATATATATTTGCAAAAAACTTTTTTTCCCTTTTTGAAACAGTGTTTTGATTTGTAACACTGTAGCCTTTTTACCTCATATCTGTTTTTTCACTGACTCCACAGAGGTATCGTTTGTCCTCCTGCCTGTAGTAGATTTCCAAGGTTAACTCTTTAACACCAAAATAAAACAACATAAATGACCAAGCTGTTGTTCTATTATCTATGACTGAATTTTACATGTAATAAATTATTTTGTTGACTCTTGTGACTCGTGAGTGCCAAGAAATTAGTAGAACCAAAGATGAATCAATGGCCAGTGTCCATGGACCTCTGACAATGGGGGCTTGAGTGAGGGAATGGGCCATCAAACTCATAAAAATGTGCATATAAACATCTGTTAAAATAACACACAAAGAATGGAAAAACAATGAAAAAAAATATTTTCCTTTTGATTAAGTGGTGGGTGGTGTGAAGTGGTGCCTGTGAGTTTTCAGATCTGACATGTGTGAAATAGTTTATATTGATTTATAGAATAAAAATATACAAGACAGATGGAAATTTAAAAAAAAAAGTAGCCCCAAGTGGAAAGTCAAATTAATCTCTGCCTTCCCAAAGAGGACACAAATATATGTAATCTTACACTGTTTGCTATTTTAGGCTTTATTTTACGTGTTGGAATCAAAGGTCAAATCAGTGACCGTCCTCTGACATTGGTCAAAATCAGCTTTGGAAGGGTGTGAAGTAGGTTGTGAGACCCCAAAGATGATTTCTACAGGAGCACCCTAATTGGTATAATAATTGTAAAAATAATTAATAATAATAGCAGTGCTTGGGTATAATTGTTTTGATGTTCACAAGTAATGCAATGTCCTATAAACTTGTGTGCATCAAATATTTTCATGATTTGTTGCAAATCTCAGGTATGAGAGATTTTAAATTTGCTTTTTTTGTCTTTCTAATTTGGACAAAAATCCATATCACAAAAATGCAGCTTTATTGCTTTATACTTTAATTGCTCCATTGTCCTTATAGGAAATCCATCAGAAATTAAAACTAACTTTCTTGTGTTCCATTTTTCTTACTACAAATGATATTGAATGAAAGGACATGTAGTGGTGAATTCAACTCAAGCAGATGGCAGTCCTCAATTCACAAGGAAACATCTCTGCAAAATAAAATATCTGCGTCACAGTATTGCTGTTTGTAAACAGAAGCATTAAAATCTCTCTACTGATAGGCCAACAATGAACCCTCCTCAGCGACAATCATGCAGGTGTAGGCTTGAAGTTGGCACAGAAGACCATGTTGTTACCACATAAGACCATGTTGCAACCTACCACAGATAATACAGATGCCTTCCATTGTTTTCTTAAGCACGAAATGAAAAATCTCATCACAATCACATGGACGAGCTGTCAGTCATGAACACCAATAGATTCAGGCCAAAAAGCCCAAACATGGGCTGTGGATTTGACATAGAAAGAAAAGAGAAAAAAAAAAAAATCAGGCTGGACTGATAATTTGATTCCTTTCAGAGACTGCAGAGGCCAGCTGTGCTTTTTGGAGAAACAATAATAACAGAAAAAAAAATCTCAATGATGAGAGTTTGGAAATAGATGGAGCTTTGTTGAAGAGAAAGACCCGATCTCAAGATAGATTAGTGGCTGGATGTGAATGGAGCCCACCAGTGCTCCGGCTCAGCCCCTGGACCCCTGATAGTCTCTGAGCCCTGCAACAATGTCACCACCAGAGGCCAGGTCTCACTGCTATCTAACCCCATTATCACACAGAAAGATTGATACACACCCCCTCCGGAGTGGAAGCACCACAAAAAGTGATGCCCTTCCGTTCTCATTCATGTGGATTCATTAGTCTGCCCACCCCCACATCAAACTATATTTTAAGCCGTCTTTCAGAGTTTGTCCTGTGAATAAAACTCATCATTTACGTGTGCTTATCTTCCCAGACATTCATAAAAATGCTATGGCATTTAAACCCTGCCTCATGATGGGAAATTAATTGAAGAATTGTTGACAACTCTGGTGCGGGTGAGCTCCTGAGAGTTGGCCGAGGCTCAGGTTTGGTTTAGTGACTGGGAGACTGTCAGCAGCTCATTCCACACCTCGACCTTTGACACTTTTCACACCATGTGAATGGGAGAAAACAAGTACAAAACATGAAACAGATCACAGGATGGACAGAAACTCCGGCCCTGCAGCAACGCTGTCTTTTGGCTTAAGGAAATGGGCCCTTCCCTTCAACCAGACCCACCTAGCAGCTTTGTCACCCAAGTGAGATGAACATTGTTAGCAGATAGTTGCCAGAGGAGGCTACAGCAGCCCCAGTGAGAGGGATGGCGTCCTGACTGTGAGAACTTTGACGCGACCAAACTGCAAGTGGCACCACCCAATAACCATATAAATGGGAGACAATGGGCCTAATTGCAATCAGTGTCCTCTTTTTATTTTATGTCCTGAGTTTCACCCTGACTTTCACAAGAGAGAACCCCATGCATTTCAATAAAGCTATGTTGTTGTGGGACAGACCAGAGCGACATATATACAGTGGAGTGGTGCAAAGGCCCACACTCAAATGACATGATGCAAATACTCCCACTGAAGTCACACTTTGGTTACAGCCAGCTTCTGTTTTGCTCTTCCCAAAGCCTTTTGATGTTCAGTCATGAAAATCTCCTCAGACTGTTAACAAACATGCAAGCTGGGAGGATTATTGATACCTGATATTATCAGTTTGATGTTTCATGAAAAGTGGAGTTAAAGAGATACAGGCTGATATATCAGAGAGACTCAGCTGCTCTAATGCACAACATTAGTCTGTGTGAAATGAGCACAGACTGTAACTTTAAAGAATGTAATTCTCAAAGCTCTTGTTGTTTATAGGTCATACACACCAAAGGTGGTGGGCCAAAACTCAACTACAGAGCGAAGTGCAGTGTGTGGGCATTTCATTATGTAACTGACTTTGAAGCCAGTCTTTTGATGTCTGTGTGTCCTTCTGTCTGAAATTAGATCACTCCCTTGGATTCAATACATCTCTTTAGTACATTTAACACATCAGAGCATCCAGATGGAAAAATTAGCAAAAGCAAAATCATTTTATGGAAATCAAGCTGACACACATAAAGTTTTTCTATGTATGTATTCTAATATCACCAACTAATGCCACCTAAAAATGTTAAAATGACATTATTTCTGCCTTGTTAGCTTTGTATGTCTACAGTCTGCTGGTGATAATGTTTCTCACTTCCATTTTCTAAATAAATAGATCCTGACAGTCCTCACACTTTTATCCAACACTTCAGCCACTAAATTCTAACTAAAGATTCTCCAATGTGTTGTTTATCACACAATACTAATCGCTTTTTTGCCACTCTTGGATAAACATTAGACACAGGAGAGAGGCAAGATAATCTGACTCTCATACAAAACAAACCTTCCTCTCCTTGCATTAATGGCCGTGTTGAAACATCTTAACATCTGTAGCAATCATGGTGGCATATTTTCTCTTTTATAGCCAAGGAGGGGAACGTGTGAAGTATGTCACCTGCCTTGAATGAGGATGATGGCTTATCTGCAAGATTTCTAAAGAGGACAACCATCATCAGAAGAGATGTGACACCTGTAAAGCAGCGTTATCCTCTTTTGAAGTGCCTGTTTGTATTGTTGAAGCCAACAAAGGAATTTTTCTACCTCTGTACTCATAAGAGAACATTAGTCAAACTGGAGAGATAACAGGGGGGGTACTAATGCACTGTGCAGTTTACTGGTCTGTGTTTGCACATTCATGCATGTGCATTAGGTTACTACACTGACTGCTTTAAGACAGCTCATTGTAGTTCTTCAGGGGAGCTCCATGTGTTCAAGTATGCTGCTGCTGTAAGATGTGGTCTGGTGGTGGTGGTGTGGGGGTGCCAAGCCTGAAGGTTGACAAGAGGTCATCCAGATCAGTGTGGGCTGGGGTTGTAGAGGGGAGGAGGAGGCAGACGTGATCACTCATTAGTCACCTTTTCACCTCTCTGTACCTCAAAGTGATACAGCAGGTAGGATAAGCATGAGCATGGGCATTATATGAGAAAGATAAGATGATTTATACAAATTTTGTCTCTCCCTTGTCCCTGACAATTATACAGTTATAAAATTGCCATAAAAATGCTGAAAATAACATCAGCTAAAACTGAAAGTCTCATTAATTCATTTCTTCAACTTCAAAAACAGGGTAAAATAGTCCCTGGCTGAGAATGTTAACTTAATAAACTAAACTAACTAACTTAACAAAACTCTTTAAAGCTTTAAAGATAGGATAAAATAAAAATGCTGGTTTTGTGTTTAACTATTAATGAGAGAAATTGAAATATCCAAAAATGCTGATTTATGATTGTCAACCTGTCAACAATGTAAGCTATTCTGCCCTCTCGTTAAGAAGTAGTTCTGTGCATGTATCTCAGATGTTGGGAGAACTGGATGCAAACCAGTTTGAGAATAGACTGTTATGGCTTAGCAGTGATGGAAAAAATAAAAATTGTGAAACAGCTGCAAGTAACCTGAGAACCTATATTTAAAATCATTAACATGAAAACAATGAACACCCACAAACACCCCTCTTTTTCCCATATTATTCCTATTAGGCCTCCATGCAACTTTCCATACAGCAGTTCAACTATCAAACAACTGAATACACTGAGGAAATCAAGTTAATAGACATCACAGTGGTACATTTTTTCAATCAAACATAAACTTGAGACGTTTTATATATTTCTATATAAACTTATAGAAATAGCTTAGGTCTTGTTCTTGATTAAAAAAAAAAAAACATCAGCTTACTGCAACTGGAAGCCACAATGAGGAGAGAAAAAAAGTTGCATGCTCAAATACATCCACTTTATTGTGGACATGTCCTGAGTGAGTGGGATTGGGTATATCAGTTACAAGGTGACTAGCAGGGGAGAGGAGCGGGGTTATCATTAGCAGGGACTGGCGCTGGCCTCTGGTAGTTCCAGTAATTACCTCACAAAGGGTGGTGCTTGCCTTCCCACTGCTTTTCCCACACTGCACTGCAGGCTCAGAATTCCAATCGGCCCCAGACCTGCAATCTCCTCAGTTTTAGACAGCAAATTACTGACAAGTCCCATTCTTCACAGCACTGTAATTGCTTTTTAGTGCTGTTTTTATTGAGGCAACCCCAACCCCCTTGCCCTTCCCTCAATAAAGCTAAGTCAGGGAGGGGGCGAAGGGTTAATATAGATAGCATTAGTTCCTAATTGGAAGGTCTCGAAATGTAGGAAAGTTTACTTCAATTCCTGTAATTTCTCTAGGCAGTGAACATAACTGTGTTTCTGTATTATATTTGATCTGCTTTGTAGTAATGGAGAAACCTGTGTTTTCTTTGTTAAAGGGTTTCACATTCATTCTGAATATACATGCAAACTGCAGTAATGCTTCCATGTGTGTTTGCTCCAGAGAACTGGTATCATCAAGGCTCTTCACATCCCATACAAAGAAAGGTACTGAGCATCTTGGCTACTCTACGACTTAAATCACTTCATGTTGTCTTTCCCACCCCTGCGCATTACTCTCTCAATCTATTACTTTGTGGAAATCATTAGTCTCCATGTCAATACAAGCTCAGAGCAGAGAAAACATCTCATTATGGGACTTAAGGAGATCCGTAGCATTCTTGGCTCTGTCAAGCTGTTCTTCTTTTCTTCAATATAGTTACTTTCCTTTCACCGAAAGGAGAAATTCTCAACGTTCCACTGCCGGACAACCAAACAGTTGCCATTTGAAATGAGAAAAAGAGAAAGAATGGAAAATGGCTGAGGGATTAGAGGATCTAAACAGGATAAAGGGATAGGAGATTCTTGGTGTGATCCAGTTTAGTTTGAAAGATGGAGGGTCTTAACAAGGATTTGAGACTTTAGAATTCACTGTGCCATTATTTCCATCTGCTGCCATTTCAGCTAAATTGTTTGTCCTTTCGTGGTCCTCACAAGCCCATAGTTCTTCATATATTTTCTAGCCAGTGTGTGCACACATCATTAAAATTATTGTCACATAATGTGCTGATTATACCTTTATTCTGATTTATAATTTTTTCCAGTTTGTTTCCCACATGTATGTTTCCATATTTGCTCTGGACATTCACAAAATGCATTTGAGGGGCATGTAACACATCACATGCAACTGGCATTATCCATTCAGTTTTCAGCCTTTTATTGCATTGATCTCCCCAGTAATGATAGCTTCGCAGTACTTCACAAAAACATAAGGAAAATGTCATAAAGAGGAAAATCCAGAATGCAAAACATGATTTGCTAAAGTGGTTTATATTTCTGCTGTTTTCGGTCCAAGCATCAAACGTGACATCCGGCCTGTACTGGTGGAGCAGCAAAGTGCCCTAGGGCCACAACCTGCAATTGACTCAAGTATAGCAGCCTAATTCGCCTGTGCCCTTATGTGTCCATCTCCCTGTCAGGCTGAGCAGGTTGACACCTCTGACCCTGTCAAGAGTGTCAAATAGCTTGTCAGAGGTCTTCAGTAAAGTACAATGACAAGCCCTCTAATGCATTACAACACGAGTGCCAGCCAGAAATGAGAGGCTATAGCCTTTCCAGCCTCAAGGCAGACAGGTGCGCAGACGAGCAACACACACACACACACACACACACACACACACACACACACACACACACACACACACACACACACACACACACACACACACACACAAACCAAAACACACACACACAAAACCAAAACACACAAAGAGGAGTGAACTATCGAAACACTTACATTTTTGGTGTAAACAAAACTACAACAGAATAAGGAGGAATTATCAATTATCAAAATGATCAGTTGTGTTTTTTGGTCTGTGGTGCCCTTGCTTGTAAGCACTGTTCAAAATGCCTCCAAATTCACTGTTCAGTTAGTTAAAGATTATCATTGAGGGACTTACATAACTGAGAGACATCAGTTGTCAGTAGCAATAAAAAACACCCTACCTGGACCACCTTGGGAGCATGTTAGGCCTGTCACCAGGGGGCCTCTCTCAAGGGCCCACAGGGCCGCTTACAATCAACCTGTCAATGCCACGGATGCCTGAATGTTGGAGAAATAAGATGAGAATGTGTTAGAAATCATTTGGCATCAACATGACAAGTGAAAAATTCCAAATTCCAAATCTGGACATCTACCTGGTTTTGATGCCATGGGTTTTGGTTGGTGCTGGTTGTCCTCAAGGCCCTGCTTAGACACGCTGTGCATTCCAACCAATTATCTACCCCAAGGTGCAACAGGTTCACACTTTAATCTTTGATGCCTCCACCAATGGGATATAGTTGGATTTGAAACAGGGAGCAGGGGTGGGACAACTCTTAAAAAGCTGTATACATAGCAAACATGAATCAACTTCAAACCAACCCACTGAGAGAAACAAAAAAGTCTTTCAAAGAAATATCCTTATCCTCACTATTGTTTCATCTTGCAGTGGCTCGTCATAGCCTCTGTGGATGCTTTAAGCAAGTATCAAAGAGAGAGCAGCAGACGTGGCCTCAAATATTACACCAGTTGAAATGTCCTTTGAGTTCATAGAAGGCAGCAAAATGTCCTGTTAATTGTAGGTCATTTAAAGGGTGCTGAGAATTTGAAGAAGTAGACCATGGTAACCTCACGTCCAACCAAGTCATCCTTTACCAGGAAATCCAGTTCTCTGGCATGGACGTTGTGTTCTATGTGTACCCTTACACCTTGCCAGTATGCCCACATCCTGCAAGCCAGCGATTCCCATTCTTAATACAACCCCGCCTTCCCATGCCAAAGGCCCCCATGTCCTTTCTGAGGAAGTGCGTCGTTGAGGAGCTTGTCTCAACCATCTGTCACGGATGTCCCAGAACATCTCCCATCAACACCAATGGCTCCCACATATACTGGACCATTTGTCATTGGAGGAATGAAAGAGTCACATGGGCAGTGAAAACTAACAGTTGAATTATGTTAAATGGACGGTTGCACAATTGCTCACTTCAGAGTCCAAATTTAAATTAAAGCACAATTAATGATCATTTGTGGCACCAAAGATGGAGAAATTTGTATTGCACAAGTAGGGTTTCTAGAAAATTCTGATTTAAAAAAGATGTAGATGCTCATGAACTTTACCATCTCTAATTTTGTTGTTGCAAAAACTTATGATGTGGTGTGCATTTCATATTCTTAACTTCCATCCAACCAGATCATTTCATCACCTTTGTTTCCATAAACTGTCAAAATACATGAGAACAATCTTCATGCAGTAATGACTCAATATGGAATCGAACATTTCCGTATGAACCCGGGGCGGAGTGCAAAATGTTATGTAAATCCCCTTAACGACCTTTTCATTCCACCGACAATCACCATACAAAGGTGATTGGCAGGCGACACTGGTGCACATTTATCCTTTTGCCCCAGCCTGTCTCTCTCTGTAGCGCCCCCTACTGTGAGAGGCGTGGGGTAGGGTGCCCACTGGCACTTGTTGCCAATGGATGAAGCCAGCATGGATCCTCTCATGGCAACGATGCGGGTCGTTGTAATAATGTTCGGTTTGTTTCTTGCTTCACACCTCATTTGGGATTTTGCCCGACCTATAATCCAGTACATGAGACGCAGAGGGAGGCATCCCATGCCTGTCCATCTGAGTTCCAGCACTGCTTAGCCCAAACCAGTTCCTTTGTACAACTCACACAGCAGTCTATTGGTTGCCCAAGGGCCATTTCATAATGCATGTCTGTTATCACAATTATTATGATTATTGAAACCCTACACCACTGACACAAACTCCAAATACAAAGTAAGTTTTTAACATGATGTGAAAGCTTATGAAACTACAGATAACACTTTCTCTTATGCATACACACTTATGGGTGAACACATTCTCTCTCCCCGCCTCTGTCACACACACACACATAGACCAGTTCAGCATTCCCAAGCCCCTTACTGAGCGTTTTTATCCTTGCTAGGCCTCATCTCAGAGGGGAGTAAGGCCCCTACTGAGATCCTTACCCAGTAACTACTGCAAAGCCTGTTTGGCCCCTTGGCAGCCCTCATCCATTCACAAACTGTAGACAAGCCTCACTCTTTGCCTCATCAGCCAGAAATTTATTTGGGCACGACTGACACAGCGATTTGGATAACACCTTACACAGGTGATGATGTTGCCTGTTTACATTGCCCTGAAATTTACCCAAAGCATATTTTTCTGCACGGAGGGATTAGTTTTTTTTTTAATCACCAGGGTCCTACTGTAGCTGTGGCCCCCAGGTGGGCATAGGTAGTCTGTGGTCACATTTGACACGAATAAAGAAGAGATCTTTAAAAAAAAAAAGGGAGAGAGAGAGAGGGAGGAAATGTGTCTGCGCACGCGCATGTTTGTGCATGTGAGGGAGAAAGTTGCAAAGAGTGTACTCAAGCACAGGCATCAGAATTTGTTTGTGTGTTTGTGTGTGCGTTTTGAGGGTGCGTGTGTGATATAAACACCCCCTACTGTCCTATTTCTAGTCCTCTGTCCACACATCACAACTGTCAGTATCTGGTGAGATATGAAGCCGAAAAGGAGGAATGAGGAATGAGAGGAACCCTTCAAATGGATGTTACCACTGGGTTTGCCTGTTAGACATGGAAAGGATTTAGCAATGCCTCCAGGATCCTTACTGTACGTTCGGCGCGCTACATGGTACGTTATAAATGCATATTATATTGATGTCAACCCAAGAAAGCTTTTTTAAATTTTAGTTAAAATCCGCACAAGAAAAGAGAGGTCAGTTATTAATAGAGAGATTCTTTAATTTTGTGATTATCAAGCATCATTTCTGCATCATGTATCTCATTTAAATTCAAAATGCTCATCTTAGGAGACAGCGGAGGTTCACACACAGACAATGTTGCTTTCAGCCTGCAGGTATAATTTTCCAACAAAGGGATCATCTCAGAGTCCAGATACGTGAATTGGCTGCTAAGGGGTGCATCAGAAGACACAGCAGCAATAAAATATAATTTTGGCAGGTTTGATTGCACGTGTTTGCTCTGATCTGGGTTGTCACACCTCAACACCTGCACCTGTGCTCTGACTGTACAAAGAGGAGAATGGGGGTTTGATATTTGTTTTTTCCAAGTTGTTTGGTGGGTTACTAGATCAAACTGAAGTTTAATGCTTTATTTTACTTCTTGTCATTTTAAACTGCCTTTTATAAAGAAAAAATGCATTTTTGTGGTCTAAGTTGAAGTATTTTGCAATGAGGAATTCAACAGTGTAGACTAAAAGCTTGTGCTCGCTACTGTTTATGTTTTTGCTATAATTTAATTTAATTTAATAATTTATTTTGGTCAAACTGATAGTAGTAGAACCTAAAAGGAAAGTTGCTCACATTAAAAGATGACCAACAGTTCCAGTGTTGGGTGACCACTGAACAGCAGGTTTTGCTCTCATAACCTTGTTTTTTAAGATGAAATAGAAACACCCTGTATGGCATAAGACTTCACTATTTTAGAAAATATGTGTACTTCAGATTTACAGTCTTACAGTACACTAGGGACAGTGAAATGCATTGTTATGCAAATGTGACTCTTTAAACTTGTTGGTACTGCACAAACCTGGACCTGAACCTCTAATTTACTAAGCTCTACTAACCATGGGTAAAATCAGACTGTACACACAACACAAACGCAGATGCTGTGATCACCAGTACCAACTATTATAACATATGCATCCTGTGTTCTTCGCAATTCAACCTTTTCTAGAATGAAGAAAAACAGTCTTCTCTTTGGATTTACTGTCATGCTTTTTTAACTGATTATTTTGAATTGGTTTTGAAAAGGTTTGATAAACCCATAGCTTGCAGAATTTGCAGAATTGTCTTATAGCTTCATGTTTTTAAAATTGAAACAATCTGTAGATCTGCTTACTTAATGGATTGAACAAAGTTGTCTGGGTTCAAACAAAATCTGCAAGAAAAAAGTAGAGTATCTGATTCCAGTTTAAAGATGCTATTTCGTTAAAATAAAAAGGGATATGAAAGATTTCAATATTTGATTGCAACACTGACTTCAAATGAGCAATAGTTGCATTGTGAAATTTGATAGCCAAACTTAAAAAACATGACTTTGCTGAATGACTCTGAGTCAAACGTGTGAGTCTACAAGAATCTAAACAGTTGGTACTCTGTAAACACCTTCCACACACATAAAAAAGACAGCAGTTGCTGTGAAAATATGCCGAAAGCGATCTCTCAGGCATTTGGCAGGGCAAAACCACAAATTATGGTTGCAGAGTGAGGCGGCATTATGAGCCTTCACTGTGTGGTCCATCACCAACCATAGACCCTTCTCCCCTCCCGCTGTTCTCTCCTGCCCTTCTCCCATCCTGCTGCCACCTCTGCTGGGGGTGGGAGGGATAGTTGACCCTAGTTAAAATTTAACTGGCCCAACAACAACGCAGTTGGACTTTCTCTTAATGACCTAGTAGATCTAAAAGAAGTGGAAATTGCTGGTTCAAATGCGTTTGAAAACAAATACTTGTATAGATTTAAATTCATTTAAATTGTATAACAGGTTACAGGTCATTGCCAGGATGTTCCTTTGGCAGCTGTTGTTAAAAAAAAAAAAAGTAATGGGCAGACTCAACAGAATGCACCATTTCACACCATATACAGGAAGTTTCCATGCTCTCAAATAGACCCACATTAGACCAGATGCAACCCCATTTTAGATGTTTTTTCTTTTTGTTGTTAGATATGTAGTGAATTGCATATATGTATACATATTCGTTCTATATGTATAATGTAATGATATTTCATTTATTTGTGTAATTGTGTATCACTATATGTGACTAAAGTTAAGTTATGCAGAGTAACTAATGATTCTTCAACTGTTACTGGTTATGCATGCCAGGAGCAACACTTGGCGACAAAACACATTAAGAAACAAGATAAATGCCATTGTATCGTTGACCAACTACATAATAGTGTGTTATAAACAATTTATTATGTTTGTAAGTAATGTTTTGGTGGTAAATCGGAGGGCTACACCCCAATTAACCAATTGAACGACGTTTAACAACTGAGACCATCAAGAGTGCGTGTAGTTCTCCCCTCCGCCGCGGGGGGCGACACCTCCCAGTCTCATGAGGACGGAAGTTTTGAAGGAACGGAACCTCTGACGTGTCAAACTGTCGCCATTTTCCTGAGGAAGGAAACGCCTTGAAGAGGGAAGGAAATATATCAGCTGTGTAAGTGTAAAAGAGAGACTTTGTTTAAGCAAATTTATTGCTGTTTCCACCGAGTGTAGTCGTAAGAGAAGCCACGCGTTTACAGGTTAAACTGTCTGTGTGACCGCGCTCGCAACGGTCAGGACGCCGGGAGAAAAACAGTGACTCGCTAGAGCTAACTTTACCGATTAACGTTAGCTAGTTTATCTGAATCAGACTTTCTTTTGAATTTCCTTGCTTCCAAACTCGTATCTTCGTCTTTATTGTGTTATGCTGGCATGAAAACGTGCTATAAGAATCTTTGCGTAGTGGAAAGTAGTTTTACAGTTAATTGTCAAAAATCTGATGTAGTCGGAAGAGTATTAGCATTGCACCTTAGCAAGCTAACCGATGTTTGTTTATAATGTCGGGGAACTTTTAGCAATGCACCTTGTTGACTTAAAAGTGCCGGCTTTGCTCTAAAATGACCAAACTGCTGGGTTTATAATTTCTAGTGTATTTTGTGAAGAGTAAAATCTTTATCGTTACATCTCGGCGCAGGACAGCAGCTAGTCCGACTGTACCAGGCTAGTCCTATTCTTAATCTCAGTATTCCCTATGTTCCCCGAGCCGGACACAATAAGGTCAAATTCAAATGTATTTGTTATATGTTTATGTTATCGTAATTACGAGTGTTCGGCTGCTAAATAGTGTTCACATCAACTGGGAAACTCAGATTTATATGAAAACAGCAATATATCTGACTGGGCCTCAAATCAAAACAAATAGGGGTGCTGTAATCATATCACTGTTTCAAAGACATAACACAATGCCACATGACAAGAATGATGCATAATAAGCATCCAGTGTTTTGACAGAGGTCACTGGCCAACATTTACAGCCTTTTCAGAATCTTCATAGACTATTCCAACCATCTGGGAGAAACTTAAAAAAAAAAAAAAAAGCAACTACCTTTATTCATTTCAGTTTCTTTTTTTGTGGATGGAAAAAATAAAGTTTTTTTTGCTTTAGAGACAATTATTTGTTTGTGATCATATTTCAGCACACAGAAAATGCCAAGTGCAGTTGCAGTTTTAGGCTTCAGCTAATTGTTGTTTTCATTATGGATTTATTGGCCATTCATTTGGTCTATGAAAGGTCAGAAAATTGTGGAAAGTTGAGAAGCAGATTATGTTCTGTGTTTTTGCTTGAATAATTACTTAAATGATCAGTCAGTTAGTAAGAAAGTTGAAATGTTTCTGTTCATTCACGAATCTTTGCAACTCTAATTTTAACTCCATATTGCGTTTGGTTATACACTTGCCTCTTCCATAGCACCCTGATTTAAACAATTGATCTGTTTCCTCCCTGATTCCCCACAGGTTTATTTTTGCCAAAGTAGTTTCCCATCACCAGCCGCCATGGGGAATATGTTTGCAGGGCTTTTTAAAATGTTCGGGAAGAAGGAGATGAGGATCCTTATGGTGGGTCTAGATGCTGCTGGAAAGACAACTATTTTGTACAAGCTCAAACTTGGAGAGATTGTGACTACGATTCCCACAATAGGTATGTCAGAGATTGTAAGATAATGATGTCTGGCCTGGACCTATGATATAATTGTTAGATGTTTTACATCACACAAAATAATACTATTCTAGGAGGCCAATTTAACTTATTGCTGTTAAATGAAACCTCTGTTTGTTTTAATGTGATTATTTGTCACCTCCTCCCAGGATTTAACGTAGAGACAGTAGAGTACAAGAACATCAGTTTCACAGTATGGGATGTCGGTGGTCAAGACAAAATTCGACCACTGTGGCGTCATTACTTCCAGAACACACAGGGTACGTTATATCAAAACCTTTGTGCCTGTCATTTGTTAGCTTTAAATAAATCATTTAGATTTTTTTTCTTTCTAAATATTCAGCAATTTTCCACTACTTTGTATTTAAAAGATGCACATCACACACACTCATTTGTTCTCCATTTGATCTCATTCCAGGTCTCATCTTTGTTGTGGACAGCAACGACAGAGAACGATGTACGGAGGCTCGTGAAGAGCTCTTGAGAATGCTGGCAGAGGACGAGCTGCGTGATGCTGTGCTATTAGTGTTTGCCAACAAACAAGTAAGTAATACTTAATGAAAATCATTCATATAAGCAGGTGTGTATCACACCCAGTTTTTTGCATATGTTTTCTCTTGGCCTGTTGTATCACCAGGGTAGGTTCCTAATGTTATCTTATTGTTTGTAGGACCTTCCAAACGCTATGAATGCTGCAGAACTCACAGACAAGATGAATCTTCACTCCCTACGCAACAGACACTGGTACATCCAGGCAACCTGTGCCACCACCGGAGATGGGCTTTATGAAGGACTGGATTGGTTGTCTAATCAGCTCAAGAACCATTAATAATAACAGGTATCCAAAATTTACCTACTCCACCCAACCTCTGACCTTGCTCTCTACTCTTAAGGTGTTGCAAAACTGAGCTACTCTGTCCAAAAAAAAAAAACCCACTGGAAGCTGCCCCCTACTCAACTGATATTACCACAAACATACAGGCCAGTGGTGGGGTTGATCTATTCTTGTAAAACTGTTTCTTTTTTTTTTTTTTTTTTTTTTTTTAATGTAATTGTAAATATATTTGGTAATGGGGCAGCTTATTTCACTCTTGTAGATCTTACTGTGGTGGTTGTTTTTCTCTTCCTGGCTGTTGGGCAGCCATGTGTGCATTGAAAAAGAAAAGGGAGGCAGGGACTGAGAATTTACCAGCACATGTTGGCCCCAGGACCTCAATTCAATCTGATGACTTGTTATTATCTTGTCACACGTACTGTAGAGAGTGATCCACGCTTTTAATTTACAAAAAACTGAATTATACACTGATGCACTACTTGCAGCTACTAAAGTTACTTTAACCAGTAACGACATGTACCAGCCACCCCCCACCCCAAATTACCATTTAGTAAACACTGGCGTATTATTTGTACTCTGTACTGACATCACTTTGTCCAAGTTAAGAATTCCTTGTCTGTGAACACTTACCAGCCTTTGTTATACAGTGTGTTTGGCTTAAATTGAGAGATGCTGCAATGATCTGATGTCTACCTGCTCTATGGTTGTTTGAAAGACAGTCTGTTGTGTCAGCCTTGGGTTTTTGTATTTCGGAGTCTCAGGTCGATCGTGTGCAGCAATATACTTGTTAGCAAAACTGCATGACGTGTCCCATTGGTCTTAAAGGGCATGGGTGTTTGCATCATTAGGCCGCACAGGAACTGTTACCCCACTGAGTACTTATTTCCACAGGTCTGTACTGCAACTTGTGGCTACTGTGTGAGGTAATTGTAACTAAAGGAGTTAGTTGCACATTACAGTGCCCCTAGTGTCCTCAGTAATGGCTCTAGTAAGTCATGCCTTTCTTTTTTTTTTATATTCATCACAATCTGGGAAATGGCATTTTGATGGCAATACAAAAGTTTCATCTGTATTTTTACTGTAGTGCCATTATTTCTTCCTTTGCGGCACATCGTCCTTGGGGTAAACAGGAAGTCATACATATGCCTTGTCATCCAAGACACATGTTGCCTCTTATTTTCAAGCTTCTTTTCTAAAAGGTGTGGGTGTCGCTTTACTGCTCTGAAGATCTGGGTTGCATTAAATATTTCTTTGAATTATAACTGCCTAAATGTTTGAAAACTGTTAATCTGTTAAGTTTGTGTGAGTGTGTGTCTGTGTGTGTGTGTTTTGTAAAGCTTTTGTTTTGTGAGGAAAAAAAGCATTGCAATTAAAGTGACTGAAGAAAAATGTTTTTTAGCTGATTCTGTTTCACTCTATGCAATAAAATAACTGAACATTAAGGTGCATGATGTAGCTTCCCCCCTGCTTGGTAGCATTTAGTTCTACTCACTAAAAAGTGCACAACAGATATTTTTATCTTTAAAATAGACTGTAGTGCTGAAAAGATTAGTCCACTGACAAGTATATTTAAAAGATCAATCATTCATCTTATTTATGAAGCAAAACAAATTTAAAAAACAATTGACATCAATAAAAATCTTTATCTGTAGCTCTAATAGTACGGTAAAGGAAACAATGCTGTGATTTTACAATAGACCCAATATTTGGTGTCAGAGTGAACTGTTGGGGTGATCACCCTTTGACCCAGGAAGAAATGTGATGCCCCAAGGTGATGGAAACCATCCAGTGTTTGTGTTAAAGCAGTAATGTGGAGAGCACACCCTGTTTCACATTGTGTAGGGGTGGCAATCTAGGACAGCATTCTTGCAGGTTGATTAGGCTGCCGTGGTTAATGCAGCCAAGCCTATAAAACATGGCAGGAGAGTATGGTAGTGGTGGAAGGAGAGGGAGTTCGAGTCTTGGGTCCCTCATGGGGTGGCTTTGTCTGGTCTCCTCTCCTGCTGCTCCATCAGCTTGGTTTGTGTGTGGCGGTCTAACGGTACTCGGCCATATAAAAGGACCAGCCTGGTTTTTTGCACTCTTCTTTATGAATGCCTTGCTCTTTTTTAGTGCACCCCCCAGGTGCCAGCCCGCAGAATACCCTCTTTCAGACCAATTCAAGGCAAATGCAAACACTACACTCTATTATGACCAGTGGAGAGCATTCCAATGGTATCGCACCAGTCAGGGAGCTCAACCTAGAACGGTGAGGGATTAAGGAGCACTGGCATGACTGAGAAAAAGAATAGGACCAGAGCTGCTGAGTAGTGCAAGAGGCACAGTGGGATGGAGGAGATGTCTAAGGACAAAAAGGCATCAAGGAGCATCCGAGAGGAAAACACAAAAAGAAGCACAATCGATTTTTCAAATGTGGTCTCAATTATGCAAGGGGAGGCCGCAAAGTGCTATATTTAAGCATTGTCTCTGAAGTAGCACTAATATATCGGGCTGGTGACACAACTTGCTGCTACCTTCAAAAGACACATTTACATAAAAAAAAGATAATAAATCTGAATCCGTTTTTGAAATCTTTTACTTGAGCTGTTGTAAACACGGAGTATCAGATAAGTTGTTTCCAGGAAAAATCATATGGCATCCAATAAATGTTCCTGTGGCATGGGTTCAGCATAAATTTCTAAGATTTCCTGAGCAATGACAGCCATCAGGCCAAGAAAAATACACAACCTATTACAATACAGAAATTATAAGTGGGATTTAAAAAAAAAAAACATGGTGGTGTCCCATCACCAACTGACCAATTCCTTGACATAATTCAAAAGTTAAAACATGAGGCCCGAGCCTGTTTGTCTGACACTTCAACCTGTCTCGATCCACAGGCTGTTTGGTCGTCTAAGGTAAATGTGATCAGGGCCAGTCAAGCTGCCGTAGAGCGCTCTGTCCAAATTATGCATCTTTGAACTGGGGGGGCAGCACATTAGTCGTCCGAGTCTGTGTCATGGCGCCGCCTGTGGCTTTGTGTTGCACCAGCAGGGGCCATCTTGTGGCTGGCAGGGTTACGGGAGACAGGAGACCCCCCATCAGAGGAGTCTGTGTCATGCCGCTGCTGTCGATGATAGGGGTAGGAGGGCTGTCGCTCAGCCTTTGCTGCCCCCCTTGAATGGCTGTCATGAGGTCTGGCTCCACTCTGACTATGGTATGATGGATTATGATGATGGTGGTCCTTTCTGTGCCTGAAGAGTAAAAGGAAACAAACAATCAGTGACTGGCGTTGTGAAGCTAGGGAAGAAGCAACTGTCAGATGAGCTTTACAGTGACATCCACAGAAAATACCAAGTGGTATACCAAGAAGTGCATCACAGTCATTATGTTGGTTTATATTATGAATCTTCTCTTGCTGGCACAAATGACTAAACTACATAGATTACATTATTTAGTGTAGCACACCTGATTTACATGATACATCTATTATCTCAGATATATCTGTAGTATTTAAAATCTTGGAATTAATGATCCCCAAATGTTAAAAAGGTAGTGCTTCACATGTGTAGGACAGTGCTTTGGTGCCCTCTGGTGCTGACAGAGGGCAGTGTTTCATAGCAAGTTTGCAAATATGGCCACAATACAGGAGGTGGATGCAGTGTCATGAACAAATGTCCAATATAACTTATTGTTATAGTAATAGTAGTAATCCTTTTTTTGTCCATCCTCAGGTGACATTTCTCATTTGCTACTGCAAATGAGAAATGAACCAACCTCTTTCTGTTCATCTCTTCATCTGACTCTGAGGAGGACGAATCTCTTCTTTGCCTTTTCTTCTTCTTTTCCTTCTTCTTTTTCTCCTTTTTGTTCTTTTTTTCTTTCTTTTTCTTTTTGCTCTCATGCCTAGAGTATAAAAAATAAGAAGAGAAGATAATTATTATTCAAGTAAACATGGAAAACTGGACACACTTGCCTCACTAGAACTAAACATTGTAAGTCTGTAATGTTGCGCACACGCACCGTCGTTCCATCTCTCTTTTTCTTACACTCTCAGATGTTGTTGTTGTTGCGGTTTCTGGACGACTCTCGGTCTTGTGGTGCTGTTGAGACAACATTTCTTTAACTTTTGCATCAAGGTGCAGATCATATCCAATGAACTTCTTATAATCACCACTAGTACTACAACTCAAAAAAGATATTCAAAATCCCTGTTTGTTTTATTAACACTTACTGTAAAAACTGGTAAGCCCATTTTAGCAGCCTCTTTTTCTTTTTGGGACAACACCATCTTCCTTGACCCTGCACTGTGGACAGAAAAACATGCTTGTAAACAAACACTTTACAATCACTCTGCATGAAGATAAGCAGCTCTCTCTCCACCACTTGAATGTCAAGAGGAACATTTTAACTGAACAAAAATAGAACCATGGGTTTGTATTAAGAAGAAAGGAAAAAAAAGTCACCTGGAGCTTCCCAAGCCTGAGACACGGTCCACATTTCTCTCCTCACCATCAGCCTCTTCCCTCCTGCAAACATCTGCGAGGTCCTGGTATCAAAATTGGGTAAGAGAAAACTTTTTATAGCAGAAAACCTCTTTAAAAAGCCTTTCCGAGCTTTTGATTGATAGAAAAAATGAATAAAGTGACATACTTCTTTGGTCAGGCCAGTTGGTTGTCTCTTTATATTCTTGTGCCCTCTAGATTGAGAACAGAAAGCATAAATTGGTTAGATTTGTCAGTATTTGTCATTTCTTTCAAATTTCTTGTTTTGGAAGTTATACTTACAGGGCAGCCATCAGTGCTTCATGCTCTGCAGCCTTAACCGCAGCAATTTCATCCTCTTTGGACAAAGCTGCTCTGCCTTTTTTGTCTTTTGCATACCATGTCAAGTCTTTGCCTTTTTGCCATCGACCGACTGGTGCCATCAAAGAGTTGCCTGGAAACAGCAAAGGAGAATCAAGAGTGGCTGAGGAAGATGTGTTACACATGCATTACCTCTACTGTATTATATGGCTAAGTTTTACTTTGTGAATTTTAACCAGTCCTTTGTGAACAGCAAACAGCCAGTGCTGAAGTGGTAATGTCATCTTGAGACTAACCCAGGATTTATGGGTGTAATATTTTCTGATTCCGAATTAATGGAACTCCAAAAGATGACACTCAGTGGCTTCAATCACTTCACATCTTGGAGCTTGTGATCATGTAAGGGCTGCAACAAGCAATCCCTTTCATTAAAAGTTAATGTGCCGATTCCTTCCTTAGTGCAGTGATTTGATTCCTCAAAACATCAGATAATAGCTAAAAAACAAAATGTAGAACCAGATTTCCTAGAAGAGGACATGTCTTTTAATGTCTGGTTATGTCTTAACAATGGGCCAAAATCCCTTTATTTAGCAAGAATTAATAAACTATTCAAAACAAAATTCCGCTAATAAAATTTTGGTCCCAGCTCGAGAAAGATATTAGTGTTTGTAGATACTGATAATCCAGACTCACTGGAAGCACAAATTTAATTTTTTCCAGTAGATTTCCCCTTTGATTTAACACATTAAATGCAAAAGAAAATTGCACACTTTGGGTCACATCTGTTGATCTCGCTAGACTTAAAAAAAAAAAAAAAAACTCCTGCTGATGCTAAGCTGTTTGCAGTGACAATAAGTCCTTTATTGTACACGAATAAGTATTTCATGGGTTTATTTAACTTGTTGACCAAATTGTGTAATGCTATTCTGTTATACCTTATATGTCGCCACTGCGGTGGGAGCTACGTAGCACTTGTTTGCCAAGCTGACATGTTGGCAGTGGCTTGGGCTCAGATAACGAAGCGGCTATGTGTGTCTGCTCAGAGAGCGGAGGGCAGCAATGAAAGCTAGGACTTGCAGGTTGTAGTGTGCAAAACAGGAAGAAAACCGATCGACTAGACCAGCCCAGGTACTGTGGAATGAGGGACTCTACAACAAAAGGTATGGAAAGATAGCGTTTGGAGCATCGGAGTCACTGAGTATAGTTTAAGCGTGATTTGAAATGTCTTGCTAAGTTAGCAGACAGCAGTTAGCAGAGTCTCTGGTTAGCGCTGATAGCGGACTTGGTTCTTCACACTTACCGAGATAATTTTCTCTGTGTTTGTCGACTTTCACGTCATCCCAATTGAAATGGTCCTGGCCTCCTCGGACCCCTCCAGCTCTCGAGGAACCAAACATTTTTTAGTCAGTGACTTTTGGATGAAGAGCAGCGGACCGCTATTCCAACCTGCTAACTTTTTAGCCACGGTAGCACGTGAGCAGCGCGACTGGTCAGGCCCTCAGCGTTCACTCATCCGGGCAGTTTTGCGGTCAGGTTTAACCTCCTTGCGTTGATGGGAACTTGTTTCCTGTGTGTGATGTTTACTTTGAGCACCGAAACTAACGCGGTAACTAATTCTGCCTGTATTTCCCTGAAATGTAAAGCTAGGCTGTGCTATCCAGCATACATTATTCCGCGGCCAAAAACAAAGTTACAGCACGAAGAGTCCCTCACCATGTGCATAATAGTTTCCCGATTCAGCAAACCATGTAGCGTTCATATATTTAATGTAACTCCAGTTTTCATTTTTGGCTAATGTTAGCAAAACTCTGTTTTGTCTCGCACATTCTCGCCGTGACGTATTAATGTTGTGACCCGCAGTGATGACGTAGACACCACAGGGTCCCTAATGGCTCTCGCAGCGGAGGAGGGAGAAAACCCTCCGCACACGGTCCCGCAATCTTAGACTAACCTAACTCCCGATGTACATGAGATATTTTTCAAGGCTATTCTCAGGTAAGAAAGGTTGATGTTTGTTTTATTTTAATGTCGTTACATTTGAGCTGCATGCTGTATCACTGTAGATAAGAGGCAGCCATTCATTACCCTCAGCGTGACTGGCGTCAGTCTGTTTATCTGCACCGTTTCTGCAGGAGTTGATGGTTGTGTCTGCTGAGCTGGATTAAGTTTAGCTGATGCAATGTTACCTGTATTTTAACTATAGGTTTACTGTGTTTTTAGAAGGGGTTGTCTCCACTTACTGACAGCTGTTATACATTCAGAGGTGGGAGAAGTATTCAGATCCTTAAAAACTGTACCAGTACAACACAGCATGCTCCACTAGAACTTAAAGTCCTGCATTCAAAATGTTTATTTATGTAAATGTACAATATTATTTACAGGAAAACGTACTTGAAGTATGCTGTAATGAGGCAGTATTTTTAAGCCTCCATTCACTCCTGCAACTTTAACTCAGCCAATTACAATAAGGTCATAAAGTCTTCATATTATAGTATAGTAATCAAAAAAGCATGCCATTTGGCACAAGTGCACAAAGCAACCCAGTGCATTTTCTCATTTGCTTCTCTAGGTTTAACATTTTATTGCTCCCACCAGTGAGTCACAGTGCTCTTTGCAGTGCCTGAGTCCGTAGTTTTTATCTGTTAGATAAGTCTGGTACAAGACAGACAGACACTTGTGACACTCTCTAATGATAAATGGAAAGTTCTACTTTCGCAGATTCTTAAAAACGTAAAAAAACAAAAAAAAACGTTAGAATGAAGAGATCACAGCATTTAACTGAATAAGGAGGAAAACTGGTTGTACATGTGCCCACATAACCCCCAGATCACCTCTGTTTTAGGGTAAACTGAACTAATAACACTTAAAACTGTATGTTGTACTTTCTAGGTCTGCAACAAGTGATTATTTCCATTACTAGTCTGTTAAGCATGTTCTCAATTAACCAATAAATCATTTTGTCTTTAAAATAGTGAGGCGTTAAATCTTAAATCACATTTGAGAACCAAGAACCATGAAATGTTTTGGGTTTTTTTTGCTTGGAAAGTAGTTGATTGTGTTTCAGCTCCAGAGCTGAACACCTAGTAGGCTGTACCTGATTACCAAGCTCTGATAGATTTCATATGACTTCAGCTTTGCTTCAGGCAAATATCAATCACATGATATTTAGTGCACATGCTTGAAGTCAAGCTCAGTGCTGCTTCCAATAAGTGTCAGCCCACACTGATTATAAACTCACATGTCTCTCATTTCCCGTCACGGAGCTCGAATGTAAGTAAAAAAGGTTGGTTCTTGTGTGACTGAGTGGGAGCTGCAGGTTTCAGGTGCTTTTCCAATAGCAAATGCAAATTAGATCTTGTTAATTATTAGTTAGAAAGTTTCCTTCCTTGAGCAAGACACAGAACTCTTTTTGTGGCAATGATAGTGTTTCACATTCGGCAACTAATGATTCAGGAATTTGTAATGCTTTCTCTTTCGTAGTTACTGACATGCCAGGAATCATGAAAATCAGTTCCTGTAAATGATGGCTTAAATTCCGCATTTGTTGTTCATTTGTTAAGTTGTTACATCTGTTGCTTTATAAATGGTCGTAACAAATTCTCACAATTAGAACTGATTGATTTTGCTACACAAATCATGTGATCCAGTACTAATAATCATTACTGGTTTTTGGTATTATTTTCGCATTTTGGCAGTCAACCAATAAGCAATCTGATGAGGCATTTCGTTCTGTTTAATTATTTTTTTTTTTTAATTACTTTTTGAATAAACAGTGCGTGTTTTCAGGTGCAAGCAGCCCACATTAGAATGTGCACAAAAATCTCCTTCATTTTTAGAACAGTTGGTTGATTGTCATTCAGTTAATTATTTTAGACATTTATGGAGCAAAACAAACAGTCGCTGGCAAATGTGAAGACTTACTGTTTTCTTTGTCTTATGTTGTAAATAAAATATGTCTGGTTTTGAAGACTTATTCTTAGACTCTGGGAAATTGTGGCGGACATTTTATAGACTCAATGATAAACAAAATAAGCAATTAAAGTAGAATATTTGGTAGTTGCAGTTAAATAATAACAGGAATCTGTTGTAAATTGCCCAAATAGAATCACGGCTAACTTTTGAAAATCCAGAGTTAGAGGGTTGGGGTGGGGGGTTGGTACTCATTCTAAGACAGATTTCTGAAAATGATGGGGCTTCTTCACTGTCTTCTGAAAAAGGAACTCCTGCACCTTTAATTAGATATGTTGCTGTTTACGGGAAGCATTCAAGAGGCAATGGAGAATGACTCTTGTCATTTGCACCTGCAAACACAACCTCACTGCATCTGGTTTGCCTGGAGACAAGACGGCTTATAATGCTGTGATTTTATTTTTTTTATTAAAAGACCACAGAGACGTTCCAAAGTCCAGTCCAGTTTACTTTTGTTTTTAAAGATGGATTAGGCTAATTTACATATTTTTACTTGTAATTTAGCACGTCATTATGTCGTATGGAATACCCCATTTTCGGACTAATTGCCAAACCATCTGATACCTGAAACTGATGTAAGTAATAGGCCTATAACCAATAAACATGATGGTTGATATTAGCTCTTCACTGTAGTTGTTTTAGCAGTTATAACTGGTTTCTTACTGCTAATAGCTGTTGAAAAATGCTCATGGACTTTACTGAAAACCAGCTTGCAAATATTTATAATTATTTGACAAATGGAAGGTTGTCTCAGCCTTTTGGACTAAAAATAAAACACCCATCTTTCGTGCAATAACAGATCATTATGCATAGCCTACTCGTTTCTTTGACAACAAAGTCTACTGGTGTATAAACATGGCCCGACCCTCTCTTTCCTTCTTCCCTTCTGCTCTTGTACACAATCCACCCATACACTGTCACACCCTCCCTGCTCACTTGAACGCCCCATCTGCTTGCGCTCTGCGTATATTGAAGGAAGGTAAGGAGGAAACAACAGGCTTTTCTTCATTCTTTACTTGAGTAGCTTACCTAAAATCTTTGGTAATGAGAAAAAAGGCTGCTTGGAACAGATCATGGTGTAAAGGGGGTAAAAACTGAGAAAGAAGTAGCTATTTTGCAAACATGTATCCTACAACTACTCTGCTTAGAGCCTCGTCAGCGACTGGATGGTTGTTTAGTTAAAGGGAGTCATGTTTCATTCTTCCTATTTTTATTATACCTACAAAGTCACATGTGGGATAAAGGAACCCGACACCCAACAGCTGTCCCTTTATCATCTTTTTGCCTAAGTACACAGGTTGTGTATGTCGTTGGCATTAGCTTGTATTAGCGCCTTATCACCTCTGCCATCTGCAGCCATTGCTAGACTTACAGCGTTACATGTGCTTTGATGCTCTCGTCTTGAAAAAGCTCTGTCTTTAAGTCCATTATGCTTTCCATTTGCAACTCCTGCTTGGCCCCTCTTAACCCAGAGGATGGCCGTGAAAGATGTCCATCATGTCTTGGCACCGTCAAGAGGGACAGCAAGTCCAGTCGGTCCCTGCAGGAGGCTCAGAGGCTTAAGCACAAGTTCCCTCCCTGCACTGGTTCTCCCTCTCAGAATCAACCAGTCCATTGGGGCAGGATGGGTTGGCACACTCCTGGCCAGACTGCCTCTGGCCAGGAGTGGCGTCCTCTCTCAGATTCCCTTCATCTGAAGTTTTTGCCCCTCAAGGGTGTGACCTTGTTGTTATTGATGTTCCAGGCATTACAAACCATCTCCAGCAGTCAGGAAATTGAACAAGAGTTGCAAATATTACTAAAGTTCTAGGGATTGTGGATGCTCGATCATTGTCACTCAGAGTCTTGACAAGAAGATTCTGTAGGAGACAACTGCTGGGTGTCAGACTCCTTTATCAGGTCACTTGCCTCACCCAGGTCAGACATCATCCAGAATTAATAGAACCTTAGTTACATTTTAAAGTTTCATTTTATGTTGCTGTGTTTTTTGTTTATTCAAATATGAGCCAAAGTCTGTATGAAACCACTGCCTTCACAAATGGAGTAGAGCTCTCCAGTTAGTGAGTAACCGTTCCTCTGCGGCACCATGGTAACCTCATGGCTTGTTAAGCAGTTGATTGCCTCTGCTCCTCAGGGAGATATTTTTGTCTCATCATCAGGTCTTCCTTTGAGAACCGCTGGCTTATCATTTCACAATGTTTATCCCACCAGAGGAATTCTTCTCTAAACTTGTTAACCTGCTGTAATGTTGTGAAACCGCTGTCTATTTAAAGCCATATGTTTGTGTGCACATTTGGTCCTGTGATGACTCACGCTATAAGATTCCAGTGGTTATGTGTCATCGTTCCAGCGTCAGCCTCTTGTTTTCCGCTCTGAACACTCCACATTTCTTAACCTCTCTTTTCAGCTATGGCTGGACCCAGGCCTGTGGTGCTTAGCGGCCCGTCCGGGGCAGGGAAGAGCACTCTGCTGAAGAAGCTCATGAAGGAATATGACAGTGTCTTTGGCTTCAGCGTCTCCCGTAAGTGTTCCAACAACAAGGCAATAAGGGTTGCTGTTGATTAGTACAGCCAGACCTGTAGATCTTTTCCCAGGGTTTGTGGATTTATACATGTGGTATAAAATACAAAGATGTTTAAGATAAAATGACATGAAACTGTAGGAAATAATGACATTTTTAGAAGCGAGAACCAGATCATTTGTATTATTTTTGCTAAAAAATTATTTAAGCAATTGTTTGTTTACCAGACTGGTTTCTGATTACTTGTGAGTCGATCAGCTAATGCATTAATCATTTCAGCTCTAGATTCAGATCCAGTACAGACTATGACATAAATGTTTCATCATTCCTCAGATACTACAAGAAATCCTCGACCTGGAGAAGAGAATGGCAAAGGTACAGAATGTTGCTCCTGTTTCATGACCATGCTAACAGCTCATTTCTTAATTTGCAGTCAGCAGTTTTATAGTTGTTTTTCCCTCTGTTTGTGTCCTAATTCTGGGGTTTCAGATTACCATTATGTTACACGAGAGGTGATGCAGGCAAGCATCGACAATGGAGAATTCATTGAGAACGCAGAGTTTTCCGGGAACATGTACGGGACAAGTAAAGCCGCTGTGCAAGACGTCCAGGCCAAGAACCTCATCTGTATACTTGACATTGACATGCAGGGTGTGAAGAACATCAAAAAGACAGACCTCAGTCCCATCTACATCTCCATCCAGCCACCATCCATGGCAGTCCTGGTGAGAACTGAAGGAAATGCATTTCACTGAAAAAAAACAGTCTAGAGTCAGTGACTGGGACCTTGAGTTGGCTTTTTACCGCAGTTACATGGTCATACAGGTTTTGGATGCTGTGAATATTTCTGAATGACTTTAAGTTCACTGAGACCTGATTTCGGGTTTTATTGTTTCAGGAAAAACGTTTAAGAGACAGAAAAACAGAGTCAGAGGAGAGCCTCCAGAAGCGTTTACATGCAGCCAAGGTTGAGATGGAGTTTAGTAAGTATTTATTGGTTTGCTCAGAAATGCTCAAAGTTTCAAACCACACTGATGTTCAAACCATGAGTGAGAATAATTGTATCCTCCGATCTTCCTTTAGGTAAAGAACCTGGTGTTTTTGATGCTATAATTGTCAATGATAGTTTGGAGGATGCTTATGGGCAATTAAAACATGCTCTTCTTGAGGTGAGTGGCCACTGAAAACACTTTTACACACTATTACTTAGATAACACATTAAAGTAGCAAACACACAATTAAAACATAAATACCTTTACACGTCAGTACAAGAACATTTATGTCCCTTTATTTCCTTCCTGATCAGCTGGTGAGATTGCCATGTGTTTTTTTTCCTGGAACACGCAGCTTTAACACTATGTTAAATTTGGTTTGTGTTTTTTACTTAGTGTGGCATAACCAGCAGCCTATGGTGGCTAACATTAGCTAATTAATATTGCTGTGTACTCACATTAATAAGTCAGTTAGTTAACTCTATGAATTTTCCCTACTGCCACTCTTGTGTTACCACTATATTGTAGCATGTGTTAGATAAATATGGTGATGTTTTAAAAACAGCTCTCTCTAATGAATCTTGGCAAATTAAGGCAAATTCCATGTTATTGTCCTGTAAATACCTCTTGTGGCCACCGCAGATGCTGTTTAGCAAAAGTTACATAGTTGTGCTTAAACATTCTTCGTTCATTGTTTCTATTTCATGACCAACATTAACTACCTGTATTTGGAACATTTTCTCTTTCTCTAGGAAATTAATAAGGTCAAGAAAAACAACATGTCTTTGTAGGAGACAGCAGCATCCTGACACTGTTTCATCCCGTCCAGCCACTCCTCACCAAACCACAGACCTCCATTCCAGTCATGTACATTCCCTCAGATGGTGGTCTGTCTGTAGATTTTACATAGTATTTAGAAGTATATGATAACATATTGTAAAGTGGAACTTTTTTTTTTACTGGCAGAGTGCTTTTTATATTTTTATTTTCGTTTGTATGAAAAAAAGATACTCCAATAATCAGTACTTGATATTTGACATTGTAGGGTGATCTCTGTTGGACAGGTTTTACTGAACACAGATAAACAAATGTACAGCTTATAGCTTGATCCTCTCACCAGCACAGACAAACTCGAACAGGGGGTAACGTAACTCATTCCATCTTGTGGACAAACTGGTTTGTCAAGGGTATGAAGAAAACATGTATCTGAATATCTTGGTTAGTGGCAGCAAGTTGTGCTACTCTTATCGCTTGACAGAGTTTTTTGTTTGTTTTTGTGCAACTGTGTTGGTGGTGAAATAGATTTACAGGGACAGTGAAATATATTGGTGGCAGACACAGTGAGAGTTTGGTATCAGCTCTCATCGGAAACTTCAGCATTACAATTGATCTCTGGAAAACATGGCGGCTGTTTACTTACAAGGGATACATGCAAGTCATCTGTACTGTTGAAATAATAAAACTATTCCAGTTCTGGTTATTGCTGATACTCTACAGACTTTTGTAAATTGCGACGTAACGTGCTAATGCCATTAAAGGTTGGTTTGCTGGATAAGGATGAATAGTGATGTTGATGTTGATGATGCTGTTAATGATAGAGATAGAAAACGTGGCCGAGAACAAAAACAATAGCACATGTAATGTCACTTAGCATATAGCTTTTTATATTTTTTTTTTGGGGGGGGGGGGGGGGCGGGGGGGCTGCGATGGAACAATTTAACTGTTTATTTTAAAGTTGTACATTTGTAAAACTTATGTAACTTTATCACTTTGCAGGTTCAGCTGTAGAGTAGAATGACATTCAGTGGACTGTTTTGATTCCTAACAGAAGGAGAGCTTTTTAACTTTGAGGACAAATTAAATGGCATGCTTATCTCTTTTGATATTGCTTAGAATTAAGCACACAATAAATCTCCTGTTACTTGAAAGTTAAGAAAACATTTGTAATCCATTTGTAAATTTTTTTTTTAAATTATTATTAAATTTTTTAATTTCATGGATATGTACAAGGCCAGACAATTATGTTTAGGCACCTTGTAACACCCATTCCTTTGTGCAGATAATTTTGTATTTCTCTAATAATTGTTTATTCTTCAGTATCCATTTAATTAATTAATTGTGCAGTTGTTACATCTTATTCATTGAGATGCATGCAGTCCTCTGGTTTGCAGTGGTGGACTTCGTTACTGTACGTAAGTGTTTTTTTTTTTTACGTATCTGTACTTAAGTAAAAATAATAATGCATACTTTTGATTTTACTCCATTACATTTTGCAGCAATTATCTGTACTTTCTACTCCACTACATTTCTACAATTAATGCCGTTACTTGTTATGTTATGAACATACTTTCCTCAAAATCTTACATGGAAAAAAAATTGCGAGTGATTGCGTTGAGGCGTTGTTTGCCATTGCCAAACAATCAGGTGGCTCTATTACCCCCAATGATAGCAGAGCGCGCCACGAGCTAGTGGACTGGTCTGATTCTGGTGAGAAGAAACAACATGTAACATCAACATGAACCCAGAGGCAACGTTGGCTGAGCGTGACCCTGAGCCCTCCAGCTCAGAATCAGAATGCCATCTTTGGCCGTATTTAAGCAGGTGTTGTATAGTTGCTTGTGAGCAGTGACATAGGCAGAGGCATAAATAAGTATATCTCAATTCTTTATCAAAATTTGGGGCGCAGTACGTTAGGAGTGTGGCTTTGGACTTTGGACCGGCCTGAAATCGGAGGGTTGTGGGTTCGATCCCTCGACCAAGCGCAAAAAAACGGATACGGTGGTGGTGAAGGAGACGCGCCTCCCCTGCCTCTGTGAGCATGGCTGTGGGGCCCCTGATTCACCCCAGCTCCCCGGGCACCTCACTAGGCAGCCCACTGCCCCAGCGTCTCTTGTGCGTGTGCATGCTTGTGTGTGTGTTTCGTTCATTTGATGTGGATAAAATTCTGAGAGTAATTTCCCCAGGAGGGATCAATAACTGACAGTTCAGTTTACTGACAGGTGAATTTTGCTGGAAGTAGGCGTCAAAATATGCCAATAAAAAGTCCTATTTTAGTAAGACCTCAAAATGTCATAAAACACGTCATAGTATAGTAAGGCGTCAAAATCGGCCAAGAAAAGTCAAAAAAATTTTTGACCTCAAAATGTCATAAAAAATGTCATAGTATAGTAAGGCGTTTTTTTCTGACAAAAAAAATTTTGACCTCAAAATGTCATAAAAAACGTCATAGTATAGTAAGGTGTTTTTTTCGGACAAAAGAAGTCAAAATTTTTTTTGACCTCAAAATGTCATAAAAAACGTCATAGTATAGTAAGGCGTTTTTTTCAGACAAAAAAAGTAAAAAAAATTTTTGACCTCAAAATGTCATAAAAAACGTCATAGTATAGTAAGGCGTCAAAATCGGACAAAAAAAGTCAAAAATTTTTTTGACCTCAAAATGTCATAAAAAACGTCATAGTATAGTAAGGCGTTTTTTTCGGCCAAAAAAAGTCAAAAAATTTTTTGACCTCAAAATGTCATAAAAAACATCATAGTATAGTAAGGCGTTTTTTTTTTTCGGCCAAAAAAAGTCAAAAAAAATTTTGACCTCAAAATGTCATAAAAAACGTCATAGTATAGTAAGGCGTTTTTTTTTCGGACAAAAAAAGTCAAAAAAATTTTTGACCTCAAAATGTCATAAAAAACGTCATAGTATAGTAAGGCGTTTTTTTCGTCCAAAAAAAGTCAAAATTTTTTTTGACCTCGAAATTTCATAAAAAACGTCATAGTATAGTAAGGCGTTTTTTTCGGCCAAAAAAAGTGAAAAAAAATTTTGACCTCAAAAGGTCATAAAAAACGTCATAGTATAGTAAGGCGTCAAAATCGGACAAAAAAAGTCAAAATTTTTTTTGACCTCAAAATGTCATAAAAAACGTCATAGTATAGTAAGGCGTTTTTTTCGGCCAAAAAAAGTCAAAAATTTTTTTGACCTCAAAATGTCATAAAAAACATCATAGTATAGTAAGGCGTTTTTTTTTTCGGCCACAAAAAGTCAAAAAAAATTTTGACCTCAAAATGTCATAAAAAAAACGTCATAGTATAGTAAGGCGTTTTTTTTTCGGCCAAAAAAAGTCAAAAAATTTTTTGACCTCAAAATGTCATAAAAAACGTCATAGTATAGTAAGGCGTTTTTTTCGTCCAAAAAAAGTCAAAATTTTTTTTGACCTCGAAATTTCATAAAAAACGTCATAGTATAGTAAGGCGTTTTTTTCGGCCAAAAAAAGTGAAAAAAAATTTTGACCTCAAAAGGTCATAAAAAACGTCATAGTATAGTAAGGCGTCAAAATCGGACAAAAAAAGTCAAAATTTTTTTTGACCTCAAAATGTCATAAAAAACGTCATAGTATAGTAAGGCGTTTTTTTCGGCCAAAAAAAGTCAAAAATTTTTTTGACCTCAAAATGTCATAAAAAACATCATAGTATAGTAAGGCGTTTTTTTTTTTTCGGCCAAAAAAAGTCAAAAAAAATTTTGACCTCAAAATGTCATAAAAAAACGTCATAGTATAGTAAGGCGTTTTTTTTCGGACAAAAAAAGTCAAAAAATTTTTTGACCTCAAAATGTCATAAAAAACGTCATAGTATAGTAAGGCGTTTTTTTCGTCCAAAAAAAGTCAAAAATTTTTTTGACCTCGAAATTTCATAAAAAACGTCATAGTATAGTAAGGCGTTTTTTTCGGCCAAAAAAAGTGAAAAAAAAATTTTGACCTCAAAAGGTCATAAAAAACGTCATAGTATAGTAAGGCGTTTTTTTTCGGACAAAAAAAGTCAAAAAATTTTTTGACCTCAAAATGTCATAAAAAACGTCATAGTATAGTAAGGCGTCAAAATCGGCTAAAAAAAAGTCAAAAAAATTTTTGACATCGAAATGTCATAAAAAACGTCATAGTACAGTAAGTATAGTATACTAAGTACTATGACGTTTAAAAAAAATTTTGAATTTTTTTGGTCGAAAAAAACGCCTTACTATACTATGAAGTTTTTTATGACATTTTGAGGTCAAAAAAATTTTTGACTTTTTTTGTCCGAAAAAAACGCCTTACTATACTATGACGTTTTTTATGACATTTTGAGGTCAAAAAATTTTTTGACTTTTTTTGTCCGATTTTGACGCCTTACTATACTATGATGTTTTTTATGACATTTTGAGGTCAAAAAAAAATTTGACTTTTTTTGGCCGAAAAAAACGCCTTACTATACTATGACGTTTTTTATGACATTTTGAGGTCAAAATTTTTTTTGACTTTTTTTGGCCGATTTTGACGCCTTACTGTACTATGATGTTTTTTATGACATTTTGAGGTCAAAAAAAAATTTGACTTTTTTTGTCCGATTTTGACGCCTTACTATACTATGACGTTTTTTATGACATTTTGAGGTCAAAATTTTTTTTGACTTTTTTTGTCCGATTTTGACGCCTTACTATACTATGACGTTTTTTATGACATTTTGAGGTCAAAAAATTTTTTGACTTTTGTTGTCTGAAAAAAACGCCTTACTATACTATGACGTTTTTTATGAAATTTTGAGGTCAAAAAAAATTTTGACTTTTTTTGGACGAAAAAAACGCCTTACTATACTATGACGTTTTTTATGACATTTTGAGGTCAAAAAATTTTTTGACTTTTTTTGTCCGATTTTGACGCCTTACTGTACTATGACGTTTTTTATGACATTTTGAGGTCAAAAAAAAATTTTTCTTTTTTTGTCCGATTTTGACGCCTTACTATACTATGACGTTTTTTATGACATTTTGAGGTCAAAATTTTTTTTGACTTTTTTTGGCCGAAAAAAACGCCTTACTATACTATGACGTTTTTTATGACTTTTTGAGGTGAAAAAATCTTTTTGACTTTTTTTGTCCGATTTTGACGCCTTACTATACTATGACGTTTTTTATGACATTTTGAGGTCAAAAAATTTTTTGACTTTTGTTGTCTGAAAAAAACGCCTTACTATACTATGACGTTTTTTATGACATTTCGAGGTCAAAAAAAATTTTGACTTTTTTTGGACGAAAAAACGCCTTACTATACTATGACGTTTTTTATGACATTTTGAGGTCAAAAAAATTTTTGACTTTTTTTGGCCGATTTTGACGCCTTACTATACTATGACGTTTTTTTATGACATTTTGAGGTCAAAAAAAGTTTTGACTTTGTTTGGACGAAAAATGTCATGAAAAAGGTCATAGTATAGTAAGGCGTTTTTTTTCGGACAAAAAAAGTCAAAAAAATTTTTGACCTCAAAATGTCATAAAAAACGTCATAGTATAGTAAGGCGTTTTTTTCGGCCAAAAAAAGTCAAAATTTTTTTTGACCTCAAAATGTCATAAAAAACGTCATAGTATAGTAAGGCGTTTTTTTCGGCCAAAAAAAGTCAAAATTTTTTTTGACCTCAAAATGTCATAAAAAACGTCATAGTATAGTAAGGCGTCAAAATCGGCCAAAAAAAGTCAAAAAATTTTTTGACCTCAAAATTTCTTAAAAAACGTCATAGTATAGTAAGGCGTTTTTTTCGGCCAAAAAAAGTCAAATTTTTTTTGACCTCAAAATGTCATAAAAAATGTCATAGTATAGTAAGGCATTTTTTTCGTCCAAAAAAAGTCAAAAAAAATTTTGAACTCAAAATGTCATAAAAAACGTCATAGTATAGTAAGGCGTCAAAATCGGCCAAAAAAAGTCAAAAAAATTTTTGACCTCAAAATGTCATAAAAAACGTCATAGTATAGTAAGGCGTCAAAATCGGACAAAAAAAGTCAAAAATTTTTTTGACCTCAAAATGTCATAAAAAACGTCATAGTATAGTAAGGCGTTTTTTTCGGCCACAAAAAGTCAAAAAAAATTTTGACCTCAAAATGTCATAAAAAACGTCATAGTATAGTAAGGCGTCAAAATCGGACAAAAAAAGTCAAAACTTTTTTTGACCTCAAAATGTCATAAAAAACGTCATAGTATAGTAAGGCGTTTTTTTCGGCCAAAAAAAGTCAAAAAAAATTTTGACCTCAAAATGTCATAAAAAACGTCATAGTATAGTAAGGCGTCAAAATCGGACAAAAAAAGTCAAAAAATTTTTTGACCTCAAAATGTCATAAAAAACGTCATAGTATAGTAAGGCGTTTTTTTTCGGCCACAAAAAGTCAAAAAAAATTTTGACCTCAAAATTTCATAAAAAACGTCATAGTATAGTAAGCCGTTTTTTTCGGCCAAAAAAAGTCAAAATTTTTTTTGAACTCAAAATGTCATAAAAAACGTCATAGTATAGTAAAGCGTCAAAATCGGACAAAAAAAGTCAAAAAAAATTTTGACCTCAAAATGTCATAAAAAACGTCATAGTATAGTAAGGCGTTTTTTTCGGACAAAAAAAGTCAAAAAATTTTTTGACCTCAAAATGTCATAAAAAACGTCATAGTATAGTAAGGCATTTTTTTCGGACAAAAAAAGTCAAAAAAAATTTTGACCTCAAAATTTCATAAAAAACGTCATAGTATAGTAAGGCGTTTTTTTCGACCAAAAAAAGTCAAAAAAAATTTTGACCTCAAAATGTCATAAAAAACGTCATAGTATAGTAAGGGGTCAAAATCGGACAAAAAAACTCAAAAATTTTTTTTACCTCAAAATGTCATAAAAAACATCATAGTATAGTAAGGCGTTTTTTTCGGCCAAAAAAAGTCAAATTTTTTTTTTACCTCAAAATGTCATAAAAAACGTCATAGTATAGTAAGGCGTTTTTTTCGGCCAAAAAAACTCAAAATTTTTTTTGACCTCAAAATGTCATAAAAAACGTCATAGTATAGTAAGGTGTCAAAATCGGACAAAAAAAGTCAAAAAAATTTTTGACCTCAAAATGTCATAAAAAACGTCATAGTATAGTAAGGCGTTTTTTTCGGCCAAAAAAGTCAAAATTTTTTTGACCTCAAAATGTCATAAAAAACGTCATAGTATAGTAAGGCGTCAAAATCGGACAAAAAAAGTCAAAATTTTTTTTGACCTCAAAATGTCATAAAAAACGTCATAGTATAGTAAGGCGTTTTTTTTCGGCCAAAAAATGTCAAAAAAAATTTTGACCTCAAAATGTCATAAAAAACGTCATAGTATAGTAAGGCGTTTTTTTTCGGCCAAAAAAAGTCAAAAAAATTTTTGACCTCAAAATGTTATAAAAAACGTCATAGTACAGTAAGGCGTCAAAATCGGACAAAAAAAGTCAAAAAAGTTTTTGTCCTCAAAATGTCATAAAAAACGTCATAGTATAGTAAGGCGTTTTTTTTGGGCCAAAAAAAGTCAAAAAAATTTTTGACCTCAAAATGTCATAAAAAAAACGTCATAGTATAGTAAGGCGTTTTTTTCGGCCAAAAAAAGTTAAAAAATTTTTTGCCCTCAAAATGTCATAAAAAACATCATAGTATAGTAAGGTGTCAAAATCGGACAAAAAAAGTCAAAAAATTTTTTGCCCTCAAAATGTCATAAAAAACATCATAGTATAGTAAGGTGTCAAAATCGGACAAAAAAAGTCAAAAAAATTTTTGACCTCAAAATGTCATAAAAAACATCATAGTATAGTAAGGCGTTTTTTTCGGCCAAAAAAAGTCAAATTTTTTTTTTACCTCAAAATGTCATAAAAAACGTCATAGTATAGTAAGGCGTTTTTTTTCGGACAAAAAAAGTCAAAAAAAATTTTGACCTCAAAATTTCATAAAAAACGTCATAGTATAGTAAGCCGTTTTTTTCGGCCAAAAAAAGTCAAAATTTTTTTTGAACTCAAAATGTCATAAAAAACGTCATAGTATAGTAAGGCGTCAAAATCGGACAAAAAAAGTCAAAATTTATTTTTGACCTCAAAATGTCATAAAAAACGTCATAGTATAGTAAGGCGTTTTTTTCGGCCAAAAAAAGTCAAAATTTTTTTTGACCTCAAAATGTCATAAAAAACGTCATAGTATAGTAAGGCGTTTTTTTCGGCCAAAAAAAGTCAAATTTTTTTTTGACCTCAAAATGTCATAAAAAACGTCATAGTATAGTAAGGCGTTTTTTTCGGCAAAAAAAAGTCAAATTTTTTTTTTACCTCAAAATGTCATAAAAAACGTCATAGTATAGTAAGGCGTTTTTTTCGGCCAAAAAAAGTCAAAAATTTTTTTGACCTCAAAATGTCATAAAAAACGTCATAGTATAGTAAGGCGTTTTTTTTCGGCCAAAAAAAGTAAAAAAAATTTTTGACCTCAAAATGTCATAAAAAACGTCGTAAGGCGTAAGTCGTAAGGCGTTTTTAAGTCGTAAGGCGTTTTTTTTTTCGGCCAAAAAAAGTCAAAATTTTTTTGACCTCAAAATGTCATAAAAAACGTCATAGTATAGTAAGGCGTCAAAATTGGACAAAAAAAGTCAAAATTTTTTTTGACCTCAAAATGTCATAAAAAACGTCATAGTATAGTAAGGCGTTTTTTTTCGGCCAAAAAAAGTCAAATTTTTTTTTGACCTCAAAATGTCATAAAAAACGTCATAGTATAGTAAGGCGTTTTTTTCGGACAAAAAAAGTCAAAAAATTTTTTGACCTCAAAATGTCATAAAAAACGTCATAGTATAGTAAGGCGTTTTTTTCGGACAAAAAAAGTCAAAAATTTTTTGACCTCAAAATTTCATAAAAAACGTCATAGTATAGTAAGGCGTTTTTTTCGACCAAAAAAAGTCAAAAAAAATTTTGACCTCAAAATGTCATAAAAAACGTCATAGTATAGTAAGGCGTCAAAATCGGACAAAAAAACTCAAAATTTTTTTTGACCTCAAAATGTCATAAAAAACATCATAGTATAGTAAGGCGTTTTTTTCGGCCAAAAAAAGTCAAATATTTTTTTTTTACCTCAAAATGTCATAAAAAACGTCATAGTATAGTAAGGCGTCAAAATCGGACAAAAAAAGTCAAAATTTTTTTTGACCTCAAAATGTCATAAAAAACGTCATAGTATAGTAAGGCGTTTTTTTCGGCCAAAAAAAGTCAAAATTTTTTTTGACCTCAAAATGTCATAAAAAACGTCATAGTATAGTAAGGCGTTTTTTTCGGCCACAAAAAGTCAAAAAAAATTTTGACCTCAAAATGTCATAAAAAACGTCATAGTATAGTAAGGCGTTTTTTTCGTCCAAAAAAAGGCAAAACATTTTTTGACCTCAAAATGTCATAAAAAACGTCATAGTATAGTAAGGCGTCAAAATCGGACAAAAAAAGTCAAAAAATTTTTTGACCTCAAAATGTCATAAAAAACGTCATAGTATAGTAAGGCGTTTTTTCGGCCAAAAAAAGTCAAAATTTTTTTTGACCTCAAAATGTCATAAAAAACGTCATAGTATAGTAAGGCGTCAAAATCGGACAAAAAAAGTCAAAAAATTTTTTGACCTCAAAATGTCATAAAAAACGTCATAGTATAGTAAGGCGTTTTTTTCGGCCACAAAAAGTCAAAAAAAATTTTAACCTCAAAATGTCATAAAAAAACGTCATAGTATAGTAAGGCGTTTTTTTCGGCCAAAAAAAGTCAAAAAAATTTTTTGACCTCAAAATGTCATAAAAAACGTCATAGTATAGTAAGGCGTTTTTTTCGGCCAAAAAAAGTCAAAATTTTTTTTGACCTCAAAATGTCATAAAAAACGTCATAGTATAGTAAGGCGTCAAAATCGGACAAAAAAAGTCAAAAAATTTTTTGACCTCAAAATGTCATAAAAAACGTCATAGTATAGTAAGGCGTTTTTTTCGGCCACAAAAAGTCAAAAAAAATTTTGACCTCAAAATGTCATAAAAAACGTCATAGTATAGTAAGGCGTTTTTTTCGGCCAAAAAAAGTCAAAAAAATTTTTGACCTCAAAATGTTATAAAAAACGTCATAGTACAGTAAGGCGTCAAAATCGGACAAAAAAAGTCAAAAAAGTTTTTGACCTCAAAATGTCATAAAAAACGTCATAGTATAGTAAGGCGTTTTTTTCGGCCAAAAAAAGTCAAAAAATTTTTTGACCTCAAAATGTCATAAAAAACGTCATAGTATAGTAAGGCGTTTTTTTCGGCCAAAAAAAGTCAAAAAATTTTTTGACCTCAAAATGTCATAAAAAACGTCATAGTATAGTAAGGCGTTTTTTTCGGCCAAAAAAAGTCAAAAATTTTTTTGACCTCAAAATGTCATAAAAAACGTCATAGTATAGTAAGGCGTTTTTTTCGGCCAAAAAAAGTAAAAAAATTTTTTGACCTCAAAATGTCATAAAAAACGTCATAGTATAGTAAGGCGTTTTTTTTCGGCCAAAAAAAGTCAAAATTTTTTTGACCTCAAAATGTCATAAAAAACGTCATAGTATAGTAAGGCGTCAAAATTGGACAAAAAAAGTCAAAATTTTTTTTGACCTCAAAATGTCATAAAAAACGTCATAGTATAGTAAGGCGTTTTTTTTCGGCCAAAAAAAGTCAAATTTTTTTTTGACCTCAAAATGTCATAAAAAACGTCATAGTATAGTAAGGCGTTTTTTTCGGACAAAAAAAGTCAAAAAATTTTTTGACCTCAAAATGTCATAAAAAACGTCATAGTATAGTAAGGCGTCAAAATCGGACAAAAAAAGTCAAAATTTTTTTGACCTCAAAATGTCATAAAAAACGTCATAGTATAGTAAGGCGTCAAAATCGGACAAAAAAAGTCAAAATTTTTTTTGACCTCAAAATGTCATAAAAAACGTCATAGTATAGTAAGGCGTTTTTTTCGGCCAAAAAAAGTCAAATTTTTTTTTGACCTCAAAATGTCATAAAAAACGTCATAGTATAGTAAGGCGTTTTTTTCGGCCAAAAAAAGTAAAAAAATTTTTTGACCTCAAAATGTCATAAAAAACGTCATAGTATAGTAAGGTGTTTTTTTCGGACAAAAAAAGTCAAAAAAAATTTTGACCTCAAAATTTCATAAAAAACGTCATAGTATAGTAAGGCGTTTTTTTCGGCCAAAAAAAGTCAAAATTTTTTTTGAACTCAAAATGTCATAAAAAACGTCATAGTATAGTAAGGCGTCAAAATCGGACAAAAAAAGTCAAAATTTTTTTTGACCTCAAAATGTCATAAAAAACGTCATAGTATAGTAAGGCGTCAAAATCGGACAAAAAAAGTCAAAATTTTTTTTGACCTCAAAATGTCATAAAAAACGTCATAGTATAGTAAGGCGTTTTTTTCGGCCAAAAAAAGTCAAAATTTTTTTTGACCTCAAAATGTCATAAAAAACGTCATAGTATAGTAAGGCGTTTTTTTCGGCCAAAAAAAGTCAAATTTTTTTTTGACCTCAAAATGTCATAAAAAATGTCATAGTATAGTAAGGCGTTTTTTTCGGCCAAAAAAAGTCAAAAAAATTTTTGACCTCAAAATGTCATAAAAAACATCATAGTATAGTAAGGCGTTTTTTTCGGCCAAAAAAAGTCAAAAAATTTTTTGACCTCAAAATGTCATAAAAAACGTCATAGTATAGTAAGGCGTTTTTTTCGGCCACAGAAAGTCAAAAAAAATTTTGACCTCAAAATGTCATAAAAAACGTCATAGTATAGTAAGGCGTTTTTTTCGTCCAAAAAAAGGCAAAACATTTTTTGACCTCAAAATGTCATAAAAAACGTCATAGTATAGTAAGGCGTCAAAATCGGACAAAAAAAGTCAAAAAATTTTTTGACCTCAAAATGTCATAAAAAACGTCATAGTATAGTAAGGCGTTTTTTTCGGCCAAAAAAAGTCAAAATTTTTTTTGACCTCAAAATGTCATAAAAAACGTCATAGTATAGTAAAGCGTCAAAATCGGACAAAAAAAGTCAAAAAAAATTTTGACCTCAAAATGTCATAAAAAACGTCATAGTATAGTAAGGCGTTTTTTTCGGCCACAAAAAAGTCAAAATTTTTTTTGACCTCAAAATGTCATAAAAAACGTCATAGTATAGTAAGGCGTTTTTTTTCGGCCAAAAAAAGTCAAATTTTTTTTTTACCTCAAAATGTCATAAAAAACGTCATAGTATAGTAAGGCGTTTTTTTCGGCCAAAAAAAGTCAAAAATTTTTTTGACCTCAAAATGTCATAAAAAACGTCGTAAGGCGTAAGTCGTAAGGCGTTTTTAAGTCGTAAGGCGTTTTTTTTTCGGCCAAAAAAAGTCAAAATTTTTTTGACCTCAAAATGTCATAAAAAACGTCATAGTATAGTAAGGCGTCAAAATTGGACAAAAAAAGTCAAAAATTTTTTTGACCTCAAAATGTCATAAAAAACGTCATAGTATAGTAAGGCGTTTTTTTCGGCCAAAAAAAGTCAAATTTTTTTTTGACCTCAAAATGTCATAAAAAAACGTCATAGTATAGTAAGGCGTTTTTTTCGGACAAAAAAAGTCAAAAAATTTTTTGACCTCAAAATGTCATAAAAAACGTCATAGTATAGTAAGGCGTCAAAATCGGACAAAAAAAGTCAAAATTTTTTTGACCTCAAAATGTCATAAAAAACGTCATAGTATAGTAAGGCGTCAAAATCGGACAAAAAAAGTCAAAATTTTTTTTGACCTCAAAATGTCATAAAAAACGTCATAGTATAGTAAGGCGTTTTTTTCGGCCAAAAAAAGTCAAAAATTTTTTTGACCTCAAAATGTCATAAAAAACGTCATAGTATAGTAAGGCGTTTTTTTCGGCCAAAAAAAGTCAAATTTTTTTTTGACCTCAAAATGTCATAAAAAACGTCATAGTATAGTAAGGCGTTTTTTTCGGCCAAAAAAAGTCAAAAAATTTTTTGACCTCAAAATGTCATAAAAAACGTCATAGTATAGTAAGGCGTTTTTTTCGGCCAAAAAAAGTCAAAAAATTTTTTGACCTCAAAATGTCATAAAAAACGTCATAGTATAGTAAGGCGTTTTTTTCGGCCACAAAAAGTCAAAAAAAATTTTGACCTCAAAATGTCATAAAAAACGTCATAGTATAGTAAGGCGTTTTTTTCGTCCAAAAAAAGGCAAAACATTTTTTGACCTCAAAATGTCATAAAAAACGTCATAGTATAGTAAGGCGTCAAAATCGGACAAAAAAAGTCAAAAAATTTTTTGACCTCAAAATGTCATAAAAAACGTCATAGTATAGTAAGGCGTTTTTTTTTCGGCCAAAAAAAGTCAAAATTTTTTTTGACCTCAAAATGTCATAAAAAACGTCATAGTATAGTAAGGCGTCAAAATCGGACAAAAAAAGTCAAAAAATTTTTTGACCTCAAAATGTCATAAAAAACGTCATAGTATAGTAAGGCGTTTTTTTCGGCCACAAAAAGTCAAAAAAAATTTTGACCTCAAAATGTCATAAAAAACGTCATAGTATAGTAAGGCGTTTTTTTCGGCCAAAAAAAGTAAAAAAAAATTTTGACCTCAAAATGTCATAAAAAACGTCATAGTATAGTAAGGCGTTTTTTTCGGCCAAAAAAAGTCAAAAAATTTTTTGACCTCAAAATGTCATAAAAAACGTCATAGTATAGTAAGGCGTTTTTTTCGGACAAAAAAAGTCAAAAAATTTTTTGACCTCAAAATGTCATAAAAAACGTCATAGTATAGTAAGGCGTCAAAATCGGACAAAAAAAGTCAAAATTTTTTTGACCTCAAAATGTCATAAAAAACGTCATAGTATAGTAAGGCGTCAAAATCGGACAAAAAAAGTCAAAATTTTTTTTGACCTCAAAATGTCATAAAAAACGTCATAGTATAGTAAGGCGTTTTTTTCGGCCAAAAAAAGTCAAATTTTTTTTTGACCTCAAAATGTCATAAAAAACGTCATAGTATAGTAAGGCGTTTTTTTCGGCCAAAAAAAGTCAAAAAATTTTTTGACCTCAAAATGTCATAAAAAACGTCATAGTATAGTAAGGTGTTTTTTTCGGACAAAAAAAGTCAAAAAAAATTTTGACCTCAAAATTTCATAAAAAACGTCATAGTATAGTAAGGCGTTTTTTTCGGCCAAAAAAAGTCAAAATTTTTTTTGAACTCAAAATGTCATAAAAAACGTCATAGTATAGTAAGGCGTCAAAATCGGACAAAAAAAGTCAAAATTTTTTTTGACCTCAAAATGTCATAAAAAACGTCATAGTATAGTAAGGCGTTTTTTTCGGCCAAAAAAAGTCAAAAATTTTTTTGACCTCAAAATGTCATAAAAAACGTCATAGTATAGTAAGGCGTTTTTTTCGGCCAAAAAAAGTCAATTTTTTTTTTGACCTCAAAATGTCATAAAAAACGTCATAGTATAGTAAGGCGTTTTTTTCGGCCAAAAAAAGTCAAATTTTTTTTTGACCTCAAAATGTCATAAAAAATGTCATAGTATAGTAAGGCGTTTTTTTCGGCCAAAAAAAGTCAAAAAAATTTTTGACCTCAAAATGTCATAAAAAACATCATAGTATAGTAAGGCGTTTTTTTCGGCCAAAAAAAGTCAAAAAATTTTTTGACCTCAAAATGTCATAAAAAACGTCATAGTATAGTAAGGCGTTTTTTTCGGCCACAGAAAGTCAAAAAAAATTTTGACCTCAAAATGTCATAAAAAACGTCATAGTATAGTAAGGCGTTTTTTTCGTCCAAAAAAAGGCAAAACATTTTTTGACCTCAAAATGTCATAAAAAACGTCATAGTATAGTAAGGCGTCAAAATCGGACAAAAAAAGTCAAAAAATTTTTTGACCTCAAAATGTCATAAAAAACGTCATAGTATAGTAAGGCGTTTTTTTCGGCCAAAAAAAGTCAAAATTTTTTTTGACCTCAAAATGTCATAAAAAACGTCATAGTATAGTAAAGCGTCAAAATCGGACAAAAAAAGTCAAAAAAAATTTTGACCTCAAAATGTCATAAAAAACGTCATAGTATAGTAAGGCGTTTTTTTCGGCCACAAAAAAGTCAAAATTTTTTTTGACCTCAAAATGTCATAAAAAACGTCATAGTATAGTAAGGCGTTTTTTTTCGGCCAAAAAAAGTCAAATTTTTTTTTTACCTCAAAATGTCATAAAAAACGTCATAGTATAGTAAGGCGTTTTTTTCGGCCAAAAAAAGTCAAAAATTTTTTTGACCTCAAAATGTCATAAAAAACGTCGTAAGGCGTAAGTCGTAAGGCGTTTTTAAGTCGTAAGGCGTTTTTTTTTCGGCCAAAAAAAGTCAAAATTTTTTTGACCTCAAAATGTCATAAAAAACGTCATAGTATAGTAAGGCGTCAAAATTGGACAAAAAAAGTCAAAAATTTTTTTGACCTCAAAATGTCATAAAAAACGTCATAGTATAGTAAGGCGTTTTTTTCGGCCAAAAAAAGTCAAATTTTTTTTTGACCTCAAAATGTCATAAAAAAACGTCATAGTATAGTAAGGCGTTTTTTTCGGACAAAAAAAGTCAAAAAATTTTTTGACCTCAAAATGTCATAAAAAACGTCATAGTATAGTAAGGCGTCAAAATCGGACAAAAAAAGTCAAAATTTTTTTGACCTCAAAATGTCATAAAAAACGTCATAGTATAGTAAGGCGTCAAAATCGGACAAAAAAAGTCAAAATTTTTTTTGACCTCAAAATGTCATAAAAAACGTCATAGTATAGTAAGGCGTTTTTTTCGGCCAAAAAAAGTCAAAAATTTTTTTGACCTCAAAATGTCATAAAAAACGTCATAGTATAGTAAGGCGTTTTTTTCGGCCAAAAAAAGTCAAATTTTTTTTTGACCTCAAAATGTCATAAAAAACGTCATAGTATAGTAAGGCGTTTTTTTCGGCCAAAAAAAGTCAAAAAATTTTTTGACCTCAAAATGTCATAAAAAACGTCATAGTATAGTAAGGCGTTTTTTTCGGCCAAAAAAAGTCAAAAAATTTTTTGACCTCAAAATGTCATAAAAAACGTCATAGTATAGTAAGGCGTTTTTTTCGGCCACAAAAAGTCAAAAAAAATTTTGACCTCAAAATGTCATAAAAAACGTCATAGTATAGTAAGGCGTTTTTTTCGTCCAAAAAAAGGCAAAACATTTTTTGACCTCAAAATGTCATAAAAAACGTCATAGTATAGTAAGGCGTCAAAATCGGACAAAAAAAGTCAAAAAATTTTTTGACCTCAAAATGTCATAAAAAACGTCATAGTATAGTAAGGCGTTTTTTTTCGGCCAAAAAAAGTCAAAATTTTTTTTGACCTCAAAATGTCATAAAAAACGTCATAGTATAGTAAGGCGTCAAAATCGGACAAAAAAAGTCAAAAAATTTTTTGACCTCAAAATGTCATAAAAAACGTCATAGTATAGTAAGGCGTTTTTTTCGGCCACAAAAAGTCAAAAAAAATTTTGACCTCAAAATGTCATAAAAAACGTCATAGTATAGTAAGGCGTTTTTTTCGGCCAAAAAAAGTAAAAAAAAATTTTGACCTCAAAATGTCATAAAAAACGTCATAGTATAGTAAGGCGTTTTTTTCGGCCAAAAAAAGTCAAAAAATTTTTTGACCTCAAAATGTCATAAAAAACGTCATAGTATAGTAAGGCGTTTTTTTCGGACAAAAAAAGTCAAAAAATTTTTTGACCTCAAAATGTCATAAAAAACGTCATAGTATAGTAAGGCGTCAAAATCGGACAAAAAAAGTCAAAATTTTTTTGACCTCAAAATGTCATAAAAAACGTCATAGTATAGTAAGGCGTCAAAATCGGACAAAAAAAGTCAAAATTTTTTTTGACCTCAAAATGTCATAAAAAACGTCATAGTATAGTAAGGCGTTTTTTTCGGCCAAAAAAAGTCAAATTTTTTTTTGACCTCAAAATGTCATAAAAAACGTCATAGTATAGTAAGGCGTTTTTTTCGGCCAAAAAAAGTCAAAAAATTTTTTGACCTCAAAATGTCATAAAAAACGTCATAGTATAGTAAGGTGTTTTTTTCGGACAAAAAAAGTCAAAAAAAATTTTGACCTCAAAATTTCATAAAAAACGTCATAGTATAGTAAGGCGTTTTTTTCGGCCAAAAAAAGTCAAAATTTTTTTTGAACTCAAAATGTCATAAAAAACGTCATAGTATAGTAAGGCGTCAAAATCGGACAAAAAAAGTCAAAATTTTTTTTGACCTCAAAATGTCATAAAAAACGTCATAGTATAGTAAGGCGTTTTTTTCGGCCAAAAAAAGTCAAAAATTTTTTTGACCTCAAAATGTCATAAAAAACGTCATAGTATAGTAAGGCGTTTTTTTCGGCCAAAAAAAGTCAATTTTTTTTTTGACCTCAAAATGTCATAAAAAACGTCATAGTATAGTAAGGCGTTTTTTTCGGCCAAAAAAAGTCAAAAAATTTTTTGACCTCAAAATGTCATAAAAAACGTCATAGTATAGTAAGGCGTTTTTTTCGGCCAAAAAAAGTCAAAAAATTTTTTGACCTCAAAATGTCATAAAAAACGTCATAGTATAGTAAGGCGTTTTTTTCGGCCACAAAAAGTCAAAAAAAATTTTGACCTCAAAATGTCATAAAAAACGTCATAGTATAGTAAGGCGTTTTTTTCGGCCAAAAAAAGGCAAAACATTTTTTGACCTCAAAATGTCATAAAAAACGTCATAGTATAGTAAGGCGTCAAAATCGGACAAAAAAAGTCAAAAAATTTTTTGACCTCAAAATGTCATAAAAAACGTCATAGTATAGTAAGGCGTTTTTTTTCGGCCAAAAAAAGTCAAAATTTTTTTTGACCTCAAAATGTCATAAAAAACGTCATAGTATAGTAAGGCGTCAAAATCGGACAAAAAAAGTCAAAAAATTTTTTGACCTCAAAATGTCATAAAAAACGTCATAGTATAGTAAGGCGTTTTTTTCGGCCACAAAAAGTCAAAAAAAATTTTGACCTCAAAATGTCATAAAAAACGTCATAGTATAGTAAGGCGTTTTTTTCGGCCAAAAAAAGTCAAAAAAAATTTTGACCTCAAAATGTCATAAAAAACGTCATAGTATAGTAAGGCGTTTTTTTCGGCCAAAAAAAGTCAAAAAATTTTTTGACCTCAAAATGTCATAAAAAACGTCATAGTATAGTAAGGCGTTTTTTTCGGACAAAAAAAGTCAAAAAATTTTTTGACCTCAAAATGTCATAAAAAACGTCATAGTATAGTAAGGCGTCAAAATCGGACAAAAAAAGTCAAAATTTTTTTGACCTCAAAATGTCATAAAAAACGTCATAGTATAGTAAGGCGTCAAAATCGGACAAAAAAAGTCAAAATTTTTTTTGACCTCAAAATGTCATAAAAAACGTCATAGTATAGTAAGGCGTTTTTTTCGGCCAAAAAAAGTCAAATTTTTTTTTGACCTCAAAATGTCATAAAAAACGTCATAGTATAGTAAGGCGTTTTTTTCGGCCAAAAAAAGTCAAAAAATTTTTTGACCTCAAAATGTCATAAAAAACGTCATAGTATAGTAAGGTGTTTTTTTCGGACAAAAAAAGTCAAAAAAAATTTTGACCTCAAAATTTCATAAAAAACGTCATAGTATAGTAAGGCGTTTTTTTCGGCCAAAAAAAGTCAAAATTTTTTTGACCTCAAAATGTCATAAAAAACGTCATAGTATAGTAAGGCGTCAAAATCGGACAAAAAAAGTCAAAAAATTTTTTGACCTCAAAATGTCATAAAAAACGTCATAGTATAGTAAGGCGTTTTTTTCGGCCACAAAAAGTCAAAAAAAATTTTGACCTCAAAATGTCATAAAAAACGTCATAGTATAGTAAGGCGTTTTTTTCGGCCAAAAAAAGTAAAAAAAAATTTTGACCTCAAAATGTCATAAAAAACGTCATAGTATAGTAAGGCGTTTTTTTCGGCCAAAAAAAGTCAAAAAATTTTTTGACCTCAAAATGTCATAAAAAACGTCATAGTATAGTAAGGCGTTTTTTTCGGACAAAAAAAGTCAAAAAATTTTTTGACCTCAAAATGTCATAAAAAACGTCATAGTATAGTAAGGCGTCAAAATCGGACAAAAAAAGTCAAAATTTTTTTGACCTCAAAATGTCATAAAAAACGTCATAGTATAGTAAGGCGTCAAAATCGGACAAAAAAAGTCAAAATTTTTTTTGACCTCAAAATGTCATAAAAAACGTCATAGTATAGTAAGGCGTTTTTTTCGGCCAAAAAAAGTCAAATTTTTTTTTGACCTCAAAATGTCATAAAAAACGTCATAGTATAGTAAGGCGTTTTTTTCGGCCAAAAAAAGTCAAAAAATTTTTTGACCTCAAAATGTCATAAAAAACGTCATAGTATAGTAAGGTGTTTTTTTCGGACAAAAAAAGTCAAAAAAAATTTTGACCTCAAAATTTCATAAAAAACGTCATAGTATAGTAAGGCGTTTTTTTCGGCCAAAAAAAGTCAAAATTTTTTTTGAACTCAAAATGTCATAAAAAACGTCATAGTATAGTAAGGCGTCAAAATCGGACAAAAAAAGTCAAAATTTTTTTTGACCTCAAAATGTCATAAAAAACGTCATAGTATAGTAAGGCGTTTTTTTCGGCCAAAAAAAGTCAAAAATTTTTTTGACCTCAAAATGTCATAAAAAACGTCATAGTATAGTAAGGCGTTTTTTTCGGCCAAAAAAAGTCAATTTTTTTTTTGACCTCAAAATGTCATAAAAAACGTCATAGTATAGTAAGGCGTTTTTTTCGGCCAAAAAAAGTCAAAAAATTTTTTGACCTCAAAATGTCATAAAAAACGTCATAGTATAGTAAGGCGTTTTTTTCGGCCAAAAAAAGTCAAAAAATTTTTTGACCTCAAAATGTCATAAAAAACGTCATAGTATAGTAAGGCGTTTTTTTCGGCCACAAAAAGTCAAAAAAAATTTTGACCTCAAAATGTCATAAAAAACGTCATAGTATAGTAAGGCGTTTTTTTCGGCCAAAAAAAGGCAAAACATTTTTTGACCTCAAAATGTCATAAAAAACGTCATAGTATAGTAAGGCGTCAAAATCGGACAAAAAAAGTCAAAAAATTTTTTGACCTCAAAATGTCATAAAAAACGTCATAGTATAGTAAGGCGTTTTTTTTCGGCCAAAAAAAGTCAAAATTTTTTTTGACCTCAAAATGTCATAAAAAACGTCATAGTATAGTAAGGCGTCAAAATCGGACAAAAAAAGTCAAAAAATTTTTTGACCTCAAAATGTCATAAAAAACGTCATAGTATAGTAAGGCGTTTTTTTCGGCCACAAAAAGTCAAAAAAAATTTTGACCTCAAAATGTCATAAAAAACGTCATAGTATAGTAAGGCGTTTTTTTCGGCCAAAAAAAGTCAAAAAAAATTTTGACCTCAAAATGTCATAAAAAACGTCATAGTATAGTAAGGCGTTTTTTTCGGCCAAAAAAAGTCAAAAAATTTTTTGACCTCAAAATGTCATAAAAAACGTCATAGTATAGTAAGGCGTTTTTTTCGGACAAAAAAAGTCAAAAAATTTTTTGACCTCAAAATGTCATAAAAAACGTCATAGTATAGTAAGGCGTCAAAATCGGACAAAAAAAGTCAAAATTTTTTTGACCTCAAAATGTCATAAAAAACGTCATAGTATAGTAAGGCGTCAAAATCGGACAAAAAAAGTCAAAATTTTTTTTGACCTCAAAATGTCATAAAAAACGTCATAGTATAGTAAGGCGTTTTTTTCGGCCAAAAAAAGTCAAATTTTTTTTTGACCTCAAAATGTCATAAAAAACGTCATAGTATAGTAAGGCGTTTTTTTCGGCCAAAAAAAGTCAAAAAATTTTTTGACCTCAAAATGTCATAAAAAACGTCATAGTATAGTAAGGTGTTTTTTTCGGACAAAAAAAGTCAAAAAAAATTTTGACCTCAAAATTTCATAAAAAACGTCATAGTATAGTAAGGCGTTTTTTTCGGCCAAAAAAAGTCAAAATTTTTTTGACCTCAAAATGTCATAAAAAACGTCATAGTATAGTAAGGCGTCAAAATCGGACAAAAAAAGTCAAAAAATTTTTTGACCTCAAAATGTCATAAAAAACGTCATAGTATAGTAAGGCGTTTTTTTCGGCCACAAAAAGTCAAAAAAAATTTTGACCTCAAAATGTCATAAAAAACGTCATAGTATAGTAAGGCGTTTTTTTCGGCCAAAAAAAGTAAAAAAAAATTTTGACCTCAAAATGTCATAAAAAACGTCATAGTATAGTAAGGCGTTTTTTTCGGCCAAAAAAAGTCAAAAAATTTTTTGACCTCAAAATGTCATAAAAAACGTCATAGTATAGTAAGGCGTTTTTTTCGGACAAAAAAAGTCAAAAAATTTTTTGACCTCAAAATGTCATAAAAAACGTCATAGTATAGTAAGGCGTCAAAATCGGACAAAAAAAGTCAAAATTTTTTTGACCTCAAAATGTCATAAAAAACGTCATAGTATAGTAAGGCGTCAAAATCGGACAAAAAAAGTCAAAATTTTTTTTGACCTCAAAATGTCATAAAAAACGTCATAGTATAGTAAGGCGTTTTTTTCGGCCAAAAAAAGTCAAATTTTTTTTTGACCTCAAAATGTCATAAAAAACGTCATAGTATAGTAAGGCGTTTTTTTCGGCCAAAAAAAGTCAAAAAATTTTTTGACCTCAAAATGTCATAAAAAACGTCATAGTATAGTAAGGTGTTTTTTTCGGACAAAAAAAGTCAAAAAAAATTTTGACCTCAAAATTTCATAAAAAACGTCATAGTATAGTAAGGCGTTTTTTTCGGCCAAAAAAAGTCAAAATTTTTTTTGAACTCAAAATGTCATAAAAAACGTCATAGTATAGTAAGGCGTCAAAATCGGACAAAAAAAGTCAAAATTTTTTTTGACCTCAAAATGTCATAAAAAACGTCATAGTATAGTAAGGCGTTTTTTTCGGCCAAAAAAAGTCAAAAATTTTTTTGACCTCAAAATGTCATAAAAAACGTCATAGTATAGTAAGGCGTTTTTTTCGGCCAAAAAAAGTCAATTTTTTTTTTGACCTCAAAATGTCATAAAAAACGTCATAGTATAGTAAGGCGTTTTTTTCGGCCAAAAAAAGTCAAATTTTTTTTTGACCTCAAAATGTCATAAAAAATGTCATAGTATAGTAAGGCGTTTTTTTCGGCCAAAAAAAGTCAAAAAAATTTTTGACCTCAAAATGTCATAAAAAACATCATAGTATAGTAAGGCGTTTTTTTCGGCCACAAAAAGTCAAAAAAAATTTTGACCTCAAAATGTCATAAAAAACGTCATAGTATAGTAAGGCGTTTTTTTCGGCCAAAAAAAGTAAAAAAAAATTTTGACCTCAAAATGTCATAAAAAACGTCATAGTATAGTAAGGCGTTTTTTTCGGCCAAAAAAAGTCAAAAAATTTTTTGACCTCAAAATGTCATAAAAAACGTCATAGTATAGTAAGGCGTTTTTTTCGGACAAAAAAAGTCAAAAAATTTTTTGACCTCAAAATGTCATAAAAAACGTCATAGTATAGTAAGGCGTCAAAATCGGACAAAAAAAGTCAAAATTTTTTTGACCTCAAAATGTCATAAAAAACGTCATAGTATAGTAAGGCGTCAAAATCGGACAAAAAAAGTCAAAATTTTTTTTGACCTCAAAATGTCATAAAAAACGTCATAGTATAGTAAGGCGTTTTTTTCGGCCAAAAAAAGTCAAATTTTTTTTTGACCTCAAAATGTCATAAAAAACGTCATAGTATAGTAAGGCGTTTTTTTCGGCCAAAAAAAGTCAAAAAATTTTTTGACCTCAAAATGTCATAAAAAACGTCATAGTATAGTAAGGTGTTTTTTTCGGACAAAAAAAGTCAAAAAAAATTTTGACCTCAAAATTTCATAAAAAACGTCATAGTATAGTAAGGCGTTTTTTTCGGCCAAAAAAAGTCAAAATTTTTTTTGAACTCAAAATGTCATAAAAAACGTCATAGTATAGTAAGGCGTCAAAATCGGACAAAAAAAGTCAAAATTTTTTTTGACCTCAAAATGTCATAAAAAACGTCATAGTATAGTAAGGCGTTTTTTTCGGCCAAAAAAAGTCAAAAATTTTTTTGACCTCAAAATGTCATAAAAAACGTCATAGTATAGTAAGGCGTTTTTTTCGGCCAAAAAAAGTCAATTTTTTTTTTGACCTCAAAATGTCATAAAAAACGTCATAGTATAGTAAGGCGTTTTTTTCGGCCAAAAAAAGTCAAAAAATTTTTTGACCTCAAAATGTCATAAAAAACGTCATAGTATAGTAAGGCGTTTTTTTCGGCCAAAAAAAGTCAAAAAATTTTTTGACCTCAAAATGTCATAAAAAACGTCATAGTATAGTAAGGCGTTTTTTTCGGCCACAAAAAGTCAAAAAAAATTTTGACCTCAAAATGTCATAAAAAACGTCATAGTATAGTAAGGCGTTTTTTTCGGCCAAAAAAAGGCAAAACATTTTTTGACCTCAAAATGTCATAAAAAACGTCATAGTATAGTAAGGCGTCAAAATCGGACAAAAAAAGTCAAAAAATTTTTTGACCTCAAAATGTCATAAAAAACGTCATAGTATAGTAAGGCGTTTTTTTTCGGCCAAAAAAAGTCAAAATTTTTTTTGACCTCAAAATGTCATAAAAAACGTCATAGTATAGTAAGGCGTCAAAATCGGACAAAAAAAGTCAAAAAATTTTTTGACCTCAAAATGTCATAAAAAACGTCATAGTATAGTAAGGCGTTTTTTTCGGCCACAAAAAGTCAAAAAAAATTTTGACCTCAAAATGTCATAAAAAACGTCATAGTATAGTAAGGCGTTTTTTTCGGCCAAAAAAAGTAAAAAAAAATTTTGACCTCAAAATGTCATAAAAAACGTCATAGTATAGTAAGGCGTTTTTTTCGGCCAAAAAAAGTCAAAAAATTTTTTGACCTCAAAATGTCATAAAAAACGTCATAGTATAGTAAGGCGTTTTTTTCGGACAAAAAAAGTCAAAAAATTTTTTGACCTCAAAATGTCATAAAAAACGTCATAGTATAGTAAGGCGTCAAAATCGGACAAAAAAAGTCAAAATTTTTTTGACCTCAAAATGTCATAAAAAACGTCATAGTATAGTAAGGCGTCAAAATCGGACAAAAAAAGTCAAAATTTTTTTTGACCTCAAAATGTCATAAAAAACGTCATAGTATAGTAAGGCGTTTTTTTCGGCCAAAAAAAGTCAAATTTTTTTTTGACCTCAAAATGTCATAAAAAACGTCATAGTATAGTAAGGCGTTTTTTTCGGCCAAAAAAAGTCAAAAAATTTTTTGACCTCAAAATGTCATAAAAAACGTCATAGTATAGTAAGGTGTTTTTTTCGGACAAAAAAAGTCAAAAAAAATTTTGACCTCAAAATTTCATAAAAAACGTCATAGTATAGTAAGGCGTTTTTTTCGGCCAAAAAAAGTCAAAATTTTTTTGACCTCAAAATGTCATAAAAAACGTCATAGTATAGTAAGGCGTCAAAATCGGACAAAAAAAGTCAAAAAATTTTTTGACCTCAAAATGTCATAAAAAACGTCATAGTATAGTAAGGCGTTTTTTTCGGCCACAAAAAGTCAAAAAAAATTTTGACCTCAAAATGTCATAAAAAACGTCATAGTATAGTAAGGCGTTTTTTTCGGCCAAAAAAAGTAAAAAAAAATTTTGACCTCAAAATGTCATAAAAAACGTCATAGTATAGTAAGGCGTTTTTTTCGGCCAAAAAAAGTCAAAAAATTTTTTGACCTCAAAATGTCATAAAAAACGTCATAGTATAGTAAGGCGTTTTTTTCGGACAAAAAAAGTCAAAAAATTTTTTGACCTCAAAATGTCATAAAAAACGTCATAGTATAGTAAGGCGTCAAAATCGGACAAAAAAAGTCAAAATTTTTTTGACCTCAAAATGTCATAAAAAACGTCATAGTATAGTAAGGCGTCAAAATCGGACAAAAAAAGTCAAAATTTTTTTTGACCTCAAAATGTCATAAAAAACGTCATAGTATAGTAAGGCGTTTTTTTCGGCCAAAAAAAGTCAAATTTTTTTTTGACCTCAAAATGTCATAAAAAACGTCATAGTATAGTAAGGCGTTTTTTTCGGCCACAAAAAGTCAAAAAATTTTTTGACCTCAAAATGTTATAAAAAACGTCATAGTACAGTAAGGCGTCAAAATCGGACAAAAAAAGTCAAAAAAGTTTTTGACCTCAAAATGTCATAAAAAACGTCATAGTATAGTAAGGCGTTTTTTTCGGCCAAAAAAAGTCAAAAAATTTTTTGACCTCAAAATGTCATAAAAAACGTCATAGTATAGTAAGGCGTTTTTTTCGGCCAAAAAAAGTCAAAATTTTTTTTGACCTCAAAATGTCATAAAAAACGTCATAGTATAGTAAGGCGTTTTTTTGGGCCAAAAAAAGTCAAAAAAATTTTTGACCTCAAAATGTCATAAAAAAACATCATAGTATAGTAAGGCGTTTTTTTCGGCCACAAAAAAGTCAAAATTTTTTTTGACCTCAAAATGTCATAAAAAACGTCATAGTATAGTAAGGCGTCAAAATCGGACAAAAAAAGTCAAAAAATTTTTTGACCTCAAAATGTCATAAAAAACGTCATAGTATAGTAAGGCGTTTTTTTCGGCCACAAAAAGTCAAAAAAAATTTTGACCTCAAAATGTCATAAAAAACGTCATAGTATAGTAAGGCGTTTTTTTCGGCCAAAAAAAGTAAAAAAAAATTTTGACCTCAAAATGTCATAAAAAACGTCATAGTATAGTAAGGCGTTTTTTTCGGCCAAAAAAAGTCAAAAAATTTTTTGACCTCAAAATGTCATAAAAAACGTCATAGTACAGTAAGGCGTCAAAATCGGACAAAAAAAGTCAAAAAAGTTTTTGACCTCAAAATGTCATAAAAAACGTCATAGTATAGTAAGGCGTTTTTTTCGGCCAAAAAAAGTCAAAAAATTTTTTGACCTCAAAATGTCATAAAAAACGTCATAGTATAGTAAGGCGTTTTTTTCGGCCAAAAAAAGTCAAAAATTTTTTTGACCTCAAAATGTCATAAAAAACGTCATAGTATAGTAAGGCGTCAAAATCGGACAAAAAAAGTCAAAATTTTTTTGACCTCAAAATGTCATAAAAAACGTCATAGTATAGTAAGGCGTCAAAATCGGACAAAAAAAGTCAAAATTTTTTTTGACCTCAAAATGTCATAAAAAACGTCATAGTATAGTAAGGCGTTTTTTTCGGCCAAAAAAAGTCAAATTTTTTTTTGACCTCAAAATGTCATAAAAAACGTCATAGTATAGTAAGGCGTTTTTTTCGGCCAAAAAAAGTCAAATTTTTTTTTTACCTCAAAATGTCATAAAAAACGTCATAGTATAGTAAGGCGTTTTTTTCGGCCAAAAAAAGTCAAAAAATTTTTTGACCTCAAAATGTCATAAAAAACGTCATAGTATAGTAAGGCGTTTTTTTCGGCCACAAAAAGTCAAAAAAATTTTTGACCTCAAAATGTTATAAAAAACGTCATAGTACAGTAAGGCGTCAAAATCGGACAAAAAAAGTCAAAAAAGTTTTTGACCTCAAAATGTCATAAAAAACGTCATAGTATAGTAAGGCGTTTTTTTCGGCCAAAAAAAGTCAAAAAATTTTTTGACCTCAAAATGTCATAAAAAACGTCATAGTATAGTAAGGCGTTTTTTTCGGCCAAAAAAAGTCAAAATTTTTTTTGACCTCAAAATGTCATAAAAAACGTCATAGTATAGTAAGGCGTTTTTTTCGGCCAAAAAAAGTCAAATTTTTTTTTACCTCAAAATGTCATAAAAAACGTCATAGTATAGTAAGGCGTTTTTTTCGGCCAAAAAAAGTCAAAAAATTTTTTGACCTCAAAATGTCATAAAAAACGTCATAGTATAGTAAGGCGTTTTTTTCGGACAAAAAAAGTCAAAAAAAATTTTGACCTCAAAATTTCATAAAAAACGTCATAGTATAGTAAGGCGTTTTTTTCGACCAAAAAAAGTCAAAAAAAATTTTGACCTCAAAATGTCATAAAAAACGTCATAGTATAGTAAGGCGTTTTTTTCGGCCAAAAAAAGTCAAATTTTTTTTTTACCTCAAAATGTCATAAAAAACTTCATAGTATAGTAAGGTGTTTTTTTCGGCCAAAAAAAGTCAAAAAAGTTTTTGACCTCAAAATGTCATAAAAAACGTCATAGTATAGTAAGGCGTTTTTTTCGGCCAAAAAAAGTCAAAAAATTTTTTGACCTCAAAATGTCATAAAAAACGTCATAGTATAGTAAGGCGTTTTTTTCGGCCACAAAAAGTCAAAAAATTTTTTGACCTCAAAATGTTATAAAAAACGTCATAGTACAGTAAGGCGTCAAAATCGGACAAAAAAAGTCAAAAAAGTTTTTGACCTCAAAATGTCATAAAAAACGTCATAGTATAGTAAGGCGTTTTTTTCGGCCAAAAAAAGTCAAAAAATTTTTTGACCTCAAAATGTCATAAAAAACGTCATAGTATAGTAAGGCGTTTTTTTCGGCCAAAAAAAGTCAAAATTTTTTTTGACCTCAAAATGTCATAAAAAACGTCATAGTATAGTAAAGCGTCAAAATCGGACAAAAAAAGTCAAAATTTTTTTTGACCTCAAAATGTCATAAAAAACGTCATAGTATAGTAAGGCGTTTTTTTGGGCCAAAAAAAGTCAAAAAAATTTTTGACCTCAAAATGTCATAAAAAAACATCATAGTATAGTAAGGCGTTTTTTTCGGCCACAAAAAAGTCAAAATTTTTTTTGACCTCAAAATGTCATAAAAAACGTCATAGTATAGTAAGGCGTTTTTTTCGGCCAAAAAAAGTCAAATTTTTTTTTTACCTCAAAATGTCATAAAAAACGTCATAGTATAGTAAGGCGTTTTTTTCGGCCAAAAAAAGTCAAAAAATTTTTTGACCTCAAAATGTCATAAAAAACGTCATAGTATAGTAAGGCGTTTTTTTCGGACAAAAAAAGTCAAAAAAAATTTTGACCTCAAAATTTCATAAAAAACGTCATAGTATAGTAAGGCGTTTTTTTCGACCAAAAAAAGTCAAAAAAAATTTTGACCTCAAAATGTCATAAAAAACGTCATAGTATAGTAAGGCGTTTTTTTCGGCCAAAAAAAGTCAAATTTTTTTTTTACCTCAAAATGTCATAAAAAACTTCATAGTATAGTAAGGTGTTTTTTTCGGCCAAAAAAAGTCAAAAAAGTTTTTGACCTCAAAATGTCATAAAAAACGTCATAGTATAGTAAGGCGTTTTTTTCGGCCAAAAAAAGTAAAAAAATTTTTTGACCTCAAAATGTCATAAAAAACGTCATAGTATAGTAAGGCGTCAAAATCGGACAAAAAAAGTCAAAATTTTTTTGACCTCAAAATGTCATAAAAAACGTCATAGTATAGTAAGGCGTTTTTTTTCGGCCAAAAAAAGTCAAAATTTTTTTTGACCTCAAAATGTCATAAAAAACGTCATAGTATAGTAAGGCGTCAAAATCGGACAAAAAAAGTCAAAAAATTTTTTGACCTCAAAATGTCATAAAAAACGTCATAGTATAGTAAGGCGTTTTTTTCGGCCACAAAAAGTCAAAAAAAATTTTGACCTCAAAATGTCATAAAAAACGTCATAGTATAGTAAGGCGTTTTTTTCGGCCAAAAAAAGTAAAAAAAAATTTTGACCTCAAAATGTCATAAAAAACGTCATAGTATAGTAAGGCGTTTTTTTCGGCCAAAAAAAGTCAAAAAATTTTTTGACCTCAAAATGTCATAAAAAACGTCATAGTATAGTAAGGCGTTTTTTTCGGACAAAAAAAGTCAAAAAATTTTTTGACCTCAAAATGTCATAAAAAACGTCATAGTATAGTAAGGCGTCAAAATCGGACAAAAAAAGTCAAAATTTTTTTGACCTCAAAATGTCATAAAAAACGTCATAGTATAGTAAGGCGTCAAAATCGGACAAAAAAAGTCAAAATTTTTTTTGACCTCAAAATGTCATAAAAAACGTCATAGTATAGTAAGGCGTTTTTTTCGGCCAAAAAAAGTCAAATTTTTTTTTGACCTCAAAATGTCATAAAAAACGTCATAGTATAGTAAGGCGTTTTTTTCGGCCAAAAAAAGTCAAAAAATTTTTTGACCTCAAAATGTCATAAAAAACGTCATAGTATAGTAAGGTGTTTTTTTCGGACAAAAAAAGTCAAAAAAAATTTTGACCTCAAAATTTCATAAAAAACGTCATAGTATAGTAAGGCGTTTTTTTCGGCCAAAAAAAGTCAAAATTTTTTTTGAACTCAAAATGTCATAAAAAACGTCATAGTATAGTAAGGCGTCAAAATCGGACAAAAAAAGTCAAAATTTTTTTTGACCTCAAAATGTCATAAAAAACGTCATAGTATAGTAAGGCGTTTTTTTCGGCCAAAAAAAGTCAAAAAAAATTTTGACCTCAAAATGTCATAAAAAACGTCATAGTATAGTAAGGCGTTTTTTTTCGGCCAAAAAAAGTCAAATTTTTTTTTGACCTCAAAATGTCATAAAAAACGTCATAGTATAGTAAGGCGTTTTTTTCGGCCAAAAAAAGTCAAAAAATTTTTTGACCTCAAAATGTCATAAAAAACGTCATAGTATAGTAAGGCGTTTTTTTCGGCCAAAAAAAGTCAAAAAATTTTTTGACCTCAAAATGTCATAAAAAACGTCATAGTATAGTAAGGCGTTTTTTTCGGCCACAAAAAGTCAAAAAAAATTTTGACCTCAAAATGTCATAAAAAACGTCATAGTATAGTAAGGCGTTTTTTTCGTCCAAAAAAAGGCAAAACATTTTTTGACCTCAAAATGTCATAAAAAACGTCATAGTATAGTAAGGCGTCAAAATCGGACAAAAAAAGTCAAAAAATTTTTTGACCTCAAAATGTCATAAAAAACGTCATAGTATAGTAAGGCGTTTTTTTCGGCCAAAAAAAGTCAAAATTTTTTTTGACCTCAAAATGTCATAAAAAACGTCATAGTATAGTAAGGCGTCAAAATCGGACAAAAAAAGTCAAAAAATTTTTTGACCTCAAAATGTCATAAAAAACGTCATAGTATAGTAAGGCGTTTTTTTCGGCCACAAAAAGTCAAAAAAAATTTTGACCTCAAAATGTCATAAAAAACGTCATAGTATAGTAAGGCGTTTTTTTCGGCCAAAAAAAGTAAAAAAAAATTTTGACCTCAAAATGTCATAAAAAACGTCATAGTATAGTAAGGCGTTTTTTTCGGCCAAAAAAAGTCAAAAAATTTTTTGACCTCAAAATGTTATAAAAAACGTCATAGTACAGTAAGGCGTCAAAATCGGACAAAAAAAGTCAAAAAAGTTTTTGACCTCAAAATGTCATAAAAAACGTCATAGTATAGTAAGGCGTTTTTTTCGGCCAAAAAAAGTCAAAAAATTTTTTGACCTCAAAATGTCATAAAAAACGTCATAGTATAGTAAGGCGTTTTTTTCGGCCAAAAAAAGTCAAAAATTTTTTTGACCTCAAAATGTCATAAAAAACGTCATAGTATAGTAAGGCGTCAAAATCGGACAAAAAAAGTCAAAATTTTTTTGACCTCAAAATGTCATAAAAAACGTCATAGTATAGTAAGGCGTCAAAATCGGACAAAAAAAGTCAAAATTTTTTTTGACCTCAAAATGTCATAAAAAACGTCATAGTATAGTAAGGCGTTTTTTTCGGCCAAAAAAAGTCAAATTTTTTTTTGACCTCAAAATGTCATAAAAAACGTCATAGTATAGTAAGGCGTTTTTTTCGGCCAAAAAAAGTCAAATTTTTTTTTTACCTCAAAATGTCATAAAAAACGTCATAGTATAGTAAGGCGTTTTTTTCGGCCAAAAAAAGTCAAAAAATTTTTTGACCTCAAAATGTCATAAAAAACGTCATAGTATAGTAAGGCGTTTTTTTCGGCCACAAAAAGTCAAAAAAATTTTTGACCTCAAAATGTTATAAAAAACGTCATAGTACAGTAAGGCGTCAAAATCGGACAAAAAAAGTCAAAAAAGTTTTTGACCTCAAAATGTCATAAAAAACGTCATAGTATAGTAAGGCGTTTTTTTCGGCCAAAAAAAGTCAAAAAATTTTTTGACCTCAAAATGTCATAAAAAACGTCATAGTATAGTAAGGCGTTTTTTTTCGGCCAAAAAAAGTCAAAATTTTTTTTGACCTCAAAATGTCATAAAAAACGTCATAGTATAGTAAGGCGTTTTTTTCGGCCAAAAAAAGTCAAATTTTTTTTTACCTCAAAATGTCATAAAAAACGTCATAGTATAGTAAGGCGTTTTTTTCGGCCAAAAAAAGTCAAAAAATTTTTTGACCTCAAAATGTCATAAAAAACGTCATAGTATAGTAAGGCGTTTTTTTCGGACAAAAAAAGTCAAAAAAAATTTTGACCTCAAAATTTCATAAAAAACGTCATAGTATAGTAAGGCGTTTTTTTCGACCAAAAAAAGTCAAAAAAAATTTTGACCTCAAAATGTCATAAAAAACGTCATAGTATAGTAAGGCGTTTTTTTCGGCCAAAAAAAGTCAAATTTTTTTTTTACCTCAAAATGTCATAAAAAACTTCATAGTATAGTAAGGTGTTTTTTTCGGCCAAAAAAAGTCAAAAAAGTTTTTGACCTCAAAATGTCATAAAAAACGTCATAGTATAGTAAGGCGTTTTGTTCGGCCAAAAAAAGTCAAAAAATTTTTTGACCTCAAAATGTCATAAAAAACGTCATAGTATAGTAAGGCGTTTTTTTCGGCCACAAAAAGTCAAAAAATTTTTTGACCTCAAAATGTTATAAAAAACGTCATAGTACAGTAAGGCGTCAAAATCGGACAAAAAAAGTCAAAAAAGTTTTTGACCTCAAAATGTCATAAAAAACGTCATAGTATAGTAAGGCGTTTTTTTCGGCCAAAAAAAGTCAAAAAATTTTTTGACCTCAAAATGTCATAAAAAACGTCATAGTATAGTAAGGCGTTTTTTTCGGCCAAAAAAAGTCAAAATTTTTTTTGACCTCAAAATGTCATAAAAAACGTCATAGTATAGTAAAGCGTCAAAATCGGACAAAAAAAGTCAAAATTTTTTTTGACCTCAAAATGTCATAAAAAACGTCATAGTATAGTAAGGCGTTTTTTTGGGCCAAAAAAAGTCAAAAAAATTTTTGACCTCAAAATGTCATAAAAAAACATCATAGTATAGTAAGGCGTTTTTTTCGGCCACAAAAAAGTCAAAATTTTTTTTGACCTCAAAATGTCATAAAAAACGTCATAGTATAGTAAGGCGTTTTTTTCGGCCAAAAAAAGTCAAATTTTTTTTTTACCTCAAAATGTCATAAAAAACGTCATAGTATAGTAAGGCGTTTTTTTCGGCCAAAAAAAGTCAAAAAATTTTTTGACCTCAAAATGTCATAAAAAACGTCATAGTATAGTAAGGCGTTTTTTTCGGACAAAAAAAGTCAAAAAAAATTTTGACCTCAAAATTTCATAAAAAACGTCATAGTATAGTAAGGCGTTTTTTTCGACCAAAAAAAGTCAAAAAAAATTTTGACCTCAAAATGTCATAAAAAACGTCATAGTATAGTAAGGCGTTTTTTTCGGCCAAAAAAAGTCAAATTTTTTTTTTACCTCAAAATGTCATAAAAAACTTCATAGTATAGTAAGGTGTTTTTTTCGGCCAAAAAAAGTCAAAAAAGTTTTTGACCTCAAAATGTCATAAAAAACGTCATAGTATAGTAAGGCGTTTTTTTCGGCCAAAAAAAGTAAAAAAATTTTTTGACCTCAAAATGTCATAAAAAACGTCATAGTATAGTAAGGCGTCAAAATCGGACAAAAAAAGTCAAAATTTTTTTGACCTCAAAATGTCATAAAAAACGTCATAGTATAGTAAGGCGTCAAAATCGGACAAAAAAAGTCAAAATTTTTTTTGACCTCAAAATGTCATAAAAAACGTCATAGTATAGTAAGGCGTCAAAATCGGACAAAAAAAGTCAAAATTTTTTTTGACCTCAAAATGTCATAAAAAACGTCATAGTATAGTAAGGCGTTTTTTTCGGACAAAAAAAGTCAAAAAATTTTTTGACCTCAAAATGTCATAAAAAACGTCATAGTATAGTAAGGCGTTTTTTTCGGACAAAAAAAGTCAAAAAAAATTTTGACCTCAAAATTTCATAAAAAACGTCATAGTATAGTAAGCCGTTTTTTTCGGCCAAAAAAAGTCAAAATTTTTTTTGAACTCAAAATGTCATAAAAAACGTCATAGTATAGTAAGGCGTTTTTTTCGACCAAAAAAAGTCAAAAAAAATTTTGACCTCAAAATGTCATAAAAAACGTCATAGTATAGTAAGGCGTCAAAATCGGACAAAAAAACTCAAAATTTTTTTTTACCTCAAAATGTCATAAAAAACATCATAGTATAGTAAGGCGTCAAAATCGGACAAAAAAAGTCAAAAAAATTTTTGACCTCAAAATGTCATAAAAAACGTCATAGTATAGTAAGGTGTTTTTTTCGGCCACAAAAAGTCAAAAAAAATTTTGACCTCAAAATGTCATAAAAAACGTCATAGTATAGTAAGGCGTTTTTTTCGGCCAAAAAAAGTCAAAAAAAATTTTGACCTCAAAATGTCATAAAAAACGTCATAGTATAGTGAGGCGTCAAAATCGGCCAAAAAAAGTCAAAAAATTTTTTGACCTCAAAATGTCATAAAAAACGTCATAGTATAGTAAGGCGTTTTTTTCGGCCACAAAAAGTCAAAAAAAATTTTGACCTCAAAATGTCATAAAAAACGTCATAGTATAGTAAGGCGTCAAAATCGGACAAAAAAAGTCAAAAAATTTTTTGACCTCAAAATGTCATAAAAAACGTCATAGTATAGTAAGGCGTTTTTTTCGGCCACAAAAAGTCAAAAAAAATTTTGACCTCAAAATGTCATAAAAAACGTCATAGTATAGTAAGGCGTTTTTTTCGTCCAAAAAAAGGCAAAACATTTTTTGACCTCAAAATGTCATAAAAAACGTCATAGTATAGTAAGGCGTTTTTTTCGGCCAAAAAAAGTCAAAAAATTTTTTGACCTCAAAATGTCATAAAAAACGTCATAGTATAGTAAGGCGTTTTTTTCGGCCACAAAAAGTCAAAAAATTTTTTGACCTCAAAATGTCATAAAAAACGTCATAGTATAGTAAGGCGTTTTTTTCGGCCAAAAAAAGTCAAAAAAATTTTTGACCTCAAAATGTCATAAAAAACGTCATAGTATAGTAAGGCGTCAAAATCGGACAAAAAAAGTCAAAATTTTTTTGACCTCAAAATGTCATAAAAAACGTCATAGTATAGTAAGGCGTCAAAATCGGACAAAAAAACTCAAAATTTTTTTTGACCTCAAAATGTCATAAAAAACGTCATAGTATAGTAAGGCGTCAAAATCGGACAAAAAAAGTCAAAATTTTTTTTGACCTCAAAATGTCATAAAAAACGTCATAGTATAGTAAGGCGTTTTTTTCGGCCACAAAAAGTCAAAAAAAATTTTGACCTCAAAATGTCATAAAAAACGTCATAGTATAGTAAGGCGTTTTTTTCGGCCAAAAAAAGTAAAAAAAAATTTTGACCTCAAAATGTCATAAAAAACGTCATAGTATAGTAAGGCGTTTTTTTCGGCCAAAAAAAGTCAAAAAATTTTTTGACCTCAAAATGTCATAAAAAACGTCATAGTATAGTAAGGCGTTTTTTTTCGGACAAAAAAAGTCAAAAAATTTTTTGACCTCAAAATGTCATAAAAAACGTCATAGTATAGTAAGGCGTCAAAATCGGACAAAAAAAGTCAAAATTTTTTTGACCTCAAAATGTCATAAAAAACGTCATAGTATAGTAAGGCGTCAAAATCGGACAAAAAAAGTCAAAATTTTTTTTGACCTCAAAATGTCATAAAAAACGTCATAGTATAGTAAGGCGTTTTTTTCGGCCAAAAAAAGTCAAATTTTTTTTTGACCTCAAAATGTCATAAAAAACGTCATAGTATAGTAAGGCGTTTTTTTCGGCCAAAAAAAGTCAAAAAATTTTTTGACCTCAAAATGTCATAAAAAACGTCATAGTATAGTAAGGTGTTTTTTTCGGACAAAAAAAGTCAAAAAAAATTTTGACCTCAAAATTTCATAAAAAACGTCATAGTATAGTAAGGCGTTTTTTTCGGCCAAAAAAAGTCAAAATTTTTTTTGAACTCAAAATGTCATAAAAAACGTCATAGTATAGTAAGGCGTCAAAATCGGACAAAAAAAGTCAAAATTTTTTTTGACCTCAAAATGTCATAAAAAACGTCATAGTATAGTAAGGCGTTTTTTTCGGCCAAAAAAAGTCAAAAATTTTTTTGACCTCAAAATGTCATAAAAAACGTCATAGTATAGTAAGGCGTTTTTTTCGGCCAAAAAAAGTCAATTTTTTTTTTGACCTCAAAATGTCATAAAAAACGTCATAGTATAGTAAGGCGTTTTTTTCGGCCAAAAAAAGTCAAAAAATTTTTTGACCTCAAAATGTCATAAAAAACGTCATAGTATAGTAAGGCGTTTTTTTCGGCCAAAAAAAGTCAAAAAATTTTTTGACCTCAAAATGTCATAAAAAACGTCATAGTATAGTAAGGCGTTTTTTTCGGCCACAAAAAGTCAAAAAAAATTTTGACCTCAAAATGTCATAAAAAACGTCATAGTATAGTAAGGCGTTTTTTTCGTCCAAAAAAAGGCAAAACATTTTTTGACCTCAAAATGTCATAAAAAACGTCATAGTATAGTAAGGCGTCAAAATCGGACAAAAAAAGTCAAAAAATTTTTTGACCTCAAAATGTCATAAAAAACGTCATAGTATAGTAAGGCGTTTTTTTCGGCCAAAAAAAGTCAAAAATTTTTTTGACCTCAAAATGTCATAAAAAACGTCATAGTATAGTAAGGCGTCAAAATCGGACAAAAAAAGTCAAAAAATTTTTTGACCTCAAAATGTCATAAAAAACGTCATAGTATAGTAAGGCGTTTTTTTCGGCCACAAAAAGTCAAAAAAAATTTTGACCTCAAAATGTCATAAAAAACGTCATAGTATAGTAAGGCGTTTTTTTCGGCCAAAAAAAGTAAAAAAAAATTTTGACCTCAAAATGTCATAAAAAACGTCATAGTATAGTAAGGCGTTTTTTTCGGCCAAAAAAAGTCAAAAAATTTTTTGACCTCAAAATGTTATAAAAAACGTCATAGTACAGTAAGGCGTCAAAATCGGACAAAAAAAGTCAAAAAAGTTTTTGACCTCAAAATGTCATAAAAAACGTCATAGTATAGTAAGGCGTTTTTTTCGGCCAAAAAAAGTCAAAAAATTTTTTGACCTCAAAATGTCATAAAAAACGTCATAGTATAGTAAGGCGTTTTTTTCGGCCAAAAAAAGTCAAAAATTTTTTTGACCTCAAAATGTCATAAAAAACGTCATAGTATAGTAAGGCGTCAAAATCGGACAAAAAAAGTCAAAATTTTTTTGACCTCAAAATGTCATAAAAAACGTCATAGTATAGTAAGGCGTCAAAATCGGACAAAAAAAGTCAAAATTTTTTTTGACCTCAAAATGTCATAAAAAACGTCATAGTATAGTAAGGCGTTTTTTTCGGCCAAAAAAAGTCAAAAAATTTTTTGACCTCAAAATGTCATAAAAAACGTCATAGTATAGTAAGGCGTTTTTTTCGGCCAAAAAAAGTCAAAAATTTTTTTGACCTCAAAATGTCATAAAAAACGTCATAGTATAGTAAGGCGTCAAAATCGGACAAAAAAAGTCAAAATTTTTTTGACCTCAAAATGTCATAAAAAACGTCATAGTATAGTAAGGCGTCAAAATCGGACAAAAAAAGTCAAAATTTTTTTTGACCTCAAAATGTCATAAAAAACGTCATAGTATAGTAAGGCGTTTTTTTCGGCCAAAAAAAGTCAAATTTTTTTTTGACCTCAAAATGTCATAAAAAACGTCATAGTATAGTAAGGCGTTTTTTTCGGCCAAAAAAAGTCAAATTTTTTTTTTACCTCAAAATGTCATAAAAAACGTCATAGTATAGTAAGGCGTCAAAATCGGACAAAAAAAGTCAAAATTTTTTTTGACCTCAAAATGTCATAAAAAACGTCATAGTATAGTAAGGCGTTTTTTTCGGCCAAAAAAAGTCAAATTTTTTTTTGACCTCAAAATGTCATAAAAAACGTCATAGTATAGTAAGGCGTTTTTTTCGGCCAAAAAAAGTCAAATTTTTTTTTTACCTCAAAATGTCATAAAAAACGTCATAGTATAGTAAGGCGTTTTTTTCGGCCAAAAAAAGTCAAAAAATTTTTTGACCTCAAAATGTCATAAAAAACGTCATAGTATAGTAAGGCGTTTTTTTCGGCCACAAAAAGTCAAAAAATTTTTTGACCTCAAAATGTTATAAAAAACGTCATAGTACAGTAAGGCGTCAAAATCGGACAAAAAAAGTCAAAAAAGTTTTTGACCTCAAAATGTCATAAAAAACGTCATAGTATAGTAAGGCGTTTTTTTCGGCCACAAAAAAAGTCAAAAAATTTTTTTTGACCTCAAAATGTCATAAAAAACGTCATAGTATAGTAAGGCGTTTTTTTCGGCCAAAAAAAGTCAAATTTTTTTTTACCTCAAAATGTCATAAAAAACGTCATAGTATAGTAAGGCGTTTTTTTCGGCCAAAAAAAGTCAAAAAATTTTTTGACCTCAAAATGTCATAAAAAACGTCATAGTATAGTAAGGCGTTTTTTTCGGACAAAAAAAGTCAAAAAAAATTTTGACCTCAAAATTTCATAAAAAACGTCATAGTATAGTAAGGCGTTTTTTTCGACCAAAAAAAGTCAAAAAAAATTTTGACCTCAAAATGTCATAAAAAACGTCATAGTATAGTAAGGCGTTTTTTTCGGCCAAAAAAAGTCAAATTTTTTTTTTACCTCAAAATGTCATAAAAAACTTCATAGTATAGTAAGGTGTTTTTTTCGGCCAAAAAAAGTCAAAAAAGTTTTTGACCTCAAAATGTCATAAAAAACGTCATAGTATAGTAAGGCGTTTTTTTCGGCCAAAAAAAGTCAAAAAATTTTTTGACCTCAAAATGTCATAAAAAACGTCATAGTATAGTAAGGCGTTTTTTTCGGCCACAAAAAGTCAAAAAAATTTTTGACCTCAAAATGTTATAAAAAACGTCATAGTACAGTAAGGCGTCAAAATCGGACAAAAAAAGTCAAAAAAGTTTTTGACCTCAAAATGTCATAAAAAACGTCATAGTATAGTAAGGCGTTTTTTTCGGCCAAAAAAAGTCAAAAAATTTTTTGACCTCAAAATGTCATAAAAAACGTCATAGTATAGTAAGGCGTTTTTTTCGGCCAAAAAAAGTCAAAATTTTTTTTGACCTCAAAATGTCATAAAAAACGTCATAGTATAGTAAAGCGTCAAAATCGGACAAAAAAAGTCAAAATTTTTTTTGACCTCAAAATGTCATAAAAAACGTCATAGTATAGTAAGGCGTTTTTTTGGGCCAAAAAAAGTCAAAAAAATTTTTGACCTCAAAATGTCATAAAAAAACATCATAGTATAGTAAGGCGTTTTTTTCGGCCACAAAAAAGTCAAAATTTTTTTTGACCTCAAAATGTCATAAAAAACGTCATAGTATAGTAAGGCGTTTTTTTCGGCCAAAAAAAGTCAAATTTTTTTTTTACCTCAAAATGTCATAAAAAACGTCATAGTATAGTAAGGCGTTTTTTTCGGCCACAAAAAGTCAAAAAATTTTTTGACCTCAAAATGTCATAAAAAACGTCATAGTATAGTAAGGCGTTTTTTTCGGACAAAAAAAGTCAAAAAAAATTTTGACCTCAAAATTTCATAAAAAACGTCATAGTATAGTAAGGCGTTTTTTTCGACCAAAAAAAGTCAAAAAAAATTTTGACCTCAAAATGTCATAAAAAACGTCATAGTATAGTAAGGCGTTTTTTTTCGGCCAAAAAAAGTCAAATTTTTTTTTTACCTCAAAATGTCATAAAAAACTTCATAGTATAGTAAGGTGTTTTTTTCGGCCAAAAAAAGTCAAAAAAGTTTTTGACCTCAAAATGTCATAAAAAACGTCATAGTATAGTAAGGCGTTTTTTTCGGCCAAAAAAAGTAAAAAAATTTTTTGACCTCAAAATGTCATAAAAAACGTCGTAAGGCGTAAGTCGTAAGGCGTTTTTAAGTCGTAAGGCGTTTTTTTTTCGGCCAAAAAAAGTCAAAATTTTTTTGACCTCAAAATGTCATAAAAAACGTCATAGTATAGTAAGGCGTCAAAATTGGACAAAAAAAGTCAAAAATTTTTTTGACCTCAAAATGTCATAAAAAACGTCATAGTATAGTAAGGCGTTTTTTTCGGCCAAAAAAAGTCAAATTTTTTTTTGACCTCAAAATGTCATAAAAAAACGTCATAGTATAGTAAGGCGTTTTTTTCGGACAAAAAAAGTCAAAAAATTTTTTGACCTCAAAATGTCATAAAAAACGTCATAGTATAGTAAGGCGTCAAAATCGGACAAAAAAAGTCAAAATTTTTTTGACCTCAAAATGTCATAAAAAACGTCATAGTATAGTAAGGCGTCAAAATCGGACAAAAAAAGTCAAAATTTTTTTTGACCTCAAAATGTCATAAAAAACGTCATAGTATAGTAAGGCGTCAAAATCGGACAAAAAAAGTCAAAATTTTTTTTGACCTCAAAATGTCATAAAAAACGTCATAGTATAGTAAGGCGTTTTTTTCGGACAAAAAAAGTCAAAAAATTTTTTGACCTCAAAATGTCATAAAAAACGTCATAGTATAGTAAGGCGTTTTTTTCGGACAAAAAAAGTCAAAAAAAATTTTGACCTCAAAATGTCATAAAAAACGTCATAGTATAGTAAGGCGTTTTTTTCGGCCAAAAAAAGTCAAAAAATTTTTTGAACTCAAAATGTCATAAAAAACGTCATAGTATAGTAAGGCGTTTTTTTCGGCCACAAAAAGTCAAAAAAATTTTTGACCTCAAAATGTCATAAAAAACGTCATAGTATAGTAAGGCGTCAAAATCGGACAAAAAAAGTCAAAAAATTTTTTGACCTCAAAATGTCATAAAAAACGTCATAGTATAGTAAGGCGTTTTTTTTCGGCCAAAAAAAGTCAAAATTTTTTTTGACCTCAAAATGTCATAAAAAACGTCATAGTATAGTAAGGCGTCAAAATCGGACAAAAAAAGTCAAAAAATTTTTTGACCTCAAAATGTCATAAAAAACGTCATAGTATAGTAAGGCGTTTTTTTCGGCCACAAAAAGTCAAAAAAAATTTTGACCTCAAAATGTCATAAAAAACGTCATAGTATAGTAAGGCGTTTTTTTCGGCCAAAAAAAGTAAAAAAAAATTTTGACCTCAAAATGTCATAAAAAACGTCATAGTATAGTAAGGCGTTTTTTTCGGCCAAAAAAAGTCAAAAAATTTTTTGACCTCAAAATGTCATAAAAAACGTCATAGTATAGTAAGGCGTTTTTTTCGGACAAAAAAAGTCAAAAAATTTTTTGACCTCAAAATGTCATAAAAAACGTCATAGTATAGTAAGGCGTCAAAATCGGACAAAAAAAGTCAAAATTTTTTTGACCTCAAAATGTCATAAAAAACGTCATAGTATAGTAAGGCGTCAAAATCGGACAAAAAAAGTCAAAATTTTTTTTGACCTCAAAATGTCATAAAAAACGTCATAGTATAGTAAGGCGTTTTTTTCGGCCAAAAAAAGTCAAATTTTTTTTTGACCTCAAAATGTCATAAAAAACGTCATAGTATAGTAAGGCGTTTTTTTCGGCCACAAAAAGTCAAAAAAAATTTTGACCTCAAAATGTCATAAAAAACGTCATAGTATAGTAAGGCGTTTTTTTCGGCCAAAAAAAGTAAAAAAAAATTTTGACCTCAAAATGTCATAAAAAACGTCATAGTATAGTAAGGCGTTTTTTTCGGCCAAAAAAAGTCAAAAAATTTTTTGACCTCAAAATGTCATAAAAAACGTCATAGTATAGTAAGGCGTTTTTTTCGGACAAAAAAAGTCAAAAAATTTTTTGACCTCAAAATGTCATAAAAAACGTCATAGTATAGTAAGGCGTCAAAATCGGACAAAAAAAGTCAAAATTTTTTTGACCTCAAAATGTCATAAAAAACGTCATAGTATAGTAAGGCGTCAAAATCGGACAAAAAAAGTCAAAATTTTTTTTGACCTCAAAATGTCATAAAAAACGTCATAGTATAGTAAGGCGTTTTTTTCGGCCAAAAAAAGTCAAATTTTTTTTTGACCTCAAAATGTCATAAAAAACGTCATAGTATAGTAAGGCGTTTTTTTCGGCCAAAAAAAGTCAAAAAATTTTTTGACCTCAAAATGTCATAAAAAACGTCATAGTATAGTAAGGTGTTTTTTTCGGACAAAAAAAGTCAAAAAAAATTTTGACCTCAAAATTTCATAAAAAACGTCATAGTATAGTAAGGCGTTTTTTTCGGCCAAAAAAAGTCAAAATTTTTTTTGAACTCAAAATGTCATAAAAAACGTCATAGTATAGTAAGGCGTCAAAATCGGACAAAAAAAGTCAAAATTTTTTTTGACCTCAAAATGTCATAAAAAACGTCATAGTATAGTAAGGCGTTTTTTTCGGCCAAAAAAAGTCAAAAAAAATTTTGACCTCAAAATGTCATAAAAAACGTCATAGTATAGTAAGGCGTTTTTTTCGGCCAAAAAAAGTCAAATTTTTTTTTGACCTCAAAATGTCATAAAAAACGTCATAGTATAGTAAGGCGTTTTTTTCGGCCAAAAAAAGTCAAAAAATTTTTTGACCTCAAAATGTCATAAAAAACGTCATAGTATAGTAAGGCGTTTTTTTCGGCCAAAAAAAGTCAAAAAATTTTTTGACCTCAAAATGTCATAAAAAACGTCATAGTATAGTAAGGCGTTTTTTTTCGGCCACAAAAAGTCAAAAAAAATTTTGACCTCAAAATGTCATAAAAAACGTCATAGTATAGTAAGGCGTTTTTTTCGTCCAAAAAAAGGCAAAACATTTTTTGACCTCAAAATGTCATAAAAAACGTCATAGTATAGTAAGGCGTTTTTTTCGGACAAAAAAAGTCAAAAAATTTTTTGACCTCAAAATGTCATAAAAAACGTCATAGTATAGTAAGGCGTCAAAATCGGACAAAAAAAGTCAAAATTTTTTTGACCTCAAAATGTCATAAAAAACGTCATAGTATAGTAAGGCGTCAAAATCGGACAAAAAAAGTCAAAATTTTTTTTGACCTCAAAATGTCATAAAAAACGTCATAGTATAGTAAGGCGTTTTTTTTCGGCCAAAAAAAGTCAAATTTTTTTTTGACCTCAAAATGTCATAAAAAACGTCATAGTATAGTAAGGCGTTTTTTTCGGCCAAAAAAAGTCAAAAAATTTTTTGACCTCAAAATGTCATAAAAAACGTCATAGTATAGTAAGGTGTTTTTTTCGGACAAAAAAAGTCAAAAAAAATTTTGACCTCAAAATTTCATAAAAAACGTCATAGTATAGTAAGGCGTTTTTTTCGGCCAAAAAAAGTCAAAATTTTTTTTGAACTCAAAATGTCATAAAAAACGTCATAGTATAGTAAGGCGTCAAAATCGGACAAAAAAAGTCAAAATTTTTTTTGACCTCAAAATGTCATAAAAAACGTCATAGTATAGTAAGGCGTTTTTTTCGGCCAAAAAAAGTCAAAAATTTTTTTGACCTCAAAATGTCATAAAAAACGTCATAGTATAGTAAGGCGTTTTTTTCGGCCAAAAAAAGTCAATTTTTTTTTTGACCTCAAAATGTCATAAAAAACGTCATAGTATAGTAAGGCGTTTTTTTCGGCCAAAAAAAGTCAAAAAATTTTTTGACCTCAAAATGTCATAAAAAACGTCATAGTATAGTAAGGCGTTTTTTTCGGCCAAAAAAAGTCAAAAAATTTTTTGACCTCAAAATGTCATAAAAAACGTCATAGTATAGTAAGGCGTTTTTTTCGGCCACAAAAAGTCAAAAAAAATTTTGACCTCAAAATGTCATAAAAAACGTCATAGTATAGTAAGGCGTTTTTTTCGTCCAAAAAAAGGCAAAACATTTTTTGACCTCAAAATGTCATAAAAAACGTCATAGTATAGTAAGGCGTCAAAATCGGACAAAAAAAGTCAAAAAATTTTTTGACCTCAAAATGTCATAAAAAACGTCATAGTATAGTAAGGCGTTTTTTTCGGCCAAAAAAAGTCAAAATTTTTTTTGACCTCAAAATGTCATAAAAAACGTCATAGTATAGTAAGGCGTCAAAATCGGACAAAAAAAGTCAAAAAATTTTTTGACCTCAAAATGTCATAAAAAACGTCATAGTATAGTAAGGCGTTTTTTTCGGCCACAAAAAGTCAAAAAAAATTTTGACCTCAAAATGTCATAAAAAACGTCATAGTATAGTAAGGTGTTTTTTTCGGACAAAAAAAGTCAAAAAAAATTTTGACCTCAAAATTTCATAAAAAACGTCATAGTATAGTAAGGCGTTTTTTTCGGCCAAAAAAAGTCAAAATTTTTTTTGAACTCAAAATGTCATAAAAAACGTCATAGTATAGTAAGGCGTCAAAATCGGACAAAAAAAGTCAAAATTTTTTTTGACCTCAAAATGTCATAAAAAACGTCATAGTATAGTAAGGCGTTTTTTTCGGCCAAAAAAAGTCAAAAATTTTTTTGACCTCAAAATGTCATAAAAAACGTCATAGTATAGTAAGGCGTTTTTTTCGGCCAAAAAAAGTCAATTTTTTTTTTGACCTCAAAATGTCATAAAAAACGTCATAGTATAGTAAGGCGTTTTTTTCGGCCAAAAAAAGTCAAAAAATTTTTTGACCTCAAAATGTCATAAAAAACGTCATAGTATAGTAAGGCGTTTTTTTCGGCCAAAAAAAGTCAAAAAATTTTTTGACCTCAAAATGTCATAAAAAACGTCATAGTATAGTAAGGCGTTTTTTTCGGCCACAAAAAGTCAAAAAAAATTTTGACCTCAAAATGTCATAAAAAACGTCATAGTATAGTAAGGCGTTTTTTTTCGTCCAAAAAAAGGCAAAACATTTTTTGACCTCAAAATGTCATAAAAAACGTCATAGTATAGTAAGGCGTCAAAATCGGACAAAAAAAGTCAAAAAATTTTTTGACCTCAAAATGTCATAAAAAACGTCATAGTATAGTAAGGCGTTTTTTTCGGCCAAAAAAAGTCAAAAATTTTTTTGACCTCAAAATGTCATAAAAAACGTCATAGTATAGTAAGGCGTCAAAATCGGACAAAAAAAGTCAAAAAATTTTTTGACCTCAAAATGTCATAAAAAACGTCATAGTATAGTAAGGCGTTTTTTTCGGCCACAAAAAGTCAAAAAAAATTTTGACCTCAAAATGTCATAAAAAACGTCATAGTATAGTAAGGCGTTTTTTTCGGCCAAAAAAAGTAAAAAAAAATTTTGACCTCAAAATGTCATAAAAAACGTCATAGTATAGTAAGGCGTTTTTTTCGGCCAAAAAAAGTCAAAAAATTTTTTGACCTCAAAATGTTATAAAAAACGTCATAGTACAGTAAGGCGTCAAAATCGGACAAAAAAAGTCAAAAAAGTTTTTGACCTCAAAATGTCATAAAAAACGTCATAGTATAGTAAGGCGTTTTTTTCGGCCAAAAAAAGTCAAAAAATTTTTTGACCTCAAAATGTCATAAAAAACGTCATAGTATAGTAAGGCGTCAAAATCGGACAAAAAAAGTCAAAATTTTTTTGACCTCAAAATGTCATAAAAAACGTCATAGTATAGTAAGGCGTTTTTTTCGGCCAAAAAAAGTCAAATTTTTTTTTTACCTCAAAATGTCATAAAAAACGTCATAGTATAGTAAGGCGTTTTTTTTCGGCCAAAAAAAGTCAAAAAATTTTTTGACCTCAAAATGTCATAAAAAACGTCATAGTATAGTAAGGCGTTTTTTTCGGCCACAAAAAGTCAAAAAATTTTTTGACCTCAAAATGTTATAAAAAACGTCATAGTACAGTAAGGCGTCAAAATCGGACAAAAAAAGTCAAAAAAGTTTTTGACCTCAAAATGTCATAAAAAACGTCATAGTATAGTAAGGCGTTTTTTTCGGCCAAAAAAAGTCAAAAAATTTTTTGACCTCAAAATGTCATAAAAAACGTCATAGTATAGTAAGGCGTTTTTTTCGGCCAAAAAAAGTCAAAATTTTTTTTGACCTCAAAATGTCATAAAAAACGTCATAGTATAGTAAGGCGTTTTTTTGGGCCAAAAAAAGTCAAAAAAATTTTTGACCTCAAAATGTCATAAAAAAACATCATAGTATAGTAAGGCGTTTTTTTCGGCCACAAAAAAGTCAAAATTTTTTTTGACCTCAAAATGTCATAAAAAACGTCATAGTATAGTAAGGCGTTTTTTTCGGCCAAAAAAAGTCAAATTTTTTTTTACCTCAAAATGTCATAAAAAACGTCATAGTATAGTAAGGCGTTTTTTTCGGCCAAAAAAAGTCAAAAAATTTTTTGACCTCAAAATGTCATAAAAAACGTCATAGTATAGTAAGGCGTTTTTTTCGGACAAAAAAAGTCAAAAAAAATTTTGACCTCAAAATTTCATAAAAAACGTCATAGTATAGTAAGGCGTTTTTTTCGACCAAAAAAAGTCAAAAAAAATTTTGACCTCAAAATGTCATAAAAAACGTCATAGTATAGTAAGGCGTTTTTTTCGGCCAAAAAAAGTCAAATTTTTTTTTTACCTCAAAATGTCATAAAAAACTTCATAGTATAGTAAGGCGTTTTTTTCGGCCAAAAAAAGTCAAAAAAGTTTTTGACCTCAAAATGTCATAAAAAACGTCATAGTATAGTAAGGCGTTTTTTTCGGCCAAAAAAAGTCAAAAAATTTTTTGACCTCAAAATGTCATAAAAAACGTCATAGTATAGTAAGGCGTTTTTTTCGGCCACAAAAAGTCAAAAAATTTTTTGACCTCAAAATGTTATAAAAAACGTCATAGTACAGTAAGGCGTCAAAATCGGACAAAAAAAGTCAAAAAAGTTTTTGACCTCAAAATGTCATAAAAAACGTCATAGTATAGTAAGGCGTTTTTTTCGGCCAAAAAAAGTCAAAAAATTTTTTGACCTCAAAATGTCATAAAAAACGTCATAGTATAGTAAGGCGTTTTTTTCGGCCAAAAAAAGTCAAAATTTTTTTTGACCTCAAAATGTCATAAAAAACGTCATAGTATAGTAAAGCGTCAAAATCGGACAAAAAAAGTCAAAATTTTTTTTGACCTCAAAATGTCATAAAAAACGTCATAGTATAGTAAGGCGTTTTTTTGGGCCAAAAAAAGTCAAAAAAATTTTTGACCTCAAAATGTCATAAAAAAACATCATAGTATAGTAAGGCGTTTTTTTCGGCCACAAAAAAGTCAAAATTTTTTTTGACCTCAAAATGTCATAAAAAACGTCATAGTATAGTAAGGCGTTTTTTTCGGCCAAAAAAAGTCAAATTTTTTTTTTACCTCAAAATGTCATAAAAAACGTCATAGTATAGTAAGGCGTTTTTTTTCGGCCACAAAAAGTCAAAAAATTTTTTGACCTCAAAATGTCATAAAAAACGTCATAGTATAGTAAGGCGTTTTTTTCGGACAAAAAAAGTCAAAAAAAATTTTGACCTCAAAATTTCATAAAAAACGTCATAGTATAGTAAGGCGTTTTTTTCGACCAAAAAAAGTCAAAAAAAATTTTGACCTCAAAATGTCATAAAAAACGTCATAGTATAGTAAGGCGTTTTTTTCGGCCAAAAAAAGTCAAATTTTTTTTTTACCTCAAAATGTCATAAAAAACTTCATAGTATAGTAAGGTGTTTTTTTCGGCCAAAAAAAGTCAAAAAAGTTTTTGACCTCAAAATGTCATAAAAAACGTCATAGTATAGTAAGGCGTTTTTTTCGGCCAAAAAAAGTAAAAAAATTTTTTGACCTCAAAATGTCATAAAAAACGTCGTAAGGCGTAAGTCGTAAGGCGTTTTTAAGTCGTAAGGCGTTTTTTTTTCGGCCAAAAAAAGTCAAAATTTTTTTGACCTCAAAATGTCATAAAAAACGTCATAGTATAGTAAGGCGTCAAAATTGGACAAAAAAAGTCAAAAATTTTTTTGACCTCAAAATGTCATAAAAAACGTCATAGTATAGTAAGGCGTTTTTTTCGGCCAAAAAAAGTCAAATTTTTTTTTGACCTCAAAATGTCATAAAAAAACGTCATAGTATAGTAAGGCGTTTTTTTCGGACAAAAAAAGTCAAAAAATTTTTTGACCTCAAAATGTCATAAAAAACGTCATAGTATAGTAAGGCGTCAAAATCGGACAAAAAAAGTCAAAATTTTTTTGACCTCAAAATGTCATAAAAAACGTCATAGTATAGTAAGGCGTCAAAATCGGACAAAAAAAGTCAAAATTTTTTTTGACCTCAAAATGTCATAAAAAACGTCATAGTATAGTAAGGCGTTTTTTTCGGCCAAAAAAAGTCAAAAATTTTTTTGACCTCAAAATGTCATAAAAAACGTCATAGTATAGTAAGGCGTTTTTTTCGGCCAAAAAAAGTCAAATTTTTTTTTGACCTCAAAATGTCATAAAAAACGTCATAGTATAGTAAGGCGTTTTTTTCGGCCAAAAAAAGTCAAAAAATTTTTTGACCTCAAAATGTCATAAAAAACGTCATAGTATAGTAAGGCGTTTTTTTCGGCCAAAAAAAGTCAAAAAATTTTTTGACCTCAAAATGTCATAAAAAACGTCATAGTATAGTAAGGCGTTTTTTTCGGCCACAAAAAGTCAAAAAAAATTTTGACCTCAAAATGTCATAAAAAACGTCATAGTATAGTAAGGCGTTTTTTTCGTCCAAAAAAAGGCAAAACATTTTTTGACCTCAAAATGTCATAAAAAACGTCATAGTATAGTAAGGCGTCAAAATCGGACAAAAAAAGTCAAAAAATTTTTTGACCTCAAAATGTCATAAAAAACGTCATAGTATAGTAAGGCGTTTTTTTTCGGCCAAAAAAAGTCAAAATTTTTTTTGACCTCAAAATGTCATAAAAAACGTCATAGTATAGTAAGGCGTCAAAATCGGACAAAAAAAGTCAAAAAATTTTTTGACCTCAAAATGTCATAAAAAACGTCATAGTATAGTAAGGCGTTTTTTTCGGCCACAAAAAGTCAAAAAAAATTTTGACCTCAAAATGTCATAAAAAACGTCATAGTATAGTAAGGCGTTTTTTTCGGCCAAAAAAAGTAAAAAAAAATTTTGACCTCAAAATGTCATAAAAAACGTCATAGTATAGTAAGGCGTTTTTTTCGGCCAAAAAAAGTCAAAAAATTTTTTGACCTCAAAATGTCATAAAAAACGTCATAGTATAGTAAGGCGTTTTTTTCGGACAAAAAAAGTCAAAAAATTTTTTGACCTCAAAATGTCATAAAAAACGTCATAGTATAGTAAGGCGTCAAAATCGGACAAAAAAAGTCAAAATTTTTTTGACCTCAAAATGTCATAAAAAACGTCATAGTATAGTAAGGCGTCAAAATCGGACAAAAAAAGTCAAAATTTTTTTTGACCTCAAAATGTCATAAAAAACGTCATAGTATAGTAAGGCGTTTTTTTCGGCCAAAAAAAGTCAAATTTTTTTTTGACCTCAAAATGTCATAAAAAACGTCATAGTATAGTAAGGCGTTTTTTTCGGCCAAAAAAAGTCAAAAAATTTTTTGACCTCAAAATGTCATAAAAAACGTCATAGTATAGTAAGGTGTTTTTTTCGGACAAAAAAAGTCAAAAAAAATTTTGACCTCAAAATTTCATAAAAAACGTCATAGTATAGTAAGGCGTTTTTTTCGGCCAAAAAAAGTCAAAATTTTTTTTGAACTCAAAATGTCATAAAAAACGTCATAGTATAGTAAGGCGTCAAAATCGGACAAAAAAAGTCAAAATTTTTTTTGACCTCAAAATGTCATAAAAAACGTCATAGTATAGTAAGGCGTTTTTTTCGGCCAAAAAAAGTCAAAAAAAATTTTGACCTCAAAATGTCATAAAAAACGTCATAGTATAGTAAGGCGTTTTTTTCGGCCAAAAAAAGTCAAATTTTTTTTTGACCTCAAAATGTCATAAAAAACGTCATAGTATAGTAAGGCGTTTTTTTCGGCCAAAAAAAGTCAAAAAATTTTTTGACCTCAAAATGTCATAAAAAACGTCATAGTATAGTAAGGCGTTTTTTTCGGCCAAAAAAAGTCAAAAAAATTTTTGACCTCAAAATGTCATAAAAAACGTCATAGTATAGTAAGGCGTTTTTTTCGGCCACAAAAAGTCAAAAAAAATTTTGACCTCAAAATGTCATAAAAAACGTCATAGTATAGTAAGGCGTTTTTTTCGTCCAAAAAAAGGCAAAACATTTTTTGACCTCAAAATGTCATAAAAAACGTCATAGTATAGTAAGGCGTCAAAATCGGACAAAAAAAGTCAAAAAATTTTTTGACCTCAAAATGTCATAAAAAACGTCATAGTATAGTAAGGCGTTTTTTTCGGCCAAAAAAAGTCAAAATTTTTTTTGACCTCAAAATGTCATAAAAAACGTCATAGTATAGTAAGGCGTCAAAATCGGACAAAAAAAGTCAAAAAATTTTTTGACCTCAAAATGTCATAAAAAACGTCATAGTATAGTAAGGCGTTTTTTTCGGCCACAAAAAGTCAAAAAAAATTTTGACCTCAAAATGTCATAAAAAACGTCATAGTATAGTAAGGCGTTTTTTTCGGCCAAAAAAAGTAAAAAAAAATTTTGACCTCAAAATGTCATAAAAAACGTCATAGTATAGTAAGGCGTTTTTTTCGGCCAAAAAAAGTCAAAAAATTTTTTGACCTCAAAATGTTATAAAAAACGTCATAGTACAGTAAGGCGTCAAAATCGGACAAAAAAAGTCAAAAAAGTTTTTGACCTCAAAATGTCATAAAAAACGTCATAGTATAGTAAGGCGTTTTTTTCGGCCAAAAAAAGTCAAAAAATTTTTTGACCTCAAAATGTCATAAAAAACGTCATAGTATAGTAAGGCGTTTTTTTCGGCCAAAAAAAGTCAAAAATTTTTTTGACCTCAAAATGTCATAAAAAACGTCATAGTATAGTAAGGCGTCAAAATCGGACAAAAAAAGTCAAAATTTTTTTGACCTCAAAATGTCATAAAAAACGTCATAGTATAGTAAGGCGTCAAAATCGGACAAAAAAAGTCAAAATTTTTTTTGACCTCAAAATGTCATAAAAAACGTCATAGTATAGTAAGGCGTTTTTTTCGGCCAAAAAAAGTCAAATTTTTTTTTGACCTCAAAATGTCATAAAAAACGTCATAGTATAGTAAGGCGTTTTTTTCGGCCAAAAAAAGTCAAATTTTTTTTTTACCTCAAAATGTCATAAAAAACGTCATAGTATAGTAAGGCGTTTTTTTCGGCCAAAAAAAGTCAAAAAAATTTTTGACCTCAAAATGTCATAAAAAACGTCATAGTATAGTAAGGCGTTTTTTTCGGCCACAAAAAGTCAAAAAAATTTTTGACCTCAAAATGTTATAAAAAACGTCATAGTACAGTAAGGCGTCAAAATCGGACAAAAAAAGTCAAAAAAGTTTTTGACCTCAAAATGTCATAAAAAACGTCATAGTATAGTAAGGCGTTTTTTTCGGCCAAAAAAAGTCAAAAAATTTTTTGACCTCAAAATGTCATAAAAAACGTCATAGTATAGTAAGGCGTTTTTTTCGGCCAAAAAAAGTCAAAATTTTTTTTGACCTCAAAATGTCATAAAAAACGTCATAGTATAGTAAGGCGTTTTTTTGGGCCAAAAAAAGTCAAAAAAATTTTTGACCTCAAAATGTCATAAAAAAACATCATAGTATAGTAAGGCGTTTTTTTCGGCCACAAAAAAGTCAAAATTTTTTTTGACCTCAAAATGTCATAAAAAACGTCATAGTATAGTAAGGCGTTTTTTTCGGCCAAAAAAAGTCAAATTTTTTTTTACCTCAAAATGTCATAAAAAACGTCATAGTATAGTAAGGCGTTTTTTTCGGCCAAAAAAAGTCAAAAAATTTTTTGACCTCAAAATGTCATAAAAAACGTCATAGTATAGTAAGGCGTTTTTTTCGGACAAAAAAAGTCAAAAAAAATTTTGACCTCAAAATTTCATAAAAAACGTCATAGTATAGTAAGGCGTTTTTTTCGACCAAAAAAAGTCAAAAAAAATTTTGACCTCAAAATGTCATAAAAAACGTCATAGTATAGTAAGGCGTTTTTTTCGGCCAAAAAAAGTCAAATTTTTTTTTTACCTCAAAATGTCATAAAAAACTTCATAGTATAGTAAGGCGTTTTTTTCGGCCAAAAAAAGTCAAAAAAGTTTTTGACCTCAAAATGTCATAAAAAACGTCATAGTATAGTAAGGCGTTTTTTTCGGCCAAAAAAAGTCAAAAAAAATTTTGACCTCAAAATGTCATAAAAAACGTCATAGTATAGTAAGGCGTCAAAATCGGACAAAAAAACTCAAAATTTTTTTTTACCTCAAAATGTCATAAAAAACATCATAGTATAGTAAGGCGTCAAAATCGGACAAAAAAAGTCAAAAAAATTTTTGACCTCAAAATGTCATAAAAAACGTCATAGTATAGTAAGGTGTTTTTTTCGGCCACAAAAAGTCAAAAAAAATTTTGACCTCAAAATGTCATAAAAAACGTCATAGTATAGTAAGGCGTTTTTTTCGGCCAAAAAAAGTCAAAAAAAATTTTGACCTCAAAATGTCATAAAAAACGTCATAGTATAGTGAGGCGTCAAAATCGGCCAAAAAAAGTCAAAAAATTTTTTGACCTCAAAATGTCATAAAAAACGTCATAGTATAGTAAGGCGTTTTTTTCGGCCACAAAAAGTCAAAAAAAATTTTGACCTCAAAATGTCATAAAAAACGTCATAGTATAGTAAGGCGTCAAAATCGGACAAAAAAAGTCAAAAAATTTTTTGACCTCAAAATGTCATAAAAAACGTCATAGTATAGTAAGGCGTTTTTTTCGGCCACAAAAAGTCAAAAAAAATTTTGACCTCAAAATGTCATAAAAAACGTCATAGTATAGTAAGGCGTTTTTTTCGTCCAAAAAAAGGCAAAACATTTTTTGACCTCAAAATGTCATAAAAAACGTCATAGTATAGTAAGGCGTTTTTTTCGGCCAAAAAAAGTCAAAAAATTTTTTGACCTCAAAATGTCATAAAAAACGTCATAGTATAGTAAGGCGTTTTTTTCGGCCACAAAAAGTCAAAAAATTTTTTGACCTCAAAATGTCATAAAAAACGTCATAGTATAGTAAGGCGTTTTTTTCGGACAAAAAAAGTCAAAAAAAATTTTGACCTCAAAATGTCATAAAAAACGTCATAGTATAGTAAGGCGTTTTTTTCGGCCAAAAAAAGTCAAATTTTTTTTTTACCTCAAAATGTCATAAAAAACGTCATAGTATAGTAAGGCGTTTTTTTCGGCCAAAAAAAGTCAAAAAATTTTTTGACCTCAAAATGTCATAAAAAACGTCATAGTATAGTAAGGCGTTTTTTTCGGCCACAAAAAGTCAAAAAATTTTTTGACCTCAAAATGTCATAAAAAACGTCATAGTATAGTAAGGCGTTTTTTTCGGCCAAAAAAAGTCAAAAAAATTTTTGACCTCAAAATGTCATAAAAAACGTCATAGTATAGTAAGGCGTCAAAATCGGACAAAAAAAGTCAAAATTTTTTTGACCTCAAAATGTCATAAAAAACGTCATAGTATAGTAAGGCGTCAAAATCGGACAAAAAAACTCAAAATTTTTTTTGACCTCAAAATGTCATAAAAAACGTCATAGTATAGTAAGGCGTCAAAATCGGACAAAAAAAGTCAAAATTTTTTTTGACCTCAAAATGTCATAAAAAACGTCATAGTATAGTAAGGCGTTTTTTTCGGACAAAAAAAGTCAAAAAATTTTTTGACCTCAAAATGTCATAAAAAACGTCATAGTATAGTAAGGCGTTTTTTTCGGACAAAAAAAGTCAAAAAAAATTTTGACCTCAAAATTTCATAAAAAACGTCATAGTATAGTAAGCCCTTTTTTTCGGCCAAAAAAAGTCAAAATTTTTTTTGAACTCAAAATGTCATAAAAAACGTCATAGTATAGTAAGGCGTCAAAATCGGACAAAAAAAGTCAAAATTTTTTTTGACCTCAAAATGTCATAAAAAACGTCATAGTATAGTAAGGCGTTTTTTTCGGCCAAAAAAAGTCCACATTTTTTTTTGACCTCAAAATGTCATAAAAAACGTCATAGTATAGTAAGGCGTTTTTTTCGGCCAAAAAAAGTCAAAAAATTTTTTGACCTCAAAATGTCATAAAAAACGTCATAGTATAGTAAGGCGTTTTTTTCGGCCAAAAAAAGTCAAAAAATTTTTTGACCTCAAAATGTCATAAAAAACGTCATAGTATAGTAAGGCGTTTTTTTCGGCCACAAAAAGTCAAAAAAAATTTTGACCTCAAAATGTCATAAAAAACGTCATAGTATAGTAAGGCGTTTTTTTCGGCCAAAAAAAGTCAAAATTTTTTTTGACCTCAAAATGTCATAAAAAACGTCATAGTATAGTAAAGCGTCAAAATCGGACAAAAAAAGTCAAAAAAAATTTTGACCTCAAAATGTCATAAAAAACGTCATAGTATAGTAAGGCGTTTTTTTCGGACAAAAAAAGTCAAAAAATTTTTTGACCTCAAAATGTCATAAAAAACGTCATAGTATAGTAAGGCGTTTTTTTCGGACAAAAAAAGTCAAAAAAAATTTTGACCTCAAAATTTCATAAAAAACGTCATAGTATAGTAAGGCGTTTTTTTCGACCAAAAAAAGTCAAAAAAAATTTTGACCTCAAAATGTCATAAAAAACGTCATAGTATAGTAAGGCGTCAAAATCGGACAAAAAAACTCAAAATTTTTTTTGACCTCAAAATGTCATAAAAAACATCATAGTATAGTAAGGCGTCAAAATCGGACAAAAAAAGTCAAAAAAATTTTTGACCTCAAAATGTCATAAAAAACGTCATAGTATAGTAAGGCGTTTTTTTCGGCCACAAAAAGTCAAAAAAAATTTTGACCTCAAAATGTCATAAAAAACGTCATAGTATAGTAAGGCGTTTTTTTCGGCCAAAAAAAGTCAAAAAAAATTTTGACCTCAAAATGTCATAAAAAACGTCATAGTATAGTGAGGCGTCAAAATCGGCCAAAAAAAGTCAAAAAATTTTTTGACCTCAAAATGTCATAAAAAACGTCATAGTATAGTAAGGCGTTTTTTTCGGCCACAAAAAGTCAAAAAAAATTTTGACCTCAAAATGTCATAAAAAACGTCATAGTATAGTAAGGCGTTTTTTTCGTCCAAAAAAAGGCAAAACATTTTTTGACCTCAAAATGTCATAAAAAACGTCATAGTATAGTAAGGCGTCAAAATCGGACAAAAAAAGTCAAAAAATTTTTTGACCTCAAAATGTCATAAAAAACGTCATAGTATATAGTAAGGCGTTTTTTTCGGCCACAAAAAGTCAAAAAAAATTTTGACCTCAAAATGTCATAAAAAACGTCATAGTATAGTGAGGGGTCAAAATCGGCCAAAAAAAGTCAAAAAATTTTTTGACCTCAAAATGTCATAAAAAACGTCATAGTATAGTAAGGCGTTTTTTTCGGCCACAAAAAGTCAAAAAAAATTTTGACCTCAAAATGTCATAAAAAACGTCATAGTATAGTAAGGCGTTTTTTTCGTCCAAAAAAAGGCAAAACATTTTTTGACCTCAAAATGTCATAAAAAACGTCATAGTATAGTAAGGCGTCAAAATCGGACAAAAAAAGTCAAAAAATTTTTTGACCTCAAAATGTCATAAAAAACGTCATAGTATAGTAAGGCGTTTTTTTCGGCCACAAAAAGTCAAAAAAAATTTTGACCTCAAAATGTCATAAAAAACGTCATAGTATAGTAAGGCGTCAAAATCGGACAAAAAAAGTCAAAAAATTTTTTGACCTCAAAATGTCATAAAAAACGTCATAGTATAGTAAGGCGTTTTTTTCGGCCACAAAAAGTCAAAAAAAATTTTGACCTCAAAATGTCATAAAAAACGTCATAGTATAGTAAGGCGTTTTTTTCGGACAAAAAAAGTCAAAAAAAATTTTGACCTCAAAATTTCATAAAAAACGTCATAGTATAGTAAGGCGTTTTTTTCGACCAAAAAAAGTCAAAAAAAATTTTGACCTCAAAATGTCATAAAAAACGTCATAGTATAGTGAGGGGTCAAAATCGGCCAAAAAAAGTCAAAAAATTTTTTGACCTCAAAATGTCATAAAAAACGTCATAGTATAGTAAGGCGTTTTTTTCGGCCACAAAAAGTCAAAAAAAATTTTGACCTCAAAATGTCATAAAAAACGTCATAGTATAGTAAGGCGTTTTTTTCGGCCACAAAAAGTCAAAAAAAATTTTGACCTCAAAATGTCATAAAAAACGTCATAGTATAGTAAGGCGTTTTTTTCGTCCAAAAAAAGGCAAAACATTTTTTGACCTCAAAATGTCATAAAAAACGTCATAGTATAGTAAGGCGTCAAAATCGGACAAAAAAAGTCAAAAAATTTTTTGACCTCAAAATGTCATAAAAAACGTCATAGTATAGTAAGGCGTTTTTTTCGGCCACAAAAAGTCAAAAAAAATTTTGACCTCAAAATGTCATAAAAAACGTCATAGTATAGTAAGGCGTTTTTTTCGTCCAAAAAAAGGCAAAACATTTTTTGACCTCAAAATGTCATAAAAAACGTCATAGTATAGTAAGGCGTTTTTTTCGGCCAAAAAAAGTCAAAAAATTTTTTGACCTCAAAATGTCATAAAAAACGTCATAGTATAGTAAGGCGTTTTTTTCGGCCACAAAAAGTCAAAAAATTTTTTGACCTCAAAATGTCATAAAAAACGTCATAGTATAGTAAGGCGTTTTTTTCGGACAAAAAAAGTCAAAAAAAATTTTGACCTCAAAATTTCATAAAAAACGTCATAGTATAGTAAGGCGTTTTTTTCGACCAAAAAAAGTCAAAAAAAATTTTGACCTCAAAATGTCATAAAAAACGTCATAGTATAGTAAGGCGTCAAAATCGGACAAAAAAACTCAAAATTTTTTTTGACCTCAAAATGTCATAAAAAACATCATAGTATAGTAAGGCGTTTTTTTCGGCCAAAACAAGTCAAATTTTTTTTTTACCTCAAAATGTCATAAAAAACTTCATAGTATAGTAAGGTGTTTTTTTCGGCCAAAAAAAGTCAAAAAAGTTTTTGACCTCAAAATGTCATAAAAAACGTCATAGTATAGTAAGGCGTTTTTTTCGGCCAAAAAAAGTCAAAAAATTTTTTGACCTCAAAATGTCATAAAAAACGTCATAGTATAGTAAGGCGTCAAAATCGGACAAAAAAAGTCTAAATTTTTTTGACCTCAAAATGTCATAAAAAACGTCATAGTATAGTAAGGCGTCAAAATCGGACAAAAAAAGTCAAAATTTTTTTTGACCTCAAAATGTCATAAAAAACGTCATAGTATAGTAAGGCGTCAAAATCGGACAAAAAAAGTCAAAATTTTTTTTGACCTCAAAATGTCATAAAAAACGTCATAGTATAGTAAGGCGTTTTTTTCGGACAAAAAAAGTCAAAAAATTTTTTGACCTCAAAATGTCATAAAAAACGTCATAGTATAGTAAGGCGTTTTTTTCGGACAAAAAAAGTCAAAAAAAATTTTGACCTCAAAATTTCATAAAAAACGTCATAGTATAGTAAGCCGTCAAAATCGGACAAAAAAAGTCAAAATTTTTTTTGAACTCAAAATGTCATAAAAAACGTCATAGTATAGTAAGGCGTCAAAATCGGACAAAAAAAGTCAAAAATTTTTTTGACCTCAAAATGTCATAAAAAACGTCATAGTATAGTAAGGCGTTTTTTTCGGCCAAAAAAAGTCAAATTTTTTTTTGACCTCAAAATGTCATAAAAAACGTCATAGTATAGTAAGGCGTTTTTTTCGGCCAAAAAAAGTCAAAAAATTTTTTGACCTCAAAATGTCATAAAAAACGTCATAGTATAGTAAGGCGTTTTTTTCGGCCAAAAAAAGTCAAAAAATTTTTTGACCTCAAAATGTCATAAAAAACGTCATAGTATAGTAAGGCGTTTTTTTCGGCCACAAAAAGTCAAAAAAAATTTTGACCTCAAAATGTCATAAAAAACGTCATAGTATAGTAAGGCGTTTTTTTCGGCCAAAAAAAGTCAAAATTTTTTTTGACCTCAAAATGTCATAAAAAACGTCATAGTATAGTAAAGCGTCAAAATCGGACAAAAAAAGTCAAAAAATTTTTTGACCTCAAAATGTCATAAAAAACGTCATAGTATAGTAAGGCGTTTTTTTCGGACAAAAAAAGTCAAAAAATTTTTTGACCTCAAAATGTCATAAAAAACGTCATAGTATAGTAAGGCGTTTTTTTCGGACAAAAAAAGTCAAAAAAAATTTTGACCTCAAAATGTCATAAAAAACGTCATAGTATAGTAAGGCGTTTTTTTCGACCAAAAAAAGTCAAAAAAAATTTTGACCTCAAAATGTCATAAAAAACGTCATAGTATAGTAAGGCGTCAAAATCGGACAAAAAAACTCAAAATTTTTTTTTACCTCAAAATGTCATAAAAAACATCATAGTATAGTAAGGCGTCAAAATCGGACAAAAAAAGTCAAAAAATTTTTTGACCTCAAAATGTCATAAAAAACGTCATAGTATAGTAAGGCGTTTTTTTCGGCCACAAAAAAGGCAAAACATTTTTTGACCTCAAAATGTCATAAAAAACGTCATAGTATAGTAAGGCGTCAAAATCGGACCAAAAAAGTCAAAAAATTTTTTGACCTCAAAATGTCATAAAAAACGTCATAGTATAGTAAGGCGTTTTTTTCGGCCAAAAAAAGTCAAAAAAAATTTTGACCTCAAAATGTCATAAAAAACGTCATAGTATAGTGAGGCGTCAAAATCGGCCAAAAAAAGTCAAAATTTTTTTTGACCTCAAAATGTCATAAAAAACGTCATAGTATAGTAAGGCGTTTTTTTCGGACAAAAAAAGTCAAAAAATTTTTTGACCTCAAAATGTCATAAAAAACGTCATAGTATAGTAAGGCGTTTTTTTCGTCCAAAAAAAGGCAAAACATTTTTTGACCTCAAAATGTCATAAAAAACGTCATAGTATAGTAAGGCGTCAAAATCGGACCAAAAAAGTCAAAAAATTTTTTGACCTCAAAATGTCATAAAAAACGTCATAGTATAGTAAGGCGTTTTTTTCGGCCAAAAAAAGTCAAAAAAAATTTTGACCTCAAAATGTCATAAAAAACGTCATAGTATAGTGAGGCGTCAAAATCGGCCAAAAAAAGTCAAAATTTTTTTTGACCTCAAAATGTCATAAAAAACGTCATAGTATAGTAAGGCGTTTTTTTCGGACAAAAAAAGTCAAAAAATTTTTTGACCTCAAAATGTCATAAAAAACGTCATAGTATAGTAAGGCGTTTTTTTCGGACAAAAAAAGTCAAAAAAAATTTTGACCTCAAAATTTCATAAAAAACGTCATAGTATAGTAAGCCGTTTTTTTCGGCCAAAAAAAGTCAAAATTTTTTTTGAACTCAAAATGTCATAAAAAACGTCATAGTATAGTAAGGCGTCAAAATCGGACAAAAAAAGTCAAAAATTTTTTTGACCTCAAAATGTCATAAAAAACGTCATAGTATAGTAAGGCGTTTTTTTCGGCCAAAAAAAGTCAAATTTTTTTTTGACCTCAAAATGTCATAAAAAACGTCATAGTATAGTAAGGCGTTTTTTTCGGCCAAAAAAAGTCAAAAAATTTTTTGACCTCAAAATGTCATAAAAAACGTCATAGTATAGTAAGGCGTTTTTTTCGGCCAAAAAAAGTCAAAAAATTTTTTGACCTCAAAATGTCATAAAAAACGTCATAGTATAGTAAGGCGTTTTTTTCGGCCACAAAAAGTCAAAAAAAATTTTGACCTCAAAATGTCATAAAAAACATCATAGTATAGTAAGGCGTTTTTTTCGGCCAAAAAAAGTCAAAATTTTTTTTGACCTCAAAATGTCATAAAAAACGTAATAGTATAGTAAAGCGTCAAAATCGGACAAAAAAAGTCAAAAAAAATTTTGACCTCAAAATGTCATAAAAAACGTCATAGTATAGTAAGGCGTTTTTTTCGGACAAAAAAAGTCAAAAAATTTTTTGACCTCAAAATGTCATAAAAAACGTCATAGTATAGTAAGGCGTTTTTTTCGGACAAAAAAAGTCAAAAAAAATTTTGACCTCAAAATTTCATAAAAAACGTCATAGTATAGTAAGGCGTTTTTTTCGACCAAAAAAAGTCAAAAAAAATTTTGACCTCAAAATGTCATAAAAAACGTCATAGTATAGTAAGGCGTCAAAATCGGACAAAAAAACTCAAAATTTTTTTTTACCTCAAAATGTCATAAAAAACATCATAGTATAGTAAGGCGTCAAAATCGGACAAAAAAAGTCAAAAAATTTTTTGACCTCAAAATGTCATAAAAAACGTCATAGTATAGTAAGGCGTTTTTTTCGGCCACAAAAAGTCAAAAAAAATTTTGACCTCAAAATGTCATAAAAAACGTCATAGTATAGTAAGGCGTTTTTTTCGGCCAAAAAAAGTCAAAAAAAATTTTGACCTCAAAATGTCATAAAAAACGTCATAGTATAGTGAGGCGTCAAAATCGGCCAAAAAAAGTCAAAAAATTTTTTGACCTCAAAATGTCATAAAAAACGTCATAGTATAGTAAGGCGTTTTTTTCGGCCACAAAAAGTCAAAAAAAATTTTGACCTCAAAATGTCATAAAAAACGTCATAGTATAGTAAGGCGTTTTTTTCGTCCAAAAAAAGGCAAAACATTTTTTGACCTCAAAATGTCATAAAAAACGTCATAGTATAGTAAGGCGTCAAAATCGGACCAAAAAAGTCAAAAAATTTTTTGACCTCAAAATGTCATAAAAAACGTCATAGTATAGTAAGGCGTTTTTTTCGGCCAAAAAAAGTCAAAATTTTTTTTTGACCTCAAAATGTCATAAAAAACGTCATAGTATAGTAAGGCGTTTTTTTCGGCCAAAAAAAGTCAAAAAATTTTTTGACCTCAAAATGTCATAAAAAACGTCATAGTATAGTAAGGCGTTTTTTTCGGCCAAAAAAAGTCAAAAAATTTTTTGACCTCAAAATGTCATAAAAAACGTCATAGTATAGTAAGGCGTTTTTTTCGGCCACAAAAAGTCAAAAAAAATTTTGACCTCAAAATGTCATAAAAAACGTCATAGTATAGTAAGGCGTTTTTTTCGTCCAAAAAAAGGCAAAACATTTTTTGACCTCAAAATGTCATAAAAAACGTCATAGTATAGTAAGGCGTCAAAATCGGACAAAAAAAGTCAAAATTTTTTTGACCTCAAAATGTCATAAAAAACGTCATAGTATAGTAAGGCGTCAAAATCGGACAAAAAAAGTCAAAATTTTTTTTGACCTCAAAATGTCATAAAAAACGTCATAGTATAGTAAGGCGTTTTTTTCGGCCAAAAAAAGTCAAATTTTTTTTTGACCTCAAAATGTCATAAAAAACGTCATAGTATAGTAAGGCGTTTTTTTCGGCCAAAAAAAGTCAAATTTTTTTTTTACCTCAAAATGTCATAAAAAACGTCATAGTATAGTAAGGCGTTTTTTTCGGCCAAAAAAAGTCAAAAAATTTTTTGACCTCAAAATGTCATAAAAAACGTCATAGTATAGTAAGGCGTTTTTTTCGGCCACAAAAAGTCAAAAAATTTTTTGACCTCAAAATGTTATAAAAAACGTCATAGTACAGTAAGGCGTCAAAATCGGACAAAAAAAGTCAAAAAAGTTTTTGACCTCAAAATGTCATAAAAAACGTCATAGTATAGTAAGGCGTTTTTTTCGGCCAAAAAAAGTCAAAAAATTTTTTGACCTCAAAATGTCATAAAAAACGTCATAGTATAGTAAGGCGTTTTTTTCGGCCAAAAAAAGTCAAAATTTTTTTTGACCTCAAAATGTCATAAAAAACGTCATAGTATAGTAAAGCGTCAAAATCGGACAAAAAAAGTCAAAATTTTTTTTGACCTCAAAATGTCATAAAAAACGTCATAGTATAGTAAGGCGTTTTTTTGGGCCAAAAAAAGTCAAAAAAATTTTTGACCTCAAAATGTCATAAAAAAACGTCATAGTATAGTAAGGCGTTTTTTTCGGCCAAAAAAAGTCAAAAAATTTTTTGACCTCAAAATGTCATAAAAAACGTCATAGTATAGTAAGGCGTTTTTTTCGGCCAAAAAAAGTCAAAAAATTTTTTGACCTCAAAATGTCATAAAAAACGTCATAGTATAGTAAGGCGTTTTTTTCGGCCACAAAAAGTCAAAAAAAATTTTGACCTCAAAATGTCATAAAAAACATCATAGTATAGTAAGGCGTTTTTTTCGGCCAAAAAAAGTCAAAATTTTTTTTGACCTCAAAATGTCATAAAAAACGTCATAGTATAGTAAAGCGTCAAAATCGGACAAAAAAAGTCAAAAAAAATTTTGACCTCAAAATGTCATAAAAAACGTCATAGTATAGTAAGGCGTTTTTTTCGGACAAAAAAAGTCAAAAAATTTTTTGACCTCAAAATGTCATAAAAAACGTCATAGTATAGTAAGGCGTTTTTTTCGGACAAAAAAAGTCAAAAAAAATTTTGACCTCAAAATTTCATAAAAAACGTCATAGTATAGTAAGGCGTTTTTTTCGACCAAAAAAAGTCAAAAAAAATTTTGACCTCAAAATGTCATAAAAAACGTCATAGTATAGTAAGGCGTCAAAATCGGACAAAAAAACTCAAAATTTTTTTTTACCTCAAAATGTCATAAAAAACATCATAGTATAGTAAGGCGTCAAAATCGGACAAAAAAAGTCAAAAAATTTTTTGACCTCAAAATGTCATAAAAAACGTCATAGTATAGTAAGGCGTTTTTTTCGGCCACAAAAAGTCAAAAAAAATTTTGACCTCAAAATGTCATAAAAAACGTCATAGTATAGTAAGGCGTTTTTTTCGGCCAAAAAAAGTCAAAAAAAATTTTGACCTCAAAATGTCATAAAAAACGTCATAGTATAGTGAGGCGTCAAAATCGGCCAAAAAAAGTCAAAAAATTTTTTGACCTCAAAATGTCATAAAAAACGTCATAGTATAGTAAGGCGTTTTTTTCGGCCACAAAAAGTCAAAAAAAATTTTGACCTCAAAATGTCATAAAAAACGTCATAGTATAGTAAGGCGTTTTTTTCGTCCAAAAAAAGGCAAAACATTTTTTGACCTCAAAATGTCATAAAAAACGTCATAGTATAGTAAGGCGTCAAAATCGGACAAAAAAAGTCAAAAAATTTTTTGACCTCAAAATGTCATAAAAAACGTCATAGTATAGTAAGGCGTTTTTTTCGGCCAAAAAAAGTCAAATTTTTTTTTGACCTCAAAATGTCATAAAAAACGTCATAGTATAGTAAGGCGTTTTTTTCGGCCAAAAAAAGTCAAAAAATTTTTTGACCTCAAAATGTCATAAAAAACGTCATAGTATAGTAAGGCGTTTTTTTCGGCCAAAAAAAGTCAAAAAATTTTTTGACCTCAAAATGTCATAAAAAACGTCATAGTATAGTAAGGCGTTTTTTTCGGCCACAAAAAGTCAAAAAAAATTTTGACCTCAAAATGTCATAAAAAACGTCATAGTATAGTAAGGCGTTTTTTTCGTCCAAAAAAAGGCAAAACATTTTTTGACCTCAAAATGTCATAAAAAACGTCATAGTATAGTAAGGCGTCAAAATCGGACAAAAAAAGTCAAAAAATTTTTTGACCTCAAAATGTCATAAAAAACGTCATAGTATAGTAAGGCGTTTTTTTCGGCCAAAAAAAGTCAAAAAATTTTTTGACCTCAAAATGTCATAAAAAACGTCATAGTATAGTAAGGCGTTTTTTTCGGCCAAAAAAAGTCAAAAAATTTTTTGACCTCAAAATGTCATAAAAAACGTCATAGTATAGTAAGGCGTTTTTTTCGGCCACAAAAAGTCAAAAAAAATTTTGACCTCAAAATGTCATAAAAAACGTCATAGTATAGTAAGGCGTTTTTTTCGTCCAAAAAAAGGCAAAACATTTTTTGACCTCAAAATGTCATAAAAAACGTCATAGTATAGTAAGGCGTCAAAATCGGACAAAAAAAGTCAAAATTTTTTTGACCTCAAAATGTCATAAAAAACGTCATAGTATAGTAAGGCGTCAAAATCGGACAAAAAAAGTCAAAATTTTTTTTGACCTCAAAATGTCATAAAAAACGTCATAGTATAGTAAGGCGTTTTTTTCGGCCAAAAAAAGTCAAATTTTTTTTTGACCTCAAAATGTCATAAAAAACGTCATAGTATAGTAAGGCGTTTTTTTCGGCCAAAAAAAGTCAAATTTTTTTTTTACCTCAAAATGTCATAAAAAACGTCATAGTATAGTAAGGCGTTTTTTTCGGCCAAAAAAAGTCAAAAAATTTTTTGACCTCAAAATGTCATAAAAAACGTCATAGTATAGTAAGGCGTTTTTTTCGGCCACAAAAAGTCAAAAAATTTTTTGACCTCAAAATGTTATAAAAAACGTCATAGTACAGTAAGGCGTCAAAATCGGACAAAAAAAGTCAAAAAAGTTTTTGACCTCAAAATGTCATAAAAAACGTCATAGTATAGTAAGGCGTTTTTTTCGGCCAAAAAAAGTCAAAAAATTTTTTGACCTCAAAATGTCATAAAAAACGTCATAGTATAGTAAGGCGTTTTTTTCGGCCAAAAAAAGTCAAAATTTTTTTTGACCTCAAAATGTCATAAAAAACGTCATAGTATAGTAAAGCGTCAAAATCGGACAAAAAAAGTCAAAATTTTTTTTGACCTCAAAATGTCATAAAAAACGTCATAGTATAGTAAGGCGTTTTTTTGGGCCAAAAAAAGTCAAAAAAATTTTTGACCTCAAAATGTCATAAAAAAACGTCATAGTATAGTAAGGCGTTTTTTTCGGCCAAAAAAAGTCAAAAAATTTTTTGACCTCAAAATGTCATAAAAAACGTCATAGTATAGTAAGGCGTTTTTTTCGGCCAAAAAAAGTCAAAAAATTTTTTGACCTCAAAATGTCATAAAAAACGTCATAGTATAGTAAGGCGTTTTTTTCGGCCACAAAAAGTCAAAAAAAATTTTGACCTCAAAATGTCATAAAAAACATCATAGTATAGTAAGGCGTTTTTTTCGGCCAAAAAAAGTCAAAATTTTTTTTGACCTCAAAATGTCATAAAAAACGTCATAGTATAGTAAAGCGTCAAAATCGGACAAAAAAAGTCAAAAAAAATTTTGACCTCAAAATGTCATAAAAAACGTCATAGTATAGTAAGGCGTTTTTTTCGGACAAAAAAAGTCAAAAAATTTTTTGACCTCAAAATGTCATAAAAAACGTCATAGTATAGTAAGGCGTTTTTTTCGGACAAAAAAAGTCAAAAAAAATTTTGACCTCAAAATTTCATAAAAAACGTCATAGTATAGTAAGGCGTTTTTTTCGACCAAAAAAAGTCAAAAAAAATTTTGACCTCAAAATGTCATAAAAAACGTCATAGTATAGTAAGGCGTCAAAATCGGACAAAAAAACTCAAAATTTTTTTTTACCTCAAAATGTCATAAAAAACATCATAGTATAGTAAGGCGTCAAAATCGGACAAAAAAAGTCAAAAAATTTTTTGACCTCAAAATGTCATAAAAAACGTCATAGTATAGTAAGGCGTTTTTTTCGGCCACAAAAAGTCAAAAAAAATTTTGACCTCAAAATGTCATAAAAAACGTCATAGTATAGTAAGGCGTTTTTTTCGGCCAAAAAAAGTCAAAAAAAATTTTGACCTCAAAATGTCATAAAAAACGTCATAGTATAGTGAGGCGTCAAAATCGGCCAAAAAAAGTCAAAAAATTTTTTGACCTCAAAATGTCATAAAAAACGTCATAGTATAGTAAGGCGTTTTTTTCGGCCACAAAAAGTCAAAAAAAATTTTGACCTCAAAATGTCATAAAAAACGTCATAGTATAGTAAGGCGTTTTTTTCGTCCAAAAAAAGGCAAAACATTTTTTGACCTCAAAATGTCATAAAAAACGTCATAGTATAGTAAGGCGTCAAAATCGGACAAAAAAAGTCAAAAAATTTTTTGACCTCAAAATGTCATAAAAAACGTCATAGTATAGTAAGGCGTTTTTTTCGGCCAAAAAAAGTCAAATTTTTTTTTGACCTCAAAATGTCATAAAAAACGTCATAGTATAGTAAGGAGTTTTTTTCGGCCAAAAAAAGTCCACATTTTTTTTTGACCTCAAAATGTCATAAAAAACGTCATAGTATAGTAAGGCGTTTTTTTCGGCCAAAAAAAGTCAAAAAATTTTTTGACCTCAAAATGTCATAAAAAACGTCATAGTATAGTAAGGCGTTTTTTTCGGCCAAAAAAAGTCAAAAAATTTTTTGACCTCAAAATGTCATAAAAAACGTCATAGTATAGTAAGGCGTTTTTTTCGGCCACAAAAAGTCAAAAAAAATTTTGACCTCAAAATGTCATAAAAAACGTCATAGTATAGTAAGGCGTTTTTTTCGGCCAAAAAAAGTCAAAATTTTTTTTTACCTCAAAATGTCATAAAAAACGTCATAGTATAGTAAAGCGTCAAAATCGGACAAAAAAAATTTTGACCTCAAAATGTCATAAAAAACGTCATAGTATAGTAAGGCGTTTTTTTCGGACAAAAAAAGTCAAAAAATTTTTTGACCTCAAAATGTCATAAAAAACGTCATAGTATAGTAAGGCGTTTTTTTCGGACAAAAAAAGTCAAAAAAAATTTTGACCTCAAAATTTCATAAAAAACGTCATAGTATAGTAAGGCGTTTTTTTCGACCAAAAAAAGTCAAAAAAAATTTTGACCTCAAAATGTCATAAAAAATGTCATAGTATAGTAAGGCGTCAAAATCGGACAAAAAAACTCAAAATTTTTTTTGACCTCAAAATGTCATAAAAAACATCATAGTATAGTAAGGCGTCAAAATCGGACAAAAAAAGTCAAAAAAATTTTTGACCTCAAAATGTCATAAAAAACGTCATAGTATAGTAAGGCGTTTTTTTCGGCCACAAAAAGTCAAAAAAAATTTTGACCTCAAAATGTCATAAAAAACGTCATAGTATAGTAAGGCGTTTTTTTCGTCCAAAAAAAGGCAAAACATTTTTTGACCTCAAAATGTCATAAAAAACGTCATAGTATAGTAAGGCGTCAAAATCGGACAAAAAAAGTCAAAAAATTTTTTGACCTCAAAATGTCATAAAAAACGTCATAGTATAGTAAGGCGTTTTTTTCGGCCACAAAAAGTCAAAAAAAATTTTGACCTCAAAATGTCATAAAAAACGTCATAGTATAGTAAGGCGTTTTTTTCGTCCAAAAAAAGGCAAAACATTTTTTGACCTCAAAATGTCATAAAAAACGTCATAGTATAGTAAGGCGTTTTTTTCGGCCAAAAAAAGTCAAAAAATTTTTTGACCTCAAAATGTCATAAAAAACGTCATAGTATAGTAAGGCGTTTTTTTCGGCCACAAAAAGTCAAAAAATTTTTTGACCTCAAAATGTCATAAAAAACGTCATAGTATAGTAAGGCGTTTTTTTTCGGACAAAAAAAGTCAAAAAAAATTTTGACCTCAAAATTTCATAAAAAACGTCATAGTATAGTAAGGCGTTTTTTTCGACCAAAAAAAGTCAAAAAAAATTTTGACCTCAAAATGTCATAAAAAACATCATAGTATAGTGAGGGGTCAAAATCGGCCAAAAAAAGTCAAAAAATTTTTTGACCTCAAAATGTCATAAAAAACGTCATAGTATAGTAAGGCGTTTTTTTCGGCCACAAAAAGTCAAAAAAAATTTTGACCTCAAAATGTCATAAAAAACGTCATAGTATAGTAAGGCGTTTTTTTCGTCCAAAAAAAGGCAAAACATTTTTTGACCTCAAAATGTCATAAAAAACGTCATAGTATAGTAAGGCGTCAAAATCGGACAAAAAAAGTCAAAAAATTTTTTGACCTCAAAATGTCATAAAAAACGTCATAGTATAGTAAGGCGTTTTTTTCGGCCACAAAAAGTCAAAAAAAATTTTGACCTCAAAATGTCATAAAAAACGTCATAGTATAGTAAGGCGTTTTTTTCGTCCAAAAAAAGGCAAAACATTTTTTGACCTCAAAATGTCATAAAAAACGTCATAGTATAGTAAGGCGTTTTTTTTCGGCCAAAAAAAGTCAAAAAATTTTTTGACCTCAAAATGTCATAAAAAACGTCATAGTATAGTAAGGCGTTTTTTTCGGCCACAAAAAGTCAAAAAATTTTTTGACCTCAAAATGTCATAAAAAACGTCATAGTATAGTAAGGCGTTTTTTTCGGACAAAAAAAGTCAAAAAAAATTTTGACCTCAAAATTTCATAAAAAACGTCATAGTATAGTAAGGCGTTTTTTTCGACCAAAAAAAGTCAAAAAAAATTTTGACCTCAAAATGTCATAAAAAACGTCATAGTATAGTAAGGCGTCAAAATCGGACAAAAAAACTCAAAATTTTTTTTGACCTCAAAATGTCATAAAAAACATCATAGTATAGTAAGGCGTTTTTTTCGGCCAAAACAAGTCAAATTTTTTTTTTACCTCAAAATGTCATAAAAAACTTCATAGTATAGTAAGGTGTTTTTTTCGGCCAAAAAAAGTCAAAAAAGTTTTTGACCTCAAAATGTCATAAAAAACGTCATAGTATAGTAAGGCGTTTTTTTCGGCCAAAAAAAGTCAAAAAATTTTTTGACCTCAAAATGTCATAAAAAACGTCATAGTATAGTAAGGCGTCAAAATCGGACAAAAAAAGTCAAAATTTTTTTGACCTCAAAATGTCATAAAAAACGTCATAGTATAGTAAGGCGTCAAAATCGGACAAAAAAAGTCAAAATTTTTTTTGACCTCAAAATGTCATAAAAAACGTCATAGTATAGTAAGGCGTCAAAATCGGACAAAAAAAGTCAAAATTTTTTTTGACCTCAAAATGTCATAAAAAACGTCATAGTATAGTAAGGCGTTTTTTTCGGACAAAAAAAGTCAAAAAATTTTTTGACCTCAAAATGTCATAAAAAACGTCATAGTATAGTAAGGCGTTTTTTTCGGACAAAAAAAGTCAAAAAAAATTTTGACCTCAAAATTTCATAAAAAACGTCATAGTATAGTAAGCCGTTTTTTTCGGCCAAAAAAAGTCAAAATTTTTTTTGAACTCAAAATGTCATAAAAAACGTCATAGTATAGTAAGGCGTCAAAATCGGACAAAAAAAGTCAAAAATTTTTTTGACCTCAAAATGTCATAAAAAACGTCATAGTATAGTAAGGCGTTTTTTTCGGCCAAAAAAAGTCAAATTTTTTTTTGACCTCAAAATGTCATAAAAAACGTCATAGTATAGTAAGGCGTTTTTTTCGGCCAAAAAAAGTCAAAAAATTTTTTGACCTCAAAATGTCATAAAAAACGTCATAGTATAGTAAGGCGTTTTTTTCGGCCAAAAAAAGTCAAAAAATTTTTTGACCTCAAAATGTCATAAAAAACGTCATAGTATAGTAAGGCGTTTTTTTCGGCCACAAAAAGTCAAAAAAAATTTTGACCTCAAAATGTCATAAAAAACGTCATAGTATAGTAAGGCGTTTTTTTCGGCCAAAAAAAGTCAAAAATTTTTTTGACCTCAAAATGTCATAAAAAACGTCATAGTATAGTAAAGCGTCAAAATCGGACAAAAAAAGTCAAAAAAAATTTTGACCTCAAAATGTCATAAAAAACGTCATAGTATAGTAAGGCGTTTTTTTCGGACAAAAAAAGTCAAAAAATTTTTTGACCTCAAAATGTCATAAAAAACGTCATAGTATAGTAAGGCGTTTTTTTCGGACAAAAAAAGTCAAAAAAAATTTTGACCTCAAAATTTCATAAAAAACGTCATAGTATAGTAAGGCGTTTTTTTCGGCCAAAAAAAGTCAAAAAAAATTTTGACCTCAAAATGTCATAAAAAACGTCATAGTATAGTAAGACGTCAAAATCGGACAAAAAAACTCAAAATTTTTTTTTACCTCAAAATGTCATAAAAAACATCATAGTATAGTAAGGCGTCAAAATCGGACAAAAAAAGTCAAAAAATTTTTTGACCTCAAAATGTCATAAAAAACGTCATAGTATAGTAAGGCGTTTTTTTCGGCCACAAAAAGTCAAAAAAAATTTTGACCTCAAAATGTCATAAAAAACGTCATAGTATAGTAAGGCGTTTTTTTCGTCCAAAAAAAGGCAAAACATTTTTTGACCTCAAAATGTCATAAAAAACGTCATAGTATAGTAAGGCGTCAAAATCGGACAAAAAAAGTCAAAAAATTTTTTGACCTCAAAATGTCATAAAAAACGTCATAGTATAGTAAGGCGTTTTTTTCGGCCACAAAAAGTCAAAAAAAATTTTGACCTCAAAATGTCATAAAAAACGTCATAGTATAGTAAGGCGTTTTTTTCGTCCAAAAAAAGGCAAAACATTTTTTGACCTCAAAATGTCATAAAAAACGTCATAGTATAGTAAGGCGTTTTTTTCGGCCAAAAAAAGTCAAAAAATTTTTTGACCTCAAAATGTCATAAAAAACGTCATAGTATAGTAAGGCGTTTTTTTCGGCCACAAAAAGTCAAAAAAAATTTTGACCTCAAAATGTCATAAAAAACGTCATAGTATAGTAAGGCGTTTTTTTCGGACAAAAAAAGTCAAAAAAAATTTTGACCTCAAAATGTCATAAAAAACGTCATAGTATAGTAAGGCGTCTTTTTCGGCCAAAAAAAGTCAAAAAATTTTTTGACCTCAAAATGTCATAAAAAACGTCATAGTATAGTAAGGCGTCAAAATCGGACAAAAAAAGTCAAAAAATTTTTTGACCTCAAAATGTCATAAAAAACGTCATAGTATAGTAAGGCGTCAAAATCGGACAAAAAAAGTCAAAAAAATTTTTGACCTCAAAATGTCATAAAAAACGTCATAGTATAGTAAGGCGTTTTTTTCGGCCAAAAAAAGTCAAATTTTTTTTTGACCTCAAAATGTCATAAAAAACGTCATAGTATAGTAAGGCGTTTTTTTCGGCCAAAAAAAGTCAAAAAATTTTTTGACCTCAAAATGTCATAAAAAACGTCATAGTATAGTAAGGCGTTTTTTTCGGCCAAAAAAAGTCAAAAAATTTTTTGACCTCAAAATGTCATAAAAAACGTCATAGTATAGTAAGGCGTTTTTTTCGGCCACAAAAAGTCAAAAAAAATTTTGACCTCAAAATGTCATAAAAAACGTCATAGTATAGTAAGGCGTTTTTTTCGGCCAAAAAAAGTCAAAAATTTTTTTGACCTCAAAATGTCATAAAAAACGTCATAGTATAGTAAAGCGTCAAAATCGGACAAAAAAAGTCAAAAAAAATTTTGACCTCAAAATGTCATAAAAAACGTCATAGTATAGTAAGGCGTTTTTTTCGGACAAAAAAAGTCAAAAAATTTTTTGACCTCAAAATGTCATAAAAAACGTCATAGTATAGTAAGGCGTTTTTTTCGGACAAAAAAAGTCAAAAAAAATTTTGACCTCAAAATTTCATAAAAAACGTCATAGTATAGTAAGGCGTTTTTTTCGACCAAAAAAAGTCAAAAAAAATTTTGACCTCAAAATGTCATAAAAAACGTCATAGTATAGTAAGGCGTCAAAATCGGACAAAAAAACTCAAAATTTTTTTTTACCTCAAAATGTCATAAAAAACATCATAGTATAGTAAGGCGTCAAAATCGGACAAAAAAAGTCAAAAAATTTTTTGACCTCAAAATGTCATAAAAAACGTCATAGTATAGTAAGGCGTTTTTTTCGGCCACAAAAAGTCAAAAAAAATTTTGACCTCAAAATGTCATAAAAAACGTCATAGTATAGTAAGGCGTTTTTTTCGGCCAAAAAAAGTCAAAAAAAATTTTGACCTCAAAATGTCATAAAAAACGTCATAGTATAGTGAGGCGTCAAAATCGGCCAAAAAAAGTCAAAAAATTTTTTGACCTCAAAATGTCATAAAAAACGTCATAGTATAGTAAGGCGTTTTTTTCGGCCACAAAAAGTCAAAAAAAATTTTGACCTCAAAATGTCATAAAAAACGTCATAGTATAGTAAGGCGTTTTTTTCGTCCAAAAAAAGGCAAAACATTTTTTGACCTCAAAATGTCATAAAAAACGTCATAGTATAGTAAGGCGTCAAAATCGGACAAAAAAAGTCAAAAAATTTTTTGACCTCAAAATGTCATAAAAAACGTCATAGTATAGTAAGGCGTTTTTTTCGGCCACAAAAAGTCAAAAAAAATTTTGACCTCAAAATGTCATAAAAAACGTCATAGTATAGTAAGGCGTTTTTTTCGTCCAAAAAAAGGCAAAACATTTTTTGACCTCAAAATGTCATAAAAAACGTCATAGTATAGTAAGGCGTTTTTTTCGGCCAAAAAAAGTCAAAAAATTTTTTGACCTCAAAATGTCATAAAAAACGTCATAGTATAGTAAGGCGTTTTTTTCGGCCACAAAAAGTCAAAAAAAATTTTGACCTCAAAATGTCATAAAAAACGTCATAGTATAGTAAGGCGTTTTTTTCGGACAAAAAAAGTCAAAAAAAATTTTGACCTCAAAATGTCATAAAAAACGTCATAGTATAGTAAGGCGTCTTTTTCGGCCAAAAAAAGTCAAAAAATTTTTTGACCTCAAAATGTCATAAAAAACGTCATAGTATAGTAAGGCGTCAAAATCGGACAAAAAAAGTCAAAAAATTTTTTGACCTCAAAATGTCATAAAAAACGTCATAGTATAGTAAGGCGTCAAAATCGGACAAAAAAAGTCAAAAAAATTTTTGACCTCAAAATTTCATAAAAAACGTCATAGTATAGTAAGGCGTTTTTTTCGACCAAAAAAAGTCAAAAAAAATTTTGACCTCAAAATGTCATAAAAAACGTCATAGTATAGTAAGGCGTCAAAATCGGACAAAAAAAGTCAAAAAATTTTTTGACCTCAAAATGTCATAAAAAACGTCATAGTATAGTAAGGCGTTTTTTTCGGACAAAAAAAGTCAAAAAATTTTTTGACCTCAAAATGTCATAAAAAACGTCATAGTATAGTAAGGCGTTTTTTTCGGCCAAAAAAAGTCAAATTTTTTTTTGACCTCAAAATGTCATAAAAAACGTCATAGTATATTAAGGCGTTTTTTTCGGCCAAAAAAAGTCAAAATTTTTTTTGACCTCAAAATGTCATAAAAAACGTCATAGTATAGTAAGGCGTTTTTTTCGGCCAAAAAAAGTTAAAAAATTTTTTGCCCTCAAAATGTCATAAAAAACATCATAGTATAGTAAGGTGTCAAAATCGGACAAAAAAAGTCAAAAAAATTTTTGACCTCAAAATGTCATAAAAAACGTCACAGTATAGTAAGGCGTCAAAATCGGACAAAAAAACTCAAAAAAATTTTTGACCTCAAAATGTCATAAAAAACGTCATAGTATAGTAAGGCGTTTTTTTCGGCCAAAAAAAGTCAAATTTTTTTTTGACCTCAAAATGTCATAAAAAACGTCATAGTATAGTAAGGCGTCAAAATCGGACAAAAAAAGTCAATTTTTTTTGACCTCAAAATGTCATAAAAAACGTCATAGTATAGTAAGGCGTTTTTTTCGGCCACAAAAAGTCAAAAAAAATTTTGACCTCAAAATGTCATAAAAAACGTCATAGTATAGTAAGGCGTTTTTTTCGTCCAAAAAAAGGCAAAACATTTTTTGACCTCAAAATGTCATAAAAAACGTCATAGTATAGTAAGGCGTCAAAATCGGACAAAAAAAGTCAAAAAATTTTTTGACCTCAAAATGTCATAAAAAACGTCATAGTATAGTAAGGCGTTTTTTTCGGCCAAAAAAAGTCAAAAAAAATTTTGACCTCAAAATGTCATAAAAAACGTCATAGTATAGTGAGGCGTCAAAATCGGCCAAAAAAACTCAACATTTTTTTTGAGCTCAAAATGTCATAAAAAACGTCATAGTATAGTAAGGCGTCAAAATCAGACAAAAAAACTCAAAAAAAATGTTTACCTCAAAATGTCATAAAAAACTTCATAGTATAGTAAGGCGTCAAAATCGGCCAAAAAAAATCATTTTTTCAGAAAACCTCAAAATGTCATAAAAAAAAGTCATAGTATAGTCAGGCATCAAAATTTGCCAAAAAAGTCATATTTTAGTGAGACCTCAAAATGTCATGAAAAGTGTCATTCTGCCGTAAGGCGTCAAAATCGGCCAAAAAAGTCAGATTTTAGTAAGACCTCAAATCATCATGAAAAGTGCCATACGGCCATAAGGCGTCAGAATATGCCAAAAAAAGTCATATTAAAATATCATTAGGTTGTTTTTATATTGCAAATAAAGTACTTGTGTTAAAATCACAGTTCCGCTTGGTCCGTTGTGCGATCAGTTAAAAGGCCTCTCCAAACCAAGCTCCCAGGCTGAATTTCAACCCCAGCCCGCTCCTGATCAATAGAGACCAAAAACAAAAAAATGTACCAGTCTGTAAATGGTTTTTTAGGCTGTATAATTGGCTATTTTAACATGGGGGTCAATGGAGAATTGCTCACTTCTGGAGCCAGCCCCCAGTGGCAGCCAAGAAATGTGAACACGGAAGTGATCCTCACTGCTGAAACCTACAACTCCCCCCTTGGTTACGTTCCACTCTGTGCCAGAGGCGTCAAAGGGCGTCAAAGGCGTCAAAATCGGACAAAAAAAGTCAAAAAATTTTTTGACCTCAAAATGTCATAAAAAACGTCATAGTATAGTAAGGCGTCAAAATCGGACAAAAAAAGTCAAAAAAATTTTTGACCTCAAAATTTCATAAAAAACGTCATAGTATAGTAAGGCGTTTTTTTCGACCAAAAAAAGTCAAAAAAAATTTTGACCTCAAAATGTCATAAAAAACGTCATAGTATAGTAAGGCGTCAAAATCGGACAAAAAAAGTCAAAAAATTTTTTGACCTCAAAATGTCATAAAAAACGTCATAGTATAGTAAGGCGTTTTTTTCGGACAAAAAAAGTCAAAAAATTTTTTGACCTCAAAATGTCATAAAAAACGTCATAGTATAGTAAGGCGTTTTTTTCGGCCAAAAAAAGTCAAATTTTTTTTTGACCTCAAAATGTCATAAAAAACGTCATAGTATATTAAGGCGTTTTTTTCGGCCAAAAAAAGTCAAAATTTTTTTTGACCTCAAAATGTCATAAAAAACGTCATAGTATAGTAAGGCGTTTTTTTCGGCCAAAAAAAGTTAAAAAATTTTTTGCCCTCAAAATGTCATAAAAAACATCATAGTATAGTAAGGTGTCAAAATCGGACAAAAAAAGTCAAAAAAATTTTTGACCTCAAAATGTCATAAAAAACGTCACAGTATAGTAAGGCGTCAAAATCGGACAAAAAAACTCAAAAAAATTTTTGACCTCAAAATGTCATAAAAAACGTCATAGTATAGTAAGGCGTTTTTTTCGGCCAAAAAAAGTCAAATTTTTTTTTGACCTCAAAATGTCATAAAAAACGTCATAGTATAGTAAGGCGTCAAAATCGGACAAAAAAAGTCAATTTTTTTTTACCTCAAAATGTCATAAAAAACGTCATAGTATAGTAAGGCGTTTTTTTCGGCCACAAAAAGTCAAAAAAAATTTTGACCTCAAAATGTCATAAAAAACGTCATAGTATAGTAAGGCGTTTTTTTCGTCCAAAAAAAGGCAAAACATTTTTTGACCTCAAAATGTCATAAAAAACGTCATAGTATAGTAAGGCGTCAAAATCGGACAAAAAAAGTCAAAAAAAATTTTGACCTCAAAATGTCATAAAAAACGTCATAGTATAGTGAGGCGTCAAAATCGGCCAAAAAAACTCAACATTTTTTTTGAGCTCAAAATGTCATAAAAAACGTCATAGTATAGTAAGGCGTCAAAATCAGACAAAAAAACTCAAAAAAAATGTTTACCTCAAAATGTCATAAAAAACTTCATAGTATAGTAAGGCGTCAAAATCGGCCAAAAAAAATCATTTTTTCAGAAAACCTCAAAATGTCATAAAAAAAAGTCATAGTATAGTCAGGCATCAAAATTTGCCAAAAAAGTCATATTTTAGTGAGACCTCAAAATGTCATGAAAAGTGTCATTCTGCCGTAAGGCGTCAAAATCGGCCAAAAAAGTCAGATTTTAGTAAGACCTCAAATCATCATGAAAAGTGCCATACGGCCATAAGGCGTCAGAATATGCCAAAAAAAGTCATATTAAAATATCATTAGGTTGTTTTTATATTGCAAATAAAGTACTTGTGTTAAAATCACAGTTCCGCTTGGTCCGTTGTGCGATCAGTTAAAAGGCCTCTCCAAACCAAGCTCCCAGGCTGAATTTCAACCCCAGCCCGCTCCTGATCAATAGAGACCAAAAACAAAAAAATGTACCAGTCTGTAAATGGTTTTTTAGGCTGTATAATTGGCTATTTTAACATGGGGGTCAATGGAGAATTGCTCACTTCTGGAGCCAGCCCCCAGTGGCAGCCAAGAAATGTGAACACGGAAGTGATCCTCACTGCTGAAACCTACAACTCCCCCCTTGGTTACGTTCCACTCTGTGCCACCTGCGCCTCGCCATATGGTGGAAGGAATTACAATATTGTGCTTGTTGAGGAAGAATGGGTCATTATGTGTCAAGTCCATTAAACATCCAGCAGTGAGACTATGTTACCTGTTGAAACTAAAACACACAATGCTGGAAGAAAAAGTATTTGTATGTGTGCTACACGTAAGAACTGTGAAAGAAACTAGTTATTTTTTTGCAATACATTTATTTAAATCAGATTTACAGTACACACAAATTATAATCTGTTAGTGCCTTTAATATTATTACATAACATGATCCTTGTAGCTGACTAAAACACCTTTAAACAACACTGCACGTCTTTAATGAGGCAGTTTTTCTTGTCACTTTTTAAATAGCATTGAAAAGGTAGTAAATTCCGTGAGCTCGAATACTTTGCACATTTGCTCGTAATCAATTATGACATGACAGGTTACTTTGGATTAATACATCTGCTTTGGAAAAAGCAAATACATGCAGTCACTCACTTAAATATCTATCGCATACATATGAATATCCCTGTGATACCCTGTGAGGTCACAGGTCTTTGCACTGCATTAACATCTAAAAAGCTGAGTAGAACATTCACAATTGATTCTTCTAAATTAAAAAATTCTTCTAAAATCCGCAAACAATTAGAGATCTGATGTGAAACAGGTTACCACTTCACCTACCAAATGATTTGCTTTTAGATATGTCACATTTGTATAAGCTGCTCACCAATAAATCATTCACAAACAACCAAAGTAGTAGAGAACTTTGGTCTGATTTTACTAAACTAATTTATCAATTGACTGCACATCTTTGATTACACTGAGACAACAGCTCGTGGACCACAACAGTCTCCAAAGTTCTGTTGCTACTTTTAGATAATCAGTGCTGCATATTTAAATTAACGTAGAGAAATACTGAAATAGAGACATGCACCTATGACCCCATTAACGCCAACAGTTGCTGATCCAGAAATCCAAGGCACTGGAAAAGTGCAAAAGGCAAACATTTCTTGAATAGTACAAAAGTAAAACCCCCAAAAAATAAATATCTACTGCATAAATATTTGTTTACTGATGACTCACTAAAGAGTCATCAGTAAAGATAATACCTGGGTCAATTAATATTAGAGGGTCAAGGTTCATGATTTGGTGAATGCAATGTGCTTTTTTAAAAAATATAAAATCCAGTTCAGCAACAGACAAACTGTTCATCAGTAAAATGTTAAACCTTACTTTCTTGGCTTCTGTCCATCATGTGCACAGTACAACGCGTATACATGACATATAGCAGTTGTAACGGAACGGCAAGGGGACTGAAACCTGCTTACAATGACATACCTTCATTTTCCAACTTGCCTGTTCTAAATAGACGAGGCGACTCTAACCATTTAGACGAAAACAAAAAGACTCAGCAGATGAGCCTATGTTCTGATGGGAGGCTTCAAAATGGAATGGTCTGTCAAATGCAGTAAATGTACTTGAGGTTTCGATATGTTCTTTTTCATCATGTAAGTAGAAATGCCCCCATTTAAGACTAAGAGGGTTTGTGGTACCAAATTAAAAATGTTTGCTTCTACTGGTTCTGGTAAAGGTTATCTCTAATTTGAAGAGTGACTGGGTTTCCCACTGATGTGTAGCCGTAGGTCTGAGTTGACACTTTGGTTTTAAAGCTTTGCTGCCTGCCCTCAACTCTCTGCACCTCTGAGCAGTAAGAAGGCTTCACTTCAAGCTTTGCGTGACTCACTTGGATGGGGATGTGTCTCTCCGTCCTGGGCCGCGCTCCGCTAGCATGAGGGACACTGGACGAGAAAAGGTTACTGGACAGATGCTCCTTGAAGCGACTTAAGAAGCTGCTCCTCTGCCTCGGCGCCACAACAGGCCGTCCCACATTCAGGAGCACTGGTTGTCCCACCATGGACCCGCCAATCTCCCTCTGCAGCACAGAAATCTCACAAGGCTTTTCAACAGTAACGCTGGAGGATCCATAGGTCTCTCCTTCTTCTGGAACGTAATCCTCCAAGTCCTCAAGGGTCAAAACATGGTCTCCTTGCTTCAGGATCTTAGGTTCCTGCTTTCTTAACAGACTGTGATCATTATCTTCATCATCAGGTTCAAAGATGACAGTCTGTTGATCGTCCAGGTCTTCACTGTCCTCTCTAGCTGGAGTGAGGACAGTTGAAAGCTCATGTGGCTCTTCAGAGGTAAAAGCAGAGGCAGCATTACCCTGTTCTTCCCAGGAGAGCGGCTGGCTGCTGACGTCTCCCGGCAGCTCTGCCTGAACCTGCTCCACCAGCTTGTTGTTGGAATTGTTAGCGTTGGGGTTTTCCGGTGGAGACCTTTTGGGTCTGGAGGGAGTCGCTGCACGATCAGACCCTGCAGGTGAGATGCCTCTCCTCCTGGGCAGCCTCGGAGATTTATTGACCTTGTACTCGATGACCTCCTCTACCTCAACCCACCTGGGCTTGCTCTCCATGGCCTTTGCCTCAGCACCCTCGGGCTCAGTCACGTAGAGGGTGGGGATTGTGGTCTTTCTTGGAGTGGGCATCCTTCTCGGCCTGGCTGTAGGGGGCTCTGGGGTGGAGGTTTCAGAGCGGTGGGCTCCAGCAAGAGTCAGGCCAGGGGATCTGTGCCTCCTCATGCGTGGGTTCTTCACCACAGTAGTTATAGTCTCCTCACTGGATTGAAAAAAACGACAACAGACAATATCAGTGCTGGAGATAAAGATCTGTGCAAAATACCAGGCTTCATGCAGCTTTCACACTGATGAGCAAAGCTGGTGGCCTCTCATTAGTCACCCATACAAGTGACACTGAGCTGTGTAACTAATTAGGAGCACCTGTCACATGCATCCATTGTTGTTAAGATATTTCGATCTATTCTGAACACACAACATTGTTTGTCGTTGCTCTCCTCTGTGGTGCTTCCTGAGGTTTTCTTCCATTCCCCATTAGTTTTTTGGGGGTGAATCCATCCCATTTGAATCAATGGTCTAAGCATAGAGGGTGTCGAATGGTGTGTGTGTATATATATATATATATATATATATATATATATATGTGTGTGTGTGTGTGTGTGTGTGTGTGTATATACAGATATTTTGTGATATTGGGCTATACAAATAAAATTGGCTTGACCTGAAGTGACATTTAAATGCTGCATGAGGAGCAGCAATAATAAAGCTGCCCGTTAAAGAAGACAGCACCTTGGTGAAAACAGCCCATCCTTTCATCATCCTTGTGATAGAATCCTTTGCACTCAGGCTTTAAATACAACATAGCAACACATACATGGGGCCAGAGAGAGGAGCACACACATGCAAAAATGCTCCAAATTTCCTCTCAGCCCATGCTCTGTTTTAGCAAGCAACATCTACACAATTAAAACAAAAAGATCTATATCACAAAAGCCAACAATTGCAATGGAAATCTATCACGAAACAAATATCCTGGCAATAAATATGAAGCTACATTTCGTTCTCCAGATTGTCTAGATGTAAACCCCTAACCCTACCCACAGGTAACAGACATGCTTCATACATGAGGCTGATTTTAGCCCAGTTGCACTTACATAATGATGGTTTTCTTTGGTATTTTAGTCTCCTGCTCAGTAACTGTGGAAGAAACATAAACAGATTTAATAGACAAAGCAAGTCAATTAGTCTAAGGTAGAGTAGAAGTAAACAAGATGCATCCATCTTTATACCCACATCAAAAGCAGTAATACTAATGATTATTTTTCTAGTTTTCAGAGCCTGGAACAGTCTTATTTTGTAAAGGATAAAGTCAGCGTTCCTACCTTCAATAGTGATGGCCTGCTCACCAGTGCGAGACACAGCAGAGGGCAGGACTAAATCAGCTGCACACTTGGCACTGCCCAGACGGTTGGACAGCTGGAAACAGCAGGGATACATTTTTAGAGTCTTGAAGATGACTTACTGTTGCTAATTGATATCAGCTGACTTAAGAGTCAATTCTTGGGTTTAAGACCAAATTAAAAATACATTAAAAATATATATTCTAGACAGAATTTCTGCCAACAGGTAATGTTTGTTTTTTTCTCTCTAAATATTATTTTAAAAAAAGCCCTAGTCACATGATTCAAATATAATGCAAGAACTTTACTGAATAGTGTAGACCAACCTCACACTCGTAGTGTCCCAAGTCTCTCTCTGTCAGGTTTTTTACTATCAAGACCAGAAGCCCACTACGGAGTTCACTGTAGGTCTGATATTTTTCTTGGTCAGTCAGCAGCCTGCCATCTTTGAACCACCTGGTTCACACAGCCGAGAGCAGAGCAGAGATTAACACACGGGGGACACGTTAAACTTTTTATAATAACAAATATAAGTAAGGCAACCATACCTGATCTTGGGGATGGGGGCACTCTGTATGACACAAGTGAATTGCGCGTCCTCACCAGCAACAAAGATAGCATTCCTCATTTTATTCACAAAACGAGGAGGAACTGCAAGAAACACATCAAAGTGGATCACATATTTAAGCACTAGAAAAAAGTGGACTGAAGTGATGTTTTTTGAAGCTGGTGAAGAGGCCACTCCACGCCAGCCTCCACTCCAAAATTATAGTTATGAATGAAAACATCTGGTATTTTAGGACACAATCACTTGCAGGACATTTACCCTTAATCGTATGCCACTTACCCTGAACTGTGATCTTTCCAAGAGTGCTGGCATTGCCGGCTGAGCTTGTGGCAAAGCACATGTACTGGCCAGAATCATCTGCTGTCATGTTGTCCAGGATCAGTGTGCAGGAACCATCAGGGTCCTCAATGATGATGTGATGAGGATCTGCCTCCACTGGACGTCCATCTGTATCCAACATGTAAACCAGTGCGTTAACAACGCACTTGGAAGTAAGGACAAGTACTACTAGTCTCCTTTAGTCTAGAAATTGTCCAGTGGGGAAAATAAACAGAAAAAAAAACAGGGTGACAATTTCGTACCCTTGTACCAAGTGACCACAGGTTTGGGTACTCCAGTGACTTTGCAGGCCAACTTAACAGTCTGTCCCAGCTCTGCTGTGCAGTTTGCCAGAATTTCATCAAAGTCAGGGGGACCTATGAAAACAGAGTAATCATAAAAGACAATGTTTGAAAGTGATAAAAGAGAAAGTAAGAAAGATAAAAATCTTAGATTGTGTGTGTGCGTGTCCCACTCACTCCATGCAGGCAGGCTGTATCGCTGCTGCAGTTCTCTGAAATCTCTCAGCCATGAGTTCTTGATGGTGACAGTTCGAGCTTGCAAGGTGTATTTCCTCACAGAGTCCTCACGTTCATGCCAGATTTCGAAGGCACGGTCATCACCCTCCACTGTCTCGTTCACATCAATGTTATTCAGCTGCGACAATATGAAGAATACAGAAAACATCATTTAGGCTGTTGGTCAGGAAAGATGACAGTAAAGAAGAAAGTCTTGAAAAGAAAAACGAAGGTGTGATTGTATTAAAAGTCTTACCTTCATCATGTTCTTAAAGACATACGCTTGTGTATCAGTGTTGCTGTCTCTCTTAGGTTTGCAGATTATACAGTAGTTCTTAAAGAGGAAGACATGGCGGTGGTGACCTCTAGTGGACGTCCTAATTCCAGGAGCTCCCTCCCACACTTGGAAGGGTCCCTGGCACAAAAAAAAACCAAAGATGTATAGACTGTCAAACACAAAAACATGCCCTTAGTCAGTAAATCCCTGTTTGTAGATATCCTACCTGTCTAATTGGCTCTCCGAGCACTTCCAGTGTGGCAGGATAGTTCTCGATCATGGAGACATGGTGGGTATTCTCTGAGCGTTGTGGGAGTGCAGACACCATAGCATAAGCTTCTTCCAGGAGGCAGCAGTTCTGACCGTTTCTTGCCTTGTTTCGAATAAGCTCCTGAATACGTTAAGAGTGGAAACTTTAACACAGTAATTGAGGTGATAGTGATGGAGGTCTACAAGCAAATGCCTTACTCATATATCCTATATATCCTATATCCTAAAAAGGCTACTACCTATTATGTGTCAAAAGTTGTCACCTTGAGGAAAGTCTTGTACTTCTGGATCCTCTCCAGTGGGTGTTGGAGGTAGGCGTTGATGCTGCGCACAGGGGGACCTGTAGGGTCTGCACTAGCCTGCTCCTTGTCAGTGTACTCCTACAATGTGATGAAAGGAAGATTTTTGAATTTAAATAATTTTACTGGTGCACAATTCTTTCATGGCCACACTTTTGACAGGGTATTTACAAAGTAGTATTCTTTACATATTATTTCAACTGAAGTAACATACTTCACAAAACAAATGATCTCCAAACATATTTTTGTAGAGTAGTGATGTTAGGTTTATGGTTAGAAAGTGTAATCGGCTTAATTTATGACAAAATGCATTATCCACAGTAGATCACTGTGGCCTAACATGAGAGGAGCGGTGTTACCTTGAAGAAGCGGTGCACAGTCTTGTCACTGACAGCAGATTCTGCCTGACCCTGACCAACAAGATACTGGAGGTACTTCTCAAAGCCCTCCTTGTTCTTTAGGAAGCACATGGCTACATCATCATCTGTGTCGCAGTCATTCAACTTTGGAAGGAATGCCCTAAAAACAGAATTGTGGACAAATGAATGCACTTACCATAAAGAAAAGAGAATATCACGTCCTTTTGGTAGAGATCATTTGTGTTCTTTACCTAGCTTTTAAAATAGTTGAATAAAATGACAAGTAATTAGGAGGTTAACTCACTTGCCGTGGAAGGACTTGATATCGTCAATGTTCCTGAATATAGTTTCCTTTTGGCTGCTGACATCAGGCGGTGCATCAGGGCTGTCTGCATGCTGCAGGTGATGGGAGGTAAAGAAGTCTATCTCCTTCACATACTCTGATTCACCATTTATCAGGTCCTGGAGTAGTTGGCTAGGGACACAATATAACAGTTGGTTATGATGCTTCCTTCGGTTCCAGTATTTGCTATGTGAATGTAGATGTGCTTTACTTACAATAATTTCCTCTTGTATTCACCCTCAGACACTTCCTCTACACTCGTCTCTGGAAGATCACCCGTATCAGCTGAGAGCTGAGATAACACACATTTTTACTATAACCTTTAAAATGTTCAAAGGCCTCAAGACAATGGAAACAAAATTTAGATATTATGTTGTTGGATCAGCGGCTATAGTCTTAAAAACATACTTTGAGTTTCTTGTCCAAGTAGGCAGGTGAGACCCAGCCTTGGCGGGATGGCGTAGTTTTGGTCGGTTTGGTCCGGACTAACCATTTGAGCGGATGGGCTGAGTCCAAAACCTCAACATACTGTCCCTCTTTCAGAGAGATAGATTCTTTGCTTGCCATGGTGGGATTGTAGTCAGCCGTTGCCACATAGATGTCAAACATCTGTAAGAATGTTAATGTATACAAATGTACATTTCAGACAGCACACATGAGGTTTCATAAAATGTTGTGATAATAGTACATAAATCCAATATGTTGTCATGAAGTCTATTCTTGCATAGTCTTGGTTCTGTGGCCATTCACTGTATCACGAGTGTAAACAAGTTACGGCCCACTTTACAGTATGTGGGTGATTTCCATATCTCACCTCCCCCCTGGCTTCCCCCTCATCAGACTCAGAGGAGGAGTCAGCAATGAGGGAGGGAGGATGAGAGCGACCGTGATGAGGTGATGGAGAAGGAGTCTTGGTCTCATCATCGCTGTCAACACCAGGTACGCGTAATGAAGCTGGGGCAGCAAGGATGGAGGGAGGCAATCAGAGGAACACAGGTCAGTTGCAAAGATCTTGATCTCTTTACATTTAGTTTATCACTGTAATGTACCATTCAAACATTATGTTCAGCAAAGGAAAGGGTTATCATACTATGCTTTGCACTAAAGCAAAGAAAGTTTCTTGGCTTGAATCTATGTAGCAATTATTAGTACCCACACCACTCAATCTGTCAAATTTTGACTGAGGCAGGAGCACCCAGCTAAAAATCACATTTCAAAGAATAACTGACTGTGGTGGTATCTGCAGGGGATTCATTTAATATGTTCCTCCAAACAGGTACATTATTGCTTCATTATATCACTTCAGATTTTGGTCCAAAATAAAATTCCACAACAATCAAGTCACTCAAAATTATTTGCTGTTGACTACTACTTACTATTGACTGTTAGTGTTGTGACAACATGCAAAACAAACAAAAACTACAGTACAGATAAAAATTATTGTCTGAGCTCTCCACATACATGTCTGTGAACATGTATTCAAGATATAAGTCGGTGGGAAACCAATTTGAAAAGACAAGAAAAGCATATTGATGATGCAAGAGGAGGTGTAAAGGTGCGCAGACAGCATGAAATGGAAAAGCAACTTTTGGAAAATTTTTGGAAAAAGTGTTTAATTGCAGCTTAATACATAACGCATATTTTCCTGTATGTATGATAACTGTTTCCACAAGTCATGTCCTTTGCGATCCAATTCTACTGAAGAATCTCACTAAGTTCCTTGTAGAAAAATGTATAGTTATTATGAAGCTGATGCACTTGGGATACATACTGGTAGTTTTGGGCCAAGATTTCATCCACTGGAGCACTTCATGATTCTGTAAGCTGTCTGAATAACAAATTAATGATTGAATGAACATTTAATTGGTTGGGTTGATAAACTGATGGATGTAAAAGTGGTGATGGAATGATGTCTGTATGAATCAATGAGAGGTTTTAAGTCATACACACATGGGTAAAGCAAAACATGCAGCAAACAGGCACTAGGAAAGCAGGAAAAGTCATCTGTCAGGTTTGATGTCAACCCCAAATCCACTAGAAAGTGAATCCTAATTCAAGAATTGTGTCAGAACATACAGTTTAAACAACACTTTCACAGTTCTTGAATAATCAGAATGAATTCACCAAATTCAACCAAACCTGAATCCAACGTAATACGTGGATTAGCAAAGCCAGTCATGACAGCTTGCTTGTTTCATACACAGTATCAGAAAATATTACTACTCAGTATAATTTAGCAAAGGGATAAGCAATCTGCAGATTTTTATTCCAACCACATATTAAACCATCTGATTTAATAGATAGGCTCTCTGGGTGACTGCATCCTCACATTGAAATCACCTGGTACGGTATTTGGCTGGAATGAAAACCTTTATACTTTTGTTAGTCAAGGGCCTTGGTTACCTATCGCTGACCCACAACAGGTTATTTGCTCTGTTAGCTTGCTGCATGTATGATGACAGAAGAATTAAGGATTTCACACTGAATAAAACAATGTGTGATTCTGTTTCATCCCCCTTTTATTATTATTAGCTGAACATGCATGTTGATTGTTTACCGTTTACAGACAGCCAAAGACCCTCAAACAGCTAGCTTCCTAGCTGACCTCTGGAGCAGAAACATCTTCTTGTGTCCATTTTCTACTTATGTACTAAACACTAAATTTGAACACCTAACTAAAATGATTTATTCAACAACACATCTCATTACTTTAAGCCACAGGTAGTAAAATGTTGCAATCATTGGTTTATCTGAGTTTAAACCAGGCTTGAAGTAGCCTGATTATGTTGGCTCTAAGACTCGTCTGTGTAATGCTTTAAACATAAATCAGCTTCACTCAGGTCAGGCTTTTCACAGTAAGTTCTGCTTTTTTTCAGCTTCCCTTGTGCTCAGTATTTCTCTAGTAGAAAGTGCTGTAAACTGTAAAATCTTATAGTCTAATGTTTTATTGCATAGTTAAAACGGTGAGTGACTTACCCTGGCTGATCTTTGCTGATACCATTTCAGTGATCTGGGAGGTGAGTTTCATAAGGAATTCTTCTGTACCTACTTCACCTAGGTATGGTATTTTACCCTCTTATGATGGAGAACAGAGGACAGATGGGTAACAAAGAGGACAATAAATATTGTAGTATTTATTACTATAAATAATTTATATTACTATAAACAAAGTCTTACCTTTTCCACTGCCAGCCCCCCCTTCTGGAGGACTAACTGTAATTCCAAGAACCCTGAGGAGAATTACAGGGTCAATTTTATTTTCAGATACATTAATTTTTAAATGTACTGTATATACTTCTGCATTCTGAATGTCAAAGAAAAACTTACTCTGAGGCTTTGGTCTCTTTCTTTGGTTGTGGTGCTAAGACAAAGGTGGGGAACACACATACACATATAATTACAGTCAAACCCAGGAGACAAATTCTAAGGCAGTAACAGGTTTGTACTCAATATAATATAATGTCAATATAAATTTGATATAAAGTGCTCAGATGTCTTTTTTTTCCTTACTGTCATCCACCTCGAGGTGGGCAGTGCAAATGGACTGTCCTGCTCTGTTTGTAGCTATGCAGGTGTAGGCGCCACTGTACTCTGTGCCCACATCCATCAAGATGAGGCTGTGCTGGCGTCCAGAGCTTGCTATTTTGTATCCCTTGGTATCAGGCTTGATCCACAGGACATCCTCCAATGATTCCTCCTTTAGCCAGGAGACCATAGGAGTGGGAGACCCTGAAAAAGTCAAGGTAGGTATGGAGAACTTGGAATACTGTGCATGCTGGATGGCAGATAACCTGGGAACATCTTGAGCCACATCACTAGGATTTGATCATTTTGAAGATGAAACAGTGAAGTGAACAAACCTTCAACTTTAACAGACAGAGTGATGCTTGCTCCTTGTTTCACCTTCCTGTTGCTGAACCTTTCAAGGAAGCGTGGTGGCACCAGGGGTTCCTTGGAGTCTGTGAAAATATAGTGTAAAACACAAGCACAGTCACATATAATATAATACTATATTTCCTAAAATACCTGTAACAAGTGTGCCAGATAAATATTAAATTACCTTTCTTATCTTGTGGCATAATCTCCCCTGGACCTGTTGCAAAATACAATTATTACTCTGTCTGTGAGCAATTAAACTACAACTTTAAGCTTAGATTAATTTAAAATATAATATCTCATGCTCTTTGCATAGTTCACTTTTCAGGCATTTGCATACATACTCAGAACTATCAGTCGGGCAGAGGAGTAAGCAGATCCAGCTGCATTGCTGATATAAGCAGAGTACTCCCCCATATCTTCTTTCTTAACCTCCAGAATCTCCACGCTGTGAACATCTCTCTCAGCTAGTAACAAAATCCTTTCTGAAGGCCGCAGCGGGTGGCCATCTTTGAACCAGTATATTCTGGGCTTGGGGAAGCCTGGACGACAATAGATATTTCAGAAACATTATTCTATAATCATAGACATTTTTGTGCAACTTGACATTATAAAATTATTACAGTCAGTTGTTTTTGTTTGTTTGCCTTAGATGAACTAATTATTAATATTAGTTAATAAACTTACCCTTTACTTTGAGTTGCATTTTAGCAATAGGTGAACCTGGACTAACATGAACATCATGAAGCTCTTCCACAACTTGAGGTAGCTGGTCATCTTCAGCCACAGACTCAAAGGTCTCAGTTTCCCTGCACGAGAACACCAGAATAGTTTGCCTCAAGAATTCAGCATTTATTAATATTATAAAATACCTTAATTAATACATCTTTTTAGACACCATAAAAACTGTTGATATTATAGTCACCTGGACATGTAGCCCTTGGCACTCACGTAGGAAGAAGTCTCAGTGGCGTCAGCAGCAGTGTCATAATCTGAGCTGCAAGACACTGATGGAAAGGATCGACATACAGCATTATACAATGATAATCTTGATAATAATAATACAATATGTGTGCCACTGTGTGCATGTGATTTTGTAATCTTCTAACCAGACTGAGCTTTAGACTGTTTGTGAGGATGTTTTTGCAAAGTAGCGTCATTTTGGCCCATCTGCTTTTTTTTAGATGCTAGTTTAAGATTAGGAAATTGGTTTCTGATTAAGACGTTCAGTTGGTAATTTTGTACATTTCCCAAAATGTTTTTGAACAACATAAAAAAACTGTGCAACTAAATTTGCTGCATCCAGCTGTTGTTTTCATGTGTAGCGGGAAAAGGTGATGGCTTTAGTAAAAGCAAAAGAGTGAGATGAATCAAAAGAGTAAGATTTGCCAGTCAATAAATGAAAAAAGGAGATTTGCTCCTTAATCAAAACACATAATTTATGTGTTGTATCATTGAGGTTGTTTCTGCAGTTGATGGAAAATTTCCTTGTATGACACAAAATACACAAAATGTTGAAGCTACATACAGCTCAGCTACATACATGTAAATATCAGGGCCGACAACACAGGCCTGATATTTACTGCATGTGATATTGCTGTGCAGGAAACATCACAAGATGTCAAACTCAGAAATTAAGTTGAGTAATTACTCAAACCAAGTTGCTCACTAGAATTAAACATACATGTAATGTGTGTTCACTTACTGTCAACCCTGAGTTCAGCCTTAGTGGCTGCAATGCCGCTGCTGTTTTCAGCTGTGCAGCGGTAGACACCCATGTCAGTGGGCAGCACAGAGGTAATGATCAGTTGGTGGCAGCCCTCCTGGTCCTCATTGATCATGTAATGGTCATTCTCCTCCAGCAATTTGCCATCCTTATACCAGCGAATTGTTGGAGGCGGCTTGCCAATCACAACACAGTCAAAGCTGACTGGGTAACCATCTGGAACATCCTGACTTTGTAGCTCTGTCAAGAAGACTGGAGCAGCTGGGTAACAAGAGCAAATAGAAAGTAAAAACAAAATGAAAATGGCAATGCAAAGTGTGAATCAGTGCTAAACTGTAGATATCATTAGGTATACTTGGCTTTAGTAAAAAAACACTAGAATGGAGACAAAATACATTTCACAAGACCAAAAGTTAAATGATATTGATTATTTAGACAGCTGTTTATCAAAGAATTACAGAGCTCATAAAAAACTGCATAATGCTCATAAGAGGAGAACAACCATTTTCGTGTATCTTACCCAGGGCTCCAGTCATGAATGCAGGAGGCTGTCTCTCTTGTGTGGGAGTCTGTGTGCCATCTTGCATGTAGCCCATCTTTCTAATTCGCAGCTCCACTTTGAGAGGCCCTGCCTCCATGATGGCGGTCTCTACAGGAACCCCATGGACTGTAAACATCTCCTGGAACCTCTTGGAGGCGACTTCAGCCTCTGCCCGTGAATCAAAGCGAATGTAGATGTAACTGTCATCCTCACGGTAAGAGTGAGGATCTGGCAGGTCTCCTTCATCTGCACTGACAAATGGTTCTTCCTCAACATCGGGTGGGAGACGTGTGCGCAACAGGCGCCGAAGACGTCTGCTTGCCTGCCTCAGTGACTCATCCATCTCACTACCTGAGGAGCTCTCAGGCTCACTGTCGGCACTGTAGCCCACTGTCAGTGGTCGTCTTCCGGATGATTCTCTTACCGTTCCTACTGTCACCTTACCACTGTGAGAGGTGACTCCAAACTTGTTGGTGACCTCACATGTGTAAACCCCAGTATCCTTTGTGGTGATGGCAGTGATGACCAGTGAACAAGTACCATCATTGTAGATATCAATATGGTGGTGCTTGCCATCTGTCAGTGGTTCTCCATCCTTAAGCCATCGCACCTTATCAGGTTTACCTTCTGCCACACATTCAAGATGTATGGTCCCATTAGGTTCTTTGGTCTGGTCTTTGAAGACCTCTTTGAAGACAGGACGCATGTCCTTGCGGGCCTTGTAGCCCTTGAAGGCAGCTTGAATCTTAATGGCAGCCTCTCTGAGCTCAGGCTCATCCTCTTTACTGATCTCCATTATGTTTGTCTCCTCGGTAGACACTTGGTTTTTCTCTGTCTGCTGAATTGTGGTTGTTTTCACTTCAGTCTGCTCTGACATCTGAAAATGTGCAAAGAACCTCTCAGTGGTCAGTGTCTCTGTACCACTGGATGCTGTGACAGCAGATTTGCTGCTCTTCTTGAGGTAGGACACAAGTGTTGAACCCCCAGAAACAGATTCATCCTCAGAGCTGGTGCACAAGTTGGACTCTGTCTGCTTCTTAGACACAATGGCCTGCTCCTTCTCTCCTGCTTTTATTTCTGCTTTCTCTGAGGACTTCAGGTCCTTCTGTCCTGATTTGTTTTGACCACCTTTACCGTCCTCTTCAGGTTGTTCAGAGATGGAGTCCAAAGTGGGCTCTCGGCTCATGCGGCGTTTCTTAGCCAAAGCCTCCCACAGCTCATGGACATCACCTTCCTCAGCAGCTTCTGGAGGCAGACTGGGCTGCCCCAGTGCTTCCATCTCTACCTGTTTTGCCTCCAAACCTATAATAAAAATGCTCTCAGTATCCATACAGCACAACATCCATTGTAAAGGCTTCTGATGGTGAGAGGGATACGTGTGTAGAGGTGTTTAACTTCAGAAGAACTTGTAGGATAAATAAAAAAAAAAACACCTATACAGCAAACACAGTGTCTTACCTGGGGAAATCAGTGGCTGTGTGGGTGCCTCTGTGTAACAAAGACAAAACACAATATAGGAGTTAAGAAGACTTCCAACATCTCTAACCTGTTCTAATCATATAATTTGAAGAATGCTATAAATTTACAAAGCTCACAAATATGATCTGAACTAAATAATTGCATGACTATGTACTACAATGCCAAACAGATATTAGTACTTTTTGTGCCAAAAGTGACAAGGTTTTCTATCTCCTTTCTCCATCTGTTATAAATACTAGATCATGAACTGAACCACACATCCACTCACCAAGCTGCACAGTCTGAGGCAGCTCAACAGGTTCTCCAGTCCCAGCTCTGTTGATGGCTGCCACTCTAAACCTGTAGCCACTCCCTGGGGTGAGATTTTCAACCACAAACTCTGTGTTGCTCACAGGTTCGGAGTGACACGGAAGCCAGAGGGCACTATCTACCAGCCGCATCTCCACTCTGTAGCCCAGAATGGGACTCCCTCCATCATGTAGTGGAGTGAACCAGGAGAGGGTAACGGACTGTTTAGTCTTACTGAGGACCTCTGGGTCCTCTGGAGGATCGGGTACAGCTGTTGAGAGGAAAAGCAGCATATGTGAACACTAAGAGATGACATGTATGCCTTTATTGGGCAGTTGATAATTTACTTAAGGACAGAAAAAAGTGCAGATAACATGCAGCAAAGCTCCTCAGCTGCAACTGAACCAAGGATGTTAAGGTTATATGGTGTTAGTCTTTACCACTTGGGTACGCTATGGCATCAAGACATAAAGGTGAAGATAAAACATATGCCATATAATGTGGTCTCAGTGGCCCTGGGTTGACTTCAACTGGGAAGCTTTGTTACATGTCTCTCTCATTCCCCATGCTTCTTTTCATTTCTCAACTTTCTTTTATCCAATGAAGGCAAAAATGCTCAAAAAGAGATAGCTTATTCACTAATAGAACAATGGTTATGCATATATCTTTATTTTTCTCTAAGCCAAATGTTACAAAAGTCTTAAAACAAATTATTCACCATAGCACTGACTGCCGTCTGTCAAGCACTTACTGATGATGGAGAGCTTGGCCAAAGAGAGAGCATCTCTAGCGGCAAATGTAATTTCCTGCTGGGGCAGAAGTGGTGCCTGTCTAAGGACAAGGCGATAAGAACGGCCATCAGCCCTCATAGCCCAGAGATCGCTGGGCTTGAGCTCAACTCCGTTAGCATACCAAGCTACTTCTGCTGCAGGGACAGGCTCGGTCAGCTCAACACAAAACTCAACCTTCTCTCCCACTGCAGCCACTCTGTCTTCCAGACCCTTCGCAACATCAAGCTGCCAACCTTATGAGAGAAATCCACAGAATTAAATGTAAGAGGCTGTCAGATACAGTTATGAGAATATATATGTAATACATAATCATAGAAGAATGCATGATTCAGGCAAGATGTTGCTTGCAAATACAACTTCAAAGTCTTGCAATGTTCATTTGGGTGACTCACCCTTGACAGAGAGTTGGGCAGATGTGGATGCTGTGCCAGCTTTGAAGGTCACTGTGCAACTGTCTTTAACACGCAACTCTTTCAGAAGGAGCAGATGACGACGACCACTCTCAAATGACACAATCTCAGCATTAGGAGATTCCTTCACTGGTTTGCCATCAAGAAGCCAGCAGCAATCTTTGTTCTCAGGACGGGATAGGGCACACTCAAACAGTGCTTCACCTCCATCAAAGGTTTCCATATTCTCCAGGCCCTGGACAATGTTAATGGGTTTGCCTGTAGAGGACAAAAGGATAATGAAGAAAGAAAGAGAACACACTCAAAAAAATATTTAAGAAGACTGCAGTGTTTAGAATGTCAGTTCGTATGGGATTTTGCCAACGGCACAAACTTGGTGATGATCGGCAAATTATCATTTTATTTGGCCAAACAATTGTTAGGTTTGAGGGAGCAGAGGAGATTCCCTAAAGGTTGGTGGTCTTTCCATGTGGAGGGAAGCTCACCTTCCACATGAAGTGAAGCGACCACACAGGTCCCCTCTGCTTCACAGGAGTAGGTGCCCCTGTCCTCAGCGGACACACAGCTAATGTACAAGCGAGCCACATTCCAGTCCTGCTCCACTACCACCCTTCGACCATCAGGCTGCAATGGCTGCCCGTCTTTCTTCCACTGAGCCTTGACTGGCCTTGAGTACTGGCAGATGAATTCAGCCGGTTGGTTTTCGACCACCGAGAGGTCCTTCATCTCGCTCACCACTTCAACTGTGGGATCTGAGGTTGGGGTCAGGGGTCATAGGGTCAGGTTTTGGCCATGAGATGTAACGATAAATGCAATACATGCCGATTGACATATGGGCTTTATAACCCCCCAAATCATACTGAAGCAATGTTCATATGTGAGTGACGTCATGCTGTTTTTCTGGATTGCCCAATACAAACTGTATGTGCCATGGTACAGTATCTTCATTTATATTTTAATGACCACTGTAATCACTGTATTGTGAGCATCCAAGGGGTCAAAAAGCCCAACCATCAAGGTTCAGGGTAATGGTCACAACCAAGGGCCAAGAAGAGCTGGCAGCTAATGAAAGGGGGGGTACGATAAGTGGATAGAAATGCCAAGTTCATTTGGTAGGTGTAGGGGGGGTAAGGGGTTTTAGTGCTTGAAGGTTAGGTGCAGGGCTTGGTGGGATGGGACGGTGGAGGTGGAACATGAGTATTCGACAGCAACCGGCCTGCATGGATGGGTGGAGCAGCACTTCACTAACACATTTCTTTTGTCACTATTCATTGGTTCACTAACTCTGTACAATTAAACTTAACATCACCAAAACCAGGCCTACTGTATGTACAGCGAAAGGGATATGTACAGTTAGGGCTGCACAGTTAACCATATAATAATCACGATCATGCTTTTGACATTTTAAGAGTGCCTGGTTTAGAACGACAAATCAAGGAATCACAAATTGCAGAAGCTTGTTTCCAGCATTCTTCTACTATCTGGACTCTGATTCCCAAAGACAGTTGTTAAGGCAGGCAATGGCTTTACAACATCTATATAACAGAGTTGTTTGGCTACAGCTAAAACCTAAGACGTCACTTATTTGAGTCAAAAGAAAAAATAGCAGTAAGATGTTGGGGCAGCAGCATTAAACAGAGGATGTCAGTGGACCAGCAGCAACACCCAACTTAGCCACTATGAATGCTTGCCTGTACGATAAAGACTGGCCAAGCTGTCAGGGACAATGCTGGTGAGAATGATAAAGATCAGCCAAATAAAGACACCAGTGCTCATCAGCCGAGCCATGTGCAGAGCTTGTAGTGCAGAGCTTACATTCTTGTCAGGTTCTTTTGTAACCAAAGCTCAGAGGGATTTCTACCTGAGTGCAATAACAAGTTTGAATGTGACCAACATAAAGAAACCACCAACATCTGACACAAGACAACAGAGTAGCAGTTTATGTAACAGTTTATGTAATACAAGGTATTACATTAATTTTTGTATTTGAAAGTGCAGGAATTGTTGAAAGGGTGGTGTATATTTTAAGGGTACATATACAAGCACTAAGTGGTAAAAGCACTAAGTAATCTATGACTGTGGATGGGCAATGTCATGGCACATGTTCTCCTGTGGGTTAGGTATTTTGTAACTGTATTCATTTTTTAAGAAGAAGACTTGATTTCACGTCACCCTATTTTGATCTAAATATTTGTACACGTGAAGGAAGTGTTCTGATGAAACAGTAAAGGCTGTTAAAGAACTATAAATCTACACTGCATCTCGTAATGGATTAATACTTGTCATAAATGATTGTGATCTCAAAAGTGAGAAACATAATCGTGATTATCATATTATCATTTCAGCAGCCCAAAATACAGCAGATTGCCAGGATTCCAAGAGAATCCAAAAGAAGAATAAATCTAAATAACTGACAATTTTTGAACACTGGCATATTCAGCCAAAACATTTAAGGTGTTTTAGTTTAGATATTACTCTGCTTTCCTCTAATAAACATTTGCTGTGGTGCTGCACCCAGTTGTATGTTTTGACTGTATCAAAGCATTCACCATGGAACTCTAAACTACTATTATTATCATCATTATCATTATCATTATCATTATTATTATTATTATTATTATTATTATTATTAATGAAGTGAGAAACAATGCCATTCATGCATGATGAAGCACTGAAATGTAAAATGTCAAATATCAACTATTAATCTACTCATGAACTCAAAAACTTTTTATGCAACCCTGCAGAAAACAATCATAATTCACTCATATATTCATCTTTTTTAATTACACTTTTGTTTAGTTAATGCTAATTCTTAAGCAGACAACTTTGGAAGATTTGGTACCTTTTAGTCTTCTGTGCTCACTGCTTGATTAAATATTATGATAAAAGTTACCAGTTGCTAAATTGTACATTGTAGTGAGAGCAACATCCTTGGATTTAAAATAAGCTATGAATATTGTGTTGTAAAATTTCAGATGTAGACTTAAAATGCTGCAGGGTCTACAAAAAGGCTGAGATACTGCTCATCACAGTCTCTAGATGTTATGTTTGTAAAATAATACCTTTGACTAAGAGCTTGGCTGTTGATGTTAAACTGCCAGCTTTGAAAGTGACAGTGCCAGAATCATCTGTGGCCAGGTTCTTTAAGGTGAGAGTGTGGATGTGGGCCTGGCTCAGCCCTATCTCACTAAAGGGGCTGTTCTCCAGCAAGGTGCCATCCAGCCACCACTGCACCTTAGCAGGTGCCCTACCAGACAGCTGGCAGGAGAAGGTTGCCCATTCCCCAACAAAGACGTCGGTCGTCTTAAGACCAGTAACAATGAAGACTTCTTTCACTGTTGAGTGAAAAATACAAATACACTGAGCCTAATACTTACTCATTATCTGCATTATACCCACTTAAATGACAAAACAACATGAAATCACACCAGAAGACAGAAGACAGAAAACTATCGAGCCACAAACACAACAGTGTTGCAGGGAGGCTACCTTGCACTGCCAAAGAAGCTGTAGTGAGCTGGTCTCCTGAGTCACAGGTGTAGTAGCCACTGTCTTCAGGCTCCAGGTTACGTATAAAGAGCTCTTGAAAACGCCCTTCCTGCCTCATCTCATACTTCTTACCGGGCTGGAGGACCATGCCTCCTTTCCTCCACTCAACACGAACACCTGGCTTTGACAGCTCACAGCGGAGGGCAATATCATCACCCTCTATGGCGTCCTGGTTCTTTAGCTCTTTCTGGAAGAACACGGGGGCACCTGGTGAGAATTCAAAATGGGAAAGTTTGGCGTCAGATGTTGAGGGGACACGTTTGGCATCAGATAGTTGATGTGACAAGACCAACATCTCAGAGGGACTTTAGACAGAACTTTTGCTGATGCACAGTAATACCAGACTGGGTGTTTGGTTGAGGGAAGTGGAGGTTCAAGAGTATTTCAGTTGTTCATTTCAATCCTATTTTGGTCCACTGTCTTCAATTTGATCAAAAGGGATTTTTTTTTATAGATGGCATCATTCTTTACCTTCCACGGTCACTGTGACGTCACACTGTTCATCTCCAGTGTCACAGGTGTACGTTCCTGAGTCCCCAGGCACCACGTTGTAGATGTGAAGCTGATGGAATGCTCCATTCTTCTTCAGGTCATATTTTAGACCTGCTTGGATGATCACGTTGTTTCTGATCCAGGTAACATTGGCCTTGGGGTCAGAGATGGTGCAGGCCAAAGTGACCGTTTCATCCTCTAATGCCACAGTGTTGTGCGGCTTCTCTAATATTAGCACTGTAAATATGGGAAACCCAAAACTAGATTTAATAACATTAGTATTTATATGCAGCGTTTTCCCTTTCTTTCAAAACTATTTACATAAATTCATGCACAGATTACTGTATGCTGTCACACGCTTTACAGCATAGCAAATAATCTAATGATGATAATGATTTGATAAGTTAACAAAACCTTCTATCTTCTGTCTGACAGAATTAAGCAGATTATCTGCTTTAGTTATGTTATCTGTGTTAGTATTTTGCTAGCTTTTGTTTTTACAGTAAATCCTACACAATAAATGCAAAGAAATCAAAAGTCGTCTAAAAGTTAAGATGTTGAAGATGATGGTGCCAGCAGATTTCCATTTGCCAAGACAAAGCTGTTTGGTGGTCGATGGAGATGGATGTAAGGATTAAAAATCTCAAGTGACCGTGTCATCCCCGTTACCTTTGGGCTTCTCCTCCACCAGCAGACAGGCCACACTTTTCTCTTCTCCCACTACAAAGGCAACATCTCCTGATTCATCTGTGGTTACCATCTTCAGGACCAAACGGTGCACTCTTCCCTGGCTGCTCATTTGATTCAGATCATTATTCTGGAGAAGGTTGTCTCCAAGCCACCATTCCCCATTTGCCACGCCTGAGTGTGACAGCTCAACCTCAAAGACAGCATCCTGCCCAGTGGTCACAGTTATGTCGCAGAGCTCTCGGATGATGCGCACATGCTCTGAGGGTGAATGGGATGATGGTCAGTGATCAGACCTCAGCAAAGCTTCCGGAAGGCATCACTATGAGGGTGTATCAATCATCAAGAACCTAATCTTAATACTTACTTAACACTTCATCCCTCAAATTTGATCTCAGGAACATGAATGTAGCACTTTGTGCCTGTGCCACTCTAATGACAACCAATTTAACTAGCAATAGGTTATCAGCTAAATTATAACACCACAAATGAAACTTAACTGAAATGTATATTTCCTGCATACATCACTTAAATGTGATGAAATTTCACCCAAAATAAGATAATAAGATATATAGCTTAAGCAACTCTATAGTTGGGAAATCCAAGAGAATAAAAAGCTGAGTAGAAGACATGATCCAGTACTTGGGAATGGGATGGATGAATGTAAAATGAAGTTCAGGAAGGATGAAGACAAGAGGAGAGATGAGACACAGATGAGATAAAGATGTGAGGTTACCTTTCACAGTTAGGGTAGCAGTGCTTTTCCTGTCCCCTGTATCGCTGGTATATTCTCCATTATCCTCCACATTCAGCCTGTGTATAACCAGGGTATGAGTAGTAGCTCTCTGCTCCATGGTGTACTTCTCCCCATGGGTGAGCACAGTTGAGCCCTTCCGCCAAGTCACCTTGCAATCAGGGCTGGATGTCTCGCAGGACAGGGTGGCTTTGCCTCCTTCGATGGCCTCTTGACTTTCCAGCTCCTTCTTGAATACCACAGGTGCGGCTGGTAGACAAAACCATTATTAATTAGGATGAATAATCTAAGATTTTTCAGATGTAAACACGGCCACCACAAAACGCACTGTACTCAGAAGCAGCATCATATATACTCACAATTTAAATATCATTCCATAGAATGGAGACGCTTAAAACAGAACATGAACAGCACTGTTAAAATCACTGGTTTGCCTACACTTGACCCACAGAATCATAAATAAATAAATAAATAAATACAATAATCAGTGTTTGTCAAAGGGTATCATCATTTCAAGAGTGGAATGCAAAAATATAAACATTCAATGAAAACGGAAAATTATGGAAATGCAATTTGGTCTTGTCAGTTTCATTATGGTGTAATAAAAGGAATGTAAGAATGAAACTATCAAAGGTTAATTAAGAAATGACATAACATGATCAAACGATAAAGACATTTTACTGTGCATCAAGTTATCTGAGTGTATAGTAAAAAAAAAAACGGTAATACAAGTGTACAGTGCAGAATACAAGAATTGAAAGGAAACATATTGATCAGCATGACCAATATGTAATGTAAATACAAGATTTAAAGGGAAAGAAGAAATGTGGTTAGTTAAAATTCAATGGAAGGAGGAGAGAGCATGCATATACTGTAGAAATGTAATGGGATACGCTGTAAAGTACATAAGTTGTACAAATAAGAAAGTGAGATGAAAGTTGAACAAGTCAATCAAAGGTGAACGATAAGACTTTAGGGAATCGTCACAAGCATCCAAGTTTTGAGATGCTTTGTAGGAAGTGTTTGAAAAGATAGAAGGCAGGTGTCCCACAAGAAAGATGGCAGAGAGGAAATGAACAGAAGAAGTCCAAATGTTACTGTAGAAGCAGCAGAGTCTTGTCTTGAGAGATAAATGTTTCTCTTACCTCTGACTGTTAGAGAAGCAGTGGAAGTGTGGTTTCCCACTGTGAAAGTGACTGTTCCTGAATCAGCTGTGGTGACACCTCTGAGTGTGAGGCTGTGTAATTGGCCCTCAGTCTTGATCAGGTTCATTTCATTATTCTGTAGTGGGACGTCCTGGAGTTTCCACTGGGCCAGAGGTGCCTCCTCATGAGAAACCAGACACTCAAAGCAGACATCTTCGCCCTCATATACAACGCAGCTCACCAAGAATTTCAGTATGTTAACCTCGACCTCTGTTTGGCAAACATATTTCAACAGAAGTTATATACTTCTTGTAGGAAATGAACATGTGCTTGACAAATATATCTGTGAAGTTGTGATCCAAGTGTGATTAAATTCATTAAAATTTCTGTCAAGCTGTTATTGTGAGTAGTACCAAGTGAAGAGAAACTGAGGAAAGTGTGTTAATTTTTGTGAAGAAAGAACAGACAGGCACAAACGATGAGAAAAGATCAGTGAACAAGCTCAACCGAAAAGTGTCTGTGTGAATAATTCAAAGTGCTTTGAAAACAGTAAACAGCAAAATGAGAAGAAATGAGATGAGAAACAATATGTGAACATTTAAATGCAGTTCAGAGAACCCCAAACAGGATCTCCGGATGAAAGGCTGATGCACTTCATACTCAAGTGTTACTTTGTGAGACAGTCAACAAGATGGAGTGATGAAGGACACGCAGAAAGACGTGACTCCAGAGAGCACAAGGACACTCTTAAATAGACAGAGCCTACCCTGCACAGTGAGGACAGCGGAAGTCCTCTGGCTGCCTGTATCACAGGAGTATTCTCCCGAGTCAGCTCCCTTCAGTTTATAGATGACAAGCTCGACTACAGTGCCTTCCTGTTTCAGGTGATACTTGCTGCTGGATTCTAGCACAGTGTCACCACACCTCCAGACCACAGTCGCTCCTGGTTTTGTGGTCTCACAGCGAAGACAAGCAGTCTCCCCTGCCTGCCTTTCAAGGTTCTGCAGCTGGGTTTTGAAAAGCACAGGCTGAGCTGCAGGGGAGGAAACGGAGGAAACGAGGAGAAATAAAATTAAGACATCAGAGAGAAAGCTAACAAATTTATAACCAACCACAGACATACAAGTACTGAGTTAAGTCAAAAAAGTAAATAGCAGAGGTGGAACTGAGTCATACATGTCCAAGTCTCTTAGTCTCACGTCTTAATCCTGAAATCAAATAAAATCCCAGTTTTAACTGTTCCTCACCACAGTCAACAACAGTCTTTTGGTTTTAATCACACATTGATGTTGCCTATTAATGTATAATCAACAACCACATTAGATAAGGTAAAAGCTTATCTTTTCATACTTTTAATATATAAGAACCTTATATTTGCAGTAATAAAAAGGTCAAATTCCCTCTAGTTACCAATCTCTAGTTTAGGAGGGGTCCCAAATGATTAAGTAGTCTTTGGTCTAAGTCGTTTAACAACTCAAGCATCTCCACTGCAAACAACAGTTTCTAGCTGGCATACCCTTCACAGTTAGCTGTGCAGTGCTTTGACGGTCACCAGTGTCACATGTGTAACTCCCAGAGTCCTCTGGGTCTACATCATGGATTACTAGTGTGGCAAGTTGTCCTGTTTCTCTAATTTCGTACTTGGCACAAGGACAAAGACCAAGTTCTCCTTTCCTCCACTCCAAAGGAACACCAGGTTTAGAAAGCTCACAGTGCAGGGTGACACTGTCCCCCTCGTCAGCCGTTAGGCTTTCCAGCTCTTTTGTAAATACGACTGGGGAAGCTGATGGATGAAAAGAAATGACCAGATTTTTATCTACAGGTCAAGGTCAAGAATGGCGATAAAGAAATACAGTGAAATAAAGAAGAATGAATCAACAATTGAAATGAAAGAAGAAGGAAGTATGAGATGATGACGTGGTCTCCATCCTACCATTTACTGTAAGAGAGGTTGAGCTTATTGCTTCCTCTGAACAGCATGAGTAGCTTCCTGTGTCTCCAGGTCTCAAATCGTGGACCTGTAGCTCATAAATGAATCCTGCTTGTCTCATTTGGTACTTTTCTCCAAAACTCAGGACTTGAGTTCCCTTCTTCCATTCAACAGTGAGTCCAGGTTTAGAGAGCTCACAATGCAGAGTAACACTACCTCCCTCCTCAGCCTCCTGGCTCTCTAGGTCTTGAATGACCATGACTGGAAGAACTGGAGATTGAATGAATTAGATAAGGTGTTGATATGTACCTGTTATAACCCACAGGCTTTCAGATAGGATGCTAAATGCAGACTACAGTATGTGCTGTAAAATGTATGTGCATTTTTAACTTACCTGACTGATCATATGCTTTTAAGTAAAAATAGAAAATAAAACAAGCAAAGTGAATGCCTGCTTCAATATGTATATACATGCAACAATACTGATGTACAACCAATGATCCCTGCTCCGCTCCCATTCAAAACAGGGGGCAAGATAAGCGTTTATCAGGTCTGTCAAACCCAGCTATAAATTATTTCTCTCTGGAAACAACAACAATCCAGAATACAAAAACATCAGGCCTTCACAAGTGAATATGAAGTGAGCAACGAGAGGCCAGACTGAATATACAGCATACAAAAATCCCCACAGAAAACACAACAAAGCTAAGAAGAAACAATATGTGGATGTCTGCTTAACAATGACTTCAGAAACATCAGTAGTTTTGTATCTCTGCCGGCGTGATTAATGTAATTAGGCATTAAATATCTGCTGTGATAAACAAGACAAAGGCAAGAATATTAGTGGAACTGCACAGTGGAAGTGAATAAGTAACAAAGAATGTTGGTAAGCTGCTAAATTACACAAAAACACAGACAATGATGAAATCAACAGCGAGCAATTGATTGACTCCAACTATATGCAACTGCCAACACGCAAGTTCCAACTTATCAGCCAACAAGAACAAACGAGTCAGGTTGTTGACAAAACCCTCCAGACACAAAGATGTTATGCCACAATGCAACGGTCTGAATGTACCACAGCATGTGCTTTGGCAAAACCCAGCTTACAAAAAACTGAACAGAAACAAAACCCCATTTACACTCATTATAAATGTGCTCTGTGAGATACTTTATAAAGCTACCACATACCTTCAACTCTCTTTTTAGATTCCTGCTTCTCAGCTTTGGAGGTCACTGAAGCTTGTGGCTTCTCAGCTGTAACTGAAGTTATTTATAGACAGAATGACGTGGATTTTAATGCAACTCACATAAACTGGAAATCTTTACCAACAAACTGAACGATGCAACCAATCAAAATCAATGTGCCACAGAAAGAGCCGCAACGTGGAAGAGACGAAAGTGTCAGAAATCCCTGGTTCATGTGAAGATGATACAAATATTCATGCGGTACGCAAAGAATAAAGCAAACACATGGAAAAAACAACAGTGCAATGACCAAAGTATTCTTCGCCAACAAGACACCAGGAGCACAATGACGCATGGAAACCAATGTGGATGACTAGATTTCTGAGAAATTATAATTTTTTTGTACAGTGAGGTAACAAGAAGTAAGTAGAATTGGGCTCATACCTTCCACAGCTTTGCTAGCTTCTTCATTCTGTAATGTCACAGCTGCCGGAGCATCTGATGGCCTCACTGCTGTGATAAAATATTTCAGCCTGATTATATCTGATACATGGCACCTGCAGAGCCAACAGCCACGTCTCGTTTTCAGAGTCCAGTAAGAATTTGCTGAGTATACGTTACATGTCTTACATAATTAAATTCACCATAATCCTTTGCATTGCTGAAAACTGTATCATCCCTATCTGCAATTACTAACCTATGAATGGAGCTCTGAATGAAGTAAACATTTATGAACCACACAGCAAACCAATATACAGACTCAAGCCCAAGAATAGCATCACAAGCCAAGATACACTGTACGAATCACAGAGCTGCATTTCTTGGACTGCTGCTCACAATTATCTACTGTATATATGATAAAGGCTGCTGTCTCTTATTTGCTACAGACTTTCAATCATGTCACTTCCACCAAAAACCACAAAAAAGAGCAAACAATTCACAAAAGGAAACACAAGGAACTGCAGTGCAAGGACAACTATTACATGACAGCTGTAGCCAGAAATTAATACAATATCCAATGTAATTCATTATTATACAGTCTTTCCCTGCATTCTTATGACATTCTGCAAACCAAATCAATTATTTCTGTCCATTGCCAACCCCTCACAGCAACACAAATTAGCTACAGACATATAACAAGCTTAACACACCACAGAAAGTAGAGATCATCAGCAGAACAAAAACACCTGGATTTGGTAACACAAAGCAGGAGGGATGTCGCAGGAAACAATGAAAAACCAGGACGCCAAGAGAGAGATCAAATCCTTGCATACCTTCTACTGGCCCTTTGGTCTTCTGCCTCTGGGTATCTTGTTTGACAGATATTCCAGCAGCAGCAGTCTTCTCAGCTGGGATAAAACATGACATTAACCTCATAATCTTACAGAGTTGAGTTCTATAACCCGAAAACAACTGCCAACCAGAGCCAGTGAAGCACACACAGTCACAAATGACCCAGTAAACCTAGTTCATTGTCGCCTGTTTACAACTTAGCACACACATTAAATATGTTGATTTCTACTCAGTATATGTCAAAACGAGGGTAAAAGAAATCAAAATCAATAAAGCTATAAGCAAACAGATCTGCATCAGCAATCCAACACAGAGCAACGATCCAAACCAGTACAGCCAAAGCACCGTGAACATAGAGCACCAAAATGTTCCACATTCGACACAGATCTGCAGTAAATGAGGCTTTAAAACAACTGGAAAAAACAAGTGGAAGTGACAGAAAAGCAACATATATGCTTATAAGCTAATAAAAAACAAAACAAAAGCCACCTTCGCTATACATTTCAAACATTCAGCGGCCAACACAACAAGCAACACAGACAGTAAATCCAAACTAGACTGCCTATGGCCTCTGTATTTTCCAGTTCTATGATTTCAAGCTTGAAACTACATCTGAAATAAAACAGATGGCAACCATGCCCCCAGTGTTGACGGATGTCACAGTATTTGGCAAAAAAGCCATGCAAACATGTATCTCATTACCTTCACCTTCCAATTTCAGCTCTCGTGAATCTCTCTGAATCTCCTGTTTGAGAAGCTGCTGTTTAGGAGCCTGTCCAGTAGTTGGCAGAGTCACAGCTACGAAATCGAACATAACATCGCTGCATGTAATACTCAAGTCTTACAGGTTAAAACCAACAGCTGATGGGAACAAAGACATGTCTCCAGATCAATATATCAGCCTCCATGCAACACAGCAACACAGATGATTTGATTGAAATATTTTTTTTCTACAGTAGTGCCACAAGCACCAAAAATTACAGAGATCATGACATCTAACAGGTGAATAAAAAAGCAACCAGCAGGTAGATAAAATAGTGCATTTTGGGTGAAAAAAAAATATATAGAGAGGTAGGGTAAAAACATATTTAGCCACAAAACAATCCCTGAAGCAACAAAACACAGTAAAAGCCAATCCATGACCCAACAAGTTTGGGTCTAATAACACAAGTCAGCCTCCAGGACTCAGACAATTCCTAACTTTTGGCTTCCATTTAACAAAGCAATGCACTGAACACATTGACTAATTACAAATGCACATGGACGAAATAAACCAGCGAAGCTGAGAATCTTCAGAAAATTACCTTCTACTGTTTCATTTATCTCCTGCCTCTTGTGCTTGTCTTTAGTAGCTATGGATGAAACTTCAGGGATCTTGGCTGAAAACATGGCATGGACATAGAAACACAACATAAAGTGTAATGGCAGCAACCAGTGACACTGGCAGACCAATAGTATTTCATCTGGGCACCTGTGCATAGCCTGTATAACTGCCACAAATTCAAAGACCGTAAATCTTCTCAAACCACGCAAACGTAACATAAAGAGTAATGAACCATGCCACACACAAGTAAAATATGCACATGTATACTCCAGCAAACAACATTCACAAACGATCAACATGCTACCAACATGAATGGAACAAATACAAGACTTCTCATTTCTCCTGTCTATTTTTTACATTTGTTATATATACTGCAAATAAAACACTCTGGAAAAAAGACCGACGTAAATTCAAAGTCAAGTTGCTGTGTGTAAGCAACAATGTATGTGCCCAATTTAAGGGCAGACTGCACATGGCAACACAAAGGCCATTATCAAGAATGACAGAGCACATGCAGCTGTAGGTCTAGCCATCTTCCTTCCATACCTTCCATTGCTTCCTTGGTCTCCTGCCTTTTAGATTCCAGTACAGCAGCTGAAGGAGGAGCTGACAGTTTCACAGCTGAGAACATAATTTGAATTCAGAATGCTGTAACATACTTGATCATTTATAGTACTTCACCATAATAACTAAAAACTAAATATCACCTTTCAAAATGGCTCAAAATTTGTATATTACAACACCTTCAAGAATGTGCAAGCACCGTAACACACAGCTGATAACTACAATACAACTCCAACAAAGATCACCTGGCTTGTCTGATTAAATAGACAAAAGCAGTTTATGGACCAGAATACATCCATTGTCAGTGGTCAACACTACAATGAAAACAAAAACACGACATGAGACACACAAAATGACAGCAACAAACAAGGTCAACTAAAATGAAAAACTGCTTAATGTGAAAAGACTGCTTTGATATTATAGCCATTTGAAAAGAAGAGATGAAAAATAATCCAAAGAAAAGGTCAAAATTCAAACTCTGTATCATAGCACAGAGAATACTGCAGCAAAGCAACCCGGGCAACGGCATCCAACTGACATCCAGCATCCTACGGACTGACCACAATGCGAAGGAAACATCTGTTGATTCTAACGTTAGACCTCCACAAAGAAAGCCGATGTTTTATGAGCCAGCAAACAGAAACAAGACAGCAAAAGCAAAATGTAATACAAATATTTTGAAGTAATTTGTGATTAAATATGAACAATAAATTGCCTGCAGTGACAAAGATAAAAAAAAAATGTTACAACACAAAATGGAAAAAAAAATTGGTTAGCTATCCAACATTATAAAGACACGTCTTAATATACTGTAGAGGTTCATATCACTAATCCTCCTACCATTGATCTTGAGGCTGGCTGTTGTCTTCTGGTCTCCACACACACAGCTGTAGTCTCCACTGTCCTCTGGCACCACTTTGTTGATCAGGAGTTCATTCACAGAGGCCTTCTGCTTCATCTGGTACTTTTCTCCAGACTTCAGGACCTGTGTTCCCTTTTTCCACTCCACTGGGACTCCAGGTTTAGAGAGCTCACACTGCAGAGTAACGCTGGCTCCCTCCTCAGCCTCCTGGCTCACCAACTTCTGTTTGAAGGTCACTGGTTGGGCTGAGTATTTTTAGTTGGTTAGCGTGAGTGGCAAGCCATGGCGTAGAATACACAAAATGCATATGTACAGAAGTGGTCACAACACAACAGGACGCTCCACGGACTAACATTTTAAAAACTGTCCTACCCTTTACATTGAGGCTGGCTGTTGTCTTCTGGTCTCCACACACACAGCTGTAGTCTCCACTGTCTTCTGGCACCACTTTGTTGATCAGGAGTTCAATCACAGAGGCCTTCTGCTTCATCTGGTACTTTTCTCCAGACTTCAGGACCTGTGTTCCCTTCTTCCACTCGACAGGGACTCCAGGTTTAGAGAGCTCACAGTGCAGAATGATGTTAGCTCCCTCCTCAGCCTCCTGAGTCTTCAGCTTCAGTTTGAAGGTTACTGGTTGGGCTGAGCATTTATTAGTTGGTTAGCAGTCAGTGCCAAGCCACAACATGAAATATAAAAATTATACATATGTAAAGCTGATATAACACAGAACACAATTTACAGACACTGACAATTTGCAATCCATGATGACATGATGACTCCAAACAAACAAGTCTAAATATGTACATACAAAACGTAGTTCTATACAATTTTCTAAAAATCTTCCATGGACCAGCTCTTTGTAAATCCTCTTCCTACCATTGATCTTGAGGCTGGCTGTGGTCTTCTGGTCTCCACACACACAGCTGTAGTCTCCACTATCTTCTGGAACCACTTTATTGATCAGGAGTTCAATCACAGAGGCCTTCTGCTTCATCTGGTACTTCTCTCCAGACTTTAGGACCTGTGTTCCTTTTTTCCACTCAACAGGGACTCCAGGTTTAGAGAGCTCACACTGCAGAGTAACGCTGGCTCCCTCCTCAGCTTCCTGACTCTCTAACTTCTGGCTGAAGGTCACTGGTCGGGCTGTGTTTATTAGTATGTTATCAGTCAGTGGCATGCCATGACATAAAATATTTTGAAAAATGTATAACACAAAAAAAGATACACAGAACCCAAAAGCAAACATTGTCAGGTCGCAGTACACAATGTCATGCATACTTGAATTGACTATCCGAAAATCCTCCTCCTACCATTGATCTTGAGGCTAGCTGTTGTCTTCTGGTCTCCACACACACAGATGTAGTCTCCACTGTCTTCTGGCATCACTTTGTTGATCAGGAGTTCATTTACAGAGGCCTTCTGCTTCATCTGGTACTTCTCTCCAGACTTCAGGACCTGTGTTCCCTTCTTCCACTCGACAGGGACTCCAGGTTTAGAGAGCTCACACTGCAGAATAACGTCGACTCCCTCCTCAGCTTCCTGACTCTCCAACTTCTTGTTGAAGATCACTGGTCGGGCTGTGCATTTATTAGTTTGTTAGCAACCAGTGGCATGCCATTATGTAAAATATTTTTTAAAATATGTAACACAAAAACCAGACAGAACCAAAAAGCAGTCCACAATGTCATGCAGACTCCACACTAGATGTATCTAAATATGTACATATAAACACCTGCCATATACAGTTTTTCAAAAGCATTCCATGGACCAACTCTTAAAAAAATCTTCTTCCTACCCTTGATCTTGAGGCTGGCTGTGGTGTTCTGGTCTCCACATACACAGCTGTAGTCTCCACTGTCTTCTGGCACCACTTTGTTGATCAAGAGTTCATTCACAGAGGCCTTCTGCTTCATCTGGTACTTCTCTCCAGACTTCAAGACCTGTATTCCCTTCTTCCACTCGACAGGGACTCCAGGTTTAGAGAGCTCACACTGCAGAGTAACGCTGGATCCCTCCTCAGCTTCCTGACTCTCTAACTTCTGGCTGAAGGTCACTGGTCGGGCTGTTTTTATTAGTATGTTATCAGTCAGTGGCATGCCATGACATAAAATATTTTGAAAAATGTATAACACAAAAAAAGATACACAGAACCCAAAAGCAAACATTGTCAGGTCGCAGTACACAATGTCATGCAGACTCCACATAGATGTATCTAAGTATGTACATATAAACACCTGCTGCATATAGTTTCTCAAAAACACTCCATGGACCAACTCTTAAAGAAATCTTCTTCCTACCATTGATCTTGAGGCTAGCTGTGGTCTTCTGGTCTCCACACACACAGCTGTAGTCTCCACTGTCTTCTGGCACCACTTTGTTGATCAGGAATTCAATCACAGAGGCCTTCTGCTTCATCTGGTACTTCTCTCCAGACTTCAGGACCTGTGTTCCCTTCTTCCACTCGACAGGGACTCCAGGTTTAGAGAGCTCACACTGCAGAGTAACGCTGGATCCCTCCTCAGCCTCCTGGCTCAACAACTTCTGTTTGAAGGTCACTGGCTGGGCTGTGGATTTGTTAGTAGGTTAGCAGTAAGTGGCATGCCATAGCATAAAATATTGCATGTTACTTGAATTGACTATCCGAAAATCCTCCTCCTACCATTGATGTTAAGGCTAGCTGTGGTCTTCTGGTCTCCACACACACAGCTGTAGTCTCCACTGTCTTCTGGCACCACTTTGTTGATCAGGAGTTCATTCACAAAGGCCTTCTGCTTCATCTGGTACTTCTCTCCAGACTTCAGGACCTGTGTTCCCTTCTTCCACTCTACTGGGACTCCAGGTTTAGAGAGCTCACACTGCAGAGTAACGCTGTCTCCCTCCTCAGCCTCCTGGTTCTTCAGCTTCTGTGTGAAGGTCGGCGGCAATGCTGTACAACCAAGTTTTCATTACTTGTCAAAATTGGGCGAAATAACTAGTTTAACAAACGTTTTAACAAAACACAACACAGAAAAAACAAGTGGAACTCTTTTGGGAAATCCAACATAATCACTTGTTTTCTGTAAGTATAAAACCTTTCCATAATGTTGCTGAAAAGAGACTTCATGAATCCATACCATTGACTTTCACAATTGCAGATGTCTTCTGGTCCCGACACACACAAAAGTATTCCCCACTATCTTCAACCTTCAAACCCTTAATATGAAGTTCCAAAGAGGTGTCCTTCTGCTTCATCTCATACTTCTCTCCAGCTTTGAGAATTTCAGAGCCTTTCTTCCACTGAACGTCGGTTGCAGGTTTTGATAACTCGCAACGAAGTGTCACAGTCTCTCCTTCTTTTTTATCCTGGTTCTTGAGCTTTTCTTCAAAAGTGGCAGGCAGGGCTAAAATAAAATGAAGAATGACTTGATTATATAAAACGGGGTGTTGCATTTTGTTGGGTTGTGATGGAAGATGGAAAATTATTAGAGGCGAAGATGATGGATGATGACATGCCCCTGTTGTCCAGCATTAGCACAGGTTGGGCTGATGTTCCTTTTGATGCACAAACTCTGTTATTACAATACTACAGGAATGAATAAAGGATTATCAACACAGGAAACATTCACTTATGCAGTGAGTAGTACATTCATTTGGGAACAGTTCACTTGGAAACATTTGCACATGCTGGTGGATGTCATTTACAATTGTGGATTTGCAAGAATCCCAAGACAAAGAGGACATAAGTGGTGCTAACACAAGAGCAAAGCAGATCCTGTAGTAATGCATACACAAAGCAAGACACTGAGAACCTTCTTATACAGGAAAACACAGAAGATGAGCTAATAATTCTACTAATCAATGGCATTTTTGACAAATGTATCCTCTAAGTAGATTTGTAAGTGCCTGGAGATGGCATCAGTTACCTCTGACAACAAGGGAAACATATACTCTCTGATCCCCAGCAACCATAGAGATGGTGCCTGAGTCTCTAATAGTCAGCTCTCTTACAGTAAGAGAATGGATACCTCCCTCTAGAACCTGAATATCACCGAAGGGGCTTGGCTGCAGGTGTGACCTAAGCACCACTGTACATTAGGCAGATCAGCAGGACTGACACGGCAAACAAAAGCAGCCGATACACCTTCAAACCAATGAACATCCTGTGGTTTTTCCACAATAACCAAAGAGTGACGTTTAAAGTGAAACCAGACCAAAGTGTTAAGGCAGTCAACATGGCATTCACTTCCTGCGGCATGACCAAACTTTGACAGGCGCAAAATAATACTCAATACAGGCGATCATGATCAATACAGACAATCAATGTTGCAAAAAACATGCAAAATGAGTTGACCATGGAATTGTCTCAGATTCATTCGGGTCCATCGGGTCCATTCTCTATACTAATGTATGAAGGTTAACAAATTTTATTCTACCAAATAGGATGAAAGACTAGCACCTAGTAAGTAATAAAGACGTTCTTCCACACCATACCCTTATCATATCTTCCAAGGTAAGACATTCTAGACACATTTATTAAATTAACTCATAAAGCTAATCAGTTGTGCTAATTAACCAAAACTTGTATACATAGACACTTAACTCCTTACCTTTGACTGTCACCTTTGCCATGCTCTTTGCAGTGCCCACGTCACAAGTGTAGATATCAGTGTCCTTCTCCTCCAAGTGTTTGATGGTGAGAATTAAGACCCTCTCTTTCTGGGACATCTCATATCGACCTCCAGCCTTGAGCTCTGTGTGACCTTTCAGCCATATCACTGTGGATGGGGTCTGAGCAGTCTCACACTTCAAGGTCACAGAGCTGCTCTCATCTGCTTGGCTATCCTTTAGTGCTTCGACAAATTTATGGATTGGCTCTGTAAAAAGAGATGGGAAAAAATTGCAGGCATATTTTGAAACTGCAAGATTACTCTTTGGTTTCAGAAAATAAAATTACAGATGAACTGATTCTAATTTTAAGATACTGATTAGTTGTTTTTTTTTTTTTTTTAATACAATCTCATTGAAGTGTGTTAATAGGTAAGTCTCTTAAATACTCAAACAGTCAAAGATGAAAACTGCAGTAAGATATAAGTAATTTCAGTCTTACCCTTGATTTCCAGTTGGGCTTTGGTGGTTGCACCTCCAACAACTTCACAACTGTACTCTCCGGAGTCTTGAGCAGAAACATTATGGATGGTGAGCTTCATGACCTTATCCTCTTGGCTGATGTCATACTTCTGGCTCTTCTTGATGGCTTTGCCTTCCTTGGTCCACTTTACAGTGGAACTAGCCTTTGTCACCTCACAGACAAACACAGCATCTTCCCCTTGAACAGCAGTAACATTCTGTAGTCCTCTGGATACAGATGAAGCTCTGCCTGCACCAAGGGATGATGACATGTCTACTTTAGTGAGTTAATTTTTTTGTAACTTTGTCTAAGCCTCTTAAAGAAAGATATGTAGCTTACCTTCAACTGTTAATGTTGTTTTAGAACTCAGGTCTTTAATGCTGAAGACCACTTCACCAGCATCAGCTGGGGTGACGTCTTTAATGCTTAGCATGTACTTGCGCCCTTTACTGGTGATTTTGAAACGGCCTCCATTTGAAATGGTTTGGCCATTAAGAGTCCATGTGCACTCATCTGTGCTCTCACGAGACAGGATGCACTCAAAACTGCAGGTCTCTCCCTCATTCACCTCAGATGACTTCAGCCATTTGGTAATTCCAATGCCAATTTCTAAGTTTGGGACAGAGAACATAAAGTGGTGAAGGTGATGAAACAAAACCAGATGTATCCAGGTTCACTGTGTATATAAAACTGTAGATCTCAAACAACAGCACCAACCTCTTACAGTGACCTTTGCTTTAGAAACCTCAGTTCCGAGATCACAACTGTACTCCCCAGCATCATCTTTGGTGACGTCCTTGATGATCAGTCCCAAAGACTTGCCTGTGTGAAGGAGCTCATACTTCGATCCAGCCTTCAAAACTTTACCTTCTTTTCTCCATATGGGAGAAACCCTGGGCTTAGACGCCTCGCACGCCAAAGTTATCATGCCTTTCTCCTCTCCAGTGACGTCATCTAGAGACTTGAGGAACACAGCACGCTTCTCTGCAGGGAGATTCAGAAAGTAAAGAAAAGTAAAGAATGGCTTATGAGAATGTCATGTTTTCACTTTTTGGGTTGACTGGTTATCCCCATTGACAACGTTTTTATCATAACATTATAATCTGATTACTCCTGCCTTTTGGGAGTAAACTGATTTTCTGAAATGTCATGTAACTGAGAAACTTGGTTCCCTTCATCAAGGGGGTTTTTTTTGTGTGCTTGTAAACATAGTGACAGTTCTTACCTTTAACCTTAAGTGTAACAGACTCTTTCACCTTGCGTACTTGAAAGGTGACAGTCCCCCCATCCTGAGGTGCCAAGTTCTTCAATGTGATCTTGTGAACCTTGCCCTCGTGAGAGATGGTGTTGACTTCATTAGTGAAGAGCACTTTGTCATTCAGAAGCCACTGTGCCTCTTCATCTGCATAGTTGACCTCACATGTGAACACTGCATCGCTGTCTTCATCAACCTCTGTGTCAGCCAAGTGCTTGGTGATTTTAATTTCACGCACTAGACAGAAGAAACCAGACAGTGGTTTTAGTTCAAAGGCCACTCGAAAACAGATGCTTCTTATGATGTTTTAATGAGAAAATGCATAACTATTATATTTTTTGTGATATTTAAAGGTGCCCACTGTACCTTCAACAGTAAGTGTCCCTTTGGTCTCAGCAGGTCCGGACTGGCAGCGGTACTCTCCGCTATCTTCTTCAGTTAACCTTTGAATGGTAAGTTGAGCCCTTGTAGCATCTTGCTTCATGTTATACTTGTCTGACGCAGTCAGAGGCACCTGACCTTTAAACCAATTCACCTCTTTGGGTGATGCAGAGAACTTGCAGCTGAGCATGGCAGAGCTTTTCTCCTTCGCCTTTACATCTTTCATGGGTTCTGCAATCTCAAGCGGACGCTCTAAAAGTGAGGAATAACGTGATTAGATTCAACATTTGTCTACAGTAGTTAAGCAGTGTACAAATGATTATAACCAGCTACTGTAATAACGTGGTTGAATACATTTACCTTTCACTGTGAGCTGGGCAATAGATTTGCTCTTCCCAGCTGTAAACTGCACTGGACCCGTCATCGAAGCTTTGGTCTTTTTGAAAGTGAGACGGTGCATAGTTCCCTCTTTCTCCATTTCAGCATCAGCACTCTCCTGCACAGGAGCTCCATTCAGAGTCCAGATAGGAGGTTTCACCAGTTCCATACTGATTTCAACCTCAAAAACAGCTGCAAAGGGTTCTGTCACTTCTACTGAACTAAGCTCCCGCACAATGCTGATGGATTGCTCTGAGGGGGCCACAAAAAGAGAATGGTTTAGTTAGAGGTCAATGAAATGATTTCATAAAATGAAAGTAATGTAAGTAAGATTAACAGTAGAGGACCATACTTTTCATTTATCCTTTTTTTAAGATCCAAAACAAATTGCAAATCCCATTTACTTTGCACTACTAGTGGTGACAAATCAAGGTATTACAGCTAAGTGAAGGACTTTATCCTTTCTTTTTTTGATAATCCACCATTAGAAATATGTCTGAAATTATGCAGCTGACTGGAAATAATAAAAAAAACAATGTATCATAAAATATAATACTTTTACTGTACATGCAGTGTAGCGCAATAGTCAGCATGCACAATAACAGCAAACCAAACAGCTAAGTGGAATTCAGCCATCATTAAATTTATTTTTTACACCTGTACTTGTGTGTGAGATCTTATATACTATCTTATACTAATTATCAGTAATGTCTCATTTCCTACCAAACTTCAATCTGAGAAGATGCCTAGAGTTAGAGTAACTGAAAACACTTGCATGGGTTACTTCACCTGCAATGGTAATACAGTTTTGTTAATTTTTCTCTTGTTCAAATAAGTTGAAATACCAGTGTCTAGGTTAATTTATTTAGTAGGTCAGGCTTTATGCATAATAGCCAAGAAATAAATCAATATATTGTTTTCATACTTCCCATTAGTACAATACTTAATCATTTCAGATAGACAGATAGGTAAACAGACAAACAGGTACCTCATTGACTGGGAGTCTGATGACTTGTTTTGTGTAAATACCTTGAGTTTGTATATGTATTTACACAGTCATACACATAAATACCCTACAGTTGCTAACCTGACCTGACACTAAGTTTATAATTAACCTTTGTCATCTTGTTACCTTCTACAAGCAGTTTACAAGATGTCTTGTCATCAGTGGCGTCACAGGTATATGTATCTTCGTCCCCGGAGTCCACATCATTGATGGTGAGTTTTCGGTACACGTCTTCACTTTTGATCTCGTACTTCTTGCTGGGTTTGATCTCCATCTTGTTCTTGTACCACTTCACCTTTGCACTGGCACGCGACACTTGGCATTCAAGATGACCACGATGCTTATACATCGCTATCTTATCCCTGAGTCTCTTCACAAACTTGACAGGCAGCTCTACAGCAACAATAACACTGAATCAATGAAAACTATCATGTATGCCATAAAGGAACATTAAAGGCAATAAATGCCAAGCCCTTGCCCAAGCACTGTATAGGACAGGCAATGTTCATAACTGAATTATGTCAAAGCCAAAGCAAATGGAGCTGAAATGTAATGGCACATTAATTCTTATGATGCATCATCAGCTCCAACATTTTTTGCAAAAGCAGAGATTCCTATATAATGACACACTGCATTCTACAGGAATCACTGTGTGCCCACTCATTTTTGTTTATATATCATTTGCTGTTTGATTGCATCCAGCAAGACACTAACTGATGCAACTTATAGCAATTTATGATCAACTGATAGCAAAGTATGTCACTAATGTGTTACAGAATTTGTACCATTTAAATAATTTTTTGGGTAGATTCTTTTTCTCTCCTATGTTTGGACAATTCCAATTATTAGATGACTCAAAATTATCCAAAATCACTGGACCAATGATGTCAACTATATAAACCATCACACAGATGCTTCCCTGTATCCAGTCAAGAAAAAAAGTTATAACAAGTCCCTGGGAAATAATCCTAAACCTCAGCTAGTGAAACACCAATGGGGTTGTGCTCCCTTTGCCATCAGGCCTCAATGAGGCATAACAATGTAAATGAAAGTTGCAACTGGATTTTCTATTTCATCAGACAAAATATTATCAGAATGATGTACTGCATCAATTCTTTTTAGTACGACAACATTTCATTTTACTGTGACCTTTTACATGTGACCCACTAAACCAGTTGAAATGTTGAGATCAGTTTACAAGATCACCCTGGAATTTTCAGGTTGCCTGCAAACTCTAATCTGAATTCTGTATGCCATGATGGTCAATTTATAGCAGCTTAACTGTTTAACATTTAGAAGAAAGTAAGGTTTGAAATGTGCAGGGGGATTTAATTATTTGCGACTTTCTGACAGCTTTTGTCAAAAGGAATAAAGAATCCATTTGCAACTACATCTGAACATTGTAACATAATGGTTAATTAATCCGTGCAACAATACATACAGTATTTGCTGTTATGTGATTTCAGTACATAACACATTGATTAGTTTACCTTTCACTTTAAGTTTTGCAGTTGAAGAGGCCTTCTCAACCGTAAATTTAATCTCACCCATATCCTCTGGCGAAACAGATTTAAACAGCAGGACATAGGTTCGGCCTGGAATGACACATGGCAGCATATAGAAACAAGATATTATCAGTCATAATCATTATTCAGGCAAATTCTATAACACTGCTTGAATAGGTAGATTAATTCATTTTTTTCTAATTGCTTGAGACCTTACCCTCTTGTCTCATTTTGATGTTGTCACCGGCTTTGAGTTTAGTACTTCCTTTGTACCACTGACAGTCCACTTCATCATGTGAGATTTCACAGACGAATGCAGCACTCTCCTTCTCCATCACCTCCACATCCTCCAGTTTCTTAATTATCTTGATTTCTCTGGCTGCAGAGAAAGATTTTTTCAGATGTTTCAATATACTAAGAATTGTTACACTGTACCTTAAACAATAACACCTGATTTGTGTGCTTCATGACAGGAGTAATGTTTACCATGAACAGTGAGCTTGGCAGAGGTGTTGTCGTCAGTAGTGCGACAGACGTAAGTGCCTGTATCTTCGGGGGTACATTTGTTGATGACCAAAGTGCGCTTTCGGCCCAAAGAATGGATGCCAAAGTTTTTCCCTGGTTTCAGTTCCACATCATCCTGAAGATTAGTCAGTTTTTCAAAAAGGTTACACATGTTCTGAGCACTTTTTCAGTCTTATTATTTTACTCTGCAGACAGCAATTCAAACAGAAATTTCTCACCTTGAACCATTTAACGTCTGCATTTGTTCTGGAGACTTCACATTCAAACGTAACCTTCTCCTTCTCAGGAGCACTGATATCCATAATGGGCTTGGAGATCATAGCAGGTGGTTCTGTAAAAGCAACAGCCATTGGGCAAAAAGTGTAGACTCCTGGGGTGGAACTGGTACTGGTTTAACAAATGAGGACTGGTTGGCCAAGACAATGCAGAGGGGCAAACAGACTAACAGAAAGTAGCCCTTACCTGTGACAATCAGTTTGCCAGAAGTATGAATACCCTCTGCTTGAAAGGCAATAGTTCCCGCATCCTCCCTCTTGAGATTGGACAACGTAAGGGCATGCTTCTTTCCCAGAACTGTGACACAGCAGTTCGCCCCTGACTTTAACTTGGCCCCATCTCTTGTCCAGGAGCCTTCAACATCAGCCTGGCTGAGTTCCACCTCAAGTGTTACTGTCTCTGTCTCGTGTGCCTTGGTCTCTGTGAGGCCCTTTATTACCTGGATCTTCTTCACTGAAGGGAGGAGGAGGAAATGTAAACATGCAGGCAGGGTTTCTTTGCTTGCAACTCAAAGTTTATATCCAAACACATATAGAATATTAATTACTTTTTAAGGTTAAGGTATGTCATGAAATACTATATATTATATCTTAAAACAAATGTGAATGTGGATAAGTCTTACTCTCCACACTGAGTTTGGCCTGGGTCTTGTCATCCAGAGTTTCACAGGAGTAGATACCACGATCAGCATAAGTCACACTCTTGAAGACTAGAGCCTGTTTGGCTCCATCTACCCGAATCTCCAGGTTTCCTGCAGGCTGCAGCACTACGCTGTTCTTCATCCACCTGACTTCACTTGATGCCTTACTGAGCTCCACCTCCAGTTTCACTTCACTCTGCTCTTCCACTGTCAGGTTTTCTAGCTTTTTCTTAAATGTCACAGGCTCATCTAATTGGGGAGCACAGAAACACTGACGTTAATGAGGAAATTAAATAGCATAGATATTTTAACAATAAATGCATGTTCTTACGTTGCACTTGTAAGGTGGCTTTGCAGCTTTTGCCTTCTGCATCAACGCTAATCTCTCCAGCATCTTTTTGAGTGACAGAGGTGATGGTGAGTGAGTAAGTGTTGCCACCATGCTCAATCTTATATTTAGGCCCAGCAGTGATGGGTATGTTATTGTGGAACCACTTAACACTAGCATCTGCTGGGGTGACAGAGCACTTGAAAATGGCTTCTTTTCCCTCCATTGCAGCCACATTGTTGAGTTTGGTGGTCAACCTCACTAGTCTGGGTGCTGAAAGGAATGAGTGACATCGAATGAAGCCAAATGGTATGAAATAAAAAGTCTCAACTGCGAAACTGTGAATATCTGAGTTGGATTCTGATTTTAAGTAAGCGGTGAATTACCTTTTGAGGAGACTTTAGCAGAGGTCTTGTCATTTCGACATTCACAGCTGTAATCTCCTTCATCTTCCTTAGTCATTCCAGTCACAGTGAGGACTCGCTTTGCACCATCTGTCCTGACGCAGTGCTTGCCTCCAGGTTTAATTTCACGGCCATCATGGTGCCAAACAACATCCCCCGAGGCTTGATTTAGTTCACACATCAGGCTAAGTGTACCCCCCAACTCCACATCAACAGATTTCAGGGGGACAACAAACTTCAAAGCTGAATCTGAAATGAAAACAGGGGAGTTAGATATCAAAACAAAACCTGGCATCTGCAGAAGTCTGTGCAGCAATTATCAGAAAGTTATAAACTTTTCTGTGACCTACCTTTAACCTGAACTTTGAACTCCAGTTTGTCATCAGCCGTTTGACAGGAGTATGTTCCACTGTCTTTGCCTTCAGTGGATTTCACAATCAGGGTACGAGAACGGCCATCTTTTTTCATTTCATACTTGCTGCTCTCCTTGATCTCCACATTGTCCCTAAACCACTTCACACTCCCACTCTCTGTGGTCAGCTCAGTGGTCAAAACAATGTTTTCACTTGCTTGAACAATACATGTGTCCTTAACATGCTTCTTCTGGAACTTAACAGCTGCATCTACAGAGAAAAAAGAACTTTTCAGTAGCTTTCTTGGCAATCTTGTGGCAAAATTAACTGTATTTAAAATATATTTTACCTGTTATCTGCAGTTTGAATACAAGCTTCTCTGTTCCAGCCTCACATGTGTATTCTCCAGCATCTTTTTTGTCCATTTTTTCAATCACCAGCTCACGACTCTTGCCCTTTGACTCCATGTGAACTGCTTTGGTGGAAGTCAGCAGCTTGCCATCCTTGTACCACTTCACCTCTGTCCTGGCATCAGAAACCTCACAGCTCAAAGTGGCTTTCTGGGTGAGAGTGGCTTTCACCTCCTTCTGAACTGACTCCTTGTTAGAGAAACCAGCTGGGGCTTCTGCAGAGTAAATAGAAAATGTAATCAAATGATAAAAATATTAGTCGACTCAAAATACAGCCAAAAAGTTTCAGACGCAATGAACAAACTGAGTCATTAAATTCAAACAGGGGAGCACAATAGAAAAAAATCAACACAGTGCTACATAACAAATAACACAAATTCAATTCAAATTTGCGTAATCTAGGAAACACAGTACACAGCAAAATCTTATTCCTCCTACCTGCCACCTGTATCTTAAAAGCCAACTTCTCAGCGCCAGCCTCACAGATGTACTCTCCAGCATCCTTCTTCTCCACGCTGTCGATCACCAGCTGGCGATTCTTGCCTTTTGACTCTGCGTGGATTGTCTTGCTGGAGGTCAGCAGTTTGCCATCCTTGAACCATTTCACCTCTGTCTTGGTGTCAGCTACCTCACAGCTTAAAATGGTTTTCTGAGAGACGGTGGCTTTCACTTCCCTCTGGACTGACTCCTTGTTGGAGAAGGCTGACTTGGTTTGAATCTCTGGAAAGGTAATGATGGAAAATGTTACGGCATTGTAACACCAATCATTTTAGCACATTCTAACAACCAAAGTAACCAGAAAAACACAGAGACTAAATGTGCAGTATAGCTGAGGCCAGCAAACAAAACAGCCAAGAAAACAAGACCAAAAATATCAAACACAAATCCACCAGTTTCACACTGCAAATGCTTTTTATCTCTATAAAAAAACAAGATTGCATCAGACTTGATCACCGCTAAATATTTTTTCCATGACTGAAAAGCTCTGTTGAGCCGTATGTGTATTGTGGAATCAGTATGAGTGACAACCTTTAACATTTCTATATTTCTAAATATTGTCATACCAGTGAGAACTGTCACTATTTTCACTTTGTGTATTTAATACAGTCTAGCTGTAACTGAATTAGGCAATCAACAAAACTAAAATGTGTATTTCAGTTGAGCGTCTACAACTGAGATGTTCTAATGAAATAATCTCGATTTGGTAGTTATTAAATTTAATGCATTCTCCTTACCTTCCACATGTATTTTAAAGGCCAACTTCTCAGCCCCAGCCTCACAGATGTACTGTCCAGCATCCTTCTTCTCCACACTATCGATCACCAGCTGGCGACTCTTGCCTTTTGACTCTGCATGGATCGTCTTGGTGGAGGTCAGCAGCTTTCCATCCTTGTACCATTTCACCTCTGTCTTGGTGTCAGCTACCTCACAGCTCAGAGTGGCCTTCTGGGAGAGAGAAGCTTTCACATCCTTCTGGACTGACTCCTTGTTGAAGAATGCAGACTGGACCTGCGTGTCTGTGGAGGAGACCATGAATATGGATGACAAAAACTTTTTCCCTGCCCACCGATATGTTAACATCTGGAATAACTGTTGAGTACATCAATCAAGAGAAAATCTCTTGTCTGGTCCTTGAACCTACCTGCCACTTTGAGTGTGAAGAGCAACTTCTCAGTCCCAGCCTCACAGGTGTACTCTCCAGCATCCTTCTTCTCCACGCTATCGATCACCAGCTGGCGACTCTTGCCCTTCAACTCTGCATGGATTGTCTTGCTAGAAGTGAGGAGCTTGCCATCCTTGTACCATTTCACCTCTGTCTTGGAATCAGAAACCTCACAGCTCAGAGTGGCTTTCTGGGAGAGAGTGGCTTTCACCTCCTTCTGGACTGACTCCTTGTTGAAGAATGCTGACTGGGGCTCTGATGGAAGAGTCACACAGTGAAAGCATCAGATGCTATTCATTCAGATCTTAAAAATAAGCACTAAATAAGAACTATTATTATTTTGAAAATCCCCTTCCCTTACCTGCCACCTGCATTTTAAAAGCCAGTTTCTCAGTCCCAGCCTCACAGATGTACTCTCCAGCATCCTTCTTCTCCACACTATCGATCACCAGCTGGCGACTCTTGCCTTTTGATTCTGCATGGATTGTCCTACTGGAGGTCAGCAGCTTTCCATCCTTGTACCATTTCACCTCTGTCTTGGTGTCAGCTACCTCACAGCTCAGAGTGGCCTTCTGGGAGAGAGAAGCTTTCACATCCTTCTGGACTGACTCCTTGTTGAAGAATGCAGACTGGACCTGCGTGTCTGTGGAGGAGACCATGAATATGGATGACAAAAACTTTTTCCCTGCCCACCGATATGTTAACATCTGGAATAACTGTTGAGTACATCAATCAAGAGAAAATCTCTTGTCTGGTCCTTGAACCTACCTGCCACTTTGAGTGTGAAGAGCAACTTCTCAGTCCCAGCCTCACAGGTGTACTCTCCAGCATCCTTCTTCTCCACGCTATCGATCACCAGCTGGCGACTCTTGCCCTTCAACTCTGCATGGATTGTCTTGCTAGAAGTGAGGAGCTTGCCATCCTTGTACCATTTCACCTCTGTCTTGGAATCAGAAACCTCACAGCTCAGAGTGGCTTTCTGGGAGAGAGTGGCTTTCACCTCCTTCTGGACTGACTCCTTGTTGAAGAATGCTGACTGGGGCTCTGATGGAAGAGTCACACAGTGAAAGCATCAGATGCTATTCATTCAGATCTTAAAAATAAGCACTAAATAAGAACTATTATTATTTTGAAAATCCCCTTCCCTTACCTGCCACCTGCATTTTAAAAGCCAGTTTCTCAGTCCCAGCCTCACAGATGTACTCTCCAGCATCCTTCTTCTCCACACTATCGATCACCAGCTGGCGACTCTTGCCTTTTGATTCTGCATGGATTGTCCTACTGGAGGTCAGTAGCTTGCCATCCTTGTACCATTTCACCTCTGTCTTGGTATCAGCTACCTCACAGCTTAAAATGGCTTTCTGGGAAAGAGTGGCTTTCACCTCCTTCTGGACTGACTCCTTGTTGGAGAAGGCTGACTGGGCCTCTGAGCATAACATCAATGAGAAATAGTGTTGCTATGAGCACTGTTTAAGACTGCCAATGACTGAAACATATTAGAGACATATAACTGACACATTCTTCAGGCCATCTTAAGTATGTGAACATGATGATGATTCTAAATCTTTAAAAATTATAGTGTTTATTATCAAAGGAAAATCTCATCAACTTAAAATCACAAAATCACAAAATTGATACTACAAACTGAAAATATTTGTTAAATTCTATTTATCAATTATTCAATCAAGTAGTCCTACCTGACACGGATATCTTGAAGACCAGCTTATCTCCTCCAGCTTCACAGGTATATTCTCCAGCATCACTCTTCTCCACCTTTTCAATCACCAGCTGACGAGTATTGCCTTTTGCTTCTGAGTATATGGTCCTACTGGATACCAACAGCTTGCCGTCTTTATACCATTTCACCTCTGTCTTGCTATCAGACACACTGCAACTGAGAGTTGCTTTCTGGGACAGAGTGGCTTTCACCTCCTTCTGGACTGACTCCTTGTTGGAAAAGGCAGCTAGGGCTTGAGTTTCTGAGATGAAAATAAGGTAAAGAAATTTATATCTGTGATGTGCAGTCAAATGTTGAATAGTACTACAAAAGCATCAAAGGCTTACCTTTTATCTTGACCTGGAATGTGACTTTGTCTGCTGCCGTCTCACAGGAATAATGTCCTTCGTCACTTTTCTTGGCATTCTTGATGACGAGTTTCCTTTGAGTCCCTTTGGAGATGATGGTCGTTCTTTGGTCCTCAGTGATCTCCACCTGGTCTTTTCTCCACACGACGACTGCACTAGCGAGAGATACCTCACAGCTTAGCTCAAGATCTCCTTTAAGGGAGGATGACAGTCCCATGGGGCCTCTGGCCTTGTTCAGAAACTTGGCAGGTTCATCTTAGAGGAAAAGAGGTGGGAATTAAGTCCTGCACTTAAATAATGATGAAAATTTTCAAATTAATAAATATCTGTTGCAGAATTAAGAAAGTAGTACACATAAAATCATTATAGCATTAACTGAAATCTCTTTGAAAATGTATATTTTGGGGTTTGTTATCAGAGGAGCTCATGTTAGGAAGAGCTTGAAGTTGGTGTAACAGGACCGCAGTGGAGTTGACTACATGATGACAGATAACTTTCCTCTGTTTGATGGCTGATAACCATATGCTATTAGCCATCAGAGCAGGTCACATTCCAGTGTATCACATGGTCTGACACAAACTGTCTGCATGTGGGCTCGAGGCAGGACTTGTTGCACACACTGAGCCCAGCTCCTTTTATGAAATCCTCTCAGCACCACGCAGAACATGTTTAGTACTTGACATTTGGCAAAACACTTGTTTCACAGATCAATGACTTCAACACATTTTCAAAAACAATCAATAGCTAACAGATTGTAGATTCTGATCTGTGACAGAGTAAAACTGGAAACTGTACTTGTGTCAATGATTTTCATAAGTGTACCTTTAAGAGCGAGCTGCAGGGACATCCTGTCATCAGCTAAAACACACTCGTAGATGCCCACATCTTCCTCTGTAACATTATGCACTATCAGGATCCTCTTGCGGTCAGTGATCACATATTCATACTTCTTTCCCATTTTCACCTCCCGTCCGTTCTTCATCCAAACCACCTGAAGAACAAATATAGTACAGTACAGTACATGATAAAGTAAATGCTAGGGTTAAAAAAGTACTTTACCATACTACTCAAGTAGAACTACTGTTACTTTAGCCGTAACCAGTAGGAGTTTTTGTGTTGACAAGTACTCAATACAAAACTGTCTCTTTTCCAGACTATTCTGGGCAACATATAATATAGTTAGCATATAATCAATGTTAGTAAGTAAATGTGGCATGAAATGAACAACTTCAAACAAAATGCACAGATTCTTGGGCCAGGAGGTCACAGCTTTCTGGTGTCCTTTGCCATTTATCAATGCTATTAAAAGGGCAGTTAAGTGTAAGTGGAAATGATGCATGTTTCCATTGCAAACCTGTGTATCGTAATCCGACACCTCAGCAGTCAGCTGAGCAGTGGCTTGGGCACTGCAGGTCACTACCTCCATCACACCTGACTTGTTAGTGAACCTAACAGAAGGAGCTAAAAATACAGATGTCAGATTAGATTAGATTGCTTCTTAGGAAAAATACAGTAAATATCAATGGCCTCTAATTAAAAACAAAGAAAGCAAAGAAAGAGTCTGTCTACAAATCTAAATTTTAATACAGTAAAGTAGATATACTACAGTATATTAATATGATTTAAAGCATTTTCCCTACTGATAGTTTAACTGGCTATGATCAAGTGCATACCCTTCACAGACAGGATGCAACTGCTTTGTGAGCCTCCGCCCACAAACTTGACTTCAGCTCCATCCATTTCCATAGTCACAACACGGATGAGCAGAGTGTGCGTGTTCTTGGACCTGGTGATGAGGTAGTCAGCTCCACTGCGCAGGAGGCGGCCATTTAGAGACCAGAAGCCAGAACAAACGGCAGATAACTCAAGGGAGACAGAGAACTCCTCGCCAGAGGTTGCAGTGCTGTTCATCAGGCCTTTCCTGATTTCTGCGGTGGGTTCTGGAGGAAACAGGCAAACAAGACGTGAGAAAAGGACACCTGAATGTATACGAAAACAGCAGTTAGCCACGAATGACAAATGTCACAGAGACAACAGCCTTACCAAGGTAGAAGCTTCCAGGCACCTCCAGGTAGGGACTTTGGCCGAAGTCATTCATAGCAGAGATACGGAACTGGTAGCTGGCTTCTTCAGTGAAGTTGCAGATGGTGATCTCTGTTGAAAGAATTGTTTCTCCAGCATTGCACCTCTGCCATGTCTGAGCGCCAACCTTCCTCTTCTCCACAATGTAACCCTTGATGGGCACGGGGCGATCGCTGTCAGGAGGAGACCACTGAATGGTGATGGATGAGTCAGTCTTGTTCTGCACCACAGCATTGACTGGGGGATCGGGAGGATGTTTCCTTGCAGCTAGAACAGAGAGAGTGATGGTCAGATTAACAGGATGACCATGATGAGTATTGAGTGATTGCAGTATATCAAAAGAACAATTATAGATTATATATGTTTTTACAACCAGGGTTTTACTGTCACAGTTGGCAATTCTTGTCCATTATGATAAAATGAATTTGTTAATAAGACAACAATCAAATGAATGCAAGACAATTAAACAGAAAATATAATCACATATGTTTAGTGTTGTTAAATATACTTTGAAACTTAGGTGCCGACCCTAAACCGCAAGCATAAAATTTTAGAAGGACGTCCAACTGTTTAAAACAGCATTTGACCCAGGTGTCATGCTCACCAGTGACAGAGAATCGAGTGGAAGTTTTGCAGTCTCCAGCCACGAAGGCCACTTCCCCTGAGTCGTCTGCCTGGCAATCTCTAATGGTGAGTGTATATTGTCTTAGCACACAGGCAATGGAAATACGGGAATCTTCCTTCAGCTTCTCTCCATTGCGGGTCCAGTAGGCATCTGGGCAGGGATGCTCCAGCTCCACACAGAAGATGACGGTATCACTGACAGGAACTACTGTCCTCCGGGGCAGCTTCTTGGTAATATTGCCTGGAATTTGAGAATAAGTACATGTTACATTAAGAAAACTTGCTTATTAGCATAGTAGACTCACAAATTATAAAATTTCCAAGGAACAGAAATAATGTCACATTAATTACACTTGATAATGGCTTTACGGTATCCACTCAAAATATTTAATAATAATAATAATAAAGAACTAAAGAGAGAAAAAAAAATCAATACCCAGGACAGTGAGCTCAGCCACAGTGCGACTGCCCTCTTTCATCTCACAGATATAAACACCGTCATCGTTGGTGGTGACGTTGTGTATGGTGAGACGACGCAGGGTGCCCTGCTCCTCCATGCAATATTTGCAACTTTGCTGCAGCCTTGTTTCCTCCATGAACCAGTTGGCCTGCGTGGCACTGAGAGGCACCTCACACATCAGTGTGGCTGACGCTTTCTCCTGTACCTCCACATCCTGCAGCTTCCTCCTGAACGGCACCTTAGGCTCTGGCACAATGAAAGTTATAGAATATTCAGCTCACACAACCGTATTAATGGTTTTGCACATGTCTATGAACTACAAATATATATATATATATATGCAAAATATACCATATGAAACTAATTTTACCAGACTTTCTACTTTTGTTTCCCTGTGACCTCAACTGTAGTTCAGGATGGTAAAATTTTAAAGTCAAGTCAGAAAAGTCAGAAACTTGTTTACAAGCAAATCCATCATATTGGCCATTTAAACTGTGTAATTCTTTATGCAAGCAAGTGAAATAAAAGCTTGTTCATAGTCAACTGTGAACCCTTTCATGTTGAAGCTAAGACTTGGTTGTCTGGAAGGTAGGAAATCCAGCAAGTAGAAGTAAATTTCCAAAGTTAATGAGCTAAAATATGCAAAATACTGTGAGCCAACTAACAATGTAAAAAAAAGCTACTGAAAGTTGTTTATAATTAATGTGGACTAAAGGTTTCAATGCTCTCACTACACCCACTATTTCAATTAGGATGACAGAGTGCATCAATACGCTTCCCCTATTTCTGCGTTCTCAGATTTCTTACTGCGCTCTGCGGCCTCAGGCATCAAGTGTTGAAACATGTGGACCTCCAATTTTGAGTTATGGGTGCTGTCTACAGGGTTCCGTAAATCACTCAAAGTAACCACATAAAATAAAGGTAATATTTACATTTAGATATTTACAGTATTTCCTACAGTGTACGCTCCAAAGGACAAGTGGGCTGTTTTTGGCTTAACGGTTAAATATCAGTTTGAACAGAAATAATGGTCATAACGTTAGAAACAGTATGGCTGCTAAAATGAACCAGAGCCAAACAATAAGGACCAAATATTTACAGTCCTTATTTATTTTGTTCATTAGTATGTCCCAAAAAGGTGCTTTGTTAGTTTATCCTGTCAGTTGTTAAATGGTACATGATGAGTACAAAGTTTAGTGTGTATTTTGTTAAAAATGATTAACCATATTTTAACACATCCACTGTTGTCATACACTTCAATGAACTTCAATTCAGTGGCAGTAACTGTGTACTGTGCTTGTTGTTACCATTTCTTTTCTATTTATTATATTTTCCTTTTTATTCAGTGCGTGTTTATTTGTGTATTCATTGTAAAACTGATAAATGGTTGTGCAGCTACCAAAAGTTCAAAATTGTTTATATCTTTCAATTACAAACTCTATTTTTAAATCCAGCAAACTAACAAATTGCAAGCACCTACCAATGCAACACAGACACATTAATGGAACAGCCCACTGAATGGAGATTAACTACAAACATATATCTACAACGCTACAGTTTTCCTTGGGCCAATTTCTTTCCGAGGGAAGTCACACTAGCAGTGGTGCCAGTGTGCTCCAGTAAGTGAGTGACTATCTTAGCAACTGTGAACTACTCATCACCAGCAGAAAATAGATGCAACACAACACCTTCCTTCAGCGGATGAGCCAGGATTCAACCTTGTTGTGAAAAGCCACACACATTTTGAGAGGTTTAAATGAGGCTTCAGTGAAGTGATCTGAACCACATTTATGGTTCTGAAGTTTCCAACAAAGAGTTATACACAGCTTTTTATTGCTATTAAAGACACATGAATGAGCCACACCCTCTATACAGGGTGACATGTTCCTTCATTATGATGAATATGAGCACTGTTTATTTTGAGTAAATTACATATACACCATCCTGGCGTTTTAAATACTCAGTAGACCACCTAATGTGTATTAATCTGCAGCTCAAAATAGGCCCTAACAGATTTACGTCAAAACTAATTTACTTCTGTTTGAGTAATGTTAAACACCACAGTATCCAACCATTTAAGGACTATATTTACCCTTTTTTTTTTTTTTTAAATAAAACTATACATTTGTGACCTGTATTTAAAAAGTTATGTTTTCAGTAGGAACAAATGGGCTCATTGCCTTGGGCCTTTAGTGACACAGAAAGACAGTGTGTTCATTTTTTATTTTCATGGGGATTGCTGACACTAACAAAAATAAAAAATAAAACCAGCCTTATCATTTAACCCCTGTACATGTTAAGAATATGCTGTAAATACTGGAGATGACAGTCTAGAGTGTCAGACTTTAAAATGTTACATGTGCTGACAGATGATGAATTTAAATAATAAATTAGAGCTCAGTTCAAGAGGATTCTCTCAAATGTGATCTATAAAAAAAGTTAGTAATAGTGTTTTGCTGTCACTGAATACAGCATTTGCTTAAGATTTCGCCATTTTAAAGGCTTACCTTTGACTGTTACCAACACAGCACTGTAGGTCTGCCCGGCCATATTGGTTGCATTGCAGGTGTAGAGACCATTATCACTCTGCTTGCAGTACAGGATCTTGAGGATGAAGTTCTCAGCTTGGTCCTCATAAATGACATGCCTACGGCCCTCACTGATGTTCGTTCCATCCTTCCTCCAGATGATGTGGGGCTTAGGGTGACCCGTCACAAAGCAACTGAGTTTGGCGTGTTTGCCCTCAGTCACTGTGCAGGTACGGGTGAACACACCTTTGGGTAGCTTTGCAAGAGCAGACGCCCTCAGCTCATGTTCCAGACTCAGAGAACTCAAACCATCTGAGATGGCGGCTGTGGAGGAAGAAGAAACTGAGGAGCTGCTTTCTTCAGTGCGATAGACGGAGATGTCCTTCTTCATTTCCGCTTTTCGCTTTTGTAGGTGAGAGAGGAGGGATGTGTTCTTATCCGCAACCAGGTGGAGGGAATCCTGAGTGTCTACGACAAGAGCTGCAGCAGCGTGTGCACGGCCAACAGTGTTCTGAGCCCTGCAGGTGTAGGTGCCGCTGTCCAGGTTACGTACACTCTGGATCTTTAAGGTGCTGCTGTCGCTGTCAGAAACAATCCTGATGCGGTTCGTCTCCCCCAGGTAGCGGCCATCTTTTTCCCAGTCGAAGTTAGCCTCAGGGTAAGCTGCGACCCGGCAGTGGAAAACAACATCGCCTCCCAAACCCACACGTGCAGAGGTAGGCTTCACCATGAAAACAGGGGCCCTCTGTGCCATCTCTGTTGGCAGGGCCACTTTAACGGTTACAGCAGCATAAGCTTCCCCAACACTGTTTTTGGCCCGGCACATGTACTGCCCACTATCATCCAGCGTTAAGTCGTAGATGGTCAAGCGGTACACATCCCCATCCTCCACGGTCTTGAAGCGGCCCCCAGACATCAGCTTAAGCTTGTCCTTCTCCCAGGTGATCAGTGGGGTTGGGCTGCCCACGATAGTGCAGCTGAGTGTGGCATCTTTGCCTGCACACACCGAGAACGCCTTTGGGCGAGTGAGAAACCTGGGGGCTCCTCCAAATAAGTTTGGATCCATTGTTTGTTGCTATAATCAAAGGGGAAAATTAAAATACAATCAACATAATTAACAGGGAAGGAATTAGAAGAAATGCTAAATGCTAAAATAAAATGGATTTTTCATTTCTCAAAGCACTTACAATTGTTATCATAGCTGGTAATACGTAATAGTTGTAGTCAAATTTAAACACAAAAATTTGATGGTGTCTCTGATTCCAATTTGTGTAGGATTATGAGTTGTTGGGTCAGTAATTTTACATTACATCCTGACTTCTTATTAAATTACCCAAAAAAAACAACAACAACAAAAAAAAACACTCAAACCATTGTGAGATGTGAGAGTTTGCTATGTGTACTCCCCAATAAATACATTATGCTATGAAAATAGACATAAATCCGCAGTTCAGATGGACATATTCATAGCTGGCAGTTACAGTGTAAGTCATACCCCTGTCCTGGCCCAGAAGACATTCATTAGTACAAATACATAACTTCATGCCATGCAGCCTATTCGATGGGCAAGTAGTTTAATAACACAACAGCAGATAAATTCCCCTGTAACAAGGTCAAACAGAGCAGATATGTGCCTTTCAAAGACTGACATTTGCCAGCTTTGTCACCTCTGTCGCTTGAACTGCCTGTCCCAAAAATAACCTCAGCTGTCAGACCCCGTCTCTGTCCATTGCCATTTGTAGAAGCGACTGGGACATCAGCTGTTTGATAAAGCTCCCACTTCTGAAACATTTCTCGCAGTGTCTCATCATTTTTAAGAAAACGTCTTAAAAATGATGTTGGAATTCAGTTATGGTTCGTAAAACAGCGAAAACACCAGCTTTAATAACATAAAACCGAAAACTGGAAGTTGTAACCAACTCGCGTAAACTCAAAGCAGCAGTTGTAAACGGCAAAGCGTTACAGGTAGTATGTAGTTATAGTCCCAGTTTCAGTGGATATTATTTAAAACGCTTCTCTATCTTCGGAAAGGTTATCGATATAAGCATCAGTGTAAAATTAAGCATTAATTCTATTATATATTTTTAGCCTAACATTACTTTTTCACCTCGAGTCTTCAGCCACTCAGGTAAACCTGGCGTTGAATCATGTGGGCTTAAACTTCAGTTATGGCCGTCAAGGTTTCCGGATGATGCCCTATTCCAGTATTTGCGATAGAAATCCCAACCCCAAAAAAAAATGTCTTCTTTGTGCTCAAATATCCTTGAAATGGTTGTAAATCCAGGATGGTGGAACATCCCCCCCAGTCTCCTGTGGTGGGCGGTTGACTAGACTTATTTTTTCTTTCTTCTCCGGTACCTCATGATGCCATTGCCAAATAGCTGACGTGCCTATTTTGGCGCAGCCTCCTTTCCAAAATAGACTTGTCATTTACTGTGGAGATAGGAGATAGCCTGCCGGTGAGGTCGGGAGGGAGAGCAGACCGGCCTGCATGGCCTCTGCTGGGCTGCACACTGTTGCCGGCTTCACACAACAACTCGGACATTTAAGTCGTAAACAACTCACAGTTCTGATTACAGCCAAAGTGTTATCCACCTGCGGAGTGGAGGCTTTCAGCGGCAACAGGTCTACATAATGACAAATGCAATGAGCATACTAGATGGTGTAATTATACACCAAGTAACCACATTTTCTACATCCCGGACTTGTTACTTTTTGTTTGTTTTTATTTGTTTGTTTTCTGCTCTGAGGTCATAAGTTCAAATTTCCCAGATAGCCTACAACCCCCTTTCCCCTGCAGAAAAAAAAGCAGATACCGAAGAGAAAAACTGTGAATTTTCTTTTTAAATGTTATTCATTTATTCACTTACCACTTTTCTGTTCATTTGATCTCCCTAGATGACACAACAGAGGTCTGGTGTGGAAATGATTTTTGTTTTTATGGTATGGTAGGTTATGGATGGTATAAAGGTATTCAAATTTTAATATATTGAGTCTTAAAATACTGGAATCAGTCTATAAAAAATGCACTATGTGTATTATCAGTTGTAAAAATAACTCCCAGGTCTGCTTATAAAAACGCTTTTGAAAATTGTAATATCATTCTCCAAGGAGCTGTAGAGAATGTATTATTTATGTTGTTCTGAGTCAAAATACACAGCTATTTCAGACAATAACTTATGTACACTGTAGATAAGGCTGCTTGACAATTGATGACTTCAGACTTAACACAAGCCCACAAAAAGGACTTTTGAGCCTTTTCTGTCTGTGCAGTTCTGTGACCTGTAAATCAATCTCTTGTCCCCTCTACCTGTATCTTATGAACTTCTGGCTCAAGTTACCACAGGGTGTAGAGGAAGGTGAGCTTCAGGATGAGGCAAATTAAAAATAAAGTGGTTCAATGAGAGAATTTTCAAAAAATAATTACACTGCAGTCTTTTGAAATCTGTGATCATAGCCTGTTTACTCTTTTGTCTTTTTGTTCACTGTTGTTTAAGCAGAATGTTTAAGCTCCCCTCTCTCATTGAAAATATCTCCTGAGTTAGACTGGGAAATCCCTGCCATCCATGTGTATGTCTACAGCATGTGTTGAGCTTTTATTTTGATTGAATGTAATAAACGTGATTGGGCTAAGCGGAGTGGTTAGCTGAACTTGCCACAGAGCTTGTGGCACGTTGTGTTCCACAACCGCCACTGTGACAGCTGCTTTACAGCTGTCCATAATTAAGTTATGACTCCATACAGCAAAAAAATAATACAGTGATGTGTTAAATGTATCTCCCATGACATCTTCACAATGATGAAAATGCTTAGCAGTTATTCAGCATGACATAAGTATTCTTAGCAGGGCATCTGTGTGCCCCTTTCTGTTATGCTCTAGTTTATCACAGATTTAAAGACATAATTATATTTCTGGAATATAATGTTTATAGCATCTAGAACAAGGGGTAGCCAGTCTTACCCCTTCCTAACCTATTCTTTGGCTCCTGTGGCATCCAATCATCCAGTGTGGGCTTTCCCCCAGTGCCAGTGAGTGACAGCAGCAGGTCGCCTGGACCCTGATTTAAACTTCCCGAAACTCTAGCAGATGGTAATCCAGCGTTGCTGCTTGCCCCTGCTTCATCCTCTCCTGGCTACTGTGCTTGGTTTCCATGCTCCTGAAAGAATACTGAAATATGAAAAGAAACTATCTAAATTTAGATTTTGACTTACCTCCAATTGTTTTTCTCCTCCTCTGGTCTTTCTGTAGTCTACTGTTCTTGATGTCCACTCAGTTAATAGCATGAAAACACATCATGGATGGTACTTCCACAGCCTTTCGCCAGAACTCACTCTGACGGCACCTGGGGCACAAAACAAGAAGGAAGCAGAGAGGCACACAACACCTATCTATGCTTTCAGCAACTATAGAGTTGGATAAAGTCCCAAGTAAAACTTTTCTTAGCGATGAGACAATATTCACAAAATGAATGCAATGTATACTCTGCAATATCTGACCTCATGGCTTTCCAGCTGACCTCTCAGCCATTTCAAGAATAAGGTCATGGCTGTATCATGTTCACAGTCGAAAGACATGGGTGTTACCTCAAAAGAACATTTACATAGCAGATGACAAGTGAGACAAACGTCAGTTGTACCCAGGACAGATAGCCAAGAGTGAACAGCAGATGGCACACATGTGCCTTAAAAGGTTTAGGGAGAGTTCAACAATAATATTAACCAACTGGGGGAAAAAATAGATGAGGCTAAATAGTGCGTCACAAAATAGAAACATGTGGTGTTTATTTACAATGCAGATACCATTTACAGTTGTGCCAGAATAAGGACAACAGGGTTAACACAGGACAATGAGGGGTTGACACATAAAATTAAACCCAAGGTTACAAAATGACTTTTTCAAAATGTTAAAGCGAGGGAACCAATCATTAAAACTAATACATATAACAAAGTATACCTTGGGTACCTTAAGATTTACAGTGCCCTTGCACCACCAATCAGCTTTTATTAAAAAGTGCAAATCAAATCGAGTGCCCTAATGTTTGCTGTTCACACCAAGGATTGGACAACAGGACAAGAATGTGTTAAATCTGGTATACACAGGGGAAAAGATGCAGCACAAAAAAATACAGATGTTTTTTGAATTGGATGTAAGAGTGTGAACAAGTCTTGCATAGGTCTGTTTCAAGCCACCATGTAATGCTTGATTACTTCCTCCTCTGTGAAGATTTGTGCCAGTAAGTAAACACAATGTAATCAACATATGACAGTACATCTGGACAGTGTATTAGTGACACATTTGATATTAAAGATATTAATAATCTATTTCATCTATCTATCTACTTTCTAGTAGCACAGAAGATCTATTCAATCACCACAGTTTCAAGGTGGGGACCTACAATAAATAAGTGTTTTTTTTTTTAAGTTGACCTTTTGGATATAAACTGCCATCACTTCATCCTTTTATCTTATGGCCAAAAAACATGTTTTGTCAGGTTACAGTGGCCTTGACATTTGACCACAAAATTCTTTTCACTTCATCCTTGAGTCCAAGTGAACGTTTCTGCCCGATGTAATGAAATTCCCTCAAAGCATTCCTGAGATATCAAAGTCACAAGAATGGAACAGATGGACAGACAAGCATAATGCCTTTAGCCACATATGTCACCAGCATGGAGACATAAAAACATATTTTTTTATACCAGTGATTGGGTTTCAGGTAGACACTGGTCACTAGTCAGAAAAGTTTGGAACAAATGGTCCAGGTTATGCTTTTTCATGCAACTTGCATTGCTCTTTACCTCAGTGGCCAGAAAGGAGCATCTCAGACATAACTTACAGGGCCCTTCTTCTGTTGAATACACAAAAACATTAGTTATTAACATGCACCTACAATCACTGTTTTAAAAACGGCATCATGTCATGCTGTTGGTGGTGCTAGATGCACTGTCAAAAGTTCATCAAACCCATCATAATTCATCCGCTAAGGACCATGAATGTCTGTATCCAATTTCATGGCAATCCATTCAATACTTACAACAATAAATTGTTGAGCAGCCTCAAGTTTTCTTGAGTTATGACATGAAACCATGCTAAAAAAAAAAACAAAAAAAAAAAAAAAAAAACAACTTGTATAAATTAATGTTGTAATATAAAAGGTTACCTTTTAAATTAAGAAAGGCCAACATCATTGTCAATATAACAGGCTGTGTCATAAATATACAATTAATCTGGCACAGAAAATGTTGCTGTACATTGTGTTCTTCCACAAGCTGACACTGCAAACTAGCAACAGCAATATTCAAGAGAGAAAATTAAAATATATATTTTTTTATTCAAATAAATGTCACATAATCAACCACACATGAAATGATTAAATACACTCAAAATAGGATTTATTTGCCTCTCTACTCACTCACAGAAAACAACACATCTTGTAAAGCTGTGCCGAAAACTAGTTCTTTTGGCATGTTTCGTTTTTCAGCTAGTGTTTCTTAATTTACGGAACAAAACAAACAGACAAACCAATGTACCAATAAAAACAAAACATGTCTGAAAACATATTCAACATTTCAGGATGAAAACTTAGCACCTTGTTCCAGTCACTGTGATTTTTTGGACTGGTGTAAAGTGGATAAGAAACCATAGTATGATGAGAGGGTTGGCCATGATGACACTGCCAATCACAAGGCATACTCCTGCTTCTTCAGGACTTTCAAGACAGTGCGAATTTAGACACCATGATAAGAAGAAGTGCACTGCCAGATGCAACAGACTGACACAAGGTCTCAAGATCAGTTTGAAGCTCACCTTACAAGCCACATCCACAATTGCACAACATACTTGATGCTATACATCAATGACCTGTCAAACAAAAATACTGAACATAGTATGTGCTGCTAAATCTGTGAAAGCAAATCTGATGGTTTGCATGAAATGGCTTCTAAAAAGAATGAATACTACTCCTTATTACTAAGGCACTGCTGAAAATAAAACGACAAACACAACAGTGAGATGTAAATGTGGAGACTGCAAGAAGAAATCAACTCTGTGCACAAAGCTGAGCTCCAGTGTCTCTGCAACATGAACTCACTGCATTTGTAAGTATGTACCACAAATAAACAGTGACCGCAATACCCATGTAAGCATATTTAAGAGTGTGACACATACACACATCATCCCCTACAGGGCACACTTACTGACCAGAGGTAAGAATGACCTTATGTGATTGGCCACAGTGTGTCCAGATGGTCTGCTGTGGACAATGACATTACAATTCATGCTGATGCTATGCTTATATACAAACAATGAGAAGAGGCTGTTTAGGATGGAGACTGATTTAGTGTCCCTTATGAGACCTGCCCTTTCTGAAGTGTAAATGAAGCAAATAATATGCGTGTGTGTTCATACATATATATACATGTATACATATGTACACACGCATTCAAAATGTTTTTTTTTTTTTCAGTGCAAAATTCTGAGTTTGTGTTAGCATAATTACGTGGGTGTCATTCCTTCTACAGATACACACACACACACACACACACACACACACACAAAGAAAGTGGAATAGTTTCTAAATACGTGACACGGCAAAGACATATCTGTATCCTCTAAAGTCTTGCAGTAGTGGAAGATGAGATCTACATCACTGTGATGTTTGTTGAAAGCAATGAAATGGGTAGAGTGATATTTTTGACGCACTACAGCAACAAGCAGATTAAGTCCCAGTTTATTTTAAGTTTAAATCACATTCAACATCATGCAGCTGGGCATGTTATCTTTGCATTAATAAAACCTTTATATCAGAACTTCAAAAGCAAAATTAGGTTTTGATGCTACTTTTAGTGGGGGGGGGGGGGGGCATTGCCACTTGTTTCATTAATAAGATTAGACGCTTTTGTCAACGTAAATTATTTGACAATCTAAATATTTTTTCCAATAAATAATACATATATATCAATTAAATATCTGGGGGAAAACAGGTAATAAATATTCTTAAAGCTAACAAATGATACTGACTGTGGAAAGGCTTTCTTCTCCTCATGCTCTTACTTTGAAAGAGTAAAGCTTGAGAAAATATAAAGCCTGAGAGGAACTGCCCTGTCCTAAAATCTTCAAACCTAAAGCTGCAAAAGCAACAGCACGAGCTCTGATATTAGCCCTTATGATGAAGTTCCATTTTTATGTGAGCTTTTTGGGAAAAGGACACAAACAGAATGTGCAGAACAAAGATTTGTAAAAACAAAAAAAATTGTAAAGCAAAAAAAAAAAAAAAAAAAAAAGTAAGAAAGAAAGAAAGAAACAAAAGATTCCTTTCCACCATTTCTGGGACATCTGATTCAAAATATCTGCTGGCTAAGGAAAACAAACTGCTGGGTAAGGAAAACAAAATGAAATGGGTTCTATCTACACCTGTCATTAAAATCAAAATGCAGCTGAAAGATGCATCTGTACATCTATACACCGATCAGCCACAACATTAAAACCGGTAACTGCTTTTGATGTTGCGGCTGATGGATGCATATATTTACACAAGAGTAAATACACTGCAGAGGTACTGATTTCAGTATTAGTTTGTTCTTCACCACCACTGAGGTAATCCGGAAAACTAGGATTTAAATACATATGTTTATACATGTGCGTGTTAAGGCATAAAGCTGACTTTGTGTCCAGCCTTAAGAGAATTAAAAAAAAACATCTTCTATCTGCATTAAGATTTTGATGCCAAGTATATTTGATGCCCAAATTTCAGTCCTGTTTCAGCTGTAGAAATATTAATACTGAACAAAATCTGTATTTAGGACCACTAAACACAGGCAGCAGCATCAAAGCATGTGTAAGCCTATTAGGTTTGATAAAGACACTTTATCGAACCTAATAGGCTTATGCCAGGTACACATGGTGTGTTAGTAGTACGGCTACTGTACAGTCAGCTCTTTATCATATCAATACTTGGTATCTTCTTCAAGGATTAAATCTGGTAGTAAAAATGTGGACTTTTAAAGGATAAGTAAGACGCAAAAGTATGTATTTACAAAACACCGGGGTCAAACAGCACAACTTGAAACACTGAATTAATCTTTTTTACCCAGATGATCACAATTGTTCAGGCAGCTAAGATACAGCTTGCAGTCTTTGTAGCACAGACCAAGACGGCATTCTGTGAAATCTTCAGTAAGACTCACACAGTAAAGCCTTGTGATGCACCAATACTTGGACTGTGCACACAGAGCTCAGCAGAAGTTGTGATGAGCTTTTTGCATTCCACAATAAAATCGCCCACACCCATCATCACACATTGATCCTATGAATACACAATATTGTGTCTCTGTCACATGCACTTTGCAGTTGTCTATACAAGTTTATGACAAGATCAAGATGAAAGGGACGGAAGACGTATGGTTTCCCTGATTCCATAGTCTGCCTGATGTGACAGGATGAGGCGTGAAGGTGCAGAGACAGTGGTTATTCAATGAATGAATGATGTTTTAAAGGTCCATGCTAAATTCTCCATGAAGATCATCTAAGGCCACAATGTTCACCGGAGAATGTAAAATGTAAACACTACAAAAACAAAAGAGAGGAGAAATTATCATGGCAAAGTATCCTTTGTAGGATAAAAGGCCATTGCTATCATCTTCAATTAATAAGTATGTCACAGAATACAGAATCACAAAGCATAGATCGTGGACAAGTATCATCGTAGAGGTTAAAAATCGAGCATATACCTTATGACATAAGGCACTTCAACAACTACTCCTGGTGTCCTGCTTCGGAGTAGGTCCACTGTTAATCTCCTGATCATCTTCATCCTCCTCCTCCTCTTCTTGCCAGCCGCCAAGGTGGGCAGCGGTGGGCATGGACATGCTGGAACCATGGCCACTATGTACCTGGAAACCTGATGACAGTGTTCAAGTGTGAGAGCGTTGGAACCGTTTAAAGTTTAATTTCCACTCTTTTCCATGCCTTTAGCTTTTAACACTGCAGGTTTAATGCTCAGTGTTTGTTTTGTGTTTCTTAGCTTACACACCACTCTCTGATTTCCATGCATCTGTATCAACCCTTAAAATGTGCGCAATTTTGTGGCAACAAATCATACAATAAATACATTTCACAACATGAGATGATGTTTTTACATTTTGCAGAAACTTAATGAGTCTTGTCATGTTACTGTTGTGTGCTAAGTTGTCAGTGGAGATTTGGGACCATTACCATGTCATGACTGGTTCTAAAATCTATTCTAATCCAATCTGAAGTCATTGTCCTTTAAAACTGTGAAATTTGCAGTTGCAGATCACAATGTTAATATCATAAAAATTAATTACAGCAGTTTTAAATGTTCAACTCCTCTAAAGAGAACTTTTGATATACCAAAGTTCAAAATTAATGTTTTCAGTTACCAGCGTTTGTGTGCAGATCTCTCATTGGCACTGCAGTCTGCCACTGCCCTGAAGTTCTCTGTGGGTGGGAGCTCTGCTGGTGGAGCTGGAGAGACAAGCAACTGTCAATGTACAGCAGAAGAGAGACGTAGAATAGTGGTCTACAAGAAATGTTCAAAGTGGTACTCCTACCAAACTATCTTTTAAGGATCAAGTATTTACCCCTGTAGACTTCAAAGAGTTTTGATATATTTTCCCACCATAAAAATTGAAACTGACACATTTTGTGAAGTACAACTTTAAATCTCTAGGCACAGAAAACAATGGAAAAGGAGATTTGGTAGTATAATAGTAATGACTAAAGGCTACAGTTCAGGAAGTCACCTCATGCATGTAGATGGCATGGAGGCTCATCTCTGCGGAGGCGAACTCTGAGTGAAGTGCATTGCTCCGGATACGGGACTCACTGTTAGACATACTGGGGAAAAAAAAAAAAAAGACGTGTTAATAAACACAGATTATGCTGAAGTCTTTGCATTTATTTGGAGGTTTTAACATACAGTAATCCAGCTGAAGTATGGTAATAAAGCAGTAGAAAATAAAAGTGACCGATGAGTACCTGTCAATGATGGTGCGATCACTGCGGTACATGGTGCTCTCAGGGTGGAGAGAGGAGGGCATGAGGCCCTGAGAACGGCCACGGCTGGTATGTGCGAGCTGGGAAGTGGACAAAGAGGCCAGGACACTGGCAGCAGCAGAGGCAGCGGTACTTGGTGGGATGAAATGATGGTCTCGCCCTTGCAGTCCAGATGCAGTTAGAATGGGGTGGGCCAGAACACTGGCCAACAGATTATCGGGCTGGAAACAACAACATACTTTAATACAGGACCAATATTTTCCAATTCCTGACCAATGCTGCAGTACTGTATATTTATTATTACCATTTTACCCCACTATGTATCACTGTTTATAACGCAAGCTGACTGTCTCCATACATTTTTCAATATTTAACAACAGTACAATTCAATTAACATGACATATCTTTAGCGTGTGTGTGGAACATGGTGTTCCGGGCTCCCTACCCCAGTGGCTGACTCATTGGATTGCAGTGAGGTGCAGAGAGGAGCCTCAGAAAGCAGCAGCTGGGTGGATGGGCCAGTCTGTGCATCATGATGCACCTTCTCCTTTAGATGGCTGATAAACACTGAGCTCTCCTGAGGCGGTTGCCAGCGTGGGTTCTTAATGGTGAAATGCATGAGGGACAACTCTGTCTTGCCATTCTCAGCCTGTTGGTATACAGAGGCCTCAGTCTGGCCCTCTGACATCCACTGCAGAAACATCCAATGATACACAGAAATTCAAGCAACAACATTATCACAGCATTCACTGAGACATCAGCTTATTATGGGTCAGCCTTTCTTCAGTTTCAGAAATGTAATGAATAGGCTGGCTTGAATCCTGTGTAACAGAAGGAAAGAGTCTCACTGTTGGGTTTCCATGGCGTCTGATGTCCATCTGCGCAAAGGAACAGATGTCTCCGACACCAACCACCTCCACAGTGAAGTTCCTGAAGAAGTCAATGATCTCTAGAGACTTACTCCTCAGAAGGAAGATGAGAATGAAGGGTGTGACAATGGGACTGAGCAGCTCCTCCAAGATAAACACCTATTTGGACAGAGATAACATTACATGTTAATTGTTAAAATATTCATATTTTAGACAAAATCATTTGCTGAGCAACGTTCCCAAAAACAGATCAATGAATCCAGTGATTTTACTATTTGACTGTACCCAATCTGAGAAAGTCTTAATACTGACCAGGTGCTACTTGATAAACTTTGTCAGTCACAAACAAAACACATCCGTAATTTCAGGGTGAGTGTGACAAATGTGTTCATATCGATGGAGTTTCTCCCTTCCTCACCGCTTTGTACTGGAACAGCTGCGCCACCTCGTCACGGGTCTCGCTCTTGTTAGCAGTGCCCCTCCAGTGGTCTGGCATGTAGTGAATGTGTGCCAACATGCACTGCAGCAGCTGTTCTGGACACCACACCATATGCTCATCTGGGATGAAGGACCTGGCATAGGAATCGTACAAAATGTCAACATTTTTCAACATTACCACGACACAGATCCTGTAGATGTGAAATAACTGAAAGCTTAAAGCTTTAGTAAAGTCTGCGACTGATTAGGGGACAAAGGTATACTTTCCCCATAATAATAAGTGATATGCAGGTTGACTAGTAATAAATAAACATTGCAAACCCATAAAATATAAATAAAATATAAATATTAAAATAAAAATAAATAAATAAATGAATCACTCAATCTCTCACAATATACAGATGTATATCTATGTATATGTTGATATATCATATGAAGCAAAACTGAAAAATAAAAGTAACAATAAAAAAGTACTGAACTTCCTAAAGTTTTACACCTACAGGGAGTGATCCAGAAGTTTACATTGGTCTCTGTAAACTCACCTGGCGACAGTAATAACCACCCCCAGCACAGTGATAGCGGTCAGGATGTGCTGCACTGTCAGAACGTCCTCATCGTAGACTGTCAGTGCAATGAGAACAGCCAACACTGAGCCTGAGAAGAAGGCTATGTTCTTTGCAAGCACAGTCAGCAGTGGTGATGTAAAGGAGTTCATGTATTTGGAAGTGGGTTTGTAGCCACGACCTAGACGTCCATGCAGCTCATGGTCCAGCTCATTGAAGTGACGCAGGTATAGGCGACCGTATAGGGACCAGCGACGTGCACCCAGGCTTCCAGGTTCTCTGCGGATCACTTCTGTATAGCTGAAGAAAGCGTACAGCACCTGCCACACCAGGATGAAGGGGCATAGCAGCAAATTGGCCAAACCCATCAGCAGGATGACTCTACTAAGCTGCTGGGCGAGTTCTAGGCGGTTCCCATTTCGCTTGTACTTGGGGTGCAGGTTCCACTTATTCTGAAACAGAGAACCAGGACCCCAGAAGAGGATGAGCTCAAAGTTGTACTTGAGGCCCTGGGTGAGGAACACCACGTTGCCCAGCAGGGGGAGCTGCAGCTGCACTGGCAGCAGTGATTTGTTTATCATGGCCACCATGTAGTTCTTGAATCGCAGGATGCGGTGATAGATGTCAAGTTCTGTCAGTTCTTTCTTGTGTATGCACATTTGCTGTTCTCGTTGCAGGCTGATGAGCCGGTCCTGTACTTCCTGCCATGTGAAGTTGCATAGTTCATCCTGGGACAAACAGGCAAGGAGCACAAAGTTAACTGACAATGCATGATGCTACAGCCCCAATGAGTCACACTCCTCATTATCTCTCCATAACAAAAACTGAAAGACATCCATATTCTGGATGCCCTTTTTCTGTTAAAGTTTTGAAACAGGCCTCCACATGTTGCACTCACCATCCTGATCTTCAGTGCTTTGATGTAGAACTGCCTGATCTCCCAGTAGCTCAAAACATTGCAAAAGACTTTAACAAGTCGATAGACCCAGAAGATGGTAGCCATGATGAGAAGAAATATAATCCAGCTGTCCTCTTGAATCCTAAATGGAAACATAAGAGGTATATGCATAGCTAATGAAGAATCACTTTTAAAAAAAGACACATTCAACAGCAAAGATATGACACCCCCGTTCCTGTTATGACAGCGAAAACAGACACTTTATTTTGTATGTACCTGAAAATATGATGAACAGATGAGAAACTGTTGCTCTCAGTCTATGTTGTAATCTATTTAACTGACACTGAGCTCCTGTTTACGGGTTTTGGATGAGGTGGCCTGCTTACTTCACCCTGTAATTAAGGTGGCTTCTAAGTATTCCATGTCAAAACACAAAACAGGCACAGCGTCTGTAATCTATATTTACTAACACATATTAGCTAATACCTGAGCAACTTCTGATACTCTTTCAAGAAATTTCTATATTGTTTTATATATGGGTGATTTTCAGACATGATAAACAAAATATTGTTTCTCAGGAGAGGCATCTGGTTTGAAAAGGGAAATTAGAGATGGGGTATGAGGAGGACAGAGAGGATCCAAACTGTGGGACAAGCTGTTCCCAAATTAGAATTCCAAGCGGTCGTATATCATTGCCTTTGATATTCGATTTTTCAGCCACAGTCAGAATGAGGAACAAATTGATGAGAGGCCTATTAGACTGAAGTTGGAGAAAACAAGCAGCGGCAACATGGGGGGGTTGTCCCTTGTAGCCAGCTAGTGAGGTGTCATGTGCTTGTCAGCTTACTGGCCCAGCCAAGTTGTCAGTATCTCGGCAGGACAGTTTAACATCACTGACGCTATCAGTTACATTGGCTTGTTCCCTAAACCCAGTCTGAACACAGTACACAAATAACTTCCTGCAAGTATCCATCAATTGCGGGAATGTTGCAACTTGAAGCTACCCATCTCAGGTTAACATAAAAAACAAAACTAAGAAAGAGAGAAATTTTATAGAAACAGACACCACCTGACTTGAAATTAAACTTTGGTCACATTGTCACACATTTGATGTGATGAAAGTTGTTTCTTTTTTGATACTTGGGCCAGCAAACAACTGGTTGTGTGTTCATGATCTCATACAGGGTAAAGAAAAGACTATTTCTTCTTTAGTCACTGCTAACAGTGCTGACAGTTCATAAAAGCTTGAAGAGTACTTGCATAGCTTTATAAATAAGGAAGAGTTCTCATAATTTTCAATGGTAAATCAAGAAACCCACAGGGTCCAGCTAAATGGGCCACTGTTCCACATTCCTACCCTGTGACTGTATCTTGCTGTCTGAAGCCACATCAGACACAGTCCAATAAGAAATTAAGTCTGAAAGTCTGATTACAAGTGTATTAAGCCAGACAAATTAAATCCCTCTAAAGGCCTATCTCTAAAAGGCTTCTAATAATATCCAAGACGGTGTTTGCTTGAGAACAAAATATCAAGTCAAACTAGCTGAGATGAGAGGACAAGCACTTCAGACATCACTTTATGTGACTGTATAGCTTTTTGATTAATTCACCTCGACTCTTCCGCTAATTTTCCACAACGGGGAAAAAATATACCCTTTCACACACTACAGGTCTCCATTATACTCTATTAAACACTGTTACCTCTGAGTGCACTGCTGGCTAGGTAGGATGGCATCTGGGAGAGTGACTTTGTTCCTGTCCAGAGGGTTCTGGCCTGGCCCAGTGTGGTTGACCGCTCGATTGGCAAACAGGACATCGTACTCCACACAGTTGACAAGGAACGTTGTGAATGTGACAACAAACAAAAACTGACTGTTAGGATGAGATGAGAGAAGAAAACAAGAGATTAGGCTTAATGAAAACACTAGATACCCCAAAAGAATAACAATGACAAAAGACATTAAAATTTGTATATATTATTGTAAGCGATTATACTTAATTTCTAACCATCAAGAAACCAACAGTGCACTCTGCATATAATGTACTCTGCATATAAGTAATTAATTCATGATAGTGTAGTTAAAAGAGATCGATTGCAGCTCTTTAATTAAATATGTTGACATGCTGAGGTTTGTTGCTGTCATTATGTGGATTTTCTTTTCACACTTAATGGTTTAAGGGGCCCCACTCTAATAAGCCTGTGGTGACCAGATTCAGACATAAACCAGATCAAGACCCAATTACGGAGATGACCTACTGGCATGGTAGCAGAAAAAATTATCACAAGCAGCATGGCCTGTAAAATAAACAATATGTTGCAGTGACACTCTGAACCAAGATGAAGTGATAAAGGTTAACAGAATTTATACCAAGAGAAGTGCTAAGATACTACAGGAAAACAAATATTTCACATGGGAAAGCCATCATGTACAGGTGCTGTTGAAATCATCAGGTCGAGCTTGTTCATGCTGAAGCCTGAGGCACACTTGACTGTCATAACAACATGAAAAATTACCAGAGACCTCAATAGGGCCAAAGTCTTACTGAAAACAAGCAATCAACTCAACCAAATGTTTGACCTCAATCAACCTCAAACTAATGCTTGTAATTAAAAGCACAATCTTATATCTCATGTGTTTCTTAGGTATCGAAAATCTGTATTTATTAATACTTACACAAGCTCAAAGAACTCTGACAACATCATACAAGCAAAGCCATTCTTTTGATGAAAATGGTAGATGTGGACACAATGGTTAAGGAAAATCTGAAATAACAAACTGAAAACATTACACATGATCTTGTACTTAAACATTTACTGAAAGTACACAGATATAGCAAAGGTAATCTTCAGGACAACACAAGATGTAACAAATATATCAGTCATCAAACTCAATGTTCTGTAGAAAATTCACTTTCAGACTTATCCCTAAAGTAGAACTGAAAATGCAAGTGGCAGTCAAAAAGTAAACATTGCAAAATATTATGGCTACTGACAAGTATCTTAATATGTTTATGAGTCAGCATGACATGATGCAACTGTACAATGACAGTACACTTTGATTGACCTGCTACTTATCTATACTGTAATTTAAAGGATATCCTTGTGAAGAAATTATCCAGGTTCTTGATATGGTGCCATGAATCTGCAACAGAAATTGAGGCATTTAATAGCTTGAAACGGTAATCAACCTTGACCCAGTCGCATCATCTTTTTCAGACTACCAGAGTATTTATCAGGTACGAGACGTTCACAATGCAGTCAGTCTGTTTTTTTAAAAGACCATTTGTACTTCTCTCGTATTAACATGATTACCTTTAAGGCCTTCGGGCACATGCACCAATAAATCCTCCTCCCCTGGTGGCGAGTCCTCCTCAAAGTCCTCAATTCTCTGATACTCCTGGTAAGCCTCAAAGTTGGCCATTGTGCTTCACATTCTTAAGGTCACTCCCAACTGACGAGCTGCTTGTAGTAAACAACGTCTGAAACGAATGCAGTCTCGCAACCTCAGCTACATTCTGTAGCTAGCTACTCGGCTGTTCAAGTAAAAGTAACGTTAGCTAAAGCTAACATTAGCTTGCTAACTTGCTAGTCCGACGGACGGCGCTTGCGTAACCCTACACTAACATGATAACATGTAAAATACTGGGAAGCAATTTAAAATTAAGTACACAAGCATTCAGTGGGTAGCTAATGTATGCAAAATACCTGCATGTAAGCGAACTACCTAAGCAAACTCTATGATGGCTGGCTAGCCTGTGAATGATTCAGCCACTCGTGTAGTCAGGGTGACGACGGTTTGTTTTGTTCCCGACTTGGTCCGTCCATCTGCTGCTCTTGATCTTCTTTCGTCTTTGCTTTGAGTCCGGTCCTGGCCAGAGGTCGTTCAATACAAACAGCTAGGTCTTACTCACGACACGGTGCTCTTCAGTCTGCCCTGAAGTCCGTTAGTCGGTTTCCAAAAATACACCATCCTCCGTGTGTGTCCACTGTTTTTGTCTTTCACAAACAAATGTCAACAAAACGTTATTGACGTCACTTCGGGTTTAATGCTGCGTTCACTGCAACTCGGCAGAATGGGAAGAACAAGAAAAACAACCAACTTGCTATTCCCTGCTTGGAAGTGTTCACGCTGTATTTCAAGGTGGCACCGATAAATAGCCTAAATCTGCTACGTATGATGTGGTAAATACTTGTGTGTCATTTTTAGAGTTAGCTGAATTGACTGTGTTAGTGGTAACGATGAATTTAATTTTGCATTTAGCAGTTTTGCCAAATTTGTTGACATGTCTTAAGTGTGACATATCAGTAGTTTTAGAAATCCCCGATTTATCTGACTCATAATTACATTGTAATAAGGTGACAATGGAAGTGAACGGTTTTCCCACTCTGCTGCTCGTTTGTCCGATTTAAACGATACGTCATAAATGCGGCATAACCTGTCGTCATTTCCGGTTAACTGTTGTAGTTTTTTTCGATTTCTATTGAATTAAGTCCTGCTTTTGTCATGTTTCTGTTCACATTGTTGCACAAGTCTCTTAAAATTATTCACCATATTGCCTGCTATAAAATTATGTAGATCCCTGTTGTCACAAACCAATACTCACAGAAAACATGAAGTCCTGAATGGGCACAGAAATGCACTCTGGGTCAGTGTAAACATGGCAGCCCGCTGGTTGCCTGTGGATTACTGCAGAGCTTAGCGATTATTTTGACCTAATGAGCTTGTTATCACTGAAATAAGCATAAAACATGTTCCAGATACTTTGCAGTAAAGCAAGCATCGCTGCTCCCGTGCGGTCATTGTCGTTATACCCGAGATGTAATAAAACAGCAGACATATGGAAACTTTCACGGTAGGGTAATGTGACCGGTTGCTACTTTAGCTAATGACAGCTGACGGGTATCCGACATATAAGTTAATTAATCAGTACTGACAAGCTTGGCCTACTTTGATTTTCTAGACAGAACATCGTGACACAGTTGGTTTTGTGTTCAGATATAGACAGGCACAGTGGGATGTTCTTGTGTGTGTGACCCGCAGACCAGAGCTAAAACAGGCAGATGATTAATCAGTTAGTCGATCGAAACTTAACAACTACTTTAATGCTTAAGTTCTTCTTAACAGTAGAGAAATACATTTAAAGGTAATTAATGTTTCCTCAGGTCATATAGTTAATTTGATGAATCGCTCAAGTTGTAGCAGTTTCTCACATAAGCTGCTTTTCTCTGTTTTACATCACTGTAAATTTAATAATTTTAGGTTTTGGGAGCAGTTAGAGGTTTCTACTCACAATACTCAATACCCATGTTTGATCAAAGAGTAATTGGTCACTGTTATCATTGCTTCTGTTCATGCTGGCCATAAAGTGATCCATTCCCAGTAGAGCTAGATCAATAAATCGACCAGGGCGATGTATTGGCGTATTGTAGATATATTTGCCAATATGTAACAAGAATTGCTTTTGTTACATTAACTTTGCAAATCTTTCAGGATTTTGGTTAATGGATGTCTAATTGTACTGATATTCTTTGTCATATCCAGGTGGTATATATCTCCAGGAACTAATGGATACAGCTCCTCACAACAGCCTGGAAAGGCTGTCAGTCGTATTTGGAGTCTCACTCAGAGAGCTGTGCGGCAGTCTGCCACCCGAACATCCAAACCCCCGGGAGTGTCTCTGAAGTTCATCCTGGGGCCGGCAGTACTCACTGTCTCTGCTCGACTGTTTTGCCATGTAGCTTACTGCGAGGCAGATTTTAATAACAACACCCCAGTGGAAGCAGCAGCCAAAAGCCCTGCGCCTGAGTTCAAATGGCATATCCTGTGGGAATTTGTCAAACCTCAGCTTTTTGCTCTCATTGGGGCTGTTGTGGTAAGCCTGCATCAGTTCACTTGAATGTGAAATCAGTGTTTATAAAATAAAATATGATGTGCCACTAATGCTGATCAACTAAGTGAAGTGCTTTTCTTTTCAGCTTGCTTTTGGTGCAGCTATCTTGAATATTCAAATCCCCTTGATGCTTGGGGATCTGGTGAATGTTGTGGCACGTTACCTGAGAGAACATACCGGGAATTATGTCCATGAGATAAGGGGTCCTGCCCTGAAACTGCTTGGACTGTATGGTATCCAAGTAAGTACACAAGAAAGCTGTCAGTGCACATCTTACTATGCCAATGCTTCAACAAGAGTCAAGTACAGTCAGTCTATGATGGGCTGAGTTGGCTTGGCAGTGTCTTATAATAATGATAAAGCAGCTGTGAGCATGTGTAGTATTATATTAGTATTACATACAGTTCTAAAATTATTTTTGCTGTCACATGGAGCTATAGGTCTGATATAACTGATTGCTTGGTGAGGTTTTGTATTTGCACAAGGAGTCTTAGGCTAAATGTACCATTTAAAATATGTAATTACAGTGAACTGTTGGGGATGATAATTGGACATTTATTTCTCTGTAAATTAACTGAGAGGAAATGCGAGGGGTGTAATTGCTATATACTGTAGGGGATGATAACTGGACATTTATTTCTCTGTAAATTAACTGAGAGGAAATGCAGGGGGTGGATGCAATAAAAGCAGCACCTGGACGATATAACACATTCCAATACAACAGCTCTGAAAGAACTACCACCTTTATGAAGCTTGTTTTATTACATTTTTATCGAAACTTTGACAAGGTTATGATACCATCACATTTAAGGTTATAGTGTGTATGTTGTTGTATTGGGCTCCATTATAATAAAAAATGTCCCTTACGCATTTTCTTTCAGTGAGTCAACCCATTCATATCCAGCTTGCAGATGTGATTGTTTGAGAAAGTTCAGTTTTTCTTTGTGAGTTAGGATGTTTTTTCTTTAGACATTTGCATGCTCTGTTCCACTCATGTTCATTCTAAAAAAAATGCAAATGAAAACTTATAAATGTCACGACTGTTTTCTGGAAAATGGGCTGTTGCTCTGGTCATTAATCACTTCCTTCACGCAGGGCCTGCTGACGACTGGCTACATTATCCTTCTTTCACGGGTGGGAGAGAGAGTGGCAGCAGACATGAGAAAGACCCTTTTTGCATCCTTACTGAGGTACACATTACAAAAGCAGTGGGGATCAGACACATACAGTCAAGGTTACACTAATTATCTGCTGTTAAGCTTATAGATGGACTATATCTGCAGAACAAAAATGATAACAATTGTTAACGCTTTGTTTTTTTTTACTTGTCTCAGGCAAGATGTGGCTTTCTTTGATGCCAATAAAACTGGGCAGCTGGTGAATCGTTTGACTGCTGACATTCAGGAGTTCAAGTCATCCTTTAAATTGGTTATCTCTCAGGTATAAAGTGTAAATTTGTGTCGTAAAATAATCAGTGATATGCAAACAGAACGCTAGTTTTAAAGCTTCTAATTCCTGTTTTCTGCTCTTTTTGCATATTTGCAGGGTCTGCGGAGCATTACACAGACAGTTGGATGTTTCGTCTCTCTCTATGTCATCTCCCCTAAACTCACAGGTTTGACAGTAGTTGTCCTTCCCTGTCTGGTGGGAGCTGGGGCTCTCATTGGCTCTTTCCTCCGCAAACTATCCCGTTTGGCTCAAGAACAGGTAAGATAAAATTTAGTATTATGTTACGACTGCACAAAGTCTTGCATACAGTTTGAGTTTCATTACCACGTTGTGACAAAGGGCTGCAGTATCAGAATGGCCATAATTGAAAAAGCCATAGATTTGAGCAGGCAGAACAGACCTTGTTAAGAACGTCGCAGACACATGGTGCCGTCTCCTCTCTTAACACAGTATAGACACTGTATGTTCTCGCTACTGCCCACAAATGTTTGGATGCCAAGTCTCTTTACGTCTTCTTGACTCCTCTGATTTTGTGGGCTGGCATACAAACAGGAAGATATGTCGGTGGCAACACCTGCACTGCGAGATATGTCACTGACATTCAAATTGAGCAAGCGCAAATAATTGAAAGTGTCATAAGGTTATTTTCTAAGGTTGTTCACGTTGTTGAGGTTTTTCTTCTTAAGAAGAAGATAGAGCTTATAGTTATTACACAGAAAACTCTATCTGTTCTATTTCAGTATCTGTATTTACAGCATGCACCTTAAAGACTTTCAAACTGTACACTTAAACCTTGCCAACCTCATATTGTGAAGCCTTAATCTTTATTATGCTGCTAAAATAAGTAAATTTGATGTCTGATTGTTTCTCTAAATTTAAGGTGGCAAAAGCCACAGGAGTTGCAGATGAGGCACTTGGCAATGTGCGCACAGTGAAAGCTTTTGCCATGGAGGAGCGAGAACTCCAGTAAGTGACAGTATATTTTGATGCACTTAAAGCCATAGTACTTTTAGCCACAGTATAATTTGTCACATTTGTTAGGTAACATGCTTTAATTTCCATAATCTTTCTCCCCAGGTTATATGCACATGAAGTTGACAAGTCATGTGAAATTAATGAAAATCTTGGTGCTGGAATAGCAGTGTTCCAAGGACTGTCAAACATTGCACTGAACTGTGAGTGTGTGTTACTAATGTTAACTGATGAACACAATGTTAACCAGAACTTCTGTCATGGTGATGTTTTTTCATTGTGTGCTCTTGATACAGGCATTGTTCTGGGAACTATTTTTGCTGGAGGGACTTTAATTTCTAGCAATGAAATGTCTCCTGGAGACCTCATGTCTTTCCTGGTTGCCTCCCAGACTGTTCAGAGGTAAAAGACTTGCTCCACAGTGATTGGTCTGCATTAGTTTAATTAGCTTATTAGTTTAAATGCAGCTGATGTTAGTGTATAACCAGTATGTTGTCTTTATACTTCAGGTCACTAGCCAGCATCTCTATCCTCTTTGGACAGGTGAGTAAAAATTCTATACATGTTTAGAGCATGTGCTATCTGAGTGACACACATTTAAAATGTAGAATTATAATATGTGCGTTAATATATGTGTTGAAATATGAAATATTTAGTGAGAAATCAAGCTGTCAATCTCTAACGTGCTACAGATGGTGAGAGGTATAAGCTCTGGAGCCCGGGTTTTTGAATACCTTGCTTTGGAGCCAACCATTCCACTCTCCGGGGGCGGACGCATCCCGTACCATTCTCTGATGGGAAGAGTGGATTTCATGAACATTTCATTCAGGTTGGAACCTCATCTTAATTTCAAGACATTTGTAGACATTAACTGAACATAAACATCCAATGATACAATCTGTTGATTTTTTTTTTGTATACTTATAGTTACCCAACAAGACCTGGCCATCAGATCTTGAAGAAGTTCAACTTAACTCTTCCACCGTGTAAAACTGTTGCCATTGTTGGAGAATCTGGAGGAGGTAGTTTCTTGGATACTGAGTCTAATTTTAACTGTATGAAATGTACAACAATGTGATGGTGATAAATTATTAATCCACTGCATTTTAGGAAAGTCCACAGTGGCGTCCTTGTTGGAACGTTTCTATGACCCGACCAGTGGTGTAATCATGCTGGACGGACTCGACATTCGAACACTGGACCTGTCCTGGCTCAGGGGACAAGTTATTGGATTTATCAATCAGGTAAAAACTACTCACCATTAGTGCAACCCGCTTTTTTTAAAATAGGGATATTAAATAATAAGTGGGTCTAATAGAGTTATTAATGAATCACATTTGTAGCTGTCCAGTTTTCACTGCATCTTTCAATACTGGCTCCTGCGCAGGAGCCGGTTTTGTTTGGCTCATCTGTCATGGAGAACATCCGCTTTGGGAAGCCTGAGGCCACAGATGCTGAGGTCATTAATGCAGCCAAGCAAGCCAATGCTCACCGCTTCATTACAGGTTTCCCAGACGGCTATAACACTGTGGTTGGTAAGTGCGTTCATCTAAACTTTTACTACTGTTAAAAAATTGTGGGACATGCAAATACTAAGCTCCAGATTTCTAAACCCAGGTGAGCGTGGGGTGACATTATCAGGTGGCCAGAAACAGCGCATTGCCATCGCCCGCGCCCTCATCAAGAACCCCAGCATCTTGGTGCTGGATGAAGCCACCAGTGCCCTGGACGCAGAATCAGAGCGAGTGGTGCAGGAGGCTCTGGACAGGGCCACAAGGGGTCGCACTGTGCTCATCATCGCCCACCGGCTGAGCACCATTCAAGGGGCTGACCTCATCTGTGTCATGAGCAATGGCCGCATTGTGGAGGTGAGGTAGCAGAGTACTCAGGGAAATGGAGGTGCTGCTATCTCCTGTTAAATGTCTTGGCTAATTTATTAGACAGCTTTGTAAGTTCAAAGAAGCACCAAAGAGAATTGACTTTGCTCAGTTGTCAGTAATTCATATAGATATACTGAATGCTCCTCAATGTGCTGTGTAGTATAGGTTTTAATTATATCTAACAGCTTCTTTTTTTATTTTAAGGCCGGGACTCACTTGGAGCTGCTGAGCAAAGGAGGACTTTATTCTGATCTGATCCGCAGGCAAAGAGCTGAAGGGCAGAAATGAATACTTTAAAACATGTTTACTCTAGAGCCACAATAATGGAGTTTATTTTTAAATATATAATAATAGGGGAAGCTTGCATGAACATGATGAACTATAAAAAAAATGTAAATTTATCAGCACCCTGACTACAAGCTCAAATTTGTAAATGTACTGTATATGTGGACCAACTGGATCTACCTGTGATGATCAACAAACTACACTACTGTACAGTCTTTACCTTAAATGGGAATTTCATAACACTGTTTTTCTCTTATTCTGTATAGAATGATAAATAACAATGTGATAGAGAAAAGAATTAAAAATTTGTTTTGATGAGTGTGTATTGTATTTTCTTTTCTTTTTTATGTATCAAAATACACAGAATTTCAGTGTTTGTTAGTTTTTTCACAAATACAGAGTTGAAGAGACTAAACACAACCAATACAATGACAAGTATGTGCTTAGTGGATAGCGTAACTTCTTGGGGTGATCGTCCAGTTACAATCCTACAGTTAACTGAGAGATGAGGAGCGCAGAAAGCAGCAATCTATTCTGTTTAGATCTGATACTTGTTGAGGAACTGCTGTTTTGGCACCAATATAATTTCCCTTAACTGTTAAACTGTCTTTTAAAGCTGGCATGTACCAGTGTATATATGATTTTACCAACTGTGAGTTAAATCTCATGAGTAACTCAAATCTGTTTTGACACAGCTAAGTAAACAGTTAAAACTTGAATCCCTTTAAAACAGTGTTTACTTGACTGAACAGGCAAATTCGATCATGTGAGGAATATACTTTAAAAACATCAACTTATAGCCTGATGGCTGCAGAATTTTCAGTCTGAGATTAGATTTCAAATGATCAACTTAAGTAAGGAAAATACATTTAAGAGGGTGCCCTTTTTTCCCAGATATCACATAACATAGCCTAGACTATGTATCCCTTACATCTTTAACTACAGTCTGTGGGTCAAGCTGCAGATCCTGAGAATATGGTACTAGTTTACCTTATGTAAACAGTCATTTTGTTCTCCTTTTACAACCACAGTTTCTCATAAAATGTCTTCAAAGAACGGGGAATTGCCTGTGCTACTAAGATGTTACTGCATCCAGCAGTGTTTAGGGGTCTGTGGTTTGGGGTTTCAAGAGGATTGCAGTTCAGCTTTCGGCCTCTGGATGACCAACAACACAAGCTTGGCAGCAGACCGATCTGGAGAAGCAAGTGCAGATAGCTTGAAGCTAACGCTAGCTATCACAACATCAACAACCCCAGTCTGGGGCTTTAATCGGTCATTAGCTTGGTAGCTAGTCCAAGGCTGGCTTCAGTGGTTAAACATGCAGAAATATGAAAAGCTTGAAAAAATCGGAGAGGGTAAGTTTCACATGCTTCTTTGTAAAGTTAACATTAGCAAGCCAGGTTTGCTAACATAGCATTCTTGTAGTTGCAGGGTTGGCTAACGTTAGCTGGATTGACAGCTTTGTACCTGCGCTAATTCCCTACTTAACCATCTATAGAGTGACAGTTTTCCTTGCTCTAGCATGTGATAGTGACAAGAAGATCCGAAGATTTCTGCCAGCCAGCCTTTACGATATTCATGCTAGCTAGTTAGTTTAGCTAGCTAATGTCAGGACTTCTTGCTTTTCCATTCATCAATTCGCTGACTGTGATTTAATGCAACGTTTTCTACTTCGTAGGCACGTACGGGACAGTTTTCAAGGCTAAAAACAGAGAAACCCACGAAATTGTGGCTTTGAAAAGGGTGAGGCTGGACGACGACGATGAGGTATGTTTTCAGAATAAAACATTTGCATCTCAGCATATGCTAGCAAGTTGTTAGTAGGCTAGTGCTAATCACAGAGGCTGTCATTTGTTTCAGGGGGTGCCCAGCTCTGCTCTGAGAGAAATCTGTCTTCTGAAGGAACTAAAGCATAAAAACATAGTCAGGTAAGTCGTCTGTACAAACTGAATTAACTTTATGTTGTGTTGTGTGCTTTCGTGGAGGCTTTTTGTTTCAAGTGCCAAACAGTTTGCATTCAACCTAGATGTCAACAAACCAACTTAACGCTCTTCTTGTCTCCCATCAGACTACATGATGTTTTGCACAGTGACAAGAAGTTAACCTTGGTTTTTGAATATTGTGATCAGGTGAGACGGAGTCAGGTTAAACTTACAGTATGTCTTTCATGGGTCTCTTCTTAGGCTAATTTCTTCTCTTTATCATCTTCAGGATTTGAAGAAGTATTTTGACAGCTGCAATGGGGACCTAGATCCTGAAACTGTGAAGGTGAGAGATAAATATACTGGGTAATCCATGAAGAGAGGTTAACAAAGGACAGCATGGCTGCTTAGATGTATACTGTACAGAAGGCTTGATTCTTATAATTTTTACCATCTGTGACCTCTGATTGTCGTAAATATGTCAGTTACATCTTTTGAAACTTGGAATTGACTCTATACTTGGTTTTCCTCTGCAGTCATTCATGTACCAGCTGTTGAAAGGCCTTGCTTTCTGCCACAGTCGAAATGTTCTTCATAGAGATCTGAAGCCGCAGAATCTCCTCATCAACAGAGTGAGTGTTTAGCTGCAATTGGACTTTGACTTGAAGGTTGGTAAAAAATTTGTTAGCATGTGAGCAAATCATTCTGCTCTGTCAGAATACTACTTCCATAAAGTTGAAGGACAGCAAAGTGACTAGTGTCCGGATTCTTGCTCTGTGTCTCGTAGTGCAAGCCAGTGGGAAGCCTGGCTCCTAAGTAACATTTTGTGTGAAACATATTGCTGAGTCTGGTTTGATGCACTGCAGAGGTTGTAGTTTATATGACTTGTGTCTCTGTCTATAGAACGGGGAGCTGAAGCTGGCTGATTTCGGGTTGGCTCGAGCCTTTGGCATTCCTGTGAGGTGTTACTCAGCAGAGGTAGGTTGTACATCATTAACGAAGCAGGTGCTAATAACTGACTGCTTACAACTGAAGTCTATATAACCTGTGTGAAATTTTTTTTTGCCTCTTTTGATAGCTAAAGATAAAACTAGTCAGAGACTGATTTCTGAACATTTCGATGGAGGGATTTTGAATCTGGAGCTAACTCAGAGTATGAAAATCAAGGAATTAAAGAAGTTGTTTTAGTTGTGTGTAGGCCAGATAAAGTCCCAGATCTAATGCTGAAAAAGATTCAAAACCAAACAGTACTACATCAATAAAATCTAACTCTCAAGCTTTGTTTTAGGGCTGAATAACATGACCTAAAAATCCATATCTCAGTATAAAAAGTGATATCAAAATATGGCACATTAATAGCATATAACTAGTAAACTGCAGCAAAATTGACACAAGTCTTCCACAATCCCAAATGTTTTTTTAGGCTATTAAAATGCACTTGCCTTATTTGTGGTCTTCTTATTTGTGTGCACAGTCGGTGGCCTCATTTTAATTCTCTGAGGTCCTGAAGTTGAACTATTAAATTAATGATGGAGCAGAATGGAACACACAGCAGTGTGTGGTTAAAGTGGTGGCTGATTTTGTGTTGTTGCTGATGCTATCAGAGAAATGACAGGCGAGTCTCAGATAGGTTTAGTGGTTTTGGTTGGCTGACCTAAGGGCCCGGCGAGCCGGTCTCACGAGGGGGCAGTTGACCTGGGGTGACACTACTGATCTGAAAATGTAATAAACAGAAAACCTAGAGGGGAACAGAATTTGAAGCATTGAGAATCTGAAGGAAGGTCATTTTAGAAGGTTATTTCAGAGAATGTTTTACTCCAAGGCTCTTAGCACTGTTTCAGCAAGAAGAAATGAACAATTCTACACTATATGGATATATGTATACTGTAATGTAATACAGCATAAATTTACAGGGATTGAAGTTTTAATGATGCAACTGTGGATTTTTTTGTTTTTTTTACTTTATCAGCATTATTATTCATCAAATTCATGCCAAATCCAGCCAAATCAAATTCTTAAACATCTAACAGAGTGCTTCAGAGTGGAGCTCATCAGAGTTTTGAGGGTTAGCAATCCCAAAGTACTAACAATAGTATTATTCACGTGCATTTTTATGTATCTTAAAGTATAAAAAGTGCATATACAGGAATTACTAACAAAAACAGTCATTTAAAAAAGGCATTACATAAAGGCAATGTACGACACAGTCAGTTTGGATGATACCAGTATTCTAAGTGCACTATCTTGCTCTTCTTTTGTATTATTTATTTCTTGGTTATTTTATTTTATTTCTTATTTTATTGTATTATTTTAACCTTAAGCTTGACTCTGGGGAGGGATGCACAAGAATTCCAATGCACATGTACTGCAGTGTATCTGTGCAAATGGCAAATAAAATTCTATTCTATTCTATTCTACCATCGTTCAAAGCGATATTAAGTGCATTCATTAATTTTTCTACTTTCTTTGAGCATCTCACAGTGTGAATTTTGGAAGTTACCTAGAAGCACATACATTCACTTTTCTCTGTAAAAATGACTCAGGAAAAGTTAGTGGCTCTGAAGCAGGTGGTCACATAATTAACATCTGTAGTGGAATGAACTTAGGCACCTCCAACTGCCCACGCACTCTCTCTCTCTCTCTCTCTCTCTCTATATATATATATATATATATAAAAAGAGAGTGCGTATATATATATATAAAATAACACCCACCTCAGGCAGCGGTCATTGCACTGAATGCCTGAATGGTTTTTGTTAATACTAGTTTGGTTGAGATAATTGGTGTAATTGGTCTAATTATCACACTGTGCTTTGTGATTTGCATGTAGGTGGTGACCTTGTGGTACCGGCCTCCAGATGTGCTGTTCGGTGCTAAACTTTATTCTACCTCAATTGACATGTGGTCCGCTGGATGCATATTTGCAGGTTTGTTTGATATAAGTCTATTTTTGTCTTTCAAGCGTTGTTCTGTTACTTGGTGGAACAAGGATCGAGTTGTAAGTAATAAGAAAAGTTCATAATTCATCCACTTAAGTTAAATCACGACAGTGGTTAAACATCGCAAAGAGTTTACAGTATCTTTCAAATGTTTGAGCATAGCAGAGATAATACTAGACTTCATAAAAATTCATAGATACGGCACTTCTGCAGCTAATTCTTTTTTTATATGTATGGGGGCTGAAATTTAGAACAGCTTACCAGATGATGTGAAATCTTTGGAATTTATTACAGTTTTCAAAACAGCATTTCAGTGAACATGCACGATTAGTATAATGGGGCAGGCCAAGGCCATTATGGAAATGAATTATTTTACCTTTGACGGTTTTGCCCTTTTGTATTTCTGCATCTCTTTGATTGAATCTGTATGTTTGGTTTTCTTTTCCTGATGAATGTGTGTTATGGGTTTTGTTTTTTTTAATCATTTTAACCATGTTGTATTTTGTCCTTTTCAGAGCTGGCTAATGCTGGAAGGCCTTTATTCCCCGGGAACGATGTGGACGACCAGTTGAAAAGAATCTTCAGATATCTTTTGCATTATTTATAGATATTGATAAGATGAGACTCTTGCTTGTACCGTTTTGCTGTGTGGGACTCTGAGACCACAGAGGTTTGTTCAGGGCAAAACTATTGATCTCCTATGTGATCAATGATTTACAAACACTCGGTCTGAACCGGCTGGACACACCTCTCTGTTAGAAAAAGTGTTTCTTTAACCACTTGTTACATTGTTGGGCACCCCAACTGAAGAACAGTGGCAGACAATGACCAAACTCCCAGATTACAAGGTAAATTATTTAACATCATTCATTTTGTAACACCCGCAGTGTTAGCTTAGCTTTTACTGAATTCTTTAACTGAAATATTTTTAACTGCCTGCAGCCATATCCCATGTATCCAGCCACCACCTCACTGGTGAATGTGGTCCCCAAACTAAGTAGCACAGGACGGGATCTACTCCAGGTACTTTCATTTTAAACTTTCCTGTCTTTTAATTCTAAAAAAGTGTTTTTGAGCTAATGCACACTTTGTGATCAATAAAAATGTTTTCTTCTGTAATGTTTGTGCAAGCAGCAGCTAGAAACTCATGCCAGTTCCTGTCAATATGCAGTTTTGCTTGCAAGAAATTTGATGCTGCTGCTCACGTATTAAAATATTTCCTTTGATCTCATCCAGAACCTGTTGAAATGTAATCCTGTCCAGAGGATCTCTGCAGAGGAGGCCTTGCAGCACCCTTACTTTGCTGATTTCTGCCCACCCTAAATGCTAAATTGCCTCTCAGTGAACCTCAGCTGCCAGACTCAATCATCCTTCACTCTGCTGGTTTCATTAGGACCAGTCCCAACAAGGCAAATCCCTCACCGGTCTTCAAACACTCCCCTGCAATTCATTCTGTTGTGCCTCTTTGTGGAACAAAGTCCTAGTGGCTCTGCAAGGTTTTAGGCTATTTTAGTTGCAAGCCAGTTTAATTTGGTAGATAAACACCTCCCAGTTAATTAGCACTAATGTGAGAGTTTGCACTATGTGTTGCATTTCATAAATTTTATACCTGCAGAAATGGTTCTTAACAAGAAGCCTTTCTTATCCAAGAGAATTAATTTAACATGTACTGGTTATTTCTGACTTTTAAATGGTTGACGATGAATGAACAAAGGCTCTTTGAATCTGTGGCGATAGGAATCTAAAGTTCAAAGAGTTAGCATCAGTTACCCAGACGGCCTTTCTGACCTGATGGTTTCTGTTACTATTATAATAGGTTTTGCAAAGCAGTTCTGCCAGTATGCTTCCATTAATTGGGGTCTTGGTGGAGACTGAAGCCTGATGGGTAATGGATTTTCGAGGCTAATACCAATATCAATATTTTAAGAGTTAAAAAAAATAAAATCTGATAACATGTCAGCCAATATTCTTTTTTAAAAAAATAACACAAATAATAAACATTTAAACATTTTCAATGAGGATTGCTTAAATTTGGTTATTAAAGAATTTTCACCAAGATACATGTGTACTGAGTGGGATATTTTACAGCTGAAAAATAATCTTTTAAGTGCACACAGTTCGGCAGAATATGTAATTGAGACACTTTCTAAATGATCTAAAAAAACAAAAACAAACAAACATCTGGCATTTTGGGGACTGAAGCTTGTAGGTACTTATTGGTTGCGATATACGCTGATACTGACAAATCTGAATTCAGCTAATATCCATTGATATATTGGTTCTAGTGGAGACCACAGATTCCTGGGGCAGCTAATGCCAAAAATCCATGGTTTAAAAATAAGTGATTTTAAATTGATCTGCCAGTTTTAGAATCACAAGAGACTTTTTCTTTTTTCTTGGAGAACTGTAAAGGCTTAAAGTCAACATTGCCCCCTTTTTTAGGTTTGTGTGTTATCTGTATAACACTATTTAATAAGTTTTTGTTTATTTTCCATATTATTTCCTCAGAGGTTTCCTGGTTAGAACTATGTGATTTGGTACTAATGACAGGGAAAATACTGCAGTGATGTCTCTTAAATAAGTTCTTCAATGAAACCAGAGTAAATATTCATCCATTATTCAAATATATTGTAGGAAACTTTTTCTCTTAATTTTCTAAATTGTGTTTTTGTTTGCAGAGTTCACATTTTTTGCTCTTTGTTAATCAGAATTGATTGATTGTACTAACTGAAACCTGTCTCCATTGTGTTTTCCCTGTAATTAGATAATATAATTAGGACCAAAGTACATACCTCTATCCTGGAAACATCCTAGGAAATGACATATGTATTACTGTTATTTTTTTTATTTGTTTTCTTAACAGAACAGACTTCACATTTCTATTTCTGATGTTTCACATGCCAACAGTTCATTATCCCACCAACTATTACAGAATTGTATAAAAGCATGGGAAGCTAATTTATAATTTTCTTTTTTGTTCTCAGGCTTTTTATTTCCCATTTTGTATTTGAATTTTGTGCACTTTGTACCTGACAGTTTGATTTTCAGTCATTTAGTTATCGATATTATTAAATATGTTGAACACTGACAGCCAGGATTATAGCCGGTTATCAATAAATGGGCCAATATATATATATACACACATCTTATGTATGTTAACGACCAGTGGACCATGTGACACATTGCTATTGTTTGACAACATGCTTATCACATCTCAGCTTTTCTGAAATTCTTTTGTAATAGTTAAGATAGAGATGAAAAAAAAAATGCAGATAATCTACCAATAATCTGTATTTTCATATGATGATTGTTTTGCACCATTAGCTGCTTCCATTTTGGTTACGTCTTATGTTAACATGGTTAACAGCTTGCAGTGTTATTTTACTTCAGATTATTACAGTGCTACTTATCCCATAAAAGCCTACATAATGAGTTGTGTTTAAAGTAGCTGTCTTAATAGGGAAAGGATTTATTTTCATTTTGCTGATGTAAGACAAGATAATGGATGCATGTATTTATTAATGATGGAATGTCTGCTCTTTTTTTGGCATTTTTCTTTTTTTAAATGTAGCAAAACTTCATTTGGTACAGAAACTCCTTTTGAATGATTTAAATAAGACTCATCTGTAGTATTTAGCAGACTCTTTTTAGGATTTAAAAATGTTGAAGGTTGTTTGTGGATTAAGTTTCTAATGAAAAAAACACAAAAGCAGTATTTCATTTTCTGGTGATGACAGGACATTTCAAACTGCTGTAGAGTTACTTACATACATTTTAATTTTTAATGAAGAGTGGATTTTGCACTTTGCTAGTATCTTTGCTTTTTGTTGGTAGAACTTGGGATGAATATTGTCACTTCTTTTTGTGTATATTTCAGCCAATAAGACTCAATATTCAGTAAAGTCCACATAAATATGTTTGCTGTTGAGACTGGAAATTCATTCTTTACCTTTACCTTGGAAACAGCGGCTGGCAAAGTAACCTCACCACAGGGTCCAGTTAGTAGCCGTTCTGGAGTTTAGCATCAAATCCATGACAAGTGGGCAAACTCCATCTGTTGAGGAAGATCATGAGAAGTGATCAAAAGCTCCAGAACAGCTACCAAATGATCATTGTTGTGAGACTGTTTAATCAATGCTTGCGTTTCTTTGGAAATACTTTACACAGCTTGCGTATCAGTAGTCGTCTAAACAACGTCAGCATTTTCGACAACAGGTCTTTGTTACATCTGCTGTTGTGCTGCGATTATATTTTAAATAGTGATAAAAGTTTGACTTTAATTTCTGTCAACTTCAGTGTACAACAGCTGTCATCTTTGTTTTAAAGCCCCTGAAAACCTGAAAGGTTTCTCAACAACATCATCATTATTAGGTAAAAGCCTGACTCTCAAAAACTCAGCTAGTCTGCTTCGTCAGGTCTGTGTGGTTGTGCTTTGATCAGAGTTGACTGACAAAGACAACTGTCATCACATTTTGATTTAAAAGGTTTCATTCTGAGTGGAACATGGAAGTGCACCTATGAGAAGAGCTCAGAGAAAAGCACAAGCACAGAAATCTCCTGTGTAAAATAATCAAACTGCTCTAACCTTAGCAGAATATTTTATGTTCATCTAGGATCCCATCACTCACACTGAGCACGAGACAAAATGTTTTCAGTGCCTTTCAGTCAGCGAACAGTTTAATCTGTCAGTAAGGTGGTTTGAAACTCTCATGACAGTTTAAGACTGAGTACTTTACGCATAGTTAAGTGTATATTAACTATTTAATGTACAGTTCAGAGTTAAAATCACATATCTACAATAAAATGCACATAGAGCATGTAGAGCCAGATGAAGCAAGTCCAGTTCCCCAGATATGTGTGCGCATAAAAATCTTGATGTTGCCTGTAAGAAGCAGTCTTAAAGGCACATTTTTTTAGTTTCAAGCCACATTATGTTTTTTGAATTCCATAAAAATGTGTGATAGATGCTGCAGTTTTCCACATCTGCATATCATCTTTCTTTTGAGTTTTGCGTGATCCCAATCCTGGCTTGAGGAGGATTTGTACCATAAAGATCCAAGACCTTGTACCACAGGATGTGGAGAACACGATTTTGTCTCATCTGGCTCTGAAAATACACTTTGGACAATACAAAGTGAATAGCATGGCTAATATTACATTAAGAGACCAGAGATAATAGGGGATACACAATGGTCATGCAGGGAAGAAAATCAGGGATGTGCCATAAATTATTAAAAGTAAGAATAAAATAATTCAGATCTCTGTTTGTTGTACAGTATAGTAACAGTATAGAATATTGTTTTTTTTTCTACTTGGCCATAACTATGCAGTAAATGTCAATTCAGGACTACTTAATGAGCACAAACATTTCAGTAATAGTTTCTGCCAGTTCAGATACACTCTGCTGTTCTGTGACTGGTAGTAAGGCAGGGGGTGGGGAGAGAGGTAAACCCCCGAGGCATTACATATCCCCACAGTTTGCGGTAGGTGCTGGGTCATTTTTATGCTTTTGAACCCGACAACATGACACACACACTTAAAATCATCATGACAATGCAGCATCGTCAGAATAGCATCATTGTGTAACATGAATTGGCATTTGTGTCCCTTTATTTGGCTGATGATGGTTATTGTACAATTATCATATCATACATCTGTGTCACAACTGGCAGCTGTTCAAGTCTACGTCCGTTCCAGCTGTTGAATACGTCATGAATTGAAAATGGGAATCCCAGATCAAATAATTTCTATTAATGTCAATTTGATAACAGTGGTATCTTCTGATTCAGTGCATTTATTGCTCATAACACAACGCCACTGATTCACCCTTTTCTTTCTTTTTCTTTTTTTTTTTTTTCTTGTTTCCTGAAAGGTAAAATTTCCATTCGGATAAAGTCTCTTCACGAGGTGGTCTCTGGCTCCTCTTGGAGTGCACTCTTATTCCTGATAATGTTGGAGCAGTGAACACACCATGTGTAACAGTGTGAGAGTTTAGAAACTTGAGCCGTAAAAGGTAGTCACAACCATAGACGTCCAGTCATTGGCTTTCGAGTGATGGCTGATCTCCAAGGGGTTTGTGCTTCACATCAACAGTCATCTAATACACAGACAACAGAGTAATAAAGCTACAGTGTTATGAACACCACTCACTTGATCGGCATTATACTTGAAAGTTTCACATTTAAAAAATATTTTCAATAAAGTATTTATAGCGAAGGATGTGTAACTGTACCTACAAGTCCGTAATTGTGGTGTCAAGGATTTTAAATAACACGGAGAGGAAGTAGACATTAACGAGAGAGGAAGTAGAGTGACACGCAGGTAAGAAGAAAAGTTGTGTACATGAGTAAGATGGGTAAATATAGAGTTTATTATACTTGATCATTTATACATCACAAACTGTTATTTGTGACTTGTTACATGTTCTGTAGTAATAATAATAATAATAATAATAATAATAATAGGATACAATGGTGAAATTGTACAATGCATTTCTGTTATAAATCAACTGAACTGAATGGGGGCTGAGGTGCATGGTGGTTTTGATGTTTTGAGGCAATTCTCTTGGATCTAATAAAGTCTATCCATCTGTCAGTCATGTTGTAATCACCAGTAACTTTCTATCTATATATATCTGTATTTATTAATATATATATATTTGACAAATGTCTCACATGAGCAGTATAGAATTTCTTCATGGCATTTGATTGTGTTTATTTACAAATTTCTGTCAAGTTTAGGAATGTCACCAACAAGCCTTTTAACTCTAGTCATGTTCAATAGAGAATAGATTACTATCACAGGGGATTGTGCTGATGAACACCTTTAAGACGCGATAATGAAAAAATAGAATTATTTAAAAGAAAAAAACAAGGCAGAAGAGAGCCTGATTGTTTTTGTTCTGATGAATTCCACGGAAATAAGGGCCAACCTTTACAGCAAGCCGAATGCTAGCATTATTCTGTGAGTCACCATAGCAACACTATCCCCCCCCCCCAAAAAAGGGAAACATTAATGAAAATTAAAATGTCGGCTATATAAAGATATAAAGATACAATCAACAGCCTTTTTTTTGCCTCCTGACTCGCTTTTATATCCTTAATGTGTGTAAAAAGTCAATAAAGTTAACAAAAACATTCAATTCAGTAGCTTCTGTCATCCCTGGGGCCATGTGGAACACAACTAAACACTTGCATATACACAAATAATCAAGTTCCTCTTCTGTTTCTAAATTGAATAAGCACAGTTGTCTAATTCACGAGGCAAATTAAAGCCTCGTAGTAGCAAAAGGCAACATGAAACACTAGTCTAGTGTTTTGATTCAGGTATGAGCAGCTCTTTAAACCAACAATCAGCTCGTCAAAGTGGAGCAGATTTCTAAAAAGGCTCTCCTGTTCTAACTGGTGACAGGTATAAGGTCACTCAATATGGCATCGGTTAGATGCCGGAGACGTAACACTGATAAGAAACTGCTACACACACCAATCCACATGTATTCTCTTTTTTTTTTTGTTTTGTTTTGTTTGGTTTTTTTTGTTTGTTTTTGATTGATGTACAGCAAAACTAGCACAACAGTACTACGTAACTCTCGTAAATCTCAACACAGGTCAGAATCCTTTTTTTTTTTTTTTTTTTGGACACATTAATCTTTGATGAATGTATACTCTAAAGTGACTGGATAAGAAAAACAAAATCAACAAAATGAAACGTGAATAAATTAACACTGATGCCTCGACATGGCAGTTAAACCTGAGTTCTGTTTTGGAAGTGGTCTCTTGTTTTTTTTTTTGTTTTTTTTTCTGATGATAGTATTCTATTTCTATTCAGGCATTGATAAACTCTACTATACATCTTCGAGTTATGCACTCAACCCTTTTTCTGTTAAATACATAAATTATTTCACAGTTTGCTGTCAAGTCCCCCAGATGTGCCACCCTACACCCAACCCCTACTTTATGTCGTCAACAAGCAAACTCCTCAAAGTTGCCTAGAGTCGGGTGACGAGGTAACATGTTCGGCGTGAATCCGAGACTGTCCGAGTGACTCCGGAGGGTGTCACAGGTGCTCTGCAAAACAGAGGGGAGGGAAGGAGGGAAGACGAGTTCAACCGGGTTAAGGGAGGGGTGATGAAGGGAGTGATGAGGATGAGGATGGGGATGAGGATGATAGAAGAAAGAAATGAGCCACAGGTAAAATGAGAGAGACGGGGGCGATCACGAAGAATTAAAAAAAAAGAAGAAGAAAAAAAACAGGTGGCGAGAAGAAATTGAGCAAAAACAAAAATAAAAATGAGGTTGATCGTTATTAATGCAACAGACACCAGGAGAGATTATATAAGGAAGGACAATGAATGACAGAAACATATGTGGACAATGATGAGGTAATGAATACAACAGATTTGGAGGTTCCAAGATCAGCCACATCGCATATGTTTCACAGGTAGTGAGGAGAGAGTATAAAGAAAATTGGGGGAAGGTGGGGAAAGATGAATGAAAGGAGGGAGAGGAGAAAGAAAACAGCATATTTTTAGTCCTGTTTTTACACTAGCATGTTAAATGCTTTAAGTTACGGAAGTTGAAACATCCACATACGTCTGCATTTCCCTGTGTGTGAGCTCACTGAGTGGATAACTGCTGATATGTGGATAACAACATTGGTGGCCCCATTGGCAAAAAAAAAAAAAAAAAAAAGGCTATTCCAGCAGACAAAGAACCATTTATATTTTTGTGCAAACTCACTGCATGCAGACCTGTGATAACATCACAAAGTAATGCATCTAGTGATGTTATCTGGCACGAGCCTACAATGCATTGCCTCTAAATGGACCTCTGTGCTGCAGGGAAACCAATAGATCTCATGTGGTTCAGTTTTTTTTTTTTTTTACCAACAATTCAATAAATTTGTGATCTGTTTTCACACGAGTACTGCGCTGTATCCTATGGGAAAGAAAGCATCATTAACCGGTGGAAGGAGCGAATTTTGCATAGGGCAGTGAGTCAAATCTTTATGCGCTTGGAGAATCCAACCAACTCATATCTTCTGTTGAGCTGGTAAATACAGACACACACCAAACTAAACCTGCCCTGACACAGTGGTAGATATTAAAATGCTCACTGCAGCTGGATAATCACCCCTTTTTTTTGTTGACTGTCTACTAAAGCCAACCAAATCACTTGTAGCCACTGAGGAAATGATGTATGAGATGGTCTCAAGTATGTATGAAAGAGAGGGACAGCATGGGAGGGAGCATCTAATATCAATGGGGTGTGCTACCTGGGGGCATGATTAGGCGTGACACCAGGGCTGGTTGGGTTCTCTGGAAACTCCTGGAATAGACATGATGAAAAGAAAGATGGGTGAGGGTGACTGAAATGAAAATAAAACACAATGCAAATGCTATTAGTTACTAACTTATTGAGGGAATACTGCAAGTGAGGGTTTTCCCCAAAAGCACAGCGCAACTACTGTGATCCAGAGGTGTTGACGATCACTGAAGAGAATGAAAGTCAAACTAAAAATAGATTCTAATAAACGACTAAACGCTTAACTTCATCATCAGGCTGTTTGAGTGGAGATGTGACAATGGACTAGTTGAAAAACGGTTACTGAATATGAGATAAAGGAAGTAAAGAGGATGGTTTATAGTAAGCAGGTGAACATATGACATGAATGGAGGAGAGTACAGTAAATATCACACCATGTCAGACTCTGGGAAAAGCATGACACTGACTGTAAATGTCAGCCCGCTGAAAAAATGCTTCGTCTAGTGCCACACTGTAATTGATCCTCCAAAAACCAGACTGAAACAACCTCCTCCTTAACTTTGTCGGCTTAAGTTAACATAAATCCACATCTACTAAAGAGAGGAAACAACCTTTTTCAAAGGTTCAAACAATCTTTTTTTTTCCACATCAGCTGTCAAACCGATTTCTAAACCCGAGGCAACCAAGCATGCATAAACACAATCCTCATGCAGACACAAACCCAGAACCTTTTCACCAATCTGAAGAGACACTGGGGAACAACCTGTCTTGCATGCTGTCTTTTTACTCGCGATGAAAAAGTCTTGGGCTTGTGTGACACATAACACATAATTAGAGCCTTGCATTTCCGAGATTCTGCCAAGAAGGCCGGATGCAAATTGGAAGATACAGTTAACTCAGGGACAAAAGGAAATGTCTGCCTTTCACTAAAATCTGCTTAAATGCTTTGGATTAAAACAGCACCAGAAAAGAGGAAATGTTTTAGCTTTTGTTTCTGTTTTTGCCTCCACAGTGAGGTGCAGAGATGGACTGGAGGCTTTTGGCTGTTATTTGGACTTGGGACACCACCAGTAGTCCCCATGTGTTAGAAAGAAATGGATTGAGTGGTTATTACAAATTAGATTTTGTAATTAAATTTTATTGGCATTGACAAAATATTAAGGATTAGAGTAAAGACTAAGACTAAAGTTTTCCTTATTTATTACCTGAGGAATTTTGATGGTGGTTTTATAAATTTTATCCATGAGGAGGGATCAGTATTTATACCTTTTATTTTTTTTAAATGATCAATAACACCAAATAATGCAGTTAAGTTTAGGATCACAATTGATACTAAATTCCTTTAAATGTTTACCAGTCACATGTACCTCAAGCATGTTTTGCTTTTGTAGTCAGATTTGACTTAAACTTCATCCTATATTAGCACAGGAATTACACTAAAAAAAATGAGTCTTCAGATGGAGATGATGGCGAAAGTTTGATTCAGCAGCATGTGCAGAACATTTGCTGATTGCTGATATTTAGAAGGTGCATTTCAGTTATAAATTATGTTTTAATTTCTCTGTATAAACCTTACATAACAGTCTGCAGAGGAAGTGAGGGTGCCTCTGGATGCAGTGTGTTTAACCGCTGGGCTCAACAAAGTGCTGTGATTTAGGGCAGGACAGAAATGCCTCACATAACTCCAGCTTTCATTTTGAAGTTAAAATGGGTTTCATTGCCTTAAAGGCTTTGAAAACGAGTTGATCGTCAAATGTTAATAACATCTCCAGACCTCTTAATCTCATTTGACTTTCTGCTCATGCATCTACTCTCGCATGAATCTATTTTGAGTTCGCTCTAATCATACTGCCAGACATAAAGCGGGAAAACCCAAGTACAATAACAGCTTCTCCTGCTCTAAGTGAGCAGTAATTACACGACTGAGGGTGACATAGAGAAGCTACAGTAAGTTCTGTAAATTCCTAAAAAGCGGGTTGGTGTATGGGATTAACAAAGATTACAGCCATAACGTCTGATCACAAGAGCAGTTTGTGAGTCATAAATAAAAATTAACCGAAAGCAGGTCAGACACTTCACTTCTACTTGTCCATCCATTGATGCTTAAGGGCATTTAAGAAGCAAAACATTTGATAAGCACAAAAAAAAGCTTGGAAAAAGAAGCTTACAAAGTCAGCTTGGTAAATACTCATCTGCACATTTGTAAAACTACTGTAGATTTTTGTCATCATAAGCAATAATTTGTGTTGCTTCTCTATAATATTCAACATGTAAATAAAGAGTGCCGCATGTGTGTATAATATTGCACTGATTATGCATTCACACTGTGCAATAAAAACAATGTTTATGCATTATTAACGATTGTGTTCTCTAGAACAACACACTGTTTCTGCAAGAGAGATTGAAACTAATGATGACATAATGTTGTGTGGCTTTGCCTTCTCTCTGGCGCTGTTCATTAAAAGCATTTCAAGTGTGAGCAGACATTTTGTTGTTCCTGAGCTCATCTAATACACATCACATTCAGTTCATTTAGTCAAATCCATTCTGAGAGACTAAAATTACCAAATTGTCGCTCTGGCAACGCTGTGGTCGTTTCTTGCGTATGAAGTAACCCAAAACCTTATCCTTAAACACCTAAATGCAAAAAAAAAACATCAGATACACATTACAAACACATGAAATACATCGTCCATGACATCAAAGTTACACATTAGCAACACAACTATATTTAAGAGCAGTCTGTGAATAATTTCACTTTGTGTAAAATCAATTAGATGTAAAAGCAATAGTCTGACATTTTGAGAAATAAGCCCAAATGGATACTACTCTCATATCTGTACAGTAAAGATGAAGCTATAACCAGTGGCTGGTTAACTTAACCCCTCAAAAAACAGCAAATGATCATTTTTTTGGTTGAATAAATAAGTGTGCTTCATATGTGCTGGTTAGACAGAACCAGGCTAGCTGTTTTCTCTGTCTTTTTACAAGGCTAAGCTAATAGGCTGCTGGCTCCAGCCCCATACAAAAATGAGGGTGCTATTAATTATCTCAAACTCTCACCAGGAAAGAGAATGTGCATACTTCCCCCAAAAATGCCAAACTATTCATGTAATCATTTTCCTTTAAATACATTAAGACATAAATAAAGAGAAATAATGCTTGGTAGTTTAAATTTTAATAATGTAAAAGCCATCGCTTTACCTCATATAGGTAGTCAAATATTTCCAGTATTGTTAAAACACTGGCTCCGATAAACAGCCCCATCTGGCCACCAATGTCACCTAGAAAAAGAGAGATTAACAGATATGGGCAGGTACAGTAATTGAACAATGGTGTGTGAAACCATTGCCTGCGCTGTCACTTTTAATTCAGTATCTCTCTGAGTCATCTGAGCACAATTGTCAAACGTGTCCATCCAGCCCCAACTTCTCATCAGACCCAATCCGGTCGCCCTTGCAAGAGCATCAGATTATCAAAATGTGCTCAGCTTGTTTCACGAGTTCAAAGGAGACACCTCAAAGCCCCAGGCATGAACACACGATGTCAAATGTGCAGAGGGGGGCCCGTTGAGAGTGCTGATACCGAGGTCGGCCGCATTTCTCTGTCACAATGAACCTGAAACTGCGAGAATCTTACCGAGGAGCCCTGCAATTTCATAAGCCTTCTTCTGCTCAATCTTCTCATAATTCAGAGCTTCAAAGAAGATGTCCAAGACCAATATATTTTCTCTGGAGAGAGGACAGACAAGAGCACACCAGATTTTATTTCCAGCGATATTTGACTAAATTATATCTCACTTTTCCTGTGTAACTATCTTTCATTATCGTTACATTGAAGGTGAACGATGGAGACTCAGGTCATGCTATTCCACAGTACATCCATCCATCAACAGAAAAAAAAGAGAAGAGGCCATTATCTGAATAACTCACTGCTACCAAATAATACTTACCCAATATATTGCTCAGTTTTGTTGAATTTCTTAGCCAGATATTTAGCAGATGCCTTACTGGGGATCTTAACCATGGACAGCTCCTTGCCATAGCGAGTCATGTTGCAGGGGGTCTGACAGACACAGTAATCGTTGTCTTTCTCTACCAAAAAGTCTGTGGATGATCAAAGTCATTCAAAAATAATGTGATCACTGCGAAGAATCAAACAAAACCTGCACACAGAGGCTCTCGGTTTCTGCTAAAAATATCTCTTCACACAACAGAAAAACTACATTCGCTGCCATCGTTCACTTTCCATGAAAGCAAATAATGACTGAAGCTATAATACAGAGGAGGGAGAAATAAAGCGCTGTGGGATTTATTTGATATCAGTGAAGCATAGACACATCACAAACCTTCCTAATGGAATTTTTAAACAATAATTTTATTTTATTATTTTGCTTCAGTACTGTCTGAGATTAAAATAATTCAGACTTAAAGCTACAGAGGTGTTATCTAAGGGCTGCCGCTGAACACTTGGTCGAATTCAGACATTAATGCAAAACTATTACACTAATATTTCATACTTATACAGTACAGTGTGTGGGCTCACCTAAAGCTGGGTCAGCACAGTCTTTGTACTGCTCAGGTGTGCAAACAGTTGAGGTCCCTGTTTGAAATAACATAAAAGTGATAGTAATTATACATCAAATATAAAAATTCGACATGAGGACACTTTTCAGTGCTCAGTCTGAATTCATACCCGGCATGTGAACCATCCTGCAGTTGCAATTCTCCAGCAGGTACCGGGTTTCACAGTCAATGCGGCAAGCGGTGATGCTGTATGTGGAGAAGTATTCAGAGTCTATGGGAGTAGACTTGCAATCTCCCCAAGGCGGAGGGAGGTATTGAAGCTGAAAGAGCAAGCAACATGTTTCCCCTCAGTATATAAGAGCACAGGATTACACGGAAAAACATAATGCAAGCCCAGTACAGCTATTACAAAAAAAAAAAAAGAACAACAAGCTGACAAAACCCAACAAAAATGTCTCAAATGTTAAAAAAAAAATGCAGAAGCATTTACATGAAAATGGGAACTGAGACAATATTTACACAAAATGTCCAATCAGGACAACATTATTGCTCATGTATAGCAGCAAGCAGACATCATGCAGAACATTACTAATGCAGGTCTAGTCCCCGGTAGGAAGCAGAGTACCATGGGAATAGAGACAGGCTTAATAGAAATCTGTAAAATATGTAGTTTCAGACAGGACACCACAATCAATGGACAAATTTTACAACCCTGAGAATGAAACTCAGAACAATAAACAGTTCACAGTTTCCAAATGAACAATCAAATGAGTTTAACAGACATTATACAAAGAATAACATCCTACTGTTATCAAAAAGTAGTATGTTTAACAAAAATAAATCCTAATAAAGTTCTCTCTGAAAAGCTTACTAAAGTGGTTTTACTGTTGATTAACTATTTAGATTTTCTAATTTTTGCCCATGAGAATTTATTTAAAAAAAAAAAAAAAAAAAAACTACCCTGATTACATAGGCCTCTGAATTTAACAGTGACTTGAGGATGTAGTGTATAGTTGGTCTGCAGTCTCATTAGAGGTAAAACTCTCATTAAAAAGGTGAAGAGCAGGTCACTACATTTATGAGTGACACAGGGAATTCTAAATGATTCCACTAATGAGGGATATTTTAATGACGTTTAAGGTTTTGGCTCACACTATCCATGATGCTCGTCTCATAACTGCAGCAATGTGTGTGTGCGCGACCTGTTTAAAGCTCCCTTTAACATTTTTAAAGGAGCTCCATTTTCAGTAAACTGAACACACTGACATTTAACCACCAGCAAGACTTCCAGTCCCCTTTAAAAGTCTTGTTTACAGCAATTTATGGTAATGACTGCCTAGTACTCATTTTCATGACAAAAATGAACCAATTATTTATGAAGGGCACCAATGCTTGCTTGGGCATTTGAGCACATAGCTACTAATTACAGTGGGAGCTAGCCAGCAATCAATGCCAAAGCCCTCTTCCTGACAAACTTCACAGAGAAATGATGCTGCTATTGTCACATTAAGGTTCACTGTAATTCCCAATCATCTCCACCAGCTCTAACCAGGCTAACTCTGACAATCTAACGATGATTTAGTCGAAAGAGAGTGACAGAGATCGAGTACAATTCACTGAGGAAGTGGACTTAAATCTGGCAAACACGATTAAGTCTTTATTGAACTCCATTTCTAGCCCACAGACTCGTAGCTGGAGTTACAGTGGAGATAAAATCCTAGTGCAATAAATGCTAGACTTCGAACTGATGCCACAGTCCTCGTGGGTAATAAAATCTAATGTATCACATTGTCTGGTCCCTCCAGATGACATTAAGGAGCGGTCCAGTGGATCGCCTCCATGACACATAAAAGCAAAACGAAACCAACAAACAAACAAAAAAAAAAGATGTTAACAGAACTGCACATGGCAGTGAAAGGGTAAAGCCAGGCAACAGCTCTGATGAAGATACAGACTCGGATGAATGGCTTTAAGCTGGAATGAAACACATTAGCTGCTCTTTACTGATATCTATTACACAGAGAAGACAATGACGAGGGACTGCAGATGTTGTTGCTTCAGCCACACAGAGGGGGGCAGATGAATCCATTCCTCAGTGGAAGGAGGCCAGCAGATGAAAGTATGGAACTCAATGATGGGTGTGTAGCTATTTAACAATACAGTATTTATTTATTTTATTTTATTTTTTTGGCATGCAGCAAGCCCAGACAGTCATACGCTACCCTCTGCTCTTGGGTGGAAACGAACGTTTGGAAGCCGGGGGCGACCCCGAAGCCCAGCTCATGGAGGAAAGGAGGCTCTGACTGAGAGTGAAGCTGTACCTTTATGCCGGCCTCATAGGACGTCTCATCTAGGGCGAGGGGTGAGGGAACACAGCCCACATCATTATCAAAAATAAATAGAGGAGCAACAGTGAGGTAAGGGACATAAGTGGTAAACCCCTCCTCACAGACAGCCTGTCGTCAGTGTAACAACAAAACAGCTACAGCTCCCAGCAGTGTGTGAAAACTGCAGTGCTAGTGCACTGGTGGGTTTGTCATTCAGCCATTCTCTTCTTACCTCTACTCAAGCTTGAGGGAAGACACAGTTCAGTTACAACCATTACATGAGTCTAGTCCAAAATGTGGTGGTGGAGTCTTCATGCCTGTGTTGGCTCACAAGTCACAGCCTCCTATTAAAAATTAAATTCCTCTGACAGAAAAAAAAAATCCTGAAATCGAAAGTGCTTCATCCAGCTGTCTATTATTACACTGAGAGTCATGTCACTGTACTCGTTAGGAGACTGACTGAAATTAATGCTGGCCAGACTTTAATGACAGCCTAATTAATTCAGCACATCTTTTAGGTCGTAAACATGTCTTTTAGCTGTCACTGGTGTGGGCGCTCGTGTCAAAATTATAAATGACAATCCATGCACTTTTGCTTTCTGGAGGAAACTTTGTGATGGTGATTAACAGCCCAGATTCACTTCTTGGAGATGGCTGAACGATGATATACTTGGAGCACTTTACAACATTTGTAGAGAGATAGAGACAGAGAGAGATATATATATTCAAAACTGCTTCCCAAGAATAAAATTTGTCATGTTTGTGGTGTCCAAGTGTCTGTTTCAGGAGCCCAGAAATCTGCCTCAATCATCCCATGTTATTCTGCTAAAAGAAGGGTGAAGATTTTTATTTGATCATTTATTTCATGCTCATGAACTGACCAAGACCATTAACTTTAGGAGCAAAATCATTTAAATTAGGCTCAATTAATCGCTAAAGTAATGAATTAGATTTACTGCTGGAGTATACTTTATTTCAATTCCTCACAAAGACTGATTATGTGGAAGAAATTTTAATAAGCCTGCGGCAAAATACAAAAATACACTTGATCTCAAAGGTAATCACTGCAAGAATCTAAGATCCTTTGTGGCACAGCCGCCATTTTCTTGACTTACAACGAGGGTTTTGCTGTTTGTCAGAGGATATTTTCCTGTTCTGTCACCCTTTCCTTTTGGAAATCAAATCACTCGTTTTTGGCCTGTGTGCTATTCTAGCGTAGACAAAAGAGACACAATTTGAATCTGTTGTCTTGGCAACATCACATAACCGCTGTACAGTTTCATTAGATTTGGATAGGAAATCCATGTGAGCTCAGTATTACGACCTTGCACATAGGCTTTCCGATCAATCCGGCTCAACTATAGTTATTACTTTTCATCCTTCACTGGCGGCGGTGAAAGGATAGTTGACGACTAAGAGCAAATTTTCTACAGTCAACAAACCTGCCTGGCCCTTTCTGCTTCCCTTGATACTAAAACCCTCATTTTACTGTGCCCCTAAATCATGATACATTCTAAAATATGCTTTCAAAACAGCTGTGGGTCATCTTTGCTATTTACGGATGCACAGTTTAAGTGTTAATGGAATTGGAAAATAAACTGCTATGATGAAAGGGGCACCCGGCTCTTTTTAATAGTTCAGTTTCATTATCTTTCCCTCAAGATATAGTAAGTCTTCAGGTCAGTTATATGTAATAAGGCTTTAAAGCAGCTGAATGTTGCTGCCGACTGACCATTTTAGCAGTAATCTCAGTGCGAAAAATCACGCATGATGTTTAATATTACTTTAACAATTTCTTTAGAGGGTGTTAATTATAAGAGACGGTTAAATGTCTCTTCAAACGTTTTGATCATTACAGTCTGTTGACCATGGCTGCGTCAAATCTTTGAGTCTTCCTCACAGCTTTGCTCTGCCTCCTCTTTGAATGAGCCACTGGAGACAATTTTCATAAAATTCAAATAGCTGTATTCATATTTTCATATATTCCCTTTTCCCAGACTAAAAGTAGTGAAGACTCAATATGAAAAATAAAACAAACACTCTGAGCTGCCAGATATTTTGCATGCTGTGTAGTCTGAGGTTCTTTTGGCTCTGATAAGCACAGTATGCTCGTCTGCTCGCATCCAATCATTACTTGGCCCTGCTCTATCAATGTTCCTTGGCTGCTATAATTCCTCAGTTTCATTTATTGTACCCAGATTCACTGGATGTTTATTTAACACTTTAACCGCACATTTCCCACACAAAGTTATTCAGAGATCTGATTTTGCTCCAAGCCCTGTGACACAGAGGTAATGGGCACTGGCTGGAGAAGATTTGGGGACAAACACAAAATGAAGCAGAGCAAAAACAGGTCAAAGGTTGGAGGGGAGGAGGCTGAACATTAGGTACCAGTTGCTGCTGACATGACACAAAAGTTTGAAAACCAGGGGCCACACCAAATCCCAGTTGGTCAATGAAGGGCGGCTCATCCTGGCTGTGGATCTGAACCTTGATGCCTGCTTCGTAGGAGGTCTCATCTGTGGATACAGCAACGCCAGAAAATGGAACAAAAGGTATCGTCGCCTATGGAAACCCGCTTTATGGCTCTTAATCCTTCCACTAGCAGTGATGCTGATATGTATATGTGGACAAACAGATTTCCTAAACTACATGCTAGGATCTAATATGAGAGACATACTCATATGTTACTGTGCTGCACCAATATTTAACAGATTTACAACCAAAGATTTATTACATGCTGTTTAGTTCATGAATGTATGGTACAGTGGTGTTGTTGTCCACCATAAAGTGGAGAAAATATGTCAATTTTCATTACATGTGAATGCAATTTATTAGGCCCGATGTCTGGTTTTAGACATGGAGAAACATATCAAGATAATATGCTATTAAACATGGCAGTACATCACTGCTCTGTAGTGCCAAAGCAAGCAAAGATTTAGCAGCAAGTGAATGAACCTTGAGGCTTTGTTTTATATAAAAGATTACACATCTACATGTTATAGAGATGACAAAAGACTAGAAGAGTAGTAGAGATTTCCAGGGTAACCCGAACAAAATGGAGAAATCGCCACATAAGTGTTATAAAATGTTGTCGTAAATGTCAGAGTGGTGGTTAAAGCTGCACTGACCTGTCTCTCCCCAAACAGGCAGGTATTCATCCTGCTGAATATCCAACATGATCTCCAAGCCGTTTCCAGTGCCACCTTTTAAAGTAGTCAACAAAGGGTTGCCGTCTAATCCCGAGTTGAAAGTGTAGCATTTTCCGTAGCGTGTGTAAATCTGTAGGGAGAAGAAAAAAAAAAAAAGCAGAGAAAGAAACCAGAGGGTAAATGAGAAGTCAAACCTTTTACACTGTGCTGTGGTAAATTGTGTACCAGTACAAGATGTATTACATGTCAGCTTGTGATTGTGCGGGACAGGTAATCATTGCAGAGGTTTCGTGATTATCAGAGAAAGCAGTACCGGCTTTAAACAGGCACCTGGCTCTGATTTGAGGAATTAATGAGCGTTCCTTAGCAGCAGCAGCAGCTATCAATCTTTACCCAATTTCACTCCAAATTTCCCCTGAGTAATTTAGAGTGAATGTACTATTTTGCCGTCATTAAATAAGAAACATCTGAGGTGGGAACTCTCTGGACACACAAACAAACTCTAAATTGGGTTTGTAAAAGACATTTGTGTGTCTTGACTTACAAACTTCTTAAGAGACCAAACCTGTGCCAGTAAGGCTCAGTGGCACTCAACGATTGATGTGCAATCACTACAGTGGGTTTGCTCACACCAAATATCTTCCTGATTTAATTAATCCAACTGGCTTGAGTTATTTATTTTCAGCTTTTGCCTCAGCACTCACAGTTAACAGACTGACATATTTTTTTCCCCATATTTTTATGGATTTCCCCTGTGATGGGAAAACTCGACATCCTCTGCCAAACAAATGCGAATAAATCTGTATTATGATTAGAAATGTTGACATCTCAAATTGAACTCAGGCTACAGTTTGGATAAAGACTAAAAAAGATTAAAATTCTGAATACAGCTCGAGGGGCTGAGTAAGTTCAAGATGATACAGATATAAGATATGGATATAAGAAGCCTACCAATTTGAGATAATATATGGTATGATCATCAAATTATATACAATATTTCAGGGGACCAAAAAATGATAGACAGACAGACAGACAGACAGACAGACAGACAGACAGACAGACAGATAGATAGATAGACAGATATAGATAGACAGATAGACAGACAGATAGATAGACAGACTCAGATTGCCAAATTCACATTAAAAATTCAGATAGATGGTTTTCAAAGTAAAATATTTATTCAAATTTCAACTTTAATTATTGGTGGATAACTTTCTGAATTAGTTATTCTGTTCCTCATAAAATTCATATTACTATGGCCTTTTTTTGCTTCCATATAAACGTCCCTACCATAAAAGTTAAATATTAATTTGATTCATAGAGCCATACTTACTACATTAATGATCCAGATCATCCAAACAGTAACAGGGCACCCATATACTGCAGCACCCAGATAAAAAAATGTGTGGATGCTGAGATGATGTGTTTGCTGGCTTGCTCAACAATTTGGCTCTACCCCTCTGTCTTCACTATGTTTCTAAATCACCCTGTAAATAAAAGGAATCAATCTAATGGTAGATTTTCATCAGTATCCAGTGTGGTGAGGTCGCGGTAAGACGGCTGCCGGCAAAAACCAGCATGGCAACGGCAAAGCTGATCTCAAGAGATCAGAGTCAGTGTTCCATGTCCAGACTCAGACGGACTTGCATGCAGCTCAGACAGATAAGACAGAGCTTTGGTCTTTTGCCCCTGCTTGCTGTATAATAAGGTCTGCAAAGTGAGTATCTGTCTACTGACTAGTTTTAAAGATTCAGATTTGAGGTTAGATAAAACAGGAGCTGTATTCAGTCACAGAACAGACACACCATCCGTTGCTTAAGATGCTAGCACACAACACTGTTTAAATCCTAATTATGACCCCGATCTGGCCGTGACAGCTGAATTTAAAGTGTGTGGAGAATCTGCACTGGTTTGTGCAAAACAAGGGAAGCCCCCCGCAGACAGCTGACATCTTGTTGTATGTAGGACTTTATATTCCAAAACGTCTCAGTCCAGTTGAAGCTGTCACAGTTACATGTTTGATTTTTATGACTGGAATCTAGATGAATCTGAACTAGATGCTCGGATTTACATCTGCAAAGGCAAGTGGTTAAATGTCAGTCATGGGTTAGCGTTTTAAGTCTTATAGTGTGGTCTCAGACTTACAATTTTCCCTGCTGTAGAAATAAATTTGTCACTCTGCATGCATGCTTCTCACTGCCAAAGTTTTCCCATTTAGCCTGAATATTTTCTGATGGCGTTAAAAGCTGCCACTTTGTGATGAAAGTATATTTCCATCTGGAATAGAAGGACTATGGTTTGCAAACGTCACCCACTTCCTTCATGCAGCATTCAACAGTTACTCAAAGGGTATAATAGACTTCCATCTGGTGTTTTAAATGGGAAACTCAGCTGTATTTTCAAAGCAAGAACATATACTTTACATGCCCTCCAGATGTTTAATTAGGGAGGCTAAAATTTTAATTTGGACTGATATACAATGTCTGAATTATTAATGCTCTAATTTTTCTTCCTTACTACTGTTGTCACGGGTTATAAAGCAAAAAGGTGTTCAAGCACCTGGCAACTAGAGAACTTGCTAGGATTAATACATTTGAATAAGAGACTTCAAAAACTGTATAGTAGACACTGAAGTCATTGATGATGACGTGACATTGATTTTCCACCGCAACATGATAGTGATATTGCGTTTGCTTACTTGAGTGACTTTTTAAAGACATCAAGTTTAATAAGGCAAAAGCTGTCATGTCTGAGAGGCAAAAACAGGACGGGCTTGTTTGCAGCTGAAAAACATCAACACCTTAAAACACCCTGAGAGAATCTCTGCTGGAGGGAGCATCGTTAAATGCTTACATGAATTATTAATACACCTTCTGAACCACATTCATATCCACACCTGACAAACACCCTCGTTCTTTCTGTACATACAGTGCTGAAGTTTTTGTAGGTGCACGTTTCCCCCCGAAACCTGCACTCCAGAAGCATGTCCTCCAGCTGGTGACCGAGGCGTCCCATCATTTCTGTGGTGTTGATGCGGTAATCAGGGGGCGGGGTGTAGTTGTTGAAGTCCAACAGGCTCAGGAGACCCTGTTTGTGGCTGTCTCGAAGGATGGACAGGCTCCTCTCCATCACTGTGTGATTAGGATACATGAGGTCCATCCAGTAGCCGCTGTGATACAGGTCATCCTTGGTCAGAGTGGATACACGGAAAACATTTTTATTGCAGAAAGTAACAGCTGGGAAGGACATGTTGTGAGCCCACACCATGTAAATCTTCGTGACAGCAGGGTAGGACATCAGATAGAGGATTCGATTCCAGGACCAGGTGAAGAGGAGACTGACACAAACAAAGAAGGCCATGATCCAGATGACTCGCTGCGGCTTTGACTTGTCCGGAGAGAATACGAACTTCAAACCATGGATCTTGGTCCTCATTATGAAATCCACTGTGATCTCTTTCCATGTTGGTTTCAGTGAGCTGGACTCAGTGTTTTGGACAGTTGTCTCTTGGGCATCATTTTGTTTGTGTGGCCCCAGGGCAATTGATTCGGATGTGGGTGCTTTAACCATAATTGCTCGCGTCAAGGCAGGTGCCTCTATACCAAACGCAGTTTCTTAGTAGCCAACCCTCCACTTCCCCAGTTTACACACAGTGGCTTCCTCCACAACCATCTCCAGGTTTATTTATGAAAAATTCCAGGTAGCAGCGAATGGAGTCCTAATGTGCAGCTGTCCCACTGTTCAGGCTTGAAAAGATATAAACAAAGGAAGTGAGCTCCTTGGGGGAGGTAAAATTGATTTACATAATGATTCCTTTATGAGAAAAACAGCTGAATCACTCCATTAACAAAAACCATCAAGCGTAACCATCACCAGTCCTTCATCAATAGATAAATGGACGTGATAATTGCAGATGTAAGCGACGGCTTCACTCCCAGAGGCAATCACTTTGAAAATCCAGTGAGGCTTACCCCTGTTGCTCAGATCTTTCACTCCTCCATCTCCCTCTCCAGTGCCAGACAATACTTGCAGATTTCGGTGGTTTCTCTCTTTGTGCAGTAGCTGCCCAAAATCCAACTCCTCCCTTTTTCCACAGATTGAAGAGATGCTTTTTAGTCTGTTGACTTGCAGCCTGCAGAAAGGAATATAAAGCTTGTTGCCCCCCTACACACTCTCTCTACAGTCGAATGGAGAATGAGGTGGAGCCAGTGGATGAAATTGTTTTCCTCCGGTGATGAAGTAGACCTCCAATGGTATAGAGAGGCGGGGGAAGGTATCAATCAAAGTAGAAATAATTGTGAAAAAGAAATTGTGCAACCGATAAAAAGGATGAAGTCTGAAATTCTTTAATATTGAAGAATCTGCAGCTTGCTCATGGATCAATATATCTATATAATTGATAACAGAGGGGAGCCAGCCAGTTGGAGAGAAACACAGCAAAATCCCTTTCAAAATGCGATAGAAATAGCCGTTATAACACGTTTTCTAGTTCTTCTTATCTGCCAGTTTCAAATATAATTTCACAAATGCTGTATAATGAGGGCTGACATCCTGCTGCATGCAGATGCAGCACTGGCTGGTATTAAAGGTGCTTTGCTCCGTTTATGTGAGACTATCAGAGGATTCTGCTTGGCAGAAAGCGCAGCTTCATACTGAGACTATGTTTTTCATTATGTCAGTTGGAATCTTTTCAGTCTGTAACTTGAGTATTGGCTGGGTAACCATACCTCAGCTGTGGTGATAAATGGTTGTAAGAAATTATTCTGAAAAGTGGAAAAAAAAAAAAAAAGTACTTTGCTGAGAAGGTATCATTTGCAAGTTTAGAAGACATGCTTTGGAGTTAAATGCATGGATTTGATCCAATTTAAAACATAACAGAAAGGGTGGAAATGACTTGTGGGCACCACAGGGTCTCAATTTTATTGACAAGAGTGTTGCAGAAATGCCGAGAATTGCCAGAATAAATGTTTCAGTGTCCCCTGTTTCATCTTAAAAGCTACAGTCATGAAAATTAAGCAAATGTAGTGATTCAATAAATAAATAAATAAATAAATAAATAAATGTTTTACTGTAAAGAAGGAGTTTGATATGTTTGGGAATAAACATATTTGTTTTCTTGCTAAGAGCGAGATTGAAATAAATGGCTCACGCGTAGACACTAAATATGAACCTAGAGCTAGCGGGCTGTTAGCTTAGCGAAGCCTGGAAGAGAAAACAGCTAACAAGACTCTGCACTGCACCCGGCCAGAAATATTTCCAGCATATAAACCCCCTTTAAAACACAATTTACCGGCTTTTGTATGGATTAAACTAATAAGCGTTTTAATTAGTGAGCAGTAGAGGTACTTTAACTCTGATTTAACTCTTGGGGACAGTCAGGCCAGCTGTTTCCCCGATTCCAGGCTTTATGGGCTTTTAAACAAAGCTAATCGTCTCTAGCTTCGTACTTAATGTGCAGACATGAAAGTGGTATCAATCTTCTCATTTGACTCTTGGCTAAAAGCGAATAAATGCATTTAAGTTGAAGTATTAATTTTAGTGAAAGCAGGTAGACTCATTATAAATGTTTGCAAATTATAAAATTTACAAATCCCTTGAGCCATTATTTAAATTTCATTTGGCTGCAATTACTTTTGCTCTGCTGCCTCAGACTAGTCTAATAGCCATCAAGCCTGTTTTAAAGAGTCAAAAATCACCACTGGTTTATCTGTCTTTTTAAATTGCACTGGCATAATACAATTTCCTTTAATCAAAAGTGATAAGTGATACTGTAAGTGAAAAGCAGGGAAAGTGTACACAGAAGAAAGAAGGATTATGATTATGGCGAAAACTGTAACAGTCATTATAACCTGCTGTGACAAGGGTTTGGTAAACATGAGCTCTATCAAGACCACACTATCATTCAGTGCAGGAGGATAAATATTACAAAAATGTAAGATTATAGATAACATTAGAGTTTTGCTGCATTCAACAGGATTTCAACAGAAATCAAAAGAAAAGTCAAACTGTAGACTTGGGATGATTAAACACTGGGAGCTCTCTTTTCCTACCAGCACATTTGTTATTTTACCAAGATGCAAAACTTAATTTAATGAAAAGATTATTTCAAAAGATTTGAATTTATTTCCAGCCATTTTAATTATGGCCAAAAAATTATTCATTCATGACGAAGACAGAGAATACCACTAGCCTATGCAGAGTAGTGTTCTCTGGGTTCAAAAGTTGTGGTTAATAATGGTTTGATAACATTAATGAATTGTCTGGATGCTGAGAAATAAAGAGAAGCCAAAGTAACAGCTTCAGTACTGTGGTAATAGTTATTTTCCCTCTGTGCGTTTTCAGGGCTTTCTGGCAGCAAAACAACTAAATTAATTGCCTGAGCTCCCCCAGCAGCCACTGTATGTCATGTCTGCACCACTCTTGTTTTTTCCCTGGCTTCCTTTTTAGCCTTACGTTCAAACCTCTTTATTCTTAGAAACAACCAGATAGGGGGTTTTAATTGTAGAATTAAGGATCCTCTTTCTGTTAGGACAGATTCAATCAAAGTGAACAAAAGGCTCTATTTTTGCACCAACAAGGATAACTACCTCAGTTTCAGACCCAATAACAAAGCAAAACAAAGAGAGGAAAAATGCTAATGCTTCATGAGAGACAGGCAAGTAAATAACTCCAACAATACCATCTTATCACAGTTATAGCTGGGTGCCTGGTTTCTCCACTTATTGACCAGATGCATTGATTTCCTCTATTCTTGGTTTCTTTGGAAATATGTCAATAGATATGAGGCGCATTTAACTGGTGAGTTAATTGCCTGAGCTCATTTGTCCAATACAAGCCCAGTGGAGGCGTGAGGCGGACGGCTTTCTGAATCATCCCTCGTCAGCAGTTTGAACCAAAGCGCAATTTCATTACTCCCAGCTCCAGAGGTTATACTCTGGCAATGCATGATAATCATCATTAGTCTTTTTAACATGTGCTTTCTGTCTTTGACAGCTGCTCTCCACCCACAGCCTTCAATCTCAGCCTTTTGCTGTGTGGTGCATTCAAGCACGAGAACAAGCAGTATGTAAGTTTGTAATTCTTTCATTTCACATTATAAACTTTTCATTTTGGACCTAATTCTTTACTTAACAATTTAATTAACAGATTTTGAGATCAGCCTTGAACTATGCTTTAATTTGATAGAAAGCAAAGCATGCTGCACTGCTGAATATTCATCAAAGTGCTGTATTGCTAATTTAAAAGAGCTGATGTGCTCTTTAAGTGGTTAAGACTGGAGTTCAAAGTCTACAGAGAAGCTGCAAATAGTCACATAGTGACACTCACGTGAGCACCTTCATTTTGTTACTTGATTATTCTATTATTTTAAACTTGCATCATCATCAAACCAAAGCAATGAGCTAAAATTTGCTAAAATGTTCAGAGAAAAACTACTGATAACAATTTGTCCCTGTTTCCACATTACACAGAAATATTTTTTTTCATTGTTAATATAAAAATCAATATAAAAATATTGATTAGCACAGTTTAAAGTAGCAATACTGGAGTATTTGAATGAAGTCCTACCAATGTCTGTTTTTGTTTTCAACAGAATCAATGACGTGCTGCGCTACAGATGAAAGAACAAGGCACTGAATTACATATCTTAGCTGTACGTATCTGTGAGCATGAATTCTGTATTCGCCCAACACCTGTGTTACTGGAAAGACAACACGATGGTATGAGAAGGTCTAAGTATTTCCAATACACTTTATGAAACTGAGAAACAACCAAGCCTTCCAATCTGTTGCAACACTCTGCAATCACGTTTCTGCACTGCAATATTACAGAACTTTTTCTCATATGGCTTACACTTTAGTCTGTTTTTTTTTTTTTTTAAACTGTGTTTATTTCTAAAATTATCTCACAAAATTGTTAATTTAATTAAAACATCCCTTCCAACACAATGCTGCAATCACTCCAGAATATAAAGCGCTCCGGGCAAAAGTTAATGATTTTTCTTCTCTATAAAATTTCTAGCCTCTTTATTGAAAACACGTTTCTGCTTCTCACACATTTCCATTGTTATCTTCCTGGGAATGCAAACACATTTCATCTTCGTCTCAGTGTTCAAGCATGTAATTAGAGGATCATGGTGTAATAAAATTTACCAAATTGAAATGAGCAGCTGATTGCTGTCTGATGGAAAAGAAAAGTGGAACTATTTGAAAGATTTATTTTTCAGTTTTTCTTACGTTCATTGCCCAGCTTTAAGACCAGCTCAGTGATCCCTGAGACAGTCAGGGAATGACACTAACCATCCTCTTTCATGTCAAAGCCAAGCTGAACCCCAGAGGTCTCATTAGAGGAGGAGCAGAGTTTTGACTTAGTAAAGGGAAGCGCTCCTTCAAGGCCCAGTGAGAATGTTCAACACCAACTGAAATCCTGGCAGCAATTAGATGCACATCAGAAACACACCCAGCTCAGAGAAGATGATGAAAAAAACATAATAATAATAGAATCCATACCCAACGTACCCAAAGTCCAGTTACTGTAGAGCTGAACCGAGCAGTCGATTCATCAAGTAGCAGAGGAACAGAAAATTAGTCTGGAACAATTTTGATAATTGCTCAGGAGGCAAAAAGGCCAAAAAATTAAACTAAGACTATTTGGTGGCTTTGCTAGACTTCTGTGATATACATATATAATGATAGACTGACTAAATTTGGGTTTTGGACTGTTGGTGAGAGATAACAGCAACAACAAGCAATCAGACTTGGATAAACCTGTGAATGACTTCACAATTTATGACATTTATTAGACCAAATAACCAGCAGATTAATTAATAATGAAAATAACGTTAGCTGCAGCTCTAAATGTAAGAATGTTTGCATATTTGCCTGAAAGAATCAATGAAAATAATTATTAAAATAGTTGGAGGTAAATCTGTCTGTTGATTAACTGATTAATCAATTAATCATTTCAGAGGTAGAAAGCTTCCTTTTTTGTTGCCTCTATATTTTGTGTTACATTAATTGTAATGTGAGTGCATTTCATTATATCGATCCATTCTGTAAATTTTGATTTTGAATGGATTGACCAAATGAACAGACTGACTGACAGACCCTGAAAGAGTGCCTTGTTTTAGCCTTTAAATTTAGATAAAAACCTATGAAGTTCTGTAATACTCAAAGCTTGAATGAATAAAGCTGATTTGTAGATTCCACATATTAAAGAAATATTCCACATATATTAAACAAGTTTCTCAACCGTGAGTTCAGGATTCAGCATTACTTGTTATGCAGAATGCCACGCTTAGATTCACATGAAAACTTTACAGCTTGAGTCTCTAAGAATTTCCAGACAGAAAACTAGGCCAGAAAATGGGCTGGGAAGTCTTGTGTTACACTGTGATTTAAGATGACCAAAGACTCAGGGACCGTTAGAGCCGACACATTTGCAATCAGTTCTGTCACTCTAGTGGACGGGCAGCTTCTTTAGCGGAGGGAGACATCTTGTGGCCTGCCTCTAAATGAAACTAACCTCTTGCTGCCTTGAAAAGCAGCACAGCCACTCTGTATGCTGCATGAGTACTGCAAGGGAAGCAAGAATGGATTTTTAGCTAAGAGAGGCTTATACTGTGAAATACCTCATATAAAATTCATCAAAAAGGCAGATATATTGGCATGTACTTTATAAGAAACATTAAATAAATAAAATACAACCCCAAAGTTGTTATGGAAGAGAGTGCATTCAGTATATATTTTATTGGTCATAAAACTATTTTAAACCCTTTCTTTTTTTCTTTTTTCTGAAGTGTTGTTTTCTTAAGTTGCTGCAGCATGTTTTTTTTTTCAGGCTCAGTAATGGAAAAGGCAGGACTTAGTGTTACTCATTTCAAATCTACAGTAATTGTAAACATCTCTGACACAGCACATGTAGCGAATCTCCCCCCTGGCAGACGGGGTGGAGGGCAGATGGAGTCTGTATCAATAAAAAACAGATGCTGCTGGCTACACCTGCCGTGTTTCTTCCTTGTTCCGTTCCAGGCAGAATCCAACTAAAAAAACACAAGTGTGCTGTCACTCAAGCTTTCAGTCTGCAGCCTGCAGTCACACTTTGATAAACTCACTCCTCCAAATTTCCTCACCGGTACTTTCATTTGCAAGGATAATCTTCCATTTTTTTTTGAGTGTGTGTGTGTGTGTGTGTTCTCATCTTGTTTGCTCAGCTGGAGGCCTTTTGTATCCGCTCCTGAATCAATTTTTTCTGCTTTCCCAGAAATTAAGCAAAGTAAGCACTTGCCAGGGGCCTAAAGGTGCCATACAGAAACAGTGTTCCAGTTTTTCATCTGTCAGATGAACATATTATGACTTCAAATCATACCCTTAAACATCTGCACGGATACACAGACTGTCTCTCTTCCCAACATTCAAAGAAATGTCATTACAGAATGTAAATGTAAAGGATTTTTAACAGTTGAAAATAGATTATATCATCCCTCATAGCGCCAAAAAATGCTTTGCTGTTTCCAATAATGTGTCATGTCTGGCTTCCCCTGTACAGTGATACGTGGTGTCATGGGAAATCTCAGATTACTTGAAAGAGGATAGTGATACAATACTTTGGAAGGTGTAAGACATTGCTTTTATTGGCTAAGAGAGGAGGATATAGATCCCAGAGGCCATTAGTAGAAACAAAAGCTAAATATGAGCATGACAGGCAATCCAAGATGAAAAGGACGTGTGGTATGAAACCATGAGTCATTTTTGCATCATCATTATAAAGTAAAATATGAAAATCTGGATTTCATCAGGTATAATATACAGTATGCTCTTGTTTGAATATCAGACCATGCCAGCAGGCTGGTAATCTCCTACATAACATAATGGCAGTATTGGTTTTGGACAGAGCCACACTTGTGTCCGGTGTCTCCACCTAACAAGCTAATTAACTTAAGAGGTTCTGTCAACTGGCACCTCCAATGTCTGCTTCTGGCAGTATCTGCTCCTCAATGTGCAAGTCAGCGAAAAGCATGCTCGTGCAGCGTCGCCGTTATGAATTCCTTCACTATTCCTCTTCAGCGCCATTGATCGGACTGCCAATACTGCACTTACAGTAACAGTGACTCCCACACTGGCCTTTACTGACACTGAGTAATGGAACAAACACATTAGGTATTTGTTATTTGGCCTGTCATCTAAGCTCACTGCCTCAGATTTGGTTTTTTCATTGTTTGCACGTTGGAGCGTTATTTCATCTCTCCCCTCCCTCTTCATGCTCTAGCCAGCACAGTAATTTTGTGCTCCTTCACACACCTCTTCCCTTCCTCTCTACTAATGCTCCCAGTTGTGCATCGCGGCACTGGCTGGGCTCCAAAGCAGGCTGAATCACAGTGATGGTGTCAGTCCTCAGCTGACTCCCAGTCCCACCTCAATCTAAGGACAGCACAGCCTCCTCTTCCTTTTTCTCTCCTCCTGTTTTGTTTCCACTTTGTCTTAGCTCCCTCCTTCAACTCTATTTCTTGCATTTCACCTGTTCTCCATCTCTATTGTATAAGCTACGTCTCCTCTGTTTTTTTTCCCCCCATCTCCCACACTACCTATTTTCTGCCTGTGTCTGCTGCCAGACTCATTGTTACTGAACAGGTCTGACACTCAATCCTGACTTCTGTTTCCTTTACTCACCTTTTTTCTTTTCTTTGCTCTCCAAAGCCAACTTCAGCCTCCAGACTATAATGCATTGGATGAAGTAAAACACCACATCCTGTTTCTGGTTTGGCAGACCTCGAACAAATCCCCCAACACCACAGACAGCCCATAATGTAATATTAAAAGGGCTCCAGCTTTGGTTTCAACACAAGCTGATACTTCAACAGGAAGTTCAATCACAACACAAGCTCAACGGTAAACAGATAAATGTGTTAGAATCATCCCTGCATTAGCACAGACTCACTAAAGCACTGAGCTGGTAATCAATTGAAATGATATTACGCCAGCTTCAGCATGCATCCTTCATACACACACTGACAAATGATTTATTTGGTAAGAGCCAATCTTGCAGGTTTAATCCACAGCAGCGAGCTGCGCTGTGTTGGGGTGCTTACGCTTTTGAGTATTAATGAGGCAATCAATCACACACCAGTTCACAGACACTGTGTATGGCAGCAGGACGGAGGCATGACGTAAAGAGTCCACTAAGAAAATTATTTGGCCAATCAGTTGTGTTGAAATCTTAAAGATTTTCTTTAATATTATGCTGAGTTATATGAGCTGCATTACGCAAGTTTCAAACTGATATAATCTTGCAGAAAGACAAAGCAAAACTTATTACTGCAGTTCACTCACAGACTGATACAGGGACATTCAAGGCTATGTTTCTGTATATATTTATAGCACTGAGTAGAAAATTTCCAGCATCTACCATCTGCCAGCCTTTTAATATCTGAGACTCGTTCTCCTCCAGTGAATTACAGCATCCTCTCCCCAAAAAAGATTTCAGCACTTTATGCAGAGGGAATAATTGCACTTGGGGACCTTGATATTCCTTCTCCAAGATTTCTCAGTACCACTGCACATATCCAGCTCATTAGTAGAAACATCTGGTCTTTCCTGTCACTTTAGGCATGCTGAGTCTCTTCAGCCACTATTACTTTGTCTGACACACACAACAACACACAAACACACATGCACATGTTCAAACACACAAAAAAAGGAAATAAAAAGGAAAAAAGGAAAGCTGAAAGATACTGTACAGATTGTTGATCACACACGTAATATGATAAATTGGGAGAGCGGAGATTAAAGTACTCCAAGGGTTTTAAATAAGAAAAGATAACAGTCTAATCTAAACAGTGCAGTGTCTGTCAAGATGGAGGGTGATGTCGTCAGTCACATCGTCATCACAGAGTTGTGTTTCAATTAAAAAACAAACAAACAAAAAAACATGGTTACTATAGTAACAGCAAGTGTGGTTTAAAATCAATTGTTTTTTCATTTTCTCGTGAACTGCTCATCCTAAAACTGCACAATCGACACTGCACTTCCTTGGGTCCTCAGCAAAACACTTGTAAAGTTTGAAGTCAGACGGATGGGAGGTGGTTGAAAAAATCGAAATACAGAAAGCCAGACAGAGATTTCTCCACTTTTCAGCAGGATTTTATTCAATACTGCTAATAAAAGTAAATTTGATATACTTGCTTGATTTAATATAATTTAATTATAAATAAAATTATAATAAAATGTATATAGAGTGAAAATTAATTAAACTATATCAATAAAAAAATACTGAATTTAAATTTACTCCAATTAAATTGTATCAATTTAATTTAATCAGTTTACTCCATAAAACTTAATTAAATTTACTCAAATGAAATTGAGTTAAATCAACTGAATTAAATGTAATTTTTTTTCCAAATAAAATCAAATTTCCTGAATTAAACTGAGTTTAATTAATCAAATAAAACAAGTTGAGTTAATTTTGCATTATTATTATTTTTTGTGCATTTGCATGTGATGACAGACAGGGGGGAATTGGGGACTTGCTTCACAGGGCATTTATGTCTCTTGGTATGCACACTGACTACAATGCAGTCACACTGAATTTAATTACTTTGATTTACTCAGTTAAATTTGATTAAACCTACTCAATTAAACTGACTAACATTAATTAAATTAATTTGAAAAATGCACTCAGATTAAAATGTGTGGAATTAATTAAATTACATTTATAACATAAAATGTCATCAGATTTACTCAATGACATCACAACTGTGTTTTCACAGAACTCTCTCTATAGTTTGTTTTGGGTTTATATAGATTATCTTATGTGTGTATTTTTGTTTGTTTGGTTTTTTTTTCAGGAGCCGCTCATTGAGAAAATTCATACTAGACAATGCACCTTCTTCCTTGGGTCCTCAGCAACACACCCATGAGGTTTTAAGTTGAGAAAATCAAAAGACAGAGAGAGATTCATCCATTTATAGTTAGATGTTCTGCTGTTGCCCTATCAAAGTATAACTCTCAAAAGTACAAAAATGTATGAGTGGAGGCATTTGAATGATTTTATGCATACATTTTCTCCCATTTTTCCACATGTAGAGAACTAATTGTCAGATGTTGTCTAGATCTTGTGTGAGTCATCTTGCAGTGATGTTGCTGAAGTATATAATGGGTAATCTCAAATCCATCACATCTCATCTCCTGTGAGAGGACCTGCCTCCCACAGTAAGATCAGCAGGCCGAGGAGGGGGAATTCAGGCAGCTCCATGAATCTTTAATTAGTCCCCTCTATACTTAGGCCCTCAGAGCATCTCCAGTTTCTGACATTTAGCTGAAATTTGCCCTTTGTGCGTGGGGATGTGAAAGAGCCAAGGTCAGCTAACTGACCACAGTGATATCAAAATCTGCCTTTATTAGCTAACGTGCCATTTTGTTTTTCGAGCTGTGAGTCAAATCCTATGTGCCATTTTCACGTACAAGTCTGAAGCTCTTCTCAGTGTAGATGTCAGGTTAGGTGTGGGTTGAAAAGCCAAACCTCATCTTTCAACTTAAACCATTCTCTCACACACAATAATAGTATTAACACTCTAGAACCACTAAGTAATTAGTATAAATCATTTTTTCCCAGTTTCACTGCCGCTGGTTTTCAAAGAAATTGTGCAGCATGACAAGCCCATCTTGGTGCTAGGCTTTCATCACTCAAATCAATGGCCCATTTCATCGAAATACAATCCTTCCCCTGTCTCTGCAGCAGGACGATTAAGTTCCATTCAAATTCTGCTGACATGATTTTATCTCTTTGGTAAAGACCTGAAAATTGAATGAAAAAAAAAACACAGTGTTTAACAAAAATGAAAGCTAAGAGTTAAGAAAAATGACCTTTTCATTACAAATATCACTCTGTTTTGTTTTTGGTGAGGTTATGTGTTTTCGATTTTGTGAGATGAGACAAACCATTAGAACATTTGGTGCCACTAAAGACGATCATTCTTCTGAGGTATTTGCAAGGAAAAACAATACTGTATTAAAAATCTACTGGTCTTGAAAACAGCATATGTTTGCTTCATAATGCATGATGCATGATGTCAGCAGAGACCATATGGCACCTCAGTAGTTTACACATTTCTGAGGACACTTTTAAGGAGTAAACTCATTTCTCCTTCAAGAAAAATGGCTATTAATAGTAGACACAAAATGAAGAATTGGGCATAGTGTAATATTGGCATCGTCATAAACAGCCAGGAAATATCTTGCTGCTTTTGGCGCCAGCTTTTGTAAACAGAAATAAAGCACTGCTTTGTTAGTATTCCACAGGAATTTTTTCCTGTCTTACACCCCCATACCTGTTGTTCCTCCTAGAGCTACTTAATTTTTCCATAATCATGCCATTAATTATTTAAAAACATGTAGGATTACAGGACCATTACTGAAAAAAAAAAAACAATTAAGAAATGACAGCATAATTTGAATGAAAGTGACGTCTCTTTCCCTAAGAATTTCTGATGTGGATGTGCTTGTCTCATCATAACAATACTCATTTTATAAAAAGAACCATTCTTCTAACAGCAGTTCTCTGCTGTAATGTCTCCTGGCATTTATAAACACAAACTGATTCATACTTCGTTTTATCGTGGGCAGAATGAAGCATTCAAATTTTAGAATTATAATAACTATTAAACAGCTCACAGTTGTTGGCATAGTTGCCAAGGGCTTCTGCATACATTCAAATCTCACTTTTAAGCTTTTTGCATTGAACATGCACATTTGTCCTTTAGTATATCAAATATTACATTTTTAGTCTCAAAATTTAATCACCCAGCATTTATCCTACAGAAATATTCTGAAATCTTTAAGATAGTACTTGTTTGCTCGCTGAACGCTCACCAGCTAGGGATCAGTGTTTTTCCTACCATGATTCTGACGCAGTTTACAGTGATTTCACCCAAGGCTAGGCCAACTGAAGGAACCATACTTACTGTAGTAAAGTTCTCTGGACCGCAGTCCTTGCCTCTATATTTGCAGTCAAGCAACATTTCCTCTATGTTGTGGCTAGTCCTCTGCACAAACTCCAGCATGTTGAAGGTCTTGCTGGGAAAAAACTTGCTGTTGTCCGTGGGCTGCCCTAAAGCAGCCATGAAGTCGTCAAAGTCCCCTTGCTCCACACCCAGGAGCCCAGCCATCCAGAAGATGTCATTCCTACGGATCTGTGACTTTCGAAAGCTATTGTAGTTGCAGAGGGTGATGGCAGGGAAGTACATGACGGGACTGTCCATTTCATCCAGGATGGTGACATGGGGGTAATCGTAATATTCAATCACACGGTCAACCACTTGGTAGAGGAAAATGGAAAGGGAGGAGCTGAATGCGGCAGCCCAAAGCAACCGTCGGATAGTCACTCCACCGGGCAGGAAGATGTGGCTCAGGCCGTGTAGGGTACAGTTGGCCCCGAACACGGTGATGTCTGAAGGCGGGCGTGGTGCCTCTTCCTCTGGGGCTCCCATTTTCTCCAAAAGTTTTCCAAGTGAAGCTCTGTGATTTTTGGATGTGATCTTGCTGCAGTGCTGGCCTGCTGAATACTGGTCCGAGCAGAGAGGTTCACGCAAACTAAATGTACAAGGGAGGCTGGATGAAACAGGGTCTAGTTTCCCCTTCACACCCAAGGGAGGGGAATGGGTTGGATATCTGGAGCTGGGAAGTAGCAATAGACTGTTATATCATCCAATCCTCATTGAGATCTTAGAGGGCACATTGAATTCAAGAGATCCGGTTTCATTTGGGAAGTAAGATCTGATCCCACAGCGGGTAGTGGTGGATGGATCAGAGAAGGATACACCAGAGAGGGAAAGATGAAAACTGAAGCATATTCAATTCAGTGACCTCTAACACACCCAAATTATATTTCGTTACATTAGTTTATGCAAGGGAGGTTTCTGGACACTCATCAATGTTATTGTGTGAACACCTTGAAGGACCTCATTCAAAAGGATTCAATTCTATTTAATGGGCAAAAAACCCAAAACAATCAAAACCCACTGGAGACATCACATTTTGCAGATATAAAATGTCAGCAATTCCCAATTAGTATCACATTTAGCATTAGCACACACAATGTGTGAGCTGCCATGAACAACCCCAGTCATCTATTGTTAGTTACTAAGAATCTGCACCAGGGGAACGGTTTAGTGACTTACTCATTCATGGTTACCATTAAGCTTATTGCAGCCAGGATCCAAAACCTGGCACCCTTTGTAGTCACACACACACAGTCACATTTCTAATCTTTAGGCTACCACCACCCCTCCTGAACATGTAGATTTCTTGTAAAGATTACACACAGTGCAGTGACATAAATCACTCTGGGGCATTAAAGCAGGTATTCATCTACTGTACATATTCTCAATAACTGTTTTAAATCCATTACAAGGATCAAAAACACATTAAGTTCCAGTCGATTCAGCCCTAGCTGAAGTTTAAGTTTGCAGCACACATCATCCTCTATCTTGCTGCAGCCTCCCTATCATGTGTTTTGTAACAGCATCAATTATTAATGCGTTCTCCTGCATACATTTCAACTCATGGACGGAGGTGTACATTCGCAGAATGCAGGCCTGAGGTTATTTCAGTCCATCCTGATAAGCATCTGTCTCAACTGGGATTGATTTTCTCAGAGCAGCGTTCACTTAAAATTAAGTTAATAAGTTAATTGATGCTAAGAGCGAAGTAAAGACCTCAGCCACACCTCTAATCACCTGTCAGGACCGCTTCCAATTTACTGTTCCAGGTTAATCCAATATCTCCTGTTTGTCTCAGTATCTTTACCATCCCACCAATCTCTCTTCATCATTCACATCTCTCACCTCTTCATGAATCCCCTTACTGAACCCTCTTTTCTTCCCCACGTCTCCCTCTATCCTTCTCCTTAATTCAGTCCTTTGCATACCTCTCTCAGCTTTACTTCCTTCAGTTCCTGTCTGAGGCTCTAAAATATGTGGCAGGTGTATTTTATTGATAACTGATTTCCTTGTGCAGTGTTGGTTTACATTTGTGAAATTTGATCCTTAAGCCATTTTGAGTCTGAATAAAGAACACAGTGTACTTTTAGAGTTATTGATGCTCGCTGCACTGCATCCCAAAAGTGACGATATTATGTGTGTAAACCTTAAACTAATTAAAGTTTTGGCAACTTGGGAGCAGCACAACAACCTGTAAACACAACTCTGACAACACCTCATAAAACTGATACGGGGGACGCGCTAGCAAACAGTTGCCTAATAACACATGCAGCAGACTCAAAATTAGCAACATTAGAGTTCATTTTTACATCAAGCTGGTGAATGTAAGTCCAATACACTTACCACTTACTAATGCATAAACACTGTATGCACTTTCATACCTACCACTTGTTTTGTTCACAGGCTTTAAATGCATTAATTTGATGAAAACACTACGCTCTGTTCTGTCAAGGCTACACAGTGTCCTGACAATCAAGGGGTACAAACAACATATTTCTCATTAAAGTAAAGTTAGTGGTTTAATGAGAAAATAATGAAACTGTTCAAAAATACAAACTCCCACAGTGTTAATAAATCTTTTCCTGGATCAGCAGCAAAAACATTTTCCTTGGCTTGTTCCTTGGCTGGTGTCCTACTGTAACTTTCCACCAAATATCCTTAAATACTCTCTTTCGATTTGAGATAATCTAATAAACTAAACTAATAGATAAGCCAGCAAAGAAATGCACAGGATGGAAAGCATACACTAAACTCCTCAGCAGTGGTAGTAACTTCCAGAACAAGTTCAGAAAACTCAAACGTAATGCTAAAGCCACAGTATACTTCAGCAGAGCATTCGAAAACACAAAGGCAACCAAATCTGACTAAAAGTTGACGTTTGAGCTGCCTTTTAAAGATAATTTTCTACAAAAGAGAAACCACAGGGACATCTCCCTCAGCAAAATGTCAAATGACTTGGAAAAAAACATGTAGACAATATCAAAAGAAGCAAAGGCACATAAAAAAAAATACAGAAGCTTCCAAACAGAGCACCTTAAAGAATGTGCCGCTTTAAACTTTACCTTCTTTCCTGCACAATTTGCAGAGACATTGAGTCCTTCTCTTTAAGTATAAGTAAATTCATTCAGAAGCTCTTCACTATAGTCACAATAAACTGAGCACCAATGCCCTGTGAGTACTATCTCTGCTGTTTTCTGTCACCCTTTGGGGAAAATGGAGCAATCTTTCCTCAACTACATAAAATGGGAGAGTGGTCAAAGCGTATTTCGGTAATTAATTGCTGCACTCTGAGCGAAGTGGAAGCCACTACTCAATCAATACACTGTGGAGTTTTCCAGCTGCCTTAAGTTAGGTGTACTGCCTAATGTGCTGCCTTAAGAAATCAGCAATTCAGTACATCATGGCTTGTCTGTGGCCTGAAAACACTCTACAGTGAGAAGAAGCAGAGGCTGCATTCACACGCGTCAAGATTACTGATATCTTCAGAGACTAAGTGCTCTTTCTCATCTGCCACTTCGTATCCTGGCTGTGTGGAGAATGTCAGAGTTAGTCTGCTGGATCTGACGCAGGACATGTTACGGGTGGCTGCAAGAATGTCATTTTCATAATGCTGAAAGGTCATTTAAATACTGAGTGTGGCGGAAAAGGGTTTGAACCTGTCCCTCTGCTCCAAAAATTCTAATTACCTCTCCTCCTCTTTGGTTGACCCGAGAGCATCTCTGCAACCAGCCAGCCATCCAAATGTTGAGTTTACTAGAAGGGTAAAGTGTTCTTGACAATCTTCCAGTTCTTCTTCTGTTTTTTTGGGAACTATTGCAAAAACTGCTTGGCCTGCACAGGAAGGTCAGAGGTCAAGAACAGAGTCCTGGTCACAGAGAGTCAGAGACTTTTTCCAACTCTTTCCCAACTCACAGTCTCCTTTCATGTATTTCCAAAATTAAAACGGAGAGAAGGAGCCAAGTTTGAAAGTGCTGAGCTGACATATTAATGTAATGATACATTTCTCATCAAGTATGCAAATAAACTCATTAAAATGCAGGGACAGAACAGGATGCCGGAATGCATTTCAAGATGTTTTAAATCCTCACACCCAAAACTTCAGCTTCAAGGTTCATCTAAGTATTCATTTCTTCAACCACCCAAAGGTGACAAACACTAAACAGTGAATCATCGTGAGAATTAAAATTCATTCTTGAACAAAAAACTAGCCTTTTCCAGACCTTTCAATCACATTAAACTGAGTAAACTCCATCTGCTGAGAAAGACCATGAGATATGGTTGAAATTAATATTTTCATTATAGATTTATGATTATTTTCTTGACGCATTCATTTTGTTTATGCATAATAAAAAGAAATCACTGATCAGCTTATGCCAACTCGACCACCGGGACACCCCTGACACATTTTCATACCGGCACTGTATCCACTGCTCTCCATCCAGGACTCCACTTTCACTTCATAAAGGCAGATTTGAAATGCCAATAATCAGATTCTGGGACTTCACTGAATGTAGACTGCAGCTGGCTTCTCTTATAGCAAGCAGGAAATGGGCATCGACTAATGAGGAAATTCAATATTTCAGTATTGACCCTAACACATGAGAATCCTAGACAAATTGGGTAACATCACAGTAAAGGGAAGATGCTATAGCTGTTGTTTGCACAATAGTGGTGCATACTGTGGATTTGCTTCACACAGAGTATGGTCTATGACTTCTTATGTCTTTGTGCTTCATGGTAATGACAGAATCCTTCCCCACTTTGATTTAATGCCTAATTCCATGCAGACAGTTATTCATCAGGCACAAGCAGAGGACTTCATACAGCTGCCAAAGTAATCACACTGAATATAAAAGGCAGAGAAGCTTCACTCTGGGTACTTCAAAGGACCTTTCAGAAATTAATTTCTGTCCATCTAAGACGGCAATTAGCTATAAGCACAGTTAAGGGGAATAAAAGGTGACTTTCTCCCCCCCATCCATTTAAGAGAACAGTATGGAAACAACACTCTTGAGAAGAAAAACCTTATCTAAAATGACATTCACATATAGTCTGTGTCCTCGCAGACTGCAGACACCTTGACTCTTCAAAGAGTGAACTTTTCAGAAATATGTAAAACAGATAGTACAGGTTTGTCTTGGTGTCAGGGAACATTGTGGAAGCACCTTGCCCAATAAAGAACCAATATTATATGATTTGTCATTCTAAAAGATTATTGTCTGTGCCCGAAATTGAGACAAGCTGCCCAAGGCTCGAATCTCTTACGTCATTAGGCGACAAAAACCTGAGGAATGACCGACAACTCCACCTTCAAGATGGAACTAAGATTAACCCTGGTAATTTTCTGGAGTACCACTTTAATTTTCAGATCTTTGAAGACTGAACTCAAACGTAATGCGCCCCTGAAAATTGAATTAATGGTTACAGTTACTGGCGCCTTGGATGATCTTTGACTTGTGATAATGAACACTTTTCTCCTGGGTGATCCAGATAATAAAGGTTCTTCTCTGTGTGTGCTGACTTAGTGGAATTTGTGCATCAGTGCTGTTCCCATGTAGTACTGGTAGCTCTGGACCAAAGCACGTGCTCCCAAGAAATTAGAGAGTCAGTGACCTCCATCACAGTGCTGCAACAGTGTCCACAAGTACTCCTACTCACTGAACAGAAGAGTTTCAGGGGGGTGAAGAACACTTGAGATAAGAGTGTCTGTATTGTTTCCAGTTTTGATAGATATTTCTATGTATAGCACAGTAATCTTGGCCAAGTTATCCAAGGTTAAAGAAACAAGACATTGTTCACAGCAGGTCATTGAGGACAGTGCTGGATCCCCAGTGGTCAGGCTGTAATGTAACATTGAGTCTAAGGATTGTATTTTTTGCCTTGTAAATGATAAAGGATAATGTCCACTGAAAATCAACATCCCAGCAGACTGAATCAAGGCCCCCAGGCTTTACTCTGCCTGTCAGGGCTTATTTTACAATAATGACCATCTGTGCTGGAACATGATTACAGGTATCAAGATGACACCACACTGAAAAATGGCCCAGTGAAAGTTAACCCACTGCTTACAATACATTGCTCAAAATAATACTGCTTACCATAATTAAAAGTCTCAAAGATTACAGCTAGGTTAGGAAGCGCATCACAATTAAGAAAATAAGTTTTTCTGCAAGAATTAACCAAAAAAATATAACCCAACACACAATTCATTATTTCTGATTTTAAAGACAGCTCAAGGCAGCTCAAACAAAATTAAAAAACAAGACAAACAAGACAGCCAAGTAAAAAAAAAAAAAAAAAAAAAAACATTATGAGAAAATTTTAATTTTAATCTTTCACTTCTTGTGGCTGAAGAAATATCCAATCAACACCAGAATCCTACAGAAAACAGCAGAAATGTGGAAGGTTTAAAATGGTTTTTTGTTATCCTGGTCAGTCATCAAGCTTGTCAGTCATCTGTTGTACTAACTTGTAAGAAAGGTACTATTTAATAAAAGATTTTAACAGCGTCTCACAGAATTCATTAGCAGATGAGATTTGCACAGTTGTCATGGAGATGGCTCGGTTCTCATCACATGTCCTCCTCATATGAAAACAGGTGTTGCAATCCAGAAAAGGTCAGTAAGTAGACCTTGAGTTAAGATTATTTTGTCAAAAGACAAAAGCATTTTTACTTGAAACTCTTGTTTCTGCTTCTCCTCTGGAAAAAGGAGTTGCTTGCTCCTCCTGCTTGTTAATCATGATAAATTCATGAAGTGTTTGTTGTGATGCTGATTGATTGAATCCATTACATCTTTTATCACTAATCATTGCGGGTAAGTATTTTGATCCATTTACTCAACAAGAGACGTTTTAAAGGAACGCTGATATTATCAAACAGACTGGAGTATTTAGGCAGCTCTGCAGCATAATTTCTACCCTGATTGCCCTGACTTTGCACTGCTGCACAAAGTCAGCTAAGTGGATTAGCAATGACAGTCGAGAGAAGGCACTGGACAGTTCTTGTCAATAAAGAATCACTCCCTCCTCTCATTTATGCATGGGTGTAAAGCTTGCATAGAGAACACAAGCTTGCTTCCGACTCACTCCCACAGCCATTAATTATAGCAGCTATAAACTGCTTCGGACCAATTAATATACTACTGGGGGGAGCTTGATTGTTTTGATAGCTGTCTGAAAGATGTCTGCAGAAAGAAACAGAGGAGGAAGACAGAATAACTGCAAGGGGTGTGACACCCCTTTAGTGCGCCTGGTCCTGTCTGCTGCTGCCTTCTCCCTCAGGGAGATTGGCAGGAAGTCTATCAGAAGAATGGCTGACACCTGTGCTGGCTGGATCCTCAGCTATGTAAGCTGGTGGAGGCAGTCAGTCTTCCTCTCCCTCCCCTGGTATTTGGTTTGTTGTTTTGGGTGGATTTAGACTTGTGTGAAAATAAACAACTGGACGTGACTAAATTTTCTTCAGTTCAATAAAGACAAGATGGAGACGATTCTTTTTGGCAACAAGGAGGAAAGACTTAAAGTTAATGTTCATCTTGATTCCAGGCTGTAAAAACTAAAGGTTGAGCTAGAAATCTTGATGTTTTTATGGATTTCAGTTTCCAAGCCACACTGAGGCAATGACATCCTTTTATCATCTAAAATATAGAACAAGAATTATAGAGTTCGTGTCCATATGAAAGAGATGCTTATTGGAGATCCTTATTGATGCCTTCATCTCTGACATGATGGACTATTTCAAAGGTCTTTTGTGTGGTCTCCCCAAATATGAGTATTAGACAACTGCATCACAATCAGAATGCTGCTGGAAGTTATATCCCAAACTAACCCTGTCTCCTAAAAATTACATTTATACATTACTAAATCATTTTGACAAAAATGCGATAGAGGGAAAAACAATTGCTGCATAGATTATACCCACTGGCAAAATGTTTTCCAATCCACGGCCTTGTACCGCACAGGCTTGTTGAGGCGGTGGTTTGGGTGGATGGTGAGCATACAGGGGGCAGGAATTTGACAATGGATGCCAGAATTTGCGTCCTCCATTTATAATGGTTTTGGTTAAATAAAGACAAAAGCTAAGAATTCATGCCTTACATCACCTTAGACTTCAATATTTACCTTAAGGAGGTGCTCTGAATTCTGAATTATGTTGGGGAAGAAATGTGTCAAAACATATGTATTTAATGCTGCAAATTAGTAGTGTCAACATAATTTTCGGGAGACAGTATTAAATTCTTTGATCACCAAAAAAAGCCAGGACAACTTAGTCGTCCCATTCCTAATTCTTTACCCCAGCTTCTAGTTAAGTATAGAATGGACAGTATAGAGTTACTGCTATTTTATAAATCACCTAATGCCCTGAAAACAACTTTAAGACATCTCTGATATGCCTTAATACAAACCCAGTATACCTATAAGGCTCTAGGAAGCAGTCAGCTTGTAAAGCCAATACTCAGAGCCAGATAGTAAAGTTGAATTCAGCTGTTACTCTATGCTTCACTCAGTCTCAAATGTATCTGAACTATTCAGGAATTACTGTCACACCTCAAATCAAAAACATTTATTACAGCTAGGTATTTATGACCCCTTTCTTGCTCAGGTAAAAGACTGCATGGACTTCGCTTGATTGGAGTCTTGATCCACTACACCTATCACATGATAGGGGAGGACTCCAACTACCCAAACTTCTTTTCTGCAATGTTTGAAAAGTGCTACACAAACTTGCCTTGCCAACTCATCTATGCACTGCACATACTCACGATGTTCCTTATTTACATATTTGAGATTATCTTTCTACTTGGTTTAATAAACCTTCGAAAACTCATGTGTGCTGTCCTCCTCTGAGCCGGGCTGTGACAGGGACATGGTGTGTGAACAACACATCGAAACCAATTACCTCCTTCCTGTATATCTGACAGGCAACTTTAAGCTGAGACAAAATAAATGAGCACATAAGTCGGCTCTGGAATCAATGGAATTAAAGTCTGTTTTTTTTTTTTTTTTTTAACTGATTGCAGGAATCTTTCCCTATTACATCTTATCATTTGGTGTGGCAGAGAACTGTCATCAGGCTGCAGGCTCGACTTAACTAATCAGGCTATCTTCCGTCTGTAATGGCTGTGTATAAAGCATGAGGAATTCAATTAAATTGGGCAAGTAAACATTCACTCAGCTACAACCTGTGACATTAATCCATGGGAACACCCTGCTGAGCCCTACTACCCTCATTCCCTTGGGATTAACTAAATCAGTCCTTCTGATGATTAACCAAGCAGGACAGAAGCAAGGACGCCAAGGCTTATACATATGAAACATTTCATACACTGCGGCAATTTAGAATTGATCAATAGTTTCTGAAACCTGCTTTGTAGATGTTACAAATTACCCACAACAGAGACAATTTGGCCATTGTTCTGGGGAAATAAGCACCGGTACCTGACCTCTCCTGCTGTACAGTGGCTCGGTTATTACCTCCACTCGTTTACAGCTTTTTCTGGCTTTCAACTCTCTGGGCGATGTGTACAGAACCTGTCTGTATAGAAATGTAAACTGCAAACTGTGAAATTTCAACCGAGCAGAGGTGTTGGCTCCCTGTCTTCCCATTCTGGCAGTTGCTACAAGGGCACATGATTTGCTTTTTGGGAGGGGAGGCTTACATACAGTACCAGTTGCCACTGTGTTGGGTGCACGTCTATTTTCAGAGTAGATTTTTTTTTTTTTTTTGTCTGGGCCTTTTAGCAGACAGTGAAGTGAGAAGCTTCCATTATCCTTTTCAGCTGCCTCTTTAACAAGCTCTCCTGTGTGCCTCTGAGCTATCTGCTACGCATCTGCACTGTTCATCCACCAAGCGCTCACAACCGACACAGTCCCCGCAAACTGCCTTCACCCCCTCCTGGTAGTATAGCCTTCAAGACTGCATCCCTTCCTCTACAGCAGAGAGACAGTTTTAACATTGAAACAGCTGCATTGCCTGTGTATGTCTGTGAAATACGTACTGATAGATCCTTGAGTTATGTTGCTAAATGCTTGTTGATAAATCTGAAGACGTGTATTAAAAGGATTTGTGCTCTACAAGGCTCCATGTCTGACATTTCTCCCAGTCAATTAAGTGATCATTTTGGTTGTAACAGCAAAATGAAATGTCAGTCAGTGCACTGACACAGCGGGAAAAAAAAACTATCTCAAAGAGTCTTTTTGTGCCCTGATTGAATTAATAGAGGCTGGCAGCAGGTGGCAATGTTTATTTAGTCAGAGATACAGTATTGTGGAGAAGTCCTATTGTGCCTGAAACAATGACAGTGAATGGAAAGATTCTCTAATGACTAACTAATAAACATAATAATAACTAATAATACACTCAGTACTCTCAGTCAATCCAATACAACAGCTTAGTCATAAACACCTGTACTAAGATAATAACAACTACTACTAACTTTACTGACACTGTCAGAAAGGTATTAATTTAACTACGTGTTTATTACTGAAGTTGCAGTACTGTTGACACATTTTCAACATAATGCATTCCAGTACAACACTGTCAGTAAGAAGCATATAGCTGAATTAACACCAAACAGAAACCTTTCACAAAAACTGGCCAATTTAAGCTTCTTAGAGTTAAAATATGTGGCAGAGCTGTTGTTCCGGATTGCATTGGATTGGACTGTATACGTGTACCTAATAAAGTTGCCAGGGATTTTACTTTTTCATTTGCATTTAAAAATATCATCTCAGTGCAACAAAGTATGGATAATAACTTTTACTTTTTGTTAAACACTGGACTAAACTCTCTGTACGTCAAGGATACAGCTGGAAGATCAACTTAAAGTATTGAAAACAGAATGACGCACACCTACTGTAACTCATCTGAATTACACACTAACAGCTTATGAGTCAACTCAGACCTGGGAAACAAGAGACCAATGAAGTGATGAATATTGTGCTGGTAAATCCTAATAACAATGTGTGAACGCGAGAGGCGCGCACACACACAGAAACAGCGTGTATTCCATCATCGAGCAACTATTGAGCCACAAATCATTCTGTTAGCGTAGACAAACAAGCTATTTAGCTATCCTGGTCCAGATCTGCTCATGTCAGCAGAGGCAAGCCTCCAGATTAGGTCCCGACAGAGACTTGTGAAGTCTGTGTTCTGTTAAATTTGATTTTTTCATTCTCATGGATGTCACATTCACTCACTTTCATTTCAAAAGGGCCCAAGCCACCAAATTCAAACAAAATATATTCCTATGAATGCATAGCTGAACATTAATAAATGATGGCTGCCATTCATCTTGAGGGTTTGTTTCGAGGCATCTGAGAAAGCTTATTTACCTAATGTGAGGCAAACTTTATCCCCATGTAAAATATATTTGTGCCTAACGGCTGAAAAAATATAATAAGTGCATATAAGAAGTTAGAGTATTGGTTGCGAATGGAGGCTCATACATTTCTGACACCTGAGAATTTCAATTTAATTTAAGTTCACTCGTGTGAGAGATTACAGTGGGTCTGGGAGCCTGTGAGAGGCGCTGGTACATGGCAGTGGAAGAGGACTTGGCTTTCCACCTATTACTCTCAAGCCTCCATGACCAATAGCATACAGGAAGGCACACAAGGCTATCCGCCCATGATAAATGCTCTTAGGGCAAATCTGTGGGTGACAGAAAAGCTGGTGCTGTGTGCTGCCATTTGTCCTCATGAACACAGTCTATAATTTAAAGACAATAATTTTCTCTGACACTGTGGTCACATCTAGTGAATTGTGAGAGAAGGGAAAGAGAGTGAGGTCTCGATAAGGTATGTTAGCAACATCACTTCAAATCTACATCGATTTACCAGAGTAATCAGGCCAGTTAAGAGACAATTATGCACACAATCACTGGTATCTATACAGAATATAGACTCCTTTCTTCATAAAACTGTTGATCAATCAGAAGTCAGGACTTAAAGAAAGCGCATTCATTTCAGCAATCAATTGGTCTTCAGATCTCTTTGTCCCCTCACACTGATTATGCAGTTTGTGTGCAGCCATGTGTCACCGGGGTGTGAGAAGAGAAACGCAGGATTAGGTCTATTTCAATACGGACTGGTCCGTGTTCTGATGGATGGGAGGAGATGGCTTTGGTTTCAGGGCTACAGCTTTTTAATTTGTGAAGGATCATTAGCTGGAGAAGGCCCCTGCTTGTAGCTCTGGGGGGGTTGGGTGGGGAATCAAATAGATGCAGCACAAGGAGGTACCTCTTCATCCATCTAGATGCTTCTGTAGCTCTCAGAGCTGGTAAAAGCGGATATTATTCATGCATTACAATGCAATGTGAACTGTAGACTGTAAGCTGCACGTGGTGGTTCTTGGCGTGAAAACTACCTTTCTGTGTGAATTATGTGGCTTTTGAAATACACAGGAATACCAAGTGAGCTCGAGTCAAGCACTATATATCCTGGACTTGTCATCCAATCCCCCTCCTACACACACAGCAATGTGTGTGGGCATGGAGTGTCAGGCTAGGGTCTCACTTACTGCTGCAGTCACTATGTAAAGTAGATTCATATATGCAAACAGTGTACACAACCGATTCAGATTTGCCCACAGGGTAAAAATAGATGTTCACGACTTGTCTACTTTAGACAACTAACGCGACTACAGTAGAGATTTTGGCTTCTTCTTAAAGTTCATAAATCACAATGAGAATTTACCTGTACTACAGTACTCTGGAAGTTAAGACATGATACCATGGGGGCTAATGATAATGTTTTAGAGTTTTAAAGTTTTTGCAATCCACTGCCATGGCCGGCTCAGAGAAAACCTCACATTTAGACACAGAGACTATAATTTTCATTCAGCTCTCACACCCCAATATGATGTTCTCTGTGGTTAAGTAGGGGTTAAATAAGCATTTTCCCTATGCCTCCTGTGTAGAGAAGAATAAAAGCTCTGCGGCAGTGGATGCGTTTTTCATCCTCGAGCCCACTCATATGGTGCCTTTTGATTTCCCCCCAAATCAATAGAAAGGAAACAATACAATCAAGTGCCTGAGGCAAACCACTCATTCTATTGAACACGTGTCTACATCGTGATTGCTCCAGGAGACTGAGTATAATCATAGTATACCCAACATTTTCCTGTTTTGTTTTGTTTTCTTTTCTTTTTTTTAAAAAGAAAGATGGACACTGAAAAGGAATAAATGAAAAGGCTGAAAATATTTAAAGATTTTCATTAAGAAATTTAAATTAGGAAATGTATTAATGTGTAACAAGTAAAATGCAAAGATAATGTTCAGAACTTAGTATTTAAATATACAAAAGACAAAAGATAATTTACAATTTGTTTAACAAAGAAATCCCTTCAATTATCTCCTCAATTATTTATGATTATCACTAATACACCTTCAGTAGTATTATCAATTTTTGCTTTCAAGAAAAAAAATTACTGCAGAAGAAGTCAGATTTTCGAAGCGGTGGAGCTCTCAACAAATCAGACTGATAAACCTGTGTTGCATAAAAACAGCACCAATGGAGCAGAGTGTAATGCCATTAATGCCCTCGTACAGAGAAATGTAGCTGTCTGTCATTAAAAACAGAGGTTAAGCTTATGCTCTTCTGTGTTTTCCCACAAATGTGGCTCTGACCAAATGCCACAGACTGAACTCATTTACTGTGTACATCTCTTCCAATGGAAAGGGCGATGAGACAGTAAGCCAATTTGCATGAAGCGTTTTGTGTTATTAATTATAAGGGAGGTATGCACTCATGTCATGTAGTTTTGCCTTCCTGCCATCACTGTAAAGCCTCGGTTATAAAACCCAGAGGGCTATTTATAGAAACATGTCGATGGGCAGGTTGTGTGATTTAAAGCAGCATAGTGCACAGGCCCTTGGAGAAGATTTACTACGGCTGTTTCTAAAGGATTTTCTCTGCAATAGGGAAAGGGAGGGTTTTGCTGTGTCAGACAAATTAGATGTAAATTGAAAATATGATTGCGAGGAATAAAGGTACTAAAGTGAAAAGATGCATATATGAGTGATAATATTTGATGGGTTCGGCCCCCATGACCACTTTTTACAGCATTGAGGAGGCTACATATGATGATGAGTAATGAAAGTTGAAAGAGAAGGTGCCTAACTGTGGCATGGAGATACTTTCAAATGAGATATAATCCCCTCCCCCAAGTACTTTATATTGCCTTTCTCTGCATACACTGATTGAAGGTCATTAATAAAAGCACAACATATGATGCATCTGTTGCCAGTGGCACATTCAGCCTCAGAGGGCTGACAATCAGTCTCATGATATGTTAAATACATTCACACTTTAAACAATGCAACAGCTTTGTAGATATAAACAATTAACAATTTTAAGTCTTTTCAGGAATGTTTCGGTATATGACCTATTAATTCTTATAACAACAAGGTCAATTAGATATTCATGAAGAGGAATGTTCCCCCTTGCTGATAAAACTTCCATCACTAAGTGATTATGTAAAATTCATGATTCATTAAATTGACACCAGAATTTTCATTGCTCTTTGTCTTTGCCATAAACTGCAAGTTCTCGCCTCTTCATCTTCTTAACCCATCAAGTTTATGCTGTTATCTCTCATTTCTCCAGGCATCCGGCTAATGAGCATCTAATCTTGTCATCATTAGCTTAATTTCTGTTAACAGTATGATCGTGCCCACCTGGAAATGGATGAATTGTATCATGTTGGTAGATAACTAGTTACAGTTGTGTGATTGCATGACTCTAACAGTACAAAGTCTCACAAGACCAACAATTCACTTGTGGTTGTTGATTAAATATCCAGCACAAGCTATCCATCCCGTGACTCCCAATTCCCCAGCATGTTTTTTCATAGTGGTTATATTTCCCTGGAAGGTGGCTGATGCAAAAACATTTGCATAGTTACAGTAATGTTGTTGCCCTGGTAGGCATACAAAGGACCGACACCATATCAGAGGATCACTACACACTTTACCATCCTCCCACTTATCTGTGCAAAGGAGCATGAAAAATACACTTACTTGTGTTGCATACAGATTTCATGTTGCTGAACTCTGCCTTATGAAATGCCAGGACTCCCCAAAGCTCAGCCAAGACCAGAAAGTCGGCACAACTGATTTCTAACTCTCACAAAACTTAAAATGGACGAAGCACTGACTTATTTGACACTGCCACAAAAAACTGCTAGAGCGTGACTGGCAAATGAAAACTGTGGATGAAAGGGGAAATTAAAGCTATTATCCTTCATGTTTTTTAAATTGAAACATCATTAAAGAGCCACTTAACACCTCCTTTGAGCTTGAACACATCCCCTTCACTTAAAAACAATGCAAATTCAGAGCACTCCCAACCCCCACTGCAAACACTGTTAAAGTGACTTTACCCATAATTTACTCAAAAATGCAGATTTACCCGGTACGCATTAACATATACCTGTCTATGTGGTGGAGTATCACAAAACACACAAAAAAAGAAAACCAGCTCAGGCCACAGCTGGGGGTCAAAAAACAGGACATTCCTTGTACTGAGTGCAAAAGGTTGACTGGAATATACCGCAAGCTATTTATAAATAGTACTAATGCCTTTTTGCTTCCTTCACCGAGCCATTTTTCTCTCTTTTGTTATTTGCTTAGATCCTGAAGATATTACTGAGCAAATGTAATATCTGGGCAAATTCCTTAAACAGTTGTATTGGCTACTGTATTAATGCTGGAAGTAGTGGGTATATGTTTGGTAGCTCGCACTGTAAGTGTTAAAAATAATTACTAAAGGTTTGAGTATCCTCACATTTTAGTATACCATCACATATGATTCATGTTGTGTTCTTTTGTTCTTCTTCTTTTCTTTTTTCCACAAAATAAATATAGAGATAGATATGAGAATGGGTATCCTGCTAAGAAAGCCTAATGTTTGAATAGTTGGCCACTTAGGCCTAGATATTCACCTGACCGTGCTGACCATGGGCAGTACTGTGTACCTGGATAATGACTGCCTGTCTGAAAGGCTTCATCAGAGAACTCTGCCTCACTCTGATGCAGGGACATTTGGCTGCTTTCTCTCCCCCTCCTCTGATCGTTACATCTCTTCATCCTCTTTTATGGGGATGATGTTTATGTGCTTTAGAAGGTTTGCGATATTGCCTCCATATCGCACAAACTCCACAAACAGATCACATTTTGCGTCATAACCGTTTAGTGAAGTATCTCAAAATGAGGATTCACTTTCTTTCTCCCATTTCTTCTGTCTGTGTGTTTCTCCGAGGGCCTGTGATACATCTCTTGACAGTCAATGCTGTCAAGAGCAAAAAGGTCATTAGAACAACCAACAATAAAGGATTAGTTTACAGAAGACCCAAGGAGGATGTAAAGTTCTGATGCAAATCCATTTGATAATGGTGATTACGTTTTACATAAATCAACAAGGATCAGTTGATAATCTGTAATAAATCTTCAGTAGAGCAATGTAGCTGCCAGTTGTAATGTTGTTTAATTTTTCCATTGCATATAAGCGATAAGAAAGACTCTGCATATCACAAACAAACAAAAGCAGGGGGAAATGTATTCAAATCATGCATTATTGAGGCTGGAATAAAAATGTGTATTTTCTGTCATCAGCAAAACCATCCTTGAGCTTTCACTTAATAATGAGCCCCAGAGCAGCGTCTATATCCTGAGGTTTCATCCCAGTGCAACTGCAATACTTTGGCCTTTGCATAGCTAATAAACACAAATTGAATAGATATCTGTACAAACCTGGGTGTGTGTGTATGTACACATACATACATACATATATACTGTATGTATATCAGGAAAATACTACGGAAGGCATTGCTGTTATTCAAAGCTCATTACAGTCATTATTTCAGCACCACCAGTGAAATTGTTTTTTGAGCCCTTACTAATTATGAGGCTGGTCTCGTCGTGTCTTGCCGACTCTCTCGGCATTCATGATTGAAGGTTCAGCAAAGAATGGAAGCACATTTTCTGATACAACCTAATATGATGCATCCATTTGTTCCCTTGTATTGAGGGAAGAGCCAGTGGTTTAATCAGGTCTGGTGTAATTAAATGTTGAAATTTAACATTTAGAGTTATGCAAAAAAAAAAAAGAAAAACGTATTTCATTTGGCTTTCTTTCGGCTACAACAGAACGAGAGGAGGTTTGAGGTGTGTCTACAGAAAAGTAAAGGTCCTGCTTCAGTGGAGCATAAATCTTAAGCCAGGAAGTTCTTTCATCCTCAATCTTTGCTGCAGACATACATTTCTGGAATTTTCCATTGCACCACACTGTCTAATTAGAATGCAAAGCTTCATACAAGTCATTTCATGTAAAATGACGACTTAATCTCAACACATGAGCATTAGAAACAGGTGATTAGTATTTATATGTCCCTGCCTGAAATATACTAATGTGGAGCTAATGTGTGTGGAGATTAAAAAAAAAAATATGATAATATAATAAGTGCAATGATAAACAATGACCAAACTTGTGTTTTGGCTTTTATTTGCCATACACAGAATTGGTTCAAGTGAAACTAAAAAGTAATGGATACCTATCAGCCAGGACATGCTTAAATAAAAAATAAAAAAAAAACCCAACCATTTAGATTATTAAAGCTGCAACATGGATTTATAACCAAATGGGGGCAGCAGAACAAGCTGTGACACAAAACACTGTCACTATGTTACCCTGTGAAGTTGATATGTCCAGTGTGTTAGGTAAAAGTTGTTTATTTACACAGCCTGACACGGAGCAAGATTCGAATGTAGGTCCAACAGTCACTCTCCTTTGAGTCTGTTTTGGTCTCCACCGACTCCTGAGGGAAACACGTGGCTCTTAAGCAGCTAAATGGTCCACTATGTTCACCAGCTAGTCTGTAACTGTAACTAGTCTGTCTGTCATTTGGTGTCTGGGCCTGGTAATGTAAACTAGGTTTATCAGTGTTTTTGTTTTGCTGTAAGCCGATGTGCTTACAGCAGTGAAACTGAACTGCAGCATTAAAGATGTGAGCAGCAAAACCAAAATAATGAGATAAAAGATGTCAAAACACTCCGTAGAGCTGAGGACAACTGCAGAGCCTGGTCATAATACTCTGTGAATTTCTCACTACAAGCAACTCCTTTCACATTAAACGTAGTCATTTGATCTATTGTAAATGTTAACACTGATTAGTGTTTTAAAGCATTAACTTTAAAACACAGCAACATTTAAAAAGCAAAACTGCCACACATTGAGATCTTTCAGCTCCTAAAATGTGAGGTCAACCAATTTTAACACCCCTTAAAGCCTTTATGAAACTATAATGAGCATTTTTAATTTTTTTTTTTTGACATATAAAAGTAATAGAATGTATTGTTGCTGTAGGCACAGGTAATCTAAGGTAGTTAAAGGGGCAATATTTATTATTTTACTTTAAAACATTCAAAAATAAACTAAGATTATCAATAGAATGTGAAGAGAGAAGAATATCTATAGTCTGTTGCATGCTAACCAGCTAGCCCTTGTCCATCCCACCTCACAATACCACCAGACCAAAGAATGTATTTCCTTTTCATGCTTCTTATGAGAGGAGTGGACACCCCAACTTTCTGGTAGTATGTTGCCCACTCTTTGTTTGGAGTATGAAACTGACAGTGAGTCAATTCTTGCACATTGCAACCTTTAAGGATGGCTTTGTGAGTAGCATACAGAAGAAATGGGTTCTAAGTATTTTATTTATTCCCTAACTGAATACTCGAGAGGTAAGATGTTTGGCTTGTCAGGATTGTACTATATTGTAGCTGTGTTGGTAATGTATAAAATTGAAAAAAAAAACAACTTTTGAACACAAAAGGCAGAACAATTCACAATCACTAAGGACAGCAATCACACAATGAAGCCTTGGTTTACCCCACAGTAGATAATCACCCTATACACATGGGCTGCAATCAGCAGTACAATGAAGATTTACAGGTGGCTAATATGAAAAAAATCACTTGTCAAACCACAACAACACATGACTAACCAGCTCTTTTAAGAGGTAGTCCACAGAGAGCAGATTCACAGCCAGAGCTGATGAGTGCTGAATCACTGAGTATGCTGTATACAAGGTAGTCTCTAAAGCTGTGGAACAGAAGTCTGTTGATCAGGTGTTTGAGTTAAATTATGCTGAGGGAAAAAATATCACTGAGGAGGAGGATGACTCAATGCACCTTCCAGGCTAATGAAGCTGATGCACAAATACAGGTCTTGACATGCAAATGAAGATGATCATGAACATTATATATGATTATAAATTGGTATTTTTCACTGTGCCGTCATGGATTCTCCACCTTTTTTTAGAAGCAAACAAAATATCCCTCATGCTCTACAGTCAGACATCTCAGCCTGCGGCTCTATCCTCATACCTGCACTGCACTGTCACATGTAACGAAACAGGCTGGACAGACTTTGATTAAACAATGTCCTCTACCATATATTCAGATAACTTCTGTAATGTATTTCAGTTTGAGTGGCACGTGTCAACATTTACAGGGCTCCAGACTAACTTTATCCATTAGGAGGACCAATGCTTCTTACTAAAGCCGAACTGATGAAAATCAGAAAATAATACATAACACAGTTGATTGTTTTCCACAAAATAACCATTCTTTTTTCTTTTCTTTTTTTGAGCATATGTAACATAAACCCTCCTTACCCCAAATTTATAGGCCCATCCAAACAAGTTAATTAGAATTCAGCACAATGAAACCTTTTTATTTTAATATACTTTTTAATAGAATAATAACTTTTTTGTCTCTTCTTGAAAACTAAAACTTTGTTTACTTTAGATGTTTACTCTTATTTGTTTCTAATTCCTTCTTTTCTTCCTATTTAATCTTTCCTTTTAAAGAAGGAGGCAGTTTTGTCCCTGCACGATTTGGGTTGTCTTTAGTTCATTTTTGTCCAGAGTTTCAGATCTTTTACCAGTTAAAACAGAGTCGGAAATTCCAGGATGCAAAGCTGAATGCCTGAACTTAGACATATACATTTATATATTATACATTTTACACTGTAAGCATTACTCACAAAAATTAGAGCAATTGGAGACAGCACTTTTAAACTTTCAAATTCAATTTCTGACAATTCAAACTTAAACAAAAACAAAAAAATATAACATTTCAAGTACTCATTTTAGTCAAACCAGTTTCATAAATCTGTCTCTAAAGAGGCTGCAAAATCCAACTGAATAACTACAGTCCAATTCCCTGATTTTCCATGTTAAACAGGAAGAAATCTTGAGCTGTAATACTGTTGAGTTTGTATCAGTTACGCTATCATTCACTGTTGAATGCCATGGCGAGGATTAAGCAGATTTTGTCACGCCAATGTATAAAGTATAAAAAGACAGAAAAGGTGGCCTACCTGGGATGATTTCCTTCATTTCTGAGTACATTTTTCTGGTTAGAACTGATAGTCCTGTCATGGCATAAAGCTCATTTGGATGCAAATTCAAACAAACATTGGCCAAGTCTTCAAAGTCAGCCTTATACAATACCAAAGGAGCAGTTCCACATTGAATAAAAGATTAGAGCCTTGTTTTTCTAGGATGGTCACAATAGTGACTGAACTGTCACTGTGAAGTTCAACTGAAACTTCTTACAAGTCACTGAGCTCCTGAGCTGAAGAATTTTCAAGCATTAAATGATCACCGAACAAAACCACTCTGACAGAAAATACCTTTTCCACCTGTGAATTTTAAGTTGGATCCTTCATTTTTTTCCATTATTACTGGAAACAAAATACATGTATATGCTGCTAAAAGGTAGAAATAGTATAAAACAATCGCATCTTGACCCTACAAACATGAACTCTTCATCCAAGGAGAATACTTTTTCTTTAACAAACTCTCAGTGAATATATTTCTGTAAAAGATGACCTGCCAGTAAATGGCTGGCCATAAATGCATTGATACAGAGATTCAGGTTTTGGCCAGGCAGCAGACACAATGTTAGCGTGACTGTTTCTGTTTAAAATGAGTAGATGTATCTACTGTAAACAGATGTCAGTAAGACATGAAATGAGCCATCCCTACGGAGGCGTCTCTGCAGCAGTGTACAGCAGGTACCTCTATTTCTCACTGCACAACACCAGCCGGCTCATAGTGGCTCCACAGAGACTGTGCAGCTGCTCCGCACAAACCTATACATATCAACAAAGCTGGGATGATGTTCATTATTGTCAAATTACAATAATCACACCCATAGGAGTGCTGTTTTATCAAATCTCCAATCCAGTACCTGATTCACTCATGGAATCACTTAAAAATCTAATTTAGTTTAGCTTTCAACACTTGCAAGTGCCTTTTGTTATAAATAAGTAAAACTCAAAGACAATCACCTTCTGATAACTCAAAAGGTAGAAACACTGAAACTTTTAGTGGCAGCCTAATCAGTGTTCACAACCTGTAGCTACAACCTGAAAATGAAATAAATGGCACTGGATATGATACACGGATCCAACGCTGGGGTAGCCTACTTATTTTTAAACCTTATTTTTCACTAGCAACTGGAGGTCCCTATGGACAGTAAGCTTAAAAGAGAGTTTAACTGGGAGATTGTCCTAAAATTGATGTGATTTTCTATAAAAGAGTTTCTATTCTGTTGGTCTTGTTGATCTACAAAAACACACAGTTCACTTGTGGTCATATAGTGGTGTTACAAAGCAATGTTTCTTTTGCCTCACTAACAGTCTCTGGCTACAGACAGCAGCGATTATCATAGCCGATACAGAATTAACTTTAATGAGCTACAGCTGATATTAATACGCCGCCAGTGATATCTGTCATTTTAATTGGCATAAACAATGGTCAGTGCTGGCTAAAAATGAAGAGCCTGCTACGTAAATGTTTTCAACATAACTATTTGCCAATAAAGAGAGAGATGAGAGATAATAGGTTCAGTAAGAGATTAGTTAGCTTTGGAGCAAACTTGTGGGTGTTTTGCCAACTGCAACCTGAATACAAAATTGAACTTTCTGTCCAGACACAAACCTACAAACGGCAATTTAGCATTCATCAAACATCAAATCCGGCAGTAACAATGGCTGCAGAGAAGAAACTCTCTGACTTTAACTTTCTTAAACGTGAATCTAAATTCTTGTGGGGTAGCAACAAAAAAATGAACCTGAAGTGGAAAACAGTTTAATAATCCTGCCATTTCCTTAAAGCCGAGCTACCGAAAACAACCCCCTCAAGTCATGATGAGGAGGAAAAATGTGCTGGGAAACAACTGCGAAGCCACTGTGTGAGCCGGGAACAAGGACCAGCTGCTCACTAGATCAGCTTCAGCAGGGGTATCTCACTCCATCACCACTGCATCAGTGAACACATCACATAGATGGAGCAAGGCCGCATCAATCAAACACCACGCCACAGGGGACTCCAGCTTCGAGCCCCTTAGGGAAAACTTTGGAGACAGTGTCTAAATGCAACAACATATCAACAAATGAGCCTTGGGTTAGAGCACATTTTTAGTGCTGAAACAAAAAAAAAATCTCTAGACTCTTTTTTGATACCAGTGGGTGCACTTCCTTCCCATGCTTAATCTGTGCTTAAAGAGCTAGGTACACTCTGAAGGAGAAAAACAAAATTTCCAGCGAGGGTAGGGATCAAAAGGAGGAACGAAGGAAAGAACCTGTAGAACAAATAAGTCCTGGTTTGCTTCCAACGGGCTTCAGTGCACTGAACAAAGATGATTTGCATGGCTCTATCCCTGCATCGAATGGCTGAAGAAGAAAAAATTCTGAAGTAAGAGATCCAGCAGTTTGTTCTTTCAGCACAGGGAATGTCAGTGTGGGGTCAGCCGATGCAACCGAATGTGGAAATCTTGAAGTCCACAGTGTCAAATGAAGCTCAAAGCACACCACACACAACATTAATGTACCTCTAGCTTTAATAAATTGGGTCACAAAATATGACCATGCAGGGTACTTGGATCTAGTTGTGAAGGAACTTGATACGCTGTGAAAATAAATACAAAATGGGACTGTTTTTCGCCATACTGAGCTAAAATGCAGCTTGAGAAGGAAACAAATCACAGCAGCAACTGTGTGTGCACTGATTTGGGGAGGAAAAAAAAGACACAATAAAGAAGAGTAGAGGGCTACACGCCAAATGTGGAGGATAGAATGGTTAAGGAGACGTGAGCAGCATATGTTGTTTGTTCTGCAGAGGGCTGGAGGTAAATTATGAAGCCAAAATAATGAAGTCCAATCAAACCAGCAGGCTACACTGTGCCTTTTCTGATGTTCGCACTGCTGCAGTGCAAGTTTTCACTCCCAATTGCTGCCCACCGTTCTCCTTTTTAAGTGTTGTCTCACAGTGCAAGAGCATTGTAGGTTTTGTGCTGACAAAATCAAACATGTTTGAAACTCTCAAAATGTCTGAGGGGCCTCAAAAAGTAGATCAGACTGCCTCTCTGCTCTGCTCAAACCTTAGGAACAGGTGCAAAGTGATTTCAGATGTTATTTTGACATAATTTCTATATTTCTTTTTGCCTGCCTTTACTATTAAAGTTGAACTGATATTTGAATTCGCCTCACTTTTTGTACAAGGATATATAAAATATAATGATACTACAGCAAATCTTTATATTTCTCAAAAGGGGGTAAATGCATTTGGACATATTTGTGGAAACACTGTCAAAGCCTTGGGCCTTTGAGGTATTTCCCCTGGCAGCAGTTGACTGACAACTGAGAACCGGAGTTGCTAGGAGACATCGACTTGCTAGGAGACGTGGTGTGCGACTGTACTGACACCATGTATAGGCTGCAAAAATTGATACCAGGTGTTTTTGTCCATTTTTCATACAGTTGTCTATTTAAGCTGTCTGTGACATTGCCACATTCAATATTTTGCAAGGACCCATTGTGCTGTTTAAATTTTTTTTTTTTAACCACTCAGAATGTAAAAGTTAGTTAGCCTACCTTGCCAGTGCTGTGCTCTTCCCACAGTATACAAGGGGAGCTCACAGCCATGGCTAATGTAGCCCAGTAACCTCACCACTTCCTACATTAAGCTTTGATTTGAATCGTGATGCAGTTACAAACTTTTTCATTTCACTTTATAGTTCCTACCCACACAGATGCTGCACCAATCAAAGTACCAAAGTACCAACCTCATCAAGCTGTACCAGAAAAAAGACTGTCAATACAGAAAAATAAAAAAAATAGTTACTCACTATTATTTGACTTTAATTGTCCTGTTAATATACCATTAATGCTAATTGTGACTGTAATTAAAAATACTTGTTGATGCCTTAGGCTTTCACACTACCATTTGTTCTCAAAATGCATGTAAAACGGAAAATTTGAATTTAGTCAGCAATGCTATTCATCACTGTGAATTAAAAGCAAAAATCGTGATCTCTGATTCTTCACCTTTTGTCAACACATACAAGCAGGAAAAAATGATAAATGGGAGACAATCAGAATAAGGTGCCAGTTGCTTCATGTTCAGTACAAAAGTAGTCAAAGGGCCTATTATTGCATGAGTACCATTTACCAAATCAAGACGTATTGTTTCTGTCAGTTATGTATCTTAATGAGCTACATAAAAGCATTAAATATAGTGCACTGCCATTCACACAGACTATGGGAATATGTAGGAGTATGATGTCCCTGAGAACAGAGATTTTATCAAAGCCAGCTGAATAATAAAGGCAAATCGCCAAGATACTTTGTTATTATGCTACTGTTCCGAAGGAAAATCCTTATCCTTCACACAAGATATACACAAAATGCTCCCTAAGCAGGTCTGACTTCATACCATTGAACTGGGCTCAAATTTTAGCAACTTCGACCATCAAAGGGTTTATAGCATACATCCCTTAGCCTCTGTCAATCATGCACATGCATGCACACACAAACATGAGCACCAACATGGCCACAAATAATTAAAGGAGATAATGACAGTGCAGGCCTGTATGCTAAATTACTTCCCTCTTTTATTTCACTAAGACCAGCTGAGCTTCCTTTTAACTCCCAGGGAGAAAAAAGTGCAGGTTCAAAACGCTCTCTGATGCAGACTCAAAAGACAGGTTGGATTTTAATACAAATGCTCGGGACGTGACATGTTTCATGGTGTGTGTGAGTGAGTGTGTGTGTGTGTAAGTGTGCGTGATATGATTTTTTATGCTGCATGCATATGCGTGTGGGAGGCTGCGTTGCGTTGTGTAGTTGTGTGTATCTCTGTGTGTACAAACGAGAGTGGGTGGATAAGTGCATGCATGGGAATGTGTTTCTGTGTGTCACTGTTGGCCTTTGTGTACACACAAACATTTACTTGCTCTTCCAGGTCTTGTCTAGAATGTGCACCGGCTGAATTGGACCTTTCAACATTGTCCAAAGAGGCACAAGATCATGAAAATTGTGACAGAGATCAGTTTTCTCATTTCCCCTGTCATGCTCCCCTGGGTTTTCTGCTTGGCCCTTTTTGCTCTGACCTAAAACAGAATTAGTTGACCTCCTGCACTATGAAACTTCTCTGCTGAAACTTTACCCTATCATCAAAAGTATAATGAAGCGAGTGATAATTAATTAATGCAGACCCTCCTTGCTTAATAATACCGTCTTCAGATAAGGCTCATATCTGTATCTCTATGAGGAGGCCACGCTCCATTGCTTGTGATCGTGTCCAGAGAAAACAGCAGGTGACTGTCTGGCAGAAACACAGCACAACTGATGTAAATAAATCACAAGGAGCAGAGTTCTGCAGCCCTCCTCCCTTCTCTGCTTCTACACTCCTCCTCCAGAACGACATCTAGCCAACTGGTTACTGATGAGGAAATATATAAAGTACTAAACAGAAAATTTCTAACAGGTTCATCAGACTTAAGAGGACCAGCAATGACACAAAAACAACTAGTCCATCGATACGAAATTTCATCTGCTCCTACGAGTTCCATTTTCTCAAATGTAAATACTTTCTGGTTTTCTTAGTTTTCTATGATTGTGCACCTAATATTTTGGGATTTTTGGACTGTTGTTTGAACAAGAAAATCAATTTGCAAACTCACCTTGGGCTGTGTGACACTATGATGGGAATTTTGACAATGTTCTGACATTTTATGAACAACTAATTGAAAAAAATAATTGGCACACAAAGCAATTATGAAAATGTTTGTTAGCCGCTGTCTTAATTCAGCCTTGATAATTGCATTAGTGCTGTTTGCAACATTGTCAGTCCAAGTGTTACTTAAATTTAATCATGATGTTAAGGCTGACAGAGCAACAGACTACAGCACTGCATTACATTATTGTACAGCACTTGGACAATACTAGTGTCCAGAAAAATCATATTAACTGTTACGAGTACTTGTAAAATAAGAGTATCCACCTCACCCCATGTTAATGCTTTGCATTTGGCTTCAAACCAAGATAACAAACAAATCATAAATGCCATTAAGTAAAATGCGCTGAAATATCCCTATGAAAACATCACTGCTAAAACGGTATCCATTAAGCAGAAAAAACCAATATATACTGTATTCAATTTTTCTTTGGCACTTCACAGCAGCATTACTGTGTGTGAACTGGCTCTGATTGTTAATAATGCTCCTGTGAAACCTGTATGCATTAATAATAAGCTCAGCCCACCCTTCCTCCTCCCTATCAGCTGTTCATTTAGTTAGTTAGAGAGGATAAACAAACCTCAGTCAGACTACACACATGACCTTTTAGACTTCAGCATGGTGTCAGCTGAGCACCCATCACTCTGTCTCATCGAACACAAGCTGATATTTTCAGGGACCAGGAAACCTTTAGCCAAGGGAGACATTAAAAGGATTCCACACAAGTATTTTAATACCTATGTTGTTTGCGGAGGCTCAGTCAATATTCCACTTGGCTTTATCTAAACTTGCTGAGCGCCTCAGGCTGATTGATAGTCCTATTTTATCTACTGAAAGTAATTCAAGGCACCCCAAGCTGCACAAAATCTGGACTCAAGGACGGACAGGCAATGAGCCCTGGAAACGAAATTACAACAGACTTTCCCAGAATTACTTTCTCGAAATTCTGTGCGCAAGTAACAGCTGTCAGAAGGTGAAATAATCCCTCACACACTTATCAAAATCAGCCTAATAGATCCCCATGCACATGCAGACAAATCTCTCTGAGCTGCCAATCTGGTGCTACAAGGAGAAAAGTAATAAGAATACAAAATGAAATGTATTACTTTCTTTAAGCTTTTTTAAATTTCCTTACACCAGGGCAACAAAATAACAGCAAAACCTCTGTGTTTCCATGGTCTGCTAGGCTGCAGCTGACTTAACTTAGACTAAAATGTAAAATGTAAAGCTGCCATCTCAGCAGTTTTGTGTGCGAGAGCGGGAGACAGCCCCTGTCCTGAAGAGAGAGGAATAGTAAGAAGATACAAGTGGCAACGAAATTGGCTGCCACAAGAGACGCCAATTTCCTGATGTGTTTCAAACCACCAGCAGAGAGTAAATACAGTAATATCAGAGAGACATCTAAGAGAATGATCAAGAGAAAGGTTTCTTCTAAAGACTGGCGTACTGGCTGGCATGCCTGTGAATCCACTGTATTCCTTTCATCTTTTAAAAACATGTTTTTTTGTTTTTGAGTCACATGATTGTGCAAGTATGGATCTTACGCCCATCCATCTTAGAAGTAAAATCTATTTTTGTTATATTAAAAAATGCCACTGAATAAAAGGCAGGCAGTTAGAGACATTTGTAGCAGCGAGAGAGCTCCCTTTAATTCTGGGAATTTAACATGCAGACGTGACGTAAACAGCAGTAGACAAAACTGTATTCTTTATTTGGTACTCTAACTTCTTGTATGCATCTTTCTGCTGTAATACTCATTTAACTTATTATATTCTTATCATAATTTCATTTGTATACTAATCCACTACTGTAACCTATAGCCAGAGACCAGCTGTCCATTCTGTACCATTTGAGTAGCCACATTTTCCCTTCAGAAATAAATGGTTGTAAAGGTGTATAAAAGTTAGCTTTTTCATTGTTCCATGTATCTGTATCTTCATCGTCATAAATGTCAATATCAAAACTATCATGCACAAAGTTTTTCACTGTACAGAAACACATGACATTGAACACTCTGTCCCATGCTTCCTCCGCCCGTACAGCCTCATAAACAGATCACAGATCTGTTAAAAAGGTTATTGGTTATTAGTTTTTCCTACAAGCAGGGGCTAACTTCCTCTTGAAGGACAGACAGTATCTGCACACAGGTCTGTCTCTGCCTGTCTGTTTGTCTCTCTCTGTTTACTGTACTCCTCTTCCTCCATCCATCTCCATCAAAATTTTGACAGCAGTAGTGAGCTACCCGACTACTGTGTGATCATGCGTTACCACTTCATCTTGTACATCGGCAGAAGTGTAGCAACTTCGAGCTTGTACACTATTTTCTTTGGCCGCAATTAACTGTGCGACCTCCTGGGCTAACTGCTTTACAAGTCTGAATTCCACACTTAAAGACTGCTGAAAAAATATTTCGCCACGTGAAACACATTAACTTAAAGAATGGCTGTGGCTGGTAATATGTTTTACAGTTACAGAACCTAGAACTCTCAATGGGGAAAAGTAATTCTTACTATAGTTACAAAAATCTAAATCCTTGTAAAACATGTCTAGCTCTAAAGTGTAATACTCATTCATCCTTGGTTTGTACACAAGGTACTTTAGCAAGCATAAAGCAAACAACCCATCATCAACCTACAAAAGGTGAAGCGGTCAGTTCATTTTCCTGCCAAAAACCTGGCAGGGAAGAAAACCCAAAAAGGCTGTATTAGTGCTTCGTAATATACTCAAAACAAGTGGCTGAATGTCCAACAGATTTGACTCTATAATATGATATAATTGTACACCTGAGTGGTTTGCAAATGTTTTCACGTCCTTGAAGCTATCACATCCACAGTCTCAGCCTCAAGGCTGCAACAACAACAATCAACAGCAGACGGACCTCGTATTAGAAACAGCCTTACACTGTATCATGTGCGGCCTACTCACACATGCTGGAGACAAGTGAAAAGCTTTTAGCACAATATAGAGTATCTTGTGGGTCGATTACATTTAATTATCATATCACGTATACTGTATTCATGACGCCTCAAGAATTTTGAAAAACCTTGACTTCAGAAAGCAGTGGGCAGAAATGTACTAATGAACAACTGGCCCCAAAGGATAAATCAGCTCTTCAACACTTGTGTACTAGACTCTGTATTTGACTGTGAAAAAGCAATTTGGTAAGTTAATATGCAATAGACTTGACTCTTTAACCCAGTCTAAATCTGTGACTGATACAGTGGAAATATTTGATTACACAGATACAAGTTATATTGATAAAAAGGATTATGGGGAGCTAAATCCCTTTGCTCATCCATCAACAACTGAGGCAGCTACACTCTGCCCTTTTGAATCCCATGAAACTCTCACCTTGGGGAATGTGATGCTTGAACTGACAGCATTCATACAAACAGTGTATGCGTGGAAATAGAGCACACTGAAGTTTTGTAATGAAAAAAATACTTGGCTGTACTCTGACAAGCATTCCATTTTTAACCGGTGTCAACGCGTGCAGGCGCTGCCATATTCACATATTATTCAAGCCATCTGTCCGTAGATGTACAATCATCAAAGGTTCATCTAGTCCAGTAGCCAGCAAATGCCCATGAAATATTACCACTTGACCATGAAACTCCTCACTCGTAAAGCAGTCCTGCACAGTTGGAAGAACCTTCCTGAAATCAAAACAAAAAGTCTCCTGACACAGTCGGGTCACTGACTCAAAGTATGTCTCAGTGCACTGTAAACAGAGCGAACCCTCAGGTCAAACTGACAGAACAGATGCAACCATTACTGCATCTGAGTGTGTCACAACCTCACATCTTCCCTGCACCACGGAAAGATGAGTGTTCGTGTACCGAAAGCATAAGATGCAATAACGATGGGATTCGGCTATCTTTCTCTTTTCACATGACCATTCATGCACAACACACACACACACACACACACACACACACACACACACACACACACACACACACACACACACACACACACACACACACACACACACACACACACACACACACACACACACACACACACACACACACAAACACAAACACAAACACACAATCAATGCTGCAATCACCACTCTTCCAAATGTAATCACTAATGCTTGGTTTTGTCTCTGCTCTTGTATTCCCTTTTGTCATCTACGCTATTTTAATTCTGCTCCTAATCCCACCTACAGAGGCCCAGGTAATTACATATGTTCATAACCAGTCCACAGTGCAATATAGCTAGAGACTTGGAGAAGAGAAAAAAAAAGCTCCAGCAGTTCTGTGCACTCTGCTTCAGTAAGGAACAACAGGACAATGCAGCTGTCTCGTCATTTGCTCACTCATGCAGCTTTCTGTCTGATCAATGTTCATGAACAATGACAGTACGCAGATACAATGAGGTACCCTGGGATTTTCTCACGCTTATGGTTTTGTGTGGTCTATGGCTGATCTTTGATTTCTGAGTAGATGACAGAGTCTTGAGGCACAATGGATTTAGCCAGATATTGATTTCTGTGACAATGCAGTTGTGTTTGCAATTTAAGCATACTGGGAGTTTAAAAAAAAAACAGAGCCACAGAACCATTATTAATATATTAGTAGGCTTGATAAAGCTATGAGAAGATGACTCACCTACAAATCCACCCTGTTTTAAAATAGTGTTCATTCTATGGGGTAGAGCTAGCAAGAAAAAAAAAAAAAGAAGAAAGGAAAAGAATATCCATCTGTAAAGATTCTGATCTGGTGTGATTTGTTTGAAATGTGAGGTACATAAAGACCTTTATTAGGCTCCCAGCTACTCCATTAATCAAGGAAGTGTGCCTTCAGTGCTCAGATCCAGCTGAGGCTGGCTGGACAGCTGATCACGGTGGCTCTGTGATGGATTGTGTGAATTTTGTGTTCCCCCAGTAAGAAGTGGTGCTCCCTGGGCCGGGCCAGCCCCAGTGGCTCACAGCCACGAGAAATTAGCTGAGTGCGCCCCACATATTTCTGCCTCAACATGTATCTACAGATCCACTCCGGCCAACATAACACACAGTCTGGACTGGGAGGAGAAGCGTGTGGTGTGACTCATCATGCTGTCTTGTAAGGACACTTGGCAGAGTTAAACTATGGAGTAACATGAAGGTCTTCATCCAGCTGCACACTAATATCTTCATGAAAGAAAATAAACAGCGTAACCTACAACAAACATGTTACAGATAAGAAAAAAAAAGAAATGCCAGTATTTTGAAATAGCGGTGGATAGTCAATTCACAGATTCCAACAATTCATTATGGTTTATAATCACTGTGTTCACAGAATGGAAATGGTGGAAATGTGTCAAGAGGGCACTGCAGCTCCAGGAAGGGGTATGAAAAACCACAGACTTAAGCTTTTAGGCATCTTCAGGCGTAACGTTTTGCAAAAACATAATATACCATCACTGGCCCCTAATCCCACCTACAGAGGCCCAGATAATTACATATGTTCAACATCAGTCTACACTGCAATACGGCAAGAGACTTGGAGAAAAAAAAAAGTTCCCGCTCCATACTGACTGCACAAAGAAAATAACTTGGTCCGTAGCCTGTTTCATTTCAAAAGATCTGCACCAGCACTGCAGATAACGACAGGTTTTCCATAGTACTAGTGTTGTCACAGACAGGATGTTCTCCACTGCTAAAAGTAAAAGATAGATGCCAGTGGTGAAAGAACTACCAGATCTTTTACTTAGGAAAAGAATTACAATGAAGGAAAAACTCTGTTCAAAATATTACTTAAGCACAAGTAAACATCAAAATATACTTAAAATACAAATAGTAAAAGTACTCAGTACTTCAGAATAACATATACTATACAACTGGATAATAATTATTGCTTTAATGCATAAGTAACTTAAATGTTGCTGGTAAACTGGTAAAGGTGGGGCTAATTACTTTATATACTTCCAGGTAGCTTCACTTATAAGAAGACATCAATAATCAGAAACTGCAAATTAAGCAGTAACTAAAGCTTTTAAATAAATCCAGCGGAGTAAAAAGTGTAATCCCTGACCCTCAGAATTGTAGTAGAGAAGAAGTATTTTAAATAAGGAGCTAATACTAAAGTGCCTCAAAATTATACTTAAGTACAGCAGGAATGTGCTTAGTTACTTTCTACCACTGGTAAAAGCACAAAGAGCTCTTCTGCTCCAGATGGCATAGACCAATGTCTGTCAACAAGACTACAAGGCAGAAGACTGTAAGAGGCAGTTACAGTCCAAATAAAAGAGCCTCATTCTCACCAACATGTATTTCTGCTTTATTTGTTTAGTCAGACAGTGACCTTCACCAACACCAGTTAGATTAACTGCAAGTTATGTTTCATATTGCATTTCAGAACTAAAAATGCAAGTGAATGATTTGTCACACAGTGAACTGGAGAATTAAATCATGACACTGAGGATCAAAATCAAATTTAATCACTATATCACCAAAGACTCCTAGTCTTCCTCCTTCCACTGCCAGAATTACTGCTGCAACCACAGCTCATGTTAGGTTTACTGTGATATGACTTACTGGCTGCCGATGAGCAATTCCATTACATTAATTAATAACAACTTTGATTAATAAGTTATTAGACATTCACTAGGTTTAGTCACAACAGGTTCCCAATGCTAATTTTGATTTAAATTAGGTTGTCCGCGAACAAACCGGTGGCGAATCCTCAGCAACAGTTGGCAGGACAGGAGTTTCTGATAAAGCCCCTGACAGCAGCCTTGTCACCTCTAAGCATACGGCTAATGTGCTGTATTTTCACCAAAGACAGCAGGGCAAATTACAAACACTAATCAACAGCAGGGTTTTAACATGCTGCCGTTGAAGGCAACCTGCTTTGGGCGATGGCTGTTTGATTTAGGCAAATGTTATGGCTGTTTAAATATCACATACAATTTGTATTCACCATTCATACACCGCTAAAAAGAGGCGGAAAATGGTGGGCGGAGGGGAGGAGAGCGGGGAATTTGCTTGCAAAGCCTTGGCGCTTGACGTTTGCTGAATCAATGAGATAAACATGGGGGCTCTGAATGTCAGAGTTTACATCTACAAGATTGAAGACTTAAATTTGGTCACTGGCGACTGCTCTTAGGGAAAATTCCATTTAAAAAGGTCAGCCTCAACCCTCCTCATACTGAATAACCTAATGTCTGGGTCTTGGTGTGGCTCTGGCCTCCTGTATCAAAAGCATGCAATTGACTTAAATGCCTTTGCCTTTGTTTAATAAAACCACCCATTTCTTTAAACAGCAGAGGGCTGTTTTTATCAACACAAATGTCCCTTCTTGTACTTATTTTCATTCATTTTCAACTACTGGATCTCTGTTTTTTAGAATTATGACACAGAGCTTTTGATTTAAAGTGTTGTCTATGTCAATAAGTGCAATGCTCTCCATCAATGACCACCTTAATTGGCCAACACATCTGAGAGGACAGTATTGAAAGCAAACAATTAATTTTCTGCTCATTCAATCCTGTAATTCAATCACACCTAAACAAAGAAGATTAGCTAAACACTTGGCTCTGATGCTCAGTTATTCATACAAGCCGTTGCCAGGGTCCTCGCTGAGGTCTGATGGTGGGACTACTGCTTCATAAGGAAACCTGGCTGCCTCATGGATGGGTCTCTGGCAGGGATTAGACTTACAACAGAAGACCAGGTGGCAGTGCAGTAGGAGGCTCTTGGCAGGAGGTGGTTTTGTGAGACTGGAGGGGAGGAGAATGTTATCCTGCTGGCTGAGGGAGCCGTTTCTCACCCCCTGGTACAAGACGAGCACCATTCTGCCAGAACATGCCTATGGCGTGTGGGACTTTCACCAAGCCTGGAAGGGAGAGGCTGAACTACAGAATTATGAAGTTCAGTATTGTGATTTTAGAGTTTTAGCAAGAACTCCTGATTGTATTTTCTATTTCGGATGGTCACCATTTTATGGATGCTTCTGAAAATATACACCCCTGTTAATGTCCCTGGGTAATAGTTTGCTGATATATATACAAGTCACAAAACCCAGCTTTCTAAAGAAGTAGGTGTTCTAGGGAAAAATCCTCTGCTGCACAGCATGTGACAGATGTCACACTACTAGCAGCAACTGTTTGAAGTACATAATAAGAAGTACTCTGCACTTTGCATGAAAAGCAATAACTACCATGTCTAAATAGAGCAGACAAATAAAAAAGGCAAGAAGAAGGAAAACCACAAAATCACATTAGTGGCAATACTGACTCAGAAATGCAGCGATAGATGTAATCACGAAAAAGCATCTCATGGACCACACTTAAAGACACATTACTGAAATGTACAGCATATATTTAGAATGAAGTCAGGATTAATGTTCTTGCAACATTATCACATGCAGTGATGTTTTGGTGTCATGCCAGGCACTGCCTTCATGTGCCGAACATGTCAGAGAATGGGTCCTCACATTCACAAGAGACAGGAACATGTATTTTTCACACTGGCTCTGGTTTGCAGACGAGAGAGGATTTTTTTTTCTGGTAAATGAGATTGGGTGTGGGTTGTGGGTGAAGAAGGTAGAAGACCTGAGCCTCTTTAAAAGGACTGGAGCAAAGATACTGTGACAAGCCTAAATGAGGACAGACCTAACCTGGCAAATTAGGAGGAACAGCAATCTAAGTGAGCATTGCCCTTCTTCACACAAAAAAACAACACAGGTCTCAAAAGAAATGGATACCAATGAGTAATACTGCATAGCAATCTGTATCCAAGCACTACATGCCTGCAACTCTTTTTGTTCACTCCTTTTCCTTTCTAGACACAGCCACGGAAACTTATTTCTCTCTGATTTCAAAGCTAGTGGATATTTTTTTCTATTTCCTTTGAGAGTTTATTCAGCAGACAGAAGTCTGTCCAAACCAGTGTGAAGCACTCTTAACCCTTCCATGTGTTGTATGTCCTGAAAATCCCCAATTTGAACCACTAGCACAACTGTTGTTCCCAAACTTCATGTGGGCAGATTCCCATGGATCTAGCTAATCTTGTCACATGTTCCATTTCTAATTTTATCATTTTTCTTTACTGTTTTAATAATATATGAGAGAAGGAGATGATCTAACAGATGAAATCAGCCCTTATGAAACTGTAATCACAACAGCATCTACGACAAAACGACAAAATGACAATTAGACTGCTCGGAAATTAGAATTACTGTGCCAATAACAGTGGCTGTGTAGTTACAGAATGCTACAGCGTTTCTTATATTAACACATACTGAAAAGTAGAAAACAAACTCATGGTAAAATATCACTTGCCAAAGGCTTCCAATCAGTTGTGCCAACTGAGGACAATTATCAAACCCATAATGAGTTCATCAGGATAATGAAAGAGCCGAGGCTGATTTTCTATTCTGCATCTTAAACCCTTGTATTAGCTTCTCCACTAGCAATTTAGATTAGCAAACCCAAACACAGACTCAAGAAATGCATTGAGCAGATAAGACGTTGCTGTTGAAGAACGCAGAGAGGTTACAAAACACTTGCAACGGCTGCTGAGAATTTAGAGAAATGTAATAGAAAGAGCCGGATGAACACACCAAAGTCTGATTGGAAAGTGACACATGTTGTAATGTCTCTGTTCTCCAGTTTCACAAGGATATTTTAGACAATATCTGACTTATACTGCATCTTTGAGGTTTATACTTATATTGATATCTGAGAGTTAAAAAAAAAATCTGATAACAGTATATTGGTCAATTGGTATATTGGACAACAGTATATTGGTCGGGGGGGTGAAGAGTTTTCACAAACTTCAGTGACAGGTCAGAAATGTACAGCAGTGAGGACATCATCAGTCATTTTTGTCTGTCCGAGTACACTAACCTGACCCTGACTGATGAGTTAACAGAAGCATTGAGCCGTGTCAGCACCTCTGGCCACAGCATCTCAGCTCTGCAACAGGAACAGGAAGGGGTTTTCTTTTGTTCCCAGTGAAATATCCTCACAACTGAATTCTTCCAGAAGGCAAACAATTTCTTCTGGGGCGAACAAGAACAGAGCGGTTTAATGCAGCTGCTTGGTCAGCCATGTTTTTTTAGTTTGAAAAATTCTTGGTTTACCCAGAATTCATGACAATTAGTTAGATAGACTACTTTGTGCAACAGATGTACTTGGACCTCTATCTGACTATTAGTTATATCTAAGCCATCATGAAAGTCCGTTCTTGTGAAACTGACCTCAGTGAATGTGAAATCAAACAATGACTCAGACTTAAGAGCTGACTTTTTGCTTCAAATTAACTACACACCCACACGGGCATTTTCAATTACTCTGACTGATCTGACAACTTTTTACAGACAAAAACTTCAATGAAGCCATCTTAGCAAGCATTTGGTTGAAAATCCTTGTAAGTCAGTGACTGACGCAAGTCTCTATAGATATCACTAAACACTTAGTATCTTCCCTGATGGTGCTCTACTGGGGGTATAATGCAGCTTACTTGTTCTGGGGGAATTCAGACCTTCAGTCTGGTCTTCATCAAGTGAAACACATGATAAGTTTGATTAAGGTCATGTGACTGACAAGGCCTGTCAAGAATTTTTAAATGTTTGGCCCTGAAAATCCCTCTGCCTGCGTCAGCTACTCGTTTAAGGTCACAGTCCTCCTGTATTGACGTAAAATCGAGGCACTGTGTCTAAAAAGGTCTACTAGTCAAGTGCTGCTCTCACAATACAAATCCTCAGACACCCTAAAAGCTAAGAGTCTGAATTTTAACCTCATAGTTATACTTATTTTAAATTGAATATGCTAGAGTAGAGAAACAACAACTGAAAATATGTCACCATCCAAATACATATGAGCCACATCGTACACAGGATGCTGGTATATAAGTGCTAATTACAAAATGACTAAGCTAGTGATCATGTTCTGGGTGAAGACAACACTCCCAAAAAAAAATCTTGGTTGAAAAACACATCCTTAAATAAGATTCATGCCAGGGTGTGAGTCACAATTTGTTCAATCTTTTCAAAATGTGGCACACACATGTTCAGTGCCTTATGTACCCGACTGTAAACAAAGGTGTTGCTGCGGAGCTGTAATAAAAGCGTGGCAAAAGCAGAATGGCAATGAATCACTGATCATTCATTTGCAGCGCTTCCCATAAATTCATGACGGTGGTCGTTACTCATCCTCAGCTTGAAGCATGCGAATGAGGTCGACGCTCCCGTCATTAGCCTCTGTGAAATAAGCACCACCTCTCAGTGAGAAGTTTGAAACAGCACTCAGCAGCACAGCAGATAATAAAGCATGGACAAGGCTATCTGCTTTAATTTATATGCAGGCAGAGAGTGATCTGCCTGGGGCGTGTTAGGCCTGACTAAGCAGAGTGAGTGAGACATTGACTTGTCTGCAGAGAGCCTTCCCACGACCCACTGAAGAGAAACGCATCTCCTTCGGCTCAGGACAGCGGCGCTCCACTGACGTATGGAGACTCTAGCATCTATGCAACAACAGCTTAACTTGCTCTCGACTGGACTTCACTGTTACCATATGGAATCGGAGTGCAGAGTAAACAATAACACAGGGACTACAAAAGAATCTCAACAACCATGGCATTATCAAGAGACCACATCTGGGGAACATATAGTCTAAAACCAGCCATTAGGGAATGCTAGTTCAGCTACCAAAGCAGCACTTTGTAACAGACTCCTAACCGACTTTATCGGCAGATATGAGAGAGAGGCAGAGACAGAGAGGAAGATGGAGATGAAACAAAGAGGGGATGAGGCAGACATGAGGACGGAGGGAGAGAGAGAAACAGAGATTCCCTTGGCTTTCCGGGCTACATAAATCACCTATCTGACTGCTGCATTTGTACAATGCAAAGAGGATATTGTAAGTGCAGGGCTACATTATTTTAGTAATTACTGTATTCTGAGGCACCCAATAATCACTGAAATAACAGCTCTTTTATGAGAAGAATTTTCAAAACAAAGCTATTCAAACCACAGGCATTTACAGCCTAAAGAGCTGAGAGGGGTCAATTTGAGCTAATACTGATACAACAGATGAAAACAAACACCGAACACACGCAGATTGTTAAGGTAGATGATAAAATGCAAAACAGGTATTAAGTATGCACTTGTGTCAGATAATATGCCGTTATTCTGTATGATTAACTGACATCATACCAAGAAATTTCCATTTTCTGATCAAAATAGTCTCAGCTGTGGATTGTGTTGTATTGGGCAAAGTATGAATCAGCAGCAGCAAAGGTTTACTAATCCGCAGATACAGAGGCGGCAGAGACGGAAGACAGGAAGGTACGAACTATGCTGCAGAATAGAGACATTTTGAGATAAGCACAGTTACAGAAAATGCAAACTAGATGAGTCACCACTCCTGCATGCACGTATCAGAACAACACATTTCAGGTAAGGTCATTACAATTACAGATAACAATACAGTGCCAGAACTGAGTGCTGTGCAAACTGTGTGATTGTTTTTCCACTATCTCTTGCAGGTTTGCAGTTCTGTCAATGTCCTCCCCATAACCCCTCCAGCTCACTTAGTGGGAGCTATGGCCCTCATCTATTGTGCTATTGTTGAAACCAATGCAAATCTTAAGAGTGGCAGTTGTTTCGTGATACAGACACTGTCTGATTCATGGCACTTTCTCAATATTAGCAGGAGTTCAAGCTGAGAGAGCACATTCACAACACATGCGGTGCATTTCTGGCTGCGCTCTGCAATAACACAATGCCCACTTTCAAATGCCCTCCATTAAAATCCACAGGTGACATGTAGGCTTCCAATCAAACACATTAATAAACGAGAGTTATTGTAATTTTGAATAACACCAAATTATAAACTCAGCCTGAGTCACATTTGGATATCCATGACAACAGTCAATTTAGCACCTTTGAAGGGTGTGACCATGAATGCACACTTGATATTTGAGTGTCCACACTGTACCGGCCCAGCACCTTAACAAAAGAAAACAAGCAAGCGGGCACACAGGGGTGGAAGCTTTACATTCTAAAAATGTGTTTCCGGTTGAGAATCATGTCCCCAGTGAAACCATTATATTATATCCTCCAGTTCCACAGCCATAATGAGTCTCAGGGGAGTGCATAGTAATACCACGCATCTCTCTCAAACCACAAAGGAAGACAGGAAAGGCTAATAAATTGGAACTTGTTAGATGTGTCATGATTTGGATCGATCACAAAACACCAAAAAAGTGTATACAGGAAACTTCATACAGTAATGGTCTGTGCTGCTGTACTACAAGCTGTAAGACATTCATACCTACAGTCTCTACATACCAGGGCTAAGACTAGTGAGAGCTAACACATCTGCATAAGTTAAAATGCAACCCACAATGCCCAACACCAGTTTTAAACAAGATGTGCAACAGAAGATATTTGTGCAAGGCAGCAAACAGAATGAATAGGAGCACTGAATTCTATGCAGAAACTGGATGCTACAAGCAAAACAGAAATTCAAACGATTACAATTTAGTTTTCTATGCAGGTATTATCCTCATCCCTTCAGATCACAGTAAAAGTGACAGCCCTGCATAGAACTTCCTCCTGGGCAAACTCCAGATAACATTTAACTTCAATGACCAGTGTGCCAAAAAAAAAAAAAAAAAAGGATGCAAAACAGAAAAATGTTTCAATTATCTTGGAGTGAGATGGAGTGAGACAAATGTATTTACACAAACAAAAGTGCTAATTGTAGCTTCTGTCTCCAGAAAGTTAAATGAGTCGTAATGTTCGCTGATCCAATATATTGACCAGCAGGGAAATGAGATTCCATTTTGCTGTCAACATAGTCAAATGTTGATCGACTGTGCTCTGCATAGTGTGGCAATCCAGAGAAAACACAGAGGGGAAAGAAAGAAGGAAAACATGAGCGATAGGGCTGACGTTTGCATTGCACCCTGTGTTAACCACAGGGAGAAAGCTGTTGCACCTTAAGAGCTGGTTAGATGAGTTGGGTAATTGTGCTGAACGTAGAGTAATGCAATTTGTGATAACAGCATAGGAGCATGCCTCACAGACGACTGCCATGGCAACAGACTGGCCCAAGGTAGCAAGGGGCTAGATTTCATTTCAGTTCACGCTGAAATGAGAAAACAGATTTATCATCAACCAATATATCAAATTTTGATCTGTTTAAGCAGCTAAACTGGTCAGAGACTTCAGATTTAACAAAGGCTGGTTATTATCTGTGTTCAGACAAAGATTTGATGCAAAATAGTGTTTAATTATTTAATTTTAGTTCATGTAAATGGATTGGTACAGGATTATTAATGGCACTGGTTATAGCAGAGAGAGCATGGGAAATATGGATTTATTTGTAGCTGATATATCTTATGAACATACTGACAATTAGTCACAAAACTTAACTGTTTATTCATTAGAAGTCCTGTTTAATTCTACTAATTATTTAAACCTCAGTTTTGTGTACTGCAGCCGATATGTCTATGATGTCTATTTGATGGTGTGGAAAATCCATTGTTTAACTGGTGTGCAATAAGACCTTGGCTGGATCCAGTGTAGGAAGACAAAAATAATTATGATCCAATGAGTTTTCAAAGGGCAGACACTGTACTCCCTTGTCAATTCAACAACTTTCCCTTTGGCTACATCCTTTGAAATCCTGGAGTTACCAGGATGGAGAGAGATAAAAAAAAATACAGGGGGAAGGGTTGTTGAATCATGAGAATATATACTTCATAAAGATACTGCTGAAAGCTGTAATATTAAGACACAGTTTGCACACTTTTATGTTTAGTCATGATCTTTTTAGAGCTGAAATGATTGGTTGATTTATCTGTCATGTGACAGACGTCTACCTTGAAATAATTTTTCTAAACAATTCATCATTTAAGTAATTTTTATGGAAAATATACCAAAAACGCACCAGTTCCAGTTTCTCAAATGTGAATATTTTCTGGTTTCCTTATTCTTTGATGAAATTAAAACGTACATCAACTTGAGTTTTGGGAAATTGTGATAGACATGCTCTGGGCCCAAAAAAAATAGGAAATTAATAAATTAAATAATTAGGAAATTAACTGGCAGATTGATCAACAATGAAAATAATCTGCAATTTCAGATCTAGATCTTTCTAAGTTTTAGAGAAGAGCAATGACACTAACCAGTAAAAAAAAAAAAAAAAAAAACAAGAGGTAAACTCAAATCATGAAATATCAAATAGCATACGCATGTGAAGCTGTGATTACACATATTGCTGAAAAAAAAAAACACATGCCACTTTCCCTCTATAAATAAGGTTGACATAAATAAATACAGGTCAGGCGTTTACTTAAAATCTCTCCTTGCACCAGTATCCAAAACTAAAATTCAAATGTCAGCTCAGATGGTTCCACACAAAGAGAAGGCTGAGGAATGCTGGAGTGGTCTGTTACTCTCATAGCTGAGGTGTGACCTTCTGTCTGGCCATTGACCGCGGGCTATCACATCATCTAACAGCTTTGTATCTGTAACGGCACCATGTTCTGCAACCCCAGACTATAACAGCATATAGAAATAAACTCGCTGCAAAGCCTATTTGAGAGCATGTCTCTATTTCTGGCCAGAGCACTGTAAGATTGGATTTTCGCAAGTACTGAAGTGTTTGAGGGCCATTGACCTACTGTGTATTACTCAAAATATTTCAGCTGACACTGTGGAAAGCAGCACAGATGATACATATACAATATGTACCACATGCACTGTACGATAAAGAATAAAAGAACATAATGCTGCCATCCATGTAAAACCCTTTTGTGACATAAAGGGATATTTGGGATTTTGCATTAACCACAAATTAAAGGATTTCGAGACATAAAAGAATTGTTCATGGTTGTTACAGGACAAATGAAAGACAAATCATGACAGAGCACATTATGTACCAACAGAAACTAAGTGGGTATAAAGAAGAAGAAAAAAAGAGCCAGTGTAAAGCTCAGAGGCACACACCAATCTCTCTAAGATTAATTTCATGAAGAACAGTAACTCAAGACTGCAAGCTATCTCATATCAAAGTAAAAGCACAGCAGACAACAACCTAGAACTTTTTCATTACTTGGGTAAAATATTCTCAAATACCTTTTTCTGGAAGTGAATAAATTCAAACGTCATTCAAACGTCTTTATTATTCCTACAAGACTTGTGTGAGCGGAAGAATTTTGTTTCCCATAAACAAACTGGAGCCGTGCTACTCTCTGTCATAAACTGGGTTTGTGCAATACAGAGGGACATGGTGACAATTTGGCCTTCATATAAAGTAATCCAGTCTTGGTGAGGATAAACGAACCACCACAGCCCATGAATGTAAATGAGTTAAGCACTGTAGCCCTATTTATGATGGTGCGAGGCAGGTCACAATCAAGGTAATGACAGGTGAAATTATTTTCTAGTGCAATTCTGTCTGAGTGATTAGTGGTCTGATGAACTAAAAATGTAAGGGACCTAAAGGAGCCGCCTGTTTTCAAGCTCTGGGCAAGATTTGGTGGAAATTAATAAACATTCTGAACATGTAGGAGGCAGAATCGATTTACTCAGAGACATATTCATTTGTGCTTCCTCGTTGTGTTGCTGTACTTTAATGGAAAAAAGCACTCATGCAAATAGAAGGTGCAAAATGCTCACTGTGCTCAGGAAACACCAAAAAAATATAGAAGTGTTTGTTTTGCGAAAGCAACCTCGTTTTCTGTTTATCTGTTGTTCTAAACTCACAAGTCATGAATGTAAATCAAACGAGATTAACCTTTGCTTACTGTATAAATGAATGCGCTTTTCACAGTAACAGTGCATAGTTGTACAAATCATTTCATGAAGTGATATTACTTTACCTGAGGTTGCACAGATCGCACACTCATAACAGTAACAATCTCAAGCAAACTGAGTGAGTCATGTCCTCTTTTTGTTTGCAAATACAGGCAACGGACCACTGCACATGTAAGTCTAATGTCAAACTGTGTTCTGGGGATGTTATCTTCAGAAATGATAAATTTCCCTCAAAGGGCCTTACAATCTATACATCATGCAACACCCTCTATCCTTGGACTTGTATTTTGGATAATGAACCTGTGGTATGTTTGTTGTGCTGTTTCCAGTATTTTAATGGAGATAAATGGGGCCTTTTTGACATCTGGCAGAATGATAGAAGAAATGGCCAACAATACACAAAGAGTCAGATTATTGTTGCCAAATTCAAATCAATGAAAAATGTATTGACTGGCTGAAACACAAACTGGCTCTGGACATTCCCACTAATGCCCTTTATATCAATATTTACCAGTATTTACCACATATTGGTTCTCTCCTGTGCCACGCTGCACTGCACGCTGCACTGCAAGTTTCACTTTTTAGGAATATTTTGAGTATCTCAGTAAGTATCTTCACATGTCTATAGTAAGACTGCTGCTATAATAATTACCACTGCTGCGATAATTAGTGCAATATTAACTCTGTCTATACCACCCACCTCTATTTCTGACCAAGGCCTGAAGCAAGCCAGGAAAAGTAGCACCTGTCACAGCAGCAACAGAGTACAAAGGAACGTAGAGAACATGGCTGTAGTATATATCTTTCGGCACTGTACTGAGGACCAAAGAATAATAATCTTTGTTTTCTTGTGATAATAATAATCTCTATATAACCAAAACTGTCACAATCTCTGGATAAAAATGCACAAGACTGTCATGTAGTAATCATCACCATCACCTACTTCCTGTCAGCTTTTTGTGTAATCTAACATCACTATAAACTAACTTTTGACTACTACAGCAGCAAAAGTCCCTATAGGAATATTTTAGGGATATTACAGGAGACTTGTCGTTTCGTTGCAGCAGCAGTTGGCTATAATAACTAATGTTGCTATCTGCTCATGTCAAATGTGAGTGGTGACATAAGGTAATCTGAGGCAGAGATTAGGCTCATTCGAGACACTCTGACTGGAATGCAGAGAGTAGCCAGCTTAGGCTGAGGGAATTGACAAAAACTGCAGTCGTGTTGGACAGTTTCAGCCTTCCTGAGATGCCACTGAAAGTCAAATATCTGTCATATTGCAAAAGAGTTACTGCTGACCTTGGGTAGGTTATAAGACAAAAAGCGCAAAATAAAAAACCTGTCAAACATCTTGTCAGTCTCCAGCAAGTTGTTTAAATAATAATAATAAATTTGTTGTTGTCCCTGTCCAATAAGATATTTGGGAGATTGGGCAGCATGCTACAACAAACTTCTAATTTCTAACCAGCAAGCTTGTTACATCGAGATCACAAGATAATTATTCAGCGATTATGACAGAACAAAGCACTTGATCCCATCTTGCGACGGGATCACACCAGTCGCGTCGCCCGTCAACATGTTGACATTTCCAGCTTCAAACTCGGCCTTCATCTTGATTTCGGCTACGCACCTGTTAAGTTTCCTGACTGCATCTTGCACAGTTGACACTTGACACTATCGTGATGACAAAATCTGTCCACAGACAGACAGACAGACAAACAGACAAACAGACAGATAATCACCTGCCAAAGTACTCAAAACCTCCTCTGTGCTAGTTCCCACTACAGTAGATGTCTCTGGGACCACATTTTGTCATGCTGACACACACATACACAGACTCGCAAGGTGAAAACAATATCAGCTACGCTGTCGCGGTTGGTAATAAAAATAATTACACTCATGCCCTCTAATTTCTTCTGTTATGCTGATGTGTTACTTTCCAAATGTGCTTCAGGCTTCAGTCACTGAAGTCCCAGGATTAATTCACCTGTAGTCCGTGCTGTGCTGATACATGGCTATACTTATCTGCTTCATTTTGTGTAGTTATGCATGTGCATGACTAGCATGCTAGTAGTGTTCAAACCATGCATATACATTTTATACTCTTTCACACAGTGGCACTGCATTAAAATCTGTTAATGTCATAGATTTCATTAAAAATTGTATAATGATTGGCTGCAACCCTGCTCTACGAGATGGACAATGATAAGTCCTGGTAAATGGTAAATCCCTCTGCCCATAGGTGGGTGTGTTTGCCATATAACCGCTTATATGCAGTGCTACACCACTCACTGTCTGTGTGGATTTCAGGAGGTGCTTCACTCAAACTGCACTAGCTGAACATTGCTGAACTCCAAAGTAACTGCCTCGAATTTAATGTCGTCTTTTTTTCACTTACAGCCCGTCCTTTTCCATGGCATCATACATTTATTTTTAGATCTGGTTTGATACCTGGGAAAGAAACGATAGCAGAGAAAAATAGGCCTGTATTTCTTTCTGTAACCACTCCTCTCCCTCTTAGAAATACAACTGTTCACCACACACACACACACAGATAGTCCCTCTCTCTGCATCTTTGTCATGCTCCAGGTAATGGAGACCCCAGTGTTACAGGTAAGGTTGTAAACAGTAGAATGAGATTGGTGACCGGCAAGAAGTAATTTAAAGGCCTTGAAATTTAAAAAACTGTTCAGGGATTTTAGCTCTGCAAACATGTCCTGGAGGTGACATGGTGGGTGCTGTTTGTAACAAGGACACTTACTGTTCTGTCTTAGACCACAGCTCTCAGTGTTGCTGCACCATCTCCATTTTCATCAATGAAGTTGAACATGTACTGTTGCTTATAAACTGCGTCACCATTAATTTCGACGTTTAAAGGGGAAATGTGTAAAAACTGGCCAACTGTCTAATTCATACGTCAAACAAGTCATTCAAAAAAAGTTGTTGACATGCTGCCAAACCTGAATGCACTGTGGAATAATATTTTCCCACACAGGTTTACCTTGCAATCTGATTATGTAACTGGTAGACTGTTTTCTTCAGTTATTGTTGGACTGATGACATCGATTTCACACCCAGTCTGCCCAGTTAGAGAGACAGGGAAGACATAGTGGTGGCAGGGGTAGAGGACAAGCCACGAGAGGTCAAGAAACGTGAGGGAGAACAGCTAGAGCAGCAGCCTGTCATTGAGAGAGGATGGCTGCTGCACAGGTTCATAACCTACTCGCAGTTACTACTTCTTCATCCTCTCATGTTGGACTGAGGCCAATACATAGACGTCTTCGAAATAACATAAAGACTGTTATTTCTTCACATTCTGTTGATAATCTTGGTTCATTTTTGAATGTTTTAAACTAAAATACATAGATTTTGACCCTTGAATGTGTATGTACAAGCTTACAGGAGCCGTGTTGGACAAAATATGACTATTTGTCCAAAGCTAATTCTGTAATCGCCGTGTTTTACAGAGTATGTTTAATTAGTAATGATATTCCCCGTAAAAGAAATAACTCTGAAGACATTAGCTTGTGTGCATCCACATCAGGTACGTGCACCACCTCCCTTTAATCTAGTAAATCCCTTAAACCCCATCATCATGCATTTATGAAAAATACAGAGAACGGTCATGGATTTTTCATTTTAAAAAATGCACTGCACCTTAGCTGTATTCCTAGTACACATTTACAAGTTATCTTACATTCCAGATTTGCCCATGCTCTCATATTTTTCCCATCTCTCTCGCCCTAAGTTTACACAGAGTATGTCTGCTACACTCTGCTAAGTTCTCACAACTTATCACCTCTTGAAAAACTCATGAAACATTATTCAATGGAGCGTCTTGTTTTCTTCTTCCCTGACAGTTCCCGGTGTCACGTCCCTTCACCGTGTTCACATATCAATTGCTGTTGCCAAGCAGCTGGTAGTACAGTGTGGATACATGAATTTATTTATTTTTTCTTTTAACTCAAACTTAGTTTTAGCTTAATGATGCAGATTTAAAGACTGCTTGATTCTGAGGATAGCTTTGTTCCGCCAAGTCAGCCCACATTTCCACTTAACAATCCAACAACCAAATGACTGCAGTAGGTCCACACAGCGGATGCTGGAGCAGTCTGTGGATTTGGTGTTTTACTGCTGCAAATTCTATTTCATGGTAAGTAGCTTTGTGAAGTACTTTTACATGCTCTCACTGTGTATCCCTGTGAGTGTACATAGAGCTCCATGTTTCAGTGTCAGCTGCCAAGTTCCTGACTGCAGACATACCTCTGTGTATCTGCCTGTGTGTATGTACACATGGCAAGAAGATATGTCAACAAAAGTTTGAGCATGTGCATCCATGAGACCATGACTGATGCGGGACTTTGGCAGTCAATACCAGTATATCTGGAAGTACTAAAACCCAGATAAAAATACATTCTGTAAACCTTTCAAACAGCAGACACTGCAGGAAAAGCATGTGTAACAAATAACTTGCACAAGTAAATATAAGGAATCTAATGACTATATGTAATGATAAAGAGGCTGCACATAGTGATGAACACACAGAAAACTATCACCTGATTCTGTAGGTCCTTTCAACTCTACTGAGCATTTTCTACCCCCCCCCCCCCAAAAAAAGCTTTGCTTCCAGTGAACAACATTTAGCCAGACATAGCCAGCTACACAACTGCTAGTGAATACTAATGTTGTTCTATGTCTGGATGCAGAGGATTCAAGGATTCAAATGTCATAAACAATATGTATGTGAGAAATGCAATGTGGTATATTCTTAAGACTAGTGTGAAATATACAAATAAAAAAATAGAAATATATGTAAAAATTTATAAATCTTAAGGCAAACTATGCAGTAAAACGGCACATATGCTTGACTACAAATACGCAAATGTGCAATTATTATTCACATTTGTGTCTGACAACTCAATATGTCCTCTGTGAAACAGGTCTATGGGCTGATATTTAAATACTGATACCTTCTTTCCAATGACCTCTTAATCTGGTTATCAAAGAGTTTGGGACAAAGGTGTATTTACAGTCGTCCTTGCAGTTGATCATTATATCTATTATTAACAGAATCTGCATCACCATCTGCTGAACTGTGATGTTTTATTCTGCCAACTCAGCTACCGCAGAGTGTTGTAAACAAAAGAACCTGTTTGACAAACAATGAAATTATGACTGCTTCAAAATTGCTTCAAGCATGTTTTACTGCACCATGTACTGTAGTTGTGCAAATCAGGCAACATATACACCCCGGCTGACATACAGTATCTGTGATGGGCAAACAATACCAGCACCACAGAAATATATATAATGTCTCTAGCATGAAATGCATTACAGGGGAAATGAGTCTCCAAATGATGAGGACCTCTGCCAAAACACTTAAATCTCCAATGTGTAGATCCACAAGTCACATTGTGTCAGTCAGCTTCATCTCAACTGTAGCCATGCTTCATCCCCTTGGCACCTGCTGTCACCCAGATGATGAGATGAAAGACAACTCACATCCTAAAGACTGAGCTTCAGCAAAATGTGATGATGAATTCTGATTTTACACACACTGTAAGAAATGGACAGAAATGTAGCCCAGAGGGACCTGTCATGACCTGACAAGACTTAAGAACGGAGCACTACATCTGATCTATCAGATTATGATAATCAACCTCTTGTTCACTAGCAGTCCATCATCGACTGAGGTGCCATTTACATACAGTGTTCGCCACAGGCTTCTCATGAGGTCTATCATAGCCACAGGAAGTCAATAGGTACATAACATAACAGCAATTTAAGCTAACATACCACCTTAAAAAAATCTGCTGGACAAACAAGTGTAATCCACAACAAGTCATATTAAACTATTTATCAGAATCAGAATCAGAAGCCTTTATTGTCATTGTAGAATACAACAAAATTATAGCAGCCTAGAAGTGGTGTTACTCCAAATCTAAATAAATAAAAAAGTATGTAAATTATGGCTGATACAGTGACAAAATTTCAAAATTAAAATCTGATTAATCGTATTAATAGAAAAGCCCTTAGTGGAGGTTTTGGGACTACCAGTATAATAGGGATAGAAAACAGTAGAACATTTGAACTGTGGTTCACTTCAGCCTGGAAGGTAGAATTTCACATCTCACCAAAGAGACTGTGCTACTGACATAAGAACTGACAGGATGCTGGAGAGCTAACATCTTTGATAGCATTCATGTTTTGACAAGTTCAAGTGGTTATTTTGAATTTCCACTGGTGGTACAAAATGTCCTCAAAATTGGCCTTGCATGAGCCACAAAAAAAATTTTCATGACACTGGTAACATATGCTCCATAAAATCATTACGAGGGATTAAAGTGGTTAATGGCATTGGAAATACAAAATTGCTATTCTCGCTTTGCCCACCCATCTATTACAATGCAAAACATTTTGAATGCTTTGTTTCCCAACTGCATCATAACCCAGACTTAATGGAATTCTTCCTTCATTTATTCAAGGTCAAAGCTCATCACTCCCACAGTCCTTTGCATTGTAAATCTTCCTCTCAACATGTCTTGGGGGGGGGGGGGGGGGTTGAATAATTGAAAATTTCCTGTAGTACTTGTCTAAATATCAGTATTCTGCCGGTGAATAGTGATTCCGTGTATGGAAAGGAAAACAACATGAACACATATTAGCAGACAAAGTCAACAAAATTCAACCTGGCATAAAAGGTACATGTCTTGATTTCGTGGTTTCTGCTGAAGATTTCTAATCAACAGTGGCTGAGGTGTTTTTTCCCCATTGAAGCAGGTTATTAACTCAGCTACTCTGTTACTGAGCAAGCCACAGTGTTTGCAGTTAGTTGTGTGAGATTATTATCAGATACAGTACCAAACACTGAGCGAGAAGGGGTATGGCATACTGGCACTCATCCAAGTCCTGACAAGCACATTTCTGCCCACTGAGAGCATAACGCAGCGTAGTGTGGCACTGCTTTAACCACTCCATGTCCTGTGATGGATGGGTATCAGCAGGACTGTTCAAATTTCACGCCAGCATTTCATGGCCAGGTGAAAGTTCACAGTTTGCTGGTCGCACAAAACACAAAAACAAGACAACATGCAGTATAACCAAACAGACAAATTTTTTTTTACTAGCTGATTTGAAGCTGCAAGCATTTTCAATCAAGCAATACGACATCAATTTGCCTCCCATGAATGATTTGTTTCTCTAGACACTCTTGAGTGCTGCTTGGAAACAAACATGTAAATGGAGACATTCCCAATTTACAATATTCGTGACACAAATTGAGAAGAAATAAGATTGAAAAGCAGCATTAAATCGGTGTTTTATCTCCTCCTAGAGCAGAGAAGAGCTTTGATCAACTCTGACGATTGCAGAATCACTCACTTAAAAACTGGCCATCTGCGGGGGTTTCTTTCAGGGTTGATTAGAGATACAACGTACATAAAAAATCATGTTTTTGAGAGTGGACAGACTCAATTGAAAGATAAGTAAGTTAGGTGTAACTCCATCACTTTAAGAGATGGGATATAGGACACAGACATAGTGAGAATAATAAAATGTAATAAAAAGGCTTCATCTTTAAGGATTTGTTTTGTTTTTCTGTGACCAACGTACTGTATTCTTGTTTAAACAGATCATAATCATGATACACAAAATTTTCAGATAAACTACTGTGAAAAAAAACAGCAAAACACTATGATTTATACTTTTTACTCGCTATTTTTCATTACGTTGATTTAATTGTAGCACTAGTTTAACCCTTTAAAGAAAGGCTCAGGATTCACATCATTTCACTCTTGTAGCATCTTTTCCTTTTCACTAAAAACAGACTAACTGTAAGACCAACCTCTACATTAAGGCGTACCTACAGTCCCTGTTCAACTGCCACTTTTCAAAAATATATTGTCAAACCTCACAGTGTGTATTACAATGCAGCTGCAGCAAAAGGGTGTGATAAGATCTTCATGAAGGTATAATGTCTGATGTCACCTGGACCCATGTTTCTGCTTTAACTAATTTGTTCTATTTCTTCTAATCAACACATGAAACAACTGAGGGGACAAGTTCATGTTTCTGTGTCTATTTAAATAAATTGGTTATGTATTATCAACCATGTTCAATGTCTTTAAATGAATGAGGGTTTACTGTTGACACACACCCAAAGGAAACCATTTACGGTTTAGTGGACTTCATTCAAACTGCATATTGAACAAAGGGCTATGTTTGATTGGACAGAAAGCCAAATGGAGTGTAGAATGAATCAAAGCACACAGTATGACTGTTTGGTGATAGCTCAGCAGCACAGCGCCTTGATCTCAAAAGCAATTTCTACATAACTTCATCAGTTTTGTTTAGACATTTGAAATGCACCAAAAACATTACATTATTTCCAGTAACGAGTGAGAAATAACTTTTCTGAAATGGAATTTAGAGCGGCACTGATGAATATCTGAAAGATTAGTATTAACAAGGGAGGAGAGTAATGACATGAGATAGCACAGCAACCCCAACCTCACAACAAAGCAATAATCAGTTAAGAACCTTGATTTGAACAGTGTTATAAAAGCATCTCTCAGATTTGTAGAAACAAATGCTTGTCTAAACCTATTTGACCTTGGCACAACACCTTATGGGGAAGTGTTTCCTCAAGATACAGGCACACACACAGCACAAAAATAATTTAATTCTTCTTGGTAGCCGAGCTGTGTTCAGAGCAAGTCGGTAATGGCAAAAATGGAAAAATCTTTGCAGCATTTCATCTCAGAACTTAACCCTTATCACAAGTTTTATGCACTACTTGCTCTTAGAACAGCACCAGTATCAACTACAACACACAATGTAACACCACCAACAGCAGCTTTTGTAACTACTGACAACACTTAAAACACTTTAGAAATAAAGACCGCAGCAGTAACACTGGTCTATATTAGAGCAGGAAAATGCATTAAAGCCAGGCATCTGTTTCAAATATATTGTTCAAGCAACGTTAAAACTCAGTCTAAACTCATTTGAACATAAAAGTAAGGGACAGACTGTCAGATCTGGCAGGAAATAGAACAGCAGACATACTGTGCAGAATTGCAGCATGTTAAGATAAGAATTAATTCTTACTGTGGTGAAGTTCACTGGGTAGCAATCCTCTCCTCGAAAGGTGCACTGCAGCAGCATATCACCGATGTCATGACCTGTGCGGTTATAGAAATCAGTCATGTTGAACAGTTTGGGCTTGAAGTTCTGGAAGTTTGCTTTATCCTTTAGGGTGGCCAGAACCTCGGGCTCGGCCAAGTGTGGGTTTGCTATTTGGTAGTTATTATTGAGGAGGGCCAGGAGCTCTCCCACATGATAGAGGTCATTTCTGGTGATTTTAGAGAAGCGGAACTCATTGAGGTTACAGAAGGTAACTGCTGGGAAGGTGAGGTTTGTCGCCGCCACCTCGTCCAGCTTGGTGACGTGAGGATACTCCAGGTAATATGACACTCGATCCATGCAGACCAGCATCAATAAGCCTAGTGAACCCAGGAATGAGAGAGTCCAAAGGAACCGACGGAATGTCATGTGCCCATAGGCGAATATGTGACTCATGCCATGTAGGGTGGATATGTTAGCAAAAGCCTGCAGGTTGGAGGGTCTGATGCTTTCAATGCTTTCCTCTGAGCTTCCTTTCATGGCTGTAGAGTGATGCTCAATACTGTCTCACCAAGAACTTCAGGTTAGAGACTTTGCTTAGCAACAGCAGAATCCAAACGGCAGTGTTGGTTTGGCACACTGCTTCTTTATTCCCTCAAGAAGTGGTAATGGTCTCAATGAATAGCTACCTTAAAATGGTTGTCAGTCTTTGTAACAGTTTTCTTTTCATCACAATTCACCTTCCAGTGGTTGCAAGCTGTTCCCGTAGTCCCAGGTCCCCCCTTTTCTTTCAGGCTGCTATTTTATTATCTCCAAAGCTGTCTCTCTCACTCCCTGCTCAGCTGTCCTTTGTAGCGGCACCAAACACAATGACAGCTCCAGGAACACCCACTTCTACCAAAACGCAATGCCTCCTGATTCCTGAGTGGTGTGAAAAGGGACAAGAATACAAGAGACAAGAAAAGAGAGAAGAACAGAGAAAATAGCGGACATAAGGATAGAGGCGAGAGATGAGGGGGAGACTGCAATGAAAAGGGCTAGCGTTTGGAGAGAGGTGCTAAGCCTAAGCAGTCAATGGGACCCTTCCTCCTCCAATCGGAGAGAATGCCTCTACATCGCTGTGATAATGGGATGCAATGGTTTTGTGAATGGAGGTAATAAAGAGAGAAATGGCTCACTGGTCCCTCGCTGCCACCTTCCTTTTTCTCTCGTGTCTCTTTTGCTCTTCTCTTTTCTTCCAGAAATGAAAATGAGAGGGTCAGAGACCTCCGACCAACCCACCACTGTGCTTGACAACTGGCGTTCACAGCTTCCACGGGTCCCACTTCCTTATTTGCACAGATCCTCAGTTAATAGGGAAGACCACCTCTTGATGCTTTATGGCCACCCACCACCAGCATAACCACTAAAGCCGCTCCGAGAGACCTCCAGCTTTAGTCCCGTTAACATACAGATTTATATTCTGCCGTGTGGAGCCTTTCACTCTCTCTTTTTCGCTTCCTCTCTCTCTCCCACCACTCCCCCATTTCTTGCTCTCTCTCTATTTCTCTCTCTCTCTCTCTCTCTCTCTCTCTCCTCTCTCTATCAGTCTCCCTCTCCCTCTTTAGTAGTCAGGATCCATCCCACTGCTGAATGGCTGCTTTGCTTGTGTGTCTGCGCTCACAGGAGAAGTCTCTCAATCTGGACACCACCTTCTCTGTGTTATTATTCTCTAATCTGCTCCTACAGCCTCTGTCGTCAACATGATTGAATTATATGAGAATGCCACAGGTTGCATGTTTATTGCACTGAGATTCGTAATGGAGTTCCAGAAATGTCCATATTTTAATCTTTGCATAACACTGCAAACAAGTAAAGAAAGCAACTATGTTACCCAAACTACCTAGTTCGAAGATTTCTTAGTTACCATATATGACTGATAAATCATCTGATTTTAGATCTCTCTAGATTTATGTTTTGTCCTTTCTTGTGACTGCATGGTTAAATTTTTTAAATTTATTTGTTGTTCCAAGCGACGGACCAATACCTAAAGCATTTCACAGTGGCTATAGCAGTCCTGTGATATGGTTTGCTGTGTGTGACTAAAAGAAGGTTTCAGGCTTGACCAGTAATGGAGCTGAGGTGATTTTATTGGGGTTAAAAGTTCACCACACCATTCGAAAAACCCTTTTCATTTCTCCTAGGACCAAACAAGATTATCACTCATTGGCTACCCCAGGATGTCTTATTATCATAACAATAGGTGAACTGCCAAGGATATGACCACAGCCCTTGAGAATTAAATCAATATTCTGCCCTAGTAACCAAGCACAGAGAGCATAGCAACCATTAGGCACAACACTAAAGAGGTATGCAATTGATAAAACTACGACAACTACGAAAACCATTTCATCCATAAACCTCTGAGAAATGCAATGTCAAGATGCAATCCAAAAACTGCTCACTGGAGGAAATGCAACATGATGCCTTAAGTGATAGACTATTGTGCTTTTGAAACCACCTATCACAGTCTTTTTACCTGACAGGGAATGCTAAGAGCTGGATTAGGTCCACCAGAAAAATGTCTGAGGTATTGCAATTTCAAAACTACAGGACAGGACACCTTAAATACGTCCAGGACTACTCCTTGTCAAAATGTCTTTGACTTGATTAAGATGTTTGAATTTACAAGTGGCTGATGCTTGACTCAAGGCTGGCTAATCCCCTCCTATACTTGAAAATGTATCACAGTCAGCTGCACTCCTTTGTATTCACAGTCATGACCAATAATGATTAATGTGCTAAAAAACACTAAACAGTGATGGATGATGCTGTGTCCATTTTACATATGAAAGCTTCACTGGGCTTTAATATGTCTTCAATCACAAACAGTGCCAGGTAAGTCAATGTTGTGGACAAACAGACCCTTCACAAAGGAGTCACATTTAAGCTACTGCCTAAAAAAATAAATCAAGTACATTCTGGGTACTTCACACACACTACTCAACTTTGAGAATAAAGTACAGCACATATACACTAATGAGCATTAGGGAGCACTAAAAAAGGTATACTGCAGTGGTAAAACCAGGCTAGCAAGCTTAGTTTCTGAAAAACACACAGCGAGTTTGTGAAGCTTGGTGGACGTGCAGGGGGTTGACTCGTTCCTGATCTAATGTGTGCATGTTGCTAAGTGTCCCGACAGAATTAACCGTTTATGTGAGAAAAACAGGAGTCACTGAGATGAAATCCTGTGACTACAGTGGTGCTATTACAAACAATGATTTCAAAATAACCGAACAATGATTTAAAACCTTAATTTTTTAAAAAAAAGTAGATAGATAGTGATAGCTGCATTGTTTTCAGTGGAACAAACATACATTTATTCACATCTTGATAAACTGGAGCGTAGTGATTTTTTTTTCACCATCGTTGCATAAATCTGCATTTGACATTCAATTTCCATATACAGTGATAGAATGCAAATACTCTTCACACTGCATTTATTTGCATTCTCTTTGCATTTGGGTAACATTGTCCTGTTTAAAGATTAGGAAACTTAAATTCCAAATTCATACAGCAGTAGGCATGACTGTTGTAGCAGATAGCAGGATGAAAACAGTGGACTTTTCAACAGTAATTGGCTTTCAAGTGTATGGTAGAATGCACAGTATAATGCAGGGAATATTAATAAGTAGGGGTAATATTTGAGGTGCTGCTGAGCACTGCACTCTCTTTTTTGGGGTCCTAGAATTTGGCTTCTCAGCTAATGTTCTGAAAAATTTCAGACCTAAAATACATCTGGCTTTTAGATTAGTGGCTTGTCTGTTTCTTTCTAATTGACGCAATGTCACAACTGCACGTTAACTAGTCAGGATATGTTTGTAAAAGCATGCAAACAGCAATTCAATGTTCAAAAACAGCCTGTTTTTGTTAAATTACTATTTCAGTTGATGAAATACAATTTATAGGATTGTTGATCCTGATGCAGCCAAATTACAATCTACTGCAATGTTTGATACACGTGTCTACCTAATACAACACTAAATATAAATGTGGATCTTAATTATAATCTGGGCTCTTTTTGCTAAACATGGACATTTCTAACATTTATGTAAAATATGATCTAATATATAGATATCTAATATATTTGGTTATGGAAGACCTTAAGAAATTTGTCAGCTGTCAATCCACAAAAATATTCTATGTGATGCTGAACTGATCAAATGTGATACAAAGCTATTGTACACTGACTGACCCCAGAATCCCTGATAAATGAGGGTTAAAGAGTGTCTGTTATATCTGCTGTCAACAAAGATGTGTTGCAAAAACTTTGGCAAAATATTCTGAACAAAAAGTTTTACCTGATTTGACCAGACATCTAAATGAAGTGTTAAAAAGCTACAGCAGTATTGCTGCCACTCTCACCACGTGATTCTAAATAGTGCTGGATATTAAATAATGTGCTATAATTGCTATAGTGCAGCGAAAATCCCTATGACAAGCAAACCGCCCTGATATGATGTAAAGCTAAAAGGAGCAATTACAGTAAGTCAATCTTTGTGATGTGCCCAAGTTATGCAGATTTGGCAAGCACCTACAGGACAGATTACCCTGTTAGGAGCTGAACCTGGCAGTAAAGCAGTCGACATTTAAGAGCACATACATCACGAAGTTAAAGGAGGAGCAGCAGCAGAAATGCAACACTTCACTGAACAAAGCAGTGCCGGTAAGAAGGAGCAACAACACAACTTGAACTACAGAGTCGACTGCAAGTGTGATCCTTTATAACTATCCCAGCCTCTAAGCACACTGTTTTCCTATATATGGCGTTCAGCAGCTAGCACACGCACATTTGCAACAGTACCTGATTTATAATTACAAAGATAAAAGTTAATGATTGGAACCGTTTCTATAAATAAATCAATAAATAGAGATTAAAAACTCCTTTATTCACAATTGTAGTTAGTAAGTCAGCAAATCATGCTGTTGACCCTTTTTCATATGTGCTGTAATCAGACCTTTCTATTAAAATAAACTGAATGTTGTTTTGTTCTTAATGTTTTGAATCACTCATTCAGTAAGGGAAAAATTAAATAGCTCTGACATTTACTTAAGTGTGTATGTTCACAGAAACACAAAACTGATATATTTGTATACAAGGCCGTGACACAACTTGTGCATTTGGCAACTACAGAGTAATCACTGCAGGTATCAGGCTAAGCTTTGTTCTATTAACCTACAAATCGTTCAGGAAAAAAAATACAACAAACATGCCTCATAGCCTTAAGCAATATGTTGACATGAAAGGCTGTGATAAACAAAACAGCCAACATTTTGCTTTTCCAGTGACTGTCAGACAGACGTTGCGAGGTAGCAGATGTGTACACACACTCACCTTTTTTTTTCCCATCTTCTCTTCACAGATGACACAACCCAGACAGCAGAAATCTGCCAGACAACAGAGAAAGAGATAGCCTTCACAATACAATCAACCAATGGCTGCTATGCAATGTGTGTAGCAGTTGCTGCAAATGACCTTGCATAAATGATGTCTCAGGTAAGGGGACCTATTCAAAGCTAATCAATTGCTAAATATCTGCTGTGCTCTTATGGAGAACAAAACTGAGGAGCAAATAAAGTGTCCAAAACCCTGAAAACAGAAAGAGCAGTGTACTTGTTCTAGTTACTTAGTCAAATGGTTACATTGCTCCACAGGTCAACACAAATCTACCTATTTCTTTAGTAAATCCAGGAGTGTATGAGAAGCATATCTGTGAAGTTTTACAGCTCAGTTCTGTGAAGACAAACAATATGGAAGTGTTTCTTCTCTGCAGAGCACTGAAAAATGCTATATTGCTTAGGCTAAAAATGTATTATTCTATTGTGTGTACTACATGCATCTCTTTATACCTTCTTTCATAAAAATGAAAATAAACACCTTTGTAAAACCAAAACCGTTCCCATGATGAAACTGTTACTGCAAAGCTCCACTGCTTGGAGCTCTCAGCCTTAACACTGGTGTCAAACTGCTTCACACTCTTCAGCCTAAATGGCCTACTTGATAAAGAGGGATGTTGCAATAACATCCCCACATTCACTGCTCACCTGTCGTAAGATTATTGTATGGATGCATCTCAAAAAGTGAACAGAACCTTAGTAGCATGTTTAGAGCAAATACAACTGTCCCAAGCTTTGGTATGACAGAAATGAAAGAGTGAACTGAATGAATGAACGAAAGATAAAGCGCTTTACCATTTACAGAGAGAGAGAGAGAGAGAGAGAGAGAGAGAGAGAGAGAGAGAGAGAGAGAGAGAGAGAGAGAGAGTGAGTGTGTGTGTGTGTGTTTGTGCTAAAAGATATCATTTGTGTTCCTTCCAGTGCCTTGGATCTCATCCATCAAAATGATAGAACAAGCTAGGACCTACACACAAAACACACACATCAGGCAAGTCGGATACATCAACCGTCTTATTGGCTTATACTTTTAAGGCTGTCGTGGTATTAGGAAATATCTCATTGATATATGTGGGGCATAGTGTCCAACTGAAAATGCAGGAAAATGCAATAACAGAGGGATATAGGGGGTAAAAGCTTTGGCTTAAAAAAAAAGATTATGTGTGGTCAAAGGCAGTGGATGCTGGCATGTTTTATAATCACAGTGGCATCTAGTTGGTCCTTAAGTAAGCCATTACTTTAAGAGGCTACAACAATCACACACTGAGGGCTAATTTAGATGTTAAACTTTTCAACCCAAATGAAACGACAACAATATCTAAAAATGATAATACAGGCCTAGAGCAGGAACATTTTTATCCCAATTATCAGTGTGAAAATCTTAACTTTGTCAGGATGTTCTATAAATATAAGGGTCCAAGATCAAACACAAGCTTAGAGATGTAAGCACACTGCCACTAAACAAACAAATAGCCCCATTACCACAATCAGACACCATAGTCACTAAAAATGAAAAACAGTTTGCAGACCACACTGAGAGGGCAGATGAACCTGCTAGGGGGCCTCACCTCTACAATCTGTATTGTCACTGAATTTTTCAAGCGCTGAGAAAATATGTTAAGATTATGCCAAAATTCTGCTTTGCCATCAAAACCAAAAACCATTCATTACTATGCAGCTTAAATACTACTTGGCCTTTGCAATTGGTGCCAAATAGGAGTGAGGAGTGAGGAGTTTAGACACATAATAGTTTATACACAAATACAGTTTCAGTTAAAATGACAGGGGATTTAACAAAGTGCTGTTCTATTTTAGAAAGCTTCAAGACTAGACCTATATAGTGCATATTCCCAAATCTGCATTTTCTCAGACACCCATTCGCTAAATCCGACTAAATGAACCTGGGGCTTTTGGGGCTGTGGTTCTGGAGTGAAGTGCCTGGTTTAATCCAGCCTCATACTCGTAATGCCTAACGTTTTTAATAAGCATAGCCTCAGTGTGCATTAATCTACACAAAAACAGGTACAGGCCAACATATTGCCTTAAACACTAGATGTGACAACAAGTCTACAAGTGTATCTCAGAAGTGTTGCCTGGTAAATGTTATGATATTTCAGTGTACCCCTTAGACCATTAAGGCTGCATAGAAGATTTCAGTGGATTACACTGGATTCTACAGCAAGTGCACAACCCCACTTTAAAGCTTTTATGAAGCCTTTAAAAACTGGTACAAGCGTGCCACCCAGAGGGCACCATTGTTATGTGCATCCTCTTGAGGCAACCTCCATCTATCAGTACTGTCGTGAAATACTGCAGCACAACAACAACACTACCCACCTGAGTTTAAAATAAATAAATAACGAGGCTCGGAGGACTTTTATTCCTTCTCCTACTGGTTCCGTCTTAATGTGCAGGCGCACATTAACACAGAGCGCAGGTCTGTCCGCTCCAAACAAAAGGACAGGTGAGTTAAATCACTCACTAATTACACCAATTTATGCTGCTACATAAACCGCCGTCCATGAGCCAGAAAACTGGAATAATCACTCCTAACCTATATTATACAGCCTCTTGACGAACTTAATATTGTCAAGCTTTACTTATTTTACACCATTTCCACAAAAAAATGACCAATGATGTATCCAAGAAGAAGGGGAAAAGTTCGAGTGAGAAAAAGGCGAAGAGAAAGGCCAAGCGGAGAGAGACTTACGCGATGTACATCTATAAAGTTTTGAAACAGGTGGGTGAAGGCGGACGCGCCGAGCTTCATCTGCTTCGGGGTTTCCTATCCTATCCCAAAACGTACTAATAACGCTTCTTTCCTTGTCTTCATAGGTCCATCCGGACACGGGGATTTCTAGCAGAGCCATGAGCATCATGAACTCCTTCGTGAATGACCTGTTTGAGAGGATCGCCACGGAAGCGTCCCGCCTGGCTCAGTACAATAAACGCTCCACCATCACCAGCAGAGAGGTGCAAACCGCGGTGAGGCTGCTGCTGCCCGGCGAGCTGGCCAAACACGCCGTGTCTGAAGGCACCAAGGCTGTCACCAAGTACACCAGCTCCAAGTGAAGACCTCCACACACTCCAGTTTATTATTTCAAACATGTGCATCAGTGACTTTGTAAACTGGTTGGTTTCAATAAACGCACGGAAGCTGATTATTCTCTTCACTTTTAAATCCCCTTTTTCATTTAGGGAGGGGGGCGATACCAGTATTAGCCACTAGATGGCGTAACTGCACATCTGTCATGTCTACTAAACAAGCATATTACACAAAATATTTATAAATGGAAATTATATCAGATGTAGCTTCTGTGGTTGCAGTTAAAAAAAATAAAATAAAATTTCCAGCTAAATATATTCCAGCACTAGATCTTTCATTTGGTCAAATCAACATTAGTATAAAAATAACCCACATGCGTAGGGTCAGTAAGGCTCTGCATTTACCTGTCACACCTGCATTTGTTGGCTCTGTTCTATATTTACATCATATCCAGCTGTGAGACTACGCTCGCTGACAGCCTGAACACTTTGACAGCGTTTCTGGAAGATTCATAAAATTAAAAGATGTTTATAATTAAGCCCCAAAGTGGGTCAATTCCCTCTCAACTATCTTCACATTTCAACAAAGATTTAATTATTCTTTTAATGCAGCAGGTTTTAACAGATGTTACAACTGGCCCCACACTGTCAGCATTACGGAACAGCAGCAGGTTAACAGAAAATGATCCCAATAGCTGTCAACACATTTTTTTTTAGCCTAGTGAATGCTGATCTCATGTTAAAGCCATTCAAAATATACCAGACATGAAAATATTACACACCAGCAGTACACTTTTGTGTGCCATTCAGCTGAGTGTGAGGAGGCTGAGTGAACACAAGCTTGTTTCTGGTTGCAGAAAAAATAGTTTGCCACTTTGTTTTGATTCCTCATACCTGTCTCACACATGTACATCATTATCCACTCTTACCAATCCAAAAGCAAAGGCACCGCCGACACCTGCATTTCTCCATGAGACACAAATAAATGGGGTTGCAATGAGAGCACGCCAGCTCTGACAAGCGTGGATTTAAACAGGAGGGTGCAATGCTGGCAGGGAAACTGCTGATAACAAACCGGAGGCTGATCAAAGCTTTAGCATGTTATCTCCTGACTCCTCCGCAATGACTCTCAGAGCCAGTGGTGGAAGAAGTAATCAAATTAGTTACTTAAGTAAAAGTACCAATGCAAAGCATTCTAAAAATACTCCATTACAAGTACACATCCTTCATTCAAAAGTCCAGGGCTTTTGAACCAAAAGAGGTCTGCAACTACAAATACTCTCCAGATAAGGAGTTAATATATATATTTAATTTTTCAGACTTTTCTCTAAGCTTTGCTGTTTTGAACAGCATTCAGTCACATTTCACATGCGACTGAGGGCCCAAACTACACACTGGTTTTTAGTAAAGCACAGGCCAAAAAGGTTGTTAATCACTGGTTTCATCTTTGAAAGGTATTATATTTAACATCAGGTTTCATCTTGAACTGATTCAACCACAAGTACAAGTAAGCAGTCGCAAAGTGTCTTTTGTCAAGGTAAATCAGCCGCTACAGCGTGTCTGGAAAAGTTGACATCGCTGTGTCGTTGCTAGCAACATGTTGCCCCATTCAGCAACGACAACGACATTCGCAGGTGTTGTTGTTTGTTAAACAACGTCATATTTAGAAACAAAAAACGACACTTACCGATGTTTTAAAAACATTTCCGTATTTCAAAAAGTTTCGATCCGGCTGCATCGATACAAATATCCACACTGCAACAAGTGAAAAAACAAACAAATTTTAAGTTGTTTCCGAAGTTACGAGCAAATATGGCTACCGGAAATGACATTTCCTGCGCGTTTGTTAGGCCGCGCAGAAAATATCGATACAACATATGTTCCGTTATTAATACGGAAAAATATCGGCATATTAAAATGGAAAATAACATTGGTATTGACAAATTAACTTACGATAACTGTCTTCAAAATATGAGTAATGTTTGTGAAACAAAGTGCATTTTATCAGAGTTTGGTTCCTATGTTAGTGGGAAAATAAATGACTGGTGTAATCATCATTTACTTCACATGTAAAGACAATGATTATGTGAGATGTACAACAAGCTGATTAATATACTTATAATTATATTCCAAAATACCTTAGTGGACTATTTTTAAAGTGATAGTTTTCATCTCTGATGTATCTTCATCTTCATCTAAACCTGTCAAGATCCATTATTCAGTTAGCTTTAAAAATTGACATATTTATAAACTGACAGAGGAAATAATGCAACATTGTATGCTTGTTATGCATTCTAATCAGGTTTTTAAAAGACGGCACCGTCAACTGAATAGTACTTGATTACAGGATAATGACACTAGCGTTTGCACCAGTCCAATCTGCATAAAATGGAGGAACTGATAAAGGTCTCTCTAATTAGGATGGTGTTTACATCAGGCTTTACATACACCTATTAGGCAACCCTTGTCAACATCCTACAAAGCCAGGCTCACTGTGATAATGAACTTGGATGTGACTCCCACCACTGACTGTTATTGTTGAGATACCCATTTTAGATGTTTTCCAGCATTCTTGGTAATGATATGAAATCTACAGATGTTATTATGAGGGTGATACAGTCTTTGATGGCGGTGACTTTGTTCATGATTATCATGGCCATTTAGGTTTTGTGTCTTGCATCCTTCCCCATATCCCCTCTCATGCCTATGCCTACTGGTAGTCATCGCTGTCTGCTTTAGGCAGGCTGCTATGAACATATTATGGATGGATGCATTAGTGAGTGATGCAGAACCCAGGCTGGCTTGCCTTGTTTTCGTGTGAGAGTGCATCATTAGAAAATGTTCCACTTGGCAGGGAAGCGCGTATTAACTGCAACCGCAATGAAATGAGGTTGTGATAGATGGTTAAAGTTATACAGGACTATTAGGTTGAAATATGAACCTCTCAATTGTCATGATGAAACAGAGGGCTATTTGTGTGGTGATCAGTGCATTGAGAGACAATTGGAATCTGCAAAGACCGATACAATACATTATGTGTAGTGGGCTCAGAGCTGAAAGAGTACAGAAAAAGTAATCATGCTTCCACAGAATAGTTTGGAGCTACTGTTCAATTCAGGGCTCTATAAATTCATTTAGGTTCTCCACCAAGCATCAAGCATTGTGATGAGACCTCAGGAAGATTTGCAGACAGGGCCCCTTTCTAAGCTCTTAGCCATATATATGGAAGTAAACCAGTGTTGATTGGCTATCAAAGGCACTTAAATGGCATTGAAGACTTAAAGCAGACTGTGTGTCTACCTTAATGTGTCGCACAGTCAATGTGATATTAACAAAATTTGAATAAGCCTAGACAATCAGAACCAGTAGACAAATGCATAATGCAGCAACTTCTCTTTTGAAAATTAAGCCAATTAAGCATGCTCATTATCTCTTATCATGTTTCCATGGTGACCTCCCAGTTATTCTACCACCAGAATAGAAACTTTAGACCCTGTTTCCTTTTAACTCCCTAGATGTGATCTGAAATGGGTAAATTGCATATTAATTGCTCTCTACCCAGTACAGAATTGCCCACATGCCAGACATGATCTCTGCTTCCTCTGACTGGAATAACATGAAATAACACATAAATCATTAAAATAAGAAACACCTGATGGATAATTGCATGCTCTGATGTCATGGTGACGCTCTCTCTAAACTTAGACTTTCTTTTGGTGCTCTGACTCTGTTTTAAACGAACAGCAGATCCAATTGTAAAGCCATTAGCATTTAATATTACTGTAATTACTGTGTACATTTCATTATGTTCTCAGTATATTAAATGACTGCTCAGTGTGGAGGGAGGGCTATAGTTTAATCTCTTTCTGTATTACTGTGTGCCACAGTACTCAAAACAGCATTAAGAGGCACATAATCAGAGGGAACTAATTGCCTATGATTGCATAAATGAAGTGCCTCACTCTCATCAGGGTTGTTGCTGATGTCCAGCCTCTTACCGCCTTGGGAGAGGAAGGAGGTTGACCACAATGCAGAAAACCTTGGAGAGACAGCTACTGGTGGGTAATGTGAGGAAACTAAAGATTTAATATGTCCACGGGGAGCTGTGAGGGCAGGGGGTGTTACTACTGCTGATGTTTTTTGTTGTCATCAGAGTTTCCTCTGCTTCACAGAGAAAAAAAAAAAAGAAACATGAATGCCCACCATTTGAGAAATGAATTTATCGAAGTCGCTGTCTTTTTCCCCATTAGTAAGTGTTTAGTTCAGCGTTTTAAATAATTGCGTTACCAGGAATGATATTTAAAATACATTTGGGAGTCAATGAGGCGGGAAAGTGCCTACATGTTTTGCTGATGACACCCGGGCCATTTGGAAGACATCAAAGTAGAGAGGAGGTAGCCCAGATGCATATTATAAACTCATTATGTATATCATTTAAAAGGATGTACTCCAGCCGCAAAAACAATATTCCTAGTCTCTCTCTGGTAATGTGTGTTTTCAAAGTTGAAACTCTTACTCGCCTTCAGTTTAATGTGGCATCTATTACCAAACTGTAACATAAAATAAATGACCTTGATTTCCATACCAGAACAGTCGTTAAGGTATAGATGAGATGCAGCTATGCTTCTGTGTTTTCAAATGGAAAAAGAAGGTAAAACCTCTGCACAAATATTGTGTATTTCTCCACCTGTGGTGCAGACCTTGTTTTCTGCAGAGCTTGCATGTACCTTGATGGACTCCAACACAGAGGCAGATAAACAGACCTTAAAATACATGTGTTTTGTTACATTGTTTATTCAATACAGTAAAATTGATGAATGGTTTTATCAGTGCAAGTTAATCAGTCTTCAAAAAAACTCCAGGGTAATTCTGAGTTATCCTTGCCAGCCATGAAAATCTATCTCAGGTGTCTAGAGAGTTGAAAAATGGGATGTGGTTGCTACTGGGTAGAATTTCTAACAGCACTGGAAAATGGTGGTCCATCAGTCAAAAAAGATGTTTGTCAGATGCCTAGGAAGTAGGCTTAAGAGGCTTAATTATGTGCCATCCCTCCACCATCAGAACACTACACGTGGGGCAGAGTGACACAGCGGTTGCCAGTCATTCAGCCTAATGTTCTAATGCAGGGAGCCGTGTGGATACATAAAATCCATTAAGGCTCTTGAAAAAAAAATAGAGAGCAGAAAAAGACATTTTGCAAACACAATACTCACAGGGGCTTACAAATAAGGCATTCCTATTTGCTCTTCATCATAGAAAAATGTCAAGGCAAAAATTGACCTTAAAAGTTGCCCAAACATTTAAGTCAGTTATTTATTTTTTTTTTTTTTTTTTTGTATAACAGTGAAATTCCTGCTGGGAAGTGCAAAGGTGATTAATTTATTTACTTGACCCTTTATATGGACTATTCTTGCTCAGCACAATTAGAGTAGGAGAGATGAATACACACTAAATATATCAGGAAGAGGCACTACTTATAAAATCTTATAGTTTTTAAGAAAGCAAATCCCACATATTCTGTTCATTAAATTTTTTCCTAATAAGATACCGTGTGATTTAGAAAACAGCATGCTCTGTAGTTACAAAACATAAGTTTGTTCAATTCATTTGATACTTGCAGCCCGACAGAGAGACTTCATGGCTGTAACTTTGCTGGAGGCAAACAGGAGAGGCTCGAGTGGCTGCATGTGAGACATAAAAATAGCATTACTTGTCACACTGCAGGGAGGGTCTCATACCGAATATCAAAACAACTCTGTGAACCAACCCTGTGAACAGCCGGCAGGCACATAGTGGACATTAGCCAGAGAGAGTGAAACAACAACAAAAACAGAGACACAGGCCCTTTTAGAAAGTCTCCTTCGCTTTATCATACACAACCACTTTTCTCTGTGTGAGGCAAGCCATTCAGCATGTCGCGAGGCAGCTTTGTCTTCACACCCATGGCCTTGCGTTCTCTAGAACTTGACGAGGACATGCTAGAGAGATACAAGTACAAGAGGCAGATGGCCTCCCATCACCTCACTAGCTATATGCTGAAGAAGGAGGCCAGGGACACGGAACCTCTGAGGTCCAGCTCTGCCCTTCCACCAGCTGTGTGCCAGGATGTGGTCGTCCAGAATGCTCTTTATACAGGAAACTTGGAGGCTATGCAGCACCTCTTTCCTAGAGGATCCACAGCAAACCTCATCATTGAGCCACAGGGAGGGGACATGCGCTGGGTCACCAGAGGGGAAGGTAGGAGACAACATCTGTCTTCATTAGGATTTAATTTAGGGATTCATGCGATTTGGCAAAGCATAGCTAGTAACTTCATTGTGTTTCCTGGAGATTAGCATCCAAACTGGGAATTTAAAAAATACTTCTTGTATTAACAGAACTGACAAGAACTGTTGTTAATAAAGAAGCAGAAATGGAGAAATTAATCACTCCTTTAAAATTATTTTAATGTACAACTACACGAAACACAATGTAACTGGTGCATCACACCCTCAGGCTGTATTTAAAGACACAGTGATGTAATATTTATAGAAACAGAACACGAGGCAATATTTATAGAAACCATCATTTGTCCATCACATAATCAGACTTAGGAGTCATCTGTTTGTTCTGTGCAACAGGATATTAATCTTTGGCTTTTCACTGAAGATGAAACTGAACACGAAACACTAACGGTTTGTGTCAGTTTCCACATGCTTTTCAAGTTACTTGAAATTGATATTCAAGAACACAAGTGAAAATTCTGGAATCACTGCATAACACGGGCCTTTGCAATACTGGATTTTGCCGATGCTCTCATATTTCTCAATAGAATGTGTCACTTCTAAATTCCTTGAATGCAAAATTCCAGTCTGTTGTCACTTGACTTTAGTGGATTAGCTGAATCAGTGGGCAGGTGACATGTATTGCACCAGTCATTGGCTCCCATGCCACTGCACTGGCGAGGTTCACCAGGTCAAACAAAATATCACATAACACCTCCCAGAAATAGCCCTAGTCTGCACAAACAACCTACATAAGTGCTTTTTTCCTTCTGGAGAAACAACGCTATTAAAACATTACAAAACCAGCATGGCTTATGTAGCACCCAAGGTTAAGTGGCGCAAACAAAAGACCTACCGCAGCGATGTGATCGCCACAGCCAAGGCCACAGGTTGTGTCCTACAGTTCTGGAACTCACTGCTTGTTGGTGATGAGCTGACCATTCTCAGCATCGTGGACGACGACGAGTATGGATACCTTATTGATGCCATTTATGACACCAGCAACATAGAGGAATGGAAGAACTTCAGATATAACTACAGAGGCTTGAGTAGGTTTTCCAGTGCTTTGATTTGAAAGTTGTTTCTGTTTCTTTCGAGGTCATTTGTTTAAAGGAGGGATGTTGACATTCTGATGAGGTGTCATCAGAAATACTTTGAAATGTTATGACTCTACACTACATGCTTTAATTAACAGAAACAGAACTCTTGCAACAACAGTTATATCTGACATGTCTGCTTGTTTACAGTGGTCCCAAGGCTTGAACTCAGAGTTGACTTTATGCAAATTTTGTCCCTGCTGGCAGGACTGTGGTCACTGACATATGAGCAGGAACTGACCACACCAATTCACATCACTGCTGGTCGAGGTTTTACAGACTGCCTGAAACTCCTGCTGCAACGTGGGGCCAACGTAGACCTAGCACCTGGTGGCACCACTGCCCTCCACGAGTCCTGTGAAAACTGCCAGCCAGAGTGTACCAAACTGCTGCTGATCCACGGCGCCAATGCCAATGCTGTCTCTGAAGATGGCCTTATGCCTTTGCACCTTTGTACAAGCCCGGAATCCCTTGAGTGAGTATAGTAGAATAAAACTAGAAAGTGTGGGCCAGTGATTTATCTAGTCAATAATCCTATTTGTGGAAAAACTCGAATAGAATTACAAATTTGTAACAACCAATAACCATTAGCTTCAAGCAACAACAGGACAGACTTAAAGCAAGCCTATATGTGTAACTTTTGTTGAACAGCAGTCACTATTGGAAGAAGTGACAGTTAGGGGAAAAAATGTAAATTCTAAAACATTAGTTAGTTAACAGTAGCACAAGAAGGGAGTCAGCAAGTTACTGAACTCACTCAATAATGTCAGTTATACAGCAACATTTGCTAACATCAGCTGCCATAAGCCACTGGTTATACCAGGCTGTCTCTTACAGCTGTGTAGCTGCAAAACCCCTGAGTGTATTCAATTCAGCAATGGTTCTTTTATTGCTAATGAATTCTACTTTTATGAGAGGAAATTGTGCTATTTAAAGTCAGCGAACCGCAATATCTGCCCAAAGTTTGCTCATATTAGCTAACATTAGCCATCATAAGCTACTGGTCATACTAGACAAAATAAGGCTGCAGATGCAAACCCAATAATTGTATGGAACTGAGAGCATTTGCTGCTAAGCGGTTCAACTTTTGAAAGGAGAAGACTGTGTTATTTCTCCTAACAAGCGTTACACAGCCTCACTGTAAAACCACCTGCTGCTATTGAGAGTGCATGAAAACCAGCTGGCAGGTGAGCAGAGAAGGTGAAATGGAAAGCTAAAACTGCTGGATAAATGAATGACATGCTGAACCTCTGCCACTAAAAGTAGTTATAACACACTCAAATCAAACCTATTGACAAAAAAGACAAACTTTGATGGTGGGAAATGATTTCCAGTTTGGAATAAATTTTAATGCACGCATTTGGAACACGATTGGAGGTAAGAGTAAGAGATAAAAAAGTGGGAACCACTGATCTAATGTATAAATTGGAACATAACTGCTCTGTTGCAACACAAGGTTCTGTATTTCCGACTGCAGATGTGCCAAATATCTCCTTCAGTATGGTGCAGCCATCAATGGTCGCTCTACTGATGAAAATGACACTCCTTTACATTTGGCAGCCAGGAATGGCCTCTCAGACCACACTGAGCTCTACCTGCGTTATGGGGCTTCTGTGGACAAACAGAATGATGAAGGTCTCACACCCCTGAACACTGCTTGTTCTCAGCCCCAGGAAGTGCAGGACCTCCCGCGTTACTTTAAGGTGTGCCAGATGCTGCTGGGGTCAGGGGCCGATGTCCACACTTTGGACCAAGACAAACACACTCCTTTGCATATGGCCTGTAAGAATGCAAACCCAGACATAGTGGATCTGCTCCTGGCTAATGGTGCCTGTGTTAACAACATGGACTACGGTGGTGAAGCTCCTATGCACAACATCCTGAAGGTGGTGTGCTACAAGATTTCCCATCACCCTGAGAGGATTGTTCGCGCTTTGCTCAACTATGGTTCTATTCGGGTCTGGCCTGGAGCTCTGCCCATGGTAGGAAATGAAAAGCTACATGTTATATAGAGGAGGAAATGTGTGCACATGCATATAGAATGAGCTAATGCATTCCAGATTGGTTTGTAGTTGTATATCATATGAACCAGTTGTTCATCAAGGTGGCTAATTAGCAAATACTGCACATGTAACACCTTGAGTGCGAGTCTTGAAACACTGAACTGTTCCTTGCAATATTCCAGACTTCACAACTTCACATTCAAATCATTCCCATTTCATGACACAACATGAAGTGTTGCACTCTCTGCGGGAAACAGACTACAACTATCAGTGAACCCACGTGCACTAGACAAAATGCCTGGTTCCTAATTAGGCAAGTGTTAATAGGAGATTAATTAGCACTAATTGCATAATTTCCAGTTAAACCCCTGGAGGGAAGACCAATCTGTTCATTTCACAAGTGTTTAATTACTTTATTTCTTCAGTTCTATGGAGTCACAAGCTCACTCATGAACTTAGATGATGGTTTACATGAATCCTATTGCCTTGCTCTGTTGTGGTGTTTCTTTCAGGTTTTGAAGCACTGCTCTGAATCTCCACGCACCATCGAGGTTCTTCTGAACGCCTACAGCCACCTCAAAGTCAACGACACCTGGGTTGAGTCAGTTTCTCCAGAGATGTTTAAGGCATGCGCTTTAAAATTGCTAATTGATGACCAGTATGTGTGTTCTAAGGTTTTTCTAGGTGACCCATGGTTTGGTGATAGAAGACAGTTTGAAATTCATCAGGTCTTTAAGCAACAAATTAATTTACACCTGATCATAATTGCAGTATGTGAGTAAACCAGAAGTAGAAGACAACCTTAATGATATTTGATATTCACAAATAATATAGATGAATTGCCAAATAAATATTTATTTAATTAGCAGGCATACTACTTTTTAATTTTTAACATACAATTTGGTTTACTCTAAAATGAGACAAATAGTATCAGTGTTTTACTAACTGAACTTTTGTTAATTTACGTTTCTTCCCAATCAGGAGCACAAGGAGTTTTATGAGTCAGTCTTCTCCTTGGCACTGACTCCTCGCTCGCTGCAGCACTTGGCACGCTGCAGACTCAGGAGCTTCCTGGAGGGCCGAGTACACAAGGTGGTCCCCAAACTTGATATACCCACCTTCATCAAGAAATACCTGCTCCTGGAGTACAGAGGCTATGTCCACTAAAAGCACTGTGTGCAGTGTCGGTGTGAGGCCTGATGAAGACTTGAGTGCTGCTGAATGTGAGGAGGATATTGTAGTTCACAAGAGAATAATTCTCAGTAATACTCCGTAGTTTTACTGTAGCAGTATGCAGCAGTACTCTGAATACTTTGAAATATATTTTTGTGCCACGTTTGGTCTTCAGGAGGAAGAAGCAGCTGCTTGTTTTCTGTCACTTTTATTCCAGATCAATCTTTCAGCACAGATACACGTTTGAATTTGCACCAGAAGAGGGAGCTATAGCCTTGAGTTGACAAAGTATATAGCAAGTGTGGAACTGTATGTTTTTCTATTTTGTTTATTTCGTGATCAGTTTTTTTTTTTTAAACTTCTAAACTTGCTTGTATTTTTATACATAATGATTCTCACTGTTTGGTGATAATGTGCACAGTAATGATGAGCCATCACTTTTTTTTTTTGCATAATTATTCTTCCCACCGATATGATTGTAATTAGGCGTTTTACATCACAATTAGGCCTGATATAAAATAAAATATTCCATCATGGCCTTGTAATCGTGTCACTGTTCTTTTATTATTTCCTGTTGCCATACATTTTCTGTCTTTCCCCTCTCATGCTTTTGCTTGTAGTCTGCTGCTTTGTGTTTACTGGTCGTTTTTCATCACTGTGCGTATTTCTGGGAATAAACAAAACAAAACAAAGAAAATTCATGATGCGAAATAAATTTAAAAGATATACAATGAGCTATTGTCTAGAAGCAACATTTGGGTTTACAAAGGTAACTTAAAAGTTTGAAATTTAAGTCAAATTGAAGATTCATGTTCAATCGTGTAATCACGTGTCGGGACAGACTGTAATTTTGTGATTTTATTATGAAATGGCAGATAATTTTATGTGATTATTTCATGAAGTTCATGACAACCTTTCACACACCGACGAAACCTAAAACAACAGACACACCTGTCCCTCTCTCTCATCAGTCATTTGCCAAAAAAAAAACTTAACTTGGCATGATAATCGGTTTATTATCATTTGTATGGTGCATGTACAAATGACGATTACCTTAAGGCCTGGCTTTTTCAATTTACCTTATTAAAGAAACACAACTAGACAATTAACATGTATATATTTTTAATTAGATCTGGTCCGATAATCGTGCGGAACACTGATGCGAAAAAGTAAGAAAAACAGATCAAAATTATGAATCATCTTTTAATATGAATCTCACTTGGCCATTCAAAGGTGTGACTAAAATTCGTTAAATAAAACAAGCGTGCAGATGAGCACTGTCACATCAGAGATCCTCTCAGAAAGAAAAGGCAGAGGAGCTCAGCAAATGGTTTCAATAGATCAAAGAGAGGTGCTGCTGAAGTCACTTGCAATTATAAGAATTAGCCTGGCCTGGCCCTCCACTGCTAATCAGAGTCGGCGGTGATATGTTTATGTCCTCATGCAATCAGACGACCGGTTGGAGAGCCTGGGCACCCAGGACTCAATAGGGCTAATCATCATCAGTTCCCATTGCCATTTAAAAGGTGAAATGGTCTGCGATTAAACCACTGCTTAAAGAAAAGAGAAAAGAGAAAAGGGATTTTTTTTTTTCCCTCCACATGCATTTTTGATCAGGGATGAATTACTTCTCTCAAGGCGCAAAGCAAAACGTGTGTGCTATTTAATTTATTAAAAAGATGTAGGGATGGTTCAATTGACGGATTATCTGTAAGACACGTTAAAATGTATGATTCACGCCATTTTAAAAAAAATCCCCTGAGTTCTAACAAAGTGGAAATCCACTCAAATTTGACTTTGGCCACCGTGTGTCTGTGTCCACACTGTAGTTGACCTCGCATAAACGCCTTTTATCTGAATCTAATTTCGCACAGAGTATCTCTCTCCAGGGAACAATTGTTGCAGCACTTTTCTTTCCTTTTCTTTTCTTCTCTGAAGCCAAACGCATTGTTTTTAGCCGCGGAGAATAGGACAGAGAGCGGAGAAACATCTGCCTCTCCACCCTCCTGACTCTGATGCCCATCGGCCCCAATATTTCAACAAAAGCCACCGTTGTTTTACGCTGTCCCTTGAATCCAGAGTAATTACTTATCATCAATCAAAATTAATAATAGCTGATTGGGTTGGTGTGGTCAACGATTATAGAAGGGGAAGGGCTGGAACAGTCTCTCACACCGTTTTGCAGTCAATGGTGAACCTGGCAAAAGGGGAGGAGGGCTGGGGGTGCGACCCGTCTATTTGGTCTCCACTGGGAAACTACCGCCTCTCAAGACGGCCAAAAAGTCAGAGGCTGAATAAGGAAATGAAGCGTAATTTGAGGAAGATGGATGAGCCCCCAGGGAAACACCCCCTTTTCATTCCTCTTGTATTGCAGATGATAACCAATGCGCTCTCGTCCCCTCTCTCTCTCTCTCTCTCTCTCTCTCTCTCTCTGCGCGCGCGCACACACACGCTGTGCACCGGAGAGGAGCGGAGGGAGGAGTTGCAAAGAGGAGAGAGGTAGATAGAGAGAGCGTGTGTTTATGTCTCAGTGTGTGACAAATAAGAGGGAAAAGGTAGCGGTGGGGCACACAACAAAGCGCCCCACTGACTGACGCATATAGAGTGCAGAGATCCGGAGGCAGCGGTCCACTCCCAGGGATGACAACACGGCAGAGGATCTACTTTCAACCCAGTCTGTCTTTACACTGAAAGTTTTGCGCGTCGCCGAGGAAAGGACACCTGCTTTCAAGTTTCCACCAAAATAAAAGTGTCAGCCTGCAAAATGCAGAGACCCGGCGGCCAAGGGACGGCGTTTTCAATCGATTCCCTGATAGGGACCCCCCAGCCCAGACCTGGACACCTGCTCTACACGGGCTATCCTATGTTCATGCCGTACAGACCTTTGGTTATTCCACAAGCTTTATCCCACTCGCCTTTATCATCTGGGATACCTCCACTTGCGCCTTTGGCTTCTTTTGCGGGACGTCTCACCAACACGTTCTGTGCCAGTTTGGGACAGGGGGTGCCATCCATGGTTGCGCTCACTACAACGATGCCAAGTTTCTCGGATCCACCGGACAGTTTCTACCCACCACAAGAACTCCCCGGTCCCCGTTTAAGCGCCGCCGATCCCGGAGCGAGAAGGCAGGAAAGTCCGCACTCGGATGAGCTACACAGCCGGGACAAAGGCTCTGAGCTGCTGAACTTCTCGGAAACTTTTCAAACAATATCAGGTAAGCTCGGCCTGGCTACTTATTTATGCCATTTCAGCGCTTTCAGACCTCAATGGTTCTGCTACAAAAAGTGATCACTGTGCGTAAAATGCTTCAAAGCACAGATCGTTGGTCCGTGTCAGAAAATCTTTGGTCTCTGAGGAGCAGTTGTGCCAGTGAAGATAATGAAAAAGGAAACTCGTCTTACAGACGTTTTTCCATGGCTGAAATAACAGAAATATCAATGACACAAAACTCAGCGTAGCCCACATCCTGGATATGCAACTTGATGGGAGTTAAAAAATGAGACAAGTGTTCTTACAGTTACAACTATTTAAAACTATAACTGATGTTATGTCTAATTGTTGATCAAATATATATATAAATATTTTAATCACAGTCAATTGGAGGAGAGCATGTTTATTTAAATACATTTAAGGAAAACCTCAGGGAATTGTTTTTGTTGACAGAGCGTTTATAACTTTACAAAATAGTCACAAAAACGTGCCAAAAAAAAAAAAAAAACCGTCTTTAGCAGGACAGCTGTAATGGTCCATTATGAGTTCAGCTAATGTTGCTTCTCATAAGGAATATTTTAAGGACTTTTCTGCAGTTTTTTGTTGGCTGTTATCTCCACCAGTCCAGTCAAAATGCAGTGATTGATGACAAACGTTAAACATTGTGCGAATGGTCGTTCATAGCTTGAATAAATGTCTCAAATTGCATTCTTGTATTTTTTTTTCTTCTTTACATTTTAGGGGAAACCAAACTGTACAGTTCAGACGACGAGAAGCTGGACCTAAAATCAGCAGACACCGTTTGCAGCGACCGAGAGGACAGCTCCGCAGACAGCGAGAACGAAAGTTTCTCGGACGGGAACAACTGTGGCTCCATGTCTCAGAAGAGCAAACTAAAAACCGGCTCGCAGGAGGCGCTGCCGACCGGCAGCTCAGCGGGGAAGAGCCGGAGGAGACGAACAGCTTTTACCAGCGAGCAGCTGCTCGAACTTGAAAAGGAGTTTCACTGTAAAAAGTACCTTTCTCTGACTGAACGCTCCCAGATTGCACATGCACTTAAACTGAGCGAGGTGCAGGTGAAGATCTGGTTTCAGAACCGCAGGGCCAAATGGAAACGGATCAAAGCCGGCAACGTCAACAACCGGTCAGGAGAACCTGTGCGAAATCCCAAAATTGTGGTCCCCATCCCTGTGCACGTCAACAGGTTTGCTGTGAGGAGTCAGCATCAACAAATAGAGCAAGGGACCAGGCCATGAACTCAGATCAAAATTTAAAAAAATTAATAATAATTAAAAAAAAAAAAAAAAAGAAAGAAAGAAACACTTACAATGACTCTATGTTCCACTGATTTGTTGAACGCATGAAGCACAAAAAGGAGGATTCAGTAATTTTGTCTGAGAGGTGAGACCGAGCAGAGAAGAGGATTTGCTCGCAGACAGATCAATTATTTGGCAATATGCTGTCGTTTTTATTTATTGTTCTGTGAATATGTAAATATAAATGGGTAAAACTGGTACAAATGGGCACTATGAGATGAGACTGTAAAGATTTTTTTTTTAAGTATTTATATGTAGGGCCAAAATGTTCTGTTGGTTATGTGCATGTCCTCATTTGGTGAAACTATTCTGGATTTTTTTTTTTGGTTTGTTTTTTGTTTTTGTTTTTATTTGTTTGTTTCATGTTTCGTACGATTTGATGACCACATTTGCATGTAACTTAAGACGTTTTACATTTTGTTTCGCAACTGTAGGAACCACCTTTGACAGCTATTTGTGAAAAAAATAAGAAAAGATGTGAAGGAAATAATGACCAAACAAGGGACAACTGTAAAGTATATTGACCTAATAAATCGCTTTATACGAAAGTTGGAATCCAGATTGAATTATTATGATTGAGAGGGTAGAAAAACAATGTTTTTAGTATTTGTGAAAAAATGTGTAGGAATTATTTCGTCCTGTTAAAATGAAAAATGTGGCCTACAGTGTTTGTAGCCACTAATTTGGACCTAATATTAACCTACAACAGTACATAGTGGAGCCAGGCGGCTATTTTGATATTATCTGACATATTTTAAATGAAAATTATCACCATTTTTTGATCCCGAAGGCATTATTTGCACTTTTATAGTAAGAATATTTTTGACAAATTCTAATGTAGGAAATATTTCCCTGAAAAACGGCGTGACCATTTAATCCTTTATATTGAAAATGGTTCAGCGTGGCGATTTAAAAGTTCACTGATGTTTTTCACTGATGCAACATCATGTTACAAATGTATTTAGGTTTCCCCCTTTTTTCCGACAGAAACATCAGGACCTGACAAGCAGATGTGTCCTTTTTTTTTCATAAACAGCAGCAGTGATTGATTTCTCTTTAGGAGGCCATGTTGTCTCAAGTGCAATGATGGATCCTCATTAGACTGAGCACGTTCAACACACTGTAATGAACTTCTCTATCAGTCAGTGCAGAGAAGTAAAACCACAACAGCTATTTCTAATCTAACAGATTTTTTACTTAACTAAAACAAAAAAAGGACTATTCAGTTATTCAATAAGACGCGTATAGAGACTTAAAACGTTATTTTAAAACTCATTTATGAAGATAAATGAGCTGTTTCTCTGGCTTATCACAGTTTGTCACGCAATGGATATAAGACCTTTCTTAAATAACCAGTGATTTTCTTCGTATAAGAAATTTATAGAGAGATTTGATTTAACATTTTGGAATTCCAACAAAATAAAACTGTATTGGAATGAGGTTGAATGCCCCATTTGGAGAATACTTCATGAATTTTGATATTTTAGATCTTTTTTTTCACAGTTGTGGAGCATAAACTTGTAAAAACGACAAATTCCAAACAGTTAGGAATAAACGCAGAGAGCTAATAAATAACAATAATAATATAATAATAAATACAATTATTTCCTATGGCCACATAATTATTTACACTAACAGACCTCATTTGCAAGATAGTGACATAAGCAAATAAATGCCATGGCCTGCTCGCTCAGACCAAACGTGGAAACTTACATGGCAATGTAAAATGATAGAGCAGCACTATTAAAATAATCTGTAACTGAAATAATGTTTGACCACACAGCTATCCCATTACAGGAAAGGGAAAAGAGGGCTTGATGTTTTTATACAGACTTTCATATGCATGATTCTGGGTTAACACAGTTTCTCTGAACTGTTTCCAGAAAAGTTTCATGTTGGAATAATTTCACTTCACCTCAGATGGGAGAAAGTGATTGGTTTCTCCATTTCCAAAATAGACTCAGGCCTCAAGCCATGTTTAACCTACTGCACCAGCACCTGTTGAAGAATGATGATGGGGCGAAATTCTTCAAATGTTTTATTAGTATTAATATTTTATTAACTTAACCAGCTCTCTTCTGAGGGAGGATTTAGCCAAAATATGGTGGGTTTAAGTGATGTTATACAAAAAAAGTCTTCTTGAATAAAACAGGAAACATATCATTATCTTACATTTCACTTCCCTCAAACCTCTCATGGACGAAAACAGTTTTATCTTAGTTTGACCTCAGAGTATAAACAGACACATCATGACCTGGGCACCCATGAGTAGAAAAGTCTATTTCACCGTCCACCTCATACATCAAGACTGTGACACTTGGATGGGGATTCAAGGAGTGATGATCATGTGAAGGAGCAGTGGAAGTTTTATTATGGACCAAGAGCTGACTAATATAGATGGTCAATTCCACGATGTTGTGCCAGAGTGCAACAGCTATTTCAGTCCCCATGAGCTGCATGGTGGAGATGACAATGAGGAGCCATGACACAGCTCAGACACTAATTTTACGTTGGTTGTTATCAAGATGCTGCGAGTGGGACTGTTTCATTCCACTGTTATTACCAAGTGAGTTTCTCTAGATTTGTTATTATTTGTGAAATTATAAACTCAAAAAGGAGACATTTTGCAGAATTTGCTTGTTCATAATGCTAAATAAATAAATGGCTACAGCAGATTTAGGATATTTCTTGAATGACTTTTCTTGTAAATTTGCTAATCCTACATGAGCTTTAATAATCTCTCCTCCATTAAAACCCCATCTTAAGTGAACACAGTCTCAAGACAGTATCTGTATCACTCTGCCACTCTGCTACTTGAATCACAAATTGAAATATCAGAAGTTCTTTCCCGCAAAGACATTAAACCATTTCCACATTCCCACCTGGAGAGAGAGTGAGAGAGAGAGAGAGAGAGAGAGAGAGAGAGAGTGAGAGAGAGAGAGAGAGAGAGAGAGAGAGAAAGGGAAAGCGAGGGACCTTATTACTTGCTGGCTGTGAGTGTGCAGGCTGCTCAGCGCTGACTGGAGGCCTGACTTCTTGGGAGGGTCCGGACGGTCGTGGCTACAGTGATGTATGGGCAGATGCATCAAATCGCACAAGATAAACAAGCGATGAGTTTCATCAGGGCCATCATAGCTTTAATTTGGCTGCCTAATGAGTCAGATCTAGTGGCGGAGATAAGAGTTGTCAGAGGCCCGGCTCTAATGAATTTCTTGCCACTTGTAATCAAGGTTGCCTGTCTGAGGGGGGATGATTAATGGAACCCTGGAGGATTCCCTCGGCCCTCAGCCTTCATTACAGCTAATGCATTCTCAGGCAAATTAACAGAGAAATGCAGGCAAAAGCCAACGGGGAAGGGGAGAGAAAGAGAGAGGAAAGAAGAGAAAGGGAGAATGGAAGAGAGCAATGGGAACAGAGCGTTTATGTAAAACAAAAGAGAGATAGGAGGATGAAGAGGCAGCTAGCATGGTGGGTATGAAGCAGCCAGGTTGACAGCAGGAAAGAGATAGAGAGGCAGAGATGTGCTGAAATCCTCTGATTAGTGAGAGGTTCAAGGATATGGAAATGAGAATGGAGACATAGGTTTGAAGCAGTCAGAAAGGGCAAGGTGCAACGTGGATGTACTGGTTGGACATGATGGAGCCGAAATTGATAAATGGATGTTCAGGTCTGGGGGGACTCAGGAGAGCGGAGATGGTCCGATGGAGACAGCAAAGTGGATATAATTACTGGTTAAAGAGGTTAAAGGGGTGATGGTAGAAAAAAAAACAAAAACACAGGACGAAACTGTCACCTATCCAAATCAAGACAGGCAGAAACAAACATGTAAGACAAACCGCTGATCAACGCCACCTTAAAACAACGTTTATGTTACGACCAGGCACATCACTGACTGCTTGCTAAACAGACTGTTAAAGTGGCCTGTGGCCAAGCAGCTCCTACATGTTATGGAAATATGAATTTAATGTTTGCAAATATGGTCTCGTCAGGTCTTTGTGTACCCATCCATCAGCCTCAGACCCACCTCTGCAATCTTGGAGGCAATTTGTCTGAGGAGAGGTGGGCGGCAGAGAGCCCTCCTCACTGTTTAGCAGGCCCTGATGAAATATCAAAACACACAGCAGTGCAAGCAAGCGCTCTAGTCTCACCACAACAAACACAAGTGGCTGGGGTTTGCCAAGACATGCGGTATGGCAATAAATTACAGGACAGAATTTCCTTAGTGATATTTTTCAGTAGATGAAGAATAAATGGACGCCAATTTAGGTTAGTGTGAGCAAGATTTGACCTTACTGACATTTAAAGCCCCTTAAGACTTGGCTTGAAATTTTAAAACTGCTTTAATTAATATGTTTATATTAGCAATGGGGTCACATTGATGGCTTTATTTGAAAGGGTTGTTCATGGTGGCAGACTCACAAGGCATTATCACCTGACTGTGCAGTTCTCCTGAAACTCTAGAGCAGTTTTAGCATCTTTAATCTATTGTTTTGGTTTTCCAGCCCACAAGCTTGCTTGTTTTGGTTCAGTCTGCACTCTCTCATCAGAGCTGTTTCAAGCAGAAAGAAAGAAGCTTTAAAAACTCACCAGACAATACTTGCCCAGCACCAAATTGCAGACATGTAGAATTAACAACTGGCTGGTGAATAAAGTAGAGCATTCAGCAGAGTAGGAGCCAGATATTTCCTTCAGGAGATGGTGGAGACCAAAAGCAGAGAAAAAAGGAAAATGAAAAATGTGTCAGGTGGACACAAACACAACTCCAAATATTAATATTTGCTAAGTTTACCACATCTATTTAAAAGGTAATGATGCAAATGTTGTGTTTACAGTTTGTTTCCATTGTCCCAAGTGGCCAAAAAAAACCAAACAGTTATTACAGGATTAAAGTTCCTGAAACGTGGCTTCAAATGTTGTGATATTACCTTTTTCTGACTGAGAACCAACAACTTAAATATCAGTCAGAAGAGCACAGAGACTAAAAGAAATACACAAATCTCTAATGCAAATTTACCTCAGCTGTTCTAACTTTGACAGAGGAGTGTTCCTGCAGGACCCAACTGCTCATAGCACAAAGCTGACTGAAAGGTTTTCAGAGCCTTTAAGCGTGACTCTGTGCATTGTGGCTCGATGTCAAGCCAGGGCCAAGGGAGGAAGAGGAAAAACTAAAGAGAAACCTGGTAATAAAGGACAAACAATGCAGGCCAACAGAGAGAGGAAGGGAATGAAGATATGCTGAGACAAGATTAGCAGGAAATAAGAAGTGGATTAGTAAGGGCTTGACTCCTCCTTGAACACTGGGACCTTTCACTTTTCCCCACAGTGTTGTACTGCCTGACACTAAGCCTGGGTCTTTATCTTAATCCTCTTTTAGTAACTGTTGGGGGTCCCACAAGCAGGAAGTGGAGAGGTTGCTTTACTTACCTCATGACAGGCCTGGTTAAGTTCTCTGGGTCACATGAACAGGACTGAATCTGGTCCAGCGAGGTTGAATTTCTCCATGAGGTTTAGAGATGGAACATGCAAAAGGGGAGAACATGAAATGGCAGTACTTGTTGAAATGATTGTGAAACTTTGAATTTGAAAGAGAGTCTCACCTTCTCTGCTAGGCTTCCGTAGGTCAGGTACAGAGGTGACAGGGATGTGATGGATGATAAATGAACACATACACAAAACAAATGCATCAATTTCCCTAAATCCAGGGAAGGCTACATCATTTTATTTGAGTGTTTATTAATAGGTCAACAGTCAGCCAAGCATCCAAGCATACAACAAGTTACTCTTTAGCTTTTGCTTTGTTTCACGTTCTGAACGTAAAGGAATTACAATAGGAAAATTAACTTGAACAAAAACAAAATGGAACAAAAAAGATATTTACATACTGCATTATAAATATGTCAAATGTACATCATTATACACAAGTACCAAAGATGGTCGGTTAATGTTGAGACCAAATAAAAGTACCTTAAAAATATGCCTAATGAGAAACAAAAACAACATATCAAAATATGGTTCATGGGTCAAGAGGACCAAAAACCAGTTCAGTTTGTTTCTCTAGGAGGAGCTTGTCTTCAGATAAAAGCATTATTGTTAATATGTACACTTCATGTTGTGTTTTGGGGGAAAACAGGCAGTTTAGTGTTTTTTTCAGCATCTACAGTATGTAAATAAAGGTTCAGTAATCACTACACATTAAACTCCTCTCAGTAATCTCTTCGTACACTGAAATGTACTTTATATAAGTTGGTCAAGTAGAGATCAGAAATAAGGCCAGTACCAGAGCACAGTACAGGTAAATTCAAAGGTATCAGTTGAGTTTGTGGTTGTTTGTGTGATGTCTTAACATTTAGGGAAATATGCTTATTTGCTTTCTATCGGAGAGTTAGACGAGAAGTTACACACCGTTTTCATATCTGTCCGTTAAGTACAGAGCCAGAGCCAGGAGGTGGTTTGGCTTAGCTTAACTAGAATAAAGGCTGGAAGCATAGGGAAATGCTTATCTATGTTCCTCTAAAACTAACAAATTAATAAGATTGTTTGCTTAATGCTTTTAAAAAGAGAAATGTGAAAAAAATAACAATTTGTGTTTTTAGAGGGGAGGCTGTTTTGCTGTGCCAGACTTACAGTTTGCTGGGCTAGGCTAATTGCCTCCTGCCTCCAGTTCCGCACTGAACATACAGACATAAGAGCGGTATCAATCTTCTCATCTAACTCTAGGAAAGAAAGTGAATAAGCATATTTCCCAAAATGTCCAACTTTTCTTTTAACATTTAGCTTTCTCCTGGATTTACAAATCTGTTTTAACTTCCTATCGAAAAAAAACAAACAAACAAAAAAAACACTGTAAAGCAACAAGAAAAGGGTATTTAAGGTACCAACTTGATAACTTGCTCTGTAAACATACATCCTGCCTTTGTAAACCCATAAAATCAAGATGGTTTAAAACCTTGGCAGCAATGGCAGTTGAATAAATGAAAATACACTATAGACATTGCTCCAACTCCACCTGAATTAATCTCTTGCCTAAATCCTATGTACTAAATGAATGGGCTTATCATGTCTGTGAACACTGTACATTTGTATTAATGCAATGAGAGTCAAACTAATTATACTTCCCTCTATGAGCCTCCTTGCTTATTCTAATCCCTAAATGTCACTCTCATTTCAGTCACTTGTATGCATTTTAGTAACTCCCTGCTTTTAGGCTGACAGGTTCTCGGGATGGGGGAGGGCACATAGGGTTAAGGAAAAAGAAAGTGTTTTTTTCTTATGGACTCTAAAAGTCATAGTAAGTTCAAACTGTTCTTATAAGGAAGAAGGTGAAGGAACAAGAACTACTTTTTACAGAGGTCTGTACATTAAAACACAGTTATGTTCCCAAATCTTCACTGTAGGTGTTTCTCTTGTCTCCAGTGTCCTTTCTCCACTGTTTATGAACAGAAAAGCCCAGTCGCTCTCTGCTGCACACAGTCACAGACAAAGACATAAGCACACACGTATCGTACAGTATGTACGGACGTACACACACAGTACCATATATGTATTTCACAGCAACAATAGAGGAAATGCACTCGAGAGTACCAATTTTACAGCCTTTGGCCACGGAAGGTGAATGGATATTCCAGTACGCTTATGGTATGAAATTGTGTGAATCTATGTCAAACAATTATCAACACAATCTAGTCAATCGGAAAATTACTCCAACAAAGACATCATAATGGTACAATTTCACTGTTTCAATCAAACTCTTGAATTTGAATGAATTCTGATTGAAGAGGCACGCTTACAAAGCCATGTGGCTCAATGGTCATAAAACATTATGCCCCTTAATTCCTTCATAGTCATGGACATTTTTACCGGAGGATCATGATAAGGGTGGCGAAGGAAATGACTCACTTTCACCCCATAGGAATTCTGCAATCAACTCCTTTATGATGATCCGAACCCATTTTCCTGTGAATTAAGTATCTAAATCATTTGGACTCTTCAACTATAATTGCTTTGCCTTTGTATATGAATACTATGTCAAGAGTTTGATAGCTGTGTTGAAGACATGCATCATTACTAAAGCTGTAACAGCTATTGATATCATGGAAGATTTAGTTTCTTTCCCACATCAGTGTTTTGTCACTTCTCAAACTATTCCTCACAGTTTTATGTTATTATGCCTAGGCTTGAAAATCTGAAGGAAGTTTCTCATTCACGCTCATTATAAAATCAGTTCATGTTGCAGAAGGGGAAGACATAAAAGGAAATGTTCAAGCATTAAGGAAATGCTTTTCGTAGGGTAGGTATGAATGCCAAAGTAAGTCATTTGTTTGGTTGACGCTTAGAAAACATAAAGCTTAAAGCTGATTCGTGATCATTTCAGACCAAGATTGAATGTATTTAACTAAAAAAAAACAAAAAAAACAATTAAAAAATAACAATAATAATATAAAACAAACAATGTACAATGTCCGAACCCCCCACACCCACTTTTTCAGCGTAGTGGAATATCAACAATGAGTCCATCACTCCTGACATCTCTCCATTGGTACTGATTCTGGGTTACACAGTGTCGAACAAAGGAGGAAGTACTGGGAAGAGACGGGAGTGGGTGCAGGGTTGTTTTTCTGTCTTTCTACGGCTGCTCTCTGGCTCCTACATGATGCTGATACTGCGGTTGAGCTCACACTGGGCGTTGTTATTGTTGATGTTGGGGTTGCGGCGGCTCATGTTGGGCGTGGGCACCGAGGTCAGGGTGCTTGTATCGTTGGGGCAACCGTGCTGAAGCAAGATGTCGGCACACTCCTGGCTGCCAGCTCGCCGAGCGTAGGACAGCGTTGTCTGGCCACGAGCATCCCGACTCTTCACGTCCACACCGTACTATAGGAGAAAATGAAAATGGCCGTAAAATGTAGATCAGAAAGATTTTTCAAATACTTTTTTACCAGACAGTATTCACATATTCAGTACAGTCTGCATCTGCTTGTGCCAACACTGCATTCAGACTACAGTATATATGATACTTAAATCTGTGAAATATTCAAACCTTTGGTTTTTATAGCCCAACCAAAACATAACATAGAAATATCCTAGATGTCTTCTCCATTACTTTACACACTTTTTTTCTTTAACCAATTATGTCTCAAACAAAGGTTTCAGTATTTCTATACAAGAATTTTAATTGTGGCAGCTTAGAGATGTTTGAAACAGTATTAAGACTGTCGATTAAATGGAAATGCTATATTTTATGAGTCTGTAATTTCTTAATAATTTGATTGGAAGTTTGGTGGAAAGATCTACGAAATCTGGTGCTAATTATAAGGAAAACAGCAACAAATGTCTTTGGCAGCTATTTTTGTAAGTTTATTAAAAAGTTTTTAGACTCTTTTATGACTTGGATCTATAACCACACTAAATGCAAACAATAACCATGTTCATCCATCTCTGACTGTTCCCCTCAGAGTCAGAGGAGGCTACTCACCCAGATAAGCAGCTGTGTGATGACCACATTTGCCATGGCGCAGGATAGGTGCAGAGCGGTGCGTCCGTCTCCATCCCCGTAGGTCTCGTTAACCTCCTCCTTGGTGCCGTGGGCCAACAGCACCACCACCAACCTCAGGTCATCCTCTACCACTGCCCGAAGCAGCTGCTGCCCCAGGGGCACGTCGGACTGGGGCAGCCCCACCAGGAACAGCTTCTGCTCATACTTGGCTCGGATCCAGCGCTCCTTCTCCTCCCTGGAGAGACGGAAATGACAGGGACGCTACGGGTCAGGCAGGGTGAAACATGATGAAAATGCTATGTGCAATTTAGCACCTAAGTTAAAGAACTTTTAATGCATATCTCATAATTCAGAGGCAGCGATTTAAAGGCAGAAACACTTACAAAAGGAAGAATGTAGACACACAAGGGAAATATTACAGTAATTGGCCTAAGAGACTCACTGGTGTAAAGTGACATTTCTAAATTATTAGAGCGCAGAAAAGCCACTAGCCTCTACTATCACAGGGGGAAATAATAGAGTGAGATAGGCTGGAGAGATGAGAGAATGCCAAAGGGTGTGACGCTTTGGGCAATATTCCACTTTCTAGTGATTACAGCCGACAGCAAGACGGTTAGAGCCTGGCCAGCTTTCTAAAGGTTACACATCTTGAACAGCATGTCTGCTGCGGACAATACAGGAAGGAGGGGGACATATTTTTTTATCAGCGCTGTCGGCTGTCAGTCTGAACCGATGGATCCCCTCCACAAAAGAGGCAGTGTGTCTCCGAGCCCCAGTCTCCCTTGGGGTGGCTGGGCCCTGAGTCAGATCGATGGGGCTGAATGGCAGCCAGAGAGGGACGGTGGGATGTGGGGCTCCTTCACTCCAGCCTGCAGCAGAGAATAGAGACTGAGGGAAGACTCCATCCTCTATCGCCAGGCAGAATTCTATCTATTGCTCTCCATCTTGACCCCCGTTTCATTCTCTGCCCACATACAAACTGTCCAAATAAGAAAGAAAAAAAAAATCAATATCAATATGTGAATGACTGAGCATGCCCAGTGTGGCACTAACCCCGTGACCCTGTCAGCGGGTGTGATAAGGGGAGCAGAAAGAGACTGTTGTTTGGATTTGTGGGTGAGTGACAGAAAGAAGAAGGTTTGTACGGATAAGTTAAGAAAGCGACGCTAGCTAGAGTGACAAGGCTCTCGTGGGACTTTCTATCAACGGGCTGAGACTCAGCAGCAAGTACTAACTGACAATCCAATTCACTTCAATTCTATTTCATCACGATCACAGCAAAAACAAACTCAAACAGTACTAAATCAGCCTTGCAGAAGAGCAACGGAACTGTTCTGTTTATCATCATGTATTAAAGTGTTGGTTCACCCAAATTACAAAAGTAGTATTTTTATTTAGTATATGCATTTGGTTTTCTTTGCCTGCATTTTGAACTATTCATATTTGTGATTTTTGTTTTCACTTCAATAAAATGGAGGAGAATAAAATTTTACTTATGGTGAAAAATTACACTTAAAGGATAAGACTGGTATTTTTCTATGTTTTTCATTTGCCCAAATTCCATGAAAAGACCAAAACCAACCAACCTCAAACCCATTGGTTCTGGTTGGAAGTTTAGTTGTTAGTAATTTTTTTTAAAATGACATATTACTACAATAAGAGTAAAAAGACATTTTGTCTGGGACTACCCTCAGTTGTGGATTGATACACATTTGATGCACTAGTGAATTTACAGCTGTATGTGGGATTGACTCAAAATAAACTAACGTGCCCTTGTTCATCATAATGAAGCAACATGTCACCCATTACAACAGTGTGACTCACTGATGTGTTTTTAATAGTTTTTGGACAATGAAGGTCTCTGACAGAGAAATAAGCTATATCAGGCAACACAGACAATACTTGTCAGTAGGACCAACTCATTGTTAGCCTCTTCATGGGATTTGTTGATAATAAGAAAAGAAGACAGAAGACTGCCTGCCTTCTCCTTTAAAAAAAAATCCTGGTTACTCTAGATAGTCCTCAGACCTATCTGAAAACACTTTCTACTGAAAAGTGGGGTTGAAGCAAGGGCAGAAATCTCACACTTATATTTCAAAAAAGAGAGACTAAAACCAAAGCCATCTGCAAGGACACCACCAGAGGTTTGTAAGAAAATATTTTGTTATTTTGGTGAAAGTGCCCTTTAAGTTTATCCCCCAGATAGCTCACTTTCAATTACAGCAGCCGTTTTAACAGTTGCAACCAGTTCAGCATTAGTCACTCTCCTTGATTACGACCTTGGCGGCTAGGTGTCAGGGCTGCCAACTTACCACAGACAGCAACCATTTTCAGACTCATATGTCAGCTGCCAGACTCACTTCACAGAGCAGTTCGTCTTGCACAGAGGAGTCTGGCACCGGCCCTAACTACAGGAGTTAAGGATGCAACGGAAAAGGGGCAAGCTTTTATTAGCACTCAAGCACAAACCGATTAACTGCAAAACACAACTGGAAGCTCATAAACCATTAACCACAACTTAAAATTGTCTTAAAGCTATTATTTCTATAAGCATACAGGTACGTTTTTGATATGACCTGGAAGAAAATGTGGAGGAGAAAGTTCTTTACCCTGCTTTATGCCATAAGCAAATCTTTTCTTAAGGGTGAGGGTATTGTGTGAACAACAATACATCTCTAATGGCAGGCAATTGCAGTGGCTCAGAGTTTTATGGTGTAAGGCCTCCATCAATCCCTACTCAGTTATTATGTGTGGACAAGCCTGTTAGCAAATCAATTGGCCTTAGAACCAGCGGACTGCTCAGAGCAGGAAGGGGCTGTCCTGCCCTCCCCTCTTATTTCCGGTGGACTCTTTGAAAACAAGTGTCTCTTTTTATTGCCAAAGTGGATAAAGTATGTCTGAAAACTCTATAACCAATGAAGTAATCCTCAAGGGAAAATCTACAACAAAATTTAAGCATGCTTAAAAACAATCTGTGAGAGCTGTTGTGCAAAAGTTTGTTTCAGAAAGCTAGACCATGAATGAGATGCTGAATCTGTAGAGCCCAGTGAATTGATATGAGCTAAATGAGGCAGAAAGTTAGCACCAAGATGTGAAACAAAAAGGCTGAGGAGAGCCATTAAGAAGACGTCAACATCTCAGAAAGGAGCCCTGAGGACACTTTGTTAGCCTCCGCTACAAAACCAGCCCTGAAGACCTGCAGGAAAAGGCCTCACTCACTGCTGATGCTGAGCTCTAAATTCAACCACAGTTCTTTTTGAACGGTCCACTTAAAAAAAAAAAAAAAAAAAAAAAGCAGTGGTTTTTAAAAATTCCCCAGCTGCTGCCACTTGAAAGAAAGAGTGTGAAAGGAAGTGAAATGGTAATCCCTTCTCTGTCTTTTGTTTGAAATAGAAAAACAATCCAAACAGAGGTAGGGTTTAGACAGTCAGGGGGGAAAACTGAGACCCTTGAAAAGGACACTTCCTCACCACAGGAGGAAGAAAAATAAAATCAGCAGATTTAGCATGTCAAAACGCCTGGTCAGAGTGGGGAGGGGAGGCGGAGAGGGAAAGGAGGGTGAATTTTCACAGCATGGGGGGATATTAAGGAAATTGAACTGATGGTTACCCTTATATACGCACATATACAGGCATGGGCACCAGACACCACCCTGGCCTGAGCACATACTTGTTCTAAATTTCTCTGTTGCTTAGGGGACAGAGGGGAGCTCAGAGTCCCCAATAAAAATGCCTGTGTCTCTTTCAACTAAAAACAAGCGGTGTTTGCTTCGCCACAAGCTTCCTCCATCAGTCAGAGTTATCTCACAGCTGATCATCTTTGTTTAACTTTCTTTCATTGTGTTTTACTTGAAAGAAATCTTGGGAAAACATCAAAATGCTTATTGAGTCTGAAGTGGAAATGGGATTCCTGGTGTCCCCTTTCATTTGCCTATGCAGAGCCCACCTAGATAAAGGCAGCCTTAACAGTAGAGAAAGGCCTCTTTTATAATTCTATTAGAGCTCTGTCCCTTCAGCTCTCCGTTGAGCAATGGATCCTGACCCTGACTTAATTAAGTGGCAAATGGCGGAATGATTCTCCTAAACCCAGCCCACGGAGTCAAGAACACATGACTGAATTCAAATAAAGAGGTACAAACAAGGATAATTAGTCAAGCCTGAAAGACAAAGGCAAATGGGAATTTATAGGAAGGGAAACTGAGACGGAGGGGGTGGAGCCAGCGGTGGAGTAGCCACAGAATGACCAATATGACCGCCTGCAATAAAGGTGCATTGGTCCATAGGAAGAGGAGGATGTCCGTCCCACCACCAGCCCATCTTTCAAACACATACTGAGTCCTCCTAGACAATCAAAGCTTCTAGGGCTCCTCCTACTCTTCCCTGAGCATCCAAATTCACTGCGGACACATCAAATAGACGCACTGAAGGGGAGAAATGGTGGTGTTGAAGGGTTGGGGGGGGGTTTGAGGGTTTGAGCTGCCTGAACAGACCTCACAGTGGGGGGTGGGCAACTTGTATGGGACCGATTCCCATGCAGCCAGCAGCTTCACTTCCACAAACTGAGGGGAGGGAAGAGACAGGGAGTGAGGAAGAGGGACAGCAGCAGAAAGACGGAGAGGGGGCTGAGAGGGAAACGACAGAGATGAAAAAAAGCGCACACAACAGGGAAAGAAAGCTGGGCCCCAAAGCATCAAAGGTTGCTAAGGGCGAGAAATGAAGGAGCAACACAGTAAACGCTGCAGCAAGAAAGTGCTAAATAAGGCCCCCTATGGTCCAGCGGGTACAGTGTTGACATGGTATGCTCTGCTCTGAAAATAACGTCTGTAAAAGAATTAAGACAAATATTTCTACAAGTGGAAGAGATGCCACTTTTCTTGCTTTCAGAATGCAGCCTGAACAGATGACCAGAACTCAAAAGGTTGTTGTGTTGAGCTCTATAGAGAGGCCAGCAGGAGAGCATCTGGGTGCCGTAGGCAGGCAGAGGGACGAGTTGAATATATTGTGACATTAATGAGGTTGTCAGACTCCTCATGATGGAGTGGCTGTGTTTTTGTGCCAGCAAAACTAATACCTTTAAATGCTCATGCTGTTAACCCCTGCTGAACCCTCGCCTCACATACAAAGCTGAGGGGGCGATAACACATGCCCTGCTTATGTATGCCGCCTGCTTCCCGTATCTTCACATTTCAAAATCTCGCTCACATAAAGAAGCACCCTTGGATCCTTTTTTATTTCACGTCATCGGGCAAGAACTTTTCCGTAATGATTTTGTAATGCTAACAATATTGAAACTAAACTGCACGGTTAAGTGGAGTGCGCCGTAATGAATCAGTCCTTCCTCTGCATCTACCTGGCTCTGAAACCCGGTGGCATGTGGGCAATTAGTGGCTGTGGTACCACTTCTCCCACACAGGGCTAATTACTGACCTGTGGGTTTCATTTAGAGAGAGAGAGAGAGAGAGAGAGAGAGAGAGAGAGAGAGAGAGAGAGAGAGAGAGAGAGAGAGAGAGAGAGGGAGGACATGGGAAGACCCAGTCATTCATTTGTCTTAATTAATTACTCTTCCTCCACCAGGGCTCCTGGCAAGGCCGGCTATTCTAAAAGCTCTTGTGAGAGTTGGCGTTCCAGCACTCCTGACCTGTGAGTAGCCTGGAAGCTTTGCTCTGTGTTTTGGGGACTAACATAAAGGGCACAGGCCACTGGACAAATCCTAAAACAGGAGTCTTATGGCCTCAGCACTGTTGTTGCAAATGCTACAAACATCTTGGGAGGATGAGCCAAGGTGCCACCACCGGAGCACAAGGGGTTAAAAACAGGCAGCGAGGCCAGGTTTGGAGAGGTTAGCGGTGTGATTCATTTTTATTACCACGCAGCCCCTGCAGGCGGCAGGAGTGGCAAATTATTTCTGAAACAAAGTGGAGGGCTCTCATCAGAGCTATTACCTGCCTGTGGCCGAGGGCGGCGCGGAGCCTACAGAGGGTGACAGTGAGAGGACCGCGTCAGTGAGGGATAGCCGTCCACATCCGTCCACGCTCCAGGACATCTCCCCCAAATGAGAACTGGTGTCTGTGTATGTGTGTGTGTGTGTGTGTGTTTTACTGTGTGTGTGCTAGTAGAAGATAAGGGTAAAGTTAGGCGTTGGACCTCCCCCACAGTATCCGTCAAAATAGTCTGTGGTGTTTTCTATCACGGACATGCCAAGCAATTAGAAGTGACGTGCAAAACACAATGACTCCCATGTGCTAATTAAAAGAACAACTCCCCTCCAATATGCTGACTGCAGCGATCAGCCACAATGTAGCGCTTCAACAAATTTATTACCACAGATTTAACTGCAGCCTGGTCGATATGATTCATGCATTTGATGCCTTTAGTACCAGTATCTTATGAGGCATCTTTCATAAATGGGTTATACATTGTAACTAATGGCTTCGTTAATGGTAAATAAATCATAACTTACATATCAATACGTTATAAGCCATTAATAGGAACAACCTATGGGTTGCAAGGTTTTGAAAAAAATCACTTAGCCAGGCTGAACTGTCTGGAAAAGGGCTGCAGACAATCTGGACTAAAATCTGTGTATTTCTAATAAAATATGGAAACTTACAACTGCAGAAAAGGGCCTATTAGAAAGCCTTTATTCATGCTGCTTGTTTATCTGGCAATCCCAAATGTGTTCCAATTAATGGCTTATAGATCTTAGAAGCATTAGGAAATTGTTTATTAATCTTTCATAAAGTCATTAGTTGCAACTTAAAAATGCTTAAAAGCAGGTGATCAGGTAACATGCACGTACATATGCATGGATACGAACATGTGTTTCAATTAAAACGCCTGTAATCAGTCTGATGTACATCAGCAATTTGATGCTGATGCTGTGCGGCTCTGCGTTCGACAAATCTGTATATTGTGTTCTCTCGATCCTGAATATCATAAGCTAAACCAATCTTGTGGATGAACGCTTTTAAGTTAAATCTCAAAAATGCAAGGGGTAAAACTAGTCTTGCAGGAGACATTCAATCAGACACTGAGCTGATATTCAGGTAGTTACTGAATCGTTTAGATTAGGTGTCACTAATGTTTAGTGGGAGTCGCGAGCCATATACTGCCTGCCTAGGTGCCATCACAAAGCTGCTTCATGTCACCAATGTGACACAATTAAAATCCTCTCGCATGTGCTCCACTCAAGTTAAGAGCAGCGTACACAGGAGGAGACTGAGGTGAGGATTTATTGTGTAGAAAGAAAGGGAAAAAAAAAAAACTACATCCCATTAAGTTGGTCATAATTCATCATTCATGATAAAGCAAAAATAATTTGATACTAACGTTTATCCCACAAGGCAACATTATTCTATCAACAACAAAATCAGCAGCATCTCAATAACCAGTGGCCATATGTGATATTTACAACTGCTGTTTTTTGTCTGAGGATTAGTTTTGCTGCAAATGAGATTTATTGTTTGACAGTGAAAACTAATGGAGATGCTGCTGCGGGATAAGATCGGATTTTTAAGACAATGACGAACCTTCCTGCTTTAGGCGACGTGGGACTGACAGTGGTAGGGAGAGGAATCAACATCAATAATCTTTCATCAAGTGCACAGCGGAGCACTTTAGCACAGATACCATTCAATAAATAACTGTAGGCCATCATTCAGTTCTGAACTGGCCGGAGAGCGGAGGATGGAATCAAGAGGAGAGACTGTTACAGTGGACTGAAAGAACAATGGAACATTTTTCATTTGCAAACTGCTTTTTAGTTAACAATTATAAAAGATGGCTAAGTATTCAAATGGTCCCAGTATGTGCAAATTAAATGTCTTTCCTAAACATAAGAGCCACAAAATACAACCATCTCTTAGGGATATTGATATTGCTCCACTGTTGATTTGATGGTCTTCTCTTACCATTTAATGTTCTTTTCATGCATGACGTATTAGTTCAATTTTGTTTTAATATATAATATTGTTGGTATGGCTTTTACAATTACATACAACATACACTGACATAAGTAAAACCCTATCTTGAAGAGCTGCAAACCCTTAAAGGATCTGCACACACTTTTTTTTAAAACTCTGTCTTAGAACAACACTGACATGCCCATATGTACATTCAAAGAGTTATTAGCCACTGTAATTGTTCCTCCTGCTCACACAGGCTGTGAAGAGATAAGTTCATCAGGTCAGCTGAAGCTTTTTAGCTCAAAATTCAATTCTTAAATTTTATTATCATATTCAAGCGGGATGTCACATTATGGAGGTTTTTCCATCCTGTCAAAAATAAAATCTCTGCATATTTGTCACAGTGATTATTTTTTATTATTGATTTACTCTATAAAAATGTTAGAAAATAGGGAAAAATAACTGCCACAATTCCCAGATCCTAAAGTGAAATCTTCACATTATTTGCTTTTTATGACCAGCAGTGTAAACATACTATACATACTGCCCCCCCACTGAATAAAACAGTAGATTATTGCTATCAGAATACATCACATTAATCCATGTGATGTCATTAATATCTAATTAGGTGACAGGACAACACACATCACGGTCCTTAATGCTGTCTTAACGCTGTATTTTATAATATTTGTATTATTTTTCAGTACTGTTGTAGCAGCAGTAGTAGCAGTAGTCTCTCTGTTGGTATGTCACTTTTCTTAACAAAGTTATAAAGCTGTGATGTTAAAACAGTCTAATGCCACCAGGGAGACCCTACAGACAGTCTTTGCTGTGACAGACAGAGTGATGACCCGGCCCTGTGTGATGGATATGTGACAGGGCAGCTTGGGGCCCGAGGGCCTGGCTCTTGGGGTGGGGTTTAGCCATAATGGTGTGCTTAATTACCTGCACAGCCACACAGCAGGTCATTAGTCAGACTGGGACGCTAGGTCTCACCTGTCACCAAGAGATAAACAATCCTCCTACCAGATCTGGGTACCTCAGAGGAAAGGGAACAGATAGTTGTCGAGGTAGGTTAGGGCAGAGTAGCACAGGGTAAGTGGCAAAGTATAATTTTTAAAGAGATACTTATTAAAAAGATGGAAAGCTACTTGTTAGGATCGAAAAGTAAAAGAAAAAAACTGTCTTGTAGAAGTTCTGAAATCTGTAATCCTGCTTACTATTAAACTCCCATCTGTACGCACTGATACTGAGCAGGAACAAAAGGCTTGGGCTGGTTTCAGATGTAGTTTAGGATTATAAGATCTTTTTTTGATTAGCACGTACATGTCAAATGACAAACCTGATGGATTTGGAGATAGTCGGGGTATTTATCAGGTAACTGCAAAATGTCAAGTGCAACACTCTTTTCATGAACTATGGGTTTCAAGTGGAGGGACAAAAGATATTGTCGTGGAAATACTACATATTATAGCCTAAAATGAAGAATCAAAGGGATATAGATGCCAACAAGATATTGACTCAAATGAAACAGAAGCATTGTGATCACTGTGTACAGGACAGAGTCACACTGAAACATAAAATACTGCGTTCTTGGCTCAATAGACTGACATTTATGGACCCCTGGTGCTTCTTATGGAGCATTTTGTGGTGTGAAGTGCCTGTGCTGAAATGTGGGTGGCTAATAAATGGCAGCTAATGGAGAGAAGACAGTGCTGGCTTCTCATTCTATAATCTCTGTATGCTTCATTAAGCAGCACCTTTTATTTGCAGAAGGATGCTAACCTGGTGCTGTCGCTCCCCGGCTTGGTGTAGCCTTCCAAAGCGCCCTCCCAAACGCTGTTGGCCATCGCGTTTCCGATGGCGGTCATCACCATGCTGAGCTCCACCGGCCAGTCGTCCAGGTCCAGGGAGCGGACGCGAGACAGGTGGGTGCCCAGGTTCCTGTGGATGCCCGAGCACTCGATGCACATCAGGGCACCCAGGTTCAAACTAGCCCAGTCTGGGTCTGCATGACAGGACAAAAAAATGATCATGACAACGGAGCAGGACAAGTGACATGAGAAGCTTAATTTATTAGTGTGAACTGGAGATTTATGATTATCTCCTTTATTTTCCTCTTGATAACAACTTTTTCAGAAAAATGGTTTTATAAGGATTACAATGCATTCATATGTTCTAAAAATATTTTCTACTTACAATAAGATCCAAGGTTTAAACTTGGATCTAGGCAAATACTGCATCTGCACTGCAGTATCTATCACTGCTAAGTTTTGAAGCCTTTAAGATGCAGTTCCTGTAAAGGTCTCTGATACTGGCTCTGTCACCTCTAGCTTGAGGTAAACTGGTGTTGTTTTCTCAGAGGCAATTAAGAAAAATCCCATCAGCAAAGAGACTATATACGGTAAAAAAAAAGTTTTATACCATTTCTGTGTGTTTTATTCCTGACGTTCCACAGTTAATGGGCAAGCTTGCCTAATGTGTTACTGGCAGTGACAACTACACCTAATCTGAGCTGGCAAACAAATATTTTGTTCCTGTTTTGAGTTGGCAGAATAAAATACAATCTTAACCAGAACGACAATAAAAACATTAAAAAGCCAACATCATAGTGACAGTATTTTAGAAAACAAAAAAACAGCATAAACACTGTCAAGTAATATCATTACTATAAGTAAGTTGCATTATAACAAGGTAACAAAAACATAAAAGAATAGGTCGTCAGGTTGAATAAAGTCCTGAAATCTAGCCTGACTGGAGGGTTTTCACTTTCTGCTTTGTAGAAGAGATATCAGCTTTTTTGAGGTGAAGAATCATACTCACTGGGTGCATCACAGTCCACACAGAAGCTGTTCCCCCTCACGTTTCGTATGGACTGAATGGCCATCGCGTCACTTTGGCTACCTAACCGAGACTGAAAAGAACGAGGCAAAGAATAAGTCAGCAGGAACTAAGGTATGTAAGGCAAACAATTATAGCTGGACTCAAATCACAGACGACCAGTGATGTGGGAGAGGGGGGGGTGGTGTTTCAAAGTCTTAGAAAAAGACTGAGGCAGAGAAAATATGAATATGAAAATGAGGCCGTGTCTATCCCAGTATGCTGACACAAGCTGTGTACTATCTCTGATGTCTGTCAGTTCTAATAAGAGATCCCCCACACTGCGGTGCACCTGTCTGACAACCTCCCACATGTGACAGCTTGAAGTGGGTGAGGAGGGGCGGGGGAGGCCGAGGGCACAATAAAGGTCGGAAAGAAAAGGGGGGGGGGTTGAGTAGCAGAATTGCAGGATGATGACGATGCTGTGATTAGATGATGATCACCAGCACTGTCCAGTTCTTCTAATATTTCTCATCTTTCATGACCTACTGTACCTTATTTTTTATGCTCTCACAAGACTGCAGGCTGGCAAAGATCTGGCTCTCGATCGCTTGGACCCACAGCTCCCTCTCCTCGTACGTAGATGCTTCAAAGTTCCACGTCTGACCCGTCAGCGACACAATGATGAACTCAAAGGAATCCTCTTGCTCTGAAAAACACAAATGACCAATGAATTGTTACTTAATCAAAAACACAAATCCTATATACATCAAATACGTAGTTGGTACTCTTTCCATTTTCTTGCACAAAGAGGATGTGCACAGGTTTAGGCTTCTTTCTGCTTCATGTCTGCGTGGTAGAAAATCACCTGTCACCACAGTGAAGGGGCACACGTTAGCTGGAGCAACACGCATGTCGGTTGTGCAATCTGACTCTGCAAATCAGCGGCACAGCTCAGTGATTGAGGCCCATCGATGCACAAACGCGCGATGGAATGGGCTTCTGTTAAACTCAGCAACATTTCTTGGCACCTCCTACGCACCCTGGCACTGCTGTTTTGTTTGATGATGTCTCAAAATCTCCAATCTCATAAATGCCAATACACATTTTAATTCCTTCCTTCCTGAGTCCAACAACTTTAAAGACCACTGCAATTACCAATCACCAGCAACACATAATAATAAATCTTTTCAAATGAGGTTTTTGTTATTCAACTTTATTATTTTTTGAGAGTCTCTATGCAATTCCATAATGAGTCAAAACACTACAGTTTCTGGTAAGTATTAAAATGAGTGTGCGTCTTAGCCAACAGGCACACACAGTCACACACTCATTGCGTATCTTTTACAGCTAACTAACTAGTTACAGCAAACATCTGTACTACCGATGAACTGGCTTCTTGTAGAAATTAAACACAAATAAACTGAGGCTAAAACTTTTGTGTTTTGGTGCACTCCGAAGCGCTCAACAGGACTATAACAGGATAGAAGTACGTCTACATTGTTGCCAGCTCTCTCACTTATGGACAACCACTTGGCCAACTAACTCAGCTTTCAGTATTACTAACAGTACTTTCCTAGTATGATCAACTCCCCCCTCAGCCTGTCTCGTTTTCACCAGGCCAGTGCCACAGCAGATCACTGCATCTAATACAACATGACCATATTTCATTTGCAGTTTGAAGAAATTAGGACAAAGACATAGTCCTTCTAATTTCTTAACTGAATGTTTTTTTCAGTGTAAACTGTTGCACTGACCATTTGATTTGATTTTGCGTTTCAGCATACAGGACAAAGCTGGAGACTAGATATTTTTTTTGATATTTCAAAACCATTGTCTTATAAGATTAACCATGACTTATAGTATTAAATTGTTTATACTTTGCCATCAACTGTCATCAACAAAGTCCGTATGAATGATATTTTAGGATTTTTTTTCTTTCTTAGATCATTTTTTTTAAACACAAACTTATTTTACTTCATTTGAAAATGAAGGAAAGAATCAGTGCCGTGGTTCTTTACATCTTCTCTTTGTGTTTAACTGGGATTTATGAAAATGTCACCTGTCGTTTTCAAACAAGAGGTCTGACACAACATATGTTCCAACACATGCTGTAATGCCTCTGCTGTTCAGAAGCAATTCATTAACTCCGTACTGTACAATGTGACTCGTGTTACATCTCTGGTCTCTGCACATGCTTGAGCTCATAGCCAAATGATTTGTAATTACCTAATTATGTCTATGCAAATAGTCATCTCATTTGCATAAACCATGTTTGGAGGACTGCAGGCAAGTAGACACAAGGGGAATGTTTTTTTCCTGCGTAGCTTTGATCCACTATGTCCTGGAAGTAGTTCTGCCGATACACTATTAGCGCTCTGTATTAATTACCCAAAGTGTTGACACCATTTATCATTAACAGAAGCTACATTACAAAGCAAAGTTTTTTTCTTTGCACAAATACATTTAGACTTCTGCTGATGAGCGAGGAAATGTTCAATGTTAAATTAACCCTGTATAAAATGATGGCAATCTCATAATAATAAGATCATCAGACAAATCATCTGATTAAAGAAACAACTGCACTTTATATTTATAATCAATTCGCCGTCCTTGGTGTGAGAGACAGCCTTGTGCAGCTAAATGACAGATATCTGACGGACACCACTAATGTAGTAATCCCTGTGCTGCAGTGGTGGAGGGCCACCTCTTGAGGGGGAAAGCAATAATCCAATTATCTTGACACTGACTTCAATTATCTGATTTAGTTTGTGGAATTGACAACAGGTCACGGAGAATCAATAAAGACTTGGGAGTGTCTTTATGTAGACTTACAGAGAAAAAGTCGTCTTGTTGGTGTGACATTTTAAAGCAATAGCAGGGATTATATTATGAAATTCTTTATTTGATGGTATAAAAATGGTCAGCTTAAAGGAACCTAACACAAGAAGGATAATAGAAGCAAAAAACATAAAAAGAGAAATTTAAAAAGAAAAAAGCTTGATTAATTAGAATACATAGAAAAAGAAATCAATTTTTTTCCAGTCCAATATACCTTCAGGTACAATAACTAATGCATTTGATTAGAATTTGTGGTTCCCAGACGCAAATGTTGTTATACTTGAGTTTTCATCTTTTTAAAAACCTGAACAAAGCTAATTATTCTGTTGGCTGCCCAGGCAATAAATTGGAGGCATTAAAACACTTTCATTATGGAGATTAAAAAAGCAACGGATGGCTGATTTCTTAAACTGATGAGTATACAAGGGAAAACAAATCTAATTCTCCATGCATAGTAATGCATATGTGAGACATACAGTCGCGACTGAAGAGACCAAGAACCATGAGCAGCAGGAGTCTTTTACGTGTGACACAGGTATTGTCATTACATGCAGCTCCAGCACACTGATATTACTTTTTAATGTCGTCCACAGTGTGGCAATTCACCTCCATAAGCCAAAGTAATTCTGCTCCATGTAAGCATGATGCTGAGGTCAAAATGTTGATCTCACAGACAGTAAATCTGAGCGTGAACAATGCGTCAAAGGCATCACTGCTATCTTACAGGCACCTGGCATGATGAGCTTGTAAAAGGGCCATTAGTGCTTCTGTTATTACTCAGGGGTTGCAGTTAGAACATGGCTAGCAGAGGAACGATCACCTTGTCACATTAACATGAGCATTAACCTCCTGACCATATCTATCTGCGAGCCTACAATCAACAAGTTCTTGCCAATTAGAAATAAATTAACAGAGCTCTGCCAGTGGGCGGACAAGGAAGAACACAATTTAAAGGCAACAGAGGAGCCAACTGTGAAGAATGAGCAAAATATGATTTTCCTTAATTAACATGGCATAATAAAAAGGAAATTAGAGTGTAATGGCCATAGAGCTACAAAAAGGAAGGAACAGATAAAGATACTCATCGTCCACCATTTACATGGATCATAAAACTGTTCGGGAACCTCTCAGTTACAGATGCTGTTCATCAGATAGTTGATGGCTTCTAGTAGCAACACAGCAGCACTTTAATAAACTGAATGTTTCGCCAATAGTAAATGACTGCTACAAAAATAGATGGTAAATGTATTTTTTTTTTTATATTTTCAGGATGCAGTGGTGGAAAGTAACTACGTATATTTAAGGTATTTGAACTTCACTTGAGTATTTCTATTTTATGCTTCCTTATACTTTTAGCCCATAAAATTTCAGACAGAAATACTGTAAATTTTCCACCACTAAATTTACTAGACAGTTACAAGTTACTTTCCAGTTAATAATTTTACATAAAAGAACACATACTATGAGCTTATTAAACACAATTTATTGTTAAGGATTAAGGTTGTAAGTTTCCATCCTTCTTAGACAAAAGCAGGATCTGGTCGGGCTTTATTTTAACATTTCAGATGTTTATGAGTTGTTACCTCCGTGATTTTAATTGTGAAATAAAATCAAATATATTGTTCAAGGCCCAAAAAGTCAAATTATCCAATACTTCACAAACATCAAAGATCACAGAAAAGGTCCAAGAAAAAGGGCCCGACACCTAGGTTGGGATCCACTGAACTACACCACCTACCTATTTAAAGTAGTTAAAACTAGCTCCACTTCTACAAGCTATAACTGTAAAAAGCTGCTTGATGAATGAGTACTAAGAATCAAATAATGTCATGATACTTTGAGTAGACTTAGATGATACATATTTCTGTTCTGTTCAGTGGGATTTTGAACGCAGGACTTTTACTTGAAACCAAGTAATTTAAATTCTGAGCACTTCTTCCAACACAGACTGGCTGTCATTAAAGGAAAATCTTCTCCTTTTTAAAACTGCTGAGGTGCTGTACGTCATAGAGGTATGTCTGTACAGTATGTTTGACATGAAAATCAAACTGGAACCTGAAGGACAAGAGGACGACCCGAAGACGGTGATTCCTCTGTTGATGTGTATGTGCAGCAGATGCACCACCGAGGACCTGTGGACCAGATTACCACCTCGGGGGTTTGGTGCTGAGCCCAGCTGCGCTGTCTATACAGCAGGCAGCGACACAGCATCTATTCTGTCTAAGCCTCTCAAAGACCTCTGGAGACCAGTGTGACAGACCCTCGGAAAGGACTTAGCAAACAGTCCTTAGCCTTGAGGACTCCTTCCTTGTTTTTTTTTTAATCCATTTGTATGAACACTTGGCTGAAATGGTGACAAGGTGCAGAGGTACACAAGGTGAGCTATTGTTGTGGTGTGTAGGATGTGTTTTGTTGTGTCGTATGCATGCATCAGGCAGTCACTTAAAGAAGTGCTTGCCGTTCCCGTGAATTAACGAGCAGTTGGGAAGAACAGGCCAAGGCGGTGCCATCTGTAAATGTCACAGGCACTGCTTGCTCATTTTACACATCATTAAAGCCAATATTCCTAACCTGTATCAGAGCAATCAGGAGCAGGCCATTACTGCGACAGGGGCCCCAGGGGAACCACGACCAAACTCAGAAAGAAGAGAGCAGGGAGGGAGAGAGAGAGAGAGAGAGAGATAGAGCACACTCTTTATCTGTCTGACACACACATACACACACATACACACTTTTCCATGCACACGCACATGCTCAAACAAACAAGGAGCACACCTTCCAACAATAAACAAACACATGAAATCAGCACCAATACCACTACCCTAATAGCTAGTGCATTTAACAACAGAGCAGAATGAAAACAGGGCCAATTATACATGTATCTGTGGGCAGTGTGTATAGAGCCCAAATGAGAATCTTGTTATTCCTTTCCCTCCATACTGTGGCGCTCAGAAAGCTAAGCCATTACAAGAGTGGAGGCTCCAGGGACAGCTTTCGGAAATGAGAGCGAGTCGGGGAGTGACAAAACAAAGTATTGAGATAAACACCCACCATTAGCACAGGCAGTTAAACCTCCATTTCCTAATCCTCAGCTGGACTCCAGAGGATATTAACCCTTAGTTTACTGAGGTACAGGACAATAGGATACTGGATTAAGTTGGCCTCTCAGTGCAAACTTAACATTATTATTGATGGACAGTGGACACGGGTTATTTCGTAGTGTAGAGCAGAGAGGGAACACAATATCTTGTCTATCTGTGAGTATCAGTGAGTCAAAACCATCAGGATTCTTGTTTTCTTCTGATCTAAACCTGTAACACGTCTGCAGTGTAAAACAACCAAAGTCCACAAAAGAAATACAAGAGCAGACAGCAACTAATATTAGCTACAAAATGTTAAAAAGGTCAAGAAAGAAGAGAAAAAACTGACAAATGGTGATTATAACAGTGTTGTAAAGAAATTATTTTAAGTATGTATCAAGGTCATTTCTGATTACTGAAGCCAATTCATCCCAGTTCCTCAGTGTCCAGTTACTAGTAACTTTGGCACTGAGCCCAATGGATCCACATTCCTTTGTGGAACCTCATCTTCATCCAAGAGTTAATGATCTTTGTCAACAGCTTCCTTATTCTATAACCCTGATGAAGACACGCTAGTTTATTATTAAAGCCTAACTACTCTTATTTATACAGTTTTGCTCGTTTTGCTCATTTTGTTCATATAGCAAGCAGTGTATTTGTTCAAGCACCATGGATATGCAGCAGTGCTATATTTTTGGAGCAGAATGATGTGAGGTTTAATTTTAAAATATGGTTTAAGTGGTACAGTACATGAGTTCAAACATGTACATACACAGTATAAGTGTATTATTTGTAATATTCCACCAGTGCTCCACTTTATTTAAATTGAATTCATAAGGGCTGATAACATAATCTGCAGCTATGTAACAAAAAAGCTAACATTATCACCAGCCTCCTCAGACTCTGTTTTAAGTTTCAGGATCCATTTTCTCCAAATATAACAATTATTTTCCCATTCTTCTCTAATTTCTGATCCAATCTAGTGGAGGAATACTTACAATCACTTTAAAATGAAACTAATTGTGTATTAAATTCAGTTATTGACATCTTTAATTAAATAAGAGGTTTATTAACCAATTTAAGATGGATTACAAAAATTGAGTTTGTTAAAATAACGTTAACTGGCCTCAGTCCTGCACTTGAGTTCATTATAGCTTGTAGAGTGCATGTCTTGCAGTATGGGTGATCCCTTTAGTCTGTTACCTTCTGTTAGTGCAGGAGGCCTTTTGCATTTTTGCTAAAAATGTGCAAAAATGCCTGTTACAGTTGATGAGATTTGGTTTAATTTAATACCTTTCTCTGAAATTGCATCAAATCAAACCTTGCGATGGAGATGTAAATGAAGACCTTAACACCTGCTTTACATTAAAAGCATTTAGCTCTTGTTTTCTCCCTGATTTCTGTGACCTTCGCAGGAGTAAATGTCTTCACCCATAAAAAGAATCAGGAAGGAGTCTCTCATCACAATTTTCCTCCATTCCTCTCCATTCCTGCACCTCCCTTTCTGCTCACAGTGGACAAGCTAAAACCCCCAAAACAATGAGCATTTGATACACTTTCTTTAAAAGAGAAATACATTAATGATGCTCCCTGACAGTCTGCATTAATCAGAGGGGGCTCCCCCTGAACACAACTCTTTATCGGCCATCGATTTTCCAGTGGGTTTATGGCGAGCGACACACCGAGAGAACTCGTCGCCGGGTGGCTGCTGGGAAACACATTACGGGGCTGTCAGTTGTCTCGCCATGCATCCTGCATCATTCTTTAAGCACATGAGAAGTTCATTACACCACACAGCTCTGACAGTGCATAGGATATTAGGGACTGTGTCCATTGTGCATATCCTTGGTGGAAGTGTAGCACTGTAGACAAACAGAGAATTGATAGACGATCCCAAATACAACTTTAAATTAATTAGAAATAGATATATCTTTACATCGATGTGCAATGGATTTCTTTTTATAGATAATACAAGAGATTAAATGTGATTTTAAGGTCATTAGCTGGACTTTACAAGGAGTCAACCAAACCTGTTTCAAGGTTTGTGTACATTTATTGTTTGTCATTTAGTCTTTCATAATCATAATAATGAACCTGAAGTTGTAAAATATGCCTGGGATTTTCTGCCACTTCAGCAGCCATGTAGAAGAGCAGCTAAGTACTGTAGTGCCATATTTGGAAATGATGGTGCAGCAACAGTTTCTCCAGGCTCCCTTGTACATCCTGCACGTTCCATGTTGACCAAAATGATTTCTCACCTTAAGACGCTCACGCTGTTTTGATTTATGACGCTTCACAACTACTAAAATTCAATTTCAGCCTGCATTGCACGCTTCTGATTGCCCCGTAAATGAGACAAACTGATAGCAATTTATTCAAGGATCCCACCTCTCCTCTCCTCTCTTCTCCTTTCCTCTCTCTCTCTCTCGCCTGTTCTTTCAACAGGAGACACAACTCACATCCCAGACTTGGGTGCATCCAATATTTAAGTGATACGTCTGTATTCCAGAGCATTCAGCAGAACAGACAAGTTGATGCTAATAGAAAACCTCGCAGAGAACAATGAGAAAGATAGAAAACAATGTGCGTGTTTGATGACGTGAGAAACATTCAGAATCTGCCTCCTCCAGTATGATTACTCTTAGAGTTCCTCCTCAGGAAGTCCAGGGCTGATCTGACTTCAATTATGCCAACCTATATCGATGAGACTTGATTATGTTTGATAATGCCAGCCATCACTCATTCGAGGCTTTAATGCGACTGTGTAATTCTGTCAGGAGACACCCATTAAGAGCTAAGTAATGCTGAATTTAAGTAATGGACATCTTCAAGAAAGACCAGGCTTGAGGAGATGCTGGGAGTTGCAGGCTGTATATATATAGCAACTCATTATATATTGTCAAAATATCAGTGATAATGCCCGATGTGACTACTACTACTGATGCTGATGTGACTACATACTACACTAACAATAAAAACAGCACCACTTGTCTTTTGGGCACTTATCTCTGAGATGCTGATGATGTTCACTCCAAACAACAATGTGGTCAACAGACCCATTCAGACTTTAAAGAGAAGCTGTCAAAGACCATGATAAAAAAGTATAATGATTATAAATGCTAAGCCCCATTTAGGAGGCGTCAATGCCATTGTTGTTGTTATCCAGCGTATCAATCTTGTTGATTGATCATCGCGCTCCGGTGACATCAGTTTTATGGCCTCTGAAATGCGTCTCAGTGTTTTCACAATGCCATCCAATTAGGGTACTCCATTCATCATTGGGCTGGAGAATCATTATTAATTGGGTGGAGAGCCGACTGCCACTCCCCTGCTGAGGAGGGCAACGGCTTCCTGAGATCAGGCTATTCACATGACGGGAAAAGAAATGGGGGCTGTGAGGGCGCACTGTGCAGGGGGCCACATAGAGATACAAAACTACATACCTTTATGTACTTCACAGACGCATTCAGTCAGAATATAGAAGAGTACATGCTCTTTTACATAATGAGTGGAGAAATCATATCAGTACGTAGAAGTTGTAGAATTCAAAGTGAATCACTGAATCTGTGTGTGGCTGCTTTATGACTGGTGAAATAGGAAACGTATTGAAATAAGCATGACAAGTTTCTATGAAGTTCAATGTAAAGATTTTCCCCTAATTTAGTGAGGGCAGTTGTTTTGACTCCTCTGATATACCACAGAGTAATTTATCATTTCCTTTCACCTGCCAGTTGGGAGCTACACTGGGTGGGCGTAATTCTCAGGTTTGCATTATCTCCCAAATCTGATCCACCTCTGATCTGTGAAGCTGCACACACCATCCAATATGAGCCACTTGTGCACCACCAAGGACATAATCCCTCACCGGCTTCCCTACAGGTAAGAGTGCTAATTGTGAATCAGTTTTGCACACTGGAGAAGTAGCTGAAACATCTGTGGGTTTTTCTGCCTTGAGCTGGACATAGAAACTTATAAACAAATTAATGTGGAAAGATCTGGATGTGTGACATGTTTTTTTCTACTTGCACTACCAGGAAATGAACCTCGGTCTCCACATTGATATGTGAATGTTCGGCCACTTAAGCACCTGTGCAACTCATGGACAATTTCTTTTTTTGTTTCAGTAGTTTTGGTCATTTCAAAACTAATGCAGAATTTTTTGTACCTTCATTGCCTGCAGATAAGCCATCTGGCTTTGTGATGCCTGTGCTCTTTTTCCGTCTGTGTTTCTTGCGGTTGGCGTGAGGCGAAGGGGGTGGCTCAAGTTTGGGACTTGTTGCGCTGCCCACACTGGAATTTGCAGGATCACTCATCCCATTGGCTGAAAAGAGACAGACAGGGGAAAAAATCATTACTTTAATATGCTAAATAAATAGTTTGTATTTTTGTTTTACACATAGTGACCATGTAGATGGGTTTAGTTTTCATTGTCACAGCTTCAGCTTGGTATCTACAGTTCCACAGGACTAACCAGGTGTAAATAATCTCTGCAAAGAACAATCCTAGAACAAACCACAATCTTTGCATAGAAACCTCTTGTGAATTAAAGTAGTTAAAATTTTTCGCTTTGAATGCACATGCCCCATTGGTTGGTCATTAGTACAAGGGTAATAAGCTTTGTGTGGACCCACTAAATTCTTGTCTGAATCATTTTAATAACAGCGACAAAATTTGGGGCTGATTTACCAGGGAAGCATGTAGAAATTTTTACACAACAATGCAAAAATTTTCAAATGAATATTATAGGCCACAAAAATTACATGATGGATCTGAAATATTATACATAATTGGGTCACATTTCTTAAGATGAACCATAATATACAGATAAAGAACTGCAGAAGACGGATGAAGAACAAGCGTCAAATTTAAAAATAAAAATGACTTGGTGAAATAGACACTAGAATTTGCTCTGGCTGAAACAGAGTATAAAAGGGAATAGATTTAAAAAATGAGAAGCTCTTCCTTCCAAAAATACACTAAGATGGCAGCTGGCAGTTTGACTTATCCAATTCAAAAAGTGAGGAAAGGTATGTGCATCATTGTGAAATGAGACCGAGCATGAATAATGAATGACATTATTGAAACCTTCATGCAAAGCAGGGGCAGACTTGTCACATCACAAAAGTGTGTCCACAGCAGTAAAGAGTTGGAAATGGCTTTGAGTGCTCCAAAAGTAACTGTGTGACTCCAGCTTTAGATAGAGTGAAGGACAGGTATGGGGCTATCAGTGAACAAATGGTTACCTAAGTTAGCCCGCAGCAAAGCTCTCTATATGACTGTCTGAGAGTGACAGGGGGCTAAGAGCCGGCTTTGTTTCTTGTAAGTGATTTTATAAATGTGATATTAACCTGTGCTACCGTTGGGCAAAGGGATAGGAGGGATGGGACGATAGGAGGGGGTTGTCAGCTTGCCATCTTTCTGATTTCCTGACATTTGACATCACTTTCCCTTCTTTCCCCCTCCGGATGCCATTATGACTCTGGGAGCGGGGGCCAGGGGCCTGAGGGAAGGAGGGAGGGAAGGCCAGTAGATGGGCCCCATATTGCTCTCCTCTTACCACCCTGTGTGGTGCTGGCAGCCTCCTCCATTGTCTCCCATCAAAAGCTCATTGTAGTGTGGCAAACTCCATTCATTTCCCTGTGCACCGTCCCAGCCCCAGGGATGGATTGCAGGAGGACAAGGGGCTCAGGGATTATTGCTGTTGTCGTTGCCAGTTGCACATGGTATAATGTGCGGCACTGTGCCATTAGCCAGTGTACAACATTAGGCCTAATTCGGTCATTACCTTTAGGGAGATGGGGCTGTCTTGGAAGAGTAAGATAGGCTCAGCAGGAGACTGAAGATGGTAACATGGGGAAGAGTGGAGCTTAGAGGGCCCGGGGACGCATTGTTTGAGCGTGGGCAAAAATATAGGAGATAACACCTGAGACACACATTGCTGTGTCTGTACTCAGCTTCAGAGATTCATCATAGCGAGAGCTGATGTATACAAGAATGTCTGAAATTACCAAATTCTCTTAATTTAACAAACACTAAGAGACCATCCTTAAAAGTAGTATTAATATTTCAGGATAAATAGTAATGTGTTACGTGAAAAAAGTAATAATATTGCTTATAAGCCATCACATTAATAAACATAACATTGGTGCTTGTGCTGGACCACATACATGAAGCTCTCTGGTGTTTTGAATGGCAGCACACAGCCACACATGTAGCAGCTCCTAGTCGAGGCGTCTGTTTCAATTTCCCTGCTCTCTTACAACAGCCCCCCTGAGACGAGTCATTAGCTGGCTCAGACAGCTGGGGGCACAGGGGTCCTCAATGTGCCCCCCCCACCCCCCACCCCCCTCTCCTTCCTCCTCCCTCTCCATCCCAGCGTCTGTCCCGACAGCACAGCTCCGTATGGCGGGTGGAAGACTCCAACCTGCCTCCAACGTGACAGCCAGCATTTGTTTAATGTCGCTTGAGGTTAAAGGGGAGGGCTGCCCCTCAGGGGCCCCAACCGTGTCATAAACACCTCTAATTATCAATTTCTGGCCCTAATGTTGTGGAAAATGACCCTGGCTCTGCTCATCCTGCACCTGAAACATACACTGGGTGATATACCTCCCTTTGTTTCCACCAATCAGCCTTTAAGAAAACCGTAACACGGAGGTACAGGAGCAGGAAATGTATAAAACTACAGTTCACACTAGTGAGCAACTACATCAAAGCACCTGAGACCTGGTTTATAATGTAAATTCTTCTCTTGAAGTGGTTCTCAGCTCTAAGCTATGCATGATTGCTAGATTATATTTCTTAAGTTGAGAATTATGAAGTTGGAACTAGATTGATTCTGCAAGAAGAGAATTCACTGTGGCATTATTAGCTAGCTGTTAGTGTGTATGAGGGCCATCAGGACCAAGCTGGGTAATGAAGCACACTGGGGATCAGGAGTCTCTTTCCTACTCAACCAAGATCACCTGGGTAGCAGAATAGGTATCAGCCTAACCTGTGATTACAGTGTATTACACTCCCACCACGGAAATGACAGTTTAAACATGCTTCAGGATGAAGGCTGTGGGTGAGACGAAGAGGGGGCTGCTAACAGTTTCCTGCCTTTACCAATGCCACACTGAGAATGAATAAGAATGAAAAAAGGGTGAGAGAGAGGGAGAAAGAGGCGGGAGGGGGGGGTGGGAGGGGGGGAGTCATTTCATTGTTATTCAAGAGGCTTCGGGTGAGGAGCACTATGATTCTGCCAGGCCCCTTGACATGGCAGCCCTGCCTGTCCTCAATCAAAACCAACGGCTGCAATTAATGGCAAAAATTAGAAACAATCACCGCCTCCCCCTTATTATCCTCAATTAGAGCGTACTAATCAAGGCCTGATCGCGCTCTGCTGCTCTCTCCAAACTAAATGTCAAACTTCATTACGGCCTGGCGTAGAAATCAAACGCCCCACATGCTATCACCCTCGCATCGGGAGGCCAAGGTATAAAACACAGTGCCACAGGAAAAGGCTATCTGTGCATTAACTACCTGTGTCCTCATATGCAAACTTAGAGAAGAAAAGGCACTTATATATAAATTACCACAGTGCAGAGAAGAGCTACAGGATAAAATGAAAAAAGCAAGTGATGCAAACTTTTCATGCAGGGCCTTGGCCATGCAAAATTGTGATAATTAGCACAGATTCATCAATATGTAATGGCAATTTGTATTTGAACTCATGGTAAAAAGTGAAATAATGCTTTTCTCACAGATATTTTCTATTGTGGATAAATGTTCTGATTATTTTCTAGATTTTTTATTTCAACAAAATGTAGGAAAACAGTGATAACTGACCATTATAATTTCTCATAGACCCAGGTGAGTGTTAAACCTGATTCACCTACCTATTAATGAAACATTAATAACTAAACATTTCAAATCTAGTTCCCAATTAGTTATTTTTTGTGTTTTACAAAAAACATGTTTTTTTCCCCCCAAAATGTACATTTTTAATTGTCATCATTTTTAAAACAATTTCTCCCATTACAAGATTTTAGCGTAATTTCACTTGTTAGAATTTTTGGAGTGTGAGCCAACATATCTCAGTCTACTAATAGGATAATATTGAATTTGTTATTGAATTATTACCTGTGGACGGCAGTGATTTGCAGTAATCCTTTCACTCTAGTAATGTGACATTACTCACACTTTGACCGTGACTTAAGTTACTGTTATCAGAGGTCCTATCACATTGCTCTGACAGCTGTTTGAGCCTCTTGCTTTTAATTCAGGTTCAAAGATTGAGGTGTACCGAGGAGAGCAGGATCTAAACAAGCATCCGGTGCATTAAGAATGGGTGTCTTTATGAATGCAAGCAATGGAAAAATTGGGCCGGGATTTAATCAAAAATCTGCGCTCAATATTCAAGAGACGTTACTACCTCTGCTTCTGCCTTTGTTCAATAGGTTTACAAATGAGGACATTCTTTAAATAATATGGAAATGGTTACCTGGCTAAGATGCATTCATTCTCCTGTGAATCATCAATCTGCTGTTTTTGCATCTCAGAATCACATTTTGTGTTAACCTGCAACCTTCACCAAGGATAATGGAGTGATTGGGCTTGGTTCAAGTCAATTCAAATGGCAAAACATGAGCACCCTTCACTGTGGAACACCCTCTATTGATTATTGAAGGCACATTAGGATGTAAGATAAGAGGCTTGCTTTTCAATCAAGTTTATGTTTTCTGATAGTCCAGTCACACTTTACACAGCAGACATATCTTCCTGTTTCAATTCAGATTCTTCAGTTGTAAGGTGACATAAAAACAAGACAGTCTGAGAAAGTTTTTGAGCTGCAGAGATGCTGCTTCCTGTGCACATCACAAACCCTCAACTGTCTGCACTGACTATGCACTGATTACAGAGACGCTCCTTCCCAAGGACGAACAGCATATCTATCATTTGACACAATATTTCTACTGTTATTTTCAGCTCATTTGCCTCATTCGAGCTCATTTGTGGTTACCTTAAGAGTAGCATGAAAATAATTGAAGAAAATAGAATAATGGAGCAAATTGTGGATTTGATTTAGTTGAAGACTGGATGTTGGTTAATGAGCTATGTTAATATTAAGGGCTTTTCAGTTTACCAAACATGAAAATGGGAAATTCTAGCCACCTTAATTCCACAGTGCAACGTTTAGGAATCCCTATTTGTCCGCTGCAGAGCGGCCGCCAAACACACGTTCACAAACATCCAGTATGAAGCCTTTTTTTCTCCCACCCACACATTATAATACGGACGCAAACATGCTCCGTGGAAAAAAACTCACATACAAACAGCTACACAAAAAAATTCTGCGAGAACACACACATACACAACACACACTCACGCTCATTTATTTGAGGACCCCACGAATCTAAGTAATTCTGCTTTGGGCATGCTGCTGATGGGAGACAGGGGTAGGGGGTGATGGAAGTGCCTGCGTCCAGGCAGAATTGATCGTTTGGCTGCTCCAAATGAGAGACAGGCTTGTCTGCGGAACCACGAGGGCCATGCAGTTGGACTCCAGCAGCGCTCATAAAGTGCGCTCTTTAAACTGCCGGGGCCCCTGGGAGCCCATGGGGAGGGGGGGAGCCGCCGCCGTGCTAATGAGAACTACCAGAGTGCAAACATGCATGGAAATGACTGTTATTCTGTTGATGTGCATTTAAGTGCTTTTTTACTGCCAACCACAAAGAGAGGGAAATAACTGGTGATGAATGGTACCCCCGAAAAGCATTCATTTTCCTCTTCGGAAGAAAAGAGAGGAAAACAGAGGAGGAGGGGGGGCAGAGAGTAAGATGGAAGGTAAAGACAGGATGGGGGGTGTGGGGGGTGGTGGTGGTGGTGGCAGACATGCATGGTGAATATATTATCTTACTTCACTCAAATACAGTGACAAGGTGCAATGTGACACAGAGGCAGTAAGTGGAGACGCATCGATCGAAGAAAGTTAACCTTCACTGTTCCTCTCCCCTGAACTCGCTGCCTCTATCAAAGAGCAGCAGCCAAAAAGGTCACAGCGATCACAGCCCTGATCACCTAATTACGAAAATGAGGCTTGTTTCACCTGTTTAAGAAACTCCGGCGGAAATGGCATCTCCATCAAACCACACCTCTAGGTCAGATTCATTCAGTTAGTTTTAATTCACTGAATTTCTTGTCTTCTTGTCTATGGTGGCAATATGTGAATTTTAAAGAGGACTTTGGAAGGGTTTTAGGGGATGAGAGTACAGAAGGTGGAGGTCTTACGGGCTCCGCTGCTTGTACTAGTGTTGATGGCTTCATTCCACTGGTCGGCGCTGGACACGGAGAAGGAGCGTTGGTGCATGCCATCTTTACTGCCGCCAAACGCCGTCCCACCCGTCTGCAGGGATGTACTGCTGTTGGAGTGAGGAGCGCCTGGAAAACAATTGACAGACACACAAGAAAATGAATCCTGGTCTCTTATGTTCTCTGCAGCCGTTTTGAGTTCTTAACTTGGTCTGGTAGGATTGTTTCTTTTAACGAGTAACTAACTAAGTCTGTAAAGAAGTGATAATGATGTAATTGAGTTAACAGTTTCTCGGTAGTTTCTGCAGCACTTCAATGCTGCTGCCACCTTATTTGTGCACATCTCTCTGTCAGACAACCCCCCCACACACACAGACACACGCCACCCCTCTCCCTCTGCCTCTGCCTCTAATTAGCCCTTAATTAACAAGATACACTCTGAACGCTAATTATCTCGCCTCATCCCTCTGACTGCCACATCGATCTCCACTGGCGTCAGCAGGCGTTCTCTCCCTAACTTCCAATCAGGCATGCCACGGACGCCTGGCTCTCTTTACTAATTCATGGGCTAGGCTGCACCATGTGAGGTCCTTCCCTCCTGTTCGCGAGCAGTCGCTGCAACACATCCTAACTACTCCGAAAAACTCATCGATACACTTCCAGTCACATGAGGGGAATCAGATTAACTGCTCAGGGCTTCAAAACACATCAAACTGAATAGAATGGTGTCAGGAAACACATTAATTTGTTCCAAATTCGTGTGATTTTGTTCCAAAAAAAAAATGTTCAACTGAATTCACGGTAATATTACACTAATAAGAATATATTTTGTGTGACCTAAAAGAAAAGAGGGGTGGTTCATAAATAAAATTAGCCACCAGAGAAGTTAATTTTCTCCGTATTTATTCCCTAAAACTTGACGCAATAACTCTTTTACAGGTTGAACAACTACATTAAAAACACTATCTAATTTAATGAGGTAAGCAGACACTGAAAGATTAAAATTTTAGCAGTTTTGTTTCAGGAAAAAAAAAAGCCATATCTCTGATTTTCACAACAATGCTTTTCTTATCTTACAGGTATCACACATCAAGTCCTTTTATTCAATAATTACAAGAGAATATCAGTTTCTCATTGAGGTGACAATAACAGAAAATATGGTGTGTGGGTCGTGTGTAAAGTAAACTAAGCGGCACGGGTGCTTGTTAGGATAATATGTCCTACTCATTATCTAGAGTAATAAGTGTATCAAATTCACATAATCATGTCTAATTAGTATCAGTAATTATCTTGTTGGGCCCAGGAATATTAATCTTCAGGTCCCAGAGGGGAGGGAGCAGAATCGCAGCAAGAATGAGCGAGAGAGCGAGGGAATCATGCTGAGGAGCACTGACTAAATTAGCATGCTGAAATCAGAGGAGGGGGAGGAGGAGGGGGAGACAATGCCGAGGAGTAGGGGTACTGACAAGAAAATGTGAAACTTTGTTTTTGAAAAAGTGATGGATGAATGATACATATAATAAGCCCATGGCTTCTATAACAAGGTCTCTGATTGCATGTGTCATTAAGGAATTAAGAGTATTTAATAAATATGATTCACAAAACTGTGGAGTCGCTTTGTTTCCAGCCAAGACCCGATATTACACAAAATAATGTTCAATCACCATCATCATTGTTTAAAGATACATTAATTCATTACAGAAAATATATTTTCTATTAATAAAAGATCTATATGCTTTATTCCTAAAGTTTGTCTTTTCACCACCTTTAAAAACAGAAAGAAAAAAAAAACTCTTAGGTAACTACAAGGCAACTTCGATTGATATTTAAAATTCAACAATCACATCTAATTGTCAAATTGGATGCTAATGATTAATGAATTATACATGGCTGTATCCATTAGTCCCCAGAGACCACTCCTGCATAAAGGGGAGGATAATGTAATTACAGTGGAGAAATAATCAGCTTGTGGCATTAAAAGAGCACTGTACTTGCAGCTCCAGCCAGGCCTGACTCCACCACCTTTTACAGCTTCAGCAGTGGCACTGTAGTGGACTAACAATAATGAACTGCAATGTGGGATCCAAAGGATCAGATGTAATGCTGTATGTCGCCAACTTCAGTGGCCACAAGAGTGATGTGAGGGTCAAATACAAATATACCAAGTATTATTTCATTTTAATGATGTAAATGTTAAGAGTAACAGATCAATCAAAAAAATCTAAATCAAAAAACACTATGCAGCAGCAGGAGTAATGAATCATGAAAATTAATATTACAGTATAAAAAAATATGTGCGGGTTTTATTGCCCCCTTACAATATAGAGCACAGCATTGTTTCCTTATGTCTCTTGAATAAAAACCTGTATTTGGGGCCCAGTTCCATGTAGATCAATATATCATCTCTATTTTTACAATGAAAATTCAACAGCAATCCAGACATTTACTGTAAAATTGCATGAAATCCAGACAGTGGTGTGAAGTAACAAAGTTTATGGTACTACTTTACTTGAGTATTTCAGTTTTCTGGTAGTTTATACTTCTGTAACTATATTTCAAAGACTAATATTTTACACCACTTCATTTATACTTTGAAAAACTAAGATTTTGAAGGAGTTGTTAATAACATATCCTGCATTTTCATAGATTTAACTACCTAACGTATCATAAAGTAGTAAAAATTAGCTCTACCTTGCGTCTTATGCTTTTATGCATAAATTATAATGACCTGATATAATATTTAATAATACGACACTGAGCAACCATGCTGTTACATCAATTCAAATTTTGCTGATAATACATCTGCAATCCTACTTCTTTAAATTTTGAATGGAGGTCTTATACTTTTAATGGATTGTTTTTACATTGTGGTATTAATACTTTTACTTCAGTAACAGATCTGAATACTTCTTCCACCAATGCATCTACATATTATCATAATTATCATAATCATTAGCAATGAGATATGTTCAAATTGTTTTTTTTTCTTGTGAAAGATGTTGCTACATAGATACTTTTAAAAAGAAAACATTTCATAGTTAACTCCTTCACATTTTTTGTCAAAATTAATGAAAACTTGCAAAGTATAAAGCCCCATAATGAGTATTTCTTGCTGACTGTATCGTCATGTGTATAAAGAGATAACAAAAGCCATATAGTGTGTACCGCAGGCTATCCAGGGCTGGGGTGTTAAGTAGAGGCGATGGATTAGCGGGGAGCAGCGCTGCCTTGCTTCTCATTTCTCTTTAGACCGGGCCGTCAGTGGGCTGATGAGCCGTGACGAGGCCTGACCCCTCCGTGGAGTTGTTGCCATTATGTACAAGTAGTGGGATAATGAAGCATTCATGCTAATGTGGGCCGGGCAGCACATCATCTGCGGCTGTGTGTAATCCACCAGCATCATCCCGACCAACGCCCTGACGCCCTCCCCTCCACCCCTGTTACTGCTGCGGCTGCCAGTCTCCACACGAGTCACTCAGATGCTCATAGCCACACTTATGCTTTATATACTGTAATTTAACACAATATATGCATCAGAATAACTTTAAAATATTTACTTAACACTTGTGTAGGGCAGACCACCCTGATTTCTTTACTTATTTGAGCATATAGTTATCTTCCTTTTTGGACCAATTTACAAATTTCTCTCTATTGTTTAAGCTTAATGTGATAATGTGGTTTTGAACTGTCAGAGGATGAGTTCCAACTCCAAACTGCTCTTATGCTACACTGTCACCATGAGCATGAGAACCTTTTGATGCCACTTCCTCAGAGATAAAGCTGCACCATTTTAAAAACACAAAGTTGAAAGAGTGCTGGAGTATGGCTGTAACATCCAGCTTCTGTCTCTATCGGTGGTAGCTGCACAAATGTAAAATTTATGTTTACATTTACATTACACTTATTCATTTGGCACAGTTCATGCAAATGAGGCACAATCCAAGACACAACAGATCAAAGTGAAGATCAGCCTTAAAGACTGACAACTCAACGACCACATGTCCTGTATGAAACAAGGTCCACTTTTATAGAATTAATAGTGTTAAAAACAGTTTCAGTTGAAATGATCCCATTTAGAACATGACGCATGTTGCTGATACTTGATTCGTGGTGTACCTGAGCTCATCTAATGGGGTTAAGCTTGTCTGACAAATAAAGTCGGGAACCGCGTGATTTACAGTATCCACAACAGGCCAGACCAGTGATGGACAAAGAAGTCCCGTGTTGACACTGGCAGGTCCCTGCTGCTCAGTATGTGTGAGAGTACTGGTTCTACAGAGCTGAAGATTAGAGCTGGAGACAAGCTGTGGTGCAGCGTGAGGGACCGAGCTAAACACTTTGCTGAGATCTCCACCTCTTCCACGTGCGTCGCTCTCCCCCACAGGATTGATTAAAAGCGACTGGGCCCATTAATACTTTGATACAATGTATCTGTCGCCGGTGACACGGCGGGATGCGTGTTAACAGGGAGGATCATATTTTAAATGGTTCCGCTCAGCACCCAGCAAAGGAATTAAACCTGGACGCTTGGCAAACTCCTGGGCGCATGCGTTCTCTCATTTACTCTCTGTCTTCTCAACCTCTCCTCTTCATCTTCCCATCTCCCCCATCCATTCCGCCCCTCCTTCTCTCCGTCGCTATCCCTCTTCTCCCAGTGATTATAAAGGTCTTTAGATCTAAGGAATGAATGAATTACCAAAGGCAAAGACAAGGCTTGTGATTTGGACGCCGTGAATGAAAAATTACCCCTTTGTTCCCTTCATCAATTGCATGTCTAATGAAATCAAAATCCCGATCGCATAATCAGAAGAGGGTCCTCCACCCGGAGAGAGACCTGATGTGATTTGTAACCTTTCTTTTCCTAAGTGGAGATTAAGGCAAATCTCCCTCACATTGTTCCCTGATGCACAAATGGATGGCAACTGAAAATCTTGGGAATTTGTTACTGAGGAGTCTTTCCCAAGAAACGAACACGAGGAGAAAATAACATTGTTGGTGTAGAAAAAAAAAGAAAAGAAAGAAAAACTAAAGGAGAAATTTCATGGCCCTTCGTGTGGCCTGATGACTCCCCTCAACCCAAAACTCAAGGTTAACAGTTTGTGGGATGAAACAACCTCGATCCAATGTCCTCTGCTGTGTAAACTCCTACATCTTTCTGCTTTTGACTGATTAACCTGTTCAGTGGTGGCAGCACTTTGGCCAGGTTTAACAGTAACTGGTCTGGACAGTGCTAATGGTCCCTGCTGACCCGTCGTTGGCGCCTGTACCCACTCTCAGCCGGTTAGCTTTAGCCTGAGTGATGGAAACACTGCGTTTCACAGCTGATGAAGGACCCCCGCCTCCCTCTGGGGATCACTTTGCTAATTAGTATTAATTACTCTTAATCCTAAATCCAATCACTGACTTCCCCTCCTTATGCCTGCCAGACTCTCTGCAGCCTCCGGTGGCACAACGCGCTGGGACAAGAGCACTATTTTTAAACTTGTAAGGTGGAGAAACCCCGGCACGATGCTCAGGAGTAAACTATTTTTTGATGCCATGACCCCTCTACGACAGAGGATGAAAAAGAACTAGGTCAGTGTCACAATGCAAAAACAGTCCAGGAAAAACAAACCCTAATTTTTTGTGATATTTTCCTAAACGTGGTCATGTTGTTTAAACACAATTTTTGATTCCCTGTTTGGTAATTTAGAGAATTAATAGATTTCTCATAGATGCTCATTAAGTCATTATTGTGCATACTATGAGGCAGCTAATTTGCATGAATGAAACATACATAATTAACCTGTTGGGACCCATTTTTATGATTAATCACAAGCTGAGGACATAGAAAATTAGTACAGTAATAAAAGACTCATTGAGTAACCATTACATATTGTACCTGTGACTGGTTTCCTCTGCTGGGTAGTATGTGTAATATATGAGATATCTCTTTAACATAAACATGTCCAGCCTTTCAGATTTACCAGTGTAAGTGAATACTGCCTTTCACCACTTCCTAAAGTCAAACCTGATGTTTTCAGATCCCTTGTTTTGGAGACCAACAGTTTAAAAACTTTACAATGATATAAAACATAGAAAAGCAGGAAATCCTCACTCTTGAAAAACTGGAAACATCAAATGTTTTTCTTAAATGATTAAGTGACAGCCAGACAGGCAGATTTTCTTTCAACTGACAATCAATTAAAGGTTTCAGATCTTTCAAAAACAATAATGTGTCTTAAATATAAAAATTGCACAAGAACCACAGTTATATCCATTAATCTTGCCTTGTAATGAGGCAGGGATTCATACCTGTGTTTCCTATGCCCAGCTGCAAGGTGCTGCGGTCCTTGGTCAGCCCGTTGGTTTTGGGACTGGCAGTGGGGGCCACGGTGGCCACCGCTCTCGGTGGTCGCTTTCCTGGAACCTTGACTGTGGTCCTCAGCAAGTCTATCTCTTTCCCATGCACGTTCTGCATGTAGTCCTGAATAAAAAAAAAAAAAAAAGAAGAAAGAAATAAGAACATGACAACAGTAAGTGGTCTGCACTCTACACAAGTAAGAATCCAAATATTTCCAAATACTTCCCCCAATTCAGGGACATGATTATACACAACGGACCAACAAGAATCCAGGCATTACGGAAGAAAAACAATTTCATTTAAAAGACTATTCAGTTTCCATCCCCATTAGTCACAACCCATCTTAGACCTTCCACTAAGGGTGTGTGATAGTGAAAAAATGACTGTAAAGCCATTATACATCACCTGTGCCCACGCCGTCTCTCCAAATAGCGAGATGTTAGGCTTAATGAATGCAAACAGTCTCATTCTCTTTCAATTTGGCCATTTGATTTGGTTTAAAGCGACTACCGCCCAAATGTGGGAAGCCAAGGTGAAAATCATTGGGCTCAGCAGAAAAAGACCCAGATAGAGGCGAGCTCGGCCTTTGCCGTCCCCCCACCGGCTCCTCTGCTTTATTACCGTGTCATAAAGCACTCATTTCTTTCCCAAGCCTCCTCGCTAATTACCCAGTGAGCGCTCTCATTTCATTTTATTGCTGGAATTAACAGCCAGATCGAAGCGTGCAAAGCTATTAAGATGTGTGATTAAGCCACATTCAATTAGTTTCTACAAACAATTTAATTGATGTAGCAGATAGAATTAACAGAAGGTGATTGTGTGGATGGCTTGGCTGACTGCGAAATTAAAGGTTCCCCTCTTCCACTCTCAGTCTGCCTCACTCCCTCTTTTCTTCTTCCCTCTCTCCTTTCCTCAATCTCTCTCTTCCCCTGTTCTCTTTCTTACTCCTTCTCTGCTCCACTGCTCAAAATAAGCTTGAGCTGTTACCGTGCTAATGTAACTGTCTCCCTTATTTCACCTCCGTCCGTAAGTCAACAGATTCATAGATTCATAGATTGCCTCGATGACCTGTAATAGCTGTAATGATCAAGAGATAGCCTGTTCAGTCAATTACATACATCACTGTAGCACAGCGCTGCTCTACTAATAAGTGCTTGTAAATTAAACCACTAACACACTGTCAGTGCAACAAGGCCACACGCAAGGTTCACGTCCAACTGTCGGGCTTGTGTTCAAAGTTTGAGTTGTCTCATTAAACACAAGATGCTGCTAACATCTTTCATTTTACCAGGCCAAATCATCTAAATATACCAAACACTGGAGAGTGACAGGAGGAACCAAAGGGATTTTTGAGAAAGGCGGGCATTTCTAAGTGTGGCACCGGACTCCTGAGCTGTCTGCTGCCAGCCGGCCGAGTGTTTAAGAGGTATTAGCGGCCCAGCAGGAATCTGACAAAGATGGATGTGGGAGGCTGGTCAGGCTCTGCTGCCATGCAGTGAGAACCATTATAAATACAAGCCAGCGTGGAGTCCGGGCACAGCGGGCACGCAGCAGCACAGCCATGTCTCCATTAGCCAGCACTGGGGATGGGCACCGCAGGGGGTCAGTGGTGACCACTTGGACACCCTGTTCCTTAATACTAAGCTTAAAGTCACAGGGTTGGCTAATATAGCTGTTATATACAGTGGCAGATCTCTGTAGAAACCATGAGGCTATATGGTTGACATTCAGTTCGCCATAGCAGTGGTGGTAAATGTAATCGCATCAAGAGAATCGTGCTCAGCGGCTGAAAAAAAATAAAAGCCCTACATTAAAACCTCCAGCAGCACCCTCGAGTACAAACAGTAGCGTAACAAACACATAAAGCCGATTGGAAAAGAAATAGTTAGAAATGGGGGTAGAGAAAGGGGGGGGAGGTGAGACTCACATGTAAACTTGGGTGGTAAGTGAGGACGCCATTATCACACAGTGTGACATATTTCTTTTTCCACTCCTTGTTGAGGGATTTGCCACTTCGCTTCAGAAGGATTCCCTAAGAGAAGTAAGAGACAAGGCATCACGGTGAGCATATGCTCTTCTCCAAACAGCGTGGTGGATGATATGATATGAGCCATTATGGATGTTAAATACCATAACACAGCATTATTATTGTTATTACAGATTCGTTATGGTGGTTACTTTGAGCATTTTCTTTGTGGTGAGTCATAAAGCACACAAACATTGTAAGAGATAATTATGAAACAGTACGGCAGTGAAAATGTAGAAAATGTGTAAACACAACAGCAATTTGTAATTAAATTCCCTTAAATTTTCCTTCTTTATTATGATGTTATTTGTTTGGGTGACAGGTTTAATGATATGTTAGTTTTTCTATTGTGATCGTTTGAACGTCCAAAACTGGCCAAGTTCCTCTGGCTCAGAGACCATTCAGAGAGGGAGACAATCCAATTTGCCAGACCACCTCCCTGCATTCATACACATAACATGCTGAACTCTGGAAGACCTCTCAATCCTGGGATTAGGGAGTGTGATCTCCCCTCTTCAAAGCCCACTCAGGTATTATTCTATTCTACTTTATCTTCTGGGGCCTTTTAGGGCCTCAGATGGTTTTCCTTATCTGCTGAGTAAATCCACCGGTAAACAATGCAGTTCCTCTGCTGGAGGTGACCAAATGCTGCTGAGTGTAAGGGCCAGGAGGCTCTCTGGGGTTAAATAGTGAGGAGGGGCCCGCTTAATTAGGGGATTAAACTGGGGCAATGTTTGTGCTTTTACAGCCTGAGTCTGTGTGTGTGTGTGTGTGTGTGAGCTGAGAAGAGGGGGGGGGTTGAAGGGGCTGTGTTTTGCTAGCCAGGCCCATCCTGCAGGCTTAAATCCTGATTAACACATCAGGAAGGGCTGACCCTCTGTGACCTGGGCACCAGGCTGTTTGCCGACAATCATCCTAATCCGAACCCTGATTCATCTGGGGAGGGGGGCAAGTGCTGACTGTCGGCTGCATGCTGGGACTCAAGAGTTTGGGCTTCTTTGTATCTTATCATATACCTGCCTGTTTAGACCATCTCCCTGGAACAGAACCTTGAATATGCCTCAAAGGTTTTTTTCTTTACTCTTCTCTACTAGAATTATTCAGTTACAGAGTATAGAATAATATTTTCCAATGTTAGTGCACAATAGAAAAAAAGTCATTTTCACAAATCAGAACTACAACCACAGAGTTCCTGTGTTGTGTTGCTGAAGCTTCATAAATTTAAAGAGTAACTTTAATGAAACTTTTTTGTTTTATTTTTAGGTACTGGTCAATTAGTAGCACAATTTGTTGGAAACTGCAATCTCACTTCTGCAATCACTTTGATGACAAGTAACGGCTATGCATTTAAATTAAATATAATTGTCATCATCAATATCAGAAAGCCTTGGTTAACTATTTTGTAACTATTGATACTTTTGATGATTTTCCAGGAAGAAACACTGTGTCCTTCAATCGATGAGTAGCTGACTGCTCAGACTCCTCTCACTTCAGTCAATAAAAGAACTGTAAACACTTTTTAAATGGCTCTCTAATCATACCAAGTAAATGATGCAGTCACAGGGCCTCTGGCGACTTAATAATGCATGTTTTACAAGCATATACTGTATGTTCCTCATCTCCTGCTCTTGCTGAAGCATACATAAATCTATACATGCAATCAGTGCGGAGCTTTATATATTTATCAGAGCTGTGAAACAGATCGATAAAGATACTAAGACAATTATGTGAAAATCTTTACACGTGCAGACTAATATTTCTGTTTTATCTGAACAGCAGCCCACTGTGGCTGTGATGTGTCTTTAATAAAGAACGTCACTTCCAGTGATTGGAAGCTTGACAAATGATTTGTTGTAATTTGTTGTAACTGTTATCGTTCGCCATGTTGGATTGGCCGATGTGGTCAGAAGGTAACGTGTGTGGAGTCCTGTGCTTCCCCTCAACAACTGACACACACACACAAAGAGATGAGTGTGTTCAGCCTGTGCGACATAAGGAAACAGGCTGATAGTCAGATGCGCTCTCTGCGTCCACACAATTGTCATATCTACACAGAGGAGATAGTGTCTTTCTCTTCTTTTGTCAGACGACCAGGAGAAAAGCTGCATCCTGCCACTGTGGCTGACAGATAGGCCGGCCCTTTGTAACAGACCAGAGAGAGGGGGAAAGACTGTGTGTGTGTGTGTGTGTGTGTGTGTGCGTGTGCTGGAGGGTGGGAGGGGTCGGTGATGGGGTGAGAATGCACTCACTGCTGAGGAGCTGTTGGCGGCTCCTCAGCAGTGAGTGCATTGTTATCCTCACTCACTATTTTTATAGATGGGGGGGGGGGGGGGGGGTAAAGGGAGAGAGTGGGGGGTGTGAAGGGGTGGGGGTCATTTGGTGTGTAATTTGGCCTGATGGGGTGGGGATGGGGGGAGGTGAGGGGGGAGTGGTAATTAAGCTCACATTGACACTTTGATCTCCTTGATTGTGCATTTGACTGGCCTGGAGATCAGCTAGTCACACCAGTGTCTCCCTCCATCCTTCCCACCCCCCTTCAAAAAAAAAAAAAAAAAAAAAAATCTTTGTAGGTACAGAGGGGGATGGCTTATCTTGTCAAAAGTTGCCATGATACTGAGGGAAAATGGCCCTGGATGCCTAAAATATATTGGATAAGAATGTAAGCGTTTACAGTAAAGTTTGCTCAGAGGGGGATTCTTTTTAATCTGAGAAAATCAAACCTGTGGCTCACTTGCAGATTAGCCAGGTTCTGCAGGGAATTACACTAATCTACATAAGAACCAAGAGCTTTACTGAGATCAAATAGACAGGCCATGTTTTTGGAATGGCCCCCTAAAAGTTTTAAATTTCTATTTTGTTTTTAGAGGGCATTTACAGCCATCTATCCAGGTGTTGTGCACAAATACAAGTGTAATTAAACTTCTGTCATCTTAATAAGTGTATCTTTGATATAAAAGAAATACAATTCTTTATTATTCAATATCGCAACATTGTAAAACTTAGCATCTGTTACTCACAGAAAGATCGACTGATAGATACAGTGTCTGTTAAACTATGGTTTCCCCAAAGCATTATTTTCTGATTGAGTGAGGGGGCTTGGAGGTGTCAACCTGCCATTATTTCAGCTGGACCAAAGCCTTGGCAATTTTCTTCCAAACGGAATGAGAAGGTCTGGCTCAACATTTTCAAAAAAGGAAAAAAAAAAGGACATTATCTTCTATCATTTGCAGGTAAAGAGGATAATATAAGGATGTTGACCCATTTTCAAAAGCCCTCATATAATCATGAGTGATTACTAATCAATGTGTCAATTACTTCTCCTTCGGTTGCAGTCGGACCTTTAGAAATGATCCTTACTCAGTATAATGTGTAATTCAGTGTTCACTACTACCCATCTGGTCATTTACAGCAATGCATGAATATATAAAACGAAAGAAAACTAGGGAAATAATAAAGAAAATCTTAATAAAAATAGACAAAAATAACAGCAAAAATTATTTGAAATGAATGAAAAATGGCAACTATTTTAAAAATTGTTGTGGTTATTTAATGTAGCACCAAGTAACAGAACATAAAATCACCTTAAAAAAACAAATCAGGCTAAAGCGAAGTATGTCTATTCAGACATTTAATGTAATTTTCAGCTAATTAATGGCTGTCTATGTTGATTATATAGACATGCACGAATGAACTTTTATGAGAAAATACTGAGCAATAAAATATGAGCAATAAAAACATTAACACTTCCACTTGGACCAAATGTTTTTTATAATAAAGGCACAATCCGTGATCCAGATTTGAGATTATTATCAAAAATGATCACAGATTTGGAATCATCTCTCCCAAACATTTGTCTTTACCTGAGTCTACTAAAATGTAAATGTTTGTCATAGTGTGTATTTACATCGGTAGTGTTAGACAACACACAACAGGCCTATATTATCAGTTACGGTCATTTGAGAAACAGACAACATAATAATTATTTTCCATTATCGGCAAGATAATTATCATCAATTAACATGAATTCACCTGCAATTTATGGGGTCAGAAATGAAATGAATGCGCCATTAAATGATCAAAACTGTGTATTTTCAACTTGATAGGTGTGTGATTTATACACCTATCACCTATTTATATATCTTTGCTAATAACTGATACATGTCTAAACCCGCTGCCTTCTTCGGTCTTCAGCTACACTTGTACTGGTATCGAAGTAATCATTTATGTTGTATTATGTCGCCATCTAGTGGTTACTGCAACACATGACTTGGCCCAAAACACTGGTTAATTCAATGGCCTATAAATCTTCAAAGCACAGCACATCAGCGTTAAACAGAAAAGAGCATATACTGACACAGAAAGGATCATACTTACCCAGTGAATTATGGGAAATGTAGACAAAAAAGATGAGTAAAACTGCTTACCTGTTTGATAGGTATGGCCCTTCCACTGCCTATGCTGTCTGTTTTACTGTCAACGCTCTTTGCTTGTTCACTGGCTTTCCGTGACTGCAAGAAAACAAGAAAGTCAGTCAGCAACTGAAGCCACACACTTATGACGAGGCAGAGAAGGAGCTGTGGGGCGTGGGGTGAGTTTTTGGGTGTAGTTATGTATGCTGGGGTGTGCGTGTGTGTGTGTGAGGGAGAGAGTGAGAGACTGGGGGTCAGAGGAGGGAGGTGAGGGTTTTTTTTTTTTTGCTTTGAGCATTAGCAGTATTTGTGGAGAAACTCGACGTTGCAAAATAAAAGTCTCAAAAGAAGCTCGAAATTAACAGACAAGCAGACCAGCGGAACAAACAGCAGTAACACCGACGTGCAAGTTCAAAAGAAAAAAAAATAAAAAATAGACCAAACCAAGACCACACTAGACACATCTCAACACAGAGGAGACCAAGGACGACCACACATTGAGTCATGACTCAGCCCTGAAACCCTTTGGGGAGGGATCCTTCCCTTCTGTTTGAGACCCACAGCGGGCCCTTAGTGGACCTGCAGACCAACTGCTGTTACACCCAGTGTAGCTTCAGCTGTGCCTTTAGTATAGTTGCAGTGATAAGGGCTTTTGTAGCACAATACATAAGTCAAAGTTCATAACAGGTTAAAGGGAGAGAAGGGAAAATGGTTATTTTAAGAAGAAGACTTCAGTGCAAGTAGGTTCCTCTGATCTTTGACCTGCAAAACCTGCTGGGGCATAAAATTATTTTGCAAATGTCAAACAATTTAAGTGTCAGAAAATGCAAAAAAAAAAAAAAATACATGTACATTTCAAGTTTCAGCTCATGCCTGTGTAGGGAAAAGTGGTTAGACAGTAAATATAACCTTAAATTGAAATAAATTGAGTAAAAATTACCTTCCCACCCCAACACAAATAAAGAGATGAGGTACAGGCAGGGACAGACATGAGTGTGTATGGTCTCACTCAGAACATGAGTAATGTCCAGTCACCAATGGAGAAGAGGTAGAGTCTGAGTTCAAGTAAATCAACTCTGGTGTTTATATTTTTTCCAACATTTTATTTTTTTTATGATGACTTGTTTAGCTTCTATACAGACACCATACAAAGCAAGTCACAAATTCACTTCAAAATATTCAACAGATTGAGCCAAACATTGCAGTTCCCACAAAATATAGGATGGACAATAAAGGCATTATTTCATATATTCCTTATATGTATGTACTTTTTATAGAGTACCATTGTAAATAAAATACAATACAAGATATACAGCAGTCTATATTTTCGTCAATCCGTTCATGATAGAAAAGCGATTATGCAAGAGTTCATAATCTCTGAACCAAACCTAAACGGAGAAAAATGAAAATAAATAAATAAATAAAAACAATTGAATGTGTTAAAAATAAATAACTTAAAATAAATAAACGGAAAACAAACGTTAAGTTTAACTACATTCATACAAGTCGGTGCAACCCAGTTTCATTTGTTGGCAACTTTCAGTATTATGTCTCTGTAATACCTCAACACCCTGACACACTATCCTGATTTTTTATGAAGGCCTTCATAAAATTACCCCAAATTACTCTAACCTAACATACCTCTATAAGAACACATTTATACCACAATTTTCCATTCAATACTTCAATACTCCCTGGAAAATAAGAAGGAATGAAAGAAAAAACAGACCAAATGAATGTAGGAAAATCTAAAAGGAAGAACAAAAAAACAACTTGGCACCTCTAGTCCTTGAGTCCTCATTTATGGCAAAAGGCAGTGTGATGTCATGTAAGGAAAGGTTGTGTCCTTTGGGTGGCTGGATAACAGTTCCAAGAGTGACTTGACTGTACAGTGTGTTTTTGTATGGCATGTCTGAATGAGAGTGGGGGCGCGGGGGGGTTGGAGGTGGGTTGGCAGGGGTGGACGGGGCATTTCCAGAAGAGTCCCTACAGTCTGTCTCACTTCGTGATATTTGACAGTCTACTTTGAGTGCGCTCAAACACTCAAATGGACTCGACTTAAGTGTTAGACACAAAGTCCTACAGTTTCCGTATAGTGCAAGTTCTATGCATTACCCATAATGCAATAAAGCACCAAGGGTAAAGCAGTGACAAGCTTTAAGTCCTCAATCAATAATCTCCTCTCTATCAGGATTGGCAAAGCAGGGGGACTCTTTTTTTTTTTAACCATCATGCTCTTCTAATTCGGAAGGAGTTGGAAAGCCCTTTTTGTTGAAGAAAGGTTGGAAACAGAAGCACAAATCTGCAAATATTGAAAAACAGTGTCAAATGGTTATTTTGTTGTTGTTTTTTTGTTTCATACGTGGAGATCCAGTAACAAGTCAAGGGACTAAAAACATGAAATGGGAAACACCGAATGGCAGACATTAATAAATGGGCTGAATGAAAATGAAGGAATGAGTGGGATGGAATTAAGTATAAAAAATGTTGGAATATTCTTCTAAATTCCTTAACAGTGTGCTTTTCAACACAAAAAGGGACAGACAGCCTGAAGACGTCAGGAAACCACAGGACAGATTACAAAACAGATTGTTTAGAGTTTTTGACCATGGAAGCACTAGGAAAGAATAATGTGTACTGTGCTGACACCTAGTGGCCAAGGACAGTTATGGTAAAAACTGGCTTGAAATGATTGTGGTTGGTGAGATTGATTTGTGAGGGCGGTGAAAAGACGGAGTGATAAGATCTTCTGCAGTAAAGCTTTAAGAGTTTTAACTACTTAGTTAAAAAAAAACTGCCAAACTAATGTTCTATTAAAAATGATTCACGGGGCTTTTCTAATCAGCTACGTGTAATGTTTTTGTAGTCAGATTAAATTTGGGCCAAAAATCTGAACCCAAAAGTAATTATGTTTACTCTCCAACACTGTTAACTCAATAAACTGCACATTGCAAAGGATTTTTTTCCCTTAATTTCAAGAGTCCCAATGCCAGTGCCATGTAAGAGACAATTATTCCTTTTATATCTGATTACAACTGGATGGGAAAATTTTCTTGCAGCGATTTTCTCCTCTGAAATATCAGAACAAAATACCTTGTATGTGGTGACTGAAGTGAGTCTGTTATTGATCTGACATAGCTCATCTACTGATGACATTAAGGCATATTTTCTTTCATTGAGTACTTCTCTTGAAACTCCCAAAGTCAACAGAAAGTGAACTACTTACAAGAGTGTGGCTAGAAAACATGATAGGCAGCCTGCAATCTATCGGTGACTAGCAGGGCTTTAAGAGAACTTGTATTTTGTAACACAGAGGTCAACTTATTTTTAAAACGCACAAAGCTAGGAAAGGGACATCCTCGACACTGTTGTGTTGATGAAATATTTTCTCTTTCGGTCGTTTTGTAAAATGGCAAAAAGGTTGGCATTGCAAGTCTTCCTCTCCTTAGCCCATCGCACTCTTCAAGTGTCACTGAAGAAATGTCGACATCGCCCCGTAAACTTTATCCGTCCCCTCCTCCTCCTCAGCTTCCTCCTCCTCCTCCTTTCCTCCCTCACCCTCCCTCCTCCCACCCTCGGCTCGCTGCTCCTCAGAAGGTCATGAGCTGAAACTCCCGCTCGGCTTGCCACTCCGGCACCCACACTGGGTAGGTGGCATGCTTCGGCATCTCCATGATGCGGACGGGGAGAGGCTCATTTCTCTGGTGGACATGGTTAGTCACTACCTAGCAGGGGGGGAAGGGAGACAACAAGGGGAGCTAGCACACAGCCTGTACTGCTCGGAGGCCACAAAGCCTGCGGCTCCCACAGCAGCTAGGGTAACAGGGTGGAGGCGGTAGGAAACATAGAGGAGGGGGGGAATAGATAGGGAGGTTAGAGAAGGAGTTAGGTTAGAAAGAGATGGGGGAGAGAAGAAGGCAGGAGGTTGGACATGGGGTCAGAAGGCAACAGGAAATAGGTGAGGGGGAGCAAGACAGGTGGAGGAGAGGGGACATTTTAGAGGTGGGGAAGGGGTGTATTTATCAGGGAGGAGTTAGGAAAGAAGAAATCTCATGTAGCCTGATCTCTGTCTTATGAAGCTCATAAAGTTCTGGAGAAAAACAAAATAAAACCTGGATCTGCCATTCAGTTGGCTGGGCATTTGAAAATGAATTTTTGAAGGTACACACAAACTCTCCATGGTATCATTTCATTGATTTGAAGAGTAAAAGCACCATATTTGGTCGGATTTCCACAGACCTCCCTGAGCTTGAAGACGCCGAGGTCTGGCTACGTGAGATTAAGAAAGACTTAGCAGCAAAGAAGGAGACTGGTGTAGGAGAGAAGAGGAAGGAGGAAAGAGGGGTGCAGGCTGGGTAGAAGAAGAGGGCAGAGGCTACAAGTAAAAGACAAGCTTGGGACAGCTAAGGAAATTAGAGTGGTTAGTGCACACATATGCTTTTGGTTAGAGCAAAGGGAAAATACGACAGGACACAGGGTAAAGAGCAGGCAGACAGGGGTCGGGATACTGGTGTGGTAGTGAATCTCAGTGGTCAATATCGGATTCGGGCCAGAATAGAAGTAAATGGGGTGAGGATTATCTAGATTCAGCGAGAAGGTTAGTGGGCAGTTAGAGCATTTCTATGTGGAGCTGGGGTGTTAGAGGTTGGTTGCTGGCATGCGTTATTAGCAGCGTGTAAACAGCCGTAGGCTAGCTTGGACTTTTAGTTTAGCTTGGTCAAGCAGGAGAAGTGGCAATGGTGGTTTGTTGCTGCCGTCTCTCCCCATAAGGGAAGTCACTGCAAAGAAAGGATCTAGTAAAAATAAGAGGGGTGGGGGGAGGGAGGTCAAAGATTTAGACAGCGCAGAGGGCCCAGTTTGTTATGGGTGAGATGAGAAACTTAATCCATGTGCACCTACTACATCCAATTAGAAAAGAAGAAAAGGGACATGAAGAGAGTTGACCTTTTTTTTCCACAGTGCTCATCTTTGATATTTGCTTTACGGTTTTATTTTTGGGAGCATTTTGGGGAGCTAATGTTATTTCTATTTAGTCTTTTTCTCCTTTGCCCATTGTGCTGTGTGAACAAGACGCTTTCTTTGCCTGCATCGGAGGCAGGAGAGGTGGCTTTGATGCATTTCGAGCTACCTGTCTCCCTCTGGTGGACAAAGTGTGCTTGGCAACATGCCTTCTAGTAGTGTGAGTGGGTGTTGCTTTGCATCAGCTGTCGCATACTTACTGTGAAAATGTTGGAGCGGCGCTTTGACTGCTTGCGGATGGGCGTGGGTGTGTTGGAGGCAGCGATGGTCTCAATGCGCATCTCCCGCTGACTTATGCTGGGGGTGGAGGGAACAGAGGAGGAGTAGTCACTGAATGCACCCCCACCATTGGCCGCCTGGGGAGCGAGAGAGAGAGATTAAGAGGAACCGACAGGGAGGAAGAGAGAGAAAAAGAGATTGAAAATTAGAAACAGAGAGGGAGTAAAAACAATAAACAAGCCGGTCAGTTTAGGATTGATTTGATGTGGACAAACTCTTTATCCCCCACCCCTTTAATGTATACTAATAATACTACTAATAATAACAACAGTTAAATAAACTGAGTGTTTTGTAGACTTAACAGTATAAAGCTCTTATTAAGATAAAAGTTACACAATAAGCAAGCAAAACATAGTGATGTGTAAGAACATGTTCGTCTTACCTGGTTAATGTGAACAGAGGGGATGGATGCAGCGGGGACTGATGAATGGCTGGGAGAGTTAGGGAGGGATTTGCATGGACCGATGGAGAGCTGCTGCTTTTTCCTCATGGCCACAACCTTCTGGGCAACTGGAGGAGAGAGCGGCAAAGACACATGAACAGACTGTTCATTAAGCCCTTCAAATTGTGTTTTGACATTAATACGTTTTTCAGGGCGGACTAGTGATGAGACGATCGAAACCACCAATGATCCACCTTCTTCTTCAGATTGCTGGTTATGGTGCTGCCTTCTCACAATTTCACATGGGCTACACACTGAGTTACATTGGGCGGTTTGCACAGTTTCAAAAGTGCGGATGTAAGAGCTTGCAGCATTTATAAACCTGTCACAGTCAGCAATTTTAAATATACATCCACAGGAGGGTGAAAAAACCTGACGAGGAAAAACCTGAATAAGTGAGAAACAAAATGAATGCAGATGCCTCCCTGCTGCGAGGGGTCACCGAATGATTTCATGAGTGTGAAAGCGATGTGAATCATACGCCCTCATAGTCACCAGATCTCAACCCAATCGAATACCTGTGGGTGATTTTGGTGCTCTCCACCAGCATCATCAAAACACCAAATGTGGGAATATCTTTTAGTAGAACGGTGTTCATCCCTCCAGTACATTCAGAATGTCAGTATAGTCTGTACAAAGCAGCACTGAAGCTGTTCTGGCAGTTTGTGTGTGTGGGGCACAACCAAAAATCAATACGCAGTGGATCAACATGTGGTTGTTCAGCTAACACTGTTTAAAAAATAAAATAAGACACATTTAAGTTAGAAATGTTGCACTTTTTTTTGTAATTTATGAATATGCATGTCATATGCTAAAGAAAATCTTAATTAAAGGCCATTCTTGTTATTTTTGATAATGCTAGTCAACTGTCATCATTCAGCCCTACATATGACAAGTGTCAGCACGGAGCATAAACCATTACCATGAACAAATACATATTAATAGCATTCAAGTTCTTACAGGGAAATTAATTAAAGGGCAGATCTGTCAAACCTTATCTGATAAGAGAAGAAAACAGTAATCAGTGCCTTTGGTCTATGGAGGCGTCTGCCTGATGTTTAGCTTACATGCTCAATTTCAGGGATGAGATTTTCTTCCCAGTGCAATTATAATATCATTAAAGATTCTCACTCCACTAGTTTTCTGTGCACACACATAAGATAGTGTAAACATGGCAGCAGCGCACTTAATTTAGGACAGCTGTAGGTGTGAGCACACACAACAAAGCGTAACTATGCGGATACTATTTTTGCAGGTTTACAGGTATACACAGTGTTTGGAAATGTCAGTAATGTCTTTAGAGTTTGCTGCAATCCAAGGGGAAACAGTGTTCTATTTTCCGAAACAGAGCACCACCATGAACTATATTAATCGAATAAAACTCAACAAAGTAAGGAAAGCTAGTTCCAGTCAGACAGAGAGACATATGAGCACATTATCTAAACAACCTCAGGCCATTTGTTTTCCAGTCAGGTAATAAGCAACATACGTCTAAGTGGCTTATTCACATCCCCTGGGAAAAAAAGGGTGCCTCTATTTGCAAGAAAAGTAATCACACAAAATGACACTTGCAATTTTTTCCTGTCATTCACTGAGCTCTAAAGTGTGATGTTAGCCAAATGAGACTATTGTCACTATCAGAACAACCTGATTTGCCATGCGGTTGCCGCAACCCGTCATTTAATTCATGGCACACTCGAGTGGGGGACTGGGTGGAGCGCGAGGGAGAGAGGGGAGGTGGTGTTTGCGGCTGCGTGACGTGAATTAGCACTGAGGGAAAGAGAGATGATTTGAAGTTGTGCTGACAGCTGGGACCATAACGCCCGGCTGCCTGCTGCAGCATGGCAAATACAGAAAGAAGGCGCATGATACAGAGCGACTTCTCCAAGCAGCCAACACTCCTTCATCTCTTTTAATTATTTCAAATTGGGCTTCAGGAAGCAATTAAGGCAGGGAGGGAAGACAACGTGCCTGTGCATCAGCAGTCAATGAAATGCAAAGTGAACATTGTGTTACATATTCAGCTGTTTTGTGAAGGGATGACAGGCTTTCAAAGGAGATGCAGCCTTAGGGGATAATGCGCCAAAGCTGAAGCAGCCGAGTTTCCAAATGACAGTTTCATGACTTCAGTTATGGATTCAGGGAAAACTCTGGGTTTCCAGATACTTTTAAGACACATTAAAAGTGTATTTCACCATTTTCACACCACTGAATATTAACTGCAAGCAATCCTTCATCACGATTTTAGCTTTCCTAATTACTTATTGTAGTGTTGGACAATTGTAATAAATATAATTGAAAAAAAACTGCTGCATCATAAATTGAACAGAGCCTGTAACCTTTTAAACCTGCCATAGAACCAAATCCTCCAGAACATATTTTACATTTTTACCTGCTGTGGTGTCACATATTTTTCTAAATACAGAGATGTCTTAGCTGTATCCCTCAAAATTAGAAATATAAAAAAGTTGCACAAAATAACTTTAAACCACAATAAATTTGAGTGTATTCACTGGCTAGTCTTTGAGATACACTCAAATTTATAAACTAAGACAAAAACAAAACGAACACCCGCTATCTGGATTATACTAGTTTTATTGTGTGCGCTGTTTATGGACTTTTTGCGACTTTTTACTGGTTTTCTGCACACCCACTCGTGGAAGAGAACAGCTCTCTGAGACATGTTTAAAGTTTGATATGTAAGTGTTACTCCTCCGGTTTAATATGCAAAAAGAATTATTGCTCTATCTTATGTGGTTGCAGTTTTACCAGCATTTAAAAACTGATATGCAGAAGAGATCACCGGCGCTCCCGTCGGTTTAAACCCCTTAAAGATCGCCGGCGCTCCCGTAGGTTTAACAGGGTTAATGCTCCTCTACTGTTCACAAAGCATACTGCCAATCACAGCTGCTGACTAAGGGGCATTAATGTCTGTGCAAAACCCTCCATGTGAGCCAAGCATGCACAAGCATTCATGCATGTTGCTAGCAATAGCTCATAAACAGCATGAAGTGCTTCACAATTAGCCTGAGGTGAAGAGAAGGAAAAGTCATAATTAGTGAAATTTAATAACAATTCCACTCATGTTTAACAGAGTGACACAGGGAAGATGACAAGAAAAATGCTGGGTGAGGATTAGCAGGTTGATCTAATCTTTTGTCAGAGGGTATAACTGATTAATTAGCTCATAATGTATGAACTCACCTAAGCTATGTCTAGGCCTATGTGTGACCAAATATTCAAATTTGAGAAGTTTAATCAAGTAAATGTTTGGCACTTTTAAAGTTTCATGTTTAGAATAAATTAATGTTCTATCAATCACCTAATCGATTCAATCATCATGTTCAGACTACACCCTTTGTTTCCCATCTAGCGCATGTCCACCTTTTTAAACGCCCCCTCTCACCGTCCTGGAAGACTCTCTCCACATTCAGGCCATAGGTAGAGCATGTCTCATAGTATGTGCAGCGCTTCAGGTCATTTGACAACTTTCTGGCCCGCGAGTCATCGATCACTCTGGGGTTGGCAGCACTGATTGCATCTAAGAGAGCAGGGTGAGAAAAAAAATATTACTCAAACATTTAAGTTGAAGGATAAGGCTGGAGATATTCTATATTTTTGTTAACCCCACAAGGTGTTAGCCTGGTCGTCAGTACCTTGAGACTTCTCTGCACTGTCTGTGGCTCTCAGCCTGAAGTCCATACATCACTACTATAGATGTAAATACTGGCTCACAATTATATTCTATTATTTAAAAAGGGCTAAATAATTTCCTAAAGCAGATAGGCACTGTAGTTTTTAGCAAAAAATGACTTAAACTGGATTGAATAGTGAATTTATTGGGGACTATTTTCAGCTGTGGATTAATACACATTTGATGTGCTTCTGAATATTTTTACAGTGTATGAGATCGAACCAAGATAGACTGCAGTGCCCATGTTCACTGTAACAAATGAGAATGTCACCCAGTGCCATTTGATAACTTTGTGTTTTTAATAGTCAGGACTACGGAGCTCTGCTGCACATAGAAATAAGCTTCAGAATATCAGGTTTTAGCTTCACAGATAACACTTGTTAGTCAGATAAGTTCATTGTTAGAACGTATTGCTCCATCATGGAGGAAATAATATCTTGAGAAAACATAAATAAATCAGATGTAGGGCAAACACCTTGTGTTCCGACGAGGACCATGGGGACCTCAGCTGTGTTCCTGTAGCTGGAGAGGCGCAGAAAGTAATTGTAGACTGTCTGGAAGCTGATCTCATCCTCCAGGCTAAAGACAAAAACCACCGCATCCACCCAGGCAGCAAACTGAGGACAGAGCAGAGGAGGTATGTTGAAGAACTGTGAAATGAAACCTGCCTCATTATGACACGACAACATTCGCACAAATTAAAGGTTTGCATTAGAGACACAGCTCCATTTTTTGTTTTGTGTCCACATGAGCTGATTATGTGAAATCACATTTAGTTTGGTGTGATGTAGAAACTTGAAACCTCCAGCAAAATTATTTGGAGAATGGAGTTTTCCATCGAACTTTTGAAACAAACAATATTTGTATACTCACAGATGATTCGATTTTTAAATGAGGGGGAATGTGTAAAAGTAATTTTAATCAATATTAACAAAGTAAATGCACTCTTTAGTGGGAAACTATATGAGACACAAATACATTTTTGTATTGTTACGTCTTAAAACATGTCTGGAGGAGATCTTTAATGAATACAAATTGCTCTCATAATGGGTCACTGAAATAACTGTTGTTGCAGATATTCACTACAGATTTTCATTTGCTGCAGGCCATCTTTTGATGGAAGTTCATATATTCAGACAGAAGGGGGCAGTGTAGCAGCAGCTTTACAACACTGAAAGTCTTGTTTTGAAGCAAAGTATCAGCACTGGGTGGAATGATGGTGAATGATTAAACACTACTACTGAGTCCTTATCTGTTTTTTTTTTGTATTCCCATTGCTATTATAATTTTAGAATCTTTGTATTTGCTTCGTCACATACATTCATAATCTCTGCATACTTTATTCTCAAATCGTGGAGAGAGGTTTCCCCTGAGTGGAGGAAATCAGTCCTAATCACCATCCATTGTATAAGAAAGAGGCTAAGCACAACCCAGAGTAGTACTAGCGGTGACAATCAAGTGATAACTATTCCCTCGTATTGCCCTCTTCTTCATTCAGCTTTCACATCTCGCCTAGAACCCCGTAGGGAATGAATGAGAAATCAAGCCTCCAAGCCACAACTCTGCTCAGCCTCCTGCGAGTGGGAACATAATGGAGGCCTTTAATTATGCCACTAATTATACAGGCAGCTGACAACTGAGCCGAACTCATGTCTATTCCCTAATCTCACTGAGCATAATGCAAGCATAAATCGGAGCTTCGGAAGCCCAGGTATCTGTAGCTGCTCATAGAAACACATGATAAATTCACACAAGGTCACATGTGACAAGAAACGTTGAATCTTGTGAATGAAGCCTCAAGTGAGTTTGCTTGCATTCTCTAGGGTTTGTGGGTTGTTGGCATGTTATTGAATCTGTTTATTAAATCTTTATTGAATCTTTTTAAGTATAGTTTTAAACATCTTTCAGAAACAATAAGTAATGAATAAGTCATACTTAACAACTAAAACTGCAAAGGTGACATTAAAACATTCTCAATACATTCTAATAATCAAGCTTTGCATCAAGTTTATTTAAAAAGAGGGAAAAGATAAAAGACTCCCATGGCAGTCGTTTAAAAATGGTAAACTTAGTAATTTTTTTTTTATTATCTTATTTGCTTAAGTCCTGTGCATCAACTTGCATTAACTGCCTAACCTGTGTTTGACCACCTGTCAAAAGTCCAATATTCACCAAGTCCTGAGGAAATATCTAGCTTTTTAGGTTAAATGCCAGCACTACGTTCACCAGCACGATGCTAACTATGTTAGTTTGCCATTTGGTGCTGGGCAGGTAGCATACAGTGACTTCATCAGAGTTTATTCACTGAAAACAGTTGCCTGCTGCTTCTATAAGCAACGCTGGTGAGAGTAAAGAGACAGAATTAAAACAGTAAGTTCATGGACTGTAAAATCAAAACAACGAGATAAAAGACATTAAAAAGTGTAGGGCAGAGGGAAACTGTAGAGTTCAGTGAAACTTATGTGTGGATTTGTCACTGGGAGTGACAAAGTTCACATTCCTTGTAATTTTGTCCTTTGTTAATATAAAACATTGATATTAGAACCTTTAAGTGGTAGACTAGAGAAGACTATTTTCATTTTATGCTACTTTCTACCTCTACTCCACCACATTCAGAGCATTATATGGTATTTTTACCCCACTACTTGATACTATTTGATAAAATTATTTACTGGATACTTCACAGATTCAGATGTAAGAGGCAAAACATAGGATTAGCAAATAAAATATGATCCATTGTTGTAGATGTGAACCACATATTATCATAAGATTTTTATAGCAACTTGAAAACAGGATAATCCAGATACTGTGCAATCATGAAAAGGCGAATGTTAGTATAAATCCCTCACATTTTCTCTTTGGCTTCAGAAAGCATGGGCTGGCTAAAGTATTATGAAATACAGACACCCAAAATTTAGTTCCTTTAAGTCCTGGAAGATCTGTAAGAGGGAGGTAAGACCCAACGCTCTCTGGTAAAACATGGTTTGAGAATAACTGAGTATAAGAGTCTGTTAGCTGCTCTGTGATTAAACAAGGCTGGATTACTGGGAAGCCCTTCCTCAATTTCTTTTTGAAAGAGGATAAAACAGCGTCACATTGCCTCATCAATAGCATGCTCCCTAGTGAAAACTTAGCAAAACCCAGTGCGGATGAAACACTGGCTCCATTACTCTTCATATTTCACATACTAATAGGACAATTAGGTGCTGCATTGTCCTTTTGACCACAAAAATGATTTTGGCTCGGCTTGCTCATTGATCTGTTGCTGCCCTTTAAGTGCTTTTGGTAAAACAACCACAGAGTGCTGTCACACTGCTCCAAACAGTCCTGCAGTGAGGTAACAGTCTATCTCTACACGGTTCCTGTCTGCATGACAGTTTGCAGACAGTCTCTGTTTGACACATCTTGCAACTTTGGAGAAAAAAAAAAGGATCAACATTCTTACCTGCAATTCTGGAGGCCCTCCTTCATCTCTGATCAGAAGAAGGTAGCTCTGTCCATCCACAACAATTTCTTTCTTGAATCGTCCACCTGAGGAGGAGACATTTATTTCAAGACTTTCTTCCAAGGTCATACTGACAACATGTTGAGTCTGGCCTGGTGCTAGCACAAAGATAAAATATCTTTCTTGAGAGATAACCAACCACCAGGAGTTCTCAAGCAGAAACAGAAGGCAGAATATGAATCATAAAAACAATGCGATGCACTGAATAAACCAATATACCAAATAAACTAACATTCAATATCAAAACACAGCTTGACATGGGTCATAAAAGTTTGGTAAGATGTGTATGAGTTTAAGTGCAGCTTCTCGATTTAGACCTCCTGAATGTGTTGCTTGTTATGATCATATGCCGACAGGAAGCCAGGTCTCTCTCTGGAGCCAATTATGTGGGCGAGAAATTGCCGTTTAGCATGTCTAATGTACAGCTGCTGGAGGAACCAGTTCACTGCCACTGCACTGCCACAAGTCCTGGAAAGACCCAACGCTCACTTCACAAACATTATCAGGCTGCGTATTCAGTCTGCGTCACTTCACCGCAAGAGCTTAAGTGTGTTCGAACATTTTCACGGCCTTAACAACATAACTCATTACACTTTGCTATGAAATGATAAGACTATTGGAATAAGTTATAAGGAGTAGCGCTGAGACTAAAAGAGAGGGGAAGAAATTATGGGAGATAATATCAGAGGCAAAAAACTCATCTTTATTCTGAACTGGACTGCCTCAGGTCACACCATGTCCACAGGACAGTAGTGATAACACTTAGCGGGGGCTAAGTGTTATACAACCCTGAGTTTCTCTCCCCTTTTTTCTTCATTTCTTTTCTAATACAAATGCATATTCCTTGCCGCTAGCAAAGCCGGCTGCAGATAAAGAAGAGACCAATGGGAGAACTACGCAATAAATTAGATTTTGCATATCATTTGAATGGTTTGCGATCCTTTGGAGATTAAAAACATTCAAATGAGAAAGCTGTAAGGCTAGAGATGTCCCTGGGAGTGAAAACAGTGCCTTATGAATACGAAAATATGCTGAAAGCAATTTGACAAAATTGAATAATGCACAAATTTGAAAAGGCCTAGGAAGGATCGTGAAATGTATTTTTTATAAAAACGACGCTGAAGACAGCAGATGTGCAGGCAGAATAAGATTACACCTGTTGCACTTTTCCAGGAATTTCATAAGCAGACATGTTAGCTAAGATCGTCGTGTGATTAGATAGTAAAATGTCGGAGATCACACTGTGACCAACCAGCGTATTAAGAGCTACAGATCTCAGATCACTGAAGAGCTGTAGGGACCATACAGAAGCCGGGCCCTGTAATTTTTAATAGGCAGAAAGTATGCCTGTCTCAGCAAGCAATACATATCCACTTGAGCCACACTTCCACCCTGTTAAGTCCACTTTAGCCTGCTTGGCAAATAGGGGACTCTCCCAGCCTTTTGCACAGCTCTCAAGCCCTGCTGGATGCTTGGTTGTGTAACAGAGAGAGATTCATGTACCACCAGCTTTTTTTTTTTTTTGTACTGAACTCACAGTGCTTTGGAGATTCAGACAAAGGACTGAGAAACTATGTGTCTGTATGTCTCTGAATCTTGCTTAAAAAGGGAAAAAAGATGAGGAGGATTTCATTACACACTGAGAGAGACCGGATCAGAACGAAACAGAAAACCAAAGATTTGTCAGAATATGGAGTTTGTATAGAAGCTGGCAGTAGGTACATATAGATACACATATTATGGAAAGTCTCTTTGAAACCAGTACCTGTATTGAAAGCACAGGGCTGCGGTGAAAACATGCATGGAATTTGAAGTAAACATCTCAGTTACATAATCATCCAGGATGCTGTTGTCTTTATTTAGAGTAGAGCTAATACAATGCATGTAAAAAGAAAGCCAGTGCTGAGAATAAATGAAGCAAGTTACCACACCTTTCTCTTTCTTTGACATAATGGAAAATAATTATGAATTATTTAAATGGTTTGTTCAGCCTCACATGAAAGGAGGTGACTAATAACCCTGCAGACAGCCTACAGAGAGACGGTAAGTTGGAAGGCATGGTTAACACGCAGTAAGCATACTCTGCTTACAAGGAGGCTTAGACCTTGACACAGAGCCACAATCCAACGGAGCTCCATCCGGTGTTGCCATGGCAACACACCCCAGTACCTTTTTTCAGATATCATAGCAAAAGCCCAGGAACAAAATACTGAAGAAACAGCCACGGCTGAACCTGCCTCAGCAGCCTCTGCAATGTAAATACCCAATCTGGAGTAAAGCCGGTGTCAAAGCACACAAAAAAAACAAAAAACAAAGAGAGCCCGAGCAGCTGCTAATTATGAGACAGACATGTTGTATCACAGCAACACGCAAGCGATGTAAAGGGACTCACACGCGCACATATCTGAGCTGACATGTTTCCTTGATTACAGCAAAAAAACGCTTGTTCTGTTTTTCCAGCATTTCCACCATTGATTTCTCAAGGACTAATTAAGCTATGAGGATTTTTCTCCCTTGGTGCAGCGAAATGCCCGAAACTAATTATGCGCTTCATGTCTCATCCACACTATAATTACACTAAAATGAAACACTGCAAACCCCTCAAAGATCATCAGTTAACTCTGGGTTTGCCAGCATCTTTGCGGGTTTCTGAGAGGAGGACTTACCTTTCAGGCCAGAAGGGGGCATTCTCATTATGATTTTGCTGATAAATTAACGACTATCAGATCTTGCAAGTGAATTAAACTGACAAGGGGTCCCTCTCTGGAGATAGGACCTCCTCAGCATGTTTAACTGGCTCGTTCTTCATCAGGACATCCAGGAAGTGAACGGTTTATGACTGTTCATTTATAGTTTCGGAGGAACGATGGGGTTCAGTTTTACCTTCATGTTTTAACAATGAGTAATCTTCGCAGCCCTAATTTACTGGGAACGTTATTATGCTTTGTCATTCTCTCACCAGTTTTAGTGGAGGAATTAAAATGAAATTTATAAACTCAACCAAACCAATTTTCAATCTTGGTGTCTAGAAGCTTGATATAATCCAACACACGACATTTTAATACAAATTGAAAATTGAAATTGGAAAAATATTCTCTCAAAGCAATGCTTGCATTGCAATGCTTGATTTTCTTCTTGTGTAAAACAAATGAAAATACCTTTAACAGCCAGCAGGTTTGACTTTGACGCTTTTGAAAAACACCATCAAGTTAATAACAAGGCTTCTCTGAATTTGTGAAAGTCTGACTCCATGAAAGTGAAAGGTTCATCAGCAGTAGTGTACTTTATATAACAAGTTGTGAGGTAAATCAGCAGCATGACATTAAGGCTACAAGAGCCGCATTACACATGCTGTGTTCATCTGAACTTTCGTGTTTGAGTATCTGACATGTTTACAATTATCTCCCGACCCACACCTCCAACAGACTCTTACCTTCAGGAGACTCCTCCTGCACATATGTGCCTGTCAAGTACCGGTGCACCAAGGCAGACTTCCCACTGGACAGATTTCCCACAATGCCCTGCAAGACCAAGAGCAAAATACTGTGATTACTACTGACAGGTACAAACCACAAGAGTATGTAGACATAAAAGACCATAATGGTGACCTGACAAAAAATCCTCTGCACAAGATGTTTCTGAAGCTTTCACCCTTGCTCAGCAGTTCCATGCACTAAGTAAGACCACAAAATCGGTCTTAAGGCTTTGGAAACATAAAGTGAGTGGACCTTTTTCTTTTTTTGGGTCAAGCTGCTCCTTCCAAGGTCAATAGTGGCTCTTTAAAATCAATCATAATGGTGGTTCCACAGGTTTTCACCCATTATGTGCTGTGTTTACTTTGTATTACAGCCAACATCAACACATTGCATCAAAGGCTATTTAACCGAAATTAGACCATTTTCTTATGGACAGGGTGAAAACGATAACAGAAATCTGGGAGTTTCTTTCATTCATAAGGTTTTGCTGTTGCTGTTGCGATGACAGGTGTGTCCTGTTCAGTACATATCCTGGTCAAAACACTTTCAAAATCCAATCTAAGGGATTCTCATTGTTCTCATTCTCTGGTAGACCACACTCGCATGAACTGAAACTAACTACTACTAACTAGAAAATCAAAATACTAAAAACTTACAGCATACTGGGCAGTTAAGAAAATACATTTGGTTTGTAGTTAAGAAAGACCATAAAACAACAGTTTGGTCCTTTATGCAGGCTGTGTGAGGTTGAAACATTATGAGGAAAGGCCTCTTAGTGTTGCACATCAGTTTGGTTGCAATCTTTTCCCTGCTTCCTCTCCCTGGAGTCTAGACCAGACCTAACTACAGCGCCTTCAGGGTGATGCATGGCGGAGGGTGGGCTGATGATGCCAGCATGTCTGGGAAGAACAAAGGCTGCAACATGCCTCATCTCCTCCCTCTTCTCCTCCTCCTCTACCCACCATCGCCCTCTTCTTCTTCAGATCATTAGTGGGTGTTAAAGTCAGGTATGGTTCTAATTATAGGGAAGTTTGAGGCTCATGGGAAAAGATCTGTTTAAGGTCTTTCCCAGCCTTCCCTCTCCATAATTGAAGTATATATATCGTGAGGTTCCCCAGTAGAATAAACTACGAATAAGCTTTAAGTTAGCAAAAGTTGTAGGCTGTGTGCGGTGAAAGCTGTGAGTCAACAAAAATCGACTTTGAACGTACCACAGACCCAGTGTTCCTGCTGTTTTAACTGCTCAGCTTTGTGACCTGCTGGTATACAGGCTTCATGAAATCAAACTGCCATTTCAGCACTATTCCAATACAGAACTTTTACTCTTCTTTGTAGATGCTTAGCTCTGATCTGGGAATATTAAAGAGAGTGGATCTGATTATCAAAGGATGGCAATAAATGGTTCCACCACTCTTAAGCTGCCATTACAAAAGTACAATAGAAGGGTGCAGCTCACGGTTGTAGTGGATGTTTCAAGTTTTCTCACATGATTCTGATCATCACTTCAACTAATCTGCAGGAAATGTTTTGACCCTAGTGTCGATCATTATCACTGTGGCAGGAAGAAGAAATTGACTTCGCTATCATATTAAAAAGCTTCTCAAACATACGACCAACTTTTTTTCACTATGACCTTGTCGCTGAACAGCAGCTCTTTGAAAGTTGTGAAAGGAATGATAGCTATTGTGCCACACTTAATTCAGTATTTCCAGGTCCATTTAACAAACCGCTGTGTGGATGCTGCCAATTAAGACCTCAGAAATATAAAAGGAAACAGTGCTTGAAGAAAAAAAAAAGCAAGTTTGAACTCCCTATGAATTCTCCATTTTCATTCCATTGAAGTCTTCTCTTTTGCAAGGTGCCACAACAATGAATTCACCTAACATGGAAATATTATATCAGCTGGCAGAATGGTGGAGTGCAGTTTTTCAAGGCTACTTGTCTTTATGGGTGGAAGACATTAAATCATGTGAGGACGTTAGCTGTGCATTTGGCAGTGGCTGTGTGTGTGTGTGTGCTTCACTGGCGAGTGGGATCAGACCCAGGATGTGTCACTAGTCTAGCCCAAAACTGTCACTCATCTCGTGTCCTGCTGCAAGCCACCCTGCATCTCCATGCCAACGCATCTCATTAAAAATCACCCACTACGAGCCAGGGAAAAGTCCAGCCAATTTTCTCAACTGTTCTCTCTCATGTAAAATGCAAAACCAGTATTACATGGACACAACATGCTTTTCCACTGACATTTAAATCTATCAGTAAGACGAAGCCTCTGAGGGCGAATGGACAGAGGGGCCGTTATAAATATTAAAAGTTACTCACCACTTTCAGCTCTGGTACTGACCGACTCAATGTCCATTCCTGGCTGTTGACGAAAGAGTCTAAAAAGAAAAGGGCAAAATAAAAAGAAATTAAGTCAAGCAGCACTGAAGGGTAATACATGTGTTAGTGTCCCGTTTGACCCCAGTTACAGAAAATATGGCATTGACAGTATTTCACACTGACTGATGGCAAAGTGACCTTACAGCTATCTGTGGTGTGTGCAACAAGTTATATGATGGATCGTTCAGATGTCAAACAGATATGACAAAGCCTGTCTACAGTCTGCTCAGATTTTCAGTCCATTTTAACCTAATGGAGAGTTGATTTTTGTGAATGTTCAGTGTCATTTCTTCTAGTTTTCTTTCCCTCCTCATCTTTTACTTCCTGCACATAAAAGCAAGTTAGCCACCGGGATTGTGTCGTATCTTTATGGGCTGATGTGTAGATTTGCAGGGCTGTGCTATACAAAGGCTCGCTTAAGTCAAAGGTTAAAATGGTTAGGAAGATTCAGACTTTCAAACTGGTAAACTTTGACCTTTATTTCTGCCATACCCTGAGTCTGTATTCAATGAGATGCCATTTTTATTTTTATATTTTTCTTTGCACTTTTTTCACCTTGAAAATTTGATCAGTATGATCAGGAAACAAAATTAGAGCTGCAACTATTAGTCAAATAATCAATCGACAGAAAATTAATTTGCAACAATTTTGATAATTGAGCAACTATTTGATTCATTTTAAGGGACCTAAATTGGTTTCACCTTGTGAAATTTGAATATTGGGTGGTTTTCTTTGGTGATGATATATTGAATAACTGGGTTTTGAACTATAGTTATAGTTATTTTGTGTAATTTGAAAAAGCCTGCTTTGGCACATTTTTGGCCACTTTTATAAATTTTTTTTGACATGTTATCAATCAAATGATTAATTGAAAAAATAATCTGCAGATGAGTAAACAATAACATTTATGGTTGGTTGCAGACCTAAAGTATATTCAAAGAAACAACCAGTCCATTAAGATTTCCCAATCCCCCTGACTAATTTGTTCAGGTCTAGTTTTTTTTTTTTTAATGTATTTACAACTTATAAAACACACAAACACTGAGAAGGAATTGTGAAACACCTATGGTAAGCACAGTCTATTCAGGCTATCTCTATATAAGGTTTCAACACAGTGCAATTTCGGAGGGGGATTTAGCTAATCCATTTTAAAAGAAAGCTATTAACAGGCTTGATTCAACTTGTTCTGTTTTCCAGTGTTTTCCAGAGACTTTGAAAAAGGGGCAGTGGGAAAGAGCACTATAAAGAACAATACAACAAAACAAACCCTGAGAAGTAAAAACACAAATGACAACTCCACAAGCTGTCCCTGTTTCCCACAGAGATGGAGTACACAGTTATGTGTCATAACAACTATTAGAACAAAGGCAGCCTTCCTGTTTTGGATCATGGCTTTCTCACCATCTGAACTCCTCCCCCCGCCCCCCCCCTCCCAACCTCCCAAGAAGAAGATACCATCTCTTATACAGGAGTGTAGGCTCTCTGTATCCAGGCAACAAGGTGCGCAATACCAGCTGAACCCCCCCACATGTTTAAACCATAACAATTAAAGTGTTCATCCACCAAACAGGGAGCCATCATTACTGTAAGCCTGTTTGTTGCAGCAATAGTGGTTTTCCTTTGTGCCCCAGGCGATGATAATATGAAAAGAACGATAGTGTAAACTATCGTAAAAGTAAGGTAACCACTGGCACTATACGACACGTTTCTATTTCCTGCCCGAAATGTATGCTAAAAGCACGTATGACTCATTGCTGAGCAGACCTGAGCCAAAAATTCCTTTACCTACTACAATTAGAGTAAAGAAATACCCCTCAGCTGAAATGTTTACTTATTTCTGACCTCCATTTACAAAGAGCCTTGTGCTGCTCTGGATGTGTCACTTGTTGTGGGAGAGGAGAAGAGTGACTCCTAAACAGAAGGGCCTTTCACCAAGCATTGTGTGGGCCAGAGTAGTCTTTAAGCAGCACGCCTCATGCTAAGCCTTCTCAGTGTGGGCTGGACAAGTCGGGACATGAGTGAAGACACCCATCCAATTCGGTTTTAAAGTGCAGGAAACTAAATGCAGGTCATAGCTCTCTGAGATGATATCAGATTCCTCGGATTTCCTGTCATTTTGTACACTCCAATTATTTTTATGTGTTTTCTCTACTTTATGTGATGATTTTCATTTATATTTCATGATTTTTTTTTTTTTTTTTTTTACATAATTGGAGGGTTGATAAAAATGTAACAGTCACAACTAGCAATTAGACAAACACACTGAAAGGTTCCCGGCTTTAGCACGTGCTGTTTGTAACCCAACATTAACACAGAATCGATCAACAGACAAATAAAAACAGCAACAACAAGGAGTCATCATCTAAAAAATAAACAGAAAAAAAAAACAGCAACGTGCACAGATGTTTTTCTCACATTTGTCCAGTCCAGGTAATCAGAGCTTCAAAGAGGGACACATTCAAACAAAGGCAAGTGTCATCAAAAACCAACACAGAAATGGACTTTTTGGCTGCTGACAAGCAATGCATCTGTGCAACAGCAGATTCCCTTAGTACTGACCATAACAACACCACTTATGCTTTGGAGGACATAAAAACACAGAAAAGCAAAAAGGAGGAGGAAATTCTACGCAAGCTTGGACAGGAACTAACACGCATGCATTTTTCGCAAGATCTTTTTAGGAAGTCGTTGTTGGATTTTTCCTCTCACAAACAAACCCTTCACATATTGTAACACAGGAAAGAGGCCCAACTTTTGCCATCCTTAAAGCAGATACAGTACAACCCCTTTGGTTGCCTGCTAAAAAAAAAAAAAAAGGAAAAAAAAACCCAAATTGAATCCATGTGCAGTGTATTACGTCATTCTTTAAATATGAGCATCCCCACATTACTGTGTCCCATAATGCCTATGGAAACAGAAAAGCCCCAGCATTTGCGATGCTTACAGAGGACACCAGTGTCTTTGTCTCCGCGAGGGGAAAACTGTGTTACCAGCTTGTTTGTCATGTTTTTCACTCCACTGCTCATGTCTACTCAGATAAAAATGACCATTCAGGCTGAGGGTAGAGATGCACAATCACCCCCCGACTTATTCCATTTTATGAGAAAAGAAAATGCAATGCGAGCAGAAACCCTGTGCGTACGGTTATTTGAGAGCGGGAGCGTGCGCATACATGCATGCATGCATTTCTACGTGCAGTGAATCTGAAGCGGTTTTTGGAATGAGAGAGGACAACCTTGAGGTCTAAACTTCCACTCTATCTCCGACTGACTTTCCAACCAGGCTTTCCCACCACCATAAATTACAGAGTGTGAATTTAGCCAGCAATTAGTAATTCTACTTCCCTGATTTGCCAACCTCATGACCAACCAACATTCCCTTTCTGACTACTTTCATCATGCTCGCCTTGACAAAATGGTCCTGTAGCATCTTCCTTTGGTGTGCTGCTCTACAAAGCCATAAACACAGTGCACAACCAGGTCAGAGCTTGTATCTTTGTTCTACTGAGCTGCCAAACGGCACTCTCATTTCTATCAAAGGAGCTAACACAATCAGCAGAGAGAGAACAAGGCAAAAATATTTTTATACCATGCCAGTCTAATGTGGTCTGGATGGCCTGCCCTACTTAAAGCTCTTAAGGCCTTGTGTTGTCTGCAGATGAGCATTGATCACTTCCCTGAAAATAAATTGGACATCCCGGTTCAAACAGGACTCTCATTTAACATGAGCTTTACAAATTGGGTTTTCTAGGAGTCTGGCAGTACAATGCCCAGGTTGATTGACTCAATTTGTGGAGCTAAGAGAGAAATGTGTAAGATTTAGCTTATCTTTTTTTGTACCTACACAAAACTGTGAAAGAGAACAAACTGAATGAAACAATCAACCATGAATTAAAGAGAGAAACTGCACACAAAACAACGGAGGACCTACAAATTACAGACCCCAACAGTTTGTAGACTTGTAAAAGCTAACAGTTTCTGGATGGGAGAACAGCAGGATGATGCTCACCTAGTGAACCACAATCCGGAAGAACGAAATGTACCCGAGAGGAGATTTGCAGTGGCAGATGCTCAAATACAAATTATATTCGGATATTAACAGATTTCCCTCCGCTCATGCCCAGACTGTGTATCACTCAGTGATTTTTCAATATCTCACTGTCTCCTGCAGCAGGTGAGAGGGCATTATCACAGTGTTACTGTTTGTCCAAATTTCCTTGAAAGTGCCTATTTGTTTTGAACATAATTACCTGCTGGGAGTTTGGCTCACCCACACCTGCTAGTGTGAATGACACAAACAAATGCATCTTTTATATTCATTTTCAATCTGCAGATTTTGAAGCAGGCAGACTGATCCCAAATGCAAGGTAAAGTTGACACAGTTGATACTGTTGGCAGGAATTCACAGGAACTGATATCAAATGAGACATAGCGAGAAAAAAAGAAGAAGAAAGAACCAAAGAGAATTCCATCTTCATGAATAAATTTTATGTTAGAGTCAAGATAAATGGATCACACACACGGGGGATTTTCTTCAAATTGTCATAGTGGCGAGTTAAGGCAAGTCAGAATATATCCGCATCAGTGAGTATTTTTTTTGTCTGCTGGAGCCCGTTGACACACTATAATGAGGCTTATTACAGAATTCTATCTAAAGTCCCATTTCCAGCACTTCAACCTTCACTAGATAAGTGAACTGCTGACCACCAACAACCCCTCCTCCAACTCAAAGACCCCCAGAAAGCCCTCATCTCAGCACACAGTTCACTGATCACTCAGGCATCCACGGGCACGACAGAGTGGCTTTGTTCATCCACAGGTGGGGGTGGGGAGACAGTCTGCACACCTCAAACCCCTCACCCCGTTACGTCCCTTCCCCCAGTCCTCACTAACCCACAAGACTTAGACGTTATCATCATGACACACTTAAACTGAGTGTGTGTGCTTAGTTGTGGGAGGGTTGGGCCTCAGCTTTCTGGATTTAACTTGGGAACAAACACTTAAGCAGGTAGCAACAGGCACCGTGTCCCGCCCAGGGCATTGAACACCTAGCTTTACTCAGGCTGATCGGCACACCTACATTCCTAATGCCTGACTGACTGACTCTGCACTGGAATAAATGGACAAATACGTCTTGACACTCCACCACAAAGGAATAGGTATCCTTGGTAACATGTCATGCGCGAATACAAATAGACCAGGAGATCAACAAGGCTGACCTCAGGATCTATAACAAGCTTTATGTTAGCTTGAGAATGACATATCAGCTTAGCTGGTTCAAAGGTTGGCTTAATGAGAATGAATACAGCATATGTGCAACCTGACACCGAAAGAATTCAAGTAGTCAGAGGCGACTAATTAGGACTTTGATGGTGTGAAATTGGGGCCTAATGCAAAAAAAAAAAACAGCAAATCACAGCTCTTAATTCACAGTTACAAATATTTGCTTCTCTCTCTCTGCTCTTCCAGGCAACTGGACAAACACACTCCACTGTCAGAGTTAACCTTTAAACACAGTGCTTAAGTCGTCTTCTCTTCTCCCCATCATTATAGCATGTAAGCCCTCTTAATTTAGCCCTGCTAGGCTGCCAAACGCATCCCCATTACAGCCACTAACTGCTTTAATGCTACTGCTTTAAGCTGTGTCTCTGTGGCCAACAGGCAGCATTATCAAGACTCCCATGTCCTGTGTCTCGGTGACACAGAGACAAGTACTGGGACTATGTTATACCACAGTTGCACCACTGTAAAACAAACCATTACAATGAGTTCTTGTCACTCACTGGTGATATAACTTTACTGTACTCACCTACTCATTTACTGAACTTCAAAAATCTTATGTAAAGCAAAGTAATTGCTGTGTAAGAGCATACAAACAGGAGGTTCACACACAAAAAACACTGGAGAAATAAAGTACCCAAAATAGAAATTCCACAAGGACTGTCTGGAACCAGACGTTTTTGAATGCCATCCAAACTCACAATTCCCCATGTGTTTTTCATTTGCCCGTCCTTCTAAAAAAAAAAAAAAAAAAAAAAGAAAAAAAAAAGCACACTTCCGTGTTTCTCTTGAGCTGTAACTTTCTGTGCAGTGAACAAGGGGCTAAAATGGAGAACTGAGCTGAGGTAATAAATTCAGCAATCTTGCAGGTCTTACCTTGACCTTTGGGGGAGTCAGTGCCTGCCAGAGTCTCTATGGCGACTGGCTGTGACTTATTATTCCCAGCCAGGGTATACTGGCTGGTGTCTTTGCTCTGGGACAGCTGGGATTCACATTTGCCACTGTATGGCTGCTCTTTCCTCCTGAATCGGTTGGCTATGAGTTGCCATAAACTTGGCTCTTCCTGAACTGGTTTGGAGGACAGTTTTGTTGGACAGAGGGGTACCTCCATTACCTTGACCTTCCCCCTACTGTGGTACTGAATGTACTTCATGCCTCCATCCTCTGTCTGCTCGCTAGAAGTTGGAAGCGTTCTCCCTGTGAGGTACGAGAAAGGCCGTGGAGGCATTGTTGTCTCCTCAGCAGTACTTTTAGTCCAAGAGGACTCCTTTAATTCCCCCTCAGACCCTAAAGTAACTTTGTCCCGGGGCCGAGTTCTCCTGATCCGCAGACTGAGGCTCCGTCTTAAAGTGCTGAGTGTACTTTTTGGAGCATCTGATTTGCTGGATTGAGGAGAAGATTTAGCATCTTTGTCACCGTCCTTCTCCTTGCTCTTATTTTGAGGTGCTTTGCCAAATATCCTCCAACGGAAAGCCCCTTTGAGAAAACCTCCTCCATCATTGCCTGTGTGGCTGCAGCTCCTCTGGCTGTCTATCTCATCATCAGAGCCCCTCTTCCTTAGCTCCAGTACTGTCATACTGACAGGCCTGGGCTTCCAGCTCCTCTGGCGGACCCTGGGGGTCACCTCTGCAGGGACTGAAGGCCGCTGAGCCACGACAGCATTGAGGCCATCCACTGCCCTCAACTCAGCCTTCCTGCTCCTGTACTGCTGGTTGTTTTCTGAAATGCTTGCCCTCCTGGAGGGTTGCTGGGTTGACAGGACTGAGCCTGGGCCTGCCAGCATGCAAACACTCCTGGGCCTCCGCAGCAGTCTTTCTTTTTCAGGGTGAGAATCTCTTTGCTGCTTGAGCGGGTCGCCATACATGCTCACCGTTCTCCTGCCGAGTGGGGCTTCATCCTGACGAGGCCTTCGCAAAATGGCCCGTGGCAGAGAGTTGTGTCCTGTAACAGTGCCATGTTCCCTAGAGACAAGCCCTTTAGCATGGACAGTGACAGAGGGTAACGTTAAGCTCTGAATGCGTTGCTCCTGGGTGTCTGTCTGAGTAGCTAACTCTGCCACGTCTCTGCCTTGCTGTGAGGAGTTACCGGAGTTCTTGGAGGGTTGTTTTAAAAACCTGTCGGTCTTCATTTTTCCCTCCACCTCCTCCAACTCCTCCTCATTCTCCTCCACAACTACCTCATCTCTTTGCCTCCCAGCTCTACCTGTACAGCTCAGGGAGGGCCACCTGTTGAGCTCCTGTTGTGCCCTGCCCAGCCTGGGGCTGTTCTCCATTGGCACCAGACTAATTATCTCTCTTCCTGGCTGGCGATTCTCCACCAGGGTGTGGGTGACCCGGCCCATTCCCTGCACTGACACCGGTGCATCTCCCTGTGTTTCTTTCAGGATTACAGAGATGTGGTAAACGGTCTTCCCCTGCTGCAGCTGACCAATATCTGTACTCCTTGGGGTCACATCCACTGCCCCACTGCTGAGGAATAGCATGGCACTTCACTCAGACTGATTCACACATGCATCCTTGTTTCTCACACTAATACGAGCGCATAGCATGGGCAAATGTTCACATTCTGCCCGGGAGTCGTTGAGATTCAGCTCATGAAGTCATTCATTTGAAGACCAAATTCCTGTGCCAGGCATAATCCTTCACCTTTGACATGGGAAAAAAAACTTCAAACAAGTTAAAGCAAAGCCTCGCTGCCACCTGCATCCCCTGGCTCCTTTACTCAGGAGACTCACACAGCTGCTTTCTCCCCACACTTTATTCTACCTGTCCTGCACAAGCAGATGAACAGAAGAAAAACAAGTTATCCACTGCTTGTTTTGCAATAAAGTCAAATCTGTAATAGCTGCAAAAGTTGCAACTTAAAAACAAAACTGAATCATCCTTCCTCTTTGGCAAGTTACGGACTGTGAGCAATCCTCGTTGTTGGCGGTGCAGACAAACCCCTTAATCTCTGAGCTCTTTCCATGCAGAGCATGAGGGAGTGTGTCTCTGTTTGAACTTTCAGCTGCCTTCCAACCCCTAGGATACATGGAAAACAAGGAGTGGATCCCACGGGCATTAAACACGCCCCCCTGATTTCTCCAGAGCTGCTAGTAGCTCCCAGAGACATAAACAGACAAAGTGAACATGAGATTGAGAAAGGACAGAGCTGATTACACACTGCTGTAATCAACAGTGACTACAATCCACAACAAACAGCCATGAATGGACACTTTGTGCTCTTCTGACCAATGGCAAAATACTAAAGGGGAGGATACATTTCCATGCTCAGTGGAAGAAGAGAGAACAGTGCAATCACCAAGTATTTTATTCATAAATCCACATTTTAGTGACTACCAAAGTGTATTAAATTCAAGGATCTAGTGTAGCTATGCTCCTTGGTTTGTAAACACTTATCAGATATCTTTGGTAGGGAAAAATTTCAATATAAAAAAAATGCCTGCCTCTCACCACAGGACCTAAGAGAACATGAATACAAATGTAACCTGTGTTAGTAACATGGAGTATCCACTACACATCACGCTTCCCATGACTCCCACTGCACAGCCTACACACTGTGGGAGAGCTTAAGCTTAATTCCAAGATTGGCTGACAGCTATTTATGGTGAGGAAATTGTATTCTTTTTAAAGCACTGGTAGTTACTGTGGAAAAAAATGGCACATCAGACATTAATTAAAATAGCATTCTCTGCATCTCAGCATAATCACGCATTTCCTGCTCAGGCTGCTTAATATAACTATCTTCATTTACAAAATGGCAGCTTGAGCCAGTGAGAAAAATCCTGATGTGAACTCTAACCAGATGACATGATAAGGATGAAAAGACCAAAGATTTTATATTGTCTAGTTCCATTCCTTGATGCTTTATGCTTTATGATGCATTAGTGAAACTGAAAAGGAGGAATCGAAAGGGCCATGTACCATAAAGAGCAGCATCTGAATTAAGCCAGATTTTACCTGCTCAGCTCTGCAGCAGTCCAGTGAATGTGTTGTTAGGTTTGGAACACTGCCCCTTTGTGGTCAAAAAGAGAAAAATGCTGGTAGGAAGCATAAAACTGGGGAAAATTTTCCCTGAAGGCACATTGAATGCAATTTAGTTAACATGAACATTGGTATAATTTTCCTTAATGATGTTTTTATGACACAAGAGCAGAACAATACTCTCCACATTTGGATATTAAACTGAAACTTCTCATTACAACATTTACTGTATTACTTCTAAACCCTCGAAACAGGTGCATGATTAGAATTTAGTATTACTGCTTATGAGGGTGTGTGGAAAAGAAAACCTAGCACCAAATGGCAACACTGATTGGCTGGTCTGTGAGTGCGTCACTGTGGGAAATCCAGTATCAGCATGACTGCGTCACCATAGGAAATCCAGTATAACCATGAAGCTGGAAGTTGCAGCCCAAGCATCACAGAAGCTCTGTGCCAAAAGCTGATTCTTACCAGCCGTTGATTGTTTCATAAAAACACCCTAAAGCCTAAAGATCATTTCCTCGGGTTGAGGGGAGAAAAAAAAACACTCAAAAATGCCATTACTTTAAACTGGCACAATCAAGATCTCTGGTATTTCAACCATCTGCACCTTTTGTGTTCTTATCAGCAGACTGAGTGGTGTTAGAATGAAAACAACTCTAAGTATTTAAGGTACAGTTTCAGGAAACCTAGTGCTTTACTTTTTAGCATATACTGAAATCACATGTACAAGAGCACAAACAGCAAAATCTTGATTGATCTTATCAGAGTACTGAATAATCATCAGTAAAATGTCAAGATGCCTTGAAAGTGAAGTTAGGTCCCGAGTTGTCACATGCTCACTGTGCTGGCCTTTACCTTTGTCTAGGTAGCAGGGGTTCGGAATGATCTGGAGCTCATCATCAAGCAAACAGTCCTTTTCGCTCCAATGGATCTGGTGGTGTTGATTTCGTCTACGACTCCCGAAGCACAGCAACATGGTCTGTCTACAACCTAGGGGCTTCTCCATGACTCACAGAATAACCATTCAAAGGGAAAACATCAGGGTGCCTGAAATATCATATGTCAGTCCAAATTATTGGTTATCTTTTCATTTTCCTGTCCTCCTGGGTTTTGTCTTCTTTCGGGCATTGAAAAGAAAATCTTCTCCCCTCAGCTCCAGCATGTTAGTCCTCTGTGGCTTTTGTCAAGCAAAAAGAGCGGTCTTTTGGAAGCTGCATCCTGCTGTGGCCATGATGTGCCTTCCATGCAGACTTGATTAAGTGGTTACCAAGAGAAGTCTGATCTGTTACTGGACAGACTGCAGAAGGGGCCCAGGGAGGCCATGTGTCACGGTTCACTTGGAGTCGTTTCCTCCTGGTAATTCGTAATGCAGGTGTTGGTTAGCAGGGTCCTACATAGGAAACACTGATAGGATTAAAGTTAATCCACTATTCTGTTGTCTTTGCTGTGGTTTGGTCCAGAGGAAACCTGCGCTGTGGTAAATCCTGGGATTTCAAAGTGCTGACCAGGTAACAGAGCTTCTCTTGTGTGCCCCTCTCTCCTCCTCTGTCCCACAACTAAATGCTTCTCCCTCTTGTAACCGTATCTTGATGGCAGCTGGGAGGGTTTTTCAGAAAAACTGGATTAGCATGTTTTGAGGTTCCTGAATTACCCTCCGCCTCCTCCTCCGTATCTGCGTGTGTGTACACATCTGCCTGATTGTGAGCGGATGTCATACTGAGTGTGTTGGCCGTTTATCTCATCTGTATGCGTCACTGTGACAAACATGAATGTACTGTTGTTGTTTTGCTCACATGGCTGTGACCTGACTTTGTCCTTTACTTTCCTTAGGTTACACTCAGAGTCCTTACCAACACAAAGGTTTTTGACACATCTCTCGTTATATTTATTATCGCTGTCACCTCTATCAGCAATCTTTCCATGTCAGTAAACGTCATGAACAAAAAGATATTGAGAGGATTTTGCTGAATATCCCAAAAGCCCTTTCTACTTTCCCAGCATTCCAGACATAAAATATTACACTGTAAAAGTACCGCGCATATCTAAATTAAATTAGAATACAAGAGGGGACATTCTTGTTTTTGTAATCTAATGAGAAATAAAACCCAAATTTAATTCTGAGCAGGTATCATTGTTTAGTTTTATTGCAAAAACTCATTACAATCCCTAATTAGATTGTATTTTTGCCTCATCTTCTTAATTGAATTCAATTAGGGTTTATGTTATTCAACAGTATTTGCATTTTCAGTTGAGATCATTTTATTTTTGTCGCTTCCAGAGGGGGGCAGTCACATCACTAGGGAACTGCATCCTGACCTGAAGATTACATTTATAAGTATTTTCAAAAGCAAAACACTCCTTAAAGATCTTTTGAGATTAAACCACCTCATTCGGACGTCTGCATGCTGCAGTCACATACTAGCTTGATAGTCAGAGGTTGGGAATGGTTTCCACTGCATCATCAATTAAATTCGGGGCTTCAGCAGCGTCAGGGGTTGTGAGAGCTTTTGCATACCTATTAGCAGAGACCACAGGACAGATATGTCCAAACAGCAGACGTGACAGACAGGCAGCACTGGTGTGTTTATATAAGGACACAGACACTTTGCGCGACTAACGCTGGTGTTGTCTCGCAGATTGAATGATGCATCCAAGCCACATGAGTAAAGCTTACTAACCCCTCGTCAGTATTAGAACATGAGTCAGTGTGAGGAAGACAGCCATGCACATATGTACACTCACTCATGAAGACAGTTTGCTTCCTCTGGCAAACACGGTGATGAGGGCAGTTCCCTGACTTCGGATAGTCAGCATTAGGCGGGTAGATGGCTGTAGTCGAGTTTTGTTTTTTTTGGTTTTTTGTCAATAAGGTGTTGCTGATCTCATTCACACATACACAACAGCAGCACGACTCACACCTGACGAGCACCCAGCATCCTCCAGTGTCGTGAGACAAAACCTCTGGTGTTATCTACTTTCTGAAAGCGCAAAACATACATGTGTCACCAGCTTTATTCAGAAGTGTTCGGCGAGAGCTTTGCCTGACGAATCAGTGTCAAAGCTTGCAGCAGTGACTCACAAGGGTTAACGAGAACAAAAATGTTCATGAGTTTTCATAGGTACTGATGTCATGCTTTTAAATTTAGCCTCGTGAACAAGTGAAAGTAAATCAGTTGGTTTTTTGTTGTTTTCTTTTTGTGCATAGGGAGCCCAGCACGAAGAAAGCAGAGAAAATTATTCACAGCTTTCAGAAAAGTCCTTGATTGAAGAGATGTCTGACCTCACTGGACAGAGTCAGAAACTGTGATTAGCGTCATCACAGACCAGGCACATGAGCTCTGAATTGCTAATGGACCTTGTACAAGATTCTGCCTCAGGCTTCAGTCATACTAAATGACTCCTGTTGCCATGTTCTGGTTTTTTATTTCAGCTGGTTGCTAGCAAAAAAAACATGCTTCTGAGTAAGAAGAAGAAGGAAATATGATGAGATTTTGTTCAAAGAAATACAGAGAGGAAATGTCCCTGATCATTCCTAGAAACAGACAGATGTGTATAGATGATCAAAAATCAATATTATGATAATTCTACATCTTTATCTCAACAACAACTGACAAAAATATAAAAACATTTATTTTAAACTACCATCAGAGCTCACTGATAACAGCAATACTGCATTCACATGATCTGCTATAAGATCGTGTTTAAATATGCTAAATTAAAGACTTGGCATTTAAGCTTGTTTTGAATATAGATGAACAAGACTGTGAGTTAGTTTCCTAGTCGCTCATTAAAGCCCTTCATGTTTTCATGAAGAGAATAGTTACAAAAATGTGCAGTACAGGATATTTCATGGAAAAGGAAACCACATGTATGTTTCAGTGACTCAATTAGTCACCTGTGAGAAAACCCCACTAACCGTTTCACAATTTTTTAAAAGCAAACATGCAAAATTGTCTGAGGTATAAACTGAAAGTGTTTAGGTATAAAGCACTGGTCTGAGAAAACAAGAAATGTAATGAAAACCTGGGTGTTAGGAAACCGTGACTGTCATTTTTCACTGTTCTCTGACATTCTATAGTCCAAACAATTCATTTGGAAAATAAATGACAGATAAATTGATGATGAAAAGAAATCGTTACTTGCAGTTCTATGTCGTCTAACGTGTAAATTCATTTGGATACTATAACAGGATTGTTGAGGCTGTCTGAAAAATAATTTCTAATTATACTGCAAGTTATTCCTTAGGTGCATGGTTACAGTTCCACATTTATTTAATTTACTGCATTTGATAAAGTTTTATAACACCTTGGTATTCCCTGACTGATGATGCCACTGTGGCAATCCAACTAGGTCAAAAATAAGTAAAATTAAAAACCTGTCACTACATCTTTCAGATAAAAAGGGGGAATAAATTATCACTGTTGTTTGTAGGTTCCTTTGGAACATTGATGTTTTCCTGGGTGTGACTATTCAGCTCAGTGTGGCACACTTAACACTTGTTGTGGCTCCCCACAAAAATTACAAACAGCTCTGTCAGACAGAGAATTCCCTAGAAACATCTGAATATTTTGATTAGGAAACACACACACACAGGAAGGACTGTTATAGCTGAAAACTGAAATCAGGTTTTTCTCCCCCAGAATACAACACAAACGTATTTATTCCCAAATGCCACAATGAAAATCGCTCACAGACATAATGTAAACAAACTGCAGTTTGGGTGTGATAGAAGCCAGTCTGTGCATCTGTGCACACGCTGGAACACATGCACTGCTCCATTCAAAAGCACCCACAGTGAAAATATGCAAACATGTGCTTTTGATTCCCCCACACCCAGGTGACTGCACAGCACCGGTGATTACACAATGACCTGCAAATTTTCAAAAAGACATAAATTTACCAGACCCCTTTCACCCTCCCCTTTCTGCATCGACACTGAATTAATGTCTGCAAATGAATAAGATGGGAAGAGACAGAAGGGCTACAGACAGCAAGGAAAGTTTATGATAATTAGGCTTGCAGTAGTGGTATTGAGCGTGGGTGTAGAGCTTTTTAAAATTCAGCTGCACTAGCAACGAGCATACGTCACCATTGCTCCACTGCAGAGAAAATGATAGGTTCGAGGACGTCTGTGGGAGGCTGTGAAAAAATTCCAGACGCTTCTGTCTCTAAAATTCAGGTTTTGAGAGAGAGCTTGTGCATTTGTCTAGTGTATGTGTGTGAGAGAAAGACGCAGACAGAGAACATAGCAGTTTGAATAGGGAGAGGGACAGAGAAGCTGAGTGTGTATTAGTTGGGTAACCTAATCTGTATTTGAAACATGAAGTTCCCTTATGTATGACATTCAAGATGCTCACTGCTAATTTTCCTGTTTCCTTTGACAGAAAAGAATACTTAACAAAGTGCCAAGGATCAGCGTTTGTTTGTGTATGTGCACCTGCAAAGGTACATGCATGGGTGGGTGAACAGGCCGGAGGAGTCTTGACTTTTTGACTTTTGCTTCTTGCAACTATCACAACAACCCCGCCGGCCAATATGTTACTATTAGTTTGATGTCTCAGCTGAAGAGAAGTCAAGGTGCAGAAAACTGTGGGTGAGGTTCTGCAGACTTGGCTGGAGAGAGTGAAACAAATAATCACAGAAAAGGTCAGTGTGAATTTCAATAACTGGGAACGGGCAGGGAAACACGGAGGCAACATACTGGTTTGTAGAAGATGACAAAATGACCAGTGAGAGAACGTAGGAGGAAGCTGCAGAGAGATGCACAGTTTTTACAGGCAGGTTTGTGTGGGCTGGTGGCTCCCAGTCCTCCTCCTCTACACATTAGTTTGCAAACCCCCGCTTACTTCTGGTGTCATCTTTTAAAAGTTGCCTACAAACTCACTTTTATGCAATAGCTTTGAAGTGGTACTGCAATGTCAGTATTATTTCTCAGTATTATTACAGTGCACAGCACAAAGGCCTCCTCAAAGATCATCTTCAGGAAGCAGGGATGAGATCTGCTTGGTTTTAGTGAATCAATTCACTGAAAATAATGGCCAGTGATTGCTATAATGTGCTATAATTTGTTGACATCTCCTCAAAGCACCAGACTACTGTTAGCTAACAGAGGTCAGAGGTAGGGCACGGTTTGTGAAATGAAATTTAAATGGAAAGAAATCCCTTTATTCAGGCTGTTGGAGCAGGGCTCTGAGTATTGAAGAGACTAGTTGCAGCTTTGCATATTTCACTATCTGTCACCAATATATGTAGCCTTCAAGCGATCATGCTACCTGGATCATCTTCCTACTCCAATTTCATTCATCATGTTATCTGTCATGCACCATCTGGCTTTCAGCTGCTTTCTCGTGCCTCTTGTATTTCTTGGATCTATTCCTGCAGTTGTTAAAATAAATGGAACTGCCAATCACAGCATCAGTCGACCACGAACTGATGTCGTCTTGTTACAAGATGGTAAAGTAACTTCTATTATTAAGCTAACTTCACATTTTGAGTTTTATGTACCCTTTCTACCCCTCATTAGGTTGTAATGATGCTCTCGAGACGCTACTCATAACATGAGCCATCATCCTCATCATTTCTTGCTGTGGCTCACCTGTAACACCACAAGTCTGTTTTACGTCTATAGAAGAAGCAATAAATCTGCTGTACATTGTTTAACTCTGTTCAGTCTTCTCCTTCTCACTCCTTTCAAGGTTTTTCATTCGGTGCTGTTCCAAAACGAGGGCCAAGAATAGCGACACATTTGGGCACAAGCTCCCATGTAATTTCCCACGCCTTTTGTCTCCGTTCCTGTGCCGCCCATGCATGCTGAGACAATAAGCTGGGAGCTTCGTTATGAAGTTGACAACACCATTTTACACAGAAGTCAGGAGGAATACCATCGTTCCTACTAGTGCCCCCCCCCTCCACCCTCCACTCCCCTCCACCTCCACCAGTGCTAATAACCTGCAAACCTGGAGCAGCTGCTGACGGATCTAACACAGTCTTTATTTGTTTCTATCAAGCGGATGTAGTTCTTCAGCCTCAGGTTTACAAAATAAAAACTGTGTGAAAAGATACAACGTTCCTCCCATGATACAGTGCCGCTGGCTTACTGCAAACAGTTATGCAATCGGTTTTCAACAGATAATGGCTCCAGGATAGAGACGCATCATGGATTTTGTATTCAATGTGGGATTAATTGTTGTTATGTTCATTTAACTAGCATATCTGTGACTGATGAAAATCTCAAATCTTCAGCCTGTGAAATAGCTCTGGGAGATTTAGTTCCACAGGTGACTGACAATTAAGCCACGCTCCACCAGTTCAAGTTAAGTGGCATCAATAGGATGGGCACCGTGGTAACATGGTTGCTAACAATTAGCCTGGTGCAAAAAGGAGAAGGCAGTGTAAACATATAAAAATCTCTGCAAAAATCCATGTATTTAGACTATCTCAATATCAAAAACACCAAATTGACAGATACAGATTCCCTCCCTCAGCTTGCACAGGCCTCTTGAAACTCCCCGAAGCTTCAGAAGTGGGGCTTTAGCATGAAAATAAATAACTCTGAAATCATTTCTGGTAAACACCGTGAACCTCTATCAGAAACGACATGCCATCAGTATTCTGGATGAGAACATGTCCTCAGTCAGACAGCCAGACACAGAGGCTTAGTTCCAGCTCAGTCGTCGTCTCCGGCGGAGACATCGAGGCTGGAGAGGCCAGAGCAAACATCTGTATCCTAATTGGTGAAGTTTCATGACAGCTCTATTTGTCAAAGTCAGCATAGAGCATGACATTTTTAGGTTCCCTTAACATAATGACATAGCATCCTGAATCTGTCAGGTACTTCAGAGGGGGAGGCATTTCATCATGCTCGTTGCAGCAGGTCGAGGTGAGCCAGAAATCCTGAATGTGATTACAAAGAAGGACGTGGAGGCACTGAGTGATGGTGCCCAGCCAGTATTTTCTGCAATTTGGCTTTCGAGAAACGAGGCCTGCTGGAGGACTTACGATGTAATGTCAGCCAAGTCTGAAAATGGCAGAAGTAAGACGGACTTGATGGGTCATTGAGAAACAAACACAACAGCTAAACATACCCACAAACACGATGGTAATATAACAGCATATTCTCGCCACTGTTGTTTTTCTTCTTCTCATCTTTACTATTAAATGTGAGGATATCAAAACTGCTGGCCAGAAGATCAGATTCTCTGCAGGGCACCGCAGTGTGCTGAATACACAGTTTCCGTGCTTCCATCTGATATTTTACCGCAGTCTTTGAGGTTTTGACAACTGAAAGATGTAAAAGCATTACTGCGAAATATTGGCTATCAAATCCTCCCTCACAAACCACACACTTTTTTTTTTAATCACACAAAATCAGCAAGAAGAAAAGTACACAAAACAATTTTCTTAGTTTGATAAAACACGAGAGGAAAGAAGCCTGTGTAAGTTATCATGTGAAGAAATGAGTACTATGAAGGGAAAATATAAAATGTACTCAGAATTTATATTAACTGATATCCATCTAAACACTCTCTCTTTTTCCAGAAAATCAGCACAAAAGATCATCTCAGCTTGTCCAGACTTACATCCAGCCCGGAGATTGAATTCTTCCAAATGCTGACAAGCCATCTTTATTAGACAAGGAGGAGTTCTCCCTTCGGGAAGTGTCAGAATCTAGTCAATTTAATGCAGGCACATATCTGCTGTACCAAAGAGATTCGTTTAATAACTTCTGCAGCTCTGTGGAGAGTGTCCAAGCATGCAGCTGCCTTACAAGTACAGTTAAGACCTTGAAGCAAACATCCATGGGACTGATGCAGTCATCTTCTCTCAGTTTATAGTGATGAAATGTCATATTTCTGTGCATCACAGAGCTAGAACAATGCTGATGCCAGGCTTATGCCTCACTAATTTCAGGCAGTGTGCCTCACATTTCAGCACCTTTCCACATGAAACGAATTTAGTGGCAGCAAAGAAAATTGCATCTAAATTGCAATAAATGGGCATTTAATGAGCAAGAGCGAAATATGTTGCACTTGAGACGCTGATGTGCCACAGTTTATATATTTCATTTACCAGAGACCTCTTGAATGCACTTAATGGCAAGTATCTTGTATGCAGAGCATGCACTGTCTATATTATTCAACATTACTGCCTCATTGAGATTTGAAGTGTCATAACCTCCTACACCTCCAATACATGCGAACTATTCAACAGTAAGTTTTTACGCCCTGCCCCTGATGTGGATTGTGTGTCTGACACACAGACACGCACGCACACACGCACACACGCCACATGAATCCCATATCTTCCCTTGTGTAACCCAAAGTGAAATAAGCCGCCTAATGAGCAGAGACTTTAGGTCTGGGCTACTGCAAAACAATCCTTAGCAGCAGAAATGACATAAGAACGTGATCTGCTCCAGGTTCTCCTCCTCCCTCCTTCTGCTTCTCTTCATACTTAACTCGATCCTATCCACCCACAGTTCTCCACCCTCCCCATGCTTGCTGAACACTGCATCAGCAGCATCCCCTGGAGAAAGGAGACCTGTTCTTTAACTAGACCGTTAACGAATAACTGCCACTTCAAAAACCTCCAAGATGCACCGCCTTCATCTGCACCCACCCCTTCTGGGAAGATGCGATTCTATAATGTGATTCTCTTTTACGTAATCCTGCATGATAAATAACTGTAGGCACTCCAAGATTAATGAAATTCAGGGGAAGCCCCCCACCCCCACCCCCATCACCAGCACACTGCCTGATCTACAGTACTAGGAGAAGATGACGGTCCTGCTATTTTTACTCAGGCATCTCCATAGGTATTATAGTTTCTGAGGTCACATGGCTGCCCACCCCTCGGAGAAACACACTGCTGCAGTGCACTATTTCTGGGCTCCTGGCAGGAGGAGACAGGTGTGAGCGCTTGTGGAGGGAGAATCCTGCTGAAAGGTGCTACAGCATTCCACTGCTTCAGGGCTGATGGTGAAAAGATACTGCACGGTGCAAAAAATAACTGGGATCCCAACCCTCCCCCTGTTTTACCTCTAGTGCGATGGAGGCAGTTCAAACAGTTGAGAGTCAGTGTCAAGGTCAGTGTTTGGCGATCAAAAGGTAAAGGCTGGTGTAACTTGCTGTTATTTTTGACTGATAGCCCCTTTGTCTGTATTGAGTCTGGAGAGGCCGTCCGGACGCTGTTGCTGCATGCCAATGAGACCAACACAGCAGTAGTGTCAGTTTTGTGCCTCATCATAGTGACAGCTGCAGGATGGCCAGCATTATGTCGACATCAGTCTGACTTTCTCATAACCCAAGCCTCGTCTATCTAGTGAAACACAGAGCTGCTGCGTTCAGAGGGAAGATAAAGAAGTTTATGAATGACAGTACAAAAAGCCAGATAGCAGTCAGTAACTGCACAGACACTCATGATAATGGATATCAAAAATGGCATCTTTTAGTACATTTTCTGAACAAGAAAGGTATCCAATATGTCAGCCATGCACTGTTTGAATGCCAACTCAGCCCTGAACAGAAGAAGTGAGCATCTTGCCAAGCAGATGACAACATTTGATACACAGTACACTGATGTTGTGTTATGCTTCAGGGCCTTGGTTCCCCACCTTTTTGGCTAATGATGCCTTAAAAAGAAGCATGTCTACTTGCAAAGCCTTGTTGTGACGAGTTGTTGTTTAATGGGATTGGGATTGAAATGGGACTTCAACCAAAGACTGATCTGCTGTTCCATCCTTTTACTCATCTCATGATCCCTCAGAATCACTAGTCTGGAACCACTGCTTTATAACATGAAGCTGCCTTTTCTTGTGAAAAGAAATTGAAATGCTCCATTCAAATAATCACAAATATCTTAATAGATAAACCTTCATGCAACCAAATGCATAAAGGTCAAGGTCCTGAATAAAGACTATGACCAAATGATGATAATTTAAGTGTAAAGTGCAAAGATATAAAGGACAGTCTTGTTGCTTCTTTGTGGCAAATCCTTTTCCAAGGCATGGCTAAAATAAAAATCATGCAATCTTAGACATTTTGGGAAATTATGTAACAGGAAACAAACATAATCAAAACTGAATGGGCTCCTCTGAAATGACTAAAAGCAGCAGTACAAAAACAGGTTTTCCCAAGGACTGTGTAACCAACAAGTCCATGTCCTTTGATGTTATTCCTTTGTGTTGGTATGCAGTCAGAAGCACTGCAGACTATCTGATGCACTGGGTACCATTAAACAGGATCAAACAGATGATTTAAATCCCTGAAAGCTAATAAAACCGCCAAACTTTAAAGTGAAAACAAGCTTAAACAGGGTCGTTTCATATCAATTACTGCGAGGAAAGCAAGGGGATGATACCATCTTTCTATTAGACAATGCTTATTTCACTCAGGATCAGCACAAATCATTCTGACAGGGACATATTTCATTATCGGCAAGCCACCACCTGAACATCTACATGCATGTATTCAGGTGACATCACTCCTTTAATCTTGCTCTGACGTCAAGTGATAATCTTTCTCCTAATGTGCGCTGGAGGAAGAGTTACTGTCACAATGACTGATTATTTTAAGGATCATCACCTTCACCCGATACATTGCAGCACAGCAGTGTTCAGGTAGAGTCCAAATTGATTTTATTCTTTTGCATGAATTAAAGTAGTGATGATCTTGTGGGCTCCGAGCTCTCAAACTGGCGGATGTGAATTTGCTCCCCGTTCTAAATGCTGGAGATAGTAAGTCTGTCAGTAATGGAAATGTTCTTTTACAGTCCACCGCAGTTGCAAATAAAAGTTATTCGACTCAAGGATTTTATGGGCATCTAACTTAGAAAGGTATAAAACTACAACATTTTGATGATTTATCATAAATGAAAAGAGTGTGAGACAAGCAGCAACGCAGAAAATATTTAGAAGGAACAAGTGATTGTCTATGGTGTCAATCTCAGTGGTAATTTCCTGCTACTCAAATGGCAAATTAACTTCCTGTATAAACTGTGTAAGGAGGTAAATACATGTTTGCTTGTGAAACACTTGACAGATAAGCAGCTGCTCTCGGGATTCAGTCTGATTTGCGCTGGCTTTCACTTTCTCAGCGCTAAGTAGACTTTGCTTTGAAAGCACACACTGAAAAAGTCATGACACATGCACATTCGGTATGAAACAAACCCCACTGAGAATGCACAACTTACACCGGGGCCATACTTGCTAGGCTCCTGCGGGGCACTGACCATGAATAAACTCTCTTGACTACTCTAATGTCTATTCTAATAATAAAAATATGTGGGAGACAGATTGCTAATTATCCTCTTCACATGTAAATAGCTGCTCGGTCTGCTGTAATCCTGTTGGTGTCTCCATATCTATCTCCTAATGGTCCAGTAATGACTCATGCTGCAATAGATCGAAAGCCTTGAGAAAGATAAATCCATCTATCAAGGTATTCATACGGCAAGGCTTACTCACTCACGAGTAATGTCACCAGGCACCTTTATGCATGTTAACAACAGAAAGTCAGAAACTCCTGCTTATTTTATGCCTTATTACCAGAGGTAACCGTCAAAGCAGATGTGGCTAATCTGAAGACCATCAGAGCTGCGACTTGAATGTTTAGATATGGTTCCATCTGCCGTCGTTTTAATTGATTCGTTCTCTGTGTGTCCTCTGCAAGAGTGCTTTCCACTTCTCAATGAACATCTGTGTCATCTAACGTATAGTAGCCGGAGGCAAAGTCACACCACAGCCATTTAAATCTTCAGACTTCTGTCACAAAACTGCCCTCTGAACCAATGCGACTGAAATAACTTCACTACGGATGAAAATTCAGAATTTCAATGTAAGAAAAAGGACATCTTCAAAAAATACAGGTCGCTTGGGGAAAGTGTCTCAACTGTCCCGCTTCAGTCAACCAAAGACACACAGTAAATGAGAAATATAGTCACTCAAGTGATAAGGACACCGAATTATTCAGACACGCTGGCCTTTTTCAGATGCTCCACATAGACTGCCTGATCCACAGATAATAACCAAAACATAATAGCATCAGTGTACAGCCCCTGGAGAAGGGACAGCTGCAGAGAGTAAACAAATAGCTAATCTGACTTTAGCCAACAACTGAGCACTGCCTTGACACAATAAACGGAGGAGATTCATCTAAATCCCAACATAAGCTCTGCCCACGTACTGCGCAGAGACGGGCATAACACAAGAGACCCCCTCTATCTCTGCATCCCCCTGTGCTCATGGATAATATCATTTGCTGCAGCGACTCTGTTGTAGTCTCACCTCAGTTTGATGGGGCGTACCTGCTTTGTTCTCCTGTCAGCTAAAATGTATAAACATAGTTTCACCTCAAAGGTCAAAAAGAAAACTCTGCTGGTGTGTATGTGGTGGCAGAGCATCACCACAGGGGGTCACTGTTGCTGTATGAAAATGCTAAATACTAGACAATCACAAAAACATTTGCAGATATAGGCCTCTTTTAATAACATCACTGAAAGGAAATGTAGAAAAAGTAAAAGACAAACTTGGGCAGGTGGTACAGGATTTTTTTTTTTGCATGTAATCATCCAAGATGTTGCTTGCTAATATTTTTTTATATTCCTGTTAAAAGATCTCTAAATATATATTAAGATGCTCTCCAAACCCTGCTTTAAGTTTTATGGGCAGATCATTATGTATAAAATATGGATCTTAAAACTGTGAACCATTCCCATATAAGAACACAGTGCCAGCCTGTACTCACTGTGGACAATCCACCACCAGCATGCACAGAAAGGTTGGAAGATGGATATTACATAAGAAGCTCATCAGTGGGGTAGTGGCCCACGCACTCCGCATCCTCTGTGGAATCTCTCACTGTTGATCGGCCTCTCACTCAAAGTAAGAACAAAATGGCTGAGGTAACTGGCTGAGTAGAAAAATGCAGCAGGAAGGCTGCAAATTTATGTAAATAATTAGCCATTAAAGGGACGCTACTCAATGCAAATGAACTGGGTGGTTCTAAGTTTATAGAGAATGCTAATTAGGCTCTTACAGCAAAACAAACATTATTCATGCATTGCATTAATAAATGTACCTATAGCACTAGCTGTTGTTTCCACGTTAACCCACTACTTGTCTTTTACGGCTGAGGTGTCATTTCGCTGCACAAACTGTAAACAAAGCAGAGTGTGGTCAACGGGGTCTTCACTGTGGTTACAGTGGATACTAATGTAAAAACCACAAGATCCTTGACCTTTAATAGGTGGCTGCATTTTTTCTATACAGCATTTTCCACAGGATTCAGAGCCCCTGACACCTTTTGTTGTGTGTCGGGGAGAGAAAGCGTGAACTGGAATATTAGGATGGCAATTTTGTTTGCATGCAAATAGCATCACCTGCTGTGACAGTTAATATTACAAGCATCACTTTGCATTACATTATTTTGCAGAACATTTCCACTGTATTGTAAATAGGACTGAAACTAACAATTATTTTTTTAATTGAATGATATGCTGATTATCTTCTTGGATGACTGATTAATCATTTCATTTCAAATTGTGGAAATTCCAACCACAATATCCTGCAGCCAAAGTCAACGTATTCAGATTTGTTCTTTTGCCCAGAACAAATCTTTTGCCATCATTTTCTTTTGCCCTTACTCTCAAACCCAAAGATACTCAGTTTAGTTCTTCGTCATATCTGAATATTTTGGGGTTTTGAACCGCTGGTTAAATTTTAAAAAATTTAATACATCACATTTGGCTACCAAAAATTATAAAGGGAATTTTTCACACTTTTTTGTCTCTTCGCTGACAAAACAACTAATTAATTTTGGACTGTTGGTTTGGCAAAAAAGCAAGTTAAAGATGTTACTTTGGCCTTTCTTTCACTGTTTTTTTTTTTCATTATTTTCAGATTTTTTTGTTGGCCAAGTGATTAATCATTTAATCAAGATATAATCCATAAAACAATCATTAGCTGCAGGAGTAAAGTAAGATAAGTAAGAAAGTAAGATAAAGTAAAGCCAGACATTTTAGAAGCTGTTACTATGAAATTCTCCAAACTGTGAATTATTAAATCAATTATTGAAATAGTATCGACTAAGTTAATCAACTAATCACTGCAGCACAGTTAAAGCTCTGAGCTTATGACAACAAGCTCGATGTGAAAGGCCTGATGTGGCACATGATCTAAAAATCAACAGTGGCTGAAGAAAAGACAAACCCTGCTCCACCAGGTGTTCCCCGACTGTGATGTTTTCACAAACCGCTGTCGGTTTTTCAGCTGTGGTGCGCCACAAAGGCAGGGCTGTGTATACTCCCAACATGCCACATTGTTGTGACCCTCCTCATTTCCCAGCAGATGGGCGAGGGTCAACACCGCTGTCAGATCATCAGCAACAGGCCCCCGTGTGGCATGCGCTGTGTGCCAATCGCCTGCCTCCGCTCTCACCGGCCCACAAACCCCTGTTGACTCCACGCCCACTTGCCCATCCATTGCACAGGCAACCAGTTGCCTAGGCAACCTCAAAACCCTCGCGCCTGTTTAAGTGTCAAGACAAATTCTGTTTTACATTTTACTTGCACAACAGTTCATTTTTCATTCATCCGTTCATTCATGAATTTATTTCCACATCTGCCTGTCTCTTTCCATAAGCAAACCTGATGCTCAAATTTTAACTCTCCAGTCTCCAGATAAACGTGTGAGCTGGCATGGAAAATTAGGGAAACAGCCATTATGACACGGCTTTCTATCAGTCCTCAAGATGACAAGAAGAAATAAAACTGCCACAGTCTTCAAGAAGTAGGCCACGAGGAGTGAAAAGACTGAGAGATCCTCTTCAAATAGCTCTGATAAATGAGTATAATTTGATAGCAATTTATATGCGTCGAAATAAAGCCATGATAAAAAGCCAATGGCATAATCAAAATCAGTTATCAAACACACACAACTAAATAAGCATGATATCAACAAATGGCAAAATTTCAGTTGCATAACAGGAGACAATTTTTTGGAGGCTGTCTCCTTCTGCAACTTACCTGTTAAGTAACGGTAATAAATACAATATGGTAGACTATAACACTTTTTCATAAACCTACACATTTGACTAATGAGGCTAGCATTATCCAAAGTGATAAAGTTGTTAGTATTTTTTATTAAATGACCTGCACACACGTTAAACCTAAAAATTAAATTAAAAAGCTCATTTTAGAAGTATTTCTTTCACATATGAAACCACTCTCCAGTGATTTTTGCACAGTCACCCATCACCCAGCAAGCCATGGCAGCCTCGACTCCACACCCAGTTTGACTGCTGCGCAGCCATCCGACTAACCAACACCATTCTCTCTCTCTATCAGAAAATAACATGGGTTAGGAAATTGAAAAAATGTCTATCTGCTGTTTGGTTTTGTGTCAAAGAGAGAGAGGGGAAAAAAAACAGACAGAGAGAGACAGAATCACAAATAACATTCAGTTCAGCCCAGCTGCTGTTGCATTCATCAGTGCCAGCGCTCTGTCAAAGGGGGCGTGACATGCACAGGCAAACTCACTATGAAGTACATGCACACAGAGCCATGAACACACACACACATACACAGAGGCTGATGCTGTGCTCATCAGTGTCACTGCTGCCGAGCCCCTCGCTGCACAAGTCACAGCAGGAGTGCAGACGACGGAAGGCAAAAGGATGCTTGCATAAAGACAAACATAGAAACAAAGGCTTTATGGGATGCAAACATCCTCTGGCATGAACACAGACAAAACATCCAACGCGACAGAGAAAATCATCAACACTGTCAAACTGAGATTAGCATACAAAATGGGCGTCAATGAAAGACTTTCAGTTCTAATATAAAAAAGTCACGCAATCAACCTTTTCTTGAAGTGGGAGTGTTACACACAAACACAACAAAATGGTGGTGCAACACAACTATACGCTCAACAATTGCACATCCACAGCCCTAAAGACAAACAAGCACCTTTGGACCGTCTCAGTGTTTCCATGGGTGTTGTATTTCTTTATTCCTCATTTCTAGTCTACATTCAACAGAGCACTGCTGTCATGCTCTGTACAGCCGCCCACGTTCACCCTTGCAGAGTGCCAGAGAAAGGAGAGAGAGTGAGGGAGAGAGAGTGGGAGGGAGGTAGAAGAGAAAACCTTGCTTTCACAGTGAGAGACCAACGATACATTATGGGAGGACAAACCATATTGCTCCATGCTGTTTTTCTTACAAACCACTACATGACCAAACAATACGCGCACATATTGTACAAATCCAAGGTGGCATATGCCAGGCCTTGATTACTATAGCCCTGGTTGTGCGGCTGAATAGAGCCGGAAGGAAATATATGCACTCTAAATCCATACACCAATAGGTTATGTTTATGTTCTTTATATGATGGAAACATGTTTACCTTTCCTATACTACAGCAATTTCCTGAGAAATTAATTTAAATTATTTTTAAAAAATCCTTTTTATTTGAGAAGGCAATTCAGAAGGCTCAGGTACTGTTTATCCCCCAGGTCAGAGCAACATTGATTTTTATGCAGGAAAAGAACAACTCCTGCCTCCATGTTTTTCTAACACATATGAAACCTCCCTTGAAAAACTACAGCTTTTTTTCGTCTAGACGAGATTAAAATTCAGATCCCAAATACTGCAGCACAATTGTGAAAACCGTGTTTCTGAAACACAGCTTTCATAATTAAAGAGCGGGGGGGGGGAGGGAAAAAAAAAAGTGCAGTCATGTTATGTAAGTGCAACAATTTTCCTTCCTAAAGCCTGTAAGATCTTAAAATGGTATGACAGTGGAGGTGGAGACGAGCACTGCACAGAACTGTAGCAACGGTAGCCACCACTAAGAATACTGAGGTCACATCCTCTGTATTTTTTGCGTTAGCATGGGAGGGGAGGAGTCTCTGCAATTACACTGTGCACACGGACAATCGCTATATTTAAAATTGACAATTCTTTGGCCAATATAAAATAATACTTGAATCATGATTTCAGCATCGCCCAGATTATTGCTGGCAGTGCGGAAATGGCTTTAGACCACAATTTAGACTGTCATGGTGGAAAATGAAGTATACAGGAAGTGTAAATGAACAGTTAACTGAAAAAATAAAATACTCTCATGACAGTTTTCTGAACATGGGAAAGGTCATGTTGGCGGGAGTCACGATTTAAGTATTTTTAATATCCTGGTTTCAGTCCCTTTTGTAGAGGCTGCTTATAGCAAAATTACTCCAGTCTGAGTAAACTGGAAGCCATGTTGGACTTGCCTTATCCGTGTTATCATCTGAAGATCTCTCATAACCATGACCCATATTACTGGAGGGGGAGGGAATCCATCAGGGGCAGTTCATCAGCGAGGATGAGCTCCTCTCATGGGATGAGAGTCATGGCTCATATTCAAGGCCACTCGTTTGTGAACACACACAAACATAGCCCCCACCCCCCCATCACACCACACCACACCACACACCCAGAAATGGCCAATTATAACTTCCTGTCCTCGTCTCCTCTGCCTGCAGAACACTGAGCTGACAGTTTATAAAATGTGAAAGCACAGCAATGGCATCCAGTTTATTACAGATAGTTTTACTAGCTAGTAGTGATGAAGTAAAAGAGGCGTAGAAACTGAGATAATCAGACGTTTTGGCACCAGCAGTCCACTGAGTGAACTAAAATTATTTCTCCATACAGCCTGAATTCCATCTGGCTTACCAACTGCACTGTCAGAGACAAAATGTTCCTTATTGTAGCTCGCTGTAAGCATAAAACCTGGGTAACCATGGAGAGGGGATTACTTCATTCTCCATCTCTGCTCACATCACCAATTAGCCAAACTGTATTGAATCAAATGACAAGAGGGTCAAAGCTGACAGTATCTGATGCACTCTCCATTATCCGCGGCAAGAACAGCACTATTAGTAAAGAGTGTAGCACATGGCAGCCAATATAAAAGTACAGCACACAATATGAATGCATGCACACATGCTCAGTGCGTTTTTTGGGGTGTATTATTTTTGCAGGCAGCTATTGGGTAGCTCTCATTACCTGGAGAACGATAGCTCTCTGCAGCTCAGTGCTCTCCAGGGGAATAGGGCTTAGAAAGAGACCATGCACCTTTACCTCGAATTTGACCTTAAACACTTTAAATTAGGTGGTTACCACAAAGAAGGGGAGGGGGAATGAAAAGCTTTTTTATTCTGTTAAATGAAACCTGCAAAGCAAAGAATATAAGGCAAAGATTACAGCGTAACTGCATTTATCTCTGGTGCAGCTTGATTGCAATACGCCCTAAACTGATGCTTCTCTGCAGCCTGTGACTAATCCACGATCAGGGGATTTGTTATTATGGGCATGTTTTTGGATGCCAGATGAGCTAGATGTTGTCTTGTTGAGAGGCAGGGCAGCCGACGTCAGCACCACAGGCTGCTGTCCAACACCGCAGAGCAAGGACGCAGGACAGACAAGCATGAACTGCAAAAAGGCCTTTTCCCTCCAGGATTTTCCTCTCGAGCCTGGCAGCGCTCCGAGCCCGTGAGTCTAATTCTGCCACCAGGCCAGTCCCTGGCATCCTCTCCAGATGGTAGTGAACAGGGGGGTGAACAGGGAGATTAGGAAGAGAGTGATGACTGGTTCCTGACTACACATCCGGTGGCTGAGTCCCATTCTCCTCCTCATCCTCCTGTCATATGCCAGGCATGGCAAATAAGACCGGATGCTCCCCTGTCTCTGTGCTGTTAAGCTGTTTATTAGAAACATGACATGATTCTATGGTAGTGCTATAAAGTCAATGCAAACAAAATAGGCCACATAAAGCCATTAAACAAGAAAATGGAAAACAGAGTACTGCAAAATAATTTGTTTACCTCTGCACAGGCATTGTTTTGTTTTACTCGATAAATGACAAATAGTGAGAAGTAAAACCAGACAGAAAACCTGTACAACTGCAATTAAAATTCTATTAGAGAGAACGGATTAACTGCTCTAGCTAATAGCATGCAAATCTTTTTACAAGAACGTTCCCCCTTTTGCAGCATAAAAGCTGAAAACAGGTTTGATTTAAGCTTTGTTGTAGATAATTATTGAGAAACTGAACTGAAAACTAAAAAAGCAAAATAATTTCGTAGGAGTAAATCTGCGTGCGTGAGAACAAGAAAAAGACAAAGAAGAGGACGAAAAAAGTGATGCAGACTGTGAGGCAAAATGAATGAGAGACGGCAATAGATAGAGCGAAAGACCACAGGAGGGAAAGTGAGAGCGTCACAGCAAATTTCACACTCCAAGACCTGCAAAGCGAATCATCTGGCCAAAAACGCTAAATTCAACTAGCGTGGAAAGAGTTGCGTCAGCTTCTATTTTCTCAAACTTTTGGAAGACTTTCAAGAGATGCTCTCGCCAAAATCCTACTATGTGATGCTGAAAGAATGCTTGAAAACAGCAGGAAACGCAGAATCGGAGGCTTCCCCCTTTATTCGGAAAAGTTGATGAGACAGGGAAAAGTGGCAACTCTGGCAAAAAAAAAAAAAAAGACTGTGTCTACAAATTATGGGCTTAAAGCGCACTGCAGTGAAGAGAGGAGAAGAGAAATGGTGATGGGACAAAGGAAAAGACAGAAACTCTTCCTGTCATTTCCAGCCAGATTGTTATCATTACCAATATTCATACCCTGAGAACAGTTATGAATCATCAAAACTGGTAGTCTTATAAAAATGCCACCATCATCTCCTTCAGAGTCATTTCTATCACATCCAGATTACGTAAAGGAAGGAGTAAGAGAGAGGGAAGTGGAGGACGAAGAGGAATAAGAGTTGAGGAGCACTCAGAACAACTCAGGCAAAAGTTGCTGTGTTGTTGTGACTGTGCTGGTTGATTTATGATTCTCCTGTTTAACTATGAGGCTGCAGATCTTACGTAACTCCATTCAACTGGAGAAGCCATGAGCCGCTCCACAGGGTGGCAATGAATGATTCCTGCGCCGCCTGTGCCCATGCGCCCCTGTCAAATCCCTTTATTTTATAGTCATTACAGAAGCAGGACTGTAAAAGCAAAGAAAGCAAAGAAAGACTGGAGCTGCCTGGATCACAAAAGCCTCCCATCACCAGATGCTGTTGTCACGCCTCATCTCTTCAAGTCAATTACAGCACATGCAGCGTCTGATGTTACAAAAGGCATCTGAAAAATCGCCTAAAAGCATACTTAAAGTCATTTTCTCCTGTGACCTGACACAGCATAGTATTATGACATGTATTTAACCAAATTATGTAATTTTCACAAATACTGCTTGAAGAGCTAAAACAGAATTATAAATGGCCTGTGATTATAGATGCTGAGGTGTGTAGTTGTGACTATAAACACGTTTCTCGCAAAGATGGAATCAAAAGAGCAAAAATCCACCTGGTCATGCCATGTGGGAAGACTGAATAACAGTTGGTGAGAAATCAAATTCATAGGCACACTGAATTATAGTTATGATACCAGTAAATCTTTGTTTCTGATCTAACAGTTATGTGTTTTGTCATGGGTTTAAACATATTTGTACTTAAAAACTATCGATTTGGCTTCATTTTTGTGCAGTGGGAGGAAGTGGAGACATACTGTATATACAGTCACTGATATAACCTAATAATGTCAGACTGCATGATAATTGATTGTTTGATGATTCATGAATACCAGATTGATAACCCAAAAAAGTGCCTTTTTAGACACGCACTAAAACCTATCAATCCCCTCAAGGACGAATACACAATACATTTCAGGGAATCCTAGACCGACGTGAACTATCAGCATAAGTGCAGAAGACTTTCTGCAAAGTAACCAAAGCTCACATAGTTAAATAGCTCAAAGAGAAAAGAAAATGTTTGTTTTAAAACAGTGTTGGGCTTTCTGTTTCTATTCCAACTGTTAGAAAACAAATGGAAAGAACACCAGCTGACTGAGTTAAGAGAGGTGGTATTCACAAAAACAAAAAAAATCAGATGTTATGAGTAATCGGTTCGTAATATTTGCTCTTTGAGTTTGATTCATTCGAGGAAGAAATTAATGATCCGATGAAAATATTTCACAAAAGCAGGAATATTAAAGACAGGTTTGATATTTGATTAACGCTTTGATCATCTCTCAAAAACATGTTGCTACACATTTGGTGAGAGCAATTATTACATAACATGAGCACCAGCCAAATTGCCAGTCATTCGTCAGTCATGCCCATTAAAAGTCCTAAAAGTTATTTGATTTTTATTGCACATAGACTTTTAGATGCTACTTGTGTGGCCACCCATTGCCAAGTCCACAGTGCCCATGTCAGTATGTTGACAGTGAGTAATTAAAAGATGTAAGCAAAGTCCAAATCATTCTGCCGGTGCCAAGTGGAGCTTCAAACCTGCACCTCTCATTCCTGACTAAAGCACGACTGTAGGGATCTCTATCAGTCCATGAAATCGAATCAGAGCTGAGAGGTCGTAGGTGTTGCTTTTGACTCACACACACCACATTAGCCTGCGAGCATGTTAAATGATAAGTACTCAGGCCAGTGCAGATGTTGAATGATAAATCTCAAATGAAGACGATGAATCATGTTTTATCATATTTTATCTGCTTTTGCCAAGTATTCAATTAGTCATTTTGTTTATCAAAATAAGACTAATCCCATAAAAGATACCTTAAACAACATCTGAATCAGACCAGGTTCAAAGTGTCCCAGGTGGGAGGGTGCATAAAAGCTAAATCCCAGATTTATCAAGCAAATGGTAATTTTTAAGTCAGATTTTCTTCACTGAATTTATTTAATCCCCTCTCATTTAAGGAGGATCCTGTGGTACTACTCAAGATAACTCCACATGACAACCCACTTAGCACGTGCATGTTATCATGCAGGCGATTGTTATCATGGAGTTTTGTTCTATTCTAAGTTCCTGCTCTTCACTTTCAACTTGCTGGTTCTGTCACTCATGCCACGCAAGGCTCTGACCACACTGTCTCACAGCGCAGCGCCAGTGTCCCAATCGTATGGAAATTCTACATACAGTAAGACAAGTGTCTTCCACTATGGCAAGGCCAAAATGTACACAATAATTACATGGCTGGCTTAGCAAGAGAAGAGGAGCAGGCGGATTGGATAAATTGCTATGTGTGATATGTGTGATGAGTGGCGGGGAAGTAGGCCAGCTGAGAGGATGGTAAACCCATCTGGGATCCTCTCTGGTGGTTATCACTATGAGCAATCCCCATACTCCAGAAGAAGATCCAGAAAGATTTGTGCTCCAAAGACTTCTTAATACGTCACCAGTGCTGCCCTGCTTATCACCTGCCTGGGGCAATATGCTCCTTTCCTTTCGCAGCACATATGTCAGAAATAAAATAACACTGGAAATCTATTCAATACAGAAACTAAAGGGTAATGTGTCCGCCCAATATGCACTCAATGCTTCAACAGATTAGAGTGCGAAACCAACCAAGTCAACATATTAGAAGGCTTATGGGTAGATTGGCTGCCTGCACTTTGAGAGTACAAGTCAGAAAGTTAAAACTCTTTGGGCATTTGAGCTCATGAAAAGCAAATATTTTGGTACTTCTAATTCAGTCGTTATTGAGTCCCCGTGACCCTCAGGGTACCTGCTGTCACGCACAGTGTCCAGATGGCCATGGTCACAAAGCACAGCCGTACTGATACACAGGTACTAATACAACTGAACAGCTGGGTGTTAGAAATACTGAGGGTGAAAGGGCACTAAGTCAGGGCTTTGTCTGCTTGAGGATCCACGGAGCAGAGGTAAGGTGAAACTCTGCCCAATATGGCAGGCTAGCTGACCCTCTAATTACGCATTATGCATCCATCCAGTTGTGTCATTTCACAAACATTATAACTGTACATCCTGGTATCCAACAATATGGCCACTGCTTTTGAGTGTGTGTTCATAATGTCCAATGTTTGTGTGGCTTACCTGCAGAGTTACAAGATGTTGGGAATCCAATGGCAGCGAGGGCATAAGGGGGAGGAAAGAAAGAAAATCAATTAGTAGTTCAATACATGTTAAGTTGAAAATAAATCAGTTCAGACCTCGGTGGGTTACTCAGTTGGGCAGTGTCTTCCGTCATGAATCAATTATATCAATTTGCCTATCTGTATACCCTAATCCAGTAGTACATGACCCCTGAGCCCACATGCTGAAATACCAAATGCCACCTCATTATTCCAAGGATCTGTGATCAAATCCAAACATTATGGATCACTGACAACATTTCAGTATAAATGATAAGTGATAAAATAAAGAATCCATGGCCAGACTTGATATTTTGGCCAAATACGGAAAGCTACTTCTTAAGCGTATGCTGTCAACACACATCAATTTGCTTGTCATTGTTTATTGTCATTTATTTGTCAATATGATCCCAAGTCTGACACCTTTCAGAATAAATTCAAAACCAACCGCCAGGTTTTGTTTCATTAGTACAATGATCAGTATATTCACTTGACAGTACGCTATGTTGATGCTTGCTCATGACACCACTTGATCAATCTGTCTAAGGTAACTCAATAAAGGAGTTGAATAATGTATCACAAAATATGAAATGAATAATTCATGAAGTCATCACAAAGAAACACAAATTGTCAGGATATGACTCATCCAGTATGGTTGACATTTTCACATTTTTGGAAGATGTCAAAAATAAGTCACAGAGATGTCACATCAAAGCTTAGTGATAGATTGAACCTTTTCATTGCAGTGTACTCTTGTTATGATAAAGGTCTAGTTCACACGTACACAGGTATTATTTTAAATCATGGGTTTTTTTCTATGCATTGTGGTTGTGGTCAACAGAGATGTTCCTTATTGAGTTTAGGTAATCTTTGGTTGTGCTGTTCGATCTCCAGTTCGCAAAATCTGCTGACAAGCTAGATGCTTAACTGAGTTAGTTGAATCTTCATCTAACCTATCTATCCATGCCCCCTCCCCTCTGTTTCAGTCTGACCTGATAGAAATAGGCCTGGCATACAAAGAAATCTCAGAGAAATGCCACTGAACAGACAGTATGTCAAAACACTTTCTTTGTCACTGCCCTGCAATAACAGCAATTTTCTGTCCTTCCAGAGTCATTCAGGTCTGGCAGACTAAATATTAAACCCAGCACAGGCGCACATGTAGAAAGGAAACTATGCTTCTCTACTGCACAAATTTGCAGAATGTGACTGTTAATGGGTAACACATAAAACCTTTTTTTAACATTATATAACATTCTGAACATTTCAAATCAGCTCCATGAAGGTCTTCAAATAAGGGATCCAAAACATGCTGCTTGGAGTGGGCGTTATTTTCTCCAGATGGACACAAGAGGACAAATTATCCAGGATGTTCAAGTAAGGCTCTGTAGAAACAACCAACCGTGTTGAGGAAAAATGAATGTGTGTAGCGCTTCCTCTCGGTTACACTGTGTATGTCCAATAACTCATAGGCATCCAGAACCACTCCATGTTTGGCTTTGCAGTAGCTATCCCTGTCCTTGAGTCAGTGCAGGCTGAGGTGTTGCATTGCTCAGAAAGGGTCATATGCAACCACAACAATTTTCAGTGACTGATCAGCATACCAGTTCATTCACACGGTGCATCATATAATAGCTTTCTACCAGAAGCCACGTACATGCATCTTCAGACACTGTGACCAACAAAACGCACGTATCACAAAAATAAAGCCATCAAACTGTCGAAACAAAACTAAAACTAATACACTAGCAGGGGGGTGGTGTTGAATGTAGCGCTAGTACACTTTCCAGGGCTGCACCTGACAATTAATATACCAACTTCTTTCTCAATTAATCATTTGTCTATAAAATGTTAGAAAAGAGTAACAAATCCCCTTTGTAATTTCTTGTTTTATCTGACTGAGAAGGTGAAGTTAGGAAATATTTGGCAATTTTGCACAAAGCAAATTACTTAAGTGATGAACTGATTATCAGAATGGTTGCAGATGGATTTTCTGATAATCGACTCATCAATAAGTCACCTAATCATTTCAGTTGAACTTCTTAAAGCGAAGTGAAACATGCAAATCAAGTTAACTGAAAATCCTATGTAGTTGGTGTGAATGTGTCCATCCAATGACCATGTATTTCCCTGCCTTTCATACAGTGGATGCTCCATCTCCATCTCTGTGACATTAAACAGAACTAAATGGATACAGAAAGGTAATGAATGGATGAATGCTCACGGTTGACTGAGAGGTTAAAATTTCTGTCTCACATGTGATAGCACAAAGTGCACCGCTGCAAACCAACCTGTGTCGATGTTGTAGAGAACAAATACTGTGTTGAATTATCCCATCTATACAAATATATCAGACAATAGCTCTGGCTCAGACAACCTCAGGTCGACCTGCCCTCTGGGCACTTCATCTGATGAGATCTGATCCCTTCTTTTCTCAGAAATAAGGATGTCTAGTCCTGGACCAGCTGCAAACAAAAGGGTCTGAGCCAGAAGTCAGCGCGATATGGGGTCAATTATCTGCACAGAGGCTACAGAGATACTGAGAGGATAAAGAAAAAGGGAAAAAATGGTGGTGATAATCCTAGAAAATTGTACAGATTGATTTAGCCAGACATGTAGTGTTAAGAGGCTTCCTAGACATCAGGCCAAACACCACAACCTCAATTCCTGACCCTCTGTCACAACATGACACTGCTTCAATGCCTTCACCATCCCTAACTAACCAAAACCCCTGCTACACCCATCTCCTCGGGCTATTGCTCTCAACAGACACCCATCCAGGTCAGGGGCAGAGACCTGTGGGTGGGGAAATTCACACATCCAGAAAACACCACATGCACACCACAAACACACTCACGCAGAGCTACTCCAGCCACCTACTAGTCTTACATAACACATGCCACTGCCTACCCATCCACCAGCAGACCTGCACTACACTCCAGCCACTGACAGAGATGCATCACCAGAGCTTGTACGCAGCAAAAGTAACAGTTCACTTCCCAATCTCTCTGCCTAGAAGACTCATTTCAGACATGAGGACAGGTCCTCTGGGCTGCTAATGCTAAATGACCTATGTCTGTCCTGACAGTGTACACTAAGATTTCAGTCAGATGGACTTTTCCCAAACGTGACATCTGACAATCCGAGGGGGTGAGTGTGGCCAAAGGATTTGTTTTCAAAGTGGACCACTAATCATGCCCAGGCTCTCCCTCACCAGCCCACTAAAGGTAGGGTTCGATTTACTAAAAGCCCTATTGGCATGAAGAGACCACAGGAAGATTTGTTTTATTGTTTAAACAGACAAAATGTGGCTTTGAATTAACTCAGGCATGGATTATCCGCCAATTTTTTTTAGGCCAAAGCCAGATTTCATGCCAGATTCTGACACAACAAAAGATACCCCCTTTTTGAGCCGAAGTCTCTTGAAGCCAAATATGTGAAAAGCCACAATTCAGTAGTGTGAATACCTTCACAGAGACCCTACAAAAACATTAGTAATGCGAATTATTGCTCACTTTAAACATATTTTTGTGCCAGTACGTGCAACTGGACTAACAGCACAGACTGGCTTGCAAGTCAATAGAACAGTGCTGCTAAGAAACCAATTTTCTGAAGAAATAAATGTTGTGTAAATGTCTTGCAAAATGGATACAAATGGCTCTCTATGCTTTAATGCAGCAGCAGGGTGCATCTCTAGACACCAGTTGGTCCAATTTCACAACAGAATGGGCCCAAGAGCACAGTGGGGCCTGAGATGTACTGTGTGGCAACACAAGTGTCATAATTCTCCTTTTTAACTGTAAGGTGTTTTATTCGAGGCCAGCAGTTCGTTCCAGTGCGCAAACACAAAATCGAGGGAGAACTCATCTTCTGAGAACAGCGTCAGGCTGCTGAACAGTGCACTTTTCAAGCCAGACTCCTCAATGAGGAAAATCTCATCATCCGAACCGGAGCTGTTGAGACGTTGCACCGACACAGCCCTGAGCAAGACACTAAACACCTTATATCAAATGGGCACAGCAGAGTGTCGATTCGTACAGAGGACTATTCAAGTCACTCAGTTTTTAGCACTGTCACATATCAGAAACACTGCTATTTGAAAAAAGGGACCAAATGGTTCTCGGTGAACACTGTAACGTTCTGGCAACCTTTTTCTTCCAAATCTCCATAGTAACATCACTCTTAACTGGCAGGCTAATATGAGTCTTGTGAATTTCTTCTTCAGATTTTATTCACTTTTGCCTTCTGATGCTTGGTGTTGGCCTCTTGTGTCCTGGCATTTTGTGGCATACTATAATTTTGGCTGAACCCAGAGATAAATGTGGCGCCTTTTTGCTAGAAGCTCTACTTTTGTAACATGGGGCAGGCGCTCCTTAGTGATTTATGCATATGCATACAAAATACTGCAGCACTGAAGTAATTAAGCTCCCTATACACCAAGAGATATCAACCATTTTGCTTCTAGAAAAGTTATATGAAGAAGGCTTAGCACGCAGTGATAAACTTAGGACCCTAAAACCACATGGGTATGATGCTTTGACGTTAAGATTTTTGCTTACCACAAGTTATTATTTGCTTCAAAGTGGGAAATAAATGTTTTCAGACTTAAAATTGCTGTTGCTATTGCAGTTTAACAGTTATGGGCAGCATCTAGTCTATGCACTGTTTACAGTAGGATCTATTCAAAGCTGTTAAAGCGATGGCTGAATAAGCACACAAATTCAGACATGAAAAGAGTGAAAAACAAGCCACAGAGCGCTACAGGAAGTAAATCTTTATAGTTTGGACACAATGTCCCGCGCTAACAGAGGCCATGCTGAAAACCCCTCAGATATGTTGGGTCTTGAATGGGAACTGTGACTGTGTTCCTAGAGGGTCTGTACATGCAGTTCACATACCCCACCAGCCCCTGGGTCACGGCCAGTGGGATTCAGCAGTGGAACAACTTTAAGTTATTCCAGTCGGAGAAAGCAGGAAACAGGGGTATAAACAGTAAATGGGGGTCACATTACACTTCCTCTGTAATGATTCCCACAGAATAAAACATCTCTTCACAACAAACCCTCCTCAAGAGTTTAGTTATGATTAACAAAACAAGTGACCAAAATATCACAGCAGATCCAGACTTAAGCTGAGTAACAGATGCTTCAGCAAAGATTCAAACTTTGTTTTTTTTTTAACTTTATTAAAACCAACTGTCCACTGCAGATTTATCTCCTAACTGTTACAACTAGGACATGTATTTTCCCATAATCAGCTAAAAAATAAACTGGAAAACAAGCACCTGGCATGTTGCCTGAGTGAGCCCTTTGAAGAGAGCGAACACAAGGCCAGAGGATGTGTCGAAACGCCATCAAAACAATGACATCTACAAAAGGAATGTAGGACATGTGTGATAACACTCAGCTGGCACATGTTAAACAAGCTATACTGACAAGAGGGCTAACCTCAGGAAAGTAGTGTTGGCAATGCTTAACTATTCTCAGTTCAGTGAAAATAAACTGAGAAGAAGTAATATAATATATGCAGTAAGGACTTTCTATTTACAGCCAAGTGTAGGAGCAAATGTCAAACTGCTACATACACATCCAGCCTTATCTACTACAAATACAGCATGTGATTCTACCCTTGGGGTGGCTGACACAAGAGTTAAGTATGACACTAACTGATCTTATCCTCACAAAAACTTGGCTTGAAGTTGTTTTTAAAAAGACTCGACTTTTAGGGGGAGTTTGTTACTCAGGCTGAAGTGATAGTACTATGACCAGATAAGGAACAACACCGCCCTTCACAACAGAACAGTAACTTTCACGAAAAACTCCACCAGCCTCACGTGGACACAAGTAAACTCACGCCATTGTCCTTGAAGCTTGACTGACGCAGAAAAACTGTGACATGTCCCTGAGCTATTAAGGGAATTACATTGAATTTCCACAGCCCTGTAACCTTTAAATAGCCTGCATGTTCTTGTGGTTCTCCAAGAGAAAGACTGACTTCTAACACTAAAGCTATAACTACCATGCTGAACACTGTCACACTCTGCAGCACTGCGGCCTCACATACTGTAGGCCACACTTCCCTTCGCCGGCATTTTCCTATTCAGTGAAGAAAATGTGCTCCCCGAGGGCCAGAAAAGTCCCTGTATGATGTTTCTCTTCAAAGAGAAAAGGCAACTGCAGCTTATTTTTTATTAAGAACAAGATAACTAAAACAGGACCAGTGCTTGCTTTTCTAACTGGTGTTTTATAAAAAATTCTCCTGCGGTCCAGGTTGATTCGTTGCCACTATTCTCCATTCATCCCCAATTAAATAAGATCTGAATCCTCCCACAGTCAACTTTCCAGAGACAAAATGGTCTCAGATAACCATTTCTATTATAAGGACACTTCATTCTTCACCATGATCCGCTATCCATCCCCAACCTGGATGAGGCCAGAATCTTCCCACAGTTAGTCACGGGACTGCTGGCAGGCTGAGGGGACTTGGAGGCATATGCGCGTTTCCATCTGTTGCTCACTCACTGCTTTCCAAACCCCTTCCTCTGTCAGCAGCCATCTGTTTCCAGCCCTACCCCACTGGCAGGAAACATGAGCACTTCCACCATAGGATATGGATGATGCACAATTTGAAAAAAAAAAAAAGAAGAGACTATGGTAAACTTAATTGATAACTGTCTCAGCCTTGAAATAAAATAGAAAATGTTAAAAAAAAAAAATCGGAAATAATTAATCTGTGAAATTATGAATTACGAATATCAATTGTTTGTGAAGCTGGTACAGTCAATCGACATAAAATTAATCTGCAGCTATTATGACAATCGAATAATCATCTTAGTGATTTTTTTTAAGCAAAATGCCAAACATTTGCTGAACTGATGCAAAACATGGTGCTTTTTTGTCATACATGGTATCAAATTGAATATTTTTGGGGTTTTGGATTGTTGCTGAGGCAAAACAAGACATCTGAAGACACCACATTGGGAAATTAAATCACAATTTTACTGATATTTTATAGTCAAAACAATTAACCTGGAAAATCATTTTAACTTGATATTGAAAATAAGCATTAGTGGCAGCCCTAACCGTTTGGTCTAAATGTCTTGCCGACACTTATTATCACTAGAGACAGAGAAAAGCTGTACAACCACACAACTAAGATGTTAGAAAGAAGAAATCTTTGGTATTTTTAATAGTTTCTTTCTGCCAATCAAGTAATTGTTTCCAATCAACTTGTAATAAAAAGACTACATGTACACTATGATCATTTATGAGCATATACTGTATAGCATTGCAGTATGCTGTCTCATTACCACCCTGTGTCACATATATTGTAGTAAACTGTAATTTGAAATTTAATTGGAAAAGTCACATCCCTACAATTTCACAATATCCCTGCAGCAGAGTAAGCGTCACCATATATCTTCAGAAACCATTTTTCTCCTCTTTCATCTAAATCTAATGAAGCTTCTTAATGCCACTCAGATTCATGCATAGTTGGGATAAACACATATCTCTTATTCTATATTGAAAACCCAGTGATTCAAAAATGAACTCAGCACAGAAATTCAATGGCTCTTCCCTTCAATAAAACATTAGATCAGAACTACTCCACACTACCCATTAACAATGTCAGAATACGACAGAGAAAAAAAACCCAACCCTCTGCTTTCTGCTCATAAGAGATTAGTATGAGTATACTCTAAAAAAAAATGGACCAGCTCACCCCCGCCCCTCCTCATTCAGAACACAAGAAAAAAATTAGCTGTCCATCAATGGGAGAGAGGGATCCTTTGTTCAATGGCACAATGGAGGACATTCTGCTGTGGAGGATAGCGTCACATTCAATAAGCCAATGCTATGGTGCTGCAGCAGAGAGAGGACAGCAGGGTTGATGCAGAAATGACACTCTGACCCTGCAGACCTCCCAGACCCTCAGACCGAGGCTCTGTTTACAGCTCACCAATTCAGCTCATCTCTCCTGACCCGCGGTCATGAGTCGGGTGCTGTGTTAAAAAGCATTTCAATGGGGATGTAATGAGCGTTCTGAAGCCGCAGATGAGAGAAACTGCTTGGGCTAATCACAAAAACAGGGAGTCTTTTGAGAGTGAGGCATATGCATGTTATCTGGTGTGCATCTGTCAGAGGGAAAGTCTGTTACTACTACACTCCTGAGAATAAACCTGTGACGTAAACCTGATGTGAAGTGTTTTTTCAACACTGCTCTCAAGGATTAAACATGGCTGAAACCTGATACTTACCATGCACAACACAGAGGTGGTTCAGTTGCTGCAGTGTGCTACAGAGGATCTCACAGTGTCTTCAAGTGAATGGGAAATCAAAAGAAGCTTATACGCTATCATTCCCTGTTTGGGCAACTGACACGGGAGCTTCATGCCCATTCCAGGTGTTCAGATTAATTTGTGTTACGTCACATCAACAGGCTCAACTCAAGACTTGACAGTGGTGTTGTAGACCTCTAAGACATGAGATACAGCTAAGGAGCTCTCTCCACCTCAACAAAGATGAAAATGAAGTGGAAATGTACATTTTCTAGCTAATCTGTGTGTTTCTCTTGCTTTTCAAAATATTCACCGGCAGCAAAATAAACTACATATGCTGTTTACAGTGGAGTCCCTGCTTCAGTTCGAGCAGTGTACAACAAACGCATGTTTCTCACTTTTTTTATAAAATAAAAAACTATCAAAATTACATTTTAACGGTTGATTTAAAAGAAAAATGTGACATTTTGTGACATGTGCTGATGTATTTTCTCTCCAAGAGTTAGATGAGAAGATGTCTGTGCATGGAGATAGTGTCAGAAGGCTTTATTCTGTCTTAGCTTGGCATAAAGACTGGAAGAAGGAGGAATCAGCTTGCCTGGCTTTATCTTAAGTTGAAAAATATTCATTCCAACACCTCTTAATCTCACACACATCTCAGATAACAGTTATGTAAACGGACATTTTGTGGTTTTACAGGGAGTTGCATGTTGGAACTATTTCCTGGTTTTGTTGTTACAGCAAATTCTCATTTTTACCCTTCTGTTTATGTGTAAATTAAACAGACAATGTAAAACATGATGATGATCATGATGATGATGGTGATCAGTAAGCTTTATATTAGAAGTCAGATTTTTTAACTAGCTAGTTGTTTCCCCCTGCTTCCAGCCTTTATGCGACATTATAGATAAGAGCCCCAGTAATGGGAAAATAATTAGTATCTAGTATCTACATATTTCTACAAATATCATAATCTGAGCTGTGACTCAGTACATAGAAAAATGAAAAAAAAGAGGGGAAAAAACAGGCCACGGTTGGGCCTATTCCATGCTTCACAGATGTATTTATGTGAGGCTTTATTTGGGCACAAGATCTACAACTAGTAAATACTTACTGAGCTACTCTATAAACACCAGCATTCCACATTAACAGCAATTTACATTGACATACCGTGTAAGAGACACAGCTGGTGGTATTGACAGACATTTCTAACTCTATAACAGTTTCTAATCCATATTCACAGATACGGTTTTGAAATATAATGAGCACATTGTGAGGACTTCACTTGCCAAAAGTAGCAGCGGCATTCTCCTGACACAGATGGCCCACAGTGACAACTGTAAGCCCAGTTCATCAAATCAAATTCAAACCCCACACCCACCCACACACACACACACACCTCAAACTCAACACACTTACAGCTGACTGGAAAACCTCTGTAAACCCAACCCGCATTTCTTTTTTAGTGAATGATTATTAATCAGGACTATTTTTACCATCACGATTCTTGAATTAAACTACAGAAGCTGTATTATACATAACATCTGCTATAGCACGACAGCATGTGGTCAATGAAAACAGTGTTAATTAAGATATTTCAGTGTTTTACATCTCAGTGGCCATGAGGAAATTAATCCCGCTTCAGCAGTAATGGAAAGATGCATTATCATAATTCTTTGCTTGTGATTAGCAGATGAGCACTCTGCTCCTACTCTCCTTGGCAATTGACAACAAGAGAGATGCAGTGTGTACCAGGGAACTGCTTAGGTGCCACACAATGCCAGCAGAGTGCTGTGAGGCTACAGTCTGTGTGCTTTTTGTATCTCTCTGCGTCGTCCCTATTGCTATTTGAGCACACAATGTCCCATTGTGCGGGCTTATTAGTCCTTTCTTGAAATCCCAAGAACCCCTCTTGAGTAGCAGTGGATTTAGGTGACTGCCCTTGCTCTAACATTGGACTGTCAGTTGGAGACATGAATGTCAGTGTGAGCTTTTGCAGCTTTATGAAATACAGTTATTACTCAAGATATGAGATAACATCACAACAATGTAACAGCATAACACTCAGCTCAAGGAAATCCCCACCTGAAATCATCACCTGCTGCTGAGAAAGTGCAATGCCACCTTGAGGCTAAAAAATGCAGGAAGGAGTCAAACCTTCACATCATCCTAGCCCTGTCCATCACTGATCTGTGCAGTTCTTACCCATGCCACACAGTCTACAGGTGCTTTTGAACTTCATATACCTGCATTCGTCCACATGTCTTTCAACTACCCACAAAATGTCCTTAGAAAACCTAAGGACATTATACAAGTTTGATAAAAATATCAATTAGAGTAGAAATCTGAATTCCCATTGCAAATAGAACCAACGAAAACTACTCCCAGGGCAGAATCGTGTTAATGGGACACTCCTCCACTTTGAAATGAATGGCTAAAAATATAACTCAAATCATGTTATAGATATCATCTCTGCAGCTGCCTCCATATCTGAGTGATCTGGATTTTATTCTTCTTACGAACTCTCACTTATCCCTCCGATCAAATCCCTCAACAAAACTCCAGTTGGAAATTTCAGGCTATAAACAGCACTAGCTACTCATTCAGTTCTGAGTTGGTTTCAAATAATATTCATTCCCGTCCCTCTGAATAAATGGACCCATCTGATATTTCAAACAATTATTCAAGCAGGAAGGGCACAGTATCCAGTGTCTTGCCAGATGACTGTTGGATATTCATTAGCTTTGATATCTGAACTGATATATTAGGAAACTGTTCAGAGTAAGATTTATACTCAAAGTAAAGATATATGTTAACTATGTCATCTGTAATTACTTATTATAATGCCTACACATGAAATGCCAGAAACTATTTTATCCAGCCATGCTGTGCAAAATTCCTCTCACACTTCTACTGCTATTTATTTCCTGTTTCTCCCTGTGACTACATGTGACTCAAATGCATACTGGATGGAGTTTATCCTGCCATCAGTTGATCACTGCTGTGCTGCAGTCCTCAGTTGGCTTTGTGTTTCTTGGCTGACAGCTCAACATTCATCTGCAACAAACTTCACACTTCTGCTGTATCATCAATGTTAGATGGCCACTGGCAAGAGTACTGGACAGTGTAATTGTAGTGATGATTAACACTGTAATATCAAGAGAGAGGTTTGGCTGTAAATGCAGAAGATGGAGCTGCCACTAATTATACATGTATGTTTCCATGCCGACCAACAAAATTTGGGTTTTTATCAGACTGCATATAATTACACTCTTACTTTTATTTAATGGCTCACAATTTTTCCATGTATGTAAGTCAAAATACATGTTTATCCATTTTTAGCAGGATCCATCCATTAGCATAAACCACTCAGTTGGTCAGTGTGTTCGACAAGTTTCAAAAAACTACAAATTATGCTTCATCGAGGGACAAATTTACAAAGAGCATCTATGGCAAAGATATGATCTAAGACCAAGTTTCAAGACTAAAGATGCTGAAAGCTGGATTAGGCCAAATCATTGTCCAGGAAACTGCAATTTTCAGTTTAGCCTGATTGATTAAAAAAAAAAAAGACTAGTCTACCAGTTTCCAAGTCCCAAGTTTACTGAGTCTGTTGCTTTTAGGTAATTTCATTACTTGCAAATTTGCCAGAGAATTTGCACCACTTGAATAAAACTGGGCCTTACATTACATTATCATGTGGCCCAGAATCTAGTTTAAAGACCTTTCAGTTAACATTATGCTCACATTGTGTATTTTCCTAGATAAAGTCATGTGGCATCAAATGACCACAAATTAATTGATGTACAGAAAATCTACACTCAAAGAAATATTCAGCCAAATATATTTAGATTTATGTAATCATATATAAGATTTCTGTTCAAATATAAATACAGTTTTAACATAAACTAATAAAGTTAATGTGATGCATATTAGTCTATTAAACATAAATGAAAAAAGTAAGAGTGAGATTTATGTAATAATACTAATAAACCCAGTGTGTTTAAAATTCTACCTAGACATGTTAATTCAAGCCTCCTGGATTAGTAGTGAAATATCTTCAAGACTTTAACAGTCAATCCATTTGCCATCTTTTCTATATTTTGGAACCGCCATTTTTCTTACACATTTCGTGGCCTGGTCATTCTCACAGCATATTTAATTATTTAGAGGAAGCATCAGTTGTCTTGCATTCACAAACATTTTTTTAAAAAAAGACAACAGTGAAAAACAAGCCACTACTTGTTCTTGTTATTTGTAATTGTGAAACGAATTGGCTCAAAGAGACCAAACAGAACCCTGAATATCAATCACTGCATAAGGAACAACCAGAGGCAAAAAGAAAACCCATCACAAAAACCAGCATGGTTTGTCATCATCATATAAAGGGTCTTATTGCTCTAAAAAACAAAAACAACGGTGAGACCTTAGTAACGATGGGAATTCATTTTGTAAGGGCTGTAATTTCTATTCACTCTTTCCTCAGCATTTTCAGCTAAATGCATGAGCTACTGGTTCCTTAGCAACAGACTCTGCAATGATGCAAGATTGAAGAGGAACAGATCTGCAGTTCCACAGTGCAGGTGAAGACAAGTTAGCCGGTGTCTCCTGTTGCAGCTCTTCAAAGCCTCTTGAAGTTACAGCTATGAAATAAACTGCCCCAAAAAAAAAAAAAACAACAACAGAATGTACATCAAAGTTAATGTAATGTTTTTGTGACAAGGATTTCAAAATCTGTTACACCTTTTGACTGTAGTGTATGCTTGGAAATAGCAATTCAGAACCACTCTCCATGCACCTAAAAACAAATTCCACCATAAAGATGTTACCAATGTGCTAAACTGATTCATAAATAACAGCTACAGGGAGTATGCTTTGAATTTCTGAGCCTGTTCTGTTGTTTGCCAGTGAATCTTTGCTTTGAGGTTAAATCTTTGCCAGTTTAACATTTGATAAGCCTGCAGGTGTGGACATAACGCCACAACATCATTTTGTTTTTATTCCCAAGAAAACCTGGCCAAACACAGACAGTGTGACATCCTCCTCAGAGATTTCTAGTCTCAAACATCAACAATAAGCATCAGGTTTAGCATGCAGTAGTCTGGAATCGGAGGAAGCATATATTTCTAATCTTCTACTTATGTTAAACAATCAAACAAAAAAAAGATGTAGCAGATGTCATAGACAGACCAGTTTCTTCAGCAAGAGAAGCAGTAAACAATGGCAGTAAATAATGCAGCCCATACGTCGTGTTATGAGCACAGTAAAAGGTCCAGTGGCCTTCAGTAATGACAGCTCAAGACACTGTTGACTAGTCAGCTGTATATTTTTAAGTGTTAACACACCATCTTAAATTTAAAGCATCACGTTTGCGCTCCTTTTTCTCAGGGTTGTTAAAGGGCCTGCTGGGAAAAGCAGAAATCCTCTAACAGAAGACGACACACAAGCTTGAGGGAGAATGAATCCACAATAAAAGTAAAGTTCAACACCACAAAATTACTCATAGAATGTTCTCCAAATTTGTGAGACTCTACAGTGAAAGAGCACTGACAGTGGAGTTTTCCTTGGGGTCAAGTGTTTGCTAATCTTTTGGGAGGAAGAAACAAAATGTTTGTCTGAAAACTGATTTGTCAATGAAGCGAGCAATAACCTTTGCTGTTTCTAAAAGGTACATCTAAGAGATAACTCACAAAAAGGCTCCAGTGTTGTCCTATCAAGACGCAGAATAAAGACATGCCTTTACTGAGTAAATTATGCAACCAACCTGAGGCATCAGGAAAAAAAATTCATTCTGTCTTCAAAAGACTGAACTCAGACACAAAACAGGCCCACATATGGATTTTACATGAGGTAACTTTCATTTTCATTCTGATCTGTCTTAACCTATCACGCTGTAGAACACTGATCCTATCCTACCTAAAGATAAAGTACCAAATCTATTATTGCCAGACGTAGCACAATAAACTCTAAAGCAATATCCAATGTTACCTGCACACACTGCTCACTTTCTACTATATGGAGTAAATATTGTCAAGATCCTCTCTGAAAATCCTTAGGTCCGTTGATAATTTTTAAATATCGGCGTCACTGATCTATATTTCAGCAAGCATTGTGTCACATGTTGATATCTTCCTTAAAGTTGCATTAGGCTACTTTTTTGGTCAAACTCAACAACATTTCCCATGAATCTTTGCCACTGGCATGTTGTCAAAGCTTCATGGGAACTGTAGCTGGTGAATGTCGAACAAATAACCATTGCTAAATCTCTGTTAAAATCGCAAATTGCTCTAATTGTACTCTGCATTACAGTCGAATACTAACCAACAACAGTGCTTACATTAACTATCACTCCGACTGTCACAGTCTCAAAATTGCTGCCAAAAACTAAGCGGTTAAGCTGGTCTCAGCGATTTTTCCATTTTCTTTCTCAAATTCTAGAAACATAATAAAAACAAAATCATGTGTATTTTATTAATTGCTGATTTCAAGAGGACCTGCAACTTGATTTGTTATATCTGACCATAAGAAATGCATCTAAATGGAGATATTGCCTTCATAGGTGGTATGGGAACAAATGATGGAAATGTGTACATTCAGACAGTCGCTATAATACTACTCAAGACATGCGACAGCTGATTTTGATGGACAGTACTCTGACTGCTATGTCACACAGCCACTGATTGGATACATGGGTGGGTGAGCAGCAGAGCGAAACGCATAAGAAACCGCTACCATAATTTAAGACACTCACATCTGTCAGTGCATCATCCGCACTTGAATTTGACAGGCTGCTGTAGCTCTCCACATTCTAGTGTGGTCTGGTTTGTAGTCCCTGTCATCCTTCCTTGGACAGGTAATAACATTTGGACCTGACTTCCAGTGTGAGACTGAATGTGCCTGCTGACTGGCTTTATAACAAACCCAATGATGGCTATCATTCCATCTCTAGTGGTACATCATTATTTCTTCTCTCCTGCTCCCTGTGTAACAACTCTGTGTGTGTGCATACGTGTGTGTGTGAGCATGTGCCTCTGCCTTGTTCAGGGCAATCATTACTTTCATGTTACAAGTGATATCACATTTGGCAGCCTCACTGACATGGGTTCAAAATAAAGTAAAAAATAAATAAATAACCTCAGACACTCACTGGAGGTCATACTGTAGTGAATGAGATGGAAAACAATGCCCCCCTGTAGCAGATGCCACAAAGCAACAGAACTAGTTTTGGGGACCCAATTACAATTGCACAGGAGGCTGCCTCTTGTGCCTGCAATTGAACGATTCGTTGTTAATACTGCAGTGCATGGGGGCAATTCAGTCCTTGAACAGGACTATGAGATCGGCTACGCCCCCAACCTCAAAGTGTGATTGTTGACACTGTGCTATGAGCCCATGACAATGTTACCAAGCGTACATAAAAGGAAAGGAAAAGAGACCCCCCTCACATAACACCCCCCTATCCCCCAGTCCTCAATGAATGAAAGGCACCACACGACAGTGAAAACCCAGTATGCTTCCCCCTACTCACCTTCAATGGAGATTACATGCTCTCGGATCTGGTTCTGCAGGGCCAGGTCATCAATGCGTTCGATCAGGTCGTAGATTGCGTAAATGTTCGGGTGCACAGACTCGAACCGATGGATCTCTGCCCTGATGGCCGCTGAGTTGGACAAAACAAACTGCGAGCCCGCTGGGCCGGGTTGGGCAGCCTGGCCCGAAACAGTCCCCGAACCGAACTGGCCAGCCCCTGAGCTTGCAGACGATCCGGATCCGAACTGGGACGGGATGGACTGGGGAACTGGGACGGGAACGGGCGCCGGGACCGTGCCTGGAGTGGGCATGGCTGGCTGAGATTGCTGCGAGATACCGGACACTGGGACGCTCGACTGGAAATTCATCTTGGGTTTTTTGGAGCGACTAACTCTTTAACAGCGGCAACACAAATATGCAGACTAGAATTTGGGATTCAGGCGATGCGAACAAAAGAAGTCCGCGCGAACTGATGGTCTGGAAAACGATCGGCGCAGAAGCATCAATAGTTGGTCGCCAATTGCAACAAAACGCGGCTCTTGTTCATATTATTAAAACTTGACTGTGATTCATTTTCCGTTATTGGCCAGATCTGTCCAGGGCCCTTTTTTTCTGTGGCTTACAAACCCGCAATGCCTACCACTTGGACACTCCTTTAAGGGCTACACCGATGTTTTGGTCAAACCCGTTTTCCTTAGTTGCTCTGTTTGAAGGAGACAATGGGCTAGGCTTCAGCGAGGCGCCCGGGTCCACTGCCTTGAATGCGTTGTTTCTGCGCTGAAATGAAATAGCGTTTAGTCCTCTTTTGGTCCAAGTGGTCCCTGCCCAGCGCCCTCCTCCGCATGCTGAAACGTCACCCATCACGTAATTGTACTTGAGATGGGGGAGGGTGTGATTGGATTTGGTGGAGGGGGAGAAAATCGCAACGTGCACATCATTATAATAACCTACCTGACAGTTATGCAACCACACACACACAAAAAATGCGCGATTCAAAAGTAAATGCTGCAGTAACATTAAGAATGCCATTTATTGTTTTGTTGTTATTGTCTCGTCTGAGCCAACCACCCCCTCCCCCCCCAAAGCGATTGTATCCCACACATTCACAGGCACGCGCACGCGGACGCGCAGTAACTTGTAACGCCAAAAATACTGCATGTTCATTTACACTTTTATGTCTTAGAGCAGATTATAGGTTGATGTGTGAGTCTGTCAGATTCAAAACCACAACTGGCATAAAAAAAATAGTAGGCCCACACTATTTATCTTTTCCAAGAGGTTCTGTTGTCCTATATTTTGGACTTTTGGACACATTTGAATTAGGCAATTAGAGGGGGAAGAAAAGCCATCATATATAAAATTCTACTTCTGGCAAACCTCAAAAGGCAGTGATATAAAGTACACCTCCACTTTTGTTAGTGTTTATGTTTTGAACAAATAGGCTGTAGGGTTTGGACATTAGGCCAACTTTCTCCACAACATGCACAAGCTACATTATCAAATAAAACCACATGTCTTATAGGTCTTACATTAAGGAATCTCATAAGAAGTGGTGTGTTATGGATCACAGTGTATCTTTCCTCAATGAAAAGGAAGAGACAGAGCCACCTGCTGGTTTGAATGCGCTGTACAACAACAGCTGTTACAGGCCATATGACTGTCACAGTCAGTCAAGGTTCTACTGCTGTTGCAGCAGTGTGGTGCTGCAGATAATGACTGATCTAACACTGCCAGAAAGAAAAGGCATTAATGGAATTTGCACGTCATACTTTCAGGTCAGGTATTTTTGATACAGGAAACTGAAGGGAAAAAATGCCACAACAAAAAAAGTTGTTTTTTGTAAAAGAAAAAAGTTGTTCAAATGTAATGGAGGAAAGCATTCCAGCCCTTCAGCCTCCAGGCAACAAACAGTTGTTTTCTCACACATTAATAACATGGAGTGCAATAATAATTATTTTTGATTATCCTTTTCAGCACTACTGTTGGAAATGAAGCTTCAGTCAAGAGATTAATATTGGTTTTTACCACAGTTATTTTCAAGGGACACGAAGGTAGATCACTCAGAAAATACCCCTTCACAGAAATTATAAAAGCCTTTTTTTTTTTTTTTAAATCTCTTTGGTTTATAATACAATTGAAATATATGCCATGGTGTTATTATTATTTGAATGCTTGCAGATGCTTTCTTTCGTGAGTTTATCTAATTATGTTTATTTAATTCATTATATGACCAAACCTAACCTGTTGTGACAGCTGAGATGATGCATCTCTGAACAGCTGCATTATGACAGATAACTTTCTGTTTTTTTGCACAGCAGCATTGTGTCTGAGCAAATATAAATTCAGCGGCCAGAAGAACCTGCTGTTAAGATATTAAGATAATTATTCATGGTCGTTACTTCATGATGGATGATGCTGTTCCAAGTAAACAACTTGCTTCGTGGCTGTGTCTTCATATTGTTGCTTCCTAATGAGAGAGACCTAACCAAATTTGACAAATCCCTATGACGTAATAAGCAATGCTTTTGTATAGCTATTATATTCTGAAAACTCACTGTCTACAACACATTGTCATAATCTGAAGCCATGAACGTGTACACTTTTATTTACGTAACAATGAACCAGCTCTGCAACATACTGCACATCACATTCTCTGGGAGTGTTACCTTCAGCCTTCTGCCACCATCTGTTGACCAATTCTGGAACTCCTCCTTACACACACATTACTGTGCTCATGGTGTTGCACTCCATTTTAGTGTGAACAACATTTTTAGCAGTGGCGATTGTTAACTCTGGCTATAAAGATTTTGTCACTCTCCATTTCATCGCGATGTTCCATTTGTGAGTTATTTGTATAACAATAATTACCTGTCTTGCTTGTGGGTGAGGTCTTTTAATAAATATAAAGCTGCAGGGCACTGCAAGTTAAACTTGGTGGATCTGAAAATACCTCATTCTTCAGATAGATTATTGACTCTCTACCCTATGCATTAACTTCCCATTTCTGATTATATGCGGCAGTGCTTCATGCTCTCTGCAATTACATGAATTATGCAGTTAATTCTCTGGCTCATTTAGTATGTATTGACACATGATAATGTTGGCACCACTATTATGGGCCATCTTTTCATCCAAGGATTTTGTATCATAAGGGATATGACACACACAAGAATCGCCTGCATGGCTTTCCTTTTTGGCAAATGGCTAAACTAACATTTTGTAGTAACAGCAGCTATTCTATACAACGTAAGATGTCAAACTCAGTGTCGTGTGGTGATGTATATCAGCTACATTTCTCACAGTGTTGTGTATCAGAATATGTGGGATAGTCATAAATGTTATGTCCTGAAAGAGAATTTACTTTTATTTTGGTGAATGGTTCTCCTTTATTCTCCTATTGTTCTCCGAGGTAAAATAATGAGTTTTGTCTGTTTCCCAGCACAATGGTCTCAGCAAGTTGTGTGTTTTTTTCTCACTGCTGAGTAATCCAGCCTCTTGCTCCAAATGATTAGCAAGAACCTCTGAGAGCTGCCCCAGGGCACTGGAAGTTGTTATGAATACTGGAATAGTTGAGTTTCATCTGCACCCAGTGAGAAACTTGTCTGAATTACTGATTGTCGTTTTAACTTACAGAGATGAGGCTCAAGTACACATCTTCTGGCTGAATTTCTCCCATCTTAATAAGTACAAAGGCCTCGTGATCAAACCACATCAAATGGCAGATATATATTGCAGCTGACCACACACTTTACTGAAGACAAGATGGAGCCACTCTTAAATCATTGCATATATATCCACCGTCTACAGATGACTCCATAAAAACATCTTCTGGCAATGTACCATACATACTGAATGAAATGAAGTTATATTATTATTGATTATACTGATGCAGTGTCTGTCAAGTTGGAGTGGGACCTTTGATGATGTCATCGGTAATGTACATGTAATCTAATTCATCTGCGTAAATTTAACTCAGCAGGGGGGGCTGCCTGTTCGCTTAGTGGTTAGGGCGCTTATCACAAGGCACTGATGTCCAGAGAAGAGAGTCCCCAGTTCGGTTCTTGGCTGGCCAGACCACTTCACGCATGTCATTCCCCACATTTCCTGTTTTTCTGTCTTCATTGTCCTTATCAAATAAAGGCATAAAAATACCCCAAAAAATCATAACTAAAAAAAGAACTTAATTATACTTATTTTTTTAAGTAATTAAATTCAGTTTAATTTAATTGAGGAAATTAAATTTGATTTAGCTGAAAAAAATGTTTTAAAAAATTTCACTCAATTTAATTTGGGTAAGTGTAATTTTATTCATTTGAAAAATTTTCATTTTATTTGATTTTACTCAATGTGAGAAAATGTAATTGAACTGAATAAACTGAATAAATTAAATCACATTAAGTTAATTGGCTACATTTAACCCAATTTAGTTTTTGGCATTACAAACACAACTGGGGGATACCTGGTTAGGGCGTATACTACAAGGCATAAATGCCCTGAGCACTGACTCCCTGGCTCAACTCATGGCTGGACCATTTCCTGCATTTCAACCTCCTACTCTATTTCCCCACATTATCAACATGACAGAATCAATTCATATAAATGAAATAGATAAAATATTAGAGACACCTCTCAGTATAACCCAGCTGAGCAGGACCACCAATCGCTGCCTCCAAAATGACCTTCAAAACAAATCAACATCCTCTTAAACAGATTAGAATCCCCATGAAGGGAAGATTTAAGCCTATTGTATTATACCGCATTGGCTTTATCTAGGTGTACCTAATAAACTGGCAAGTGAATGTATGTGTCATAGCAAACTTTTTGAATTAGTGAGATAACAAGCATGTTTTGAATTATTGTACTGCACTAGTGCAATAATTACATTAATAAATCTTTCAAACATGAATTTATGAAAGAAAAAAAAGGAACTTCAAGCTTAAAGATGAAAATACTTTTGTTTCTCAGGACAAAATCTGACACATTGGCACACACAAGAAGCAGCATCATTTCATGAGCAAACTGTTCTAATAGCAGAGGGAAGAGATGATTCTCAGCTATGTTTAGGCACTCTTGGGTGTCATCCAGATTCACCAGTTTAGACTACCATCTAAGGGTGTAACCAGTGCAGTACAGTGAGCCACTGGCCTTTCTGAACACAGGCCTCTAAGAGATTTCAGATAGCTGTGCCTGGAACAGCCCAGTGACCTTTCTGGTTGTTTGGTGGAGCTCCTCTCTCCTTTTCTATTGCTAAGGTTCAAATTGTCAAACCACTTCAAACCGACTGAAAAAAAAATCCTGTCAAACAAGGTCATCCTTTTACCATACACCTTAATGGAGTTTATTTTTGGCCAGAAAAACTATTAATTTCATAACTTTTCAAAACACTGCAAATTGCATTAGTGTGCCTCGAATCATTTTTCACTTCCAAGAAATGCAGTGATCTCTTTAATGAAGACTTCATATACTGTAGAAGAGGTCAGTGTAGGTAGTGTAGTTTAGATTTTTTGATGCAAGAATTTTGACTGAATTGATTGATGATGGTGTGAGAGGTAATAAGAAGAGAGAAAAAGGAAAAAAGAAACATCCATTCCTCTCCTTTTGATGTCTTTGGGTGAAATAAATTGTGGTGATACAGTGACCTCTAGAGGGAATTTGACTGTTAAACATTACATTGATTAAAGGGTCAGTTCGCCTAAATGGCAATAAATAAACAAAGCAGTAACAGAAATTATTTATTGTGCAGTTTGTCAAACACAAACTGTGTATACATTAAATTGATCATAGAAGACAAAGGGAAGTAATAATATTAATGACTGTACCACTTTCATTTATGTCTTAGAGATAGTCTGAGACTTAGGCATTTATTTATTTATCTACTCATCAGCAGTTGGTATCTGCATTTCCTAAAAAGCCTTTGGATTGGGATGCAAAATGGGGTGACTATCAGCAACTCAAGACCACTGATTGTGGTTTGTAATAATCCAGACACATTAAAAATAACTATTTAAGGATATGACAGTATTGATTTTTTTTTTATTAAGATAGGATTTTGGCTAGATAATTTTTTTTTTTCCCAGATTTTTTTTTCAGCCAATGCAAGTTAAAATCAGTGGCTGTAATTTTGCAGGGGTATTTTTATTTACTTATTTATTGTTATTGCTCAGAGCATAGTCCTACAGCTTTCATGTATTAATCTACTAAAATGATGCCCAATAATAAAGTATATCAAACGATGAAAAGTTTTAGTTGGACAAAACACCACTAGAGCGTGCGACAACCCCCAAACTACCTCCTCTCTGCAGCAAAATAGGATCATCCACACACTGCAGCCTTACATTAACCACACCCCTTCTCATGTTGCAGCAAAACACTCGACGGCGTTTTCTCTCTTAGTTTCCCACAATACACCTGGAAAAGTACAGTGACGAACGCAATCACTGATGGGAAATTTGACTCTGTTTTACGAGTCGAATCTTTTGAACCTGTTCAATGGAATACACTTACTGGTCAGTTTCGTTTACTGATCCCAGTAGACTTACAAGCTATGAAGGCAATACAAAATGTAACGATCAAAGACTAAAACTGTATAAATAAAAACATGGAAATAAAAAGTTTTAATATACAGTACATTAGAACTGATACTATCCCTAAATTTCTTAATTTGATGAAAGGGACTTGATTTCATGGTGAAAGTAGTTTTATTGTAAGCAAAACGAATAACTGCTTAAGTAAGAATTAAAAAGGAATAAATAAATCTCAACAAATTAACGTTATGCTGCCTTAATGAAGGCAGTGACTGAAGAAGAATAGTAAATGAAAAAAGAAAAGTAAAAGCTTCACAATACCTTTAAGACAGATGCATTCAAATGTTAAAATAATAAAATTTGACACAAGGAACATATTTTTATGTAATTAAAATAAATTTACGTATATAAATTTCGCATAACTGTTTCGTTAGTTTTCTTTCAAAACTATAAAAGCAAAAAGTCAACCTAGCTACTCAAACAGAAGTGTTAAATTGTTTTCGAGTTGGGTCTCTGCTGCACGGATCGTTCACGGACTGCCCATCGGCAGATGACAACAACAAAACAGACAGAGCTACTGAGAGGGTGTTAGCGTAGTTAGCTACCTGAGATAAACAACTGGTGGTTTAGCCCGTGTGTTACACCATCTCGCCTTAGTTCGTCAAATCAGAAATTTTATTTTACAGCAGTATGAGTAATTTGTGCAACTAACCATGGTTGTCAGCTTTTCTGGTCTTGTTTAGCCTAGCTAACGTTAGCTAAGTGGCTTGCTAAGCTAGCTCTATGTATGCCAAGCTAAAACAGGTTAGCTAGCTAGCTTATTTGCTAGCTTGTTGGCTAGCCAGCTCGCCTAGGCGAGGTGGAGACCAAGAACAGGGAGATGCGAGTAAAGTGAGGTAAGGCCAACAAAATCGTTTACTTAATTAATTAAGTGTTGAATCTCATCTTTATATCAATATAGGTCTAAGCAGATGTTACCAGGTATTTTGACCAATCTTATTACATTTGTCAAAATCATCGACGTTAGAAATAGCTGCCCTGCGCTAGCCTGACAGCTGTATTAGCTAATAGCCAGTTAGCGCAGTCAGCGGTTTATTATTGACTAGCTAGCTTGCTGACTGCTCCCTCTTTGGCACTGTAAGTACTAGTGACTGGAGGCCTCGAGGTTAATGGCAACGATGAAGCGTTCCCAGTTCTATAAACAGCAAACATAAACATTTGTACCCGTGTAACTGAAAAACAGGAGGCCCGCAGATGTGTAAACCGCTAGTAACGGCAGGTACTTGACGTTAACTACCCGTTGACATTGTCTGTGAGATCAACTTAGTTGATAGGGTGTTGTATATTGTCATGCTAACATCAGTTAACATTGAGTGGTTAGGTAGCGCTAACTCTAGTTTATAATGTCTTTAACTTGGCTCTTCAGTTAGTGAAGACCTCTGACTCGCCGCTCTCCAGATGGACGTCAACAAATGTGAAGAAGTCTTATCTATTTTTAAGGCGGTTTTACTCTTTCCGTTAGACAAGCATATCCGGGGAATTTTTACATATAAAAAACTTGTCAGTAGCCAGGGACAGACAACATGGTGACTTCGCCACTAAGCTTAATTATTCAGTAGACAGAAGAAATTACAAGAGCCTTACAATGTTAGGTGGAAGGGGATTATGACATGGCGGCCTTTAAAGCTAATGATATGAATTATCTAAAGAGACTAACTGTAATAATATCCTTACACATAATCATAGCCTATATTGTATCTCAGAAAACCCACCATACATAAGTATTAGCCATGTTATTTTATGTTCATGTTTGTGTTTTTTCACAGGGTGGCCTTGAATGACTAAATGAGCAAGATAGGCAAGTGCGAAGAACTCTGGGAGATTCAACATGAAGTTGTATGTGTTCCAGGTCAACAACGGCAGCACACTGACATTTGACACTGATCTTGCTGTCCAAACGTAAGACACTGGTATTTTAACAACAGTTAGAAACTGTGGTCATTACATTTTGGCTGTTGTGACCTAAATACATTCTTACTTTATTTCAGTGTGCTGGAACTTAAACATGCCATCCAAGCCAAATACAAGATTGCAATTCAACATCAAGTCCTTGTTGTCAATGGAGGGGAATGTATGGCTGCAGAGAGACGAGTCTGCAGCTACAGTGCTGGCACTGTAAGTCTATACAATTTGTTATTATGTTTTTTGCCTTTAAGGTCTACACGTTGCATATGGGGTGTTCTGATAACTGATGTCTTACTGTTGATCTGTAGGAAACCAACCCCATATTTCTGTTCAACAAAGAGATGATCTTATGTGACCGGGATCCAACGATCCCCAAAACCACCTTGTCGATTGAGAGTGAGATTCAGGTCAAGGTGGAAGAGTCTCTACTGATGCCAGCTGTCTTTCACACCGTTGCCTCACGAACACAACTTGCTCTGGTAGTTATCTGTTTAAGTATAATGCAAAATAATTGTAACTAATCCATTAACGGTGGGATGCTCTTAACTTGTCCTGACATTATTTTCATGCCTCTTCAGGAAATGTTTGAAGTTGCCAAGAAACTTTGCTCTTTTTGTGAACGCTTGGTTCATGATGAACACCTGCAACACCAAGGCTGGGCTGCTATTATGGCTAATTTGGATGACTGCACTCTGTCTTATCAGAAGTTGCTCGTGAAATTTGACACCGCATACACAAATTATCAGCATGACTTGGAAGAAATTAAGGTGAAACTTACAAAGTAAGTGTTGCACAGGAGAACATGGTATTTTGGTCTTTGATAATTTTATCCAGTAGTCTGAAATACATAGACTTGTATAGTTATTAGTAATTAGTATCCGTATATACCTTTGCTGAAACTTTGAGTGATGTAATTGCAATCTAAGCTCTGTTAAATGACTTAAATAACAGTTAAAAACTGCAGGTAATAATATATTTCTGCTAAAAGAAAATGAGCTTGATCGACTTTTCTTATTAATACACATTTTGTTTTGATTACAGGTTAGGGACAGCAGTTTCTGTAATGGCTCGGATACCTCTGCTGGAAAGTTTGACAAGACACAGTTACAGAGAGAGCATAGAGAAGTCCAGTTCAACCCCAGAAAAGGATTCAGATGAGACTGAAGAAGAAAAATCCACTGACTCTGTGCTCTGCACTGCTGATGCACAGAGGACCTCTAAGTTATCAGCATCCTTCTCTGCTTCGGGGACAGCCACATGTGAGCCCACTGGTGACCAGGAAACAAATGAAATGACTGACAGTGGTGGGCTTAGAGCTGCGCTACTAGATGACGACACTCCAGAGTTCGCCAACCCGTCCTCCTTCAATGTCACACTATTAGACTGGATCAACGTGCAAGACAGACCCAATGATGTGGAATCAGTTGTGAGGAAATGCTTTGACTCCATCAATAGGGTGAGTCAGTGATGCATGAATAGACTTGTCACAGTAGTGTTCTAAAAATATAGTCATAAATTGTGGGGGGAAAAAATGTGTGGAAGTTTTCTTTAAAATGTTGTTTCTTTCAGCTTGACCCACGGATCATTCAACCCTTCCTGGCAGATTGTCGTGACACAATTGCAAAGCTTGATAATCAAAACATGAAAGCCATCAAAGGGCTTGAGGACAGGTTGTATGCTCTAGACCAAATGATTGCAAGCTGTAAGAAGTTGGTGAATGAACAGAAAGAACTTGCTCAGGTACGTAGGGTAAGAGATAAACGCTATTAAGTTACTTTCTCCATCTTCTGTTTTTCAGGAATTGTGCTTACATGTGTTCTCTTGCAGGGATTTTTGGCCAATCAGAAGCGGGCTGAAAACCTGAAGGATACGTCTGTTCTGCCTGACTTGTGTCTGAGTCACACTAACCAGCTGATGATCATGCTGAACAACCACAGGAAGCTGCTAGACATCAAAAAGAAGTGCACCACTGCCAAACAAGAACTTGCAAACAACCTTCAAGTTCGACTCAAGTAAAACACTTCTTTCCCAATATTAATTGCCTGTTGTTCTTGTTTCGTAACTCACTGCTTTGTGTGCATAGTGATTCTGGCTTATTCTGTTTAATTTAGACTTACTGGCTTTCAAAATTCTGAAATCAGGGGAATCACATTCACAACATTAATTGTGGTCATGATTTTGCAATAGATGGTGCTGCTATGTGATGCTTCACGCAGACCAGGACGGCGAGAAGCTTCAGGCTCTACTCAGACTTCTGACAGAGCTAATGGAAAGAGTGAGAGTGGTGGACGCCCTCAGCACTGTGCCCCAGATGTACTGCTTGGCGGTGGTGGAAGTCGTCAGGAGAAAAATGTTTATGCGCCACTACAGAGAGGTCAGTTCTAAATGCCATTATTGGACACTAATAGTGCATCCAGACATAGTGATACAATGAGGCGAGCTCTTTTGCCTCCCTGAATCTGTATCTTTTTGGATGTGTTTAGGACTGAGTACATAATTTGCATATTCAACTCTAATTGGGCAGTTGTTCTATGACTTTGCCACTATGATGAAGAGAGAACAAACCTATTATGTTGTTTACTGGTGCTTGACAATTGAGTTCATTTTAAACTTTGTGTTTTTAGTCTTTTATTTTTTGTTTTGGAGTGAGTGCTTAATTTGCTATGCTTTTACCTTCCCGTATCTAACATTTCTGAAATGGTAAACGTAACAAAATATGATAATACATGCCTGAGCTGGCAAGATAAGCTGGCGTATTGGTCCTGTATGGTCACTGAAAATAGAACTGTGTCGTGGGTCTTTCTGCCATTTCATGTATCGCATCCTATTTAGTGGGTTTATGAAGAACTTGTGGTTTACCTATTGGGTTTTCCAGAGGGCACGTAGGTGTATATATTAAGCTTCAACTGATGATGGCTGTCGTCCTTCCTCTTTGTATTGCCGTGTCCAAATGCCCTGCAAGTGTGGGAAATAGTCGAAAGCTAGTAATGGACTTTATTTTGCTCATATCTGTCTTTTTTTTTCATAGATGGTTTTATTTTTTGACAGTTGATGATGCAAGAGGAAACAACCCCGTTGTATTTCTTTGTTTTCTCTCTTTTTCTTAAAAAATGTTTGAAATATTTTCCCATTCTGGTTCTTTTGAATTGAAACTAGATCATCTTTTTATTACAATTAAACATGTTGCCTTTTCGGAGCACAGTAGCATTAAAAATGATGTTATGGAATTTCACCAAGCCCTGAAAATTGACATTTAGAGAAACACAGTTGTCACTTTGTTGTAATAAAGTCTTAACAATTCATCTTTTCAGTGGGCTTATGCACTTGTGAAGGATGGCAAACGACTGTACGAGGCGGAGAAGTTCAAAAGGGAATCCTTTGGGAAACTCTTTAGTAAGTGTATTTTGACAATGCAGCTAATGACATTTGTTCCATGACTGTGCAGCACAACATGTTTCTGAAAGAACCAAGATTGGTCTTGATATATTTACTTTTTTCTTTTCAGGGAAGTCTTTCCTCAGAAATCGTTTGTTTAGAGGACTTGATTCATGGCCTCCAACATCATTCTGTGTAAGTGTGAAAGTGTTTGCAAGTGTTCTGACCAAGTTTGTCATTATCATTTGTATTATGTCCACTGTATTTTAAAGGGTCTCTTCTTTTGCTCTGTTTATTATTGTTTATAGACACGAAAGCCCAGAAGGTTTGATGATGAACTTCCAGACATCTCACTTGAGGACCTGCAGTACTTGAAATCTTGTTGTCCTGTAGAGGTGCAGCCTTTCCTTATGTAAGTCACTATCCTGTCAATAAATGGTTTTAGGAATAACAGTGTTAGATATATAAAAAACTGTAATGACATGTCAGAGGATGTGGTGAATAAAAACAGGTACATTTGGAAGTCAATGTCCATTTCTAAAACAAATGAATGTATTTTTAATGTGTTTTAGCAGAACAACAACTTTGTAAGACTTCTGATTGTGTTATCATATGTTTCACATGTATTCAGTGCTCTTATTTCTACTAAAGAAAAGACCATAGTCCTGATTGATTTTGAGTCGCTTGAGGTTTAACACAGGACAGTTATCCAGCTAATTTGAAAATCTTTGAATAGGCAGTTTCTAATTTCTTCTTTTCCCCACACTGAATCTTTAAAAAGTAGTAGATAATATGTCAAGCCCATGAGCAAACCATTGTAGATGAACACTATAATTTCGCACACCCAGTGTATGAGATCATAGTTGGTAAAATCATACTGGACATGTTTGGTGAGGCAGGGCGGGGTTGCCCAGCTGTAGGATATATAGCCTTGATGTTAAAGCTCTAAATTAAGTTTTGTGTATATAAAATTTTATTGCTTGTTTTGGAGCCTTATCTTGTGTCTTGGAAATAGGCCGGAAACCCAGTTACTATAGCACTAACTTGCAGATCTCTGCCCTGAACTGTATTGTACTGAAAAAAAAATCTCAACAGAGTTAAATACACTCTTCATATTTTTTTTCCTCAGGGTTCCCACAATGTGTGACTTTGAGCCTTTAAATCATCATGTAGAGACACTTCACCAGCTGGTCCAAGCAGCACAGAGTGTGGATGAAATGTCTCAAACGATTACTGACCTGTTAAGCGAACAAAGGGTAATGACACCTACATCAGCAACCTCTGTTTTTGTTATTGAGAAAGTAAAAATTAAGATAGACTGATAACTTCTAAAATTAACATTGGTTCTTATACATGGTTCTTTTATACAGAGTTAAAGCCAGAAATAGATTTTATGCATAGTATGGTTTTACTTTTGCTTTTATCATTTGTGTAGTTTGTAAGTTTCTCTTTCTCTCTTTTCATCTTTTTTTGATATTCAAGGCATCCTATTTTCAGAGCGCTCAGAGATCAACCATGCAGACCCCACAGTCTGAAAGTATACCTGGGACCACCACACCGATGTCCTCCAAAACCCCTTCCTCTCTCAGCCTTCAGGGACCCAGCTGCCAGCCCTTACATGTTCCTGTCCCAGCTCCTCTAGAGGACTTGTCTCCAGACAGCATTGATGCACAAACATTTGACTTTGAAACCATTGGCCACCCAAACATGGATCCGGTCCTGCAGCAGGGCTCCCTTGACCTGGATTCTCTAGCGGAAAGCCCTGAATCTGACTTCATGTCTGCTGTTAATGAGTTTGTGATTGAAGAGAACTTGACTTCTCCAAACCCCATCAGTGACCCTACTAGCCCTGACATGATGGTAGAGTCTTTGTACTCTTCAGTGATAAACGCCATTGACAACAAGCGTATGCAGGATACCACTACACTAGAGAGGGAGAACTTAAGGGTCACTGTCCTCAAACAAGTTATTGACAAGTACCGGTCTGCTGCAGAGGAGTCCCACTCCAACTTAAGAAGTGTGAAGGATGACCTCTATCACTTACGAGGTCTTGTGTTAAAAGAACAACATGACTTTGGCTTTGTCCTGAGGAGTATGACCACAGAGGTGCGCAACATTGTGGACAACTTCTGCCAGACCCATGACCTGGAGCTGCAGGAGCAGCATCAAAGTGAGCTTCTCTCTGTTCAGCAAGAGCTTGAGAAGCAGGTTCAGACACTAACAGAGGAAAACCAAGTAAACCAGAGTATTGTCAGAGACGTCCAGCGCGCAATGCTGGAGCTGGAGGGGCTTATGGAGCGCAAAGAGAAAGAACTTACTCAGCTCGAGCATGAGAGAGAGCGATGGGTTGAAACAGAGAGTAGCCAGACGGCTAGGATCAAAAACCTGGAGCAGATGACCACTGATCAGTCTGAAGAGATCAAGACACTCTCAGCTTCAAGAGAATCCCTGGCAAGCCAGCTTGAGAATCTGCACTTTGAGATTGAACGTGGCCAGCAGAAGATTCGGCAGGAGTTGGAAGTTGTTGAGCAGTCTCACTTAAAGGAGCTGGAGGATAGAATGAAGCAGGAACACAAGTCAGAACTGGAGACCATTACCAAGGATAACAAGGAGGCTCTCGAACATCTGGCAGCTGAAAACAGAGCAAAGTTAAGTGAGGCAGCTGATCACCATTCCGCCGCTCTTAGAGAAAAGGACAACCAAATCAAGGACTTGGAGGCTCGTATTACTGAACTTGCAGAACTGCGCTGCAAACTTGAGGTGGAGCTAGCTCTGAAAGAGTCAGAGACTGAGGAGGTGAGGCTCTTATTTGAGGAGGCTAAGATTCAGCAGGCTGAGGCTGTGAAGTCTCAGGTAGAAGCTGAGACCAAAGTCCTTCGTGAAGAGCTGGCAGATATCAAAAAACAGCTTCAGGTAAAAAATGAGGAGTATGAAGTGGACCTAGCAGAGCTGAGGACTCTCATGAGGATTGAGAAGGACCACTGCATCTCAGAGCTGGTGGACAGACATGAGGAGGAGACTATTTTGTTGCGCAGCGAGCTCTCCTCCCTGCAGCAGCAAGCCCAGGATGCTGAGAGGAACCATGCTGAGCAGCAACAGAAACTTAAGCAGAAACTAGACCAGCAAGTGGCCATGAGTGAAGAAAAAGAAAAGCAGTTGAGAAGCTTCCAAGAACTGGAGCAAGAGCTGAGAACTGTCATCAGCAAAATGCAGGCAGAAAACGACCTGCTGTCTAAAAAACTAGAGCAGGACAGACAAGCAATTGAGAAAGCTTTAGAAAAAGAAGAGGCCCTTAAGGTTGCATCACCAGATGCCTTTAAAGACTTAGAGCGGCAGAAGGAGGAGATGGAAAAGAGACTGTTAGACAAAATTAAGCAACTTGAGAATGAGCTTCATGAGAGACAATCCTCAAAAAGGTAAATGCCCGATCACAATAACAGACACACCGCATATAGAAATCTAGCATGGGTTTGTGGGTTTTTCACATAATAAAACCTGACTGGACTGTAGTTGATGGTTTGCCTAAATTTAATGTGCCTACATTTAAAATGACACACTGAAAGGAAGTCTGGGATCTGATATGTAATCATGCTTCTATACTGTTGATTAAGAATGAACTGTTGTTAGACTTTGTGCGTGTTTGCATGTTCAGATTATGTAATTACCCTGTCAGAATTAAAGTTTATTGTGTGGCTTTCAGTGATGAAGGGTTGTCGCTGCATGCTGAGGGGCGTGCAGATGCCGGAGCACCCCTGTCTCTGGACTCAGCACTACAAGAGAGGCTGCAGCAGGAGAGGGCCTCCCTGCAGTCCCAGATGGAGCTCCTGGAGAAGAAGAAGAATGAGGAGATACAGAACCTCAAGACGTCACTAATCGCAGAGCAGCAGGTTTTTATTTTGCCTTTAAATAGGCTGGAAAAGTACTGTGTCTTGTCACATGTAGTGATAACTAAATTGTTTATGTAATATTGTAAAAAGATACATCATTAGCATAATTGATGATATGTTGTCCCTAATAGCAAACGGTTAATATGTATGTTGTTCACTTTGAAATGCACTGAGATCCACTGAACTGCAGCATTTAAAGGTAAACAGGGAAATTTATATTTTTGTCTCTCCAAATCATATCTATGTGGGTAAATATTTTAAACACATTTCAGTATAATGCAATACAGTTCCATAATGATAATAAAGTTTGATCACCACCTTCATTAAAGTAGGATGTATTGCAGGGCTGTTGTATTAGCCTGCATTTGTTTTGAATAGGTAAGCCTGATAAACCGTCATGTTCATAATTATCTTATGCACTGAGTGACCATTTACATAGTAATATTCTGATACAGCAATGAGTACTTACTTTCTGAAACCTTTAATTTTTAATAGCTGTCACTCTCAGCCAGTTGCACTTTATTTCAAGTTAAGCCACACACATCTAGAGATCAGGCATTTTTTTATTAATTTGTCCAGCAAATCCACTTTTACTGTGCTGGCACTAATCTCAGCCTGTCTGGCTGCTTTATGCCAAAGGGGCAACAGAAAGATGTTTTTACTCTTACTCTTACTTTTTACCCTTTTTTTGTATCTCTGTCATGGAGATATCAGACCTCTTTCTGTTTCACCCCACTTCATATTTTATGCTGATAAGACTTTTGTTTTTGCACAAAGTATTACATAATTCAGCTGTTGTTACCAATTTTATGAAAAAAAATCATTTCCTTTTTTTGTCATAATAATTGGTGAAAGTATCAGATATGGAACAATACTCAGTCACACAGATTTGTAAAAATCAACAAAGCATCTGTAACTCCCATGGCTGCGAGCTGATCCGAATCCTTAGAATTTAGCAATTAAAAAGCATCCTCTCAAATCATTTGTGCTTTGATACAAATTCTCTTTTGTGACCAAAATAGCTGTTTAACTTGTTAAAACTCTAAATGGTCATGTTTTTTTCCTGTTTGTTTTTCCAGACTAATTTCAACACTGTTCTAACCCGAGAGAAGCTGAAGAAGGAGCAGATCATCAATGAGCTCACAGAGAAGTTGCGGAAAGTTACCCAACAGCAGGAGAAAGACAAAGGTGAGTGCTGTGCACACTGAGCTCTCTCAGAGGAGGGAATTATTTTTTTTATGTGTAATGAAAGAATTGTGTCTTTAGAAATGCTTTAAATAAAGAAAAGTTTTAATCTTCCTAATATTATATCTAATAAATGCTCACTATCTTTTTCTCTACTGATTACTGCCATTTTTTAAGAATCGCCAATCTTTGAAGTTTTTTGGTTAGATTGGCATTTTGTGCCTGTCAGTGTTCCTTATTTATCTTCACTTGTTGCAGCTCTGATAGAGACATTGTCTGAGGACCGGGCTAGTGTCATGCAGGAGAAGAAACACTTGGAGGAAGAGCTTAATCGCCTGCGCAGCACAGCACTGGTCTCCTCTGCCTTCTTCACTCCCAACCCATCAGCTCAGGAGGTGACAGAGGCCGGAGCGGCAGCAGCAGCAGCTAGAGCTCTGCCCGTTGCTGGGCCCTGTTCCTCTGAGCCCATGGCTGAAACGGACAGACTGGCCTCTGTGGCCGCCATTCGAGATGACGAACATGTCGATTCAGCGGTGGAAGCCAGCATGGTCACAGTCCAGTAAGCATCTTTTCTGCAGTAAATATTGTGTTGTAGATAGTTTGAGATATATTGTAGTGATTGTGATCTCACCTGGTTACTAAGAAGAGATCTGGCTATTTACATGCATTTTTTTTGGCCTGATTAAAGGTCTATGATGACATGGATTTGGCCAGTCAGTGCATTTTTCCCTTCACCATATATTATTTTTGAACCAAGATTGACAAATTACAAGTTGCAAGTACTGTGTGATGATGAGAGATTTTTTTTAGGTCAGAGTGTTTTGACAGCTCACTGAAAGGAAAATCTGTGTTGAGGAGAAGCACAGAATTTTTTTTACTGTGTGTCTGTTTATGTGTGCATGTGTCTGAATTTTGCAAATAGCCCAGTGTTCAAATGTGGAAATTGAATTGCTTAGATTTTACTTGATGGGAGGACATACGAGTCTGAGCAGACGTCTCTTTTAATTTCTGTGCCTTATTGTTACTATGGTACTTTCCCAGTTCCTTGTGTTTGCCACATGCATCTCTTTAGAAATTTCTTACATACAGTTCATATACTGTACACAGTTCAGACATCAGGTTTCTTCTTGAGATATATAACTCTGGTGAGCCGGGTTTTCTCTTTCTCTTAACCTAGCAGAGGAAACTGTTTTCCTTGTTTATATGATGTTCAACAAACCAAGTTTCTGCAGAAAGCTGACATTTACCAGTGTACTGAGAAGTGTGTGTAAACCCAGTCTTGGGCAATCAAACATGAACTGTGCTGATTTACTGCACTGAGTCTTTATCTTCAGTGCAGAAAAGTTTTCCTAAAATGGTAAGAGTGTAGTGCCATTCTCTAATCTGTCATTTTGCATTTACCCACTTACAGTGAAAACAAAGTTGAAAAGGTGACTAGAGACATATTTTAATCCTTGAAAGAATACAGGATATCTATCTGCTTTTTTTAATGCTTCTCAAGAACAAGTTTATTTAGCAGTAAAGAGCAGACAGATACCCATTCGGTTATGTGTTCTCGGTATTTCTGGGTATTTTTTCCTATGGCACCGTTTTTGCTGCCCTTTGGTTTTTACCAAGGACTTAATTCTGAAAACCTGCATTTCATCTAATGTTGTTTTCTCGGCTTATTAGTCTTATACACAACAATACAATATACAATAAACCCATGTCAAATTTAGAGCAGACCTGAGGGGGCTGCAGTTACACAGAGTAGAGAGATGTCTAAGTTATGATGATATGAAATTGGTTGCTAATCACAGACAGACGCGTTTGCATTATTGAAGAAGAATTTCAAAAGCCCATGACAACATTGGGTACAGTAGCCAAAAGTGGATGGACAGAGGACATTTGACAGTGGAAGGAAGGCAGGCTAAGATCAGACTGTGTAAGTGTTTCATAATGTGAAAATTATCATTTTTTTCCTCACTCCAATCATTTTTCATTTCCACATAATCCATAGTTTTTGTTGACATTCTGCAGAGGGTAATTCTCAGTAACCTGATGTTTTCTTTTTGTAGCGACAATATCCTGATGTCAGAGGAGAAACAGCGGATACTCTTACTTGAGAGGGTAAGCAAACACCTTAATCGTTCACATTGCATTTTATGTGCAAGAAGCTGTGTTTCTGGATGTCTCTATCTGTTTAATCAATCTAATATATGTTGCAGACTTTACACATGAAGGAAGAAGAAAACAAGCGCCTCAGTCAAAGACTGGTCAGTTAATTATCATCACTATGGGCTATGTCACACCTGCTCCACTAGGTGGCAGTAGCATCAAAGAGGAAAATCCTGACCCAGGAGGCCAAAGAGCTCAGTGAAGACAAATGCATTTTCAGGAAGAGTGTCATTAGAATGGGTAGAGGGATGAATTTTAGTAAAATTACATGCTTGAAACACAAACATATTCTGTATAAGTATTAAAAATATACTTTTATGGTTTGAATAGTTCGTGTAATCAGCCCTGACACTGCCTGATTTTTTTAAAAAAAAGGACACAACTGAGATTAGTTTTAAAATAATTCTGTCAATAGAGTGAAAGTACAAATACTAATTACTAAGCCTGTTTCTTGCAAATCTCTAGTCAGACAGATGTTCTAATAAGTCCTCTTGGAAGGCATTTGTAGCCTATGTTAGCTCTTCTCTGTAACATGTGTAATGTTGCCCTAATCCTTTTCTTTATAGATGTCTCAAAGCATGTCGTCTGTGTCGTCACGGCATTCAGACAAGATCGCCATCCGAGAGTAAGTGAATAAAATCAAACACATGGCCTTAACATGTGAATGCTGATGAGATTCTTTTTTAAAAATATATTTTTAACTAAAACTCTGACCACCATTACATGCAGTAATTATACACATTATTATATAATTACCATTAATGTGTTGTTTTTTTCTGTTAGCAGTTTGCAGAACTCTGTGTGTCATCATCCCTTTGTCTCTTTGTCCATCTTTTAATGTTTCAGCTTCCAGGTAGGCGATTTGGTTCTAATCATCCTGGATGAAAGGCATGATAACTACGTGCTGTTCACAGTCGGTCCCACCCTCTACTTCCTCCACTCAGAGTCTCTAACTGCACTGGACCTCAAACCAGGTCAGCTTCGTTCAAACCTTCTGTGGCTGTGATGAGAACTGTAGTGTTGGAAATTCTTTTATGGTTGACAAATAAAATAAGGAGTTATCGGTATCAGTATAGTTGTTAATCAGATTTCATATTTATATAACAATGATTTTGCATATGTGTTCTCTCACGAAAAAATGGAGGTTTATGCTGTATTTTTGCTTTGCTTGCGATTTGCATCATAAGCCTAATGTTACACACAGAGACATTTATTTGTGGTTTACTGAGTGTTCTATGAGTATTTGTTTAACGAGTCGATTTGTTTTGTTGTTTAGCATCAGGGACCTCAAGACGGCCCTGGGTACTTGGAAAGGTGATGGAGAAGGAATATTGTCAGGCAAAAAAGGTACAGAATTTAAAGTTATAAAATCTTGAACTAACTGATGGTTTTTAAGAAATATTTGAGAACCAAAATACTGACATAGACAAAGTGTGGTCCTGTAAATCTTATTTTATTTTTTAGTAACAATTTCTACTCTGGGTTTGGATTTATTTATTTAGATGTGTTGATTTGATTAATGTCAGTGATAATCTTATGTTGATGTATGCCCAATCTGAACCTTTTCTCTTTCTTAAAAAGGAAAAAACAAAACAAAAAACTTGTCTCTTTTTCTTCCTCAGGCCCAGAACAGGTTCAAAGTTCCTTTAGGAACCAAGTTCTACAGAGTGAAAGCTGTTCCATGGAACAGAAAAGTATAATAGCCAAGTAATGAGCTAAAATGTATATTTATATTGATTAACTTTTGAACAGGAACTTCACATCATAATTCATAACTTGAACATAAATTGAAAGACCTTAAAAATGGAAAGAATTAAGATCATCATCATACTATTTTGAGTTTCAGTTCAAAATCCCACCTGCTACCACAATTTTTGTTTTCTTTTAAACCCAGATTTGTTATTGTGGACCAAATGCTATTAACCTTATTAGGGCAATGCCCTATACACTGTGGCATTATGCCATTTGACCTGTGTGTAAAATTGAGCAAAATTTGGATGTTAAATATTAGTTCTCATTATCAGCATTTGTCCTTTTGTGGAAAATACTGTGTCATTATCAACATAATTAAATGAAAATATACATTTATTATAAATGTTTATGGAGGAATGTTCATGGCATGCATATTGATATATTTTCTTTGATTTACTTATCCAGATAAATGTTGTAGTTGGAAATGTAGTTAATGCTGTTTGTTACTCACAAAGCAGTATGGCCCTCTGTCAATACTGAAATGTACATTATGGCTGACTGATGAAAACAGTCGTCTTTGCAATCCTTGAAATGCACTTTCAAAAACAATGCTTTTGTTGATTTGAAAAGGGAAGTAATTGAGCTGTCAGAACTAAGTAAATATATCAGCACAAACTTCTCACTATCATAGAATATTGATATGTAGAAAGGAATACTTTGTGACTGTGTTTCATTATCGGAAGACATTGTACATTATCCATCAAATCACACATGTAACAATAAATGACTGTATTGTAAAAGATAGAGTTTTGAAACAATAAAGGATTGATCCCAAACATATTCAGCTGTTTCCGTGATGGCCAATTATGGCTTCATATCCGGGGATTATATTTGATTCTAAAAATGTAAATTAAACAATCGGATTCACCCTTAAAATGTTCATTAGGGAGTGAAAAGTTTCCATGGCTCATGGACAAATACTAATTTACTACACCAGGAGACAAATCTTCATTTTTGGGAAGACTTTCCTCCTGGAAATGAAGATTTCTGTATTAAGTAATGAAAAAAACATTTTATTATAGTTTGTTATTATGAAACAAAAAAGAAAAAAAAAACACAGTAGTGACTTTTAGGGCATATATAGTAAATAGCTTTTTAATGATGCTTTCAAAATTTTCCGGGGGATTCAGGCGTCAGTGTGGAATAGCACAATATAGTGTATTCATTTGATTTAGCATTTTTGCTTTTGTGGAAACATTAATGTTGGCACACTGCTGCAGGAAACAGACTTCAAAAAGGCTTCAAATCAGGGCCCAAGAACGATGCGGCCCTCATGGAGAAGGAAGCCCACCAACATCACTTTCCCAGTTCACAGCGGGGAGCATAGCAGCTCTCCGCCGAGCACTCTCTACCATGTGGGTCTAGGGGTGTTTTAACAATGTTTAGCTCTATTTTCTCCATTTAGCATAAGCCTGTTGTCACATTTGGATGGCTCCTTCATAAATTGATGGTGTGATTCCTACAATTTCGGGACAGGCCTGAATGACAAAATATGCAACACAACATTCGATACCGAGGTGGCTGGCAAGCACCAACCATGTGCACTGGACAGGCTCTTAGTGTAAATGTTTACAACCCCCCACTGAGCTCAGTGCTGCTGGGAGTCACTCTCATCAGGCTGAATGGGATTTAACATTGCCATGTGTAGTCTCTAGCTAGTTCCACCATTAAAACTGCCTTTGACTTGCTGTCAAACTTCTTTCTATAACACATGGTGACTTATCTTCAGTACTGTGTCATAAAATTGGCTGTTGTTGAGCATCAAGCAAATCAACTTACTATGTTGTTTGCATCTTCGTTTTTGTTTTGTAATATTTGTTTAAACAGAAATGTATGATTTAATTCAGTGGTATCATTAAAACAACACTGCATGTTACAAGTTAATATTTAGACTAAATAGTTTTTTTTTTTTTTTTTTTAATATAACACCAAAATCAGAGATTAAAAACTGCGTTACAGGGAAATACAAAAAAATACAAAGTGAAAATAGTGAACCAAAACAATTAGATCAAGTCATATTAGATACAGTATATTACATACATATATAAATACATGCATAGATGCACTTAGAAACATTACCCAAATTAAATGATAAGAAAAAATCTTTTCTTTAAAAATTAGTTTTCAGAGGTGAAATGAAAGCAGATACCTATTTATACTAAAGTTGAGTTGAGGTGCCCTGACAACACAGTTGTACCACAAGCGCCTCTTGTGATGGACAACACAATAACAAATAATACCAAAAATTCCCCCTTACACTTATATAGTGATGATAATGCAGAGGATTGAAAGACTTAATGTGTATTTTGGACAAATATTTATTACGTAATAATGAAGTGATGTTATAGTCTGTTGAACCCTTGGATCTTGGAATAAACAGTTTGGTGAGGAACCCCCCCCACCCCCACCCCCACCGCCACCTCCTGAAATTATAGTGCATTAACAATATGTCCTCATGCACACGCTAGTTAAAATTCAACTTTTTTATTTCTATCATGCCAAAAGTTCAAAACTAACTTGAACTTTTTTTTATGTGCAAAGCCATAAATTCATCACCAATATACTCCAGTAATTGTATAAGGACAGATATATTCATGCAGCTTTCAAATGCCATCAGCTGGAATTCAAAGACACATTATAATAGCTTTTCTTTGCATGTCAACATATGCTGGAGGCACTAAATTAAGGTTTAGATGAGTAAATGTGAAATATCAAAATGATGTCAGAGACGTCTCACAAAGAATGTCATACAGTCTCAGATCTTGCCCTTTGTTACTGATATCTCCTGCATTTGAAGATAATACACAAGTTGTATTTGATTTTCCAATATCTCTGACACTATGCTAGATAGATAGAGCTGCAAATAAACAAGCATTATTTGTAGAGTAAATATATGCATGAACTTCAAATGATGGATAAATGAAAATAAATAGGAAAGCCTTAACATAACATTTATATTTTCAAAATCTAAATGGGACGAGTGTGTTGAAGAGGAGCCAAGAGGCATTAAGGCTGAAACTGCAAACCAAGGAGTAAATCGACTTAATGCCATCACATTTCCACCCTATTCATGCCTAAGAAAAGGGTTAGGGAAAGAGATTAGGTTATATATCTGCTGTCAGGGACTGAAGAGACCAAGTAGAGAACTTCACCTAAACAGAATGATGATCAAACAGACATGCTTTAACAGACATGCTTCATAATCTCATCCGTTATTGTCCTCTCTCTGCCTTGACTACAGGTTCAGGAGAAAATCTTAGACAGGGGCAGATTAAATGTGTGATGAAATGTCTGAGAAATATGTGAGAATGCGCAATATAAGGATGGTTGATTTTCTACCCACATGATGAACATAATCACTATTAGTAACACATATCCACATAAATATGATAATTCAAAATTTAAACACATTTATTGGGTTCATATTGGAAATCATCAACATCTGATGGCGTAGTTTTATGGATAATTACCACCATAGAGATAATGCAGCATATGAAAGGAAAGCTTTGAGGCTTCTCCACTCACTGGGAGGAGAGTGCGTAGGTTTAGTTGTGCATCTGAGCTGTGCCCAAAAGGCAAATATGTGGAAAGTTTGGTGACAAGCATCCAGGCGTGTGGTTAACAAGATTGCATCTGGTGAGCAGAAAGTGTAGGATATAGCTTAACTACGTATTTAAAGGGCAAATTATTTTCACATTAAGTTCAATACCATCAGTAATCCTTCCAAATATAGATAGAAGTATTTCATTTTCAGTAGAAAATAATTATTCAAATACCCTATAGTGCAAATCCCATTAATTTAGTGCATGACACAGTTTTTGATTTCCTACCACAAAACAAAACGGAAAAGAATCCAGTAAACATTAAAATCTGTTGTCTTATTTTGGTAATCTGGCTGCTTACTGACAAGTAAATAATCAATACAAATAGTTCTGAAGTGTCTGAAAATAGACAGGCGATTTAAACTGTAACTAACAGCCATGCATTTTCCAGCTGCAGTGCAGTGTTGAGGAAATGACACCAGCTTTGATGGGTTGTATAGCTTTTGAGATGAGCCTCTTTATGCCGCTTGCAGTTCCATTATGGCTTTGTTCGAAAGCTTGTTTACCTGCTGATAACATACACTGGTGGATTCAGGAGCACCGATCCAAAATCTGCTGCCAAAGTCACTCAAGTCTCATTGTACTGCAGGAGGGGAAGAATGAAATGTTTATGCGGAGGGGAATGCAAATGCTAAATGTGAAATCAAACTATGGGACCAATAAGGGATCAGAATAACTTTGCCAGGTTTTATTTTTAGCCCAGTTGCAATGCTAGCTTTGTAGAACACTCCTCAGTTTAGCCTCTGTGCATCTGTGTGCTTAGGTTTTACTCAGTGGAGGAATGCTGTTCCAATTTAACAAAAATATTAAAACTGTAGATGATTTTTTTTTTCAGATGAAGTGAAGAGAACAGAATCTGATTCACGTACCTGGCTGAAGAAAATACCTGAATATGGTGTTGTTTGTCTTTTATAATAGTCAGTATCAAATAACCAGCAGATCAAAAACTGTTAATCAAATCTCATCATTGGACATCACTTGAATATTTTTGGATTTCACTGTTAGAAAAGCTATGGTCTCAGGTCAAAGGAATAGCCACTTGGTTTGCATATTAAAGAGGCTTTGCTAGACCTCTGTTAGCCATGCATCCCCATGCAGGCAGGTCTCCAGGGGGCCAGCAGGGCCCCACAGACGGGCAACTAGGGGGCCAGGTGACCCTGTCTCTGAGGTTAGCAGGAAACACTAAAGAGGGATGGGCAGGGAGCTGAGGAGCCACTGAGTGCGAGTGTGCAAGGCTGGTGATGGCAGCTGTCAATGGTTTGGAAGGAGAAGCAGACAGATTGTGCGTTCTGTTGGTGCAGCCAGTTCGCCACCTGGCAGGCTTTTCCTTGTTAGAACTTCTTGCTGTTTCTGTTCTCATCAGAGAAATGTTTTTCCTCTTATCCTCTGTGTTCAGGGGAAGTTAAATTTGTCAAAATGTTTAAAGATGTTTAGTGAAATGCAATTGTTTAAAGTATGCTCTGTGTATTCTACAGAATTGCTACAGCTCTTGTTTGTGATCAAACACAGTCAAAAAGCTCTATTTATGAATGTGAACCTTGCCTTGGATGACAAACTACATAATTAAATTTATTCCATATAAAATGAGAGAATGAAGAGGAGACAGGCAACTTGAGGGCCTAGTGAGTGCTGACCTTGTGCTATATTATTTAGCTGTGTTCTTTAAGAAAGGGGGCACATTTTAAGGGGAAGGATTTGCTTAGAAAAATAATCTGTAACTTTCAAATCCCATCATAGCCGTAAACACTGCTCCGTGTTGTTCAGTTGTTAAGAAAAAATGCAAACGTAAACCATGAACAGCTTAAAAGTACATTTAAAAATCAAATTTGGCAGTCAGTCCTTGTTCCAACAGGATTAAAAAAAAAAAAGTCTTTCATTTGATATAAATATATGCAAAGAGAGTGGTGTGGTGATCTGGGTGCCAGAGGTGGCGCTTTACTCTGGATATTCTGGCTTGGGCCTGTAAGGGACATAAATTAACATGAATTAACACATGCATGCAATAAGAAAATAATTAATTCAAGTTATCAGTCACCTCTTCCATTCCAGGAATCTGATTGACAAGATAAAGTAATGTGCAAACTGCTTTTCAAAGCTAACAGCCTGGAGCACCCCTCCTATTAGTTAGTCATTCCCTCAGTATCACACCCGGAATCTGTCATTTCACAATTTTCTCCTATAATGCATATGTGCCGCTCTCACCACTTCACTACAGCAACTGCCATCTAACAAGTTGACACAGAGAATGATACAATTCACGTCCAGTATTCAGTTCCATATACAGCAAGCATCTGAGGCAGACGGGTCAAGAATATGGTACATTCTGTTCTCTCTCAAAATTGCTTTTCTAGGACTCTAGAGAAGCTAGATAAAGCTCCCATGATATCCTTCAAATACCTAAAATGAGTTTTTAGAATTTAAAACACTCAACAGGTGTAAAAATAGTTTGTATTAATGAAACTGTACAATATCTCCTTCCTTAAGATTCATATCTGTCTGTTTTCCATAAATCTTACTGTGATTCTTGATAGGTGTTCAAGTTTTCATTTAATCTTTCTTAAACCAGCAAGTCTCTTAAGGTGCGTTATCTCTTTTACAAGAAAACTGTACCTTCCTAAATTAAACATGTTTTGAATGTGGCCTTTGAATTCCTGATATAAAGTGAGTCTTTCCAATCTTATAAATTATTCCAAAATCTTACTCAAGCGTCGCAATGTCAAAGCAAGCAAAAGCAAAAGCCTGGCTTTTTCTGAATGAACAAGAATCAAAATGTTCTTCAAAATGTTATTAAATCATTTCTAATTTGAACAGCCATGATACACCACATTAAGATTAGTCTGTACTTGACAAACTTCTGGCAAGTAGCTGAGTTTAGCATCTCCATCTTTTGAAATGTCTGCTGTGCTAGCTAGTGTAGCCTGTTCATTGTGCTACTGCAAATAAAGGGAAACACTGTGAATGTGTTTGCACACAATGGCATTGTCAAAAAAACACTACTGAAATTTTATAATTTGAACAGACCACATGAAGCTCAATCTATCTTGACCATCTTGATAAAGAGTTATAGCATCCCCATCTTTTAACATGCTGTCTGCTACGTTAGCTACTTTTAGCTAAAGCTTTGGTATACAGTAACCTAACTCAGCCTTGTTCCTGTCTGTTAGGCTTTATTTAATAAATCCGGTATGGTTTGGCTACAATATTTCTTGAGGTGAGAGAGTTCAATTCAAGTTAAGGTAAGCTAGTTATGAAATCAGTTTGTTATGCTAGCTAGATTGATAGTTGCTTACTTAGTAAGCCTGTGTAAGCTAGAATTTCTGTAAACGAGTATAGTATTAAATTCTAATAAGCTTTATAGGCATGATAAATTACTGCCAAAGCTATACTGATGTTTAGTATGTACTGCAAAGGCATATATCTGATATTTAGTATATGTGTTTAGGTGGAATAATAAGTTGGATGTTGTTTTGTTTTAAAAGGTTTTGTGTGTTTTGAGCACTTCAGTTAATTATTGTTAAATTGTTTTGCTTACTGTGTTTTATCATGATAATGTGATGTTACACTGTCCAAAGGGGGAATATATAGCTATTAATTTAGTTTGCTGTTAGTGTTAGCTTGACAAATTTGCTAGCATGTTTTTGAAGTACAGCCAAAGGCGGCTGAAGTAAAGCAAGCTGTAAACCAAAAAGCAAATTTGGGTAGAAAGAAAAAAAAAAAAAAAGAAATGTTCCAGAGGAGGATAGTGTGCACAAAAGTTGTTCTGTTGCCTGTGAGTGTGGTGTCAGCCGGTCCCAGTCCCTGCGGCCCTCACCGTGCACTGTGTAAGCCTGACGGGAAACTGACTGCAGCTCAGGACATGGCCTTGTTTGTTCACAGTCCCCCCTCTCTGAAAAGAGTTATGCTGTCTGTTTTGAATGGACAGCGTTTTTCTTTGTGTGCTCGATCAAAACAGAGGGCAAAGTTAGTCAGCAAGTTGCATAGCTTCTGCATTCTGATTCTTCAAGCCTCTTTTGTATGAAGTTTAGCACAATGTTTTACACTGTGTTTGACCTGAATGGCGTGCTGGAGGTAGGAAAATTTTTACTAACTGCAAATTAGAAAAGGGTAGAATGTAATTTTGCTATCACATATCACTCATTCATGTTTCTGTGATAGAACTAAACAAGTAAAATGATCATATGGGGTTAAAAACTCAGCTATAATACACAAAATGACAGACAGCAGTGTTGCTGAAATATTTATATGCTTTTATCTGATCTATTTCCTAACCACAAGGTATTTGCCTGTGAATCCCTGGCACTTTTGATATTACCTGAAGGCAAATGGTATATAGATTTATACAAGTTATTTACAACAACAGCCAAGCCATTCCTCTGGAAACTAGGCTGCAGATCAAAGGATTGTTTTGATCTCTACTTAGCATATTTGTTTAACCTAGTCAGTGATTCTGAAAAGTGCACAAGCTTTTCGGTGATATGCAGAGCACCCTTTATCCGTCTTTTTCTTCTGTTAGCTCTGGATTTAAGTACTTTCTGTATTTAGGAGACAACTGGATTTGCCAGCTTTTGAAATTTAGTTGCCCACTGCTAGCAGTCTTGGCACTCAGAAATAGATAACTAGGTATGTTCCACTGCTAATCCTGATCGGCCTTGTAATAGTATTTGCGGACTGTACAGCACTCAATTAGGGCATAATGTGCTATTTTTATTTCCTTTAAGTTGGATTAAATGTGAAAACATGTTTGTTTTTTTTTTCAGTTTCCATCTACTGTTTACTATGTGGGTACTTTGCAAAGTATTGTTTTATACTGTTTCAATCAGTAGCACTCTCTCCACACAGGACTGCAAAATGTCAGGAGAAAAACAATGTCCAAGCGCTCTCTAAAAAAGATGCCAGGGCAATCAGGAAATTTTCTGGAATGCTTAAGAGAATGCATATGCACACAATGCCCTAATTCTCTCTTACTTTGGGTTTGGGAAAGATGAGCCCAGGTTTATTGAGAGCCAAAAAAGGGGGCAGATGGCTCACAAGAGGGATAAACCTGGGAAGTCATGCTGTAAATGTGTTTTACAGAAAACAATGAAAGGAGCGGACAAAGCGATTGTGGCAAAGTCCTTTGGAAAATGGAAAAGCAGCTCTCTAAGGTCCAGGACCATGGAGAAGCCGGATGAGCCGTCCGAGGAGAGTAAGGAGGAGAGCCTTTCCAACTGCACCTGTGAAGCCCCCCAACTCGGCAAGAAACCAGTTGGTAAAAGTACATTATTTTCTTATTTCATGTCTATTCATACTGCTGTGTCTCCCAGCTTATTTTTCTTGTAGCAATTTTAATTATTACTGTGGTGACTTGTTTTTTTTTCCATTTGACTCTCTGGCCTGCCATATCCGGTGAACAAACAAACCACATTGTTGGGCAGGAGAATTCCTTTTGAGGGAAAGTGTGTCTCCGATGATACAGTGTTGCCAGAAAAAGACAAAGCAAAAAATAGCAAACACAAAAACAGTCACAGGTGCATGGGAAAAAGAGAGAACCGAGTGAATGGTCACTGCGGTCCCCAGGAGGTCTTTCAGTGTTAGCCAGTGCGGTGGGTGGACTTCTGACAAGGACGTTGGTTAGCAGCCAGGTGGAGTGTGTAACTGAGAATGCTCCTGTTTATTCTTTTCACATGCTAATGTGGCTCCTATGTGACTTTAATGCGGCAAAACTTTTTCTTGGAGTTAACATTTTTGTTGTTTCAATACCTGCTCTTGTATCACAGCAGTGGTCTGATTCAAAGGCTCCACACTCTTTTATATAAGTTTGGGATCGTGCCAGGGAAAGAGATATATTAACTATGCTGTACATAAAGACAGTCTGGGGGAATATTTTCAGCGCAAACAGGTACAAACATATGGCTTTTATATTCAGGATCCAGACGCAGAAAAAAAATGAGAAGATCACATAATGTGTAAAAAGTATAATTATGAGAAATGATTTTTTACAATTAAAGTATGTGAATAACCATAACTGTAAATAGCTAGAGATGCCAGTTTCGGTGACTCAGTGTTTGTGGAGATATGGAGATAGGTATGTAACAAAGCAAAATGTTCTAACAAATATGCACTGTTTATGATCATTTCATTTCATGTAGCATTTGGCTCTTATCTTTTCTGCAGCCTTTTATGGCCCACGTTGTACAAAATGTACAGTACAGTCTCATACAATAGAGGATTTTTGTGCCTCCAAAAAATTGAAATTAGGCTTCTGACGCTCTGTAATGAAAGATTACACAAGGACCAAAGTTTTGAGCAAATGCACCCCTATGTGGACAAAGTAAGAACAGTGGGGTGTTTGGATGAAACACGCAGGCCATGCAGTCTTCATCAGGCCATGGTCTCTCTTTACTACTATATAACCTGTTAATTTGATGAGCTATCAGCATTGGAGTAAATATACTCTAAAATATATATCTTAAGCTTTCATTAGTGGTTCATGAGCCAGTGTAATGTCTAATTCAGCAGCACAAAAGAGCAATATGGCCTCACACTGTGGATCTTTCCATACCTTGTAGTGTACAATCTGTAAATAGCTTCAAAGGCACTGCATCTGCCATCTGCACTTCTAGGAACTCTTCTGCATAACCATTAAAACAAGCTGTCTCAGAGGACATCATTCGTATTTCAGCCTCAACCCTGAATTACTGTGTGTTCATTATAATTATAAGGGAGGAGTGTTGCCAGGCTAGCCTGCAGAATGCCAGGTGCACACTTCCATAATCTACCATTTTAAACAACTCAGAGCATTAACAACAGTATCTATGTGCTATTCAGCCATTAGTTCACTTTGGCTTTCATGCTCAAACTTGCATCTCTCTGAGCAATTTGTATGGCACAACAGACATACAGGAAGAAAGTGCAATACTTTGTAGTGTTCCATTTTCCTAAGCCTGCTTAGGTTATGTGACTGAGCCATGCCGCTGTGTGAAATTTTATCCCGATACTGGCACTGTATCCTTGTGAGGGAGTCTTGTAAAATAGGTTTACTTAGCGCCTTTGCTGGCATTTTCCGAAGATAGCAAATGCACAAACACTGTCCATGATCGGATTAACTGTTCAACAAAATGATGTAACTCTTTGTCTTTCTTGTGTGGCATAGGTTTCTCTGCTTAAGTTTAGTGGTCATCCACAAGAGAATAGAAACATTTGAAATCCAGTCACATCCTTATAATTTATTTATTACAAATAAAATAGATGACAGGCCTGGTTAATCACAGCCTTTGTCACACAAATGTGACATGTGACTGCCAAGAGTGAATCACTCGACAACAAATTCACTAGAATTTTTGAGATACGGCCTCAAACTGCACAACAACAATCCTTAATTAACACAAGTCTTAATTTGTAAGGCATTTAATTTTTAACTTTGCCTGATGTTCCTCTCTGGTGTTGAGGCACAAGATTTAAATTGCATGTGATAAGTGTGAAAGATTTTTTAAGCATCCATATACAGTATAAAGTACGCCATGCCAAGTACACAGAGAACATGAATTTGCACCTGAGGACATATAGCTATACATCCAGAGTCACAAGGTGTGTCAAGACAAAATGTTAATTACACAATTTATGACAGAAATCAGTTGAAATATCTCCATGGATCTCGCTTATTTACATTTTAATTACTACTATTACTTATTCTTATTTTTTGGATGTGACCATAGCAAGCCCAATTCCTCCCCTACACTAGAAAGGAGCAAAATGACTGTTTTCCACTGGAGGTTTAGATGCTTGTTTATCACTTTTAAATACCATCATCTTTGCTGAAATCCCCTCTCAAAAGAACCTTTCACTTGCTGGAATAAATTCAAATTAAAATTTAAATCCCTCTTTGCATTTCTTCAGCCTTTTTTAAAATAGCTGCCTCCTTTTAGAAAGCTGTTTATGTAGTGATCTGTTCATAATCCAGTTTGTTTCTCAACAGCGAAAAACACAGAAATCGTATTATCACTATCTTGGAGAGATGATGCGAGAAATCAGGAAGTATAAATGTCTGGATCTGTTGAAGTTTTCAAAGTTGTAGAGCTGAAGAATATGGCAAAAAGCCTTTCAGTAAAGTAGTCAGAAAAACTGCAATTTGACTTGCAAATATGCAGAAATATAAAGTATATTGTGCTGTCATAACTCAAAAATATTTCACCTACCTTTAGCAAAGCTAATGTAAAGACAGACAACATGTGCTCATTCAACAAATACACAACATTTTGGCATGTTTCAGAGAACATGTAGACAGTATTTCTCATATACTGTAGATAAATGGCTCATCAGAAATGCTGATGTGTGTGACATACAGCTATTGAAGTGAGAATGGGAAGATTAACCCTTAGAACTGCAGCTGACAAGTCATGCAGATCTCTGAAAACAGCTCTCTCTAATCTTAGGAGGTGCTCACCTTCCAATATACTGAGAAAAACAATGTCTAATCAGAAATGTATCAAAAATAAACAGAAACACCAGACATTTACATGCAATGCCTTTTGATAACAACCCATTTCAGAGGTAAAATGACGCAGAAGAGGCCATAGGGAAATTTAATTTGCTCAAGCTAGATTGGATTTATTGTTTGGAAACAAATTATAATTGTGTCTCCAGAAAGTTAACCAAGATCTAAACAAAAGGAAATCAATGACCCACCCCCATTAATCACTCAAAGCCAGCTACTTGTGCTGAAGAAACTTACTTCATAATCAATTTCTTTGTTTTGCTCAAAGGGCATTTGCATTTTAGTTCATGTCAGCAAGCTTCCTGTATCTGGCACAATCAAAAATTGCAAGCCATCCACATTAATGGAGTTTTTTTCTATTTATTCAAGTGCATATCTCTGAATACTCAAGATGATTTTAGCTTATTATGCAAACTGCCCTACAAATATTTTAAAGACAGAAAAAAATTACCATTGAGTGGCAGACTTAACTTTTCTGATGCTTCTCATTGCTTCCAACCAATATCTGCTGCTTAGGATCTTGCAGTTAAGCACCCACGGGACTTCTGAGACCAGACAGAAATGCCTCCTGTTAGTTGTGTCTAGACATACTATTACGGCCACCAAGGTCATTATCAAAGCACGCATTATACACACCTGTTACCATTGTTTAGATGCTCGTTTTTGGCTGAACATCCAAGCTCCTATCTTGCCATTTATAGGCGTGTCTGCTTCATTGTCTGCCCGCCTGAGTAGAAAAGATGGGCAGGGACCCACAGAGACGCCCAGATCTGGACCTAACCTCTCAATGACACAACACAATGAGTCCACGGCCCATGAACCACAAAAGGCAGGCATTGACTGACCAGTCAGGCATTGATTTCTTAGATGTAAGCAGTCAGATTTTCTAATTTGAGGGCAGTGTGGGTAGAGAATAAGTAGTGACCAAGAATGAATGATGCTTTTCATTGTAACTGATAAAGTCAATAATTTAGACCTGCAATTGTATAAATAATTACAGAATTCAGCCATTTTAGTCAACATTTTTTATGGATTTTAAGAATTACTAGTGAATTTTTGTTTCCATGCACGGAATGTACATTCTTAAGTGTGAATTTTACACCAGATAAGAACATGTTTGGTCCCTTGTCCCAGCTAGTAAACCTGTATCTTTGACCACTCAGTCATTTTATTAGTTTTCAGGGACTACCTGTAGGTGTTATATTGTTAGTTTTGGACAACAAAGACAAATATAATCAGAGTCCTAGTTCCAAAGGTATTGGTTCAAGGCAGAGATGGAAAACATCCTATATTTGTCCATAAACCATTTTGAATGTTATTGAAGTGTCTTCAAAGGACACTGAATAAACATACTGTAAGGTTGCCCATGGTCACACACAAATCGCCCCAAAGGGGATTGCTGGGAAGTAATCTAATCATTTCTTTTAACTGAGACACAGTGACATGCAGTGTAGATAATGATCCCCATGAAAAATGTAGTGTATTTTCAAAAGAATATTCCCTGTCTGCTGACATTAACATAAAGATAGTTCTACATCCTGGAGCCATATCAACAACATGTACTTATGTTTAGTTCCTCGTATTTGCATATGCAAATATATTTTTAAAAAAATTTAATTCAGTCCTTTTATGTGACTTTCTGTGATGAACAAGCGGCATCAAGTGGTTGCACAATGAGGGTTCAGTACCACCAAGAAGAAGCATTTTAGACCAAGCTTAAAGCGTTTTAGCTGAAATTAACCACAGTTTAATATAGATTTTTACACATCTATCATACTCAGTGGCACAGTGTGAATATGCATTGTTGTTTTGGTGTATGGGCTGCCATGCGAAATTAGTCGCGTAGCTTTGTTGAAATCACGGGGCGGGGTGTTGAGTGAGGGGGTTTGTTGAAGTTATACTGCTGACATTTTGATCCTGCAGTGCATTAGAAGAATTCAGTTAAACATATTTGTGTAGGTTTCACAGGAGGAAGGTATAGTGCTCAAAACAACAGGGTGCTGTGACACTTCACTTTGCTTACATAATTTGCAGCAGAATGCAAAAAGCTTTTAGACACAGATGTGACCCATTGTAATACCTTTCTAAATGCAATCAAACACTTTCTACAAATATGAGCAGGACTTTTTAAATGTGAACCCTTGTTTGACATGTAATTTTGTCCAACCCACTCCTCTTTCATTTCTCCATCAGCTCTCTCCAGTTATGCCCACATTTTCAGTTGATGAAATAGCTTGACAAAACACTAGTTTATGTTCTATGCCGGCTCTGAATGAGGTCTCTCTTTTTTTTTTTTTTTTTGTAGAGATTTGAACAGATGTTGGAGCCCAAAAAAAAAATGTTACATTTTGTAACGGTGGTGTACTGTAGTCTTCAATATGTTGCTTTCTCATGATTTGTTAAGATCGCGTTACATGAGTTGATTCTTTTTGTGTTTTCCTTCAGCAATACAGATGTCTAGTACAGGACAAGAAATAATCATCCCTAGAACAAGCTTTTTGTGCCCTTACAGAGAGATTGTCTACATCAGAAAATAATGATATTTGATAAGATGCTTAGATATATGATTCTTTACTCTCATATATTTGTACGATCATCAGGCACAAATGCGAAAAGAGGGGAAACAGAGCAGGTCTACTCTCTTTGTATGTCTCTTTTACTGTGTACCATGAATTGGCTCTTGAAGACAGTTAGAAATTAGACTTTCAAATGAGGCATTAAACAAGGTGATGGTCAACTGCCAAACCTTAAGTAATGATATTCTCCATCCTCAAGTCCCCAGCCTTGCATAACCAAATGCACAAATCACAGAAAAAAAGAACTGAAAATACATTATTATTACATATTGTGTTCACACGTCAGTCTCTGGGGACCTGGGGGGGACATCACCGAGAGATAAGCGTGTTTGGGTGGCCCCTGCCATCAGCTGGGGAAGGGCTACGCTTGGATCTTGAGGGGGGGCCCCTCATGGGTATCACTTATTTTAAATCCTGAGCCACACCATCCCACCCCCCTCTTTTGCCCCCCTCGCCCCAGGCTCCACCCAGAAGTGTGGTTGCCTTTGTCATTGTAATCTGGCCCTGTTTGCAAAACGCTTCCACTGTTTACTCTCTGCTACGGGGGCTTGTATGAACAGGAGTCAGCAGGACGCAGGGTGACATCACTTTGGGTTGGGGTGGGGTGGGGGGGGTTGCGGTGGGGGTAGGGAGGGCGAGGGGGGTGTTTGAAAAGCTGCATTTGTGATTTCTCGGGGCCCCTTTCTTCTTTTATTCTTCCCTGTCTCTATCCAGGCCTGTCGAACGCATGAGCTAACCCAGGAGGCTAACATGGCCTACAGGGAGGAATTACACCTAATTACTTGAATAACTGCTAGGCAGCAGCCTTCCGTAGTCACCAAAAATCATTTCCAGGTCTCTGCCTTTACTGATAGCCAGACTTCTTGTGACAGAAAACCTCGGACAAAGCTTTTACATTCAAATGGTCCAGGAGAAATGAAACAGACTGACAGGTACAAACATTAAAAAGGGAGGAAATCAAATTAACAGACAAGGATTTCATATCATCTATTTTTGTTGTTGCCGTAGCGATAAAGTCGCAGACATTGAAACTGGTCTGTTGAGCCATTGTTATCATCCCTGGCCATCTGCTGCTGAGGAGTGACATTCCCTCTCATTTGCATGATGAGTGATGTATGAGGAGCTTGGGAGGGCATATGCCCCGGTCCTATGACAAAGCAAGTGAAAGTTTTTTTTTTTTTAAACACACAGAATAAGGATCGATATGTGAGTAAAGCTGGATGAAGGAGTTTAAAAAAAAAAAGGAAAAAAAATCACCTGTGAGTGTATACGTGTGTAATTCATACGTGTGTTTGCCTGCGTGTATGTTGCATCTCCACTAAGCGCACACAAATCTGTGGTGCATGTGTCTGTGCGAGTGTACGCGCGCATGAGTAGAGGCTAGTGCGCATCTGCCTTCTTGTGTGCCTGTTTGTGTGTTTTGCGGATGTGGGAGTAGAGCGAGGAGGGGGGTTGGTGGCTGTTGATGTGCAAATGTGCATCATGTTGAAGGGCTGTGAATGGGGAGGTGTGACGTAAAAAGGGACCCGAACGCAGGTGCTTATCTCGAGGCTGTCAAAGGCACAGTATGTCATATTCCTGGGGACTACCTTTCAAAGCCACAGCACCAGCTCAGCTATCAAGAAACTGGGAGAAAATCAAACTTTTTGGATCACAGCACTAGGTTGGTGTCAAAGTTCTTTTTATTTAATATACTGTCAGTTTGGTCAGCATTTATCATCACTGATGCTCTGTATCGCATACGTGAACGACAAGCCTTTTAGCTCATGCTGTTAGATGCTGTCATATGGAATTCAAAACAGGAGCTGAAATCTGCAAGTGTTAGAAACTTACTTAGATTTTACACTTAGATTCCACTCAGCTGCTAAACTTGTGTGCTGTGGCTTTTACGCAATTGTGTGAAATAGGCTTTTGCTGGCGTTTGTTTTGAGCCGTGTCAGGGGGTATTTAGAAAATTTTGCTCTGGTGATGAGCATCGTTTTGCCTGATACAATTCAGTGTTCTTCAAATCTTTGCTGGAAAGTGAGCGTAGCCTCTGTCCAGGTTTCAGACAGTTTGAGAGGAGATTAAATGGCTCAAACTGTTTTTTGCGATGCATGACCTATTTTTTATCATCCAGATAGCATGAGATACTGTCTACCTAGATTAAATTCACAGCATTTGTGTGGAATATAAGCTTGTCTTAGAGGAACACATGTCTGTATTGTGTGCAGGGACAAAGCATTGTCAGGTTGCCTGTGGCTTTGACAGTGACAGCTGTACATACAAGACCACTGAGCCTAATGCACTTAAACATTGACTCTGTGTTCCAACAACATATTTGAACAGTCCGTGAAGTATTTTATTGCATCCTGTTGGTGGCTTTCTGTAATTTGCACTGTAACTCCAGTAAAGTTTGAAAACTACAAGCTTGTGTTGAAGGTAGTGTGACTGCAAAAATAATCTACAAATCAGCTTTTGTGTTATACTCCATGTACAAGTCTTACAATTGTACAAATTCACTTGGGCCAAATTTTTACATTCTGTTTTGAATTTCTGTAATTGTGACTGTGGTAAAGTTTGAAGCTAATTTAGCAAAAGCTGAATCTGGTGTGATAGTAATACAGTCGACCGTGAACTTTTGTGTTATACGTGGGCAAGTCTCAGCTTTGAACATATTCTCTGGGGCCAAAGCACTCGACAGTCTCCAGAGCAACTATTGATTTAGGAGGACGGATGCTGGTTAGAAAAGTTCATCATTTACCAGTAACTTGCGGCACTCTAATGGCTCAGAATCTGCTTCTATGGCTCAACTTTAAGTTGACACCATTGTTAGAGAAAGGTAGGATTTTGAGTTCAGGCCTTGGTTAGAGAATGAACTTAGAGTCCTTATCTTAGTATCACAACTTTAATGTCTTTTTAGATTTTGTACTTTGGTCTTTTGAACCACATAAAATAAACAATATAGCCTAGAGTTAAAAATATATATGTAAACTAACAACATCTCCTACATATGCCAGTCATATCTTTTGCAATGTCTTTCAGAGGCATTATACTCTGTGATTGAGGTCTTAAATCATTTTTAGGTTTGGAGAATTTCTGTGAAAAATGTGTAAAATTTTCAGTGGTAAAATAAATTGAAATGCCAGTTGTCATTGTCCCTGTTAGCCTCCATTTAATCATAACTCCATCAGCTTATTTCAGTCAGATCGCATCTCCTAATAAACATGAAAAGAGCAACAAAAGACATTAGATAACACATCATTGTGTAACCGCGTCACATGACGATAATCCTTCGAAAAGTTTGGAAGTTATTTAGAGATGGTAGCTTACAAAGGCAGAAGACATTAGCGAGGTTAAAAACGTACTCTTTTACACTTTGTTTTAATTACAATAGCAGCACAGGCTATAACAGGGATGTGTGGTAAAGCAGTGATAAGTAAGGCATTATTCCTCTGTGCTCCCCACCCTCCTCTTCAAAGCTCAGGGATGTTAGTTGCTACACAGCACACTAATGTAACTTCTGTCCGCCTCCAGGAACTGTCCATGGTACCTGCTGCCCAACAAAACTGGACTCACAAACTTATTCACATAGCTGTGACACACACCAAATGTCTGTGAATGAAAATTTGATTTGTATTTGTTTACATTTATTTAACAAAGAAATTAAAATCAAGTCATTCGAGCTCTGAGATATTTAAAAAAAAAAAAAAAAAGAAGAAGAAGAATGGGTAGTTTTAATTTTAAGCCAATTGCCGTCGGGTACACACAATGTAAACGACAAAATCGCACAAAAAAAGCTCAGCATACATGTCAGCCTAAAACACACTGTGTTACCTGTTTTTGCCTACTCAAACTTCAGTTAGTTAATCCAGGAAAATGAATTATGTGGATTTAATTCAACAAGGTCTCAGAAATGATCCATCTGCTGTTGAGCAGCTGGTGAAAGGATAAATGTAATTAATTACTTAACTTTTGAACAGTATTCCAGAAAAAAAATGGTGCTGTTTATGTGTCCTGCTGGAAAAAATGTAAAGCAACAGTACAAAGCACAATACCTTTCAAATTTATTTATTTTAATTTATTTTTTTGTCTTAGCAACATAGCTTATATTTTTAATTAGTATTTCAGTGTAGCATGTAGTATTGTTTAAAACTGATAAATGTGTAAATGTATAATCCATACAGTGTCAGGATTTTCTTACAATGGAAATATATCACTTTGAAATAATGTTCGTAATAACCTATACATTTAAATGTATCCTATTGTAAATTAAATATCAGTATATTTAATTATAGTTTATAGTTATAATATATACTATAAGCATATAGAGTTCTAGATAACAGTAATCCTCATTTTGACAATGGTATAGGCTTACACTGAATGTTTTTTTTTTCTGGTTTTGGCTTTTTTTTCATTAGTGGACTCATCCTAAAACCAGTCATTTAATGATGATTATAAAATTTTGAAAATCGTAATAAAATGTCAGGGTTGCGTATAATGTCAATCATAATTTCTAGCTTGGTGCTACTTTAAAGAAAAAGGATGTAAACATGTTAACAAGGTTAAATCAGGTAGGATTTTCAACAACAGAAAAAGCCTGAATAGTTATATTTGTTTGACAGGGCAAGGCTATGAAATGTTCCCAATTAATATTACATGGGATTTTTTTCCGCCTCTCTTTTTTCTAAATATATTTCAGAATTTACCTTGATTGTAATGTACCTCATTGGCTGTGGTTTTGTTTGTTGGCCTAACTATAAAGGATCTGCTTATACCCTTGTGGGTTGGGAAGAATTAGGATTTATGAATTTATTTCCTCTGTTGTATTGTTTAAACAGCTTTGGTTTAGTTTTGATCCCTTCCTCTTGCCTTTGAGGCTGTTCCACGGTGTCAGCTGTTGACTGATAGTAAGAGAACTGCCTCACAGTGTGAATGAAAGAAAACTAGCGGTTGGTAAACACTGATAAGGGATAAATAGAAAGCGGTCAGGCAGAGATAGTTCTGTGGGAGCCCAGATTGTGTGCGGTCTGTTAAAATGAGATTCTGAGCCTGTCCTTTTTATTCTTCCTCCCCTCCCCTCCCCTCCCCTGTGCGGCGTTTGTCTGGAAAATCTCCAGTGACCCGGCTCGGCAGTCCCAGGCTGCAGTATTTTCTTTTTGTATTTGTTTTGTTTTCTAACAAGGGTCAAGTTGGCCAATAGACATGTCCCTGATGCTTATAGACAGCTGTCATGACTTCAAGTACTTACAGTAGTTACATTTTGTATGGATTCATGGTTGTGCACCAACAGGCACAGCAGCAAGAGATTTGTTAAAAAAAAAAAAAAATTACACAATTTTTAAAACATCTAGTCTTTGTGTGTGTGTTGATTACTTGACATCATATAATTTACTTCTACAATCCTTTAATATTTTTTAAAAAGCTGAGCTGCATGAGCACCTCTGAACATCCAGCCATCCATCCTTTCTCATATTACCTATTAGGCTGCATATGTGCTCAAAGTATTATTATAAAGTCAAGCCTGCATATATATATCACCATGTTATATTAATTACAGCCACATAATTACACATTTGCACCCTCTTCATGACAGACCCTGAGGAATATAAATCTCATTTCACAATTAAAATCACTCTAAATGACTGTTTTATTCAGTTTTTTTTAGGAGCAGCCTGTTCTTTCTAATAGTCGTTGATTTTTTTTTCTTTTTTTTTCTGGGAGAATCTATCTTTTATGTGATTAAAAAGACCTTCAGAGGTCTTACCTTGAGGATCACCATGTGGTGTATTTACACAGAAAATAATTCAGCCCATTGTAGCCCAGCAGCTAATGAGATTGGTTGTTAAGTGAATGACACAAAGGCTACAAAAAAAAAGGAAAAAAAAAAAAAAAAAGCTTAGCGTTTCGGGTGAATATCACAGTGTCCCTGCACACACACACCAACCAAACACACTCTCTCAGCAGCGAGACTCTGGACTACCCTGTAACCCACCTCGATATCCTTCTGCTCCGTCTCCTCCCCGATGTCACTATGAGATGCAAAACAAAGGCTAAAAGGGGCATGGTAAGTCGAGCTCGCGATTCTGCCCTGTCGGACATGTTAACACGAGCGCATTTAGATGTAGGAGACAAGTGATTGTGTTTGTCTGTGTAAGGATGTGCTGTGCTGTGTAAGCCTCAGGCTCAGATAAGTAGATTCATGGAAGGGTCAGCAACATTGATGCTTTTCTGTGTGACTCTGAAGGAGATTACCACATTTTACTTGACCATTCTTAACTTTTGAATTGCTGCTAAAAGTTTTCTCTCCATTTCCTCCTCTGAGTCACTTTCTTGCCTTGTCCTTGAACTTGTCAGCGTGTATCGTAGCTATGACTTGGTTTTTATTCACAAAAGTATAAAGGTTTATGTTTTTTTGTGTCTGTGCCTGTATTTGTCAATGGTGTGGTTACTCAGAGATAGTTTATTGTTGATCCTTGAGTAAAGCTTAACTCGCTGTTGTACAAGGATTTGTCTAAAGAGCACTGAAATGTATAACAGAGAAAAACATGCACAAGCACAAGAGAGGGTCTTGTTAAGCACCTAGACTCAGTTTGTACCGATTGCTGGACTGTTTAGATACTAGAATAGGTGTTGTTGCGACACAGACATGCACATTGTGAACATTGTGCAGATATCGTGTATCTTTGATCTCTGAATAGTGGCATTGGAGCATCAGTAGTGATTGCTGTAATACAAAAATTTAAGTGCATTAGCTTATCATGCTCAGCTGTCAGGCTGGAAAGTGGGTTAAAGTCCATTGCATATATTAAACCCTGGACTTAAGTCAAATTTACATTTTGTTAAAGATTACTCCTTTTATTGATGCATATAATCATATTCATGGACCATCTGCTGATTTGGCAAGCATGGATCAAACTCACAAAACAGCCCTGCTAACCTTTTAAGTACAAAATAGTCTGGCTTAACTCTGGTAGCCCAGAAGTGTGTGCGTATGCTTGCGACTGTGTGTGTGTGAGTGTGAGAGATTGTATGGATATTGGATAATACTTAATTTAGATCCTCCAGCCATATTTTATTTTATCATGATCGCTTTGGTAGCAGACCAGGGCTTATGTTTGAACAACTGAGCAAATAATGTTTGTCTGACAATAAGCAAAGCAAAATCTTGGTGTAAGGAATCTGATTAAACTCTTGACCATAGCGTACAGCTCTGAGTTTATATCCGTCACCATGGTTACGTGGATTTCACAGTGCAGTATTGCACACTTCCACCTGGTTGTAAACGGTTACACGGGCCTCACCTCTTGAGTGTACTAAAACGCCGCTTGAGGCTTCTCTCGTTATTCTAATAACTGATTTAGTCCCGAAGTATCTCCCACTGTGTGTTTCACAGAAATAGGAATTCACCATTGGGCATCCTTACTGCATGAAATACTTATGTTCAGCTCATTCCAAACAAAGCTTACGCAGATTGAGAATTCATATGCCAGAGGTAAATCCGAGTTAACACGGATTTATACTGGCATGAGTTAAAGGACTAGAGTTTGTAATCCAGGTGGCCAAGGGATTTTACCATACAGTGGCAAAAATCACTTAAAACTCCCCCAACATCCTGAGCCACTGAGCTCAGTAAGCAGACAGATTGTTCAGAATTGATGACAGCACAACTATATCGGAGCTGGACTCTGTGTTGGTGTGTGTGCATGTATGTGTATCTGCGTGTTTGTGTGTATGTACGTATGCTTGTGTTTGTGTGTGTGCATATGTGAACATGTTTGCTTCCTATATGCACTCAATTAGTAATAAAGGGGCTGTTTAGACTAAGACCTTGACAGATTGGTATTATTTTCCCTTCAACAGGGTAAGGGAGGTATACTGGGAATACTGATTTCTATCTGCATAAACATCAGCAGCATAAATGAAAAGACAGCAACCTCAGTTTGCAATTTCAGCCACTGACTTATAAGTAAATTGATCAAAGTCGCAGTAATATCCAAATAATTGATGTTGTAATAGACTGTAGCTTGATCACCATACCCAAAACGTGTGTAATGTGTGTGTGTGTGTGTGTGTGTGCATGTGTTTGTGTTTGTGTTTGATCCAGGCATTACTTATTTTGTGGGGACCTAAATCTTTTTACACAGACACATTATGGGGACTTGTCTCCATTAAATTGAAGGTGATATTTTTAGGTTAGGGTAAGGGTTAGGGTTAGGGTTAGGCAAGCAGTAGTTATTGTTAAGGTTAGAGTAAGTCTCCAGGAAATGAATGTAATGTAAGTCATTGTAATGTCCTTTGAAGTCATGGAGACGTGACTGTGTGTGTGTGTGTGTGTGTGTGTGTGTGTGTGTGTGTGTGTGTGTGTGTGTGTGTGTGTGTGTGTGTGTGTGTGTTGTGCACCCATGTGCACATGTGCACATGTGTGTGGAGGACAGAGGAGCAGAGATAGAGTGGAGTTGTTTAATGACAGGAACAGCTGACTCATTTAGAGAGAGCAGTGAAAGGTAATTAACCCTGGGAAAACTACAGCTGCCATGCGAGCTGTTCACTTCAGCGCAATCTGATTAGGAATCACTGCTCGAGTCCCTGACTCCATTCAGACACTGTGTGTTCGAGGTAAACTTTTCCCTTTGCCCCGGAGAGCCCCGGAGCACTGGAGACCTGCCTTTTGTGACGGGGGGATTAGCTGGAACGGTTACTACGTTTCTCCAAATTGCAGACCACCTGGTAGCATTCATGCAACCTCCTCCATGAAAGGGCCTCCTTGGGCAGGAACAATGAGCAGGATTACTCTGCTCATTGTTACACCAGGGCTGGAACTTCTTTTTCCCCAAACACCTGTCCCCAAATTAGACAGGTTTGAAAAACCATGTTCATGACAGAATTCAAAGATTCAAACTAACATGAGAGTGGTTTGGCGGACTGGAGACTTGCCAATGGATGAATTGTCTGCTGCTCCATTTATTATGCTATTGATGCATAGTGCAGTGCAAGAAGATACTAATTTTATTTGTCTCAATATTTTTGGTGTCCTTAATTGGATTGAAATTCACAAATAAAATAGCATATCATCTAGGCCCCTTTCATACGATAAGAGAACTAAAAGCACCAGAAATTTGGTCAAAAACAGAAATTGGCTCTTTGATGTCAGAAGAAACAATCTGGACTTGGTGCCTCTGTGTGGTCCGGCTCCAGATGAACTCAATTTAGAGGGAAGGCTTTGGGATGACTTTGGAAAGCGATTACAAGATTCATAAATCACCTCGGCAAAGGTGTCACCATCTGACTCTTTTATGGGACTCTTGCTAACTCCGTCCAATAACAAGTTTCCCCTGTAGTTATGCCATCATAACAAATCATTGAAGCGATAGTAGCTAGCCAGGCTCCTAATTGTCTGTTAAGAATTCTGTGAGCTGTGTTCTTTTATTGAAGCATCTCTGTCTTGGAGAAGTGATAAGATGCCAATACGCTCCTCTATAAAAGTACTCTTTGGCAAAAGGCACAAACACTTTGCTTGGCCGTCAGGGTAACTGTGAGGCTGTTATATCTGAAATCGCAGTTGACTTCAAGATTTTTGACTGTCTGCATGAATCCAGAAACCTCTATCACAAGGAGGAATGCTCATAAATTGCCGGCCGAATAATTTTCTTTCAGATACAGTATTTTTTTTTTCTTAAATTTGACAGGGCATATACATACAGAGCACACAAACAAAAGCCCAATATTTTTCTTTCACTGAAATCTTTAGCTTGTACTAAATAAACTCATCTTATTATATAAAACATTCAAGGGAGTTAATTTATGAAATACTATTCAGTATTTTATGTCCTTTGATTAAAAAAAAAATATTTTCTTATTTATAAAACACAGCAAATTATCCAGTGCTGTTAAGTGTTGGTTAAGTTTCAATTTTAATTCACTTACACACACACACACACACACACACACACACACGATTCTAGGCCAAGTTTTAGCCTTAAGTTTGACAGCCTTGACCTCTTTTGTCCCCTCCCCCCTCCTTAAATATGTCCCAGCCATTATTTTGATGTCCAGCTGGTATTTAGGGATGGGACGTCTGATGGCTCCCAGGCCACCTCACAAAAAAAGACAAAAAAGGAAAAGTTGTTTAAGCACTGTCTGAACGGAAGTTGATTTTATTATCTGAGCAGAGCTGAATTTACTGAGCACCGAGCCTTTTTTAACTCAGTGAAAAATGGCAAAGGCCCTCACCTGCGTTCTGTATACAGTTTCACCTGTTTTCCACAGAATAGGTGTAAGCGCTTCCCAAGCAGGTATGTTGCTGCTAGCTCACCTTTTCCTTTCAGCCAGACAGGCTGATTCTCTGCATACCACAAACCTCCTATGGGGTAAATATAAATTGTGATCAGTTTGCTGTATCCACAGACATTCATTACAAGGAAATATGAAAGTAAAAGGTGCTATCTCCTGCCGTTTGCTCTTTATTATACATAAACAGAAAACACTTAGCATGTAAAATTAATGTGAAAATTATTCCCGGGGTAAACTATAAACACAGAAGTTACCCCGCACATTTACCCTTTTTTTCTCCTTCCCCTAGATCAGAGTGTAATTGCCAGTAATCAGGTCTGTTTGCTGCTGATAAAACCACTCTGAATGCGAGGAACCCTCTTTGTGTGATGACTCAATTATGCCAGAAGTGGCTCATCAAACCTGGCCCATCAGCTGCTTTAATAAATAAGGAGGAAAACTTGCTGCAGGCGCATTATAATTCCATTCATTCCATAATTAAATCCATTCCAGTTTTAACCCTTCACTCAGTGTGCTTCTGGAAGAGGAAACAAAAACAAGAAGAGAGGTGGGAGGGGGGGTGAGTACACACCAGACAGTGACCTTGCACAGAGCACCCATCCGTTCCCTATAATTCAAAATGATACTGTTGAAGAAAGGTTAAGAGAAAAAGGCTCATGGAGAAAAGGATGGGAATCAGTTAAGACGCAGCTCCTGTTTTTTATGTATGCATTGTTTCCACACACAGCCTTAGACAGTAATTATATTAAGAGTAATCTAATCATAACAGTTGGTTGGTTGAGTGTGCAGCACTGACATTTTGAAATCTTATTTTGTGTAATCTCATTTGCCTCTATCATCTCGCCTGTACCCCCTATCTAAAGGAAATAATAAAAAGTAAATAATGTAATTAATTTTATGGTCTCCAGAATCTTACTTTGCTACTCTGGCCTGGTTTATTGGTTTCAAGATGAGGTATCAGCGCAGAGTTTTTTACTCCATCACAATAATGTCTGTGTTAATTACATGAGAGCATCCCAAGTGCACGGATAAGCTGGGAACAAGGGGACACAAAGACTCAAGGTCAGTGATGAATATCCACAGCAGCTGCACGGTATTAATAAGGCATTATATGAAAATAATAATAATAGCATCACTTACAACAAAATGCGAGAGTGTGGTTAGAGTAATGTCAGGAGCGTTGGGGTGTTTTACAGATATTTCCTCTCCACCATCTCAGCTTGGATCCAGTCTCTCTGATAATGGTGCGAGGCAATGGTTATTCATGATTGCTGGACTGGGAAGGTCTCTCTCTTTTTCTACCCCCAGTCGCAGCCCATTCTCTCCTCTGTGGTGGGAATGCTAGCAGATGGGGTTAGGGGGGAATGGGCTGGGCTCAAGGACACCTAGCAGCCAGATTAACACATAGAAAATCTCATAGACCCTCAGCATCAGGCTGCCTCCTTTCCCCCAGAGAAATCTGCCCTAGACGCAGGGAAACAGTCCTCTGAGAAGCATTATTTGTGTTGGACTTGGGGTTTGTGTATGTGTGTTTATGAGGGGGGGTGGGTGGGTGCATAAATATGATTCAGCAGATGACGAACCAGCTCCAATAGTAGTGAGTCTTTTTTCATATGCTAATGAAACTGAGTGAATAACCCTCCCTCCCTCACCCCCTCTTCTTTTTTCCCCCAGTTTTGTTTTTCCGGGGAAATGCTCTCTGAGCTATAATTAAGAAGATGTTGTTGTTTTTTTTTTTTTTTCAAAGCTAACAGAAATAAATAATTCCATAATAAGATCTGTGAAGTGAAGAGGCTTAATGTACTCATTGTGTTCATCCTTGTTTTCCCTCTTGGATGTTTTGTATTAATTAGAAGGAAGCAATTTGATCTCTGTCAAGCAATCAATTTGCATTGTGTTCCTTATTCCATGTGAGGTATTAATATGCTCTTTCCACCTTTTTCTCGCTGCATATTTTCATCCATGTCCCTAGAATGTAACATAAGAAAAAAACATAATGAGAAAAACCTTAAGATTTAGAGACATAAAATTGATTTTCGTATTAGCAAAAAAGTTTAAAGTTTGCATGTTTCTGTGTTTGGTGTCTATTCTGTTGTAGATAATGAATTACATGATCGCCTCCTGAGAGATAAGAAGTGTGAAAGCATCAACCAGGGTGGACAGTGTCGGTCTGGCATCTTACCCCACAGAGCGCTTGGAAAACAACAGTCAAAGGTAAATAAATAAATCTAACGCTGAGGAGGACTCAGACAGAGCTTAAACTCTAAAAGTGGAAAAATAACTTTTGTTTGGGACAAAAAAGGTCTCTGGGGATAAATGATTGTGTAACAGTGTTTTGGATAAGTAGCATGCTAAGTGGGGGAGTGTCACTGCGCCTTTGACCACAGTGATCACAAACTGAGATTTTTACTTATGCAGAGCTGTGGGAGGTTGGCAGCTAATATACTCTTTAAAAGGTGTTGCTGAGTCTGCTTTTTCTAAAGTGATGGTTGCCTTTAGATGTCAAGTTGTCTCGGCTGAATTTGAGCCTTATTAAACTTTCTTTGAAACCATAACAGATAGTTTAAGGAGATATTTATTCTGTACTTCTTCATTGTAAGGCTGTTAGGTTTCATAGTCCATTACAGTACTTTCTTTTTAAAACAGGCATTCTATGTACTGGGAAGGTTTTCCTTATCTTGAGCTTATCTTGTTCTAGTTTTAAGTCTGTGTGAATTGAATTTCAAACTGAAATGAATGGAAATCATTCAGAAAGAACATTCTGAAATCTAAAACCTTATACTTGGGAAAATGCTGTGCAGTGATTTAAAGTGAACATGTTTTATAGTAAAACAAGGAAAAACATGCAACCGAACCTTAAAAACTGAACCCAGTGGCTGGCCTTATTTCTGTGTGCGGACATCTGTAAATGTGATCCACCAACAATCCGAGCAGTTTCTTCACAACATTTAATGCGAGTACAACACAACTTCTTAATGCAGGATCCATCATAGCTAAGGATACAAAAATTTGATGGAAACACACATTGTTGTTACACTTACTGAGACACAACGTGGCATTATTTTTTGGTAAGACAAAAAGTAAATGATAAAGCCTTTAAAAACATTGTTCTTAGGGAGTTTCTACAAAAAGAGAATTGTTTTTAATTTCAGTGTTTTTCAGTTATTACACTGGCTATTATCCTCCACCATTGTTCAGTAAATGTCATATTTAATTCCATTTACTTTACCACATATATACACTATACACACTGATTATAACTTATGTTATTAAGATAAATTTTATATTATTGCAACTGCGTTTTACTATATTGTTGTTATGTTTTTTTTTATCTGTACCAGTCTCCACTTCTGGGAGCCCACAGGAGGAGTTACACTTGGTCTCAAACACAACTATATTAAAATATGTTATAAACCATTTATTGAATATTTAAATACCATTCCATTTTCAAATGTCCATGACCAAATCCTGCATTTCTTCAGTATATGACCTATAGTACTCTATAGACCTATAGTATTGAAAAATGTATGATACACTGATGAAAAGAATTCTCATTCAATAGTAATGAAAAGGGAAAGTACATGTATAAGTCTTCAGCCAGATTGTGTTGGGGGTGTAAAATAAAATCTCCCGTTCGACCCTGAATGTATTTGTTCTGCTTTTGTAAACATTCAGCGTCACATGTTTGTCCATGTTGTTGCCATGCCAGGACTACCTGTTAGTACAACAGAGCATCTACCGAGGCCTCCCTCGATGTCTCGTTACTTGACGTTCCTTGTTATGTGAATAATTTTGTCAAAATCACTGGTAAAGATAGGTTTTGTTATTTTTATGCCGTAAACACATACGTGGGGATTTAAAGGGTTTAAATTTTCTTATATAATTTGTGAAACTGGATATTGCGCGCAGTGTAAAAAAAGACTGAGCCATGGTCAGACATGTGATACAGTCTTAAACCCATTGAAACTAATTGTTTATCAGTGATAGGAACTACAGGCACATGGCAACACGTTTTTGCACAGATTTGTTTTTTTTTTAATTAAACGCACACCAGCAATCTCTTACACTAATACTGTTCTTGATTAACTAGAGAAACTGAATATTATATTTTTAAAAAACTATTTAGTGATAAAATATTTTTAAACATTTACATCAGAGGGGCAGGTCTAAAATGTCAAATAAAGAAAGAAAAAAAACACACCTTGGTATTAAACGTGTGTGACTCAGTGTTGATATTTAGGGACACTGATAATATCATTTGAACTTTGATTAATGTCCATGTTGCAATCTCAGATTGTAGCATGTAAGAGCAACATTTTGCCTTCAGAACAACAAATTTATACTTTATGTTGAAACATGCCTGTGTGGAAAAGTGTTACAAACTAATGAGGTACATTCGTTTTTACAGAATGTAATCTATAGTGTTTGGGAGTTGTTTGTCTCAATAGGCTGTAGTAATCAAAAGTAATGAACCTATTATGAGCAGGACCTCTGAGGGCCCGGCGTGGCATTAAGAGTGTGGCACATAAAAGGTTTATTAAAGGAAATTAAGGTCCATCACTGCCACACCTGCTCCCCTATTATAAATGTATGACAGGTCAGTGCCTTCAATCACAACAGCAAACGAGAGAGAGGAGTCATGTTTCCCATTACCAGGGAAAAGTAACAGCATATCCTATGACTCACAGATTTCACTGGCCTGTGACCACTATACGCCACCATCAGCCTGGAATAATTATGTTTAATAGGTTTTATTTGGGACCCACAAGCAACAGCCAGCGAGAGTGGATGGATTTTAGCAACTATTTTTGTCTAAACACACACAGTGAGGTGCTGTCCGTACTTTAACGTCATTATTTAGTGTCATTACATTTTTACTCACCTTTGAAACTTTTTTTCCCCAAAAACATTATACGTTATGTGTTTGCATATTACTGGTGTTTTAGGAGCTCTTTGTGATGTTGTCGTGCACACAAATTGATTTTAAGGCTCACTGGCTCTGGGTGACTGACAAAAATCAACAAAAATCTATAAAGTGTTTAAGCCTTTTTTACATTTTGAATAAAAGAAATTAATGAAAAGAAATAAATACATTCAAATCTGTCATTTAGTGGCTCATACGTACATTCAATGTTTTATTTACAGATGGATTCTGAAGGTGAGGAGCAAACCCTAAAAACATGTAACAGTAGCACAGGTAAGTGCAGCGTTCAGTTTTAGTTTGCTTTTAACTACACACACGTGCATGCACACACACACACATATTCCACTTATCGCCATGGGTTAGGGGTATCAGTTCAACAATCCAACTTTATAACTGTCAATTTTATGTATTATCTTACCGGTCTGAAGAGCACTGCACTGCCATTTCATTATTCAGAGGGGAATAACTTCATTAAATTGGAACACTGGCTCAAATTAGTTAAGGAGTGTGTATATATTGTGTGATTGAAAACCTCTAGACTGGATATGTCATTATGCAAGTGTTCAGGGCCTCTGAGGCCTGCCTGCTCACATTGGAGCTATTACTACATCTGGGGAAATTCATGAAAAGTGTTATTATTGGTTGTGCTTCATGGGAGTATGGGTAGAACTTGTGAATGAGATTGACGCAGGCCTCTGGGAAAATTGATTTACCCTTTTAGATCATGTTGTCAACGCTGTCAAAGGATGAGCTACTGTTGGTCTCCCGGAGAATGAGCAGACTGAATGAAAAGCTTTTCAGATCAATGAGGGGACCACTTTTCCATCCTTATGCTGATTATACCCGATGGCATTGTAAAAGAGAATAAAATCTATGGTAAAAGGTTGGATAAAACAGTATTAGGCCGAGTGGTATCATCCCTAAAACATTATCTAGAAAACAAATATTTACACAGCCTTGTAAAATTTCATTAGCAATAGTCCAAAAGTAGTGAGTGGCCTTTGATGAAGAATATGTCGACAGATGCTGCACTACTGTAGTGGAAATGTAAACATGACTTTTTATCTGTTCTTTCTTGGCCTTTATTTCACAGGGCTGGCTGACTGCATCACTGAGACGCACAGGTACGATTTTATGATGTGAACACTTTGAATCTTCTCACTTTTTTTCATCCTTATCTTAAAATCACACATTTTAATAGTTGGACCTTTAAAACGAGCCAGCTGAAGCCTCTGTTGACCCTGCTGCGCTTTTTGTCCGTTCCCCTCTTCCCTCCAGCCCATATGGGTCCATGGCGAGGAAGAGGAGTGCTCAGGAAGGGGTGCAGGGCGCCCCCGTCAACAAGAGAAAGTCCCTGCTGATGAAGCCCCGCCACTACAGTCCCAGCGAGGCATGTGAAGAGGAGAGCGAGGACCTGGCACCGCCACAGGACAAAGAAGAGCTGAGGAACATTGACACTCCAGCAGGTAAACAGATGTCCTGTTGTTTTGTCTGTTTTGATGAACAATTGACGCTGAATTTTAAAATCCCATCTGTTGCATTCATATTTCCCTCCCTCTGCCATCAGCCAGCAGCCGCAGTCATTGTGCAGTGGAAGTGAAAGACTACACTGCTGGGTCCACATTAGTTGTGTCTCACGTCCACAAATTGAAGTTTTGACAGCTGATCTGCCATGATATTTTTGGCGTGGCTTTACCCTCTTTTGATGAGGCCAGATTTCAGACCCCTCATCTGTCCTTTTTCAATAGCCAGGCCAATCCCATTGAATCCATAGAATGAAAAACTGAATGGGGGAGTGCACCAGTTCACTTTGATTTAAATTAAACTTCCTCCATTCTGTTGTGTAGATTTTTTATTAAAGTTGCCTATTGTGAAAAACTAACGAGTTGTCAGCATTGCTTGGCTGATGTTCTCATGTTTATCTTTTTCTTTTTTTTCTTACAAAGATTTTCCTCAAACAGGAGAATTTCATCAACAACAGTTAAAAATTGTTTATTTTCACTTATGCCACTGTCCTTTTCATCAGCGAAAATGTTTTCTTTTTTCCTAATGAATCGAATTTTGTGCATTTTGGCAACAATGCTCGTGGTGTACATGTGCATTCTCGCCCACTATAATCTGCACTGATTTGGTATATTTTTAACGATGTAACTAAGCAACAAACGTAATTGTCCCTTTCAAAAGCTTTTGTTAGGCCCTCTAACACAGTCTAATACATAATTAGGCATAATGTCTACAGCTCATTATAGTACACATGTGTGTAGTTAAATGGACCAGGAGAGTAGCTCACTGAATTGTGTGGATTCATTGGAAATGGAATTTATTTGTTTCCTGGGTTCATATTACATTACAATTATCTAAGTAATTCACTGTGCATCATCAATTTTTCCTTTTGTTGTTGTGTATTCTAGATACGTTTTCTTTCTATCATCCGACGTTGATTGACTGCTGTATATTTTTCCCTTTTTGAACCTGATATTCAGTGGACTATAGCTTAAAAGCAAAACAAAATCAAGCCAGAATAAAAAAAAAAGTCTAAAGAGTGTCAAATGAGGATTGATATTGATTAACATATTCAGAACATATTTTGCTGCTATGAGATTTGGAGACTAATTTTTTTTTTGTGGAGAAACAAAAATTGGAAGAAGTGGACTGGAGGCAGTAAGAATTTTTGCAGTGGGAAGCTGGTCATATCTGCATTTTAACAAAAAGGGAGAAAAATAAGCCTCTCGTTTGGTCGAGCCACACTGCGTTCAACTCCAGCCAACTGCAGCCCTGCTGCAGAGTGCTGGTAATGGCTATTCTGGAGTACAAACTGTTCACCTGTTCCAACACACAAACCACTGGAGGGATCCAAGTTTTTTTCCTCCATCTCTTTCCTTTTTTCACTGCACTTATGTGTGTGTCTGTGTCTGTGTCTGTCTGTGTGCATACGTCTGTGTGCTTGTCTGACTGTATGCGGCTGTGTCAGGCCTGGGAGTCCATCTGGATGAAAAACAAAACCCTTGTTGCTTGCCTCATAAATGTAAATACGTGTAACTGGCTTTAATTTTCCATTCAACAGGGTTTGTCTTTAGACATCTCTTTTCAAATATTTTTCATATCAGGGAACAGATAGTAACACATTGTAATGTTGCCCGAGCACGATGCATCTGCAACCAGACGTCAAATTCCACTGCAAACACTAATGTAAAAACTCATATGTCAGAAAAAGAGTTACCTTTTTTTCATTAATGTGCGATAATTTCTGTCATGTTTTAAAGCTCTTTTGGTGAGGATTAAGTTTTTGTGGCGCTCCCATTAATAAGTGGTAGCTGTCTGATAATGCCTATATCTGTATCATCCTCAGCACTGTGTGATCTGATTCTCACAATCCATCTCTATCTATCTTCTCAACCTCTCGAATCCTACTTTTGGTTCGGTCTGTGATGTCTGGCCACTTAAGAGGATCTAGAGTCCAGCCGACTGAAAGTAGAAACCCTCGCAGTCCAAAGAGCCTTAATCGAGCATAAGTTTGACTGGTTTTGGAGGATCAAGAGAGATTTTGTTGAATCAGTCCAGATGATAGCTTTCCATTGTTAATCACTGACCATGACTTAATATTATCAGTGGTGTTAATAAAGTGTTGTTTCAGAAGCATTTTAAGGGATAACCCTAACCCTCTTTGTCTGTTCCACTGATCAGACTCTCATCGCGTAAGGCTTCACACAGTCTTGTGGCTTTCTGCACATGTGAACGGGATTTCTGGATTTGTTCTAAAAGACGGAGGGGCCAAAGGACAATGCTAATTAAATTATTGAGAGCACTCAGCAAAATATGCTGCGGAAAAGAGATTATATAAAATGAGTGCAACATTTAAGAAGAAATGCATATGTATATATATATATTAATCTGCAATAATGGCACTACTTACATCATATATGTTATCATTTCACACCCACAAGGATTTTTAAAAAAAAGCCAGAAGCTAAAACTATAGTAATTCATTCTCTCAAACAAAAATATTAAATAAGTGGAAGAACTTTTAAATAATGTATATTTTCCTGCAGAATTCTATTTTTACTCTCAAATAATGTTATGTTGTTAAAGGATATGTTGTTAACCAGGAAATGCTAGAATATTTCACCTTCACTCAAACCCACATAAATGACACACATGAATAATTTCAGCATTTCAACATTCAAAAACAAGCCTGTTTTAATTTAGTGGTTTCAATCTAATTTACACTGATACTTTGGTAATTGTTATTTAAATTAAATAAATACATTTATTTATCCTTTTCCATGTAAAGCTGCTCATAATTAGAAAAAAAAACATCTAATCAAAATGAATCTTGTATTTTGCAGCAGCTATTTTGTGTCCTGTTCACCAGGCAAGCCTCTCGTTCCTGTTGGAGCTGCTGGCTGTTGTGCCTTCAACACCTTTATCCAACAAAATTCTTGTCAGTTTTTTTGATTGAGGTGTATGGTTGGCTTCTCCTAAACCAAGTTCTGCCACACAGATAGTGGCAGCTCACACAAATTTCTCTCTTTTACCTTTGTGTTTGTGGTTTCCTCCATCTGTGTTTTCAGGAATCCTCCTCACTTTCCTTGTTCTTATCCTTAGAAACAACAATTCTGTGTTTTTTTTTAAATCAGTTTTTTTGTGCAGATGACAACATGTTGCTGCTTAGCTTCCACTTAAAAATACACATTACTAATTAAAAACTGATGTTCACTGTCCAACGCACTGTAAATCCCTCCATAATCTTGTCCTAAATCTATTTTGGGTTGTTTCTCGAATTGGAGACACAGAGGGAGAAGGAAACAATTGTGTTCTTCATCTCCAGGTTTCATGTTCAACTAGCAGAAAGAAGGGTCATATATGTTATCTACAATATACTTGAAGAATTGCTCGGAAATCTTGCAACCTTATGATTATTTCCATTGCAACATGTGTTCTTATAAATCCTCTAGATGGTTATAAAAACATGTTTTTCTGAAGATATTACTCATTGAAAAGTAATAGAAAATCTAAAACCTTGAAAGGATTTGGAGAAGATTACCAAGGACATACAATCAATTCTCATGCTGTGTGTGACTGAAGGGTCACAAAAGAACATATCTGTTCTTAAAACACTTAAAAACACAGTGAATAATAAGTGTTTTCTTGTTGTTTTAGATGGAAACTTAAATGCAGTCAATGGAGTGGCTAACAGAAATGGCGGCTATGATGCAGCAGCAAAGTCCAGCGATTCACTGGGATGGTCAGAAGTTACATCTGACGGCTCTCCACAGTGTGAGCCAGACATGTCTGAACCCCTGATGGATGAAGATGAGGAGGAGCTCCTTAATAACGAAGAAGAAGACCAAAGTCAAGACAGGATGAGCAGTACATCATCACCACAGAGTCCATACAGAGACATGAGGGAAGCTGAGTGGGAGCCTTTATCTCTGTCTGCCAAGGTGAACGGCTCAGGCTGCAGTCCCTCCAGAGCCTCTGAAGACCTTTCGGGCAGGAACGGCCACATTAAAGAAGAACCTCACTCAGAACTAGGTAGTTCAGTGGGTAGAGGGAGTATTTTTCAGGCTGAGGCTTTAAGATACAGGCCGCCCGCTGTGGAGGAGGACAGCGACGGGGAGACGGAGGTGGAGAGGCCACCTCGGCTGGACGGCTGGGCGCTGGGCCTCCATGAGAGAGGCCTTGAAATGAGTCGAGGGAGGGTGAACCTCAGCCTGTTGGAGCAGGCCATAGCTCTTCAGACAGAGCAAAGACAGGTCCTGCACCATGCCTACAGGGAAATGGACCGGTTCCTCATGGAGCAGATGACCAATGAGAGGAGGCACCATAGGATGATGGACATGGACAGCAGACTCAACTATCATGGAGGAAAAGGTAACAATAAAGAGTAAAAGACCTGTGTAGTGAAATGAAGTTGATCTGAAGATAAAAACAGACATGGGAACAAACCTTTTTCACAATTGTACCTTCATCCAGCATAAATCTGATCGACCACTTGTGATTTGGATGATTGGGTGCCCAAAAAAACATTAAAAGGAATAAAAGAAGCATACGCATGGAGGGTGGGGGGAATCAGAGGGAGGAAATCCTCTTAAATACTAAAAACATTTTGGCAACAAGTGAAGTAATAAATAAACAGACTAAAATAAAGAAGAACAAAATTTTCTGATGGAATTGCTACTACTCAGAATATTGGATTTTGATAGGAATCAACTGGATATTTAACCATGACCATAAGTCTTAAATCCTCCTAAAGTACCTCTCATGTTTCCCTCTGATTCTTCAAATGACTGTGGCTAAATGTGTAATCCTAGATGTAATCTTTCGATGGATGGGCATTAAGAAGTGAATGCTCTGTGTTGAACTGCAGCCTTAACTAAAATGACAGATTAATAGATGCATTTTGTGAAAAAAGTATCTGGCTTTGCATGATATTTCAATCTGTATATCTACACAAGACAAGTACATTAAATGTATGTTTCATTTATTTCAACATTTCTTGATAGAGCACATGCAAAGACAACAGCTTCATTGTGCTTAGGCATCAGCACAGTGGTTACATTATATTTTTTTTAATTGTGAAATCTTATTTTACTGTGTCTACAGATTCTCCACGTACAGATAAAAAGGATGTAAAGTGTCCAACCCCTGGCTGCGATGGTACTGGTCATGTGACTGGCCTGTACCCACATCACAGGAGTTTGTCTGGGTGTCCTCATAAAGTCCGAGTTCCTCCTGAGAGTAAGTTGCCCGAGCAGTTCTGTGTATACATACAGTACAATGGATGATTTATACTCATAGAAACTGCCAGTTTTCGGATTTACAATCAACCACAGTAATTGAAATCCTCTTAGCATGGGCCCAAAGACAAGAAAGACCTGCTTATATGTTTGGTTCAATTCAAAGATGTGCGTGAAACTTTTCAAATAAACTTAAAGGATTTTCTCTCTCTCTCTTTCACGTAATGTGTTGTAATGTGTGAATATTGAATTCTTCTTTTTTTTTTCCACATTGGCGATTGTTAAGTCATTTCAATATAACTCAACAAACATTCAACATTAAACAGTAATGTTACAAAAGGAACAGAAAAAGTAATTAACTTTTTCAAAAAAGCGCGTGCTCTTAGACTGGAGGCAGTATTTGCAAATCAAAGGGCTAGCTAACGCAGTATTCAAAAATAAATAGACAACTCCAACAAACTAATTGCAGAATATGTACAGAAAAGAAGTTTCTAAGGATACAGAGCGGACCTTTAACGACGCATTTGTTTTGAAGAATATAATCAGCTGTCTTGTTACGCTCCTCTTTGCACTAAGCTATTTACATTTCAGCCACATTACAGCATTCCTCACAATGAGAAAGCCTTTTGCTTTTTTCTCCTGTTTCTGTCTGTAGGATCTTTGCTCTGTAGGCTCTAATGCACCAACCAGTTACATAAATCATCGTTTAATGTCTGAAAATGTATTTGTTTTATTTCCAAAATGCTCAGTACATATATATGCATTTACCATCTTATAATCTTTCAGCTTCATTATGTCTCACATGTCGAATTATGCTGGACATGTTTCTCTTACCAAGCTTATCTCCTCTCTCCGTTCACATCCCCTCAGTCCTGGCCATGCATGAGAACGTCCTCAAGTGCCCTACACCCGGGTGCACAGGAAGAGGCCATGTCAACAGCAACCGTAGCACCCACCGGAGGTACATCCACAGGAGAAAGCCATTAGAAAATCTGTACCCTGTTCATAGATGAGTTACAGTATTAGGCTAATGTGTTTGATTTCCTCCCCAACCAGTCTCTCAGGCTGCCCCATCGCTGCTGCAGTGAAAGTCTCCAAACCTCAGGATGAGAGCCTGAAATGCAGACAAACACCTGACCGCTCACCGAGGTATAATGCCAGATAACGCTAGGGATTTTCGCTGCTCTCAACGTGGTCACATGTGCAGAGAAATAATTACAACAAGCACCCAGAAAAATCACATTCAGCTCTGTAGTGGACTGAAGTTGTAAAAGCCTTACTGAGGTTATGCAAAAAAGTGATAAACACTATTATTGTTAAAGAGAGTGTGGGATATTTTTATTCACTGATCCCTGCAGAACACACAGTCTATTTTCAGCTTTCCAAGCAGACATAAGCAATGGTTGCTGGTCCTGTGAGCTCCTCTCTATTAGAGATGATAAAAGAGCAGAACTCTTTGTTCCCTGTGGATATATCATGGGCAGGATGCCCACTGCTACTATATTAATTAGTCTGGCAACCTGGCTGTGGATCTACAACACACATCAGATCCCAGACTCTATGTGTACAGAAGCACTGGCATCCCTGAATGGTTTAAAACAATGTCTATACTTAACTGCTTAATATGAACTTATGAACAGGCGTCTTATTTCATAAGTTTTACACAATAAAATAAAATATTTTTTTTGTTTTCAATCTGTCTCCTTGTAGAGCCCTCGGCCTGATAAAAAAGTTTGAGATGAACCAGCTGAACTACAGGCTCTCTCATCCAGTAGCCGCCTTGCAAACCAGCCTCACAAAAGACATGGACAAGTACAGCAGAATCCGCTTTGATTATGCCAGCTTTGATGCACAGGTCTTCGGCAAACAACCTCTGATGGGAACCAACCAGGACCAGGAAATGTCACATTTCCCTGATTGTAAGCTTCAGATATTTAGCCAAAAGAAAATTATGTTACTTGTAAATTAACATGTTATGGAAGAAGAATAACTATGGCAAAGTATTTTTTTTGCCTTGGGGTTTAAATATGTAGATGTTGTTTCAGCCACAAAATTAATGATAATTTATTTTGAAATGTTTATCAGTTTGTTTTTGCTTGATGATTGTCTTTATTTTCTTGAATCAGTGGCAAATATCAACTTACAACTTGCTTTCTTATTAAGTTTGGGTGGAACACCTGGTGTTTTAGTAACTAAATTATTGGCTAATTATTTGTTTTTTAGCACCTCAGCAGTATCCTGGCTTCCTTGGTGCTCCAGGTGGCCGCCTGCCCACCTCTGGTCAGCACAGCCCGCCGAGTCAATTCAAAAAAGAAGATGGTCTCCAAGCGGCAGCAGCGACCGCCGCCATCCTTAACCTCTCCACTCGCTACCGGAAGAACATGGAGGCTGTTGCCGGCCGGCCCTTGGCAACCTCCACAAAGGTAATCAAATTAGACCACTTGGAAAGGTATTTAATGTGGTCATTTTAAAGGAACTCTGATTTGTGTATAAAAAGGGAAGACATCAAAAGACAGAATTTGGCAAAGGGAGCTTGGTGCTCTGGTGGCAGAAAAACAAGGAGGTTTCCACTCTATAAAGCTTTAATGTACACAAATGAAAATTTGTGTAATCACATCAAAAGAAGAAAGACAATCAGCCTTCCTTCCCAGTTACAAATACTTGTCTATTTTTTATAAAACATGTGGTATTGTATTTAGTTTCGACATCAGCTGGCATGTAAAAACCCTGAACTGTTGTCTGAAAATGCATCTTGCCCACTGCAGATGGCAGAGGATATTTTGCTTAGTTATATGATCCAGCATAGGCTGTGTGTCTACACCAGATAGTCTTTAAAAGCATTTTAACGGATTAAGCCAATCAGCTAAAGGAGTTAACATCTGAAAAGTTTAATTCACACAAAATCCAAACTCCTCTTGGAAACGTGTGCGGATCCAAAATCTCTTCAGCTGTCTTTCTCTCCAGCCCGGCATTGTGTTCAACTTTTTCCAAACTCATTTCATGATTAATATTGATCACATTCTGTGGGTTACATACGTGCACACTGTACTGTAGATGATTCAAGGTTTCCACACCTACACAGCACAGATCCTTGTCTCCCAGCTTGTTGAGCTGAGAATGTGGCCCTGTACCAGGTACCAGCCCACTGAATGAATAAAACAGTGTTAGCAAGTTAATCATCTGTTCTCATTTACAGCTTAGTTGTCTTGGAGAGACGTACAAAATAAAGAACAGCTTTCAAGTCTGAAAAAAAAAGGGGCCATATTTAGAGTGTTATATGCTGTCGGATGCTTTAACTTATCTGCATATGTATATTACAAGATGAAATATCACAGAAAAAAAGCACCAAAAAGCTGGCCTTTAAGGCGTGAAAGCAAGCTGATTTTACTTATTTAACAGTACAAGGGGGCTAAATTACATCATTAATACATCAATAACAGAAAAAAGAAAATCTTTTTTTTTACTGTTTAAGTTTTAGATAAAAACAAAATAAAGGTAGATCACAAAAAGTCTTATACGCATCCTATAGTTTCACACTGGTGTTATTTTGATTCGGTACACACATCAACAAATGGCTGGATAATTAAAGTGGACAGCCACATCCAATGTTCATGAAAATTATCCCCTTTAATTAATTTGAAAGGCTCCCCTTTGTTACAAAAAATAATGATGTATAGGGTTTAATGAAACATATGCGTTGAATAATTGGTTCCATTTATGGAAAAGGATTTCAGCATTTAATGAGGTAAAACTTTTAATACCATAAAACAGCCATAAGTCATCATGCCATTGCGTTTCAGCGCAAAAACGACAAACACATCTGTCAGCGGGGAAACTTATGCCATATTAAGCTTTTTAATTTTTGCTATAATAATGATGACCTAAAACCAGCAACCCCCACCACCCCCACCCCCTCCCCATCCCACCCCTCTCCCCAGCTGCCATCTTGGTTGTGTGTCCTAGAAAACAGATGACGCAGCTGTCACTGAAAAACTACACACCAGTGATTATTTTTTTTTGTGTTCAGCAGAATTAACGCTGGCTTAGTTTGGTACTTTGTCTGGTGTGAGATAACCACTGTATGTATTATTTAAATACACTGTTTGTTTGCTCTGAACTCTTCTCTAAAATAATTTCTCATGTTTACAGTGAAATGTTGTTGGGTTCCAGTTTACCATATCGCTTCTGTCATATTAATGAGACACAGAACTGTTTTATTTACATTCTTTTTCGAGTAATTAGAAAATAGCTTCTATTTTTATCCTCTGATTCATTTGTTTTCAAATGTTAGCACGTACTGCAATGATATCAGAGCCACACTTTATTTATTGTACTCTTCTGTAGCACGTTACATGTTGTACTGGTTTGAAGGATTAAACTTTTTGCCTTTAGGACATGCTTATAGAAGTGGATGAAAATGGCACCTTGGACTTAAGCATGAAAAAATGTAAGGAAAACGCAAAAGCCCACATGAAGGCCCCTTTAGACGAATCGCTGTCTCCTCCTGAGTCCACTGTGGCCAAAGGCGGGAGTGTGCTCATCAGCCCCGCCTTCTACCAGCCGCTGTGTGAGAGAGACAGCTGGGAGAGCCCCATCCCTGTCAACTTCAGCAAAGCACACACTTTACAGGACAAAGAGGTAAAGAAAAAAAAACACACACACACACATACAACTGTCACTTTAAATTTAATTTAAAAATATAGATTTTAATTAAGCACACGTGAAATGTAAGTGGTAGAGGATGAGAATTTGAAGGTCTCTGGAACACAGTGCAGTCTCTGAGGTGTTATCTTGTCACCAAAGAATACGAAATTTCAGGATTTTATACAGATATGTGCAAAAAGAGCAGTGCAAACAAAACACTGAGATAAAGCAGCACAATAAGAGAATAATAGTAAAAGACTAAGAGACAAGATTCATAGACTTCCTGGTCAGCAGGGCCAGAGTCAAGAGGTTAGAAATACTGATGACATGAGTTGTCTTCCAATGCCCCACCTCTTTGAAATTCTCTAAAATGTTTAGATCATTTGGATTTTTCATGTTCTAATTATACAGTTTGCTATATATTTACACTATACATTTATTATTACCTTAGCTTATTTCTATTTTCTGAATAATTGCTTTCAAAACTATTATTGAAACTACTATTGAAACTTAAAAGGGAATTTATAAGAATTTACTGACCTGCAATAAAGTGTTACCTTTTTATTTCCCAACAAATAAAGTCTAAATGCTGTTTCAAAGCCCTCTCCACACTGACAAGAATTAAAATATGGTGGAGAAATACTGAATCTTCTGTCATTTATTTACTTCATTGACCCAAAAGGTAGTCAAATTTAGTGCAGAAATAGTTAATGTGTCAAATTTTGTCTAAAAATACTTGAATTGGCCTGCAAAAGTTTAGTAACTGTTGACTGTAAAATAAATTTACAAAATTACAAAATAAAATATATGGTGACATTTTCTAAGAGAAAGCAGCAGTTCCAGTCAGATCTGTGAAACTATAAAATGTATTAAATACATTAAAACTGAGGACTGTAGTGCTAATCTAGTCCCCACATACCACTCTTGCCCAGGGGCCTGAATGAAGCTTAATCTGGGCTTTAAAGGTTTTCTTTTCTTTATTTCACAGGTGGTATTCATTTGTAGTTGATATCAGGAGTTATCACATTTGACCTGCTTTTAAATCATACACATCTGGTGACTGCACAGTCTTGTCTGTGAAAAACAAGAAAGACGGAAATCCATACATCGTGGCTATGCATCATAAATACTATGTGGATTAAGTATGACTTTAAATGGATGTATGGTTTACTACAGTATAAGTATCCTTAAGCATAATCTCTTTGCCTTGCACTCTAACCCCCAGGGCTTGTGTTTTAAGAGTATTATGCAGGGCTTTTCATTAATTATTCACTTTTGGGTCATTGCAGATTGTGTTTAGATTTGATATTTTGGACAGTTAAGGTCATGTTTTTATCTTTTCTTTCTCTGCAGGAGGATTATGATCAGGTCTCCTTGGAGGACCAGCACTATCAAGGAGACAGCAGCATGATAAGCCCCAAAACCAAGCTGCTATTACGAGATTCAAAGAAAGAGCTTTTGAGGTACGTTACGTTAAAGACTGCAGCATCTCGAGGCATCTTTATTCAGTCAGCTGTGCATAATGTAAGCTTCCCTTTAAGTTGGCAGATGGTCAGTATTTATAAAAAAAAAAGTGTAACTCCAAACTGCACCTTTGTTTAAATAAGACAGTTTGATATAAGTGAGTCAAAACACAGGAAATGAAACTCAGTGTGTTACATATGATTGTAACTGGTATGTCTGCAGGTTCATGTGGAGAAGAAATGTATCTATTTGAAAGTGAGTTTTCTCCCTGTATGTCCTGTACAAGCTTACAACTCTTGACTCTTGTAGTTAGAGTGCATGCTCTGCTGGGTCTCCTCTTGAGAATTACACCTCGAGAAAAGTAGGATCCTCTAGTTTCCGCAGCACAGCTCCCCCTCCGACTTCCTCAGTGGCATTCAGAGACATTGTTAAACTGATTGTTGGGCAATAAAATAATAATTTTCTACTAAACTTCCCGCTGTACTAACTCTTTTTTCTTCTTTAATGCCCATGAAAAGGTTCTCAGTGTCAAAGAAAGCTTCAGTTCAAGCTTTTCAAAGTCTGTGGGAAGTAGAGTAATCTGTGTATTAAACGCTTTGTGCTCTCCTGCAGCTGTCCGACCCCAGGCTGTGACGGCAGTGGCCACGTGACGGGGAATTATGCATCACATCGGAGGTACTGTAATTAATTACACTCTCATTAGCATCAGCTAGCAGATATATGGACAAGGCAAACTGTGCTGATTGTTTAATTATGTTGATTTTTACTGTTGAAAACTTGTCACATAGCTTGTATAGTTTGATTTTATATCATCTCTTTTTTTCACATTGATGACAGGAAAAAGCTTTTTTTTTCATGAGGGAGGAAGTGGAATTGTGTTTTCAAATAATTTTGAATAAATATGCATTGAGACATTGTATGAAGATTATTTAATTCAGCTGTGATCAAAGAGTGCTTTAAAATGACTGTTAGCTCTTTATCCTCTCTAGTGTGTCTGGATGTCCCCTGGCTGACAAAACACTCAAATCACTGATGGCAGCCAACTCTCAGGAACTAAAGTATGTGTTTGGAAAACTGTTATTGTTGCTAAAGGATTTATCACATTAAACTAGGCAGCTTGTTTTTGCCTCAGTTTAGGTCAGCTTAGGTCAATGTTTCCCTTCCTTTCCTTTCCTTTCCTTTCCTTTCTACTACACATTAGGCACAATTTCTATATACTCCACATGAAGTTGTTTGCTATTTGTACTACCGCTCTGCATATTAGCATGAAGCCACTGCTCTGCTCGCAGTCTTTTGCTGTAAAAAGCACCTGGTCTCTGTGTCTCTCAACCTGCAGGTGCCCAACACCTGGTTGTGATGGATCTGGACATGTGACTGGGAACTATGCTTCGCACAGAAGGTAGCAGAGAAAAATCATCGCAACTGAGCATGAAATACATTTGTCAGATGCATGACATTCAAACAGATGGTGAAAGTCTCGCTGTATACTGCAAACATGCTGCACTTTTTGAGTTCTTGTTCTCACTGATTTTGTTGGCTGCCTTTTCATCTATCTATGCATTTATTTATTATTTTACTGTCCAAGTTGAACGCAATTTTAAAGCTGTCTGTTTGATGTTCTGCTTTACAAATCGGTGCAGTTTTAGTACAACTTTACAACAGGCTGCTATGTGCTAATACACAACTATACAAAAACTAGTTTTTTATCAATTCATTAATTTGGATTTTATTAAATGTGCAACAAAACCCCTTTAAGACTGAAACTGAACAACAGAAGAAAAAAAATAGCAAAACAAACAATTTATTACTGTTTTATGTGTTGTTTTAAAATCCAAATTAAGTCGCATTTCAAGTCTGTTTTACACATCAGTGTACATTTTGTACAACTTTACAACAAAAGAACAGGCCGAGATGTACTAATCATTAAACCTTTTATTTGTTTAGATGTATAAATTTAGATTTGCGTAAATGTGTGGTTGAAATTCCTTAATCCTCATAGCCGCCTGTATGATTTTAGCTTTTGTTTTAACTCTTGAATAGATTCCCTTCATGTTAACCCATACTGTCTCCAAACATTTCTAGCTTGTCAGGATGTCCACGTGCCAGAAAGGGAGGTTTGAAGCTCACACCAAACAAGGATGACAAAGATGAGCAAGAGCTTAAGTAAGAGTTTGTTTTTGTTTTTTTTTTCTTTTTCTCATCCCGTGCTGTCGTGTTTTTTGTTTCAAAAATAAAATGAGAAAACATTGTAAAAATGCGTCATGCTTTTGTGCCCGGGGCTTTATACCTGGAGGCCATTAAGTTAAACAAAGAAAATAATACTTCTCTTGTCATAACATTAGTGAATTATTTTCTAAGGATTAGCCATGTGTTTTTGTGGGATTTTTTTTTCAGGGTTTTGTATTTTTCCTATTTTCTGAATGGAATATATGGCTTATTGCTCCACCCTGAGTGCTTTCTTTGTAATTATAGTACACTAAGAAAATGTTGAATTGCCTGCTCCGATGGCATCGCACTCATTTGAAGCTTAATCATTGTTGTCTGTGAAAGTGTTATTGGAAAAAAACATAATGTAATTGATTTGCAGTTTAAATCCAAAGTCAGATATACGAGCCCTTGTTTACTTATACATCTGGACACTGATTTTTTCTTTTTAATTACTAATGCAAGGGCATGAGCTTAGGAATTAGACTGGAATAGATCTCATACACATTAAGAGAGAAAGGGAGAGACAGGGGGAGGGTAGCAAATGTCCCTAGATTATTGTAAATAGTGGGCCATATGGCATGCCTCCATTGTCCTGGTGCCTTGCATCAAGCTACCTACCTGTGGTAGATGTAAGTAATGGGACTGATGTTGTTTTGTCCTCTAAGTGCTGCTGTGCTGTCGAGCAACAAAATGCTGAAACAGGCTTTTTGCAGCAGCACTCTACAGCATGTGTGCCATTTGTATCATCTCAGGTGACCTTTCACCTTTATCAATAAGGGAAAGGGTTAGCCACCTCCAAATTACATTCTTTCGCATGAGGGGGTACATGACAATTATCTGTAATTCATGTCACTCCATTACTGACCTGCAGAAAACAGGCCTGATAATACAACTCACAAACTCTTAATGATATTCAGCGTGAGTTGTGCTTATGTTTTTCCAGCACAAATATCAGTCACCTCGAAATGTATTCACCGAACAGAACGTTCGCTCTAACTCAAGTTTTAGTGGATTAGTAACTTATAGTTAATGCGATTATTTGAGTCCATTTCTAGTTTTGGCGACTTCATTTTTAATCAGCATTTGGCTGGATTAATCAACTTAATGGTTAACAAATCTTCCGGTCTAGTTATTGAAAGAGAGATTTTTTCAATAATCTCAGAGAATGATTTAGTTTCAATATTTTTTAAACATTTCTTTTTTTTTTTTTTTTGCAGTCTGACAATGAAGTGCTTATTTTCTGTGCAGTTAAAAGGTCTCTGTTTTTTCCGTAACAATGAAATGCAAATTGCTGTTTGAATCAGTAGTTTGTGCGGGTTTTACAACGTGTACAACTGTTTGTTTGTTTCTCTGGTAGGTGTCCAGTTATTGGATGTGATGGACAGGGCCATATATCGGGAAAATACACGTCCCACCGCAGTGCAGGCAGTTGTCCACTTGCTGCCAAAAGACAGAAGGAGTCGTCCATCAATGGGCTGCCCTTTGCCTGGAAGGCCAATAAACAGGAACTGCCCCATTGTCCCTTGCCTGGCTGCAATGGCCTTGGACATGCCAATAATGTGTTTGCCACTCACAGAAGGTGAGGTCGCCTGTCCTCCATTTTATCTCTAAACAATACTGCTGGTCGACATGTTGCATTCTTACTGTACAATGGCACCTTTTTACTCCCATTCACACTCGCTATTGATGCTAAAGTTTGGTGATATTCTTGCACCTAAAACTGTCATTTATGACCTGCTGAACTAGCTTGTCGGGTTGCCCACTGAACGCGCAGAGCATCAAGAAAAAGCACTCAGAAGAAGAAATGATGACTATCAAACTGAAAGCCAGCAGTGGTAAGCTACACTGACATGCTGTGTGGTACGAAAATACTCAAGTATTTTGTAGTCGCACGTATCTTGGCATAAAATTAAAAAAAAATCAAATCAATGTTTGTATTGTGAACATGATAAATTAGATTATCTGTTTGAACTCAGGTGTTGAAAACAAAGAAGACATTCAACATTTGGATCATGAGATAAAAGAACTGAATGAATCCAACATGAAGATAGAAGCAGACATGATGCAACTTCAAACCCAGGTAAGTATTTACTCTCACAAGTTTGTTTTAAGGACAGCACCTTGAAATTTTTGCTCTCTTAATTTGACGAGTTTCTTTTTTTGTGCTTTTTTCTTTCTTTTTTTTTTGTACTCGAAAGCAGATCTCGTCTATGGAATGTAACCTGAAGACAATTGAAGAGGAGAACAAGATGATCGAACAGCACAACGACAGCCTTCTGAAGGAGCTCGCTTGCCTTAGCCAAGCTCTCATTAACAGTCTAACAGACATTCAGCTGCCTCAAATGGTACAGTAAGCCTTGACCACAGACTCCACTACAACTCATTATATCTAACTTGTCCTGGAAGAAATCTCATTTTCTATAAATTGTCATTTCTGCTGTGCTGTTTTCACTAATAGTTAAACATGTTTTTGTTGCAGGGACCCATCAGTGAGCATAATTTTGAAGCCTATGTGAACACATTAACTGATATGTACAACAACTCGGAGCATGAATACTCTCCAGAGTGCAAGGCCCTCTTGGATAATATCAAACAGGCTATTAAGGGCATCCATGTTTAAGCTGTAGAGCTACCAAGAGGTTTCTTTGACTTGGGATAATGGCACTAGATAGCTCTATTTTACTGAAGAGTGCTGGCTTGGCTGCATGTATAAGACAAGGCTTTGGGAAATGTGTTTGGCATTTCCAGGTAAATACACTGCACTGAGAAAATTACCAGCCGGATTTGTAATGCTTTTACTGTTTCTGCATTCACTTGATATGTTTATCCTGGTGAGATTTTTACCCCTCTTGCACTTAATTATTTTGTATGGTTTGCTTGATTTTAATCTGTATGTGTTCATGTCATTCTTATATTATCGCTATTTATTATTATATTTGTTCATCAGTGTATTTATTTCCTTGATTTTTATTTATTTCTTGAATTGTAAATGCTTAATATCTGAGAAATCTGTTTGACTTTCTGCACATTGTAAATTACATAGAAGCACATTCCAATTTCATGGCATACTTTCGCCATCTAGTGTTGAAAAACCTATATTATTAGACCATAAGTTGGATCTCCCTTCAAAGTAAAAATCTACCAAAATAACTAAGCATCAATATTTTTAAGCATTGCTTTTGCTTTCTTTATTGGAATCTGAATGTATGGTAAGACATAGTGAACAGTGAGATAAAAAAAAATGCAATGCAACTGTACTGTACCTTTTTCTTCTCAACCAATAACAGTTGAATGCAACCAGGAGGTGACACTGAGCAAGAATGCAACATCACTCGGTGAACTGAATGTCAAATTTTGCTTTGCATAGCGTGCCAGAAGAAGAGTGCAACAAAAATCAAAAATCCACTTTGTCGAGATGTCTTTCTTTATATAGATATTAAACTGCCTTCTGTGCACACACTTTGGAGTGTGCATATAGTATGTGCCTAAATGTATATGAATCCATAAAAATATACGAGTACTATGTTTTGTGGTAGGACAGTATTATGTGGATGGTGTCTAATTTATTATACAGTACAATTATTTTCATAGGAGGAAACGTTCCTGATGACTGTTGAAATACCGTTGTTTCAGTAGCTGTAATCTCAGAGTCAGGTTTTGAAATATCATGACTGAGATTGAAAAGTCTGGTGTTTATTTTAACTTTTGCTAGCATGGAGAGGGGGGAAAAGAACGGAGGGAATTAAAAAATAACAAAACAAAACAACAAAAAAATCTACTCCTGTTTTATCTTAAACTGCTTACAAGCCTTAACATTTCAACCAGTCTTTCAGTTTGAATATTCTTGTAACGCTTGGGGCAGATTTGAATAGTAGCTATTTCAAAAACCGAGCTGACTACCACTACAACTCGCATTTCAGTTTCAATCATTAAATGCCAAAAAAAAAAGGAAAAAAAAAGAAAAAGATAAAAAAAAAGAAAAGAAATGAAAACATAGACAAATGATAGTTGTTGGCTAATCAGTTGTTTGTTTGCATCAATTGCACTTTTGTATTTCGATTACTTTGTATTTTTAGTTCACCATTCTGCCCTTCCAACAAAAAGAGAAATGGGACACTGTAGTCGTATCACCAAACTATACGTCTCAATTTAACATGAGGCTAATCCCAAGAGAAAAAAAAAAACACAAAAAAACTGTAATTCATTTGAGCAATACATTTTTCATTTCTGCAAAAAGAAGTCAAAGACATGTAGCCTAGGACATTTCGAAGAAATTAATGTAACAGCAAAAGAGCCAAATTACAGATAAAAAAAAATAAGACCCTATTTTATCCAAATACTCCATATGTTTTAAAGAATTTTAATCTTTTAAAAACTGAATCACATTCTTTAAACCTAACAATCCTTTATTTATAATTTCTTATATTTAATTCCTATACCACACATCGTTTGCTCAGGAAGTTTTGTGAATAATATTTATTTTTTCCCTGTTAGTATTTGATGTTTTGTAATGTGAAATGCTTTTTTGTGGAACGATATTAGTATGATATGAAATTGTATTGTATTTCTTTTCTTTTACATTAAAATGTAATGCTTTTTCAGTTGAAGTAGTTTGTAAATTGAAACTTCCTATTACTTTTACTATTTCATAATAAACAGATATGCGCTGTGTTGTACAGTTTGTGTATGGTAGAAATAAACTTTTCAAATGGTTGTGTGGCTTCTCAAAGCTTTACTCCACCGTCAGTCAAATGTGAACCCAGTTACCTCAAAAGTCAAAAGGTATGAATCTTAGGCATCAGCATCACCTAGTGGTGAATATTTGACATTACATCTGAAACAACAGGGAGTGGTCAGTGGTGTTTGAGGTTAGAAATCAAACTTGAAATAAATCAAAATATAGTGCACACTACAATCTTTTTCAATGTATTAAGTTTAGGGCTGCAACTAAATGTTTTAGATTTTCCTTATCAAATTAACTGATTGATACTTTGGTCAATAAAATGTCAGAATGGTGAAAAATGTTGATCACAGTTTCCTAAAGCCCAGTTTGATATCTTTTTTTGATATGACCAACAACAACAGTCCAAAACACAACAATGTTGAATTTATTTTTACATAAGAAGAAAAAAAAGAAGCACGAAATATTGGTAATATTGTGTCATTTTTACTCCTAAAATAACATAAACCATCAATCAGTTATCAGAATAGTGGCCGGTAATTTTTCTGCCAATCGACTAATCAATTAAGTGACTAAATTCTCCATTCTTAGCTCGATTTACATATTTCAGATAACGTTTTATCATTGATAAAGACCAAAAATGGCATTACCTTCAAAGTGAAGTACATTTGAGTTCTCCTCTTATTTTTTTCCTATTGTATGAGGAGTGAAACAAATGACAGAACCAGGCTTTTTATTAAACTTGTTTAATAAACAATTGTTCCTGTTCCTATCATTGGCAGTAATGATGTTACTCAGACATACAATTAAGTTTTTCAAATCAAATGACAAAAATTTGTGGCTTTGTTTATATTGTCTGCTTTTCTGAATGTCTTTGTGTTTTGTGGGAACTTATGACAGTTATTTTACACAATTTTATGACATTTTATAGACCAATCTCTGAAGTATTTATTTACAGACGTTCAAGTGGGGAATAAGAGTAACTATGTGCAAGAACAAGTTGAAACAGAGGCAGATTGTGTGGCAAAATTAAACCCAAGTTAAATCTGTGGTGTAGTAACAACACATCATTCAGGATATGAAGCTGTTAACTGACACTCAGTGCACCACAAACATATTTCCTGCTGTGCCACAGACAGTCATGTCTTCCTGTAATGTATTTGCTGTGTGTGTTGAATGCGAGTGTTACAGATATATAAAGTAACCTAAAGGCCACACACATACCTATGCATACACACACACACAAAATGTTAGGGTGTGACCTCAGCTAACCCTGCTGAGGTGAACTATCTGTTTATATTTATAATAAGAAGCAAGTGTGGCCAAATCTAGGATCCTGCTTTTGTGTGCAATAGTGCAATAGCCTAGTTTTTAAAAAGTGATATATGTGTATTTTTATGAAGGCCTTCGCTGAGGACACTGAGTATTCTCAGTATTCGATCGTAGAATGGCCTGAGGAGTTATACGTGATATGTCTTCAAATCTGTGATACTTTTTGATTCACCATCTTTAAATTTGACTATTTTAACACATACAATATGGACTTTCTGTGGCTTGTTAAAAGCATTTCTTAGGAGGTGTGAGACTTCTGACCTCTGTATTTCTAAAATCCATTCTATGGACCTGGTTTCATGTGACACATACTAATGATGCTAAAAACAGGTCAACAAACGTGGAGAGAAGATCATGATCTTGAGCTTGATGATTCATTAGTCAGGCCTCTTAAGGCCGTGAGTGACATGACTAATGATCCTGGATGAGTAGGTATTCAGTTACTAAAGAGACTTGAATGAACCCAAATTAACCACTCTGCATCCTGGCGTATTCTGTACTTTTAATAGTTTGTGTTCATGTAAGTAGGGCTCAATATCTCTCAGTGTTATGCAATTAAAACCACCCCCTGAGGAAGTAAACAAATACTTCACCTTAGGAAGACATGCTGCAGGGGGGCAGCAGCTCACACCGCAAAAGGTGTTTTGCCACAAGATGTATTTACTGTAACAGAAAATGAAATCAACTCATTCTCCACTTTGAATTGAGTTGGTGGATCTCAGGAGCATGTTTTCTCTACCAGCCACTTCGGCAACTGTTCACCCAGAACATTTAGTCCTGCAGAAAAAAAAAGTTTTTGGTTGGAGATAACAGAGAAATTACATGTAATCTATTAAATACTAGTTTACTGTCCTTTCTAAGAATTAAGAAAAATACAGGCAAACAATCAGTTTTGCCTATAACTGTGCCTTTAAAACACCATATGCATGTTTTGCATGCAATATCTTCCTCCTAAAATAAGTAAGCTAGAGTAATATCAGAAGATGAGGTGAAGTGAGGTCTCTGAAACCTTGACTATATGTGTTACAGAGCAAACTACCACTGCAGTACAAGAAAAAGCTTGTTTAGTGAAAGCCGGCCAGCCCAGACCTGCTTGCGCCTGCTGACCACCACTGCTTCCTTATTAAACCTGGTAATCATCCATTCCCACACTTCCAGAACAGACCACAAACCAAGTGCAGGCTAAATATAGGGCTTTCCTTAAGGGAAATATGCAAGGTTACAAGGTGGGCGAAGCTTTCCAGGATCATCCCAATTTTATATTCTCTTGTTAAAGGCAGTGTTAATGAACCATACTGTTATCATAGCCATATTAATCCTGAACTATTTTCTTTTCCTCTTACATGTTTTCCTTGGTGAGATTTCACCAGTAATGAGAATGTGTTTATTACTTAAGCCACCCAGTGACCAGTTTAGATAAACAGAAAAACAGATAGAGGACATTGTTAAATATGATCTTTCCATTTAAAAAAGCTGAAAAAAACATGAGTTAAATTAGACTGTTTTAGTTAAAGAAACTACAAAACAAACTGCAGTAAAGTGATGCCAGGTTAATTGTTTTTTTTGCGTTAGCAAACAACATCTGTTCTCTGTATTGGATGTAATTTCTTTCTGTAACGCAGTTCATTAAAAATTACATTTGACCACACTTTGACTCCAAAACACTCCAAAAAAAAAAAAAAAAAAAAAAAAATGTGGGCTGCACAAAAGCCACAGTTTGTACAACAGTTTGCAATTAGTTCTTCCACCTTTAATCTATTAGATAGATGGTAAAAACTAAGTCATTCAAGATGCAACAAAAGAGGGCATTGTTGGATCTTTAAACTTTTCAATTACATAAAGTAAGCGTGCAATATATAAAGACATCAATATGTTTTCTGTCATGGTTCAATTTAGAAAGCTGTCAGTGTTTATTCTCAGTAATTGGTGTGATTTTCTCTGTAGTGAAGTACATATTTTTACCACTCCTAACTATAAAACTATTCCAAAAAGGCTACAGTGAAAAGAGCCTTGATACTGTATTGCCATTAGTATTGTTGAAGCTTGATAAGATTCAAAATAAACAATAGTGAAATAGATAGAGGAGCATAGCTAGTAGAGACTGAGCAACATTACGTGATGTACTTCAACATTGTTGGAGAGGAGCTTTCAGTTTCAATTAATCAATTAATCAATAGGCTGTTTGTCTATAAAATGTTTAAAAAAAGAATAGTGAAAAATATCTGTTAGGTTCAGATTCCTTGTTTGGTCCAACTAACAATTCAAAACCCAAAGATATTCAGTTTACTATCCAAGAAAAAGCAGAAAATATTCACAGGTGATAAGTTAGAGCCTTCTGGAACTATTGCTAGAAAAAAAAACGATTATTAAATTAGCAAAATACTTTGTCGTATATCGACCAATCAATTGACTAACTGTTGCAATAGATAGATACCCAAAGTATTACCAAAACTATTTGACTGTAACACAAAGTTCTCTAAAAAAAAAAAAAAAAAAAAAAGATTTTCTACAATATACTAAAACAGACAGATGAATAGATAGATGTGAAGCAACAGTGCTTCCCTCTATCGACAACGTTTTAAAACCACGTGACCTGTGTTTACATCCTCTCCTCAGCTGTTTCTTTCTTCTCCCACTTCGACACAGCGGCTCGTCCTTACTACTTTACCTTTCCCAACCAGCTAGTTAGCTCAGTTAACTAGTCCTCAGCCTCTACGGGAGGCAGTTCACGTCTCAAAGTCAAAGTGACTGTCACTGACCGTCGCATTGCACAGTGCACCCAGTTTCAAGGAGTGAGTTAATGCGACACGGCATTGTGAGTATTTTTAATTTCTTCTCAGCTAACTGCAGTTTGTCTGTGAGTTAGCATGCTGTGTCTTCGGCTAACTCTCTGGCTAACAGTTTTGTTAGCTGTTATTTGATGTGACACGCCAGAGTTGGTGTGCTGTGTGTTTGCTAGCCGTGTAACGGCAGGATAAAGAGGCGAGCTTACCTAACCTGCTTTGTCTATGTTTTGATGATGGCGCACTCAGGCCCACAGAAGCTAGCGTTAGCCAGGTTAACTTTAGCTCAGATGCCGCGGTCCCACGCCACATACGGACTTAACACGCTTCACTCTCAATTTAAACCATATCACTTCACCATGTCAACGTGACCGACGTTTGTAAAATACATGCATTTTTTGCGCAACCTCGTCTTTCATTTTGAATTTGTGTACAAGCTGCTCATGCGGAGACTTTAGCTACATCAGGCAGAAGGGGCTGCGAGAAATCAGTTATCTTTTCTGTCTGTTTTTGCTATTGTTTTTTTTTTTTTTTTGGAATCGTCCTCAGCATTTATTAAAAACCCTGCAGGGATGACATTTCTCATTCCTCTTCTGAACAAACCGGTTCAGCTAGTTGCTGCTAAAGATTGAGGTTAATCGCACTGCAGAGAGCTGGCCAGCAACTGCGTTTTGGTCGACAAGTGGGAACAAAAGCTGGATGAATGCACAAATACACACGCACACACATAAACATATACACACAGTCTCTCTCAGTGTTTGTCAGCTTGTGTGTCATGAATGCTTGAGTCGCCGTGTGCCCCTCACAGATGTGGACTGGCAGGATTAAGGAGCAGCCATGATTAATAACGCTTGACAACATTTCATGAAAACGCTGTTGTTGTTTTGCTCCATCGTCACACGCAGTGCGAAGAAAGTGTCCTCGCCTCTGATTGGCTGACAGGCTGCCGTCTGTGTGGCAACTGCAGCACGTGACCAGGTGCACAGCTGATTGGCTTCATCAGGTGTCAGTTGTGGGAATTTAGGATCATCTGTGATCACCGCTGCATGTAAACTGAGTGACCAGAAAAACAGGACCACCTCCCTGCCGCCTTACTTTAGTTGTATCTGGAAGTTATGATTTTAAGGTGTTGCTAATATTTTGGTACAGTTAGGTCGCTTTCATAGCATTTAATCAAATCCAGATTCACTTACCAAATCCAAGTCCTTTCAAATAACTTATTCAGTCTAATGAGGTTGAGTTTTCATTTGCACGTAGCTAAAATTACAAGCAACTACAAGTCAAAAATTCAGTTTGGATCTGATATCACCTGTTGTTGGTCAGGAGGCCAGAAGCACCACCATTTTAGTAATAACTACTAAAATAATCATCATTAACATTAATTAAGCCAGCCTAATTATTTCTCACAACTAGTAGCAACAAGCTGAAACTGAGGGGAGTCGCAGAAGATATGAAAATCCTGACTGACACTGATTGTTGTGACACACTGACTTTACACCAGATTTTTTCCCAAACTACTTGATCCAAAGTAATCAAGGTCCTGATTTGAGCTCAAACTATTGGTTTGATATGCATAAAAAGTGTATTCTGGATTTGAAGCTACTATATGTAACTTTTGTTTTCTAGTGTTTGTTTTGTTGAAATATGCCTCAAAACGTAGAGAGGTGCTGTCAAAGGCTTCTGTGACCCAGACTCATTGAACAGCCTGGCAGCAGTAAAGAGATATTCCCTTCTAAAGTTTCTGAGCAAGCGTGGCCCTTCTAGCCAGTCAGAGAAGGCCAAAGTCAGGGGTGAGAGTGTGATTGTGCCTCTGGTCTACCACTTCTCTTCTCACACCAAGGCTTCAAGTCAGTGTCAGCTGCTGGAAGACAAAGCTCACAGGCTGCCCGGTTCCTGCTGTAGCTGAGACAGCGAATGCGACGAGGATATAGGTGAAGCAGGTGCAGTTAGGGGGACAAGAGGTGCAGCTGATGATTATTGTCAGTACTGTTTAATCTGGTGATTGTGGTGATTATTTTCTCATTTGGTCTATAAACTGTATCAAATTAGTGAAAAATGCACCTCACATTGTTCTAAATCACAAGGTGATGTCACCAAGTTGTTTGTTTAGTCCAAAACCCAAAGATGTTCAGTTTACAGTGTCACAGAGGGCAAATAAAATCATCAGATCATTTCAAATGTGTTAAAACTGTTATTCTGAACCATCAACATGATGACAAATCCTGACCTGAGAGTCTGCTCATCACACATCAGATAAAGTAATAGTTAGATAAATTAATTGCTGTTTTAAAGATGTGTTCAGACTGAAAGCGAACTTTGTGATTGTGTAGAAAGTCAGAGGCAAGATGTAAACAGTTTTGCGTTTATCTAGGTTCCACAAACTGAGGGAATGACATTGCTGCTTGAGCCAAAAATGTTTTTAATTTGAGCCAAAATTTCAAACGTATCCCAAAACTGTATGACTGCTCTTCTTGAATACACAGAGACAGCTGGAGCAAAGTTAAGAGGATCCAGAGGAGAATAAGAGAACCCACTGGAGGTCTGGTAAAACTTGAAAATCTGAGTTGTTTCACACAAACTCAGATGGCGTCTGTTCCTGCTGTTAGCCTGGCACAACAAGTGCCTTTACTGTCACATCTCTCGGCTGTTTGTGGCTAATTAACACAGAATCTAGTGGTCAGATTCGCTTAAATAAATAGTGATGCAAATACACTTTTAATTAAGTCTGAAATCACCATGAGATCATTACCACTAGCTTGAGGATGGAGCCAGAGAAAAAGCCTTATTACTTCCTAAATCAAAAGGGTTTATCCACTGCTGAGCATGAAAATGTTCAGAGCTTTGCATGGCAGTGTTTCTTATATTCTCGTCTGAGGAAGATGCTAAAATAAGGTTCATTATGCTGAGTGGCTCATTAAACTCTGTGTCTTGTGTTGTTGTGGAAATGAAAAAATATTTCTGGATATGATAATACCATTAACATTACCCAAAACTGTGTAAGTGAAAAATAAGACATACGTCTGAAATGGCAAAATAATTTTTAAATAGAAATTGGTCTTATGTAGTGTATTAAAAAGACCTGTAAATGGAAGTTATGCCTCACCCTTATGTTTATTCATGTCAGTAGTATTACTGTTGTATCATAAGGCAGTATATTGCTAAGTTGATTTTTCTTTTCTCCTGCCTCTAAACCTTTAATAGTGTAGTGGTGGAAAAATGGCCTAAGGTCGTAGGGTCAAAACAATTAAGGGGCCTTTTCCTTTTGGGAGCATTAGCTTGCTACAGTAACTACCTGCTCTTAAGAATATGTAATAAGGGATTATGTGTAAAAGGTTTGCCTTGGAGAGGTCAGAAGGCCAACAAAATCCAGTGGATTCCTCCTCTTGGGAGCAAGAATACATGCAGAAAATTTTATAGTGTTCCACTTTTCAAATTTTGTGATATTGGAGATTTGAACTTAACTGTGGTGCGTGACCAAAATCATGATCAATTAATAATTTATATTTCCATGAATATCTACTGTGGATTTAATGGTAACTGGGTCATGGTTAGTTTTGAGATACCTTGTCACTGAATAGTGTTAGACAGGTGGAACATTTTCACTTGTGGCAGCATTAGATGAGGACTCATTACCCAGATGAGGCGATCATCAAATTCATTGGTATGGCTTTGCAGCAAAACACCTGAGCACTGTGCAGAGTGAATGTTGGTGTAATTTGGTCTCATGCTTCAGTGTGAATTTTACATGCTCACATTTTTTTGTTGTAGTGAAAATAGTACACTGACATTCACACCTGGCTCATGAAATGTAAGTTCACAGGCAGGTTTTGTGTGAAGTTAGTATTAAAAGGTAAGAAAGTTATTCATCACAAATGCAATCAGTGACCAGCTTATTAGCTACACCTGTAGAATCTGATCCAATACAATAGCTGTGCCTTAAATACTGTCTTTGCAAAGTTTATTGTTTTAGTTTTTATTGATACTCTGGGAAATGTGTAAACTCAGTTATGTGTAAAGTTGGTGTACTGGACTGCATCACGTTGAGAGGTGTTTCTCTTCTTATTTACACACGAGTGGGGGCAGAATATCAGGAACACATCTGAAAATGATACAGTCCAATACAACAACATCATCACAAACTGAGACCTCAATTCTAAAAAAATATAACTGAATCAAAACCTCTGACAGTGGTTATTATACACATCATAAAACTGGACGTTATGGCAGAACAGTTGTATTGAATCACATTAGACTGTAGAGTTAAGTGGCTGCTAAGTGTATGTTTCTCATTGTTACTGCAAAAGTAAGGCCTGTAAATTTACTATGAGCTTTATTTATACACGATTACTTTCATATACATATCATATTGGAAAAGTGCTCTGGTGTTTTGAAGTTTACACAGTAAATTCTTTTTAACCATGAAGATTAACAGTTTACCTCAAACTGTCTGCTGATCAGCACTGCGTACGTCTTGGGTGTGCTGCCCAGACAGGCCTTTGGCATTTAGTTACAGCACCAGAGTTGATCTTGTGTTGCCGGAGGATCTGTTACACGTTTCGTCATCCTGCTTGGTTCAGCGAGGTGTTCCTAACCGGGTCGCAGCAGCCCATCATGACCTGAAATGGCGTTCCATACACACCAGGGGTCAACTGAGGACATCCTGTGTGTGTTTACCACTGCATTCCTCTTTACAAGGAGGCAATTTTTTTTGTTTAGGACTAGTTTTACTATAGTAACAAATGTTATCTGGCAGTTCTTGATTTGTCTGAAAGGATTTGATGAATAATGACCTGTTTCAAGACACTGGATTATCATGGGTAAGATTGTATGGCTGTGCTCAAAAGCAATTTTCTTATAGAATACGTCCCCTGACCCATTTTTCTGTGTTTTCTTTCAACTGCAGGCAACTCAAAGGACATTGCATTACAGAGAGGGGCAGAGAGAAAAAATGGTTTAAAAATTACACTTCTGTACAATCAGTGATGGTGAGCAAATCAATGACTCTTTTTGCCTGCAAGAAAGAGCCAATGGAAAATTACCTTACCAGGCCTCCCACTACAAAGTCACCTCTGAATTTAATCTTTATTAGCTGAGTCAGATGTGGAGATGCTGAGAAGGCAGAGAGGGAATTCAAGACTTGTCTCCCTCGACTGCATCCCCAGCTACAGTATACCCAGCCACCCTGTAGCAGTGAGGGATGTTTTTGCCATCAGTGTATTTATCACATGTTTAAACAATGTGGCACTTTATATCTAGGTGTACCAAATGAAATGGCAGTGTATACTGTGAGACAACATATATATACATAACAGTGTATATTTATGTTGATACAGCAAAATAAAATTCTGTGTGCCATGATAGGGGGGTTTTATCCATATTGCCCACCCCTAATGTCAGCTTTATGTTACGTAACCCCACACTTGCCCTCTGGACATTGCAGACTCCACAGACATAAGCACTGTGACACTTGGCCAGACAGTGTCAGCCTTACAGGCCTTACACCAGGCTTTGGTTGTGACAGTGTCAGAAGCAGTCAGTGAATTCAGTCTGTTAATATTAGAGCTGCAGCTAATTATTATTTACCTCTGCCAAGGAGGTTATGTTTTCACCCGTGTCGGTAGGTTTGTTTGTTTGTCGGTTTGTTTATTTGTCAGCAGGATTGCGCAAAATTGCTTGTTTTTTCCAGCCAGCACTGTAAAAATAAAAGATATTCAGTCACTATCACGGAAAGCTAAGAATAAGCAAATATTCTTGGCATTCTTTAAAAATACATTTGAGAGACTCGAAACAGTTACTAAATAGTATAAAAATGCAGATTTTTTTTTTTTAACGTCACATATACAGCACTATACACTGCATGCAAAATTTTTGTTAGCACTGTTTCCTACTAAAACTGGATCCTATTTTAGTTTAGTTTGTGGTCTTTAACGTGACCAGTAGAGTTTTTTCGCTGCAGATATTTTGACATGTCATAGCAGGAAAGTCACAGGTAACTAATTAAATTAATGATCCAATAAACCATGAAAAATAAAAGTTTACTCTCTGGAGTCGGCTATTGCGATATCCAATATATTCATTTTAAGGCTGTCTTAATGAGGTCACAAACATGATAGTTTCAAACATGATAGTTTAATGAATACATTTTCTATAGTAAACATTTACATAAATCCAGCTAAATTATTTAATTTGGCATGTTGCAAATGCACGTCAAAGCATAAATCGCTTAAGTTTTAATTAGGAAGAAACGCTACTATGGGATAAAATGTCATTGACTCATTGAGTGGTTAATTTTTCATCAAAAGCAAACTCCCAGTTGTGGAAGAATATATATAAAAAAATCTTTACTTGCTTTTGTCAGCATCTTTACTCTGCGCTCTACTTGCAGATTTAAACAGACACGGTATCTGTAGCAGGCATATCGCCATAACATGTTTATATCATTTTTCTCAGGTCACTTGCTCCCTGGATATGACTGTTGTCTAAACTGACGCTTGAGGAGTCACAGCGGCAGGATCCTTCAGCCAGCCGTCCATCTCCATGCCACTGTGAGAAGGGATCACTCATCCTGAGTACAACTTCGCCCCTTGTGTTTCTCTTCTCTTTTTGCCATGGGGGGAGCAGTGAGCGCCGGGGAAGACAATGACGACCTCATTGATAATCTGAAAGAAGCTCAGTACATTCGCACAGAAAAAGTTGAACAGGCTTTTCGGGCCATAGACCGCGGTGACTACTATCTGGATGGCTACCGGGACAGTGCCTACAAAGACTTGGCATGGAAGCACGGCAACATACACCTGTCTGCTCCGTGTATATACTCTGAGGTGATGGAGGCCCTCAAACTGCAGCCAGGACTTTCTTTCCTCAATCTGGGCAGTGGAACCGGCTACCTGAGCACAATGGTTGGCCTTATCATTGGTAAGCACAGGGTACCCTTTTTCCACAGCTGTGGGAAACGCTCAGATGTTCTGTAGGATCTAGATAACACATTTACCTGGGAAAGTGAGTGTGTGACTACATGAATCATTGACTGTAGGGCTCCAAAAGCGAAAGATATTTAGGTTGCTATCATTTAAGACCAAGAAAAACAGTAAATTTGTGTTCAGCATTTTTACTATAAAAATGACTTCAAAGGTTAGTTGATTATAAAAAACAGTTGCTAATTAATATTCTCTCATTTGATAAAACATTTTTTTTTTCAAAGGGCCATTTGGTGTGAACCATGGAGTTGAACTCCATAAGGACGTGGTTGAATATGCCAGAGAGAAACTGGATGATTTCATAAAGAATAGTGACAGCTTTGATAAGTGAGTACATGTTTTGGAAAATACACTTTCATGAGAGCTAGATAGAAAATTTCAAACTTCTCCTTTAACAGGATGTGGATGCATTCAAACCACAGCATTAGTAACAGTTTTGCCAGCTTAGCTGCTTTGCACCTTAAGACTTTGCCTTGCAAATTAAATACATTTAAATCTCTGTAGTTCTACTCATCTAATTTGCATAATTATGTCACAGCTTACAAATGTGATGATGTGCCTGGAATAAAGAAAAAAATGTCTTCCATGGTTGTTTGATGTATTTTATTCACTGTAGTTGTTGTTATCTGTTCACAGGTTTGAGTTCTGTGAACCTGTCTTTGTGGTGGGGAACTGCCTTGAAATCTCAACAGACAGTCATCAATACGACCGCATTTATTGTGGCGCCGGAGTGCAGAAGGACCATGAAAATTACATGAAAGTACTACTCAAAATTGGCGGCATTCTGGTGATGCCTATTGAAGATCAGGTATGTTCTGCAAGCCACCAGAATAATATAGAATCAACACATGCTGATTGCTGTTCAAAATGCTAACACATGAGGGAAAACAAGGTAAAATGGCTTTGACCTGCAAGACTGGTTATGCAACCTTCACATGCATTATTGAGCCACAACTGCCCCTGGATTTGAGCAGCTGTGTAAGGAGCACACACAATAAATGTTTTATTTAAAATGGTGGATGTGTGTGTGTGTGTGGACAGACTGTGTGCCATGTAAAACGGCATTCAGGATATTTTGGGATGTTGGTGGAGAAAATGGATGGCAAAAACTTTTCCCAGTAAGGAGGGTAAAGATCTTGACCGGCTCACGGTCAAGGATTTTGGGCAATTTAAAGCATTTAAAGGAATAAAGGAGCTGAATTGAAGCAAAGCCTGGCTTAGATTTGATATTGTGACCCAAGGTTTTGATGTTTTATGTTGGTAATTATTAAACCAAGGCCCAAATACAGTCTAAATTGAGTTCAGAGGGCAGTGTTCTTAAAAGATATCAATCAGATATGTCATACTGTGTTTTTAAAGAAGGTAAAAGTCAGTGGTGAGAATGAAAACAGTCTGCACACTTAAGAATCATGGTGGGGAGAATAATTAAATATAATTTTGTTCAGGGATCTCGGTAAGATCTAAACAGCATGAAACAGCTACAACTCATATCCCCTCAGGCCATGCTTACACTAATGCAAACAATTTTCCAAACACATTACATTTCTCTTTGTTCTGGCCTTTCATCAGCGCCAAGCTGACGTTCTCCTCCTCCATCTCCGCCAGAGATTTTTTTTTAAAAATGGCTCTCCAGAGTGAGAGTGGACACATATGGAACATCACACTATAGCGAGTAGTGTAGTGAGTGTTACAGTGCTTAATGTAGTACTTGTATGGTGCATCAGTACACTAGTGATAGCTGTGAATGGATGAACTTTACTTCAAGACCTCCACAGTATCTGCTTTTATTACTGGACCTGTAGTGTGCCACATGAATGCTCCTCAAGCCATTAAACCTCCAACCACAACATTTAAACACGTACATTATTACCATGCATGATGATTCCACAGCCTCATGTGGTGTAATGGTGTTTTGATGATTGTCATACCGTGCACTGGTAATTACTTTTTAAGGCCTGATATCTGTTATCTGCTGAGAGCCACCTCTCACGCTGCAAGCCGCTCACACCAGCAGTTTGATGTTTTATGGGCCGAACGATTCATCAGTTGATCAATAAAATAACTGGCAGATTAATCAATTATGAAAATTGAAAATAATCATTAGTTGAAGTGATTTTTCTGTCATCAGAGGTATTTCAATTCTGTTTATACCATTTGAGGTACTCCTTTAATATCTCTGGCAGTACCAAGCCAGTGTTTCAAATCAATCACCAGACTAGAAATTATTTAATGATAATATTAGATTTTTATGAAGGAATTATAGCTTGGAAGTCTTCCTATTGGATTAGTATAAACTTTCAATTTTTGACCTTTTTTTCATAGGCGTCTGTGATCAATTCTGATACTGTCTGTATGCGCTTGTGTTTGACAGGCTTGTTTTTTATTTCTTCTGCTGGACTCAGGTCTCTTCATCTCAATGAAACTAACAGATTAGATTTTGATTGATTTCTGCATTAGTTTGATAAAGTAATGTTATTTGTCAGGTATCAAAAAACAGATATTTCTGCCTCTCTTTATTAACACATTCTGAATGGATTTTTCCAGGTAATGTATTATATTGTAATATAAATTGATATCAGTATAAATGTACATATATCATGAAAGAGAATTTTATCTTTATGACCCATCCCATCCATTTGTACACCTTTGGGATTGTTGCCTTTGAAAAGCCCAGCTACTTCACAGTCTTTAATCCCACTGCTTAAAAAGAAAATTGAATTAATGTTTGATGCACCTATCTGATGTGACAGCATATATGCAAATGTAAAGAAGAGTATATTTCTTCTCTAGGGGCATGTTTTTTATCTTTCTCTGGTTGCACAGTGCGTATAACTCTGCCACCCATAATGAATCTTTAGGTGTGTGAATCTCATTTAATAAGCAAGTACCGTATTTATGCAGAGATGATTGCTTCAGTGTATTGTTGGCATCGGAGAATGAGATGTAGAAACAAATCCACATAAGAGTAAAATCTGTATTCAGGTGACAAATTCATAAATAAACACAATAAGTAACGACAGGTGGAAAAATATCCACACAACTATTATGTAAATTTACCTGCATCATGTGTGCAAACATAGACACAATAGAAAAAAATATATATTTATAAACACACACACATACACATACATATAGATAGATAGATAGATAGATAGATAGATAGATAGATAGATAGAAAGAACTGTGGTGGTTGGGGCCCTTCTTCCCTAATGTTATACAGTATTTTGTATTTTATAAGTGTTCAGTGTTGAGTTCAGGTTTTGTCTCTTTATTCAGCTGACCCAGATAACCAGGACTGGTCAGTGCACATGGGAGAGCAAAAACATCTTGGCGGTGTCCTTTGCCCCCTTGGTCCAGCAGAGCAGAGCTGATGGAGAGAAGCCTGATGCTGTCCAGCTGCGTAAGTTACTCCGCCTCAATAAAACAAAACAAACAAAAAACCCACTTCGAGTCTTTGTGTTTATTATGCCTGACCTGCCTTGAAGTGTAAAGCAGGCAATCTTTTAAAATCACAGTCCATTCAAAGTGATGTGATGAGATGATTCCTAAAGCAATATTTGCTCTGACATATGAAGCTTTCCCTGCAGCTGTTTGATAGAGCCAGTTATTTCCTTTCCTTGAAATACTGAGACACACTTTTCTCTTAGACGGCCTCCCTCGTTTATGCTGACCTAGTTGAAGGGTTGGTGCAGTTGTATGGATTATTCTTATTTTTGTGGTGCATTGCCCTGAAGGACTGTGTCATCTCCGTTTGTCCTCAGCCCCAGTGACTGTCCGCAGCCTTCAGGATCTCTCTCGGATCTACATACGCCGCACTCTCAGAAACCTGGCCAACGAGGACAGTCAGGGGAAGGGGATGATGCAAAGAGTCCCCCAGAAGCGCAAACGCAGGCGCTGTCGGCGGCGACGCATCAACACCTATGTTTTTGTAGGCAACCAGCTGATCCCCCAAATGGTGGAGAGTGAGGAGGAGGAGCACGCTGAAGAAGAACACAAGGAAGTGGAGGAGGAGGAGGAAAGAGACATTGGCGACATTGAAATCCTCAGGCAAGTGAACGTGTTGAGAGACCAAATAATGGCTTTACCGCTGCCTGAGTCACTGAAAGCATATTTGCTGTATTACAGAGAGAAATGACTGATTCCCTCGATGTCAGTTCTTAATGGGTGCAGCTCTTGCTGAAATGCTTTCCTTTGCCCTTTTCAGTACAAATGTAGCATTATTTCCATTAAATCTTGATGACAAAACTGTAATGGAAAGAAACGTCATAGATAATATTGGATAATAATGTTATGATTGTCATGACCTGTTAGTTTTTGTTGACATTTTCTTTTGATTTGTATATGAAAAAAAACAAAACATTGTAAAAAGTATACTAAATGGACATAGTTTCAGAAACCCGTTTTGAGATTCAGATTTTATCACAACATGTCAGGACTTCTGCAGAAGTTTGCAGATTAAAAATTGTATAAAAAAAAAAACAAAGTTCTTACTATATTTGTTAAAATATGATCATGCTAAGATGAAGACTTTTATTGCACCTTTTTTAGAAGCTTTAACTTGCTCTCAGTGTCTGGCGATTTATTGATGCTGAGAGGAGCAAAAGACACTGAAAGGCGAATAAGGCCACATCCTCCCATGTTGAGTTTCAAGAGTAAGGCACTCTTGCATAATCATGACTAGGGCACTTATGTCATTGCTCTTCTGGATATTTCATTTTAGGTCAACATATTTTGTACCTTCCTATTACAGTATAGCATTGAGAGACCAGATTGGTTCATAATTTTTTCTACAGGGCACCTTTTAATGTAACTTTTTCTACAGGGTGCTTACATACATACTTGTGTTTTCTCAATTTGCATATGAGTAGCTGACATCCTACTTGGTTTGATAAGGTGTTGTATGCCCTGTCCTCTCCATGGTTTCCTTTCCATTGTTAATGCAAATAACAAATTACTTTCATTAATCATATCAGAGGTTTAAAACAATGATGAAACTGATTACAGGTGTTAAATGGTGGTGGACATTTTCAGCTTTTTTAGACGGATCTGGTGATGGGGAGAAGTTGGTCGGTAACGAGTACATGCATGAATACACTGTATATGTCTTGGGTGTTCCTGACTTTGCTTCACATCTTATGATTGGTCACTGGAGGTGATGTCCCAGGTGATCAAGTGTGAAAATGTTTTGACAAAAGAAATAAAAAAAAAAAAATGCATTTAAGGATAATTAATGAATTAGATGGCCTTGAGACAAATCTCAAATTCTGTATAGTACTGCGTTTTTTTTTGTTTTTTTTAATACCAATGCAAAATCAGAATCGCTGAGGATTTTGAAGCCTTTTGTATTCTGGACTGTAGAAGTGTCCAGCAAAGCACCTTAATCTGCAGTCCTCAAGTGAGAAAAAAGGTGCCATTTTTTGGCTAAATTTGTACTGTGGACTGAACTTACTGTAATGTAAATCCTCTTTAATCAAAGTACAATTTGCTTGCAGAAGTTCCCTGATAGTGATGGCTTTTTAAGTGCCAACGTACCCCATCACATTAGGATTTCTGTGAGTTTCCTGGCACAGTAAATTTAGCCCAAACAACAACATATATTTCTACAAAAAACATTCCATGGTGAAAAAAGAAAACAGCACATCACTGATAGATGTCACACTTTTGAGTCATGCTTTATCGTCACAGACTTGGAAATTACTTTGAATGCATAATTTAGTATTCCAAAAGCTGAGTTGAATGTTGTTGATATTAATTCTATTCAATATAAAAGTGATATATATGTATTGTTATCATATGATTCTGCATACATACTTTGCATTTGGTTTGTTGTAGCGCCCTCTTGCTGTACTGTATCTTGACACTGGGAACTCTGTAGATCAAAACTCCACTGCTGTCTGTTAAATAGATAAGATATATTAGTGCTATAGGTCTTCATTTTGTTCTGGTGTAATGAAAAAATATTTTATTTGAAAACGGGCTGATTATTCTATTAGTAGTTTTTGTGTGTGAAGAGGTAACATTTATTTTCCGTACTTTTTTCTTTTTCTTTTTTTTTTACATTCATCCGAAAGCTTTGCAAGTAAGCAATAATGGAATAATTTCTCAGCTTATAATTACCAATAACAGCATAGTCCCATTTGATTTGCGTAGTATCCATTAAAGTTCACATGAACAATTACAGGCATGCAACAGTTTATATACCATTATCGAAGATAATTGCTAATTAGGAAGCACATTAAGTATTGAAAGCAGGGGACCTACAACCTCGACTCTCAGGTCACGCCTTGCACCAAAGTTAATGGGACTGTTGTGATTTCATTTAATGTGGGCAAGATTCAACTACAGAAATGGCACTCGTTAGTCATAACCAATTCTGTGCTCTTATATTAAGTTAATTTGTTGAGAGCCAAAACAGTTCAGTTACTTTTTTTATCAGAATCAGGCCTAGGTTGATTTCTCATAGTGTGTGCAGTTCATTTTGAAAAATGTGTTGTTTTTTCCGTAAATGTTTGGCACAAAAATAAAGGTCAGAATCACATTATGCTTCTTTTGATCATTGTAACTCCTCTTTTTTGTGTCCTACAAGGTCGAACTGTGATTTTAACATGAATACTTTATTTGCAATATAAAAACAATCTAATGATATCCATGATATACAGTCAGTAGAGTGTATTAAAGTAAGCTACATATGCTCACACATACTATGCATACTCAAACACTACGTTTATTTAAAAATTAAAACTGTGTGTGTGCGCGCGCGCGCAGTGTTGGGAAGGATACTTTCAAAATGTATTCCGTTACAGAATACAGAATACATGCCCAAAAAAGTAATTTGTAACGTATTCCATTACATTACTCAATCTGAGTAACGTATTCTGAATATTTGGATTACTTCCGCATTGAATTGCATTTTATAAGTGTAGGAATGCATCCATCAAATCCTGCTTATTAAACAGCACTGTTCTGTGTGTTCTTCTGCTCTGTCTGAATGTGTTAGGTCCAAGACACCCTGAAAGTGCAATATATTATCATTTTCTGAACAAAGACTATGGTATGTTAACACAAAAGATGTTTTGCTTGATTAAAAAAGAGAAAAATTGACAAAATTTCCCATTGTTTATTTCCTCAGCAGAGAAAATAGAACATTAAATAACAAAAATTATATTCATCAAGTTAAATATAACATTTTTTTACACTGAGTGACTGAAGGTAGGTGTTGCAAAAATCTAACCGCTGTGTAAGCTAAAACATGCTAATTTTAGCTGACGTTAGCTAACATGTCATACAGGGCTAGTGAGACTCCTTCAACGGCTCTGGGGCTAGTAAATCAACAGTAAAGTTGCACATCAACTTAGCAGGTGATACTATAATTAAACAGCAAGATGACCAGTAAAACTACAGTAGACGCGAACCTCTGGCGAATTAAAAAGAAAAAACGAACTTTTGAAGCCTTTTTTATGACATTTTAATGTTTTCCGAAAAAATGACTTTTTTTGTCCGATTTTGACGCCTTACTATACTATGATGTTTTTTATGACATTTTGAGGTCAAAAAAAATTTTGACTTTTTTTTGTCCGATTTTGACGTCTTACTATACTATGACGTTTTTTATGACATTTTGAGGTGAAAAAAAATGTTGACTTTTTTTGTCCGATTTTGACGCCTTACTATACTATGACGTTTTTTATGACATTTTGAGGTGAAAATTTTTTTTGACTTTTTTTGTCCGATTTTGACGCCTTACTATACTATGACGTTTTTTATGACATTTTGAGGTCCAAAAAAATTTTGACTTTTTTTGGCCGAAAAAAAAGCCTTACTATACTATGACGTTTTTTATGACATTTTGAGGTGAAAAAAAATGTTGACTTTTTTTGTCCGATTTTGACGCCTTACTATACTATGACGTTTTTTATGACATTTTGAGGTGAAAATTTTTTTTGACTTTTTTTGTCCGATTTTGACGCCTTATTATACTATGACGTTTTTTATGACATTTTGAGGTCCAAAAAAATTTTGACTTTTTTTGGCCGAAAAAAAAGCCTTACTATACTATGACGTTTTTTATGACATTTTGAGGTGAAAAAAAATTTTGACTTTTTTTGTCCGATTTTGACGCCTTACTATACTATGACGTTTTTTATGACATTTTGAGGTCAAAAAAAATTTTGACTTTTTTTGGCCGAAAAAAAAGCCTTACTATACTATGACGTTTTTTATGACATTTTGAGGTCCAAAAAAATTTTGACTTTTTTTGTCCGATTTTGACGCCTTACTATACTATGACGTTTTTTATGACATTTTGAGGTGAAAAAAAATTTTGACTTTTTTTGTCCGATTTTGACGCCTTACTATACTATGACGTTTTTTATGACATTTTGAGGTCCAAAAAAATTTTGACTTTTTTTGTCCGATTTTGATGCCTTACTATACTATGACGTTTTTTATGACATTTTGAGGTCCAAAAAAATTTTGACTTTTTTTGGCCGAAAAAAACGCCTTACTATACTATGACGTTTTTTATGACATTTTGAGGTGAAAAAAAATTTTGACTTTTTTTGTCCGATTTTGACGCCTTACTATACTATGACGTTTTTTATGACATTTTGAGGTGAAAAAAAAAAGTTGACTTTTTTTGTCCGATTTTGATGCCTTACTATACTATGACGTTTTTTATGACATTTTGAGGTCCAAAAAAATTTTGACTTTTTTTGGCCGAAAAAAACGCCTTACTATACTATGACGTTTTTTATGACATTTTGAGGTCCAAAAAAATTTTGACTTTTTTTGTCCGATTTTGACGCCTTACTATACTATGACGTTTTTTATGACATTTTGAGGTCCAAAAAAATTTTGACTTTTTTTGGCCGATTTTGACGCCTTACTATACTATGACGTTTTTTATGACATTTTGAGGTGAAAAAAAAGTTGGACTTTTTTTGTCCGATTTTGACGCCTTACTATACTATGACGTTTTTTATGACATTTTGAGGTGAAAAAAAATTTTGACTTTTTTTGTCCGAAAAAAACGCCTTACTATACTATGACGTTTTTTATGACATTTTGAGGTGAAAAAATTTTTTTGACTTTTTTTGTCCGATTTTGACGCCTTACTATACTATGACGTTTTTTATGACATTTTGAGGTGAAAAATTTTTTTGACTTTTTTTGTCCGATTTTGACGCCTTACTATACTATGACGTTTTTTATGACATTTTGAGGTCCAAAAAATTTTTGACTTTTTTTGTCCGATTTTGACGCCTTACTATACTATGACGTTTTTTATGATATTTTGAGGTGAAAAAAAATTTTGACTTTTTTTGGCCGAAAAAAACGCCTTACTATACTATGACGTTTTTTATGACATTTTGAGGTGAAATAAAAATCTGACTTTTTTTGTCCGATTGTGATGCCTTACTATACTATGACGTTTTTTATGACATTTTGAGGTCCAAAAAAATTTTGACTTTTTTTGGCCGAAAAAAAAGCCTTACTATACTATGACGTTTTTTATGACATTTTGAGGTGAAAAAAAATTTTGACTTTTTTTGTCCGATTTTGACGCCTTACTATACTATGACGTTTTTTATGACATTTTGAGGTCAAAAAAAATTTTGACTTTTTTTGGCCGAAAAAAAAGCCTTACTATACTATGACGTTTTTTATGACATTTTGAGGTCCAAAAAAATTTTGACTTTTTTTGTCCGATTTTGACGCCTTACTATACTATGACGTTTTTTATGACATTTTGAGGTGAAAAAAAATTTTGACTTTTTTTGTCCGATTTTGACGCCTTACTATACTATGACGTTTTTTATGACATTTTGAGGTGAAAAAAAAAAGTTGACTTTTTTTGTCCGATTTTGATGCCTTACTATACTATGACGTTTTTTATGACATTTTGAGGTCCAAAAAAATTTTGACTTTTTTTGGCCGAAAAAAACCCTTACTATACTATGACGTTTTTTATGACATTTTGAGGTCCAAAAAAATTTTGACTTTTTTTGTCCGATTTTGACGCCTTACTATACTATGACGTTTTTTATGACATTTTGAGGTCCAAAAAAATTTTGACTTTTTTTGGCCGAAAAAAACGCCTTACTATACTATGACGTTTTTTATGACATTTTGAGGTGAAAATTTTTTTTGACTTTTTTTGTCCGATTTTGACGCCTTACTATACTATGACGTTTTTTATGACATTTTGAGGTGAAAATTTTTTTTGACTTTTTTTGTCCGATTTTGACGCCTTACTATACTATGACGTTTTTTATGACATTTTGAGGTGAAAAATTTTTTTGACTTTTTTTGTCCGATTTTGACGCCTTACTATACTATGACGTTTTTTATGACATTTTGAGGTCCAAAAAATTTTTGACTTTTTTTGTCCGATTTTGACGCCTTACTATACTATGACGTTTTTTATGATATTTTGAGGTGAAAAAAAATTTTGACTTTTTTTGGCCGAAAAAAACGCCTTACTATACTATGACGTTTTTTATGACATTTTGAGGTGAAATAAAAATCTGACTTTTTTTGTCCGATTGTGATGCCTTACTATACTATGACGTTTTTTATGACATTTTGAGGTCCAAAAAAATTTTGACTGTTTTTGGCCGAAAAAAACGCCTTACTATACTATGACGTTTTTTATGACATTTTGAGGTGAAAAAAAATTTTGACTTTTTTTGTCCGATTTTGACGCCTTACTATACTATGACGTTTTTTATGACATTTTGAGGTCCAAAAAAATTTTGACTTTTTTTGTCCGATTTTGACGTCTTACTATACTATGACGTTTTTTATGACATTTTGAGGTGAAAAAATTTTTTGACTTTTTTTGTCCGATTTTGACGCCTTACTATACTATGACGTTTTTTATGACATTTTGAGATGAAAAAAAAATCAGACTTTTTTTGTCCGATTTTGACGCCTTACTATACTATGACGTTTTTTATGACATTTTGAGGTGAAAAAAAATTTTGACTTTTTTTGTCCGAAAAAAACGCCTTACTATACTATGACGTTTTTTATGACATTTTGAGGTGAAAAAATTTTTTTGACTTTTTTTGTCCGATTTTGACGCCTTACTATACTATGACGTTTTTTATGACATTTTGAGGTGAAAATTTTTTTTGACTTTTTTTGTCCGAAAAAAACGCCTTACTATACTATGACGTTTTTTTATGACATTTTGAGGTCAAAAAAAATTTTGACTTTTTTTGGCCGAAAAAAACGGCTTACTATACTATGACGTTTTTTATGACATTTTGAGGTCCAAAAAAATTTAGACTTTTTTTGTCCGATTTTGACGCCTTACTATACTATGACGTTTTTTATGACATTTTGAGGTCAAAAAAAATTTTGACTTTTTTTGTCCGATTTTGACGCCTTACTATACTATGACGTTTTTTATGACATTTTGAGGTCAAAAAAATTTTTGACTTTTTTTGTCCGATTTTGACGCCTTACTATACTATGACGTTTTTTATGACATTTTGAGGTGAAAAAAATTTTGACTTTTTTTGTCCGATTTTGACGTCTTACTATACTATGACGTTTTTTATGACATTTTGAGGTGAAAAAAATTTTTGACTTTTTTTGTCTGATTTTGACGCCTTACTATACTATGACGTTTTTTATGACATTTTGAGGTGAAAAAAATTTTTGACCTTTTTTGTCCGATTTTGACGCCTTACTATACTATGACGTTTTTTATGACATTTTGAGGTCCAAAAAAATTTTGACTTTTTTTGTCCGATTTTGACGCCTTACTATACTATGACGTTTTTTATGACATTTTGAGGTCCAAAAAATTTTTGACTTTTTTTGGCCGAAAAAAACGCCTTACTATACTATGACGTTTTTTATGACATTTTGAGGTGAAAAAAAAATCTGACTTTTTTTGTCCGATTGTGATGCCTTACTATACTATGACGTTTTTTATGACATTTTGAGGTCCAAAAAAATTTTGACTTTTTTTGGCCGATTTTGACGCCTTACTATACTATGACGTTTTTTATGACATTTTGAGGTGAAAAAAAAGTTGGACTTTTTTTGTCCGATTTTGACGCCTTACTATACTATGACGTTTTTTATGACATTTTGAGGTCAAAAAATTTTTTGACTTTTTTTGTCCGATTTTGACGCCTTACTATACTATGACGTTTTTTATGACATTTTGAGGTGAAAAAAAATTTTGACTTTTTTTGTCCGATTTTGACGCCTTACTATACTATGACGTTTTTTATGACATTTTGAGGTCAAAAAAAATTTTGACTTTTTTTGTCCGATTTTGACGTCTTACTATACTATGACGTTTTTTATGACATTTTGAGGTCAAAAAAATTTTTGACTTTTTTTGTCTGATTTTGACGCCTTACTATACTATGACGTTTTTTATGACATTTTGAGGTGAAAAAATTTTTTTGACTTTTTTTGTCCGATTTTGACGCCTTACTATACTATGACGTTTTTTATGACATTTTGAGGTGAAAATTTTTTTTGACTTTTTTTGTCCGATTTTGACGCCTTACTATACTATGACGTTTTTTATGACATTTTGAGGTCCAAAAAATTTTTGACTTTTTTTGTCCGATTTTGACGCCTTACTATACTATGACGTTTTTTATGATATTTTGAGGTGAAAAAAAATTTTGACTTTTTTTGGCCGAAAAAAACGCCTTACTATACTATGACGTTTTTTATGACATTTTGAGGTGAAATAAAAATCTGACTTTTTTTGTCCGATTGTGATGCCTTACTATACTATGACGTTTTTTATGACATTTTGAGGTCCAAAAAAATTTTGACTGTTTTTGGCCGAAAAAAACGCCTTACTATACTATGACGTTTTTTATGACATTTTGAGGTGAAAAAAAATTTTGACTTTTTTTGTCCGATTTTGACGCCTTACTATACTATGACGTTTTTTATGACATTTTGAGGTCCAAAAAAATTTTGACTTTTTTTGTCCGATTTTGACGTCTTACTATACTATGACGTTTTTTATGACATTTTGAGGTGAAAAAAAATTGTGACTTTTTTTGTCCGATTTTGACGTCTTACTATACTATGACGTTTTTTATGATATTTTGAGGTGAAAAAAAATTGACTTTTTTTGTCCGATTTTGACGCCTTACTATACTATGACGTTTTTTATGACATTTTGAGGTCCAAAAAAATTTTGACTTTTTTTGTCCGATTTTGACGCCTTACTATACTATGACGTTTTTTATGACATTTTGAGGTGAAAAAAAAATGTTGACTTTTTTTGTCCGATTTTGATGCCTTACTATACTATGACGTTTTTTATGACATTTTGAGGTCAAAAAAAATTTTGACTTTTTTTGGCCGAAAAAAACGCCTTACTATACTATGCCGTTTTTTATGACATTTTGAGGTGAAAAAAAATTTTGACTTTTTTTGTCCGATTTTGACGCCTTACTATACTATGACGTTTTTTATGACATTTTGAGGTCAAAAATTTTTTGACCTTTTTTGTCCGATTTTGACGCCTTACTATACTATGACGTTTTTTATGACATTTTGAGGTCCAAAAAAATTTTGACTTTTTTTGTCCGATTTTGACGCCTTACTATACTATGACGTTTTTTATGACATTTTGAGGTCCAAAAAATTTTTGACTTTTTTTGGCCGAAAAAAACGCCTTACTATACTATGACGTTTTTTATGACATTTTGAGGTGAAAAAAAAATCTGACTTTTTTTGTCCGATTGTGATGCCTTACTATACTATGACGTTTTTTATGACATTTTGAGGTCCAAAAAAATTTTGACTTTTTTTGTCCGATTTTGACGCCTTACTATACTATGACGTTTTTTATGACATTTTGAGGTGAAAAAAAATTTGGACTTTTTTTGTCCGATTTTGACGCCTTACTATACTATGACGTTTTTTATGACATTTTGAGGTCAAAAAATTTTTTGACTTTTTTTGTCCGATTTTGACGCCTTACTATACTATGACGTTTTTTATGACATTTTGAGGTGAAAAAAAATTTTGACTTTTTTTGTCCGATTTTGACGCCTTACTATACTATGACGTTTTTTATGACATTTTGAGGTCAAAAAAAATTTTGACTTTTTTTGTCCGATTTTGACGCCTTACTATACTATGACGTTTTTTATGACATTTTGAGGTCAAAAAAATTTTTGACTTTTTTTGTCCGATTTTGACGCCTTACTATACTATGACGTTTTTTATGACATTTTGAGGTGAAAAAATTTTTGACTTTTTTTGTCCGATTTTGACGTCTTACTATACTATGACGTTTTTTATGACATTTTGAGGTCAAAAAAATTTTTGACTTTTTTTGTCTGATTTTGACGCCTTACTATACTATGACGTTTTTTATGACATTTTGAGGTGAAAAAAATTTTTGACCTTTTTTGTCCGATTTTGACGCCTTACTATACTATGACGTTTTTTATGATATTTTGAGGTCCAAAAAAATTTTGACTTTTTTTGTCCGATTTTGACGCCTTACTATACTATGACGTTTTTTATGACATTTTGAGGTCCAAAAAATTTTTGACTTTTTTTGGCCGAAAAAAACGCCTTACTATACTATGACGTTTTTTATGACATTTTGAGGTGAAAAAAAAATCTGACTTTTTTTGTCCGATTGTGATGCCTTACTATACTATGACGTTTTTTATGACATTTTGAGGTCCAAAAAAATTTTGACTTTTTTTGGCCGATTTTGACGCCTTACTATACTATGACGTTTTTTATGACATTTTGAGGTGAAAAAAAAGTTGGACTTTTTTTGTCCGATTTTGACGCCTTACTATACTATGACGTTTTTTATGACATTTTGAGGTGAAATAAAAATCTGACTTTTTTTGTCCGATTGTGATGCCTTACTATACTATGACGTTTTTTATGACATTTTGAGGTCCAAAAAAATTTTGACTGTTTTTGGCCGAAAAAAACGCCTTACTATACTATGACGTTTTTTATGACATTTTGAGGTGAAAAAAAATTTTGACTTTTTTTGTCCGATTTTGACGCCTTACTATACTATGACGTTTTTTATGACATTTTGAGGTCCAAAAAAATTTTGACTTTTTTTGTCCGATTTTGACGTCTTACTATACTATGACGTTTTTTATGACATTTTGAGGTCAAAAAAAATTGTGACTTTTTTTGTCCGATTTTGACGTCTTACTATACTATGACGTTTTTTATGATATTTTGAGGTGAAAAAAAATTGACTTTTTTTGTCCGATTTTGACGCCTTACTATACTATGACGTTTTTTATGACATTTTGAGGTCAAAAAAAATTTTGACTTTTTTTGTCCGAAAAAAACGCCTTACTATACTATGACGTTTTTTATGACATTTTGAGGTCCAAAAAAATTTTGACTTTTTTTGTCCGATTTTGACGCCTTACTATACTATGACGTTTTTTATGACATTTTGAGGTCAAAAAAAATTTTGACTTTTTTTGTCCGATTTTGACGCCTTACTATACTATGACGTTTTTTATGATATTTTGAGGTCAAAAAAAATTTTGACTTTTTTTGTCCGATTTTGACGCCTTACTATACTATGACGTTTTTTATGACATTTTGAGGTCCAAAAAAATTTTGACTTTTTTTGTCCGATTTTGACGCCTTACTATACTATGACGTTTTTTATGACATTTTGAGGTGAAAAAAAAATGTTGACTTTTTTTGTCCGATTTTGATGCCTTACTATACTATGACGTTTTTTATGACATTTTGAGGTCAAAAAAAATTTTGACTTTTTTTGGCCGAAAAAAACGCCTTACTATACTATGCCGTTTTTTATGACATTTTGAGGTGAAAAAAAATTTTGACTTTTTTTGTCCGATTTTGACGCCTTACTATACTATGACGTTTTTTATGACATTTTGAGGTGAAAAAAATTTTGACTTTTTTTGTCCGATTTTGACGCCTTACTATACTATGACGTTTTTTATGACATTTTGAGGTGAAAAAAAAATCTGACTTTTTTTGTCCGATTTTGATGCCTTACTATACTATGACGTTTTTTATGACATTTTGAGGTGAAAAAAATTTTGACTTTTTTTGTCCGATTTTGACGTCTTACTATACTATGACGTTTTTTATGACATTTTGAGGTCAAAAAAATTTTTGCCTTTTTTTGTCCGATTTTGACGCCTTACTATACTATGACGTTTTTTATGACATTTTGAGGTGAAAAATTTTTTTTGACTTTTTTTGTCCGATTTTGACGCCTTACTATACTATGACGTTTTTTATGACATTTTGAGGTGAAAATTTTTTTGACTTTTTTTGTCCGATTTTGACGCCTTACTATACTATGACGTTTTTTATGACATTTTGAGGTGAAAAATTTTTTTGACTTTTTTTGTCCGATTTTGACGCCTTACTATACTATGACGTTTTTTATGACATTTTGAGGTGAAAAAAAATTTGGACTTTTTTTGTCCGATTTTGACGCCTTACTATACTATGACGTTTTTTATGATATTTTGAGGTCAAAAAAATTTTTGACTTTTTTTGGCCGAAAAAAACGCCTTACTATACTATGACGTTTTTTATGACATTTTGAGGTGAAAAAAATTTTTTGACTTTTTTTGTCCGATTTTGACGCCTTACTATACTATGACGTTTTTTATGACATTTTGAGGTGAAAATTTTTTTTGACTTTTTTTGTCCGAAAAAAACGCCTTACTATACTATGACGTTTTTTATGACATTTTGAGGTCAAAAAAAATTTTGACTTTTTTTGGCCGAAAAAAACGCCTTACTATACTATGACGTTTTTTATGACATTTTGAGGTCCAAAAAAATTTTGACTTTTTTTGTCCGATTTTGACGCCTTACTATACTATGACGTTTTTTATGACATTTTGAGGTCCAAAAAAATTTTGACTTTTTTTGTCCGATTTTGACGCCTTACTATACTATGACGTTTTTTATGATATTTTGAGGTCAAAAAAATTTTTGACTTTTTTTGTCCGATTTTGACGCCTTACTATACTATGACGTTTTTTATGACATTTTGAGGTCCAAAAAAATTTTGACTTTTTTTGTCCGATTTTGACGCCTTACTATACTATGACGTTTTTTATGACATTTTGAGGTGAAAAAATTTTTTTGACTTTTTTTGTCCGATTTTGACGCCTTACTATACTATGACGTTTTTTATGACATTTTGAGGTCAAAAAAAATTTTGACTTTTTTTGGCCGAAAAAAACGCCTTACTATACTATGACGTTTTTTATGACATTTTGAGGTCCAAAAAAATTTTGACTTTTTTTGGCCGATTTTGACGCCTTACTATACTATGACGTTTTTTATGACATTTTGAGGTCAAAAAAAATTTTGACTTTTTTTGTCCGATTTTGACGCCTTACTATACTATGACGTTTTTTATGATATTTTGAGGTCAAAAAAAATTGTGACTTTTTTTGTCCGATTTTGACGCCTTACTATACTATGACGTTTTTTATGACATTTTGAGGTCCAAAAAAATTTTGACTTTTTTTGTCCGATTTTGACGTCTTACTATACTATGATGTTTTTTATGATATTTTGAGGTCAAAAAAAATGTTGACTTTTTTTGTCCGATTTTGACGCCTTACTATACTATGACGTTTTTTATGACATTTTGAGGTGAAAATTTTTTTTGACTTTTTTTGTCCGATTTTGACGCCTTATTATACTATGACGTTTTTTATGACATTTTGAGGTGAAAAAAAAATCGGACTTTTTTTGTCCGATTTTGACGCCTTACTATACTATGACGTTTTTTATGACATTTTGAGGTCCAAAAAAATTTTGACTTTTTTTGTCCGATTTTGACGCCTTACTATACTATGACGTTTTTTATGACATTTTGAGGTGAAAAATATTTTTTGACTTTTTTTGGCCGATTTTGACGCCTTACTATACTATGACGTTTTTTATGACATTTTGAGGTCAAAAAAAATTTTGACTTTTTTTGTCCGATTTTGACGCCTTACTATACTATGACGTTTTTTATGACATTTTGAGGTGAAAAAAAATTTTGACTTTTTTTGTCCGATTTTGACGCCTTACTATACTATGACGTTTTTTATGACATTTTGAGGTCCAAAAAAATTTTGACTTTTTTTGTCCGATTTTGACGCCTTACTATACTATGACGTTTTTTATGACATTTTGAGGTCAAAAAAATTTTTGACTTTTTTTGTCCGATTTTGACACCTTATTATACTATGACGTTTTTTATGACATTTTGAGGTCAAAAAAAATTTTGACTTTTTTTGGCCGAAAAAAACGCCTTACTATACTATGACGTTTTTTATGATATTTTGAGGTCAAAATAAATTTTGACTTTTTTTGTCCGATTTTGACACCTTACTATACTATGACGTTTTTTTATGACATTTTGAGGTCCAAAAAAATTTTGACTTTTTTTGTCCGATTTTGACGTCTTACTATACTATGATGTTTTTTATGATATTTTGAGGTCAAAAAAAATGTTGACTTTTTTTGTCCGATTTTGACGCCTTACTATACTATGACGTTTTTTATGACATTTTGAGGTGAAAATTTTTTTTGACTTTTTTTGTCCGATTTTGACGCCTTATTATACTATGACGTTTTTTATGACATTTTGAGGTGAAAAAAAAATCGGACTTTTTTTGTCCGATTTTGACGCCTTACTATACTATGACGTTTTTTATGACATTTTGAGGTGAAAAAAAATTTTGACTTTTTTTGTCCGATTTTGACGCCTTACTATACTATGACGTTTTTTATGACATTTTGAGGTGAAAAAAAAATCGGACTTTTTTTGTCCGATTTTGACGCCTTACTATACTATGACGTTTTTTATGACATTTTGAGGTGAAAAAAAATTTTGACTTTTTTTGGCCGAAAAAAACGCCTTACTATACTATGACGTTTTTTATGACATTTTGAGGTCAAAAAAATTTTTGACTTTTTTTGGCCGAAAAAAACGCCTTACTATACTATGACGTTTTTTATGACATTTTGAGGTGAAAAAAAAATCGGACTTTTTTTGTCCGATTTTGACGCCTTACTATACTATGACGTTTTTTATGACATTTTGAGGTCCAAAAAAATTTTGACTTTTTTTGTCCGATTTTGACGCCTTACTATACTATGACGTTTTTTATGACATTTTGAGGTGAAAAATATTTTTTGACTTTTTTTGGCCGATTTTGACGCCTTACTATACTATGACGTTTTTTATGACATTTTGAGGTCAAAAAAAATTTTGACTTTTTTTGTCCGATTTTGACGCCTTACTATACTATGACGTTTTTTATGACATTTTGAGGTGAAAAAAAATTTTGACTTTTTTTGTCCGATTTTGACGCCTTACTATACTATGACGTTTTTTATGACATTTTGAGGTCCAAAAAAATTTTGACTTTTTTTGTCCGATTTTGACGCCTTACTATACTATGACGTTTTTTATGACATTTTGAGGTCAAAAAAATTTTTGACTTTTTTTGTCCGATTTTGACGCCTTACTATACTATGACGTTTTTTATGACATTTTGAGGTCAAAAAAAATTTTGACTTTTTTTGGCCGAAAAAAACGCCTTACTATACTATGACGTTTTTTATGATATTTTGAGGTCAAAATAAATTTTGACTTTTTTTGTCCGATTTTGACGCCTTACTATACTATGACGTTTTTTATGACATTTTGAGGTCCAAAAAAATTTTGACTTTTTTTGTCCGATTTTGACGTCTTACTATACTATGATGTTTTTTATGATATTTTGAGGTAAAAAAAAATGTTGACTTTTTTTGTCCGATTTTGACGCCTTACTATACTATGACGTTTTTTATGACATTTTGAGGTGAAAATTTTTTTTGACTTTTTTTGTCCGATTTTGACGCCTTATTATACTATGACGTTTTTTATGACATTTTGAGGTGAAAAAAAAATCGGACTTTTTTTGTCCGATTTTGATGCCTTATTATACTATGACGTTTTTTATGACATTTTGAGGTCCAAAAAAATTTTGACTTTTTTTGGCCGAAAAAAACGCCTTACTATACTATGACGTTTTTTATGACATTTTGAGGTCAAAAAAAATTTTGACTTTTTTTGGCCGAAAAAAACGCCTTACTATACTATGACGTTTTTTATGACATTTTGAGGTGAAAAAAAATTTTGACTTTTTTTGTCCGATTTTGACGCCTTACTATACTATGACGTTTTTTATGACATTTTGAGATGAAAAAAAAATCAGACTTTTTTTATCCGATTTTGACGCCTTACTATACTATGACGTTTTTTATGACATTTTGAGGTGAAAAATTTTTTTTGACTTTTTTTGTCCGAAAAAAACGCCTTACTATACTATGACGTTTTTTATGACATTTTGAGGTCAAAAAAATTTTTGACTTTTTTTGGCCGAAAAAAACGCCTTACTATACTATGACGTTTTTTATGACATTTTGAGGTGAAAAAAAAATCGGACTTTTTTTGTCCGATTTTGATGCCTTACTATACTATGACGTTTTTTATGACATTTTGAGGTCCAAAAAAATTTTGACTTTTTTTATCCGATTTTGACGCCTTACTATACTATGACATTTTTTATGACATTTTGAGGTGAAAAAAAAATGTTGACTTTTTTTGTCCGATTTTGATGCCTTACTATACTATGACGTTTTTTATGACATTTTGAGGTCAAAAAAAATTTTGACTTTTTTTGGCCGAAAAAAAACGCCTTACTATACTATGACGTTTTTTATGACATTTTGAGGTCCAAAAAAATTTTGACTTTTTTTGGCCGAAAAAAACGCCTTACTATACTATGACGTTTTTTATGACATTTTGAGGTGAACATTTTTTTTGACTTTTTTTGGCTGAAAAAAACGCCTTACTATACTATGACGTTTTTTATGACATTTTGAGGTGAAAAATATTTTTTGACTTTTTTTGGCCGATTTTGACGCCTTACTATACTATGACGTTTTTTATGACATTTTGAGGTCAAAAAAATTTTTGACTTTTTTTGTCCGATTTTGACGCCTTACTATACTATGACGTTTTTTATGACATTTTGAGGTGAAAAATTTTTTTTGACTTTTTTTGTCCGATTTTGACGCCTTACTATACTATGACGTTTTTTATGACATTTTGAGGTGAAAATTTTTTTTGACTTTTTTTGTCCGATTTTGACGCCTTACTATACTATGACGTTTTTTATGACATTCTGAGGTCAAAAAAATTTTGACTTTTTTTGTCCGATTTTGACGCCTTACTATACTATGACGTTTTTTATGACATTTTGAGGTCAAAAAAAATTTTGACTTTTTTTGGCCGAAAAAAATGCCTTACTATACTATGACGTTTTTTATGACATTTTGAGGTGAAAAAAAAATCTGACTTTTTTTGTCCGATTGTGATGCCTTACTATACTATGACGTTTTTTATGACATTTTGAGGTCCAAAAAAATTTTGACTTTTTTTGGCCGATTTTGACGCCTTACTATACTATGACGTTTTTTATGACATTTTGAGGTGAAAAAAAATTTGGACTTTTTTTTGTCCGATTTTGACGCCTTACTATACTATGACGTTTTTTATGACATTTTGAGGTCAAAAAATTTTTTGACTTTTTTTGTCCGATTTTGACGCCTTACTATACTATGACGTTTTTTATGACATTTTGAGATGAAAAAAAAATCAGACTTTTTTTATCCGATTTTGACGCCTTACTATACTATGACGTTTTTTATGACATTTTGAGGTCCAAAAAAATTTAGACTTTTTTTGTCCGATTTTGACGCCTTACTATACTATGACGTTTTTTATGACATTTTGAGGTGAAAAAAATTTTTTGACTTTTTTTGTCCGATTTTGACGCCTTACTATACTATGACGTTTTTTATGACATTTTGAGGTGAAAATTTTTTTTGACTTTTTTTGTCCGAAAAAAACGCCTTACTATACTATGACGTTTTTTATGACATTTTGAGGTCAAAAAAAATTTTGACTTTTTTTGGCCGAAAAAAACGCCTTACTATACTATGACGTTTTTTATGACATTTTGAGGTCCAAAAAAATTTTGACTTTTTTTGTCCGATTTTGACGCCTTACTATACTATGACGTTTTTTATGACATTTTGAGGTCCAAAAAAATTTTGACTTTTTTTGTCCGATTTTGACGCCTTACTATACTATGACGTTTTTTATGATATTTTGAGGTCAAAAATTTTTTTGCCTTTTTTTGTCCGATTTTGACGCCTTACTATACTATGACGTTTTTTATGACATTTTGAGGTGAAAAAAATTTTTGCCTTTTTTTGTCCGATTTTGACGCCTTACTATACTATGACGTTTTTTATGACATTTTGAGGTGAAAAAAATTTTTGCCTTTTTTTGTCCGATTTTGACGCCTTACTATACTATGACGTTTTTTATGATATTTTGAGGTCAAAAAAATTTTTGCCTTTTTTTGTCCGATTTTGACGCCTTACTATACTATGACGTTTTTTATGACATTTTGAGGTCCAAAAAAATTTTGACTTTTTTTGTCCGATTTTGACGCCTTACTATACTATGACGATTTTTATGACATTTTGAGGTCCAAAAAAATTTTGACTTTTTTTGTCCGATTTTGACGCCTTACTATACTATGACGTTTTTTATGACATTTTGAGGTGAAAAAATTTTTTTGACTTTTTTTGTCCGATTTTGACGCCTTACTATACTATGACGTTTTTTATGATATTTTGAGGTCAAAAAAATTTTTGACTTTTTTTGTCCGATTTTGACGCCTTACTATACTATGACGTTTTTTATGACATTTTGAGGTCCAAAAAAATTTTGACTTTTTTTGTCCGATTTTGACGCCTTACTATACTATGACGTTTTTTATGACATTTTGAGGTGAAAAAATTTTTTTGACTTTTTTTGTCCGATTTTGACGCCTTACTATACTATGACGTTTTTTATGACATTTTGAGGTCAAAAAAAATTTTGACTTTTTTTGGCCGAAAAAAACGCCTTACTATACTATGACGTTTTTTATGACATTTTGAGGTCCAAAAAAATTTTGACTTTTTTTGGCCGATTTTGACGCCTTACTATACTATGACGTTTTTTATGACATTTTGAGGTCAAAAAAAATTTTGACTTTTTTTGTCCGATTTTGACGCCTTACTATACTATGACGTTTTTTATGATATTTTGAGGTCAAAAAAAATTGTGACTTTTTTTGTCCGATTTTGACGCCTTACTATACTATGACGTTTTTTATGACATTTTGAGGTCCAAAAAAATTTTGACTTTTTTTGTCCGATTTTGACGTCTTACTATACAATGATGTTTTTTATGATATTTTGAGGTCAAAAAAAATGTTGACTTTTTTTGTCCGATTTTGACGCCTTACTATACTATGACGTTTTTTATGACATTTTGAGGTGAAAATTTTTTTTGACTTTTTTTGTCCGATTTTGACGCCTTATTATACTATGACGTTTTTTATGACATTTTGAGGTGAAAAAAAATTTTGAATTTTTTTGGCCGAAAAAAACGCCTTACTATACTATGACGTTTTTTATGACATTTTGAGGTGAAAAAAAAATCGGACTTTTTTTGTCCGATTTTGACGCCTTACTATACTATGACGTTTTTTATGACATTTTGAGGTGAAAAAAATTTTTGACTTTTTTTGGCCGAAAAAAACGCCTTACTATACTATGACGTTTTTTATGACATTTTGAGGTCAAAAAAATTTTTGACTTTTTTTGGCCGAAAAAAACGCCTTACTATACTATGACGTTTTTTATGACATTTTGAGGTGAAAAAAAAATCGGACTTTTTTTGTCCGATTTTGACGCCTTACTATACTATGACGTTTTTTATGACATTTTGAGGTCCAAAAAAATTTTGACTTTTTTTGTCCGATTTTGACGCCTTACTATACTATGACGTTTTTTATGACATTTTGAGGTCCAAAAAAATTTTGACTTTTTTTGTCCGATTTTGACGCCTTACTATACTATGACGTTTTTTATGACATTTTGAGGTCAAAAAAATTTTTGACTTTTTTTGTCCGATTTTGACACCTTACTATACTATGACGTTTTTTATGACATTTTGAGGTCAAAAAAAATTTTGACTTTTTTTGGCCGAAAAAAACGCCTTACTATACTATGACGTTTTTTATGATATTTTGAGGTCAAAATAAATTTTGACTTTTTTTGTCCGATTTTGACACCTTACTATACTATGACGTTTTTTATGACATTTTGAGGTCCAAAAAAATTTTGACTTTTTTTGTCCGATTTTGACGTCTTACTATACTATGATGTTTTTTATGATATTTTGAGGTCAAAAAAAATGTTGACTTTTTTTGTCCGATTTTGACGCCTTACTATACTATGACGTTTTTTATGACATTTTGAGGTGAAAATTTTTTTTGACTTTTTTTGTCCGATTTTGACGCCTTATTATACTATGACGTTTTTTATGACATTTTGAGGTGAAAAAAAAATCGGACTTTTTTTGTCCGATTTTGACGCCTTACTATACTATGACGTTTTTTATGACATTTTGAGGTGAAAAAAAATTTTGACTTTTTTTGTCCGATTTTGACGCCTTACTATACTATGACGTTTTTTATGACATTTTGAGGTGAAAAAAAAATCGGACTTTTTTTGTCCGATTTTGACGCCTTACTATACTATGACGTTTTTTATGACATTTTGAGGTGAAAAAAAATTTTGACTTTTTTTGGCCGAAAAAAACGCCTTACTATACTATGACGTTTTTTATGACATTTTGAGGTCAAAAAAATTTTTGACTTTTTTTGGCCGAAAAAAACGCCTTACTATACTATGACGTTTTTTATGACATTTTGAGGTGAAAAAAAAATCGGACTTTTTTTGTCCGATTTTGACGCCTTACTATACTATGACGTTTTTTATGACATTTTGAGGTCCAAAAAAATTTTGACTTTTTTTGTCCGATTTTGACGCCTTACTATACTATGACGTTTTTTATGACATTTTGAGGTCCAAAAAAATTTTGACTTTTTTTGTCCGATTTTGACGCCTTACTATACTATGACGTTTTTTATGATATTTTGAGGTCAAAAATTTTTTTGCCTTTTTTTGTCCGATTTTGACGCCTTACTATACTATGACGTTTTTTATGACATTTTGAGGTGAAAAAAATTTTTGCCTTTTTTTGTCCGATTTTGACGCCTTACTATACTATGACGTTTTTTATGACATTTTGAGGTGAAAAAAATTTTTGCCTTTTTTTGTCCGATTTTGACGCCTTACTATACTATGACGTTTTTTATGACATTTTGAGGTGAAAAATTTTTTTTGACTTTTTTTGTCCGATTTTGACGCCTTACTATACTATGACGTTTTTTATGACATTTTGAGGTGAAAATTTTTTTGACTTTTTTTGTCCGATTTTGACGCCTTACTATACTATGACGTTTTTTATGACATTTTGAGGTGAAAAATTTTTTTGACTTTTTTTGTCCGATTTTGACGCCTTACTATACTATGACGTTTTTTATGACATTTTGAGGTGAAAAAAAATTTGGACTTTTTTTGTCCGATTTTGACGCCTTACTATACTATGACGTTTTTTATGATATTTTGAGGTCAAAAAAATTTTTGACTTTTTTTGGCCGAAAAAAACGCCTTACTATACTATGACGTTTTTTATGACATTTTGAGGTGAAAAAAATTTTTTGACTTTTTTTGTCCGATTTTGACGCCTTACTATACTATGACGTTTTTTATGACATTTTGAGGTGAAAATTTTTTTTGACTTTTTTTGTCCGAAAAAAACGCCTTACTATACTATGACGTTTTTTATGACATTTTGAGGTCAAAAAAAATTTTGACTTTTTTTGGCCGAAAAAAACGCCTTACTATACTATGACGTTTTTTATGACATTTTGAGGTCCAAAAAAATTTTGACTTTTTTTGTCCGATTTTGACGCCTTACTATACTATGACGTTTTTTATGACATTTTGAGGTCCAAAAAAATTTTGACTTTTTTTGTCCGATTTTGACGCCTTACTATACTATGACGTTTTTTATGATATTTTGAGGTCAAAAAAATTTTTGACTTTTTTTGTCCGATTTTGACGCCTTACTATACTATGACGTTTTTTATGACATTTTGAGGTCCAAAAAAATTTTGACTTTTTTTGTCCGATTTTGACGCCTTACTATACTATGACGTTTTTTATGACATTTTGAGGTGAAAAAATTTTTTTGACTTTTTTTGTCCGATTTTGACGCCTTACTATACTATGACGTTTTTTATGACATTTTGAGGTCAAAAAAAATTTTGACTTTTTTTGGCCGAAAAAAACGCCTTACTATACTATGACGTTTTTTATGACATTTTGAGGTGAAAAAAAATTTTGACTTTTTTTGGCCGATTTTGACGCCTTACTATACTATGACGTTTTTTATGACATTTTGAGGTCAAAAAAAATTTTGACTTTTTTTGTCCGATTTTGACGCCTTACTATACTATGACGTTTTTTATGATATTTTGAGGTCAAAAAAAATTGTGACTTTTTTTGTCCGATTTTGACGCCTTACTATACTATGACGTTTTTTATGACATTTTGAGGTCCAAAAAAATTTTGACTTTTTTTGTCCGATTTTGACGTCTTACTATACTATGATGTTTTTTATGATATTTTGAGGTCAAAAAAAATGTTGACTTTTTTTGTCCGATTTTGACGCCTTACTATACTATGACGTTTTTTATGACATTTTGAGGTGAAAATTTTTTTTGACTTTTTTTGTCCGATTTTGACGCCTTATTATACTATGACGTTTTTTATGACATTTTGAGGTGAAAAAAAATTTTGAATTTTTTTGGCCGAAAAAAACGCCTTACTATACTATGACGTTTTTTATGACATTTTGAGGTGAAAAAAAAATCGGACTTTTTTTGTCCGATTTTGACGCCTTACTATACTATGACGTTTTTTATGACATTTTGAGGTGAAAAAAATTTTTGACTTTTTTTGGCCGAAAAAAACGCCTTACTATACTATGACGTTTTTTATGACATTTTGAGGTCAAAAAAATTTTTGACTTTTTTTGGCCGAAAAAAACGCCTTACTATACTATGACGTTTTTTATGACATTTTGAGGTGAAAAAAAAATCGGACTTTTTTTGTCCGATTTTGACGCCTTACTATACTATGACGTTTTTTATGACATTTTGAGGTCCAAAAAAATTTTGACTTTTTTTGTCCGATTTTGACGCCTTACTATACTATGACGTTTTTTATGACATTTTGAGGTCCAAAAAAATTTTGACTTTTTTTGTCCGATTTTGACGCCTTACTATACTATGACGTTTTTTATGACATTTTGAGGTCAAAAAAATTTTTGACTTTTTTTGTCCGATTTTGACACCTTACTATACTATGACGTTTTTTATGACATTTTGAGGTCAAAAAAAATTTTGACTTTTTTTGGCCGAAAAAAACGCCTTACTATACTATGACGTTTTTTATGATATTTTGAGGTCAAAATAAATTTTGACTTTTTTTGTCCGATTTTGACACCTTACTATACTATGACGTTTTTTATGACATTTTGAGGTCCAAAAAAATTTTGACTTTTTTTGTCCGATTTTGACGTCTTACTATACTATGATGTTTTTTATGATATTTTGAGGTCAAAAAAAATGTTGACTTTTTTTGTCCGATTTTGACGCCTTACTATACTATGACGTTTTTTATGACATTTTGAGGTGAAAATTTTTTTTGACTTTTTTTGTCCGATTTTGACGCCTTATTATACTATGACGTTTTTTATGACATTTTGAGGTGAAAAAAAAATCGGACTTTTTTTGTCCGATTTTGACGCCTTACTATACTATGACGTTTTTTATGACATTTTGAGGTGAAAAAAAATTTTGACTTTTTTTGTCCGATTTTGACGCCTTACTATACTATGACGTTTTTTATGACATTTTGAGGTGAAAAAAAAATCGGACTTTTTTTGTCCGATTTTGACGCCTTACTATACTATGACGTTTTTTATGACATTTTGAGGTGAAAAAAAATTTTGACTTTTTTTGGCCGAAAAAAACGCCTTACTATACTATGACGTTTTTTATGACATTTTGAGGTCAAAAAAATTTTTGACTTTTTTTGGCCGAAAAAAACGCCTTACTATACTATGACGTTTTTTATGACATTTTGAGGTGAAAAAAAAATCGGACTTTTTTTGTCCGATTTTGACGCCTTACTATACTATGACGTTTTTTATGACATTTTGAGGTCCAAAAAAATTTTGACTTTTTTTGTCCGATTTTGACGCCTTACTATACTATGACGTTTTTTATGACATTTTGAGGTGAAAAATATTTTTTGACTTTTTTTGGCCGATTTTGACGCCTTACTATACTATGACGTTTTTTATGACATTTTGAGGTCAAAAAAAATTTTGACTTTTTTTGTCCGATTTTGACGCCTTACTATACTATGACGTTTTTTATGACATTTTGAGGTGAAAAAAAATTTTGACTTTTTTTGTCCGATTTTGACGCCTTACTATACTATGACGTTTTTTATGACATTTTGAGGTCCAAAAAAATTTTGACTTTTTTTGTCCGATTTTGACGCCTTACTATACTATGACGTTTTTTATGACATTTTGAGGTCAAAAAAATTTTTGACTTTTTTTGTCCGATTTTGACGCCTTACTATACTATGACGTTTTTTATGACATTTTGAGGTCAAAAAAAATTTTGACTTTTTTTGGCCGAAAAAAACGCCTTACTATACTATGACGTTTTTTATGATATTTTGAGGTCAAAATAAATTTTGACTTTTTTTGTCCGATTTTGACGCCTTACTATACTATGACGTTTTTTATGACATTTTGAGGTCCAAAAAAATTTTGACTTTTTTTGTCCGATTTTGACGTCTTACTATACTATGATGTTTTTTATGATATTTTGAGGTAAAAAAAAATGTTGACTTTTTTTGTCCGATTTTGACGCCTTACTATACTATGACGTTTTTTATGACATTTTGAGGTGAAAATTTTTTTTGACTTTTTTTGTCCGATTTTGACGCCTTATTATACTATGACGTTTTTTATGACATTTTGAGGTGAAAAAAAAATCGGACTTTTTTTGTCCGATTTTGATGCCTTATTATACTATGACGTTTTTTATGACATTTTGAGGTCCAAAAAAATTTTGACTTTTTTTGGCCGAAAAAAACGCCTTACTATACTATGACGTTTTTTATGACATTTTGAGGTCAAAAAAAATTTTGACTTTTTTTGGCCGAAAAAAACGCCTTACTATACTATGACGTTTTTTATGACATTTTGAGGTGAAAAAAAATTTTGACTTTTTTTGTCCGATTTTGACGCCTTACTATACTATGACGTTTTTTATGACATTTTGAGGTCCAAAAAAATTTTGACTTTTTTTGTCCGATTTTGACGCCTTACTATACTATGACGTTTTTTATGATATTTTGAGGTCAAAAAAATTTTTGACTTTTTTTGTCCGATTTTGACGCCTTACTATACTATGACGTTTTTTATGACATTTTGAGGTCCAAAAAAATTTTGACTTTTTTTGTCCGATTTTGACGCCTTACTATACTATGACGTTTTTTATGACATTTTGAGGTGAAAAATTTTTTTTGACTTTTTTTGTCCGAAAAAAACGCCTTACTATACTATGACGTTTTTTATGACATTTTGAGGTCAAAAAAATTTTTGACTTTTTTTGGCCGAAAAAAACGCCTTACTATACTATGACGTTTTTTATGACATTTTGAGGTGAAAAAAAAATCGGACTTTTTTTGTCCGATTTTGATGCCTTACTATACTATGACGTTTTTTATGACATTTTGAGGTCCAAAAAAATTTTGACTTTTTTTGGCCGAAAAAAACGCCTTACTATACTATGACGTTTTTTATGACATTTTGAGGTGAAAAATTTTTTTTGACTTTTTTTGTCCGATTTTGACGCCTTACTATACTATGACGTTTTTTATGACATTTTGAGGTCAAAAAAATTTTTGACTTTTTTTGTCCGATTTTGACGCCTTACTATACTATGACGTTTTTTATGACATTTTGAGGTGAAAAATTTTTTTTGACTTTTTTTGTCCGATTTTGACGCCTTACTATACTATGACGTTTTTTATGACATTTTGAGGTGAAAATTTTTTTTGACTTTTTTTGTCCGATTTTGACGCCTTACTATACTATGACGTTTTTTATGACATTCTGAGGTCAAAAAAATTTTGACTTTTTTTGTCCGATTTTGACGCCTTACTATACTATGACGTTTTTTATGATATTTTGAGGTCAAAAAAAATTTTGACTTTTTTTGGCCGAAAAAAATGCCTTACTATACTATGACGTTTTTTATGACATTTTGAGGTGAAAAAAAAATCTGACTTTTTTTGTCCGATTTTGACGCCTTACTATACTATGACGTTTTTTATGACATTTTGAGGTCAAAAAAATTTTTGACTTTTTTTGTCCGATTTTGACGCCTTACTATACTATGACGTTTTTTATGACATTTTGAGGTGAAAAATTTTTTTTGACTTTTTTTGTCCGATTTTGACGCCTTACTATACTATGACGTTTTTTATGACATTTTGAGGTGAAAAAATTTTTTTGACTTTTTTTGTCCGATTTTGACGCCTTACTATACTATGACGTTTTTTATGACATTTTGAGGTCAAAAAAAATTTTGACTTTTTTTGGCCGAAAAAAACGCCTTACTATACTATGACGTTTTTTATGACATTTTGAGGTCCAAAAAAATTTTGACTTTTTTTGGCCGATTTTGACGCCTTACTATACTATGACGTTTTTTATGACATTTTGAGGTCAAAAAAAATTTTGACTTTTTTTGTCCGATTTTGACGCCTTACTATACTATGACGTTTTTTATGATATTTTGAGGTCAAAAAAAATTGTGACTTTTTTTGTCCGATTTTGACGCCTTACTATACTATGACGTTTTTTATGACATTTTGAGGTCCAAAAAAATTTTGACTTTTTTTGTCCGATTTTGACGTCTTACTATACTATGATGTTTTTTATGATATTTTGAGGTCAAAAAAAATGTTGACTTTTTTTGTCCGATTTTGACGCCTTACTATACTATGACGTTTTTTATGACATTTTGAGGTGAAAATTTTTTTTGACTTTTTTTGTCCGATTTTGACGCCTTATTATACTATGACGTTTTTTATGACATTTTGAGGTGAAAAAAAATTTTGAATTTTTTTGGCCGAAAAAAACGCCTTACTATACTATGACGTTTTTTATGACATTTTGAGGTGAAAAAAAAATCGGACTTTTTTTGTCCGATTTTGACGCCTTACTATACTATGACGTTTTTTATGACATTTTGAGGTGAAAAAAATTTTTGACTTTTTTTGGCCGAAAAAAACGCCTTACTATACTATGACGTTTTTTATGACATTTTGAGGTCAAAAAAATTTTTGACTTTTTTTGGCCGAAAAAAACGCCTTACTATACTATGACGTTTTTTATGACATTTTGAGGTGAAAAAAAAATCGGACTTTTTTTGTCCGATTTTGACGCCTTACTATACTATGACGTTTTTTATGACATTTTGAGGTCCAAAAAAATTTTGACTTTTTTTGTCCGATTTTGACGCCTTACTATACTATGACGTTTTTTATGACATTTTGAGGTCCAAAAAAATTTTGACTTTTTTTGTCCGATTTTGACGCCTTACTATACTATGACGTTTTTTATGACATTTTGAGGTCAAAAAAATTTTTGACTTTTTTTGTCCGATTTTGACACCTTACTATACTATGACGTTTTTTATGACATTTTGAGGTCAAAAAAAATTTTGACTTTTTTTGGCCGAAAAAAACGCCTTACTATACTATGACGTTTTTTATGATATTTTGAGGTCAAAATAAATTTTGACTTTTTTTGTCCGATTTTGACACCTTACTATACTATGACGTTTTTTATGACATTTTGAGGTCCAAAAAAATTTTGACTTTTTTTGGCCGAAAAAAACGCCTTACTATACTATGACGTTTTTTATGACATTTTGAGGTCAAAAAAAATTTTGACTTTTTTTGGCCGAAAAAAACGCCTTACTATACTATGACGTTTTTTATGACATTTTGAGGTGAAAAAAAATTTTGACTTTTTTTGTCCGATTTTGACGCCTTACTATACTATGACGTTTTTTATGACATTTTGAGGTCCAAAAAAATTTTGACTTTTTTTGTCCGATTTTGACGCCTTACTATACTATGACGTTTTTTATGATATTTTGAGGTCAAAAAAATTTTTGACTTTTTTTGTCCGATTTTGACGCCTTACTATACTATGACGTTTTTTATGACATTTTGAGGTCCAAAAAAATTTTGACTTTTTTTGTCCGATTTTGACGCCTTACTATACTATGACGTTTTTTATGACATTTTGAGGTGAAAAATTTTTTTTGACTTTTTTTGTCCGAAAAAAACGCCTTACTATACTATGACGTTTTTTATGACATTTTGAGGTCAAAAAAATTTTTGACTTTTTTTGGCCGAAAAAAACGCCTTACTATACTATGACGTTTTTTATGACATTTTGAGGTGAAAAAAAAATCGGACTTTTTTTGTCCGATTTTGATGCCTTACTATACTATGACGTTTTTTATGACATTTTGAGGTCCAAAAAAATTTTGACTTTTTTTATCCGATTTTGACGCCTTACTATACTATGACGTTTTTTATGACATTTTGAGGTGAAAAAAAAATGTTGACTTTTTTTGTCCGATTTTGATGCCTTACTATACTATGACGTTTTTTATGACATTTTGAGGTCAAAAAAAATTTTGACTTTTTTTGGCCGAAAAAAAACGCCTTACTATACTATGACGTTTTTTATGACATTTTGAGGTCCAAAAAAATTTTGACTTTTTTTGGCCGAAAAAAACGCCTTACTATACTATGACGTTTTTTATGACATTTTGAGGTGAACATTTTTTTTGACTTTTTTTGGCTGAAAAAAACGCCTTACTATACTATGACGTTTTTTATGACATTTTGAGGTGAAAAATATTTTTTGACTTTTTTTGGCCGATTTTGACGCCTTACTATACTATGACGTTTTTTATGACATTTTGAGGTCAAAAAAATTTTTGACTTTTTTTGTCCGATTTTGACGCCTTACTATACTATGACGTTTTTTATGACATTTTGAGGTGAAAAAATTTTTTTGACTTTTTTTGTCCGATTTTGACGCCTTACTATACTATGACGTTTTTTATGACATTTTGAGGTGAAAATTTTTTTTGACTTTTTTTGTCCGATTTTGACGCCTTACTATACTATGACGTTTTTTATGACATTCTGAGGTCAAAAAAATTTTGACTTTTTTTGTCCGATTTTGACGCCTTACTATACTATGACGTTTTTTATGATATTTTGAGGTCAAAAAAAATTTTGACTTTTTTTGGCCGAAAAAAATGCCTTACTATACTATGACGTTTTTTATGACATTTTGAGGTGAAAAAAAAATCTGACTTTTTTTGTCCGATTGTGATGCCTTACTATACTATGACGTTTTTTATGACATTTTGAGGTCCAAAAAAATTTTGACTTTTTTTGGCCGATTTTGACGCCTTACTATACTATGACGTTTTTTATGACATTTTGAGGTGAAAAAAAATTTGGACTTTTTTTTGTCCGATTTTGACGCCTTACTATACTATGACGTTTTTTATGACATTTTGAGGTCAAAAAATTTTTTGACTTTTTTTGTCCGATTTTGACGCCTTACTATACTATGACGTTTTTTATGACATTTTGAGATGAAAAAAAAATCAGACTTTTTTTATCCGATTTTGACGCCTTACTATACTATGACGTTTTTTATGACATTTTGAGGTCCAAAAAAATTTAGACTTTTTTTGTCCGATTTTGACGCCTTACTATACTATGACGTTTTTTATGACATTTTGAGGTGAAAAAAATTTTTTGACTTTTTTTGTCCGATTTTGACGCCTTACTATACTATGACGTTTTTTATGACATTTTGAGGTGAAAATTTTTTTTGACTTTTTTTGTCCGAAAAAAACGCCTTACTATACTATGACGTTTTTTATGACATTTTGAGGTCAAAAAAAATTTTGACTTTTTTTGGCCGAAAAAAACGCCTTACTATACTATGACGTTTTTTATGACATTTTGAGGTCCAAAAAAATTTTGACTTTTTTTGTCCGATTTTGACGCCTTACTATACTATGACGTTTTTTATGACATTTTGAGGTCCAAAAAAATTTTGACTTTTTTTGTCCGATTTTGACGCCTTACTATACTATGACGTTTTTTATGATATTTTGAGGTCAAAAATTTTTTTGACTTTTTTTGTCCGATTTTGACGCCTTACTATACTATGACGTTTTTTATGACATTTTGAGGTCCAAAAAAATTTTGACTTTTTTTGTCCGATTTTGACGCCTTACTATACTATGACGTTTTTTATGACATTTTGAGGTGAAAAAATTTTTTTGACGTTTTTTGTCCGATTTTGACGCCTTACTATACTATGACGTTTTTTATGACATTTTGAGGTGAAAAAAAATTTTGACTTTTTTTGGCCGAAAAAAACGCCTTACTATACTATGACGTTTTTTATGATATTTTGAGGTCAAAAAAAATTTTGACTTTTTTTGTCCGATTTTGACGCCTTACTATACTATGACGTTTTTTATGACATTTTGAGGTCAAAAAAATTTTGACTTTTTTTGTCCGATTTTGACGTCTTACTATACTATGATGTTTTTTATGATATTTTGAGGTCAAAAAAAATGTTGACTTTTTTTGTCCGATTTTGACGCCTTACTATACTATGACGTTTTTTATGACATTTTGAGGTGAAAATTTTTTTTGACTTTTTTTGTCCGATTTTGACGCCTTACTATACTATGGACGTTTTTTATGACATTTTGAGGTGAAAAATATTTTTTGACTTTTTTTGGCCGATTTTGACGCCTTACTATACTATGACGTTTTTTATGACATTTTGAGGTCAAAAAAAATTTTGACTTTTTTTGTCCGATTTTGACGCCTTACTATACTATGACGTTTTTTATGACATTTTGAGGTCAAAAAAAATTTTGACTTTTTTTGGCCGATTTTGACGCCTTACTATACTATGACGTTTTTTATGACATTTTGAGGTGAAAAAAAAATCGGACTTTTTTTGTCCGATTTTGATGCCTTACTATACTATGACGTTTTTTATGACATTTTGAGGTCCAAAAAAATTTTGACTTTTTTTGGCCGAAAAAAACGCCTTACTATACTATGCCGTTTTTTATGACATTTTGAGGTGAAAAAAATTTTTGACTTTTTTTGTCCGATTTTGACGCCTTACTATACTATGACGTTTTTTATGATATTTTGAGGTCAAAAAAAATTTTGACTTTTTTTGTCCGATTTTGACGCCTTACTATACTATGACGTTTTTTATGACATTTTGAGGTCAAAAAAATTTTTGACTTTTTTTGTCCGATTTTGACGCCTTACTATACTATGACGTTTTTTATGACATTTTGAGGTCAAAAAAAATTTTGACTTTTTTTGTCCGATTTTGACGCCTTACTATACTATGACGTTTTTTATGACATTTTGAGGTGAAAAAAAAATCGGACTTTTTTTGTCCGATTTTGATGCCTTACTATACTATGACGTTTTTTATGACATTTTGAGGTGAAAAAATTTTTTGACTTTTTTTGTCCGATTTTGACGCCTTACTATACTATGACGTTTTTTATGACATTTTGAGGTCAAAAAAATTTTTGACTTTTTTTGGCCGAAAAAAACGCCTTACTATACTATGACGTTTTTTATGACATTTTGAGGTGAAAAATTTTTTTGACTTTTTTTGGCTGAAAAAAACGCCTTACTATACTATGACGTTTTTTATGACATTTTGAGGTGAAAAAAAATTTTGACTTTTCTTGGCCGATTTTGACGCCTTACTATACTATGACGTTTTTTATGACATTTTGAGGTCAAAAAAAATTTTGACTTTTTTTGGCCGAAAAAAACGCCTTACTATACTATGACGTTTTTTATGACATTTTGAGGTGAAAAAAAAATCGGACTTTTTTTGTCCGATTTTGATGCCTTACTATACTATGACGTTTTTTATGACATTTTGAGGTGAAAAAAATTTTTGACTTTTTTTGTCCGATTTTGACGCCTTACTATACTATGACGTTTTTTATGACATTTTGAGGTAAAAAAAAAATTGTGACTTTTTTTGGCCGAAAAAAACGCCTTACTATACTATGACGTTTTTTATGACATTTTGAGGTGAAAAAATTTTTTGACTTTTTTTGTCCGATTTTGACGCCTTACTATACTATGACGTTTTTTATGAAATTTTGAGGTCAAAAAATTTTTTGACTTTTTTTGTCCGATTTTGACGCCTTACTATACTATGACGTTTTTTATGACATTTTGAGGTCAAAAAAACTTTTGACTTTTTTTGGCCATAAAAAACGCGTTACTGTACTATGACGTTTTTTATGACATTTTGAGGTCAAAAATTTTTTTGACTTTTTTTGTCCGAAAAAAACGCCTTACTATACTATGACGTTTTTTATGACATTTTGAGGTCCAAAAAAATTTTGACTTTTTTTGGCCGATTTTGACGCCTTACTATACTATGACGTTTTTTATGACATTTTGAGGTGAAAATTTTTTTTGACTTTTTTTGGCTGAAAAAAACGCCTTACTATACTATGACGTTTTTTATGACATTTTGAGGTGAAAAATATTTTTTGACTTTTTTTGGCCGAAAAATACGCCTTACTATACTATGACGTTTTTTATGACATTTTGAGGTCAAAAAAAATTTTTGACTTTTTTTGGCCGAAAAATACGCCTTACTATACTATGACGTTTTTTATGACATTTTGAGGTGAAAAAATTTTTTGACTTTTTTTGGCCGAAAAATACGCCTTACTATACTATGACGTTTTATATGACATTTTGAGGTAAAAAAAAATTTTGACTTTTTTTGGCCGATTTTGACGCCTTACTATACTATGACGTTTTATATGACATTTTGAGGTGAAAAAAATTTTGACTTTTTTTGGCTGAAAAAAACGCCTTACTATACTATGACGTTTTTTATGACATTTTGAGGTGAAAAAATTTTTTGACTTTTTTTGGCCGAAAAATACGCCTTACTATACTATGACGTTTTTTATGACATTTTGAGGTCAAAAATTTTTTTGACTTTTTTTGGCCCAAAAAAAAACGCCTTACTATACTATGACATTTTATATGACATTTTGAGGTCAAAAAAAATTTTGACTTTTTTTGGCCGATTTTGACGCCTTACTATACTATGACGTTTTATATGACATTTTGAGGTCAAAAAAAATTTTGACTTTTCTTGGCCGATTTTGACGCCTTACTATACTATGACGTTTTTTATGACATTTTGAGGTGAAAAAATTTTATGACTTTTTTTGTCCGATTTTGACGCCTTACTATACTATGACGTTTTATATGACATTTTGAGGTCAAAAAAAATTTTGACTTTTTTTGGCCGATTTTGACGCCTTACTATACTATGACGTTTTATATGACATTTTGAGGTCAAAAAAAATTTTGACTTTTTTTGGCCGAAAAAAACGCCTTACTATACTATGAAGGAACTGACCTTCAGGTATGAGCGCTTGCTGTGTGTTGCGGTCGCACGAGGTTCAGCTAGTTGAACCTCTTAGTTGAACTAATATTTTGCATGTTAAGGACGGATACAAACGGCCCCTCCCAATTTGAGCTGATCCCTGTTTCTACTGAAATGTGATTGGCTCAGCCGCTCAGTCAGTCATCAAACTCTCAAAAGAAAACAAGAAAGACGAGCAGGGTAATTTAAGAAAGAACAGACACACACACACACACACACACACACACACACACACACACACACACACACACACACACACACACACTTAATTGCTTTTATTTGAGCAAAACCACATACAAGCAACACACAAAGCATCTTCTTTTCCATGTTTTCATGCTACCAAATAAAGCAGAAAGTGAACAGAATTTTGCCAGTTTTTTTGCCTCTGTTCTCTGCACACACACGCACACAGTAGTTTTAATTTTTAAATAAACATAGTGTTTGAGTATGCATAGTATGTGTGAGCATATGTAGCTTACTTTAGTACACTCTACTTACTGTGTACCATGTATATCATTAGATTGTTTTTATATTGTAAATAAAGTATTCATGTTAAAATCACAGTTCCACTTGCGTCTGTCGTGCGATCGGGTAAAAGGCCTCTCCAAACCAAGCTCCTGCTTGTGAGTATAATCAATAAATAAACTTCAATTCCTTCTCTTCTTGTGGCTCTGTGCAGTTTTTTAGATTTTCTCTCAGGCTAAGCAGTACCCTTAAAAAAGGAAGTACTAATGGTTAGTGTACTTAATCATGAATAGTACATATATTTTTAAAATATTTGCAGTGTACTTTGTACTAATAATAAGAACAACTTAAGGGATACTTGACTTCACTTATGTGTACAAGTGTTTCCTCCTTTTTCCAGTCTTTATGCTAAGCTAAGCTAACTGCTAGCTGTAGCATCATATTTAACTGACCAAAATGAGGCTAACTCTCAGAAAAAAAGACAATAGTATTTCCCAAAATGTTAAACTACATTTTTATAATTAAAGTGTTGGAAAGTGTTGGAAAGTATATTTTAAGTTGTACATTGTATATGTCAGAATCGCATCATTTAAGTGCAGAAATCTCACTACACTTCTGAGAATAATCAAAATTCTCTTTTCACATACTAATATTACACAGACTAATATTAACATTTTAATGACATCTGAAAATGTGAGTGCCCAGACACTGTGAGAAATGAAACCAGCCACAAGTGAGCCATGTTACAAAAGGTCTCATTTATTAATTTATTACACAGCATATTTGTTAATAAAACATCTGCAAAAAATAAAATAAACCTCACTCTCTAGATCCTGTGTTATAAGGGTATATGCGACCGAGATCATTTTAAAGCACAAAAGCATCACTCAGACTTTCTTTGCATAGACTGCACCACCATTAGTTTCCCTCAGACACTCATGTCAGCTTAACGGGCCTCGCAAAGTACGAAGCACTTGACTGACCCCATGTAATTTGCTATCCTCTAGAGTTTACTGACCCATGGGCCTCTTGTGTTTGGATTCTACTTTGTAAATGGGAGGTAAGAGCGTGACTAATTGCGTTAATTGACCTGAACTCTTTTTGAATATGATAGTTTAGTTGTCACTCTGTTGCATTTATAAACAGTTTAATACAGAGTGATGTTTAAAGGGGGCATCTCAAACCTTTGGCGGCCACGATGCTACATTTTTCTGTTTTCCTTGCGGTGAGTTTTTTTTCCCTCATTTGTCAATGAAAAATTTTCTTTTATTGTATTTACAAGCTGATGTCAAAAAAGATAAAATATTTTAAAAAATACATCATTGCGGATTTTTATTCTTCTAAATTGGTCCATAGAGTAAATGATGAAAAGAGTACGAGGTTATGCTCTATCTACCTAGTCGTCTCTGGTGCACATCAAATTATTAAATGCAGTAATCCCTACAAGTAATTGCTTGCCATAATTCATAATTCTTCAAGTTCATTTGAGTGTCAGTGTTTATTTACATAATCAAGTTTTGGGAAAAAAAATGCTAAAATTATTGTGGAAGGTGTTTTCTAATCATGTTTAGAGTGTTTTTATTGAGATAATAGTTGTGTGGATGTTGAACCTGATTAGCAAAGTGTCATTCCTCATCCAAGTACACTTTCAAACAATCTGCCTATCCAGTAATCCAGGAAATAGTTATATTCTGACCTCAAACACGGGTGGACATCATATACAGAGAAAAGGAAATGAGGTTACTGAGTATATTCATACACACACCAATCCAAAACCATTCATTTCTTCCACTAGTGCTGCCAGCAAACTAATATGTAATTCAATTTAATCAAAATGAAAATGTTTTTGTATTGCAAGATCAGACTGATGTTGCCATTTAGCTTTCAGTTGGACTTGTCATATATCAGTGGAAAATAAATTTTACGGCTAATTTAATTACGAATGTAGGTAAAAGTTTTCACCTCAAGAACAAACACAAAAATGGAAATATAAAAAGCGTTATCATACTACGCCATCATATCCATGTCCAGAAATATCCTGGCAGAACTTTAAGTGATGTGTCGTCTGATGTGGAAAAAAGGCTAAAATCTGTTTTGCTTAAAACCCCAAATCCTCAGTAAAATTACATAGAAAAGCAGACTACCTTGGGGAAAAAACTCAATTTTTCTTTGTGTTGTGTTGATCATAAGGATGTCTGAGGATCGAGAGAAGGACAGATTCACTTAAAAACATTTCTGAATCACACGTTTTGTGTTCATAGAGTGTTTCTGTGAAGTTATTCAAAGTAGAGGTTTGGGGTTTAGGTCCACAATGACTCCAGAAATCCCAGAAATCTGTTGCTTCCACAGAGATGTCAAGTGCATCAACCCCTAAGAGCTGATTTGTTCCACCACTGTGTACAGCTGTCCACCATTTTAGGCCACGGTCACAAACTAAGTGCAGTGTCTTTTTAAAAGGGGTCTGGAGAGAGCACCGCCTGTCAAGTGGCGAATTTGAGTTTCGGTGTCTGTGAATTACATGAGATACTGGAAAGAGAAGGAATCCCAGTGGTAGTCGCGGTGCCTTGGCTCTCCACAAACATCGGGTCCAGGCAAGCGACTTTGGCAGCAAAAAAAGCGTGAATACAATGAAGCACAGCAAAGAGGTTCGAGAACTCCAGCTCCTTAAAGAGAAAAAAAAATCTCTGCTCAAATCTTATGTAAATATTTTCTTCTAATCAAAATTATTTTTGAGTAACATTTTCCTTCACATGCAGCATTAAACATCTCTCAGATTTAATTACCTTTGCTTCAATAGATTTGGAGTCTTGATTTTGGAATAAAAACTTGATCTTGCTTTTTCCATCATCAGATGATCCTTTCAGTTGTGAGAACTTGTATCTCCACAGTACTGCCTGAAATATAGAAATTACAAAGATTGTGAGTCTAATTTTGAATAACAAAAACACAGCTATATATCTTTATTTACTGCAATCTAATTTTTGAATTCCTTATTTTGTCACTGTTTCATAAATAATTCATGTTAAAATCCACACGGATCCGGTGAGAAATGGGGCACGTCAGCAGATCAACCAGATACCGGTTGTTGTTGAGATATAAACTTGTTATTTTCGCCATTGGGAAATTTAACAATCCACAGCAATTTCACCTGAAATAGCTGAGCTTCGGTGATTCAATTAGTGTTGAACTGAATAAACAAAAGCTTCACAGTGAGCCAGGCGATCGTCAGTTTCCAGGCCGACTCCTCACGTCGACAGCTGGCCACGCTTCACGCATGAATATGTTTCTGCTCAGTACATACAATTTCCCAATTGTGTAATAACTTCTGTTAACAGCGATCTGATTAATTAGAAGTGACAGAATGTAACTATGCACATTTACTCACGTGCAAGTTTAAATTCTTTAATTTATGTCTATTTTCTCTTACTTTATTCTTCTGTTCCACAATATTTCATAGAGAAATGTTTTACTTTTTAATCCACTGCATTTGTCTGACACTTACTACTTACTTGCTAGGTTACATTTTTTATACCCTTCCTGTCCACTGAAAATGACACATCTCCAACCACAAATTGTTGATGCTTAAATTGATGTTTTCTGATTTTAGAGAATGCTTCTAACAGGAGAACAACTCTACAGAAACATTACAAACACATGATAATCTTGTAGAACATGATGCATTGCTAGGTGAAGCAACCCACCAATATGTAAAAAAGTTAAAAATAAACAAAAACCTTCCACCGTCTCCCCAAAGCTCCACAATCTTTCAACACACCCTCCGACCTCGGGTACATACCTGACATCAGATGTCTAGATCAGAGCAAGAACTTTTCTACAAAGATATTATAGCCAGAATATTTTGATGGCCTTCTTAATGCTGACAGTTGTCATATTCACATTAACCTTTTCATGTTTGTTTGCTGTTTCTCTCAAGTTTGTTTTTCTTACACTTTAGCTTGTTACTTCAACAGCTGACTCCAAAAGTGTTTGCTTGCCACCAGAGCATGTGCCCTCTGAGCCTTGACAGCTCACTTCCTCTATGCACAACCATCATTTGTTATACGGATGTTGCATTTGCTGTATTTACATTTCATGCCTTTTCTCTAATTGAAGATACTAAGTGCTTTATCCATCCATCAAGTCTCAGGGGGCCGGAGCTTATCCCTGCACTCACAATTACTCACAGGTTGCTAATGTACACCTTTATAGTTTTATATCTTATAAATCATTGTGCTGTGGAGAGCTTTGTTCTGTCAGCCTTGTCTTGTATGTGATACAAGTTCCAATTAAGATTAATTTTAAAATGTAGTGCTTTAAACAGCTTCTGCTGAAAAACTAGAGCTGTGGAACATCTCGCAAGATCCTGAGCCAGCAGATTACAGCTCAACTTGTTGAACAGAGTTATATTTGTGCTGTTCTTGATTAAAACTAATTCTAACATGGGTTTTGAAATTTGCCAGTAGCAGCTTTTAATTATGCAGTAATCCCACCCCATGTATTGTCTGCGATTGTAGTTTACATATGGATTGTGTTTTGCGCATTTCACTCTGTAAACAATACGCTGGCAACATATTTATCGTCCTTGGGGGACATTGTTGCTTCACATTGCAGGAATTAGGGCCAAAATCTTAGAGAACAATATGGCAGCGCTTGTGTCCTGCTCAGCCACATAATGTGCACCAGTGGAGTCGTCTGCATGGCTCTCAGACTTGGGGAAAGGCCAAAATGAACTGCAGGCAGGAGTGAGAGGTTTGAGCTGGGGGGAAACCAGCCGTCAAAACAAATGTGATCATACTCCCAAAATGCACACAGTGCAGAATAAGTTAGCAGCACCAAAAAAAGAAAAGGGGAGGCTGAGGCATCATGATTAGTTTCATCACACTGGATACAATCTCCCACAGAAAGGATCTGTTTTCCCTTTTCCAATTTTTATCGATGATAAAGGACTGTCCTGCACTCACCTTTGAAGCTGCATCAAAGCACACAAAGCCCATGCTGAAGTCAATAGTAAGTCCCATAAGGTGGCTCTCCATGATACAGGCATACGTCTTACTCTACAGAATAGGAGAACAAGATGTTATCCACAAGGACACAAAAGTCTCTTTTGCTCTGCTGAAAATGTCATATGAGCATTATCAATCTTTGTACTAAAACGACTGAGCTGGAACCACATGTGAAATTAAAATCATCACAATTCCCTGCACGTTGCCTACTTTTCAGGTGCCCACCTGAATCCTCTCCACCTCCAGGAAGGTGGCCATCTGAAAAGCCTTTTCCCAGATCAGCAGCTCGCACTCCAGCTCCACGCTGAAGAACATGTCCTCCCCGCTCTCTGTCTGGACACTGAAGCAGTGCTTCCTCTTGTCCAGAAGGTCATTATCCTAAGATAAGACAGTACGACTGCCATGCTGATCAGGTAGAGATGGGCAGAGTGATGTGGAGATAAGACAAGCGACAGCAATGCAGCTAAAGGGTGGTTTATTTCGCCCCGATGACAGAGGAAAGACTGCCGACTACAGCTTTAAGAGCACCTGAATTCTTATTCTCTTTATGTTCAACACGTATATTTGCTTGCTGAATCAATGATTGATGTATGTATATCTTTTTATAGCTTAATGTAACCCAAATGCCACGGCGTAATAGTTATAATAAGTGTGGACCAACCTATATCTGATTTAATATGTGACTATGTGAATTCAATTACTCATAAATACCATACCCATGAATTTCTAGGTAATGAATTGTAGATGAATTCTCACAATCAAATTCAAAGTGACCTCAGATGTGCAGAGAATGAACAAAACAATCTGAGCCTTGAGTGTCTCTGTGGGACTGAAGAACACATGCAAGCATAAAGTGAGTTATGTAACTGAAGTCCTCATATTCTGCTTTTAATGTACCCAGTGTGGGGCTTTTGTTCTCTAAATGTTCAAGGAATAGAATTAAAACAGACTGCCTTACCTTTAAAATCTTGCACATTATCTCATACACTGTAAAGCTTTTCTCTGCTCTGGTCCAGTCCCATGTTGTCACCTGAAAATGTCCCATAAATGTTACGTTTGATTTGAAGAATGAAAGCAGAAGAACTGCCCATTTGCTAAGCTCTGTCCCCCATTAGTTACTGATGCTACATCTGTCAAGCTTTTATTATAATACAGTACTATAAATAAAAATCTGAATTAAAATGTTACTATGTTAATGTTAGCCTTTTTAATGTGTTAATGTTTACCTTAAAACAGATACACACAATATTAAATCCATTGCTTACTCTTTTGCTTTTGTGTTTTTGGTTTTGAAAAAAAGAAGAAGACAATACCATCAGCTCTTTAGATATCGAGCATCTCTCTTACTACAAACTTCAACCAAAGCTTAATTCCTTGTTATTCCTAGCTAGCCTGTGATTGGTAAGTTACTGCCCAGGGGGTGGGGTTTAGGGAACGGTCACTTGAGGGGAAATATACCTCAGAGGAAACTAGTCCTTAATAATAAATAAGGCTTGTCTCAACGTCTGAACAAGCAGGCTCCTATATTCCAGCATCCACTCACATTAGCATATTCCATTTATATCAGCACATTCAAGTTGAGCAGGCAATTTCAGTTATCTATCAATCTTTTCCCATCTCCAGTACCATCGACAGCTTATCCCTCTTGTCATAATCACTTAAGTGGCTGGCAGAATGTAAACAGATTTAATGATCATCATCAATCAAGAGGAAGATCAATGCAGCACAAATGATTATGAGTGAGCTTCTTCCCTTTTTTTCCAGCAGGGAAGCATTTTCTCCCTCAACAATACATTAACATCAAATGAAAAATCCCCTGTGGAGTTGAGCGACATCGATTCAAACAGACAAGTTTTGTGGTTGGAAGAAGTTGGTATGAGACAAATAGAGGCTAAGTCAACACTTACAGGAGGTGCTGCAAATTTGAAGAGTGAGGAACCCCTCAAAGCGAGGAACTTTGGTGAATACATTCGGTCCTGAACGGAGTCCTGCTCCTTCTCGTCAACCCAGCCCATGTAGATAATCTGTCAAAGCGTAAAAAAAAAGAAAAGACGGAGACATGGCATGTAATAACAGGGATCCAAGGCAAAAGCAGGGATGGGCTAATAGATAAATTGGTGTACAAATTTTTATATTGTAATATACTAATTTCTCTATTAAATCAAGTGATCAAAGGGATAAAAAATCATCCTGGTTGTAATGAACTAGAGCCTAGAGTCTAGAGCCATGTAAATCTAAGCCAAATTAACTAACGGAGGGGGCCGATCAATTACAATGAACTTTTCATAAGCGCAAAGCATGCAAATAGTAGAAGTAGTAATGATCACAATGTAGAGGCATAAAGATGCAGCTGAAAGCTTCTGGGACCTTGAGTTAAAGAAGTTTTTGCTTAACTCCTATTTATGAGGTCAAGAATAAACCCTCAATCTCAGCATGTCTCAGGGTATAAAGTTTTCAGGAGAAAAACAGCGGTTAGACCAACAGGGTGAGGAGGAAAAAGAAAGCAAAGCCTCTGCTGCAAATGTTTGATACATGATTTTAGACATCAAGTGTTTCACACCATCACTACTCATTTAAGTCAGGGTGATTTCAACCCAAGTAAAATGGATGTGTGAAATGTTTGGAGTTTTTTCTTTTTTTTTTTGATGTATTTGCAAAACAAGAGAGTGAAAGATTCGGGACAGGCAGTCGCATCTCATGCTGTTTAATCTCTTAAATGAATTGCCAAGTCAATTCACGTTTTTGTGAAGCAGAAACCCGGAATAAATAAGAAACAAAAAAAAGAATCCCACTGTCGCGTCTGCTCCACGTGTTTAAACTGAAAGATGACACTGCTAGTTAACTGACTGAAGGCACTTAAGTTGTTTTCTGATCATCTCTCAGTGGATGGACTTTAATGATGCAAAAGCTCTCCCTGTGTTGCAATAGTTGGCAAGATGGGTCTGTGTCCTTCCTCTGACTGACTGCCCTGTTTAGCTTTAGATCTGATTTTTAAGATGGGGGTAAGATACACATATTAAAATCAACCAAAGTAAGAACAAAAAAAATCAGGCAACATCAGGCACTCTGCTGCTGCATGAAGAAAAACGTCTTACCTGCTGGTTAACTGGAAAATTTCGGTTAATCTTCTTCACCTGTTAAATTTAACAAGAGCATAAATAAGTCATTAAAATATCTCCCGCTAACAATCAGGCACCAATTACAGGCAGAATTTAAAATGTTTGCGGGACCCCGTAGGGACTCGCAATCAGAATGACAATGTGTCTAAGTAGAAATAAACTATGAATTACAGCATCCATGCTAGCATGTTAACCACAGTGCTGAAGGAATACTGTTAGAGCTACTTCATTTATTCAATGCATGCAAATTACAAAATGAGATAGATAGAGTCATTTCCACAAGGACCCGAGGCTCTTCCTAAAAAAAATCCATTTAAAAAAATCCATTCTCTCTGTGGTAATAAAAGCGGGGAAACTACTGAGAGAGCAGTCAGGCTTTAAATTAAAACATTCTGCTCAGATCACAGGTATCACTCGCCCCTAATCCATGCTATACTATCAATATAACTCTTTCTTAGGAGCTGAACACCAAATTAAGCTGTCCAGGCCTGAGTCTGTCCTCCTATGTAGGCGAGAGCAAGACTCGGTGGCTTATTGTGAAAAGTTACTGAAGTTTGTGCCCAGGGAAAAAACAAGATGTTTTTCTTTTTTTTTTTTTTTCTTCGGTGGAGAAACTGAAAGGGAAACAGCCAGATAACTGTCAGGATGTGAGCTAGGTTTGGAAATATGGGAGCAGTGACAGTGGGTTTGTTCAGATTCAGCTGTGGGTTGTTGTGACCAGTCACAGTGACTGCAGGTCTAACTCACCTCTGACATAAATTAGGAAAGGCTGAGGGGTCCAGTGCTTCTACAACAAATCACACATCTCTCACTCTGTCTAAAAATACATAGTGGGGAACTTTGACTGGGTTTATGTGGGAAGTACCTAACTAACACCTACTGAAGTGCTACTGCACTCTACTTTCACTTTGAGAGACCTCTGTGGCATTTCAGGGGAAATATTGTACTTTTGTTCCACTTTTTATGTAATTATTGTAACATACCTGCACCTTTCTGGTCATTTATTTTTCATAGCTCATGGTATACTCACATCACACTCAATACATTACAATGCTGTTAAAAGAAAGAATCACAATTTTTCAAGTCTGTCTTAAAACAATAGCCATGAACACTGAAACGTGAGAGCTCTCTTCATACAGTGAGTGAAGTAAGTAAGTAATTGTTTATTTATATAGCACTTTTCAAAATCAGAGTTACAAAGTGCTTCACAGAGAGCAGATGGAAACATACAATGACAAAAAGCATACAAATACATAATTTAACCTCCTGAGACCCGGCAATTCATTTTTGTCCTCTGTGGGGGACACAAGTCTGAGACCCCTAGGTCAAAATATCATTTATAGAATCTATCTCAATCGTACTGTCCTTTTAAGTGGATATCCTGGGCTTTCTTGTGATGCCTCAGTTGTGGGGTTGTGGCCAACACAGCAAATGCACTGTCTTTTCAAAGTGGCGGGAATTCCAACGTCAACATTTTATGACAACAAGAGAGGGAAGTCATTGATTTTTGCAGATATCATGTTTCTGTTTCAATTTAGTAAGTTTTTTTTAAAGGCACAATAATTTTGTTTTTGTGTATCTTTCATCTTTGCACACAGACCAACTGACAAGTTGTGATAGTAAAGGTCTGACCGAAACATGGCACCATGTTTAACTACCTCGGTTAGTTAGACTGAATAGTTTTGATTAATTGTGTTACATGAAAAAAAAAAAACCCAACATGTTCTCTCCTTTGAGATCACATTGTAGCCCTGATTTGCTAGTTGGCGAGAGGGCTGTGGGAGCGTGCCCCTGAGTCGAACCCACGAGCGAAGAGCGTGGTGACTGTGAATGGGAGAGATGAAGACAGAGCACAGGCCGAGAGGGCTGTGGGGGTGTGCCCAAATTTTATTCACACACAAAGACACATTGGGAGCATCATACCTAAACAAAAATGTAATGATTCACTTGGTGTGAGTCCAACTTTAACATGATTTCTAGATCTGATTTGATTCACAATCACATTTGGAGAAAGCCAAAAGAAGCCTTCAGCCTACAAAGCTGCTCTGCTGTGTAGCTGGCTACTGGGAGTCGTTAGGACCAATGGAGCAAACGCTTCCCTTCATAATGTTCCCATATTGCCTTCAATGATGCCTTCAAATGCACTGCTAAAAACAAACTCGAGTGGTTTCATGAACACCAGGATGGCCGCCCCAGTCACCAGACCTGAAAGCACTGAACCTTTATGGGAGTTTGTGGAGCACAGAGAGCTGAGCAGATTCCCTCCCCCATCATCGCTCCAAGACCTGGAGGTTGCTTTTTTTTTTTTTTTTTTTTTCCTTGTGACGAATGGAGCGATTTTTGACTACAAGCAGCTCAGTTCATCTGTGTCACAGCAAACCTAGTAGGAACCAACCTTTTCTGCAAGCAAAGGTTGACCTGGCTCTTTAATAGGTCCTTTATTTCAATATATTTTCAGACACTGGTGCAATATTTGTCCACTGCCTGTACATCTCATTTGCAAGGTTTCCTGTTTAATAAGTGGGTCCATTCATTTTAATTTTTTAAAAAGGTCCATCTATGAATATTCATTCTGATTTTTAGAAATACTGGTGAAAATCTGACAAAACCTCCAAATACACTCACTCTCTAGTTTCAGTTTATTATATGTTGAAGGTTTTATTGGGAATTTGGCTCATCTGCAGCATAATCAACAAATCAATTGATAAATCACTTTTATTTGTCCCTAAAGGGCAATTGCTGGTGCAGCAGTGAAATAAAAACAGGGTGAATCACAAAACACATAGGTCCTTTACACAAAATAATACAAAACAAAAATGGGTGTGAGTGAAAACAACTTAAAAATAAGTAAAATTGGGAGTAAAAATTTAAGATTATAAAGAAAATTTAAATTTAGAGCCTCAGTTATATGTATCCTCTTTTTATTACCAGCACATACTTTCTCTGTCTATTTAATACCTGCACATAACTGTGTTTATATAGATTCACTGTGTAGTTAGTCATTGCTCATCTATGCAATTTAAAACAAGCACCAATGTAAATAGAGTTAGTTTAATAAGTAGTCAAGTTACAAGTTTTAGTTAGTTGTATTTTTTCAATTTCCCTGCCCAGGTCTTAGTGTGTCCTCATGCTGTTTGTTTTGTTTTTGTGACTTTGCTGCTGTAATGCTGCAATTTCACATTTAGATTAATAAACTACTCTATCGACCATCTGTCTGTCTATATTTGCTCCTGTTACTTTCTCCTCACAGACTTCAGTTACGAGATGACAGAAGGTATTTTTTTATTTTTCTATTCACTTTTTATCACTAGAAACATATTCTGAGCTGTCTTTGAAACAGGAAGGACTTGTTTACTAGAAAAACTACAGTGAACAAAGTGTTTATGCAGCAGGAAACAGAAAAATCACGAACACTGTACACTATTATTTACATTCAGCTGTCTGTTCTTTCAGCAGAAATCTTTACATCCTACATCCAGCCAGGTTACTAACTCACTCATACACCTCAGCAAAGACCAAGGCCAGAGCAAGTAATACGCTCTCACTTGTTGAGGCCATTCTGGCAGTGAGTCATCAGTGTTATGTTTAGTACGTCCCTCACTTCGTCCACTCCAATTAACCAAGGCTCCATTATTCCCCAGAGACTCTCACACACACACGCCATTGCTCTAACACACACACACACACACACACACACACACACACACACACACACACACACACACACACACACACACACACACACACACACACGTTTGCACAGCCATCCTTGTTAGGACATTGCATTGACTTTCCAAAGGTCCCAAAGAGGTAACAAAAACACATACACACACGCACACAGCTATGCCAATGGTCACAGGATAATTACAAATCCTTATTTTTCACTGCTGCTTGCCCCATGTTGTATTCATGTCATGTGGAGAGCCAAAACTGCTGCTTACATTTTTCCAGACGACAGTTTAACAGGCTTTCTCTAGAAATGTAAATTATAGTTTACTGCATGAAAATGGAAGCAAACACACCTAAAAATCCAGATAAACACTGTCAAAAATTTCTTTCTGTTCAGGTTTTGTATGAGCCTCCACACATAATGAGGCTTGTTAGCAGTTTTTTTAATTTCACCCCCCTGCTGAGCATCATCATCCGTCTGGAAACACAGAAACACACTTCATTTTTTCCACATCAGTTGTGGTAGAGCTGGAAAAATATGTTCACAATAAGTCCAAGAATACTGCATCGTAATTTCTTTGTTTCTCACTGCCTCTTGGTATCATTATTACATATCATGATGAATTATAGATAATACTAGTGTATGGTGTAAGTAGCTGGAGGAATCACTGTAAGCGTAGTACAGTGAGATTTCTGTTATTGTGACCTCAGGCTCCTAGAAATAAGTATGTACTTTACTCAGTGTGAAAAGGCATTAGTATGTGGCAGCTTAATGCTATGACATTTGCAAAGGGACTGTTAGACAATCCACAGATTGAAAGTCTGTTGCATTAACAGCCAACCAAAGATCTTATTGGTTTACATGGGTGACTGCAAGAGGCAGCAGACCTAACAAGTTTTATTGTTTCTTACTCACATTGTGCTTGGTGAGACTGGAAATGTTGCTCGCTATTGCCTGAAGCCAGTCCAAACAGTCTTCAGCGGTGGGAAACTGAATAACTCCACTGCAAACTCCGTCCACGGCTATAACCTGGAAAGCATTTTTCCTGAAAGAATAAAGAAAAAAACCTAAGGATCAAACTGCACATGGACAGAAATTTACATGATTTTTAGGGGACGTTTCACTTTAAACACTTCTCTGCAGCATCTCAGCACATAACTCCCCCTGAAATCACAACTTGTCTTTACATTTCTTATCAATCTAAAAACATATGATATCCTTATGCAACCTTCAGCTTATGTCCTAAAACATGCCAAACCACAAGTGTGGTTCACTAAGATCCAATCCGCAAGATTACTGTTGCTATCATCCACAGTGTAGCAAAATGAAAATGTATTTCTTGACAGCTTATTACATCAAGCACGCACTATTGAATAGATCTGTCCTGAAGTATAGCAGATGCACAGAAGTAGTGCAAGGAAAATTTATTGCAGAATAGTTTTGCTATTTTAAAAGAGTATCAATAGTTGAAACAATATTTCTCCTGCTCTATTTGAAAACCCCCCCCAAGCAGTTAAAATGTAAGAGATCCTTAAAGGGCGACACCAGCTCTGCAAATGAGAACACGTATTATGGACCCTTCAAGATGAAGTCCTTGCAGCTCACCTGCAGATGTCAGAGCCCGGGGTGTACTGCGACAGGCGTGAGTGTAACAGTGGAATAAGGCGCAGGTCCACCCATCTCTTCTCCCAGCGAAGCCCCGGGGACGTGGGCCAGGACGAACAGGACAGCGTGTCCTGCAGAAGTGTGAAACACAATTTAGAGGAGCTTGTTGTTTCCCACTTCGCACATTTCAAACAGTTGACATGTCAAGAGCTTGAGTCCTGCTGCTGCTGCTGCTCCTGCTGCTGCTGCAGGTGCCGAGGGAAAGCTGATTCACCCGCCTCAAAAGATAAACATAGAGCACCCCGGTTATCAGGCAGCAGTGACAGCTGCATGGAAACAACTTTCTGGCAGTGGGAACGCTGCTACAAGGCTATAAAGGGACGGTTATAGAATCAGTCGGTCAAAGAAGAGAATAATGAAAAAAGTACCGTGTTATTAGGGTGATAGTTCAAGTGCAGGCCACTATCACACAGAGGAGAAGATGTCCCACTACTCTGGTCGCTGGGAATGCCTGAAAGTGCAGCAGACACACACACACACACAAAAGCCAATAAATGCCCCCCCCAAACTCAGTGCGACACCTCTATCTATTTCAAGGTTTCCAACTGCAGTGAATCACAGCCGTCAACAAAAATGTGTTACTTTGTTCGTCTCGTGGGCTCCTGCTCTGTGCCAATTTGTATTCAGTCGACTGGTTGATTGGCCAGTCACCCTGGCCTATATACGAGTATGAAAGGATTTTTATAAAAAAGCTTTCATGTGGGATGACGGGCTGAAGCTTTCCCATGTAAGAGCAATCAATTGAACCACAATGAGCAATGTCAATTCTTTCAGTTAAGTCTTTAGCATCTTTTTTGGAGCTTGAGATGTGTCCTTTCCTATCTTTAACAAAACAGCATCTTTATTTAGGGCTTGTCAAGACAAGAAGTCCCCTCAAAAAAAGAAATAAGAGTAACAGCTGAATTTGTATTCCTTCATTTTTGGTTTTTCAGGCTTGCATTTACTGTCACCAGGACAACCTGTCCGAGGCAGGAAATAATACCAGCTATAAATATTATTGGTTGATTACTCTCCACAGCAGTAAAGGTCAATATATACTTTAATTAAAGAGTGTTTGTGGAGGTTTCTTACATGTACAGTCCTCACACAGGGGCAGTTTCAAAAAGGCTGGAGTCTTCTTTAAGAAAGAGACGGTAAGAGTCACTTCTTCACCAGCATTTCTCAAAACCTGGACCTGGAGGGTAAAAACACGAGAATATTTTTGTTGCAGGGGCTGTAAACTGCGAGGTTTTCTGTTGATGGCTTGCTGTGATGAAACATGGTGTGCCAATGTCTAGCTAAGAATGGAAATCCAAGATAAGGGATTTGTACAGACTTGAAGTTTTATGCTCCTTACACACATTTCTTGCAGTTACATTTAAGAAGGGATGAAACAGAGAAACTGGCTTTACATGTCAAAAAGATACAAATCATAAAGTGAGACAAGATAAGCTGCTGAAAGAGCTGTTGCGGTGTAAGAAAATATGAGATATGAGCTGACAGCTTACCACTTCCTCGTGGCGATAGCTTCTAACGTTTATTCCATTTATCTAGAAACAACAGTAACAGGGTTACCCTAAATTATACTGCTGGCATCATATCACTGTGGCTCTATCTTCAACATGATTAATGAAGCAAGCACAATAACTGTTATGGCATCTGAGCTGAAAACTGTAAACAAGAGAGTCACATCCACAGTTGCCATGAATACTGAATGTCTTTGGCTGGCTTATAAATGTTTCCTCTGCATCACATGAGCGGACTGAGACGAAATGTGGGAGATTTTTATTTATTTATTTATTTTTTAAATTCACATAACAAATGATAGATTTGGGATGTGACATTTTGTTATAGGGATGCAAATCATCATTCACCACAGTTTTGTGAATGTGGCACATGAATTATTGAAGACAGTACATGTTATTTTGCAGGGTAGAATGAGCTGTGCAAACAGGCGTTAATGTGAATTTTGGCATTTTACCTGAAGGATGCCGTCTCCAATGAAAAGCAGCCCAGAGAGTTCAGCTGGAAACAGAAAATCACTTTGGTAAAACAAAAACAAACTACAAAAAAAAAAATGGAAGTACTTGTAAAAAGTTTTCCAGAACATACCTTTTTGTTCTTTTGATATTTTAGATATCACTACGGGGATTTTATGCTCTGCTCCACCCTAAGGAGGAAAAATAAATCAAATTGAATTACAGAGGTATCACAAACACAGAAACACTCACGTTTTCAGTGAATCTCTCTGCTATCGCTGTTAATGCAGTTTTACAAGAAAGCAATCAATAACACTTGTTCTGACTTAATTTAAAGAAGCTGGGAGGAGCCCTCTAATCAGCTGGGATCTAAATTACCTTGATGCTCAGGCCAAACCCTCCAATCGTCTGCCTCCTGATCGTTACAGTCCTCTCCTGGAAGAGATTCAGTTGGAATGAACAAATGAGTTCAGGCCTGTGCTGAACCCGTGGGAGCTCTTACAACAGGACAAATGGGAGCTCTGGCTGCTTTTGTCAAATCTAAAATTCATTCATAACAAAATAATAAAAGTACTGATTTAATGATGCAAAGTAGAGCCTAACAAATGGACTTATACATCCTTATTTGAGCAGCTTATTTTTCTAATAATAGTAGGGATGCACCGAAATAAAAATTCTTGGCCGAAACCAAAAACCGAAAATCGAAAATGAGGAAACCAAGGTCGAAAACCGAAAACCGAAACACCGAAAGAAATTATTTTGCCAATTATTAGTACTATTGCATTTATGGCTATGATTGTGTGGCATTGTGATTCCATAAATTAATATGAATGTTTCAAAGAATAAATCAATTTAAACAAGATTGTAAAATTAAATATGTTCTCTCATAAAAACACAAAGTGCATATAAGTCAAGTGCATTTTAAAATTTTCGCTGTAGGACTGCAACATAATAGTGTATCAAAACAAAGATTGCCATAGTCCATATGTTAACCGTAGGCCTTTAACAGCAACAAGTGCACCAAGAGTTGCAGCGCTTTAAGTTTTAAACTTCCTTGCCTTTAAAAAAAAAGTGGGCGTGCTCGGAGGGATTTTCCTTTCCTGCGCAGCATTCCTCTCATGTTCAGCACAGCGATCGAGATGTTTGGATTAAATTAAACCCGACGTGGAGAAATTCTTTGCAGATGCGCCCCCTCTTGAAATTTCGACAATACGTTTTGCAAATCGCTATCCGTGTGTCTTTCTCATATTTACTGAAATCCGTCCACACCGCGGACATGTTGGCCTTTCCAGGAAACGCTCGTACTGGCCGCCGTTTTCGCTTGCGTCATCACAACATCCTGTTTCCGTGATAAAAGTCTTTCGGCCGAAAACCGAAAATGCACTTTTGGGCCATTTTCGGCCGAAAAATTCGGTGCATCCCTAAATAATAGTAATACATACAGAAGGCGGCAGTGATAATCCAATATTATCATTGTTAGACTTTCAGTGGGAACATATTGCGATGATATGATCTCAACATGTTATCAGTCTACACACGTTGGATGTAAAAATTAAAAATTATGTGCAACGTGTAGTTAATTATTAGACTTTAGAATGCAAGCTTTTTCCCGTAAACTATTTAAGTTTTTGTTTCACAGTCTAATTCACTGCTTTGAGCATCAGTTTGATCTTTTTAGATGTGACTGTAAAACTTTGCCATTTTGTGATATATACTGATATTGAAAATCAGTCAGCCATATCACAGACCCATATCAATGTTGCCAAACTCTTAAAGGCAACAGAGCAACAGGGCACCAACAATATTCACATCCATCCAAAGAAAAACACTGTGAGACAACATGTTTAACATTTTTTGAAAACTAGTGGAGGGTAAAAATTAAGTCTAATCCACACCTGGCAGGTGCACCCACAGAAATCCTTCCAAAGAAAGCACAGTGTTCTCAAACACTGTCAGCACTAAATGCAACATCATTGATCACTGCCAGGTGCCAAATTCTTGATATGAAACAACATCTTCATTTTAGAGCCACGGGCTGCAACAACCAATCAATGCAATCATCAAAAACGTCAAGTTAGGAACACCTGAGACAGAGCATCGGTAAGAGAGGAAAAAACATCTGGAAAATCAGACCATATACTTCCAAATCCATAAAACATAAGAGAAAAACTGAAATTTAAAAAAGCAGTAAGGTCAAAGAAAAAAAAGAGAAATGGAGGGAGATCAAATCAGTCCAAGTCTCATTTCAAAACTGGTAATCTGAGTATGATTTGACAAATTTTTCAATGCCTGTCACTCTACAATAAAGACGCTGTTGCTTCATACTGAGAATTTGATGCCTGACAAAGGCCTATAATCAAACTTTTTTTTTAAAATGTAAAAGTTAAATTGGTCACCTAGGCTGAAAAGTCTGCACTAGGACTTCCTGACATGCTTTGGCTGTATTAGCATACCCATGTCTTCGCCCTTTTCATTAATTAGGACTCAATGTTTCAGAGGACACAAGCGCTTCCTCCATTTGTCTTTGAAGATTTTTATCCAGTGAAATGTTATTGAATAAATAATGTCATTTTGAGAAAGGTCATGGACTCAGTCTTTTTTTTAAGAAACAGTGAATTTAATAATATGAAGAAAGAGTTGTCAGACGCGATGACGAGTGTGGCCTAAAGATTATGGTCTATACACCACAATCCAGGAGGTGAATCACTCTTTAACAGCTGCATTTGATTCATGAGGAATAGATTAACTGATGTAGATTTGTCATTAACGCATGCATTACAGTGTTCTCGGTATCTTTGTTCTGTAACCTTCATGTATTGGACAGTACACGTTACTGATTTCATTGTATGAACGTTAAGTGCAGCACATCAGCATTCAGTAATTATGAGAGGGACTGTGTTACTTACACTTGAATAGAAAGGCTCTCCTGACACACAGATGACATCTTGCTCTTGAATGGTCAGAATATCTTTGGCCAAGTGTAGTCGAATATTAAATGGCTCCTCATTACCTTCTTGCATCAAATAAATCCCAGTCTTTGTCTGCGAACAGTCAGAGAGATAAACTCATTCATCATCCCTCCATGACTTAATTAACTGGCTATGAAGTGAAATGTCATTGAAAATACTCGCTGCAGGATGAACATGGAAATTAGGATCCAGAATTTTGGTGATGTCTGTTATTTTATTTTATTTTGTTTTCTACTACTTTGTTTGTTATTGCTAATGTTGGAGCATATAACTATAACCATAAACACACATTTAGACAAAAATAAAACAAAAAATGTTTATTTGTGATGTTGAATAATGAGAATAATCTCTATGGAGCAGGTTTTTATGAGTCATGATAACATTTGGTGCCCTCAGTGTGCTTTGTACATAGAGGATAATGAGAGCAAAAAAAAAAAAAAACACCTCAAATTATATCATCTCATTTATTCTAAGTGTAAGGCTGATGATGACGACAAATTAAGAAGTTGTGAAATTAAGTGGCTAGAATCAAGCTCACCCTCTACATTTGAATTTCCCTGCTTTATACAAGCAAGTGTGAGGACTGTGTGTGTTTCCAATGATCCATTTAAAACATGCTAATCCGCATAAATTTGCATTCTGCATATCCTTCCCCCTCCGCGGCTAATTGCGATGCCTGTCCTGTCCTTGACTTAAAAAGGTCTAAATAAAAGAAGCACCTTCACCTGACAAGACTGCTAATAGAAAAAAAGCCACCAGTGTCAGCATCCTTGTCACCCAGGATACGCCATTCATCAGTTAACAAGACGGTCGGTAGCATGGCTACTGTTCCTGCAGAGAGTATCTCAGCCACAGGTCAAACTTGAATCAAAGTCTGTTTGTGGAGCAACATTATCTTTCACTCGTAATGAGGAACTCTAAGAAACGAGCCTCTGCCTCCAGCTGCAGCATGAGAAATGAAATGAGGGGGGCATTAATTCACATTATTTGAAGTAATGTGTGTGCGAGAGTCATTAGCCGAACGAAATGAGGGCAGTGGTGCCATAACTGCACAAGGCCGGGTCAGACAGCGTCTCACATGGTTGAGTGTTGTTTGACCTGCTGTTGCGCTTGAATTCTATATAATTAGCCTCATCTCTTAGGTTTCACTATCGCAAGCACCATTCAATTATCATCTAAATCATCAGCTCCAATCTGTGTGTGTGGGCATGACTATTTACACTGCTAACAGCCACAGATTTACAAGCCTGGACATCGATTTATAACCCAAAGGTGTAACAGTGAAGAGACCAGTGACACTAAGTGCCCTTGGCCCAAACATGGTGAAGTTTGTTCTTACTTTTCACTGCTAGCAGAGTACATTCAACAGACAGTTTCTTGTATCTAAAACAATATAACATCCTCTACTCTTGTGTAAGTATTATACAATATTATACAATTTTAAGATGCTTGTATTGTGCAATATTCCTTAAGCACTATCCACCTTATTTCTGCAAAGGCAACATGCTTCCATTGATGTCTTCCTTGATAATTTTATTATGAAATACAGTGATATAGGACTCCTTTGTCAGTGTACAGCCCAGAGCAAGACAATTAATGTATCTAAAGGGGAGGGGAACCCACTGAGACTGCATATGTACCCAGAGAGGCCCAGAGCACTGTTCTAGCCACATGCTTTCAGATTTACTGTGGTGCTTGATGTTGCTTTCCAGTGCTTGAAAATGTCAAGGCTGTTTCTATAATCATAGTCAATTCCCTGTCAAACTGTTACATTGATTGAATTCCACCAACCTCTTCATTTGAAGTCTTGAAATCCATGTGCTACTATGCAGTGAGGGATACTGCAAAGGAGGAAAACAAGATTGAGTTAGACTGTGGAGGCAAATGCTTAACGACATGACCGACTTGCTGCAGCAAAACTGCAGTCAATTTAAACCAGCATTGTTAGCAGGGTGCCTATTTTCATTATAGTCCTGTCTTTCTCATATGGAATATCGACAATGGAGAGAAGTAGATTTTTCATTGAAATGTGCCTCTTTTAAACTCAACTGTGCAAAAAAAAAATCCCCATTGGGCAATCTCAGGAGAAAACGGGAGGCCATTAAGCTTTAATGAATAATTCATTAGCAAAGGTGAAAGCCCAGGTATCCTAATAAATGTTTCAATATCGAATCCAGTGCTCCCAGAAATGAACTGTTACCGTATCTGTTGTCTTGTCAGAGACAGAATAAAACTGAGTCACAGTAGGAGAAAACACCACAATGAAAGTACCATAACCCGAGAGCTATTGTGGTTAAAAAAATAAAGGTGTGACACTACAAATAAATACCACACACTTTTAAAATCATCTGACTTGCTCTGTACAGACAGATAAACAAGTTGTCTCGTGGAATGTTGTGTGAGAGCCTCATTTACATAAACCGGCTCCGCTCAGTTTTAATCAGACATGACTGCCACTTGACTCGACAAAACAAGTACAGAACAAAAATGGCTCACACTTGAATTACAGAACTTGTGCTGCAGAGGTAGTCGGAGACTTACCTCAGCAGAAAGGCCCCCAGCTTTTTGTACGGTGAGATCTAGCCATCGAGCAGCGAGTTGATCCCTGATCTGAGCCGTAGCAGAGGGCCTCCCCGAATCATGGCTGTCAGACTTTGGTGGTGGGAGAGAGAGCAATGCTGTCACCTCTCCTGACTGGCTGTAGGTGTTGCAAGATAATTCCCAGTGGAGCTGGTGTTGAAGAGCAGAATGAGGCTATCATGCAGTGAGGTTTCACTCCTGGCGGTTCCTAATCGGTGGCCGTGCTGCAGTAATAAGAGGAGGATGTGGCTAAGGTATCATCCTGATACTAAACCCACTTGCAGGTGAGGTGCTGATGTGATCCAATAAGAGCTGAGAAATAAACAAAACAATAAAAAATAAAACTGAGGACTTCAAATAAAGCTCAAAAACAGAGCTGAATATTGGTGATCAAATGCCTCTGACTCCGACTGAAAAGATGTGATCTGCAGTTGCCAGCAACACAGATAAATGTGATGTCAATAAAACTGCTGCATGTATGTGGGATGTTGAATCAAAGGCAATTCACATCTTTATTTCCCAAATAAGCACAAAACATTTGGGAGGGGGGATTCAAAAGCAAATTCAAAACTGTGAATCCCATCTCTCAGCCTGTGATGGAGGATCCTCTTGAATACCTCATTCGTTAAAACAACAAAAAACAAAAACAAAACCTGTGGATTCATGTGCTCAAATGCCAAAATGCAATTAAGTCATATTCTTCCATTTTCTAGGATTTCTGTATGCCAAGCACAAATGACTCTTTCAAAGTATTTATTAAGATCCAACGGCATACCCTGGAGAAATCCTCCTCGTTAGTATGCATTGTTTGCTCGATGCCACCTTCTCATTGAGCCGCAGTGTTGATACTATGATCATTGTTATACAAGATCAGAAAAAAAAACGTACAGTATATGCATTTCAAGCTACATTTCATGCATAAATCATCGACTTGTGATTATACAGTAAGAGTAGCCTTAATGAAACTTGCAAATGTATTTGTCTAAGAGCTGGGGAAGAGAGAGAGGAACAAGAGCGAGTGAGTCAGTGTCTTTAAAGAATAAGACTTATTATAAAAGACTGATGAAAATAGTTAACATTAAAAAAAAGCAAAAAAAAAAAAGCTTTGACCTTTGAAAAACAGGAGTAAAATCTCATGTGTGATTTCACATCCTCTGACCATCTTTATGCAACAGAAACATATCATCCATTACAAAAGAAGTGCATTTCCTGAGGCAATTTGACTTTTTTGTGGTAAACCTTTGGCCCTTTTACTTAATGTTATTTCTCGCATTTCTTTGTGAGTATGCACAGTATTCTGTGCATTTTGATACGTTTGACATGTTTAACTCTTGAATTTTACCTTTTATATTTATGCAATATTCTGTATTTCAAAATGTTTTATTCATCTGATGGTTTTATTCGTGCTGAATGCTGTCTTGAACTGTCAGCTCAATTTAAGTCAGCTCATTTATGGAGCTCTAATGTGCTGATGCACTATACAATCGCTAGCCTGCTTATTATTTGAAAGGTATTGGGTATTAGCTAAACTAATGCAGTCCGAGACAAGAGATCTGAAGTTTACAACATTCAGTTTTTGTTGAAACTGTGTTAAAATGGTGCTGATTCAACCTTATGATCATTTCAGAGGCTGCAGCTTGTGGTGCTGTTTGATTGCGCTGCATTATACCAAAGCATTTGTATGTCTGAAATTATATGTATTAGACTGCACTTGCTTTTTAGCTAGAGTGTAATAAACAAGAAGCTGAATGTACATTTAACAATATGATTTTCAGTGTGGTGGGGAATTTATCACAATACAGTGTCGAGACAGTTATGCTAACACTGCTAATTTGATCTAAAGCTGCTAAAACAGTTGGTCAATTAATTGATCTCTGAAATGCAAAGACCAACAGCTTTTCTTTGCTTTACACGACAGTAAATCAAATCCATTTATAACTGCTGTCAAACAAAACAAGCAATTTGAAGATGTCACCTTAGGTTCTAGAAACATGTGAGGGGCATTTTTCACTGTTTTATGGCATTTCATAGATCAAATGATTAATAGGTTAATTGATTAATCCACAAAGTATTCTGCATATTTATCAATAATGAAAAGTTTAGTAAAATGTAAGTAAGGTAAACAGGTAATGACAGTAGTATATTCTGCAATATCAGACCATCATCTATGTGCTTTCAAATAGATGTGGAATTTTCCCCCATTCATTTTTCAATATATGTAAATATGTTGGGGTTTTGTCTTCACAGATTTGTAGTTTTATTGACTTTGGAAATCCAATTTAAAAAACACGATCGCAGTTTCTGTTTCCGTCTGCACCTACACTGTGAGCTGTCTGTGCCGGAGACGGGCCAGCTCTGTTCAGGGGGATGTAAAAGAAATCCTGACATCATTTGTGGACCTGCTTTTAAAAATGAATGTGTTCACGTGATCAGCTGAAAAGTGTGTCTGCAGCTCTGAGATGAGCACTTTGTCTTAGCAGGTGCCCTCCTGAACATCCTGTCAGACGCGAGCACTTCCCCCCTTTTACTTTTTTCCCCTGTGAGATTAAATAAGCTGAACCTTTTGTGCCTTTTAAGTCGAGTCAGCGTAACTCCTTTTACAACCGCGCCATCAGATATTTTCAGTCCTACCAATTTGCCAAGCAATGTTTTTCAAATAATGCTCTTGTCTTTGACACAATGGCTGGAAACAGAGAGAGAGGAGCGGAGTGAGACTGCCTGGATGATGTGCAGATTGTAACTTGACATCTCCATCTCTTAGACCTGAGGACAGCTGTGGCCCATACAGGATGATGAATGGGCGTTTGTGTGTGCAGGTGGAGCAGCTGTCTGCAGAATGTCCCAGCAAATGTAGTTTTACTACTCGAAAATTGAGATGGGTTTCACTTACTGTATGTTCACTTGTCCTGCAACCTAGAACATATGGTGCCTAAGAGTGCAGCTTTTTAATTTGGCCGGTGATGATAGCAGATATTATGTTACTCGAATATTATGGCATCCCAAAAGAGCCCTGCTCAACATCAACAGCGTTACACTGACAACATTTCACAGGATCTTTGCTTTGCTTTGCAAATAGAAGTTATTTCTAAAAAAAGAAAACATTTACTTAGAGCAGAACCAGTGACATGGTATTAGCATTTAAAAAAAAATGTCCTGAGATTATTATCTGGATGAAACTAATGATTATTTTCATTATCTGTGAATCTGCCAGTTATTTTCTCACTTATTCATTAAAACATTTGGTCTATAAAATCTGAAAACTTCTGAAACATGATCAAATGTGCCCAGCTGAGCTTAATTTTTGCTTAAACAACAAATTTTCATTATCGATTAATCTGTCTGATTTTCTCAACTAAACATTTGGTCCAAAAAAAAAGGTAAAAATTCAAAAGTTCTAAGAGTCCATGGTGACATCTTCAAACGAAGCAATAAGACATTTAATTTACAATGATACAAAACAGAGAAAAAGAAAAGCAGCAAATCCTCACTCTGGAAAGGCTGGAATCAGAGTATTTGGGGTATTTAAATAATTAACTTAAACAATTATTTGATTATCAAACGTACTGTGGTTTCAGCTCTGCGTGGTTTAAATCTACATGATGGTGTTTAAACTTGTGTGCGTGTGCGTGTGTGTGTGTGTATGTGTGTGCGGCGTGCAAGTTCCTCTTCACCTGACAACTTGTGACACATTAATAAACTGAACCTCCCCAACCCAGTCTTACATCTTACTCCTGCAGTGAACAGACTCGTGTCAAGAGGCAGCTGTTTGAACAGTCCTGTGTTTACACAGAACATCTCGTATTCAGTCGAGCCTATTTTGTGTGCGTTTGTTAGAGGTGCTACTTCTCCTTCTTTTCTTTCAGATTATGGTCAAGATTGATCATTCGGGCAAAATGGAAAGAGCATCTCATCATGTTTTCAATTCTTTTGGAGCATTTGTCAAAAAAATAAGTCTTTCATTACCTCATAAGTCAATAACTGCAGCCCCAGTTACAGCCAGTGGCGCTCTCCATGCCAGATGCTCATGAATGATAGGCAGAGGAGTAAATTAGTGATGGACGCATTTATAGACTGAGCTCCTGACCCCTCCTGACTATGATGTATGTTTTTTGGCAACAGGGAAGCACCAGATATCAGGTGGGTGCCAACTTAAATCAGCAAGAATCATTTCACAAACTGGTTCCCTGTTATATCGTTGGATATCTGGGAGCAGAAATAGACATAATGAACTATAGCTAGGAGAACCTGATCCTGGAGCATGTTCGCTACTGACTGGTTTCTTAATTGGATTGTACTCTTTTTTTCTTTTTTTTTTCCCTTTCACAAATGATATTATGGTGCGTTGCCTGTGAATGAATGGACTGGGCAAGTCAAGCATGTTATCTTACATGAGGGTCTTAATTAGCCTCAGCAAATGAGCACACAGTCTTTACACCACATTGAATTATAGCATTGTCCTAATCATACTATAGATGTATGAATAGATTCTAAATATATATGCTTAAAGTCCTTTTTTGTATTTCAACCAATGAGGCCTGAGCAGCCCTACAGGAGAAGACCTGGGGGCCTGGAAATGGCACCATGCTGTGTGTAGAGTACATGAAAGGATTAAAAAGCTCAGCATATTGCTGAAGGCTAGGCTTCATTGAAATGAAGCTACACAGTCGAAGGACACATCTGCTCACTTACTAAATATAAAATGTAGGGAAATAGAGAACTATCTCTCAATTGCTTGGGCAAATTATTTATGAATTCAAAGTGCGTGACATGAAACAAATTATTATCTTAGGGACATAAATTAACATCTGTGGATCATGAACCTTAAAAAAGTTGTAAATGTTATTGTCGATAAAAGAACTAGTTAGAAATGTACGAAGATCATAAGCTTGTTTTATTTCCTGGGAGATCTGTGTGATTCCCTTGGGATCATTTCCAGCTGTAAATTCAGTGCTATTCAATAAAAATTTGCCAAATATGACCAAGTGTATGTACGTCCGCAACTTATAACTATTTTAATAATAATGACTTCTTCAAAATACATTTTGTTTGTTGGAAGAAGTGCAAACACAAATATATCAGATTTATTGTGATATAAAACAGAGAAAAGCAGCAAATCCTCACATCTGAGAAACTGGAAACAGAATATTTTTGCATTTATGCTTAAATCAATCAAATGCTTGCGTTATGGACAATTTCACGAGTTACAGTAAACGGAAACTATGATGGCTTTGTTTTGATAGTTTGTTTTGCTATCATGCGCAAAAAAAAAAGGTGAAGTTAATGGTTGAGTGAATTCTAAATGCTCCAAGGATACACTATAATGCAATTTACAATATACAGGACTTACTTCCATCAAGGTTGAGCTGCTTCTGTAGCGTGCTGTCAAGGCAGCAGTGCTTAACGAATAAGCAGACTCTCCACATTAATCAAATGTGACCTAAAATTGTCCAGCCTGGGCTACTTACAGGTTGTAAAACATAGAGGAAATACTGCTTGCCCTCAACAGAAATCCAGCCTTGGAGGTGTAGATGTTATCTCTGAGGGTTTTGTCACTTGTATGTTAAGCAGCCATGCTAGTATCATAAATCACTATGTATAATCTAACCCCTTATTGCTTTTCTTAGGGCAGTTATCACCTACGTGTAGCTTTCAGTGCGTTGGTCTGTGTTGCAGTCCTGAACCTCTAAATCAGATGGGCTGGTATATGAGGCGCATATAAATGAGAGTTGTGTCTTCTATCTTCCCCCCCCCCACAAGAGTTTGGTGTGCATTCGCTTCATTAGCCATCAGTCTTTGCTAAGCCAGACTAATGGTTTTCTGGTTGCATGACAGTGACTTTGTGGCACAGACCACTAATATATTTTCCTGCACTCTCTCTGAGAGAAACATCTACAGTTTCTTTTATTTGGTGCTGCTCGTACATCACGCTGCAATAAAAGCATATGGCTTCTCCTCTGCGAATTCAACATCTGGAACAGTTTGTAGGCATGGTCGACCAAACAGTTGCTGTAAAAGCCTCACAGAAACATCAGGTGCGGTACATTTTTTTCTGTCTGCTGCCGGGCTCAGGGGCTAGATTGTAATGAAGATGTCCAGCCATACAGTGACATACCGTAGGCAACTCCCAGCTGCCCTTTAGACAGAACAATCGCTGGAGGAAAATGTTAAAGGATTGCTCTATTTTGAGGCACCAAACTGTTTTCTCTGAATACTCAAAAGACTGCAAAGTTATGTTTTAATTTTCCCCCACTTCACTTTCCCTTTATTTTGCTAATGCTACTTTTCGATTTTTTTTTCTGTGCCACTGCTGTCAAGTTTTTTGTGCATCATTTTCAGCACAGCACTCCTTTTTATGGTCAAAATAGGTCACTGAATAAAGCCACACGGCATTTAAAAATGAAATTATGCTTCACTCTGAGTACTTAAAGTGTAATCCTTGATTATTCAGAAGAACTCTATTACATATCAAGCTGCGATGCTGAGGGAGTGTAACAGCAGTTGCCTGAATGTGCTAACATACATAATTGATGCCAATGTGCGCATTAGTGATGCCTTAGGACAGATACATAGATAAATAAATACATGGATACTTTATTGATCCCGCAGGAAATTAAGGGCAGCTCATCCCACTTGTATATTTCAAGACATTTAACTAGTCTGGATTTTTAAATGATCCAGTGGGATTCAGCAGCAGGAGAAACAGGAGATTACTGATTAACTAAGTAGGGAGTGGAGGAACTCTTTTCATTGTTTCCAGATCATGAGTGAGGACAGGATGCTTCACATCATGACAGCGAAACTTTGAGGCAAATCTCCCTCTTAACATTATCAGATTCAGATTCAGACTGAAACACAATATGAAAGATTCAAACAAGTTCTCAAGTCCTCTCCTACTGACCAGATGTGACGGGCACTATTTCACTCAGGCCTGATTTTCTGCCAGTGTACCTCTGTCACTTGTCCAAACTGCTCTTTGATTTAGGACATAAGCAGAAATAGAGAAGGGGGGGGGGGGGGGGGGTGTAGGGGTGGGATGCGTGTGCTAGGGCATAAAATCGTCAATGACATGTCAACGTCTCTCCCTCTGTGGAGAGCGATACCTCCAGTACATCAAGCAGATTGCTCCTGACCTATGACCGGCCAATGGACCGGCTCAGCTCAGCTCAATATGCCTGTATGAGCACAGAGTGTCCAATGCTGAGGGTACAACCCTGAAATCACTGATGTGAAGTCTGATTTCTACATCTCGGTGGGTTTCTTAGCTACAAACTGCACTGATTGTCTGTCATCCTGCAGCCCATAATGAGAAAAAACAAGCTTGCCTCAGAAGCACCCTGCCACACCAGTTTATAGTTAAGGAAGCAACATAAATTTTGAGAAACAGTGGAAGATTCAGGAGCTTTCTGCGAGGCTAATAAAACACACTGGAAAGCAGCAGCAGCAACAGCAGCAGCAGGCTGAGCTGAAATACTCCTCAGGTTTATCACTGATGGACGTTGATGATTTTTTTTTTCCTCCCCAAGAACAAGCTCCGGAGGATCGAGAAACAAGGCGACAGGACTGACGAGGAATTTGTGAATAGTTTGGGGATGTTTGAGCCTATTCAAAAAGGAAAAGAAAAGCTAGGAATGGTTTCGATTATTGGCATCCAGTGCAGGGAGAGTACTTTAACGCTGCTGAATAGCACTGTGGATGAAAAGAGGTCTTGCTGCCACTGCACTGGCTGGAGGAACTGCGGGTGCTGCTTGTGTAGCCTACCTGCACTGAGGCAGTGGCAAAGGTTTCTGCAAGCCCACATATTCCCTGCAAATCATACAATAACGAAACGTGTTTCATCACGAGAGGCCCATCATGAGTAAACTGTTCAGCTCAGTGCATCACACAAATGTGACTATTAGAGGACGTGATGCTTTATTATCCGTCGGATCATATAGGTGATTGGTACATAAATCTCGGTGCGCAGCATTAAAGCAAATTACATCCCAAAAAAGTGCACTGGAAACGGATTAATGTTTCGTTTCATGGATGTTTGGCATGATAATTAACTACCTACGTCCGTCATGCACTGTATGAGGAGGTACCGTAAATGTAAAAGCGAAAAAAAAGGGTCTATGAGCCTTACCTGATTTTCTGGTAACAGGTGGTGATGTCTTATTAGATCCCTTTAGACTCAGATCCCTCATGTGACTGGTTTTCCTCTTATTTTTTAATTTATGCAACGGTTGCTAAAACATCTCTGCGAAATCACAATGTATCCCTTGTGGCAGCATCGCCCACACGGCATCCTGGTCCACTTACACTGTAGCAATGTGCAAAAAACCGACAGAAAAACAGCCCGCACTCGCACACAAAACCAGATTTGTCCATATTTCCTGGGCACCGGCGGTTTCAGGGATTCCTCTCCGTCGACATCTCTGGCAGAGGGTCCGGTTTCACAGCCCCGCGTCTGTCTCTCTCTCGCATCGTGCTGCCAAAATGACTGAAGCTGGAAATCACATGCGGCTGGTTTAACGCGCGCGTCAATCGACTTCGTTTACCCAAGGCAGCCGCACAACTCTGGATCCATAAATATTACATGATCCTACTTTTTTTTTTCTTTCACTGTTTTTTAGGGACGTCTGCTCCTCTGCTCCACATCTGCCCGACTCGTGCTAAAAACCCTCTAACATCTCACAAAGCTTTTGGATTTTCTTTTTCTTTTTCTGCCAATTAACCTACATCTGCGTGCACTGCGGTCCTCTGTGTGTGTGTGCGTGTGTATTCACTCGGGATTCATACCAAGATTTATCCGCTTACAACTGAGATCTGCGGCAAAAGACAACAGAAAAGGAATATATGGTTTGCTGCAGTTGATTTTTTTCTGAAGGCCAGTTTGTGTCCGCATGTGGGTTCGCCTTTAACTTCTCTGGGCTAAATGGCATTTAAAAGAAAAAAAAACCAACACACATACACACACAAAAAGGATGGGTGGATTTTCTCACTCTTGCACAGTCAGACTCTCATGACTCAGTTTGTGTTGTCAATGAACACTCACACACACACACACACACACACACACACACACACACACACACACACACACACACACACACACACACAGTGTACATGTGTTCAGTCACTCTCAGTAGTATTTGGACTCTTTCCCTGAGGCCCTCCCGTGAACAGGCTGACCAGAGGTGCCCCCTATTTTCCATGCTGTCATCGTGCCCGCTGAAAGATCAAGCTGTTTCCACCTCCCCACACCACCCCATGATGCAACTTGACTCCTCTGGCGTTTCATGTTGCCAACCGACCTCAAGCAGCACGTCGCCTTACTCACAAACAGAGGAGTAATCTGCAACCCAACAAGGATCAAGCCTTTTATTTTGAAAGGTTTGTTAATTAAAGGTCAAAACATGCAGTCCTGATGGTGCGTCACCCTGCAGCTGTTCTCAGGGTTATCCATACCAAGGGGTGGGGGTGGGGTTGGGTGGGGTGGGAGGTAATAAATGGAAGTGCTCAGTGACTTCACACTTCACTATCCAACAGCAGCCTTCATAAGTGTCTCTCCCTGTGAGGCTTCTCCATCCCTGTCCTTCCTAATGGCTTAACTGTGATCCATTAGCAAACTAAAGCTAACAGCCAGATTACAGCCCTGATATAGCTTTCAGGTCTCACCAGAGGCTGTGTAAGAGTGCTACATTTGACATTATTGCACCTTTAACCTTCCTGTACCTGACTCAGGGATGTCCTGATCTGATACTGATAGGCTGGATCAAGACCTCTGCCAATTCTGATCCTATTAAGTGGAGGAGATAATGGCCATGGTGCGACTGATACACAATAAATACAATTTCTTTGTCAGTGTCATTGAAAAACCCCATCATCAGATTTAATTAACCATTAATTCTGTTATGTCAGCTTTTGTGCCTTAGCAATTTCAGGCCTACTTTTTTTTTTTTACCTTACATAAAAGTTATTCCAGTGAGCTCCATACATTGAAATATACAGACTGTAATTTGGAAATAAGTCCTGGTATTGGATTGGTACTTGATGCCCTGAGTTGGGGTATCCAAATCAGCACCAGAAAAGAAGTAGTCCTACAGATCCCTGCTGCGAACACATTTACACAGTCAGCTTCTTACTGTGAATTGTGTTCCAACATCAACAAGAGTTAATCTGACAAATTTCAGTTTTGGTTAATACACAGACGGGGGCGCTATGGAAAAGACCATCTTAATGGATGGGAAACACAACCTGACAGGGGAACAGACTTTGACACAAGACCTGTTTGTTCCAGTTGGACATGGTTTCCACACTATCTCAGTCTGACACACAAAACCACACATGCCACCTATGTTCACTGCAATCTACGATTCTGTGCAACAAGCAAACAAATTATCAAATGTGCCAACAGTGTTGTAAACTGGGTTTTTAGCGGATGAATCCAGAAATGAAAGCTACTGCTACTGGTGTCTCTGTGAATGCTTTGCTGTGAAGTTATTACATTTAAGTTTACTACAGCACCTCTGCCACCTGCTGTTATTTGACAGCTACGAAACAAACGGCACAGTGGCTGGTTTGAGGTGGGCAGGGCTCTGTTGTGTTTCAGTGCATCAATCAGGATTTAGCAACATTTGAATCATAATCTGATGGCAGATTTTCAAGCCACTGTCAATCAAGTCTGAGTAAACCACACCCACACAGTCCTGTCAAAGCAGTTTGTCTTCCAATACTTTAACCTTAATTGTTGCTTATTTAGTCATGAATATTTAATGTTTATCGAGAAAAAATGTGTTTATTTTATTGGTTGGCGTATTAGAAATACAATTATGATAAACCATATGATATGTACACAAAGACATTCACATACATAGGCTATACACAGACACGCAATATACTCGCATATACGTGGATTAAAAGTAAACAAAAGCCTGTGCAGAGGAGGAAGGAAGCTAAAAGCTTACACAAAGACTGCTCCTACAAACTCAAGGCAAGATAAACAGGATTACATTAAATAAAAATAATGAGGGATGGAAAGGCAATTACAAAACAAAGAAAAAGAAGTGAGGACAGGAAAAAAAATAATATATATATGTGTGCAAGTTTGAATTAACAGCAACTCTTAATCTAAATCTGAACCTAAATCTGAAGGACGTTGAAGATGCTTAGACTATCAGGTAGATAACACCTGCATGTTGGGTTAAGCAGATGCTGCTGCCTCTGACAGCAAACACTTTTCTTTTACCTTCACTTGACCAGAGAGTCAAAACCATGTTCATGTTTTAATTGAGCTGGTGTTACACTTTCCTGCAGAGCCAAGGATACACAGCTTCCTCCCTGTTAATTAAATTTCGAGCACACAAACTACTGCCTCTGCTTTTCAGAATTAGTGATATGATTTGAGTCGGCGCACCATTCTTTCACTCCCCCTTCATTACTGTCAGTAGAGCAGCATCCGCATGCTCTGAATGGAGAGAACAGAAGTGAAGCATGAAAGCTGCAGGAAGGCATTCTCACCTGGCCATGCATGGTCTCTCTTCTCTTGGATATGGTTTGGTTGGAGGGAAATACTGATTTCAAAAGCATTATCTTTCACGGTGCACAGTGCTTTCCACTGGATCACCACCAAACACCATCATTCCTCACCCATCCCGCTCGCCATACAGAGCGCTAAATGTGTGACAGTAGCCGGGAGTTATTATGCACAGATAACCTTCCCTTCCCTTTATAATCCAAGCAGGCACAAAGGGAAACTATTCATGATCTGCAATTATGTTTTCTAGATAAGATAAGCAGTTCACAATTAACTTAAGGCTTGCCCCAGACATAAGGAGCTTTTCATATCTGCTGAGCTAGCCAATCACACTGCTCCAGGAGCTGCTTTTCAATATCACCATAGCTAAGCCTTTGCCTTTGTGTTTTTTTTTCCTCTGCCTTGTTACTTTTAGATGTACAACTCACGCCGCTCTCTCAGAAGAACTCAGTTGAACACAAGGGGGCGTAGACTGCTAAGTTTGCCTCTCCTTGTCCAGTTCAGCAGGAGCAGCAGGAGGGATAAATTTGATTATGATATCATGTCTGACCTTGAGAGGAAACTACACTTAAATTTACATTTCAAGGAGGAATGGCTTATTGCATTATTGGCAAGGAAAAGTGTGGCTTTCTCCACACACAACTGCATTAGGGAGAGCCATCATTTGGCAAAGCCACAGAATGATAATGTGGATTCAGTTTGGTCCAGCTGCTGGTTTGAGCATTGATCATGGAGCCACAGATCTGCCAGTCCATAGTTCAAGAGATTCTGATATACAGATATAAAAATATCTATATATGTAGACAACAAGTCTTCCATCTTCCTTCAATGCAGTCATTATCATCATCATTAGGAGTGCTGCTGCTGCTGCTGCTGGTAGGAGTGTTCTCCAATTCAAATAAGCCACCCATACAGGATAATCAAGTCCCCAGAGGTTTATAACACAACAATCATCAGTAACACTGTGCAACACAGTCTGTGCAATGATTGCATTAGTGATGGCATTTTAAATAATCCTGTCAACCTCTCCCTGCGGCTCTTCTTCTTTTTCTCCTCCTGGCGCTTCATTTTTTTCATGATCTTTCTATAGGAATATTTAAAAAATAAAAAATCTGCACATTTTTGGTTGCTTTTGGAAATTTACTCTGCTGCTGCTCTGACTTATACTCAGTCTGGGTAACAACCAGTGCCAACTGCATGATGCCATGTACACTTGCTTCCCTGAAACGCTCACAAGTGTAACACAGAGCACCTGTCTAACTGGAGTGAATGGCAGTAACCCAGCCCCTCGGGAGGATATTCGCTCCTATAGGCTAAAAGCGCTTTTTAAAGCTCCGTGGTTAACGCGAGATTTAATTGGTTTGAGCTCCCAGTACATGTAAATGGTGGCGGATGGCTCCTCCCATGCACCTGATAGGGAGTATTTACAGCTCTTTACAGCTACCCGCTGCACTGTTTCCAAGAGCGCTGCGCTACATCATGACACTCCACTGGACTTAAGCAATAAGGATTTCCGTCTTCACATACTAAACTGACGTTCACCGCTACATTCTCCAAGAGACAAAGTTTGCAAAAGTTGTCCACTTGTTTTCCAAGATGCCACGCTCGTTTCTGGTCAAGAAACACATTAACTCCGCAAAGAAGCCAAATTATAGTGAATTGGAAAGCCCAACAGGTAAAGTTTTTCAAAGTGAAAGACTTTGTATTAGTCGTTTGTTACATGAAAACAAGTTGATAGATCGCGTTTCTTTCACTTTGCAGAAGTTGACTTTTTTTTTTTTTTTTAAGTTACTGGCCTACTTTTAAATCTCTGCTCTTCACTCAAGCGATGACAAGCCAGCAACAGCTTACTCACTTCTTTTAACTTTCTGTACTTTCAGTGTTCATCACGCCGCACATCTACAAGGGCCTTCCCCTGCCTGTCATCCCCCAGCCGGAGATCCTGAGCCCGGCAGCGTACAGCCCCATCACAGTGTGGACTACCAGCAACTTGCCGCTGTCTCCGCTCCCCAGTGACCTCTCCCCCATCTCTGGATACCCCTCATCGCTCTCCGACACCTCGTCTAAAGACCACAGCGGCTCTGAAAGCCCGAGGAGTGATGAAGACGAGCAGATGCTGCCCAAGCTGACAGACCCTCACGGAGTGGAGGCAGAGAAATTCCAATGTAGTTTGTGCAGCAAGTCCTACTCCACGTACTCTGGACTGCTCAAGCACAAACAGCTGCACTGCGACGCCCAAACGAGGAAATCCTTCAGCTGTAAATACTGCGAGAAGGAGTATGTTAGCCTCGGAGCTCTCAAAATGCACATCAGAACTCACACCTTGCCTTGTGTTTGCAAAATATGCGGGAAAGCTTTCTCCAGACCGTGGCTGCTCCAAGGACACATCAGGACGCACACCGGTGAGTGTCTGGAGGGGGGGCGGGGGTAAGAGAGGGGCCTCCATGTGTGGACAGACAGTTTAGTTGTTGTGGGCTTTTGCAGTCACAGATTAAGCCTAGAACATAATTTAGTAGACTTTACAACCACAGTAGAAGCTATTAGAAATGATATGACAGTTTTGTAGTGAGGCTGAACAAGTTAGTGTTGTGAAAAATAACATGTTCAACTCTCAGAAAGTCATTACTTCCTGTAGTTTTACTGTTGGTGGTGCTGGAAAGAAAATTATTGCTTTTTTTTTTTTTTGACAAATGTCATGTTACAATCAATCAGCAGCAGAATATGCTCAGCAGAGCACCCTTCTCTCAAAGAGTGTGTTGCAACCAGTTGAAAAATAACAGGCCAAAAATGGCTGTATGAACATACATTTGAATTGAGATATATTTATGCTCAATCACTGACCATGACTTCCTTCTCATTCCCCTCCCCCCTCCCCCTGACAGGAGAGAAGCCATTCTCCTGCCCTCACTGCAACAGGGCATTTGCGGACAGATCCAATCTCAGGGCGCACCTACAGACCCATTCGGATGTGAAAAAATACCAATGCAAGAACTGCTCCAAAACCTTCTCCAGGATGTCTCTTCTGCACAAGCATGAGGAATCTGGTTGTTGTGTAGCACACTGAACTGGGATACTTTTCCACCACCAGAAAAAAAAAAGAAACCCTCTGTTGCTTCTTCTTTATTTTTCCAAGGCCAGGAGAACTGTCAAGGAATCACATCCAGGGGATTTGTTCCCTAATATGCAGACTTTTTCTCTACGACCGGCTGATTTCATTTCAGAGTGAGAAATAGCTCTGTGCTCACATGCTTCTCGTTTCAAGCAGTGTTTCTGTGATTGCAATCAGTGTCGAGCTTTGTCAAACCATGTACTCACCTACCTGTGCTATTCATGCACTTTTCTGCATGTCTAGAATGTTTTATATGCCTTCACAATGTTATCTTCAGTGTTTGTACCAATGTCTCTCAATGGCTGTTATGCAGTCCTCCACTTTTTTTTTTTTTTTAATGAGAACCACACAAATGATACCAAAAGGCGCATTAAGAGTGACAGTATAAGTATAACCAGAGGAATACTGAAGCCATTATTACTTAGGGAACAAGTGCAAACTTAGTTTTTAGGGCGAGATTATAATAACTTTTGCACAGTCATTAGAAACAGTTTGCCAGCACTCAAATAGCAATACAGTTTTTCTCAAGTGCCTCAGTTTTACTTGGCAATAATATGTATTTTTCAACAACAGTTTCCTTTTATATTTTTATATATTGAATGTAAGCGTGACTGAGATGATTGTATATCAACAGTGAAAACTGTGATGCTGAATGATTTTGATATTTTCATATTCTCATGACACTTTTAAGAATAAAGTTTCATGACATTTTGTATAATTTCTTGGCGTTTCTCCCGTTGCGTTTTCATCCGTGAAGCCTTCCTGTTGCCTTGGTGCATGAGCAGCTCTTTCAGCAGGGCTCAGCAGGATTTAGTGATTGTCACGAGCTTCAAACAGAATAACTTACACAAAAGTAAATGATATTTAATCCAGCTTGCACCATCTCATGTTATGGAGATGTAAAAATGAGGAGAGAGGTGACTCAGCTCTGAATCAGGCCTGAACCTGTTCCCTGTGAACCTGTCCAGACATCAAACAATCTTGAAATTTAACACATACTAGCTATATTGATCTGCACTCACTTGTTAGACCCTTTGAGGCCCATGACTCTTTCTTTACCCAAGTGTGTGTAAAGTTTAAATGTGAGTACGTATCAAAAGTAATTCTCATTATGAAACTCATGTCGTCAAACTAACTTGACAAAAATATTTTTTTTAATCTTCCTGCTCAATCACAACAATCAGTGCAGGGTTCAGAGGAAACTCTGATATCTAGATTTTAATATGTTTTCACAAAAAGCCCAAATTTGCATTTGCTTTGACAACCTCCTTGAATTCTGGGATCCTTGCCATCATGGATTAAATAGACTTCCTCAGGCTACATTTTGTTGTCTTTTACCATATGTTGTGTACTTGCGGCAGATAGAGATTCAAGCAGAAAAAGTGCAACGCCTTAAGGGATACAGTCAAAGTTGTACTCTTTCTAACAAACCCCAGAGTGTGGTCCCATTTGCCCTAATGCCCAAAAGCTGCTGACCTGAAAGATGTGAACTGACAAACAGACACTTGTTTTGCTGGCTGCGAGGGGCTGAACTCCCCTGTAGGTAGACTCTCCTCGCTGTGAGTCATCGTCAAGTTATTCCAGGTGTTCACCGCTGCTCTTTGGTTTGGGCCAGGTGGCTCCAGGGCTCTTCAACCTCACTGAAAAGCAGGTGCAACCAGGAGGATACAAACCACAGCCACGGGTCCACTGATACTGCAGAAACCTCCGCCATGACCTAATGTGGAAATGTTACGAGCAGCGGCTCCTATTATTCAGATCATTTCCCTCATAAAAGGAAAGTGCCATCAAGAGGGCACTCTAAACTCTAATACTGCTGAGATACTGAAGCTGTTTGGCCTCACTATTATTTGGAGAATCTAATATCTTTCCCTCCATAGGCATCCCTTTATCGTACTGGTGTCAGAGAGGGAAGAAAACATGAATGCATAATGCCAATTAGCTTCATAATCTTGCAAGATTTCCCCTTTACAACAACAATTAACTGCATGACTGATTTCTCAGATAACAACAATGTGTTAAATGCTTTCCCCTCCAACATGAATATTTGATTTAGCTGTTGTGATGATAGTAGGAGGAGAAAGGGAGGAGAGGGAGCAGGAACTCATTTGTTTTTGAAGCATATGGCTATTAGAGGATGTGTTAAGGAATGTGAGATCAAATATTTCTTAGGTGTGGAGACTGTTAATAGTCGCACTGTTGTGTTTATCCATAGATTCCGAACGCAGGTAAGATACCCTGTGGGTGTTTTTGCAGTTAGATTAAAAGAAAATCTTCTCGCTGAAATATTATGAAGATAAGGTGAAATCTGATTTGTTCTTTCCCAAGAGTCAGCTAAAATGAACATGTCTGAAGCCCAAATTAAGTGATCTATTATATTCAGTGCAAATTAAGACTGCAACTAACAATTAATTTCATTACAGATGAATATGCTGATTATTTTCTCAATTAATTGATTTGTTTTTGTCCTTATAATGTCAGAAAATTGTGAAAAATGCTTTTAATAATTTTCCCTTAGCCCAAGGTAATGTCTTCAAATTGCTTGTTTTATTGGACCATCAGTCTAAAACACAAAGAAATTCAGTTAACACTCAAATATGACAAGAAAAGGATCAATTCCTGACATTTAAGAAGCTGGTACTGGAGAATGCTGGGTTTTTTGCTTGACAAATTATTAAAATGATTAATCAATTATCAAAACAATCAGATAATTGACCATTCTTGCAGCTCTGGTGCAAATAAAACATGATTTTTCTGCTGTCTTCTTCATTTTAGCTGTCTATTCATTTAATTTGGCAAACTTCCATTTTGATTTCTGGCCATCATCAAAGCATGAATTCATTTTTCTATCACGTACATTATGTCACATGTAAAATAAATGTCTTCATTCTGCTCATATAAGTGCCGAGGGCGACATAAAAATCCAAAACAGCCTCAGAGAACAGTGTGTTAGATGTGGAGCGGGGCACGACTCTCAGACACCTGCTGACTTTATGGTGAATCAGGGAGTATGATTCCTTTATGACCATCAAGCGGAACAAATAAAGTTAAGGGTGTCCTCTGAGGTCTGATTGTCTTAGCTGGGAAGTGATCCCCAGCCCTCCTGTCTAGCCCCACCACATCAGAAAGGAGATGACTGTGTATTCCCCTTTACTCTGACCGCCTGGAGGAATGTTTGCCTGTTTATTGAGCTCCTGCATCTTGTTAAAGACTAGTCCCTTTCATTTCTGTTGTCTCTTCAAGTGACTGGGTAGCTACTTAGAATGGCGCTGCTTTTCAGCTGGAGGTGCATATTCTCCACATAATACTGTTTGCCTCTAATTGTGCAGCGTCCTTTGCATCGGCGCTCCATTTTGTTGATAAATTGGATTCATGCAGATCAAGAAAGCTTAATTTAATCACCAGGGAAGATGAGTTCTTTTGAAGTTTCTCTGTGTCTTATAGTCTTATGTATTTATCTCATTAAAGTAAAGGGGTTAATGTAAAGGGGTGAAAACAGTTGTTTAAAGGCTTTAAAGAAATTGCATTAGGGAAAAAAGCGAGGCGCCGACCACCTGTTTGATGTGTTGACTTCAGGCTGAAGTCATGTATGATAGCTGCTGACCCTACATGTAGGTCAGAAATGATTTTTGTTCGGTGTGTCATTAAGATCGCTGAAGTGAAGAGTCCGGCAGAGACAGACGAGGCTGTGTTGTCTTAATCAATAGCTCCGTGGTCTCTTTTTGTTGCCTTCTTGTTGAGCAGAGGTCAGCTGTCAAAGGGTCCTGTGATCATATTTACTTGATTGTATTTCCTCCTTAATGTTCAACCCACTAAACCTCATGACCGCAGCTCATGCAAAAGATCATCTCTGTAAACAACACGGTTCTTTGTGGCCACAGATGATTTGATGTGTTGAAAGTTGTCCGTTTAATAAAAGCTTTTCACTCTTTAACAGCTAAATGATAAACCTGTAACACTTTATTTAAAGCCCCCCTATTTAGCATTTCTAAGCAGTACACAAACAATCAACAAACGGTTTAACACAGATGCATTATACTGTAGCTGTGAGCAGAGATAAGGACATTTTTAAGCACTGGTTAATGTGTTGGCTGAGAGCTGTAACTACAGAGGCAGTGAAGTTGAGAAGAAAGTTTTCAGGCTAAATGTGAAACTGCACAACAGATAGAGAGGTTGTGCCCTCCATTTTATTTATATCTTAGCATGATTACATTCCCCAAAGACAATGCTGCTATTTAACTACATAATACCTAAAACATGCCGATACTTCACTTTGCCTTTAGCAATACTAATCTTTCTGTTCCACTTTTACATCCACAGTTCATATAGATTAAATCTAGGCCTCCACTTGTTTTGCCAGGTCTACCTGTCAATTTGAGTGACATGACCTTGAGACCTTGAGACCTGTGCATGGTTAATACATGTTCATTAACACTTAATAAATGGTATGTAACACACTGTGAGAGAAGGTATACTGTGTTATTGATCATTCATTAGCTATTTATACTCCAGCCGTAGCTAAGAGGAGTTGAAGTTACTTGTTAAAGTTGTAACCACATTATAGTGTGTTTATTTATTAAGTTTGTATATAATATACAGAGTACATAATGATGCGTAATGATAATTAAACTGAATCTTGAATAGACAGGAAGGTTAAAGTGTTACTTGACAAACCTGTGTGGACAGATTTTAGAAGCATTTTCTCAAACTGTTGTGACTTTTATCTTTATCTTTTGTTTTACAGTTGTGATTAACCTTAGGTTTCGACTTCCGTTCCTCCACATGCCTCAGGAACAGTCAATTCACAGAGTCCACTCTGCTGTATGTCAGGACAAGGTGATGTTGGACTATCATCAGATGTAACTAATAAGATTCTGACAGGGACTTCTGAATGGTTGTCAGTTTCACAAAGTGGTGCAGGAGACTTGAGGTTTGATGTGAAGCCGCTGTCACACTAAGTGGAGAGAACCTGCTTTTAATTTAAATAATGATGATGACATTCTTTGAAAAGCAGATGCAGCAAATTGCTCATTTTTAATCCTTTTAGCCCTCAGAGCTGCCTTTGACACCGTTGATCATCCAATTTAAATTTGAAAGCTATGAGCACTGGGTGGTATTACCTGCCCCTCGCTTGACTGATTCATCTGTCTCCTCTCAAACAGAAACTTTTATTTCACCAGTGGAAACACAGCTTTCTCCTGAGCCATCATCATATCTGGAGCTCCTCAGGGATCAATTTTTGGGCCAACCATTTTTTTTGTCATTTGTAAACACAATGTTTAATTTTGCTGCAATTTTGTCAGAATTTTTAATTATGACCAGATACCTGCAAAAGCCCCACAGCTGTCTGTATGGCTGTAGACTCAATAAATCCATAAGGCCCGCTTTCTTACTCTCAGTCATGATCTTCTTTATCAGATGGCATTTATTCAGTTGTTATGGGATTGTAGATGCTCAATTTTGTAGATTTTCCTGAGCACTTCAAGGACTTCTTGTTGATGTTGGCTTGAAGCTGAGATTGTAAGTTCAGCGTTGACCTTGGAAACAGTAGTTGGCAAAACACACTCACCACAATGTTCATTTAGTAGCTGTTCTGGAGCATCTCCTTCAGCAGATAGAGCTCAATTTTCATTTAAACCAATTTCGGTCTGTCCTCTCATTTGCAGAGGCAAAATTCAGGTCATATCCTCACTCAAACAGATTAAAAGACTAGGGCAGATTTAAAGTCTTCTATCCTCTATGCCGGCATTACCAACCACAGGAAACGAATCTTTTGAAAAAGCTCTCCAAAAGAGAGAAAAAAAAAAAACTTGAAAAGACTGGGTTTCCATTGTAGTGTCAGTGGGGAAAAGAGAGCTTTTCGAAACTTCTGAAGTTTTCTTTGCATGTCATCTGATGTTTGGCATGGGAAACATTTAGAGAAAAAATATTCAAGGTCATTTTTTTTTTTTGTTAAAACAAACTCAAATAGGGATTTTTTTCAATCTGTAAAGCCCCATAATTTGTGTTCCACCTGTTCTACTTTATCTTTATAAATAGATCTTACTGAAGGTGTTTCATTTTGTATTCACAACAAGAAGACAGTTTTGATCGTTATTTTCAGCAGCAGCATTTTCAAAAAACATGAAATATTAATGTTTTCCTCATTTAGTAAGACAACACAAAACTTCGTATGCTTCTTTCAGAGAATGTTTTGACAGCCATCAGATGTTAGAAGTAAATTGATCCCACCGGAGCTTCACAAATATTGTCTGTGCTCAAACAGGATGCTAGGCTGTCAGTAATTGGTTATCATAATGACTTTTAGGCACAAATAGTTCTAGACAAGTAGTTGTCTTTTACAAATTTAGAAAAAGAAAGTCACAGTATTGGTAAATGATAGGGATATAAGAGGAAAAGGACAAATCTTGTGAACAATAGTGAGAATTCAGGGAAATAAAGTATACAAACAAGCGTCAGAAGCTTTAAATAAGCAGAGTTCGTAAATGTTTACTTTAATTACAGCACACATGGTTGTTTGTCCCCCGGGATCTTTAAGGTAACTCCATCCAGCTTGTGAGCTCTTACAGGCTGGGCACCGCATCCCCCTACTGTGGATCTCAGCTTTTAGAGGTGATTATACAATTTTACAATCAGCTCGGGTCTGAGCAAGAAATTAACAGTGGGCAGGTCTAAGCCAGCTGCATATTCACCAGCTATTTGGGTCCAATCACAACTGTGGATGCATTCAATCACATCCAGATGAGGAGGAGAAATTACAAAACAGAACGCACCAGACTTTAAAGGACCAAATAACCATCACGGAAATGAGATTTACTTTGTAATTGTACAGCTGTGTCCCAAGTCATTTATTCAGATTAATATCCTCACTGTGTTTACCTATTGTGGGAAGCACAGTGCATCTTAATGTTTTTCTTTTTTGCAATCCATTACATATACTGAATATTGAAAATGTTACAGGGCACTTTTCATGACGTCCACTGATGAGGTGACGTGAGGTAAAAGCTATTATCCCTGATTGATTTCACTCTCTGAATCTATACTAATCGCACAGGAAGAGACAGATAAGGAGATAGGGCTGGAGATGAATTCACAAGACGGAGACGTGGATTGAGATAAAAAGAGGTTGCAGGTAAATACGAGGAAGATTGCTTCACGTTCATCATGGTGTATTATTTTGATCACTGATTATCTCCGAGCAGCATCGGTGGAGCACAGTGGTGTATGTGATGGTGTGTGAGTGCGAGATGATCCCTGAGAGGCCAAGCAGACCGAGCCAGTGACCTAATTATGATGAATCAGGGCTGGGGAAAGCTGTCTGGCCACCAGCCGTTTCTAAGTGGTTTTACACTCCACAGCAACAGCATGAACAGCCTCAACAAAACAGCAAAACACAACAGAGATGCTCTTAGCACCACACAGGCACTAGGTACGCTGCTTATTCTAGTCACAGAGGAACAAGAGAGACTAATGAGGGTTTTAAAAATGAAATGAAAAGGAGAGGATGTGATATTTTTGTGACTTTTTAAAGGACTAGTTTAACATTCATTTGCTCTCCTGCCAAGAGTTAGATGCTAAGGCTAAGTTAAGGCTGGCAGTAGACATATCCAGAGTGCGGTATTGATCTTGACATTGAAATCTCAGCAACAAAGCAAAAAAGTGTATTTCCCAAAATGTCAAACAATCCCTTCGAGGCAAAAATCTCAGTGGATCCAAACTGTGTGAGCTTGTCATAGGAATAAGCGTGTCCCTGTTGGGTCCCAGGTACTGACATCAAAGAGCAGCTGTTCGGGGACACACACATTACGGCATGACCTCTCTTAACTTATGGGTAAATAGTGAAACTGAATACTCTGGGGGCTTGAGAAAGGCCTGCCCTGTAGTTTGGCATGACATTGGGTCTCTGAGTGGTATTAGGCGCCATCCACATCACCTTTAAGACTTGAAAATGTTGCTTTGAGGACTTGGACTTGGACTTTTTAGATGGAGGTGTTAGCTTCAAACCTTTACATGGTATAAAAATCAGTCTACAATATCCACTGTGACACATTCTACAAAGAGCCAGTGGCAGCCAGGGCATCTCTAGAGGTAGTCTGTTTTTTTTTTTTTCTTTTTTCTGTCTAGTGGTTATCTGATCATCAGTGGAGGGAAAAGGTGAGTATGGAGTGCAAACAAAAGGTGCTTGAATAAACTAGCTCCCGGCCACATTATTCAGACTCTGGGTATTGTACTCTGCTGACAAGCCTCAACAGGACATGAGCCTCCAGAGGAGCTTCTCTGGGAATGGGCAGGACTCCTTTGCTCGGCAAGGCAGATATAAAAAAAAAAAAAAGAAAAAAAGATGTTATGTAGATAATCTGTGTCTTTACTGCTGAATAATGCATACCCAAGTCACACATCACAACAGCTGTACTACATAAAATGTCATTCCTAGAAAACCAGAAACACCTGTAAGATGTTATGCAGTGTGATACATATAGTAAATACTACCTGATGTCAAATGTTCACTTTTTGTTGTCTGTTCTGTTTGGTGGTACATTTTGAGGCTCTACTTTGTGACGTTGCAGATTAGGGTATATGGAAAGGAGCTCCTAATGTTTTGTCCTCCTCATTTACAAATATGTAAAATCAAAAACACTCTGCAATATAATGCAATCAGTGCAACAACACCTCAAACTATAGCTCAGAAACTCCAGAAGACCTAAATTAATACCTTTGACACAGTGTAAACAGCAATTAAAAAGAAAAGTCTCACAAGTGTAGTAATAAACATAGGACTGTTCCAATGGACTGAAATAAATCAGTGTATTCGCTGATGTCTCAATTCTACTTTTTAAAGTATGTTTTGATTGTAGTAATTGAAAAGTGCTTTTTAATTAAGTGCTCTTTAAAATTTAGTCATGGTCTATTAAAGATTTTAATATTTGCTCTGTAAATCAGTGGTTTCCATTATTTTGCGCTCGTGCACCTTTAAAACAAACCTATCTTTACTCATCACATGTTGCATATGTCAACAGGTTGTGACCAGTCAAAAGTGAGTCTTCCCTCTAAGATTGTTTTATGAACGGTCTCTTGTGATATTTATGCTTACTAAAGGATGAACCCCTGATTGTAGTAACCTTTGAGAACTTTCTTCTTGCCAAAATTTTAATACCAAAGAATCTAATTTCTGATCTCTTTTGATTTCAGTTTCTAGCTGAGTTACCCTTTTAGATTTATGAGCCAAGAAACCAAGAACCTGACATCCTGAACCTGGACCCTGTGTGAAGTCTGTCTGTATTGTGATTGCCCAAAAAAAGATCAGTTGTAAAGGTTTGATGGGATACTTTTACTTGAACAGATATTTGAATAAATTCTTTTGCTTTTGTGCAAGTTCTGAAAAGTAACAGTGGAGGAAATAGGCTACAAAATGCTGAATTCAGTGTGGTGACACATTCTGATGTGGTTATGCACCATGAAATACCATCAGCATAGCAGAATATCATCAGTCATTTTAAAAAAACAGTTTAAGTATGACTTTTTTTTTTTTTTTTGGCTCAAGATTTCTCTGTCATCACTGGAACAAAACAGATACAACAGCAATTACAGCAGTATTCAACAAAAGTGTCCACAGTGAAGGGAAAACTCCGCTGGGACTGTCGGTTTTTATTTATGTTGAGCAGAACTTGCTCTTGCTATTTTCCTGTTTTTCAAGAGGAGTCGGAAATATTTCAGCATTCTAAGATTTCAAACATAACACAGCAGGCAGCTGAACACTTGTATGGAGCGATATTTTGCAATTAGGAGTCTCATAAACACTGCATCAATATTACAATCCCCCTCCGAGAAACAGATTGTTTGTGTTTCCAAGCTAATAGTCACAGTCTTCCCTGCCATAAATACTGTCTGTCATTGGTTCATTCCTCTGCCTTCACCGCAGCCTTTGAGTATTTTCGGAGATTGCCTGGTCTGCACCGATGCTTTCATTCCAGTGGACTGATCACAGGAGACCAGATCCAGCTGTGTCATGAGCCGCAGAGAAAAACCACGGCTGATAAGAGACCGAGAAGACACTGAGTGATGTGGGATAAGGCGTGACTTTAAAGGCAAGAAGCAGCATTTGGATTGTATTAGGAGATAATGCTAATGACGTTCAGATTAGCACTAATTTAGGCCTCTGTGATTGAAGCAACACTGAAAACCCACTGGACTGAGATCACTGATGATAGCGTCAGTATGAGACATGCCGCTGAGCACAGCAATGGATATGAATCGAGGGCCTGTAGGGGCAGACACGTCATCATCCCACAACAGTAGTGTTAGTTGCCACATACGGCTGGAATGTTCCACTGGGATGACAGAAGGCGTGTCCGATCACACAACAACATCCCCCCACCTCTCTCAACACAACCTTTCCCCATCAACATGCCTCCTGGTTGACCCCCCCCCTAAACCACCACCACCTCCAGCTCTATAATCCCCTAGTCCAAGCTAACCAGTCAGTAGAGACAAATGGCGAGAAGCTGCCTGCTAGTGAAGACGCAGCAGGTGCTGTGCTGTCAAAAGCCACTTCACACCTCCTCTCTCTCTCACACCACCGCCACTATCACGCCCCCACCCCACACCCCCCTCCGAGCCCCGGCCTCCCTCTCTGTGGGAGGGGAGAGGGACTCTCCAGGGTCTGCTTTGTTATCAGCATGCTCCAGCTTTGAAGTGAGCTGGGCCAGAATCTGGACTGTGTTTACTTGAAGGCATCTCCCTTGTTGTGTGTGTCAGCCCGAGGTAATTACGGCTCAGCGAGTAGCCCTGACCGTGATGACACGGTGGGGTAGGTGTGGAGAAGTAAGCAGGGCCGGGAGTAGATCAGCGTCTGGAGCTGCTCTTACTCACTAGGATGTGGTGTAGACAAGGGAGCTCCCAAGGGGGGCCTGCTTGCACGGGCATGATGTGTTAAAAGAAGCAGCAACCATGGCCAATAATGTCCTATAATTGTATTGTTATCAAGAAGTGCAGGCCTGGTGTGCTTTTTTCTCTGTGGGGTGTCACATCAAAGACTTGTTAAGCACAGCAGTACAATTTGTAAATACAATTTTTGTTACATAATTCAAAGAGACAATGATTTTAAGCTGTTATTTTGCCACATTAATGGATGGTAATGCATTCTCTTTATCAAATTCTGCTGGTTCAGGAGTTTGATAAAGAACCAGTGACTTAAGACTTAAACTGGGAGTTAAAGGAATAGTTCAGTACTTGTGCTTATTTGCTTTCTTGATGAGAGTTAGATGAGAAAATTCTTGTGTCTGTATGGTGAATATAATGCTACGGCTGGTTAACTTAGCTTAGCATAAAGAGAGGAAACAAAGGGAAACAGCTAGCCTGGCTCTGTCCAAAGGTAACATGGTCCACCTATAAGCTTCTGAAAAGCTTCCTAACATATATGCTGTTTGTTTGTTTTACAAAATAAAAAACAGGAATATTACTTAATTAATGTTGTGGTATTAAAGGGAGTTATGTGCTGTTTATTTCTTAGGTGGAAGTTAGATACTCTCAGCAAACTCTCAGCAAGAAAGTCAATAAACATATTTCCTAAAATGATTAATGATTCCTGTAAAGGCGCAATAACAATATATATTTTTGTTACTGTCTACAAATACCATGACAAGACCAAAGCCAACAATACATTTGTCTGTGTCAATACTCCTAAATTTTTCAACTAAGCCCCAGGCCTACTGGTTTTTAAAGACATAAATCTTTACATTCAGGAAATTAATGTATACTTTCTTTTTTTTTTTTTTTTTTAAAAAGGTGAAGTCATTTCCTAAAACAGCTGGGCACTGTAGTTATTAGCCATGTAACTCAAACAAGAGTAAAAGTGGATTAATACACATTTGGTGTGTATTAATAGTGTATATTTACAGCAGCAGGACTGTGACTGAGGGATCAACATTGTGTTCCATGGGAAATGAAGGTATATGTCTCAGTGAAGTGTTTTCAGTAGTTTTAAAACAATGGAGGTCAGCGGCAGAGAAGAGTAAACTCATCTCAGGCTCTCCAGCTACATAAGCAGTATTTGTTCAGTTCAGTTCTTTGTTGGTTTTGATCTTTTTGTTGGGGTATGCCGACAATAAAAAATTTAGAACTTCACCAGGCATATACTTTAATCCTTTATGCAGTATAGTTACATAACATGCCAGTCATAATCAGGGTTTAAGCTGTCCATCAGCAATCTCCTCAATCTGCAAACTTATAAATGGGAATGAGTTTCTGGTTTTGCACTGCCAATTACATTTCAGCAGCTGTAATTTTAATCAAAGCTTCAAAAACAAGCCTAAATCTATCAGAGTCCAAAAATACTACTGGTCACACACTACTCAAGCTCACTGGTGAGTGTCTGATAATGAGATTTCCCTCCCTTCAACCTACTCAGTAGCCAAAACATGATTTTCGTAGCTCTTAGAATACTAATACACTGCAGACACCTTGAGAGTAATTGCGAAAAAAAAGGAAAATTGGTAATGTATATCAGGCTCTCAGGTTTAAATGTCTCAACACACAATGCTGCTTTTGTCATAGATCATCTTGTACAATCTTGTTTCTCCGGCTCCAAACATGTTGATGAGGTCGGTGTTAGCATGAAGTCAAAGGTCAGATTCCATATAATGCCGCTGAAGCCTTGTGGAGAGCCAGCCTCGCTGATACCGGTGCATGGACTCTGTTATCTGGAACTAAAATGACGTCGGAGATTGGTGCATTGCAAAAGGCCAGACATCCCCCTGCAGGCCTGGTGCAGTTGTCAGAGAGGATGTGTAAGTTCTCTGTCAGAGTAATATCACAGAAAATAAGTCTTGCATCATCTGTAACATCCTATGAGGTGTATGTTTATAATCATGTGCATCATTTGAGCATATTACAGAGCAACATGTCAGGAAATCCTGTTCCCTTTGTGCTGACGGAAGACTCTTTTTATTATTTTGCAGAGACACACCTCAAAAAAAAAATCTTTGCACAATTAGGATATTTATCTTGTCACGCTCTCTTTTAACTTGATACAATTAAATTTGATTGTTATCCAGATTTAATAGATGTTCTCACTTGTGAAAGAATAATTGCCTGTCTGCTTTGAACAGCACTGGAGCACACAGCTAATTTGAAAAAATGTAAATCAATACTTTTTTTTAATGAATTAAAGCTTTCACTAAAAAAATAAATAAAATGAATTGCCAGACACAGACCAAGGTGACGAATCACATATGGCAGAAAGTTAATGTGACAGTGAAAGCTTTTTCAAAGGAAGTACACACACAGATTAGGGAGGATCTACAAAGTGTATCGCAATCTGATAAGACTTGTGGTGTTTTCATTGGTGAGTGTCTCTGCTTTTATCTTCTACAACTGCTGAGCGTCCCTTATCATGTGCAGCATAGTCTGGAATTCCAGCCTCTGATAACTGTCTCGTAATCTTTGGTCTTACCCAAGCAAATAGTTAAACCAACGTGGACTGTAAAATGTTTCACAAACAGGCCTCCTACCTTACCTGTACGTTCACTAAAAACTGCGATGATGGATCTTCTCCATACTACACTTTCAGAATTTCTGTTTTTGCCAGACCCTCAGCAAATGGAATGGATGGAAACAGGGTTTGACTGTAACAGCAGAGCAATGGGAAGAGGCTACAGAGGGAATACATACAGCTGCAATTTGCGCTAGGGACGGCCTGATGCAGTAGTGAGAGCTTCACTGATTGCAATTCTGCAGCAGCTTGACATTTTTGGAAATACGCTTATTCTCTTCCTTGCTGTGAGTTTACATGATAAATATTAAGCTGCAACCAGCAACCAGTTACATTAGCTTAGCATGTAAACTGGAATGTGTTGCTTTCAAACTTTCACACGCTTCGTAGTTTGTGTATGGGTTAAACAAACTAGATTCTGCATAATGTATTAATTAGTGAGCTTTAGAGGAGCTGGTAGATGGGCTTTTTACCGTTGCACTGAGCAAGGTTTGCTGCCCCCAATTTCTAGTCTGCACAGAGTTCTATCGGCCTTCTCTTTGCTCGGTGAGAATGCGGATAAGAGCATGTGCTCTTAAAAAGAAAAACTTTTTGAATTATGCTAGCGCTAAGCTCTAAACTGTCATTCAAAAGACACTGCAACAAACAAGTAACCACAATACATTGACTTTTGAAGCAACTGCCTCCCCCACCCACTCTCTTTTTCTTTTCAGCTGTACTACCCAAAGGAAACCATCATGATTTTTTATTTGCCTTAATAAAAGTTGATTGGACTTATTTTTATGAATTTCTACTGTTTGCTTTTCATCTCTTGCTGCAAAATAAACCCACTGACATGAAGCCTGGAGGAATACAGCTTGAGGGTGAGGTAAAGCTCTTCTGCCTTGATGCCAAGAGAAAGCAGAGGCAATGGTTGACCTTGTCCTTCTTTGCTGTTGGTCTGTGGGTTTGGGCCAGGGACAGGAACTCCCTGTACAGACACTGTGTCTGCGATTGCTGAAACTACTCCACAGTAGAACGCTTTGTTCACTGCCACCAAGGAAAACCTAGACAACAAAAACACACACATTCTGGAAAAATGAACACTTGAGAGGGGTCGTTTTCTCCTCAAAACGTCTTGCTTGGGTTTCAGTGGTAAATAATACTCCCTTCAGAAGGAAAAAAAAAATCATGCAGCTTAACAAAAATGCCTCAAGATAATACATACAAGATCTGTTGTTATCAGACCATTAATCTAAATTTACAAGTGAAGGGTTATGATGTCTTGTGTTGAAAAAAAGAGCACATAACCACATTGTGACCCAAGACTTAAGTTGTTTAACTGTGGGGGGGAGGATGTGACTGGAGGGGAAGTTCATAACTCTCTAAAAATTAAACAGTTTAGAGGTTATGTGGTTATTTGTATCACCGGCCAATGAAAACAATAATGCAGCTGTGCTATTTTTTTTTGGAAATTAGACAGATAATTAGATCTTGAGCAACTTATACATAAATGTAACCCAATACTGGCACCTAAAGCTCTACAACTCTTGCGTCAGTATATTCAAACAGAAAATATTTTGTAGCCACATTCTAATAAAAGATTAATGCTACAGCAACAGTTGGTCCTTTGCAGGCGAAGAGCTACTTGGCGTTCATCATTTTTCATTCACTTCCAATCCAACTGACCAAATATCACTGGCAAATAGTGTCACTTCAATCACGGTGCCCCCAAAACTGATAGGTTATCCAATTATGTGCGTTGATGCATTTCCTGTGAAGCTGGAACATTGCTCATGACCTTTCCTTGATAGAAATGAAATTTTCTCCCCTTCAGGCTAAACTAAATCTCACAGCACTCCACCCTGTGAGTGAGTCATGCTGGGATAGTCGAGCAAACCTACACGATGATGAATCCACAGACATTAGTCCTGGACAGGAGCCGTTTAGAAATCAGCCACAGCGCTCGCTCATGTGTCACATGGCTTTCTCTGTACTGGCATGTCTCAGGGTTTTAGAGAGGTGTCGACCACAGGGTGGAAAGTCCTTCACTACTCTTTGCTCGGTGTCTGAGCGCAGGTTATCTCTCCCTGCAGCAAGCTGCCACGCGCCTGTTGCACCTGATTGTCTCATCCACACATTCCTGGGGAGAGGGCCCGACAAGCCAGGACAGAGCGCCCAGACAGTGATACACTTGTTCAGCAGCCGCAGGTGTAGCTGCCCTCTTTTTCTGTACTCTCGAAGAGGTATTAGGCATTATGGAGGAGCAAAGGAGAGTAATCTTAAGGCAAGTCAGGGGAAAAATCAATGACAAATGACTTGGCTTTTTCGTGGAGCACAATAAGAAAAGAACAGCAGTGTGACCATCTTATTGACCTGCGTTCCTGTCCATCATTCAAAGTAGAAATACAATAAAGTTACACAATGAGAGGTGAAAATATCCGGCACCAGTCATTATAAGAAGGAATTTTTCAATATATATACATTACTTCAGCCTCTGCTCCTCAGCTAGGCCAAGCACCATTATTGTATTCAGTCTAAAAATTGCCTGTAGAAGACAGAAATGGCTGTGGGTGGACAAAATAACAGAAATATGTATGAACTGGATAAAATCCAGTTCAGCACCAGAAACTCTGACCTTTATCCTACCTGAAAGATGGTCCACAATCTCTCTGCTCCATATTGTATTTAAGGGTATATATATCTCTGCTCTTTGAATGAATGAATGAATGGATCAAATTTTTTATTATATTACAAGACACTACAAATCAATATAAGCCAGATCCAGACTGCTGCACACATATTTTTAAACAATACTACAAAGTATCCAGAATAAACTCTAATTTAAATCCTTTTCACTTTTACAGATTTTTACATTTTAATGTCAGTGACATCATTCATAAATCACTGCTAAAACACATTCTGTATTATAATACTGAGAAATCAAAATAAATAATAATTAAATCTTGTCAGAATTAGCAGTGTTGAACACATCATTAAACAACTATTCCAGATAGATAGATAGCAAGTCTAGTAGCTATTATATAATACAAATAATACAATTAGTTTTTATGAAAATGGTAATTGTATGACATAATATGAATACCAGAATATTTCAGGGTTTTGTCAAGTCATTACCATTGTCATGTCGTATTGATTGTAAAGCCTTACAGGCAAATGTATGATTAAAAATCGTATTTGAGTGGTCGGAAACCAAACTCACTTGACTTTACTTTAAAATGAGATTTGAATGAACTCTTATGTGGTTCAGTGTCAACAAAAGCTAAACATTTTAAGCCTTAAAAAGACAAGTTATTCAGAGGTGTCCCCGTTATTTTGTCCACCACCTGTACACATTAAGGGCCTTAGAGAATACATTTTAACTGGTTCCTGCTTATGAAATGAATTCCACCCTCTGGATCAGAATAACTCTCTCTTTCTCTAATATGTAGTGTATCTCCCTGACATTAATAACGCCCCTTCATCCATTCAGACATAAACTGGTACGTGCACCTTCTAAATTTATGCCTTTGCGGGTCTGTTCGGCTGCCACTGAGGGGTGATCAGCCATTCAAGAGAGGGAGGAAACAGGAACTTGAGCATTATGATGATGTAATTGGCAGCAGATGCAGAGGAAGATGGAGATAAAGGAGAAGGAATTCAAAATAATATCTGTTTGGGCATGCATGAGGGGGGTTATCATGAGCACAGAGGGATCATGTTTTGACTTTTGTCTCACTGATTCACTGTTGCTCAAGTGCTTTCATTTTACACTGCTCCAAACTATGGAAATCTGACATTTCAGTTGCGGGAGATATAGTGGAGGAATACGGTAGCATCTCTGAAAGAAGCTTTTAATAAAGCTTAGCTATCCCCACCTGATCAGAGAGCACCCAGGACCAGTACAGAAAACAAATTGGATACGCTAATATACAAGACACATTGTGAGCTGCTTGTAAACAGTATTATCGGGCACTACTCGCTTTGTGAGCCATAACATCAGCAGGCTGGAGGATTTCAAATTCTCCAGCAGATTCTCAATGCTGGAAACCATCCAACAGCTCTTCCAGGGTAAAAGTTAGTCGCTCATGCAAAAGTCATGGCAAAGAAAATGACCAAAGAAGGTCAAGGAGGCACTTTTTCCTGCCTTCCTTGTGGTCTGACAATAAAGCAGCAAGAACAACAAGGCAGGGCTGAGTAAGAGGATGCAGGGGGGAGGGATGCAGGCTGGGACCTGCTCCGGCATTAAGTTATGCCTTTGTAAGGCAGAAGCACTTGCCTGTGGCAGGTGCAGGTAGCAGACGTGACACTGCAGAGGTGTTTCTATTGAGAAGTACCCAACCTGCCGAGTTGTCAGGACAAGTTGGAGGAGTCAGTCACCACCCTGCTCTGAAAAGCTAACCAGATCCGCATACTATGACTTGCACTTCTAAAGATGTGATGGAGGAACTGGAAAATCCCAGGGCTCCAACATAAAATTATAGGATTGTTGTGATGCTTGTCATGGAGGTTAATGTGGAAGATAATACATCATAACAGCAATTACAATCCCTGGGATTGTCTCTTTTGTGTTCCACCCTTAAAAAAGCACTAAAAGCATTTACAGACTTTGAATAAAGGCATATATCATTCACAGAGTGCTTAGTTATATTTAAAACTCAAAATGTTAGTTTTTATGGGAGTGGACTAATCCTAAAGCCAGAGTTTAAAAGGGTACATAATAACTGGGGCACTTGTGAAGCAGAAGATTCTTATTTTCCACTGACGAGTTAGTCAGAAATGTGGCTGCGTTTCTTAATAAAACCAGTCTTTCTGTTCATTAGGCCCTCACTGTATTCATGCCTCTGCCCCAGTGTGCAAGGATGAACTGATTAAAAATTGGCGTCTCCCTTGTTTACGGCACAGAGGCACCTGTAGCAGCCTATATAGTACAGCGAATCACAGACGAATGTAAGCTTGCAAGTCTGGCCATGTCAGGTGGGATTCCTGTCATCACAGAGCAACAGGAATCATCTGCACAGAAGAGTCTGAGTGAGGAAAAAAAGCGAATGAAAAGATTCAGTGTGAAAAATGCGTAGAAGAATCTTCTGAAGAAGATGTGACTCACCATGTGCTACACTCGCTGAAAACATTTTCTTGTTGTAGGAGTGGCAATAGAAGGCCCAAGGCAATCATATTTTAGGTTCAAAGATGTTCCATGCAAACTCGTTTCTGACATACTGCACCGAGAGAGAGTGAGTTTCCTCTCTATCGTAGTGTTTAGCCAGAACTTATCTAAAATCCATGTCAGGATGTTTGCAGTTTGATCTGAGCTATGAAATTTAAGATCCAGAGCCTGTTTTGGCCTGTGTTGCGAAAAAAAGAAAGAGAAAAAGGAAGAAAAAAAAACCCTGAGTGAGATGATATGAAAGATTTTTAGCCCTCATGCTGGTTTGGGGAATCAAAGATTGCATCGATGCCCACCAACATGGAGTCACAGGAATTTAAATATTTCTCTTTAAGCCACCTAACCTGGAGCATTTTATTAGCAGCTAATTTAAGTGTCGATACTACATGCTGCTGTTACAATTTTTATGTGATTATGAACAGCCAGTGGAGCAAATGTGAGGATATGGGTAAAGAAAAAAAAACCCACAAAGTTTAACTGCAATTATCACTTTGGACGCCTGAAGATGTGGAGGTTTTTAACAATGAGGGCAGAGTAAGCAAAACGATCAGCCTTCCCTTCTTTGTTTGCTTTACCTGAATGAATAGCAGATCCACCAGCATGGCAGTGTCAGAATAGATTAGCGCCATGGTCCATCTCCCTGGATTCACAAACTAAAATCCTCTTAAAAGCAGGGGATGTCACTCAATCTCCTGAGACATGTACTTGCATGGTGGACTTAGGCGCTCTCACTACTGGGAAATATAGCTGCACAAACATAGGAAGTTTAAACTGAAAATGAGCTGCCAAAAACGTATTTGCCCACATATATAAAATTTCCCACACGACTGACCAGTTTTCACTCAGACAGGAATTCAAATCCTGTCAAAGTACATCATTTTTAATGCAGTCAAAGAACAATAAATCATAGAACTGCAGACAGTCATTATCTTAAACATTCAGCGTCCACTTAGTCATCTATTAAGACATACTGGATGCTCAAGTCTTGAAGGGGACACGTTCAAGTAGCGCTTATCTTAAAAGTATCTTTGTATTGCCTTCAGCTATCTGTTTTTTTTTTTTTTTTTTACAATCATAGCCAAGGGCTAAGGCTCTTCCAAACCCATTCAGAGTTTTCAATCCATGTAACTAAGAAAACAACAGGAAGTTCCTCCATGAAGAGCCCAAAGGCAGAGGTTAAGAGTTCATCGCTTGAAAAACCACTTCCCTGCTTTCCTTACAAAACAAAAGAATTTTTTTTTCAAGTTGAGAAATGTGATGAATTGCCCTTTTTGTGGGCATGAAGCTGTACAACACAATCAAGCACATAATGTCATTAAAGCATATAGGAAAGGATATGTTTTGAAATAAATGTATAAATATTGGAGAATATGGGAAATATTCAACTACTAGACAGAAAAAAATGGATTCACAGTAATTACCTTGAACATTTGCAGCTTCCTGCATCTTCAAGACTGTGAATAAATGTGGGGGTCATCCAGCGTGCTGGTCCTCTCACCTCATGATGATAATGCACCAGGAAGAGAGACAATACAGATTGCCCCCTGAGATATCCAGGGATGGTGACCTGTAAGGTGGATTACCTGACCGGGAAGGAGACACAGTGTTAGCCTGTCAGCTTAATGCCTCCAGCAGCATTCAAAGTCTGTCAGAACGATCATGTCAGCGCAAACTCATGCTCACACATTATGTAGATCCACACAGAGGCACACATTAGGATTATACAAGTAGATATACACGCAAGCAAAGTAAACATATCTAGCACCACTATCTGATAAGGCGCCATTTACAAAAGGGTTTATAAGATGTAATTAACAGCTTTATTAATGTTGAATACATCATTTACATGTTTTATAGATCGGTTACCTCCGCCAGCAAGACATTGCTTGTCTTTCTAGCTCTTTAACTGGTTATGGAAATCTCTCCAATGCATAGTTTGACTAATTATCTTCTGGAAAAAGGGCTGAGGAGCATCTGGACAAAAAATAACTTATAACCTGCTTATTAACATTTAAAAGTGTAGACTTATTATGGTGTAACCATCATTAACATACATATTCAAACAACCCATTGGTGTGGTCTCCATAATGAACAATAAACGTTGTTCATGTCAATGGATAATAACTGATCAATAAAGTATTAGTGAATGAATTAATGACAATTTATAAATCAATTAATATAGCAATTAATAACAGATTTTAAAAACTTATAAATGGTGCTTTATCAGAAAGTGGCACCACATTTCTTTGTCATTGCCCACACTTTTGTCTGAATTTGGTCAGGGAGCTGCAGAGAAGTCGATTTTTTGTTCTGCGCTTCTAAGAAAGATCAGCTGCCATTTGAGGCAAGGATGTAATAGTCTACACTTTCAGCAGAGCAGCGTGTATCTCTCCTCAAATTGATTGGAATCACTTTCTGTACCGCGAAAAGAATTCTCTCCCCTCGCCTTTTCATCTCATAGTCTCATTGATCACTGGAGCTTCTGAGATACAGAGTACAGGTGTGATCATCATCCTAATGAGTGCGAACGTAGGACTGTTTGTGTGTGTATGGCGCCCAGCTAACATTTCAATTAATATGCTCTGGTGTGGTCCGAAAGAACAAAGAATGAATGTTGACACAACATTCGTAGTCATCCATGATTTATATGAGCCAAAAACACTTTCCAAAGCTTTTTAAATGTTCATTTTCATCATTCCATAATATCATGTTGTGAGGATTTTTTTGTGCTCAAATCTTTCAGGAAACAGTATACAATGCGATACCTTGCAGTATTTGTGTACACATTTATGTGTGCAAGTGCGTGCACGCATGTATGTTTGTGTCGACTCTGGAATAATGATAGACTGACAGCGGGAGCGACAGCACCACCCCAAGCAAGTAGAAAAGCCCTGCATTCCTGTGCTGCGAGCTGTGAATCTGAGCACAGATTGCAGGTTAAAACACGCAGCCTGGAGCCACCACTGTTTTAGTAAATACTTTCAGAGCTAGTGTTTAGAGATCACAGTTTTAGGACAAAGGTGGGATTGATTTCCCAAGCAAGGATTATGTGTTGTGATTGTCCGGTTTTATTGAAGGGTAGAAATGGAAAATTGGCTTCACCTGCCAAAGTCAGGGTCTGGATTTTCTTCACGGTTTATTGGCGCTTTAACCCTGTGAGCCCGTACGTATCATATATGATACCCACATTTCTGGGACTCATTGCATCACCATCAAGCATAAACTTTGCATTTAACCCTTTTAGATGAACTCTTATGCTCGTATACTGACTCCTGGTGGACCCCCCTCACTTTTCCAAATGTTTTGACATGTGTGATACAAACAAAAAATATAATTAGAATTTATTTTTTTAATTATTTTTTTTTTACATTTTGTCAAAGGGACAAATAAAGAGTTCATATTTGAAAAATTAGAATTTTCTGACCATTCTTTCATAGTTCAGGTCTCACAGGGTTAAAGCAATACTAACATTTTACGATAATACATTTGCTTTCATGATGAAGATCGATACCACTCTCACATCTGTACAGTACGTATGAAGCCACAACCAGGAGGCCATTAGTTTAACTTAGCATAAGGACTGAGGGCAAGGAAACAGCTAGCTTGGCTTTGTCCAAAGGTAACAAAATCCACCTGCCAGCACTTCTAATACTCACTATTAACACATTATATCTTTTTTGTATGGCCAAATAAAAACCGAAGCATAACGTGGGTGGAGATAGCTATCCCCTCATTGTTTTTACATTTTGGTTTTAACACGGATTGATGAAGCAAGATATAACCTGTTAATTAGTGAGCTTTAGAGGTTCTGGTAAGTGCATTATTGCACCTTTGAAGAGTGCCAGGCCAGTTGTTTACCCGTTTCCAGTCTTTATGCTTGATACAACTGTCTCCTGGCTCTAGTTTCATATTTCCCGTACATGAGTGGCATTCATTTTCTCAAATAAGCATATTTCCCAAAATGTCAAATTATTCCTTTCACTAAAACTGAAAGGTGTCACAGCATGTTTGCCCACTTTTTATGTGTATTTGACTCATATTTGTAACATAAATGGGCCCATGTTATATGCATATGTGGTATAAAATAAAACCAACAGGCTCTTCAGTTAGTCTTGTGGATTCTAGCTTGCTGTGATAAGAAATTATGGATTTATCTGGTGGCCCACTCTGGCTGCATAGATCTGCATAGATCACCACCTGCCACTCAAATCTGGAACACCTGCTTCCTCCACAGCGTCCACCGCCAGCTGGCTCACTGCAGAAAGCCCTAAAATAGCCATAAAAAAAACTCAGCTCAGAACCAAAACGATATTTTACACGCATCTGAGCTTAAACATTTATTCCCATAAATGTTCACAAGAATATTTCATAGCTCCTGTACAGTCCCAACTTTTCTAATATTTATTCCCTCTCCTTTAGCTATGCTCTTTTTTTCCACTCTCATTCCAGCTGTCCAGGGGTTGCTTGAGCTATGAGAGGAACTTTCCTGAACTCCCATCCAACATAATCAAATAGAAAATGTTCCCAATAATAATACCCACTCCCTGCATCTACTTACTAACCTTTCCCCCCTTGCCTTTCTTTAATTGAAACATTAATCAAACAGACTTGCTGGTGTGACCGTGTAGAGCTCAATATTCCCAGGCAATAAAGAGGAGGACCGGTGATTACAAGCGGACGGATCAGTGTGTTTCAGATGGTGGACTGATGATCATGTGTCGTGCTTGGTTGGAACATACAGGAAGGAGGATCCACTCCACCTACAGGATTCCACTGGACATAACAGAATGCATCTCCATTCAGCCGGATTAGCTCAGCCCAGCATGCGCTCCTGAATTCTTTCGACTTGACTTGATAACAAGCTTATTTGACTGCTGTGGCCCTCCTCACTCATGTGTCTGCCTCAACGTTTCTCTAATTGTAATACACTGCCATTTTCAGCATTTTTGACCTGCTCTGTTGAAGGCATCAGAAAGAATTGTCCATCTGTGCGTGTGTGTATAAATCAATCAATAAATCAAACTTTATTTGTTCAAAATATTGCGCTATATGATATTTTGCGAATAAATCATATCGTTTTACTTCAACTGTTATTTAATGGATGAATTGCAGGAATAAATCCTTACAGCATGAACATTCAAAATCCTGGATTCTGTGTGTCAAACAAAGCTCCAGCAGCTTGTCTAATTTGAATGACATGAACCTACTGAGTAGAGGATTTCCAGGAGAATGTCAGACTTGCTTCAAACTTGCACTGAGTGGGTCGTTTTTCAGTAATTGTTTATGGATGGGTATCAATCAAGCCCAATGGTGATATATGGACTACCTCAAAGTGCCTGCTAAAGCTGGACTGTTTTGTTAAAAAAGGCAATAGGTTTAACAAGAAAACCAAAACTAAAAATGTAACAATGCCAGCATTAACCATCCTTGATCAGACAGTATATGCAGAATTGCTGCAATGAGGCTCTTTTAACTCACTAAACGGTGCTTAAATAAATGAATTGAACCGATTACACTAAAGTTATTCTGAGTCTAATAAAACGCCTAACGCTTATGTACAAAGGGGCATTTAACATTTTACTCTCTGATGGCAGATTTTTGGGCCATAGATGTTTATCATACTGCCTGTAACCAGCTAAATAGCATCCCTTTATGACTCAGCCAGACCTGCAGTGCGTAGGAGTGTAAGCCAGTTGTTGCACCTGATGAAATAAGGGCTTGTTGCCACCAGCTGGAGCAGAGCTGCAGTACACCATCACCTGCAGGGAACACCTGGACCCAAACAGACAGGTGTGTTTATTCATCCTAATGAGCATGTGTTGTTTATACGCACACACACATTTGGTATTTGGCTGGTCAGAGCGGCATGTTGTTGCAAAAAGGTGAAATGAATGTGGGAAATTTGTCTGAATTCTGCAGAGGTTGCTTATTATAGACAAAAACAAGCTTTTTAATTAAGAGCAATCACCTCACATCCAAGGCTGGGATGTGTTTAGTCACTGTGTGATACTGATGAGCATGGCAGCTCACTGATAACATTCCACATGGGACCTGGCAGACCTTTCCTCAAATTACTGCATGTGACTGGAACACACTTGAAGCTGTAGCTGGACCAACTAACTACTTATTATCCTTTTTGGTAGTTTAAGAAAAAAAATGAAAAAAAATGGAAGGGTGATGGGGCCGTCACTCTTGACTGACAGCCCCATCCCCCTTCCTTTGGTTTTGTTGCACTGATTCAGCACTGCACTGCTGTTAGAGGTGTTGGACTCAGGGTGGACAACTGGTTCATCCCCAGGCAATGCAGACTCCCTGTTGCCTAGGAGTTACAGTTATATATTTTTAAATTGTTGATTTTCCCAGTTATGTCTTGATGACAAATATAATTGCTGGCTGCATTAGGTCAGGGTGGATGGTGGGCGCAACACTGTGACGCCAGAGACCGGGGTTTGCACCGTGACTCCTCTCTGGGGTTAGGTTTAGACAACAAAAGCACTTTAGTCAAGGTTAGGGTGGTTTCAGATATGTGTTAACACATTGTGTCTCAGTGTGTCTTTTTCTGTATTAAACCACATTGTGATCTTTCCCAAACCTTAACCAAGTGTGAAACATAACCATAAAAAGTTTAATAATGCTATAATCACTATATGTTTCTTCCTGTTAAAAGAAGAAACATATAGGGAGCTTTTTTCTCGCCAGTGTCGCCTGAAGTGCTTGCTCTGGGGTCAGGCTCTGGGTCTCTGTAAAGCACTTTGAGACAATTGTGATTGTGGAAGGCGCTATATAAATAAAATTGAATTGAATGGAATTGAAATATCGGTGAATGATTTTACCTATATGTTCAGTATGACAAGAACTTGCCAAATATATATATACATTTGAAACAACTGGAACTATAACACAGTTGCAGTTACATTTCCTTCCAAACATATTTGTTGTTGTATATGAAAGTAAGTTCTAGGACACTCACTGACTAGAGATCTGATCAAATAAGAGTAATTCAAAAAAACAGTTGTGGGTGTGCAGAGCCTTTAAGCTGCAAAACAATAAGTGACTATATCTATGTATAAAGCTTCCCTTTGAAATGTGCTGGAGTAGAAGTATAAATCAGCATAAAGCATTCTCAAGTAAAGTATATCAGCACTGCACTTAAATAGAAGATTGAGTATAATGTACTTAGTTACAAGAGTCAGCTGAAGTAAATCGCAAATCACCAAAGATCAATGGCTAGTGAAACAATGGCATTGGGAGTGAATGTAACAAGTGGCTCTGAATCAAATTCCAGTTTGTGCAGGAAGCTGTAGAAAACCAGGAAGGACACTGCCCTCGCTCTTCCTCTGCTACGTCAAAAATACACCAGCTCCAGGCACCAGACGCTGCCCGATGAGGATCCTGTTTTCACTCTTTTTCTGTTCCACATTTGACGTTTCCAAAAAGGAGAAGGGTCAACGTTTCGACAACATGAGCTCTGTGTTGTACATGTGACCCAATGAGGCTGGCACTGTCAAAGAGCCTGTAATTTCCTAAGCAGTGGCATGGTGTCTAATTTTAGAGGACACACATGACCAAGTGGGAATAATTGATAGCTAATGACACTATAGACTCTATAGATATTCAGGGGTTTGAAGGGTTTGAGGAAGTGATTACTGCAGTGCTGCAATGATTCACCGAGCTATTACTAACTTCTGAATCCATGTCACGTTATCAAAGTGACGGTGATTCATAAGTCACTTGACATTATTAAAACTGCTCATGAAAACCTGGGCTTCTTTCTCTGACCTTCAAGCTGAGATATGTCATATGTCATTATTGTTAGCACTGTAGTGCAATAACTATACTGCTCTTTAAACATTGTTTTTATATAAGTGGATGGGTTTCAGGATTTAGGCCTATACATTGGAGGAAAATAAGTACATGTACTATACTTAAGTGCCATTTTGAGTTACTATTTTATGTTACTGTATGAGGGAAATATTGTACTTTTGCTCACCGCAATCATCAAATAAAAAATACTTCTGTCATGACTAGGGCAAGGACTGGGACCCAAATGCACAACCCCACAGATGAATTCAAAAATAAGTGCAGGAGACCAAAACATGAGGCAAAGGCATGGGACACGGCATGAAACTCAGCATGAGACAAGACATGAGACAAAAAACGAACTGACAAAACCAGAGGGAAACCACTCAAAGGCTTAAATACACAGGACAAAGGGAAACAGGTGACACCAATTAGGGCGGGGCAGACAATCACACAGGTGGGAAATCAAACACAGAGAAGAAGTAAAACAAGACATGATACACAAGGAATATACTTTCAAAATAAAAACTAAACTAAAACTGAAAATATCCAAAAGTCCACAACAGAGTTCATAACATAAAAAGGGCTCAGAAAACAGCCCCCTTAGGGGCTAGTCATGACAACTACAGGCCTTATATCATAATTATGAGAAAAGATTCATAATTAAAAGAAGGGTAATTCACAACTATGACGCAGTTTCCTCTATTTATAAGACCCTGATCTCACAATCATGAGGAAAGGTTAAATTTAATTTCATCTTATTTCCTCCTTAGTTTGAGACATATGAAATATTAATGTCACTGATTAATGTGGATGGTATTGTTGGTAGTAGCAGTAGTTGATGTCAACATTGTGCGTAATACCACCACGTTTTGTGACAGCTATCAAAATTGAGAATGCAATATCGACATGTCTGCAGTTTTCAGGCTTTACATAAAAACATATAATAAGATACAGTAAAATACAGTGTTAAAGATTAAAGCAGTGTTTCCCAACCTTTTTGGCTGACCCCCCTACAAAACGTAGGCCTTGTTCAGGCTGCCAGCCCAAATCCATTTTTTTTGGCATATCTACTTTGTATCCGGATTGATTTTAGAAAGTCTGGATGGCAAAAAAACCACATAAAGTGCAGTTTTTTTTAAAAAATCTGATCCAAACCACATTTGGAGGTGGTTTGAAATGCGATTCCAATCAAATCTCTACAGATGCGTCTCAGTCAGGCCGCTCTGACCACTCAAATCAGATTTCTTTCGCGTCACTGGCAACGTGACACAACAATAACGTCAAGTCTAGAGCAAGGTAGCAGAGCGTTTTCAGAGATTTACGTTTTTTTGGTACTATGAAGGACAACAAGAACATATTTTGCTGATAATACTTTTTTTAAAATGCAAAAACCTTTACTTTTAATAGAGTGTTTTCAGATGAATATATTGGTACTTTCATATAAGTCAAGAATCTGAGCGCTTCTTCTTCCACTGGGAGCACAGGAGCAGCTCAGCCAACAACATAAGTAATGAAACAGAAATAGGAAAGTACCATGTAATGTAGTATCTGCATTCAATCTCCATCTCCCTCCTTGTTAAACTATAGTTGCTGAGCTGCACTCTTGCTAAGCACAGAGGCTGGACTTCCAGCTGGAAATGTTCTATTGGGCTTTGGGCCCATTTCCTATAATCTTTGCTTATTAAAAGCAGCCCCTCCTGCTTTATTCACATGCTCTGTGCAACAGAATACCATAAATCCTTGTAAAAGATTGAATGTGTGAGAGAGAGAAAAGAAGGGAACCAAGAGGGAGAAAATGAGGGAGGGAAAGAGAAATGGGGAGAGCAATTATTCACCATCATTATTATCATCTTGATTCATTATCCTCCTAATTATTGGATCTCCAAAAGCAAGAGAGGGGACAATACTTTAGAGGCAGTACTCCATGTACGGGATCTTTCATTTGTGGGAGTTGTTTTAATGGCAAAATGTAGGCTATTAATAACTTGGAAACTGCTGGTAATCAGTGAGACAGAAACCGCTGGACAAACAGCATCAACAAAATGTGCATCATGTAAGTTTTCAGTACTTGATGTATGGCTTTGATATTTGCCAGTGATGAATGCGTGTTGGGTATTTATAATCAGATCCCGGCACAATCAAGCTTGTGGAGCTTTCATGTTGGTCTGAATACTGAGTGAGAAATGAATAAGACCTTTCTAAGAGGAAAAAAATGCGCTGTTAATTAATCTTTTGCTGTGTCTTATTAATATTGACCCTGGATCAGTGCACAGACATCAGTTTACAACATCACAATGAGGAAATAGTTTTTAAAAATTAGTTTCAGGTTTTTGTTTGCTTAAATGTGCAGAAATTACATTGCAAATTAATGCTTGTAAATTGAATCCACTTAATTAAAATTTAATCAAATGTTTGTGTAAACGCAAGCGCTTGTTTGTCAATTATGAGTCACAATATAGGATGTCGGGACAATCTTTGTACTGATTTTGTGAAGGCATAAAGGATGCAAGCGACGCAGACAACTAATCAATAACTCCATGATCTAGAGTGACCTCCATGTCAACCCCTGCTCTTTTGCAAGGGAAACCCCTCATGAGCTGTCACCAGCTTGAGTTGCCTTTGATTCCCAGGCTCTGAAGCATCTTGATATTACGCAGACACAGTAAATGTGTGTGTATATGATGGATCTGAGGTTTTTAAGGGTTATTTATGGCAACTGAGGAAAGGTTAAACATTATCTAACTGAAGATTTTTTTCTTTTCCTTTTATTGTTTTTTCTCTCAAAGCAATTTCTAAATTTAGATTTGACGTTGGCAGTTTTCATGAGCATGAGTCAACCTGTGGACAGAGGTTATGGGAGCCAGTTTCCTTAAATAAAAGCGAGGAGCAAGTCATTCTACGAACAATGCAAAAAGATCAATAAATTGTGTTTGTTTGTACATGTGGGTGGTTTAGTGTGTCCATCCGTCTGTGAGAACAAAAAAAAAGGTCATAAATACAAAAATAGAGACCCCAGATGAAAAGATACATGATCTTGAAAGTGTAAGTGTGTGTGTGATAATGGTGCGAGGGTTTTTGTGTAGTACTGAGTTCGCATTTTCTCTAACAAGGGTCTGGCGTCCCCACAGCCGTCAGTGGGATCCACGCTGGGCCCTTTCGCAGTAATCAGCCAGACTGTCTTGCTCTAATTGTTTCCAGATTTGTGTGGGAGGTCAGAGCCCCGGAGTGCTGATCCTTGCCAAGTTTATAAACAGAGCAGTGTTTCCAGATGGCCACTGGCTCCAGACTGGCTAGCAGGTTGATTGGGACCAGAATAATAACAGGTGGAGAACAGACAATGAATTCCTTGACACTTTTTACCTCACACACAAACACACAAGCACAGACGCACAGACGCACTGACACGCTCTCAAACACACAGTAACACACTTTCAATATGGTGAACAGGAGAGACTCCTGACGCCGTCTCTGTGGTTTGAGCTCAGTAACAACCAGATCTGAGGGTAATACAAGCAGGATGTGGAGCACATTTTGAGAGCTGAACACAGCCTGTTTTAAGGTTTTATAGACAGAAGAATATAACATAACAATAACCTAGAAAATTTGGGTTGTGACTTTGGAGATTTAATACATTTAACTTCACTTTGTGACAGGGAAGTAACTGTATAATTATCTGTAAAAAAAGAAGCCAGTTGCAGACTCTACTTCTCCTTTGCGACGAGTGATGTTTTGACATTTTACAGTGTCTTTTTCCTGACTTGGCGTGGTCCCAGTTTGAAGAAACCTCTCCTTCTAGTGGGGAACAATGTCAGCTGTAAATTGCAAAAGACGAGATTACAAAATACGAAGTTCCTACAGGAAGCCAAGTGCTTTCCTATGTTGTTTTTGGATGCCACATCAGTTTGTGAAATCATTTCAAATCTGCAAGGCATCTAATTATTTATGTTTTTATATTCTATACTTCTTTTTTTTAATATTTGTATTTTTAGTCACATCTACAAGTCAAATAAAATTAGTTCTCAGGAAATGTAAAGGAAATAAATGTGTCACATATAATTTATGTATAATTCAAATCCCTCATTCTTCTTTTTTTTTCTCTGTTTTAAAGTTGTCACTTTTGGAAGTGTTCCTATTGCAAACTTTGTCAAAGCTGGTTCACTTTTTTGCCAAGAATTGACTGTGTAGCTGCAACACACACACACACACACACACACACACACACACACACACACACACACACACACACACACACACACACACACAGTCGCACTTTCAAAGTGGAGACTTCAGCAGCCATGGTGAAGACATTCCCACCACGATCACATCATTAGCTCCAGCATGTCTCTTAATGCCTCTCTCAAGTTTTTGTTTACACAATCCAGTCCTTCCAAGGTCTTTGTAATAGCTTGAGAGATCTGGGCTCTGGAGAGGGGAGAGAAGGTTCTGAGGATGTGTGTGTGAAGGGCGGGGGGGGGCTGCCTTTCATCGGTTTTGCTCTGCTACACTTGTTTGGGCCAAGGTTGGCCCCTGTTTTTCAGTAAGCGTACTCCACTCCAGATGTGCGGCGGCTCCAGAGTGGCTGCCATGTACAGTAAATCGGCATCTGAGGGCTCGTCAATCTGTGGGGTAGAGCGCTGCGGTGTCGTCAGCCCCAGCCACTGGTATAAACGGAAATTTGTACTGCTGAGCTCCCATGAGGTCCTGGGGGAGGTGGAGGTGGTGTGGAGGGGGTGTTGTTGCAGGGGAGAGAAAAAAAAAAAAAGGGGGGCAGGGGAGGATATTTGGAAGTGAGAACTCAAAACTGAAACTGATGAGTAGCAGGGGACAGACACTGTTAACGCACACAAAAGGTGCTGCAAATGTCTGAATATTCTCATCCAAAGGGATAATGAGCTCAGTTGGCTCAGCGGCAGGACAGCAAATGAGCAGAGGAGAATGACGTCGATGCGAGAATAAATGATGACTTTCGCAGAGAAATGTATCTGCCGCTGAAAATGGAGACATGAGTGTGGAAGCAGGTCACAGTCGGGGTATTTCAGCATGCTTTAAATCAAATCATCCAGCTCCTAGTGAATAAAAATGATACAAGTTCATAAAACGAGAAACAAGATGATTCAAAAGCCTTGAAATGAAACAGAAACAGATTCAAAAGAGATTTTACACAGCTGCTACTGGTTACAAGTAGTTAGCGCTGGTGACCAGGAGTAGAAAGAAGTGCCAAAGTATAAATACAGAAAGAAGAGGTTGTTAGCAACATTACATCATTCAGTTAATGTAAATACATGAGGCCTGAGTCACAGTAAAGATGGAGCTCTTTTCAGAGAGGACACGGAGCAGACTCTGGAGTGTCATCAGGGCAGACAGCGTTTCCCCCGCACATTCCTCCCTTTACATTTTCCCATGCTCAGAGCTCAGGCCCTGACTCAGCGCCATTATCACTGGGACCAAGTCATAGGAAAGCTGCTGATGACTTACAGAGTGAAGCCCCGATGTCCAGACCAATGTTTTAACTCTGTCCTCAATGTGGTTTCCTCCCATCTGATGTTTGTAAAGGTCAGCCATGTTCCTGTCTCACAGAGCAGTCTGAGGCATGAGAAAGCTGCAGATAACAAAGGGATTAAGTGGGTGACCAGTCATTTTTTGTTTTAACTGTCACCTAGTTAAAAGCTATTTTACAACAATCAGTGTGTTTACAAGCACTTAAGTAAAAGGATAAAGGGTCCTTTACACAGTGTGAATTTGGGATGTCCCAGACAAAAGTGGACAATCGTGAGAGAAGTGTGGTGAAATCTTCACTGTTGTGAATCAAAAATATTTGACAGCCAATTTAGCGTGTGAACTTCTTCTATATTGATCCAGATTATGATCTTTCCTTTACCTTAACCAAATACTGTGAGTGCCTCAATATAACCATCAAAAAGTGTGATAATACCATACTCACTAAAAGTGGGCACTGATTCTACTGATGATACTGACCATGTTAGACCATGATAAGAAGATGATTCACTGGAATCTGGTCTAGTCTCATTGTGAAAACCGTCTGAATTGTACAGGAAGTAGCCCAAATCGTCTGCCCACCCAGTTTGGCAACACTGTACTGGCAACTTAGCATAATGCTACTGCTAAAAACTATATTTCCATCAAACTCATCTTGCAGAATTCTATGTTTCCCTGCCTGGTTGCAGCTGGGGCCACAGTCACCTCCTCTTCCTCTTTTGGGGTTTGTTGTTGCATTAAAGTGCCAGCGCTGTAGCCAAAGCTTGCTTATTGTTTTGCTACATTTTCAATATTAAAGCAAAGATTAATGAAAAAAGTTGATGTGTCTGCATGTTTTGTTTAAACAGTTGTGCTGCGATTCAACATTTATCACACAATCTAACATCGAGATTTTTCAGACCCATCTCACACAGTGCAACATGAAATGAGTGTTATTATTGTACAGTGTGTGTATGCCATTATAGATGGATTTCTGAAGTAACAGGATTTCTCAAGCATCAGTATACAGGAAATGTGGTGTCTATAACTGGGGTGTAGGATATGAGAAAACTCATTTCCCATGCTAGGTTTCTCCTGGAGAGATCGGCTTATTGGCCATGTAACTGAGTTTCGAATTCAATTTATACATATATGAACGTGTATGATGAAGTCTTCAGATATAGTATTGCTATATGAAAGGAGAGATCATTGCACACAGCGTTGCAGCCTTGTATTCAAACTAATTCCCTCAAGAGTTGGACTAAAACTGAAACCAACAGTACACTGAATGTATGTTTATGTTGATATCCTTCTCCAGGTATGCCCATATTGTGACCTTTTCCCTTTTCCCAAAGACAGACCCATTGCCTGACCCCCTGTCCCTGGTTTCCTCTGGGATCCCCCACGCTCAACATTGAAGGCCCCCCCTCCCCATACCCAGTAACGAGGCAAGGCGTCAGAGGCCTGATTATTTGCACTGACCCGGGTCTGTCTCCTCAGGGCGGCTGCCTCGGCACAGTTGCACTGGATCCTATTGACACGGTGAGAGGGAGAAGAAGGGGGGAAGAAAACAGGCCCTGGCTCCAGTCAGTCGGCCCTCCTCGGCAGGTTGATGAATGTCCAGGACTTCACGATCTTTGCCACCCAAGCCAGTGGAGTCAGGCTACAATGAGTTACAGTCTCTAGGTTAGAAAACCCTCCTGCCCGCCACCACCACCACACCCTCCCCCAGCCAACCCACGAGCCCCACAGTCCCTCCAGAACCTGAGCTGGCCAGCCTCCCTCCTTCCACAAACACTGGAGGTCTATCCTTGACTGCTCCTCTGCTTCACTCCTGCCACCGCCACCCTCACCCTTTCAACTCTCGGCCCTGACTGCGCCGATTCTACCCAGCAACACACACTCACAGGTCCAACCACAAGCTGGCACAGGTCACCTCAGCATGCCGTTTCATTACACTTCTAGCTCCTTACGGCAGGTTGCTGCAGCATGTATGAGTTCATGCATCTGACACCTGACTGCATTTGAAATGTGTAGTGTGGTACATTATATGGTTTCACAGCAATGCAAAGTAGATATAGAACATTTCGCCTTCCTGCAGGTGACATATACTGCCTCCAGCCAAACTACACTAAAAAATAAATGTGATAAATATTTTTATTTGACTGTATTTTTTTTTAACTTAAATTACATTGTCTCTTCCAACTGCGTACCTTATAAATACAAAACAGTGGTGAAAACATGCGCTTAGGATGGCAGTAAAACGGAACCGCAATGGCAAGAGGAAAACAACAGCATTGTTAAGATTGGCCCCCTGCTGCTGCAGCTAATTGTGCTCCAGTCATGGGCTATTCACTGTCACAGCTAGCTGGAAGCAAGCATCAACTGACTGAGAAACTCTTGCTCAAGTATTTCTCTCATCATTTGTACTTGAATATTGGAGAATGAGCTGATGATAGTGGTTCTGCAGAAGGATGAATGTAATCACAGGCTCATACAACTACTGTAATGTTTCGTGACTCTTACTGTCTTGTGAATACAGTCTTCAAACATGATTAGGCTGAAAGGTTACTGATAAGCTGGAATCAAGCGGAAGAAATACAGAGCTGAAGACAAATATGCCATGCCATTAGAATTGCAATTATTCGCTATTACAGCAAAGAACACTCATTATGTTACCCTACAATTGAGACTGGCAACACTCGTGGTAATTTGATGACGCACAAGTCGTGGTGTTTTTGGCTGCAGAGAGCGAGTCTGAGTGTCTCACGCCATTTTTCCATCTTCAGCCAGAAATCCCGACTGACCCCTTTAATCACCTCAGAATTTTCCTTCTTCTGACTCCTGTGGCCTGGTTAACAGTTTGTTTAATGTAAAAACACTAATAATTCCACCAAGCAGTAATAAGGTGTCTTCATAATGTTTCTACAAGCACTGTATCAATCTTACAATAGAAACAGTATTAGACATAATAACATAAAACTTAACCTAGAGTACTTACAGCAGCAACGAGTCACCACTGGACTAATTTAGATTTAAGATCAAAACTTATACTAACTGATATACTATATCAATATATCTATATCTATATCTATATCTATATCTATATATATATATATATATATATATATATATATATATATATAGGCTGATCATGTTTTGAATGTATAATCTAGATCTGAAAGTAAATAGAAACTACAACTGTCAAATCACTGTAAAAAGTGCAAAACTTCCTTCTGAAATGTGTTATGGTAGGGCTATAAACTCGCACAGAAGTACTTCAAAACTGTACTTGACAAATAAACATAGCTATGTTATTCATTGCAACAGAGTACTAACTGAAGCAGAATATAGAATAATATATTGCAGTGCCAGAGGTTTTAGTGTTTCAGCACATTAGACACCAGAGAAAAGAGTCAAAGGACATGTAATCAGCTGACATGGTCTCTGTCAAAGGATTCTTTGAATGGCTTTTCAAAGGAAACACTGTCCGCACACGGTTCATCCGTCTGTTCCCTTTAAACCACATCTAACTTCCGTTCAACCCCCCCGCTGCTGCAAGAGACATTCCTCACAAGATGGTTGAATGGCAGCCCTGTTGCAGGTCAGCCTAGGCGGCAGCAACAGGCGATTTACAGGGTCCCTGCTGTGTGGAGCTGTGACCTGGCCTCAGAGCAGTGCTCCCAGGTGACAAATAAAACACTAGCCCTCACAGGAGCGCAACGTCAGGCTCCACAATGCTAATTCAATACAATGCGTCTAATTGTAGCCTATTTCAGAGAGGCTAGCAAGATCCTCTGCCAGCCATTCACAGGATTACTGCTAATTGGGAAATAAACGTGTGGTAAAAGAGTCTGGGATGAGGTAGTTAATGTGGAGCCCTCTTAATGGACACTTAGAGCTTATTAGCTTCATTCTCACAAAGCATTGTTTGATCAGAAAGGCTCTTTTATTTTCTCTTTATGGTGTTCCATTCAATTTGGTATTTTTATAAAAATACACTTAATGTTCATTATTGGCGCCACCAAAAGTCAGCATCAAAGACGTTATGCAATGTTACTGCTAACTATCAGTTCACTTATCTTTGCAATTTCATGTCATGCATTAAAGCATAATTCACACAAAAGCATATTTAAGTAATGATCATGGGCAGTTGTAGATATGGACCACTCACTGCCAAATCCAGAAACCAGATGGCCGTTGTGCTTATCTGCGATGGCTTCATTTGATATTTTGTGGAGCTGCTCCACTGAGAGCAGACGTTATGGACTCAAAAAATGTTTGTTAAACCTGGAACACAAAATAAACTTGGATTTATAGTGCTACCATTACTTTTAAACCAGGATACCAATACTTTCCAGTAGTAGTCAACAAACTGGAATTATGTGGGGTTGCTACACAGCACCCAGTTGGTACCTGTACCTGTTAACAATCAGACTGTAATTACCTTACCTAAGTACCTTTAATCAAGCATGTTTTGCTTGCAGCACTGCCCTGAGCTACTTGTACTATAGGTTTTATGTTCTGTCATTTTGTGTCTGCTTTCAAACATTGGTCATCAATCTTGTTTGGGTGAGTTGTAGAAGCATTAAAGTCAAAATCAGTATGGCTTATAGATTTGTATCATTGTGTAGTCCATCTGTATGATTGATTTTTGTGAAAATTAAACTTATTGTTAATAATTTTGCCAAAAAAACACCAAGAAATGTGTCTTCCCAGTGTCTTCCCAAGAGACAAAAGCTGAGCATGAATATTGTGAGTGCGTGTTAAATTTAGAGCTTTAATTAGAACATGGTTAGCCTAGCTTAGCATTAAATCTACAGAGACAGGGGAAGCGGCTTTCCTAAATTGTGGGGGGGGGGGGGGGGGGGGGGGTTGTACCATTTTGGAGGCAATATGTCATGGTGAAATAACACCTATCTGTTGTGCCCTCCATTTCAAGTTTGTGACATCAAATTGAGGGCATAGATACTTTGGGCCATCAAGAAGACAAATGGTCTATGAAGTGAGACTCACTCAGAAGCACCGCTGCATCACCTCACATCAGTTTCAGGCAACAGTACAACATGGTTTTCTATCTCAATTAAGAGGACAAAAATGATCCAGAAAGAAAATTGATATCAAGTGTTAACTCTCTAGGGATGAAGTTACAACCCTGCAGGTTAAGACGGATACCAGAATTGGCCTTTGACCAAATTTGTTGTTGTTTCAGTAGCTCATAAGATGGATTGCTATTTACTTCCATTCATCCGTCAAAAGAAAGTTATACCATGTTGTTGCACAGTCCTGTGTTACCAATCAGTTGTTGCATCAGTGGCTTAAATTATTCTGGAGTCTCAATACACTGATTACATGTTGGTAATTGTCTGTCAAAGTAAAATCTTTAAGATGAATACAATACACGTCTGTGAGCAGCAACATGAGTTTCCTAATCTCATGATTGACTTGTATATCACATGTCTAACACAGCACACACTGAGCTCTCTTGTCTCCTCCTCCTTGTACTGCATTAGATAGGTCATGTAACATGTAGCTCATGTAACTTTTACTGACCTTTTTACATCCTTAATAAGCTGCGTCTCCGTTCTACTCAAAAGGTCACACTGGTGGTTTTGCATAATTTTGCCAATTCAGTGCAAGTCCATCTACTTTACATTCTGCTGGCTATTTTCTGATTCTTAACAAAGCTTATAGATTCTTCAGCTCAGCAATGCTGTTGTTTTAAAACAATGAAAATCAACTTTTTTGAGAGATTTAATCCACCAAAAGGAACATTTGCTGTAGTTTGCTTTATTTTTTATCTGTGCTGTAATCTTTGCAATGTAAAACAGTTGTAAGCATGAACTAATTTTTGAGCCACTGTGATGTGTTGTATACTGTGATATTCAACACCTCTGAGACAGCTGCCAAACAACAAACTTTGTAATAAAAGTAGCTTCCAAACTCATTTTGTCCTTTTCAAAACATCCATATTTGCCTTTCGTTTGTCTAAAGAATTTAGACAAACAAAGCTTGTGTTGATTTGAGAAGTCTGCACTGCATTACCACTCAACGATAACATTACCCCGACAAATAAAGGTGACCTGTTTCAGTGTGATGTATTACCTTAGCTGATTTTCATTCTGGACTGAAATGAAAGGAAACCAGCGGCTGCCTGAAGGTCAGCAGTAATATCAAGTATACCCACTGTATAACTGACTAAAACATGTATAAACATTTGTATCGAAAGGTCGAAGTTATCAACCACATATGTGAAAAAAAGCAAACTCCCTCTGCTTTTGAAGACTGTGACATGCAGTTACTAACAGAGCTAGTAAGACTTAGATATAAATAAAACCCTTTTTATAAGGTATTTACAAGTTGTAACAAATAGCTTTATTAATAGTCAATAACCAATTTACTTTATAATCATTTAGAAGCAATTACTAGAAACCTTTTTTAATTTGAAAACATAAGCATCCAAGTTGCTTTTAATAATGGTTTGTGACTGGTGTATAAAGTATTAAAAAGGAGTTTATTAACCATTAATAAAGCCATTTGTGACTACTCATAAACTCTAATGGTAAATCTGAAAAAAAAAAAAAAACGAGTTAAGTAACACAGCTTTCAGGACTGCAAACATATCAGGACTTTTTTACATTACCCCTAATGATCACCTACACCTTGCCCATTGTAGAAATCCCCACCAGTTCATCCACCACTGAGAAGTCCCAGAAAGTCTACATCACAGAGCACATAAGCAGATAGTGACCTGTAATGTTTATAAAGCCTCTTTTGTATATTCAACATTATAAAAGAATCACAGTCTGTGTCCCATAATTGCTAGATGGCATTACCTACCACACTTACACACCATAAACATGACTCTGGAACTACGCCAGACCATTAAATACATATTTTGTTTCACAACTTTTGAAAATCTAGTTCATGGAAAGGCTCTGTTGTTGTGTCTCAGTACATTCATTTTTGGGCTGTATATCTACATGAATTCATAGAACAAAATGGGAACAAAACAAGCACATGGTTATCTACAGAATTATAGATGCATATTTTTCAGAAAACCTACTGGATGGCACCGCTTGTAAAACAGCCCCGAGCAAGCGGTGTCCTGGATCAAATGGGCAGGTTCTCAGCATGCTATCAGCACTGTTAACTCTGGCTGTAAACCAAACCCCCCAGGGGGTCAGAGGTCAAAATGTTTGGGCTTCAGAGAGACGCCATAGGCTGAGCATGGCCAGGATTTGATATGAAGTCTGACATAACATTACTGCCTGTGAATTTGTGACCTTAACATCCACCCTCATGTTCTGCAAGAAAACAATACTGAAGAAGTCCAGATGTAGATCATCCAGGCATTAGACAGGTTATTATAAGGACTGTTTTGTGAGTAATATTTTTAATTTTATTGTTTTTATTTATAATTATGTTTCTATTTTTGCATCTATGTTATGCTAATGTGTTACAGTACAATTTTGAATGTATAAAATTTCTTTGTTCTGTTGGGCTGGCTACTTGTGCAAATAAAGACTGCCACAACTAGTGCTGAGCAGATTATGCACAAAGAAACACAGAATTAGGTAATTAAACAGATAAAATAATGTTTACCTTAGCAATCAAATTCATACTCTTGAAATTATACTCAGGTGAAATGTACATTTCTTTCTTTTGACATATTGGGAGAGAAACGGTTAATTTTTGTACCTTGTAAAACCAGATGATACATTGGTTCTGATGAGTAAGAAGCCAGCCAGAGAGGTGACACTGGATGAATGAACATTATATCACATCAGTAATGTGGAAATGTGTCCCATCTGTGAGGTGTGCATTTGGATTAACCCTGTTCGAACAGACTGAAGAAAAAGTGTGGTGTTGATCTGTGAAGCTGCACGACAATCCTTGTTTTGTTGCTTAGAGGCAATTTAAAGTGAAAAGCAATTTCATCGGTTGTGTGAATAGCCTATGATCCAAAAGAGCAATAAAGATTTAAGGAGGTCTATTGGATTTTGCTGATGTTATCTATAAACCTTTGACAAAACAGTTTCTGGTTACAAGTAGAGGGTTCATTGTTTCCAGCTTTACAGTGAGAATAGACAGACACAGAAGAGTAAATACAACTGAAGCAGACATAAACAATATGCCTGAGTCGTTTTATGAATAACAAGAAAGCAATTTGGGCCAGGAAAACAATAGATAACAAGCTCATAATTCATTTTCATATTTTCATAATTTTAAATGCTCCATTAAGTTAAACAGGAACTCCACCAGACAGAGATACAATTTGTTGGGAGAACAATGTTAATTTAAAGCCCAATAGATTTTTTTTCTGACTGAGATGCTTACATGATAAAGCAAAAGTGAAAATGCTTTAACACTGCGGTCAAACAGCTACACTTTTCTGTGCATAGCCTAATTGAAGGTTGACTAAAGTGAATTATTTCTATAAAGAAGATTTCAGTAACACTCAGATAAGAGCCTTGGAAGCACCCTTGCCTTCTTCCACTCCTTGCTCTTCATTTGGCATGCATTTTGGCAGGGCGGTACAGATGATAAAGGGAGAGAGAGGCAGAGAGAGTGAGAAGGACATACTCGTGGAGGGGAGGAGGAGAGAGGGAAAAGTTCTCCATTATCAGGAGCTGGGAGAAGCAGCCTTTACCTGAGACGTGCACCTGTCGGTTCAGTGTGTTCTCACGAAGGACAAACCCCCCACAATGGTACATCTGGATACACTTGGAGCATGGAGGCTAATTACCAGAGTATCAAAGTGTTCTTGTGTGGTATCACAGAAATTTGTCCTCACAGCACTCTGCAGCGGCACAAAGCCTAATTTTTACACACTTGGAGGTCAACCAAGATAAGCACAAGATATCCAGCTACCTTTGAATTAACTAGACAGAGAGATAGGTTCATACATGAATACATGGTAATAACTATAATTTTAAATTATCACAATAGTTCATCATTTTGGAAAATGCAAGTATTTAATTTCTTGCTGAGAGTTAAATTAGATTATTGATTCCACTGTTATGTCTGCACATCAAATATGTAGCAGGAGCCAGACCTGGCTAGCTTAGCTTAGCATAAAGACTGGAAACAGGGGGGGAAAGATAGCCTGGCTCTGTCTTAAGGTAACAAACCACCTCCAACACTGAGTAATTAATCATGTGTTGTCCAATTAACCAACATAAAAAAAATAACAATCTTAGTCATGAGAGTGGTATTGATCTGTTCATCTAACTCATGGCAAGAAAAGTGTATAAACATTTTTCATAAAATTTCAAAAAAATGCATCATGTAATCTCATAATCATCTTTACTAAAAAGGTAGCTAATTATTTCTACACATGTCTTGGTATCAAATAGAATTTCTGTAAAGACTGATTGCCCTCCTGTCCCTCCTGTGCGACTGAGCCCAAGATGAGAGCTATTGTAGGGAGCGTTAATACAAACCAGATGTTAAACTTGTGTCCTCAAAATGAATGGGCCTATTGGGAAACCGAGGCAAGTCTCAGGGGACATTCCACTGGAGGCTAAGCTGATTGGTTCACATTGAAACAACATGGCCAAGATAAACTGGGATTTCAAGAAAGGGGGTCTCTGGACGCTGGAGTCTAAAATAAATCGTTAGGGCTAAAGGAGGAGCTTAGCTCATCCTCTAAGGAAAACAGTGAGTTTTGCAAGTGACTGACACACATGATGACTGTGGCGCCAGGCAACCTCGGTCTACGGCCCAGTTGTGGGCTGCATGGGAAGTGGAGAGCATCAGGGGCCATGCTTCTTTTGTGCTGATGTCACAAAGCTGCAGGGTATTACTTTTTCCAAATTGTTGTATTTATTTTCCCCCCATGACTTGACTGTTTTTGGCAAGGGGAAAACTCGAGCTGAAATGGTCTCGTAAAGACAAAGATTATTCGTTTGATCTCAAATTCAAATGCTGCTCATTTCTTTAATTTTGCACAAAAGCATCTAATATGTCATGTGTGAAATAAGAACTTTGCAAATAGAACTACATCTATATCTGTTTTCTTTTCTGTCTTCTTTTAACACAGTTCAATGTTATATACATTGTGGGGATGAGATAATGTTTTGAAAAAATACAAGTTTTAATCAGTTTTGTTCATATGCTTTTGCCAGAACTGATCATCATCTAACACATTTGTATCTCAAAGCCTTTGCTATCCTATTTTCAAGATTTAAAGACCTATTTGTCACTCACACAAGCGTACAGAGTATAGGGTTTAGCTCTTAATTACAGTCCCCACAGACTTTGCACAGGGAAAGTAAATTAAAGGAAAAAAAACACAAGTACGTACAATGTATTAAGTAGACAAAAATAAAAAGGTGTGTAAAGTATAATGTAATGTAATGACTGCTAACATGGAGATGCACACAAATCTGAGGAGTCACAAGATGATTAACCCTCTATGGCATGAATGTGTATTTTGGGGTGAAAACAATTTCACCCCATTTCTTGGGAGCTGGGGGGTCCCTTATATCCATCATAAATTTTTCTATCCTGTGTGGAACCTGAGGAGGCAGTTGCTGGTGGAAATGAAAAACAGGTGGACATCACATTTGCGACACTTGGCTTTTGGTGTACCTGTGCACCCTGGTATGTTGTATCTCTCCTTCCTTTTAGACATAATCATCCAGTAGGCTGTGGCATCCAGGCGCACATCAGGGACTAGAATTGGAGCAGCGGATCCTCTTCTCTGCTTCTCTTCAAACTCATCAGCAATTGTGGAACTGGGACAAACTTCCTTTCATTCCAGGCCCTTTCCACTTCAGTGATGTATGGCTTGAAGGTATACAGCTTCGTTTGTTCCTTCCTTCCCATGCCAGAGCCCTCACAGTCTCTTTAGTAGAGAAGCCAGGTGATCTTGATGATTATATCCAGGAAGTGGATCTCCAGCCAGTGGTACCACTTCTTTAATCTGGTTGTGTTTCGGTAGAGCGCAATCAGTGAGTTAAGCAGATCCATCCCACCCATGTTCTTGTTGTATTCTTTCACCGAAGCTGGGCGGGAGACTTTGGTGATCATCTTTCGCTTGCAATCTCACCTGTCAGCCGCACCTTAGCATCACACATCAAGTTGATGTCTAGTAGTCTGTTGCCACGCAGACTACCACTGCAGTGAATTCCATGCTGAGCCAGTGTGAGCACAAGAGGGACACTCATAAACCAGTTGTCAAAGAAGAGCTTGAGTATAGGCTGGGCCAGGCGGAGGACAACGTTGCCAACTCTCCCTGTGTAGATTTCAAAACTGTGTGAGAGGAAGCCAAGACAAGAACCTTGTAGCCCCATTTCTTTGGTTTTGCTGGCAGGTATTGCATCAGTCTATTTTTTCCCTTGAATGGAACCATCTGCTCATCAACAGCCAGCTTCTCATACATTGGGACTGACGTCACTTTTGAGCTTAGATGAGTGACCAGTGGTTGGATCTTGTGGAGTGGATCATCATTTTCCTCATGTCTTGCTTCACTGTTACTCAAGTGAAGGGATTATTTAATGGCCTCCCACGTATTCAGTGTCATGGTGTCAGCTTCTTGGGACGCTCGACAGGCTTTGTTCCAAAACATGCGGGGAAGTTTGAAATATGCTAAAGAACTTTCTGGTAGACCGGATTCCTGCATTACTTCTTCCAAAGTTTATTTTCCTCTCTGACTCAACAGAAACTGCAGCTGAAATGGTCTTATAAAGTTATGAAGATGACGATGAACTTTGCGACTGGTGGACAAAGCAAGGCTAGCTGATTCCACCTGTTTCCAGTCTTTATTCTAAGCTAAGCTAACTGGCTGCTGGCTCCACCTTCAATCTGAACAAATAGACTTGAGAGTGGCATTAATCTTCTTATTTAATTATTTGCAAAAACACAACTAAGAAAATTTCCCAAAGGATAGAACTGTGCCTACAGGAGGATCTAAGCCAAACAGGTTAGGAACAACCGATGTAAGTGCTGAGAATTAAATTATAATAATAGAAACAATAAACTTCATTTATACTGCACTTATCAAATACAAAATACTTTACATAGTTGAACCAGGATAAAAAACATTTCAAAGCTGCAGTGAGGCAGATAAAATTATTCAATTGAAAACAATTTAAAACTAAAAAGGAAAAAAATATCCAACAATAATATGAGATAAAAACAATAATAGTAAATGAGATAAAACATGCTGGTAATAAATCAGTGTGCAAACTTTTAAAAAATCCAATTTTAAAAAGATACGTTTTGAGAAGTGATTTCAAAGGTGTCACTAATTCTGCTCGTACTTATGCCTAAATATGAGCATGTACAAAAGAGCACTACTCATCTTCTGTGACTCAAGACAAGCTTGTTGTTTGTCTTGAGTCACAGAAAGCCCACCAGTATCAGCAGTGGGGAGATAATCTCAGCACGGAGAGCAACTCTGTGGCCATATGGTTTTGTCTGAGCTATTGCAATGAGGCAGCTCAGGAAGGCTGGGATAAAAAAAACAAAAACTAACCAAAACTCTCAAGGTCACAATAGTGGCATTTTAATTACCATCAGCCAGTCACGGAGGTAATTGCTGGTGCCACGTCCTTCTGTACTCTGAGATGTCACGCTTTACAAAGAAAGATCTAAAAAGAGAAGCACGCTTCCACACAATAGCTGGAAAGCAGGAGTGCGGCGGTGCTTTCCTCTGTCAGTGGGCTGGTCAGCCTGTTTTGTAAGCACTTCCGTCCTGTGAAAGCCCCTGGTAGACCTCCACCTGCTAGCTCACTACTAGCCTGCTGCAACTTCTCAGAGAGAAGCGAGCCAGCCTCTCCCCCTCATTTCACTGGCGCCAGTGCTCAATGGGCCCTGCACTTTGATTATTTGTGTTAACAGTTAATTTAGCACCACAGACACATGTGCCAAAGCTGGCTTCACTTCCTCATGTATCACCAACAAATGTGACTTTTATGAGCTCCTTTTCACAGGGCCACCCCCCTCTCGGCTAAGTTCTCGCCTCGCGACTCACTCTCCAAACCCTCTATGGACTGAGTCCCCCCAATACACACACGCATACATACACTCACCCTTGCAGACACCATCTCCTCACCTCCTCTTACCTCTCCTCTTTCCCTCCTCCCCCATCTCATTTTCCAACCTCCCGCCTCCACTCGCTTATTTCGTTGGTTCAGCCTTAATCTCTTCCACATCTTGCCTGGGAGAGTTATTTCTGGCTCCTCTGTTCCCGATGTTTGCATTATCAGGAATACATTTCATGTCAATTTATTCGTTGGTTAAATACCACAAGAGAGTCACTCTTTGGGAGATTTGAACTGCAGTTGAAAAGAATGCTTATCCCTCAAAAGACGGTCCTCTCAACATTGTCTGACAACTTTTTCCATTTGGATCTGAGCTTACAAAAATAACTGCTGAGAGGGAATTAAAGAAATAACTGTTTCATACAGTAAGCTCACTTAAAAAGACATTACAGACCACAAAGCATGCATACCTTATTACAACTGATGATAAATGGAGCTATCATCCAGACTCCTGGCCGAGGATGACCACTGCACAAAGTGTTCCAGATATTAAGTCAAACATGAGAGCGTGACCTGCACTTTTTTCAGTATTAGGTGACACAAAGATACAATCTGCCTTTATGAAAACCTCTACCCTCAATACCAAGTGGAGCCACAGTCTAGCAAGTAGTGGGAAAGAGAGCTCAGAGGACTTTGTCAGTGCCTAGTTAGTGTCGACATTGATACTTACAGACTGGGAAAGAACAGTGCTGAGGGAGCACAAACTAGCCGCACACCGATGAGCTCATGCCAGGACTATGCAAGCAGAAGGCCACAGGAGCCATGGAAATATTTGGACATCTTTTTTCTCCCCCGCTTGTCTGTAGTGCAACCCAGTGCATCATCTTTTGTGGTTGAGAGACACGTTTTCAAGTGGCCAGAGGCAGAACCTTAAAAGGTTGGTCTTGCAGTTTTTTATTGTGTGACTGCATTTCAGCCACTCAGCAGGAGCAAATTGCGACCGCATCCCGACACCGCAGATTCTTCTTCATTAATTCTCCATCCGTGCCATGTAGTCTATCACTGCTAAAGCATTGATTCATGCGCAGTGGTCCATAATAACACGGCCACTGTAACGGCCTGTTTTCAGTCAGACAGAAGTGGTCACTGCTTGTATCCTGCAGCAGAGCTATATGTGGTTAAACTGCTTGTGGAAACATGAAAAAAATCTTATGTAGTTACTTTTGCTTTAATATGAACACACAGGGTCTGGGTTCTTTTCAACAGTCAAGCAGCTTACTGGGTTCACAGAGGTGTTGTAAAGTCTTTCATTTGGATTATATTACATCTCTTAAGAGGTCAAGTCTTGGCTGTTAACTAACAACAAGTGAATTCGTTTTTTTCACTCTCCATATGCACTTCCTATGGAAAAAGATCACCCAAATTACGTAACACAGGAAAGCTATCTCACATCTGATACATCTAAATGTTTATCCTTATATCTTAGAAAAGTTATCGCTAAATTGATTCCTGTTTTACAAAATGATTACAATTATATAAAATAATATTTCACAATAAGAATATTATTATGAAATTGCATTAGGTAGTTAACAGATAGGTAGTTAACAGATTGCTGTTGATATAACTAAGCAGCGAATTTGATAATTTGAGGATGAAAACAAACATCACAAGTAATATTGGTGTCACAATTATCTTGAGCTAAATTATGAAGATAGCATATTATTAACAAAAACAGATTCTCCTGCGTCCTCACTGACCAACATAGGAAAATGTTTAGGATCTAAGAATTAGCAAACACTTAAATGAAAAAAAAAAAGCTTCAAACAATAAACACTTAATAATAAGTAAAATAAACAATAACCTTTTGATATCCCTAAGTACAGGGTCATAAATTAGTCAACTGTTCATATACAACTACTAAAAAGGGTGTAACAAAGTGTAACAGTGAATTCTCCTTAACCAAATGGTTTGACCTCTGAAATAAAGAATAAACAAAACCTGTGAGGAAGCATGAAAAAAAAAAGATATTCTCATTCCCTTCACATTTAAAGGTGAGATGATGACAAAGTCTATCCTTGGGGGAAGAGGAGGGAAGAAGTCACAGGGGAGTGCTCTCAGAGACACTCGGCTGACCCGGCTTCTGCACACAGCTCCGGGATTCCCTCCTCTTCCTTCCCAGTATTGTCTCACATCCTGCAGGGCCCGGCTCTCCTGTCCTCTGTGGCCACTGCTGCCACAATAGCATCAGCGGGCACCGGGCACTGAGGGGTGACCAGAGGGACACCAGCAGTCAGCCTGACAGGATGTGACACACTTCTCTCAACAATTAATGAGTACAAAAGGAACGGCTGACGCGACATGACAGCTTAGCGTGGCACTTCAGGCCTTAATGGCTCCCTGAGTGGCATCTTCACACCCGGCCATCACACACGGAAACAAAAATGGTCAATGATGGCAACACGGAAAAGGCTTGCTGGAATGTTTTATTCAACAGCAGGTCGCCCAATTGAAAAAAATGACACTGTAGTAGGGTGAAAAAAAATTACGAAAAAACTAAAAAAAAAATGGTTATTGGTGAAACGGAGCTCAGTACTGTACATTTACACAGTATTTACATTTTATGGTATTTTATACTTTGACGCCACAGCTATTGTTACTAGTTACTTTGCAGATTAAGATTTTATATTCAAACGATATGATCAGTTAATAAAATATGAAGCAACTTTCTTAAATCAGTAAGTCAGTAATAATGATCCATAACTCTGACACATCTGCTGATGTTGATACTTTGAGTACATTTTGCTGCTGCTACCACTTCTGTACTTCTTGCCATCTAAATACGTCTTCCACCACTGATGATGGCTAGCTGTAGCTATAAGGAGAATTACCACAACTTCTTTGATATAACAGCTGAGTATTCCCAAAGAAAAACATTGCTGTTAATAATTTCAAAGCAAAGATAATTATGTTTTTTTTTTTTTTGTCATGTTTGTCAGGAAGTAGCTTAAAAAGAAACCACAGAGATAAAACATTCAGCAAACTAGTATTGATATCCTCTTTCCCCAGTGACTTCTCTGGCCTCAGTAAATGAGCAAAAGAGCTGAATTTCTGCCTCCTCTGGCGTTTGCTGCTTGTGAACAGCAGCTTTCTCAATATTAATATTACCGATGGCACCACTGAAAGAGAGGGATTAGTGCTCATACTGCTGGATGAGAAGTCACCGCTTGGCTGGTATACATGTGGGATTTGACTTGACTTTTCTTTAAACACAGCAAATGGGAAGCCAAAAATCTTTTTCATTTAAGAGCAATTAAGTGGATCCCAGAATCACTGGCTCCAGCACGCCGCCGAGGCTTTTTTTTTTCCCCTGGTTTTATTACCCATTTCCTCTCCCTTGCGCCAGCAGAAGGAATGCTCACTTTTCTCTCACAAAGCCACATTTCCAACACCAGAATCACACAGGGACCACCATGATTAAGTGCAAGCCAGTGCTTCCCTTAACATGTGAGACATTATAGACCCCCCCTCCCCACCACCACCACCCCCACCCCTCCTCCTCCAAACACTGGAGAAGTGTTGCGCTCCAACATTTATGTGAAGTAATTAAAAACATCCACCAGTAATTTAATAGTTCTCACCAAGTAGAGACATGAAGTCTACACAGTTTTTTCACTCTGTATAAATAACCTGGAATGCAGTGAGTACACAGACAGACGATTTGGACTTTTTTTTTCTTCCTGCTTTTTTTTTTTTGCAACATTTTGTAAGAAGCCCTGTTCTGTGTCACTTTGACCCGGGATGAGGCTGTGCAGTTACAAGCGTCACGCTGACTTTTAAATCCATGTTCTAGATTGCGTGATCCATACATCACAAGCTGACAGCAGATTCAAATCAAAGCTTTCCTATAACACCAGACTGTCACTCTATGAGTCTTACAGTCTCTCAACATCAGTGAGCATATAAATGACCTCAAGCGCTCGCTGCAGCGGCGTATCCGAATGTGGATGGCTCTGTGAAGTGCATGTCAATAGCCCAGAGAGCCAGCAGTGCAAGAGACATGTGGTTCCAATCTGTCTTCTTTTCTCACAGTGAGAGAAGAGGCCATTCATTTATCTCACTGTAAATACAGCACTTAAAACACTCAACAGACACACTGTTTTCCAAGCCCCCAAAAAACTGTGCGGGTAATTAGCTTACACGAACAATGTTATTGTTACTGATTTTCTTTTTTAATAATACATGAAAAAAAAAAAGACTCTAGGATATTGTTTAATCTGAAAACCAAACAAGAAACCGAGGTTTGGGGTTTAAAAAGCTATTTTAACTGATAAAGGAAGTTTAAGACTGCTGGCCAAATCTCCCCTTTTTTGAGATAGTCAATCTGCACATGGCCTGAAGGTCTGGTAAAAACAGTTAAAGCTGCTCTTAATTAATATTTTTCTATCAAGACTGGGTCAAACGACTGGGTATTATGAAATGGTCGCTCAGTAATGAACTCAAAGATAACAGGCCAACACTGTAGTTACCCTCAGGTCTACAAACAAGCATGTTAACTTCTTTAAGCTCACTGTTTTGTGACTAGCGTGACAAAGACAGTGAATAGTCGGTGAACATAGTGGAGCATCTAGCAGCTTAAGTATCAGAAGTTTCCCTCAGAATTTGTAGAGACCACAAACCAGAGCCAAAAGAGAGAGAATATTGAACTAAGATTTGTAAATAGTTGCAATAGGAGTCTTGAGGGTGATATTATATTTGAGAGTATGAAAAAGCCAATATCCAAAGATCCAAAGCTCCACATGAGCTCTCGTCTCTGTAAAACTCAAAATGTAAGTTATGACAAGGACTTGGAGAATGGGAACAAATGGGAGTTTCTCAGGAAGACAGACACATTCTACCCTCAGTAGCTATAAAGAAGACAAAGCTTTTTACAGTATCAACAAAAGCAAGACGCGACCTTCTGGCCCCTCAGGGCAAAAGGTGAGAGGTCCGGGAGTGGAGCCCTGGTTCCAACAGTCTGCCGGCAGACGAGACGTATGTCCTCCTCACCACATTCCTTCCCATCTTAGATCACTGAACAGCTCTCTCCAGCTTTCTGCCTTCAGTCCCTTCCAACCCAAAGCAATATAACTCTATTTTTGCCCAGATGGCACCTTATAAAAAAAAAATAAAAATAAATAGAATCGGTGGTACAAGTATAATAAGCTCAGTGAGCTTCCAGTGTGGCTTCAGCTGGTGCTTTATGCAGGTGCCTGAGTTTGAAATTCAGATTAGTCTGATGGGGCTGGAGGTTAAATAGTCAAGTAAGGATTTTCTACTTCTATTCAAATGAGAGTCTCAAAAAAGTGGTCATCATGAGCAAAGGTTCTGAGAAGTCTACTCTGGAAGTACATGTGGTGAATAAAGGATTGAGCCTGTGCAACCTGGGGCGGTGTCTTTTATATTTGGGGATGACTTTGCTGCTGAGTGAAGTGGCTGCAACACAAGCCACTTCTGATTTCATATTCATGACATCCGAGAGGAGTGGGGAAAAATAAACAACAAGCAAGGACAGTATAGCTTATGGAAGCTGGGCCCATATACTGTCACATCTAGAAAGTCAAATCTCGTCTCGCACAGACTGAGGAAGAGCGAGGTCATCCTCCGCAGCAAACACTGACTCATCTCACACCCACACACACGTATGCACACAAACTGTAATAAGAAATCTTGCTTGCTTTCATAGATCTAATGGCTTGATGGCACAAAGTGGTTATCTATCAATGTGTACAACCTCAATAGCCTCATAAGAACAGACAGGGACACCAGCTAAGAGCCTTTGCACAGCAGCCTACAAACAGTCGGGCTGTAGTTCCCCACAGCAAACTGCAAAACACGTCACTTTTCTAAAGAATAATGACAGCATGCACAAATGGGGCCTGGAAGCATCACAGTGGCACTGCCTTTACAGACAAGTCATGTCCTCTAAACAGAAGCCCCTTCACAGTGCAGTGCCAAGGACATACATGAGCGTGGAGCGCCCTCTAGGGGACACAGCTCTGAGCTGATTGTTTATGAGGAGCAGTGAAGCGATAACTGTGCAACACACAACAAAGCTCACCCTAACCAAATGTAGATTGAAAATAGAAAGACTTAAAAGCTTTTGATCTGCAAATGCTGATAAATTCCTACAGTTAACACGATTCACGAGTTCCTGCCATGCTGCTGTGGCAGTATTACAGTACAGGTCATAATGGGGGCGGGGGGGGGGGGGGGGGGGGGGGGGGGGGGCAACAGATGAATGCACATCCCAGCCCTGAGACAACACAAGCTGCACGGCGTCAGGCTCTGCTGCAGCGAGGGAGATATATGGCCTGGAGGTCACACGGGTCGAATGTGGAAGCCACCACAGTCCATCACTTTTAGATGTCACACACAGGCACACACTGTCATGGAGCCATGAATGTTTTTGAGGGCACAGATTTATCAAGAGCTGAGCTTGCTTACATAGAGAGCCTGTAGCTTCCGAAACTCAACATCCATCATTAAGGTGTTCATATTATTTAAAAAAAATGGAAACAAACTGAAATGTCAACTGAGTGATTTGACTGATGGTACATTGTGTCTGAACCATCAAATATTAATCCTTCCGTAATAAGTCGGTCAGTCTAGTGCCAGCGGATAATGGAAATGGAAATTGGAAGAAATCCCCCAAAATACGCTATTAACCCCCTCTCTCCTACCAACTACTCTCATGGGCTATCAGTGGAATACAGAATGAGGTCTTGCTCAATTCTCCTAGTAAATAGTGTTTAAAAATTAAAATTCAAAGATGCTTCAGCAACTTAATGTTTAGCAATAGACAATTAAACAGATAAACTAAGTGTACTGAAGACAGAAGATTCACCATCTGTGGCGAATTTTCTTAAAATACCCATTTGGTTAATTAAACTTTATGAATAATCAAACAGCTGAAAAGCAACAAAAGGTCACATTCTCAGAGGGAACAGTACCCTCCCTTCTCACTGCCACATTGGATATCTACTACCAAATACTGTGCAGTGTTCACAGACTAAAACAAGAAGAATTAGTGCCCAACATAACAAGGTTTGGATGGACTATCAATCAGAAAGAAACAGGCTTGTTCATCTAATAAATATGCCACACAATGAGAACCGCAGTTTAAAATAAATAGCATTTTGATTATATTATTCTAATGGGCATATATCAAATATCTGCAGTGTGGTGTCACCCAGCCGTTTCATTAACCTGGTTTCCATTACATGGCCCAACAGGGAACAGCGAGGGCTTACTCACAACATAATGCATGACTTGTGCGTCCTGTTGCCAACAGTAGCCAGCTTGTCAACTAAGGCCCTCTTGTGGAAAAACTGGCAACTGTAGGTGGAGCTGGGGAGTCAAATAAACTTCAACCTCTAGATTTGTTTTTTTTGTTTTGTTTTTTCGCAGACAGTGATTTTAATTCCAGAAAATCACAAGTTCATACACCTGCCATTTTCACTAGAAGTTAAATGCAAGGGTTTCAGAACAGAACAGGCTTCAACGTCTGTTACATGTCAAAGAGCTGCAGAACAGAAACATACTGGTATCGTGTCAAATACAGATATATATATATATTTATAAAAAAAATCTTTCTTACCTTGTGACACTACTTTTAGACTACAGCCACAGTTCAATATTCAGCAATCTGCATGATAATTCAATGAACCTGCTAAATTTGACTAACAACTCAAAAATGTGGCTTCTCTTCGACTAGGTATTAGTTACAGAACATGCCTTCGTACACACATCTTGCTGTTTACTTCAGTGATCAGTCGTTTGAACATAAAACTATTGGGACTCTGGTACAGCCTCTGCGTGGCGTCATGCTTCCATCTTCAAGCCCACTCAAGCTGGAACAGGTCGAACATAAAAGTCATTGTCAAAGAAACTTTATTAAAGGCGGATAACTGTGGTCTTGTAGTCTTTTAACTATCTACTCAGTGCTTAACTGCAGGGACATTTTTTTTCTTTTGAATGAGCTATGTAATAAGAAAGTCCAATCTTGCTCTTGCAGACGATATTGTTGATGTGCGAAGTGAGCCTCTTGATGATTTTACACAATATTTCTAAGAGAGTATGGTTTAAGACAGAGGGTCGACACAATCCATTACGATTAAGTGCTGTAGGTTTGTCCTTCTGGAGGTTGTGGAAGCTTCATATTTTCTTTGGACATCATTAGACGCCTTAACTCTTGAAGAACAATTTTAATGCTATAAGAATTCTGCCATTTTGCTAATATTGGTATGCTACGTGAATCCACCTGTGAGACAAAACAAAAGGGGGGGGGGAAGAAAACCACACCATATCAGTCATTGTGACAGGACTGCTGACAGTGAGTTATTGCACGTCACATTTGAGCATCACAAAACTGCAACGCAAAACAACTTGTGAACTTGACACTCATTTATAACCTTGTCAGTTTCCGTGATGACACTTACCGTCCCGTTGGAATTATTTATCCCATTCATGCTAATTTTTGTTACAAATCTAACAGTCGGGGCTGTCTCTGGGTATCTAGGTCCACATTCCACTTTCAGACTGTATATCCTGTTCTCATAATTGGTCTGAAAAATAAACAAGAAGAAACAGAAAAACAACATTGATATCGGTTATAGTATTAGCAGACAGTATTGTACTTCAGTACTTGAAGGACAATCCACATGCTGAGCTCTCTCTGCTTACTCTTGCTGGTCCAATGATCATGCCTGTCCACCGTGTGAGAGTCATGTCTTCGTCATCCTCGAGGCCCCAGCTGACTGTGCCATCACCTTCGCCCTTTTGCCCCTCTTCAAGCTCCTCCAACAAGCGAAAATTGCGTGGAACTTTAACTCCTAACAAAAACAGAATATGCATTACATTAGATTTTAAAGATAGATTTTTTTTTTACTGTCAACATATTTCATGGACACACTAAAACCAACCATGAACTGACTGTACTAACAGGTAGTAGCCAATATATCTTCTATCTATCCTCTGTTCTATAGACATTCATTGTTGGCATGTTCCTTTATTATGAAAACTAGGCACTTTTATTTTTAGTGAGCCACACACACACACCATGCAGTGCTGTAAAGCCATAGATCCACGCTCTTTCCATCGGATCGGCACAAAAAAAATAAAATAGAATCTGCATAAAGAGAACATCATAATGAACATGACTTTAAAATCAACAGGTTTGGAGGAGGAATGAATTAATGAGTAACTATTTTTGTCTTAAAACACAAACGCCAGAACTAAATGATTACCCAATGTAAAAAAGCAATCAACAGATTAATCGATGAGAAAAATGATCATTAGTACCAGCCCTGACTGTAAATAACCATAACTTGCAAGCCTATAAATTGACAGTTTTCATTTGAAAAAGAACTGCGACACCACTGTCCAAGCATTTTGTCACTGTGGGTGCTCCAATTGTGCGTCCTTTCATGAAAACTGATGCACACACATTTTTCATCTTTCTAGTCACAGAAAAGTAATGCATCCAAATGTGTAAGAGCACGAAGCATGTGCAAGACAGGACTGGTTGATACAAGAAAAGAAATGACTCAGTGGATTGATGCGCTATACGCACATGGCCACTCCATACAGCACATTCTCATCTACGAACTGTGAAACTGCATCTAATTTGATACCTTGTTCACAAGACATTTACTAAAGATACAGCGTTTGATGCTGCTGAACTTTGAAGCTCAATAAAAATCTGCACTCTTGACAGCCATTTGGAAACAGTCATGAGATTTGGAGCACATGGGCCTGTACTGCTGATTTTTAACAAATGACCCAGTCGTCTTATGACCAATGTCGTAACAGCCAAGTTGATAATAACATCATTCAAAACTAGTCAATCAAAATGTTCAGCTATTGGAAAAATGTTCTCGGAAGATGGTTCAGACGTTCAGCATTAAGCACACAGCCTGACAGGCACTCACGGCGGTGTGAATGATGAACCACTTAGAGCTCATGACTGGAGGAGTGGTGGAGGTTGACGGGACAGCACTTAAGTAAAACTACCGCTATTCATAATTATCATCCTGCAGACAAATTCACAGAAGAGGAAGTGAAAAGAGCGTTTTAAGAAAGCCAAGTGACTGAGACAGAAGACATGGTGAAAACATTCAAATTCTCTCCTGCCAATGAAGCGTTCGTTTTCACATCCTCCAATTTCAGACAACATTCATCACACTCATCCTCACATCACCAATCTGTTTGTAAAATCAATATTTCGCATCTGGTGTGCAGCGACCACAGTGAAGGACTGACTCTTAAGTGGCACATGAGCTCTCCCTTTCCTTTTTTTTTTCCCAAAAGGATATTTGCTCACGAGAAGCTGTTCAAGATTTCGGTACTTTATCGGCTAAGTTTAGCTCACCAGTCTCACCGGTAGCTGCACATGTGCCAGCTGCTAAGTAACAAGAAACTCTAAAGCAGAAATGCTAAAGGTACAAGAGCTGCAAATAACAATTATTACATTACATTATCAATTACACTGCTGACCAACAATCCAAAAGCCCAAAGATAATTTGTTTATTTTAATACAAAAAGGAAAAACAACAACAGCTCACACTGCAGAAGCTGGAACCATCAAATGTTTAGCATTCTTGTTTGATGAAAGACTTGAGAAAACTAGCTTACAATTATTTTCTGTAAAATGCCTGATTAATTTGAGTTTCACCTATACAATATACTGTGTGTTCATTATACAATCCTGTCCACACAGCACACTACTTCTGACTTTTCTTTTAATGCATAGGTTACCTTTGCATATACTGGAGTTTAATTTTGATATTGATTATGATATACATATATCTACATTCTTAGTACTTCTTAGTACTGGTCTCAAAAATCTTTCATCATTCAAGCTCTAACAAAGGAATATACAATGTAAGTATAAAATCACATTTGCACATTTTGAGGCAGTTAAAAGAAGCAGAAATTGGTTGTTAAAATAGTGTGTGCCAGCTAATGTTGGCGCAAACATGCTCAGTAAAGACCAATGCTATTCTACATGATGGCAGACAGAATGCAGAGGTATAATCAGGATTGTTCCTACAATAATTTGAAACGTCAAATTAAGAAACAAGGTGACTGACATGTATAGTTAGAACTACAACAAACGGCAAAGATAATACACAAAAGGCACAAATGTGGTTTCAGACAGAATAAGGCATCAGGTGTAGTAAAAATTAGTCACTCACTTAACTCCAAAGTCTTTTTCTGTTTTTTTAAGCATTCGCCTTCACTACATTTCAAGAGTTACAACTGCCCTTTCGGTGTCCCCGGTCCGCCTTTCAGTTCATGTTATCTATGGCACTCGTAACTTAAACCTTGTTAGGTTGGGTTAAAAATGAATCAGGGGCAGGTCGCACAACTCGTTCAGAGGTAGTTTCGATTATGATTAAACCACTTCTCCACTTTATAGTAACATCTCCGTGGCGTATGGTTAAACTCACGCATAAGAAAATAAATTAAACCTCGTGATAATATTAAACTTAAAAAGATCGTTTTGTTTTTTCTGTAATTCAAAGAGTTTATTTTGCAAGTTTTGAGAACCACGCTTCCTGCTGAGCGCTAACGCTGGCATGGGCTCCGACTATTTGCTGACACGAAGCGTGCCAACTACGGCAGCTGTAACGTTATAATCAATCGGGTGCGTTCCTCCGCTCCCCGCCCTACAATGACAAAAATCTGCCTCATGTGAAGACGCATGGGTTGTCTCCTGAATCTGCTCCTAGAGTTAAATAATCGAAATCAAGTTAGATTTGGACAATAGCGTTAGCAAGTGGAGTGCTAACGAGAGCAGAGGGGACTAGTACCTGCACTGAAACATTTCCGTCACCGTCATGTTGCGTGTCACAAGAGAAGCAATCAAATTCCGCACATTGTATTTGCTACATATAAATTACTACATCTCAATGGCTAATAAAGCACTCGAGAGACGTATACAGACAGACAAGGTTATTTAGATAAAGAGACTGGCTATCCGGACATATTTGGATCGACACTGTACCGCGCCGTGTTGGAATATTCTAGTCGCTAAGTTAGCTAAGCTAGCTAATGCCGTTTGCGGTTGTTTACAGTATTCGCGTAAAAGGAAACTTGCACAGCGAATTAAACTTTCGAATCACATTATACTGACTATGGGTTTTCTTTGTAACACGTTATGATAGTATTAGCAATACTAACGCTTATGTCCGACACCTTAAGCTATTTCAGCTAACTCATGGGACAAGCTTTTCACAACGCCTCGCTTTAACTACGTTAGCCAACACGGTAGCTCCATGAAATAGACGGCTCCCGCGAGGCTCACCGCTGTACCGAGAAGAGACATTTACGACGAATTTACAGCCGCGAGCAATTTTGTAAACTTGTTAAGTGGGTAAACGAAGACGCATGCTGGTCGAGATGTCCGCGCCGACCCCGGCCTCAGCTGCATTTCGTGTCGCTGTGGATGTTAGTCTGAAGGCACACAAACCTGAGGAGGCCGCCATCTTCTTCTTCTGCCGAGTCCAGAAGCACACACAAGTGTGACATCACAGCCGTTAAAACCGGCAGATCGCCGCACTGCGAGCTGCCCTGTTCACACCGCTCCGCCGTTCATACTGTGCGCTCACTGGTCACGGTCAGTGTGGTCTTTGACAGACAGCACAGTTATACTCCTGACTCTTTACCTCCTCCTGAACGTGCATATTACAGTTTCCTTTAACCCGCTTTAAATAAAACCACATACACAAAACAAGCCTCTCTTTAAACTTCTTTTTTTCCCCTAAATATGTGGCATGCGCAAAACTTTTGGGCACTCAACTGCACCCCACCCCCCTCCTACAATAATAATAGTTATAATAGAGTATTAACTCTAATAATAGCCTACCTTCTACTCTTAATTTAGATATTTTCATCTTTTCATTTCTTACAGATAACTCAAATTCTAGAGCTATCTAATATATATTTTAGGCTGCCTTGAATGAACAACATGTTTAAGATCTACCCACAGATTTTATAATGATGTTCAGGTCAGGGGCCAATGAGAGCCGTTTCATAAGATTCAGCTTGTGTTTCTTGTAGTTGGTCGTGGTGGATTTTGAGGAATACTTTGGCCTGCTGTCCTGTTGTAGAAGTCAGTCTCATTTTACTTTAACATTCTTGACTGACTGGAGGATATTTGCATCTAGAATTTGTTGATATGGAGTGGAATTCTTTCTTCCCTCTGACTGTGCATGTTTGTTGTGCCACTGGCTGCCACACAATACAATATTTCACAATATTTCCATCTGATGAAATGGTTCAGTCGTAAAAATATCAAGTCTCTAGTTGTTGGATATTTTACTGTGTAAACACCACATTGCTTCAACAAAGAACCAGAGAAACCTGGTGCAGGACATAATGTATGATACTGCCAGAGAGCGCAGATTAATTTGTTTTCAACAACAAGGGAAAATATCACAGGAAAACTAGAATTAAAGTCAAGTACAAATACTGGAAAAAATAAAAGCTTTCCAAATACCTTGAGTGAGCAACATTTTATTTTCTCTCTATTAACAAGCAGACAATACAAGCTACAAGGACAAGTCGACTATGGTAATAGTCAGAGTTCTCAATTTTAAAGAGTATTTAGAAATCTGATACAAAATGAACATACTGTATGTTTCAACACATCTCAAAAACAAAAGAGAAGCTTGGTGATAACAATGTACAAGTTGAAAGAAAAGAGCTTTTTAACCACCAGAGCACAAAAATCAAGTGCATTACTTGAAAACTAAATATTAGCTCTATTAATTGCCAGTACATGTCCTGTTTCCTTGTTTTTTTGTTTTGTTTTGTTTTTCTTAATCACAACAGGACACACTGAAGTTTGAATGAGTCATCTGGTATCTCTGAATCATGTTTCCATCCAAAAAAAAAATCCAGGATGCTCAAACATCTAATACACCCAGAAAACATATGGTAGTTCAATTATACAAACTTTTTTTTATATTTTACAGCACAAGAAAAGAAGTCAACACAGCACAGGATTTAAAATTAAGGACTGTACATAATTGCAGGGTGTGACTCAGGCAAGGAGACGAACGGTCTTTCCAGTAACTGTCAAGTAATCCTCATCAGCCAGGGCTCGGAGCGCCTCATCAAACAGCTCCTTAGTGATTGCCTGAGAACAAAGTGACAAAGAAGGATGTCGTTACAGGAAGTGGTGGCATTACTGATAGAAACGGGAGGATGGATGTATGATTTAAAAAAAATATTTTGTTGAAAAGTTAAAAGACAAATACTTTCATAGTTTTTCTCTTAGATTGAATTTACTTTTACTACCAACATTGTATTCATCTTTTTATTATTTAAAAGTCAGCGCACTGTTCTCATAGCACTGAAAGCACAGTATCTGAAGAACTGAAAATTAATTTTCTGCATTGATTTCTCTCAGACTCTCAAATACAAGGAAAGGCAAAACAAATATTTACAGTTTCAGACTGTCCTCTGAGGTCATCGAGCAGCTGCTGGTATTTCATGGCAGGCGTCTTTCCCTTGGCTTGGATCAGTTTCTTTAGGGCTTGGGCGACCTCCTCCTTACGCTTGCGGGCGGTGGCGCTCATACCTGTGATCAGAAATCAATATACTGAAATATTCTGCTTCTATTTGTCAATCCAAACAGAGCTGACAAAATCAGTCAATTAATCGACTGACAAAAAATAAATCAATTATTTATGAAGTAATTAAAAAAAAAAAAACTTTTCAAGCCATTTAATGGCTTTAAGCTTCAACGAGTTAATATTCCAGAGGCCATGTCCCACATACCTGTTGTGAGAATAGAGATGTCAACAAATCCTGTCCTGGGGTCTGTTGCTGACTGTTTGAGGGCCTCGCGGTGAAGCCGCTTGGCCTCCTCAACGTCGATGGTCTCCACCTTCTCAGAGAAGCGAACTTTAGCGTGGGCCTCTGCCAAGCGGATCAGGGACTCCAGCTGTCTGGGGTAGGCGGACACCATGCCTCGACCGCTGCCTATCTTCCTCATGTCCACGTAGGCCTGAGGACAAACACACACACACAAGGTCAGCTGTGGTCACAAGGGCTGATACTAAACCTAAGGCCAACAGGTGTTTTGTTAACCACATCTTTCTGGAAACTTTCAACATAATGTTGATAAATTGTGGAAATGGGTCCAGCAAACCAACCTCAATGAGGGCCTGGCTGGCCTCCTCACTCAGTCTTGGATTAATGTACGTTCGTGCGTATGCAATATAGTCCTTCAACACAGCCATGTCGAGGAACTCCTCCTCTATCTGCTCCTCGGTCTGGTAGTACAGCGACACCAGGTGGTGGGCCAGCCTGCGGTCGTAAGCCTCGTCTTGGGGATCCAGCATCAGGAAAATTAGATCGAATCTGGTAGAGAACAAAAACTCAATGTTAAAAACCAGCTGAGAGACACAGATGAAAGACTAAATCATGAAGTCCTCATGAAAAAGCACAATGTTAGGTCAGGTGTCAATTTGTAATTTCTGAAAATTGAAGACTGAAACAGCTAAAGGTTTTAGATTTTATATGACATCTGTGACATTTATTATTTATGAGCACATAGAAAGGACAAAATGTAGGTTTTATAACTTAAACATTTGTTATACAGTTTACAGTATAACAATATTTGAAAAGTTTTTTGACTTTGCTGTAATGAGGGAACAGAAAAAAAGTTTCTTAGTTCATGTAAATTTGATTATTGATTCAGACGACCAGTGGATGATTAGTAAAGGATGTGGTTTTAGATTAGAAGTAATGACTTTGGAAACCATGATCAACTTCATGTAAATTACTGTCTGTCAGGTGTTTCAGTGCGACTGTCCTCACTGATAATATTCACCTGGACAGCAGTGTGTGAGGCAGCTGGATGTTCTCAATGGTGGTCTTCTTGGGGTTCCACTGAGATTCAACAGGGTTGGCGGCGGCCAACACAGCAGTGCGGGCATTCAGCTGGCAAATAATTCCAGCCTGCAGACAGGGAAAAAAAATAAAAATAAATAAATAACCAGAGTGAGAAACATCATGCATGCATGTTGCATCCTCTTTTTTCATTTTCGAACAATTCTACACACGTTTGTCTAATGTACCTTGGCGATGGAGAGGGTCTGTTGCTCCATGACCTCGTGCAGCACAGAGCGCGTGTTGTCACTCATCTTGTCAAACTCGTCGATGCAGCAGATGCCGTTGTCGCTCAGCACCAGAGCTCCAGTCTGCAGGACCAGCTGCCTGGTCTCCGGGTCCTTCATCACGTAGGCGGTGAGACCCACAGCGCTGGAGCCCTTACCTGATGTATACTGGCCGCGGGGCACCAGGTTGTAAACGTACTGCAGCAGCTGGGACTTACTGGTACCGGGGTCGCCGCAGAGCAGGATGTTCACCTCTGCGCGGAAGTTACCCCGGCCGGTCTGACTGAAGTCCTTACGGGTGCCGCCAAACAGCTGCAGCAAGATGCCCTGAAAGAAACAGAGGGGGGTAATAAGCCTGTTAATAACCTGACCTGGCAGGGGAAACACATGTGTAACTAATAACACTAATGGCATTACATTTAATTGGCCCAGCAAGCTCTATGTACAATACCAGAGTCCTGAAACTAGAAAACCCGTATGAACGGAGCAGTTATTGCTATTAATTACACCCATTTTCTTTTTCCTGATGCAATTTATCAAAATGTCTGCTGTGCCAATTAAGTCACATAACTCTGTTAGATTTCTATTGGCTTTCCTTAAAAACACATATTGGGTGTTAATTTCAGTAACCAGCATGAGTGCGTGTTGTGATTACTGTTGTACAGGGTTAACGCTCATACTTTGGCTTGCATCCATTCTCACTCGCTCACACACACACACCTTTTTGATGTCCTCATGCTCATAGATACTGGGTGCGAGGGCAGAGGAGAGGCGTTCGTAGACGTCTGGCTTGGCTGCCAGCTCTTTCAGGGTCTGCACTCTGTCTTCTGTGAACAGCTTCTGCTCTGCGTCCTCGTCCAAACCGTGGAGACGCTTCTCGTCCGTCTTGCGGAAGTGGATGGCGTCTATGTGAGTCTTGTACACGGACTTGACGTTGCTCTGGCGGGGGTTCACGCGCATGGGGACTGCTCTGTAGATTCCTGCAGGGAAATTTGGGGGAAGCTGTCAGGATTTCTGCCGAGTGAAACACGGACCGATTCGCTGCACTAATCCAGTGAAGTGATTAGTGCTGAAACAATGAGTTGACTGACAGAAAATTACATCAGCAATTTTCATCTTCAGTTCTGGAAAATTGTGATGATCAATTTTAAGCATTTTGTGGCATTTTATAGACCAAACGATTCAAATTAAAAATGAATTCCTTAGTGATAACACTCATTAGTTGCAGCCAAAGCAGTAGATGCATACCCGTGATGTTTATTCTGTCTCCTGGCTGCACTTTATCAACCAGGTCATTATGAGCATAGACAATAGTTGTGTGAGGTGTCTGACCAGCCGGCATGTCTTCAGGAGACTCCTGGATTTTGATCTGTAGCAAAAGAAGATCAATAAATGAACAGATGTCATGACCTCAACAGTCACACATTGCTTATCACCGCTTAACATATTCTGAGATTAGGTGTCATATATTGTAAGCAATCTGCCCCAAATGCCAACCCCTCAACCCCACCAAACTCTCACCATCTGTTTGTCTGAAAAGACTGAGCGATTGTGAACGAGCGCCAGGCTGTGGGTGGTGTTGCAATGGCGACACACAGCCGGCTCAGCGATGCGCCCGCGATCCACCTCCACTCGGGTGCTGTAGGCGCACACCTGGCACTGGAAGAAAGCCTCCTGCATCTCCGGTATGAGCTGTGAGGTGCGGATCACCATGCCACTGATAGTGATCAGCTGATCGATGTCTGTGGAGGCAACACATAAAGCACGCATAAGCTTTAGCCGAAAGCTGATACCTCACATTTTATCAAAGCAAGAAGAATGTTCACAAAAATCCCACACTAAATATGGGACGGAATATCTGCAAATGGTAGGATCCAATAAGTGTGATTTCACTTTGTAGACAGCCAGTGACTTGGCCTGGCTTTATGAATCCACACACACACACCTTCTGGGTTCAGGCTCCGCATGTTTCTGGTTTTCAGGGCGTTGTAGGGGCGGACTTGGATCTGGTACTCCAGAATAGAGTCTGGGAAACGCTCAAAGAAAAGCTCATTGACTGCCATGTCGAAGGTGGGGATGACTTCCTGCAAAGGAAACAAATAACTTACTTATTATACATACTTTGCAATATGCTGTCAACCAGCCACTGGATCAAAACTGTCCAAACCGACTCTTAATACACATGATGTAACGAGAATAACATTAAAAAAAATATGGGACTTTACCTGTGGGTAGCAGATGAGCTGCCTGTAAAGTTCTGCATCAAAGGACTGCACATGCTGGCAATTCACATTCAGCACTGGGTCACCAACAACACTGATCTGTGAGACAACAAAAGCAATATCAATGGGTAAGATGGACTTAAACCTAAGATGTCTTGTGATATTAAGACTTAAAATATCATCTCATAACTACTCAACACTCAGAGCACAGTGAGATAAACACATGAGTCAGTACAATACCTCTTCCAGCTTCTGCATGTACAGCGACTCGTTCAGGTCCAGACCAGCGTTCTCATCTTCAGTGGAGGTCGGGTCAATGAACCTCTGCAGGAATCTCTGGAAGCAAAGCAGCACAAAACAGGTAAACATGAAGTCTAATGGATAAAGTATCAGGGGTATCTTTACAAAAAAAAAAAAAAAAAAGCTTAGAAGTGTGCTTATTTTCATACCTGAAACTTTTCCTTGCAGGTCCCTACATTGACATCAGTCCCCCAGATCACCAGTCTCTGGCCTGCGTTTGTTTCGCTGGCTACTGCACCATCAGCACTTGGCTGTGAAGAAATGTGAACAGCGATTTTAGTGCGCTTGTTGTTTTTATTAACTAGTTATCCTGGCTTATGCAAATATAATGAGCATAATCAACACAGTAGATTTCGACTCTTCTACTGACCGGCTCAGAGTGAAGATCGACTTGAGGAGCCTTCCTGACTGACCCCAGATCAGGGCGCTGTCTTGCTGGGGTGCCACGCACTCCACTGCGGGGGGTCCCTTCGACCCTGGAGCTGGGGGTCCCATACATCAGAGGAGAGCTCATGTCCACTTCATTAGGTTGGACTGTCAAAAAGGGACAGATTGGGATAGAAATGATCAAAAGTCCCCTGCACCTCTACTGGATAATGATAAAACAAACCAAACTAAGTTAAACTGGGCGCATTTAGTCATCTTTGGTACCTGATGGTCGAGGGCTAGAGAACAGAGAAGTGTCCTGAGGTGCTGAAGGACTGAGCATGTCAGTGGCCGGGGAGGTGGGCATCGGCATCAGTTCGCCAGTGGAGGAATCCTGACCTCTGCGCCTCTGAGAAGGGGGCGAAGTGGGGCCATCACTGCTGGCTGAGGACACACAAAACATGAGGAGAAGTTAATAATAAGTATGACAGAAACCCATGTCTACAACATTAAGGTAATCTCAGTGGCACTGCAGTTGAAAAACCAATGAACTTACGTGTGGCTGGGTTCGTGTTCCTTCCACGTTTGCGGCCTCCAGGAGTCGATGTTGGGGAAGACATTGTTGCCTCAATATCTAAAGATCAAACAGATGAAAATGAACAGTTCTGCCAAACGGAATGCTAAATGCCAAATGACTTTTAAAAATGTGTATGGTTGTGCCTATTTTGCCTTTTTTTCTTTTGGAGAGCAGGGAAGACCTCACCTCACCCCTAAAATGATTTTACAAGGGCCTGATGGTTGGAACTAACCCACTGAGTCTGTGGGATATTGAATGTTGATGTACTGGTGATCTTATTTTTCCTGCTCTTCATGTTGTTTTGTTTATAAGGCTCAGCCTTGCATGGCCTGCAGTATAAAAGTGATGGATGGCTGTACCATCAGGGTCGACTACTTCGATGTTTATGCTGATGTTTTTGCCACTTCCCTACCTCATTACATGCCAAGTTAAATTTAAAAGCACGTCTCTAAGTAGACCACTTTACATAATGACTGTTAATGATCCTGATTGCTCTATTTTTCCAGTGGTTGGTGCATATTTATTCAGGTTATGAATATAATCAGGATGCAAGTTGAACCACGTTGTTAAAAGGTAATTAGTCCCTTAGTTTCACTTCCATTGTTATTTTTCAACAACAATGTCATTCTCTGTGAAACTGCAGTTTTTTTCAGTTCATCTCATGTTGACTGGTTGCAATAAATCAACACTCAATTCTTCAAAATAATAACTAGAGTTAACTTTCATCGTGTGAGTACATCGCGTCGTTACTTCTTTATGTTTGTTTCTAAGTCATTAACACTGTATTTTCGCTGCTTTTGTTGAACACTTTGGATCAGCTCACAGTAACTTTTCCACCATTTGACATGTGGCTGCAGAAGGAAACAATGAGCAGAGTCTTACTTGCACTGTTTGGCCTGTTTTAACTGTTAAAAGTGAGCATGAAAATAAAAAAGCACATTGAAGCACAATCAAGTAAACATATTTAAGAACCGACACAATGATCCCACTAAAATAACCTGCAGTTTAAGAAGAGATAAGTTCATTAAATTAAGTCCATTCTTACCTCTTCTTGTATGTACGTCCGAACACTGCAGATCTGGCGCGAAACTGCGGGTGACGTTATTTTCGCGGGGAACTTTGGACCAATGAGAGGCCAGAATGGTGCATTTCCTTCGAGGCGATTCATTCGCTGCACAGGGGGTTCACACCGAGTTTCTGCCGATTCGACTTTAATTTAACATGATTAAATGCCTTAATAAATAGATTGAAAACTTTAAAACACTCCTAAAAATACAGGTTTCTTTATATGGTAATTAGAATACGATCTGCGTTTTCTGTGCGTAGTCTCGTTCCCACTGATACCCTGAGCTGACTTGGTTGGGTCCAGATGCGGATGACCCTTTTTTCTCTCTATCTTTATTGAAACAGTTCACCATACAATATAATAATGATAATAATAATAATAATAATAATAATAACTGCAATCATGGAAACTCGATTAAAGACAAATAATATAAACCCAGTGGCTTCTTGGCCGAAGTAGTGATTTGTACTGAAGTCTGAAATTTCTCTCCAGAAGTGGACAGTTGGGAAATTTATTTATTTATTTTTTTGCCAAATCGATCTCAGATGTATTTAATGTTGATTTGCCTGTAATTCCGTGAGTTTATTTGGAAACAAAAAAAAAAAGAAAAAGAAAGAGTATAAGAGTACAAATATTATCTTCACTGACGATGCTGCGCCTGTTATGTGACTTTATCCTGCAGGTGTGTTCACTGATCACCATGTGGCGCAGTTTCCTTTTCAGACAAGTCCACCAAAGAGGAAAAGTACAGCTCACTTCCAAGGAGGAAAAACATCGAAGCATTTCCGAGAAGTGTCAGGACATGTGTCATTTTAGGCGGCTTTTTATAGACAAGATTTTTAAGATAACACCGTGGTTCATTATCCTAAGACGTTAACGACTACCTTCAGTGTACTGTCTGACTACTGTTTTTGCACTATAACATTGTCCAGTAGAATATAAAACAAAATATTTATATAATAATATAAGAGTAGTAGAGAGTTTTATAATGAACACATAAATGCCCCTCTAGGATTAATTAAGTACTATCTGTCTATCTGTAATCAAATATCAATGTGTAATGATTTTAATAACTTGATTAATAATCAAGTTATAACAGGGTAAATACGTTTTTTTTTTATAATGTAATGTTGATGAATATAGCATACAGTTAACATACACTCACTTCATTGTCACACATTAGTCTATTAAGTAGACTGGAATATCTCTGTAACTTATCATCCATACCTGTACCACAAACCTGTCTGTACAGTGCATAGTATTACTTTTCATACTTCAAATACACTTTGCTACTAATATTAATGTAGTTTTACTGAAGGAACATTATCAGCGCAGGGCTTTCACTTATAAATGTCTTGTATTGGTTTGGCTTACATGCAGCATACACACAAAATCAAGTTTCTATTACATAATAAGTAATTTCCCCTCAGTGAATTGTCACATATCCTCATGATGTTAATCAGCATGATAGTAAGTTAATAAAATATGATGTACTGTGACAGATTTCCCAATAGTATATAAAATTGTTACGCTGAGCTTCACCTCGACCAGTTATAAGATTAAAGTACAGCTTACGTTAATGCATCAGTGATAATTTAATTTTTGATGAGTCTTCCGTATGAACAATTAGAAGAAACCTGAGCTGCAACCTTTTTTGTAGCTGATTTTATTTTTAGAGCCCGGGACAGAAGACAAAAGCCTTTGTTTGCATATGTCAAGAATTTGTTTGACAAATGCTTCTCCACTTCAGCAGTATGTTTGTTGTGTCTTATTGTGGACAGACAATGGGAAAAGGCCCTCCATTCCTTCTATAAAGGACGATCAATTAAAGTACTACTTTTCCACCTTTTCGTGGTTGTTTTATGTCTCTTTGTGGCCATTTAGCATCTCTTTGCAACCACTTTTCTTCTATTTACAGTCATCATGAGCCACTTTTTGGCTGTTATGTGTCTCTTTAGTGACATTTTGCCGGTTAGGCCAAGGGGCCCCTGGACCTGTGCCTGAAAGGCCCATCCAGCAATCCATCCATGTGTCTTAAATGTGTGGACTGAAGACTTATATGTGCATGTCACAATAACCAACTAACTACCTAAAACAATATACTGTAACACAGGGAACATCCTGCACAATGAGTGCATTTATACTCTAAGCACACGTTGCTTATGTACCTTTATTTTGTACTTCAACAATTTGAATTCTTTTACTGGTAATGAATCGTTTTTACAGAGCACTCCTTCCACCACCGTTTGAGACAGACGTTTATAGGCCGACAAATTAAAGCTAATCCCTAACACCCGGAGCAGGGCCTACAATATGTAAACAACTCCGAACCATTCATACAATCGTAGTAAAAAGTGGGTGGCATGTGAAACACCCCCTTCTCTCCTCAAATGGAGAGTCAGAGGACAACACGTGACCCCGTTTGGACGTGACTGGCTCAACGGAGGGCGGCACGGGTGACGTCAGCGCGGGGAAACGATACAAAATAGTGTGCGAAAGTACAGATGCCTCAGAGGAGTGACAAGAAGTGTTTCAGCATCCTCAATGACAGGAGCCTGAAAGTCAGCACCCAGGGATAAAAGCCAAAAAAAAAAAAAAAAAAACTTTTTTCTTTTTTCAAAAAGGGGAGTTAAGAGCCTGCAGAGACAGAGAAACCACTGCATGGTTATTCTGCAGAGAGCTGTCACATCTGTGTGCAACTTTTTTTCTTTTCAACGCGTTTAATTTCCTTCCTAAACCACGTGTGCAAATCACCAGAGTTCATGTGTGACATATACAGCCTGGACTCCCATTGCGTGTCTCCACAATGCAACATGAGTTGGTCGATGGAGCCTGCTAACTTCTACGAGAGCGCCAAGCTGGGCGGCCCGCAGCAGGGGGTCTGCAAGGCGGGCAGCAGGAGCGACGGAGCGGGCGAGGACGGCACCATGGTGGAGCTGAGCACCGCCCCTGCCATGTACGACGACGAGAGTGCCATCGACTTCAGCCAGTACATCGAGTCGATGACAGCCGTGCCAAACTTGGAGCTGTGCAACGACGAGCTCTTCCTCGACCTGTTCAACACTGTGAAGCAGGAGAAGGCGGATTTCTACAACATGCAGAGCTCCGTCCTGCCCGGCGGCATGCAGCAGCTGTCAGCCACATACGCAGCGGAGAGGAAGGTGGACGGCGGGCTGGATAAGCCGGCGTTCAGTGCGCCTATCAAGCAGGAGTCCGACTGGAGTGACAGCGACATGTCCTCGTCGCTGCCTTCCCAGATCGAGACCTGCGCCCAGACCTCCGTCAGCCTCCCCACGGGACAACCGACTCCCCCAACGACCCCGGAGCCTGTCTCCGCTGTCAGCTCGGCCAAGTCCTCCCCGCGGAAGATGGGTAGGGAGAAGGGGAAGAAGGCGGTGGACAGGTTCAGCATGGAGTACCGACAGAGGCGAGAGAGGAATAACATTGCAGTGAGGAAAAGCAGGGATAAAGCCAAGAGGCGCAACATGGAGATGCAGCAGAAGCTGATTGAACTGAGCGCAGAAAACGACAGGCTTCACAAAACTATCGAGCAGCTAACCAGAGAGCTCACCGGCCTCAGAGATTTCTTCAAGCAGTTACCCAACTCCTCCTTTGCGGCTCTCTCCACGAGTGCAGAGAGTCGGTGACAAATTAACTCTTCTATGAACTGAGCTTTTAGAAGACATACCTCAAGAGACATTTTGTTTTTTTACCATCTGTACCAGATGTATTTTAAGCTTACCATAATGGCACTGGAAAATATATGATGTTGCTGCCATATTTTTTGTGGGATTTTCTCTGTATTAAATTATTTTACCACTGCATTTATATGATATGATGTTATACCTGACATGGTACATGTTTTATAATTCCAAACTTTGTATAAGAGCCAGAGCATGATCTTTTATATAGTTTGTATGAAACCTTGAAAACATTTTTGTTTATGGAATCTATAATAAAATTGCTGAAAAGGTGCAGAAGCTGCCTGGTCTGTGAGTAGTCTTTGCATTTAGGTGGAGTGTTTTCTCACAAGAAGTAAGTGCAACAGGAAATAGAAAGTTAAGTCAGCAGTTTATTGACACAGTGTCAGTAATCTTAAATACAGAGGTAGATGGAAAAAAAAAGACCACTTAGAAATGTGTTTACACCCAAAAGCTCTTCTCTGAAAGTCACTTCCAAGTTGATGAACCACGTGGGCTGCTTTGACAGACTGCATGCCACTGGTCTACCCTTGGGCTGTCAACTCCTGGTCCACAAGATCACATATCATTAACACAAACAAGACCTTGTCCTCTTGCAGCCCCCGTTCACTTCAGAACAGCCTGAATCTGTCAGGGAGGCCTTCAGTGGGGAGGAGAGGAGGCTAAACTGGCCCAGACCAAGGCCTAGTGTGTGTGTGTGCAGGTCCTTGGAGCCAGCTGAAGCCTGAGGATTGATATCATTAGCTACTTGCCCTGACAGCCTTTAGAGGCAGATTTCTTCCAGGCCGATCCAGGGGGCAGGTTTCCTGGTGACGACTCGGACGTAAACGGGGAGGGGGCCCACCTCTTTTCCCAGGACATTCTCCACATCGTAACCTGGGAACTGAGACATATGGTCCATCAAAATACTCAAACTTGGCACAGTGAAACATGCAAGTTCACACTGTTAGACCATTTTAAGCTAAAACATGTCTCTTTCACCTTAAAATGAGTTTACTGCAGCTGCACTTAAAAAAAAATATCTATAGTTCTTCAATCTAATGACATTGCTTTGGTTGCAAGAATATCTGAGTGCACTTAAGGCTCTGACCTTTGCACTCCTCATATTGGTCAGCATTAATTCTGGTTATCTAAGAATATATGCGGCACTCACAAGCTCCTCTGAGACAACCATTAATGCCTACTTCATACATTGACGCTGCACCTGATAATTATTTTCCTCATCGTTTAATCTGCAGATTATTTTTCTGAAAAATCATTCCTATAAAAGGCCAGACTAACCTTTAACCTTTAACTGTCTTGTTTTGTCTGACCAAAAGTCCAAAAACCTGAAGATACTCAATTTACTGAACTGTGTGACAAAGAGCACCAGATGCTCATATCTGAGAAGTTAAAAACAGCAAATACTGACATTTTTGATTAAAAGAAGCCACTAAAACAATTATTTGATTATCACTGTAGTTGCAGATTAACTTTTTTGTCAATCGACTAATCACTGCAACTCCATTGCAGGCAAAACGCACGATCATGGTCTGCAATTTGTAGATTCAATAGAAATATTTCCAGTGGAAAAACTGCATGCAAACAATCGCTAAATACAGGAAGGGTACGTCGGTAAATTCCTTCAACTGCATCAATGACTTAGGGATTTATTTAGAGCTTTATCACCCTGACATGAAGAGATGACTGTGCTTTCAGGGCATATTGACAGAAGATCAATGCACCGTGCAGGTCAGCCCGGTGTTATGTAACAGTTTGTAAAAGCAAACCTACCTCATTACCCTCCACTGCTGCGGTGTTCAGAATGGACATGATCGTCTTTTTATGGAGCTGTCGGCGAGATCAAAAGGTGTGGAGCCAATTAATGTCTTTTTAATTATCGCCTTAATGTTTTACATAAAGAATAAATGCTGAACCAAACACAGCGTGCTCTCTGGTGAGTAACAGATTGATAGAGGGGGTTAAAATATCAGATGGCCGATAAGAAGAACACAGATAATATTATCAGTTTGGCTCACTTAGTTTTCTGATTGCACAGTCACACTAGGTTGTCTAGAGTAAAAAAGCCATTTTGCAGATGCACATACATTGACGGATTTTATTTCTTTCTTTAATCCATACAAAAACCAAAATGTAAAAGCAGTCTGCAACAAGTTTGTTTCAAGTTTGGAACAGTTGTCAAGAAACCAGCAAAGACTCCAGGATGTCACTGGTTCCAGTGACTGGTTCCAAGAAATAGTCCAGCATCCCCCAGTAAAATGTCAAAATGTTGCTTTTGCACTTTGGTTTTGTGCAGATTATATAAACTAGACATTATGTGTTAATCAGCGAGCTTAACACATGCTGGTGGGTGGATTTTGTTACCTGTGGACCAAGCCAGGCTAGCTGTTTCCTCATGTTTCTAATCTTTATGCAAGGCTAAGCTAACCAACTCCGGGTTGCTGCCTCATACTTGCATGCAAACATAAGAGAGGTATCAAAACAAACCTATTCGTCATGAATACATGTCAGTTACACACTGTTAAATAATACTTGCCTATCCCTAAAACACTGTGATTCATGAGGCTCGATTCACCACATACTTAAAAGCCCAGAAATAGTGTTCTCACCTTAACCTTTAAAGTGAAATTACTCAATGAAGAAGAACTGAGAAACACTTCCAGCTGAATCTTCGTGTCTGGCTTGTCCAACGCTGACTTACAAGAAACACAGTGGAAGTTTTGTCTAGGGAAAGAAAAAAAAATAAGTGTTGATTTGTCATGATGATTAATATTCAGCTATTCTAATTAATTTAGAAAACTTACGGCCTTTCAGCTAATATCTCCAAGTTGTCACTTCCACAGTAACTGCAGACAGGCCAGGAATAAGCTGTGTTTTCATCCACACCAACAATCACCCCTGCAGACAGAAATAAAACTGTTAGAGTTAACATTAACATACAAAAACACCTTTGGGAAACTTCCATATAAAGTGCACTTCTCTGTAAGACTTAAATTTGATCACTAGTGAAAACCTGCTTTATTTACAACCTCTTGCTGTTTTCAGCTGACGGATGCCAAAGTAAAAATATTGACGCCTAACTAGAAGAAACACCGATAAATGATCTACGCGTGTTTTTGACAGGGTGTAAGAGATAAACACATCCCTTTCATTTTTATCTGCGATTGTGGTGATAAATGCAGAAGAGACGTTACTCCCTGCCTAAACACCATCTCACTTGACAACCAGAGCTGCTGTCCCACAAACACAAATATGGGACCTTAAATAAGATACTGAGTTTAACAGATAAATGGTTCTTGTACTTTCCGGTGTGAGGCTTTTTCCACTGGTAATTTCCAGAAAACACTATTTGCACACGAGCGCAAAAGATAATATGTTTGTTTTATTTTTTTTCAGCCACCTGACCAAACATGCACGGCCAGAGGGGCCACAACCGAGAGGGTTCACAGTTTGATCTTTGCCCTCAACGGCGACACAAAGTCGACAGATGCAGATTATCATCAGATTTAGGAAAGCTTTTCTACACCACATTTACATAATTGGAAAGTTTCAAAGGCTTTAAAGAAAGAAATCAATACTTCACAACAATGACTTTTAACTGTTATCTGAAGCAAATGAGATAAAGGCAACAAAGTAGTTCATTAATACTTTAATGAACACTGCAAAAAGTCAACTGGGTTCAACATAAAGCTGCGGCAACTCATATCTGATGTTAGAAAGCCTCATAAAGCTCAGAAATGTATAGAAACAACACTGGTTATATGCAAAAGAGGCTTGGATGAAATACTGCATCAGGCTTCTACACTAGGTTATTTTCCCATTATGCCACCCTCAATTGAAATTTGAAGGGAGCAGGCATGTTAATTTCACTGAAAAATGACACGGGAATTGACGTGAATCCAACAATATTTCATGTGCTTTTATTTCTTAAAGTCCCAAACAATGACAGCCCGAGGACAGTGAATAAGAAACAGAAAAAAGCAAATGCCTTAAAGCCACATCAAGGCCTCTTGCTGAGCTGTAAACTTATATATAAAAAAAAAAAAACAAGCGGTTTTCTTCCCCTGAGAAAAGAACACATTGGGCATGTTCTGCAGGAATGGCTTCAGATGAGGCGAGTTGCATGAAAACCACAGGACTCAAGTGAAAAGGAGGGGGAAACTGACCTGTGAGAGTACAGAGGGAGTTGGGTGTGGTCTCCAGACTCAGGGGATCCAGTCTCACAGGTTCGGGCAGGGTCTGCGCCCGGGGCTCGGTCAGCGACTGAGAAAGCACCTCTGGCCTTGTTGTGGACTGGAGGTTGCCTTCAGGCTCAACAGAGCACACCTCAACCACTGACTGCTCCACACACAGGAGGGCACCTGGTTGTTGAAAATGAAATGTTATTACAAATGAAATGAGTATAAACAATGTAGGGTACCGACTGTGCTCATCCTCAAAGCAGCAGATCAGAGAGGACGCAGGGTTGGAGGAAGTACACAGATCCTTTATTTAAGCTGAGCCAGTGTTGGAAAGTAAGAAAATACATGTACTCAAATACTGTTCTGAGGTATTTGCACTTTACTTGAGTATTTCTGTTTAATGCTACTTCATACTTCTACTCCACTACATTTATTTATAAGATGACTCCCCATCTGAAGAGGCTTGGCGAGAGAATACTTTTCCAATGTGACAATGATCCCAAACACACGGTGCAAATCAGGCAAAAGTTTGTGAAGAAGAGGTGAAAACTATGACCTGGCCAAGCAAGTCCCTCGACTTGAATCCAATAGAAAACCTCTGAAGTACTTTAAGGTGAGAGGTAGAGCAACAAATCTTCTCCAGCAAAGCAGCTGAAAAGAATTATCTGTGAAAAGAATGGTACAACATCTTTCCACAGATTTGACCAGTATCGTCCATGCTTATGAGGACAATCGAATCTGTCATCAAAAGTAAAGGCAGACTTATTTAACATTTAAAAAAAAAAAGAAAAATCAAATAATGGGTTCTCACTAATGAGTGTATTGACTTTTGCTTCAATGAGGACTTTTCATTATAGTTTAATTAGTCAAACATTTGTGTTTTTCAATTAAGTGGCTTCATTTTTCTTGGGCTATAACAAAAAATAAAACTGTATTACACAAAGAGGATTTGTAATTACTTTTTTATTTTTACTTAAGTAAAATTCTGAATGGATGACTTTTACTTCTGGAGTATTTCTACACTGCTGTTGTTGTTGCTGTAGTTTTACTTGAGGCAAAACTCAGAGTACTTCCTCTGCCACAGAGGAGAAGTATCAGTGCAACAACGTAAAAATATTTCATTAGGTACTTGACTGATTTAGCACTGCACTTCTATAGCACTGTAGGAAGCCTCAAGCAGAGATGAGGAACAGGCTCAGGCCAGCAGGTCTGGTAAGCTCACTCCTTTCTAAGTCCACATCCCCAGGTTTTTCTCATCTTCAAGCTTGTAGTTTTTAGCTCTCCCCAACACCTGTCAACAGACTTTGATGTGTCAAATCAGTGGAGTTCCCCTTAAAAGTACAAATGTATTATCAACAAAATGTACTTAGAATATCAAAAGTAAAAGCATAGAACCTTTTCCAAATAAATTTGATGGGTTGTGATGATAAATGTGGTTGGGCAGACAAAAAAAACAAACAAAAGTTCTGCTACACAAATGTGTATTCATTGTTTAGTTTTCTCCACTCTTAGATTTTTTTGTGAAATACTGGATAATTTTACCTCTTTATGCCTTGAATAGTTGTTTAAATGAAACCATGTGAGAAGTTTAGAAGAGAATTGTCTCTTTGCTGACAACTCAGAGATATCTGAGACATGACAAACATTATGGTGAAGGGTCCCGAAAAGGCTTTGTATGCAAACTGTTAAACTGCCAAGTTACCCATGATTGAAAGTGACCATGTTCATTTCCTGAATTACTGTACTTAAGTACAATTTTGTGGTACTTTTCTATTTTAGGTTTCCACTCTGTCTGGTTGCCATTTTTGCTTTGCTGTTTTTTCCCTGCAGGTAGACAAACCCCCCTCCTGTGTCACTTTGGTTTGCTGCACCATACAACACAAAAACATCACACTAACACTCATCCACACATTCCACACACTACTGACTTGTGTCATGTTTACACATCTCATGGTTATGTTTAACTACTGTATTTTGGTGGAATAAATCACTTTTTGTATCCTACTACTGTGTGTGGCCTCTCAGTTTTTGTTGCCAGCTCTGAGCCAGGTGGTAACACACCAAATAGACACCTTCCTCATACACTTCTCACACTGTTTCAAAAAGCCGACATTTCACAAAAAGTTAACCCACATTTGTGTAGAACAGTTGTGGTTTTTTTCCTTCTTTCCTGCCTCATTAGTCACTGCATGACCCTTCAAATTTAAGTAGTTGAAACTAGCTCCAACTCCAGCAGCTACAAAGGCAAAACGCCACGTACACACTGAAGCATCAGTATTAACGATCTAATAATGTCTTGTATGATAACATATCAGTCACAGGAAATTTTACTGAACACTCACTACTTTTACTGATAATACTTAAGTAATTTTACATAAATAAAACTTTCAATGCAGGACAACTAATTTTTAGTTGAGCACTTTTACATCGTGTTATTGGTATTTTTACTTAAGTAGCAGATGTGAATACTTCTTTTACCACTGCAAGACAAGAAGAATAAAGTAGCAGAAAATGGAAATGCTCAAGTATATCACAGGTGCCCCAAAATTCTATTTGAGTAGATGAACTTTTTTTTCTTTCCACGACTGTTAAGGTGACTGGTGCTCACAGTCCGATAAAATGGAACAATTTAGGAGACAGCAGTTGAATGACATGTCAAGTGACAATAAACCACACTGTGTTACATTTACCATCCTCTTTGATGGCATCTCTGAACGACATGCAACAGGCAGCGGGGGAATGTAGAGCTTCGAGGACAGAGGAAGTGAGCACACAGGAAGTGCTCACGCACAGGGCCACTGTTCGCCTGCATGGTCTCTCGGGCTGTTCCTCCTGAAGACTGGGGTCTGTCAGCACCAACCAAACCTCACCCTGGCCTACATCACTGCTCTGAAGCCGAAACAGAAAGGCCGACAAAGACAGAAAAAACACTGAGAATTACTCAGAAACAAAGAATGACCTAGAAAAATACAATTTAAGGGAAACATTACATAACGAACGCTTACAAAGCACAAATTAGATGCAAACTGTCATGTCTGAGAACACCTTTGACGAGATTATTCATTCAGCAAACTGCACACAATTCTGGTTTACTGGTGCAACTACGCTAAAAAGAGTATCTGTGGTTCAGTGGTGTGAGCATGAGGCAAAGTCCACCAGTTTGTTCTGAGCTGCTATCTCATCTTGGTCAAAGTTTAAAGGTTGAACCAATCAATCGTAAAGAACGCCCGGGCCTGACACAGATTGTCATACACACAGTGATATGAATGCTGCTCTCGACGTCAGAGCTGAAGTTTTTATCAGTTTGTTGGTTCAAATGATCTCAGAAGGAGGACTGAGGAGCTCCAGAGAGCTCAATGTTTATTCTGTTCATTTGGCTGAAGTCAAATGTGTGTTTTTCTGGTATGAGGGGGAAAAAAAGGGACAAAAAACACCTGCATCCTCTTGTATATAACAGTGGCAACAAAACTGCAGCGACAGGTTTTCATCTCACTCTGAAAAAGGAAAAAAAAACAGTCTGAGATCAAACTACTGAAGATAAGTTATCTCAATCTGCAGCAAATTTTTTAATTGGTGTGTGTGTGTGTGTGCTGTGAGAAATGGTTCACCTGCAATATGTCTCGTAAGGTTTGTCCAGTGGGAGAAAGGTAGAGCGTGGACAGAGACTGCCCCTCAGTGGGTTCAACAGAGCTCTCCTGACCTGAGAGCAGGTAGCAGAAACTCAGAGCTGGACCTGCAGGTCTGCTCTCCTATAAACAAGGGACACTTGTAAATACTCTCCACGTTAAAGAAAATATGCTCACTCCTAAATTTGTATGGAACTGTGTGGTCAATAGCAATGGTTTTCCAAATGAGCTGTCATTTCTCCTCAAAAATATAACATTATTTTCTATTAAGGTGGCTCTGAGAGCTCAGCGCACTGCAAACACAGGAAACATGCAAACTGTGTGCTGACTGTATTTGCAGTATGTTTCATTATACTACTTATGTGTTGTCAAACTGGTGAGTTCCTGAGCTTCCTCATGGTTTATTTCTTTGCTGTTTTTTTTTTAAATGTAAAGAAATGTGTTTTCTTAAACTGAATTGAGCCAGCCTACATACTTTTAACTCCTTAAAAACCTGGTTTGATAATCTGTGGATCTCTGCAGCATTTTTTTCCACATGCTGCACATGTTGTATATTGTATATTGTCTTTTGTCTTTCTGAATGTGTTATATAAGTCGCATTACACTGAGGTCTCAGGGCCAGCTCACTTCAGCCCTTGGTGCATTTTTGCTTTCCAGAAATAAATAAATAAATAAAATTGGAAATTAAAACATCTGCAATTGGAAGCAATTTTAGCCTGATTCCAGACATCTGCATCACCACCCACATCTCAGCTGTTCTGCACCCTGGCAAATGTTTTTCCCTGATAGAGAAACAATTGACCAATCATGGCTTTGTAGGCGGGATTAAGAATGACAATATCATCTTCCTACAAAACCAGCATTCGATGAGATTGAAGCAGCTGTACAGGCTGTTTTAAGCTGACATGCAGAAATGACAACTCTTTAATGTCTTTAATTATCCAGAAAAAATTAATCACCTCTTCCCAGCTAGGAATTAGCTAACATGAGCACAATGTCAGCTGAATGAGTGATGTTAAAAAAAAAAAAAAAGGAAATTCAGTCCAGTTATGAGGATAAAACAATGCTCCTCCTGTGATAATTGGTTAATCGTTTGAGTATTTCTTTTGACAGACATGCCAAGCATGATCTAATTCCAGCTTCTAAATTGTGAAGATCTGCTTTTCTTCTTTCTTTGACAAATGTGATTATAAACTAAATACATTTAGGTTCTGGTTGGTTGGTAAGACAAAACAACTTGAATGGGGCTGAAACAATTGGTTATTTCCTTCATTAGTTGTTTGGTCCTTAAAATGCATGTCACAATTTCCTAAAGCCCTTTTCTGACTTTTCCAAAATGACTTGTTTAGTCTAACCCAAAACCATAAGATTTTCAGTTTACAGTGTCGCAGAAAAGCAGAAAATCCTCACAATAATAACAAGAGGCTGGAACCAATGAATGCATTTTTGTTAAAAAAGAAAAAAAAAAAAGACAACACAGCAGTTGCACATTTATTTTTATATCAATCAACTACGCAAAAGAGATGATTGATACTAAAAACAATAATTACTGTCAGATTTCAGTATAAAAGTGAAAACACATTCCCAAACCAAGGCCTCACTTGGTTTAAGATGCATTATTTCTGTTGTAGTGAGAACTTACACTGGACATGCTTGGTGTGTTTCCATGATCTCTGAGAGGCATCACTGGGGGCCACAGACTGTCGATCAGGCTGAAAAGCCTGGTGCGCCTGAGAGTGAAACAAAAAAAGGAATACAAGAGTAACAAGGGGGGCACTGAAAAGGGGGGGGGGGGGGGGGGGGGGGTACGGAGAAACTGGGGAATAAGGGACTTCAGTGAGAAGATTTGGAGCTGAATCTGTTAAGACAGAGCTTGTTCGTTCGACGTCACGCAGACTTAACAGAGAGCATGCTTGGGCTGGCAGAGCAGATACACACAAAAACAGTTTTGACAAGCAGGTTTTGAGACACTGAGGGTGGAAAAACAGTTCACACCCTCTGTAAATCACATTATCATTGTGGTGCACTAACAGAGTTTAGAGAGCCAATTACAAGTGATTTTAAAAAGCCTTTATACTTTACAATGCTTGATTCGTCATGTAGCCTTCTCTCACCACATTCTTAATCTCAGTAATGACAGACTGAAGCTATATCGTACTCATGCTTTCATGATGTTCTGTTTACGTCAAACTGATACCGGGAGGAAGGATTCAAATATTAAAAGGGGGAAAAAACATAGGGTAGCAACTCTGACAGAACACGTCGATCTCTTGATTCATTGTCTGTTTCCCAAGAAACTCTTGCTGAGTTCGTGGTGGCCGGTCAATGTTACTTATTCATCCATGTGGGCGCTGTCATATCAGTCAGTGGTTAACAACCTGTTAGTCACCTCGTAATCACAGGGTTTCTTTGTGTGGAACCGGTTCTGCAGCCCATTCAAGTCCAGTGAGGCCTGCTCAAGGATGAGTAATGACTAACAGGACTCATTTGACACACTTTGATTTTGATACTGAGCTTTTATACTTGTTTAGCAAACATTTAAGTACTTTTTTTTTCAGCTCTAAGGTCCAGTAGTGGTTTATGCCGGTCAGTTATCTCAAAACTTAAGTCTCACCGTCCATCCTTTCAGGTACTTCATCTTTTCTTTGGTTGGCACACATCCAAGAATATGCTACTTCCTGTGCAAGTCACTCCTTCCCATAATAGTAAAACTGACCAGGCAAACTGCTCACACAGGTGACAGGGTGACTTCCAGTCATTTGTATGGAAACAAAGGTAATAAGCTGATACCTGTACTGGATGAGGATAGGTAGTAACCCTAGTAGCTGTGACGTTAGAGCCAGGGAGTTTTTGACATTTTATCTTGAGGGGTGGCTGGGGCAACTGATCAATTAATGGGATTATGGAAGATTGATTTTTATTTTTATTTATTTATTTATTTATTTTTAATAGGTGAACCAGTTAAACTCCAATACATAGCTGTTTGTATTTATGGATTTTTCTTTTTTGTGTAAATTGTTTCTGCCTCTAATCCACTGGTTATGAACCTTCTGTACCTTCTTTCTAACTTTTTTGCTTTGGTATTAGATTTTTTTGTTCACGCTTATTATAATTATCTGTATGCATTTGTATAAGTTTTTGTTTACAGAAACTAAAATTAATTAAAAATAAGTTTGCGGAAACGGTGAAAGGTATAGTTCATTAGCTTAGCATAACAACTGGAAACAGGGGGAAACCGCTAGACCATCTCTGTTCAAGGAAAAACTCCACCTACCAGCAACTGCTGTGCAAAATACTGCACAGCAGTTTATTAAACCGAGGCAGGACTTTTTAACTCAGCTAAAGTTATAAATATTAAAGTTATGACGATGACAGCTGTTTTATCTTTCATTGTAACATTTGCAGGATAAACAGGAGAAAAACAGCAATCACGTTACAAAGTTGATCTACCAATACCTTGCTGGATGATGTTGCATCTTTTGGCAGACAAATGTACGCAGTGTCCCTGTTTAAATGAATGAGACCAGGCTAGTTTCGCCCATGCTCCCAGTCTTTATGCTAAGCTAGGCTAACTGTCTGCTGGCTGTAGCTTTGTATTTAACAGACAGACATGATGGTGGTGTCAAACTTCTCCTCTAACTCTTGGCAAAAAAGAAAAAAGAAAAAATCCCAAAATGTCAAACTACCCCATCAAAGTATGGATTATTAGGATATGCTTAGAAGTCTGACAGTCCAGTAGTTTCTAAGAAACTTGGGAAAAAATGAATGCCTGATTTATCACAACCAGCCCCACGTGTTTTTCCAGTTCAGCTAATAAGACGGCCCATGTGTGAGCATCACAGTCTGACCACAGACAACCTCCAGAGACATTATAGGCTGTGGTAGCATTGAAAATACCAAGGACGTAAACATACCCCCTGCCTGTCTCTAAATGTTCCCATGTCAGTTCTTCTAACTGCTTCTAATCTGGGATCCTGACTATGGAAACTCACAAGGGACACTGAGTGTGCACCTCAGTATCACTTTACATGTAAACACAGTGGTACTGCTGGCAGGACAGCATAATATGCTGCAAACCTTCTCATTGTATTGTAAATGTGGGTGTTAATATTTACAAAATGGCATTCAAGGGTAAAACTGTGACTCTGTTGTGGTTTATAATAATGCAGATTCTCACGAGGCACCAAAGGTAATGTCCACATGCATGCGATGGTTTACTTTGAGGCTCAGAGCTTTCACATACACTGAGGTTACTTTACCAGCACGTCATATCAGGACCTGTGTATCACAGGTATTTACCCAGGATCGTTACCCCAGATGGCTGAAGAGCGAGATAAGATAACCTCACATATAACAGAAATCCATATCACAGCTTGGCATTTGTCGTAGGTTGAAGTTCACCCGTTGCTGTGAACTGAAATTCAGGTGAAATGCTCCGCTCATCTAGCTTGGAGGGTAGGGGGAAAAGTATGGGTCTCACCTTTCTCGAGTGACCCGCTGCACCACTTTAATGCCTTTCAGCACACAGGTCTTCCCCTGCCACTTCTGGCAGTACCGGAGGAGGTCATCCTTGCAGGGCAGGATGTGCAGCTGGACCACACTGAACATGCCGTAACTGTCCTGGACAAGAACGCACAGCCTGGAGAAGCACAAACAAAAAACAAACCACCACATGCAGAGACAAAATTAGACTGATTTGATACACAGATCTAAATATTCATATGAACTAACCATGTGGAGTAAACAGACAAATGTTTCTGTTTACATTCATTGTTTCTCAACAACATGAAATGTGTGTGTAAATGCTTGAGGCCTAACAAAAGTGTTGAACTTCCATTGTTTACTAGCTAGCAGCCTTCTTCTTCTTCACTCTCTTACTGGTGTATTCTTGTGTTTTGTTTTTTCAAGTTCACAATACAAACAAAACTGTAAGTCATACATAAAATTACTGCTCCTTAGTGTTACTAGTGGCAAAAAAACCCATATGGTAGCTTTACATTCATAAAGCTAAGGATCATCACTACATTTATTTTTAGTTTTTACAGATGTTCATGGACATGAAGCGACATTTTGATCTTCAAGGTTTTTGTGACTTTTTCCAAGATAATGGTAAAAAAGTCGTGTGTCTCAACTTTTAAACCAACGTGGACAAGAAGTCCTGATAGTTCTCACAATAATGGAATGTTTTGAAAGTCAACCACCATAACAGATTTTCACCCAACTATGCTGTTTTTTTTTAAGTCAGATAATCCGATCCCTTTTTTTCCCCAAACAGAAATAATCAGCCATTTATACAGTTAAGAATTTACAGGAATGAAACACCACTGATCCCAGTGACACACTAACAATATACAGTTTAGGCTCAGTCATGACATTTGGAAGTGTTAATACTCGTGGCTGGTTTGACAGGCTGCTGCTGACAAAGAAGACCTTTGGCCTACAAAGTTGTGCAGCAGTGAACTGCAGTGTATTCCTTCACCCTGCTGCTCTCAGTGTGCGTACAGCTTGAACTGCTATAGGCTCCAGTATCTCAGTCAGTCAAGTCCAGGCACAGCCCTGTACAAGCCCTGAGAGTAAACAGTGGAGTTCATATACCCTGGTTTGACGAGCAACGTCCAGGAGGAGGAAGAGGAGGAAGAAAAAAAAAAAAAAAACAGGGAAGAGGGAGGAGGGCTGTCAGCGTGCCCATCATGCATGTGCATGCATGACCATATCCCAGACATGGGGAACGTTTTGAGACTGTTTTCAACCACCTGATTGGGCCTATAAATGTCCTCTGTTGGTAAACATGGGGTCTGTCTGTGTTTGTTTTGCGAGACCTGGAAATAGATATCTAAATAACATTCCTGACATGACTTATGGTGGCGTAGGCCAGTGTTTTAACCAAGATTATTCCCAGTTGTTTGCTTAATTCACAATCCAAAAAATCAGACCTATACAACATTTTGTTTACACAAGGGAGGTTTGACATACAAGAAATGTAATGTTTTCTGTAACTTTCAAGATTATGGACCTGTAAACACAAGTGCGTAAGTTCAAACTGTAAAGTGAATGCAGCCCCTTTTTACATGGGTAGTATGCAGCACAGCAAAGACTAGTCCCTTCTTGACATGTTGGAAACACAAATCAGAAAAGAACATGCCTCAAAACCATGTTATTCCAGAAAAACGACCATATTCACATTCTTCACAAACACAAATATCACACTTACTACCGTAGGAGTGAGTAAGGACACAGTCCCACAACGAACCCCGTCATAAAAACTGTAACCAACAGGACACAACCAACAATTATTTCCATTATCGACTGAGCTTTTGATTACGTTTCTGATTTATGGTTGAGTCTAGAAAAGGTTTAAAAAAGGGGTGGGGGGTGGTGGTTGTCAACAGGAAAGACAACCCTCTGTTGACTGTTTACTAATACACTTTTATGGAGTATGTCACCATCATTAATTCATCTGAAAGTGTTGATCTTTAAAAGTGTGTCACATACTTGATCCTCAAGTGTGAAAGGTCATATAAACTTAACCTAACAGTATAAAGATACTAGGCTAAACCAATAAGTCATTAAGAACAAATAAATAATAAAGTTGTTTTTCTTTTTTTTTTTTAAGAGAAAAAATGAATCATATAATCTTAAATTGTAAATTTAAAGGGGCGGCACAGCAAGAAGGTTCCAGGTTCGAACCCCGGCCTGGGCTCTTCTGTGCGGAGTTTGCATGTTTTCCCTGTGCCTGCGAGGGTTTTCTCCAGGTACTCCGGTTTCCTCCCAGAATCCCAAACACATGCACATCAGGTTAACTGGCTACTCTAAATTGCCCCTAGGTGTGAGTGAGTGTGTGTGTGTGTGGTTGTCTGTCTTTGTGTGTCAGCCCTGCGATTGACTGGCGACCAGTCCAGGGTGTACCCTGCCTCTCGCCCATAGTCAGCTGGGATAGGCTCCAGCTCCCCCCCGCGACCCTGTCGTAAATTTAATCTAAATTTTTGGCTCATTCAGCAGCCGGACACAGTTGTGGCGTTACAATGGAAATATTGTTCCGAAAGTTCGTCCTAACACTGTTGCAGAAGTTCCCACAAATATGTTGCACTTGCAGGTTGCTTTGCTTTCTCTTTCGGTACAGTTACTGCAGGACTGCTTGCTGTAGGATGACCAACCAGTTTATCATCCTTTGTTACTTACCATTCTGATAACAATGTACAGAACTACTTCCTGCAGTATTGTCCTAATAACGAATCAGAGGGTGCAGTAACGCAGTTTGTGGAAAAACGTGGGTGTTTTACTTTTGACCGGTAGTGTAAATAAACTTTCACTTTTAGAGGAGCTTGTTTAAACATGAAAAAACCTTGGTGTGAAAGCTGATAAGACACTTGACAGATACACAAGGGTGATGATTCGTGATGGTACCAGCTTGACATAAACAACCACAGCTCCATTCAGTCCCCTCCTTTCAGCCGTTCAGAGCCCCACTTCCTCAAACAGTGACCCCTCTCTCACAAAAATCCTCTGCTATTGGCCAGTTTTAGTCACAAGCCATTTTCAGGAATTTGTTATTGTGAGCGATCACAGAAAATTCTCAGCAACTCAGGTTTCCTTCCAGGAACTACGATCCACTGAGTCTGTGCAAACACACATACACACACGCTCCTTCACACACACACACAAACACACACAGTCACACTGTGTACGCATGCGAGCCCACGCACATGAACATTACTTGGCAACACACTAAGTAAGCGACCCACACATTAAGAATACAGCAGAGAGGTCTCATTGGTGGGGGGCGGACAGGCGGGATTCCTTCCTATGTGTTGTGCACCAATCAGTGCAGGCAGAGTGATAAACACGGTTGTAACAGGATCCTTGCAGCACATTGTGTTCCTTCTCCACTGAGGAAGAAAAAAAAAACACACACACACACACAACTAGCCTCTCCTCACTTCCTGCAAACAGTTAATCTTCTTGTTTATTCTACTCCAAATTTACGGGAACTTAGCATATTCTTCAGGCATAAATATCACTCTGGCTTCACTCCCCTGTGTGTTAACACAGAGGCTAAACAACAAAAGGATCAAATAAGCATGCTGACCAGGGGAGTGAGTCATAGAGGATGGGGACACAACATAAGAGGTACAAACTGTCCTTGTCTTTATACAGAATGAGGCCAGTGGACTGCAAAGTAAACTGCTCTGCTCTCCACAGAGCAGGCATGCATCCTGGAAAAGTACTATAAGCAACATAATATACCAAATGCAGCAAGACCAATAACAATCTCTCCTGAAAAAGCACAGAAGTGATACGGTAGGAGTTCATGCATTTAGCTCCTTTAAAACTTTGCCATATGATAGAAAAAAACAAGATGACAAAAAAATGAAAAGAAACTGTAGAAAAGAGCAGACAAATCAAATATGAAGGCTTTCCAGACAATGTTCAAATTTGTCACAATATGCAGGTAAGGTCACTCAGATATTTTGAACTGAAGCCCTTGTGATCATCTCCTAACCTCTGCCCCACCTCCATCCTTTTACTACCAACCAAGCCTGCTGAATCTGGTTGAGCTGGAGAGAAACAGAGTGAAGGGCGGGAGAGTTTCCGGTCAGAGGGCGGCCTTTGTTTACCAGCTGCAGAGGCAGCATGGCAGGCAGCAAGTGTCATATTACAACCGCTGCTCATTTAGTCAGTGAGCTTGTCAGCTGACCGGGGCTCTCCTCCCTTCACCACAGAGTGCCCCTCGGGCCCCTGCACTTAGAGAAACCAATACTTTTCTTTTATTACTCAGCAAAGGACAAAAACAACAAGCCCGGGGAGGGCCAGGCAACTCTCTGGATTTGCTTCACAGAGAACACTCACTGATTCATTAACTATAACAAGACCACTCGAGTAAACCTCAAAGTCACCTCAGTGATACAGGACACTTTGAACAGCTTTAGCTGGAGACAATATGCACTTGTTTTATACTTGTTTTTATCAGAATGAGAATGATAATTTGGACATATTTAAAAGCTGCACTGGTCATTATTTTAATATCAGCCAATGACTAATGATGGACAACACGTCTCCACTTGCTCCCACTGTACAAAAACAAAGCCAAAACATCCCGGACACAGGCTCTGATGTCTTGCATTGGTGACGTGATCTGGAGCCGCAGTATCGAGGTCCCCACTCACACACCAGCCTGACTCAATCAGGACCACACCCCCCTGAACCTTTGATGTAGCCTGGCTGCTCTAATCTTGACAATCTTTTCTGCTGGCTGTGCTACGACTGAAGGCTTGTTGAAATAAGGTAAATACAGCAAGTAACCACATAGTCATACTTAAAAAGCCACACATCTTAACATACTATATTTCTAAAAATGTAAGTCATGTTATCTGAATTATTATTGAAAATCATCTATCTTCAGTTAATTAATAAAAATAGAATTATTAAATAAAGTCTGTTAAATTTAATAACTCAGCAAATGCTCACAGAAAGGTGATGTTTTCTTTTTGCTTTACAATCAACACAACACGATTTACAGTTTTGGGAACAGCTACATTCGCTGAGGGGAAAACCGAGCAAGGGAGACTAACAGGACCAACCTTGGCCTGGATGCACAGGTCCAGTGGTTTGGCCTGGGTGGCATGGTTCGGAGAAACCTCTTCCCTATCTTCCATCAGTGCCTTGGAGAAGGGCTGAGCCCAATATCCTGCTGATCCATTGTGGCAGAAACAATCTTCTTCAAACTCTTTGCTTTACTCCAGCATTTCCACCTGATGGACTTCTTCAGCTTTTCCCCACAGTGAATGTAGCCAGGGGTATGGTCTTAGGGTCAGTCGAAGGTTAAGGTCTCTGCCTATTTTTGTGTAAATAAATATTTTTAATTTTAATGCATGAGCCTGATTTCTATCTTTTTTTATATTTCATCCATGCATTTGAATATTACTACAAGGCCCAGGCTCCACTCTCAGATAAAGTAACCAAAGATAAAATAAATCTGTCTCCATTTCACACAACTGTGCATTTCTTCTGTGATGCTGAGGCTGATACTATTGACAGTTTTACACCCATAATAAACTGTATTTGTGGTTTTCTTTAGGGCATCAAAGTTATCAGGAGAAAAAAAAAACAAAAAAAAACCTGTTCCACCCAGTGGAGTATGAACAGGCATCAGTTCAACTCCAGCTTGTTGGTGCACGAGAATCTGAAAATCATGCTGTCTTTGCTGAGAACTGGCCAGAATCGCTCAGAGGGGCTGGATTCAATTAGAAGTATTTGTGTCCTTTGTCAAGCAATGCCATATGGCTGGAGACAGTGTGAGCACTTTGTGGGGCCTGCTGCTCTGTGAACAATAGCTCAACCGCTGAGACACATTCTGCCACCAAGGAGAAGCATGCAAGGCCTGAGACCAAGGAAACCAGCATGCAATCTTAACAAAAAGAGTAATTCATATTGTGGGAGAGAAACATATACAGCAGATAAAATGTGAGTCATTTTTCCCAGTCTCTCTCAGCATGCAAAACCAAAAGCCTCACTGGACCATCAATTATCAGCTTGTCTAACAGTACCTGGTTTTCCCTTTCTCTGCAGGAGGAGGAGCTGAGGACGACCTGGAGGGAACTCTGGGTTTGAGGATGGACACAGCAGAGCAGTCAGGCAGAGGGATGGAGTAAACTCTCTGGACCACCACCTCCACGTCTTGCCCCACAAAGCCAGCCTGGCCCAGTCCCTCAATAGCTTCCAGGAGAGAAAGGCAGTGGCTTGATGTCAAAATGCCTGAACCTCCAAAACTGCATGGAGCATCAGGGACAGCATCCTGGAAAGGAGAAAACAGGAAATGAGAAAATACTTTCTATAAATTATATAGGGCAGTTTGGGATAGTGATTTTATTTTACTGTCTTCTGACATGTTATATCTGAAATGATCAGTCTAGTAATTGAGGAACTGATCATTAGAACAAAATGAAAATAATAGTTGTAGTTCCACAGCACTTCCACTAAAAGCAAGAGCAACAGTCTGTTAAATTAGACATATTCTCATTTGCATAACACAGTTTTGCTTCAATAGAATGTAAACATCATAATTATAAGCTCATACTCTTTTCTATGCAAGATACTATACAAGCATAATACACCAGTTCTACTACCAGTGCATACCATTACACAGTAATATGCAAGCATTTTGATGTCAACAAATATCGCAACTTAGATGTACAATTTTGTATTTGAAATCTTCTTTAGAATAAGGGTGTGGCCGACAGTACCATTCTTCTTAATCTGCCAGAAGCACTTGGTTCATTTATTTCTATTTGCTGAAAGCAGACAGATTCAGATTTAGGGAATCAAAGATATATGTAGATCAACAACTCATGATATTGCTACAGCAGGGACTGAATATAACTGTCACTGTCTGATGAGGGCTGGATGTTCCATGGAGACAGTTCGTCATTCTTTGTCTGAGAAAACTGCAATGTGAACCAGATAAACCCTGTGGCAAAACCTGCCGTTCACACAGTTGCACCTGCTGCTTAATAACTACAAACTTCAGGAGAAAAGTGCGGCAAGCCTCCCAGTGTGCAACAGCTCAGTTTCATTTTTATAGACATAAACAGTCAGACCTGAGTAAAATGTTATGGCTGGAAGCCAAATTATCCTGCAAACATACTGAAGCTGTCGTCACATTGCTGGCTGTGTTTACATGCTAATTTACAGGACATTATTGGATATCATATCATTTTTCTGTCTCACAGTGACCGATTGTGCACTGAAACAGACATACAAAGTTTAAGAGGCATGATGAGGATTTAAAAATGTTTAATGTCAAAAAGTGGCTGGTAAATTTTGCATTTAAATGCAAGTGTGCCTGATCCTTTTGATATTGAAGCATACAGACCTTTTTGGCACTGGTTTCTTCAGTGGTCCTGCACACCTCCAGCAGTCCGAATATTTTACCCAAATAATACGGCATGCGTCTCTCTGCTGAGAGGAGGCTTCTTGGCATGGACGTGTCGGCAGGTTTGGAAGCAGAGAAGACTTTCTGGGTGAAGTGTGTGTTCAGAACGATATCACAGCTGAAGCACTCTACGGAAAGACTTTGCCTAAAAGAGATAAAGTGCATCAGTTTTAGATTCAGAGTACAGCAGTTGGTTGGGTGCTTTTGTTGCATTCTACACCTCGACTCTGCACTTTCTTACTGAAAGGCACAGAAGAATTGAGTTCGAGGCCTTGAATTCATCATGAAATTAAACATATTTAAGGTGTTGGGCAATGATAAACAGTCTATGCTGAGATTACGCTGATAACAGATGCAAAAACTCAGATTTTACATTAAATGGAATAGGCTGTTGCACAAACGTAGGGGGGCTGACGGCTCCAGAATGTCTGAATGTCAAACTCAGATAAGGTACCAACCACCTCCACAGGTCTGTTCGCTGTGTACCACCCAGCACAGAGTACAAGTTCAAATAAGTTAACCTCCTCCAAGGCAACTTTAAATGCACAACGGAAGTGTTTGTCCTCTTTTACCGGGGTAAAACATAATTTTCCATGTAAGTGAGGCTCTTAAAAGGCTTCACCTCGCAGCCCCGCACAGCTTGATTGAAAACACTTTCCAAATGTGACATCATCTGTGGAAAAATACATCAACACCCAGCACAATCAAACAGGCTGAGTGCTCGCTGATGAGAAACACAAAGCAAAATGCACAATGACCTGAGGTGCTCTTGTGCTACTCTTTAATTTTACCATTACCAGCTAAGATTTCATTCATCTGTGTGTGCCAAGAAGAGACGCTGAATTTCTCCTTAAAACCATAAAAGACATTTCTGGTCAAGTAGTTTAGCTCATCCAGACAAATAACACACACCTGAGTGGCAGCGAGCCTGAGAATAAAAGATCTTGGATGACAGCCAGATAATTATATGGCACATTGTTTGTAGTTAAGTTTGAGTTACGACTTAATTTTTTCCACATGTGAAATGGATAATAGTGCGATGATGGCTTATCACTGACTCAGAGCCAACTGCACTCTGTGACTGGAACTGCCGTACATGTCACAGCTCGTCTCAGACCTGTGGTGATAGCTGAACCAGAGAAATTAAACACACTGATAAGTGGGAAAGAAGCGATTTATTTGGATGTAGAATGATAACAAGAAGGGATAAGACTACTTAGAAACCAAATTTATTATACACACACACTTGCCAGTTTTAGGTATGTTTTTAGGCATGTCTAGCCAAGACGTTTTGTTGAACTATGTTCTGTTATACTGAAAGGTGTTTCTAGCATATACTCCACTGTCATTGATGGAAATAGTTAAGTACAAACATCGTGTCCTTTTACAACTCTAAGGGGTCCTAATTAATTAATGATAATTAGCTATAGAAATTATTATATATTGAAAGGATCAACATTTAAATAGAATGAGGGGACTGGGCATAATAACCAAGAAATGTGCACCAACTACAGTATCACAGCAGGACTAAATCAACAGCTATTTGATATCTCAAGTAAAATTAAAAATCATAGTTAAACTTTGCACAGGTAGTACTCATTGCAGTGTTACTGTCCTTGATTGCAAAAGACTGTACATACAGTTCCTGGTTCCTTCCCCTGAACTGTATGTAGTCGAGCAGCACAAAAGACAACAATATTATGTATTCAACCACATCAGTACATACTGTATGCTGTTCCATGCTGGTGCAGACACAATGCATGACTCATTCATTAGTCAATCGAAAATTAATCCACTTAATCCACTCTGACAGCCAATAACATTTAGTCATTTATCTAGAAAACTTAACTAACGTTTGCCAGACAGTTATTAAGGTACAGTATTCGTCAACAACTATAATCTGTCCTGTGCAGACATATCTTACATATTATTAAGCTGTGTTTTACTAAATCGTCAATTATTATCTCTTATTGTTGACAGATACATTAATGAATCCTTATATCTGCATAAAACCGAATTATGATATGTTATAAACATTAAAATGTCTGTATACTGCTTATATATGCTAATTAGGGGAAATTTAATTAAAGTGTTAACAGTAAATTAAAGTCTTGATCAGACTAAACATGCAATCTTAAGATTCAGCACTCTTAACTTGTGGTATAGGAATTTTCAGTGTTTTTTTTGACATTTTAGAGACTCAATAATAATAATAATAATAATACAAAAAAGTGATTCAAATATTATATATTATCCAGTCATATTTAATCAAGTTATAATAAACTCCACATCAACCATCAAAAACATTAAAGTACTGCTTTTTAGTATTGATCAATCAATACCAATAATCCAACAATATAACAATAAACCTCTGACAGGGGTGATTCTGTGTAATAAGTACTACTTTTGGTACTCTCACTACTTTGAAATTTGAATGATGGACTTTTACTTAAAATGAAGTCTTTTCACTGCGTGAGGTTTTGATACTTTGATAGTAAACGGTACGAATACGTCTTTCATCACTGCTTTGAATTTCCAAATGTAACACTGATTTATGAAAAACCAAAAACAAGCCCTCATGATTAAGCCTGTTAACAGCTTTTATAAGTCCAATATCTAAACAGAGATCAGCAATCAGTAAAAGCTATACTTCAATGTCAGAAGAGCAGAACGTACTGTTCACGGAACAGGTACAACACCCGTACAGGAAGTGTGACCCAGCTGTGAACAGGTGAGTGGGCAGCTGTCATCATCAGACAGGTAGCCAGGTTAAGGAGTGGCCCCGGCTGCTGGCGTCACAGTTTGTCAGTGAATAATCCCTGCAGGTATTTCCGCTCAGTCCTCTGCCCACTCACAACAAGGCGTGGGAGGTGGGAGGAGTCAACCTACTCACTGCAGGAATTATGGGGGAGGTTAAACCCTCGACTGACACAGGAATTTTACCAGCCACGCTGATGCTCTAAATTCTGGGTTTTTCCACCTCAGCCCGTCCTCTAGCTGTTAAAAGTCGGATAAACTTTTATCTCTTCAGAGAATATTTAGCTTGTCAGCTTTTCTTGGTTTTTCCTTTTGTTTTGTTATGATTTAGAGACTTTTTATTGAGTTAAAATATTGATTGATTTAAAATGCAGACCAAATGCTGCAACTTCTGAAAGTAATTTACACAAACAAAGAGGATTAAAGGATGCATGTTCACATGAAAAGTAGTTCTTTGAAAGAATAACTGCGTGTGTTTTGGGGGGTGGTGGGGGGCGGGGGCAGTGGGGGCTCTACTCTATCTTGTGATTTCAGGAATAGAATACAACATGGAAGGAGAGGTGCTAAAGCCAGATATACTCTCAAACCACCATGTGTTTTCAATCTCAGCCCTCTGGCTCCCTCCACTCTCTGCTCCCAAATGCTCCAAAAAATAATCCTACTGTGTTTTTTCCCCCGGCTTGCTGGAAATGACCTAACGACTGCCAGGAAGAGGAATGTGAAGCATTCCCTGGAGCTGTTCGTGACGTCAGAGCGCAGAGGAGGCCCCTGCGCTTCCGCCAGCCTGGATATTCCAGAGCACACTCAACCCAAACTCCCAACAGCTGGAGTCAACTGTTGCTGCCTCGCTCCAACTCCAAAACAATCCCGAAAACACACACAACCGCCCCCCTCCCTCCCAGTTTCTCTGCTCCGTATGTGGCGGACTGTTCTTCACATCTGGGCCTTTGCTGCTTACTATTGTGAGCTGAGAACAGTCTGTTGACACTTGAAACAAATAAATAATTGTCTTCAACAACGATTGCTACGGAATTAACCTGGAGTTTTTCAATGTTTAATGAACATATTCATCTGCAGTCCACTAGTATGGCTTCTCAGCATTATTTTGTGAGATGCTGTGTGTAGTGAGTCAGTCTTGCATTGTGTAACTGCCTGTAACTGTGTCTTTTTTGTGTCGTTTTTGGTCGCCTGCCAAGAGATGATTAAATTTAAAATCAAAAATAAGGAAACGCAAGGAAGGGTTTCACTTACCAGAATGAAGTACATTTTTCGCACAAATAGGTCACCCTACCCAGTTCTCGTGCTATTTTAGATACACGATTTAACTTGAAACTTATCTCCTGTTTTATGGCTGAAACAATTAACCAATTAGTCAGTCAATAGAAAATGAATCAATCAGCTATCACTTGATAGCGTTTCAATTTAGAGGTTTTTGTTTAACTTTCTGTATTTTTTGTAATTGTAAAAAAAGCAATTTGAAGACATTACCTTAAGCATGTGACATGCATTTTTCTGTATTGGCGATGTTTAGGAAACAGTTAATCCTGAATTAAAGCAGAGATGAAAGTGGAAAATGATTATTAATTTACCATACAAAATTAAAGTTTTCCTGCAGTTGGTGCCAATTTCAGACCCTGCTTACAGCTCCAAAGATCCACATCAAACTACTTGCGTATGGATGCACAAAATGTTATTTTACAGATCCTATCTAGAATAGACTGGAGCTGTGCTGATAGTCTTAACCAACACTGTTGAGATGATGCAGTCATTTTGTTTAGTCTGTGCTGTTAAATTTGGGTCCCTGTGTATATGTTTAATTCTTGTGTTTTGTGTTTGGTTTGTTTTCTCTCAAAAAGAAGAGTTAAGAAAAACAAAACACATTTTAAGACGTACAAATACTCAAAACGGCTGGACGCAAGATGTCTCCTACTCTGCTGAAAAATGTGTATGTGCACTGCAGGTTTCAGGTTTCCACATCCTTCTAAAATTCTGCACTTGGATCATCCTGCACAGTCAGGACTAAACATCCAGGTGAAGCAACAATAAGCAAGGGTGACACTTATAGCATCCTCTCACCATGGCGGGTATATGTGGATGATATCTCTGGGCACAGGAATCAGCTGGGCTGCCGTCTCTCTGTTGAATAACACCAGCATACGAGCTCTCTCCTCGGGCACAGGGTTACTGTGTTGGTGGCCCACCCCAGGGGGCTGTTGGTGCTCACAGTGCGCCACTTGCATGCTGCACTCCTCATGAACCTCCAGCACCTCCAGCACCAGCACACCAGGCCTGTCCACTGGAGAGCAGAGCAACAACAACACAGATGTTGAGTGTGTATCTGTTTTAGTGCGTGTCTGCGTACAGAGTGTGCTCATGCTCTCACGGACTCTTGTTCTCTGTGGGACTCATTATGCATTATGAGAGTAATTCACTTTTAGCATCAGAACAATTTGCACTGCATAGCTGTAAAGCCGTAAGTGACTCAGGCTGAGGTGGATATGAAACTGAGTAAATCCCACTGGGTCAATGTGCAAATGTTTGGAATTTTACCACGGCTCTGACGGTGATTTTGGCCCGGACAATAAAGACAACCAGAGAAAATTAAGAAGAGAAAATCAAGACAATGCCCTGAGGTTATAAATCAAACCGAGATAAGAGAGCAACTTGGCTGTAGGTAAATTTTGTGTGCAGACTTGATTACACTGCATTGTGAAAATCGCAGCACGAGGGCTCACGCTCATTGCAGTTTAGAGTCTCTGTATGTTAATCCCTGAATGTGGCCAGAGGGGGGAATTTTAATATGATAAGCATAAATTATATCAGAGGGAACACCAGAGAGCTATTAAGTTGTAACATGCATTTGTCCAAACACGAATGTTAAGCGCATCATTTGTGCTCAGTGCACTTAGGTCCCAGAATACAAACGTATCAGAACAACCTCAGGCAGCAGGCCAAAACACAGATAGTACTCAAGTCCTCCTCTTGACCTATAATGATCTGATAAGTCGCAAGCAGAGCATTATGTCAGGAAACAAATCAAGGCCGCCTACATGTGCATGTACGAGTGCTCTTACATCACACACCAAAATTACTACAACACAGATAAACAGGTGTCCTATATCAGTACGATCTGGTTACGTAACAGTGTTGTTATTATTAAGATTGTGCCAGGAAGTGGAATGATTGAACATCTTGTGAAAAAATATGATTGTACACTAAGCTACATGTTTTTCTATAAAAAAAAACAAATGTCAAGAGGAAAGCCATCTGACTTGGTGGATTGCAAGGTCTATATAAACAGAATCAATGCAAAAAAAAAAAAGAAAAGAAAAAATATTGATCAGAGTAAAGAAATGGGTCATGAGGTATAAACCTCCACATTTTAACCTCTTTACACTCTTTACACTAATCAAACCATCAAATGACCACAAACTCTGAAGCTGCATCAGGTGGGTGTTTTCCTTTTCCATCAACTGTCACCTTTCAAACTACTGCGCATGTCCTATTATAAGGACATACTTAAAAAACGAAAGAATTCTAGTGGTTTGGTGTACCACGGAAAGGAAAAAAGAAAGAAAAAAAGAACTAGGCAAGCAGTTTCCTGTCACCTACATACTGGGTTCACAGTTCAGAGCCAGTGATCGACCTACAGCCAGCACTTCCTCTGCGTGGCCTCTCCATGCAACCACAAAAAGAAAAAAAAAAAACTCCCCAGCTTAGAAAGAGGGCTTCATCCCACTCACAAATCAAAGTTCATTGTTAAACTTGAACGGTGATTCAGACGCGCGTGTTAAAATGAAGTAGGTTGGCGTAATGTGGATCACCTGTTGCTGTTGTTGAGGTGTCAGAGATGGACTGGTGCCTCCAGAAGCTAATAGCTGACCTCTGTCTGCACTGGAGTCGATTCAGCCTCTCAGCAAGACCTCCGCTGTACCACACACACAGACACACACACACACACACACACACACACACACACACACACAGATATAGATTATGTTCTGTGATAAGCTAAAACTGCACATGCAACCTGAACAAATACACAATGCAGAGAAAAAACAAAAGATTTTCTGATGCAGACAACAAGCTGTCAAATCTGACAGATATCCATCTGTCAGAGTCAGAGGGCTTGGAGATGGCAATGACATTTCGCCCACATCATGACACCAGATGTCCCTTTCATCATCACGTCTGGTGTGGAAACATTGTCACCAAAGTTTCACTGTCACCTGGCACTAAGCAATACATCTTGTCTAGCTATGTCTGCTGCTACTGTGAAGAAGCTGTTCACTATAGCACTTGATATACACTCCCTGGCCACTTTACTCAACACAGCAGCTGTGCCACAAACTGTACGCTCATGAACAAGATAATGTTGGATGATCATTTTTTTTCAGAGGTATTAATTCAACTATATGTTTATGACACAAATGTACAGGTTTATGAGGTCGTAGTTAGCGGCAGTGTTGTGCTGAGACTGCATTTTATTGAAAATGTGTTTCTAATGTTCTTACCCCCCCTGAAGTTTGTAACTGGGGTGGGCAAATTATTGGAAACACTTCTCAGTATAAAAGAGTTCAGCTCAACACTAATACCTACTCGAACAGTGTCAATCAAAGCTGAACATTGTTATCTTCATAAAGCTGAACTATGACCGAGCTGTTGCATTGGATTGTATTAGATTTTGCCGGTGCCCCTAATAAAGATGCCAACGAGTGTGTGTGCGTGTGTGTAACGTGATGTGCACTGATCAGATCTAAATCTGACTTTATACAGCAGATCGGATATTGGACAGACACAACTGATCCACATTATTAAATGCAGCTTCTTCATTAATGTCATTATATAACTGCATTTACCCTGTCAGTTACATTCATTAGGTCACATCAGGCTGCTGACCCTTACATTAAAATGATACTGGTGACTTAACACAAATTTTAAATCTAGGAAAAAGAAAGCACTAGTATTAGATCAGGAACTGAATACGCAGAGCTGAGATATGCAACCTGGTGTCACAAAAGCAAAAAAAAAATCTGGATCGGTGCGTTCCTGACGTGACTTAAAAACAAGGGCATAATTCAAACCTTTGAAACTTCCTTTTCTTTTTGGCGGAGTCTTCAGGAGTCTTGGACTGCCTGTCAAGTGGCTTCTGAGGCGTCTGCAGAATCGCCTGAGCAGATCTGACCCAGTCACTGACTGACCTTCTGCTGCCCTCGCCAGTTTGGAGAGGAAAGCTCTCAGAGTCCAGTCTGCCCGGGGTAATTGTGTCACCAGTATTTTCTCCATCAGACACGTAGCCTGAGATCTCTAGCTCTGTCACCTAGGGATAAAGTAATAAATACTGCGTTGATGATAATAATATTAATATTAATATTAGTAATATTAATAATTTGACCGAGTTTTCTATGTCAATGCCACATATGTCATGTCTGCATGAATTTGATCATTTTAAGGTTTTAAATCACACATAATAAAACAGTATATATCAGGGAGATATTAAACATTTAAAATGGCCTCAGTCATCAACAATCAGTCATTAAAGATGAAAAAAAATAAATCAATAAACTCAGACATGCAGTGGGTCGATTTATGGTACACTGACACACTGGAAGGCTGATTAATCTACAAGATATGGTAACAAAACAATCTTTTTTGCTGTATCACTGCTCACTACACCTGAGGGAATCAGTTCTCATGGAAAAATCCATGAGAAACCTGAGTTCCTGTCATGTGCTGACAAGACCAGCATACCAGGCTCTGTCAGCCAACGTGCTCTCTTATTTGAATCAACTTGACCCTGCTAGGCGAAGTGCCAGCAGACGTCACACTCTAACCAGCCATAGAGAAAAAAGGAACACTATGTTCCTGGCCCCGGCTCAAAAATGTTTTCACCCGGCACTGAAAGCATTGTAAGTGCACAGCTCTGTGCAGTCTCATCCACTCGCATGTTTTCCCGAACAAACAGTAGTAAAAAGAGGTTTATAGTCCTGCTCCGTTGACACGGCCCTGAACTAGGAAAAGCCTGATGTGGCGGAGGCTGTCCTCAAGGGGACTCGGACCGAGCAACACGTTTCATTTGGGAAGTGGCCCTCACAGCTCCGCCTATCCACTCACGGCGCTAGTACAATAACACAGAAATCTGGCAGACATACGTCAAGTGAGTCAGCCATGCATTTATCTGGAGTAATGGACTCTGACTTGGATTGGGATCTTCCCCTGCTCCATCCTGCTAGATCCGGTTTGATTTACAATTGGCAGTGTGAAAGCAAGCTTTCCGGGCAGAAAAAATAAATAAATAAATAAAACTAGGTTTGTAGATTCTGATGTTCCAACTAAATCAAAACCTACCATGTGTATAATAAAACAAAACACTGGAATATAATGATAAATAGGCAAAAGCACATAATAAATCCACCTGCTACACAGCTAAACGCTATTTCAGTTAGTGAATATGCATTAATCAAGCTGTCAAAAATACCACATGCATAAGTTTCGGTACAACCATAATCGAAAAACTAAGAACCTAAAAAGTCTGTCTTTCTAGTGGGCCCCTGACCACAAGCACCCTGTTAGGTGATCTTAAATCTTATTTGACACCAGAGAGCTGATATCAGCAAATTAAACTGTGACAAAAGGAAGTAACTGGGTCTGCGGGGGTGATGTTAATCTGTCGACAGGCTTCCTCTCCACAAACAGCCTGCACACTCAAGATCTTCGTCACAAGACAGTTGTTACTTAAATTCATCCTGTGTTTTACAGCATGAATAACTGAGCTTAATTGGCAGGCAAGGTATTGCACTCCGCTGTGATGATTCAGATGATTACTGGTTTAAACCAGAGCTATCCTGTTCAATGACAGTTTCATTAACCACTACAGAGGTAACCACATCGCCTCAGTAATTTGGCCACATCTAGCCGATCGACAACACTCGACTTGTATGTGATCTTGGACCTGTGCAGAACACCTTCACCACTCCTTGTACATTCTCTCCATGCGAGCCCTGCCTTTAACAAACACTGCTTCTGAATGACTTCTGAGAAGAACAGTCACTCTAAGTCTCCAGAGTGTACAGAAGAGCCCACAAAAGATTGACTCCAAAGATAACACCATTATTACTGAAACAGCAGGTGAGCTGTGCTCAGTGTGTAAGCAGTGTATGCATTATATTACATGGTGTTTTAGCAGTTATTTTCTTAATTATTTTTTCCAGCAACAGTTTGGTCTAAGGAAACAGCAAGAAATGGCCTTCACATTTCCCTAGAGCCCGAGGTGACATCATTGAATGACTGGTCTTGTCTTAGAAACCTTACAAACTCCAAAAATATTCAATTACTGTAATGTAAGACCAAAAAGGAAACAACAAGTCCCCACTTCTGAGAGGCTGGAATCATCAGATGTGTGGCATCTTTTCTTGAAAAATATCTTAACAGTCATTAACAGAGAACTTATTTGACTCCCCTAAACTGAAAAATATTTTACACACCTGAATTGCAGAGTATCAAAAGAAACTACTGTCTTCCTTAAAACAGGAAACATTTTTATTGTCATGAATACACCAGCCACTGTCTTAATATCAGCTTTGGATAAGTGAATAAGTGGCAGCTCCACAGTCACTCTGTGTTTTATTGCCACCTCAGCTTGTGAACTTTGACAGTTTGGAACCTGAATCTAGAAAGAGCCCAGTGCAGCTGCTGGTTTGAGTCTGTCAGGCCCTTTAAGGACATTTAAACATGGCTGAAATGCTCCATCTGGTGGAGAAATGGTTAAGCACACAATAAAAACAACTTAAAATAAAAATAACTAAAGGAACACTGATATGAAAACCTAAAATAAAACAATACCAGAAATATTGTTTTACAATACACTGAAAAAGCATGAAATGTAGTCTTTAATGCAGTGCAAACTAAAATTGAAAATCATCAGCTCATCAAGTTGGTGTCCCACTGGACTCTAGGACTCATGTATACTCCAAAGTTAAATGCACACTTTTAATGTGAAACATTATAGTCTAAATTAGCTGGATTGAGTTTAAGAAGGTGTATAGCCCCACCTAGTGTCCTTTAATGCACATAACACCATTGAGAAAATGGCCGCATCATGTTACCCACATACTACTGCGCATCAGGTGTATCATAATTTTGATCTTCTATCAGAATAAGCGTAGTTCACTCACATTTGTGGGTTTAAGCAGCGAGTCTTTCGGCTTTTCATGGAAGGACTCTGACTCACAGTCAGAGATTTGTTGCCCACTGTCCTTTTCAACATCCTCCTCAGATTCATCCAGATCACTGTCTGTGTCTATAACAAGAGGATCATCTGAAGAGTGGAAGAAAAGAAAAGAACTATGGATACACATTTGACAATATAATCTTAACTCAAAGTCCACTTACTAGATTTTTCTGGAGCTGTAAACTCTCACCATCTTTATCGAAACTGAATCAACTGCATAACAACAAAGAAAACTCTCAAAAAGGTGGTGGACCTTGAGCTAAACAAATGGTTCACACTATCCACTTATCTGCTTTCCTGCAGAGAGTTAGATGAGAAGATTTATATCACAGTCATGTCTGTATTGTACGTATGCTACAGGGGTCAGTTAGCATAGAGCAGCACAAATACCAGAAACAGGGGGAAACAGCTGGCTTGGTTCAGCCCAACTACAAGTACCTCTAAAGCTTGTGACTGACTTTAATTACCTTTATCAGTACCGAGCATGCGCAGTTCTCTGGTGTAAGACTTAATTGTAGCCGTGAGTCTCCCTGGTCTATGAGGACGTTGCTGCTGCAGTGCAACACCTCTGGAGAGATGCTGCTCCTTGGTCTCATCATCAGATTGTTCACTGTCACTGGAGCTCCAAGCAATATCCACAGGGTCCTCGTTACAGTCAGCTGCACTGAGCAAATGCACAAAGGGATAATATCACAGTCAGGTAATGCTAAACAATCAGAAACTAAGAGGCTGAGAGGCTAATGTCTAGACCTGTAGGAAAACATATGCACGGGCACTGTTACTATCTCAGGCATTTAAGAGCTCCCATTTGTGCTTCTGCTCTACTTGGTAGTTTCCACTTCCATTTATGAAGGGTGTGGATACTATAGTAATTGTAGTTCTTTTGTAATGCACCATAATACTGAGAAAGCCCACAATAGGACACAATACATTGACTAGACAATTGATAGACTATCATATACCACTATATTGCCCAGCCCTAACCATGACTGTTTTTAGGGCTGGGCAATAACAAAATTATTAGTCTGAACAACAAATTACCTAAAACAGGGGTCTGTGCCAACTTTCTTATCGCAGACAGTTTTCTTCCTGATGACTTGAGGTTCTGCAACAAAAACAAACATTTATCAACACCATCAACAGTGTTAGAGCCATAGGGGGATAATGTTTCAATTCATAATGTCATAGCACAGGTGGTCTCTGCAGTGAACAACAAATTAAAATTTAAGACTTTTTAAGACAATTGGCATACATACTGCATGGTTTTTTTTTTTTTTTTTTACTAATCTATGCCCAGAGGTCCATTGCTTCATAATCAACAACAGTAGAAAGACCTCCTACAGACAAAAGTTATGTTAATGTCTCTGTCTACAACAAGCAAGAAACATATTCGGATCAAATAAAATTCAAGACTTTCAACTTCAAATTCCTTATCTTGAGGATCTTGAGCTCTTTACTATTTTACAAGACTCTTTAAGACCTGCAGATATCCTGAATGCGCTAAACTTTACCCACCTTTATCACCGGAGTGTCCAAAAAGCTATCTCCACACTTTTCCCAACTCTTCGCTGAGGACACGGATGAAAGAGTTGATGGCTCTTTCCTCGCTTTCTGGACACCATGTTCAACATCATCCGGAAAGAAAACACACTGAATATCCTTAGAGTACCTTTTGCGCTGCAAAAGAAATTGGCAAAAAGGTGATAAGGAACCAGATTAGAAACGTTTATCTCCATTAAATGAAACCACTTGTTTGATAGCTCCTACTAAGTTAGCGCCGGTGCTGATGCATGATGGTAGTTTTACCGGGATTCGCTGTGACAAGTGAATTGCAAACAGTGTTGAATATCTGTGTCGTGCTGTTTATAATTAAAATCTAAATTTAGTAATACACAACTGACAGAGAAACTCCATTCGGCTGTGGGCGGGCAGGATAACGTGTTGCTAAAGCTAACCAGCTAGTGGGGCTAGCGTGAACTGGCTAGCAAGTTAGCCGACGCTAGCTCGCTAGCAAGCAGGTAACTTACCTTTCTGGAAGACATTGCGACAAAATAACGCAAGTTTGGAGCACCGCTGTTGTTCACAGGTTACATAGTGACATCCATTTCAATAAGCCACCGTTGTGAAGTGGAGGTTTGCAAACTCACTAACATGAAGAACAAACTTGTAGCGGTTGCACAATCTGAAGCGGGGTGCGTTTGATTATTCAACAGCGTGCACCAGAGGCGGGCGGCTTGTCTGTGTAGGCTTCCTTTTCAAAACATTGTCCAGGCTCCACTGATTAAAAGTACCTGCACACATTTAATAAAGCACTGCGCCGAAGTGCAGTTTTGAGGTACTTACTGTCTAATTTAATTGACTTTGTCAGTTTTCCGCCTATTTATACATCTACTTCACTATATTTCTGCAGGGAAAAAGTTTGTTAAAAGTAAAAGTCTTGCAAGGTAGAGAATCATTGCCACTGATGTATTAACATAAGTAAGATACCCAAAGTGGAGCTAATTCTAAATATTTCAAATAATCTTGAGTATGCTGCACTACAACAAATATTCTAAATCACCTTTTAGTCACATTTTGTATGTATAATCAAAATCTAAAAAGTAATACATAAATATAGTGAACTGAAGAGTACAATATTCCCCTTTTGAAATGTAGTGGAGTATAGGTATAAAACATAAAATGGAAAATAAGTACCTTTGATTACACGGAAATTCAGTACTCAAGTAAATGTACTTAGTTACTTTGCACTGCTGCAATTTAGATGTAAATATTCTACTTTCTACACCACATTTATCTGACTTTTTTGATTAAAATGTTTACATGTAAAACATAAGATCAAATTATAAAATATTGTACACGCTGTATTTAAAATAGTAAAAATTACCTTCACCAGTTACATTAAAATGCTGCTTGTATGGACATTTGTAAACGTTTTTTTAAATAATCACCTCGTGAAATACTTGGAGAAACCCAATACTTCAGTTTACTGAAATTCTAGGCTGTGTCATCATAAGAACAGCCTCTGCCCTCTAGTTTCAAACATAAATTATTGATAGTAAAAGTATTTCTGTTCTTATAAACCTGACTCATTCTGGAGTGACATCACAACACTCCCATGGACTCCAAACATAATTTTATTACAGCAAATCCATCCGAATCTCAACATCTTTCAAATAGCAGGTTAAACATACAAAAGCTCACTTAACATACTTGTTTTTTATTAAATATGTAAAAAGCAGGTCAAGTTATTCACAAATAAAATGCAAACATGCAACACGTTTTTGGGGAATGCATAATGAGTGGGACATGAAAAAAAAACATTTACCATTCATTAATTATTGACAGTACAAGTTTACATTCCTTTTCATTTACACAATAATATATGACTAAAGCATTATGGTGCACTGCCCAGTTCAATATTAGTAAATGCAATATTAAGAAAGGGTATACAATGTACTTACTGGAATATAGCATGGCAATTTACTCAGTGAACCGACTCATCTCCCTAAGACCTGTGGTTTAAAAAAAACAAAAAACAGCTGAAATCTGAGCAGACCACAAGTTCCAGCTGAGGTTTAAAACTTAAAATGCTGCATTATAGTAAGACTAGTCCACAAAATGTTTTTTTCTTCCCTATGTTTATGGCATACCAAGTAAATTCTAATATCAAAACCACCTTGTATGGTGTGAATAACACACTGTGGAGCACACCAATTATCTGAAATCTTGTAATTTGTGAGGACAGCTGTCAAACAGTCATAAGTTGGCATTATACTACACTTTATTCACAATTCGTCAACTGTATTGTCCTCCTTCATGAGGATGCAATTCAGAATCTCGCACTAATCCTAAGGCTTTACAATAATAAATATGGTGAGGGTCTATGGACAGATTGTCCAAAACAGAGTCAAATGTCAGTGCAACATATGGAAGGAGGTTAAATAAGAGCTACTACGAGCCCTTTCAGGGCTTTTCTTATTGCATTCTTGTGATTAATATTATTGATATGCAAAATAAAATAAAATGAAAAGGAGAGAAGCCGGGAAGTTAACACTTGCACTGACAGGTAACAGGTACCTGTCTAAACTTCAGCATTTTATCACATCTACTGTAGTGATTTGAATTGACTTTTCCACCCACACAGTCCCTGGGAAACTTCTGTGATGGTCTGAGCTTGTCTGCTGGTGGAGGTCGTCACCACAAACCTGCCACGGCAGTTCACCAAAAGTCACGAAAAACATCGAACAGTGAGCAGAGGGATACAAAAAAATAAAAACTGTGATGGTGCTTCTATTAAGGAGGTTGCTTCATGTGCTCAGTCTTGGAGAAAACAAAAAAAAAAAAACCATGAGGAAAAATTAAAAATCCTTTAACAGTTCTCACATATTAAAAAGAGGGGTGTAACTGCAGTGAGGGATGATGGCAGTCAGTATTCATCCTGTTCCTCCTGCTGATCATCTGGTGCCTCCTCGTGGGCTTGCTGGTCCACTTCCTGTCCGTCACCCTCAGCCAGCTCCCCTCTTTCCTAAAAAAGCGACACAGACTCTCAGTATAGTTTGAGGCAAACACATGTGATGACACACAAAGAAGGTGTTCTTATCTCTTTAACCACACAATAACTTCCACATGACTTTACCACCAAGAAAAATGTTGCTCACACATTTACTGCTGCAAAAACTTATCTAAGTCAGGAAAAAAAAAACAGCCCCTAGCTGGGTCCTGCTCAGACAAATCCAGGGTCACACACTGACCTGCTCATCTGAGGCGTAAAGGACCTCCATTAGCCGATCGACAAACGGGGCATTTTCTTCACCCTGTTCCTGGCACAGCAGCTCCACCTCTCGCAGCTTGCTGAAGTAGTAGTCCCTCTCCTTCTCCACCCCTTCCAGTGCCAACTTTAATGTGTTCACCTGCAAAAATTCATAAGATTCATAAGCTTCAGTATCAAAACACACAATACTACGTGGACTTTGGTAGGAAGCTCTCTTTGATTTTAACAGACTGTGGCTGTGGTTCATTCTAACAAACTGCTGCATGTTGAAAGACTCAGAGATAAATGAGCAGCAAAAATACAACTTAAACCTTGTGTAACTGAAACAAGTTGTCTAAAGTGCACAAATCATATGTACCTAGAGTAGTGCTGAAACCATACGTTTCTCAATTGATTATTCAATGGACTGCAACACAATCATTATTGTTTTTAATCACTGTTTAGATAATTAATTGATCGGTTTTCTAATAAGTCAAGTAAAAAAGCTTCACAAAAGTTGGGACTTCTCTTCCTATCATTATATATTAAATACTTTGGGTTTTTTGCTGGCTACTAGTTACATGACATAAGTAAGCTAAGCTTTGGCTCACTTTCATCTTAATTTTGTCCTTGGCTTTGGTAGCAGAAACATGTTGGATCTCAAAAGGGAGTGTGTACACGAGATACACACTGCCTCTTTTTTACTGGACTGTGTACGTGGAACTCTACATTTTTAACATACAGTACAGTTCCTATAAAAGAATTCTTGTTCTTGGATTTTTTAAACCATTTTGCTAATGTTTGTGTATCTGTGCTGATTCTCAATAAAAAAAGAAATACATTTGACACCAACTGTATCTTATATATGTACCTAGTTCTCTAACAGCATTCTACAATGATTCCACATCTTTCCTTTTCCACCATAATTCTTTGCAAAACCAGTCAAGCTCTTACAGTTCACAACGGAGCCATGAGTTAGTATCAAATGTTACTCATGAATCTGGATTGAGGTCCTCACTCAACTTAGCATAAAAGCTTTACCTGTCAAATGCTTTTTGACAAGTATACAATATGTTTACTTTCAATTTCTTCCACCATTTAATTTTCACAAGACAAACAACAGCCAGAGAAAACACCAAACAGTTAAACAATTAGTTCATAGTTGTGACTTGCTGCTGCACCAGCTGTGTTGCTGATCACCTGTGGATGCAAGATGCAAGTAGTATGGAAAATCTGCATTCCTAACATAGCTTTTAACACAGATATATATTCATTTAGATCAAGGTCAGATAACATATCATTCATCCAATAGCAAACCAAGTCTTAAATTACTTTATACCCTGACTGTATCTATTATACCTGGGGCAAGAAGCTAGTCATAATAGTGAAAGGGCAGACTGGAAAGATTTGGTATAGGATAATAACTAAGCAACAGAAAGCTTTTCTTTGTATTTACAGGTTGATGAAGTTCCTGGTTTGTGTACTTATTTCAAAAACAGGGAGTGGAAACACAACCCTCCAGTCTCTTCTATGAAAGCACACCACCCCTCTAATCACTACTCACAAAGGCCATCATTGCGGCTCAATCATGACCACAGACAGTGCTGGAGGGAGGCATGTGAATGATGTGGAGAAAAGACTTTGGCTGTTGGGTTCACAAAGATAATAAAATTAGATCTCGTCCTTTCTGAACTCTCAGAATCCATAAACACACCTGCTCGGTAAGATGTGTGACTTGTGCTTCCAGTTCTTTCTCTCCTTTGGCGGGAGTTGGTGCGGCAGGGATCTTTTTGGCTGATGAGGGTCGGGAAGTCGGTGTTGACGACTTGGGGGTTGTAGAGCTTGACCTTGATGCTCCTACAAGAAAATAAAAATGTTATTACTCAGGGGTGGATGAGTGTTGTTTCAGAACATATAAAAGCACATACATTCAACTGCAGCAAAAGAAACGTTTGCAAATAAAAATCAACAAGGTCAACACGAACCATTTGCACCTGAAGCTTACCTGCAGTAGGGGAGCTGGCTGCGTGGTGGGACTTCTTTGGCAGGTTGAAGATCTGCTCACCAGGGTCAGGTGGGGGAATGGCATCCTGACCCTGTCTGGCTGCAACCGGGTCGTACTCTTTCCCGTCGTAATTGGCATCAAAGAACTTCTTAAACCACTGGATGAAATCAAGATTGTCCTGAAATCTGCCTTTGACCAGTTTCTCCACAGGAATAATCTGATTCAAGGAGAAGGAAAAGAGGGTCATATAAATTCTACCACATACTGTGTGGAACAGTAAGTTGTAAAAATAATACTGTAGATAACCGGAATGAGATTGAAGTAAGGTATACGAAACCCACCTTGTCCACATTCATCCTTTTGAAGGATGCCTGCAACAGTTTGAAATTGTGAATGTACTCGTGCTCCAATTTAGCTTGAAACTTGACCTTCTTAAGACTGATGCAGCCAGGGAAGAGCAGATCCATGAACTGGCAATAGGCAGCTCCTAAAGATGTAATAAAATATTGGTTGAGTGTATAAGTGACTCCAGCTATACGCAAGGAATTATCAAGTCTGCCTGTCTTGGAACAACAAGAGCCTAGAAACCTTTTCTGTGTCCAGATCATTGACCTTGTTTCCTTAAAAAGAAAACTATTAAATTCCTGTTCTTGGTAGCAAGGCAAGTATTAACTGAAGCCTATTTAAACTTAATAATATCTTATAATAACTTATCATATCCATTTGAAAAAAGAAAAAAAAAGCAGGGCACCAGCTCAGCCTGGTGGTGGATAACTTGAAGCTATGAGATACAGCTCAGACAAATTCAACTAGAGCACAGAAAAAGTGATCTACACTAAAAAGGAGCCTACACCTAAACCAGTGTGAGTGTGTAAATCTCTGTGTGTGTAGGCAGAGAGTGATTGAAATTGGATTACTTGGTCACAGCGGGAGAACACGGCAGGCTACAAGTTTATTTATAGACAACTCTCTGCCAGGGAGAGGTGAGCATGTTTCCACAAGTTGCTTTAACTGCCAGCTTACACAGAAAATTATTTGAACCCAGGAGATGTAATCTCTAAACCATGTTTCCCATCTCATACAGCCTCTTTGAAAACATGCAATGCAAGGACAGCGAAGAGGATAAGATGACGGGAGAGAAGGTTTTCACTGTGTTCTCACCTGAGGAGAGCTGCTCCACTTTCGTATAGTTTAGGCAGAGAATATCGTTAACCCAGGCAGTAATGTCATGCCTGCTCATAGTCTCCTGGGTTATTGAGGTAGAATATACGTTGACCGCCATCCCCCAACTGCAACAGAAAAACAAGAACACTCAGAAAAAAGGCAATGCAATAACATGTAGGAACTGACAAACTAAAAACATACTATGTCCACACAAAGGATTGATTGCAACAGTTAGGCTAGGCAAATCCAGCAACTGTAAGTACTTTGCACTGACTGGCTGTAAAGATTTTCTTATTCAAAACAACTTACAATTCAGGTCACATCACATTCAGTAAATAAAGTGCTCAGTTTTCTCTTGGCAGCCACACTGCACGACTGCACCACGATATGATCTTTAGCATTTATCCACATGGCCAGACTGACCCACGAAAAAGCCCAGGGTAGTAAGAATACTGTGAATGTGTCCAATCCTCTCCAAGTGTGCCCACTGAGCAAAGTGCACATTCTGCCATACATCATTAGGCAAACAATTACACAGTCAAGGTTCCAATAACATATATTTTAAAACTATGAGTTGTACCTGTAGACTGAATAAGGCATGTGCCGATGTGAAAATGTTATAGCGGCCAAAATGATCTCAGTATACAATACATAACCAACCAGTATAAACGTCTAACCTTAAGATTCATGATGATAGTAAATCTTTGCTAGATTAATATCTGGGCTGTAGCAAGCCCTTTAGGTCCTCTTAGTATTTGTGCCAGGTATCCTTTAATTTGAGTTTACCTGCATGGTAAATGAAAGCTTCTGCAAAATCTGATAAGAATGGTGCAAGTTTATCAGCTTGCAAAACTGTGGCTTCTGGGGTCCCAGAGCACCTGCTCCACTTGCACTGGAGATATTAAGGTCTATATACTGAAAGCATTCAATGAGCCAGAAAACATATCAGGGAACAGGAACTTTGATCCTTAAACTACTAACTAACTTAAATAGACCGGCAACAAAATACTGAAACAATGCTTACATTTTCAATTATTACCTCTGAGTAACAGAAACATTAGAAGATGCATTATTCCCAGTGTTTCACACACTGTAGATACACCTGAGCAGCTAGCCCTTGGCCTCCCAAGCATATTTTAAACAAATTTTTACAACTTAACCGACCATGTATACAAACAACAATTTGTATGCAGTTTGCATCATGTGTCTTGCCTTTTAACTGCAAGGCAAAAAACAAACAAACAACAAAACAGGGTATGTTTGTGGGAGTCAGCCCTTTAAAGCTCAACTAGTAGTTGTTTGACCAATATGCACAGTTCCCAGTTTGTTAACCTGGCTAAAAGTAATGCTGTCTCATACAACAGCCTTGCAGTAAATCCTGCCTTCATGAAGGTTATAATTTTTTTATTGAAACCATTTGAGAGATGTGTTGATTAAGAAACACCTCTCTGGATAATGTAGAGCTACAATGATTAATCTAATAGTTGATTAGTAAATTGATAGAAAATCAATTGGCAACTATTTTGATAATTGTCATTTTTGAAGCAAAAATTGATATATTAAATAGACTAAATGTTTCTGCAGATCAATTATGAAAATAATCCTTAGATCTGACCATCATAAACTACATCTGCTAAAAGGGCCATAAGGTTGAATCAACACCTCTCTGAAACAGTTTTAAGAAAAACTGAACATTATAACCTTCATGAAGGTAGGATGTATTGAAGGACTGCTGAATTAGACTCCACTGATGTTAACTGGGTGAACCTAACAAATTGCCAGCTGAATGTGCAATCAGTAATATCCATCTCATACATTAAAACTGCGAGCAATCTTCCTTAGTTCCTCTACAAGAGAGAAAAATAAAAAAAAATTTAGACTGCAAACCTGACCGCTTCAGCTTACTTCACTGATGGGTAACAGCCGGACAGCTGCATTAAAAGACCCTCTTACTGGATTAAGGTAGCGACTAATATAGTATTAAAACATGCTAAATCATCGTCGTCATCACCATCCACTAGCAGACACCGGGGTGCGCAGGATGAGAATAACCCCTAATCATTAAAGTTGGGCTATGGCAGCACTGCAGGAGCAGAGCCTCATCTTAGTGATTCTCTGGGAAGGAAGGAAGGAAGGAAGGAAGGAAACTGGGCCAGAGGCTCTCATGTCAACAAAGCGGATGTATGTGCTGCCGCTAGCATGCTTTGTTAGCCGGGGCAGGGATAGCCACCAGGGCTGGGCTGATGCCTGGATCCAAGCAGGGGAGGGGGGCGAAACCAGGCTTGTATGGTAGGTAAGCAGGGGTCCTACACATTAAACCGTCACCCCAAACGCACACTAACAGTGATACTGAGGGGTATTGGGTAGCTGCGAAGTGTCCTGTCACGATGGGAATATTCTAGCAGCAGCAGGGGCGGCTGTCTGTGTGCTCCTGTCATTTGACAAGCTGCACCGTTTTCAGCCCGCTCCTCCAAAATCTGCCCGTGCAACTGCGCACCAATACACTTGTCAGCATTGTACTGCTGCCAGCAGTATTTCAGGGTGTTATATACCAGCAGAAAGAGGGTTCATTACGCTAACTTGAGAGCCATTTACGCCATAGTCTCTGAGCTAACATGACAGGAGACTAGAGACACCGGGGGGGAAAAATTAGCGGATGGGTGCAGAGCAACACCGACAGACGTAGAGAAGGAGGCCAGAATGCAGATTTCGGCCTGCAGCAGTGTCTATCTTTATTTTTATTACTATATCTTTTTCTTACATGTAATCAAATGCGGCATTACACTGATTTACCTGTAGGCGCGCTCTCCCCGCACTGTATTTTTCCTGTAAGGAATGATGTTGGTTCCGTTGTCCTGGACGATGTCGTTGTTATTCTCTCCATTTGGGGAAAGGGCTTGGGTGGGACCGGGCATTTGGGTCTCTTAAAATGTTGAACAGATACTCTGTTCTCTGTCTGGCCGGGGGAAAAAAAAAAAAACAACAGGAACGATGCAAACGCTAAGAAAGTGCCGCACCTCCGGGGCTCTTTGCCTCTGTCTGCTTATTCTTCACAAATCTCTGCCCTAGTGACGTCGCTGCGCCCCGCACCACGTGACAGCTGGGTCTGGCTGCCTGTTCCCTTATGCTGGGCTATTTCAGTACACCAAATCACATTGATCACTTGTGTGCTAAAAAAGCATCACCGCCGATCAGATCAATGTCTGATGCCTGACGCTTGTCGCTTTTGACATGCAGATCAACTTTGTGTGATTTTGCGAAGCCACTCATCAAATGCTCAAGAGACAATACCCAATCAACTTGGAGAGGATGAATTTGATTAGGGGGAAAAAAAAGAAAGAAAGGAAAATGCAGCCCACCCAGTTTCACCCTCAAATCCTTAGAGGATAATCAAACAGTTGCTTGGCACCACAACATCCAGCAGATGTGGCTAAAAAGAACAAAAAGCATGTAGATCCTGAGAGATAAAAGTGGTGCTGATGAAAATGATGACCACACATGGTATGTACTATGATGCTGTTTTGATTACTAACCACATGAATCAATAGTAACGCTTCAATTTAAGTTTTTAGTATTTATATGAAGTATATAAACATTTAATAAATGGTGTATAACACACTATAATGTAGCTGTAATATTCATCATCTGACGATTATTTCTTCGATTAATCATTTGCTGTATGAAATGTCAAAGAAATGGTGAAAAAATGCTTGTCAGTCGACCAATCAATCAATCAATCGACTATTGAATTCGCAGCTGAAACTTATTTCTACCGTATTAAAATAAAAATGAAAATTTGTCAAATGATGCGACTGACAGTGTATCATTACACCTCTAATATCCAAATGTTTAACCAAGGCCAGCTCTCTCCTTCCTTGTATGCACATGGTTAGTAATCAAGGTTAAGAAGCTACTATAAGTGAAGCAGCAGGTGACAGTATTTAACAGGCATGATGGAAAACTGATTGATGTTACAGCTCTATGAACGGCACTGGCCTACAACATCAGCTAATACAACACAGCTATGGTGTTTTATACAGGAATTTTATGCAAGTATGTCCAGCCATTCATATGGCCTCAAACACCACTAATGTAGTAGCCTTTGTAAAGGCCTCAGGGCAAAAGTAAAACATATTTATTGTTCTATAATATTTTACTGCCTTGATTTTTTTCCTGCTTTTTTTTCTTATTCTGCCTATGACTTATTTTCTCATTGTATTGCTGCTTTGGTTAAAAGCAGCATGTATTCCTATATCAGTGTTTATTTAAACGTAATAGATAGAGATATAGAAGTGGGTATACATTTTGAGATCAATAGAGCAATTCATGTAGCATTTATCAGTCCAAAGGCCAACTCAGATTTTTGCCAGCGATGCCTGAACGATACTTGAACATTTTCAAGTGTCAGTAGTATTTCTCTTGGGGGTTTTTTGTGTGAAGATGTGTGCAACAAGTAGTTTTATAAAAGCAAGCAAGAATGTTTTGTTAAACACAACTTATTTTTGATTCTTCTGCTACGAGCTGATCAAAGCCTTTACCATAGTGGAAAGGAAGCATCTTCTGGGAGCCTTTAACAGGCTTTTTTTTTTTTTTTTTTTTAATTATCAAGTGTATGCTTCCACCTCCAGTTGCAGTGCCAGCAATGATTTTTTTTACTCCCAAAATGATGAATAATATTTGGATCTATCCATTTCTGAAAATAAAATGAGCTCAAGGATGTCAAATATACTGACCAACACAACTCTTGGTCAGCAGCTCAGTTAAACTATAACTAAAACTCTACTGCCACCATCAGGCCAAAGGTGAGGTCACTTTTTGGTCTGAAACACATGAACTTTTACACAGGGCCTGTATTTAGACATTTTCAAACTGATCTCTCTATATCTTTATCTATAGATAAATCTAAAACAAAGTATAATTAATTTTACCCAATAATATTAACCTCCATTGTCTTCTAATAGAAGTTTGTACTACACGTGGAACCTTTGCTTTGTCTGTTTTTGCCTATTATGGTTATTTAACATGATTTTCCTTATGCATATACCTAAAGTCAGCTTCTGTTAAATAATAGACAACATCCAGTAAAGCCTGGCTTTGAAGATCCACATACACATACTCCAAATTCCAATGGTGTTTCACCATGACATGGTGGCCATAATTTACATCATCATTTATTCAACTTTAACCAATCAGACTGGAGCTTGTAAAAGCCACATGTGAGCAAAGAAGATGTACAGTAAGTACCGCTGACTGTGCCTTTCGACTGTGGCAACAGTAATTCACCCTTACACCGAAATGTGCATTTAGGCTTATCTGTGTAGTGTTTTTAAAATATGTGAAAATAATAGAAATAAATCAAGGCAGAGGACAAGATGCAAAATATTCATCGCTAGCTTGCGGTCAGTCTGGGGGTGGGGGGTATATTCGGCATCCTCCCTTACTTGACTGTGTCAAAAGTACTCTTCAGTCTTTACACAAATTCCTGCAGAGCCAAACACAAGGCCCAACCAAGCACTAATCTCATTAAATGGTCAAACTGTGGATGCTAGGAACGTCACCACTAAGAACCAAAAGCATGCAGTACTACATTACCACTACAGTAATGCCAAAGGCCCTATCAGACTGGAAAGTGACAACTGCGGCATATTGGTCTCGTCACAATCACATAACTTTAAGTACTATCCACTATGTATCAGGCAGCAAATAGTGAAAGTATGTCATGGTTAAACTTCACTGGCAGCAAGAAAATGGGAAAATCTGTGCTTGTTGACATGAGTGTGTCACTGCCAGGTTGAGTGAAAAAACTAGAGCCAGGTTGTCACTGAAATTAGTTTGCCACTTCCCAATCTGAAGGGCCTTAAAGTGTCACCAGAGAGGTATGGCATGCATAGCCTGTTTTAAATAAATGTCCAGACAGTGAAGAATTAAGTGAGTAAATATCAGGCCACAACAAGAGGGACACATTCCCTCTGGGCCTATTTTTGCTCACACGGTCACCTGAATAGGGATTCTCCTCCGTGGCGTTCTTAATAAAAAGCTAGAATTTGTCTCCAAAAATGAAAAACCAAAGACATATCTCCAGTTACAAATAAAGCACAAAACTTTTGAGCATCTTCTCACCAACATTTTGAAAAGGAATGACCGAAGCAGCTGTCTGTCAGTGTGTTAGCAGGAGTTCAGACAGAAAATACTGCATATACACTGCGTATTAAAAAATAAGAAAATAAATATACATTCAAAGGGCTGTGTTGTTACAGGCTTGTTGCTTCAAGTACCAGTGAGATGATGTAACTCAATTCAATTCAAGTTTAGGTAACAGATCCAAGAATCTGAAGGCTTATTAAACATCAAAAAACTACAAAATGGCTTACAGTATAATTATAAGAAAGGGTTTCACAACACTGGAAACAAATCTACCAAGAAGGTGCACTTATTTGAGCACGGTATTTTGCGATCTGATGTTGCACTGCATTGCAGCAGAAGTTGAGTCCAGTTCAACTTTTTTGCTGGACCACCGGGCTTATTTTCTTAATGCAATGCTAATGTCTGTCTGCTCAAGACTGTTTAGCTGAACATTTGACTTTAAAAAATTGCAATAGGCTTACATGCACGGGTAACAATAAAATTAATTGATATATACATCAGCCAACTTATGCGTGAAGTCCAGCGATCTCAGTGGACGCCATGTTTTGTGTTCTGATGCAATGGACAGATTCTGAGTATGGTAAGGGATGGGTTTTTGACAGTAACTATGGCAGCCTCAGAAGAAGTGTCCTCACATGGACAGTGACTACTCTCATAATTGGCTTTCTGGAGATCGTTCACCCTTAATGTGGAATAGGGTTTACGACTCATGTTGATGTTGCACCTCTTTATATGCCCACCATAGCTTTGAGCACACTTTTAAATTCCCTCAAAGCAAAGCATACTCTACTACTCAGCATACAGTCAATTAAGTCATTACAAAGACTGCAAATCTAGTGTATGTGCTATGTTTTGCTTTTCTGTTAATTTTATTTGCTGTCAATGTTGTGAGGGTCAGGTAACATGCTGGTAATGCATAGCCTAGATACTGTATATGATGCTTTACAGTCTGTTAATGCTAAGTTCATTCCATTAGAGGAAAGGCAGAGCTGTGCTTGCTCTTTCTCCATTCGTATCTCACCCATGGCTCTCTTGCACAGGATAATCAAAAGAGTGGGTGGGTGAGGGGTGGCAGCTCCACCCAGCATATCCAGACCTCCAGCATTCAATAAATAGCAGAGAGGTCACCGTTACCCTGAGTTGCAGGGTGGACAGGTTAAAATATACCATTATTATTAAAGGTATATAAATATTTTATTTTATAGAGCCAGTGGTTTACACAAACACTTGGGGGAGCCTCAAATCGAAGCAAAATGAGGGCAGGGAGGACCAGGACCAGTGAGGAGGGAGCACTGATCTGTCATGTGTTAATTACAGTGGCATCTATTAAGCCCTTAAGATACGACATGACAGAAAAGTTTTCATTTGTTATTAAACCCCCCCCCCAAAAAAATTTTAAAAAAAGGAAACCAGGGTGGTCACTCTGTCCCCACTGCTCTGAAATGGCTTTAACCATCATCGTTGCTGATTTTGGGGGGACATGGGACCGGTCTTGCTAATCTCTGTGATTTTGTAAAGCAACTCCGTAACGAAGCAGCTAGCTGTAGTGAATGAAGCTAACTCAGCGTCGTGTCAGAAATGACAGTTGAAAGAGAAAACAATGATTTTTAAGCATGCTACTACACATCAAACAATGCCCGAGCAAAAAAAAAGAAAGAGTGTTTTACCAAGCCAGAATTTACTTACAGTGACGGAAGTACATCTTGTTCAGCTAACCGCCAAGTTACAGTAGGCTAATTTTGCTCCTGCCGACACTTTGTCAGAACAGTGACAGCCGACATATGCCCTGACCCTGGGTAACATCATCACCGTACGAGCCAGCGACAACCACGTCAATACGTTCCGGGGTTTGCATGTACACATCATGTTGCAGGTTTCAAATACAATTACAGACTGAAATTCCTCAGCAAAGCAAAAAGGACTCACCAGTGAACTCCACTCCGCAGGTTACAAGGTGTTAAAAAAAAATCCAGAAGCTCTTTTCCGGCTGAGTCACCCCACCCTCAAACGCCCGTTCTCGCTACACGGCGAGCTCAACCCGGCATCTGGTTGGACAATGCTTCATCGGCGTTGAAGCCGATTGGCTTGCTGGTGAATTCTGTCATGAAGTTGGCCAATCACGTCTCGATGCGTTGATCATTCAGAACATCAGATGGCTTTCCGTCTAGTCGCTCTGTGTCATTTCACTTTTCCTCCCGGTAAACGCGAAAATATTTTCATTAACTAATAACGGCGACGTAATAACTGTTCAGATCTTCAGTACAGCATTCAATACAAAATTGTACTAAAGTTAAAATATGTAAGTATTACCACCAAAGGTACATACTATGCAGGCTAAATTGCTCTGTCAGGGGTGTATTGCTATACCATTGATTATTTGTGATACTTTATCATGTAGACAGCATTTTGTAGTTGTTGGAGCTGATTCTAGCTGTTTTATTTACTATTGGGCGGTTTCATTTACTGTATAACAATGCAGCGTATTTTACAGACTCATTATAGGTTTTAAAATCTGAATTGGTAAAGTAATCAGCAACTACACCTGTCAAATAAATGTAGTAGAGAACCAAGTACGTTATTTCCCTCTGAAATGTAGCAGAATAGCAGTACCTCAGAACTGTACTTATGAGTAAATGTACTAATAAAAAATATTACAGTTGCAATATTAAAGTGCTGCTGCAATAGAACAGCTAAAAGAAAAAAGTACTTAATTTTTTAATCAATCGACAGAAAACTAATTGGCAACAATTAATCCATGGCTGATTCATTGTAAAAGAGATTTCATGGAGCAAAAATTCTCTGGTTCCAGCTTCTCAAATGTGAAAAATTGCAGCTCGTCTGTATCTTATATTATTTTAAACAGTTTTTGACTGTTTATCAAACATAACATCTGAAAACGTCACCGTGGGTTCTTGTGAATTTGTGATTTGTTTGCGTCTGTGATTAAATGAACATGATGTCCAGCCACTCACACAACTGCATTCCTCCTCTTTTAACACCAGGGTGCAGTCATGCACTTGATAAAGGACAAACGAGATCTAGGTGAGGCTTGGAATAAAATTCATCACTGTTAAAGCAGTTTGCTAACAATGCTGTAAGCATACGCAACACAGAACAGATTAAGAGTATATTGTGGGATGATTTCATGTAGACAGTTTGTGGTAATTGTGTAAAGATCCAGTGATAGATGTTGTGGGTCTATATTGTAAATACTCTTTTTAAATGCTGAAAGGACCGGCATATATTGATGTCTTTAAAAAGTACTGATAATAATAATAACAATAATAAAGCTTCTTATCAGTTAATTCACATGCTGATAATATTGCCTGAGTATGAAAGCAAAATTCACCCTCCTAATATCCACATGACTGTGAGATTCAGTGCTGGATGGCTGCTTTTATGTTACCTCAGATGGTGGGTCTATGTGATGAATTATAGACAATAGGTTGAGGGCAGCCAACAGTGCATTTATGACAGATAATAAATGTGCACTGCCAAACCAAGCCAATTGAAGTGTGCCGTTCTGGAATGGAAAAAGAAAGAGGAAAGGAGTTCATAGGCAAAAATTGTGATATTGTGTCAACACTTTATTATGCATCACCACCATGCAAAATCACTGCTATGAACTTGCTCAAAAATCAAACTAGATATATTTCACACATTTATGATTTTAGATTGGCTTGCCACTTTTCTCAAAGTGACTGAGTAAAGTTTCACGCACACTCAGAAAATACATCAAGAGTGTGTATTTTGGTGTGCAAGTCATGCACAGATTTGTGTGAGAGCATTGACGCTAACAAATGAAACAATGGCAGATGATCTATGATCGAACCTTAATTCATAAACCATTGATAGTAAACACAATTTGTTCAATGCCCTCACCAGTGTAAACCTTTGAATTTGAGCAATTTGGAAGTCTATGTTTTACATTGTTTTCCACTGTGTTTTAAAACACTTTCAATCCATCTATATCTTATATTTAATTGACCATTTACATATAGACAGTGTACATATTTGCAGACCAAATCTCTGCAGACAAAATCACTTCCCAGCATCAGATTAAATGAGTTTAACCTCATTTTTCCAGTGAAGAAGACTAGCATTGCTGCTGAACAGGCGTGTTTTGTTGTTAGCTACATGCTGCATTGACAGTTTGAATGAACTCCTTTGAGAGGTCATCCAACCAGCTAAGGCAGTGTGTATTATTATTACTAATGTATCAAATAAAACAAACTCATCTGGTCAATAGCAGTCGGTCTGCTTCGAAAACGAGTCAAAAAAAAAAAAAAAAAAAAACAATACAAAAGCCACTCAACAGCAACAGTAAGAAATCTATGGAATAGTGACAAAATCTGTTCATTGTAACCAGGCCAGAGTTAAACATTTACAAAAGATTGCAAACTTTATCATCTATAACTTCAACTCCAATGTAATCTCAGGTTTCATAACATAAATCAGATGACAAACCCTTAAACCTGGTTCACTGTATTCAGAAACATGAGGATTTGAAGGAATCAGGTTTGCCACCCTGTATGAACAGTATTGTTGTACATTTGTAAGACAACTCATATAAAAAGGATTAAAAATTAAGAAAAAAATTCCCAAAATCATGTGGTTTTTATGGCACCTGTGGTATAATAGACAGCTCAGTATTTAATCTCTTTACATCAGCTCACAGTATTACTTTAAATATGTGGTTGGTTAAAAATATATATCTTTACATAAATGTATTCTATGGTTGGATTTAGCAATTTTTTTCAACTTAAATTCTTCATATCTTCAGTGCTCTGTACCGTCGGCCCAGTGTTGTCCCATCCAGTGTCTTCTACAATTGTTGCTTTTCATATTGCTCACCTGTTAAGGATACAAAACCTATTAACAGCATGGCATAATGGATGTGCTCAAAATTATCCATTATAAATCAAAGAAAGGCCCGAGTGTGTTTACATCATTATTTTATTTATGTTTTATACATGTAAGCATCATATATTTGTTTAAAAAATCTGGATAATCCTTTATCCTGGTTTTGAGAAACCCAAACACATTGCCTGGCTTACATCATTATAAACAGGACCACTGTGGCATCTAAATCTGATCTCTGTCTGATCCAGCTGAAGTTCTATTAGTAGTGAGCCAGTAAAACAAAAAGTATGATACCACTGACTGCAAGGATGGCCTACACACTGTAATGAAAGCTAAAGTCTGGCATCGGTAATGCGCAGGATACATTTTATTGTTGCTCTTCCATTACTGCTAATCAGATGAAGGCAAATAGAGGAGCAGTTAACACTGGTTGCATGCATGTACTGATTAATGGACTGTATTTACACAGTTACATTTTAAGGCTAAGTTTAGTTCTCAACATTCCTGCAGTTTTTTTTTCTACTTTGATTTTCAACATTTTGGTGAATGTTAAAATTAGAAGCGTCCATGTAGAGCTGCAACAATTAACCAATTAATCAATTAAACGGAAAATTAATCGGCAACTATTTTGATAATTAAATAATCGTGTGATGGATGGTTTTCTCTGTCATACATGATAGTAAACTGAATATCTTTGGATTTTGGAGCGTTGGTTGGTTGGTTGTCATCTTGGTCTGTGTGAAATTCTAACAAGCATTTTTCACTGTTTTCTGGCATTTTGTTAGACTTTGCATAAACAAAAATCTCCAGATTAATTGATAATGGAAATAATTGTTAGTTGCTGCCCTATGCCGCCCCATGTTAAAGGATGTGCATTCGGTATATGGGTTGATTTAAAAAAAAAAGTCTAGCAAACAAAGAATGAGTTTCAGAAACTCACCAGTAATATGGACTAACACAGTCACTGCTGCAGAGTCACCTGTACCACAACATGAACACCATCACAGAACAGAACAGCATGTTAGAATTAGAACTGAAAAGGGGAAAAAGGACAAGTAACAATTTGTTCCGGTCTTGGAAAGCTACGACTCACCATGCATGGTTTGTCTGGTTCCTGCCTGTGCTTCAGTAGCTCCTCCAACTTGAGCTCGTCCTCCAACTGCTGCTCCAGATCGTTCTCAAAGCTCTCCTGCTCTGCAGCGCTGGAGCTCCTTTGATGGATAACAGGCAGTTTAAAACAAGACAAACGATGGATGGCACATGGAAACCTGAGGTATAAAACTGTGTTTTAATAGGAATTAACAATTGTTATTTCCAATTTAAGACTGAAAACAAACAAAGTCCTACAAATTTTTAATCTTTTATAACAACCATTACGTTTGATTCAAATCTGGTGACCTGATGTAGAAGGTATTTTTCACACACATCTGGGAAAGCTGGAAACAGAACAAATAAACTCTCAGGAGGAAGGTGTACCAAAGAAAGTTCCTCATGTTAAGCAGGGACAATGGATGAGCTGGGAAAGTTTTACAAAGACACTAATCAGATCAGGTTTTGAATATCAAGGGTGTAACTTTGCCAAAATGAATGATTTGCCTTCTGAAGGTGTTGTGGGTGGATTTCAGTCGATTGTTTATGATGGCAGGTGCTCATTCAAGAACCTTTATCTATTCCTTCACAACTTTTTTGTCTCCAAATATAGAACAAAAGCTCTTTATATTATTTCTTGTGTACTAATTGCTGATGACACATTCCGCAACTATATCAGATAAGTACCTTGGTTTATAGGTGATGAAGGGATCTGAAGAAGTTGTGGCCAACAGGTCACCACGTCCAAAGTCTGAATCCACAGTGCTCTCAGTCTCACTTCCACCTTCTGTGTGGGAAAAAAAATCGAATCAGTTGTTGTATTAAAATTCAGCAGAAGACAAACATGAGCCATTTTTAAAAATTCATTTTTACCTGAATTCAGCTCCTTAACCAGTGACGACATTGTGTTGGTGATGGAGTCAGCAGCAATGAGCAGGTCATTTCTCAAATTTCTCCTTGGACCTTGAAAGCAGATAAAAAAATAGTTTTGAAATGTGATTGCGTCCAACCTCTGACTATACTTTGGACACTATTTCCACTACCAAATGCTTGCATAATGTGTTACCCTGAGCGAAGGCCTCCTGAACATCCCCTCCCACGCCCATGAGTGAGTCCTGAGGTGTGTGAGTCGGGGTCGTGCCGGCAGAGTCCGAGTGGATTGGTGTGGGTATTGGCCGGCTGATGGTGTGGCTGGGGGAAGAGCGTGGAGAGCCGGGACCCTGAGTCTGCAACACAAATAGACAGTTTTAGTGCGGTGCCACTGTGTTGTTTGGAGAGAAAATCATGCAATTAAAGCAAGGCTGTGAGAAAAACATAATATAATCTGAATAAAAAGGTTTATTATGAAGGCAAACACAATGAGTGACGCATCAAATTACCCTTTTCCTTCTCACGGTTTGAATCACAGCAAAAGAACTTCATGTAAACCCCATAAAACAGACACAACAATCGAGCTTAATAGTTTTTAAAGCCTAATGAGAGGCCACAGCTTTGTTAGCAACACACATTACATGCATGCTAAAAATGTACAGTATGTGGAGTCATTAAGCTGTGTTTAAGTTGTGTGTAAACAGCATTTTTCAAATGCTCAGCATGCTGTCAAAAGAAATGTACCTCCCTAAAAGCTATTCCAGTTGCTCCCACAAACCAAACCACAAGCTGCTTTTTGGTAAACACATTACATTTCCAAAATTTCACACAAAGTGAAGATTTACATAACATTCTTCACTTTAGTTTTTAGAGAAAAAAGTTTGAAAGACTTTGTAGACATAAGGTCCACCTGACAACAGAACAGAGTATATATTTCAAACATGCGTCCAAGTTTCAGTCTCTCTTTTCGCCTCTCGGTTTTCACACTTACGGCTTGTTTCCGTTCTTCTTCCAGCTGAAAAACAATGGTTTATGGCTCATGAAACAACGACCACATTGCACAGAGTATTTCTGAAAGAAATCCAGTCCCTATTTCCTCCAGGACGTAACAAGCATGTGGCGTCCTCATGTAAGTTTAATGGATTTTAATGATGGATAATGGAATTAATGGATTTTTAAAGTTTTTCTTAGGCTAATGAGATTGACATCCTCCCCATTTAAGACAGTATAATAAGAAGTTTCTGTAGGCTTTGAGGAACTATTGTCTTTTTGAAACACACAACACAAGTCAGTAATGATGTTTCTTTTTCTGATAGATATGACCTATATTCAAAATGTTTGGTTCTCATCTATAGAGCACACTCTTCAATTAAATATGTAAATACTCTGTACCTAAAATTTAAAAAAAGTAAAAAAAAAAAAAAAAAAAAAAGACAGATTGGACCTTTAACAGAGCTTGCCTGTTAAAGAGTGATGCCCTCTGATGGACATTTTGGGTAATTGCTCCCATGTTTTCTCATCTGTAAAGTGCAGCGTTAGCTTTACATTAGTTTCAGTGATCAGCTGGGAGAAACTGTAAAACAAGGTATATTCATCATCTGGCCATATTGTTTACCATCTGCATCAAAATAAGAGAAAAAACACAAGCTGCACTACATGTCCATGAAGTATTACACAAACATGTAAACTTAAACTGCAACATAACTGATTTTGGCCAAGAAGCAAATGTTGTTTAAAAAACACAAAACATAACCTTATTTTTCCTGACAGGAAAGGAGTGTGTCTTCCTTCAGTAATCATGAAGGCGACTTAATCTGTATGTGACTACAGAGCAGTGAAGAGAGATGAAAGACATGTCTCTGGTACCTTGAGAAGCATCATTAGCTGCTCCAGCTGCACCATGAGTTCCCTGCGACTCTCCTGCAGAGTAGACATTCTTTGTTCAAGCTCATCTTTGCGTTGCCTAACAGAAGAAACAAGTTGTACAGTGTGATGATACCATAATGTCATGTCAGCGAAAACATGAGAAAAAAAAACATCCTGAGCATCTGTAGTCTCTAACATATGTTGTTCATTTGCTTTGTAAAAGAGGCGAGCAATTAAGGTATGTAGGTTCTATTGCAGTCTGAGCTAAACATGCTGCAGCAGGATGGATCAAGGTCGCAGAGTTACCTGAGATGTCGTAGCTCAGCCAGCAGAGTGGGGTTCTGCTGACCCTTGTCAGGAGGAGGCTGGGAGGCCTCCTCGTGCTGAAGGCGCAGCCGCTGGATTTCCTGCAGGATTTCTCTGTGACGGGCACAAACATACACAGGCAAATGACCAAATTATTATTGGCAAATGACCAGTTATTATTATTATTATTAGTCTAACATTTACTTTCCTTTTAGCTAAATTTTGCTTTATCTCAATTCCTGAGGGAAATATCTGGCTCTATAGCAGCTAATTGCTCTACAATGTTCACCAGCTAGTCACTAATGTTGTCTGTCTATTGTTCGGTGCTGGACAGGTACAGTGGGTTTATCAGAGGCTTTTTGCTGCCTGCTGCATCTGGAAACTACACTGTGAAAGAAATGGAAGACTAAAACAAGGAGATGAAAGACGCTATTGGCCTTTTTCATATAGATATTTTGACTCATCATAAAAGCACAGGCGTTACTACTAACATTAACAGTGGCTCTGCTCTATTCAGGTGTTTGATCTTTTACACCTGTGCTATTCCTACTGTGACATGTCAAACTGTCCTTTGTGAAGCACAACAGATCTAAAGAAAAAGGCGAGTCACGTGGTAATTCTCTGTGGGTTTGTCGTTAACAGCAACAAACCTATATACAAGCAGTGATTCACTGTTCATGTTGTTCATAGCTGAACTTTTGCCTCCGCTTTAGTGATCTGATTTCAATGTTTACATGTGCTAGTACATTCAATGTTAAGTTATCTTACCTGATTCTTTTTGTTTCTTTGACTCATCCTATTTTACTTCTTTTAAACGATTTTTAAGCACATTTGCCACTGTGTACAAAATGTGCAAATGTACAAAATTTGTCTTCATTGTACATATATACAGTTAGTTACCTCCTTGAAAATGTAAATATTTAGTAAGGAAATGTCATAACTTGGATAATAATTCATTGTTTATAATGATAACATTTTTCAGTAATGAATGTGCTTTTAGGTCAGTATTTGTTTTTGTTGTGGAATTGAAAACTTTGTGAAGAGACAAACAGGAAAGAGGTGAACAGTATTACCAAGGCGGTCATCCCTAACCTGTTTTTGCTCTCGAGCTCAGCAATAAGCTGCCTCTGCTGTTTGTTGGCATCCAGAGAGCAGGGGAGGTCTGTGGGGACCCTCTGCTGTTGAGCCTGCTGGTGAAACCAAGCAAGAGACATCACGTGAACTGGCTTTACCTCTGGATGATGTCATTCACTACCTTATCTCATATCTCATGGGGGAACAAAACGGTTAAGTCACCAGACATCCATCAAGACCTGATCAGAGCATAAAGTGGCATAGATGTCGGCTTAGAAATGATCACCACCAGTAAAATCCTTCCTCCTCTTAGCAATAAAAAGCACTAAAACCCCCAAAGGTACAGAAGCAACATATGTTAAAGACTTTTCTCATCAAGGACAGATTTTTGCACTGAACATCAATGAAAGATGCTATTATACTGTGTGCAATAAATGTCTTATATATATATATATATATCTATATATATTTATATCTCACCGCAGCATCAGCAGCCAGTCTAGCAGCATAGCGGGCAATGAGACTGTGCTCTTCATCTTGATGGTTACTGCTCTCCAGCAAACTGATCAAGAGGAAAATAGAGGTAGGAGTCACAACATGACGCAGTAAACAATATATAGCTACAGTGATATAAAATATGCAGGATTAAAAAAAAAGCAAAAAATCCAACAAAGTTTATTTTGTTTAAGAGTCTGATTAATCGGAAAAGCTTCACAGGTTTTACTCTGACAGAGGAGGCCCCTGTAATCATGCTGAGCTACTTATGTAAAAACCACAAAAGCAGGAATGAAGTTGAGTTATGTGGAGGTGAAGTAATCATTCGCTTTGTATTCAAAGGCCAGAGGGACTACTTATACAGTCTGATCACTGATACAGTAACACAGGTTATGTATGCGTACGCACACATACAGTAAAACTCAAATGCACTCACACAGGAAGATATGCGTGTGTGTGGGGGTAGCCAACATGATAGATGCCATTTAACCAACAATGACACACAAAGACTCACAAAAATATTAGTGTACACACACACACACACACACACAGAGAAAACACAGGCAACATTATTTTCATGTTGCTTGTAAGTAAGGAATATGCTATAAAATATGCTATATTCCTAGTAATACACAGCATTTACAGGATCTAACATACCAAACACATTTTAGAGATTACCTCATAAAGAGGCAGTCGAATCTGAAGAAAACAGCAGCTAAAAGTGTTTAAAGTACTTGGTACCAATTAACTAACTAATCTGCCCTGAGAATTTTCTGTAAGACGACATAATGAGACAAATAAGAGACCATTTGCTGTTTTTCTTGCACAAATTTCAGCCAAGGACAACAACATGTACATTACATGATTGAGACAAGTGATAAATCTAATTCTACATACATATATACTTATAAGTTCTTTTAAGGACTCAAATATGAACAATTTAGTTTTAATCTTGGAATCAAACCTAACCTATATTGTTCTCTTGATGCCATTTTTTATACAAATCAGTCAGTAACATTTATTGCTGCTGAATGGCAATAATGTGTTCTCAGAAATGTCAAAGGTCAAGGACTAGTCTGTAAAACTGTCTGACAGCATGCAGCGTTAGGACTGTAACACATTCAGAGTAAGGTTAGATTAGGGGAAGGATCGCAGGGTGGCGGTTCAGCAGAGCACATAGTTTCCACTGGTGTTTGGCAAAACACAGCAGCACACCAACTAACCATGTTCTGGGGTTGTTTTGGAGCAGTTTCACATAGAGGCCAATGAGAACATGTTCGTCAGCAAGTCTATCGGCAACATCGAGGTTGTAGTTCAACCTGGAACAGCGCAGGGTTTCACAAAACATAAAACACAACATTACACAGGTGACAGCAGAGGGACGAGGGATGAGACGGGGAGAGAAAGCTGAGAGCAAAAAGGAGAGAACACAACAAAAGAGGAGGAGGAGGAGAGTGGCTGAAAAGCAGCCATTCATGGGTGACTAGAGAGAAACAAGGCCATATTATGTTTGGGAGAGACACCACTGATGAAGGCTAGGAGCACGATTAAGGACATGCCCAGTGACTCTACGAGCTACATGCACTGTTTACGCTCTACAAGCATCAATCACTCAGTGCTCTATTATTAAAACTATTGAAGGTCATTATTTTTAAGTCAAACATTCAGCCCCCCCAGACATGTCAAGCACGCACAGTCGTTACTGATGTAGCTCCTCTATTCTTGCAGAGGCTTTCCACCTTTTCCACCTGCAACACCAACTCCTGTAATGTAGCAACCATGCCAACTGCCATCATGGAGGACCACAGCAGAATTAGCCATGGAAAAATAAGAATTAGAAAGGTAATATATTCGATTAAAAAAAAAACAAAAAAAAAAAACAAGAAGGTGAGAGACTAGGACAAGAGCCAGAGTAATCTCAGGCTGGGTTTCGTGACTACATATTTTTATATTTGGCTTAGGGGCAGTTGACATTTTATCACTGTAAAGTTATGGCAAAAGCATTAGCAAAAAGTGGCCTATTTACACATCCAGTGGACAAAGAGTACCATTCACATTTATTTTAAGTCATTTTTCTTCATAAATTTTAGTTGTACATTTAGGAATGTAATCAGGTATTCTCTTCATGCACTGTTGTGCAACAGCTAGCCGGTCAACTTCAAGAGGGCACATCACCTGAACGCCCTGTATTATATTGTTTCTCAGCCTGTGCAAACAGCAACCGCAATGTCAGATGCTCTGACATGCATATCGAGAATAACCCATGGAACGCCGCTCACTCATCACATCATCTGCAGCTTTTTCTATAAGTCATGAAAGGGAGGCGCATTCCCTAGAGAAACTCTTTTTTTTCACCAAATGCAGGTGCAGAGGAGCTCAAAGAATTTTTTTTTTACTGAAAAAAAATCAGGATCAACAATACTTTTATCTTACAAAGATACAACATAAACAGCAACTGAAAAAGTAAATCCTATTTCATTAAAGAGGTATACCTATTCACATACATCATAAACAATGAGCCTGGGAATTCATACTATTTAACTGCTGTAACTTCAACATAGAGGAGATTGAGGGTAACATTCAAATCAGATTATATTAGAAACTGGCTGTTAGAAATTCCCATTTCTACGTGATTGAAAAGAGTGTAATAGACACTCCAAACTAATGGCCAGTGATCTTTATGATGCATGCTTCATCTAGCATCTTTGAAATAGACCCTCGAGTACAACAATGTAAACCGTTCTACAAGGAAACTGGTTTGCTAATAGTTTCCTTAGGACGATAAGCACTCTAGTTTATGCCCTATGATTATTATCTATATTAGTTCACACATGCATTTGAGCTACAAAAGCATTCTCATATGCACACCTGTGTCACTTACCCTCTCCCTTTCAACAGATGTGGAGCAGCCCCAGTCAAGGGCTTTCTTTGCTCAACATCATTATTCTTGCTGTAAGGCAAGCCATTTACATTCAGCGCAAGAAACCACAAAAAAAAAAAAAAGCATGGTGATTCACAAATGTTCACACACGCACTCATATACTCTAGAAAATAAATAAAGCCAAGAAAATAAAGACAGTGTGGGTCACAGAGTCTAACAGGGCACAGGGCCTTCAGGGAGCAACGGCAAACTGAAAAGATCTGTTGTAAAATCCAGGACATCCATTGTCCCTGCTGTTGTACTCACTTTTTGGTGGAGTAAGGGTTCCCTGATGTAGGCATGGAGTGAGAGAGTGAGTAGTCGTTGGTGATGTTCACCGGTCTTGGCGGCCTGGGGAGGAAACAAATATGAGTTTTTCATATATTTTTAAAACAAGCCTGCCTGTTGTGTTCAAGAGAAAGAAAATCCCTCTGCCTTTTCCTTTTGTCTTCTATTCTTTCAGTGTCATGGATTTCTAGTGGATTGCTTGTGATCTTTGAATTACCACCTCAGAAGATACCTTTATGCATGTGTAACAGAATGTGGCACCTAAGTAGAATATAATTAGTTATGTTGGATGAGGCCAACAATGAAAACATGCAATGAACAGAGGAACGAACCACAGCAAGTGCTCAGACAGAAACCAGTGATGGGTACTGAAAGGACACTAGGAGGGATGGGACTATGATTAGCACAAGGAGCACAAAGAATGAAAATCTAACAAAATGTACAAAAACACATTTTGTGCTGTGTTAAATAATCAAAACAAACTCACCACGTGTCTCTATTTTGAGGAAAGTATAGAACAAGGAAGGGAATGAAAATAATTCATTACAATCAGCTCAGCAGTTCAAAGACCACGCTAAATGCAAAAGTTGCAGTAGTTTTAAAAACACAAGAAGAAACAGGAAATAACATGTTAAATTAACCAAAACTGTTCACCACTAAACTGACAGGAGCCAGGATCAACATATAATTCATGTTGACTGAAAATTGCAGAACAGAAATGCCAAATATTTGTTGACAGTAATTTAGAAACAGTGCTGACGATGCGTAGTTAATAGAAGAACTTCAACATTTCATTTAAAAAATGTCTTAAAATACAGGAAATAAAAATAGACAAGGCCAATAGTGTAGTTCTTAGCACCAGGAGTGGCTTTACGTTCCAATACCAAATTTAGCCTTTAACAGACACCACCACAGTGCTGCCAAGTCTATGCTTGTGGCTTTGGTTTCATTATTTATTTATGAAAACACAAAACATCAGTCAAGTCAAGGAAAAGGTAGCAGCACCACTGCTGATTACAATCATTCCCAAGGCTATAATTAAGCCTTATTGATCAGTTGACCCAAGACTTCGGACTTAGAGGCAGCTTCAGGATAAGTATCAGCTGAGGGTTTAAATCTAACATCTGATCTGAAACTGTAGATAGAAATCAGAGGCCCAGAAAACAACAAAACTATCTGACTGCAGAACCGGATTCCTCTGTTTCTGTATTACAAAGAAAAAAAGAGAGAAGATGAACTTACACAATATGAGCTAGGTTGAGAGGTTTCTCTGGCATTTCAAGAAACATGGGGTGAAGAGGCTCTCTGCTGGATGCACAGCTCAGTGACTTACTGAGTGCATGGGATAGCTTCTTAGCAGGGGATTTCTGGGGGAAACACAGAAGCGAGGGGCAGATTCTGAGGACATGAGGACGCTACTTCCTTTTCAAAACACACGGTATCATAACAGCAGCACTGTCACCTGCATCGAACATCCAGCATCCTTACATTGTGGTGAAGCAGAGCGAAAATAGCCACAATGACTGGTCCAGTGCAGACACACCTCCCTCAGCCCGCCCCTCTCCTCCTCCCATCTCCTTCCCTTACCCATGACGTATACTCCTTCATTTGGTGCTGGTTGCTATGGGAACCGCTGGCATGCCCCCTCCAGAAGCAGTCCTGACAGAGCTGGTAATTATGACATTGCTGGCAGCGGTAGCGGAAGCCCATCATACTCTCAGTATGGCAGTAGGAGCACTCGACCGGGTGAAAGACTGCAGGGAGGAGAGGAGGGGTCAGACACACAAACACACACACATACACAGATGCACAAACACATGCACACAAACAGATGTGACGGTAAACCCAGATATTTTTTTGCAGTGAGTAGAGGATTAATTTCCATTAATTTAAGGACAGACGTGCTGGTATACTGAGCCTGTTTTGATGACAACCGTCCTTTGGTATGTGTAAGCATGTCACAGTGTTTTTTCTGCTCACATGGAGGTGGTTTGTGATGATGAGTGCATCACAAATACGCACAAGCGCACACACTCACACACAGGGTGTAAGGTCCCCTATGGGTCATCATCGCTGGGGGCGTGTGTGCGTTTCATGGTGTATGTCTGCTTGACTGATTGTGCGTGTGGTGACTCAAGATTATGATGCAAAGCTGAACTTTACATCCTCCCAGCCCTGCTAGCTTTCCCCATTCATAAACGTTCTGTGTGGTGTCTTACCGTTCTCCACGTTGGCGAGCCGATGCATGAGCGGTAACCACACCAGACACTGAGGGGGCGGGTCTGACATCAACGTATCGAGGAATGTGTTGAGGGAGACCTTTTTCTGTTGACGTTTCAGAACAGGGGAGAGTGAGATTCACCCACAACGGCGACAATAAAACAATCACAGATCACACTCTTGTGGTTAAAAGACCCTCACCTGCTGTGAAAAGCAGGTTCTTGCCGCTTGTTCTGTGTAACCAAAAGAAGGTCCCTCGAAAACTGCCATAGGTAATTTGAGAACCTCCCTCAGAAATTGGTCAAACTGTGAGTACACCAATATTCCAGCGGAATCTGATATCAGTGAAAAAATATCTGGGAACAATAGAGGGAGACATTAAACAAATTAATCAAACTAATTGTCAGTTCCCACCACAGTCGGCTAATTATAGCATTACACAATACAATTATCCCACTTATTTGTGAAAACAAATCAAAGTAAAGCAGTTATTCAAATCAGTTGTTATAATACACCAGCAACCCTCCTTTTTTCTTTCATCAACTGTTGTTACTGCGCCCACAGATTTTGTAGATTATGTAATAAACTCTCTCCTTCAGATAATGAATAATGACTTCTCCCAGCCATGAGGAGCTGGGCCGGCACTGCGTCTTCTTTTAGGACCAATAGACTTAGCAGATGGAGATACAGAAAATACAGCAACTAATAAGTTTATATTTTAAATTCCAAAGAGGTACATTACTTAGACTGTAAACAATGTGAACTTTACAAAGACAATTGGCTGATTTATTACAGGTAAAATGAGTGATTTTAATTCCATTTTTCACAATTAAAGCAAAATAAGGGTTTGTTGTGTTGCTTACATCTTAATTTATCCAGAATTTTCCCACCACAGATGGTTGCTAGGGCCATCTTCATAACAAAGACAGATATCTTGCCACGGCCCTCCCTAAAAGAAGCAAATATATTTCACATTGTGGTCATAGATTTTCTTAAATGGAGCTGTCAAGGCCTACGTAGTGCTCTATGAACTCTGCTGCTTTTGTGAAAAGCATAACCTTTAAAGGAAAACTTGAATTAGAGTGATCATCATCTTAAGAAATGTTTAACTTGGCTTTTACCACCACAAAAAAAATGCACTCTGCAAAGGCATGTTGTGACAATATTAAGGTAAATAGTCTGTATTTTCACTCCACTTTGGCAGACACTTCAGTCACATTTCACACTACATTAGCTCACGTCAAAACCTCAGATGTTAAAGTACACAACCAGCCGCCGACCGTCATGTGACGAGTTACTCACGGGTCATAGGCTGCCAGCAGGAAGTTGAGCAGCAGGCTGATGGACTGCTCCACGTTGATCTGGTGGGTGGTGGGCATGCGTTTGTTCAGCTGGTAAAAAATGGTAGACAGTACCACTTCTAGACGAGCCACAGAAAGCTCAGCGTTGAGGTCCATGGTGTTGAGGCCGTTCTCTCGAAAAGCCTCAATGACATTCCAAATATCAACCAAATGCACTGGAAAGCAAACAGGGTAACAGTATATGAACATTTCTACTGGACAAAATGTATGCCGCTGGTGGTACAGTGCATCATACTCACAATTGCATTTCTTCTGCACAAATCTGAGTTTGCAGGCTGTTCTGTAAGTTGACAGTCGTATGGAATCCAAGTCTTGAGCCCCTGAGGAAGAATCAGCCATTAAATAATGCTCCAAATGGAAACTGACAGACAGAAATGGAACTTTAATTAATACATACCGTCAGATTATAAATACAGCCATTTGATTGTGAAATAATCAAACACCTTTTTTCAAGCTCTAAAGTGTTTTTTCAACCTGCTTCTTTCTCACAACAACAGAATTTATTCTACTAATTTTTTTAAGTCTGTTTAAAAGTCTTTGTCCTTGGCTGTTGATTAGGTTTGAAGAAGACAGCAGACAGCAAATTTCATAACTGTCTTACCTGTTTGCCCTGATTGACAGACTGTGTCCTGCTTTCATAATACTTATAATATTATAATTATAATAAGTATTATAATTATAATTATAATTAATTAATTAATAAGTAGAATAATTGTATGCAGTAGTTCAAGTTCGGATGTTTTTGAAAAAGAAACTACCAGAATTAAATGAAGAACTAACCCATAATAAACTCTGTTAGTGTGCAGTTATAATATTTATTTCTTTATAATAATGCTTGAGGTGAATTTTTAAAAATGTGTTGATTATTGGGTCCCTACACATAACAGTGTTCTGTAAATAGTAAGAGAGCATGAGGTCATACCGGAGGCCTGGCTGTTGGTGTTTAAAATCAATCTGGTTTTCTCTAGTGGAGACACTTGTCTTCATGATATTTACTTTAAATGAAAGTTACAGAGAGGAATTTTCCATTTTTTTATGGTCAGTGTGTAAAACAGTCTGGCATAGATCACGCTGAGCGGTGGCCCGGAGCACTTACTCATCTCGACAAACAGTTGCCTTCTATCTGCCATGTTGTCACCGCTCCGCCCGCAGTCTTCAATCATTCTGGTCAGGAAGAGAGAAAGTAATGTCAGACCCTGTGTACCCCAGCTTTTAACAGAAACAGCTCCAATTACAGCATTGTTCAATCACTGAATATGCACTTCCTATTGCTTTCTGCTTCATTCTGTATAAATTAACTACTTGAACTGTTTTTTGCAGCTGTAAAACCCTTAGCACTTGGTTAACATAGTAGGCATACTATAATAACATTATGTACTTTTGACGTAATGCAACTCACACTTGTATCGTGCCATTTCCCTTTAAATGATACATTATTACTTTTAATATAATTACAGTTAAATAATGTCTTAGCAAACAGCAATTAACTACCAGACCCTCAAGGGGCCCAAACACTCCAAGTTCACAGTGTGGCAGCTGAAAGGTCTCTAAGCACATGTGCAGTTTACAAGGATAACGGTGGTGGATTTACTCCGAACAGCGGGTTCTTAATTTCAGACAGTGTATCAGCTGAAGCTAGATAGACAGCACCACCCTGCAAAGTCTTTAAATGAAGGAAGGTGAAAAGCTCTTACTGCAGCCCCGTGCAAGCCGCTTCAACACATGGAGAAATCTGACAGATCTGTCAGGCCTGTTGTGCCAAGTCATGGTTGCTAAACTCTGACTGGACAATCACTGCTTGAGGGAGGAGGTAAAATTACGTGACTGACTGATACATGCATGGAAAAACATGGGGGCAACACAGCTTATTGTGCCCCGGGGCCACATAGCAGGTTAATTCGGCCCTGGGTGGGGGGACTTAAGTAAGCAAAAGGACAAGACTTTCAAAGGGGCAAAGCAGCAGAGAGAATGCTCACACCATGCCTCACTGCACACTGTCCGAGGCAATCTAATACACCTAGTCATGTGGTTTGTTGCCATGGCAGCAAAGATCCCAGCCACTCCGTTCGTAAAAACATACTGCTAGCCCCCCCCACCCCCCTCCACACAACACACACACACACACTACACCTCCCACTGCAGACAAGCAAAGTTTGTTGAGAAAAGTTTTGTGCACTAGTAAATATCTCATATCTCATAACGCTCAGTGGGATGATATTTGAGAGCTCAGTGGCACTTCTTGGGCGAGTGGCTCGAAAACACTTTTTCTGCAAGATAATCATTCAGGCAAATTATTCTGACAGTAATTGGTAGACCTAAATATTATGCTGCAGAGGCCCATGGTCCAGAAATTAGAATTTGCTTTAAAAAGCAAACAACAGCACTCTTTTTTTTTTCTTTCTGCAATCCTTCCTCTGATTTCTGTCAGTACAAGAAGTCAATTATGGAGCCCTATGAATCTTTGAAATCCAGTTTAAGAGGGAAAAGATAATGAGGTAACCTGGAACTGCAGAATCAAGTGCAGCATTTAAGAAAGTCACCTCACAGCACAGCAGTAAGAGCCACAGTAGAAAAAGGGGTAATCTGTAAGTCTTGATGGCACATTATCCTGACAAAACTGAACATCCACATGAAAATGAAACTTGTCTGAATTTTCTGGTTTATATGATAAGGCGACGTAGCAAAATGACAACTCTGTAATAACACAAATAATAAACTGCTGTTTCATCAGTTAAGGCAATGATGAATGCCCCTACAACAGTAAATAGCAGTTTAAGATGTATACGCAGCAGCGTCAGGCCACTGCCCGCACCCAATGTCATCTTGAAAGTAATGGATATGCGAACTCATTCATCACTTACAGAGTGAGTGAATGAAAAAGTGCACAAATATTAGCTATTTTATAGATTAACATCGATACCCTTTTCCACATCACAAGCAAACACCTCCCGAGTGCCAGCTATGTGACCTTCTGCAGTCTGTTCTCAGTCTCGGAAATAACTGAGATTGATACAATCTATTGCAAGAGCAGATATTAAACCTGCAGAGCCAATAGACATTGTACGATGGCGAAGGGAACAAGATGATCAACATACCTTTCATAAAGCACCATGCTCGTATTCCTCTCCCCTTCCTGAGCTGAGTTATTACCAAGTCAAGTTCTCCCTCTAGAAACTCCGTTCTAACAAGGAAACATTACAACAAAAGCAGCCCAAATGGACGAACCCGACTGAAGATATCTGAAATTAGAAACTGTCAGCGAGGATGCAGCCTGTGCTGCCTCTATCTTTAACTACAAATGAGAAGGCTCTACATTCTTGCACAGCTTTACTGGCTCTCTAGTTGCAGACCCCAAACCTCATTCCTGGCATGGGCCCAATAAACATTACTCTTTCTCTGTGGCACTGTCACACCGGCAACATTAGAAAATAACTGCCATTAAAAGAGAAAATCATCATTTACCATTAACATTGCAGAGAGACTGGCAGGGGCGAAGCTCCAAACCAAGAGTCTCACAGTAATGCCTCACTCTATCGTTGGACTTCTGTTGGCTAAATATTCAACTGCATTTCAGGCCAGCAACAAAAAAATGCCTTATTAGTCAGTTATTTATATTATGAGTCTATTTCTGTAGCAGCTCAATAAAACAGAGGACAGCGCTGTTAATTTATGTCCTCCCTGATGTACTTGGAACAGATTGTCATGCAACATTTCCAAACACAAGCACTAACTTGAGTTACAGAGCAATCTGTGTTTGGCTGGCTCGGTACAGTACATCGCAGCTGTTACCACTGATTGGGCCAGAGTTATTTTTACATCACGAGACTATAAACTACACTGGCATCCGCATCCCATCCCCTGACAGGAATAAAAAAGCCGTACCACCGGCTTAAGGTCAATCAGTTGTTGTGCTTTAGTGCTGTAGTAAATGCTGTGTAGGTAGTGAAACTGTTTTCTTTTCCTGTCTGGTACCAGCCAGTGATGTCTGCTGGAGGGCCCGCCGCTCTCTGTCGCCTGCTGATGATCACCATGGTTTCAGCTGCAAAAAGGCCAAAACTTTGGGGTCCCTGATGTTAAATGAGAGCACGGCTGCAAATTTACGATTGCTGGTGCTGTCATTTTGTTTATGGCACTGTTACTGAGTTTGCCACACAGACTAGAGGGGGAAAATTCTGTGAAGTCACAAAAATATTACAAACACTGGAATAGGTGGAAATACAGGCATGTGCAAATGTGCGATGTGATAGCCAACACTGAATTACATTTGCATTTTAATCACCAGCTTGTAAAGAGATGTACTCCAGGGCATAGACGGTGTCATATTGCCCTCTGGACATATGAGAGAAAAAAAACCATCAAAATTCCACCACAGTAACACTGGCCAAAGGTAACAGGGTAGCGAGACAGGCAACAGGCACCTTATGGTACCATGATCAGCTCAGGCATCACCTGTCACGCCAGAGACACCTGTGTGGACGAGAGACAAAGGTCTCACTGTTAGAGAAATATCTGCCTGCATATACGACTTCGTTTACAATGTTTTCAATCCTCGCATATCCGCGTTTTTATCGCAGGAAACTTGATCGGCAAAACTCATTTCACCCAGAGTGACAAAGTAGGTTAAGGTCGCTCCTCTGCTGCTTGCCAGCCTCCCGCAGCTGCAGCAGCACACTTGCACAAGACTTACCAGAATTTATTTCGAAGCATGTCATGCAACATCGCTGTTTTTCTCTCCAGGAATCCGACGGCCGGTCGCGTCCTGCGGTGCGATCAGGGCTTCTTTGGTGTAGGGCGCTGCATCACTGCGCGAGGCGGCCGTTCCTGTGCCGCTCTCCTGCAAAGCTCGTGTTGTGGAAATTTTCGGGCAGCGTACTGGCTGAGCAGAGCAGAGCAGAGCTGAGCTGAACACAGGCAGCAGCGCTCACCTCCAGTGTGTGGCCTTCACGATGACGTAATGCGGGATCTCTTCACTTGCGTCAGTGCGCCCCGGCTGCAAAATGTTAAAGTCTGGTTTAAAAAAAAAAAGAAAAGACGAAGAAGAAGATGTAGGGGGGATATTGCATATTTACATATAGTGATGCATGGATGTTTTCGTGATGCGATCATTGGCCAGTTTAAGCATTTTTCCTGTTTTTATGTGGCTTTTGAGGATGACGTCATGCAAACAAAAATGTGTCAGTAAATCTTTGCGAGTAGAAAAAAAAGTAATCAAAATAAGTACATTTACAACAATTCTTCGCTGCCAGGGAAAAAAATAAAATAAAATAAATAAAAAACAACTCTTATTTTAAATCTGTATTCAACATAATCACATGGCAACCACAAATGTGGTTTCCTATTATTTCCTTATGTAACAATTTGAATGATTAAATACTGAATAATCTCTAGACATATATCTGCAGTGACCCCAACTGATTACTTATAGGTTTAAATAAAGTAATCATTAGATTGCAGAGGTTTGGCAACTACAAACACAATAGTTTTTATAAGACTTTGCACATGAGCAAGTCTTTATTGGTGCGTTCTAGCGGTTTTGTCTTAGCTCATGAAAGCATGTCTTTTTAGAGATAAGTGGCTCTCACAGCACAACGATGCCACAAACATATGACAATCTTATAGATTATGATGCATTGCTGTAGATTAAGTGACCCAACAGTGTGTGAAGTTAAGGCAACCGTAAACAACTACAGCAGTAAAATGCAGTATACACATCAATGCACCAGGACTAATCAAAAACACCATTTTCTGCATAATAAGTATTTTTACTTATTTTGCATGTGTTTATACATGACAGAAGGCCTACACAGTCATTGCTAAGTATCTAAATCAAGTCCATGTTTCTTTACTCCCATCTCTATGAGAAGTAAGGCGTTGATTCTATTCTACTCTGCTCTATTCGTTACCAACGTGTGCACAACTTCTTATTAAACGAGTAGGAATCAACTCAGTGCTGCTAAAAACGAAAGCACAAACATTCACTGTTGCTCTTGAACGCAACTCGCTCTCTTCGAGAGCAGCCCCTTGTTGCTTAGCAACCGCCGCAGAAGATTGACAGCAACTTCAGTTGATTCATTCGGAGAAAACTTTAATAAAAAGCAACTTTTTTTTTCTTTTCTCTCTCTCTCTCTCTCTCTCTCTCTCTCTCTCTCTCTCTCTCTCTCTCTCTCTCTCTCTTTTTTAAGGATAGTTGCAACGTAGTCACACAGAAGAGCGATTTCAGACTCCAAGATGACTAACAGATAGCTGGCCGCACAAAGTGTGTTTATACAAGTAAGTCGATAGCCTGCCACTTTTCGCTTTCACTTTCTGCCATGACAACGACCCCCCCAGCTCATTAATTTGTCATTAGCCAAGTTAATTAAACGTTAACTTAACGTTAGCTAAGAGGGCGACATCCGGAGATGAGTGAAGGTATCAGTTGCAACTTTACCTGACGTTAGCCAACTTTGTGCGATAGTTTAACAGCAGATGTTCAACTTGTGTTATCCGGTGTTAAAATTATTGCTGACATAATGAAAGATTCTGGCATAAGTCAGAGGATGTGGGTTAATATTTTACGGAACTGCCTCTAGCTTTTCCACAGGACGGTGGAAAGTTGCTTGACAATCGGTGATATTATCGTCAATATCGGAGAAGTTGCAGCAATGCCAGACGTTGAACCCCTGAGATTCCCATCAAGGGAAGGACGGCCCAGTCAACAAGGTGAGAAGAGCAATTAGTTAGTTAAGGTTAGTGAAATGACTCAGAGCTCCTGTCGTGTGTAGCTGTTGTAGTCTAGCGACTATCAATGTTATTATTTTTCAATAAATCACCAATCAACAAAGAGCAATGAATGCTGTCAGGTGTAATGTAACATAACAATTACAACAAATTGATATTCTCAGTTGTTATTATGTTTACAATAAAATTGACCAAAAACAAATGTGCACACTAGAAACTGACCAGTCTGCTGTTTTAATGTAATAATACTGAATGATGTTAAAGAAATGTAACTATCTAAAATGTCAGATTCAGACTCACATGGACCTGCTCTGTGGCTATAAAACACCCTGCCATTATGATTTCGAGCTAATTCAGCCCACTGCTGACATATTGCCTTACCACTTTGCTACCCCACCTGGTTCTTTCGATGTGTATTATTCATCTAAACTGCTCAGCAACAGATGGCCTTTATTTTGAGTCCCCCCGTCAGTTCTTCCTCAACTCTGCTCTTGTGTTGGTCTGAGTCAGCTCACTCACTGGCCATTCTACTAAGAAATGGAGAATAACGATATCATGTGTCATCTCAGGTGGGAAAGCTTCAGCTAGTTCTGAATACAGAGTTGATGACCGACCTTTATTTAATATTACTGTTTAGAGAGTTTATTTGTTAGCAGGTGCTTGACAGTTGTAGTTGTAGCCACACATGGTGGTATTGACCTCTCTTGTTGTACATAGTGGACAGAAAGCTGTAATGAAGGGGCCTATTAACTACCCTGCACATGTGATGCTGTCCATAAAAAGATGCCAGATAACTCCAAATGTCACTGTCATGGCATTTTCGGCAAGACAGGTGGAGCATGTCACGCCACCACTTCTGATGCTTGGAGATACTGCCGTGGGTGTGTATACACTTGGTCAGTCTCTCTCCGGGAGTGAGCATTTTATCCAAGGCTGGTCCTCACCCTGCAAAGTTGAGTAAGCATCCACAGGTATAAAAGGAGTTTAGGCCTTGACTGACTGGGCACTAGGAAACATGTTTCCCCCCTTGTTCTTCATCTACAACCCAACCCAAGGCTAAGAGAATCACAGATTTCCCCCCATTCCTCAGATCTCGCAAGTTGCAGCCCAAAATAGTCTTTTTGGTCCTCTTAGATGTGGTTTGCAGACTTGAGGTCAGTGTTCAAATCCAGACAGGGATCTTACCTGATGACCTGACACTGCAGCTTATTGCACAAGACAGAGAGAGTGAGAATTCATCATATAATGTACATCTCTGTGCAGTGTTGTCAGTAGCACAAAACTGATGTGAATTATACTGTATGTTAATTGCAACATGATTTTCCAAAGAGTCTGATTTTCTAAAGAGTACAATACTGGTGGTTGTTTCCTCACTTACTATTTCACAAATGAAATTTTACAGGAATTTCTGTGAGTAACTCCTGTGAGAGATCACCTCAGTGTCACAGCACAGGACAAAAGTCAGTATTTCTCTCACATTAACATGCAGATTGCCATCTGCGCCACTGGTGTTTTGGGTTTTTTTTGTTTTTTTTTTACCCTTTTTTTCAGCCAGATGGCGTCCTTTCACCACTAAGAAGTGTGCCCTTGGGTTTGTCTGGAGATGTTCAAATTAGTTGTCTCTGCTCTTTCACTGATGCTTCCAGGGTATTACAGTCTACGCAAACAGACTCAAAGAGAAAGAAAATAACCACAGAATCTTTATCTTTATCTTAATCTTTATCTTTAAAATACATTTTTGAAATTACTTTTCAAAATAAAGTTAACGAAGTGGGGTGAGTTCTTGTTCCAACAAAAGTCTGTTTTTTATGATCTTTTTTTCATTGATGGATGGTTCATCAGCGTGTTATTTATGAAATATTTCAGAGGCTATGTGTCATTAGTAAAGAAAAACTGTAGGTAGGATTGGCTTTTCATTATCTCCCTGAAAGTAGTTGTTTCTGGTATTTTGTTTGTGTTTCTCAAGATCAAGCAGATCTTCAAGTCGTCTGCTCTGGTAGACGTCGCACTTGTGCTTTGCTCAATAGTCCCTCACCATGTGTCAACAATGCTATTTACCACATGCAAGAGCTGAAGATGACAGTGGAAAATTGGTGTCAACAGGTAAACGGATGTCAGATGTGATCAAACCCAAATATCCTGATAGGAGTAAAAATTAATTCAAAAGTGTTTTGTTTTTCCCTTTTGTTTTGCGCCAGTATGGAAAATATCAGCCACAGCTCGACCAGCACAAGCACCAATACAGCAAAACTCTAAGGTGAAGTCTTCTATTGTTTTCATTTCCTGTTTATTATTTTCAGTATGATGTAAAAATGTGACTCGGGTTAAACTCCTTCTTCAACAGATTGCAATCCAGAGACTCAGACACTGAATCAGTGACGTCTACAGAGTTGTTTGTCGAAGGCATCGCAATTAGCGCAAGAGGTGAACAACATTTTTTTTCAAATACCATGAAGTCATTTCAAAATTATTTTCTCTCAGTTATTGTTCTGTCACAGAAAAGCAAACACTGGCCTTGACCATGAAGATAATAGAGCAGTATGTAAATGGAGAATGTCTGGGTTTAGATGTTGTTTCATTCCTTGCATCAGTGTGACGATAATTGAGTCCCAGTTAGAGGTCCACATCTTTTGTCTCAATAATAATGAATTATATGCTAACTAGTATTCAGTTATCCCATTAAAATTCCATGGATGAGGTTTATGTTCACCTGCATTTTGTAGTTGGTCAGTTGGCCAAAATGTTTTACCTACGATATACAATGCGCGTCAGAAGTCTTAGAACACCTCCATTATTTAAATGTACATAATTTAGTGTCTCTGATATTAAAGCATAAAACAAATAAACAGTTTGAGGTTTTAGAAACAGGGAATCATGGAATCTTCTTGTTTAACTAAATTTAATATACATTTTTGACTCTTTCAGCAGCCGAGCATGTGGTTTTCGTTCTATAATGGGAATCAAATATTGTTCAGGAAGTTTGTCCCGACATTGTTGTGTTGCCCTTGTAGTTTGTACTTTGCTTTCATCTTCTGTCCAGTTCATCCCAAACCAGCTGCATGGGGTTTTAGTCTGGAGACTGTGCTGGTCTTCCATCATGTGAAGCCACTGTCTGGTTCTTTTCTTCTAATGTTTTGGGTCATTATCTTGCTGTAGGATGAATCTCTGACCAACCAGTCTGTCTTCCTTTGTTACTTACCATTCTGATAACAATATAGGACACTAGTCAAAGGGTGTAGTAACAGTTTGTTCCTGCCTTTGTACAGACAGAGGGTTTGTTGTAAGTAATCAACAAAAATTGAGGCACATATAGTTTGCACCATTTAAGGTTACCGAGAGGACTTGAGCTGCTTAAATTTAAATAAAAACTTGAAAAATGGAGGTGTTCTAAAACTTTTGACCGTTATTGTGGTACAATATAGTGTGCTAATCTTGTAAAGTTTTCCATCCTCCAGAAAGTTGTCCATTATCGCCACTCTTAAATAAAATAAATGATGTCCTTGGAGAGGTTGTGTATCTGATTGAGAGGCTGGAGGCTGATCGTCAGTATGCAGAGGAAGCTCTCCACAAAGAGAAGAGAAGAAAAAGATTTTTGGAGAACAAAGTTGACAGTATCTCACTGTGGAAGCAACAAGAGCATTCTTTTGTTGTCCAGAAAGGTCAGTTACTGTAAGACGGTTTATCATGTCTTCTTAGACCTGTTTCTTGTGAGGTATTGTGATTCTGTTGTCCCACGCTTCAATGAATAAACTTTAAAATTCACTATTGCTTTTCTAGAGCATGAGGCTTGCATCAGAGACATCACTGAACTGAAGTGGCAGCTAAAATTGGAAAGAGAGAAGCTTGACCAGGTCCAGGAAAAATTGTCACACATTGAGTTGTTGAACCAGCACTTACACGAGGACATCAACTTTGCCAAAAAACAAATCCCCATTGTGAAAGAAAACCTGGACCTCCAGAGAGACGTCATAAATCAAATCAACACTACACAAGCAGAGGTAGCTTTTAATTTTATTTATTCTATTATCATGTTTATATTTGAATATCCACAAAAGCTGGTAACTTGTAGGGATGTTATTAAAAGCTGCCTTTTGTGGAAGTTGAATTATTTTGACATTATTTGCAGCAATTTTGATGGTCAACATCAAACAGTTTGTTGTTAACACAGTTCTACTGTGTCAAGCTGCAAAATACAGTTCTTTAGGTCTGGTTCTCTTTTACAGCCAAACCAGAAAAGGTTAATGTACTTCTGACTTTATAGCTGAATGGGATGAAGATCTCTCAGTCCCCAGTTATTTCTGATTGCAGCTGTACTGTGGTTTCATACAGACTAGTTTCTCCCTTGCAGACTAGCTCTATCTCACTCACCCACTTGCTCTTTACTAACTCTGTTTTTCCTCCACTAGTGGCATGGCACTAGGGATTCCAATGTTTGTTGGTGTGTTGGTGCAGTTTCCATCCAACACTTTGGTGAAGAGTAAAATCTCTCTATTTTAACAATTGATTGGACTGCCATTAAATTTGGTACAGAGGTTCATAGTCCCCAGACAATGAATCCTAATAACTTTGATAAATCCCTGACTTTTCTTTTAGCCTTTCTTGTTTTTCCTACTTCTTAGGTTTATTACAGGATGTATCAAAATATAATGACCTGATTTAGACTTGGCTGTATTTTGAGCTTAATGTTTACATACAAATATCCTATGGAAGTGTATCAGTAGCGAGAAGAGTTATGGATAAGAAACTGAAAAATCAACATGCAACAGGTCAACACTGACCTGAAGATGCTCTGTGACCTGTCAAAGCTCTGTGCTTGTTAAATGAAACACCAGAATGACTCTGTTAGAACGAATGAAATGTTTTGTTTGCTTGTTTTAATCACATCTCAGCAAATCATTGGCTGTGAGTTGTCTGAAAATGTTTACCCTGGGCTCTGATGTTAAAGTGTGAATCCTTAAAACCAGACTTACTGAAAGCCTAGGGTTAATAGCTAGCTTTGGGCTCTCTAGATTTTCTAGGATTTTCCAAAGCTAAGAGAAAATGTCAAAGCCCTTTAATGCATAGCCTCTGTGTTGACTTGTGGTAGTGGTAGAGGCTATAGGTATGGGACTGAGAATGTTTAGTTTCTACATAGTATGATTTGACAACAGGAAAATGTTGATAAATAATATCTGAGGAAAACGTAAGCCCATGACCCCCTTCTTTCTTCTTTCAGGCTGATGAAGTATACTCAAAAACACAGAGTGATCTCATGATGGTTCAGAAGGAGTTAAAAAAAATGGAACTGGACACCAAAAATGAAAAACTGTCATTGGACCATGTTCTGTTGATGATGAAGAATCAGCTGGATAACAAAGTGTGAGTATCTGTCGTAACTGCAGTGGGAAAAAACAGATTCACCATCAAAGTAGTAGGAATGAGACAGGATTAAAATAGTAGGGCACAGTCTGAATTCTCGGCCCTGTTGTGTCCACCTGTCTGTAATGATAATGTGGATTTGCTATTTCCAAATGCATTTATACTGTGATTTCATAGGTCTTATAGACAATACTGGACCAAAGTGCGAAGGAAATTTCACAAACCAAAATTTGCTTTAACAGTGATGCTTTAAATTTATTATTTGATGCTGGCAAAGCCAAGATCAGGTCATAATTCATATCAAAATGTAGGTTTGATACCTGCTTTGTAAAAAAAAAAAAAAAAACCCTCAACAGTTACACAGGTGTCATGATGTGTTGTAAGTTATATTCTTGCAATATATTGTGTATCATGTGGGTTGTGCTACTATCATTATCATGGTAAAATATCATGATATCAATGTATTGTGAGTTACTCTGTGATTCCTAACGTTCATCCACCGACTTAATAACAAAAGACAAAATTGTTTTTCTCTCCAGGGAAGATTTAAACCAGTTGAAGATGCTTGAGAAAGGTCTGTGTGCTGAAATAAATGATGCTGAAAGGACAGTTGCTCTTACAGAAGAAAAGTGTGCTGCCATAACACAACGTATCCCTGAAATGATGGAGCTCGAGAAAACTGAAAAAGACCAGGTAACTGATATTGTCCATTTTCCAGTTTTTCAAAAAAAAAGGTAGCTTTCAGCAGTCCAGAACAATAGTCAAATTCATGCTTTTTCTGCTTTTATTCCAGATTTTGCAATTGAAACTTCAAATTGAAGCTGAAATGCAAAAGAATAAGAAATCCAAAGAGAAACTAATGGCATTGCAAGAAGATGTTGAGAGATCTGTAAGTATCTTCACAGTAGCATCAAAATAAAGTCACAAAAACTCAGTTACTGGACATCTTTTCATAATGTTGGTGCTGCTTTTGCTACTTGTGTGTGTCTTGATAGTTCACTGGGTAGAGCATAGCATGCAGCTGCCAAGGTTGAGATTGGACTCTCACTTGAGCTATGCATGCTAATAATGTTTGAATCCATGGCACTGTAAGGTGTTTTGGATAAGTGCATCCACTCAGCGGCATACTGTATATTATCTTGTCCACAGAAACTTAATGGGGAAGCCGAGGTTTCCTGCATAGAAGAGCAGCTCCATTCAAAACGTAATGCCTTTGCTGCTCTCCGCAAAGAAAACATGGAGTATGAACAGAATGTTGAAGACTACAAGATAAAAATATCTGAGAGGTACAATGTCAAGGTCAAAACAGCAGAGAAACACGGAACATCCTCTGCTGGATATGAGTATATACAGTAGTAGGCCACGTGTGTTAACTATGACTTTACTGTGTGATTTCTGTCAGTGAGAAAGCAGTGAAGCAGATGTGTGAGGAGAGGAGGCAGATGCTCCAGAAAATCATTGACAATGACGAGCAGTGGGAAAAAGCCAAGGAGGAAGTGACCCAAGTTGTAGCCCAGCACAGTGTCACCAAGACTAAGCTGGAGGAGCAGGAGCAGCTCACCTTCATGGAAGAACAGAGGGCCAGGGTCAGTGACAACATATGTACATGTTCTATGTACACTGCACCAGTCACAGTTTGCAAGGAAAATGTAAGATGCCAACTTCTTTCCTCAGTGTTACTCAGCGTCCTGTCTGTTCTCCACAGAAAGAGATTGAAAACCTGAGGAAAGATCTGACAGGTCAAATGACTGCCCTGGAACTACTGAAGGTAAATCCATGAGGCGCTTCAGATTCTTATTCTCACTCTGAGAAGAAGGAAGAAAAATGTCATCACAAAATTGCAATGCAAAGTAGATTTAAATTGAAATCTGCAAACTTTTTCATTTTGTGTGAAACACTCTGACTGTATAAGCTTACAGCTATGTTGTCATGGAGACGGAGGCTTCACAAAGTGCAATATCAATAAAAACTGTTTCATAAAGGTAGTTTTAAATGCATAGCTGTATTCAGTTGCATTTTTTACATTCCCATAATTGTTTTCCTGTGTTTTAAGACTTTTGGGTAATGACATTTTATGTTGAATTTTTCTTTTGCATCAGGGTCAATGTACAAATATCAATGAAGGACTAAAACGACAGCAAAGGAGCTCAGAGCTAAACAAAGAAAAACTTCAGAAAGAATTTGAAGATGCATCTTCAGCAACAAAAGCTTTGGAGACAAAAATTAAGGTACTGACAAAGCCTGATAATAATTAATCTTAGTCAGAAAATAATTTTAAATCAAAAGAGGAACAATTTATTAAATAATGTATTAAAAGTCAACTGCATCTGTGATCTCTTTTTGGTTTGTAAAGAAAATCAAGAAAGTGACAGAAAATTTGGAAAAGATTCAGTGTGAGCACAGGAACAAGTTACTCAACCTTGAGAAGGAGAAAAAACTCAAATGTGAGCACCTGAAAGCTGCCCAGGTAAGAAAAGAGAAGTCAAGGACTGCATGGAGAAATTCTTCGGGAGTCGAAAAACAAGCTGCTAAGTCAGGTTTACTCAGTAGAGCTCATTGAGCACAAAGCTAGTCACAGCTATTTATCATGTCATTTTTTCTTTTCTTTTTTGGTTGAACAAAATAATCTTTTGCTCTAAGCACTTTAAACAAAATGAGGTTTGTAGGCTTTTCTCAACATTAATGCTACTCTTTGTTTACAGGATTTACACGCTGCCACTATAAAACGATATGACAACAGTCTGGGCAGGATCGGTGACCTTATGAAGAAGAGCAAAGAATCCCAAGATGCTTCAGATAAAATGGAAAAAATAGTTGAAAGCATTCCAGAAGTCATAGCGGAACTTGAGTAAGATTAGGTTTTTAGAGGAAACACGAAACTAAATTGTTTAGATCAAGGAAATGACTGTAATTATTGGAAAATACTCAACTTTTAATGGTGATGACAATGGCAATGTCAGCATTTTTGTAAAGATAGGAATAAATACCGAAAGAAATAACTAAGCTTCTTCTCTAAAATGTTTAGTATTTCTTTGATTTTAAATATTCAGCTTTTTTCAAAAAGGCTGGATGTTTCTTAAATCAATGTGTTGCTCTGAGTAGTAATCATAATAATTTTAGAGGCATAATATTGTTGTATATGTTTGATTTCTCGTTCCAGGAGTGTGTTTGATGCGGTGGATTTCAAAAACAAATCAGCTGCTCTCATAATGAGCACCTTGAAGTCTGATATTAATAACTGCCAACAACAAACACAGCGATCCATGCAGACACACACTGCTCATGTTACAGCGAGAAAAAAGGAAATGGAAGACACCAAGGTAACAAAATGTTGTTCAGTATAACTCTCTGTAAGTACATGCCTATTTGTGTCATATACTGTGAAATCAGAGGCAAGCTGTAAAAAACATCTCATTGTTTATTTATTTGTGGATTAGTGTCAGCACATTGCTTGTCACAATACTTCCCTTAAGATGCAGAGAAAAGAGCCGTGTGCAATTAAAATTACAAGCCATGGCCATCTTGTTTAAGTGCTTTTCCCACAAATGACAACTCACTGTTGTTATAGTCTTTTGTCTGGACGAATTTGATGATGCGTGTTGTGGAGAGATGCCTTTCCTTTTTTGTTACCTGTAGGCCAACATTTTCAATAGCAATTTACAATATAAGCGTATAGCTCACAATATAAAATAAGCATATAATCAGGACTTTTTTATATTAATGTTACACATAGTCTCTTGTAAAAACATGAGTATACTGTGCACAAAATAGCATGTGTTTGAACACTCCTTTGTAAGAGAAACCCCTGTTTATTGTAAGGTTTTCATCTGCAGGATTATCAGCCCCAGCCAGAGCCTCTTTCCTGATGGGGGTTTCACATGGCTTATCTAATGTGAAATCGCCATGTGGTATATAGTTTCATTAAACGGTGATCAAGAATGCATTAGTTCAAAACAAGAAAAGGCAATGGAGCTTAAGCCGCCATGCATCCAAGTGCAGCAACTTTAAAGAAGTTGTTGGTGTGAGACAATTTAAGAATTAGAAGTCTTCCTCATAGACACAACTCCCATTAGCCAGATAAAAATTAGCCATGCAAAAAAGGGTTTAGTCTTTTCACTTGACGAAATAAGATGATATAACAACAATACTCCTCACCAAATAAAAAGATCAGAGTGAGTCTGAAGTTCTAAGGAAATTGGTCATTTTAATCATAGGGACCGATATAAAGCACACATAATGTCTACATTAGCATAACATAATAAGCAGAGTGTGCATTCAGAAATCACAGTGCATGAAGCAGAATGGTCAGACACTCTCAAATATGAGATTTCTTATAAAGATGCTGACCCAATACTATACTCCCATAAGCTCCTGTAGGTTGCAGTTCTTTTAAACACGAACTGATACAGGTTAGTATAACTAATAATAGCCTGATGGGAGTTTGCATGTGGCTGTATTAAATACAGTCTACAGATGGTTATTTTTAAATATATAAATACAGTACAGTACATTAAGGTGAAATAAATGGACTCATTAGCAATCTGTGGTCATCTCTGTTCAACCCATACACATCTGAACAGACCTCAGCTTTCATACATGCACCTATTTTTTGATTTGATCAAGGCTTGTCGTTTGGTGAGGACAAAGTAAACAATGCAAACTGCCGACGCAATCAGTTTCTTATGGGCAATGAAGTGTAATTTGTTCCATTTACACTTCACAACAGCATCAGATGGGCTTTGTCAGTGCTGCATGGAGTAATTAAACCTGAAATCAATAGCAGGCATTTGTCATGTTTACAGCCCCTCTTTCTGCTGGGTTAAACTCATCACTTTAGTGCTGTTCTGTTTTACTGCAGAGACACACTTCATTATGTCTGCAGGTAGAGTTGAGATATTCACCAGCCACATATCCAGTACTTGCGAAACACTGTTCAAATGAAAAAGGGACATGCGGAGAGACACATACTCACTGTGATTTATTTGTTTGATTTCCCAGAAAAGAGTCCATTGTTGTATGCCTGGTATATTGCCTTAATTAACAGTACAAATACAGAATGCATGTATTGTATTGTACGCACACATAGCAGGTCAGTGGTACAACTAATGTATCTTCTAAATGGTGTTGTTACCATATGGTATGTACAGTGTTGTATATTGACTTTCCAGGTCCCTTTTCTGTTTAAAAAAAATCTTGGTTATCTGTATATGGCAGATTGTGGGTCATGAAAATATCGATCTGTGTGATCATTCATTATGTATTTTAGATCTGAACTGTACATGCTGCTGCCTCAGCAGTTGTTCCTCTGCCAGTGTAGCTGTGGTCTCCTACAAGTGCATTGGCAAAATGGTCAGTTCATGATGGACCAATCAGATGTGATTGATCCACATCACTGTAAATATGCTTTCTTTGCCAATGTCAATATACAGCTGAGCCTTTTGGTTATCAGATACATTCAGTCACAGCAGGCTGCTGTCTCAATTTTTTATGCAACAATAATCCATGCAGTGAGGTATACAGAGTTAAAAAGAAAACTTCATGATGTACCAGAATCAGGATAAGGAGACAAAAACTCAGATCACTGCATCACTACTGACACTGTATTGATTTCATTACAATAGTTGGTGCAATATTGGTCTGCAGCTGATCTTGCAACTGTTTATGTCTTGGTGGTTATTTAGCAGCTACTGTAAACCCATTATTTGCCTTTCCTGTTTTATCTAAACCTTTTGTTTTCGTGTGTTTGTAGGAAGCACTAAAAATTGCACTGGAAGAGAACAAACAGCTGGCCAGCGAGTATGAATGTCTTAAGAAGATCCTTGTGGAGGCCAAACAAGAGGCAGTGTCAGCACTGAGCAAGAAAAACCATGAACATAAATCTTTTCTTTATTACACACAGGTAAGGTTTATATGACCTTTTGCTAAATTTTGTTTATTTCACAACTTTTGTCTTTCTTTTTAAATATGTTTAATGGCATACGATTTCTGCTGCTGATATGTTCTGTTCCATAATGTTCTAGTCCATGTTATTCTCCTTAGGACGAGAGAGCCCTTCTTTGCATGGGCAGTGATTTTAGCTTGGGAACCAGTGAGGAGGTTACTGCAGCAATCTAATAATGATGAGATAACTTGAGTGGAGGAGGATGATGGATGTGACATAATGTAATGATAACTATGTAGTTTTGCCACCAAGGGGAGTAAAGCAAGAGGTTGATGGTACATGTAAATACTATAACTTCTCTTTTTTCCTGATTATAGTTTTTGTAAGGTGGTCAGAGGTGAAACATTTTATTATCGTTGTGTTACAAATTTGCCTCTGCTCACCACAGCAGTTGGTTCAGGGATCAGAGGCAAGCAAGGGTTAAGATCAGACAATGAATGTGCCTTCAGTGTTAAAATAGCATCAGAGGTCTTGACTAGTTGAGGGAGACAACTCAGCAGCATTTTACTGTTTAATCTTCATATTTTCTGACACTGTTTAACTGGAATAGAATTACACATGACAACCATAACACCAGGAAGAAGCCACGCTGCTCCTGCAATGAAAAATACATATTATTTGTTCCAAAAATGACTAATACCTTTACTTGAGCAATTCCTCATCTAACTGCATGAATGTTATCAAGTGAAAAATGCATGCAAAAATAAAATCCTGTGGACAGGATTTTCCACGCTCATGATCAAAGCCTGATTTTCTTTTACTCTGGATTCAGCCTTCACCATTTTTGTTTGTTTCAACTCTGCACTTCTACAACAGCAGCCTCTCGGCTAGTGTTTTATGCCTAAATTTAGTTTTTATAACAAGCTTATAATCAACAATGTTTCTGAAATGTAGATGCAGGCCTATCATATTTAATCTGATTTATACGGGAACATTCAAGTACTCTTCTTTCCTGTTTTAAATTTCCAATTATCCTTATAATGTTTGCATATGTCTGTCCCAGTTGGTGCACATATTACACAATGTAATTGATTTGTTTGTAACTGGATGCAACAAGGTAAATGCATTTTACATTGTCAGGATCACTTTAGAGATCAGAACATTAGTGTGTGTGTGTGTGAGTTGCCTCACACCAGTCATTTTTGTGAGTTATATAATTTATTTATTTTTTATAATTTTCACACATGGACCCATCTCTGAAGTATCCTTAAACTGTCATCCCTGACACACAGTTCAGGTGACAAGTGCAAAACAACCTTCAGTATGATTTCAAGGAAGCTACTAAACAAGACAAAAGGCCCTAAGAATATACCAACATAAAGTATGGACATGCAGACATGCAAAAAAAAAAGATGTTTGTTACATATTAAGTTGTAAGGTTACTTCTATTATGAACACCTTTCCTGGCAACTAGCTTATTTCTAAAACAAGGTGGGTTATAACACTCCCATAAGAATGTTTGGAGGGGGGAATTAAAAATTGTAATTCGAAATTTTCCAAACCTTCATAGCTCTAAATATAGTTGATATTCACATGTTAAAATTTACATTAAACTTTTATTATGTTATTTCATTTTTTTTTGCTACTTTGTCCCTCTACTCCACTATAATTCATAGGGGGAATTTTATAGTTTTTATGGTACTACATTTATTTAATAGCTTTAGTTATTAGTTAATTTACAGATAAAGATTTTACAGATGAAACACATGATGAGCTTATAAAATGTGATGCACTGAACAGATTGAAGTACCCAGCAGTAAAACAGTAAAATGCAACTTACGCATTGATGCCTCAGTAATAATAATCCAAGAGTGTAATATATAATAATAATTGCATACTTTTACTTCTGTGACATGTTCTTAACAGGTGGGATTAAGGAGCATACTGTATATTACTTTAAAAAAAACATGACAGATTGCAGCTTTAATGTACCTGTATTTCAGATACAGAGAATTTAACCAGTAAACTTCAGTTGTTTTCAGCCACTACAAACATGCAAAGTCTTTTTATGTTTTTAGTGGAAGAAATGTGTCCTGTTTATTAATTACCCAGTTAAGACACACTTGACATGTTTTATGTAATATTAGAGTTTGGATTTCTTTTAAAGCATGGATGAAAGTATTTGTTTTCACATTAGCACATGAATTCATCTAAATTCAACAAGTATAAATACATTCAAAAATACAAAATTCTCCTTTGTAAAAGAAAAAAAAATACATGATTAATTAGCATCTGATAGCACTTGCCAGTATGCACCTCTTATAAAAATCCTCTTGAATCTACTATACATGTAAGCATTGCTTTGTTTATGTGAAAGCTTTCAGCTCTTGGGTTTTAACAGGGTACACCATAAAGAGCATTCTTGTTATTGTCTTTCCTTCAGGAGCTGATGACTGAGCTAATTCGCTTTAGTTTTCAATGCACTGGGGAACACATTGCCAAGCAATGATAAGCTTTGTAGGAAGAGTAGAGAGATGGAGGGGGAAGAAAAGCAATGGCATCTATCAGAATTTAAACCTCTTTGCTTGAAACTGTGTTCAAATAATAAAGCAAGCAGCATGTCTTTCCAAGAGACTAGGAATAATTTCTGGTTTCAGTGGGGGGTTCATGACTCTGTGTGTATGTGTAAAATATGTCTTGAGGGGATTGGTATAAAGTTAAACTGGGTGAAGTAGAAATATTTTACTCATCAGCTTTGCAGTCACAGAGTTTGCCTCGGCTAGAACAAAACTGCTGAAGCATTTAGAGAAAATTAACCCCCCATCCTGGCAGCCAGATGTGACTGGATTCTGATGAGTGCACACGAGTGGGCAGAGAAACCAAGAGACTGTGAAATTCCTGTCAGGCCCGTGTACTGCAGAATGGGCTATTGACTGCTTTCTCTATTCCCCTCCATCATTCTTCTTGAACACTGCCATTAATTTCCTCTCCTGCCTTACCAATTCCTTTTCTCTGCCTTCTCTCCCCCTAGCTCTCTTTGTTGCAGAAGAGGATGCACAAAGCTTTGGTGAAATACTTCAAACAACGCAGCCTCTACAGCCAGGCTGAACTGGACCGGTGCCAGGCTCTCTCTCAAGAGACCAACCAGAAAATAAAAACAGCCCAGGTATTTGTACATATACATGTAAAACAGGCAGGGAGACTGCACAAACTGTCACTATTCATTTAAATGGCAAATCCCTTTATTCAACTTGTATCCCAGTCTAGGTATTCTGCCGGATGGTAGCGTATTCTTTTGCATAGTACAGTAACCCCATGTTATGCTTGGCATTGTTTGAGCCTCATCCGGCTAGTCAGTTGCCTTGTGTCTTCTTTGCCAAGCAAGGGCAGCCAGGCAAACATCCACCAAGGCTTTGTGCCTCTCCGCTATGGTGGAGTTAAAGACGGCACTCTTACATTACAGTCTATACATTCACTCCTGAGATCACAGAGTGATGTGATGGATGATGTGTCTTCCAGAGTGCCTATGCAGTGACCCCGTGTCTGAGGCTAGCTCTGCCTCTCTAGATAACTCTATATACTGTACACAACACATTGTGTTCGGTCACATTGCATTAACATTTAAGCATGCTTCCTGTTTACCAGGGTCATTTTTCGACTTTACGTCTATTTCAGAGCGAGTTCATTAGATGGAATGGAAGATTTCTGTATTACTGCTGCTTCTTTGAGAGAAGAATAACCTTCTTTCTGTCTTGCAGAAGAGTAGCAGCATATTCTGCAAGGTTGAGAAGTAAGGATCTTCAATTAGAAGATAATCGGTGTCTAATCTGTGCTGTGACGTGAGATGAGGTCAAAGCGGACAGAGGGACAGTGATGAATCTTTATGAAATGTCCTGTCCAGCATTACTGCAGAGCCAGGCAGTATGCATCCATACTGTGGATCACTTTCTCCCTTTTTTTTTTTTTTTCCTTCTTCACCTTAACAGTGGGGCATCCCAAACCCCTAGCTAGTCATATTTGTCAGCTGCAGCCAGTGCAGTTTTTGTGTAAAATTCCTACTTTGTTTTTGTTGGTCGGTTTGTTGTTCACCAGAAATGATCAGACTTTATCAGATATGCTGGAGGCAAAAATATGCTAAGATTTGATTAGAGGTTTTCCAGGGGAGTACCTAGTGCAAATACTATTAAATGGCTTCCTTCTTCCTCCTCCTCCTCTGGCTGCTGACATGTTTTTTTGATAGGTCTGGTCCAGACATTACAGGGAGCAGCCATGTCTCAGCGGCCCAGCCTCAAAAGGCCCCAGCAGATCACAGCTCAAGGCAGGGAGGAGTGGGGCACAGGGGGAGGAGCTATCAGAGAGCTGCAGAGTGTGAAGGACAAAAGAGCTGGTGTATTCAAGCGCACCACACCGTCACCCGTCACAGCTCAGCACAGGGTCCATCAGAGCAGGAAGCATTCACTTTAAACAGGCTCCTCATGAACAGTCCAGCTCAGGGTCTATCCTCCAAAAAGTACACATGGAGAAAAACCTTTATGAGTAGAAAAGTAAACCTTTATGAGTTTATGAGCATGTATAAACACACAATCTGCATGATTACCTAAATATTAAGACCTTGAATGTGATCCATGAAGAAATGCACTGACAGCAGGCTGTGCATATAGTGAGAATGCACTCTGTATTTTGTCTGTGGCAGAATTAAATACAAAGGCTCCAAGCAGAGCACAATAAATGATGCACAGATTATCAATATCAGTTGCCAGTTTATAAGAAAGAAATGAAGAAATCAATAGAAATGATACCAGTTGTAACTGGAGTCAAACCAGGCTGAATCCTGATGAGGCCTGTACTAATCCATCATGTCCACTTAACCTCACAAGCAGAACATAAGCGAGGTCAGGTTAGCGCTTTCACGGCTAAGGCGCGCTTGAATCAGAAGCCAAATGGCAGTTTGCTCAAAAGTAGCTTGAGGGGAGGACGGCCGGGGAACCCTAGGGTGGGTGGGTGGGTGTGGGTGGGGGTGGGAGTGGGAGTGGGGTGCGGCGGGCTGTCATCCTGTTACACTCCTGCCAGAACTGGCAGTTCAGCTTTGTGTTCTGCGAGTTTACACTAGGGATGGCATAATTGACAATGGCTAACAGCGGAGAGCAGTGCAGAGCCTTGTTGAATGGCCAGTAATGATTGGAGCAGACGCCCACTGCCCCAGTCCCAGGGGACAGTAATCCAAGATCCTGTTTCTGATATAATTGTTAGTCAGAGAATTTCTGCATGACTAGGCCGGTTCAGATTCCCAAGCTGGTTGACAGTGCCAGGCAGTTTAATAGAAAAACTGGATGCTGAGGTTTTTAAAACAGAAGAGCACTGAACCTGGACGTGGTTCACCAGGAGCCTCTTTTTCTCCTTCCCCACAAAAATAAGAACAAGATGGTACCTTTACTCTCACCACTGGATGCACTTAGAGTGAGGACTTGCTGTTATTGGTTTTTTACAAAAGCAGCGTTTTCTTAATTAGTCTCTCTTCATTTCTGTTTCCCCCTTATTCAAACAGGAGGGGTTGTCAGAAGAAATTCAGCTCATCTCAGCATTCCTGCAAGCCTTGACAGATGACTCTACTACCACTGATGATGCTGGGGTGAACAAACAAGCCAGTCCAGATGCCCCTGGATCGAATGAGTAGATGCCTTCAGTTCAAATAGCAGTGTAATTGGACATTCACCTGTACCAGACAACTTACTTACCCTAGCACGCTTCACTATTCCCCCCTCTTTACTTGCAGCAAATCCATAACAATGAAACAGGTGACTTTCATGCTGCTGTCAGGACTGATCTAATTTTAGCTGGGTGAATGATTGCAATTGGCTTTGCCTCATCAGATAATTAATCTATGTCACCATTAATTGGAAAAGAGAATAATTACAGGCAGTGTTGACAGAAATTCTACGCTTCTCCAGATTTCAAGATCTAATTACAACTAGTGAAACCCCATGACCTTAACTAGCACTTAGTACACCTTGGCCACCTTGACCATGCCCATGTGAAGACCACTGTCTCTGGAAAGACCCTGTTTTTGCAATCGCACTGCGCGCTCCTCCACTCTCTTCACTCTCCTCACTCTCTGAAAGCTGTCTCCCTCAATCACTTTTCAATATTCAATCTTAATTTTGTGGAAGTTTAGCATTTTCAATGAGCTGGAGATGAATGATTAATGAATAAATTTAAATGCTTCATTTTGTCCATGGATCATTAGTTAAGTCCTTTGTGGGAAGGACCTGAGAAAGGAGTGAAAATTATTGAGACATTAGCCTGAAGCAATCCAGGGGTAAATAGTGTGCACAAAAGGATGTTGCGTGTGCACTATCCACTGGCTTTTCTAAAGAACCCTGGGGAAACACTGTTTTCAATTTGGAATCGTAACTGAATCACATTTAGTACTTGTAGAAAATTGATTTTTGTTTCATCATGTTTCAACAATGTCATACTAATGGTAGACAACACTAATGTCTCCTCCATATAGACCTTAAAAGTTAAGTAAAAATGTTTCTGGATAAACAGTACTTGTCTAAATATTATCAGATTCCTAAAATATTAAAATTCTCATTAAAAAAATATAAGAATCTATAATCAGTAATGGTCATTTAGTTCTTGAAAGAGGTTCGGGTTTTGTTGATATTCTTCACAATTTTAATGGTGTCAAGGTCGATGCTTTTAGTTTGCTCCGTAGAAATATGTGGCCCTCTCCTTCCGTCTGTGTCTGGTTGATAGAGATGCTGTTGTTTTGTCGATACGCTGGATGCCTCTCCTACTAGTGGAGACAGAAGGGGGCAGTATGGACACAACAACCACAGGGAGACATAATTGACTACAACACAGGTCCAGTTTAATAAATTACCATGGCTAAAGCATTTCATCTCAAATTAAGGATTATTATTATTTAGTCAATTGAAATATTGATAAAAATAAAATTAAAGAAATATTAAAACTTTTACAGTCTCTTTTATCTGCAAAGAAGTGAGAGAAGAAGTTTTCTTTCTACTTTGAACTTACATTACTTACTATATAATATTGTCCAGTGACACGTGCACACACAAAGCCATGATGGTGCTAGATATCCAAAAGCACCTTGAGGAGAAAAATGTTCAGTCTGTCTCATATTCCTTACTGACTATATGGCAATATCTCAAAAGAAAGTGCCTCCCCAACACATTTGTCTACTCTCCTTGCATCTAATCAATCCCCTAAATAAATGAAAGAGAGCCACAACTAGGTGCCATCACATTTATCTGCAGGCGTGCCTCGAAGTGGACACTCCAAAATGCTGCTACTCTAAAGAGGGTGGACTGTGGATATACTGATGGGGGGCGACTTGACAGCAGAGACGTATTTTCTTTCATGCTAGACGCTTGTTTTAGTATGATGAGGTTGGAATATACAGCCCAAGCCTTTCTGTGTGATTGTATTCTGTGATACATCAAAGCTGGTTTTGAAGATTTCTGTAGCTTTATATAAAAGCATATTCTGCAAGGGACATGTTGGGAAAATCTGATTTACAGGCAGCATGATTCTCAGTTTCAGCCTGGCACCACCATGCAGACGATGGGCCCGTTTCGTCTGGATTCACTTCAGCGACCACTTCTGATTGTTGATGTGAAGCCAAGTGAATCAGAGCAACATTCTGATTTCTCAAGCTAACCAAAATTCTGTTTCGAGATCTTTTTTTAAAACTAGGAAAATGGAGGTGTCCACTCAAACCTTCCTGTCTTTGTTCATGAGCAAAGTGGAGAGTTGAGCCATGGAGCTCATGGAGTCAAGGAAAGAATGTGAGTGGAGAGAGGTGCTACTGTGTCTAAAATTTCAATGAGGGAGATGCTGCCAAGTTTTGGAGCACACAAGAGGGAATAGGTCTTCTGTTTACTTAGAGAGGACCAGGCAGTTTGTCTGCATATGGTTACAGTTAATATCTTCTGTCTATTGGAGAATATGCATATATATTTTTTGACAAAATAATTTTAAGCATTGTCTGCTGTTCATTCCCTACTGTATTAATACACTGCAGTAGGTTATTAGAGAGTGTGTTCCTTTAAAGTTTAGGTAACTACAGCATCTGTCATTTAGTCATACTGTATGGCTTAACAATACACTGGAACTGTGTGTTTGCCCAGGTGAGTCTTTAATGTGGAACTCCACAGAAAACATGCCAAACAAATTCATCAGTAGAACAATACATGTTCCTTGTGTTTCCACACTCGTTTGATTTCAAAGATATTTATCTTAACAGGATAATAATTTGTGAAAGTCTCTGACATTTGTGGCTAGCTAGCATGATAATAAATCCATGGCTTGGAACATTTTTTAGTTAATTAGAGTCAATCAATCCAAACTTTGCTCACTTACCGGTGTGAGTATAATGAGCAGAAATCAGCATGGTGATTGGAAAACACAAATTACAGCTGTTAAAGAGAAACTCATCCACTTTTCTTCTGTTGATGCCAATGCCTGCTGCGAGGATTTAAAATTAGCATGGCATTCCTTTAATGGATGTTGGGGGAATGTGCTCCACTATAATTAAAAAACCTGTTAATATCCTTGCAGGCTAAAATAAGGAGGGTTAGTATGATTACATGACAACTGTTTAAAAGGACACAGTGGTCAGTTGACTGTTAAACCAAAAAATATGACTGTATTTATCTAATTATGTTTTATCATGAGACAGACATTTGTTTCTATTTAAAAATATATACACCTGAATCACCCAACACTGCTTACCTACAGTATATGCTATTTATATGATATATTAGTAATGTTGTTTCCCTGTTCTGTATTATGAGGAAATGAAGTAATTCTACATAATGGTGTGTGACCATACCAGCACAGCTGCCTCAGTAAGATCATGTGGTATATTAATGAAATTCCCTGATATATATGGGACAGTCTTTGCTGTTAAAGCCTGCGTATATCTCTGTGGTCAGGACTACATTCACATTATTCTTGACATATTCCATGCACCTTACAGTGATGGTGTAATGATGTGAGTAATAACCTAGTGATGTTAACACCACCCTACAATAGGACCTTTATCTGATCTAGGCTCCCAGACAGTAGTATGAGATGACCCGGCTGCTAGTGGTCGCGATGTATATGACCTCACTGCTGGATGTAATTTCCTCTCAAGAGCTCTTGGAAAGGGAGAGCTTATGTTGTTGAGCTCATGTCGTCGGGGCTGGTAACAGCAGCTTGCCATTGTATTAATTATTGTCAGGGAATCCAAGGGGTGTAGATAATACAGAATGCACTGGTTGGTCCCATTTGTTTCACTTGTCAGTGGAGTGAATAATTGGGAGTGCTGACCATATTAGACACAGAGAATTTCTAAAAGATACGACTCAAACAGTTGCAAGACAAAAGTATGGCTTGGAAATTAAAAAGCTTAATGTCTGAGAATTTCAAATCAGTATGGAATAATTTGCTGGCTTCCCATTGCCAAAGGAATTTACTGAAGTTTAACTCTGACAACATTAATTCTGATTCACAGTGAAACATACAGTTTAGAATATTATGGCAAATTACAGAAACTATGTTTTAGAGATTGTAAATAGTACTTCAATAACATATTTATTTTTGCTAAACATAAAACCTAAAACCATGCCATATTTGCTTTTAAGATATGTGTCAGATATTTTGCACCCCAACATCAATCTTTAAAGACTTAAGAACATTGATACAGTTTTAGTAGAAGGGGGTTGCTAATACAATGGGGCTCATCTTGCAATTCTCCCAAGGAATAACTATCAGTCCTGCTACAGCAGCTTCAGCGTCCCTAGGTGACCGCGCCACTGAGCCCGTGCTCGCTCCATCGCACCCCACTCCACGCCTGCTGCCACCCTGAAGGTAGATGCATCACGCTGGGGAGACTGCGCAACAGCAGCCCCCTCTCCCTCCAGCCCCCAACCTCCTCCACGGCACAGTGGCCTCCTGCGGCCCCTACACATCTCCTGGTCTCCTCTTCAGCCCCAGTCCCAACAGCCTAGACTCTCCCTCAGGTGAGTCTCCATACCACCTCCATGTCTCCTCCCACCTGAACTGCACAACTGGTATCCTTTTGTCATTTGAGAATGCCACTCACACACACACACATGCTCCTGTGCTCACTCTGGAGGGGACACCGCCTGTTCCTTTCTGCTCACCTCCCGGCTGCTGGCTGACTCTCTGAGCCGTGTCTGTGGTGGCTACGCCATGTGTGGGGATCTAGGGGTTTAAAACAGCAGGCCTCCCATACTCCCTGAATGGCAAATATAAGTGCTTCCAATTTATTACACAGTGGACGTTTTATGAATCATCTCTGACTAAGTTTCATCTGAGATGACAAGCAAGCGCTAATCAGTCCCAGTATCAAAATACATGTTTGAAAAATATATATTTAATCAGGTTAACAGGTGACGGCATCTGCTCAAATTTCAAAATTCATCACAATAAAAACCAAAGCTGCTATCATAAAGATTACACTTTACCTGACCCTCTAACTTTCTCTTCACCTACTGTGTATAAATTAAACATGTGCTGCACGTTAACTCATTTTTTCCTCTCATGTTAAAACTGCTCTCAGGAGATAATGACTGGTAAAGCCATTGCTACAGACAGTTAAAGTAACAGTTTACTGGGACTCTGAAACAGGAATTCCCAGTCAGAACCCCATAAAATACTGTATAGTAGCTGTTTCCATATGCTAAGAAGTCATATCACATATCATTTCACACATAACTGTGAACACTTTTAAGATACAGGGAGACAGATGTTGAATCAAAGCAGCCCTGCTTGTGTTAAGACATAGACATAGTTTAGATGGGATTGAGGGGGTTACTTTAATTTAAATGTAACTGCTGGAAGCTTTATAATTTAGTATTTACTCTAACCTGCAGTTTGCTTTAATTTTATTTCACTAAAGTCTTGTTTAAGAGGCTGCCTGCAGCATTTTGTGTTTTCTCCCTTTTAATATTTTAAGCAGAAAAAGGCTTTAAACTACAATACTTTTACTAAAACACAAATTACAACTTTCACTTTATAGGTTGCTATACCACACCACACTTAGTTAACAAAATATTTTACAAACAAGATGATATCACCCTCTCCATGATATTAATATGATATGTTCTCTGATCTGTAAACAGCTGGTTATCTTGCTTTTCCATGATAAGAGAAAGTGCTGAGGATTTACGCTTGGTGAGCACATTTGGGCTGAATCTTTCACACGTCACAAATTGCAGATGGGAAGCAGTGATCTTGAACAGCCGATCACATTTCCGTGACCATCTGACACCTTCCATTTAGGAAAATAATACTTTCTATCTTAGCATACCCCTCTGCAGCAGCCAGCAAAAGGAATTATGCCTGGTAGACTTTGCTATTCACAACTTTGGAGCTTCTCCTTTTGTTTTGTTTCATTGCACTGATTAGATTAAATGTTCACTCTTTAATCAGTTATTCAAGGCCACAGTAATGTCTACAGTTTCTGTTGTTTGGTTTTATTTTTTGTTATATGCACAAAATTGCGGTGTTATAAACGACGAGAAAATGTGCCATAATGGATTCATTACAGGGAAAGTTGTGTAGTAGCTGAGGGTAAAATAAGGAGCTTATTATCCCACTGCACTGTATGGAGTAGATGGTCAGTGACTGGGATCTTTGTCTCCTTGAAAACTCATATTATGAGTGTGCTACAGTCTTTAAATCTCGTGTAAGTGTTGTTATTTACTCTGATATCCTCCCCTCTCCTGTTCACAGAATATTAAGGACAAAAAAGACTTTTTTTTACCCATAGAGGTAGATATGGTATCTGAGTAATATGACAGATAAATATGAGTTGGGTTAACTGGTACAGAGAGTTGTAAATCACTGTAGTGTGATTCTTTGTCTCAAAGGGTTTAATTAGTCTAGAAATTCTTCTCTTATCTGATGACCCCCCCTCCCTCCTGCACACTGCAACAACTTACAACCATAAACGCCCTGCAATCTGAAGACCAGTGGCCTCAGGAGACTGAGTTGCTACAAAGAGCTGAAAGAGTTGGAAATGGTCATTTTATTGCGTTAGAATAGCTCGCTCGAGACTTGGGTAATGTAGTGCTAACTGAGAGCTAGTAACGATAACAGGATGTGCCTTGGAAATACCGCAACACAATAATAATAGTAAGCAACAATACAAACTGCTTTCTTGGTGGTTTCAACCCACTAATTAATACTACAGCATTATAGTTTTCCTTCAGCGGTGATAATTATTTGAGATGCAGTGCACAATCTAATCAGTCATCTCACACAGTTCATGTGGAATGAATTTGTTCGGTATAACTACAAGTGGAGGATATGCAGGCTTGTCAAACACTCAAACATCAAACAATGCTCTGGTTCCATCCATTATGAATGCTACCTATATGTGGCCTGTTATTGCTTCAATGGTAGCATGGTGTTGCTCTATTTCATAGTACATGAACAAACCCATTTATCCTTATCTGTCATTTCATAACTTGTGAGGTATCTGTCACTTCTGGTCCCACGGGAGTCCGGCATGTAAGTTTTTTATTTTTTTTTTTTACTCTAATTGAGCTCTTTATTTAATTGACAGTTTATTCTGTCCTAATAAGTCATATCTACCGATGTTTGATTGGATTTGCAAGTATGTTATTTTGCTTGTTTTGAACCTGCAAACATCTGGTGTTAACCTGTTCAAGATCAGGATTACGTCACCTGATTATTCATGAATATACAGGATCGTGGGAATGATACGGTCATCCAGACCTCAGAAAGGACCTGTACAGAAGTGAGGGGAGTTTGTCTACTGTGGCTGAAGTAAATAATGTGATATGTGGGTGACTAGAGTTTTAATACAGGACTAAATCTACCGGGTGGCTCACAGCTTTTAGATTATGGGTTGTTGTTGTTGTTTATTGAATGCTTGATGTAATTCATAAGGTGAAGTGGACATTCACATAAGAGAGAATCTCATTTTTCACCATGTCTTGTAAACTTAGTGGGAGAAAGTAAGTGGAATCTGAATATACAACCAGGACTTTCACATACAACACACTACTGTTCACTGCTGGATGTCGTATTAGGTTTCAACCCTTTGTGTTTACAGGCCTGCAGCTAGGCCTCCAGGTTGTGAAACAATGAACTGATCATGATAATAGCACGTGAAAACACTGTATATTGTGTTAGACTTTTCTGCATGTTGCTTTATAACTTTACATCACTTTGGCTCTGTGTTGTGTTTCATAGTGTATTTGGCCTGATGCTTTTGCCACATGGAAATGAAAAAGGGAGGTTTTATATGCTTTAATAAAACATAATAAACATAGTGAGGACATTATGGCGTATATAGTATTTATAATACATATGCAAAACTTGAGTTTGTGTAGAGCACCTTCTTTTGAAGGACTAGCAGGAGCAGAATGAGATGAGGGGTTATTTTGGCGATGGAGATTAAGGCAGGGGCTTTTTGTCATTTGTGCGAGACAAGCCATTCATCCATCCAGTTCACAGCCAAAAAAAGGCTGGTCCCAGAAATTAGCAGTTTCAGCTCAGCAGCAAAGTCGTCGGGCTGTGAAGGCAGAGAGAAATTGACTAATTAGCAATGCGCACTAAAACTTGACGGTTCTCTCTATAACAGCGAGGGAAAGACTCGGTTTTTCTCCCCCTTTCTCTTTTCTTTCTTCCATAGATGTTTGAAATCGCAGTCATTTACGCTCGACAGTTTTTACAATAGCCTTGAGCCATAATTTTGCGAGTCTCTCCAGCATCCATACCCCTGCATGGTCTCTCTCCACCGGCCATGCACGACCGTTTCTCTCCCCAACCGTGGATTTCCTATTACTCTCGTTACGACTCACTGAGCCCCAGGCCCAAGGATAATGATGTGTTGTTTCTTGGTAGCATAATTTGTCACACGTATATTTCTTCTTCTTCTTCTCTTGCAGAAAGCACAGCTCCCTCTCACACACTCACACACTTCTTGTTAATTCTGAAGAACAAATGATCAACGTCAACAAATAACCTGAAATAGTGACTTTATGAGTTGGAATCAATGGTTATTCTGAGACACCACCGACCATAGACTTTAAAGGAAAGGACATTTCTTAAAAGGAGAACAAAGGAAAATTCAAGTGAGATTATTGGGAACCTGAAGCTTACTTTCTTTTTTTTTGTCAAGAGCTGAAGTCAGGTAAGTTTGGCTCCTTCTCAGGCAAGCTGCTCACATCATTTAGTTGTGACAGGCGCTTTTAGTGAATCTGGCGACAACGTTACCGCACGCTTGTGTCAAGTTTGCACACATTACGCACATAGAAATAGCTTTTGTGCTGCCCGACAAACACGAGAGATGCATATTGCATTTAACTTTGCCGAAAGCTGAATTTCAGTGAATATTTTTCGATACTCACGTCCGCGTAACTCAGGTAGACTAAAAGGCGAAACGCACCCATACTGCTGCTGACGGCTCGGAGACAAACTAATTGCTTTTGTATGACTCCGTAAATCTGTGCGATGTGTAATGTCCTCATTGTGGGGGGGTGTGCAGCAAGATAGGAGACGGGATAAAGTGTTAGCTGAATGCTGCATGTTATCCGTCCAACGTAGCGGTTGTCTCTTTTTTCCTGATCCGACAACTTCAGCCGCGTTACCGAGGGGGGAAAGCGCCGCAGCATCTCCGTATCCTCGTTTTGTTTTGACAGCGCCCTTCAAAAACCTCAGCCTCCATTTAAACCATCTTGTTCTTGAGTTAAGAATGACTAAGAGTGGCTCGCTGTGGGAACTGCTGCGTTTCTGTTTGTTGCTTTACGACCAGAGCTCAAAGTTGAAAGCGACTGAAGCCGTATTGGATGTAGATTCTCGCCGGCTGGCATGGCACCACGGTTATTCCCCGCTGGATGGACGGTCGATCTGTTCAATAACTTATTCCAGAAATCGTTTTCTATTGTAATAGTTGACTGATAGCATCTGTAAGGCTACGTGTGTTGTGCAAATAAATGACCTGAGGTAAATGGCTTGCATGGTTTATTTGTTGCCTAGGTGGCGTTCACAGTCAGGAAGTCATGTCCAGATCGGGTGATAGAACATCCACCTTTGACCCAACACACAGTGACACCCTGCTGCATGGGCTCAATCTCTTATGGAGGAAACAGCTTTTCTGTGATGTGACTCTCACTGCCCAGGGACAGCAGTTCCACTGCCACAAAGCGGTGCTGGCATCCTGCTCCCAGTATTTCAGATCTCTCTTCTCCTCCCATAATGTAATCAACAATGATGGGAGCAAAGGGGACCAGGGCAGCAGTGGGACCCCCTCATCCTCTCCTGATGACAAGCTGGTGACCCCCAGTGCCAGGCCCATCAATAACCTGGTACTCCAGGGCTGCTCCTCCATTGGACTGCGATTAGTGCTGGAGTACCTCTACACTGCCAACGTGACTCTTTCCCTGGACACAGTGGAAGAGGTGCTGTCAGTCAGCAAGATCCTCAACATCCCCCAGATTACTAAACTCAGTGTGCAGTTCCTCAACGACCAGATCTCTGTGCAGAACTACAAGCAGATCTGCAAGATTGCTGCACTCCATGGACTGGATGAGACCAAGAAGCTGGCCAACAAGTACCTGGTGGAGGATGTGCTCTTGCTGAACTTTGAGGAGATGTGCGCCATGCTAGATGCTCTGCCACCCCCAGTGGAGTCAGAGCTGGCTCTCTTCCAGATGTCAGTCCTCTGGCTGGAGCATGACCGGGAGACTCGCATGCACTATGCGCCAGACCTTATGAAGAGGCTGCGCTTCGCCCTCATACCTGCCCCAGAGCTGGTGGAGAGGGTGCAGTCCGTTGACTTCATGAGGAGTGACCCTGTCTGCCAGAAACTACTCCTGGACGCCATGAACTACCACCTGATGCCCTTCAGGCAGCACTGCAGGCAGACTATGGCCAGCAGGTGAGAAAGAGACAAACAGAAACGCAAAGACACAAGTTCACACACACACACACACACACACACACACACACACACACACACACACACACACAGAGCAATGAGCTATTTGAGAGTGGACGGAAGGTGATTAAATGCCTCCCACTTGTTAAATTTGAACAAATTGCCAACTCAAGTGTTGCCCACTCACTCAAGTATTGGTCCCACCGCCTGTGTAGACTAGACCATGTAGGTGGTCAGTCAGAGGTGTGAGGATTGAGGCCCAGTTAATGAGTATTGTGGGGGTTTTCCTGTGAATGAGTGCCCGCTGTCAGGGGGTTTGATCTACTCTATGCTACACTGTATCCATGATTACAAGGTTTCCTTATGTTTTAGTGAAGGAAAAACAACTCTTTTATTTCCTCACACATCTGTGTAATTGCTCTCTAATCAGTGTAGACAAGATGCAGCAAACTAGATAAAGGTTATGCATTTGATTTGTGGGAACTCATGAATACAATTTGAAATGCTATAATTAAATTGTTACCAGAATTACATGGTAATTACGTAACAATTCTTATGTAAGTACAATGACACTCTGTCACTGATATCACAATAAACTAAATATAATGCAAGGCAAGGGGAATTTATTGCATTTGAGTGTGTATTATATTGGAGGAAATGTAGCATTCAGTTTCACTAAGGGACAATCGGGCAATGCTCCTTATTCAGGTTAGATGCACGTGCCTCACTCACACAAAAATAGGCCATGCTGCATGGTTTACTTCCATGTTTTTCCTGATCAGCACTTTATTAAGGGGCTGGTAAGTAGACAGGTGTTGTCAGTAAGTTGATTGATTGACAGGGCTGTTGTCAGATTTTGTTTACAGAGCTGGTTTTACAGATAGATGGTCAAGGCTTAAAATTGGTATTCAGATATTTAATCACTGTGCATATATGGGTGAGCAGAGGAGAGATAGAGCCACAGAGAACTGAAACTTAAAAATCTAATTTTGCACAATAAATCTAAAAGCAGAATCATTTTACATGTATCTGTTCCTACATTGTCCCAATAACATATCTATTCCCACATATGGACCTAAATGAGCAAGGAATCAGGAATCCTCATAATTAGTTTCACATGCCACTGTTTCTCTCCTCTCAATTAATCACTATTATCTATGTCCAGGGGCTCATTTGCATATGAATAACCCCAAAACGCTTCCGAGTGGGCCAGTAGCAGGGAGAATGTACCGAGACAATAGTGATTTACCCAAGCATAAAAAAGTAAAATATGAAAAAGGGAAAAAAGGTGAACGTGTCTGAATATAAAGGCCAGCTACTTTTAATCTTTTTACTGCATATTGTGATTAATTGGTAGATTTGTGTTGAAATCCATTAGGAGCCAGATAATGGTCATTAATGTAGAGTAAAGTGTGCAGCTTTGAGGTTATATATCATATACAAACAGCAGGAAATATCTCACAACTGGCTCAGGGATGTCACATGAATCACCTTAGCCAATGAAATGGAGACATTGTATAGGCAGGTTTATGTACTCAATTGCGCTTTTAGCCTCCAGCATGGCACCCTGCAGGATCGTCCTCGCTTCACAGCTAATTGAAAAGATATCTTGAGAGTACAATAACCGTTCAATAACACATCAAAAGGATAAGTGCGCTGTTGAGCGATTTTTTGTTAATTATAATAAACGTGGCCACGTGATGCCTGATTAGTAGTCTCAACTTTAGCAGTAGTACTCGGACAAGCAGGAGTTATTCATTTAACCATGCATTTATTTTTATTACATTCACTGATTAATTCACTCACACACCGAGCATTTGTAAAAAAAAATTATAATACGCTGGGCAAGAACTGTTAATACTATCAAAGTAATTAGTAGATAAAGGAATTAAAGGTGTCCAGGTGCAGGTTGTGCTTACTTTGACTTTTGGTTGTTTTATTTCAAGGTTTAATACCTGTTTTGTTCTCTGTGTCCTAACACTTGTCCACACACCCACTCTTTTGACATTACAGAATCCGTTCCAATAAGAGAATGCTGTTACTGGTGGGTGGTTTGCCTCCTGGACCTGATCGTCTCCCCAGCAATTTGGTCCAGTACTATGACGACGAGAAAAAGACATGGAAGATCCTCACAAGTGAGTAGCAAACGCCTTGCTGCCCTTCTTTTTTTTTTTTTTTTTTTTTACCTGGGGCATCATGTGTTAGTGGCTTTTATGATGAGAAATAGTTGTTCCTATGGATGACTTTAACACAGGTTAATTTCCACGGAAAATGAGGGGAAGGAGTTCCCTAAATCCTTCAGGTAATAATGTATCACTATCACTTTTAATATAAGTTTTTAATCAGAGCGTGACTTCACAGCACTGTGGAGCTTCATGCCCGGTTTCCCTTGTTTTTGCTGAAATATGCTGGCAGGATGCATGATGAGATTTACTTGAATCTAATGATCTATTGTGGTAGAGATGGAACAATAATGAATGACGTCTTTCCTCCATAGCATTCAAATGTAGCTCGACTATCCGCTCACACTGATCAATAAAGGCTGCAAAAGATTGAATTACCCCATACATACTAATACACAGCATGGAATTAACCTGTTGACCCGGTGTCACTATTGATATCACGTTTATATCAGGTAAAGCGAATGCCAACAGATAAGGTCAGAGAGACAGCAGATGTAATGTTAAAATAGATAATGATTTTACTTGACTAAACAAAAATAATAACAGTAATAAAAGAAAATAAAGACGTATCCTGTAACCTGTAGGGATTTATACCAGGATACAGTTTATGATATTGATTTTGTGGTATTGTATCGGAAGCAAGTTGTCATAGTTTCACAAAAAACTATTGGAAAAAATGTAGTGCGCATGGAGAACATATCTGAGGCCTTTGTGAATTTACAAACACATGCCTGCAGCACTCACCTCTGTAAAGTGTTCCATGATCTCTTTTCATTCTGTCTTCCCTGACCTTTCAAGGCTCACCACTATATTGTTGCCATATTGCAAAGGTCAAAGAAGAGCTAATGGGAAACCATATTTGTCCTTTGCATCATCATTGCCAGATATATTGAGTTTTTGTCCTTTTGTTTTGGTTGGAGCCATATCTCAGCAGCGTCTCTCCATTCGTACATATTAGCCATAGGTCTGCTTTCTGTCAGCTCGGCACTGGGCTGTTTATATCCTCACTTTATGGCATGAGGGTTTTTTATTCTGGTGGGATGTGTCTGATGGTGTGTCTTAAATTCACCAGCAGCTTTGGGCTCAATCTCGGTCTTGGTCTAAATCTCACAGGGTGCATTTTACTGAAGGAGGCATGCATACACAACAGCCTGAAGCTCACTGGTGTTTATATTGTCATTTTCTCATTAAACTCACACTCCTGGGTATAAACTGCAGCAAGCAAAAGGTCAATAGGGATTTCCATCACTCAAAACTAAAAAGTTAACACTCAAATGGTCCGTGGCCAAGTGGAAGGACAAAACTGCAAAATCATCCCCTTAACACATCAGTGACCATCTGATGTAGCCTCCACACAATGGATGTGAAATAGAAGATTATTAACATTCAATCATAACTTTTCAATGAGGCGAAACCTGAGAGGGACAGCCTTTGATTAAGACATTCATCAACACAATTTGGGAAGAATCTGATCCCTCTCGTTGTGTCAGATATATCTGCTGCTCGGTGATTCTAGTGTAAAGTTTGCCATCTAGTGTACCCACAGCAGCGTGGACAACCAGAAGACAAAGGCAGACACAGGCTCAGCCACAATGCTGGACTATTCTCTGCTTCTTCTCTAAACCAACCTGATATTAAAGTCTCACACTTGGAAATGGACCTCATCCACGCACCATGCCTTAGAACAAAGGAATTCAGCTCAGTGGGATGCAATTGTAATGGTGTTAAAGGCACGTCAGAGCTCGAGCAGCAGTGGTGCATTAGCTGTGGAGTCATTCAACCGACCCTGACTGTGCCTCTATGCAGAGGTTTATGACTCCCTCTAGTGAGCCCTAGAGCTCACTGTAGACTGGAGTGATGGCGTCCATCTCGAGGAGGATGTGCTCATCCTGCCCTCCTATGGCTGTTCACCCCTGGGGTTAACCGTGGAAGATTTAGGGGGCAAATATGCAGACTGATTTCTTTCTCTTTCTCAGGTGACAATTCACAGTAAATTCTTACACGTTGTAGAGGAGGAAAATTGTCATGTTTTATTTTTTTGCACTGCACAAGACTCCTGTTATTATAACCTGGCACTTATTCCACTGTTCACCTATATCTGTGCTACCTGTAGACACAGGGCAAACATCCCAAATCCTCCCACAGTACTCCTCATACTGTAGCCTGTGACATACTGTAAAGCAATAATCTTCTTTTCACATGGGTACAAGATGATTTTTAGTATGAGTACAAGTCACTAGACATCAAATAAAAAGCCGCCCATCCATGTCCTATATACTGCTGACTGAATGATAATGTAAATAGCATGTAAGGGAATTTGGCAGTCATATGGCACTCGTCTTTGAGGTGCACTGGAGGCAAGCATCCTAATCCCCTCATTCGAGATAAAGCTGTGTTTAGTGTATGTAGTATTAGTTCCTATCTGAGACTCCCCTCCCATAGAGAGGACCGGCACATGTCAGCCAGCCAGAGTGAGATTGCAGGGAGAGGCCAACAGGAAAGAAATGAGATTCAAGGCTGTCTAATTTTGCAGCAACTGTGATCCATCAGGCAGTGGGGAGGTGACAGTGGAAATGACTGATGGAGACAGACAGGTGGGCTTTAACATTTCACTGATTTGTGCTCAAAAAGCACCGGGCCTGAGATTTATTGAGTGAACACGATCATGTTCATTATGACTGTCACCTAAGACCATTTCTCTACATCTCAATGGGGTCACTTCAGAAAAAGAAGATGGAGGAGAGGAGGGGAGCACGAAAAACATACACAAGGGAAAATTCTCCATGAGGGGTCCTGCTGCAGCGGTGGGCTTGTAGCCGTTTATGCTAAATTGTGCTAAGATAATGAGCAGTATGATACACTAAGGATTATGTTTATTGGATGTACTCAATTACTGGATGAATGGTTGGCATATGTTATAATGCTAGATGAAGAGAATAGATTGTGAAATAGATGTTTGGCTGTGTCATTACAACAGGCACTCTGGCCCGTTGGTAAGAGTACATTGCAAATTAAATCAGTCTTGACATTAATGTGTACCATGAGCTCCCCCTGTCAAACAACAGGGCACTCAGCATCACAAGTAATAAAAGGAGTCACTGAATGAGAAACACTGGCTGTACAAATAAAGTTAAGAAAACATTTTGTAGAGATTCTATAAATAGGAACCTCATTTAATTGTGATTAACATCTGTTGACCAGATTAGTAGACCTACATCAGGGATCTGCAATTAGGTTCAACCCTGGGCTGGTTTGTTTGGCTTTTTGTTTGGCCTGTGCAGCTGAGATGCAGACCTACTGTTTATGTTTGTTTGATTATTATCTGAAATCATTTAAGAATAAAACTAAAACTTAGGGCAGATCTATATTTTCTCACTAGTACATACACTCAGTTGGTAGGTTATTGGGTACACTAAGCTAAAAGTATGCAGTCTAATACAACAGTCTGGCAATAAATCCTCCCTTCACAAAGGTTTCAATGTTCAGTTTTATTGGAATTTTTTTTAGAGAGGTGCTCACTGAACTGATAATTTTGGAGGGTGTAGTTTGTGCTGCTGTTGAACTGTATTGCACTGTACAGAGGTGGTTCTGAGGTGGACAACATGATAGAAACATCTGTGCTGTATAACACAACACAATTCAACAGCCCCACAAACTAACATCCCCTAAAATGGCCATGAAGTTGAATTAACACCTCTTCATGACGGTAGGATTTGTGGCAGGACTGCTGTATTAGACTGCATTTATTTTAGCTAGGTGTACCTGATAAACTGAGAACTGAGTGCATTTGCATTTGTGAGACACAGATCTGCAATGGTCAGACAGGCTGAAGTCTGTTTAAATTCATGAACTTCTTTTGTTTAATAAATTAAAGCAATTTTAGTAGATTAAGGGCCAAAGTTTATGTTAAGGCTGTCTCCACTACCTCATTTCATGATTAACATTACAACATACAAAGTTGTGTTTAATGGGATTTACAGTAGATTGTATTTATGTATTGTTGTCTACAGTAGATTTATGACAAATCATAATAAAATCTGATATAAACTACCAAAGGGAAAACTTTTCCTCTGGGGGCAATATGTTCTTTTTAGAGGGCCAGAACTGCTCTTTCGTTGCTATTTTCCTGCCACTGACCTGCACCACTGTCCTGTTTCTGTGACTGACACATAATTTTTGTGTCTCATCTAGTAATGCCTTACAACAGCGCCCATCACTGTGTGGTGGAGGTGGAGAACTTCCTGCTGCTGCTGGGCGGAGAGGACCAGTGGAACCCCAACGGTACTGTAACACCACAGAATGAATGTCTTGCTTTCCAGTGACTTCACACAGCAAATTTGCCCGTGTTTACTTAATATAGAGAGCGCTCTAAGCCAGCGTGTATGTAAGTTCAAACCCATCAGAGTTAATGTAGCGCTTTCAGTTAGTTTCAAACACTCATCCTAGAGCCAGATCAGCACTGAGTGGACAAACAACACTCCAATCAACACTTGTCAATAATTGGCACAGGACAGAAAAACTGTTATTAACACTGAAATATTTGTGGTGTGGAAGTGTTAAGAGTGCTTTTTGTGAAATAGTGGTGACATATAACCATAGTAAGAAACAAAGACTGTAAATGATCAAAAATTTTTATGCTGTCCTTTTGTTCTTGTTCCACAATGTATCATAATAACACAGTAGTACAGTAGCAGCACATGCACATGGTAGAAATCAGTAGAGTTTATTTAGCACTAAGGGTATAATCAACACCAATTTAAGAGATTTTAAACAAAACCAGATGAGTCTATGATTGGAAAAACAAGACTTTAGTCAACACTTGTTAACTCTAATTGCGGTGAAAAGTAGCAGATATTAACACTGAAAATCAGCATGTGTGGGAGGTGAGATTCACATAATATGTTTATTTTTAAATGAAGACTTGCAGAGTCACAGTTGTGCATTTGATTGGTATGTAGAAAAGATTTTGGCAAAGACTTACACACCAGTTACACGTGTGCACTGCCATAAAACGCCTAAACTTTATTGTACTATAGAGAAACTTCTTACTCAGCTAAGTCATGTGAGTAATCAGTTTCATTGATCTTTATTTATGTCTGTTTGTCTGCAGGAAAGCACAGCACTAATTTTGTCAGCCGCTATGATCCCAGATTCAACAGTTGGATACAGTTGCCCCCCATGCAGGAGAGGTGAGCCTTTTTCGTGTTTGATTTGTTCATTCATAGATTCGTTTAAATGTCTTTATATTTGATATTTTTTATATATTGATTGTTATATTGATGGATTAATAATACCACCATTGTCTTTTGTTAATTGATAAAGAAAACAGGAAATATGAAATCATTAGAATCATTATACACATACAGACCTATTTAGTGTTTTCTATTACTCTAAACGTATGTTAAGAGGGAATCTTGGTCGTGATATTGTTTTTTCTGAATAATTTCCAACTCACACCAAAACTACAACAAATCTTTTCATTGCTGGTTTAATGATGTTGTCTGGTTGACACTTCCTCCTCAGGAGAGCCAGTTTCTTTGCCTGCCGCCTGGATAAGCACCTGTACGTGATTGGTGGTAGGAACGAGACGGGCTACCTCTCCAGCGTGGAGTCCTACAACCTGGAGACTAACGAGTGGAACTACGTGTCGTCTCTGCCGCAGCCTCTGGCCGCCCATGCAGGAGCAGTACATAACGGCAAGATCTACATATCAGGTCAGGGAAGAACCTGCCACTCACACGCAATTATCCTGCATTCTCTTGAAAAGAGGTACATGATGTGCAATGCTCAGCCTCTGAAAACGAGAGATAAGCACATCCACTAAAACCTTGCTGTGTCATAAGTCAGTGGCACATTATAATATACAATATTAATCATCTTTATTATCACAGCTGGAAACTTTGCTGTCTAGTCAGATTATTCTACTTCAGCTACAGTTCAAAGGGAAATATTGTACTTTTTACAACATTGCATTTATTTGGCAGCTTTAGTTACTAGTTACTTTGCAGATTAAGGTTTTATATTTAAAACGTGATCAATTTATAAAATCAAATCCACAGTTTACATTAAATGATCTAGGAGTATATGACTGTATGCAGTTTAACTACCCTTTACCATAACCCCTTGCAAAATCAGTGCTGCTTACACAGTGATTCATCCACATTTATAATTAATTAACATAATAACATAACATAATATGTGTATAACACTAACAAGATTCATTTTGCTGTCTAATGAGCACTTTTACTTATGAAACCTGTTGTGAATTTTGATAATACTTTTGTGCTTTTAATTGAGAAAGATTTTGAATCTGAGCCATCGTACAACTACAAAAATATGTGTGCACAAACTGAAAAGTGACATCTCATGTGAAATGTTAACAAAGCCAAAACATCATAAGCTGGAATAAAAACAAAGCACAAAAGGTAGTATCATAACCTTGTGCTAAACAAATTACAATAATTTACAACAGGAACATGTGAACCCATCATCTTTTCATCCTCTGAACAGGCACAATCAAGTTAATGTAGCACTTTCAGATAGTGAGGTCAAAATCGAGGAGTGGCAGGAAAAACCAGAGTGGGATTTTTTCTGTGTGTGTGTTTGTCTGTGCATGTCTTTGTCTGTGCTTTACTATTGTGGCATGGATGTGTGTTTTTCTTTTTTTACTGTTTTTACTGGGTGGGTAATTGTTTGTACGTCGGTTCTAATGTGAAGCACATTATGTTTACGTATAATGAAATTTCTTCCTCTTGATTTGATTGTCACCAGGCAAGTTTTCTTGCAAAGTGCTCACAGGATAAACATACTAATACTAATACAAATGCTTTAAGGCCAACTCCATATAACATCTATGTGTTCTGCTTTCTGAAATCTATAATGATATCTTTTGTTTTTGTCACATGTAAATCAGTCAGAGACTCATCACACCAACGCAGAAAGTCATAAACCAAAGTCCTCCCCGTTCCAAAAGCTGACTATCACTGAATCATCTGTGAACTTTATGACGTGACTATTGTACTGTATTATGCACCACGCCAGTGATTACAATATAAAACTAAAAGAAGGGAACAAAGGCACCAGCTTTATGTTTGAATAGAGCTGGTTGGAGAAGGCGATATTAACTATGAGGCATGGCAATCTCTTATTTAAAAAAACAAAAAAAAAACAACTAATACAAAGGTCAAGTTTAAAAAAAGAGCCAAGCTTCTCTGTAAATACATGTATAGTGGCTGTACAGAAGTATAGAAAGACATCTATGATTTCTTATTCATAACTATTCAACCCAATTGTTGGGTTCAGTAATAAATCAATACATTTTTTTAATAAAAAATAACATTGATTAATGTACAGAGGACTATCAGTTTGCCCTATAGAGTACCATATTACACGAGCAGCTAGTGTGTCTACCTACGGTGTGTATTTGAACAGATTATTAAAGGCACAGCTCTGTGTTTACCTGTTGCAGGAGGAGTGCACAATGGAGAGTATGTGTCCTGGCTCTACTGTTATGACCCTATAATGGATGTGTGGGCTAGGAAACAGGACATGAACACAAAGCGCGCTATTCATGCACTGGCTGGAATGAACGACCGTCTATATGCTATTGGTGGAAACCATTTGAAAGGTAAGTGCTCGAGCGTTTCAGGAAATGAACAGAAAACAGGTCAAGATGGACACTGTCACTAAGAACAGCACAGATAAAACAGCACATAGAAATAACCAAAACTGTTCTAACTTAAACAAGCAACTTTCTAATCACGTACGAACCGATTTCTCAGAGTAAGAGGCTCGTTGGTAAAATATGTATTCTGCACGCAATGCGCTAAATTCATCACTTTACCACAGTTGTCTTCCACCTCTCACAGGTTTCTCCCATCTAGATGTGATGTTGGTTGAGTGTTACGACCCGAAAGCTGACCAGTGGAACATCCTGCAGACACCCATCCTGGAGGGTCGCAGCGGCCCGGGCTGTGCTGTTCTGGATGACAGCATCTTCCTCGTGGGGGGCTACAGCTGGAGCATGGTACATTTTTACAGATCAGATTCGATTATTTTACATAAAAAAATAAGGCTTATGATATTTACATTTTTTGTTACTGTCAACAAATCCCAGGGAAAAAGAAAACCAATACTGACAGTACTGACATGCACACATCCTGGTTTTGAGTCTATTTCCATGACGTTTACATGGAACATGAAACACCACACATTATCATCAACAGCATTAAGGTTTCTGATCATCTATGTGCAGTTCTGTGCTCATGTCTCTCCATCTCAGCCTCTATGTTCTTTACCAACAAACAATGTTCAGAAACCTGGATTAGGTGTTTACATGCCACAGTATTCATGTGTATTCACATCCACATGTGGATGTGAATACACATTTGAATATTTACTGTATGGCAGCAGGATGGTGTATGTAGATTTGACTCAACATAAAGTCCAGAGCCCATGTTCACCATAATGAAGGAACGTGTCTCCCAGTGTAACAGTGAGGCTCATTGATGTGTTTTTAATAGTTTCTGGACAACACTGCAGCATTATGGCAGAAAGCAATAAGCTATATCTGGCTGCAGAGGCAATACTTGTTATTAGGATCAGTTAATTGGTTTTTTGTGGAATTTGTTGACACAATATATAAAAATCACCAGACTTTTCCTTTTTAATTTGTCCATGCTGCTTTTGATCACATGCATTGGTATTAAACTGAGTTTTCCAGTCCCCCAATTAGAAATCCAAACAGCACTAAGAGGTATGAAGATAATGACTTGATTTTCTTTTTTCCTCAGGGGGCCTATAAGTCTTCTACCATCTGCTACAGCCCAGAGAAAGGAACATGGACAGAGTTGGAGGGAGAGGTGGCAGAGCCTTTAGCGGGCCCAGCCTGTTCCACCGTCATACTGCCTGCCTGCCTTCCTTTTAACAAATGACAACTAATCCAACCAACGGGCGGCGAGGGCGAGAAGCAGCAGAGTGACTGGGGGGAGGACCATCAATAAGCAAAACAGTTGTCAACAATTTTGTGAGAAACCCTCCGGTCAGATGACGAGGGTGTGTATAAATTATTTTTTTACAGGTTTGACCAGAGCACTTTCGTTATTCCCTACTGAAGGTCTGAGAAAAAAAGAAAAGAAGAAGAAAATTGTGTAACTCATGTATTTAAACTCATCTGTGTTATGAGAAATGGTCAGTTTCATGTTTGATTTTATTTAAACTGATAGTAAGTGTTTTTGGCTTCTCTTCTATAGCACGCATAGTGTTGAACTGAATTATAGCTTTCAAATCCATCGTATCTTGTATTGAGTAGAGGCATAATTCCAGCAAAATGCAGTGTTGTTTCACGGACTAGACACTGGGAGAAAAGGTGATTGGTCCCAAATTGTCCTGGAGTTAAGTTAAACTAGGGCTGGGTGAGTTACATTAATTGTGATGATCAAAGTGTATGAATATTCTTCAACACTCATGTTGTTACTCATTTTACTCTGGCTGGATCGTGCACCTACCCTGCTGTAATACCTGGTCGGATCATCATGCAACTGTTTTGTTTGTCTTTCTCTGAAAATGAGCATATTTGTGTCTAAAATGGGGGACGTTTCCAGAAAACCTTTCCTAACAGTCGTCATCATTTAACTGACATACTGTGAGTAAAACTACATCGTAACTAGACCTGCAAGCAAGTGTCCAAGCAGTCACCGCAACTTGGAAGTGGGGGAAGCCAGGTGGACATTGTAAAAAAAAAAGAAAAAAAAGAAAAAAGAAAAACACACACAATTACACAATGAACTTTTTAAAGATGTGTCTGTATCACCCAGCCCTAATTTTTAACTAATTATCTTAATAATTTACACCCAGACTAAAGTCTTGTTTCTGTATAACTTGTTGAACAGAGAGCTCCTTACAGGTTATCTGCTTGACAGAAAAAAAAAAAAAAAAAAAAAAAAAAAAAAAAAAACTTGCCAAATGTTTATGGCAGCTATTCCTTATGCTGCAAACAAAACAATTTAAGGATTTTACCTTTGATTCCTAATGTTCATATGACGCACTAATGTTCACGTTAATTATACGTTAATGACAGTACAATCAAATTGTAATTGCTAGCCAGTGTATTTATTGGTGGCATGTTTGGGTAAACAGACAGAGAAGATGTCTGTTTGGTTTGTTACCCTTTACAAGTTAATGTTAACTGGCCTGTTTATGAGGCCACATAACATTACCTTAGTGGGATTTTAATCTTTAGTGTATGAAAAACAAACAAGCATACAGTGGTCCTTAATGCACTAAAAGTGAACTTTTAATTCTGCAAAGAAAGTTCACTAAAATGTAAATTAATTAATGTGATGTGTTTTAAAAAGAAAAATTATCTTCAGTCCGGTCTAGTCTACGTTATTAGGTTCAAAAAAGTTGACTCTAAATATCGATGCAGTACCTGTTGAATTCTGTACAGATTTGTTGATTTCATTCTTGTACATATTCGCTTGCAGTGAAACATTTTTGTGCACTCAACCTTGGATTTATTCTCAAATCCTGTTATGTCCTTTGAATTTTAGAATATGAAAATAAATTGACTCTTGATGATTAAAATACGCTTTTCAGTTTTTGTTGACATTTCAAACAGAAAAGTAGCTTCATTCGAATTTACTGTGAATGTCAGCGACTGGCTGTGAGCAGTCCGATGAAGGTTTCTGTTTGTTTAAAAACAAACATGCATTCTTGAAATAATTTTGAAGGTTTTAATATAATGTCCTGCACTGAAAATATTACTGAAGTTATAGTAAGTATAATCAGGAAATTGTACTTTAAGTGCAGAAAAAATAGCCATGCGGCTGTTTTACTGTATACATGATGCCAGATGTTTATTAGTCGTGTTCATGTGTAAGCAGTTATCTAAGTTATTTACTTGTTTGATTTTCTGGTTTGTAAAAATTCAATGAGAAATCACAATTACCCAGAGCCAAAGTGACATCTTCACAATGCTTGTTTTGTCCAATCACCAGTCTAGTCTTCAAGATTATGAAAAATAAATTAAAATCATTAAAATGATGAAAAAGCAAAGAAGCAAATCCTCACAGTTGAGAAGCTGGAACCATGAAATGTTTGGCATCTTTGAATGAAAGATCAAAATAGTTACCGCTTAATTTTCTGTCAGTTGACTCATTCAGCTGTCAGGTACTTTATTTTATAACAAAGCATCATATTTTATGAGCACCTCATATTATCTGCATCCCAAAATCTTTTTTTGTTAAGTAACAAAAGCTGTATAAATAAAGGTGGTTCAGTAAAAAGTTGTTGTCAAGGAGAAGGATTAAGTGACATGAAAAGAAAAGACTCAAGTTGTATGTCAGTTTTGTAATAAAGCACCTCCAAACTGTCACAATACAAAAGTTAAGACTATTAATAGAACTGAATCTGAAACACCTCAAAAAAAGAAGAAAAGGAAAAGAAAAACAGCATTACACCAAACAAGAGTCTGCAAAATGTGAACCAAACTGCATACAAAGCGAATCTGATGTTCACCCTCAGGGCAGTCTCTCATGCCAGACCAGATTTGATTTGCCAACCATTTACTACCAACTGTCTCATGCACCAAACAGCATGCAGGTCCCCCAACACATACATACACCTGATGGTTTATTCTGATGTTTGGGGGTTTTTTTCCCTCTTCCAATAGCAGCAGTTTCTCTGCTTGGCGTCTTCACTTCATGCATCCACTTGGCCATGTGCCTAGAGGATAAGACAGCAATTATTTCCTCACAGAGATGATTCTGCTAGATTACATAAATCCATATCTAATTCACACAATATGGTATCAGGACATTAGAAAATACTCAGCGCCCTTCATGTCGCATAATCCTCTGAGACATGTCTCACAACAGCTACTGAGATACAGCAGTCTATAGACACCTGAACGCTTCCTCTGGTCAGTGGTAACTAGACTTTATCACTGCTAAAAAACACTAGTTGAGTGGGGCTGTGGGAATGGAAAGAACAGCATCATCTAAGTTCATAATTAATCATAATTAAGACAAAGATGTGCAAAGTCGTCCCAGGACAAAAATTAAGAGGTTCAGATGAAAAGAAATACAAATTGAATGTGAGCGTGTAGCATGCGTGGATTTGAAGTCTTCATTTACCCTTCAGTGTTGGTGGCAGCAGATGGTTTCTGCACTGCTCTCAGTCCCACTGCTAACACCTCTTCCTCAGCTCAGGGAATAACAGGATTGGTTAAAAAAATGAAGACGGCTGACCTTTTAATTAACTACACAGACCATCATGGCTGTTTTTTAATCACTGAAAAAGTATTCTCTGTCCTTGGCTCTAGTTTCATTACAGTATAGACACAGGACACAGGGATGGCAGGGAAGGGGGTTAAATAATTCTTATCCAATACGCTCGTTCTTAAACACTAAAGATACAAACTGAACTGACAGCATCAGTTTGTTGCTGATATAATTATCTGTAATATTTATTCACCAAGTGTAATGAAATGAACATCTAAATTTGCATTATCCTCAATCCTGTACACTGGAACCATCTCTGCCAAGCACATACACCTATTTGCCAGTTTATTAGGTGCACCATGCTACAACTAATGAAGTCTAATACAACAGTCTTGCAATAAACTCTGCCTTTGTGAAGGTTTAACCTGCAATAAGCTTATAAACGTATATTGTTTTAGTATCAACTTTTAAGCAAACAGTTGGTTATTTACACATCCAGCAACAGGCAGATTCCTATGTTCACTCTGTTTTGGCTCTGAGGGAAATATCTGGCTCCTTAGCTGCTAAGTGCTCCACTATGTTTACCTGTCTGGTGTTTGGTGCTGAGCATTTAATGTACAGTGGGTTTCACATAGAGCTTTTCTGTTACGCAGGCCATGGCCAAGAACACAGGGGAAGGACCCCAAAACAGACACCACTAGACAGACAAATAATGATAATGTCCTTTATTAAACTCAATAAAGTCAGCCATGGCATAAAGTCCATGACCAGGAAACAAAACTCAAGCAACTAAAAATCACCCAAGTAAGAAAAGAACACACAAATGCACACAAATGTCCTTACTGGGGCCAACCAGGCACAGATGAAAGTCCAGAGGGAGTACACGGGGATCAACACGAGGAGACAAAACCAGGAGGTGAACACAGGCAGGATCCAGGGTGCAAACAGGAACTCAGGAACTCAGGAACAAACACGACCACAGGGACAGGCACAGGGAAGACAACAGCAGGTACAAGCTCGGGCACAGGCTAGAACACAGGCACCAGCACAGACTCAGGCTTGACAACAGCAGGAACAAACTAGAACACAACCACAGACTGAGACTTAAATACATTGGGGTAAATTGGCAACAGGTGATCTACATTAGGGTGGGGCAGACAATTTACAAAGGCAGGGATGCAGACAAAGACAGGAAGTAGACTACAAACAGTCATACAAGGAATGGGGCTTCAAAATAAAGCAGGAAATACTAAACCAAACCAGGAACAGGTACACAAGAATCAGGATTTCAAACTCAAACTAGAAATATTGAACAAAACTCAAGAACCAAAACCAGAGTAACATGATTCCAAAATAAAACAGGAACTACTAGAGAAAGCTCCAGAAACCAGAACAGGGGTTCTTAAAAGTCCAACAGGTCCATAAAGATTTCAACAGGAATCCAAAAGACTTCAAAAACTCACCAAGGGCTAAACAGACCAAAGAATCCTGGGGGAAAATCCAAAAGGTCCAACACAGTCCACATCAAGCTCAAGTCCCAAACAGAGTTCAAACAGCCACCCTAGGGGCTGATCATAACATTTTCCCCCTGTAGGCAGCTGCCTGGTGCAGCTGAAAACTACGATCAATCAAAACTACATATCAACACTGTATAAAGTTGTGCACCAGACAAGTGCACAATGACCCGACACTTGTGATAAAGCTTTGTGAAGCTGCAGATTTAGGTGATAATTCTATTTATTTACTTGCGACCTTTTTCACAATGTGTATCTTATTTTTTTTCTAAGTAATTTGATGCAGCTATTATTTAAAAAATGATTATAGTCCCTTTAAATTAAGGAAATATTCTAACTACTTCTTTCATCAGTGCTTATTTACATATTTGGGGGGGTAAAACAAATATTTCAGTCCCTAGAAATGCTTTGGCCGGCCCTGCTTTTACCCTTACAGAGAACTTGTAGGGGAAAAAAATAATACTTAATACTGTTTGTTGTAGTACGAGAATGGAGGTGAAGGTAAAACCCACACTGTTCTCTCTGCTGGTGCTTAGACCGCCTCTGCTCTTAGTGCACACCCTTCTTCACTGAAGCTGCCGTGTGTCAGGTACGTGGCTTTAGTCCACCATCTAGTGGCAAATGCATCTGAGTCCATGAATCTGGTTCTCACGCCACCGGAGTTTCAAGTAGAACAACGTGCTGCAGACCTGTTGCATCTACCTATTTATCTACAAACTCATCTAATCTCTGGCCGGGTTTAAAAAAAAAACAAAAAAACTTCCCACCATTGCAACATTTTTAACGAACTGTTTAAAATGAAGTTTGAAGACCCGGCCATTCATTGTGAGCCACATTAAGTGACTCACATCCCCGGCAGCCTGCTACTGAAGATGACTGGGATTATTTCCATGCCTCGCTCCTGTCCCCATGCCTGTTTACGTTCATCCGAGCTACACTCCTCTGGCTCCCAGCCACCCAGCGGTATTTATAGCCATACAGCGGTAATCATCACTCAAGGAATCCTCGCGAAAATCATCCTCTAACCACTCAACTTGGACAGAGTGCGAGGAGGGGGCTGAAATTAGGATCCACCTGATCGGGGCTCTCTGACGATGAAGGAGCGCGCGTCACCTCAAGGTAAAGCTGTCAAATTCATTAATCATTTCATTAGTTAATTGATATTTTCGCTTCCTGTGGGCTGCTTCTCTGCATTAATCCTCTTCCCCCAGCTCAACATTTTTAGCGTCTTAATCATCTATTTCTACTTGTTTATGACTGCTGCTGCTGCTGCCGTGTTTTCTTTTCTTTTTTCCCCCTTTTTGTCCACTTGCTTGTGCATCAAGCACTTAACTCCAGAAGAATAAAGAAACAGCATCCTAATTAGCAATACCTGTTAATAGGCTAGTCAGTGTATTTCTAAAACGACTGCCGACCTGCAGCTGACGTGCACAAATTAGACGACTGGGGGGGAGCCTGTTGTTCCAGTATGTCTACAGTGGTTGCACTAATTAAAGCGAAGCAGATCACAGCCAGGAGCTGTAGAAAGGAGAAATTTGAATTTAAAATAAAAGAGCATCTTCACGCAAGTGTTTTAACTTTAATGAATTATACAGATAAGGTGGACGCCTCCTGCAGCAGTAGGCACGCTGCAGTAGGCTTATTGATGCTCTTATCTATAAAGCAACCTTATCAGTGCTGACATTCATCATTAATTTCATTTTTGTTTAAATAAGTAACCCACGTATCATGGATCCACTCTGCATATCATCCCAGTTTGTTGCTCCTACTGCTTTTTTTTTTTTTTTTTTTTTTTTTTTTTTGAGGTGTGCCCCTTGATAAAAGTGCCTTGACATTTAATTTCCCCCACAGCTCTGGCTACAAAACTGACTGATAATACAAGGTATCACACGTCTTTTGAACTTGCATGGCTGTGCTAAAATCAGAGGCAGCCCGCCCATCAGCAGCATAAAGCTGCCATCAAGCCACCCGTGTAAATGTGTGCGCTGACCTTGTACCCTCTCCCGCTTTCAGACGGGCGCTGTGCTGCGTTTGAGGGCAGAGCTCAACTCAGACTGTGTCCAGTTCATGTCTGAGGAGCCCTGCTGCTGATGAGTGAGTCACTGTGCCTTTGCTTCAGCTCTCCCACACTCACTCATCTTCCTTTCTGCTCCGGCTCAGTGGAAACAGCCTTGTTTCGTCTGTCTCTCGCTGGCTCGCCTCAAACTTGCTGTTTTCCAGCCTTGCCAACTCATCTCCCCCATATTTCTCTGTCTTAGTTACACATACGCGCTTAGCCCGACAATGGCAGCAACGAGAACATAAAGGTTTGTCATGTTGTGGTCAGTATTCTGAAAACAAAGCATGTGACTGAATTGAGATATTTTTAAAAACATCCCTTCTCTTCAAATGTCTCCTTATTACTTTTACTAGCCCTGCTTTCTGTAAAAAGTCTTATTCCGCCCACCAGTACGATTACTGGTACTATTTCTGCATAGCTGCTGGTTCAAAGCTTTTGTTCATCCAGTATCAAAGATCCCACTGGCTGAGGGGATCATTTAGAAAAAGTACAGAACAATGGTGGCGCTCAGTCTGATTTCAAGCTGCGCTATTAAGCAGGGAAATGCATTCTTTTGTTCTAGGAAGTGTCAGCATATCTACTACATGTTTCTCATCCGTATTCCACAGTCACCCTTTGATAAGTTTTTATTTTGTTTCTAAAAATGTGAGACATTCAGAAAGGTTAAACCTATTCTAGCTATCTGAGACTGCTTGGTATTTGGCTCAGGATTTAAATTGCTCAGTTTTTAAATATCAATGCAACAGGTCACTTGGGTGAGTGGAAATTTGACCCCATTGTAGTTTGCCTCATAAGAGAATAAAAGACCAAGAGTTTACAGCCATACTGGCAGCTCTGTGAAGCTGTACGTACAGCGGCGATTTGAGCTACGTGCTAAGATTAACATGCGTACGTGATGTTTAGCGGGTAAAATGTTTCCCATGTAAACACATAGTACAGTTAATGCTGAGTTTTTGACCTACTGGTGGTTCTGATTGGGTGGAAGTCATGGAATCACAAAGGTCAGTAGGATTCAACCTCAGGAGACCATGAGTGTCAAAAATTTATGACAGTCCATCCAATAGTTGCTGAGATACTTAAGCTCTAGACCAAAGTGGTGGATGGATGGACTAACACTTGTCACTAGTGGCTCATAAAAATAGACAAACAGAGGAAACAGGCAGGATATCAGTTATTTTCTGAGCAGTGTTTCATGAATTATTGTTTTGCCACCTTTGACTCAACTCGTCTTTTTTCTCTCCTTTTTTTCCCTCTGTAGCATTATGCTGAAACTGCCAACAACCGACCTCTGTAGAAATGCTCACCAGTTCAGACCAGTCCCTCTCCCTCACACCCGGCCGCCACTCTCCATCCAGCTGTGGTCCAGCAGGAGAGACACATGTCCAGTCCTCCCTGTCCCTCCCCGAACCTGAGGCCTGGAGGAAGACCAGCCCCGCCGGCCGTCATGGCCTCGCTCAGGGAGCTCGCTCCTGCTCTCTGCAGGTCCCTCATGCCGTCCCTGAGTACCTGGGGCTGCCCCCTCGAGCAGCCAGCTTTGATGTGCCTTACGGTCGGGAGGAGGGCTCGTCCGATCAGGGTTCGGGGTCTCTGAGCCCTCACTGTATGCTGCGGCGGCGTGGAGGACTTGTGGAGCAGAAGGACATCATCATGGCTCACCAGGCTCACAAAATCCAGAGCACGCCGCAGGCCCGCAGGAAGGAGTGGGAGTAAGTATAAAAGAGATTCAGAGGCAAAGGATTCCTTTTAAATTGTACATGTAAAGATGATAAATCTCCATGGAGGAGGATGAAAGTGCCGGGGTAAAAGAACACACATACTGTACTGTATATACAGTATAACCGTTCCACCTGTTGAACCTGTTTCATGGGTCCAGCATTGCAAGGGTGATACAGGGAGACACCGATCTTAAAGAAAATGCTGTCTTTGACTGAAATATTTCCGTCAACAGACCTTTGTTGTGGCAGAAATTTTGATTCATCATAGCAGAAAAAGCTCAGGTGTAAACATTAACGACAGCTGTGTTCCATCTAAGTGTTTCAGTAAGTCATGAAAGTGAGCGGCCATGCATAATAACAGGGCTGATGAACTGGAAATCGAAGGCAGGCAACACTGATGTTACTGTTTACACCTGTGCTTTTCCTGCTGCTTGTGTCAAACCCTCAGTCGTTAAAATGACCTGTAGAAGTGTGACATACTGTAGCTTCAATAATATAATGAGTAGATACTGAATACAAACAGCACTTTACTGTTTTCCATAAACTGCCGCTATTCAGTATTTTGGAGCCAGTGACTATGTGTAAGGTGAAAGGTGACAAATCCATGGAGAATTACCACAAACTGTGCAGTTCCCTTCAGCTTTATGGAGTATTTTAGCATCTTTAAGCTCTTTTTTTTTTGTTTTAGGGTCCACAACTTTATTGTTTCAGTCCATCATTTCCAGATACATTAGGAGTGCCAGCTGGTGAACATAGTGGAGCATTTAGCAGGTGAAGAGACAGATATTTCATTCAGGAGTTGGTGGAGACCAAAACAGAGCTAAAAGGAGAGTGAATATTAAACACTGACCCCAAGTAGAGAAAAAAAATATACTACAAATGGTCAAAAACTCCACCTTGTACCTTTGAAGGGTGTATTGAAAATGGTTAGAGGGTTTAAATGATAAGCCTTTACAGTATAAAGTACAACACAGCATTTTGTTGCTTAGTTACAAAGTGCTTATTTCAAAGGGTGATCCATAGTGGCCATACATATGCGGATGCCTTTGTTGCAAGTATTATTATTAGTTCCACCAATGAATCACCAAATCAGTTCCCCGTTGCTTTCATCAGTTGATCTGATGTTTTTTTCTTTTGTGTGTGTCTCTGTGTGTGTGTGAGGTTTTTTTTAATGCCTGTGTAACATAGTTGGCTGTGGTTTACTGTAATCAGATGCTGGATAGCGTTATTAATGGTGGAGCTGAGGGTGCTTGCTTGTGAACTTTTGAACTGAGGAGCCACATCGCTCTGATTATCTGCTTCCCGCCACTCGAATGTGGAGTGGTACTCCATCAGCGTAACCCCCAGCCCACCAAGAAGCCCCCTCCCTCCTTCTCCTCCTCTTTCCTCCATCCTCTGATTTCTCTTTACTGTACCTCCACCACCTACACCATGTCCACTTCACTGTTGTATTGTAATTTGCTCTTGCATTCCATGTTTTTCTCACATGTACAGAAACACATATGCAGATCTAATCTAATACGTGTATATATTGTTTTATTTTCAGCCTGTAAAAGTTGACAAAATGAACAATTGCAGCACAAAATGTGGAGAAAACATGAAAAAGAAAAAACAGACCAAGACATAGAGCTAAACAATGGTTTCAGAGCACTACTATACATGTATTGTGGTTATTTGTCCATTAGGGGATGCTAGGGAATCAAAGTAGAAGAGCAGCAGGGAGGCAGCATATGATGCCTTCAGGGCCAAGCAGTAGAGTTTGGAAATTGTTGAGCTTGCCTGCAAAACTCTAAATGGTTTTTATGAAGACAAATGAAATATTAATGATATTTATTAGACCTTAGGTGGAGGTTCAGAAAAATCAATGGCGTATCCATATAATTTATTTTTAAGTGTGAGACAGTATCTTTTTTTTTTTCACTCTCAAACTTTTCTCTGTGGTTCATCTGCAGATACTCGACATTTTGGGCTTGTTTAGTGCTCATGTGCAGGTTTGGACAATTGCTCTGAAACCATAACCATGATGTAAATATGCCCCAAGGTAAACTGGCACGGTGTCACACCGGTCTGCCTTGATAGAAGCAGCAGTTATTGGTCGAATAAAACTGACATAACTCAGTACTAGAGGATGTCTTGTTGTTGCTAGGGAACAGAGAGAAAAATAAAATGCTAAAACCACTCCAGTCAATGTTGGGTGAAAGCCTGTCTGCAATTATATAAATGCTCTTCAGAGTTCTGGCACAAAGTACACCCATTAACGTTTTAACTCACAGCGTGTGTCACCTGCAGCCTCGCTTCATCTGTCTTCCCCTATACTGTGTTTCTATAGATGTTTTTTCCTGGACTAAAATGCATACCAAGCTGCTGTACTCTCCATAGCACATCTGTTTGTCATTAAAAAAAAGTACTCCTCTTGTACACCTTAATCAGCTGATCATGAACAATTCTGCGCAAGTTCAGCTTGTTCAAAGTTTGATTAGGCCCAGGCAAATCTCTGCTGTTTCCACCAGCAGTTTACACAGCTATTTTCAGAAGCCTTTGAGTAGGCTGCAAGCGAAAGTAGAACAAAAGCCAAACACTCTTAAATCAGACTACATCTGGTCATCTGTGGAGAACAGTGGATCATCGTTGTAGTGACAAGCGCTGTCAGATTCCTCCTTGAAGATGTCCAATGACCTTGATGCAGAGGAGGGAGGGAGGGAGGTGTGTGTGTATTGGGAGAAACAGATTTCTGTAGGAAGAGGTTGCTCTATTGTGCAACATGGCTTTTGTTGGCAGAAATGAAAAGAACGGAGCAGGAATTCAAGAGAGCTATGTCGCTATGGAAACAACAGCAAAGAGAGAGCTACAGACACACACTCACACAGAGAGATATGTACTGTTTGCAGAGATGGACAAATATTTTTTTGTTGGGCAACATATAAGTAGATGATTTTTTTTTTTAAATTTTAATTAAGGGTTATGTAAGACATTTTTAGTAGAAAGTGGTGATGATTGTGAGATATGTTCAGATACTGTTCAGATACTTTCAGTACAGTGCATCAACTATCAGCAAACTCCACGTTACATGCTAATTATCATCCTGCTGCTATTTTTACATTCTCCACTCAATAGGTCAGTGTAGGCTTTTGTTTCTCTCCTGCTTTGCATGAAGTGACACGCCCGCCTGCTTCATGCAGATTAGGAAGAGGAGGTAACAGAGTCATGGTTGAGTTTTTGAAGCTCAGTTAGGGACTTATTCATAGATCCTGTTAAATCGATTTTTTTTCCTCTCTCTATCTCTCTCTCTCTCGTCTCCCCCAGATTTCGACTTGTTTGCCAAGCATAAATTTGTCACTCTCTCTTGGCTTGCTTTCACAATCCCCCGTCTGAGCCCTCGCTCGCTGCCCGTCTGTGATACCTGCTTTGTGCTGCTGCATAGTGGAGTCTGTCAGTCAGCATCCAGGCATGGTGATATTTTGTGTCAGGACTGAAATTCACAATTGTTATTGGATTTGTTTTTTAATTGTGACAAACAGCAGCTTCGGGCATGAAAACAAGCCCCCGGCTGAATAATATCATGTCTGTGGGGGCTGAAGTGGTCATCTTCAGGAAACAGTGGGGAAGGGAGGAGAGCAGCAGATGGAGTGAGAGAGCCCAGTTGCCTAATGAGGTCTCACTTGTGGCACTGAGCGTGAAAAAGACCCTGCTTTCTTCTCCTCTCCCTCAAAAAGGGAGCAGCCCTAAGATCTATTTCATGCTCTATTTTTACTCCTGACTTTTACTCCAATATTAGCACAATGGCCTAGTTTTTAAATGTTTTAATAGTGCAAGTCTGCCTCCATTAATGAAAATATGACAATGCTGCCTGACTATCAAACAGCAAAAGCTTTTAAATGGAGGTAAGGAGTCAAGCCAGTGTATAAAGAGCTTCTCTATAAGTAGTTTCCTCTATATGAGCTGTTTTACTTGCTTGCTGTAGCCACACACTTGTTACCCTTTCCTGTGCATTGTCTCTGCTTCTACTATTTGGTGTTAAATGTATTTTCACACCCCTTTTCTTGTGCACAGCACCCACAAACATCTTTACATAATTGGTTTTTGAACCACATACCCACACAGCCTACTGTATATATCTTTTTTTTTTTTTTTTTTTTGGAAAATGTTATTGTTCATCCTCAGGAAACTGTAATTGCTATGGTAACAAAATATACGTCCCTCCTCTCCACCAGTTTTCATTCAGATGAATTTTGAAATCGCCATCATGAAATGTTGCTGTGGGAGGGGGCTGCCGGTGCTCCTGACTGCGTGATAATATCCCAGCAGGTGATGAGATTGTAAGATCGAGCGGTCCAAGCAGCCCTCTTGCTCCATTTCCGACTGATTAGAGGAGAAGTTCGCGCGGTTTCGGAAAGAATCTGGTTTTAAACGCGTTTTAAACGGGATTCCTTTCGAATGAGATCTTCCCTTTTGTCAAGTTTACCGGGTCGAGGAGATGCGTAAAGTTTGCCAAGACTTCCCTCGGATCTCTCCATCTGATGAGCGCAGAGTAGTGTTTGATCACGCAGCTGCCGGTTTGTCAGATCAAAACCAGCTTGGATGTTGATAGAAAATTGCAAGGTGTAAACTCGGTGGATCTTTTTTTTTTTCTCCTCCCCTGCCTGAGTTTAGGGACGCGCACACATTAAAAGTTGTTCAGAGCTGATTGTTACGCGCTGTTATACAGATGGGATAACAGAGATGCTGAGTGTTTGCAGTCTGTGCGCCTGAAACGTCATTAAATAAATGGATGATTTTTCCTAAAATTTAAACCGGCTGAATGATATAATCCTTTTTATTTTTCTTGTTGGATATGGAGTGATAGGAATCTCCAACTTTTTGGGGGAATCTTGGTGCTCGAAAAGCTGTCAGTGGATTGAAGGTGGATCTTTGTTTGGTTTTTGTTTTTTTCGCTTAGCTCCACTTCACATTTATCCTTACTAGAAGTCGTGTGGTAAAATAAACGCACTCTAAGCCGACCGTCTCCTCATCTCTTTGTAGAATGGCTCGGTTTGGAGACGAGTCCGCTCCCAGCACAGTGGACTCCGGGGATGGGGACTTGGAGCGCGGTGGGGACGGGCAGGACGCGGCGGCGGCGGCGGGACTGACGGCTTCCATGAAACAAGCGAAGGCGCAGCGGGCCCGGACCATGGCTCTGTACAACCCGGTCCCCCACCGGCAGAACTGCCTCACCGTCAACAGGTCGCTCTTCATATTCGCAGAGGACAACATCATTAGGAAATACGCGAGGAGAATCATTGAATGGCCATATCCTTCCATGTACAGACATAAGAGTTATGTTTAAAGTTGCATGTGCTTTTCTCATAGTTAGTTACAGAGTAAATGTATGGGAGGCTGTTGTCAGTTCAGCACCATGGACAGCAGCAGGCAGCATGTGAACAGCTGCAGACTAAAAGTACAACTCACATTTATTCTTGAACCATGTCTAAAAAAAATGTGCCAAAAGTGCCACTGCAAACTGAAGTGCACTCTCAATAATTCTGCTAAGTAACTTGCCCCGATTTGATTCATCTGTGGGCTCCATGTGCTCCAGAGCTGGCAGAAGACGTAAAGTTAGCATGTGGTGATCATTAGAGGCAGCTCTGCTCACTGTGGGGGAGGCATGTAGGCACATCTCTGCTGCCTTAGTGCTCATTGGAATATGAACCTGGCCATGAGTAGGTGTCAGTTCAAATCCACCAGGCAGCGCTTCCTCTGCTTCCTGCTGTAGCATCGTCCAACACCTTCTCTCTCCTGAACTTCCACAGATCTAATGAAGGTTGTCAGGTTGTCGGTTATTTCTCACAGCAAATTCATGTGATGTGGACATGAAGCCCAAATCATGTTCACCAATCACAGGCCAAACATAAGAATCCATCTTACGCTACTTGTTTACCTGATTTATTCACCTAATTCGTGATTTCCTGACTGTGTGCACGTTTAAATTCTCTGATAGCACAATCAGTTCAACAACATCACTCAGTTGCCATATCTACCCACTGCTCCTCCTGTCTTACACCCCCTCCAGTGCAGCGTGCCAGTCTCCCACTGTTACCTAACCAGAGGCTCTGTGGGTGTGTGGGTGTGGGGCTAGTGGTCAAGACTAGCTGGCCACTGGCAGCGCGGTAATGTGACTGTCGGTATCACAGAGGCAGAGGTATGTGGGAGAGAGCTGGCCAGTAGTACTGTGGTGGATCGTGGGCTGTAAAAGCAGCACATGTCAGAGTATTGACTGGGCGAGACCCAGATTTTTGCACATAGTGTCCATGTTCTGAGATTGCAAGTGAAAAACAGATTCATATGAATTTATAGCAGTGGTATTTCTTTTTTGCATGTTGCTGCACAAACACTTTGGAGAGTTATAACAGTTGTCCCAAGTTTAGTAGCTGCTGGAACTTCTGTTGCCCAATGTGGATCTATACCATAGTCTCTATACCATTAATGAACCATACAAGTTATGCTAGCAAACAGTGTGTAATAAAGCTGCAACAGTTAGTCCATTAACAGAAAATGAATTAACAGCTATTTACTGATAATTGATCAATCCTTTTTAGTCATTTAAGGGGAAAAAAATGTGGTTGCAGCTTCTCCAGTGTGAGGATTTGTTGCTTGTCTGGGTTTTGGACAAAACAAGACATTTGGAGACGTCATCTTGGAGTCTCAGAAACTGGGATGGACATTCTTTTGCTATTTTATAATGTTTTATAGATTAAAAGATTTATAGATTAATCTATAAAATAGTCAACACATTAATTAATAAGTATAAGTATAATTAGATGCAGCTAGTGTATCTTCATTGCTTACTGTTTTTAAGAGTATGTCATACAGTTTCTGGTTTCCATTCATTTGTTTACAACTCCCTAAGCTTGATTTAGTTGTTTATTTTTATTGAGCAGTGTACTACTACATACAGACACGAATAAAATTGATCTCTGGATAGACAGAATATCACTTTGAGAATCGTTTAAGTCATTTTTCACACAAAAATGTCAAATATCCTCTAATTCCAGCTTCTCTGTTGTGATGCTTTGCTGCCTTTCTTCTTGGATTGTTGGTCATACTAAAGAAGATATTTTCAGGATGTCCCCTTGTAGGAAATTGTGTTTGAGGAATTATCTATCATTTTCTCAACATTTTATAGAGCATATGATTAACGTATTAATGGAGACGGTAATTTGCAGATTAATCGACAATGAAAATAATTGCGTGTTGCAGCCATAAATTGATTTGGTTGTTGCTCAGTTTTATATAATAAAGAGTATGTTATTGTCATTCAATCAGTAAGTGAAAAATACAGAAACAATCATAACTGAGAAGAAAGACGTACACCCACCCATCACCCTGTTCCATCTATCCAGAGTCAATCAGTTCATTTTCATATTGTACTGAAACAAATGTTAGTGCATTAAAACAACAGCACAGGTTAACAGCAGTGCATGTGATTTGTCCTAAATGGTCTAAAACATGCATAATGACTGGTACGCAAGGTAACAGGTAACAAGTAGTAACAGAGTGGGCGAGATTTATTAAGTATTTCCCACTTTAGCTCTTTTCAACCACTTTCAATGGCGACAGTGTGGACTTGTCAATGTGAGTCAGTGTGGGTCCCTGAGGCCCCCGTGTCAGCACTCCTCTGTGAGTCAATGACCCCATTTCACTGAAGGCAGGAAAATTAATAACAAGGAGCAGCTGCCTCATGGGAACTCCAGCGGACTGAAAGTCACAAGCACATACAAGTGTTGGGGCACAGTATAGTGAGATGCAGAGCATGCTGGTTGACACATGTCAGTGCATGTAGACAGTTTCAGCTGTGTGAATATCTGTGAAGGTAAATATAAGTCTTTAAAACGTTCAAACACCCATGTTCTGAATTTGGAGGAAATTGTTGCAGCTGCATAAAATTAATCCTGCAACATGTTTCTTGCAAAAAATGAAATTGGATGTTCTCGCAGGAGTTCACTTCTGAGAATTTTAGATTGACATATTTGGTATTTGATTTGAGATTATTCAAGTAAAAATATAATTTTGATATTTTAGGGCTGTGACTAATCCCCATCACAGTTTTTACTATCACACGAGACAAAGAAAAAGCAGCGAACAGTCACAACTGAGAAGCTGGAACGTGGTGATGTTTGGTGTTTTTGCTTGAAAAATGACTCAGATGATTGATCAATTAACCAAACAGTCATTTTCCTGTTGAACCATGCATGAGTGAATCAACTAATAAAGTTGATTCTAAAACATTATTTTAATAGATTCAGATCATGTGTGTGAATTTTTCAGATTCAGCTTTCTTATTCTCTTGATTTCTACAGGCTTTTGCATTGTTTCCCGCAGGAGACACGCATCTTATTAGGGCTGCAGCTAATGATTATTTTCATCATTGATTAATGTGTCGATTTGTTATTTATTTAGTTTAGTTTAGTTTAGTTTAGTTTTTTTTTGTTTTGTTTTTTTACAGTGTTTACAGTGCGTTGGTTTAGAGAATGATGAAACCTCAAATTAAATTCAACTAAAGCTAAAAACCCTGGCTGTTTCCTTAAATAGCAGAGACATTACTTGGAGTTTGTCATACAGGAAACATGAAATGGATGTATGTTACATACAGTATAGCCTGCCGTGGTGTCAGCTGTAGGCAGCGAAAGGAGTTCTGAGAACTGTTTGTTGTAGTTTATGTAGTTAGACCAGTCAGGCCAAGGTGACTTCACTCACTCACTTCGCTCTCTTTCCCTCCCTAACCTGCTCTTTTTCTCTTCATGAAAAGCACTTTTAAAAGCAGGTTGCCATGGATACTGCAATCTCTCTAACAGATTGCTTCCAATACCAGAGAATATGAACCATGCAATAATTCATCTGTCATTTAATCATCCATCCATCTATGTTTTTTTTCCTTTCCACTGAACCAAGCACAACATATACTTTAACATATTTGTGCAATTAAAAAAGTACATATGGATAAAAACAGTTATTGCTGTTAAATGAACATGTATAGCTTGTTGAACTCAGAATATGTTGTTGTTTTTTTCAGCATCATAGAATTAGACTTGTTTGTATAATGATGTGCAGTGAACTGGACAACTACAAGGATCCATCTCTGGTTTTTCCATATTTTCTCCACATCATTTGTTTGTGTTTCTGTGCCTCGTTGTGTCCTTGTATTTGGAGAAAAATGCTTCCCTTAACTTTGCGGCCTTTACACCATTCGAGTACATGATCCTGGCCACCATCACCGCCAACTGTGTCGTCCTGGCCTTGGAGCAACACCTCCCAGGAGAGGATAAGACCCCTATGGCAAAGAGACTGGTGAGGACAAAATCTGTTTTCACATCCTCAACACACAGACAGCTTTTTGAGCAATGTCATCATGATATGCGCAAACACAAGGGGGAGGAAAACAAACCAGAAAGACTGGGAGTTTATGAGGCAATGAACATGAGAGGTTTTTTTGTGTGCCATAAACTGCAAAAATTGCTAAAGGGTGAAAAATGTTCAGTCTCCCCAAATGGAAACCTCCCTTTCAGGGTGCACACTGTGTGTTTAGCATGAGAGTGATCTGGTCACAGCCCCGGTCTTTAGTAAGGTAGTGGACAGTTTTGTACACCTCCACGGGTATTTTAAGATTTTATATATGAAATGTTATCAATTAAAACACTATTAATGTTTGTTATATATTAAATACCTGACACTTGAAAGTTGTTAAAATGAATTATGAATGTACACATGACAGAATCAGTAATAATATTCCATTAATATACTGTGTAAATGATATAATATACTGTGTAAATTACATAACATACTGAATGGCACCATTTTCTTAATGACTACTTTTACTTTCCTATATAATCTATATTTTTACTTAAGTGAGATTTTGAATGCAGAGAGTGTGTAATTACTGGATTTTGTGTGTGCACCCTGTGGACACAAAACACATCCTACAGCTTAAATCTGTAGCACCATGGCCATGTTCATGACAATAGTATAAATTACTTTGTTCATCGGCTCAGCTTCTCTTCCCTATAGACTCTGCCTACCTGTTGCTTTATTATTCATTCATTTCATTCCACTCCATTAATCCCACAGGAGAAGACAGAGCCATACTTTATCGGGATCTTCTGCTTCGAGGCGGGGATCAAGCTGGTGGCCCTCGGTTTTGTTTTCCATAAAGGTTCCTACCTGAGGAACGGCTGGAACGTCATGGACTTCATAGTCGTGCTCAGTGGGTGAGTGATATCAGCTGGTCTCCCTCCCAACCTGAATCTTCAACAGAGTGCGAAATGTTTGCTTTAAACATTGTCAACAGACTCCTGAACCATTTCTCACCAAGCATAATGGTGAGAACAAATATCACTTCTCTGCAGTGAGGGAAAGTAACGTTTACATTTACAAGAACATTTACACAACTACTGTACAAAACTTCAATTGTACAATTGTTTATTATTTGCACTTGAGAATTTTTAATTCCTGCTTTATACTTCTACTTCTACTTTACACCGCATGCACATTCGATAGGAGAAGATTTCATCAGTCAAGACTGAAATGACGATGATAATCAATCATATATTAACTAACTGATTAATCATTTGCTGTATTGACCTTTTAAAAAATAAAAAATGTTCATTATGGTTTCCCAGATTCCAAACAGCAAATCAGATGAAACCACAGATTAGCTGACATTTCATTGACAATTAATCAATGATCAACATAGTTGCTGATTAATTTACTTTTGAACAACTGAGTACTTCTTCCACCGTTGCCTAATACTCGGACTGTGAGCCAGTTAAACCAGTGTAAAGCCACAGCAGAAGTGTCTTAACTTCTTGCAGAGCTTTTCTCCCATTTTCCATCTGTCTGGATTCTTCATAGATCTTCTCCAAAATGCACAGGTAGTTTAGCTAATAACATTAACAGTGGCTCAGTGTGTGGACGTAAGCCGTGAGAGCGAGCCAGAGTGTGCAATACAAGGAACCTGGATCTGAATCACCTGAACAGAATGCAGCTATTATTGACACTATTTATTGCACCTGTGATTTACTATGGAATGTAAATACAGCTGCTGTGTTATAGGGACTAAAGTCATTTTGTTGCTATTGTTGAAAGTGTTATGAATAGTGTTTGGTTGTAAGTGGTGTTTTTATAAGAACAATGCATGAAATGACAATGTGAAAGTGTGAAAGTGATCATTCATAGTGATGAACCCACAGACAGTTATCACCTAAATCTGCAGCTCAGTGTTTGGCTGTCTGGCAAGCGACTTTCCCTGTTTTGGTTCACTCTCGTAGCTTTGTTTTCACCCACAGCAGGCAGCTGTTTTCAGTCAAAAAAGTTCAAAAAAGCCACAGCGCCCGACCTGCTCAGCATCAAACAGCAGACAGACTGAGTTAGAGACTAGCTGATGAACATCAGGTAGCAGCTAAAGAGCCAGATATTTCCCTCAGGAGTTGGTGGAGACCAAAGAGCCTAAAGAGGGTAGATGTTAGACTTAGATTCATCTGATAAGACAGAGACATGACTCAAAATCAATGAGTGACGGTGTTGCTCCATGTGTAATTAATACACTGATCTGGTGCTCTGGTGTGTATGTTACTGCGTTATAATAAAGAAACATGTTACCCAGAGTGACAGTATGGCTTAATGTGTTTTTAATATAGTTTGGACAACAATGAAGAGAAGAAAGAAGTATCAGGCTTTGGCTTGTTAGTGGGATCAGTTCATCGCTTCATTTGTTGATGAGAAAAATACAGAATATTTTCCGCCTTTTTCTAACTGTCTCACACTGCCCACATTAGAAAAACAAGATTTTAGTTAAAGGTCAGAAGCAAATGTAACAGAGTGGGTTTGGGTACATGCATGCGTGTGTGTGTGTGTGTGTTTGTGTGTGTGTGTGTGTCGGCTTGTTTAACTGTATTTTTGGGGTCCCTAAGCCAAGCGCCCACTATACGTCTCGGGTCCTGCAGCTTTGTGGGTACCAAAATGCCTGTAAGTTTAAATGGCTGTTTGAGAGTTAAGTCTTGGTTTTAATGTTCAGGTTTGAGTTAGGTTTAGCTTAGAGTCAGGTTTGGGTTAGGCATTTAGCTGTCAATGAAGGGTCCCCACAGTTGTAGTAAAACAAGGATGTGTGTGTGTGTGTGTGTGTGTGAGAGAGGTATGCCTTCAACTGCCCTCTTTTAATTTTGAATTTGGTTGAACTCCATGATGAATTACAAACTTCACCGACTGTATGAGAGTGAAAAAAAAAAGTTTTAAATTAATGCTCAGCAACTGATTCTGCAATTAAATTTGACAGACTTCATTTTTAGTTTACCAGGCTGTGGCTACTGAACCAAATGATTAATTTCAGACACTGATTGTCAAGTTATGTCGGCGCATTCATGCATGTGACTCTGCTTGTGTCAACGTTTATCAGTATTTTTCCATGCATCTCTGTTCTGCAGTTTAAAGGCTTCCAAACCTTCACATGCTGTTTACCTCATGTCTGACATTATTGCTGCATGGTTAGCAATGGCTGACCCTATGGGCTGGTCTCCATTGTTGATATGTTGATGGGATTTTAATCTACAAGCATACACATTTACACACTACATACATCCACAGGAAAACACAACACACAAACGCAGGAAAATGCGTGTTTCCATGGCACAGTCAGGCTCTGCAGTCAGCGATAGGTGGGTGGATAAGTGGATTGGCAGTTGTGTCTAAAACCTGCTTCGGTTCGCCCCCAGGACCTCTGTGAATTAAATGTGAATGCAGCACTGGAGATGTTACGCAAAAGCAGAGAAAGAATGGATGGCTGGTGGAGAGAAAGAGAGAAGAAAAGAGGGGGAAGGGAGATGGAGAGACAGACCCAAGAAAAAACATAATGAGAGATTTAATTTGCTCCCTATAAACTGGATTTAGTGAATTAATTCTGCAGGACTTAAGCATTGTTACCACTTGTATGCTGTTTATGGCCAAGTGTACAGTATACAGCACTCAGGGAAGATTGCTGTCGGCGTGTTGACATCTCATTTCAACCTGACACCCACATCTTTCTTTTTCTCTGTATCTCATATTTCTCTGTCTGTCTTTCTATCTCATCTCTCCCCCTGCCTCTTACATAAAAGGGACATCGGCATCATGTTTACAGACCAGTTAGTGCCGGCCTAAATGCTGAACAGCTGTGCAGATTTCCACCGAATTTACAAGGTTAAATTGTTCAGTCGGTTTTAATAATCTGTTCTGAGCAGTGTTGGTTGCTTTAGCGGGATGCTTTCTAATTAAGCATCCTTTAAAGTTTGCAGCAAATCATTTCTCACCTTTTTAACATTTCTGATCAACCAAAGACACATTTCCCATCTGAACTGCTCAGATTGATTTATTTAAATAGTTGTTTAAGGACCAAAGAGGTAAAACTATTCTTAAGCGGAGAATCTGAATACTGAGATCTACAGAAGCATATAATTCACTTCACTGTTGTCGGTATGTTCCAGTTGTTGTAGTTGCCAAAATATGGCTAAATGTGTTGCTTGTATGTTGTGATATTGTAAGTGGCAGTTTTCTAAAAAAGGAATTTACAAACTTTTGGCAGCCACCTTTTTAACCAAAATAAAGCAAGTGTTATCTGGATTTAGAAACAAACAAAATGGGACAACAGTTGTGGGGTTGTTTGCTTATGTTGCCGGTATTGTCAATCAAATTTGATTAAACCACCTTCACGTAGTCCCGATGAAAAGTTTTAAGAGTTAAAAAAAAGTGATTTTTTTTTTTCCCTTTAACTTTTCCTCTTATTGTGACTTATATAGTCATGAATATTTAATGTTTTAAAGTTTGTCAGGGGCTTTAAAGCCCAGAGGATCAAGTTGTGCAAACAGCTTGATGAAGTCCAGAGAGCTCATAGCTATCGAGTTGTGGTATTGACCCAGTCTCAGTCCTTATTTTCTGCACAATAAGTACAAAAACACAAACTGGTAAGAATTCAGAAATGCGTGCCTCATAAGTGTGTGTCTGTGGTGGTCAAAGAGTGCATGAACTAAAGACAGAGCACAAGCTACAGTCAAGATACTAAGAATGCACTTCAGCTGTTGTTTCTGTAAACTCAGTTGTTAGAGATGAGTCGTTCTAATACAACTGATCATGTCACTTGTTAATGCACAAAGTCGTCAGTGTGTTTTCTGCAGCACACTGATCATCTTGCCCAATTCCAGCCACAGCTGGAATTGGTAACTGACGACCTGGTTTCCTGCCTCCTATCTGACACATTTTCTGGTAGCACATATGCTGCTTTCCTCTCCTCGCTCACTCCCTCACACACACACACACACAAACACACACGCTCCGACTCTCTCTCTTACTCTGGTGGCACAGTACAAGTAAGTCAGACTTAAAAGAAAACACACGTGTCATAGGGGCCGGTTGGGAATAAAATCGAGGCCACTGGGCCAGCGCTGGCGGCATTCATTCCATTTCATATTAATGATTTGCTAGAAGCGAATCTGCTGGGACACTGAGCTCAATTAAAATCCTTAATCTGAATGAAGTGTGTGTAGCAAAAAGGACCACAGCTAACTCACCCACAAACCAATTTAAATCACTGGGATTCCTAAAATGGTCAATTATATCCTGCGGCAAACAGATTGGCACAAGTGGATCTGATGCTTTGATTAGCAATAAAATGTCTCCCAGATGACTTGTGCATGTGTGTGTGTGCTTGTTACTCCATTTATAAGGCTGCAGGTGCAGATTGTTACCAGTGAACCTGTTGCCCTCATGTTGTTAGATTAGTTCTGACAACTCCTTCATCAGACCTAAATGATATTGATCCCAGCTGCGCCTGCACGCATACCTCTGTGTGTGTCAGTATCCCATCATGCCGTATGAAGGATAGCAGCTTTGCCCCAGTCTGCTGTCCCTCTTGCAATGTGTGACACTTTGCTAAAATTGTTGCTCTTTAGACAGGATGAATAATACAACTGGGTGGGAGTTGGGAGTGATTCATTAGCCATCTGGCACAAAGACAGACATGCAGGAGTGAGAACAGTCTCACTCTTGTGTGTCAGTCTTTGCATTCCAAAGCAGTTTTTGTCTGTAGCGTTAAATGTGCACGTATGGGCCCCTGTTCACCACCCCACCCCATAACCCATATTCCGTACAGTGTGTATATACCCGCCAAGTTCCCACAAAACAGGACACAGCAACTTCATTATTTACTCAGAGACCCAGAAGAGAACTAGTACCACTACACTTGAATACAACTGCACAGCCTCTGTTTTTCTCTGTGTTTGTTTGTGGTAATATACTTAACTAGGAACTTTGGGTTCAATATTCAAGATTCAGTATTTAACTTAGACATTCCTTAAATTTTATGGTGCAACTTGATTGAGTAAATCACTAGTTTGAAACTAGGTGGTAGTTACAAAGACTTTACACACGAACTTGTGGCCTCAGAGCATTTGCTGGTCAGTTTATTAATCCAACCTTGTGCACATGTGTGTGTTATTTCTGCAAGCTGGTTGGTGTTTTAGTTCCATTTACCAGTATGTGGCACATGATTGCATGCAAACCCACCAGTAAACACCAGTCTTACTGCACATCTGTAACTCAAAACAAATGGCAAAAGCACATCGCCAAAAGTGTTTCCAACCATGTCAGTAACTCTTAAAACTAATTCAGGATATAATGGAGTGCTGCAGTGGTCTCAGCTCTGACTTTGCTCGAACTGAATAAACAATAGCCCACAGTCCCAGGTGGGTTTTCTTCAGGAAAACATACGCCCAGCCATTTGTTCTATGACTAATAGTGAATAAATGCCTTTATATATATCTATCTATCTATATCTATATATATATATATACCTAATTCATCAGAACGTTGTTAATGCTGCCATTAGATGCATAGTTTATGTTTTACCCGATTTAATTCAAAGATATTAATTTGTTGATGCATTATGTCGATGTTGATTCAGCAGCGCATTACCATATGCAGAACTGTGCTGAAATGTGAGCAACGTGATGCTGCTGATTACTGTAGTTTTTGGTGGTGTTCTTAGTGTAGGTGGAGGTGTGTGGGAGAGGCTGCATTCTGTGCATGTAATGAATTCATCCTCTCCAGAGCCAGTTTGGTACAATACTGTGCAACAGTGCTTCACTTAAAGAGCCAACGAGGAAGAGATTAGCCTCTCACTATGAGCATTAACTCGTGGCTGGATTGTTAGTTGAGTCAGAAGAGTGACATGTGTGCAGCTATCCCATGTGTTTTATTGTCGTGTTGCTGTACTGATAGCTCTGCTAAAGTGATGATATCAGTATTTGTACTGTGAGATTCTACATTTTTCTGCCTATCATGATGAATTCTTTATGCCAAGTGGAGGTGCTGGCATGAAGCAGGATAAACAAGCCCAGGCAAATGTAGTTATTCCTTGAATCCTTGAAGACAAATGTGCAAACATGTATGCAAATTTAGACACCATCTTGATTTAAAAATGAACATGAAGACATAAAATCAAAGTTTTTAAGGATGGATTCATAGGGCCTTCAGTCGGCTTCTATTGTAAAGGAGGTCAGAGTTGGGGTACACCTTAGTTATTCTGGCAGTTTGTTTCACAAGTGTGGCAGGCAGAGTAATAACTACATGAGTCACTGTTGGAATGCTATACCATTTCGTTTTTTATCTAAGAGGCTGGACTGTTTCATAATGTACACGCAGGTCAGCAATATATTTTGGGGCTGAGCCATTTAGTGATTTATAAACAACAGACTTTGAATTCTATTCTTTAACACACTGGAAGCCAGTGTAAGAACTGTTGTTGTATGGTCTACCCTCTTTGTCTTCGTCAGTATCCTGGCACCAGCTTTCTGAATATATTTTAAAGATTTTTTGGGGGTAAGCCAGGAAACAATCAGGTTTTACCATTAAAACTGTATGTCTAATAAAAACTTTTGTAATGTGCAAATTAGTTTATAGAACACATTTGTAGTCCAATAAAAAGCAGTCAGCTTTGCAAAGAGTATTATTTACATCATTGTAAAGTTAACACAACCACCAAAGTAAAGATTTAGGGGCCCTAATAAATAGCAATAATAAATAATAATAAATAGCAATAAATTGAACTCAACAGCATACAGCATTTTATGTATGCTGAAAAAAGGGTTGGTTTTGCATGAGAACTGATTGCGACAGTGAATTTTTCTGCAGGAAAACCATTTCTATACTAAACAAAAGAAAATGACCTCTGTGTGTGTGCAGGGATGATTCATGAGCTACCACAAGCAGACAGAATATTTACTTTAATTTTGAGGGAGCCTCCACTGAATTGCTGTGCTCAAAGTGCAGCCTTGAAGGAGCTGTGCTGTTGCCTGCCTTTGTTCAGTGTATTTGGTTTGAAGGCTATTTCCACAGACTCCCACTCCTGTGCTCCCGCTCCGTCTCAGTGGCTCTCGCTGTGTCGTCTCTTTGTCTGACACACTCACTCACTCATTCAGTCACTCACTCGCTCATTCGCTCAGTACCTTTTCATGCAAACAAAAATCCAGTTACTGCTAATAACCGCACTCTGTAACAGTGGTTGTTTGCGTAGTGCCACAAAATAAGAGAAAAGAATCTAAGAGAGTTTATTGTTTTTCATGTTGACTAATTTACTTTAATTTGATTTAATATTCCACTGCCGCTGGCTGTGCTGCTGCTGCTGTGTGTGTGTAGAGACAACAGTCTTGACACATGCACAGAACAAAAGCACAGGAATAAAACCTAGACTGAGGTTTTATACAATAAATGCCACAGTAATTTGAAACACTGTCATGTAATGTAAAGTACGTACAGTATGTTAATCGGTTACGTTTTTAAATACACCTACAACTGGGTGCTGGAGCCTTTAAAGATGCCACTCAATGACAGTGCAGGAAATTCTTCTTACGGGTAAATAGTATCCAGAATTTGTCCAGGATGTCTGCAGGTCCTGAAAAAATCTTAAAAAGCATTGAATTCAATTTCCTCAAAAAGGCCCTTGTTTTGCCTGCTGTAGACAGTAATGCTAGCTATGCAAATGTTTCTGTAAGTGATTGTGAGCTGTCAGGAGACTCTGTACCACCATACAGTAAAAGTGGGATTGTTGTGACGGTGGTTTGTGCTGCAGGAGACTTTCAATACTTTTTTTGTGGAGTTTCTGTCAGAACCATCAGACCTGTAGAAAGCTAAGCTAGAAAGCGAAGACACTCGGCAGCTCAACAAGAGCAAGTGTTGATTTTAGCAAAACTTTAAATGAATCCTTTGCAGTTGGTTAATTCATTCATGTGAGGCCGCTTATCCGGTCCAGCTCCGTTAATGAATTATATCAGTTGGAAATATTATTGTGTACTGCTGGAAAGTACAGAGAAAATGTGAAGTAATAATAAATAATTCTAAATTTTTCCAACATTTTGACCTTGTCTGTACCTCATCAGCTCTGTCATATGTTAGCTCCCCTTTTTAGTGTGGACAGAAAGTACACCCTTCAATCATGAAAATCACGTAACATGATCCGGTTTATAGTTTAGTTGTCTTGCACGTGTTGTGGCAATTGCTGCTGGTGGTAAACTTTTACCACCACTTTTAGAACAGTTCCTGAGCACGATGTTTTGGACAGTGCGTTTTCACCACTTTGAACAGCGTTGTCAGGTTTATCCGCATTAGCGCGAACATGCCCTCACTCATTCACTCGCTCACTCGGCCTCTCTCCCTCCCACTGGTTTCAGGAGAGATTCTGCGTGGGCTTACACTTGAGTTTCTGCCATGTGCTTTCTACCCCCTGCTCACACACACACACGCACACACACACACACACACACACACACACACACACACACACACACACACACACACACACACACACACACACACACACACACACACACACCCTCCCCCACGCTTCCCAACACTGTCCAAAGATTTTATGAGTTTGTATATTTGTATCTGTGTGTCAGAGAGAGAGATAGATAGATGGACAAATGTGGAAAATAATTATGATTTCTAGCATAACATCCACAGCTCTGTTAAAATATTACATAGCAAATTAGCAGTAGATATTGACCCTATCCCCAGTGAAACCATTAGTGGTTATGGGCCAGCAAATTGGCTTGTCTGATATTGAATTGAGATGAAAAACGAAGCCTAAATGAAAATGTTCAGTTTTAAATTGGGGGGATTATTGCAGCGCAATTACTTGTTATAACATTATCTATGCTCAATTGAAAAAAAAAAAAAACAACAACACAAAACCTGCTTTTGCCATCGCTACAAGAAACATTCACATGTGATTTCTGGTGAACGTTGGTAAGAGATTGCCTGTCAGTTGCTCCTGATGCTGTTTTTCAGTGTTTGTGTGTAGGTGGAGGGACATCAATGTGTGCGTGGGCAGATGTGCGTAGAGATGCCTGCCAGGTGTATGTGGTGTGCATTCTTTGTCTCTCACCATACAAGTCTGGTGTACTAAATAGCGCTCACTGGCATCACAGTTACCTGTAATCACTTTATTATTTGCATTTTTCCTTTAAAATGAATGACTCATCTCCAGAATTGTCCTTGAGTTACATCCATTTGTGCCTTTTACCTATTTTTGTAGTGAAATTTGTTACACACCATGGACAAAAAACATCAATCTCATGAAAGGAAAGAGAGGCTTTGCACCAGATTTAGCTACTAATGGATGTTTTTTTTCCCCATTTACTATGTCCCTGTTGCATTTTCTCTATTTTAAACCAAATGTCTCCTCCTTTTTCAGGCCATCACAAGTCATGGCTATTAATTTGTCTGGCTTAACAAAACAATAATATAAGACACAGTGTGATACGATAACAGTGTGCTATCTGCGTAACATATGTGTTTGTGTGCGTTGTCCATCAGGATCTTGGCCACTGCTGGTGCCCACATGAACATCCCAGTTGACCTTCGAACCCTGAGGGCTGTACGAGTGCTGAGACCTCTCAAACTTGTCTCCGGGATCCCCAGTGAGTCAGTTACTGACCTCTAATACCACACTATCAAGGTCACACAAACTGGTATAACCGGTTAACCATCAGGATCATCTCTGCACCTTCTTTTGTGTCACATATTTTTAGGCCCTTTGAAATTTAAATGGACAAGTTAAGCATTCATATTGTTTTTCCCCCATACAACCCCTTTAAACCCACAGATATATTTGCAGTATTCAGAAGCTGCCAATGTCTGCCACAAGTGACTCCATATATCAACTACTATATTGGTGTTTGCTGTGTTATTCTTATGTTATCCTGCTGTTATGTCCCTCTCTTTGTGAATACTTCCAGGCCTGCAGATTGTCTTGAAGTCTATCATGAAGGCCATGATCCCTCTGCTTCAGATCGGACTTTTGTTGTTCTTCGCCATCCTCATGTTTGCCATCATCGGTCTGGAGTTCTACAGCGGGAAGCTTCACCACACCTGCCTGCCATCTGTCGACATCCTCGGTATGATCCACGCACCTGCTTTCATCACAGTAGTGAAGCCTTTAGAGGAATATTGTCATGCTTTGTTTTTGGAATATGTACGATTGAGCGTGACTGATTTGCCAGGTATACCGAATGTGTGGTTTGTGCATTGTTCTCAAACAGAGGGTGTGAACATCTTTGTTTGAGAAACGGAGGCTTTCATAGATTATAGCAGCAGGGAGCTCAAAGGTATTATTATTAGAGTTGTTGCCGGCTGATTTAGCTACTGCTTAATTAGTCAACAGCTACTCTGTAATCACACGCCACACCATAGCATTTACTGTCATCCCCCCGCACAACTGAAGGATTGGGTTGAGATATAAAACCTGAATAAGTTGACAAGATTTTAGGCTTGAAGCACAGTTCCATCTATCCCTTAACTCTCTATCGGTCCTCCAAAATTCAAAGTTTAAAGATCCACTCCAGACATATTTTAAAACATAAAATAGTCTGTGTCTGCTTCGGAGCTGCTGGCTCCAGCTTCGTATTAAACGAGCAGACATGAGGGCGGTATCAATCTTCTCATCTAACTCTCCGCAAGAAATCTAATAAAAATTTTTCTACCAAAATGGTGAACTGTTACTTTAAGACTCCAGCGTTTTGGGGGTGGAGGTGGTACTCGCACGGTGATACCAGATGGTTGGAGAAAACAGGACATGACCGGGGTGTTAATGTATACCACATGCATCATGACCGTTTGTAGATTATGTGCATGGATCATGGTGGTCAAATAGTATTTAATGCATATAATTAATCTGTAGTGTACACTGGAAAGTCAGGGGCTGGTGGTGAACCTGCGCCCTGCTTCCCCAGATTGATGTATAAATCAGTTTGTGTGGACATTGAGTACATGCTCTCACCAACCTATACACCTGTTTCATTCATGCATTTGATGAATGGTCAGCCAATCACGTGGCAGCAGTGCAGTGCATAAAATTCATCCAAACTCAGTGACTGTTGATCGCGGCATGGCTGTTGGTGGCAGATGAGCTGGTTTGAGTATTTCTGAAACTGCTGATCTCCTGGGATTTTCACACACACAACAGTCTCTCGAGTTTAACTGACAATGGTGTATAAAACTTAAACCAGAATTGAGGCAAAGCAAAGGGAGTAAAGGGCTCAGTGAGTGTATATCTGTCAACAGAAGACCGTAAAAGTTACCACGTGCTTCTTGTTCGTAGACAATGAGACTGTTGACTCGTCTGAGTTGGCGTTTGCGTGCGGAGTGAGGAAGTGTCCGGAGAAGTATGACTGCAACGACACCTGGATCGGGCCCAATGACGGCATCACGCAGTTCGACAACATCCTGTTTGCTGTGCTCACCGTCTTCCAGTGTATTACCATGGAGGGATGGACGGCCGTTCTTTATAATGTGAGTATTCACAAGTATTCAGTCATCAAGTGAAACACAAAATATCCCACTGATTGCTGTTATGAATTAATGAATGTTGTGGATGTCAGACCAACGATGCCTTGGGCCCCACATGGAACTGGATGTACTTCATTCCTCTCATCATCATTGGCTCGTTCTTTGTCCTGAACCTGGTTTTGGGAGTCTTGTCTGGGTGAGTGAGACTCTTCCTCTGTGTATAATACTGGTGTTTCTGTCTGTATTATGGATTATGAGAGCTGTTTTTATGACTCTGTTTTTAGAGAATTCGCCAAGGAGAGGGAGAGGGTGGAGAACCGGAGGGCCTTCATGAAGCTGCGGCGCCAACAGCAGGTGGAAAGGGAACTGAACGGCTACCGAGCCTGGATAGACAGGGCAGGTACTGGGCAGCAGAATAACTTTACATCTGTAGACGCACACTTGTTATTTAGGCTTGTGGAGGTATACAGCTACAGTATACAGACGCATGCAGTGAGTGGGTGAGCAGGCAGCATTTAGTCTTGCTCAGTGATATTTTGATTAGAAGTACAGTGAGTGAATCTGTGAGCTTCTGATGATGGGAGAGTTGCTCTAATCGCTTGAACTGCCCCTAAATTCACCTAATGAGAAGTGCTGTCACTCCCACGTTATGCAGTTTTTAATTCACATGTATTGTCTGTTCTCATCATGGAAGATGGTAACCTGTTTATAAATGGCCAAGAGTTAAATAAGAAGATTGATACCAATCCTCGTTTTTACATTTTTGTATGTATTAAACGTGTTAATCCGTGAGCTTTACAGGTGCTATTAGACGGACTTTTGAACTCTGGACAGAGCCGTTTCCCCCTGTTTTCAGTCTTTATGCTAAGCTAAGCTGACCAGCTGCCAGTGCTTTTTCTCATCTAACCCTCAAAAAACAAGAAAGCAAATAACCGTCTTTTTAGTCAAAAAGTCCAACCCTTCTGTTAATTTCAGTACAAATTTCAATTATTATTTGGTGAGATAGAATCAAGATGTACAGGCTTTGTATGATCTGTAACTATAATAATTTACCAGCTGGTTTAGTCTACATATATAAATATATTTTTTCGCTCTGTTACAGACACTTTCAGAGTTTTTGGACCTACAGTAGAGTAGCTCAGTAAAGTTGCACACACACACACACACACACACAGTGCTGTAATGGCAATCTACATTGCTGTCTCCCACGCAAGTAGAGGGTGAGAAAAAGGTGATACTGACTCACTGACTTAAATTTGTGCGCATGTATATCTGCACACGGGCATATTATGTGCGTCTGTGTGTTTACATGCATGTGTGTGCGCACGCACGTGTGTGTGTGTGTGTGTGCGAGAGAGCTGCTGTGCATATTTATGTGTGCAGGAATGTGGGTGAGTGTGGGAAGGGAGAGAGAGAAAACGGAGAGAGAAAGAGATATTGCGATAATGTAAGAGAGAATAAGAGCTCTTTCTCTAAAGAAGGTCATACTGGCCTGTCAAAGCCGCGTTTACATCAGTTTGGCCTCTGTTCCCGTCAGTGTTTGCAGACACACTAAATAATCCAACCCTGAAATGTATATTTCCATGTCTGATGATTTAAATTGTGCTTTGAGTCTGTGTATAACCTCCAGTTTTTATTGCATTACAGAGGAGGTAATGCTTGCAGAGGAGAATAAAAATTCAGGGAGATCCCCGTTAGATGGTGAGTTCACACACTTTAGATCTGTAATCACACCTACAGCTGACACCTGTGTCATGACTAGCTCCTAAGAGGTCTTTTTTTGGGAATCCTTTTATGTTCTGAACTCTTTTGTGGACTTTTTGAACTCTTGTTTAGTTTTTGTTTATAGTTCATGTTTTATTTTGAAATCACTGCCCTTGTGTATCTTGTCTTGTTCTACTTCCTGTCTTTGTCTCGTTTCCCGCCTTTGTGATTGTCTGCCCCGCCCTAATTGGTTTCACCTGTTGCCCATTGCATAGTGTATCTAAGTCTCGTTGCTTCCCTTTGTTCTTGTCTTATGCCGTTGCCACACGTTTTGTCTCTTGCCTCTCATCATCGTATTCCCAGTCAGGTTGTGTATTTATTTGTTACTTTGTTTCTTGTTAGCTCAGTGATCCGTGTTTCTCCTCGCTAAGAGTGATTTTGCGTTTGCATTTTGTATTTTTTGTTTTTGTGCCTTTTCCCCCTGTCTGTGGGGTCGTGCATTTGGGTCCAAGTCCTTGCCCTAGCCGTGACAGAACAAACTGACCAGAATGGACCCAGCAAACCCCATTTCTGTGGCTGACTTGAAGCTCAAGCTCCATGTCCCAAGACCTTGCAGACTTGAAAGCGATGAGTGGAGAGCTTTCGAATGTCTCCCGTCGTCTGGATACTGAGTTCCAGCAGCCGCCCACAAGCAACTGGGCGAGGAATTTCGCCTGGAAATTGCTCCGAGAGCTGTTTTTTTTTTTTTAGAAAAACTCTGGTTGGTGGCGTTGTTTTTCAGAGCTAGCTGAACCGATGGGGGTGTCCCTATCAGATCCAGCTCTGGTCGATACCCAGGGTTTTGCAAAGGAACTTGTCAAGTGCCTTGGGGGTAATGTAAACTCCCAGCCAGCCTCCCAGTCGGCTAGCCTCTGGCCTACTAGCCTCCAGCCCGTCTCCCCTGTCCCTGCATCGGGGATCCCAGCCAAGTCTCCCGTCAGCGGTCCGGTCGACTCTTGCCCCACGTCTCCAGCCGGCGGTCCGGCTGACACCTGCTTCACGTCTCCTGCCGGCGGTCCGGCTGACACCTGCTTCAAGTCTCCTGCCGGCGGTCCGGCTGACACCTGCTTCACGTCTCCTGCCGGCGGTCCGGCTGACACCTGCTTCACGTCTCCTGCCGGCGGTCCGGCTGACACCTGCTTCACGTCTCCTGCCGGCGGTCCGGCTGACACCTGCTTCACGTCTCCTGCCGGCGGTCCGGCTGACACCTGCTTCAAGTCTCCTGCCGGCGGTCCGGCTGACACCAGCTCCTAGCCTCCAGACAACGGTGCTGTCAGCGGCCCGGCCGACTTCGCTCCACGTGTCCAGTTGGCGGTCCGACCGTCCTTCTCCACGACTCCGGCTGGCAGTCCAGCTGACACCGGCCCCTCGACTCCGGGCGGCGGTCCGGCCGAAGCCTGCTCCACGACTCCGGCTGGCAGTCCAGCTGACACCGGCCCGTCGACTCCGGGCGGCGGTCCGGCCGAAGCCTGCTCCACGTCTGCTGTCGGCGGTCCGGCAGAGGCCAGCTCAACGACTCCGGTCGGCGGTTCGGCCGACACCTGCTCCCTCATCCCTGGTGGAAACTCGTCTGTCATGACTAGCTCCTGAGGGGGCTGTTTTTGGGAATCCTTTAATGTTCTGAACTCTTTTGTGGACTTTTTAACTCGTTTAGTTTATAGTTTGTTTTATTTTGAAATCACTGCCCTTGTGTATCTTGTCTTGTTTTACTTCCTGTCTGTCTCGTTTCCCTCCTTTGTGATTGTCTGCCCCGCCCTAATTGGTTTCACCTGTTGCCCATTGCCTAATGTATCTAAGTCTCGTTGCTTCTCTTGTCTCTTGCCCTTAGCTCTTGTCTCGTCATCGTATTCCCAGTCAGGTTGTGTATTTATTTGTTTGCATTTTGTATTTTTTGTTTTTGTGCCTTTTTTTTTTTTTTTTGTTCACGTCTGTGGAGTCGTGCGTTTGGGTCCAAGTCCTTGGCCTAGCCGTGACAACCTGTATCCAATACAGCTATTTATCTAAAGTTTTAGAGATTATACCACAGAAAATTACCACGCAATTTGTTTTTACCTAAAGTTAAATAGATGTGTATGTAATGTTATGATCAATGTTTTCTTTTTGGGTTCATATGTTGTAGCAGTGACTTGTAGTCCCTTGTGCGATGGACACAGTGTTTGTCATGTTTATAGATAAACTCTTTAGCCTCCTCTTCTAGCTGCCCACAGGAGGAGTTATAGCATCATCATCATGTTGTGTTAATGTTTATGTACTACTTATAAATACTAAATAAGGGGTCTTAGTTTTACCTTGGCCTAATAACTGTAAGTGAGACATTTTAACGTCTTCTAAGTCAGCAGGAGATATCAATTAATTTCTTTTCGTTTCCTTGTCTGATTGATCACAAATCAATAATGCAGAGTTTTGTTAAACTTAAGTTTTTTTTTTTGCTGATTCATTTTAGTGCTAAAGAGAGCGAGTAAGAAGACCGGTGCACGGAGAGGAGCACCAGGGGACGACAAGTACACAGACATGTCTACTGCCAGTGAGTGAATAACATTTCAGTCTGTTAAGTAAATCACTGGAGACTTCTTCCTGTCTTTACTTCTTCGCCTGTCTCTGAGCACTTTAGCGTCTTTACAGACTCCTGCTGCTTCTTCTTCTTTACAGGCATGTCGCGATCGAGGATGAATTTCCGCAGTGGCCGTCGTGGCCCCGCTGCCTACCTGCGACGTAAAGAGCGCATGTTACGCATCTCCATCCGCCGCATGGTGAAGACGGACACTTTCTACTTGATGGTTCTCAGTCTGGTGGCTCTGAACACCATCTGTGTGGCCATCGTCCACCACAACCAGCCCGACTGGCTGACCATCTTCCTCTGTGGGTTTCACTTTTTTTCTTTCTTTGGTTTACTACTAAAAATAATTCAGGTTATGTCTGATAAATGTGTTTTTTGGTACATCTCCTTTGACTTAAATGCTTTTTTTTTTCTTTTTTTTTTTTTTTTGCTGTGTCATCTCCAGACTATGCAGAGTTTGTTTTCCTGGGGCTGTTTTTGGCTGAAATGTTTTTGAAAATGTATGGTCTGGGTTTCCGGCTCTATTTCCATTCGTCTTTCAACTGCTTCGACTGTGGGGTGAGGTTCTTTTTCTATTATTACTACTCCATGTTACACCAAAAAAAAAAAAACAAAAAAAACGAAGACTCAAAGTAATTCATATCAGGTGGAGCTTACTGGAAATGATTTTTTTGTTGTATATATCTGACATGTTTTGTAGGTCATTGTTGGCAGCATCTTTGAGGTGGTCTGGGGCTTCTTCAGGCCTGGTATGTCATTTGGGATCAGCGTACTGAGGGCGCTGAGACTTCTGAGAATTTTTAAGATCACCAAGTAAGTGGTGACACCTCGGCCTGGGTTGTAGTATATTTTTGTGTATATTTTTACATGTCTCTGGTGAAAAAGACACAAAAAAACCTGTGTGATTTTTTTCTGCAAGGTACTGGGCCTCTCTCAGGAACCTGGTTGTGTCCCTCATGAGCTCCATGAAGTCCATCATCAGCCTGCTGTTTCTTCTCTTCCTCTTCATTGTGGTGTTTGCTCTGCTGGGGATGCAGCTTTTCGGAGGAAGGTAATTAAAGCCCTCAGGTTGTCAAAATCCTCGCTTCTCAGTCATTAGAAATCTCTTATGTTCTTTATTTGTGCAACTTATTTACAAACTATATTTTAACCTACATATCTGATCGTGCCATGGTTTAGAGATGGTATCTACACCCTGCAAACTGAGCAGCAGTTTCTTCAATGGCTTCTTTGATAAGACGGAGAGGAAATGACATGTCCGGATGAAAATAGCTCTGCATCCTCCTCCTCCTCTCCTTCCTCCTCCAATTCTTCCTTGGTCATATCTGACCCTGCTTTCTATCTGCCTTCCCTCAAGGTTCATCTTTGAAGATTACACTCCCACCAACTTTGACACGTTTCCAGCTGCCATCATGACAGTGTTTCAGGTTTGGCTCCCACAGATCCCCTCATTCTGCCTGCTCTCCATGACACATTGCACCCTGGGATATTTCTCACCCCAGGCGCAGATTAAACAACTCTGCTCACTCGCTCTCCACCCCCTGCCTCCGCTATCAACCCACACATCCATGCACACATATGCGCACATGAATATCAGACAAGTGAAACGTGAACGAATCCACATCAGATCTGCTACAAAACCAAGCTCACTGTGAGAGATTGTTTTGATCAGCACACATAGTAATTACTTATCCTGCAGCCACTTGTAATACCAGAGCTTTAACTGGTTTGTAGACAGCGGGTATGTGTCCTGTTTGGTTTTATTTTCAGGCCAGTGTTCTCTTGAATCTAATACGAGCATTGTGATTATTTATGCTAAACACAACATTTATGCTATACACAGACTCAAACTCTGTTAATTTGCCTACAGATTCTGACTGGTGAGGACTGGAACGAGGTAATGTACAATGGGATTCGCTCACAGGGAGGTGTGCAGTATGGCATGTGGTCATCGATCTACTTCATTGTGCTCACGCTATTTGGAAACTGTATCCTTGCTGAGTCCTCAGTGGTGGTCAGACAGCTCTGATATACTTTAGTGTCTACACCTGTACTCTTCCACTTAATCAGTATATCTGTACTGTATGTTAATACTGTATGTTAATACTGTATGTTAATACTGTATGTTAATATGCATATCAAGTGAGGGATAGAGGAGTCAAATCCGGATACGTTCCCATAGTTTGGTATGTGTGTGTGTTCTTAACTGCCTTCATGACAGACACACTGCTGAATGTCTTCTTGGCCATCGCTGTGGATAATTTGGCAAATGCACAGGAACTGACAAAGGTTTGCATTGACTTTTATTATCTTTTATTTGGTAGTTTACCAGTGAATTCATTCTTGAATTAATTTTGCAATTTACATTTAAAAATGTCTTATTTTTCAACATGCATCGATCACATCCATGTTTATTACAGTAGATATCAGTCTTCTCATTCCCTGCCTTTGCCGGCGCATTTGCTGGCTTCCTGTCCTGTGAATGTGAACACTGACAGGAGTATGTGCCGCGTCACCTGCACACACACACCTGTGCATGATATAAACAGAACAGGGACCCACTCGTAACAACATTGCTCCATAGTACAAATGAAAACGCAGCAGGGTACCTTGTAGTATTCTTTAAAAAAACATTACTCCAGTTATTTGGTATTACACTTCTGTAAAGTTGTGGGGTTCATGGGAAACATTAATAAAAGAACAGTCAAAACTGAAGCAGAGTCATGCAGCCAAAAGTCCCGGATCCTCCACATCCCATAGTACAACTTGACAGAATCTCTCACTGGCCCCTTCTTACTGATAAAGCCCCTTTTTTTTGTCTTTCTCAGGATGAAGAAGAGGAAGAAGAGTTCTTCAACCAGAGATATGCCAGGGGCAGGGATGGCTTGATCTCTGAGTAAGTTACTGATAAACCATTTACAAAATCACCATTTTAAGATGAGATACCCAAAGTGTTCACAGCCCTTAAGTAAATCTTAGTGTTCAGATGTGGGACTGTGTCTCAGATCAGAAAATTTGAATTGGACTGAAAGTTTGTCGTGATTCCCTTTTTTTTGCAGCAGATGTATGCAGTGTAAACATCAAACTGAGACTTACTTAAGATATGGATGCTGTGGGAAAACTGGTGGCGGTCTTGAGTTTGATCATTGTGCTACTTCTGTTGTTGGAGAGAAGATGCTCTGTGAAATCAATAGAGCTTAGTCAGTAAAATCAAATGATTGTGGACTCTCTGAGGATGAGCTGTTAGTGTAACAGGCAAATGTTTTAAACAGTGTGTTCCCCCAGTTCCTTCAGCTGCATGGTGAATGCAGAAAAGAAAGAAAGGCATGTGAAAGGCATCAGTGACACAATAATGAATGTGCGTGTGTGCTTGACTAAAAAGCATGACCCCTTACAGACAGCTTCAACAGCTTTACTGAGATGTCTCCTGTAACTGTCTAGGCCTGTGATTGGTTATGACTAGCCTCTTTTGTAAATGAATTTCCTGCTCCTCTCAGTGACCTGGTGGCCTTCCCACAGGTCCGATGATCCACTAAGTCGGGAATGGGAGGGCAGGAGACATTTTTCAGAGGCTGTCGGGATCAGTGGGGAGTCTCAGTGTGTCACTCTGCTGGGAGGAGGCACACTTTGGAGTGTGTCAGATTTTGGTCAAGCTTTCCTACTTAGTATGACTCGTCTGATTAGGATCATCACTGTGACAGTGGAGCTGCTGTGGTGGGGGGGGGTACTGCTGACCCAGAGTCACTGACCTGGCCTGCCCAAGGAATGTACTCATTTATTTATTTCTGCATGTTTTACACCATTAATTACAAGCTGAGAGGATTTACTTTGCTAGCAATTATTTTCCAGAAATATGACATTCTTACAGACCAGTGAATGTGTTGTTCCTGTTCTCCAGGTAGCCCTTTATTTGTATGAGACACTTGAAACTTGGTTGTAATTTATCACATTGGTCTTGATGTTTGAGGTTCCTCCAAAACACCTGAACAAACCAACAACAAATTGGCTGGCAGTTCCTGCTCCCTTCTGCAATACCAAGTGATAATAACATTGCCAAAAGAAAGATGGCTGTGATGAATTATCTTTTGAAGTTGCTTTTAGTCTCTGCAAGTTGATGTTCATGGTGTATTTTAAGAGATCCAGAGCTGCCTGCAGATGGGAAGTCAAACCAAAACCTGTGATTTGCTTACCAGTGATGTGTACATGATTGGGTCCTTCAAACCCTCTAAAATCTCATAGGCTCTATTTAGAGTAAAGTAGGTAAAACAGGTAACTGCGTAGACACTTCACTCTCTACTAGCTGTGACACTGAATGTATCATTTGTCTGTTACATATTTGAATGTTAGTCTTGTATGTGTTGAAGCTATCAAGATGCTGATTTTAATGTGCATTACAGTGTTTTGCTGGTCCCATCATGTCGTTTTGTTTTATGCCTGTTATGTGGCACTGACCAAAATGTTGTGTTCAATGACACTGCATAACAATTAATAAGAAACATTTAATGTAACAGCCATAAAATTGCACATTTCCACATTTAGCAACATAAAGCACTGATCTCAGACCCCTTTAAACCTGCTTCCTCTCTATATATTTTGCTCTGTGTCACAACAAATGTTCTGTGTATGTTGTAAAACACTAATGTCTTGTTTTCAAATAATCACTCATTGATTACATGGACAACAAAAGAATCTGAATACCAGTAAGTATAATTGTATGCATCCCTGTCACACAGAATTTCTCTCTTCAGTTCTCCTACTCAATTATTCAGATTATTTTCTAGATATTACACAGTTTTTCTACTTTAATCCTGCACCTTCCCTTTTTTAGTTCTTGTGGGTGTTGTTTTTCTCTTTTCCTTTTTATCTGTCCTCACTTCTCGGGTATTTTAATTTTTTGAGTTTTTGGATGTATTTGTACTTTTCAGCTTGAAGTATTTTGCTTGTTTTTCCATGGGAAATCTTTTGTGTTACTAATCAAGTAACATTATAAATTCACAGAAAAGGTCTGGCCTTTTCTTGCAGCTTTTGTTTTTTGTCTGTATATTCTTTGATATAACTGGTATGCTAAATGAACACTTGTCTTAATGTTTCTTGTCAATTCCTTAACCGTGGGCCTGTCGTAGCTTCATAGTGATATGAAGTATATTATGCTCCTTAGTGGGAGAAGAAGACCCTACCTATACAGGAAACGGGCGATCCACCGAGGTCGCCCAACCTTCCCAGAGGAGCCCGAGGGTGTGACAGGGGCCCCAGACGAGCAGCCTCTCAATGGCTCCAACGCCTTCGCCAACCGGCGCGAGAGGAGGAGAAAGGTTAATATGTCAGTGTGGGAGCAGAGAGCCAACCAGCTACGCAAACGTCGGCAGATGGCGAGCAGAGAGGAGCTGTTTGGCAGCCCTACAGAGGACACCATTGAAACTCCCACTATCCCCCACCACGTTTCCACCCTTTCCCCGGAGGCCAGTCCTGCTCACCTGCCTGAGTCTCCCATGTCTGTCGGGATGCCCCTCCCTGAGCCCCCGATGTCCATCTCCATCCCCATCCCTGAGCCTCCGGTGGCTGAGCCTCTGGTAAACCTGAGTGAGGAGAAAACAGGAGGCGCTAACCACCGGACTACAGGTGGGGGCAGGCACAGGATGGCCCGCAAGTTCAGGCCCAGTCAGGGGCCGGACGAAGGGGCCCGGCACAGACGCCACCGGCACCGCGAAGCTCGCACTGAAGCCAAGAGTCTGGACTGTACACAGTCGCCACATGAGGTGCCTCAAGTGAGACGAGCTCTCAGCCAGGAGAGGAAGATACTGGATGAGAACGAAGAGAAGGACGAAAGAGAGGAGAGAGAGAAGGCAGAGGCGGAAGGAGGGTCAGTCAAAGATGATTGTGGAACCTGCATTGTCAATCCATATGCAGAAGTCGGAGAAGACTGTCGAAGGTAAGGTTCATGTATTTATATGTGAAAAGGCACTGAAATATATTATATATATTTTTTCCCTCAGCAAGACATTTGCACCTTGGAGTCTCTCTCTATTTTTGCTAAAAGGAATGGTTCACATTTTTTTTCTATCTCTAAACATTACTCACATGTTCTCTCCAAACTGGCTGTGAAAAGATTCCTTCCTAATATGTCTGCAATAGAGAGTGTTGCAACAGTAATTTATCTGAATTATATGAAACTGTCTATAAACTTTGTAAAGGTAGGTTTAAAGGCAGACCAAAGTACATATGGAAATTTTGATCTCATGATGGCACTAAAAAACAGCAGCCATTCACCGGTTTTATTACAATTCATTTTCTGAGTGATATGAATGCCTTTGATGGTAATTCATCCAATACTTGTTAAGAAATATCAGTATGGATGTGAGTGTGCGATTGACTGACATTGCCATCTGTAGAGCCATGGCACTGGTGTGGCTAAAGATAGCATCCTCTCCCATGGGTAAATGCCAATAAGTGACAATTCAGATCAAATGTAATTTTATCAGATAATTATGCAACAACAAAAAAACATGTATGATGTGTTCCAATTATTAAAATTCAGTGCTATTTTCTTTCTCAATTCAGAGCTGCTGTTCCTGACCCTCCTCCGTGTGAGCAGCTGCTCGACTGCCCTTGGTCAGAGCAGGGTGCAGGTCAGCACACCGACCAGTACGAGCCCCTGTGCCAAAACATCCCAGTGGAGCCTGCCTTAGAGGCCACAGAATACACTGTGAGCGCCATCGAGTCCGAGAACTGCCCCGTCTCCCTCAAACGTGACAAGTCTAACCTGGAGGGAAGCGTGGCCATCGAAATGTCTGCACAACCGCTGCTGGAGCTCACACCCATGACAGGTAGCGCTGTGATCACTTCCCACTGCAGTCACACTCCTTTGCTGTGCATCATAAAGTGGGATTTAGTGTCAGTATCGCTCTGTATCACTGTGTGTAGGTGTTTCTGACATCTAAATGCCACACTTGTACTTGTCTTTTTTTTTTTTTTTTGATGAATCCATTGCACTGGTGACTCACATTATTTTCTGTCATAGCTGTCCAGGTACAGCTAAAGGAGATTTTTTTCTGTCCTTTTGCACCCCTGTCTGGGTTGTAGTGAACAGTAAAGAGCTGGAGGCGTACCAAAGCGATAAAGAGAGAGACGAGGAGACGGAAGAGGAGGAACCTCCGATTCCTCCCAAACCTGTGGCTCCAGACAGCATGTTCATCTTCAAGGCCTCCAACCCGTAAGCCACGAAAGTCACTGATTATAAAACAAAATGCAGTGCTTTTTGCTGTCTTTAGTGCTACTTCCTAGTGCTCATTCATCAAACAAAAATGAATATCCTCCCCCTGCTCTGATCCACAGTATCAGAAGGATCTGCCACTACGTGGTCACGCTACGCTATTTCGAAATGACCATCCTCCTTGTGATTGTGGCGAGCAGCATTGCACTGGCTGCTGAGGACCCTGTGTGCACCAGCTCAGACAGAAACAAGGTGAGATCCGAATGCATCTCTCAAGTGTTTGATGCCATGTTTACAAAAAAAACTTTACCAGATACAAAAAGATCCTGCAGTACATTGTAGTTGAGTTAAGCTGTTGAAGAAGACTTGATAGACTGAAGGCCAGCGGAAGCTCAAAACAACTTAGCTACTGCTCTCAAACCTGAGACACATTGTGATAATCCATCCACTTTCTATACCGCTTGGTCCGTCAGGGACATTGTGATTATTGATGGGATAATTGATGTGGGGGTAACAATTATCAGTGCACACTTTTGGGCTAATTTCTACATCCCCCTCTTCTCCTGTTTTGATTATGGAAAGGTGTGAAAGGAGGGGTGTTTCAGGTACTGCTCAACCACCCTCTGAGGCATAGTGACACCTTAAGAATGCAGTGAATGTCTGAAAAGTCAACTGATTTATTTATCTGCCTACAGTATACTCCATCAGAGCTGCTAATCAAGTGGTTGAATATTTCAGTCAGACTGAAAAAATGACTGAGAACATACCAAAATTTACTCATTGTAAAATACCACTTCAGGTCTGATCTAAAGTTGATATAACACTGTGTCAATAACAATGTGCCGTGACACATTTGGTTTCACGCATAGACAAGGTGAGAATCAGCAGTTTTGACAGGGAAATAGCTGTGCAGTTTGTTTTTCACAACTCAGTATCATGGAAAGTGTCAAGAGTTTCCAAATAAGCACACACTAGTAAAATGTACGCTGTATTTTTCTCTAATACGAGTGAGAGATTTAAAAAGTTACATTATTTATTTCCCATTCTTTCGACTGCTTCTCTCTCTCTCTCTCTCTCTCTCTCTCTCTCTCTCTCTCTCTCTCCCTCTCTCTCTCCCTCTCTCTCTCCCTCTCTCTCTCCCTCTCTCTCTCCCTCTCCCTCTCCCTCTCCCTCTCCCTCTCCCTCTCCCTCTCTCTCTCTCTCTCTCTCTCTCTCCCTCCCTCCCTCCCTCCCTCCCTCTTGTCAGTCCTGTCACTTAACAGAAGTGTAGTACTAAATCTCTGGAGTGCCCCTTTAAGGTATTTTTAGGCATGCAGGACTCTTAACAGCACCACATATTTGTGAGCACTGAATGATTCATGGAACCCAGAGTTAAATCATTTCCTGCAGCATCTTTGCATAGTTCTATAATCTATTCAGTCCAGTAATGATGGTTACCTATAGCTATGCTTTGACATTGCTTATAAACACACCGATTCATCCTATAAAGGTTTTTTTAGAGGCAGTGAGAAGTATGCCAACTGGATGGTGACAAGTTGATTGACTCTGACTCGATAGGACCAAGATGTTTGTGCTGTTTTATGTTCTCCTTTGGAGCTGTACCACTACCAGCGTGTCCCATATCCATACTACATACTAACTACTAAAACTGTATACTATGAGTATTCCTATGCGGTACATATGGTATGGAATTAGTATGTAGTATGGATGTGAGTATGTGTACGAGATGATGCGCAATAAGAGTGTGCACTATAAGAAAAGTCTGTTACCTAATACCTTTTTTAAATTTGTATTTTTCTGTTTGTTAAATATGCAGGTCCTCCGTTATTTTGATTATGTCTTCACTGGAGTGTTCACCTTTGAAATGATCATAAAGGTAGGTAACTGAAACACATCTTTTCTCCACTTTAAAAACACCTATCACACTTTCAGAGAAATTCAACTTTAGATTTAGTCATAAGGTTTTGGTCCCTGTGTGTATGTAACGTGTTCACTTTACGTATCTGTGTGGGTGTGTGTTTGTCCTCCAGATGATAGACCAGGGTCTCATTCTGCACGACGGCTCTTATTTCCGAGACATGTGGAACATCCTGGACTTCATCGTGGTGGTGGGAGCTCTGATTGCCTTTGCTCTAACGTGAGTCACTATATAGTGCCGCCTGTCGATGACTAATGACTGACTCACTGCAGCAAATCATTTTCTGAGCATACAGTATTGTTATAAACAACCTTTCCTCAAAGACACTTTTTGCAGCTTCAAAAAAAAAAAAAAAAGAAAAAAAAAAAAGAATGCAGTCTGCCTCATTGACAAAGGGGGGCAGCTCAAAAACTGCAAACATGGTGGCATGCATGGTTCAGTGCAGTGTGTAACTCAGACTGAACTGGCACCATGGTGCAGAAACGAGGAAAAGATGGATTTCCTTGTAATTTGGGGGTTGACACATGGGTGGAGTGCGTCATGACTGATGTTAAAAGCCTCTACAGTATTTTGTTTTTTCTGTTGTCTTTCTGAGCGTCAGTGTTACAGATAACTAACCAAACCTTTTGTGCCCTTTGTTGTACTGTAGAGGACTGTACTGTATGTTAATTTCTCTGTTGTGAATATAGCTGTGATCCTCTGAGCTGTGCTCACGGTGTATCTCTCTTTATGCCTCAATTTTTTTCTCTGTTGTTCCTGTGGATTGTGTCACTGTTGGGGCTACCAGGAATGTGATGGGGTAAAAATTTCAATGTAAACTTCTCACATACGCTTCCCATGTATTTCTTTTATTTTCACGTTTCTTATTTTCCTTTTCTTTTTATTTAATGTTTTTTTTTTATTTGTTTTTGTGTTTTCTAAATCTCACCAAACTGCAGAGTCTGACAGGTGGCAGGGATAAAATCTTTGACACTAGACGGTCTTTTCCACCTTCTAATGAATGGTTTGTACCCTCAAATTATTCATTTTTGCTCTGTAATTAACAGAAAAAAGCCACATCTCAGTTCACGCTTCAGTTTAATAGCAAGACAAGGACAAATACGATGAATAATATAATTTACTGCAATGACCTTGATAGAAATATTCAGTTTTTTGAGGGCAGCTCTACACTAAAACTCAACTGCTAACCTAAAATAACACTGTTAGCCTAATTTGAGGGAATGTTAAGGCACAATTTCATTGTTCAAGGACATACCTATTAATGCAAGGTCTGCAAAGCCATGTATAAAAATTTTGTGTGCACAAGTAATTAAGTCAAATTACAAAAATTTTCAAATATTTTACCCATGACACCTGCGGGGCTCTGTACAAACACACTCAAGGTGAAGTTCTGCGTTTCATTGTGTTTTTTTTTATATGCACTTGTGTGGATATGCTTTTACTGTTTTTTTTTTTGTTTTGTTTTTTTTTTTTAACGTGTCTATGCTACGTGTCCTTGTGCATCAGTTGAAGTGTACAGCTTTGTTCCTAAGTCCTGTATTTCCATGTTAACAGGAACAACAAAGGCCGAGACATCAAGACAATAAAGTCTCTCAGAGTTTTGAGAGTTCTGCGGCCTCTTAAAACTATCAAGAGACTTCCTAAACTCAAGGTATGACATAAAGTCCCCGGTGCAAACACTCTCCGGCATTTTGGTGTCATTTATCAGATCTCTGACAGCTTCTATTTGCCTCGCTGTGCTTCTTGTGTTTCTCCTCTACAGGCTGTTTTTGACTGTGTGGTCACATCTCTGAAGAACGTCTTCAACATCCTCATTGTGTACCAGCTCTTCATGTTCATCTTTGCTGTCATTGCGGTGCAGCTCTTTAAGGGGAAGTTCTTCTATTGCACTGACAGCTCCATGAATACAGAGAAGGAGTGCCAGTAAGTGTATAAATCTGAACTACAAAATAACTATAACATTAATGGCATTTAAGCTTCAAACAAGACAGAGCTATGGACAATTTTTAAACATGCCCTGACATAAATAGCTTACAGTAGAAAGACTCCAACTAGTCAACAGTATGAACAAAGGGTAATGTTTATTCTTACAATATCTAATATATTCCTCTTTGTTAAAACTGCTGGTGTAATCAGTGAGTGAAGTGAACCAATCACCTTCGGGCTGCTCTGTTCCCCACAGAGGCTACTACATTGACTACAGCAGAGACAAGAAGGAGGTGAAGAGGAGAGAGTGGAAGAGACACGAGTTTCACTACGACAACGTCTGCTGGGCCCTTCTCACACTTTTCACCGTCTCAACTGGAGAAGGATGGCCTCAGTAAGTGTACTTTCAAGAGAATATACACTAATTCATAGACCAAAATTGCTTTTGGTTACTTACAGGCATTGTTAAGGCCATAAAGAGACCACTGGGAGGACCCAGTTTTCCACCAAAGAGGGGTTTTAAGTGTCGTTTTTACTGCTAGGGTCCTGCAGCACTCGACTGATGTAACAGAGGAGAACATGGGGCCAAGTCGGGGGAATCGAATGGAGATGTCAGTTTTCTATGTGGTTTACTTCGTGGTCTTCCCGTTCTTCTTCGTCAACATCTTTGTGGCTCTGATCATCATCACCTTCCAGGAGCAGGGTGACAAGATGATTCAGGAGTGCAGTCTGGAGAAGAACGAGGTGCGGACACACAAACACACACAGATACGTTCACACGAATTTATGTAAGGTTTGAGCATCATCTGCAGCTCTGTGTGTCTGTTTTGTCACATTTCTCTCCATCAGAGGGCTTGCATCGACTTTGCCATCAGCGCCAAGCCGATGACCCGCTACATGCCTCAGAACAGGCAAACCTTCCAGTACAGACTGTGGCACTTTGTGGCATCGCCCTCTTTTGAGTACACGGTGCTGGTCATGATCGCCCTCAACACTGTGGTCCTCATGATGAAGGTAAAGAACTCTGTAAAGCATATTCCATTTTACAGTAGAGGAACTGTCAGACCTTGTGTTTAACATGTTTGAATTTTATAGCACTAAAACTGATGAATTGCAGTCGACAATGAAAATGAACTTTCAGTGACTTTAAGAGGCTATGTGCAAGTTTTTGCTATCGCTAGGCAACAACCTTAGCCTTAACATCTGTTAATGCTATCTAAAATAAACATTGTGTCTTCAGCATCAGACTTCTTTCCTTTACTCGCTAAAGGCAAAGCTACAAAAATAAAACTAAAGTTCTAATAAATTGCCTTTATTTCTTTAAGAACTTCAACTTCTTCAACTAAGAAAGTTCGGTTTTCTTTGTGTTTTTAAAGAAACCACCACATGAGCCTTGAGACACGAATGCCAAAGACAAAACTTTTCAATGAAAGGACCAACAAAATGCACACAATTCTTTTCATAGCGCTCATGTTTATTTATAGTTTGTCCTCAAGGTTTGATTGACACCAGACATGACAGCAAAGACAAAGCTTTTCCTCACAAATCTGTGGATCTTCAAACAACTTTTTCTTTTTTTTTTTTTTTTCAGAGGAGTTTCTGCTCAATTTTGCTGTGCCACAGGACAATAATTGAGCTTTCACAAAAATATACATAAAGGCAATGACAAGTTCACTGTGATGGATTACTGGTCTCAAGCAAGTTTTAAGTATCTAAAATCTTCATGTCAAAATGAAATTAACTGAAACTAATGGCTTTGTAGATAATAATTTTTAAAATCTATTGAACCGTTGGTGGGCTAAAAACAATGTAAAGCCCAGGTGATTGTCTTTAACAGTGGGTGTGGTGGCAGCTATCCTGTCAAGCTCAATATAACTGTCACATTCAGTTGATCAGCAGTAGTGATGTTATTTATTTAGTGATTAAAGTTCAATCGTCTTAATGTTTTTCCCTTCAGTACCACTCGGCTCCAACAGCGTACGACACAGTCCTGAAACACCTGAACACAGCTTTCACTGTCCTCTTCTCTATGGAGTGTATACTCAAGATCATGGCATTTGGTTTTGTGGTGAGTAATCAACTAAAGAGGAGCAATTTAGATCACATCTGGATTAACTACTATGGAATTTGTCTACGCTTATTCAAATCATGAAAAAAATGTTTTTTCCCGCAGAATTACTTTCGAGATACTTGGAATATTTTTGATTTCATCACTGTTCTTGGCAGCATCACTGAGATAATTGTGGATTTACAGGTAAGACACTGCCAAGACACCGTTCATTTTCACAACGTTGTGACCCTTAAAAAAAAAAAAAAAAAAAAGCCCGCTTTAAATGCAGCATTCTTTCTTTCCAAGTTTCCTCGAGTGTTACGATCCCTGCCTCCAGACACAACTTAAGTCATGTTGTGATGAATTTTGCCATCTGTGTTTTATATCCTGTCTCAAGCTTCTGTCTGACACTCTCTCTCTCTCTCCCTTTCTCTTTTGCATCACTCTCTCTCCAACCATTTGTGCATCTGTCCCAGTCGGTCAACACCATCAACATGAGTTTCCTGAAGCTTTTCCGAACAGCCAGGCTGATCAAGCTGCTCAGACAGGGTTACACCATCCGTATTCTGCTGTGGACCTTCGTACAATCATTTAAGGTCGGACATATTATAATCATTTTTCAGGCAATATATCAAATTTAAATTCTTGCCTTGATGACAGTTTCTAACCACCAGTCTCTGCTGTCTCCTCTGCCACAGGCTCTTCCTTATGTCTGTCTTCTCATTGCTATGCTTTTCTTCATATATGCCATAATTGGAATGCAGGTATCCCTTCACTTATAATGACATCAAACCCCATAATATCACAAATAACATAACAGACTGCCAAGGCTCTCAGTTAAAGTCTGCCTGATAATAGCTATTAATTTAACATTATTTATTATTAATTTATGTACAGGGCTTCTGTATAAGACTGGAATAAGTGACTGGAATTAGTAATAAGCAGTATTATTTATTTATTTATTTATTTATTAACTGAAGTCATCTGAAGTGACCTGTTTTCTGCAGGTGTTTGGAAACATCAAGCTGAATGATGAGAGTCACATCAATCAGCACAACAATTTTAAGACGTTCTTCAGCGCCCTGATGCTTCTGTTCAGGTGGGCTTATCAGAAATATGTTCACAGCCTGATGAAAATTTAAGTAAACATTCAGTTCGATTTAAATTATTACTCTTTTTTTGCAATGTTGATCTTAACTTGATGTTAACTCAATTTTTGTTTAAACCACCAGGAGCGCGACAGGCGAGTCCTGGCAGGAGATCATGCTCTCCTGTCTTGCGGGTCAGGAGTGTGAACCAGACCCCTCCATCGCCCCCTTCACCATGTCTCCAGACCACGAGGGAGGCTGCGGCACTGACTTTGCTTACTGCTACTTCGTCTCGTTCATCTTCTTCAGCTCGTTCCTGGTCAGGGCTCAAACAAAAAACAGTAATATTCCTGCAAAACCTCTTTCTGCTGGTTTCCTCCTCTAATCTTGTTTTGATGTTTCTCTTTAGATGCTAAATCTGTTTGTGGCAGTCATTATGGATAACTTTGAGTACCTGACACGAGACTCTTCAATCCTCGGTCCCCATCACCTGGACGAGTTCGTCCGCATCTGGGGGGAGTATGATCGTCTGGCATGGTGAGAAATTACCTTTTTACATGTTCAGTTTTTTCCTCATCAACATTCATGTTCTATCTTATCCAGCAGAGGGCAGCCAAAGGGTGTGAGATGTTAAATACCTTAAAGTTTCAGTGCAGTGAGCAGACATGCTCAGCTCAATTTGGTTTCTATCAGGTCTAAAGGAGTATCTAAACTTTACTGTGCAGAAGTTAACTGTTTTTGGAATAAAATAAAAAACAGTATGTGGATAAATATTTGAACACCACGTTCCAAATGTCAAACAAGAAGGAAAAGACTGTAAATAGGAACTAGCTGTTTGTCTTGATATGTATTACATATAAGTTTCAGACCTTTCAATAACGTCTCCACCTTATGCTTCTGTTTTCTTCTGAAGCGGTCGTATCCACTACACGGCCATGTACGAGATGTTAACACACATGTCGCCACCCCTGGGCCTGGGCAAAAAATGTCCTGCTAAGATCGCTTACAAGGTACTGAAAACACAGAAGGGGCTCCATTATACTCTATACTGTACACAACAGGACAGAGGAATACAAATTATGAATATGTATGTATTCAAGGTACATGTATTCAAGATAGCATACCAACAGACTCTTTATCAAATCGAGGGCAATAAAACTGAAGGATACAGGTGAATTTAAAACTTTGTCTAAAGTTTAAAGATTTACAGAAGTTGTTTGCTTTAAGATCAGCTGATGATGATCACATAAGGAATATTTTAAAACTCAGTCTGCACGTACGGCATTAAATTAGATGTGTACTTCACTGTGCCAGTGAGTCAAATTTAACATGTCGATCAGCTATTATTAAATTTTAGAAAATAAAAAGAACAAATAATTGGATATAAGGAGTTTTCTCCTCCATTATATACTGTATCATATATTTTGTGTGGAGTCTTGTGTTGGAATTCGGTCTCTCACTTCAGCTGGTAGACTGAAGTGATTAAATGACTAAATAATGAATGAATGAATCTCCTTCTGTCTTCTTCTCTCCATCCTTGGTCTCTGTCAGAGGTTGGTGTTGATGAACATGCCTGTGGACGAGGACATGACCGTCCACTTCACCTCCACTCTGATGTCGCTCATCCGCACAGCTCTGGAAATCAAAATAGCTCGAGGTCAGGGTCACTGACAAGCAAGGATGGAATTTGGCCTTCAGTGTTATTTTAATTGATTGATTTCATGATTGTTTATCCTGAAGCCCAATGTGACATCTTTAAATTGAATCTTTTGTCTGACCACAAGTCCACTAAATTTTGATCGGCTGACTAATCATTTCAGCTTTTTCAATATATCATATTCTATTTGCCAAAGTGTCTGACTCTGAATGTTCGTCTCAGGTGGCGAGGACCGTGTCGCTCTGGATACTGAACTGCAGAAAGAGATCAGTATCATTTGGCCTTATCTGCCCCAGAAGACCTTGGACCTACTGGTACCTATCAACAAAGGTCTGGCTCTAACTATGGAGGAAATACTCAGTGTAATGCGGAGAGACACGCAGTAACAGTTAATGTAGTGTGCCTGCCTTCACAGATACGGACATGACAGTGGGGAAGATCTACGCTTCGATGATGATAATGGACTACTTCAAACAGAACAAAGCCAAGAAGCTCAGGCAACAACTAGAAGCTCAGGTCAGCTCTTTGAAATTCTTCACCCTGTTCTACAGTTGCAGTGTATTTTTAAAAAAAAAAATATACACAAATGCTATCTATTTTTAGAAAATCTCACAGCTCAGTTTCATTAATCTTCCATTGAATCCATTGTAATTTCCTTCTGCAATACTGTGACATGCATTTAAGGCAGAAGCTGATCAATTATATGGAAATGTATAAACACATAAAACAAAAAACTGTATGGAAAAAAAAAAAAAAAAAGTATAGAGAAAAACAGGAATCAAAATCCTTCTTAGGTTTTCTTTAGTATGTTACCACACAGAACTGTGTGTACAGAACAGAGAGGAATGGAAATGTCTAGAAGTTACTTAATTGTGTTTCATGTAAAGCTTTGTCTTTGGGGTGTAGAGTACCTCATCCAGTTCTAGCAGATATTTGTATTTCTTCCACCTTTCAACTTCCTAAATGTGGCCTGAGTAGTGTGAAAATGAAATGGGAGTGAAATCCTCTGACTTGTGTTTGATCTGTTGCATGTTTTGTGTCTCATTTCAGAAGAGTAACTTGATGTTCAAGCGCCTGGATGCCTCTACCCTCCCAGAGGACATTCTGTCCAACACCCAGCCACTGCCAATGATGGCTCACAGCGCCGGTTCAGCCCTGTGAGTCTGCAAATATGTTCACAACTGTGTATTTAAAATATGTGTTTGCGTTTCTGTTTGTGTTTGCTGACTGTTTTTCTCTGTCCTGATGCAGGACCAGAGGAGGCTTCGTGGCTTTGAGCCCGATTTCGCCCCAGGAACTGTTCTTGCAGCCCATGAGCTCTGACACTGATGCAAGTCAGCAGCAGAATCTGGTAAGAAAGAGAGCCAACGTGAGCATACAGCATTTATACCACAACCGCGTCTTAGAGCAGTGGTTCCCAACCTTTTTGATTTAGAGCCCTTTAAAACAAAGCATTGTGTACTTGCTCACAAGTTGCCTTTGCGTAGAGGCTGTGACCGTGGATGGGTTATGAGACTATGAGCCGCTGGGCACAGACATGTAAAGGCACCCCCCAACCCCCTCTCCTGTCCTTTTCTACAAAAGGACAAGATCCAGATGTCCAGACTGAAAGGGTGAACCGGAACCTCTAAGTGCTGCCACTGGTTCAAATGCTGCACCTGAACTTTAGCATTTTGCTGCAGATGATCAGAGGTTGTCATTCTCCTGTCCAAACCTTCCTGCGACAGCAGATCCACACTGACACTCCTCTGCAGAGATGTGTATAATTTGTGTAGAGTGCTGAAGTATTTATACAAAATACCACATCAAAGAAAGCCTGAGATTTGATCAGGACATTTTTACTTTTAAATGAGCTCAGTGAGTTTCCAACAAGAAATGATAACAGTAATTTCAAACAGAGCCTCTGGCCTGGGGCTCGTGCACAGCTGGGCCATTTAGTAATCCATCCATGGCTGAGATCAGTTAAATCACTTGCCTTTTTTTTTTTATTAATTCAAATTTTTAGACATAAAAAAGTGCAGTCTAAAAAAAAAAAAAAAGCAAAAAATATTTTGTGTCATATTTAGTGGTTCCCAGGTTGGGAGCCACTGACTTAAATCACAGATTTTCACGCAGAAAATTTACAAAGCACAACATTTATTTAAGCATTTAACCGTATAAAAAACGGTATGAACTTGTTTCCTTTTCTCTCAGTGCCTTGCAGAGCACGGCATCGCTGACTCTCTGTGTTCCTGTCTTTGGTTATGTTTTAGTCCCGTGGAGGTCGGAATAGCAGAGGCAGATTGTTAGATGTTGATGTTTTGCTGTGTATATACTGTCTGGTTTTACTGGTCCACATTGCCTGCTAGAAGAATGAATACTAAGTTATTCCGAAATACCTGCATATTAGTGTGCAGAGGAATGTGTTCGGCCCCCTGGACAGATGTTGTCTGGCTCTGTTTGTGTAGCTCTTAAGACCTGAACATGCATGACTACATGTACTTCCAAGCTGAAATATGGATCCCATCTTTTCCTGTTAAACTGTTTTGTTTATTGTCTATTCTCGCTCTTCTTCTCGACTCTTTCCTCCTCTTAAAAAACCTCACTCTCTTTCTCTTCTTCGTTGAAGTCAGTTTTCCTGTTGCTAGTTGTTGATCTGCCCGTTTTTGGCTGGAATGGCTTCTGATTGGATTGGCAGCTTCTGATTGGATTGGATGGCGGTGATTGGATGGCGGTGATTGGATGGTGATGGCTATGATAGATGATCCTCAGTGATGAAATGGCTTGTCTGCCCTCCTCTCACCTGAACTGGACCTCCGTGTATAGAGGCAGTCCTGGCGGGGACGAGCCTGATTGGTGCTCTGTCTCTCCTTGCCCTCCTCTCTTGTTTCTGTACTCACCTAGGTGGGCGAGTGCAGTAGGGGGATTGAAGCCCCACTGGAGCTTCCACTAGGGAGGGGCCTGTGTGTGCGGGCCTCTTCCATGCCCCGTCTGGCTGTAGAGTCGCAGGTACACACATCTTCCACGACACGGCCTCTGGGCTGGATCTCGAGGACTTCAGTGGCTGCATGGGCTCCAAATGCCAAAGTGCCTTGTTCCTTACGTGCACGAGATGCTGAGAAGTTTAAATCAGTAGAGTTTTTGGTTTGTCTTTTGCTACTCTGGGAGTCTGATCAAGGCTCAGTGAACTGTTAGAGCGGGGTGTGATCCTTGAATGCGGAATCGCCTTCTTACCTCAGTTCTCTTTCATCTCCAGAATAAAGGAAAGACTAAAATGTACTGAATAAAGCATGTTAAAGAATTGCTAAACATACTCTGTGCTGGTCCACTTATTTTTGAATTAAATCATCTTAATGTAATTAGAGTATGTATAATATTTTTTTTGTGTACGTACCCTGTGCTTGCATGTTTGTTTGTGTATGTTTTCACATGCCAGCAGACGGAGGTTGCAAGTGGCTCCATGAAGCGCTCCGCGTCCACTGTTGGGGATCAGCGAGCGAACGGTCTTTGGCAGGAGGAGAAGAGTCCTGAGCGAGTGTATCGACCTCGTCACAAAAGCTACAAGGCAGCTGGTTGGTCTCCTCATCTGTGGTTTAGTAGTTTAACCCTGAGTCACGCTGTTCATACCCCACCACTGATCTAGTTTTACAGAGAAACTCGTCACTATCACTTCTTCTTTTATTCGTTAATTTTGTTTTGTCTCCTTTTCTGAATGTCTGTCTGTTAGTTTCTCGATCTGAACACTGGCAGCAGGGCGATAGGGAGCGTGGCCGGTCTAAGGAGCGTTGTCACCTCCTCTCTCCAGACACATCTCGTTGTAACTCAGAGGAGAGAAGCCTGCAGCCCTCACGATCCTCCAGCGTAGAGAGAGCACACCCACAGGATAAACAGGTAGGTCAGGAAAAACTCTGTCCACTTATCTGATTTCATCTAACTAGATTTTGATACACCTGTTCTGATAAATGTGCTTACAAATGGCAGAGTAGTACTGTGAGCATACGTGTTCTTCTGTTCTTTTGACATTGAGGTCATAGCGGGGACATAGTGTGATCTGAGCTCCTCTTGTTCTTTATTCTTGTCTTTAGGGCAACAGCTCAGACAGTCCAGTGCCCTCCACCTCTGAGTCCAGCACCCCCAGTGGCCGAAGACCATTGTCGCAAACCCCAACCCGCTCTCGCCCTCACATCTCCTACTCCCCACTGGTGTGTCGCACACAAGCCTCCGTTGGTGAGGACGATGAGGATGAACAGGGCAGCCCAGAGACCATGAGGCGGGGCAAACCCACCTGGGAGACCCAAGAGGGGGTCTCAGGAGAGAGGCGGGCCGAGGCCGGCCGACACCCGTCCCCACCTCGACGCTACCCTTCCGAGCCGTTCCTGGCCTCACAAGAGGACGACCACAGCCCAGATCCCTCCGGTCCCATGGAGACGTTGACCTTCGAGGCGGCTGTGGCCTGCAGCCTGGGACGCTCAAACACCATCAGCTCGGCCCGCCCGCGCTTGCGGACTGGCTGGCAGGTCCCCAACGGACACTTTCGGAAGCGTCTGGCGCAGACGACCTCAGTCGCAGGCTGTGATCCTCTCAGCGACACAGAGGAGGATGACAGGTGCTAGGGACAGGAGGCACAGCATGAAAGAGGAGGGGGGAGTCCCAGAGAGGAGTTAGAGGAGGACGCTGTACAACAGTGTACAGAGTGAAGGTCAATGTGACTCTTTTTGCATCAATGCTTTGAGGCCATGAGCCCTCTGGATGTTTGGTAAAATGTGAACCCAAAACGACGAAGAACAATACTTCCTGAAACTGTAGTTGCCAATTCACACAGAACACTGACAATAAATAAGGTCTATTTCCTGACTTGTACTTGATGATAGAGAGTAATAATACATCTCAAATAGTCCTGGGATGCAGAAAATACATGAAATGAATGGATCAAATTATGTCACGTGTCAATATAAGATATTTTCATTTCTGAAGAGGTTTCTAAATGATTCAGTGTTTCTCTAAACAGTACTTATCTGTGGGGTGTGTGAATATGTAACTACATTTTCTTATAAATGAATTGTTTTGTAAATACATTGTGATCATCACACCATTGCCATTTATTAGACCAGATCAATATCAAGCAAGCCATCACGAAGAGGCGATCTGAAACTTTACCAGACAATGCGGATACTAATAAGTAACCCTCAATAATGCTGGATTTTTTTACAGTATGAATGAATGTGCAGGGGAAAAACTGCCTGATTTTCCCCATCATTTTTTCCTTTTGGTAATGAACATGATAAGTTGTGAGATATGAATACAGTTATAGAATAACATAGAAAAGATGCTTATTTGTTATTTCACCCTATGTTGTTGTTAAATCATGCCTCCACCAAACCTCAAACCTTTAAAATTTAATTATTCTTCAAAACTGTTTCTTTTATTTTTACCGGTCTTCACCTTCTAAATAAAGAGCATTCCTTGTTGGATGTGTAATTTTACCATGAACAGATATGAAAACAAATGATCCTTCATCTAATTTTACCTTTTTTCTTCCTTGTGAATATTGTATGAACCATTACAGACGATGACTGTAGAAACACTGTAGACACACCATGACACATTTTGCTTCACAAATTAACATTACTCTATTAACTTACTAATAATGTACAGAGAAATTATGCTGTTTGTAATATTTAGAAAAAAAAAAAAAAACATAATGAACAGTATCAGCTGACGAGCTTTAAAGATAAAGGAATCTTTGAAAATGTTAATTTTAAGGTTTGTGTCTTTGTTTTATTCGCCTGAAGAAGGCCAATTCTGTGAAACTCACTTAACCAAAAAACATGGAGATTTGTATCATAAATTCCTGGAATGCAAATACTTTGTGGGTTTTTATGTGTACAATAGCTGTATATACAAATAAAGGTGTCTTCAAGTTGCCAGCCACTGTTATTGGATGTCTTTTTATTTTTTATTTTTTATTTCACAAAGGATGGTTAAGCTTAAAGAACCTTGACACTGAAACCTTGAGCATTGCAATAACAGTTTCTGTAAAAACCAGAGGAAGTGCATAAGGAAAATGTCAGTTTGTATATTTATTATTTGCTTGATTCAATATATTTGTTGAACTTGAACTTACATTTGTTACACAAATATTGGTATCTCAAAGATACAGGTATTTTTTAAATGTTGTTTTACACACTACCACATTGTCAAAATGCGCTTCTGCCAAATAATGGATTCTCTTATTTGAGAACTCCGCCTCCTTTAAGAACTGGATCGGGGTCTACAGATTGTGTTTTGAAATCCCTCTGTTCCTATTGTCTTTGTACTAACTGTTAGGGCTAAATTCCATTTTAGAACATCCACATTTATGAATAAAAGATTTACCTGGATAAATACATTTACAATAAAGCAGTAAAATGTACTTTAAGGATAAGTGTATACGCAGCAGTTTACAAAACTTCTAATACAAAACTGTCATAATTTGGGACTTTTCTGTAATCTTTGCCTTTTGTTGAATATTGAATCATTTTACGTCTTTGAACAGAGCTACTGTTTTAACACTTATCATATGGGTTAGTAAGTAATAAGTGTAAAGCAGCAGAAGACAGAAAAGGTGTCTGGTACATCATTACATCTTTTTACCTTCAAGTAACTCTAGATTTTTTTCATCTAAGCATTTTATTCTATTTTAGAGCAATTTATTATAACAATCCATTTATTGATATGCTTTCTATTAATCATTATCCAATAGTAATCAATGCTTTTTACATTATTGTTGTCATTAAAAGGGGTGGGATTTGGCTCTCTCTTTCGATACGTAACAGAAATCATCCAATCACCGGCGCAGAATCACACACCTTCACCCTACGTCATATCCAACGGACCGATAACATATCGTCCCGTTGAAGAAAGAGCTAAGAGCTAGCAAGGAAGCTCAACTGTTTAATGTTATACACGAAGTTAAAAGGCGGAGATGTCGTTGCGGTCTAACTGTCAGACCGCTCAGCCTAACAGCCACAGTTGCTGCTGAAGTAGATATTTTGTAGAAATACCGGTTCTTATAAAGGAATGAGCGACACTTATCAAGGAAGTCGGGCGAAAAAGTAGCTAGCTCGGCTGCTAGCTGTCGTTAGCAAGGGAGTTCTTTGTTTTGTTTTTCCCGTGTAAACATGAAGAGAAACTAGTTTGGACGTGTGCGTTAACATTTAACGTTTATGTAGGATTTTTATAACCATGCACAGGGTATCTTTCGTAGCAGGTAGCTGAGTGTAAATTCGTGGTTTCTGGGTAGTATAAAGACAAAACTAACATTAGCCACCGAGAGCAACTTTAGCAACAACAAGATCAGATTGGGGTTTTTTTTGTTTTGATTTCAAACGTCGGCCAGGAGGACAGGAGCGGGGACACGAAGACATGGGCAACTGTCTCAAGTCTCCGACATCAGACGACATCTCTCTGCTTCATGAATCCCAGTCAGACAGGGCGAGTTTCGGCGACGGGACGGATCCGGATCTGGAGCCTCCTCCTCCGTACCAGGTGAAAGGCTGCAAACACACACACACACACACCTCCCAGGTTATTATTCCAGGAAGGAAGCGTTTCAGCCACACGAAGGACGAAAGTTAGGAAGCTCAGTGTTAGTTAAAACGAAAAATGTTAATGAATAGTAGTTATTGTTTATGAGAATATACCTGTGTCCCGTGATTTATGTCTGTGGCCTCCTTTAAGTCATCCTGAATTGTACCAGTGTAAACATATAGGTCTCATTTCCACAAACTGGCTTGTCAACGTTCTCCAGAGCACACAGCTGCTTTATATTTCAGTTTATCCATGTCAGTCAGCTTTATATAAGTGATCTGATACAAGAGGACAAGCTATTTGTTGTTGTTGTTTAATGTTGGTGTTTTTTTTCTGTTTCCAGGAGCAGGCTCACATGCCCATGTACCATCCCACACCTAGTCAGGCCCGTCTGGCCACCCAGCTGACAGAGGAGGAGCAGATCCGTATAGCACAGCGCATCGGTCTCATCCAGCACCTTCCTAAAGGCGTTTATGATGGAGGGCAAGACGGCTCTGAGAAAAAGATTAGAGAGTGAGCCTTTAGTGTGTCTGTGTGTTATGTCTATTCAGGGGGAGGTTGTAGGCCAGTAGGGCTGGGCCATATTAACTCACACATTTTTTACACCCTTACACCCAACTTCAATGTTTTTATTGTGACACTTTTAAATTGGATTAATGTTTAATCTTGTGCGTTATGATGTGAAGGGGGAAAAATATTTGTAACTGTGTGACTAATGACAGAAAATTAAGCCATAACAATTTTGAGCTGTCTTGTTTTTGATTATTCCTTTAGTCTAAAACACTTAATAAAACAGTGAAAAATACCATAATGTCATAATTTCCCAGAGTTTAAGGTGACTGGGTTTTTTTTGTTTAACAATATTGAATTTACAATCAAGAAAAAAGCAACAAATTGTCACTTTTGAGAAGCTGAGAATGTTTGATATTAAATGACTTAATCGATTAGTTAATGATAAATATTGTTGCCAAGTAACTTTGTTGCTTAACTACTTAGATGACTAATTTTCAGTTCTGTATATTTGTAATACATCTTTTTTGACTACAAAACATTGAACAACATTGAAGTTAAATAGAGATATTACAATAACGTAAATCTTAGGTGATTTGTGTGGTGTTAAATAGTGTATATTTAAATTCTTAATTTAATTTGTTTTCAGGTGCGTGATCTGTATGCTGGACTTTGTATACGGGGATCCCATCCGGTTCCTGCCATGTATGCACATCTACCACATGGACTGTATAGATGACTGGCTGATGAGATCCTTCACCTGTCCCTCCTGCATGGAGCCTGTGGATGCTGCCCTGCTCTCCACCTATGAGACCAACTGATTTTCACCCCTCCTCCTCCACGCTTATCTCAACCATGTCCCCTCCAGCCCCAAACCCACACGCAAACCCTACAACTGCCCCCTTATAGAGTGTGAGGAGCTGAAAAATAGGTTGGCTGTTGTCTTGCACTTTGAAAATTTCAGAAATTACTCACCCAATGTTGGCCTTCCATGCCCCCAAGTCTAAATAAGCTGGTCTTAAACATCAGTTACACAAGTCAGTGAGAAACTGTTTCCAGTCGACCCTGCATGATTGTGTTTGTGTGTGTCTGTCATGCTGAAGCAGCGTCCAGTGTTGACAGTGAGCATGTGGAATTATATTTGTGTGTGTGTGTGTTTGTGTATGAGCTGTTTGGGCTGTTTGATGACTGTGCGTTTCCACTTGAGCTGGCCTCAGTGGTGTTTCTCCCCAACTGACCCCAGTTCACCTTCATTCCCAATTAGTCATGATTTAAATGGACAAGTAGATTAACAAATTATTGACCAAAATGCTAAGAGGTGTTGTTCGAAAATCTGTTGGATTAAATTTGAGGTGGCAACAGTGAGCAAAGACTTCCTCAACATATTGATCTCACGTTAAAATGGGCCTACACTTTAGAGTTGTGGGAACATACACCTGAGGAAGAAATTGCTCTCCTGTTAGTTGGAATCACAAAAAAAATAATGCACACACTTTACGGAAATCACCCAAAGTTTATAAGTAATACACAGTAATACATAATGGACACCAAGACTACAGGATATTTGTCTTTGGCTTCTCCAAATAGCCAGACTTTAAAAATGCTTTGAGTTGAAGGGAAAAATGATGATGTGTAATGTGAATGTTTCACCAGACGGTGTGTAAAGTAGCTGGCAGCCAATGTAAAGGGCTCATTTGTGCATGGGCAGGTGGATCAGTCAGTCAAAAATTAGAAATGCTTGCACACACTTTTCATCTGATCCAGAGATTTGCACTTTACTTATAGGACAGTATCTAAAACAATATATTAATATATGTACCTTATAACCTTGCACTATCAATACTTCATTCCTTTATTTCCTGAGATGCAAACGTCATATAGCCGATAAAGCCGATATTTTCAGAGCTGTCAGTAGTCACTTACCATGTTGAAGTAAGCCTGAAGATGTATTTCATGAAATCTGTGATTCAGTAGTGTGAGCCTCCGCTTTGTTCCGCTGCATTTTTTTTGTCTGTGTTGTGTGTGTTAGTGAAGGGACAGAGGCTTGCTCAAAGTTAAGGGAAAAATTCGACATTTTGGAAAATCTGCTCGTTCTTGTTCTTGCTGAGAGTTGGATGAGAATATCAATGCCACTCACGTGTCTGTGTGGTATATATGGAGGGTCAGTTAGCTTAGTTTAGCGTAAAGACTGCGATCAGAAGGAAACTGGAGCTGGTCTGGTTCTGTTTGAAGTCAAAAAATATGCCTACCAACATTAATCTGTACAAAGACATTAGATGCTCTTCAATAATGAATTGTTACAGCATGTCACTCCTTGTAGAGCGACAAAGCGGCACATTTCGTTTCATTTACAGATAAACATAAGGAATAGCATGTTATTTAGTGAACTTCAGGGGTTCTGTTAGGCCATTTTTAAAAACCTTTGGACGGAGCTAGGTTAGCTTCAAGTTGTCATGCAGAGCTAAGTCCTTCACCTTCTTGCTGTGGCTCTGTATTTTCTTTATGAGACAAGCGAGCGAGCATGCATGTTTCCAAAATGTCAAATTATTCCTTTAAGAAATAAACACAACAAATTTTGGGGTGAATCGTTTTGAATCCACATTAATACAGTGTCACTTTTTTGTGTTATATGTCACATCTTTTGTTACACTATAGTAAATGTTTTTTGTTGTTTTATTTCCATTCACCGTAGCAGTAGTTACTAAAAACAAAACTTTTTTTTGGTATTTGTGGAATTGTTTGGTGGTCATGTGGCTGTCTTTTCCTCTGTTACTTGTTTCATCTTTTACTGTCACATTTTTTCTTTTTGTTAAATTTGTGTAAAATCCACTGTCTATTTAGGGCAGGGAGTATATAAATGTTACACTGGTTGAAGTCTGGCTGTGCAAACCTCTGTCCCAGCTAAATTTCAGAGTATGAGAGACTTCTCTTATGGTGTGATAGTTAAAACTGAGATATTAAGTTTTTCATTGAGCTTTTCCTTCGCTGTGTTTTTCAACCTAAGTTTATTCTGAAAATTAATATTTCCTGTAATCTTGTTTCGTTTCTTTCTTTTTGGAAGGCTGAACAGCCCTCGTGTAAAAAAAAATAATAAACTGAAAAAACAACATGTATTTGGTTTTGTTTAATTAAAGAACAAGCAGTTGTCCTCATCTCCTCCAAAACTGTTGGGATCAGTCTGTAAAGTGGACTAATTGCACACGAAGGGGCAGGTTTGTGACCCTATGATTACTAAAATGAGAGATTACAAAATACACGATTGCAAAATATTTCTTTGAGCCTTTCATTAATTCAATCCCACAGTCTGGCAGGGAAATCAAAAACGTGACTGCGTGATCAGGGTTCTCCGTTGGACTGATACAGCAAGCGAGCCCAAGCCATATTAGTGATGTTTAATGCTTTGTTTCCTTGGCTTGCATCAGCTGGGGAGGAAACGTGAGTAAAATAGCCTGTAAGGAACATCTGAGATTGGAGTTATAATTACAAAAACAGAAGGTAAATCCTCATCTAACCCTGTCAACACGAGATGAGACCACTCAGACCAAATGGACGCCTTGTTTATGAACATGAATCTTACGCATATGGTTTGCTTGAGATCCTGACAGTGTATAGAAGGGCCACATAATCCATCTATATACACTGAAAAAGAATAATGGATTGCAACATGCCCTTTCTTTCTAAGCACTGACACAGTTAATCAGCTTTGCAGTGCTGCAAGATCTGCGTGCTTTGACTTTTTAGATTAGATTCAAGACAACTTTGAGAAAAACAGTATGGAAGGACATGGAGAGGTCACTTGTTCAAATGTGACCATAATAAGATTTTGTGCGGTGACATATGAAATCTCTACAAATATCTCAAGAATTTAAGCTGAAGGATTATTGGTACTGCTTGTATTTGCTGAAGGAGGGACAGAGGCCTGAAGGATCTGAAGAAATGTTTGCCTGTTTTAAGGAAACACTGCAAATGTGGATCAGAATGTCAAAAAAAAAAAAACAACAACATTTTTTTTGTCTGACGCAAATCAGGGAGATCAGAGCACAGGGTCTGGAACAGGAATTTTCTGTTTTTCTGTTTAAAGACATTTAACCCAGTAAATATTTACTTTTACACAGAGTTAGACCCGAAATGAAGAACAGTATCACTAGTCACTTTGTTCCGCTACTACCTTGTAAGTAGCTAATGAACATGTCATATAAGAGATCAATACAAAACAGCAGTGTATTGATATTGATGAATTTATTTCGCCAACCATGAAATATTAGCGTGACACAGCCCGTGAACAAATCCATTTCTTTTATTAAACCAATACTGACACTTCAAGGATAAAATGTCAGGCACATTCAAGTTGGGACATATTGTCTAGACTCAGAGAGGCCAAAACATTCACACAATAATATCTTCATTTTCTTTAACAACCTGGTTTAGAACATACAATAATTTTCCTGACAAAAAATGGTTCATTTTTTCAGACATATTTAGTCTTTATTCATCCTAATACTGAGCAGCAGTTGATAACCCTGCAATAGCTGACTACTGTTGATTTCCTGAGCGATGCATCATTAGTGTTTGTACATCCCATGAAAGGTGACAGGAATGCTGCACTCCACTTCTGCTCTGGCAACCTCGGACAGATCCTTGGCGTTGAGGATGAGGAGATATGCCGGCCTCTGGGAGCCGGGGGCCGCCACAATGGTCAGCAGCACTCCTGTCAGCAAAGCACAAGATTATCATAAAACGGTTTCTGCCATAGGTGGCGCAGAATTAAATCTATTGTGTTCATGTTGCTGCAAACGTACCATCATCCTCATCTACCCCATCAGGGGTCCCGACAAACAGGGGCTCTGAGGGGTAGGAGTCTGGTTCTTGCCACACCCAGGTCTCCTTGGTCTTTACGTTCAACTTGCAGATCTGCACATAAGGGAAAAATGAAATCAGTTAATGAAACAGCGTTTGTGTTACACACGTTGAATCACATGCGACTGAAGGCATTTTGTCAACATACCCTGTCTGGTATGAAGTGGTTAAGACCCAGGCCGTAGGCGTATGTGTAATTCTTCCCTCCATACTTGCTGTAGTTGATCTGGGGGAACTCAAATGCTACAGAAAAAAAAATAATTAAAACGGTTAAATAACAAAGACAGTTTCCATGTAAAAAAAAAAGTAAAGTATCCAACATGTCTGAGTAAATAAAGTTTGATGGTTGTGTTGATACCTTGGCGAGGCCCGGAGAACAGCACCTCAGGCTCCAGCCAGATTGTCCCATCGGCGTGCATCACCGCTGTGGCTGTGGTGTACGGCAGGCTGATGAGGTTCTTCCCCTGCTCCTCCTACATCAAGTCCAAAATAAGATGAGAACACACAAAAAAAAAGAAAACAATGACTTCACATCTGTAGGTGGCAAAGACCGTGTGAATGGAAAAGAATCAGGTGACTCACCTTGTGGACGTCCAGGGGAATGACATATCTGCGGACTTCTGGCTGGGGCGCCATCATGGCCGCCTTCTTCACCTCATCCCAGTTGGCTCTCAGGTTGGCCAGCCAGAGGTAGTTGTAAACAAACTCAAATCTGCAAGAAAGAAATAATAGTGAGCAATGCAAATACACCAGTATCGAATATATAAGAAAACTATAAGAGATATATGAGAAAGCTTAAATAACAGTGAGTCAGTCACCCTTTCCAAGAGCAAACGTCAAAAACAATGAATCCTTGGTCCTCATAGGTGTTGATGTGGTGAAACATGCCAATGGCTGCCCCTTTGAATTTAAGGTCGATGTACTCTCCTGGGTTTTTCCTGGCAATGTGGAACAAGGTCTATAAAAAGCACATCAAAATAGATATCATGAGACTTTAGGAGGCAAGCTGTTGATAATTTGAGAGGTTTGCACATTTAAATAAACCACTAAAGATGATCAAGTTCTTACTCCTTGGCTCTCATTGGACTCAAAGCAGTCCATGTAGTTGGAGCCTCGGATGCTCCAGGCGCTCAGGAATTTCAGCAGGTTGATTTTCACCGGGGTCTCCACAAAGACAAAGTAGTTTTCTGACATGCCGAAGCTGAAATTGATCAGGTGAGACTGCTGAAACTTTCTGTGACAACATCAAAAACACACCAAATGGAATACAGACAAGAATCACACACCTGTGCACGTAGGAGGGCTTGAACCTCTCAGCACTGGGGAACTGCACCACCACCTTGGACTTCTCGATGGGATCAGTCTTGTCTAAGGAGGAAAGCAAAGGAGTCAGTGCTTAATTTAATTACACAATTGAATCTATTCTGACTTATCAGTTATGAAACATTTCGCTTGGTTTTTGAGAGTCACTGTGATTCCTTTGACCCTGAATTATCATTCACCAGCATATTTTGGCAACACTTCCACTGAAGTGACTGTATGGGTTTCCTGTTGCATCCCAGTAACACCAGAGCTGATGCCAACCTTTCTGTGTGGGTGGGATCTTGACAATGTTGTAGGCCAGTGATGCTCCTTTTCCCATGCAGTTTCCAATGTTATACACCGTGCCGTCTTTCTCAATATGAGGGTGGGCTGTCACTCCATTAATGTTGACGTAGTTGCACATATCAACCTGCACAGGAAGTAAACACATTTTACCGGGCTTTGATATAAAGAAATGCACAGTTCTGAAGTTCAAAAGTGGTAAGATCAAGTTTTTTTTGGCATCTAAAATTCTGTGATATGTTTGCAGTGGTGTACCTTCTTCAGTGTCTCCAAGGTCTCGGTGTTTACTTTAGTGATGTAGTTGGTTTCTGTTACAGCATAAAAGTCTTCACCGACAGGGTAGACGTTCACCAGGCAGTTGTCTGTGACCTCAACACCCTTGAAGTAAGAGAAAAACCTGCCAATGAAAAAAAAATATTACTTTTCAAATAAAGTTGTGGTTCAAAGGTAATGTCATGAGTTGAAATGTAAGCCAACACAAGTAAAAGTCCGGAGATTAAAAAAAAAAAGCAGACACAGCATATTCGGCAGTATATAGAAGATAGGGAAATATATCATGGTGGATAAAAGATGAAATTGAATTTGCATTCTACAGTGATGAGCATCCAGGCGACAGTCAGGATGGATGCAACCCACCTGGAGAAAATGTTTTTGCAGGGATCAGGATATGCAAATGTGCCGAACTCGGTGATCACCACACGCTTCTCTGTGATGGCTCGCACATAAGCATCTGTTCTGATGAACCTGAGACACAGGAGGGAAGAGTAAGAGTAAAATTAATTTCATTTCAAAACAATACATATGAACCTTGAAAAAAATGTTTTTTAACACAATGCCAAAAATGAGCCATTTGTTCCCAGCAAAGATGCTTAAGTGTTTCAAAACATGTTTCAAGTATCTGGTGGTTTATTGTGATTGGAGTGTGGTAAATGGTAAATCATGGAAATGGACTAAAAAATGAGAAAGCATTAGTGTTGTCCCTAAAGTCTTACTTTCGGAAGTAGGTGACCTGCCCGTTCTTGAAGTCAAATTTGTGCATGAGGGCCTGGCCATCAAAGAGATGATAGAAAGGTTCATCTCCAACCTCAAAAAGCCCAGGTCCCAAACGGAGAAGACTTCCCTTCAGAAATGAAGGAATCCTACCTGTAAAACACCAAAATGATGAAAAAATTATGACAAATGAGATGTTGTTTTTGAAATCAGTTTGCAAAGATGCATTAAGAGTTTTTCTGCTTTGGATGCCAGCTACGTGCTCTCAGAGGAAAGAAGAAAAAGACTCATGCTACAAGTAAATTTCCTAAACAGTGCAATTTGGTGTACACAAAGAATTATTTGCCTACAGTCTATTTCTGTCTGAAAGATGCAAACAAACCTGTGACTGTTGCTGGAATACACTCAGACAGCTCCTCACATGTCTCAAAAATCTTCTTGTAGTTACCAGCTGGGTGCTCAAATCTGCCATCGGAAAGTAAAGACATCAACAAACACTGAAGCCAAGCCAATGAAACTCGATGAAATTTCCAGCAAGTTAAATGTGTGAGTCTGTTTGTTAAACTATTTGAAAGGCAGGTCATGCAGTTCACAGTCTAGGAGTTCAGTGTGGGATTTTAAATCCTTGAGGAGCTTCATAAGCTGCAGACACACTAACCACATAGGGTCACAGGGTCAAGTTGTGGAAATGTCTATACAAGTTCTAAATAACATCATAGAAAGTTATAAAATTTAACCTCATGGCAAAACCTGTCACTAAGCATATTAGTTTTCAAATAGGTAATCAATATGCAATTTTTTAAAAAAAACCTAGACTTGTATTAGTGGTAATTCATGAGAAACTCACCGGCTGACCATGTTTCCTTCTTGTTGTGGCAACACAAAGCAAATCTTAAGAAAACCTCGGGTCACTTCTGAACTGGAAGCCTCTGATCTCCCAGTGGATTTGGGGTATTTATTCGTCTGGTCCCCCTCACAGCCACTGCAATCTGCCCTGTAAACCTTTCTCCTGGCCAATCATGTCACACTGTGAACAAGAATCCCATTGTGCCAATATCCTCTGATGGATGACTCAATGGCCACCCCTCTGAAACCGGATTTATCGCAGAGAATATTTATTACAGAGAACCATACTAGGCAAATGTGTTGCAATGGTGCATGTGATTGTTTTTTCAGTTGTATCAATTGCTCAGATTTTGTGCTTTAAGATAATGTTAAGCTGAGTCATACCAAGTGCAATATATTTCAGAATGTTGATGCAATGTGTAGGGCTAAAAAAACAGAATGAAGCAAGAACAGATTTAAGTTCAGTAACTCACAATATGTACAATTCACATTAATATCTAATAAGAATAAGCTGCGTGGCCTACATGTGTGTTAATTGCACACTTTTAGATTTTTAGAGATGTGAATTTGTGAAAAGAAGCTTTGGGATTGAGGCCACATTGTCCAAAAACAAACATCTTAGTACTTCAGGACAATACCACCACCTCGTTTTTGATTAAATAACAATCTTCCAAAATAATGGAGTAATGGAATGAGGATCTGAAAATCATTATGAAACAACAATAACAGTGAACCTTCACAGCTATTTTTAGGTGTCATTGTACAATGACTGTTGCACACACTGCAAATTGGATGAAATGAGGCCAGTTGTTCTTTGGTCCAAACACAAAATGCCTCAACTTGCTTGTCTCAGTTCAGCTATAATCCAGGTGTAGGGATTATGTTCGACGTAGCCTGGAGACAAAAGCTGTATTGTTTCTCCTGGGAAAAAACACCATTAGTAGAGAGAGTTTTGCTAAAAGCAGTTTTGTCAGTGGTGGGGATGTGGTGTGGTGCCCCCAGCCAACACATGTGGACTTACTTTAATTAGCAACGTTTTTTGATAACCGATTAATCCAAAAAATCTTTGCTCTCTTTTCTTAATGAAGGGTCGGCAGCCGAATAGTACCGAGTGAGGCTGACAAAGGTTCAGTTGGTCCTCAATCACACCTCAAAAGCAGTTACTTTTGCTGTTGCAGGGGATCAAAAATAGCAAGGACTAAACAATGTGAAAGGGGACAGCAATGCAAAAATAGTCATACATAAACAGGCAAACTTTGTACAAGCCAGGGGAATCAATTAAGTCTACTCTCTTATTAATAAAACATTAAGAGAGAACATATCTACTAAAATAAAAGAGAGTGAATACATAGAAAAACTAAACATTCAACAACAACAACAAAAATTATATTTAGCCTTAATCTTTCAAACACTTCTTTTGAAGGGTAAATCCCCAGATTAGAGGACCAAAATAATTTTGCTACAGGAAATAGTAAAGGAACATTTTATTGTTGTAACTGGTAGAGGTGAACAAATAATTATTATTTTCACTATGAATTAATCTGATGATTATTTCTTGATAAACTGATTGATTATTTAGTTAGTAAAAACTTTGTCCAACCAAAAATCCAAACCTCAAAATGATTAAAAACAAATAAATTCAAAATAATTCAAAAGGAAAGCAACAAATACTCACATTTAAGTAACCTGCATTAAAAACTACTCAAATGATCATCAAAATACATGGCAGTTCATTTTCTGTCAACTGACTTATTGTTTCACCTGTACTTGTATACACTGTTGGGTCATTTTAATGTACAACAAAGCATGATATTTTATAAGTGCTTCATGTAATTTGGATGGAGAAAAATCTTGTCATTTTGTCAAATAAATGTGAAGTAAAAGTGCATGTAGTTCTGTCTGAAATATAATAGAGTACACTGAAAAAATGTTTCATTGAATTTACTCAATTTTAATGTTGAAAGTGGTTGCACACAATACATTCATCTAAATCTAGACATATTTTTTAAGTTGGCTGTACTAGTAATTTCAAATCAATTATATAAGCACTTTCGGCATGAAAATTCTGAGTATTTGTTACTTTTTTGTATTTCCTTAGTAATTCTAACTAAACCCATGTTTAATTTACTTAAATTCATTATGTAATTCATATATTGTGTTTTATTCTACATTATGTAAAATATTTTAATTCAATTCACAATTTTATTTAAAACAATCAAAATGCATATGTAGATGTGGGGGTGGCTGAGAAAGGGAACGGACGGACGGACGGGGGGATCCAGTACTCTAATAGAATTAGTGGGCTAAAGTCACCTTGACTTTCTTCCAAATAATGCACATTTCATTCATATTATAAATAGTGTTGTTTCCACTTTTATGTATATAGAGTATATTTATTTAATTTCTGATAACCTTAATTTCTAAACTGTTTTGACAATGTTGGAGATGGAGATTGTTATAATATAAATATTGTTAAAACATGGCTGTTTGTGTTAAATGTCTTTTCTTTTCTTGGGGGGGGGGGGGGGGGGCGCTTGGAGGGGGAGTCGCCCAGGGAGCAGTTCAATGTTGAACCGCCACTGATGAGGATTACAGTTCCTTAAAACTGAAGAGAACCAGTGCTTTCCAGATTGAATTAAATGATAACAAAGAACAGCTCATTCTTTTGGGGTTGGTATGTCAGACACACTTCATGCTTTACTTTCCCACCAATGTATGCTCATCTTTGTATCATAGACTGTATGTGAAAAAGGTTCATATGTAGAAAATGGCAGGGCGACCTCTGCTGCTTATTGACTGCAGGGCAAAACTATTCCTTCATAATATAAGTCTTGCACACACTTGTGTGCATGACTAACATTACATGGACCGATTATGAGTTGTAATAAACAAATAAACCTAATAAACTTCGATTTTTAAAAAAATAAATGTATGATCGTTATTTTTTACGGCTGGAGTTCAAGTAAACGCATGCGCACTTTGGTCGACATGTAGCGAACATGGCGGCGAAGTTCTACAGCCTGTTGTTATAGTAGAGCGCTAACAGCTAGCCAGCGAATTACCTACAAACAATCCAACTTAATAGCCAGTAGTTAACCTTTACTTTAATTTCAGTGCAGTGGCGAACACTAGCGTTGTTGTTTAAGCGGTTTTGGTTCGAGCAAAATGAATTACACCACGAAGGTAGTCCAGGTGACGAACGTGTCGCCGAGCACAACATCGGAGCAGATGAGGACGCTGTTCGGTTTTCTGGGAACCATCGAAGAGCTGAAGTTATTCCCACCAGAGTGAGTTGACCGGCTGCCGATTTATTAAGTTATTCATAATGGAAATTAAGTCATACATTAGCTGGGGGTGGGGTTGCCAAACATTTAAGGTGCTCGGTGGGGATGGAGACGGGGACACGGGCCCATGCTAACCAGACCTGTAGCTAACAGTAACCTAATATATCAGACGTTAACTTGACCTGAAGTTACATTCAAATTCATTGTAAACTGACTCAGTGGTGTTTTACAAAAGTACATAATCGTTTCCTTAAATTATAGTGTAAATGTAGCTTGTAAAATATTAGAGGTTTAAACGAGAGGCAACTCATTTATGACTTTTTATTATCTTAATTTGAGTTGTACCATGAGTTCCGTTATATTGGCTTTCGCATTAGTGAAGTTAGACGATAAATTATGGAAGGAAAAAGATGAAACTTTAAAAATATTTAGGAAATATTTAGGACATAGGATCTGTTATTTCCCACTGTTTCATTGTTATTTGAGTAAGTTTGAAGTGTCTTAATTTTGCCACACGATGTATTGGACTTACTACACATAATTTTGACTTGCTATAAAAACTTTAATTTGGAACATAATTAAGGATTATTTCCATTTTAGATTTAAGTATTGATTATGTTCTGGAGTAATTGGAAAACAGTGAAAATGCCTGCCACAGAACCCAGTATTAAGTCTTCTGACTGCTTGATTTGTCTGGCCAATGGTCAAAAACACAGAGCCATAAAAAGAGAAAAATCTTGACATTTTACGAGCAGGAACCCAGCTTCATGTTCGTGGGTACGATTGGACCACATTATGTGGTTAAAAAAAACAATCAAGATGCAGTGTTGAGATGACTGTTGGCAATTTTGTGTTGTTTTATGTAATATGTTTTACTTCCTTGACAGTGATTCTCCGATGCCGGTGACGTCTCGGGTGTGCTTTGTGAAGTTCCAGGAGCCAGAGTCTGTTGGAGTGTCTCAACATCTGACCAACACTGTGTTTGTGGACAGAGCCTTGATCGTGGTCCCGTTTGCTGAAGGTTGGTCTCATAATTATTCCCATGTGTGAGTGGTCGTTGTTGATTGAATGGCATGACTCCGAAATAGTGACGTTAGAGGAAAAAACGATTTAATCTGTCCCATTTGTGAAGTGCACAAGTCAACTCACCTTGGTCTGTTTATGTGAGCTTTTTAAGATAATTTGAACGATACTGGTAATGGCATTCCCTCCCATTGTCTATAAAAAGCGTTTAAATAGACCTCTGTTGTCAGATTTTTGGTATGCTGTGGTACTACATGCCATATCTGTTTTCTCACCACAGTTTAATTCTCTTGATAAACTGGAGCTAATCTTTGGAGAAATACATATCAAGCTGTGTGTCTCCACTTGAAACAGTGGTTTGCTCTGCATGTAGAAAGTGCAGTATACCAAAATCTGTTTTACAGACTAGGAGTTGAACATTCCCCCAAGCTGTGGGCGCTGCTGACACCTCAAAGTTCAGAAGTGAAGTTGTTTTAACTCTTAACCATATGCATTTTATTTTCTCCCCCATATTGGACTATCCACTGTTAAACTTCTCTCTGTTATTTGTGTGTGTGTATGTGTGTGTGTGTGTATGTGATTTTTGTAGTGAAGAAGGCAAAAGCAGCCCCCTCGTTGATGGCTGAAAGTGGTCCTCTGCCTGCCAACAGGGGATTGTAGACATTTGCAAAGGCCAGCAAGCATTCAAGCCCCACCCCTATCTTTTTGTGTCCTTTTCTCTCTTTCTCTTTCCCTCTGTCTAATTTACCTTTTCTAGGTGGTTTAGTTTAGAACATAAAGGTCAGAAATCAATGACATAGCCTGAAACAGTGCTTATTCTGCACTATTTTGCAGCACTTTTGAACATTGCTTAGCCATTAATTTTATGGCCAAAGCTTTGTTCCTTAGCAGATAAGGCTGGCAATATTCTTCATTTTTTAATGTCAACAAATCCTATGAAAAGACAAAAAGACCGGTGTCTAAAGCGTTTTCAAAGCTCATCAGTGAGCCATGCTGCTGCTCTGGGTGACACTGTTTGTTCTTCATAATGAACGCTGGCACTTCAGTTTATTTTGAGTCACTGCCAAAGGCACCATGCTGCTGCTGTAAATGCTCACAAGTGCACCAAATGTGTATTAATCTGCCACTGAAAATAGCCCCCAACAAATACACTGTTCACTCCTGTTGAAGTATAAAAATAAACTGATATTGTTATTGGTAGTTGGCTTTGGCCTTTTCATGAGATTTACTGACAGTAACATTAAAAAAAGAGGATACCCAGCCTCATCCTGTTTAAAAATGGTAAAAATTTACTGCTGAGATAAAACACTGTTAATGACAGTCAGTTATTTGGGTCTGGTGGCAAAAGGATGTACAAAGAGACTGTGTGTTGATAATCAGTTGTGCAAAAACCAGAGTGCCCAGGTAGCCGACACTGCACCGACTTTTAAAAAATTCACATTATCTCAACGGTATGAGCGAGTTTGAGGATTAAAAAAGGGGAAGACTAGTCAATGATTGGTTGTCTGATATACCAGTTTAACTCCATCTCGTCATACGCTGTCTAAGATACCCACCCATCATGACATAATGTTGGTGCAATATTCTCTTTAACAGTGGTCTTCTTTTGTTGTTGTGTTTTACAGTTCTTTTTCCTGGCTCAGCCAGTCCTGTATACCAGGCCCTGCTGAAAATACCATCCAACAGTTTTGTCTCCTGCAGCAATTTCTCTCTCCAGTGTGCTTCTTTGTTTAAATGTTGTCATTACTGTGTGTCCGTATTTATGTGAAAGAGTTGTTCTTGGGGGTGGATTTACTGAGATGATTTTGAGGTGTTTTATTTGTTAATTTTGGGTCATTTTTAAATAAAATCAGAGGCATATTGCAAACAAAGATGATAAAATAAATCATTAATTGGACTGTGGTAGTGCAGATTAATCAAACCACTCATCTTCGGTCCAGGTTTGGTTAATTGATGCAGTGACAGGTAAGGATACTAGAATAATGATGTACAAATGGCACGCTACCTACCCTTAATTCTGTTATTGCCATCTAGTGTATAAACCAGTTTATCCTCTGAAATGTGTTTTGGTAAGTAGACACTGATAGCTTGTATAGTGTTCTTGCCAAATCCCTAAATTTCTCTTTGTTGTGTGTATCTCGATTTTTCTCTGTGTGCTTTTAGTAGCGAAGCCGCCAACGTGAGTCGCTTGTTTCAGTAAACGTCTAAATGAAAATTGAGGGCACACCCAACTGGAGAAGCAGCTGTGCTTGCTAACGTTTGGTTCATGACTTAAAAAACACGTTCAGGTGATATATTCTTGGCAGTGTTCATTGGAGTAGTGTGATTTATTCCAGCAATAGTTATGTCACTGCAATGATTTTGTTGAATTAAGGGAACTCTTCTCTGATCTGTAAGGTAACCATTTTGTTGAACCTAATTTGAAGAAATGCAGTGTGAAGACTTTTTTTCTTTGTCTTTTTCCACAATGTCTCTCAGTAGTTGATGTGTGCCAAGTTGTTGTTCTCTCCTAATGCCTGATTTTATTTTCCTGTAGGATCTATTCCAGATGAGGCTAAAGCTTTGTCACTGTTGGCGCCAGCAAATGCTGTTGCAGGAATTCTTCCAGGAGGAGGACTTCTACCAACACCCAACCCTATCCCTAATCCACCTGTAAGACTTCAAATTCACTGTCTGGTTCAGATTCTCTGACCATTAAAACATTTAATGTATAGAGCTGCAATGATTAGTTGATTAATCGATTAGTTGCTCGATTTTTGAATTATTGTTTTGGCGCAGCCCTAGCAAACATTGCAGGGTCACATAAAAATAGCTTAAGTTTAAATGTGTGTTTCCTGAAAATGTGATTACACGACAGTCGTGTGCCACAGACAAAAGATGTTCAAATTTCCATTCCTCTGAGCACTTGCTAACAGTTGAGTTGACAAAACAAACCCACCTCAGGGTCATTTTTTTGTGCTGTAATTGTTTTATTTTTTTAAATAATGAGAACAGGTAGTATTTCAATAGGTGAGTGAAAAATTTAGAACATAAGCCCTTGTGAAGATGCCAAGATCTGAACAACAAACTAGCAAAACAAAAGAGCCTTCACATGCTTGTGTGTGCATGTTTTTTTGTTGTTTTTTTTCCAGATTGGAGGGAACCCTTTTGGTGCTCCGAACATGGATGCAATGACAGCATTTGGCTTCCCCGGACCCAATATGAATCCCCAGGTGAGAGCTCGCCTTGAATAACAGTGATTTGTTATTTTCCAAAATGTGTGTTGTTTAATATGCAGTGTACTTGATGATAATTTTTGCGTTCTCTCCTCACAGGCTGCTGATCAGCTGCTAAAATTCATGACAGATCCAAAGTACGTTTGTATAAAGACGCTATTTTGTTGTCTGTAAACTAAATGACAAAGTAAAGAAACTGATGCGTTGGTGTGTTCTGTGGTAATGATGAGTCAACTAATGAATTTTCCTTTGTTTAGACTGAATCCTCTGGCTGCAGGCTTAAACCTGAATCCAGGCCTGAAGGCTGATGCATCCAATAAAGAAATCGAAGAAGCCATGAAGAGAGTCAGAGAGGCTCAGTCACTCATTTCTGCTGCTATTGAACCTGGAAGTGAGTGGACAAAAGTTGGGAGGACTTTCTTGCCAGGATGTTGACTTTGCATTCTCCTAACAGTGTCTGTTTTGTCTGCATTGCAGTATTAAGCAGTCATAATTAAGACCACTTTATTTTTTCTACCTTTCACTCAGGTTGAATGTGTAATATTGCACCTTGAAAATCCTAAACAGTGTCTGTCTTGCTGCCCTGCAGATAAGGAGAGCAAAAGAAAGCACTCTCGGTCCCGGTCCAGGTCCAGGAGGAGGTGGTCCAGATCTCGTTCAAGACACAGGTGAAATCTTCTGTTGATGAAGTGAACAGCTGAGAAGGAGAAACTTTGTCGGCAAACCAAAAAGCTAAATGTTTTGAATGTCTGTTTGCAGGCGAACCAGAAGCAGGTCGAGGCGACAATCAGGTTCGAGAAGCAGGAGACGCTCCAAAAGCCCACGCAGGAGGCGCACCCACTCCAGAGACCGAAGCAGACGATCTCGAAGCAGATCCAGGTGGATTAACTGTGTTAAAAGATCGCATTTAGCCTCCTTTCTGAGATTAACAGCCTGTGTGAAATCTGAAAACATTTCATTTATTTACAGAGATAGAAAGAAAGATGACTCTGGGAGAAGAAGATCCAAAACACCACCCAAAAGCTACAGCACTACCAGGAGGTCACGCAGCGTGAGCCGGTGAGTACATCCTGGTTCTTCATGTGCTTCAGCAAAATGTAGTTAAACAGCTTCTCAGACCTCTGTTTCCAAGTCATGATACAGTGGTAACCTCAGTTTTTGTCTCATTCCACTTCACAGGAGACGCAGGAGAAGTCGCAGCGGCAGCCGATCTCCTAGAAAGTCCCCTAAAAGGAGAAGCTCCAGGTCTCCATCTCCTCGAAGGTTGGTGTACTGATGTGAAATATTTCTGGATAATACAAAGCACATAATCACATTAGGCTTATTTTAAGATCCTGATGAAGTAATTTGGTAATGGGTGATTTCATATCTGTCATATTTAATCAAAACAAATTTGGGTGCATGTAGGTGAGTTCACAAAAAAAAAAAAGAATTCATGCTAAAACCACAGACTATGAGTTCAGTTACTCCTTATGACTTCAGGCTTACTTTGAACTAAAAGGAAGCAATGTGTAATTTTTTCATTGGTCCAGACCAAATAAATTTAACCTGAGTTGCTAAAGCAACCTAAATATACTTTGCATGGCCGCATCCTGGTTATGACAGCTCAGACTTTTCCTCTCTTCCCTCTACAGACATAAGAAGGAGAAAAAAAGGGATAAGGAAAGGGACAGGGACCGCAGGAGCGATAAAGATCGCAGTCGTGAGGAACGTGAACACTCCACCAGCAAGAAAAAGAAAAGTAAAGACAAAGAAAGAGAGCGGGAGAGGAAATCGGACGGCGAGAAAGGAGATGTTAAGGTTGGTTTTAGCGTATCTGAGACACACTGTTCAGTTTAACACACCGTGAGCATTGCTGTTCTGATGTAAACCAGACCGGAGGTGTTAATGCGTTTAAAATGTCACATCCATTGGTTTCCTTTCACAGATCACCAGGGATTACGACGAAGAAGAACAAGGCTATGACAGCGAGAAGGAGAGGGAGGACAGGAAGGATTCAGACGACTCTGCTTTGTCTCCTCAGTCAGTAGAAGGTAACGGCAGAGCACGGCCCATGAAGCAGGCCAAAGTTAACGGTGCTGACGATCACCATGAAGAGGACATGGATGTCAGCGACTGAGAGGTCCATCCTGTTTTTTCCCACATTATCCCTCCATTTTGGTTATGTGCTACAAAACAATTTTTTTTTGCCCCTGCGGGAGTGGATCTAAAATGTGAAGTGTGTTTGATTTTTCCCACACAGAAATGTGCAATGATAGACTGTTAAAGTATCCATATTATGCTTTTTGCCTCTACAAATGAAATCAGTTAAAACTGGAAGTAGGCTTGCTTTGCTTTCTTGAGCTTGTGTTGTGAGAGTTTGTCTCTTCTTCATATAATGTTGTATCTTTACATTTTTGTTTGGTGTTGTGGTGTGAAGCTCAGGCCTCTATGCCCATCTTTTTGGAAACAGTTACTACATCAGCTTCTTTGTTATTTGAAAGTGTTGATTGTTTTATCGAGGATTTCTTTTATAATAAAGCCTATTTGGAGAACCTAGAATTTGAATTAATCATTTTCAGCTTTTACCTCAGGTGGGTGTGAGACGTAAGGGCAGTATCCTCTCAAACCCAAAATCGGATCACAATATACCGCAGTTTCTGGTGCTGTTGAACTGTTATTTAACCTACATGTCACTGATTTGAGTGGGGTGGACAGAATAATAGGAACACCTGTCAGTGCAGCCTCCAAAATGATCATGAAAGTTGAATCAACAGTTTAAACAGTTTCAACAAAAACTGACCTTTGAAACCTTCATGACAGAGGATTTATTATAGGACTGTTGTATTAGATGGCATTAGTCTTAGCTTGGTGCACATTATAAACTGAGAACTGAATGTAGATATACGCATATTTTTTCATCCAAATGGTTTCAAGAGTCTGAGGATTGTGGAAATACCTTCATAAGAGTGACAGTGGAAAAGCCCTCTGGGTTTTTCAAAGATCACAACGTAATTAATTTTAAGAAAATCGGATGCTTACCTCTGATATTCGAATGTAATGGCAGCACAGGAGAGGCACACTGGGGCTATGGATGACCCTGCAAATTCAACAAATGACAAGTCAAAGTACTTAATGGTTTAAATGATGTGGAAGAAAAAATATCTGACTGCTGACAAACTGATATTGACATATTACTCACCCGTATTTGGAAGCATCATTTAGAACTATTTTTTTTATTATACTTGCACAAAGTCAGTTGAAACATGATGCTGGTGCTTTATTTAAAGGGATGTGAAGTAGGTATGGTTGCAGTACATATCAGCTGAAGCCAGAGAAAACTCAATGGATCAGACTATTTCCCATCTGGGCAATTTTGGGATATCCAGCAATATCAACTTCACAGCTTCGTTTACTCTCCTTAGACTTAAAAATAAAAATAAAATAAAAAATTATGCGCAGACAACCATCAAGGAGAGATTTTATAAGCACTAAAAGGTGTTTCAAAGTGTTAGTGTTACAATTTTCAGTTTTTCCTTAATCTAAATACCAGTAAGTCTGCAGGTAATATAACAATCGTTGAGAGAATATAGCTTAAAGATGCATGTGATCCAGTAGGCCAACACAGCCGTAGCATGCCTTAAATATACTTTATATCAGTGCAGTATTAAACAAAGAACAGTTTACCTGATATCCCATCTGGGTTCTCCCACACACAAACGTACATACAATAACCCTTGATACAGTACAATTAGTCACTCACACTGAGCACAGAATTCATACTATCACGACAAACATGGAGACAGTCGAGAGGTAACATGAGCTAACCTGAAAATACAGGAGATTGCATCCTGCACAGGGGAAAAGGCCTGGATATTGAACTGTTAGAATGTGTTTTTTTTTATGCTAAACCTTGTCCCAGCTGGTTAAAAACATTCTTAAGTACTGGAAATGTATTGCTACACAGTGTTACTCCTTTGAGCATCTTTATATATGTATACATGTATATGTATATGTGTGTGTTTATGTATACACACACACACACATATATATATAGTACTTAATCTATAAATTAATATTAAGCTCAGACGATATAGCTATATTTGTGATTCTTTTTGTTATGAATTTCAAATGAGGTGTGAATTATTTACAGATGACCGTGTCAGTGCAGTTTCAAGAATGAAAGTTCAATCATCAGCCCCAGGAAATGAGGAGATATAGTAAATATTAAAATGGTGCCGATGAAGAGCCCAGGCTGAGTTTTCTGACAGCTTTCACAGGAGAGAACAGCAGCACTGAGCAGCTGATATAACTGCTCAGTAGGTGAACAGCGAGTACAATGAAAGCTATCACTCATTTCACAAAAACAACTGCCCGTACGCATCTATATGTGAGATGGCACTCTGTAACAGCTGCTTGCATTGATTTGCTTTGGATCCACCAGCAAAATGAATAACAACTGATCAATAAGACCAGCTCTCCTTGCCTTTTTTCTTTTTATACAATTAAACAATTAATACAAGATTCCTCATTTGTGTTTCCCACCCCCCAAACATATTTACTCGCTGGTCAATTCCTGTTTGTGTCAGTTGTGTTTACTGGTCAGAGGTCTGGGAAACGACTGGGATCTTCTTTGTATTCAGCAGGGATGAAGAAGATCGACTCTTCAAAGTCGTCGTAGCGAAATTCCTGAAAGGTGACAGTTGCTGTGATCGTGGGGAAGACGGGGATGTCTGCGAGAGAGGAAACCAAAGAAGAAAACATGTTGTTTTTGTGACTGTTCTCTTGAAGCTCACCCACACACAGGAACACAGTAGTAGATCGACGTACACGTACCAAGTTTGACTGGAAACCCAGGAGGAAGTTTCATCTGAACAAACTCACGGAGTTTGTTGAAGTGCTTGAACGGGGCTATGACCTCCAACACGTTTAGTAACCTGCAGGCAGTGGAAAGTGAGTCAGCAGTTTTCTTTCACAGCCTTTTCTTTGCCAACATTTCCTGTCAGGTACAGACAAACTCCTGAAGTCTCGACAGCAACAGAAAGGGGATTAGGCCAAACTGCAATTTGATATCTTGAGTGAACAAAGAATACTAACATTTTCCACATTTGAGAACCATCAAATTATTGCTGTTGTAAAATGACAGTTAATAAACTATCAAAAATAGTTTAAAAACAGTAGATTAATTTTCTTTTGATGGGTTAATCGATTAATCAGCCAGGCGAATGCCAGGTTAAACTAGTTAGCTTGTGTAATACAGTATTAAAATTATTACATTTAAAATGTTATTCATTCAAACACCATCCTTGAATGGTTTGGATGCTTATTAAGCAATGCAGTGGTTAAACTCATGACTTAATGCTCATATTTTCAAACAGTATCCTTGAGGATGAGAAATAACTGATAAGATTAGCAAACATGAGACTATGCGATGTAAGTTTTCTTTTCTTTATCATTTATTATTTTGCCACCACTCAGATTTACCTTGTACTAAAAAAAGTACTAAGAACTTCATATTTTTAACATTATAAAGCACAGGACACAAATGGCATTACAAACCATTAGCTATTATAAAGGGTGGGGTTTTATTGCTGGCTCCATTAAGGTTCAATCAGTAAAAGAGATGAAGCAATTTACTACATTATGTCCCAGTAATGTTTTACAGTGCTGCCTGTAACCCATTACAAACCACATCATATTTGATTTCTACAACCAATTTCTCTTTTCCTCAGATCTTGTTTGCGCTCCATGAACCTCTTTCTCACATGATCATGATTCACAGCAAAGAAAACACTATTTTGGCTTTCCATGTAAGCATTATTTGGAAAATATAAAAAATGAATAAAGTATTGGATTAGGTTAGGCTACATAAAGTCTGGTGGACAGGCAAAAGTATTTGTAATGGTTTATCCAAATCGAATCTGTAGAGAGCGTTTCCCTTACTATTTGTGCGCTAATATCAATATTTTCATTTATTTATTTGACCAAAGCAGAAGGCACAGCCCAAACTACTGCAGATCTAGAAGAAACCATAGAAAATAAGTGCTACTGCACTTTGTGAAATAAAATTTCACCTGACACAAATGCCACAAGGTGCATGAATAAAGACATAAGTCTATAGGAAATGAGAAAGAAATAAGAAGCCCCCCCCCCCATCCTTCAAACAGCACATGCACAGCTAACATCATACCCTTGTTGGGCTAAATAATAATGTAAAACACTGAAATTCTGTCGTCACATGATGGAGCAGTTGATTTTGCAAGCATCTCATCTGTGGCTCCCCCACGCAATCAGTGAAGCCCTCGCGTCTACCTGGTCCAATTATCTGATCTGAATTATTTCATCTCCACACTACCCTTTTCTAAAATCCCAAGTGTATCCCAGTGTATTCACCCAGGATCAATCTGTGCAGAAAGCTTTGTAAATAGATCTAAGGAGGAAAGGATGTTACTTACGACTCAATGCCTAGAGGGAAATCCTGGCTCATGGCTACAGTAGCTTTGAAGTTCTTCTTGCTTTCCTTGCACACAAGCTCTCTCCCAAGATGAGGTGGCCTGAAGGTGGGAAAAGACACAGACAAACACACAAAGACATTGCTTTTTATAATCTATGGTGGTTCACATGGATTTCGGATTCAGAGTTCATACAATTTTTCTTGTAGCTGCAGTGAATAACTGACTAATCACGGTAAAGACTGAAGAAATCAAAGAAAATACCAGATACGTACTTTCCATGCTCTGCAGTGATGTACTCTTCCCAAGAAATGGTGTTGGGGGCTGGAGCTGTGAGGGACTGCCTCCTTACAGGCTGGGGACAAGAAGATATCAGTCAACGGCATAATCACAATCATCAGATCTCCTTTACTATTTAACATTAGTGAATCAAGACTGACTGCTGGCTTCCTTTCATCTCACCTCAAAGTTCTGTTCACTGATGCTGCCTCCTTTACTCAAGCTCTCCATGATGGCTTTGTTCCTCAGGATGTCCTCTTCACTGAGGTGCTCTCGCCGTTTTCTCGACTCTAGCACCAGACCGTTCACTGCATAGAAGTCAGCCAGGAAGTTTCCAACTCTCTCCTGAACAGAAAACAAGTAGATTTTGGTGTTTCGTCACCCAGCGATTTCAAGTTCTGCTTCTTAAAATGTGCCAGGGAGCAGCCTGAGCGTAGGACTGTGCTAACTTTACAAGAGGTTACAGGTTTCATTTTCTTCCATCTTCTCTCATCCCAATCAGCAGTCAAATGTGTGTAAGTTTATACAACCACTGAACAGAGAGAGGCGATAAAGTACACACAGATCTTTCAGAGTCATTGTGCAACAAAACATTTCAGACATCAATATAACTTTGACTGTGCTGCACAGGCTGCATAAGAGAAATCAGTTTGAAAACTCTGCTTTTATAAAGAGTTCATATGAACATATGGTACACCAATGGTAAACCCAAACAGGTGGTTTTAATAATAAGAAAACCACAAGTGTAAATAATATGGATGCAGTTCATCTAGTTTTACTTGTACCAGTGCCCTGCTATTATGGGTGTTGGAGCTGGTAAAGCTTACAGGGACAAATAAACTGAATGAGGCTCTATATCTCTAATATTGTTTGTTACACCTTTGTTTTTTCTGGTCTATTGTTTGATCGTATACAGACTACGACTACGTCTGACTGGCATCTCCCTCGCTCTCCCAGTCAGCTTCGTTGAACCTGTTTGGGCAGGACAAGGAATAATTTCACCTTTATCATTCTTATTAGGATGTGGAGGCTGGTGAACTCACATAATTCCCAGCAAAGCTCCACCCATCAACCTGAGCAGAAGTTCAATCAGACACAGTGTGGGTGTGCAGGGGATTCAAGTTCTGAAAACTTTACGCAACCGTTTTTCATCATGAAGTAGTCTCACTGTGTTTGCGATCTCTATCACAAGAGCCTTACTGTTTTATCCTCTCTGAAGAGCCAGCCAATCTGACTGCGGGAGAAAGTGATGGACTTGGTAGACAGAGTTGCAGAGTAGACGTCACTGCTCATCAGAATATCCACCTCTTCTTCAGTCTCCATCTCTGACTCCTTAGAGAAAAACAGTTTTAGAGTTGGGTCTCGCTATTCATCTTCAACAGCTGATGACACAGTGTGAAACACAGATGCAGCGATTACCACTCGCTAACCTCGTGGTGTATTCTTTGGTACACTTTCGCTTCGTTGTCCAGAACCACGAAGGACTGGGAGGGTGCAGCGTCGCCGTTGAAAATGAAACTAAGATCTCCGCGTTGACACTTCATATCAGTGAAGTCTATGAGAGTGGTGTCAAGTCTAAATTAAAAGAGAGAGAGAAGAGACGAGAGGGTCTATGAAGACTGTTGCGCCCTACTTCTTAGATCTAAAAGAAATCTTCGACCTGGATATCTACCATTCGCTGCTTCAAACTTTCAGTGATTTAAGATTCTATCATTAGGTACAGTAACAACCTTTTTTTTACTATCTGATGTCTTACCTAATATTGATGCCCTGCTTGTAGATTTTACAAGCATCAGATGGCAGCATCCGGGACAACAAAGGCACTACGATACAGATGAGAACATGAATAAGTTCAGGTGTGGCTGATACTACAAGATTTTCATTCTACAGGTTTTCTACTGATGATTCACAAAACACAACTGACCCATCCTGCAACTTTGAGGAACTCAGGAAAGTGACTTCAAATTAAAGTTGGTCTTATCAAACAAGTGTTGGTATAAGGTTTGACAATAGAGCATGTAAACAACTTTTTATTTGTGGGAAATAAGAAAACTCACCCCAGCTCTGAAAATCCCAATGCAGCTCCAGATAAAAGTCACCAAGCTACAGAAAAGAAACATTTCAGACTAAAAGCAACTTCAACTGATGCATCATAGTTTCACCGGTTAGACAAAAAGTAAAGTACAGCGAAGATTTCACACTCTGCATTCCAGCAATTAATATGCATCCTCAAGGACGGGCAATAGTCACTTATGCAAATCAAAGCCTGCAGAGATTTTTAAAATATGACGGAGTGAAAGTTCTGCGATGCAGAATGATAGCAGTTCTACACACGGGTTTGGTGTGGCAGAAACATCTGTGGAAGTGAAGTCAGCTGTGATCCTCACCTCCCTGAGAGCTTTCAGTAATTTTGGCCTCTTATCTTCCACACTCTCCCTGGACTGCTGCTTTAACTTCCGCAATATTGCTGTGACTAGGGAAAGAGGGTGAGAAAGAATATATTCAGTCATTCTCTCATGTCAGCGATGCACATTCACACCTAAATGATGCTGAGTAAGGTATGCAGTCCAATTTCTTACAGCACTTTCAAAACGTAGTTGTTCTAAAACAGTACACAGCTTGGCTTCCCAATTACTGTCAGGCTGACACATGGACACAGTTGATCGTTTCGGCTGATTTTAGCTTGTCACACGTATAACAGTATCAGCATACTTGTCGGCAGATAAATAACAAGAAACTGCAGCACAGAAATGCCAACGCAGAATATCAAAAACACCTCTGAATATACTGCAGTCCAGTACACCACCACCAGTGACTATGACATCAATGCTAAAACATGTCATTTAAATAACACCTCTATGACAGTGTCAACAAAGCCTGAACATTATTAGCATCATGAAAGTACACTTCAGGGAAGAACAGCTTGTACAAGTGTACCTAATAAACTGACCACTTGAGTGTGTGTCATTATGATGTTTTGAAACTCTAAAAACAAACAGTCCAAAGGATTCAACCAGCACCCTGCGCAGATTTTTATAGTGTTACACATAAACGTGAGTGAGCATTCCTACTCTGCTATAATTAATTTCCGTACAGAAGCAACATATTTCATATTACATGCATCAGTAGCACTGATTGGATCAGCTGAACGCACTGTCGCATGAAGCCGAGCTCTCTCTCACAAACTGACCAGCAAACACTTAATGATGCCGGATCAGCCATAATAAATCAACATAATATTAACTAAAAAAAAAAAAAAAGTATAACATTTTAAATGCACCCTGGTTATCTTGACCAGGCTGGAAATACTGGACTGAGAATGGATGTGGACTGAGTAGATAAGTGCTGAGGAGGCACTCACTGCATTCGGGCAGATCGTCATTGCACACACAGACCACCAGTGAGCGAGCTGCTGACGCAATGTGCACATGTGTAAAAGACTGATGACAAGACTGCAGTATTTCGTGAAAAGCTGTAACCCACACATTTGCTTTTAGGAACACATTATTCTACATTTGTCAGCTGTGTGCTGCATTTTATCTGACCAAAAATCTAAATCTAAACACCACACTGTCAGAGTTTGACTTTCTCTGCATGTCCTTGCTGATGGTGTGAATGTACCCAGCCCCCTCTCTCTGCTTCCCTGCCTCCCCTTCACCCTTGTGAGTGATGTGACCTTCTCCAAGCGAAACTCCTGGTCCCAGTCCCAAGCCAGCCTGCCACAGCAGGCACGGAGAGTCGAGACGCATACTAACAAGGTCGAGGGTCATTGCTCAAACTGCTGGGCCTCACAACCCCCATGAGAGGCAACATAAGATCAGGATGCTGATAATTCACCATAACGTTATCTATACAGCCAAACAACAACAACTGAAATTAGTGATCTCGGCTTAGCCACAAAAACTGGGATAAACTATTTAGTGCTTGGTGCCTTTACTAGAAATTAAGCCTGTCCTTCATATTTTCCTTTATCTTTAGTGAATTATACAAAATTAACAACAGACCTAAAAAAAAAAAAAAAAAAGGTCAGCAAATCTCTTTTCAGTGGATGTTAGATTTAAAAGCAGTGGCATCATTAAGCAGGGTGGTGACCAGGCTGTAAGCTCAGGGCGTCCTAACACTAAGCCATCATTCAGGCTGAGCTCCAGCCCATCTGGATGATGACCGCTCAGAGAAAATCCCCGCCTTTAGCTTTTTAGCTGGGCTGACGAGATAGCAGTCGCATCTGAACACTCACACATATGCTGTGGCCTCTTAAAGTATTTAGTCCCCTTGATTTTTTGGGGGGACTTTGTGAAAAACCAACATGATGTACACATTATTAACCATAATATCAAAGTAGTAATGTTCAGGGTTGACATCCCAATTATGAAAAGCCCAGAACAGCATACAGCTATTGACAGCACTGCTGACATAACTTACTCATTTGCCTGTCGCCGTAGCTGATGGCCTCTGCTAAAGGACTCCATCCCTGTGCGTTCTTTATCTTTACAGGTGCATTGTGGGCCAGCAGAAGCAGGGCACATTCTGAAAGAGAAGCAAATTATCATAGAGACAAATGGGAATAAGTCTGCTTTTATTCTGTACACAAAAAAACCAAAAAATAGGTTTCTGGAGTAAATAATAGTTTATGCATGCTCAGATATCCCATATCTCCAGTGTTCATCGCTGCCATGATAGAAATGTCCATACAGGGCTGGAACTATCCGTACATTAGCACAGTCCTGGGACATTCACTAAGTATGATTTAAAAGGTAGGTCAAATACATTTAGCCACACTCAAGAGGGCCAGATAAATCAGCATAGACTACTTAGTTGTAGCCAAGTCCATTTGCTCTCTGATTTAATCAATAAAGGGACCCCAAATCTGAACAAATTCAGAGTATGAGTCAGATTGGAAGTACTTAATAAAGACACCACATCACTGAGCCACTTCTCAAAGCAAGGAGGGGAGAGAGATTCTTTTTTTCTCTTTATCAAACAACCATTAGACCACTTTTATGTTATGCCACTGCAGAGGTCTGAAAAGTCATGCTGAGATGTTGCAGGAGTATGGATGCTACTGCAAGAATAGCAGAACTGACTGTGCCTTAAAAATGGCCTTTTAATGAGGATGCCTTAAACTGTTTCGATAAAGCCACATTATGACAGATGCAAGGCCATGGACCACGGCAGATTTAGTGTAATTTTCTGGGCTCAAATTGAGACTGGTAGATTATTCTCTGAGAAGCTTTTTGTTCATTTAGGTTAATCCTGTGTATAACAATAGGCTGTTAAGATAAAAAACAAAAACAATATATTTGATCACACTAATGTTCAGATTTACCTTTGTGGCCCAGCATCACAGCCAGGTGAAGAGGCGTGTTCCCTAAAAAGAAAAGCACGTTAGGACAATAAATACAGATAAATATAAACATCAATAATACCACATATGTAATGGTTTTTACTCCAAAGGCAATCAGGTAATATCAGAAAGCTTACCATGTACATCCTTCTGAGAGATGCTGTGGGTCCTGATGAGAGAGGAGAGCCGACGCACATCTCCCTTGAACACGCATTCGTGAACAGGGAACTCCAAGTCCTCGCTTGTCAGGATTATTGGGTTCTTGTTGTTATCATTGACTATGGTGCCAATTGATGATGGGTTGCCGTTAATGTTGTTTGCATTGAGCTGCTGCTGCTGCTGCAGTACGGAGGTTTTGATTGATTTCTGAAAAGCCTTGTTGGATTTGAAATGATTACTGGTACCGTTGGGAATAGTGCCGTTGGAGGTCTCTTCATAAGTGTCCATAATCTCTTCATTTTTATTTGTTTGTTTGTTGTGGTCCTTCCGCATGGCGCGTATCTTCTCACCTGTCATGATGACTGTGGTAGGTTACCAGGTTAACGAATCACTAAGCTACAGGCTGGTGAATAAATCTGGGGACTAGTGAGCATTAGCAATATCCGCAAATATAATTTAATTTCAGCGTGGTGGCAATTTAAGCGTTGTTAAGCTGGTTGCTCTGCGTTGATCTAATAACGTTACACCTGCTGTCCGGTTCCACAACCAACATTAGCTCCCAGCAGAGTTTGGTAGCTAGCTAGCCCACAATAAAAAATGAAGTGGGTGCGGCGATGAAAGCAGAAAATAATACTAAACATAACAAAACACACACGCACTAAATTAACATACAGCTAAGAGTAAGAACGAATAGCAAACGACTACATCGTTGTCTTACCCACCGCTTCTGAGTTATACGCTTTAAAATTGCATCAATTCAATTTGCTTTGCGGCAAAATTCAGACGGTACAATGAACCAGCTGAGCTAACGGTCTCCGCTAGCTGGCTAATCTCGCGAGACAATCCAACAACACCCCCCCTTCCAGTTCGAACGCGAATTCGTGCATGAGTGTCATCTTTATGAGACACACTTCAGAGCAAGCACGTAGCTAGCTCGCTAGCTCGCTCACAAGTTGTTTTCAAAAATGGCAGCTGCTAAGAAAGGGAAGAAAGTTGTAAATCAAGAGGAGCTGCGGCGCTTGATGAGAGAAAAACAAAGACAATCGACAGACAAGAAGCGCATTGAGTCTCCTTTTGCTAAATACAACAGCCTTGGGCACCTCAGCTGTGTGCTGTGCAGTGTGCAGGTGAAGTCCGAGTTGCTATGGGCGGCTCATGTCCTCGGTAAACAGCACAAAGAGAAAGTTGCTGAGCTGAAGGGAGAAAAGAGTCAGCCAGTGACTCCACAGAACCAACCAGTGAAGAGAAAAGCATCGGATGAGGAGGACGTTAACGGGAAAAAGGCGAAACCAGCACCGGTTGCAGGCCAGTCTACCTCAGGGCTGCCAAGAAACTTCTTTGAGAAATCCAGTGAAAAGGAAGCTGCTTCTGCTCACAAGTCTGCAGGTTTGAGTCTCTTGGCTGGAGTTTATGATGATGAAGAGGATGATGAAGCAGATGCTGAAGAGGCAGCTCAGACAGGAACCACAAACCACCCTCCTCAGAGGGCTGAAGCTGCAGGACTACCAGCTGATTTCTTTGACAGCTCCATCCCATCCACACCCGCCATCTCCCACTCTGGGTCCATCCTCAAAGCAGATGTGCAGGAGAAAAGCGCAGAAAAGAAAGAAAACACAGCCGAGGCGCTGCCGGAGGGCTTCTTCGATGATCCAATAAGAGATGCCAAAGTGCGCAACGTTGACGCGCCCAAAGATCAAATGGACAAGGAATGGGAAGAGTTTCAGAAGGAGATACGACAGGTGAACACAAAATCAGAGGCTATCGTAGCTGAGGACGACGAGGAGGGCCGTCTTGAACGTCAGATCGACGAAATCGATGAACAAATTGAGTGTTACAGGAGGGTTGAGCTGCTGAGAGACAAGCGCGATGTGGTGAAAAGCAAACCACTGTCCAGGAAGGAGCAACACACGGAGATTGATGGCAGCATTGAGGAGGAAGAGGAGGATGAAGAGGAGCTGCTGGGGCTTTTGTCCCGGGACTGGAGGGCCAAAGGGGCACTGGCATAAATATCTGTGAGAAATGATTTTGTCCAGAATGTTGTTGAAGCATCTAAGAGAGGTATTTTTTTTGTATGTCAGAAAACTGTAAATATGTTTGTTAAAACATCTTCATCGCTTCTTTTTGTATATTTCAGACTGGGTTAAATGTGATGATGTAAGTGTTTTGCAACATTCTACTAAAACATTTAACCACCACCAGAAGACAGAACTTCTCAGTTTATGTCTCGAAACACCAGACAGACCACAAAGCTTTAAGTGTGTGTTTATTCATTGGTGCTCACACAAAAACACATTCTTAAAATCTCTCATGTACAGTAGCAGCACAGACCCAAAATCTAAGTCATAATGGCCAAAGCTACATTACATTTTGAGCTCAACTAACCATTGTCCTGCAAAAACAAGTAGTCGACTATGTTAAGTTTATAAATTATTTGTTCATGTTACATTATAAGCAACATGCAAAGCACAACAGAATTATCTTAAAAATGTACAATGCTGAGATTAAGACCGTAAAGCAAATTTTACCAACCCAGTCCCCTTCACAAGATGGTGGACAATACATTTACACCATTTTGAGATTACAACAATGTTTGAGTATGACAAATTTGCTATGTAAATACACCATTATTAGGTCCATAGAAATGGAATAAAATGAATCAAGTAAAGAATGATGGTCAGTGCTTCTTATACTACCTGTTACACATTGTGAGCTAAGTGTGCCTTCTGTCTACTGCATTTTTAATCAAGCAATATCTAAGTAATTTTGTTATTGCTACATATGCCTCACGAGTTACCACTTCAAAATTCTTCTCTGGGTGATTCAAAGTGTTCATAGCCCTTCAAATTATGCAGAAGAGAAAACTGCAAAAACAAAACAACAGACAAATGTACAGGTGGATTAAACACATGATCCCAAAAGCAACTACAACTAACTGAAGATAAATGAGAAAAACACTCAACAGAAAAAGAAATCAGAAACTTCAGATTCAGCTTAGAAAAGAGCATACAAAAATCTTTACTCTTATGCTCAATTGTGTGTTTCAGATAAGTTAGGAAACTGTCTAAAAACAAAACCAATGTCTCACAAAAAAGTCTATTTCTAGTAGTCATTTGTAAACATTCATAAAATTCTGGAGCTCTATAAATAAGGTTCAGGTGAGTTGTACCAGGTGGTTCTGTTGATGGGTGAGGACATCTGCAACAGACTGACATTTACAGCCTCCACAGAAGCTAAACACACAAAAATGTTACATCAAAATGAGACAGATTGGTTAAAAAGAACAAAACACAGGTGCAGGAAAACAGCAAGTTTGAGAACAGTGTGGAAAATGGAATTCAAAATCATTCACAACACTTAATTTTCATGGTTTATTAATATATTCAAAGGGATTTGCTAAAATAAGAGCTGGATATCCTGCAGACAGGTACTCATATTGATAACTGTTAAAATTTAAGATGTTTTGTGGCTGAGGTTGTGTTGAAATGGACTGAGGGGAGGGAGGGGTGATTAGGGGGGCATGCCAGCGCCACTGTTCCACAATCAGTATGATAAATATTCAGTTCACAAAAGTGCAGCAATTACAGAAGAGGGTCGGGAACTCCGAGCCCCCAGACCCCACTGGGTTTCAATACTGTTCACTGCTGTCAGTGATAATGTGCTCACAAACCTACAGCAGCTCTCAGCTCCATCAGGGAGTACCTCTGGTCCCCATCATTGTCAAAGCACGCCAATGTACGTGCATTAGGAGTTGATGTTCCAAATACTTTCCTCAGGTCTTGGTAAGTTAATCCGAGTGCATTACGTCCAACGCCTGCCTGCTGGAAGACGTCCTCCAAGTCTGCAAACAAGAAATGTTGTTATTATTATTAGGAAAAACAAAAACAAGGTTGTCGATGAGGGAACTGCGCAATTGTATTAACAATTCTATCTGTAGCTTTTTGAAGCAATAGTTTGACATTTTTTGCTTAGAGTTAGATGAGATGAGACTGATTTCAGTCTCATATCTGTGCAGGACATATAAAGGCCAAAGCCAGCATGAAGGCTTAGCTTAGCATAAAGGCTGGAAACAGGGGGAAACAGATAGCTTTAGTACTGTACAAAGCTATCAAACTCGACTACCGGGATCTGATTGAAAATTATAAGTGTAAAAATGAGGAGTTGCAGCTTTACAGAGGGTTTTGTGCTAGACTGCCGGTTGGTTACCATAGAGATACCTGCCTTCTCATCTAACTCTTGGCAAGAAAGAAAACAGATGTATTTCCCAAAATGTCACAATATTCCTTTAATGAATTCTGAGATATACTACTTTGTAGTGCACACCTTTCAGGGAACTGACACCAGGCAAGGACACCCTCTTTGGACATCTTGTCTCAGCATTTCTCTTGGAGCGGTTTGGAGTTAAGAAGCGTGGATGTCTGCTTGTGTGCGGCTCTGCCAGGGGCGTGGATATCTCTGTGAAAATGAAACATTAGAAGAAAAAAATATAAAAATGCAACATAGGGCAAATTAATTGACAGCCTGAATGATCCAACACTGTACCCTGTGCATCTCCAGGTGTTGCTTTGGTTGTAGTAGCTTCTTTCACTGTCTCAGTTGCTGGAGTTTCACTTGTGATTGCCATTTGAGCAGATGCATCTCTGTCCTCTAACTGCGAAAAGAATGGAAGATGAAATTTAAAGTGGAATTTTACTCTCTGGGCTGAACAATCCATCAAAAACTAAGTGTGACTCACACTTTGTTTTGAGGCATCCTCTAATGAGACCACTCTCTGACGAAGATCTGCAACCGTAGAGAGGAGGACATTGATCTGCTCAGCAGTCCACGTGTGGCGCTGCTCCTCTGTCTTGTTAGCCTCACTCACTGCTTTTCTCAGGTCTGTTATGTCCTATGACAATAAAAAAAAAAAATGTAAAGCAACCTGCAGCTTACTATTGGATAAGATTTCTTGTCTCTAAGACGAGTGCAAACATGGGAATTCCAGCAGAGGATCAAGCGTCCTGGGAGATTAGGCTGGTAAACAGCAAACTGTGTACCAAGTTATTCATTTTCTTAAGTTAAAAGTTGGCAATATACCTCTGAATCTTAAGTCATGACTACAGATTAGAGTCAGACTATAGAGGCCTCAGCCTGCAAGCAAATCATAACTGACATCCCATAATTGTTGAGGTTACTGCATAAAAAATATACACATATTATTATTTGGTCATTTGCTCTTTTTCCCCATCCTATTTAGCTTACAAAAAATAAAGTGGAGAAAACATTCTGCAGTTGTCTCACATATTTGACCTAGTTTTACTAAAGCATCTGAGCCTCCCAAAATAGATTGGCACTTGTTTCATGCATAATGAATGAAAACCCAACGCGTGGGTCCAAGAAATGACAGGACCTTCTTAACCCAGTGACTCTTTCAATGTAAGCCTGAGAAGAAGTGAAAAAAAAAAAACATGCATGCTTGCTTGGGTAAAGAGATAAACAAATTAATCTGGCAGTGGCACAGTTCACTGCCGCTTCTGGTTTGTATCTGTGCTACAGTTAAGCAGATCAAGTGACATTTCATCTACGGAGTCATCGTTGCCATATGTAAGTGCATTTGCCACAATTCTGAGTGAGACAAATATGCAAAAGAACCAGAATATCTTACAGCTGAGAAGTGCTTCATTACACACTGGTACGTCAAGTTATTCAGCTAATTCACTGAAGCACAATGTCCTGTTTTGTCTTCTGCACACACACTCCCGTCAATACATTCATACATATATAATAAATAAGGAGAAAAGTGGTCTCTAGCAATCTCCGCAGCGAACATAGAGAAGTAAATAAAAAAAGACAAGCTGTCAAACAGCATAAGTGAAATCCAGCTTTGACTTTGACTCATGAAAAATCCATCGGCTTTGCTCATGTGAAATACTAGAGTTTGCAGCCCAACACCACGTACGAAGGAGCGTAGCTTGTATTCTTTTATGTTTGTCAGTTTGACAAATTATTCTGAAAGGTTAAGGCTATTCTCATCGACTACCTCCCTCTCACTGCAGACAATATTTATCATCACAGTGACTAAAGAATGGAAACAGTCACAAGAGCTGATTCATTATGAGATATACATGAATGATTAAATGTACACAAACAATGCAAAAAAAGAAAAGGTGGTTCCTATGTGGCTGTTACTCTACAAGGCCACACAAACAATTACAATTAATTAAGCAGAACAGGGAAGTGGAAACGCAGTTTTTATACCAACTCAGTCAGCTGTTCAGTGTTAAAGTGAGAAACTATTAAAAATATCACTAGCTTGAATTTACCGTTGTCTTCTTCAATTCGTCATCTTTCTTCTGATCTTCAATAGCAGCCTGCATAGTCTTCACATCGTGCTGGACACTTGTTAGTGTGCTGCCAATTGTAGCAACACTCTGAAAAAGAAAAATAGTTTGAAAAATGTTTAGGTAAAAAACAGATTCTGAAGTAAATATATTTTCTTGTTCCATTTTGCTTTGTCTTTACCTTTTGAAGCTCTTCAACAGTTGTCGGAAGGCTGATTAAATCAGCAGCTGATTTCAGGTTGGCCTTTAAGTGGTTTACGGCAGAGTCCAGCAAACTGATCTGCAGGGGTAAAATGACACAAACCATTCAGTTCCATCTGCAAGACAGGATTACCAAACTGTCTGGCCACCTAATTTTTTTAATGACCCTAAAATCAAGACTAAGCAAGCTTGTAGAATAAAAATAGAGTATTTTACTCCAGTGTGTGCAAACTTAAAACCTGTGTGAAACTTCTCTCTAAAAATATATCTGAAATTGAAACATTTGTGCAGCTGTCACACACAGTTAGTCATTGTATTACCAGCTCTAACTCTTTTTTCAGAGTAAAAACAATGTTGCCATTATAAAACAATGATAGATACTCAGATTATTTCACTGCAAACCCCATTCGTAGAGTAATCTGGTTTCGTAGTGGCACCAAAAAAAGCTAAGCTTGCTCTGCTAGTTCTCTAATTGCAGGAAGTAACACTACTGCTTTACAACTGTACAGTCATATCATGCTATTATTGTATCATGTGGAATGTGTATGGCTTCCTTTTCACCTCTGATTCTCAGTTTCCACAACCCAAAGAAAAGACTTGCACATCATTACATCTTCAAGTTACAGTTGGCATCATTTCTATTCTCTATTCTATTATCACTGTATGGTATAATCTATTTAACAGGGACTCTCAGCAGCAGAGTATCACAAGCACATTTAACAGACTCAGTCTAACTTGTATGACCAACATTAAAACTCTTGATATTCTTCCACAGTTTGTTGTGACCTCTAGGTAGTCCGTGACAGATTGAATGTCAATGCAGCTTCAAAACCCCTCCGGGCACAGATGACAACTGACCTTTCTGTTCATCTCTGTTAGGTTAGACCAGAGTTTGCTCAACCCCTTGTCCCCGTTCTCAATGTCATCAAACCTTCTCTCCTTGTTTTTCAGGTCTTCACTTAGTTTTGGTATTTCACTTGATGACACCTTCTGGCTGGATTCCACTGTTACAAAAGACATTACAATATGTTAATAGCAATGTTAAAAACAAAGGAATGCATGGCTGTGTACCTGGGATTTAACAGGTTTAAGTGTCCAAAGGTCGGTGAGCTTTTTATGACAATCACAAGGTAACTGTTGGTGTGTGATAATGAGTCTTACTGCTATGCAGCTTTTCTTTCAGTGAGTCTAGATCTTCTTTCAGAGCAATCTGCATCCATATGAGTCCAGCACAGGCCATGACACAGGCAGCGAGTATGATGAACAGAAACAAGGGGTAGCACACATTGCAGCACTGCGTGTAGCTTCTTCTATGGGAAAGAAAAAACAGTAACGTTAGACATTACAACTTCACAGCCTCTTTCATTAATAATGAAGGAGACATGCAGAAGACTGCATGCTATGCTATGGGAATTAGGAGGCTTAGTGATAAAAAAAATGGTGCTTCAGAAGACGGTGCTGCTACATACTATATCATCAAATCATACTCATGCTGTATGTAGAATATATTATTTCTAATTTGGCTGATATCAGGCTTCAGAAAAAAAGCTTGACCATCTTTGTAGTCTGCAAATATATCTGTTCTGTTTTACAATGCTCCAAGTACAGAAGAGGAGCAAGCAGACTGATCAAGTCATGTTAAATACTTTCTTTTGACATCTGCACAATGACCACAATATACTGTAGTTGATGCACTCTGGACAAAGTGAGATTGGACTGTTTCTGTCTCAGAGCATGTGAGCTGAAAAACAAAATTCAGGATTCAGGATTCAGGATTTTTCACTGCCAATCTATACATACATTTGTGCAAAGAAGAATTAAATTGTATGAATTGTAAAGAAGAATTAAATAGTAGGTGCTCTGGTTCCGATGTACTGGCAACCTGATGTCTATAAGTCTGTAATGTCAATAATTTAATAACAGCAATTTATAACTACAATGTACTTTTACCTAGAATAGACAGATTACCTGAACTGACTTCATATAGCTGATGTGGTATAAAGTACTGTTCTTAAAATGACCACCAGTTGTTTCAACTCTCTGCTTCAGTTTTTCTTTTACTTTAGGGCTGCAACTAATGATTACTTTCATTATCGATTAATCCGTCGATTATGCTCTCAATGAACTAATTGTTCTGTCAGAAAAACAATACCAGAAAACAGTAGGAAAACGGCAATTTAAATTCCCCAAGGTAATCTATTTCAACAGCTTGTTTTATTCAACCAGCAGTCCAAAACTCAAAACCAATTGTGTATGACAAAAAGTCAAATCCTCGCATTTGGAGATCCAGCAAATCAGGCATTTTTGCCTGAAAAATGATTAAAATAAAAAATCGATTATCAAAATCTTTCTGCCGCTAATCACCTACTTTAGCTGTAATACACCATATCGTATTCCACAATAAAACGTTATTAAGTCGATCACTTACTTCCCAAAGTTGGCTCCGCCGCTCATGTTGTTGAACTCGTCGTCGTCCGAGCTCGAGTCGGACTCTGAGTCCGGCGGCTCGGTTCGGAGAAGTCGGTGACCTGACCCCTTTTTAGTCTTCTTTCTCTTGGTGTCCCCGAGTCCAATCAGTGCATTGAGCTCCTTTCTCTTCTTCATCTTCTTCTGAGGGGTCAGCGAACCCGCCGAGCCCGATTTAAACCCAACTAAATCCAACGTTTTGTCCAGTTTGGTGGATGTTGTTGTTTATGTAGCAGCTGAGCTAACTCAATGTTCGCCTGCTAGCTTGAATTTCAACCACGCAACGGCTCTGACGGATATAAACACATCGGACTGTGCGGGTTGTTTGCTTTGTTGACTAACACCGAATAGACAAAAATGTTCAGCAGTCTGTCGGCATTACATTACTCTCCCTAAAAAGCCTTTCTACAACAACTTTTTGTGACTGGCTGCCGGTTTATCACATACGTTAGCTAACCCAGCTAACATCTGACACCTTGCTAACAGTAGCTAACACTTGGCTGGTTGACGTTACTGTGCGATCGCCTCGTCTCAGCGAGATTTAAAGTTACCCGTCCTAACGTCGCTCATTTCGAAAACACGGCAAAAAGTCTTTAAATAGATTAACAAACCCAATCTATTATACAATCTAAATCTGCGGCGCTGTACTTCCAGCAAACAGTGCTACTCCCTGTGTTGTTTGGGCAGGGCATCCGAGTATCCTTACAGCTGATTGGTGCAGTGAAGAGCTACAACTTCCCCTGCTCTGTATTGACAGGGAGCGACGCAGACCGCAACACCACCCTCTCTGACCCAGAGACCATGGACGGATTATGAGGAAATGCCCCCCCTGGGCACATACAGGTAAAAGCCCCCCCAGTCCTTCTATACCGGCCTTTGCCTTTTCATGGTCGTTTTGCGGCTCTTTGTGGTCATTTTGCGCTTATCTGTAGTCGTTTTGTGTCTCTTTGTGGTTGTTCTGTGTGTCTCTGTAGGTAATTTGTGTCTCTTTGTGGTAATTTGCTTCACCTGTTTCATGCTACTTTGTGGTCATTTTGAGTTTCTCATTTTGTGGCTCTCTGCGGTTGTTTTGTATGTCTTTGTAGACGTTTTGCATCTGTTGTTTTGTGTTTCTTTGTGATTGTTTTGTGTGTAGTCATTTCATGTTTGTGGTGGTTTAGTGTCTCTTTGATTATTTTGTGTTGTTTAGTGCCTCTGTCATTATTTTGCAAAAAATCTGTAGTCATTTTGTGTGTCTCTGCAGTCTTTTGCTGTTTGTGGTTGTTTTGTGTCACTTTGTGGTCATTTTGTGTGTCTCTGCAGTAATCTTGTGTCTGGTCGTTTTGTGTCTCTTTGTGGTGGTTTTGCATTTCTCTAAAGCTAAAGCTGTGGATAAGAATTTTTGCCAGAACTCAATTACATGTCTTCACTTTGCTTGTTTTATTTAAAAAAAAATCAAGCATACTCAGTTTACAATAATATAAAACAGAGAAAAGCAGCACATTTTAGAACTTGGAAACAGGCATTTTTCAGTGACAAACAACCTAAACAATAAATCAGTTTTGTTGCTGTTGCTCTGTCTTAACTATTCAGTTAACTGGCTAATCCAATCATTTATTGATTGTTGCAACTCTAATTTGCACATTTGTAGTCTGTATTATTATTATTATATCTACAGGTTAGCTCTCAGATCATCTTTTATCATCTTTTAGCCAGTTTGTTTTGGTGTTTACACAATGTTTTTGTGAATGCACCACGTTCTATGAAACAGGATTTAATTTTTTGTTTCAATTCACCTCGTCCAGCAGGGTTCCACCAGAAATCCAGCTGACCTGGAGCGCTGTTTGGCTGACCCAGCAAGACACATGGGGTGAGTAGAAGAGGGGTCGCTACAGACTGGCCTTTAGCTCTTTTTCATTGAAAATGGACTCCCACTGGCCTGCTCTTGGCTTCGAAAATATGTTTCTTTATGTGCCTGCCCCCCCCCCCCCCCCCCCATACTACCTCAGTACAATATTAATAATAATGACACTGAATGGAAATCACCACACTGGGCCAATTTACAAACACACAAAGGAATTGAGAGGCTCCTCAGCATCTCAGTGTGAGTGTGGTTATTGAGTTGCAAGAGATGAGGCCTACTGCTGATGCTTTATTATCCTCAGAAAAGAATTTCTCAAGGCAATGCTTGTCAGTTCACAATAATAGCATGATGCCACCCACACAAATACAAAGCTAATATTATCATAGCTTACCCAGACTTATGTGCCTGCTATGTTATTGAAGTGCATTAAACTGGGAAGCAGTTAGTCTATTGTTTTGAATGCATTTGCTGTGAATCCACCCGTGTCATGTAGGTAGCAGAGCAAAATTCAATCACTGGCTCGTCTTCACTGGGAACACCTGGTGAGGGGACAAGCATCACGCTGAGGGCCTGCGCAGACCCCCACCAGCATGGAGCTTCAAATCAAAGCATCAGAGGTGTTTCATCTCTTCACTGGAGTCTCAGTTTTCATCCAGGGTTAGGACTGAAAGGATGACACTTCAGCTTCTGGTTCCTCACATCTACTGCCACGAGGTAGGGAGCATCAGACATTAGAAACCTATGACTCTGATTACTACAAAACACTTGTTTTTGCACTTTGTTCACAGCAGGGTTACTCATATTCTCACCAGGAGTGATTCCTGCAACTGTCAGGCAGAGAGCTGCCTTGGGTGCTGACAGTGGATGTAAACAGTGTTGGCATGATAGGAAATACTGAATGGAATTGACTGCTAATTGAAGGCTTTCATCTAACATGGCAGACTACGTGAATACAGATTATCATCGGTTGGAAGCAGGGTTGCTGTTAGAATACCAATTTCTCTCACCAGGCAATTTTACCGATTATTTAGAGTCTTTCAACCAGTATGTTGGATGACTCAACTAGCAGACATGAAAATTTCAACATGAAATATATACTTTCCTGGCTGACAGATGAAACAGAATCCACATGGTATGTAGAACCGTGACACATGCTTGAACTTAAGAACTTTATCTCTGACAGCTGCTGTCTGATGCTTTATCAGGAAACAAACACATAATTTATGGTAAAGCTCACGCTTTGACTTTCATCTGCTCAGCTTACAGCATTCATTCTTGATTCCTTTTTTGTGTTATTAAAGTACTTGAAACTAAGTTTTCTTAATCACCTTCCTACTATGAGAAGTCAGGTCCAAGTTTCTACCGGAGTGAAAACAGTTTTGGTTATGTCATGTGACCAGTTTCTGTCTGTGATGTTTGGTCTGTAACCTGGTTTCAGACCTCTGAGTCATCCACATTGATTGTTAGAAAATTAGTGTGCAACTATTTTGATTTTCTGTTAACTGTTTAAGTCATTTTCAAGCTAAACTGCCCAGCATTTGTTGGTTCCAGGTTCTAACATATGAAGCTATGCATACGCTAGTTTTCCTTGTCTCACATTAAACTAAATTGAATATTTTTACACTCTGGACTGTAGCTGGACAAAACAGGATGTTTGATGATGTCACACTGGGGTCTTGGATCTTGCCATGGGCATTTTCACTGTTTTTTTAAATGTTTTATAGACTCAACAAGTGATTGGAAAACAATTTGCATGAAAATATTAAAATTAGTTGCAGCCCTAATCAGAGCTTGGTAGGCGAGATTAATAATGTGGATTTCATCTTCCTATGTGGCTAGATAAAAATACAACGTAACAAATGTAACCAACACAATGAACCAGTGCAAAATTAACAGTTTCAAGTCAGTATATTAGGCTTACTGCAGCATACCATTATATCACTCAGCAATTCTTCTTTAGAAAAATCAGTATGTCTGTTTTTTCAGGTGTCAGACAAGCTCGCTCCAGGCTAATAGTGTCCCCAGCAGTAGAAAATGTACGTTCTGAGGGTGTGGATGTTGCTTGCATACAGAGATAACTTGTTGCCAAGTCAGAAAGCATTGGCAGAGTGTCCTTCATGCCTATACATATTTTGCATTGTCAGATAAAAATAATGTCGGAGGGACAGATAGGACAAAATAGGGTCAACAAACTGTTATTTTACTGTGCAGGTTTTGGCAATTAATTAATCAATGGTTAATTTATTTGGTTCTGAAAAATGTCTAACAAAAACAATCAAACAATTGTTCAAAAACAATCCAATACCCAGAACTATTCAGGTAACTATCACATAAGACAAGCTTGAACTATGTTTGTTAGGCATTTTTGCTCAGAAACGTACTTAAATGATGAATCAATTATCAAGCTGGTAGCTGATTAAGTTTCTGGCAATTGCCAGGTCCATTAATTGGCTAATCATTTATTGACTAATTGTCTGTGCTTTTCTTACCTTGTTGAGGAGGGTGTGGCTCAGTTGGGAAAATGATGATGTCATCTACTTCCATTAACCAATTAGGATTCAACAATATTTGACTCACAATCTGATGACTGTTGGTGACGCAGTTTACCTGAGATTTCAGCTGTTAAACTAAATAAATAACACCAAAGTATGTTTTCTTCCCCTCTAAATTGTTTTTTATTTACTCATCAATATTTAATGCTATAGAGAAATATTTGAATCCAAGCTTTCGTGGGCCTTAATGCTGCAGTCAGAATAAGTGCTGCCTCTGAATCAATTAGTATGTTTTTGTTATGTAATGTATGTTTATTTGGGATATGTGTGAATTACTGAGACCATTCAAACTTTATCCAGTGTGATTTTGTTTGTGAAGTCCAAACAAATGTCAACAACATATCCAGGACGTGACACATTTGCTGCTGCAGATGAAACTCACAGGGAAATGACTCTCGAGTGACACAAGAGTATAGACAACCAAAAAAAAAAAAAAAAAAAGTTGTCAGACTAAGAGTGATGTTCTGCAGCATTTGAGTGACCCCATCCCACATGTCTCCTGTCAGTCAGCATAGTTTGTGGAGGCGTCTGATAGTGTACAAAAGGGAATCAGCAGGGGGCAATGTTCTCACATCAAAGAATTCCAGACATGCAGCATAAAGGCAACACTTGAGTCAAGGACAGATGAGCTCAAAATCTCTAGCTTGGCTCAATCCAAAGGCAGCAATGCAAATATTATTCATATCCAGCACTGTGGTCATCATTGATCATTTTTCTGCTGTAATATTGACTGCAGTATCTTGTGCAGAGGTCCTCTAATCATAAAGGGCTTGTACACCTAAATATTTTACATACTGCCAGACTCAACATTAGCTAAATGCACACACACAGTCAGCTGTGTTTAGGGAGCAAAATGCATTTGAGATCATGTAATCATGAATAATTGATGCAATTGTAACATTCGCCATTGTGGGTAGCTGGGAAATGTTTTCAGTGTAAAAGCAAAGATGGGGAGGAAGAAGACAATTTGACGGCTGTTTCATTGTAACTCCCTCAGTGTAGAAGTGTCAGTTAAATGTAAAAAAAAAAAAAAAAAAATGTATGGGACGGGAACATCACGATTTAGCGATTAATTCTCTGTCTTCGGGCAAAATTCACACTGTGGCGACAGTTAACTGTATAGGTTGTCACTGCAGAGATACAGCAAAGGTCTGATATAATATGAAATAGATAAAAGGGAATAGATTAATATATTAAGCAAATGAAAGCGATGAGATGGGGGAAAAATCATATAGGGAGAACGTTCTTTGATTGAATTCTGTGGAAAGTTCAAAGCGACTGCTCAGCAAATGCAAGAGCCGTCAGAGTTTATTGTTTAATGTAAATCTTTTGCTCTTCAAATCGTTCGTAAACACGTTAATGTAAATCAACATAGAAGCTTATACGACCCAGCTCTCTGCTATCTATAAAGCATTTGTACCGATAGGTCTGCCATATTGTGTAATACAGCTGAGTGCAAATTAGAAATATCAGACTTTTAAATTCAATGAGATTTAAGGATTGGTTTCACAGACAGACAGCCAAAGTTCTCTTTTTCAGTGTATTAGACCAGGATTAGTTTAATCCATGTCTATGAAATAGGCCCTTCATTTTCCTGGTAATGTCTTCAGTGCACTAGGTATCTTCTTCTTCCTCAGGTTTTTTCTCTTATTTGCTGAGGAAAAGAAAAAAAATGAGACGATTCAAATCCACATAATCACATTGTTTCAAGCAAGTTTACTGATTTGCAGCTTCGTGAAGTGAGGGCAGAAGGAGAATGAAAGGAAACAGAAGAAGAATAAAAGAGGCAAACAGATAAAGAAGAAGAATAGAGACAAACAGCTGACATGTATAGGAAATCATAAAACAGAAAATGGAAGCAGAAGGGGGTACGAAGCATCTAAAGGGGAAAACATTCATATAAGTTTTGCAGATTTGATTAAAGGCGGTTTATGTGAGGTTAAAGCATGGCAGAGAGGGAACAGATTTTATTGATGGCAGCATATCTGGAGCTCAGAGAAGACAAGAACAGTGCTAATTTTTTTCTAAGGTGGAACAGGATTTTGCAGATATTGCACCTGTTTTTTTGTTGTTGTTTTTTTCAGAAACCCCTTAGAGTGCATTGTGGGGGTAAATAGCGGTAAACAGAAATACTGCTCTGGCCTAGATTTCTCTCACACGGCGGCTATTTTATTAAGTACATCCAGCTTGCAGGAGACCAGTCTCCCTTCACTGCAGCTCATCTGTGACAAAGGCTGATGGGTTTTGTTCTGTGAAATGCAGCAGTGCATTTGCTCTTGCTGTTGTTATCAGTAACAGAGAGTTTGTTTCTTGCTGTACTTTTATTAAATTTTCTAGACGTGATGGTTGTATCAGTTTTCATATTTCTGCCCATATCATCTTGCTTATTTAAGTCTACTTGCTGGAGTTTTCCTCAAAATCTACTATTAACGGCTTACATCTGTCTGTTACACACTGAGTGGTTTAAAAAAGAACATCTCCATGGCAAATACAGGAGGGAGTTATTTTTTTCCTCAAAGACAGGGAGTGAAATGTGACATTCTATCCCATACACTGTAATTTGTAAGTTGTATTGGCAGTTGCATGAACTGGATTTTGTGTGTGTGTGTGTGTGTGTGGTTGCAGTCTTTTTGAGTGTAGCTGTTTATGTGACTGTTTTAGTGTTGACAGATGTATTCAGGTTGTTTTTGCAGTAGTACAGAAGTAAAAGTCCTACATTCAAAAAGGTTAATTTTTACTTTATATTCTCATAACTTCAGGTTGCTTAATCTATAATAATACATCATAAACCATTTGCTTATTATGCTTTGGTTTTATCATATGAATCTGTAAAGTAACTTGTAGTAATAAACTGTTGAATGAATGTAGTGGGCTGCTCACTACTGCTTTAGTGAATGACTGTTTCAAAGTAATATACAATAATATATAATATATGATTAACATATTTGTAGTGCACACAGTCCCTCCTGATCACCTCTGACTTTTTATACAGTTTAACAAAACTAAAAGAGTCTAACAAGCAAATGAAAATATTTTGTCTACTGCCCTGTAATGTCTAACACTTTATTTTCCTTTCTAAAAGTCTAATTATCCTAAGGTAACATTAATAATTCTAAATTTAACAAAGAACGTCAACACCAAGTTTGAGAATTAAAAAAATTACACTCATTATTCATAGTATCTGAATTCTGGCTGTTAAATTGCCCATTTCATTCACAAAGACTTTGCACATGTGGGGTTTGAACTGACAAGAACATCTGCTCGGTGTTAAAGCAGCCTGCACCTGATTGAAAGAAACTGAGGGAAATACAACTACTCTGAGCTAATGGTGTAATTACATCCATGGTCACAGAATAATTTAATTTTTTTTTTTTTTTTTTTTTTTTTAAAACAGTGTTTTTGTTTTAATTGTATTATTTTTTTGCACAGTGCTAAGTGGGACATAAATTAGGCCAGTTCACATTTCTTCCTGTGTAAACAAACAGGAATAGATATTTTTTGTCTTCAAAATGTCATCTTAGTTGCAGAAACTGACACAGCTGTGTTTGGGAAAGAAAAAAAAATCACTCTGACGTTTTAAGCTGGTCTTCAAAATCATGCGGTTTCTGTATCTGAGTGCCGTACTGTGCTTATTATTTGCTTGTTTGCAGTCCACCCGTTCACTTGCTCGATCCTTCCTTGCCTCCCTCGATCTCGGCCATTAATGAGCTCCTTTTTTGCCCTAGTACTATCGCTGACTGGAGGCTTGCGGGTTGTCCAGTGCATGAAAAGAGCAGGGGTGGGTGTCTGTTTATGAGATACTGGAAACATCATGCCTGGCAAGGACAATCACAGCAGCACCCTCAGTGTTGCTTAATTCTGTAAAGCCTTGTCTGCCTGCTTTGTACTGCAAACTACCGCCATGTGCCTCTGATTCACTGTCTGGAGATTCACTTTCATGAATGTTGTAATGTCTCTAATGATATTCTCATAACAGTTCCTGATTATTGCCAGCAACGAGGATGTGCCCCAGTTATGAAACAGCAAACTATTGTTTTCTTTAGTGAGAATACCAAGGAAACATAAGGAAAATGTACAAATAGTTGTTATATACAAGCATAGTGTCCTCTCTGCACATCGCATGGTAAATGAAGTGTGCCTCTTACTTATGTTGAGGTGCAGGCAACGCTGTTTAGGCTCTTTGTGCTTGGCTGTATTCATCTACTGTCAAGCTGAAGTTGATCTGCAATTCTCTTTGTGCCAGACCCTCTCCCAGCATCTACGATCCAGACGCACGAGGGAGAAACCTTGACGAGGCGCATGAGAAGAAAACCAGCACATTTGGGTATGACTAAAACCTTCAAAGCATTCTCCGTCAGCCAGATCTTTTTTGTCATTCAGCCTAAAGTACAGATGAGCAGCACATGGAAAAAGATATTCTATATTTTCAGCGGCATGTGTTATTTGTGTTTCTCTGGACCTTGAGGTTCATGGAGCCCCCGCAAAATGAAGTGTGAGCTTGCAGCAGCTGCCAGACGGCATGTAGTATAGAAATACTACCTCCTCTGATGAGGTCGAGAGGAAAGACAAATTTTTTAAAAGAGAAAGGAAATAAGAGGATTAGGGTTGATAATGTGTGTGCAACCTCCCACTAGGACAAGTGTGCCCTGTTGCAGAATACCTGTGGTTCATATTAGGGCTGTTTACAAAGGGTTTCAGAGACAGTGACAAGGAGCATTTCGATTGATTTGTGGAGGTTGTGTTAGTGACACATGTGATGTGGTCTTAATTAAATAGGCTTCATTCTTAAAGATGGTTGTCAGCAGTTTGTAGATGCGTGCAACACATTACTGACAGCTACTAATGTGTCTTTTTAATGTTTTCCTCTTTGGTAGCCAAATGCACATCCCGACACACACTGTCAATGAAACTGAATTAAAAAAAAATTGATGTTACCACCTAATTTGCTGTTACTCATGCCAAATTACAAGTAAATGTGGCCAAACACCTTGGCAGCAGATGGGCTCCTCAAGCATCCTGAAAATATTTAAAAGGGAATTTAATTCCCTTAATGAATAGCCAGCGAGTGTGAAAAATGATCTTAGAAATGTTGTTATCAAAGAAGACTTTGTGCACTTGTAAATCATTGGCCTGTGTTGTTCACCATGTGTAAAGAATTTACTTGCAATCTAGTGTTTGGAGTACTTTCCAGCAAAAAATCTGTGTTATTCTCAAGGTTAACTTGGTCCAAATTTTGCAATTGAAGTAATTAGCAAACTGAGTGGAACACATGTTTATTTGCTTAAAAAGACAGGGTAGCCAAATGTAATGGAAATATGCCAAAAACAAAACTATCCCCACATTTGCCCTATTATCAAATCCAGGTAATAAAAGGTTTGATGTATGAAGACATTGGCAGAGCAGGGGAAATTGCTCTCTTGCCATATTTACATTCGGTAAATCACTGCCTGCAGAGCGAGTGATTTGGCATTTGTGCTATGCACAAACATTAATAAGACATAAATAAATAAAATGAGAGAAAGGTGATTAAGACTATCTGTGGGGATTTTGTAGCAGGATAGCTTTGACAAAAGGGTTCCAGCATTTTGTGCATACTCCCTCTTGCCAAGCCTCTATCAGCTTCCTAAGTCATATCAGATGTTTGGGCTTTATTGGGACTTAAAATAGTTATTAGCCTGAGCACCCACCCTGCTGGATTTATCTCCTGCTGAATACAGAGCCACACAATAATGAGCTCTGCGTAGTGTTATATCTGTTCCTTCCATTCGCTACCTTACTTGCTTTAAATCAAAAACTATCCCTTTTAGATTTATGACAAGCCGGTGAAATGGTAGTTGATGTAAGGGGTAATATATCTCTTGAAAAGTGTAGTATCCTTGGAATTCAATTGAGATGAAATATAAAAAGTTTACAGAGAACGCAGAGTTAGCTACTAAAATGTCTATTCTGTGCATTAAAGAAAAAGCTCCATTAGTCAATGAACAATGCAGCCACAGTGGCTCTGAACAGAAACCTCATTGCCGGACTGAAAATCTTCAGCAAGACAGATTATGAGGGAAGGTGGACCATTTATGCCATCCACTGCAAGTTTCCTAAATTACACCATGCGAGTCATTTCCATAGGGGGAAAAAGTAGGCCTGCAGCGTATCTAATTTGTCTATAATACAAGCAGAAATAGAGAATCTCCTGCCAAGCAGCATCCCAACCTCTCCCTTTGTCTGACATCCTGTTGCTGGTTTTGCAAAACTCTGCCAATCTTCTGCTGAAATTCCAGCAAGTCAAGTGCTGTAAAGATTTTTAAGTGGATGTCCCGTATCTGTTCATTCACAATTACAACATTATTTCATTTAGAGCTGCAGTGATTAGTTGATTAGCTGATCAACAGGAAACTAATCAGCAGCTATTTTGATACTTGATTTATCATTTTGAGTTTCGTCTGTTCTCTGGTTTCAGCTTCTCCAGTATCCAAGATTTTCTGCTTTTCTCTGTTTTATATCATCATGAACTGAATATCTTTGAGCTTTGGACTGTACAAGGCATTTGAAGACGTTATGTTAATCAAGGAGATAATCAGTGGATTAATCAATGATGAAAATCAGGATTAGTTCTAATTTAATTGAAAACTTACTTATGATACCAAAATGTGGATTGAAAACACATTAAACATTGATAATTTTTTAATTTTTTTACAATTTTTGTGCCGTTTCTCTGATTGGCAGTAAATACGCTGCTAAAAAGATAATTTGGTGCAGGGTCAAGGATGTATTAAAGAAACAGAGAGCTGCTTTATGAGCTTCATTTTTTTTACATGATAGACCTGTATTATTCCCAAAGAATTTTTTTGTGCTTGTCAGTATTATTTAGTATGTATTCCCTCCCTAAGTCCAGTGATAAAGGACAATTCTTTGTAAAATGTGAATTATACTGGATATAAATGATAGCAGTTTTTTTCAATGATCTCTCTTTGCAGCAGCAGAAGTGTACGCTTCTTTGATAAGTTTGAATGCAAGAAAAAACCTTACTCTTTTGTTGCACAAACTAAACTCCAACACATATGCATTTCTCTTCTTTTTGCTCCTACTGTATTCCTGCAGTTGGCACAATGCCCAAGAATCAAATACAAGAAACCTTGAACTCCATGGAAATCCCATTCACTGGCAAAAATACAGAGAAATGTAGCATAAAGAGAAAGCGCGTTTTCGTCTCAGGAGGGAAAATAAAAAATCTTTCATTCCTCTGCATGTCCAGAAATGTCATGCTGATTCAATTTAACACTGCTACAGGAGTGTAGAAATGATTACTGAAAACGTATCGGGTAAAGTGTTAAGCATTCATTTGTGTGCTTTAGAAATACGGCCACTGCTGCTACTGATGCTGTCACTGTTTCTACGCTGTTGTCATGTGGGTGAAAAGTGACAAAAAAAGTTGGCAAAGCAAGTGAAATCCTTTTCTCAGCCTGTCTCAAATTGCATTCGAGGCAAACTGCGCCAAGAAACGTTTACCATTCAGGTGTTGGTCAGAGGGTTGTATGTGCTTGACTATTTCAAATTGATTACAGGGTGAAGGATGGCCGCTAGTCCTAAATTTAGGGAAGCTTTCACAAGTGAGATCTGAGATTTTATACTTTTTTTTAATATAGGCTGCAGTCAGACTGCTCCCTGTCGCTCAGGGTTACAAGCTGCTTTTCTGCTTGTGTTCAAAGTTAGGCACAGAGCACAGAGCACAGATCACAGCTAATGCAAACTGACAGGGAAGCCAAAAGAATTCCAAACTTTTTTCTCCTTAATGCTGAGTTTTTAAGTTTTGTAATTTTCTAGCTGCATTATAAATCTAATTGTCTCTTCTTTAATAATCAGTGACGGTGCATATTTCTGCTGTAACCTTCTTTTAGCCACAGATGAAGGTTAACCTTTGCTTGATGAGAAAGATTAAAAAAAAAAAAAGATGAGAAGACGATTAATTTTTTTTCTTCTGTGCCTGCTTCCTTTGTGCCCTAGTTAACATTTATATTATAAATAAAACCTTCCAAATATAGACAAAATAACCTTTGTTCACTCACAGGTAAAACAGTTAAACACTTTAAGCCCTTCTGGCAGACCTCTCTCACAGTGTTACACAGTCCATAAAAATATAGTTGTGGTATTAATAGCAGTAGTAGTTAAATTTAATAAAATGAAAGATGGCCATCTGCAAATCTGCTAATCAGAGATGTGACAAACTGCATAGCTACACTAAAAGAAAAAATAAAAAGGGCGATGATAATACAGGTCCAAAAAAAATCTGGCTTTTTATATTAAAATGCAAAACTTAAACATTAATCATTTGCATATGTAGTTTGTAAGACAGCTGCCCAACTGTCACATTGCACTTCAGCTTATCTACATACCTCTGTAAACATACACTCAGTTTATTAGGTACATTTAGCTAAATCTAGTGCAATCAAATACAAAAGCCCTGCAATAATATATAAATCTATATCTTTTCACGGTTTTAGAAAGGCATTGATTGCATGGTCATTTTAGAGTTTGTTGTGTTGGTGCATTGTATGACATAACACTGAGAGGACAAACAATAGTTTTATCATGGTATGAGAGTTTATATGTAATTGTCTTTGAGGCTACATTAAAAGTGATTTTTTTTCTAATTGTGTAAATGCCTTATCAACCACATTAAACAACCACTTTGAATTGAAATATTACATTTATCACAAATAGCCATATCTAAAATATGTCATATCAATTATGTCAAGGTGTCAAAAGTATTGCAGTATTCAGTTTTGTTGTTCATTTATACAAAGTCTTGACTTTCCAACTTCATAACACAGCATCTTATCTGCAAACATCATAGAAAATCTTACTTCTTCTCAAAAGTGACAGGATGTGTCAATCATTTCTTCATGATTGACATAATCATAAGCCAGAGAGTTAATAATAACTTGGAGTTTTTAACAGTGGCTACAAAAACACAATAATTGTGATTGAAATATTTTTTGACACTCATGTTCAGGCAACCCAGGACTCTGCCCCATAATCCCTACACTGCTTATGTTCTTAAATGTCTCGCTGCTGTATAATTCACACTGCACCGTGCCACTGCTGTGTTACATGCCATGCTGATAATGACACAACACATTTGTCAGTTCACACCCCCTAATTTGTCCCTCCCATTATCCTGTGCTTGGACAAACATTTGGCCACTTAGAAATACAACTGGTGTAAAATGAGTTGGGATGCTCAACTGCAATGTGCACAATTCCACTTAACACCGTTTAGCATGTCGAGGAGTACACTTCAGTCACTAGGAGCTGAAATGTGATCAGTATAACATAACAACATTGTCCAATTGACTGATATTAGTGTCAGGTATCTTGTTAAGATAACTGTGGTAGTCTGTTTAAACACTATGAGTGCAGAACCCTATAGAAAAATCCATATCGCTGCGTGTTGTCACCACCTGTCTTATTCACAGTAACATAATTCCTATAATAGATGTCTGGTAACTCTCAGTGTTTACTGTATAATCAGTGCAGAAACAGCCGTAGGTGCTCAGTTTATTGTATACAATGAAATTCATATTGATGGGTCAATCTCTTGGCAGTGTTGTTATAAAACTGTGGAGCAGTGCTGCTGCTGTTCTCGCTTACTTTCTGCGGATCACTTAGTGAGGGTTTTTAGAGGGAATTTTGTCACACTGTGTGGTGCTCAAAAACAAGAGTTTAGGAAAACATAACCTGCCTGTCTGTGGCAATATGGTGTGGTGTGACCTGCTGCTTATGCTGATTCTCAGTGCAAGAAAATCCAAACACGTATAAAAATATCAGCAGATAAGGTCTGATATGGTGAGTCTAATTCTATAGCACACTCAAAGGAGCCAGACAAGAAAACATAATGCCTAATCAGATAATTGGCTCCAGAAATGACAAAATGAATTACCCTTCTGTTTGTGTCACAGCCAGTGATGACCATGCAATTTTGATTTTGAGAACAGAATCCAAGAAAATTTGAATCAAGGGCAACTGGACTTGGTTGTAGATACTTCACCTTTTATCCAAGAGGCTTCTTCAGCTCTGACTGACTGGTGGGGATTCCCAGGTATTTAACCTCTGTGCTTAAAGTCGGAGCTGAAGAAGCCTCTTGGATGAGAGGTAAAGCATCGTCAAGGATCTAGGAAGGAAGTCCAGTTGCCCTTGATTCAACTCTTCTTATATTAACCATGAGGATGGCTGAGAATCTTCACAGAAATGAAAACAAAATAATATTTTGATGAGAGTCTGCAAAGCTCTGTCAGATGGGGGCCAGCTAGCCACACAGAATATACTACATTAGTCAACATAATGGATAACACAGGGAGAAGGTACTCAGTACGAGTGGTCACACTCTGCTTATATTAAGCTATATATATATATGTGTGTGTGTGTGCGTGTGCGTGTGTGCGCGCGTGTGTGTGTGTGTTTGTTAATTTGACAATATCAATAAAATTATTAAGCTTTTAATTTTTTCATACCTTTTCAAAGATGAAGGTAATGTTATGAAGATAGAAGCGTGGTGTCTCAAGCCTTTACTGCATTTTGCTCCATGGAAACCATGACTTGAAGCTATGTATGAAATTGTTTAACAGAACATACTTTTTAATTAAGCTTTTACTCGTCCACTTTTCCCACTTGCAGTTGTTCTCATGCATATTCTTTTATCTTAGTGTGAAATGATATTCAAGCTTAATTCGAAAAAATGCTCACATAATTTTTAAATAGTTTGCTTAAAGTTCAAAGAACAAAAATCCTGAAAAATACAACAAAAGGTTGAATCCTCTTTCTGTTTTGTTAGTAATGCGTGCAGCAGTTGACAACAGTAATGTTTTATGCTGTGTGAAAAGCAAAGTTTGGAATAAAACTCTTGAACGACTGCACTCTGATGCAGATTCATCCAATTATTTTCGTTGCTGTTTATTAATGGATTAAATTCGATTCAATATTGAATAGCGAGAATGGAAAAGAGGGTTTCAGCTGGCCATGTCATTAGATATGGCAGCGAGGATTGCTCGCAGATTGAAAAGTTGCATCTCTTCTCTGCACAAACCTCTGGGCATTACCATGGGGAGAGATTAACCCTGTCCTCTTCTGTTTGATGTGGTTGGCTGATGTAAAGCGGCACAGCCAACTGTGTAAGGATACATGAACCGGTCTCCATGCTAATGTTGGGAGTTGTGTGTGAGGCATGTGAAGATGGTATATGAAGCATGCACTCTGCTAGCCTTCCTCCTAACAGCTTCCAGCCAGAGATGATGTCACTTCTTGCCCTGCAGAGGAGTAATCAGTCTCCTGCATGCCTGAAGGGCCCCTTAGGAGTTATCAGTCTTTGATAGTTGTCTCTATTGTGGCTGATTCAATCTGTAACACCACTTCAGGCCCTGTGCGAGCATATAACAAACATACTTAATCATTTCTGTCGTTAGAAGTGGAGAGATTCCTCTGTGAGACTCCCTAGTTATGTTTTAGTTACAGAGTATTAATATCAGAGCAGACAAAGTGCTACGCCTTGCAAGAGGTATGATTACATACATACACATGACAGAGGGAGACGGAGAGCGACAGAGAGCATGCACGGATTCACGCACACACACCCGCAGGCTGATACAAGCGTAGAGAGACTCAGACACACACACACACATAGCTCAGTGTGTCACTTCCTCATCTCCTGCTGCTCTGTCCTTAAACCTCTTCACCCTCCATGCAGGGAGTAGACACTGTGCTCTTTTCTCTTTGTCATGGTAATAACACTAAGCCTAACTGTCCCCCACTTTGCCTGTCAACTTGCATTTATTTTGTTTTCCTTTTTTCTTTTCTTTCTCCAGCATGTACTGTCAGGTTTCTTGGGGTACGCTAAAGTCCCTCCCTGCATCATTCACCGCTCCTGGAACCAATTATATTATCCGACCAGCCCTTCCAGTTCCAACAGAGGGAAGGACAGAAAGAAATCAAGATCTATTCTCTACGCCAGCAGCATCACACCTTTACTAACCTACTCTTAAGATCCCACTCAAGAGATTTTCATTTCTTGCTCTGCTTTCTCTTTCCCCCTCAAACTCTTCCCTCCGTACTTTCTCATTCTTTCCATGAAGGTTCCCCTGATGGTGCGAATAAGGGTCTTGTTGTTTGCGACACCAACATACTGCTGTGTGACACATTATCTGGTGTAGTCTGCCATTGCAGCAGGATGCTTGCCTCAGAGCCTAACCGTATTGTCAGAGCTTTCACCTCACCCCTGGCTATCTGCTGTGCTCTGGCTTAAGGCTTATCCTCAGGCCTCTGCAGAGCTGCCGGGCCAATGAACACTAACAACTTTTCCTTTGTATGCTGTGAGAACCTCTCTGCACCAGTACTGGCACATTTAGTACTGCTGTCTACCTCTACTACTGAGATTATTCTGTCTGCGTATTAGTGGTGGAACAATAAGTTGTATTCTACTGTACCAGATTGTTTAGTACAAGCCTCTCAATTCAATCCGTGTGGTGTTCTAAACAATTCACCACACATTTCTTCTGTAAAAATCTCTTGAACAATGCAGAACTGGTTGTTTATATGAGATCACTTGTTTTTGACACCACATCTGGTGTTTTTGTTACACTATGAAGCACTATGCCTTGTTTTTTTAAGACGCGCTTCTGAGAAACCACTTGAAATGGGTCAAATATATTTTTATGAAATATGAGCCGTAGTTATGGATTTAAGTAGCCAACAGCAAATAAAGTAGTTTCAAAATCAGCCTCACCTCAACCAACTCCAGAATTACAAAGCATCTGTCTATCTATCCCTCCATCCCTCCATCCTTGCATTTGAGCCTGGCTGCAGGGATTTTCTCCCATTCAGCCCCAAGAGCATTACTGAGGGATGTTGGACATTAAGGCCAGGCTTGCAGTCGGCGTTTCAGTTTATCCCAAAGGTGCTGGTTGGGGTGGAGGTCAGGGCTCTGCGCGGGCCAGCCAAATTCTTCCTCAACAAACTCAGAAAATCATTTTTTATAGACCTGACTTTGAGCATGGGGCATCAGCATGTTGAAACAGGAAAAGGCCTTTCCCAAACTGTTTCCACAAACATTAAAAACAGTATGTTCAAGCTGTGAAAAACAGGCCTAGACCAAAAAAAATTATCTATTTGAGTCAGTTACATGTCAGTTAACAAGACTAGGTCAAAACCCAGTATGCGGCTGGACCCTGTATGGCCAATGTGCAAATTTGAGGATGTAGTTGAAAATTGTTGTGGAACTGCTAGATGACGCAATACACAAATTAGCATATTCATGACCTCATCGCGTCATATTTGAATTCTGCCTGGTTTCAGCCGGTTTCAGCCCTTTATCTGTCTGCTTCTCTCCTACTGGCTGTGCTCACATATACTGTAATTTAATACAGCTGAATTCCCAATAAAGCTGTTAGTAGAGTGCATACCTACACCAAGGCCAAACAATTCTTCACATCTGTCTAGCTCTTATAATAGAACAAGACTAGGTCAAAACCTAGTGTACAGCTTTGCTGCCCTTTATCTGTTTGCTAATCTCCTACCCTCTGAGCTCACATAAACAACATTTTAAAACAGCCAAATTCCCAACAAAGCTGTTTTCCTGTGTCTGTTGTTAGACAATGGAACAAGTATGAAAGTGACTGAAACGTGGCCCATTGAGACGACATATTAATTAGCCGTCATTTTCAAGTCATTTTCAAGCTGCTCTGCACTGCTAAAATTCTGATTTTTACACACAACAAGTTAAAGGCAACAACTGTGCTGTGATTTTGGCTGTATTTACTTGTGAAATGATCACTCAGAGAGGATGTTAGAAGCTCATTCACGTCTGTATCACCTGCTGTGTGGTCAGTTGAAAGAGACACAGAGATGTGTACCTGTGGAGGTAAAGCCTGACCTCACGCTTGCTAAAAGGATCTGAAAAGTTAGTAAATCTAGAGCAGAGGGTGCTAAGTTGGCAGCCTTGCGTGTAAATGCCTGGGATTATGTAAAAGAAACTGTTTGTGTCAGTTCATTTTGAAAGAGCAACAACTAATGGGGATACTCCAGCACTTGGCTGGCCGATCAATGGCGTAACTTCATTGCTCAGTCAATCAGTCAGTCAATGACATACATTCACGATTATAGGACTGTTGTAGTCCATCCAAAAACAAAAATAGAAAGTGACATGCTGCACTGTACAACTAAGACCACCCTAAAGTAAAAAGATGAAGATAGGAGGACCCCCCTCCCCAGCAGACCAGACCATCCCAGATCCCCCACTGAGTCGCCCTATTACGATGAAAACTTTCTTGAAAATCTCCATAAAGGAATCCGACATTACCGAGCCCAGGGAAATGTCATGTTGATGGGACATTTAAATGCCAGAACAGGATGTGAGCCTGACATAGTGGATCCTGCTGGCAACAGCCAGATCTTTGGACAGTCCTCTTTACACCTCACCCCCACCACTAGCCACAGACACAATCAAGATCATATTGTGGACAAAATGTGGAAAGAGCTAGTGCATCTCTGTTGCTCCTTAGGTCTGTATATGTTTAATGGCAGGATGAAAAGAAACTCTTTGAGGAGGCTCACATATTGTTCAGTTCTTGGGACTAGTGTAGTCGACTACGCCTCTCACTGGCATGGACCCCTCCTTCATTAGTGTATTCACTGTCAGAACACAGACCCAGATATCAGATCACTGCCAGATAAATGTATATATAAAACCAACTGGACATAAGACAGTAACAGAACCTGAGGCCTGTAAATTACATAAAATAAATAATCAATAAAAATGGATGGTGGATGATGAAGGTGAATGTAAAAATGTAATCGCCTTACCTGAAATCACTGATCTAATTAATACATTCCCCTCTCTGTAGTTTCAACCAAACCAATTAAACATGGCAGTTACAAAAATACATTTTATTTATCATGGAATCAGCCAGTAAAGCAGATTGTAATAAGAACAGCTCTTCATTTAAACAGAGACTGAAAAGTACAACAAGGGCTGCACAAATAAAAAAAAAATTACAACAGCAGTGCAACATAAATCACCATCAGCTACAAAACACAGACCCGAGACAAAATTATGTTCAAACACTGAGCAAATACAAATAGATAACAAGATATAAGAAAAAGCATCATGATGAGAAACCCCACAGAAAAGAAAACTTTTAGAAAGATCATTTTGAAAAACTACATGAGCCAATTTCACCTAACAATCTGAATAATGAACAGAAACAAATCAACAATCCTTGAATCAGCAATCAAAAATAATCAGAAACCCTCTGGATTACCTAATTATAATGAAAGAATTAGAAAAGAACTTAAAAACAAAATCTGGCAAAGCATGTGGACCTGACAGCATTGGGACAGAGATGCTGAAACACAGCAGCCCTGAGCTGAGACAGGCCCCGCTTCAGTTGTTCAGCCTTGTTCTTCAGACAGGCTGCTTTCCCGAGATCTGGAGCCGGGGGCTTATTTCCCCAATACTTAAGAGCGGAGATAATTTAGACCCTAACAATTACTGAGGCATCTGTGTGAGCAGTAATCTGGGGAAGGTTTTTTTTGCAGCATTATCAATGCCCGGTTGCTGGCCTTCCTAATGGAACACAATGCCCTGCGAAAAGGGCAAATTGGCTTTTTACCGAATCACCGCACTACTGACCACGTTTACACTCGAGACTCTCTAGCTAATCATCCTGTACACCAAAAAAACAAGGGTACAATTTTGGCATGTTTTAGTGATTTTAAAAAGGCTTTTGATTCTATTTGGCAAGCGGGATTAAATAATAAACTTTTCCAAATCATTGTAGGGGTTAAACTTTTTGAAGTCAATGTATCTTAGTAAAAAATATGGAGTAAAAATTGGGAACATACTACAGATCTCTTCACTCAAGAGAGACGTCTTTTAGGACAAGAACTTGTCTCCAACTCCTTTTAGTACTGTTGCAGCAATCTGGAACCCTTGGTTTAACTCCAGTGCTGCTGTTACCAATAGGACTACAGCTGCACCTGGACCTCCTGGAGAGATATTGTCAGAACTGGGTCCTGACAGTCAGCTTCAACAAATCTAAACTCATCATCTTCCAAAAAAAGCCCAGATCTCAGGAAACCAAATATCACTAATCCACCAAATATCCACTAATCTCTGGGTTGCCTAAGAGTCCTTGGGGCTTGAACCTGATGTTGCCCCCTATGTGCAGGCCACCACCTTGCATGGCAGCTTCAACGGCATTGGGGATGCGAGTGGGTGAATGAGAGGCAAAATTTTAAACCTCTAAGGTAAAAACAATACAAATGCAGTCTATTTACCGTTTATTGAAGCAAAAAGCATGCAGTGTTTTATAGAATAGCCTTTATTGTCTTTGTACACATAGACTGCACAACAAAATTGGTTTTATGAAATTAAAAGAAAACTTTATACTAAAGAACTAAAGTATTTGACAGTGTAATCCAACCAGTCGTCCTTTATGATAGTGAAGTTTGTGGTCCACTCAGGACTACACTAGATGAAACAAGCATCCCATAGAGGCCCTGCATGCAGAATTCTGTATGTCCATATCAAACATCCAAAGAAAAACATCAGCCAATGCATGCAGGGCAGAATTAGGCTGCTGCCCATTGATTTTCAGCTTTTAAAGGAGAAACACTTGAATTTTGGGTACATCTCAAACTAAACCCCCATTTACACACACTGACATTTCAGGCACTACAAACCCAAGAACTGAACCCCCAAAAGAATCCTTTCTGTCAGCTGGTCCTGAGACTTATACAAATGACACCTAATGCTGATCAACCCCAGACCAGCACTGCTTTCCAACCACTAATCAGAGTAAACCAAATTATTAAATTAACAAAAGATGCCTATCTGGAACATTGGATGAATCAAACCAAACCAAACCTCAAAACAAACTTAATTGCTATCTGGCCCTAAACCATGAATAAAAATTGGCGGAGATCTCTTTACTGTCAAAGACACAAAGCAGAGACAGATTCTGACCAAACATGGACTCAGTGACCACAATCTAACCACAGAGAAAGGATAACGTAAGAAGTCGTGGCTACGAACAAAGGAAAGAGTCTGTGGTCACTGTGTGACAGGTAAAGTAGAGACAGAGATGCACTTTCTCTCAAGATATAACAATATCAGAGTGGAATGCTTTCAGAAGTTTGATTTGCTTATTCCAAACTTCATAGACAGATGACAGTGAACAGTAACAGATTAAATTAAGAGAGGGACATGCAGCAAACTCAGCTGCACAATTTTTAACTGCATGTCCTAAACTGAGGGGACACAATTAAAACAGCATGAATGAATGTGACAAATAATTATCTTTATATATAATATTCTACGTACACACATTCAAAGCATGTGTTTACTTTTTTTTTTTTTAGTTCTTTTAGGCCAGCTATCTCAGTACATATCTGTCTAGCTACCTACCTTACTATCTACTAGTTAAATGGCAGTCTTGGCTGATATTTTCAGCCCAGTGGGAGTTAACACATGATGTGATGCTACCTGACTGATGCCATAATTCCTGAAGTCCTCTTTCACATTTTTTGACACCACTTAAAGGTGAAAACCATCTTCCCCCTATAGCACAAGCAATGCTTTTTTCAAAGGCATAGAGGAAGACATCACATGGTAAACTATTCTTTCATCTCCTCTTTTGCTGCTTTTGCAATCAGACAGGGCTTTGCCCATTTAATCATTGACTTTGATATGGATGCAGTTCCACTGAGATTTGTGTATCATCAATTCTTTTTATGTTGTATTTCTTAGCTGCTTGACATTGGTTTACTCTGACTGCAAAGTGATTCTTAACTTCACACAAATTTCATATGAAAGTGATTTTTTTTTACTCCCAAGTTTCTGACTTTCCAATTTTTTTTTACAGAGAGGTAAAATCCTGGGTATGAGCCTGATTGAAATTCCAGTGCCACATTCAAAGTTGTCCTCAGTTTCAGCTGAAAAGTGGCCCTATGTAATTATCCTAATCGCAGTTTTAAAAGCAGTGGAGCTGTCAAATACTCCCATGCAGGATAATACACACATTGGCTAGAAATGAGCCCTCTATTGTTGTTCTGTGACACCTGTGGCTACCTTTTTACAGGCCAGCTATAATTAAGTACTCAAAGAACAATGTAGATAGGAAATATTAATGCTGATTTGTCTACTTTAGTATTTTTAATTTATTTATTCTGGCTTATCTATTGTTAATGTTGTTGTGTTGTTGCTGTCTGCATTGTGTGCTGGTTGCCCTGAAATGGCTTATTGTCATTGTTAGACACCTTTAAATAAACAAATACAAATACTAAAAAAGAATACATTGATGCATAAAGCAGAGAAAAACGTACTACAATGTGGAATAAAACTAATGTTCACAGGTCACTTGAAGACATTTTTACGTATATATTTCTGAACGTTAGAAGAATGTAATCCTCTTCAGAACATTCCAGATAAAAAACAGACAGCTTATCGCCCTTTGGCAACCATGTTGGAGGTTCTGTGGTGACCAGGGGGTCAACAGTACTCGTGCTTTCTGGAGTTTCACTCAACTAAAGCCTGTGGGACAGTGTAAATGCAGTATAAGACATTATGAGATGAGGCAAGTAGGAAAGCAGGAAAACTATTATGGCTGTCGCTTGGAGGCCTTCACACGACTTTCATTTAAACTTGTATGTAGTACGTTTACATTTGTTTTTGTCGCCATTTTGAACCCATTTGGGGCAGGAGTTTAATGCACCAATCAACTTGTTTGAAACACAGATCTGCACAGTGTGCAGAGATTTGGTAAGAGTGCACATCGGCTCATCTATGAGCCTCTGCAACCTACACCTACCCATAAAATCTTTCTCCCCATAGATTTGCAAAGACATTTACATACGAGGTGTGATCAAAAAGTTTCAAGACTGCGCCTATAACAAGCAAAAACCGTACCTGATTTAAATTTGGCCGCCATCGCCTTCTGGGTAGTCAACTTGTGCAGTGATACACCGCTCCCAGCGCTCCTGCCACGCTTGGAACTGTGTCAAAATGGTGACCCTTCAGCTTGAACTTCATTTTTGGGAAGAGGATGAAGTGGCAGGGAGCCAGATCCAGCAAGTAGGGTGGGTGGGGAGTATAAAAACTCTTACATTTGTTGTGTACAATATAATTCAGTGTAATTAAATTATAAGTTTTGGATCTGAGCTCCCTATTTACATAGATTGCTCTCATGTATGTAAATAGGGAGGACAAAAAACATCTATTAATATAATGGAGACCTCTAAGTATGATCTCAGTAATGAATATATAATTGACAATGTCACTGAAAACTTAACATTATAAACTACATCAAGTCTTGGAATTTATGGCAGAGCTGTTGTACTGAATTATAGGAGCTTGTACAGATGTAACTAATAAAGTGGCCTCAAAGGGTATATACCTCTAAATCTCTTGCTGTGATGACTAATCCATCAACTGAATTTGATTGAGATGTTTAATTTGGGATTGAAATTAATGTGGAGAGGTGCAGTGGGCTGATGATAATGCAGTAGGTGTTGACTGAAGCTTGGTTGCTCATGCAGAGTGGTGCTCTTTCTGCACAGCAGCCGATGGTGTATTGATCATGAGGCGAAAAGCTGGAGATGGTGCGTGTTGTCATGACAAGTTCTGAACCAGCTGTCCTGACAGCATGGGGCAAAGCAGGCTCCTGGTGAGGCTTACAAGCCCGATGTACACACAGACATACCGAGCAGATTCAGCAGGAGCTGCTAGCTGCTCAGGTCACTGACAGTTCAGGCTCCCAGATTTCTGTTCCTGCAGTGTGGAGAGTCTGCTGGTGCTGAGAGGAGGTGCAGATAGACACTACAGAGCTCTGCAGGCACAATCTTATTTATATTCAGTATATAGATTTACCCTGACTCATCATGGTGCAGGAAGACGTATTAAGAGTGCTGCTGCATATCACTGGAAGAAAAAAATCCCCATGCGTTTTGTCAACAGAAAGCAAAATCAGTCATTTACATATGACAATTGGCTGTGAAACTGAAACCCTCGTATTTGTATACTGACTTGACACACTGCTGAAATTTTTATTAATCCCATTTTTTTTCAAAGAGCATCCTCACAAAATGGCAATCAGATGTCAACGTGGCTTCATATTCATACAATATATTTCTTTAATAACCATACAAAACAAATGCGAGATCACCAGCTTTCATCAAAGCCACCTCAGAACAATCTGATTATTCGATTGAGTTGCTGCGCTGTCTGTCTGCTGCCTTGCTCTCAGTGAGATGAAACAATGCAGCCACGCCACGCTGTAGAGAGATGTTTCTTCATATCAGAATAACAACTGTTATTCCTGATGCCACAAGCCACAGTATGGAAAATTCACAGCTGCCTGTGTTTAAGGGTCTATTAATTCTAACCATGACTGCTGAAAGATGAAACAGCTGGCCATAAACTATCTTGACAAACGTGTGTGTTGTGAGAAAAAAAAAAAAAAAAGACAGAAAGGACAACCATACTTAGACAGTCTTTGTGTCAGTGATTTTTATTTCCTCTATCATCGTTTGAGCCACATTTCTCCAAATCTGCCCGAAACATCACATCTTAAGAGGAAGGACAGACAACATATTTCATTCCCTAACAGTTCACTCAAGACTGTTTCTTAGAATTCCTCAAGGACTTTACAGGTAGCCTTTTTTCAGGGGTTTAGTGCTCGCTCTGTACTTCTACTGACATGAAAAATTAAAGGACTGGATCCTGCGTGAAACAGCTGGGACTTAGAGAATGTTCAACCTCTTGTCTAGATCCTTTGTTTGTCCAAGAGCAGTAAATCATAATGCTAAACTGTTGAGGTCTGGGTTTAATAACTCCAGCCTCATCAGCCAAAGTGTAGTTTGTGTAACACACAAGCTGTTCGTAGTGTATTTGAAGATTAGCCTTGAAGATGCCTCTCTTTCCTGCCTATGAAGCCCACACCTCTGGGGGGCAGTAGAGGCATCAACACTTCCTTTCATCTCTTACTGGCTGCAGGAAAAGGGCAAGGTCAGAGGGGATTTGAGCTTGGCTCACCAGCACATGTTTCTTTGCTTGCCCAGTCTTGCTTGAGGCACAGATTATCACCATATACCGGCTACTGTTACCATCTACCTTTGTGGCTTGTGTGCCAAGCCAGATCCTGATTGGCGTGTCAGGAGCCTCTTCTTTCCTACATTTCCTTCCTTATTTATGCAACCAAAGCCCTGTCTTCACTTCAAGGATGAAAATATACCCAAATATCAAGACATTTAAAGAGGTTCTTAAAGGATTTCCAACCAAAATATACATCAACACAGCAGAGCTGGGAGCCATTTAAAGAGCTATAGCCTGAAGTGCCCTACCTTTGCTTCTTATTTTGCTTCAGTAATTAAAAAAAAAAAAAAAGAAACATTGTTTTGTTTATATCATAATTTTGGTCTTTTGGGAGCCATTTGCTCACTGTTTGTTTGGTGATTTTCAGCCTGGCATTCAGCCGGACAGTCCTTTAAGGACACTGTGTGCGATAAAAGATTAATAAAGCTTTGGGTATGCTTGCAGTTTCCTTTGGCCGCACATCCTTTACATGGCCTACATTTGTTTCGACTCAGTAGTTGTATCATAAACACAATGAGGGCTGTCTGGATTTGCAGTAGTCTGTAAACTGGTAGCATGTGGCTCGGTTGTGTTGATGATTTGGCAGAGAAAAGAAACGTCAGGCAGGGCATGACTGAAAGAGAATTCTTCCAGTGAGTGGAAAATAAAAAAGAAATGCATTATGTTTCTGGGGAGAGGGGACTGTGACTAGAAAATATGTGGTTTGGAAATTAATAACTTTATAACTTACAACTTAAAATGTCACTACCATATAAAATTGCTTAAAATATTCAATATATAAAAGATTTACAAAATTATTTTTTCCACACATTAAACTCCTGTACAACTGACAGTGGTGGAATGTAAGTGAGTGCATTCACTCAAGTACTGTACTTAAGTAAAAATTTGTGGTACTTTTTATGCTAATTTATACTATATTGTACTTTTTACTGCACTACAGTAAAAGCCTATAATGAGCCTATAAAGCTCAGTGCATTGTTATATGGTAGATTAAACCACCTGGAAATATATAAAATGAATAAAATTAGCTCTACGGCAGTTGGCTATAATATTAAAATGGTGCTCATGTTAATGCATCAATAATAGTTATAATACAATATAATAATACAATATTATAACATATAAAGCTGCAATAATGACAGTGCCTGTTTTGTAATGAGTGCCTTGTATGCTTCAAATACATTTTGCTGATAATACATACATACTGACTTAAGTCAGGTTTTGAATGCAGGTACTTATAACAAAGTATTTTTAAATTGTGGTATTTCTACTTTTACTTAAGTAAAGGATCTCAATACTTCTTATACTGCCAACAAATGAAATTGTTACTTTGACTTTTCTGTCTTGAAAGAAATACAGCTGAACTCTACTGATAGACAGACAGACAGTATCCCTGACACATTTCTCCCCTAGTAGGAACAAAACAAAAATGCATCAAACTGTTGTAGTTTTATACATTTCTCTAAGTCTCTAGAGGCCTCAGGAGGACTTTGCTCTGAGTCCCAGTATGGCGAGGTCGAAGTCATCCAGCAGTGGCCTCTGTCTGGCATTTTACCCAGAGCACATCCTGTGGGAGCGGGAGCTTTGGAGCCGGCTGCGCGACCACATCAAACAATGGCTTTTTGTTGTAAACAAAGCCAGGGCAGCTTGCCGGGGGCCCTCTCGCTCTCCCTCTCTCTCCTCCCGCTCTCAGCCCGGATCCAGTCTGCCTGCTATAATTCTGGACTGTCAGAAAAAATGTGCGCCAATGCACCACAAGTCTCTCTATTCCGTTTGTATTTGTACACAAAGACCATGAACCTGGCAGTGCAACAGACAAATTCAAATTTGTCGAAAATAGTAAAGCAAGATAAAAAGCAAAACTAAAGGTTTGCCTCAAGAGGATAGTTAAAACTAAATCACCTGAGCAGTTGTTTGACTGCACGGCATGAAACATAATGTCCTTATGTTTGTTTATTGGTGAATGTATCCACTGCTGCAGCTGCTTTGTCCAGGGGATAGAGTTGTGACTAAAGCATTTAATGTGCATTTGTTTTCCTCACACATACACTTTGTTCTTACATATGCTTATTTTCAAGTTGCATCTGCAGTTTTTTAGAGCATGAAATGTAAAAATCCGTAGGTAAATATACAGTATATTCTTGAAGGCACAAATTTTCCTGTAAGAGTTTGAACTCTATTTCTAGTAAAGTGACACACTAAGAATTTGATGTCAGTAAAAGCTAAATAAAACAGCAGTCATCGTCAATGCTGCCGTACAAAAGCAGAGAGCAGTACCTGTAAAAGCAGTGAAGCTGAGAAAAAAGGGTTTAATGTTTTTAGCCAGCCTAGTGAACTGTGTAACGTTTACAAAGTTTGTAATGCTTTCATTTTAGGTCTGCTTAGGCTGATAATCTTCACGGAGTGCAGAAGGAGGAGGATTTATAATCCATAGCTGATATAAATAAAATACATGAAATTTGTCAGGGTAAAGTTGGTCTAACTATTAATATTTATAATCACTTCAATATAATACATTAATTTACTGCTTCATACATTCAAGTAAATTGTTTAATTGTAAGTTAACTACACCAAACTGAATTCAGCTAGAGTCATACACTACTAGTTAGTTTAACTTTAGAGAGAGTTTAACGGGATTCTTTGTCTCCATAATAACTAGCTACTGCCTCATTTTGTTATGCTGAATAACTAACTCAGTAGCCTGCATGTCCGTTCATTAAAAATTTATCATTTTAAATAGCCGATAATACCAAGGGAAAATCAGTTGAGCTGTGGCTATCTCACTAGCTAGCTTTCATTTGATATAGTCCTCTTGCTGTAGCTGGCCTGGCCTGGTTTTTATCTCTGTTTTGAAGTGACTGCAAATGTAGATTGTAAAACAGATGTCAGTAAGTCAGATTCAGATCTTAACTCAATTTTGACCGAATATGTTGATACTGCCTTTTGCCTTTGTAGGGCAGAATAGATTTCCAGCATGGTAGCTTTGACCAGTATAACTAACAAGCCACACTCACCATGAAATTACACTTAATAGGTACCCAAAGGTGCTGCACCACAATGTCACATTACATCGAAAACCCATTTCAGGATCAGCAATGATTCAAAACACTACCAAATGCTGCAACCTGCTGCAACCCCTGCTGCTTCATGTTAGTGCCGTTACCTCTCGTACATCTGGCCTGCACTTTATCAAAGGTGACAATGCAGAATGTTTTCACAGTAGGGTTTGTGCTTTTCCCGGTGATTAGCAACACGTTATCATCAGGAGTGTTGACTGGTATAGGCCAGTGATCACACTTTAGCTATGATAATGAAAGATTTAAAACACCCAGCTAATTGAAACGCAGGTGCGAGGCAGCAGCTGGGATGCATGCTTAGCTATTATCACAACTAATAGTTCTGATTGGAGAGGGAAACAGGAAAAGGAAAGGGAGGCCCATCTTTGTATCCCAGGAGCCCCAGAGACCCTCCGAGGCTATTAGAGTCTGTGTTGTTCCATTATGGCACCTATGTATATTTTACCCAAACTGATATTCTTTCAGCAACTCATGCAGAGTAGAATTTGGAGAGCTGTTTAATTGCAAGGTTTGCTGATAATTGTTTCATTAATTCAAGCTGGCTCTCATTGTTCCTGGCCAGGCACATGGGCCCAAGCCTACGCAGTGCTTGGCAGTAGTTTTTAAACAAAGGGGAAATGGAACAACCTGCTTCACTGCCCCAGCTGATCCCTCGGGTTTCAGCTAGTTTTTTTCTCTCATACCTAATGTGTCAAGGGCATTCCCTATTTCCAGGCTTCTGGAAACCTGCAGAGGTCAATCATTCTAAAAGCTGGTGGAGGCGCACAGCAGGGGACCAGATTTATGTACTCTCTCCATATTCTCTTTGACAGAATGACCAGAACGTTTGTTCTTAATAAATACCACAGCTTTTACAGTCCTGTAAAATATTCTCTTCAAAGAAAATGCACACTGGAAGGTTCAGGAATCATTTGGGGTTTTTTTTTGTTTTTTTGTTTTTTCCTTTGACATAAGTAGGATTAGCATCCTGTTAACATTTATATCCTGATTCTGTTTCATATGAAGTGGAAATTATAATGGATTGAATTCTAACCAAGTATGTGCATGCTAACTGCTTTGCTATTTGGGATCCACATGCTAACTGCTGAAGGGGAAAGAGGCTCCTATTGACTCTATTTGAATCCATTGCTGAGCACATGTTCTAATCTCAACACTGAGAGCTGGAGTTATAAAGTGTGGCGATGGGAAGTACACCAGAGGGCAGAGGCCAGTGGCTTTATTGCTATTTGGGGCACTGCTGTGTGTCTCTGAGGTTTGAAAAGTTTGAATTAGATTTGCTTCAGCACCTCTCCAGCGGGGGAACTCTGTAAATTGACAGTAAGGAACCTTATCTGTGCAAGAAAAGTTAAAGCCTCTACCATCAGCTCTACAGCCACAGGTACTTGCATTTTTTTATGCTCTACACTGAATGAGTAGTCTATAAATTGTCATGTACCAATGATTGAATAGGCTCCTCTACTTATCCGGTGGCCATCAACAGCAAGAATGTAACCATATGTGCGGATCCTGCTGATAAAATCTATTTCGAGTCTTGTACTTAAGGACTGAACTTTTTTCATTTTAGGGAATTAACCCAGCATGAAAATACTTTTCAGTTATCTTTTTGTTCTTAAAGAAAAACAGGATGCCCAAGCTTTTCAATTCGTGTGCAGTTTCTCAAAATAATGGAAGAATGCAGTCCTTTCACTGTGAGGCTTTGAAGAATACATTTCGGCTTTGAACCACAGTGTAAATTCTGTGTGCGGCTGCTGGATTCATGGTAGTCTGTGGGCTGGTGTGGCCTGTAGACCCTGGGCAGGGCTTTACAGTGAGAGACAACAATCCTCCGTCATGGCTGGTGGCCGTTTTTTTTTTTTTTTTCCCTTGAATTGCAAAAACATGTGAGGAGCCGAAACGCCTCTGTGTAGCAGAGAAGAAAAAAAAAAGGCCTATCATTTATTATTCAAATGAAATGAGGTCCGGCAGATGGTGGAAGAGGGGCCGTGGGCTTGCGGCAGAAAACCTCCTGCTCTCTACCTCTGTGATTTCACTCAGCCCGTGACGAAATAAAAAGTTCAAAGGGAATCAGCAATCGTGACGGATCTCATTAGCATATTTCCAATGAGCAACATTAGAAGCAGAGATGGGGGAGTTGGGGGTGTATCCCATGCAGGAACTAATACTGCTAGCTTCACTTACATATACATTTACTATATACTGAGCATATTAGATGAGTATAACTTTCTCCTGTTTCAGATGGGCATTGGGTTCAAACAAGTTAAGGCAGCATTACCTACATGTAAATATTATGATTCACAGTCTTTCAAACTATTTTGGAGTCAGCATAAACAGGGTTCTTTTATTTTTATATTTTTCTTCTACTCGCATTGAAGGTACAATAAATGACAAAGACTTCTGTTTTCAATAGTTTTATGTTTTGTAAAGGGTGAATAGAGTCTTTGTGGATTTCTGAAAATTCACAACCGTTTTCTCTGTAATGTCTGTTGTATGGTATATGTTGTGTAGGAAAACATTTTCAGGTTTTGCAGGTATGTTGTGAAAACATACCAGATTTTAAAAAAATAAAATGCTGAATAGAGCCTAAAGGAGAATGTAAACACAGCTCATTTTTGACATGGATTGGCTTTTTAAAGCAATAGTTCAACATTTTGGCTTTCTTTCAGAGAGTTAGATGAGAGGATTGATACCACACATATCTGTTCATTAAATCTGAAGCTACAATTGGGAGACGGTTAGCTTAGCCCAACACAAAAACTGGAAACAGGGGGAAACAGCTAGCCTGGTAGTGTCTGAAGGTAACAAAATCCACCTACCAGCACCTCTGAAGCTCACTAACACATTATATCTGGTTTGTTTAATCTGTACAAAAAACAAAAAAAAAAAGTATAAGTAACTTCCCAGAGTCTCTGCATATTGCCTGAAGTCACTGGTCCCAGCCAAAAAATACTCCATCACATAACCCCCGATAAAGTCACAACTTGTTATTTTTACACTTTTGTTTTTGTACAGATGAATCAATTGAGATATAATGTGATAGTGAGCGTTAAAGTTGGTGGTAGGTGGATTTTGTTTCCCCCTGTTTTCAAGTCTTCATGCTAAATTAAGCTAAGCTGCTGCAGGTTCCGACTACATATTCACCGTACAGACATGAGAGTTGTTGTTGATCTTCTAATCTGACTCTCGGCAAGAAAGCGAACGTGCATTTCCCAACAGGTTAACTATTCCTTTAACAAGCCATTTTTGTCTTTTGTGTCTTCAGTGTCCTTTAAGCTCTATTTCTAGTCTTTAACAACATGCACAGACACTTAGCATAAACTTAAACCTAAAAACCTCAAAAGATATATTATCACCCACAATAACATACTATACAATAGATTCTGTAAATTGGAGATGTATTTCCAGAAATCCACAATGGATCTATTCACTCACTGGACACTGCGGCAGTGTGGAGTACAGTCGTGTCATGCCATTTGCCTGAGCACTGTAAAACACTGCCATGTGTGGGGTGAACAAACCAAGGCTGGGCTTGTAAAAAGACAGAAAACTCTTAAGCTGCCCTTCAGACACATAAGACTTTAGCACCTGTCAAGGGGTTACTTAAGTGTCAGCCGGTAACCACATGCACCCAGCAACATGCAGCCAGCCTATCATACATGGGGCTTCATGTTATTTAGGACTTTTATTCCGTGGGAGGCCATTCTCGCTTCTTTTCAGAACAGAGTACCACTCCATCTCTGATTTGAAATACTGGGCTGGGAGATGCTCTCACCCCCTAGGCACGACTGTATTTCACAAACTGAAATCTGAGTGAGTTTTTCTGAAGTTCCCTGTGGCGCTGTTCTTTTGGACCACAACAGGCCACAAATCTGGCAGCAGAAGCTTTTTCTCAGTGAAAATACAGAGGAACATCTACCCATTAAAGCACAAGAGGAATTTGGTTAGAGCAGGAATGCAATAAAAATGTATAAAAAAGCCAAATTTGACTTTACACAAAGGATCTAAGAATGTCGGAGAACCAAATGAGGGAAATAAAGGAACAAATAGATCACAATCTTTTTATTTATGGGATATAAAGAAAGGGGCGGTCACATCCTGCAATAGGGTTTTGGTTATCACATAACATAGGAATGTTCTGTCTGCGGAGTAGAAAGAAAATCATACAACTTGTTAATCCAAATTTGGAACTGATTGTGGAAATGGTAATATGTTGGCAGTTTTACTACTTGCTATTTGCATATTAATTAACGGGGTATAATTATAACATAATACTCTCCTTTTTGAAAATGTGTTACATTAAAAACTGAGAAAATTATAATGGAAGTCTTTAAACAGAAACATTTGGACATTTGGCTTGGACTCACTTTGCTCCTTTGTTCAGCACAGATGAAAAATGGCTCAAATACAGCGCAGATTAATATAACAAAAATCCCTTTGCTGGGAAAACACCCAAATCTTTCTTTATTGGCAACAATCACGGTTATGAATGTCTGTTTTGAAGATTAATGACTAAGGCGTTTAAAAACAGAGACAAAGATGAAACAATAGTGTGGCAAATTGTAAGTCTTGATTTAGGACGGAGATCAGTGTTAGAAGCTCCAACTTTCTTGTAGCCACTTCCTCCTGCCAGATAACCAGACGCTTCACTCAGGCTTTTTGTAACTCACATGTGACATTTGTGCAATATCAGTTTGTGAATGCCACCCCTCGAACAGAAGCACTTTGCCGTGTCACCTTGTAAATTCCTCTGCTCCTGCTTTAAATGCAGTTTAGTGCTTTGAAAATGAAGAGACCACCATGTGCTTGGAACATACCTTTGCTTGCAACAGGTTTCTTTGACTCCCACCCAAACTCACCCACTTACTCCTCTCCACTCTGTGACCAGAATAGAAGCAGCAAAGCGACATTGACGAGTGCACTGGGCCTGCAGGATGACATTAGCCCACCCTGGGATGGGGCTGGTGGAGGACCACCCCAGCAGGCTGCTAAGCCCAGGGTGCCTCCACCAGTTTATAACACTTACAAGGGCAGATTGCACTGTAGACACTTCCTGCTTCCACTCAGGGCTTTATGTTTGATTGTTTATTACACCAATTGATTCTGTGTTGCAGAAATCACACTTCTGTTTTTTTCCGTGCTGTTTTTGGTCACCTCTAGCTGGAAAAACCTGAGATTACAAATAAATAATGTTCATAAAACGACGTGCAAAATACACAATGTCCAGCTACCAAGACTGTTGCATTTTATTAAGATTTACGAACAATCCCATATAGTCATACATAGCATTTATCTTATCTTGCATTGCATCTTAGGCATTGTATATGATACAAACTCCAATAATATTTCACAATGCTTATTATGCCACACTGATCAACTGTACGTAAGCTCATTATAAAGCCATGTACAGTTTATGAGTTATGCACTACAGTACAATTAATTATCTGTATTATTGCAACTGTTTACAGTACACACTCTATTCATTCTTCGAAATGCTCAGTATGTGATCAATTCAGTACAGTTTGAGTTACATAATGCATTATGGTACAAAGAGCCTAGTTGACCTTGACTGTATTTACGTCTGTCACTGTAATTAGTACAAATTTCATTCAAATTTGAAAATACTCAGCAATTCACAGTAAACAAGTGTTTATGACCTAATTTTGATGGCATGTGCAGTTTAGGAGTCATTATGAGTAATATGGAACATTTAAGTCTATAGAGGTCCATTCAGTGTAATGTTATTTGTAACTCAGCACCTGTTGGAAACACCACCGAAATCTCAGAATGCTGAGTATTGCACAGAGATTAACTCATTATAAGTTCATTATATTAGACAGTTTATAAAGCATAATGCATATTGAGATTTCATAGGATTATAAAGCCATTCAAAAACCATGCTATTATTATTATTATTATTATTGTTATTATTATTATTATTATTATTATTATTATTATTATTATTATTATTATTATTATTATTATTATTATTATTATTATTATTATTATTGACTCCTGAAATTGATAAAATTGGAGTGAACCTTCAAAGGTACAGACAGTAATCAGAAGCACCCCTCCAGTCTGACTGCACAAAAGGAGTGAAATTAAGACCAGACCAGACTGTGGACAAGGCTTAATCCACAGCAGATTCTCCCCTCAGCTTGAATAAAGCTTTAGAGCGTGGCTCTCCACTATGTCTGCTTGCTCTGGTAACAAGCCTCCTCTGTGACCAGGGGAGAAAAAATTCATAAGCAAGGCAAAGGTAGGGATAGCCTCCCTCCTTTCCTCTTCAAATAGAGGCATGCTGAGCTTCACTGGAGAGGGTGGCAGTAGGGGGGCACAGGGGAGCATTCAAGCCCCTCTCCCCCTCACTCCTCAGTTTTTAACCAGCCTTTTCCATGACCCAGTGTGCACGCAAGGCAAGCCAAAATAGATAATGAGGAATGTCAGCCTAGAAACAGAAAATCACCTCTACCAAGACCAAGCTGTTCCAGAGGACTGGCTTGCATTCCTCAGCAACTCTGAGTGATTTATTACTACCAAAAAAAAAAAAAAAAAACAAGTCTTCCGAAAAGACATCTAGCAACACAGCTGGTTAATGCCAACTGGTTGTGACTTGTGATGAGTAATGACAACCCTTTGAGTCAGTAGCTTTGTTCTGCCGTGTCTGGATGATGGATCATTCTTTTAAATCTGTTTTCAAGATGTGCAGATTATCTGTTTCACAATAATAATTATTTTTTTAAGAGGGCCAAGAACTATAAGAAGTCCTTTTCCTCTCGGCTGGGTCAGTTGTGTTATCACATTTCTGCGGAGCATGAGGCGAAGCAGTGGATGTCCACTTTTCGCTGCGCTCATCAACAGGAGATCCAAGGTCCATACAAACCCAATTAAGAATCAATTTGAGCCAGTGTCAGACAGTCTGGCGCCTGGAGAGGGGTAAATGCTTTTAATATGAACATTTTATCGTTGTCTCACAGTCTTCCATCGTCTAACAGTCTGGCATGTGTAAAGTATCTGTCATGAAGCCGTATTCCTGACTACTACACAGTAGTATGTCCGCAGACCTCCACACATGGCACGCATATGAAAGAAAAGGTAGAAAAACTGATATGTGAAACAATCCCCGCTTGAAAGGCATAAATCACAAAATACTCAAGAATAATGAGATTTAGACAGTAGCCATGATTGGCATATTTATTCTGCCTGCTGTTCAGTCTCAATTTAGTCCCAAGACAAATGTCATGGCATGAAATGCACTCTTGAATCATGTCAAACATATTTGACATGGGCCCAGATTGATGTGGTCGACTTGAATGCTTTGAAAAACCGACACCTTTGCCACTCTAATCTTGCATGGGAGTAACTCCCTCCCACGCTTCCTCCCTCTCCACATCTATCACTGCTCAGCTATCAGTGAAACTAATAAAGTTGCTCATATATGGACACGTATGTGTTCGCATTTATTTATTATTGTTGTAGCTCCTTCAGAGACTTTATTGCAAGTGTAATTACACCAATTTAAAGAAAAATAGCATGTTTTACACCAGCACTAACAGAAAAATACATAAATGCACTACATCAGGCCAAACAACCATGTTCACTTCTCAGTGTGTTTTTACAGCAGCCATATTCCATTTATAATGGAGCTATCAAATCAACATCATACTATAGGCTACTTTTGCCTCTGCTCCCACCAGGTAGCACACTGTTACCTGTATTTTCCACCAATTTGTAGCATTTCAGTTAACAAGAGCAGGCACTTAGCGCGCACACTGCCTGAAACCTGTGTTACAGCAGCCTCTTTTGGGCCACTCTCTCCACGCTGACATACCTGTGTCTGTGAAATGCCATGATTATCATTTGAGGCAACGCTGTGCAGAAAGGAGCTGTGCAGAGATGATGGCTTCTAATGACTGAGTGGCAGTCAAGAAATGAGTCATGTCTTCTCAACACATTCAACTGAGCATGAAGGTAATTTTTTTCACAAAGGTTCTCAAAGTCATAGATGGCAGTGATGTTTTTCATGCCGTTCTTGACTGAACAATTAGATTCACATGTTGATTGGACACAGTTTGAAGGAACATAGGTGGACAATTTTTTTGACAGCTGTGACAATGTCCTAAAAACCTTTTCTGTTTCGTCATTGCTATCTCAGCTGTGGTGTTTATTTACATTATTTTTGATGGAAATGTTGGACCCGTGTATAGGGCTGTCTTTCATCCATTCTTTCTGGAAAGCGAAAACACAGTGCTCTGGTTTTCTGTCCATCTTCTGACATTAGTATGTGAAATATGTGAAATATATGAAAACACTGTAAACCTAGTCATTTTAGGTAGATTATTGTGTTAGCATTCAAGAACTGTATCTTGCATGAGGCATTGACAGCGCTTCTTTTACCACATTTCTGACATGCGATTGTTCATATCATTGGACAACGAGGTGGTTGTGTGATTGTTGGAGTTGGGTGTGTGTGGGTTAAAAAATACTGTGCCTTGACAATAAAACTTTATTCATTTCATTTGGCTTTAAATACCTTGAACAACAGACTTGTAGTAGGACATGTCGGAGTTTCCCAATCGTAATTACAAGTTGCATGTTGACGTGAACAGTGTTTAAGGAAAAGGTTGAATACAGTGACTCATGTGTGGTGTGAAAACGGCATGAGACCAACAGGAATTTTTATTTACCAGCACTGCACACAAGTGTTTTCACTTATTCTGGTTGATTAGACTTCTGCTCAGGTTGAAGTTGGGTGAAACTATGCTGGGAATAACAAGTTATTTGGACTTGTCATAGTGGGAAAAGCACAGATGTTACTAATATAAGTAAATCTGTAATAAGATTCTATTCACTCTATTCACTGTCTGACATTTTATTTGAGTGTCCAAATTCTGAGAGTTAATGCATTGCATAGCACCCTAAAAAATTTCCACAATGGAAATAAAATGGTAGTTTCTATAGCATGTACACTACGCTCTGACATTACTTATGTTGATGATGAAAAATGATGATGATTTATAAAAGTCTGAGTGTTTATTACATAGGAAGCAGTAAATGAGTAGCTGAGGGCATGATTTTGGACATAGCCTTAGAGCTGTCAGTTGAGTATGTGCATCACACTCAGTTCTGACAAGGGGTCAAATGGGTGTACAAACTTTACTATCAAGAGCAGTAGTACACACTAAATTATCTCAGAAAAAAATGCATAGAAACCCCCTTTGCTTCATGCCTCAGCTTTTCAGAAAGGCCAATCACAGAAATGCTTTAGGATAAAAGTGTTATGTTGCGAAGGCTAACCAAACAGAAGCTGTCTTAGAAAGGGGGGCGGACGTTGCCAAAGTACCACCTCGATTCCTCTAGCAACTTTTCCACCCTGTGTTTTTGCTTAAAGGGTTTATCTCACCCAGTTTTCCTTGTGAGCTGCTTTGCAAATTAATGACTTCCAACCAACCCTTGAGAGGATAATATCTTCCTGTTTGGTGGATTTATTATTTATTGCGTCTGTGTTTGTGTCAGGGTTAAATTGTATGGTATGCGTCTGAGCTCCAGGTACTAAAAATAGAAGTCCCAGAACTCCTGCTTGACTGACAGGATTCCTTTTACTAGCACGCAAAGATGACCCATTTCCTTTTATCCTAAAATGTTAACCTCCTTCTGTATGTTGTTATTTCAACAAATGTAATACTTTATTCAGCTAAGGTATTTTCTGCCAGGGCAGTTATTTAATAGATGTTTTTGGTAGTATATAGTTTTATTGCGCTGTGTGTTTTTTGCTTTTTTGTTGTTTTTCAAAGAAAGGTCTGACTTGGCAAATGAATGACACAACAGTGTGAAGAGAATTTAACTATTAGCTACCTTTGAATGGAATCGTTAAATGCGGTAAATCTTTTTTTCTTCCTGTTCTATTTTTTTTCGCTGCCTTTTCACACTGAAACAATGAGCATCTGTTTCCATTTTTCAGTATTTCAGCCTCTATGTGGAAGAGGGTAGACTCACTGCATAACAACAGAGAAAAAAAACACTTAAAACTACACCCTAAGATAAGCATTCACCATTGGAAACTGAGTTAAAACAAATGTTCCCAACTTCTTTGGCAAGTGCTTTAAAATGCACAAGTATAGATTGAGATGCATTTTTCAGATAAGCTTGTTTTTGGGCTCAGGCATTGATATTTTTGGAGCATATCACACAGTTGGAAAGTGGTGACTCTGGTACATTACGTTTATTTGGTCGGTTCTTTTCCCCATATAAGAGCATTTTTACAGACGTCCCAAGGACAGAGGAAAAGGAAAGTTCTGTATGCCAAAAAGATCTAGAGAAGAGACAAGGAGACAAGTCTGGATCCATGTTGCTTGTCAGATTTTATCTGTTTTAGAGAGTTGAATTTGCTTTCTATGCTTGATCTAACTTCTGTCAGCAAAGTCTGCAGATGACACAGGACTCATGGGAGAAAAAAAATAAGAGATAAGATAAGATTAACTTTGTTAATCCCGCAGGTGGAGGGGGAATTTGCATTGTTACAGCGGCAGCAGGATATAGACAAATGTAGGCATAAACATAGTTAAGGAGAAAAAATAAATATTTACATCATGAAATAATATTTACATTAAAAACAAATTTGGTTGTAATGTGTCACTAACTAAAACTAACTTTACACCACATTCAAATTTGTTTACTAACAATGCAAACTGGGAGATGGGAAATTTTAAATTATTCATCACATTATTATGCTAATATCATCGGGCTAACGACGTCAGGCTAATTGTTCAGGTGTTAGCATAATTGGATATTCTCCATGGATGCATGAAAAAATATACCTAAATGATACCTGTATTTACAATTGATTGACTGTTATGATATGCCTTGTCCCCTAAAACCATTATTTTAGGAAGTTATATGTATTGATCGATAGAGATGCTTGATTGATAGAGATTTTTCATTAAGGCATTCCTTCAGTTTTAATGGTGCAGCCTGATCACCAGCCATGACAGCGGGGCTGGGATTGTTTTGACCTTGTGAATCTGTGTGTGTGAGTGTGTGCCATCGTGGCAAAATGTGGTCTTAGAGACACCCACTGTAGCGGGAACTATGACAGAGGTGGTTTTGAGTACTTTGGCAGCTGTTTATATGTCTGTCTGTCTGCCCGTCTGTGGATGGATTTTGTTACCAGCCATGCAAGACACACTCGTGAGTACTGAGTACTCATGTAATAATGTAGTATTGACTGCTAAGGACTCATGGGTCAGAATGTCAACATGTTCACAAGTGTCGCGGCTGGTGTGCTCTCATCGCAAGATGGTTTCTAATTTAGTGAATAGGTCTGAAACTGGCTGGTAGCTTCTAAGAATTTAGGAGGGACTGAGCAAACAGTCTAAGTAATGGATTTATGAATAACTGGTGCAAACCAATCCTCCTGGTCCTCATTGAATTAAGTCATTGTCTTATTATGAATGTGCTAGAGTGCACTCGTGGTTGAACCTTATAATCGAGCCTGTTCCATCCTGGGAACCGGCATTAGATGACTATCAAGATCATGATACTTTCCACCCCTACTTTTCATGTTTCCCTATTACAAAAATACAGAAAACTACTCTACGCAATAAGCCGGGAAATGTTTGCCTCAAAGAATTGGCTTCCTCTCAATGCCGAAAGAACAGAGAGTGTTTCTGTCTGCTCTGAACAAGAGCATTTATCAAATACCATAGAAAAAACAAGTTTAGATCCTTTGATTTTTCTTTTTTTTTTTCAATAAATGGCTTCTCCCCTTTAAGGTTTGAGATTGCCTTTGAATTTGCGGCTTTTGATCTTAATGAGTAAAACCACCTAATAATGATTTGAAACATACAGTATTTACCACAGCATTCCCAGCTACCCTCTTATTTACCGCATGACTGTTTGTTGAAACACCACACATTATTACATGGGGTTTTTGCCCATAATCTGAATGGCACATTTGGTGGGGGAACACACACAACGCATGAGAGGACAAAATCAAAGACTACATGTAGAGGTGAAGAAACTTGAATTTTGAGACTGTGTCTCTCTGTGGGGTCGCTGCGGCTGCAAAACCCACAAAAACTCTGCCACTGAAAAAATTTAATTATCACTCCTATAATCCAATGAAACATCTGAAGTTTGGATTCATGAGAAGTGGAACTGACTTTGTATTTAAAGGCATGAGGGCTGTTGTTTTCTTGAGTTTCTGCAGCTAATTTTCAAGTAAAGGAACCAGCAACATTTCTACTATTTCAAAGCAGTGGGTGTGTCATTGAAGTTTACTAGATGCTGTAATAAATTAATAACTAATAAAACGAATACAAATCTGTATTCATATCACAACACAACAGAACCACAATGTATTCATTCAAGTTCTGTATATGTTGCTGAAAAAGGTAGGCCAGTAGGATGTTTGTTTGTGTCTTACATTAAGCTATATTGCAGAGAAAAGCATTAGGTGATGTAATGTGTATGTGGATGGTATTTATTCTCCCCGGTGCTAATTAACACAAACTGAGAAAGCAAAAGCTTTAGTTAAATGCGAACTTATGCCAAAACATGAGGGGAAGTATAGATAAAAGAAGGAGCAAGTTGCTGCGTTGCTGCTATAAATTCAATGTGGCTTAAACCGTAGGTTCATAAAGACCTATAATTTACAGCACAGAGTCTCTTCTTACAACAAAGTCTGATCTTTCACAGTGAAATTTATTTACACTCTTTAGATGAGTCAGCAGCAAAACCAAGTCTCACTTTTAGTTCTTTTGTGCTATTACTTGGGGTTTTGATTACACACTGAATGCAGGAAAGAATGGCAGGCTGTAGCGAAAAAGCAAAGGCAAGCATTTTCTGACAACTTCATCAGTCCTCAGAAAAAATAAAGAAAAAATGAAGAAAAAACAGAGACAAGGGCCGGCTGTGTGTATTTGCATATATACTGCATTGACCACAATGAATAAAACACCAGCAAGCCAGGCTCTCTTGGGTCAGTTCAAATGAAATAGAGAGTTTACACTTTCAGTAGTAGGCTATACATAAACATTGTTTCTCTAAATAAGAATATGTGCCAGTGGATCAGCATCATTACATCTGTTTTCTTTTACTCGGCTATTCTTTATTATGTAAAACTACGCCTCAGAAAACATGCAAGCTCTGCACTAATCCTCTCACTTTCCACCTGGTGAATCTGACCCAAATTCACATTTCCCCTGTGCGGCCAGGGGACTGTTTTTTATTGAAGCCACGTGTAACGGAGACCACTGACCTGGCTGTGTACTTTGGCTTATGAAGGAAAGAGAAGAGAAAAGATATTTAGGACATTAATAGTTCCAGAGTTGGTGATCGAGTGTTTGTTCTTAGATCGGCTTTTCTCAGGCAAATATGTCCTTCGCCTGAATTTGCACCACTGAGGTAGCGCTTTTTTTTTATTACAGTGCTGTAAAGCAAGGCTCTAAAAATAGGAATAGTGTTGGGGAAGAATGAAAGCTTCTACTAACAGTGTAATATCATGTTCAAAAGAAAGCTGCATGAGGCTGAACTCTAGAAACCTGAGGAAAATGTTACCATAAACCTGCTTCCAGCTGGGCAGATCATTTTCCTTCCAGTACATTGATTGTTGAGAAATGACAACACAAACTTCACATGATATTTAGAGGCAAAAATGACAGAGCTCAGACAGCACATCAAAAATTGCATGTTGCCTGAGCAGAGAGGTGGCTGTGCAGAAGCACCTCTGTTCACAATGAGGACACAGCTGGTAGTACAGAACAGGTAGACATTACACATCTCATGAACTAGTAGTGTGCTGTGTTGTTTTGTCATATCACGGCTGTAATGGTTTCTAATGATAGCCTCAGTGTGGTGATGAATAAATCAGAACATTATGAAATACATTTATTTCTTGTTTTTTTTTTTTCCCTGTTTTTGCAAGACAGAAAAATATGTAGCCTGCAGCTGGCATATTGAAAGCAGTCAACAAATCATGACTAAATAATTAGAGATCTGCCTTGCACAAACATGCTGTTGTCCAGTTTGTCATTAAGATTATATCATATTTGTTCACAAATGGCAATTTAATGCTAATGTTTTGCAGCTTACAGTAAAATCCTAATGGGCTTTCAGCTTTGAAGTGTAATTTTATCGACAAAAGCCAAATCATTTCCAGTCATCTCAGTTATAGTTTCATGTTTTTTGGGGTGCCAAGTCAGTTACAATTCTGGTCTCCTTTCACGACCATAAAATCAGGATTCAATTTGCCCCCTTCTCCACTGTAACCAACATAGGAGCCATAGAGTGCTTTAAAAAAGAATGCAGGGTCAGTGCAACAGAAAATTCCTTTTTGCATCATGGCTAATTTTTCTCACTTAAAGCCAGGCATCTGTGGGAAGTGTGGTAGTGCATTACTAATAAATATATGCCTAACGGTATTCTTCTGCTCAATAAAAACACAATGACAAAGATATAGACCTTTGGTTGAAAAATCCACATAATATTTTCTAAATATTCCTATGAGGCCTTGTAGTGTGCTTGCGGTACAAGATAGTGATACATAATGGCCTTACAGCACACTGTGGTGTTTTTAACTCCTGTTACAATTATATTCTTACAATTTTCCAAAAGGCTATTTTGCAGTTTATGTCAGATTTGTTTCCTGATACAACAAGCTGATGTTAGACTTTGTGTTAAAAACAAATATCAACTACTCAACATAATTTGGCTCCAATATGATGAATATGATGGTGGTTGTTTCCATACATATACAAAGTCACATGTAAAAACCAACTTGAATGTTGAGTATGTGTGCTTTTGCACCCATGGAGAGATTTCCCCGGTGGAAATTACATTTGTTGTGTTGTAAATTATGTTTTTGTCGGTGAAATGAAAGGATCATACAAGTGGTTTTTCATGTTTAGCCCATTTACTACAAATGGTGCATAAACTAGCCAATCTGCAAACCATGCTGCTATATTTAAGAAATGTGAATGTGTCCATTCAGCCATCCCAGGCAGCCATTGGTCTCTATTAATTTCCAACTGGCACAAAAATTATTTAACAGACTCCCTAAGCTTTCTTGAGTTGTGTAGAAATTAATGGAAGCCAATGGCTGCCTGGAACATTAAGTCAGTAAAAATTCAAAATACACATGATTTGTAAGAGATAAAACTTGCACCTACTCTTTCATTGTTCTTTTAGTTTCCACTATGTGAAATAAATAGACATATATGTCCATACATATGTAGTATTACGGGGGATGGGATGTGAAAACAATGACTTTTTGCTTATGAAGGGAAACAACCCGTACTGAATCTGATGTAGACTTAGTGGCTCTTTTGGAGATAATCTGTAAATATTTAGAAATCAGCATGTATCTAAAAACCTTGTGCTTTTAATTCAGAAGAGGGCATTTACTGTGACATTTTTATAATGGACTGTAAATTTAAGTAAACACATCTAAATGTATCCATGAAGATGTTATTTGCAGTATCATCTGTGGTTTCAGTGGAGCATTGTAATGTCAGCACTGAATATTGCACTTTCTTGCCATGAACATATGGATGGATACTGAATGTTTACCTACAACGTGTATCAGCATCTGCTCTCAGGAACAGACTGAACATCACTATACATGGGTAGTTTAGGTGCATGTGTGTGATTATAAGACTGCTGGATTTATTTTTTGCAGGGTTAAGGTTCAGGGTTAAGCCCTGCCGTTTTTCTTTCCAGGAAGATATATACACTGAACATATTACATCCTACATACTCGGCTGCTTGTTATATTGAACATAACATAGCTAGACTCATTCTGATGTACACAGTATTTATTGGTTCTTTCCATGCTCTACATATCACACTTAGATCACTGACATACCATAGCTGCATTCATTCATTCTTCACATTTTGTACGCGAGTTATTGTTCATTTTGTACCCTACATATCATGATTACATTCCTTCTTACTGTAACCCACCACTGGTCTATGGTTCATTCTGTACATCAATAGCTGCATTTTTGCTTGAAAAACAAACCATTAATCCGCTCTAGTGCTCATTCATTTATCTTTATATACCTTTAAATGCACTTTGCTGCTGTTTGCACTGCCTGGTTAGGTACTAAAGTGATAGGTGCTGTTTGCAGTGACAATAAAGCTGAATCTAATCGTATAGTATAATTACATGACAAGTCTCAAGAGCAGAAATGAGGATGGTTCCTCTCTGTGGTAACATGATCCATGATGAATCACTTTGTATTTATTACTTTATTTATAAAGTCTTTGGAGTCACCCAGTTAATGCTAATTGCATTGGAGAAAACTGGATACAAGACTCAAAGAGAACTAAAAATACACTGTTATTTAAATGACATGTTTTTGGTAATGAACGGCCTTGCACATTTTGCACTCTTCTCCTGATTAAACAGCAGGGAATCCTGATTTACATACGGTGAAACGTGGATTATTAAAGTCCAGAAGCTTGGCGGATATACATCAGCGTTTATTAGTGCTTTAACACGTGCATGAAATCTGAACACATATGAGATAAGGGTTTAATATTAGCCTTAATGCGAGCTGTCATAATTAGCACTAGGATCCATTCCGCGTCCAGACGGCGATCCGCTCCGGGTTTTACGTGCTGCTCTTCACAGCCAGCTGCTGCAGAGCAGGGGACCGGTGCGCCGTTTCTCCTCGCCTTGTTTGCCTCCAGTCCGGCTGAAGCTCCGACTGTCTGCGCGGCGTGTGGATGAGGCGCAGAGGGAACAACCAGGAGCGCTCCGAAAGCCAGACTAAAGAAGTCGTATTATCCCTCTTCGGGCTGTATCTGTTAACCAGGCCGCCGGAGACTTACAGACAGACTTGACAGTGAGGGAGACGTGCTCGGAGTTTCATTTTTGTACCGACACTGGGTCGCATCTCGTCTCCTTGAAGTGATCCTTTTTTTATGCAGTCTATCCGTAGCGCTCCCGTCGGAAGGAGTCTGGGTGCATGCACTAGAGGAGGAGAGGGGGAAGTAACGATCATTACTTTTGAACAGACCCCTCACCATGGAGCGATGCGTCCTTATTGGGACGTACTGGCTTGAAGAAGAACAGATACCTGCCACAGGAAACCCCACCATCTGTCCACTGTGAAGAAAGTGGAGCATGCAGCCGAGCCCCAGCCGTCTTTGTGCGACCCGCAGCTTAGTTTCTGGGGGCCTCTTCTGAAAAAAGGAGCGGAGAGGAGGAGGGGGGGCTCCTGGTGTTGATCTGAAATTCTCACTCCACGCCGGGATCCATATTTTGGCACGGCGTACCACTGTAAGTAGCCTTTAAAAGCGGATGTTTTGAGTCTTTCAAGGGAGATGCTGGGTTATGCCTCGCTGAATCGATACCATTTATTTACACTCCCAGGATAGGATAAGGCAAATGTCAGAAAATGGGCCCACGGGCTCCTCCAGCAGTTAAAAACTGTTGTGATGAGATCAATACGTAGTCCATAGTATATATGGTGTTATTCTGTAGTGTCTGGAGCCTCCAGACTTTTAATTAAAATGAAGTTGCCTGGCTACAAAGATCATCCCAATGTGGATTTGAGTTGAAATGTCTCTTTAGAGTTTAAATTAAAGGATGCATATTCTACTACATGACAGATTTGGTGAAAATTCTTACATTTAAAATGTTTGAAGATGATACCAAAATATATATATTTTTAAATTTAAAATGTACAGTATGACATAGCAGGTCCTGGATGTGAACCAAAAGCCTGTAGAAACCAAATGGGAGTTGATTTATAAGCTATTCAGCGATGATGATAATCAGCATGATAGCATGGTGAAAAAATAGAGCTCACACAAACATCTCCACCCAGTCCAGGACACCAGGAGCTAAGTAGTTGGATGTCAGTTACTGTCTCCATTTACTTCTCCATTTTGCGGCTATAAAATAAGATCATTTCACAGAGCATGTATAATTCACAGACCTGAGCCAGCCATGTGTGATGATGGGACACACACACACATACACAGAGTTTTTACAGGCTAAGGGAACCATATCTCATTCTCACGTGAAGCTTTTAGAAATAGGGCCACAAAGACTTCAGTAAGAAACCCCGGGAGAGCGCGGCTGTGGTGGACTGAAATATCAAGGTTAAATAGCATTTACACATAATCTATAGTGTCAAAGCCAAATGAGGATAGTGCTGCAACATTATATAAGCCATACTGACAAGTTAGGAAACTGAGAGCTTCCTTGGCATATACAGCACTTATATAACAGCCTTCATGCCGGGAAGTATAGATGAGGACTTTTTATTTCAAGTTTTAAGTCATTTAAGCAAATCAGCACAATTTGGAAGACAGAAAACTGCAACATTATATAATGCATATGCCCAGTGTGAGAAATTGTCTCGCCACCAGACAAATCCATGCAAATTCTGACCATGGCGGACAAGTTTTTGAGTCATGCCAGCCATTTTGGAAGACTAGATAAAAAGTGTCCTTGGATAGGATGATGCTGAATGTGGTTGTTTAACACTGACATACCTATTAGTGATTCCTGAAAAGCAACGGTCACTTCTTCTCCTGTCAATAGGCTATAATTGGGATGTTTTACTGGTGAATGTAGATGTTGCACTTTGAAAATCCTGCATTTCACAGCTTCGGCTATTTCTCGAAACAAATGCTGGGGGGACAGTGGATGGTAGGAATTCAAAGAGAGAGGGGGGACAAATGTCCTGTTGCCTCCACCCTGCACCCTCCAGTCTCTCTCTACCTCCACTCCATCTCTCACCCACCCCAGACGTGCTGGTTTGGTCCATTTGTCTGTGTTGTCTTGGGAGGAAGTGCCATCTCATCTCACATTGCGCAAATGGTTTCAATGCATGCTAGTGTGAATTCTAGCGGGTTTTTGTAACTGCCAATTTCCATATCAAAGTGTCTGCATTTCAATAGGGAGAACTTGAGCTACCAGCCCCCTTCCTCTAAGCAGTTTTGTTCTGATAGAGTGCTGCTGCTGCTGGTGGTGCTGGTGGTTAGTGGTGGAGGCTACTCACAGGATTGCTGGACAGTGCAGTTGGCTCTGTGTGTGTGTGTGTGTGTGCGTGTGTGCGAGAAGCAAGTGTTTGTGTTGGAAACAGATTTAGTGTGGACTGGGAGAATTTGTTGGCCAATATCTAACACCAAAAGCCGTGTATTTAGAGGAAATTTTGGATGCCATTCAGAGACGTGGTCATATTAAAAAAAGATTTCATCCATTAAGACATTTCCCCTCAGTTTTTCTCAGCATGAGTATAAAACATCAACAAAGGTCTGTGTCTTATTTTCAAGGAGAAAGAAGACCCACTGTCGCGTCTGTGGCGAGAAAAAAAAAGGCATAAATAAGTTGCTGAAAATCTGTTTACACATTTTGACTGGTATTTTGGCCGCAGCAGTCTACGTCTAAAATGCCCCAAAATTAATTTGTTTTCAAGTGCTGTCTTGCAAAATAAGTGGCTTAATTCCACATTCAGTGAGTGTAGATATAAAGGCACAGAGCGTTTGAGCTTTGTGAGAGACTCTATAGCGATGTCTGATTGTTTTTCTGTTGCAGAGATAATATTTATTTCCCATTCTGTGCAGCTGTTGTTTGTCAGAGAAAGAATGTGGCAAGTCACTGTTTATTTTGATGGATTTCTTCTTTTTTTTTCTTCTTTGTCTTGTGAATCTTGGCCTAATGTTCTCTGCAATCTTAGGCAAGTTTAATAGATGAAAATAAACACTTACACACATTTGCAACAAGCACAAAGAGAAACAAAAAAGCGTTTTTTTGCCTTTGTGCATGCCCTTACTTTGAAAATACGATCAGCATAGGTTAATAGCGAAAGAAAGTGCAGCGTGTAAGATGTTATTACACAGAGACAGGGAATGTAAATGCCATTGGGAGCGCAGCAGGGGTCGGTGGCCCCTTCATGGTCATCCCACTTCTAGGTAATAACATGAGCCAACTGCTGCCCAACCTGCCAGAGAGGAGAGGTTGCTCCTTCCACTTCTTTCTTTTGTTCGGACGAAATAGCATCACAAAACTTGGGGAAGAGTGGGAGGGCAGATTTCAGTTTTGAACCCAGAGAGCAGGAAGGAGATTAAAAAAAAAAAAAAAAAACAGGACTTCACCTGCCATCTTCACTCATGGCGGGCGGGTTTGACAGCTGTCTTGTTCAATTCCTCTGACACGCTGGCTGTGAAAAGTTGGACAAACAAATGGGCAGAGAGAAGGGGAAGAGGGAGTGATGAATACCGGTAGGTGGGACAGTTCTGATTGGATTGGTCTTAGAGGAGAAATACTCTTTACGTCTGTTAGATACCATGAATGCTGTAATGTTTTTTTTCCCCCTGTTGTAGTGTAGTGACTTAACATCAGTTTACTTCTTCTCCGGTTAGTGAATTCTTGTGTTTCTTACAATGACTTCTGACAAAAGCCCAGAGAGCAGGGCTCTCTGCGTCATACATGTGTGGGAGGGTAGGGCAGGAGCGATAGAAAAAAAGCAAGTGTTGTAAGTTTTTTGAGTCAAGAAAAAATGAAAGTCGAGTGGAAACCATGCTGTGTTGTGCTGAGCTGAGCCTGGTTGTTCAAATTATTAAAAAGTTGCTGAAGAGGAGAGGTACATGCATTCTGCTCTGTTGAGGCTGCTATCGGTGGAGAAATTGGCATCGGTGCTCTTTCTAAGATGGATTTCTTCCTGGGTAAGTGTTGCTGCAAAATGGTCTAGAGTCTGGAAAGCAGTGTCTGATTCTGAGGGGCTGACACCAAACCTGACATTTACCGGTAATGTTGAGAAGAGGCCTCAATAAAAAAGATTACTGAAACTGCATCAAAGCCTCACTCTTGTTGTTCACATTTGGCCTGTTTGCCAGAGGAAGAAGAAGGAGAAAAATACACAACAGAGGAGTGGGTTAAAAAAGAAAAGGAAAGGGCATTTTGTTTATTTAACAAAGTGCTTCGGGGTGAGTTTCTCATTTAACTGCAAAAGCCCATCATAGCCATTTTGTGGCTTGCCTCAAAAATAAAGAGACAGATGACTGGAACGAATGATTATGCGTTAGGGTAGTTAATCCGATGGATGGATATATGGTCTCGCTTCTTTTCACTGAGAAAATACATCTGAAGGAGAAAATTTCTCTCCCATACTACCACCTCCTGTGTTTAAAATGACAGTTAACTTTCCCCCACTGGTTTAAAATGGATGTTTAATGATCAACAGAGGCTTGGAGCTTAGGTCTAGCAGTCACGCTGGCTCTATATGCACTCACCGCCGAGCCTCCGCACAGAAAGCTACCCCCTCGATGTTGTTAAAGGACGCTCCGCTCAAAAGGAGCCTGGTTCTTGAGTGATGGATCATCAGAGGTCTCTTTGGGGTGTGTGTTAACCCTTTGGTGCGTGCAGATCTCTCCCAGTTGGGGAGCCGTCGGCGGCGTGTGATGGATGGGTCCCGGGTCTTTAGGCTCCATATATCAGAAGATTAGCACTGACCTGTGAGTTGTCTGGGCCGCCCTCAGAGCTTCTTCTCCAACACTGGCTGACATTAGCATATGAGGACACTGCTCTGTCTCATGGGGATACGAAGATAGTGTGCTTTATTTGGTTCTGCCACCGTATAGGTCAGAGGAAGTGTGCAGATTAAAGGCTGAAGGCTTTGTGTTGGCATTAGGTGTATCTGACAGGTCATCTGTCTTCAGCTGAGGAAATGCTTCGCTGTTCCTCAAATTCCTAAATAGTATCATATAATTATCCTAAAAATTGAAGTTCAGGCCATGCTTCACGGCAGAAAAGCTCCCCTCTGTCCTCCTTCATGGTATTCATGAATCATATAAAAATGTAAATCCACTTCGCTGATGCAGTGTAACATTGTTATTTCTCATTTTGCGCTGAAAAGAAAGAAATTGGAACAGGTATCTACCCACACCCATGTTTTATTTTCCAAATGAGTAATCTGCAGGGCCTCTGCATGTGATAGACAGCTCGAATTCTTCTATTAAAAGCTTTCACATGAACAGCACAGGCACATTTGCTTCCCGAGAAACCAGTTATTCAGTGTATTGAAAGGCCAAATTAAATTTTTTTTTTTAAAGTTCTTTCACTTACTTCAGTTTTGCTGCAGATTCTCATAAATGATCATAAAATCCTTCCGCACTTAGTGCTCTTCTCATACAGTGTGCCTTCTCTCTAGCATTTAAATGTCACCTCCCACGACATTGCTGGCATTTGTTGTTTGTTGTGTCTTTATGTATAGAAAGAATACTTTTAAAGCCAATTTTCAGGGAGCTGTTCACCTGTAGTCTGCCAGTTCTTTGTCTGCCATGTCTAATGGCTATTTGATGCCTACTTGGTGTCACTTGGTGTCTTGTGATGAAGCCAATGTGTTTTCAAGGTGAGGAGATATTGTCAAAGCCCTTGAACGTTCCCAGGGCTTTGATTGGCAGGCGTTGTCACAGAAGATGAGAAGCGGTGGGAGTCACACAGCAAAGAGAATCTATTACCTAGAATGGCAAGGCATGCCTTCACAATGTGTCAGTGCAGTCAGCCATCTTGCTCTCTCTGTGTCTGTGGAATAGTCCCTCCTTGGTGCAACGAGGGAACAGCTTTCAACTTTAATTTTTGTGGCTGCCATAAGTAATGTTATTGATGTTTTTTTACTGGGGTTTCTTACAATGATGAATTATCATGTAAAACCAAAAACATTTAAGCATTCATCGGCAGCAGTGTGTTATCTGTTTTATGAGTGCTGACAGTCAACATAAGAAAAAAAAAAACGAACGTAAATGGCACTCTGGCAAAAAAAAAAATAATTTAGCAATAAAGAACTAAAAATTCAGCTGAGCTCTTTCTTGTGGAGTTGTGCTGTTGTGCTGATTTCCTCCATTTCAAAAGCATCTCTTAATACAGAGAGAGACTGTGGGCTCTGTGAGTTGCAGTGAGAGAAGGAAGCTTGTTGTTGATCAGCCAAGCAAATCAGATCTTGATATTTGAAGAGTGGAGTTGTGATTGCTAATCACTGCTGAGTTTTAATTAGGAGACTCATAAGCATTCTGTCATTTCTCTGCAGAGCATAGTCAAGCATTAGATGTACTTAAGAGAACAAATAATTAGTTTTCTTAGTAGTTAGGTCTATGAAAACAAGCACAGGTTTTTTGTACTATAGATTAATGAGTATTTTATCTTAGTACTAGCACTGATTAAAAATATAGCAGCATAATTGTATTTCATGTGAGCTCATGTGCTTTGCACATTATCTTAAATCATATCTTGACCTTATTAAAGGATGAAAAAAGATTTATTTTGAGCACAGCAGCTATGCCTGGACACTTTTTTTGTGCTTATCACTGCAGAAAGCCTAAACTATTTCCATGGAGATGGTGCTATAGATTGGTCTGAACTTATTTTCAATGGGTAGGTTTCTGTCCTGTGCTCCTAAGACCTTTGTTAGGACATTTTAATTACAGCAGAGCTGGGTGTAATTGATCTAGGCTTAGAGGGATTTCACTGTCAATGAGAATGAGCCAGGGCGTTAATACAGCCGAGCAAATGCTTCCACCTCTGTGCTGCAGTCACAGACACACACACACACACACACACACACACACACACACACACACACACACACACACACACACACACACACACACACACACACACACACACACAGACGATGACACTCGCAGACGGCTGGTGGAAACGAGAGATGTGTCTTCTCGTTGACTATCCCTTAATTCAGCGAGGCGGCTTTCTTTTATGTGTAATGGTTAAATCAGCCTTGCAGGGCCGACTGACACAACAGTGCAGACGGGTCTTCTTCTGCCTCCACTTTAACATATCTGTTGCCAGCATTGTTGCCACCTGGAGTGTCCTCTTACGGAGCACTTTCTTCATGGTTCCATGTTGTCACCCACAATCTTTAAATTTTTATAAGGCTGTTAGATAATGCTTCCCGATGAGAGTGAATTATTGATGGTCTTGTTCGTACGAGTGGGACAGGGCAGGCTTTTAACTCTCTGAGCTGCTGGGTCTCTTATCCTGTAACTAAGGGACACCGCACAAACACCCAAAGGAATGATGTACTGGAGGAGGGAAAAAAAAACAGAGGCAGGAGGCTGAAAATAAAATAAAACAAGCATGCATCCTTTACACTACTGTTGGGCTAAGCCACAGCACAAGGGCAGCAGAGAAAAGCATTGCATCTACTGAAGCCTTTTCTCTGTTTTTGAAGCACTGAGACGTAGTGTGGTGGCTGTGTTATTTGTTGCTTATATTTGTTGTTTTATGTGGGACTACACACAGCACTCCGGCTTGGCTTTTTTAATATTTTGTAGAAACAAAAGTTTCAAGTTAGGTGCATCTAGTAGAACAGGGGGCTCAGACAGGGTGATGAAATGTGATGTGGAGCTGTCAGGTGAAGAACAAAATAAGTAGTTTTTTTGTTGCCAGAGTAAACAGCTGAATGAATAAAATGTTTAGTTGATTCATTGATAAATCGACAGAGAAAATTAATCTGAGAGAATAAATTAATTGTTTATGTCCTTTTTTTCACCATCCATTCTCTGGCTTCTAGATGGATTTTCTGATTTTTTTATGTCGTTGTAAACTGAATATCTTTGGGGTTTGGACTGTTCGCTGGACTAATCGAACAACAACACAAGATGTCACATTGGACTCTGGGAACTGGTTGGTCAAGTAATCATAAAAATGATGAACAGGTTGATAGTTAACTGGCTGTATAATCCAGAGCAATCGTGTTTTCTTTTTCTTTTTTTTCAGTTCAACATAGGAAAATCAGTTTTACAGGTTATGTGACGCCTCTGTATCGTTATATCCTTGACCCAAAGCAGAATACACAGTATTTATGAACATTTCTTGGAGAAAGACACGACACAGCCTCAAGTCCAACCCGTTTTTAATCTGTGAAATAGAGGTTTGAGTTGTTCCTTTGACCCTGAATGGCAAACTGTGTAACATGCTGCAGACACAGAATGATTGTCTGTGTCTGTGGCTATTGCACACATAGCTACATTTCAGTAAAATACAACCTTAACTGCTCAATGTACACCCGCACGCCCTGACAACTGTCCTGATTCCTATAGCACGCACTTTCATCATTGTTCCAATTCATTCTCTATGGACTCATATGGCCCTCAAGTTTGCATTACAATGGATCGAGCAGAACAAGCTCATGGAAATAGTGGTAAAGCGTATAATTTGGCATGCTGTATTGTCCTTCAAGCTACATTTTAGGCTCCATTTTAACATTTAGTTAGAGATGTGCACGTTGTTAGCTAAGCTCACTACATTTGATCCTGAAAACTGTTCGTCTTTTGTCAAAATCTCATAGATTCAGTGCGCCGAAGGCATTAAATGTTGCATTTCAAGATTCAACCCATTTTTTAAAAAAATGTATGTAGTATGTTTTTTTAAAGACTATGTTGTGTGATTATGTTGTATTTATGCCCATTCTGACTTGTTACACCTCAGGTTGCATCCTTGAGGAGTCCCTAAGAAAAGTATGCTTTCAGCTTTTTTGTAACAGCAGAGATGAGCCTGTCTGCTATGAAGGAAGAGACATTTCAGGCCCACCAGTAAACCCGCAGTGGTACATCTTTCAAAATGAAAATGAAGTGGTTTACAGCTGAATCAGGGGTAGTAACTCTTAAATAATAACCCTGAGACTGTGTCGGTGAAGACAGGAAGAGAACAAGAAAGTAATTATGTACAAAGAAACAAGAAAAACAAGTCCAGCCAGCTCCCATTTCCCGCTGGAAATGCTGCAGATTGATGCCTGTGTTTTGGTTTCCAAAGGAACAGAGTGGGTGGACAAATTAATAGAAACTGATACAGAGAAAAAAAACGACTTTGAATTGAAAACAAGCACAAAGCCCATCCAGGCCCATCAGCGCGTGTGCATATTAAGTCCATGGCTCATTTCCAACTCAATACAGCCAAATGGTAGAGCTGGGCAATATGGCTAAAAGATATTAGCTTGATATTTTAAGCCGGGGTGAAACGCTGTATCTCTGCAGAAGGATTTTTCTAATCAGCACAGTAATTCAGAATAATCAGCCTTTAATAAATGCTGTTAGATTTGGACCAGCACAGCAGCCAGTTTTTTTAATGGTGTTTTCGATAAATCGAATCACAATTACGAATTCTGAGTCAAAATAATCCAGTCCAAAACTGTCCCCCTATGGTCTGAGCGATTTGTTTTTTGTTTTTTGCAATTATTGCAGCACAAATGTAGAGAACCTACATGAACTTAATACTATTATTTTTTATTATTTTTAATGTTCTGTATTTCCCAAAACACGGGGCACACACACACATACACTGACAAAAACTGCCACTGTTAACATGTCATCAATTACCCATTCCATTATTTTCTCTTTTGCTCTTTTTTTTTTTTTTTTTGAAAGAAAATTTCAGTTGCTTCTGTGGTGAATGGTACTCACTTAAGGGTCAGCTTCAAAAGAGGCTAATCACCATATTTTAACCTGAAATTATGAACAGTTATTGCTTGAATAACTGTGTATTGGCCGCGGGAACCAGAAATAGTTAAAGGTGGCAGTGGAAACATTATGAACACCTGACAACACACTTTAACCTTAGTTCTGGGTATTGTTAATTTGCACCTGATTTTTGGTACTAATGCTCTTTTGTGAAATTTGGAGGGATATAAACCATTTTTAAAGCTGCGCTAATCAATATTTTTACATAACAATGGATCAAACGACGACATCTGTTGTGAAAGGGGTCGTACGTAGTGCTGAAGCCAAATCACCCAAATCTGCGGCTTCCCACAGCAGTACGAAGCTTTTCAGCATCTTTCAGTGCATTGTTTTGGTTTTACGGCCCACAGCTTTACTGTCTAGGTTCATTTTACAGCTCTCTTAGCGTCTTTTTTTGGCTGCGGCAAGGAGATGTATTCAATGAAGAAGCTCTGAAACCCACTGTTCTCTACCCCGCTCAGGATGGATGAGAATCAAAGCTCACTGACACAGATGCACAAAAACCTATGAGGATAACTGGTAAACACAATGAAACTGTGACCTCAGAATCATCACATATTCACACTAACACTGTCAAACATCCTCATCTAAATATCTTATCTTTTACAAAGCAGGTATTGATGATGCAGATGTCCTTAAGAACACTTTTATCGAAGGCCGATTTACAGACAGGCAGTAGGTTACCTGATGTAAAAAATAAAAGACAGAAAGACTGAAGAAATGATATAATGCTAAACATTTCGCACACTTTTTTTCGTGCATCCTGATTGGCTTACCAACAGAGAAAAGCAGCAGACGTCTGCTGTCGACTGTTAAACATGGTGGTGGGTCCATAATAGTATTGGCAGCCATCTCGTGGGACTCATTAGGTCTGACGATTACTCCACACGGTTGTGTAATGGCTGAGGTATATGAGGCAATTTTTACAGGACTACTGTAGCTGCACCCTGTGTTGCAGTGGTTTCATGAATTAAATCAAATTCCTGGTAAGGTTCCCCCTCGTCACCAGATCTAAACATCATTTAACATCCTGGGAAATCCTGCAGAGTGGAGTGTGGAGTCGATTTCCACCTCCTGTAGCTCCCATACAACCAGAGACTTTACATGTGTGAGAAAATTACACTCTTCAAGCCTTTAGATACTGCGGTCCTACCTACCACTTGTTAGAGTCTTGATATTTATATAGGAACAGGTTTTTTTACTCACTATAGCTCTTCCACATTGATCTTTAGAGTGCCATTCCTATATGTTTGGCATAATAAACCCTTTTATTTACGATTTCATATGGTGTTTGTCAGGCATTGTGTGAGCGTGATGTGGAAAGTAGGTACTGAAAAGAATTCAGTACTGTCATGTATTCACTGTAGAGAATTATGGCATAATTTGATAATGTTTTATAATTCGGGGTTATGCAAATCAATGGTTCCAATCAAGTCCTAATTAAAAAACTAACAAAATGAGTTGCGGAACTTTTACATGTGTGAAGAGGTTTGCCTAATTTAATACATAATATTAGAACTAATAATGAATTGACTTAATTTTAGGTAACAATCTTTTTTTTTTCATTATTTGATTTCATGTATTTAGTGTTGTTTTTGATTAATTGGTTAATTGTGTGGTTTAATAAATGATACAAAATAGTGAAAAGTTACCAACAGAATTTCCCAGAGCTCAAGGTGATGTCTTCTTGTAATTTTTTTTTTTGTCCAACCAACAGTCGAAAATCCAAAAATATTGAGTTTATAATGATACGAAACAGAGAAATTCAATAGTTTCTTACATGAGAGAAGCTACTTCAAGGAAATGTTTTGAATAATTGCTTTAAAAATGACTGAAATAATTTATTCAGCATCAGAATATTCTGAGATTATTTTTCTAACAGTCGACTGATCAATAAATTGACTTATTGTTTCAAGTCTAGATTATTTTACACTTGATTTAACCTGAGCTGCCAGTTGAGTCTGTATACTTCGCTAAAATAAATGCAGCTTAATACATTGGCCCAGCAATAAATCGTATTCATGAAGATTATAATGTTTAGTTTTTCTTGAAGGAAGGGTTGATTCACCTCTGTGGTTGTTTTGGAGGCTGTAGCTTGTTGTGCTGTTGAAGTGCTAGCGTACAGATATCAGAAAAAATATTCTTAGTGATAATGATTTCAGCCCCGGTGTAAAGTGATTTGTGCCTGTGTGACTGTGACCTTTGTGTTTTATTGCTTCACACACCAAAGTTGTGCTTACTTTGTTTCACAAATCGTCCCTTGATGATTCTGTGTGCAAGCGTAACACTAAAGTAAGAATTGTGCAGCTATCACACCCTCTCTGAGGGCACATGGTGAATTAATGCATGTCAGTCACTTCAGACACTGAATGAATAGAGACCACACAAACCGTCCACAGTTGGAATACAGCCCATTTGCTGATCGAGTGGAGGTAATGTGAAGCAGACTGGATTTTGGACAGAAAATGTGCTTTAAGTTGAACAAAACTTTAAATTAACTCACTCTGGGACGGAGAAGCTTGGAGGATGGACGTATCAGTGTATGTGAAGGGAGCCACAAAGTTGTCTCTGCTTCAAAACAGTCACTGCACTAAATTGTTTTCTGTTGAAAGAAGCCACATAACGTTAAAAGTATGTTAAAATCAATAGGAAAAAAGAGTGAGCATGAAGTGTCAGGACGTCAGGAGAGACATATAATAGCAGCTTGTTTGGATGATGTAAAGTGTCTTCTTAGAAATTCAAATTCATCTGAGAAAAAAATCTCACTACGTTACACATGACACTTTGATTGGTGACAAAGCAGCTGTGTGGCTGAAATTCAAAGAGACAATAGAGATGCTTATATTACTGACAGATGTGATTTAATTGTAGTTGCTGTTACAGGAGTTTTATCCAAAGCTAATTTGAGTGAACTTATTAAATCTTTAGAAATGATTTAATTTATGTTCATCACTTAATCACTTGGGCTAGAAAATGTCAGAAAAATAATGAAAAATCACGGTTTCTTTGAGCCCACACTGACGTTTTCAAACGGCTTTGATCCAAAAACCAAAGATATCAAGTTTCAGTTTCAGATATTCATGCAAGACGAGGAAAAATCAGCTAATCCTCACATTTTGAAAGTAGAATCAGAATTTACATGCCATTTTTACACGAAAAATGCTTCATCAGTTATCAGTTATAGTTGCTCATTCATTTTCTGTTGATGGACTAATTTATTAATGAACTAATCATTTCAGCTCTACTACGAGGTCTATATCAATGAAAACTAAAGGAGATTTTAAGTGGTGTTGGTGGATTAATAAGGCTGGAATTCACAGCATTTAAAAAAAATTTTTTTATACAAATAACATTCATTTGGAAAGCTTTATAACCAATTTCAAAATAATGTATGATTTTCTGTTATGTTCCTGTTTGATATAAAGAAAGGGAACAGCACCTCAGACTTCATGTGTCCCCCTCACAACTGAAATCAAATCTACGCTCTTGCACACAAGTATTTTGGTTACGCTGTCTACTACTTACTCCCCTCAAGGATTAATGGTGTTTGCTCAATTTGCATATATTTAGTGAAAACTTAGTGCTCTTTGCTTTTGGCAACAAACATCTCACTTTGTCATTGTACCACTATGTCATAAGCCTCATTTGGATAGGATTAGGTTTTTTTTTTCTATGTAATCGAAAATGGAGCATGTCTGTAAATTTTTTCCCCCATCTGAATCTTGCCATGTCAGTAACTTGTGTGGATTTTAGTGCTCGGCCAAATCTGGGACCTACCAAGCCCCAGCTGAAATAACCTCTGATAAACCCTCAGCCGGTGCCATCCAAAATGACAACCTCCGAGATAGTTTGCAAATAATGTGTCATTTCCTTTGGGGAAAGAAGGTCTCCGCAAACTTCTCTGGCTTTCACCCAAAACTGAGATCACTCTGGTCCAGATGCCACATTTCTCCTCCTTTGCTCTTTTGTCATTGTTTAAAGAAGTTGCTGTCAGTTGCGGAAATTGTTTGATTATTATGATACATTTTGGTCGCGATGGGAGCACATGGATGGGGTTCTGTAATGCTGGAGACTGATTACACAGATTCCTCCTCGCCTGCATGTTGTTCATTAACATCACAGATGTTACGTATTAGCAGTTACTTTACGTAAATTTTACTGAAAACTAATGCACTCTGAGTTGGGGGTAGGGGTGGAGGTGGGGGGCTAAAGTGTGTAAAAATACAATTCTCCCCAGAAGGTGTGAATATCAACACATCTCCTGCTGGAAGCGTGTTGAAGGAGTGAATGAATTTGTTTGTGTGTGTGTGTGTGTGTGTGTGTGTGTGTGTGTGTTGTGAGTTTATGTGGGGGTGATGTTGCCAAGCCAATTATGGTTTTTCCCTTGTAAAAAATGCGCTTTAACATTGGAGTGAGCTGGAGGTGAGCAGTGTGTGTGTGGGTGTGTTTGTATGTGTGGATAAAGACCATGCATGGGAGTGCTAGAATTATGCGTGGCGGAGGCGGGAAGTGAGGCTTTCAGTAAATTTATGAAGAGACTGATTGAAAGGAGAAACCTCTCTTTTCTGTGTCAGTGTGGAACTGCTCTCTGCTCCTCTCTGGTGACCCTACTGCTTAACCAACTGCTCTAATGTCAGCCTATTCATTTCAATGCCAAGCAGAAATAGCTTCTGAACTCAAGAGTAGCCTGTAGCTGAATATTAGTGAATGCAACTGAAATCTTAGGCAGTTTCCTCTTACACATTTTTTAAAATTTGTAACTCAGTTTTTTTTATAGAATATATGGCTTCATGTATTAAAGAATACAAAGGCACTGTATATGCGTATCCACAGCAAGCTATTGTTTATAACAAAGTCAGCTGAAATGACTAGTTGGTTAATCATTTGATTGGTGGAAAATTTGTCAACAATTTTGATTATTTACAAGTCGTTTAAATCAGTTCTCAAGAAAAATGCCAAACATGCGCTGTTTGCAGCTTTTCTTACCATGAGCAGTAATTGTGATGAAATAAGTAGCGCACACTGGCTCATATGAACCACTCCAAAGCTACATTTTCCTAAAAATCACAATGTGAAAACACACAGTTCATCCACAAAAGAGACAAAAAAAAATCCACTTCTCGGTCTTTCTTTGATTTTATGAAATCATTCATCAAAGACATGTAAAATGGGTTGTTCAGAATATTGTGTTGCTCTGAAAACTGCTCTTCAGTCTCTTGAAGACATTTGGAAATCTCTGCTGTTTCAGCACGAACAGCTCCACACCAACCATACAACCATCTGCCTTTTTTGTTTTGTAGCACTGCAAAGTCAATATCTTTGGGTTTTGCTCTGTTGCTCGGACAAAACAGGCTATTTTAGGATGTCACCTTAAACTCTGGAAATTGCATTTATCACAGTATTCTGACATTTCATAGACTAAACGATTAATCACTGAATTGTAAAAATAATCAGCAACTTTGCTGCTGACTGAGATAATAATAGTAATGGGTTTTTAGGCAGATTCGATTATTCCTTTGACAAGTGATCTCAACTACAAACCTCTACAGAGACATCCACTTTTATCCTTCTTCTAAGTGTCGGCTCCACCTTGTAGCTTCTTTTGAAGACTACACACCACCATCTCTTCATTTTGCTTGACGCTAACCTGATTGGTCAGCCCGGGTCTTCTTTGTTCTCTCCATTTAACTAAGCTTCTATGCTCACCCTTCTCTGTTTCACTATGTCCGTTTGCCCGCTGGCTTTCTATCTTATCTACTGCCTCAATCATTTGGCCAAGAGCCGCTGAACACACCAGTTGCTGTGTGCTCTCAACAAAATAGTGAAGCATTGCGTCTTTCAGGGGTTTACTGTTTGGGCTTTTTGAGCTGCACTGAAGAAAATTTCAACTTAAAAGCAAGTTTTTTTTTCTCCTCAAAGGTCTCCTTTTAATCTAGATCCATTTATCCCAAAAAGAAAACAAGACATAAAAGCTGCAGTTGAGGTGCCTTGAATTTGACTTTTGAGTATTTAAATGTTACATGACCTCATTCTAACCTGGGCCTAAATAGAAGATTTTGGAAGAAGTTCTGCGATCTATTAACCATATTAAAAAAAACACCTGTTGACATATAAATTATTTGTAGGCATTGAGTCAAGCAGTAATTATGATGGAATAAGTAGCACACACTGCCTTATGGGAGCTAATCCAAAGCTACAGTTTTCTAAAAATCACAGTGCGACGACAGAAAATCCCCCAAACATTCCAGCAAAATACAGCTGATCGATTAGCTGATTTAATCAGTTGACAGAAAATTAATCATCAGCTATTTTGATAATCAGTTGTTCCAGTTGTTTTTAAAGCAAAAAAGCCAAAAACTCACTGGTTACCGCCTACGCTCTGGTTCCAAATGGGAATATTTACTGTTTTTCTCAGTACGCTTTGAAGATAAACTTAATTTCTTTGGGTGTTGGACATTTGAAGATGCGACCTGTGACTTGGGGAAAAAAATCTATTGAAAATAATCAGTAGATTAATCATTAGTTGCATCCCTAGAGCAAACAATGCAACATAGAGTACATGCAAAGTAAAACACTGCAGGCTTTGTTTTGGGATTGTGTTGCTCTTAAATTTACAACTGCTTCTGCTTCTAGTCAAGACATGTCTAGATAAATCAATACAATGTCCAAAAATAGTGTAAAATGTCCATGACAAGCTTAAATGTATGTATTATCCCCATCCCCAAACTTAAATTTATGTATTAAGATATCTCATGTGTCCAACCAACAGTCCAACACCCAAAAATATAAATTTTACTATCACTGAAGACAAAGAAAACTGGAAAATATTCACATTTGAACATTTGAGAAGCTTGAAAGAGTAAAATTTTGGCATTTTTTCCTTTAAAAAAAAGATGTAATTTTCAGCTGACCGTCTAATAGTTTCAACTATCAAGACATTTGAAAAATCTTTATTGTTTCAGCGTGTGCAGCTGTAAACCACAGTTTACAAGCTCTTTGTCTTAGTAGTCGTAAATCTTATCAGCTCTGTGTTGATAAAACGCTCTCCACAGACTGCGCTCGGTGTCGGCCCATCTCCGTTTCTGGCAGTTGATGGCAACTTCTCTACATCACTGGTGGAGCCAAGGAAATGACATCATGTCCCTGCAGGGTTTGAAAGTGCAGCCCTGACAGGACTGTCATGACAAAAGGGTTCCTTGGGAACATCAGGGTGCACCAAGTACAAAAAAAAGTGTCTAGAGGCTGTGTTTTCTTAGTTCTTGTAGTTCCTGTCTCCCACTTCTTGCCCATCAACCATTTTCTGATGTTTGAAATTCCCCTCTCACATGTGTGTCTTTTTTTGTCCTGAATGTAGGGCATGGGGGCGGGGCAGAAAGTTCTCCAAATTAGTAGTTATTCAAAGAGTGGAAGACGAATCATTGTGTTGGCAAGATCCAGCTGAACAGAGCCAGATCTCTATTTCACTTGTAGGTTTTCAGCTTACACTTGGACTTGCGCATTAGTTTTGTTCCAGTCTTACTTGATATGTATGTATTCACTCTTTATCTCTCTCTTCTCGGCGTTGACAATTGAAAATAAATTAACATTCCTGGGCTTTATTTTTGTCTTCTCTAAGCCTGTGGAGAAAACTTGGAGGCGAACCCAGGAGGTCAGGCCATACTCACAGGCTGTCAATCCTCTGCTGTGACCCCACCGCCCCCTTCTTTCTCCCCCTTCCATTCTTCTCCTCCTCTGCTCTCCCTCTCCCATCCATTTAGTCCCACCCGGCTTACAAACTCCCAAACTCCCCCCTTCTCTCACTCTCTCTTTCACTGGACTCCTCTCCAGCTTGAGTGAGGCAGACACAAGCTTTGTCAAAGGAGCCTCACATTCATTCAGCCGGCTGTTGCACTCAGCCTTGTATTTCATGTTAAGACATGTGGGCTGTCTCCTTCTATCCATTTGTTTTAATTATGTTTTAATTGCTTGCCGTCCTCTTTTAAATGCTTGCTTATTATTTCTATCAGGCTGATGTGAAAAATTTGCTGTGGACTGTGATTTTCTCCATTATCTTAACCGATGATAGATTTCTCTCCTTGGGTTTCCACTGTGTATGCACAGGAGACAAAAGAAAAACAGATGTCGTGAATGTTTGCGCATCATTTTTCATTTCATTGGTGGATTTTTTTTTTGTCTTGTTTCCAGAGAGATATACTGTTAATAGAAAGAGAAAACCTGAGGGAACATATATTTATGTATACTTATTTTAGGAAGAGGAACTCAAGACACATACGTAAATGAGTAACTTTTAATTAGCTATTGGTTTTCTGGTGCATATTACTTGTTTGAGCTCATTAGATGTAGTGTAGATGTTGACAGTTAGTCATAACTGTGCACCTTTTTTTTTTACACATCTGCCTCAGTGGAACATGATGGTCATTATGTGAAAATCATTGGCCGACTAACAAGTAACCTCAATTCCCAGGCTTCAGGGGGAAGGGTTGCGGGGGGGCGGCTCAGTGTAGATAATTCTCAACACAATCTCTGATGAGTTAACGTTGCCTCACTTACCTCTTCAAATAATTTTCTGCTTGAGAACATCTTAGCCCCCCCCACACAACCGTCGCCCCTCTGTCCCCTGATGTGAAATTATGATTCATCTGTCAGTACTTGTGTGTAGCATCTTAATGTTAATCGCCTAATCCTTTTATCTCAAGTCCGAACCAATTCAGTTCAGAAATCCCACCAAACAAAACAGTGTTTTTAGGAAGATGAGCATGGCTGTGTCCTCCGCTAGCTTAGCAGAGAAAGGAGACATGTTACTCAGCGGGGCGACGGCTGATCAGGAGAAAATACCCCGGGGTGGTGAGGGCAAGACTTCTTCCATGAGGCCTGGCAGGCTCTCGACCCCTGGTGTCTGGAGGGGCTGAGCGGCTCAGAGGGCCCAGCAGGCCCGAGGGGCCGGGGCATGTCCCCCCAACAGTTTCCAATCTCCTCCTGTCAACCACCATTATGGTTACCCCATGGCCCCAGGCCTCATATTTGGGGATGATAAATGGCTGAGGAAGAAGTCACGTGTGTCCCCTGGAGATTTGGTGCTATGCCCAATATTGAACCGGTGGCAGTCTTGTTAGAAGACTTGAATGTATGAGCAGCCTCAGTAGATACTACCCTTGAAGGAGAGCAAGTACCCTCCAGTTCTGTCTTATCTGATCTGGTTCGGCGCCACTGGCAGATAAGCAACTAGAAGACAAATAAAACCCCAATTCCTATAAAACCACCCAAGTTTAACTGATAAATTATAAGTTAGCTGCATGTGTGTTTCCTTGGCACAGACTGTGCTGCGCAACTACTCGACCAGGGTGACCTCAAATGAAAATAAATACTCTCAGGCTGCGTCAGGCTAGGCGGAGATCCAGTCGGCTTTTATTCAACCGTTATGCCCCAACCAGGCATTGGTCATGTATAGAATGAATCCAATAGCGACTTGAATTATTACTCAGCATGCTAATGTGCAAGCTTCACATGTTTTGTGGGTTTTCATGTTGCCAAAAATATCCAAGCACATTAGTGAGGCCAGGAGAGCGATCAGAGCTGACTGCTCTGCTGCTTAAATTTAGGTTCATTATAAAATAATCAGGGTGGTTGACGGGTGGCTCGGGAGGAGCGGCATTCAGAAATGGGAAACATTCACTCTCCTCTGCATAGCGACGGCTACCAAGTCTGATACTGTGTATCATGTGAATACATATATGTGTGTGTGTGTGTGTGTGTGCATTGGAGAGATGCTGAATGGCAACCACAAGGGAATAAACAAGGTACAATATGTGTGGGTGTGTGAATGCTTTCTTTGCATGTGTGTCCACGTCGGCAGGAGTGTGCATGTCCTTGGCTATATGTTTGTGCAGGCATGCATACGAGAGTCTATATTTGTGTATGTTTGTGTGTGGCATTTCACATATGACACATCACATCCCTCCTCGGTGTTTGACTTTGGTAAGCAGCTTATCTGTCTGCTGTGGTAGTCTGTCTCAGGCTCTAACCTTTTGCTGCTTTTGCAGACAAAGGACTGTTTTTGCCACCCCTTGATAAGGATGGAGACAAAAGTAGCTCACAAAGCAGTCGTGTCTCTAATGGCGTCCTGTGTGAACGTGTTGCCGGAGCGACAAGCTTTCTCCCGCGGGGATCTGGGAGTAAATGGGGAAGGTGGAACAGGGAAGAGTGGGAGAACGAGACAGTGTAAACATTCAGTTGTAACACGCCGCAGAGTGCTGAATAAGTGCCGAGCACCAGGCATGCTATCTGCTTTGTTTGTTGGTGCCCTCATAAACATTTGAGAACAAAGTTTTAATATTTTTGCGGGAAAAAAAATGCTTTTGTTTGCAAAGCTAAACAGCAGCCAGGAGTTTTGTTTTCATGTTGTTCAGATTTACATGACTTCTTTTATTGTAGTGTGGAAGCCAGAAGAAAAAAAAATGAACCAACAATAGCAAAACTCAGGCTGTGCTGATGCTAATGGTGATCATCTATTTCCTCCATTTTTACCATAGACTTTATATTTTCTCTCTTTCTTCCAGATGAGAAGATGACTGGTGATGCTTCTCCAAGAACTACTGATCGCTGACATCGCTCCAGCTTTCCGTGCTCCCGCTGCAAGACATTGAACGACTATTATTAGCCATCGGGCTCCTGGATTGTTTGCACAGAGCGCACCATGGCCTCTGCACTGTGGAGGTGTCCGGTGTTTCGCGGCCTCTTGCTCCTTGTTGTTTGCTTTCACTGTTCACAAGGTGAGTTACTATGGAGTTGCGTGGCAGAAAAGTAGTTTTAATGTGATTTTGGTCAGCCTTTCAAGAAGCCACTTATTATTCAGCTTATAGATGTGTTGAATTTATTAGCACACATTGTTGTGGCCACACAAAGTAAGTGAAGAGCTGTTATGTAGCAAGGTTACCGAGTTCTTCCTCAGTGGTTTTACCCTTGGAGTTTGAAAAAGGTATTTCAAACACTTTGTACTGAACTCATTGAATATTTCTGGCAAACCATGGACACTTTCACTGTCACATCTCTTCACTTTGGGAGCAATACTCAAACAATGTGTCAGAGTCCTTCCTCTAAAAGATCATAACAGTGCCTTTTCCGCACAATGAGTTTTATAACAGATTGTGGGGTGGGGTGGACTTTGAAGCACTGGAGCCACAGAAAATATATGCATTTTTTATTTGCACCTAAATCTGATCCTTCTGATCAGCCAGGATATCTGAGACCATCAAAAGCAGGGCACCAGACTCAGTGCCAGAGTGAGGAAGTGGGAAAAAATGTGTCACTGCATTTGTCTGCAGTGACATCCCAAGGCTCTTTCTTGGTTCCTTCCCTCACTTTTGATTAGTACATTTGGCTATAATTACAAGTATTGTCACAAAACACTCCTGTCTGTTAAATGCCTATCAAAACGACTGATGTTGGTATGTCTGCTTAATGATAATCATTAAATTTTTCCCCCCGTTTCAGTCCCATTGTACCAGGGAAACAAAGTAACCCAAAATCACATGCTTGTGTGCCAAGAATTGATTACAGATAGATGTTGAAGCACATTATTTTGGGGTGAGGAGGTTCCTTTTCAGTTTGGATTTTGCCTCTTTTCTCTCTCTTGCTGTTTTGTTCTGTGATAGATTTCTCCTCCAGTTTTATTTTAGTTCTGGCTGCAGTGTACAATTTGTTAACAAAGACAGATTGCCATGGAGCCGGCTATCCCGGCATTCTTTCAAGCAGAGATGCATTTTTTGTAGATTAGCAATTTTAGATAATATGGAAGAGTCTTACTGGGGCATTTGAAGAATAACCCTCTGATTTGGCCTGGCTTAGAAACCGAGTTGAATAGTCTTGTTGAATTTCTTAAATACTGCTTTGGTATGCAGAAAGTCCAGGTTTTGGGTTTCAGTTGATGTGAGGGCTCTCAGGCTTAAGAATGCATATTTGCCCATCCATCAATAAAGGAATGTGTGTGTGTGTGTGTGTGTGTGTGTGTGTGTGTGTTTGTGTGTGTGTGTCTGTGTCTGTATGTCTGTGTGTCTGTGTGTGTGGTGGGGGGGGTCAGTCTGAAAACAATATCTGGTTCTATCCACATGCCACTCACCTTCAGCCTGTCCGGCCCTAAGGGCCTGCGTCCCAGCGCTCTTAAGATCTACGTTTCCATCCCTGCAACGTAAGCGCTACTTGATAATTACCTTCTGTCTCTCACCAGGGGAGAGCGTAATCAGGTTATCGTTTTCACCGAAAACATTCCTTACTCTTTGAAATGCTCATTGACATACCTGAAAAGAAAGTAATTTTTTTTCTCTCCTGGTATTGACTTTTCAGGTCCGTGGGAAAGGGTCTTAGTTATGACAAACTTAATCAATTTGTGCAAAATCAAATGGCATTGACTGCTACCAGGGAAGTCAGGCACATGTTATTTTATTTTAATTCTAGTGCAGTATATATGTGTGTTTATTATTTGTTTATTTATTTACAGTTCATTGAGAAAGTATTTTCTATGTTTTATAATATAGCAGCCTTATCCCCTCAATACCCCATAAATACCCCCAGAAAAAGTGAAAACAGAATTGTGGCTTGTGTGTTTTATTAAAACTATTTTTACAACACACAGACACAGTTAGGCTAGCTGCTGAACGTAGGTAAGCATATAGCAGCAAACCAGCCACATATTTTCCTCAGGAGTTGGGAGAGACCAAAATCGGAGCTAAAAGGAGAATGAATGTTGCACTTAGATTTGCCAGGTGGCCAGACACGTCTTCAAATGAATGATAATGTTTCTTAATAACTGCTTGATGTGTAAATAAGCATAGATGGCCAAAAAATCAGTTATTTCAGGTCTAAATAAAGTTTTTATTTTTCCATAGTGCCATGAGCAGCTGCAGTCAGACTTCCTGCTGCACATGGTGCAAGTAGTTCTCCACAAAACAGCACTGTGCAGTAACGTTGGATAAGTTGGAGGAGTTGGAGACTCAAAAATGAAGTTTCCTTGTTTTGTAGATGTATTTTTGTTAATGAACATTCGCAGTTTGCAGTTGCATCAGTAACAAATTATATTGTGTTTTCTGTGACTGCTTCATAATAAGAGTCTCCCTGTATATCATCATCGTATCATCAGTTTAGCACTTTTAATGGAAGGCAGCAGGAGTATAAGATTTGGTTTGCATTATAATGTCTGGCACGACTGTGGGAGAATGAACAGTAACCAGTGAGATAAAATTAAAAACAGTAACGCTAGATTACATGTATGCATCATTTCCTGTGAATCCCTTGTGTGTAGGAAGGCAATTTAAATCCTGCACTCTAATGGCAGACTCTGCCACTAACAATAAAAACTACAACATAAAGAAGTAATTAGTTGATTTAAGTACGCTGAACTGACTATCACAGAAAAAAAATGAAGACTATAAATAGTATCAAAAGGGGGCTTAATTGCATGAACATTTTAAGGATTATAATTGTGAATAACGACATTTTTTAAAAATCTTTTTAATTTGTTTAATTGGTACAAAGAAGCAGAGAAAATATCACATTGGCACTTTTCTAAATTCTACATATACTTTATGCTCTTAGTTGTTCTCATTATTTGTACTCCATTTCCTCCACATCCTCGTGCCATTATATAACAGATCTATAAAATGACGCTCCTGCTAGAATAAACTAGGTCATGCAGGTATCAGATTTGTTTTAGATGTCTCAGACGGCCTCGTCTGCAGATATGAGAGAGGACAACCGGATTCAATGGCAGCGGCCACAAAGGCGGGGCAAGTGCACATGCACATACCTGCTGTGACTCAATGAGAGCTGTTATCTGAGTCTTTAAAGTGAAGAAAGTCAGATTTAGGGGGGATTATATCATGCAGTCAGTGTCAACACTTTTAGTTGGCTGTTGGCTGTTGTGTTAAAATGCCAAAAGGATAGCAGGCACCTTGTTCTTCATATCTAAATACCGCACAAAAGAGAAATGTCGTTTGTGTTTGATAGCTGTGTCATATCCGCAGAGAGGGGGATCAGAGTAAAGAGGCTGTGTTTGTGTAGGTCCTACCAAGTGTTTCACTGCGGACAGAGTGTGTGACACAAGGATCACGTGTGAAGAAAATGCAAAAAGCAGAAAAAGATTTTCTGAAAAGATTTTCCAGTCTGTTTTTTCTCTTGGTTTTGAGAACTCCTGCTGCTCTGGAATCACTCTGTAGGTTTCTCTCTAAGGGAGATTTCAGTTTTTTTGATTGTGAAATATTCCATGCTTGAACATACCAGCATGCTTGTGTTTCTCCCCAAAAGGTTGTAAAGGTTAACAATACGTCTCAGCACAACATTTGTCTCAAGCAGTGCCATACATTGTGCTGATGGAAGACTCTCCCTCGTGCCACACTGGTATTTCCAGTCCTGGGGTTGACTGAATGGGGGAAGCTATTGTGCTCTAACTCCTCTCTGGCCCCGGGCCATACACATCCAGTCTGTCATCCATTGATATGCTTGGCTTGCCATTTTATAATTCATATTGAATGCTGCGGGTCCATGGCAGGGCGATCATGAATTATCAGCTAAACCATGGGAGATTCACAGATGACTGGTCAATCTTTGTGCTGAGAACAAGCACAGAGGAAGAAAAAAATCTGATATAGCAGCCTTGCATGGAAATTCTGCATAACTGGAAGCATTTCGAGAAATAAGGCAGGGGTTCATCATTTGGATTGAATGGACTTTCCTACAGATTGGGAGCCATATGGAGACAGATAAATCATCGCATTTCCCTGGTTTTTCCTTATTGACTAATACAGTTTTGTCAGCATTTTGCCACAATCACTGCAGTAAGCAGCCTTTCCATTTCTGTACACTGCACCAGATATGTATCTGTATAGTGTTGTGTAACAATATGCTGTTTTAATAATAACTGAGGACCTGGAAAGTTTTGAATCATAAGAGAACATGAAATTGAAATGAGCCAGAGTCACATGAATCTCTAGGATCAGTATTTCACTCAGAGGAAATGAAATACAATATCACCCTTGATAGGGTCATCCTAGATTTATTGCAACAGCGATTTCCTGAGTGCGTTTTTGGTAAAGCAAAAGCAGCAAGAAATTTTTCCATCCAATATGCGAATTTTGGAGGAAACCTCCTTCCCGTTAGAAGAGAAGCTTGTGCTTTATTGTGTCTTTGGATGGGATTGTAAAAGTCGCTGTTATATGGCCAGCTGATGAACAACCACTTAATTTAATGGGCTAAGAGCTACAGTTTTCTGACAGTTTGATTTAATTTGTCAAGCATGCCTTAAATCTCACTCGCTCGCAGCATCTCAGGGCCGTTCAATTCACACCCCTTATGGTAACAAGTTGTATAAACATTGGACCAGATGCCTACCTCACTCTTTCCTTTCTTAAATGCTGTCTGCACTTGTTTTTTTTTTTCTCCAGGCAGCCTAATTCAAATAATAGATGAGTCCGTCTTACAACCACAGAGTAGTTTGCCTCAGAATCTAAACTTTTGGATTTGCTCGGTGTAACTCGCTGCTTCACAGGAGGGTTCAGCTGTCATAACAAAGTAATGCATTTAATCTTGAGAGGAAGCAGGAGGGTTTCAAATAAAATCAAGTCTCCACTATAGAAAGATGTAGAGTTTTTCCCCCCTTTCTTTGTGTGTGGAGAGGTGTTTGCCAACAATATAAATCAGGTTTGGAACAGAGACAAAACTATTTAGTCAACAAGAACCTGTTAGATTGTAGTGTGGTTCAATGATCACCCAGTACTTTTAAAAAGCCTGGGGGCATGTCAGAACTAATTTCATTTGAACAAAAAGCACAAGAGCTAAACAAACACACAAAAACAAAAGCAGGCATATAACATTTAACACCATAGGGACATTGTGCTGAGGCAATCAAAGCAGATTGTTGCTCTGACTAAATACCAGTGATTTTTTTTTTCCCAGTATGGACACCCCTGCTATTTTTTCTCTAATTGTGACATACATTTTAAACAGTAATTTGTAAAAGAGAGCTTGATTTTGGAGACAACTGATGCGAGTCAAAGAAAAGGAAGGTCGTTTGAACAAAAGGGGCCTTTCTGTTAGAAAGAAAAAAGAGAGGGAGGCTACAATTATATTACCACGGTGTGGAAATTGTTCAAAAATGATGCGTTTGTCTCTCCTGTCTTTCTTACTTCATATCAGAAATGTCATAACAGCTCAGGTCTCACATTTTGGTTTGTGCTGGTTATGATTTTCACCATAAATGCTGGTGTTTAAACCCATGCTGACAGTGGGGAAAGGATGGCAATCAATAAAAGAAATTACGATGGTTTGGGTAAATGTGCTTTTGTGTGCTTTTGTGTGCTCTCTGTGACTCGTGTGTGTTTTGGTGTGTTCGCTGATTTTCTGATGTGTATGTTCTGAAACCAGAGAAAGAGAAAGAAATGGGGAGAGAGGGACTGATGGTTAAATGTAAAATCAAACTGGTTCCACTTTGGTTCGTGTACCAATGGTTTCTTGTTCATTTCTCTCAGTTTGGCACGGCTTATGGTCATATATGATTCAGATCAGTGTAATGATGTGTGTTGAGTCTCCTTCTCTCTGTTTCTGCAGGCTAGCTCTCACTGCAGGCCATGAATGCAGCTCTGTTGCATTCACTGTATTAGTAATCTCCTCAGGCTGAGAGTCTGTGCCATAGAGCATGACCACGCATTTTTTTTGTCCAGGAATTAAATGTCACCTCAGGGTGGGTCACCTGCAAACAAAAGGCCACCAGCCGATTTGCAGGTATAAACAGTGTAAGATAAGGAAGCCCTCTCCTGCCGTGCAGGAAATTGAATAAGTACGCAGCAAGAAGAAAGTCAGAGAAACAGCGAAGCACAAAGAACGTTTTTGTTTGCCCTGCGCTATCGGTATTGACCCCCTCTTCTAGCATATATCCCCATTGAGTGTGCGAGGCACAATGGGCTCATCGAAGATGAGGGGCAGGAAACTGTCTGTCATCAAGATCTCCCCATCTGTGCATCTCTTATCAGCGCTCCTGTTTTCTGCTCGCATTGACCGTAATGCTGGTGGAAGGGAATGGGGCAAGGTCATCACTCTCAAGTCAATCAAAGTGGTCAGTGTTCCAGAGATAGCAGCGGGTTACTGCCAAGGAATGTGCCTGGAAGTTTTTTTTTTCACTGACTTTCCTGGTAAATCTCCGAGATGCTCCAAATAGAGCTAAAAAAGACCACAAAGGCTTCCCTTGTCACACCATACAGTATGTGTCTGTGTATGCACACATGGTGTGTGAGTAATAATACTTTGTATCAATGGGCGGCTATCCACAGACCACTGTAACCTGCAAAGCGAGGTTGCGTGTTTGATGGAGACAGCCAGATGTGTCTGTTGGTTAGCCATCACTAGCCTTCCAAGCTTGGCTGCTACTATAGACAAAGGTAGGCGACAAAGCACATATGAACTGTGCTTGAAAATTTTAGCAAAAAAGGGAAAAACACAGCAAAGTTTGTTAATTTTGTCACCATCTTCAGTTTCGACAAATAGCACCAACCCCAGTGGTATCCATTATGAATATTCTTACAGTCATAACTGCTACTTAGTCAGACTCTTGTCATGTGAATATGGCCTTGCAGGTTGTAGCAGTCTGTGGAAAGTCTCCCCTGTGTGCTTATAACACCTTTATTTTCCTGAAATTGAGTGCAAGCGCACATGGATGTAAATTATTTTAATCGCATTGACTTGATGTAAAAGTCTAGTCATAGTGCAGTGTATGGATTCTGGAAAATGGGTTTCAGCAGGATGAACATTGTTAGCAGGAGTTCCGGATGTGTCCTGAAGACATTCTTGATAAGAATCACCTGTTAATGTAAGCCAGTCCCGTCTCTGCCTTAATTGCATTAAAAATTGTATTTTAATGTGCAATGAAATGTGCGCTAGATGAAAAACATATGTCAGAGTGAAGGAGGTCAAGAAAAAAAAACATGAAAGGGTTTTTTTTTTTTTGCATGCAAAAACTAGAGCCACAAAAATTTCTGTTGTTGAGATGGAACACGTAAACACAATTTCATGCCAAAACGAGTACCAAAATTGCACTGAACCACCTCATCTGCATAAGCACAACCACAACTGCACCACTCCATCCACTTCGGCACAAGTGGGTTTGTTTGGAGACACGAAAGCAGCAAAATGGACCTGTGCCCAATGAAAGCGATAGCACCACCGTGTTAAAGGCTACCTCCTTATCAGAATTGTCTGTTCATTATCGTCTCAAGGCCCTGATCTCTGTTCCTAGTCATCCTTGTAGTCTCTCGCTCATTATTCATGTAATCTGTGTTCCAGTTGCAGCTTCTCCTGACACCCTGTCTATGTGACGTACTGAGTAAGCCTCCTGGGCTCGGCTCTGTACAGGCAGGGCGGGGTGTAGGAGGTGGGGGGTGTTGAGTAGGAGGGTGAATTGGGGGAGGCTCTGCCCCAGCAAACAAGAACAGAGACACAAGCATGTGATGGAGACAAATCCACATCCTCCTTCTCTTTCTCTACTTCATCCTCCTGTTTTTTCCTTCTCCATCCTCACCCTAAGGGACGCACCTGCTCATTCTGAGACGTTTTCTTGAGCGGAAAATCCAGTTGGGGTCTTAAGTGCAGGGGTAAAATATGGGCTTTAAGGGGAGTTAAACATCACTCAGGGTAGATCAAACCTGTGAAACTATTCTCCTGCTGCACTTGGGACAGTTGCTTTTACTCACCTCTTTCTGCGTGTTTCATCAACTCCACTGCAAAAAGAGATGCAACAATATGTTAGATATTGAACAAGCAATGAACTAATTCTGTCAAAATGGCACTCTCCCGGGAGCATATAGGTTTGTTTCATCTTCTAAGTCAAATTTTTTTTTCTTTCAAATGTTTAGCCTCTGTGACAGTTATTTGTATCTCTAAGAAAGGGTTGTTTTCTCAGTAGACTATACAAGGTGTCGAATTATGCTTTGCTTTAATCGGAGTGATGTGTCCATGGATCAAACAAAAGAAGACATTACATCGCGTAATGTCTCTTCAACTGAATTATTCCTGTCATGACTTGTATTAAGCACTGACCCTCTTTGCACTTAGAGGATTATATGTATTAGTAATGTAATGATGCGCCCCTCTTTTCGTGCTGGCTTTCTTTGATGTGTGCCCACAGGGTCAGGGAGCATCCAACCAATCGACGGAGGAGAAAACCTTGATTCTTGCGGCCGAACTAAGACACAGTCATTATAACCTCCAATCTCTGCCTTTTTTTTTCTTCAGTTCTTGGGAAAAATTCTTCATCTTCAGTCTTCTGCAGCTGAGCTGACTGTTCTGGAGAGTCAGAATAATCCACCGTGTCGACTGTGCATCAGTTGTGCCAAAACTTAAACAATTTCAGCGTGTTGTGTAATCCCAGGCAGTGATTTCTGCAACATCAAAACAGAACGGTCTGTGCATTTCAAGTATGCTGTGTACATTGTGAGGTCGTTAGACACTTTAATGAAAGGGTTTTCAAGTCTAAAGGAAAATTCTGGTGTTTTTCAAACTGCAACTTTATCTTGTAATTGTGGCTATTTTGACTAATGGGTTGTGGTAACTATGCACTTGCCACCTCTGTTGTAGAGAGAATGAGAGTCCTGCTAAACGCCATAAACTGGGGGACAGGCATCTCAAAGCTTTCCAGATATATAACAGACATAACAAAAACGAAAATGTCCTTGAGGCTTTAATTGATTTGTAGGGGTGATTATACTTTGCTGTTGCTTACTGAATGGAAAGGTAGCAGTTGAAACAGCTACCAGCACGGCATGTAAGGAAACCAGCGTATACAGCGTGTGATTGCCAGGCAGCTGTTTGGTTAGATGGCAAGTAGAAACCTGTGTTGTTACTGTTGCTGCTGGCGCTGGGTTGAGAAAACGATCATCCTAAACTAACATCAGTTAAAATAGGATGTAGGATGTTAGACCGGAGATAATGCACATAAAATCTGCAAAGCAACAGGTTCTAAACAACATTTTGTGCTGGGAGCCGGTTGTTTGTCGACCTTTGTAAACTTCATTTCTAAGCTAATGTTAGATTGTGTTGCTCACTGTTGGCGCTGTAGGGGAGCGGTAGAGAGGCACTGAGGTAAGGCACTTGGGAACAAACATAGAATAGAATAGAATAGAATAGAATGCCTTTATTGTCATTATACGTAAGTACAACGAGATTAAGCAAGTACAACGAGATTAAGCATAATTAAAATTAAACATAAATGTCACATGCTTTGGAAAATTTGTCCCAAGTCCTTTACATAGAAATCAGTCCACCGGCTGTTAAAGCTATCCTAAAATGCCAAGTATCACTCTTATTAGAGCAAACTATTAGATGCAAGCCCCTCACTGTTTGGGGGAGGAGTTTTGAGAAAGGCCAATTATGAGAATAAGTCCCAGGTTGAAAAATACTGGATTTTCCCTTTAAATTCATGCTGCTTCAATAAAAGATAAAACATTACACGCCTGCATCTGGTATGATAGAATCTAGCTTCCTCTAAATGGACCCACCTGAGGAGTTTAGAGGCAGCAGCAGGGTCTATCGCGCTCAGTCTCAGCAATATGACAAATCCTTCTCCTTAAACCCCTCCAACAAGACATGCTTCAACATGCCGCATGTGATTCTCTCCTCCCACCTACTGTTTTTTTTTTTAAGTGAAGAAAACGGGAGGTGAATTAGAGAAAAGGCCATAGTCATGAATACAAATGGTGGTTCTGGAATTTGAAGTGGCAACACAGAATTCATGTATCACCAGAGAAAGAGAAAAGGGATACGACTCAGAGCGCTTCGCCTAACCACAAATGGACTTGGTCCTGTATTGCCAGTTTCTATTTTAGAATACTTATATCGGAATCAAGAGTGTCTGATAGCAGTTGTCTGGGAAAGGCGGGTGTAGCCCCGGGGTTTGTGGTCTTGTCTGACACTGTCTTTAGAAACAATTCCCAGCAAGGTGGACAAGAGCGGAGACTAAAGTGTCATGGGAAATGGTACCATATGTCCAACTAGATTTTCAGTGTTTCACCGCATTTCGACAGATGAAATGAAATATGAGCCGTTGTGGCATAGTGAAGAGCTCTCGGGGTGTTGTCTGTATTTGAAAAGCAGGTGTTATTTTGCGAATCCCAAATCTCCTTTCTCATCTCCCACCTTGCTCCTGTGTGCCTCTCACATCTGATGGGCGGTCATGGACTGCATTTGTGAACTTGTGTCACACATTTTAGGCAGCAACACTGGCTGCCTTACAAATTTAGGGATGTGGAAATGGAAATTGTGTGTGCTGTGAATTAGTCCAAGTATTAGTTTGTCATTTTGGAAGCATGTGCATGGACAGTGAAGTGTACTTTTGTTTTATTTCACACATAAAAGGTTTACCACGATGGTCTCTTGAATTTAGTTTTTAAGCTAATTTTATTCTTTGGCCAGCAATCAAAATGTTCCATCAAAAAGATTAGAAATACTGCAGGAAAGAACAAAGAGGCTGGAGGAAGGAGGCAAGACATTTGTGAAGCTTTGTTCCCTATATTAAGAATTCAAATACGTTTTTAATTTTTTTTTTTTTTTTTTTTCCTATTTCATAATTTCCCCTTGAAAATCTTTACTCCATCAGAGCAAAACACTCTTTATGATCACTCTGTCACTCCGGATATTGGATTATGGAGGCATCTCCCGCTGTTGGAGGAAAAGCTTGACTCTAAGATCTGCTCTTTCTTCCGAAGATGTTGGCTACCAGTAATATCAGGAATAAAACAACATAAAAAGACAAACAATCTTGAAGTACTCCTGCTGTGACCACGGTGGGGGCACTCTTATTTGACTAAAGGCTACACCCTCCTTTATGCTGCAGAGAAAGCGTCCCTGTCAAACCCAAGCCCAGAACAATGGGGGCCAGCCTTGGGCAAACAGGGCCATTTGCATGCAGCTGTTTGCCGTTTCCAGGACCACAAAGGCCAATCAAAGGAACCTTAATGGAGGATGACAAGCGTCAACCAGCGCCTTTGCTCTCTGTCTGTGCCAGCCCTCGCCACTCTGTCTACCCTCCAAAAATGGCCCAGTTTTTTTTTCTTTTTTTTTTTTTTAGACTGATCAAACATTCCTCCAGTTTTTTTCTCCCACCGCCCGATGTCCCGTGGAGTTTGTAGGGTTAAAGGTTGGTCACGACTGTGCTCTCGAGAGCCAACACACAGACCAGCAAAGATGAACCTCAACATATGTGTTATGGTCTGGCGCTCGCAGCCGCCAAATGGCAATATCTCTACACCAAACCTCCATTATCTTTTCGTTTCATCTGCAGGATTTTAAAAGCCACCAAGTGTAACTATGTGGATGGTTTCAGATGTATCCATCTGAGCCACAGTGCCACTTCCAATTTCAAGGGTGTTGATAGAAAACAAAATATGTATTATGAGGGTTGGGAAGGGCGGATGGGTTGCCAGTGAATTAAAGGCTGTCAACGGGAGAAGAAGAAAAACTCCCAGAATGCAACATATTGAGAAGCAGCGCCGGCCTTTGCTTTGCTCTCTTGAGCTCAATAGACGGCTTAGCAGGCAGGTCAGGGGGAGGAATCTGAAAAGCTACTTTCCTCGCAGTCACTCACTGACCAGAATGCATGATAAGGCTTCGTGTCAACAAGGCCAGGAATAGGGATCACAGCCAATTATAGCTAAGTCAAAGTGGTTACCATGGCGATTTGACTAAAAGCATTATTCAATTCCCTCACTGATTGTGTAATTTAATGTTAATCTGAGGTACAGATACAGAGAGAGCAGCCCGCTTTCTTTCATTTTTTTTTTTAAACACACACACAGGGATCGTGTTGTGGATTTTTTTCCCGCAGTTTTCTCGACACCGTTTTCCCTGCAGCTGGTGCCCTTCTGTTGCAGTCTTCAACTGCTGCAAAGTTGAGCAGTCAAACAAAGCACAGAACGCGAGATGAAAAGCTTTTCATACCTCCTTAAGACATTGACATTTGTGCACACAATCATTCTCTCTTTCCAAAATCTCCCAAAACTTGTTTAAACTGAGAAAATCAACACCTACATCCAGAAACCTTTGTTGTCACAAGGTTTTTCTTTCTTAGCTGTGTTTAAATCCTAAGATCTTAAGCAACATCCAGTTAAGTCTACCAGAAATATACTCTCATGAATTTAGCTCTTCTTCTCCTCCTACAGAGTGAAAAATCTCCTTTATTTATATTTTAACTTTTTGGACAGATTTGTCATTACTTGCACAATTGCAAGTTGACAGTCGTTCATGGGATCGAGAAACATACTAACGCTCCCTAATTAGTATGCAAAAGATTGCAATGTGATTCATTGTACACATGGTAAATTCATATTTCCATTTCCTCTGACAATTGTGGGATATTTAAAAAAAACAGCAGCAAAAGATGATATTGTTCATTTTGATAATTGATGAATTGTTGCTTGAATTTCACTTTATTTTGTTATGAAAATGATTCATAGCAATTATATAATTGAAACAAGCATTGGGTTTCAGTTGAACCCCTAATCCTAATGCCTGATATTACAAGCCTGGTGTCCAGCTAGTTATAGCTTTTACATGTTTGGTCTTGATGTGTGAGTGCTAGGCTGTCTGCCATTTTTATTCCATGTGAGACTAATAGCAAAACACAAGCACAAATGGTGCACCAATGAGCTCCATTCTTACCATGTTCTCTGCAACTGGCATACCTCATTTGTTCTTTAGGCCACCAGTAGAGTCTAGATATTCCCCTAATTGATGTATTGTTAGCCTATGACCAGAACAATCTATACAGGCAAGGAAGAAGGAGGCCGGCAAGGCACATACCTAATCAATCGCTGGGCCAGTGTTGACAGCAGCATGCCATCATGCCATAGTGGGTTGATAGATGGGCAGAGTCACCAGTGGACAGCCAGAGAAAGGAGGTTACACAGGCAGACGGCGTGTGCATGTGTGTGTGTCCATGATGGTGTTTTGGCCGAACGACGGTCTCTCCGCTCAGACTTTTAAAACCCCATGAAATGCATTCTTTCTGTCTGCTCTCTGTAGCTGCTGTGATAAACCCGTCACTCCTTCCATGAGGAATGGCAGGCGGGACGATCATTAGTCTTCGCAGTAAAGCCGGCGACTTCACTCTGTGTTTTATCATCCACCATTCTGGACAGGTTTTCTGAAAGGTATGGGTAATTGTAGTGGTTATTGGAATAGATGGAGTGACCCCACAGTCCGCCACTTATGGTTCGGCTACACTGACGTCTCCTAATGAGGTGATAAACAGTCCAGCTAAGCAGAATCTACTGGCCATTAGATAGATCATGGTATTATAATGAAATGTCTAGTGGCCGAGTTCCAGGGAATTTATACCATTAGTTTCATATTTTGTTATACTGCTACCACTACTAGCAGTGTGTGCAGAGGTTTCTCCTAATGTGCAATGACTTCAACATTGTATTTCAACAGTGTATGTTTCACAGATGTCTGCGTGCGTGCGTGTGTGTGCGTGTGTGTTTTTTTTTCCTGTTTGCCGGTGTGACATGTGCAGACTGACATAGAATATCATTATAAGTGAGCCAGGCACAGCAGGCTGAAATGACTAGCAGACATGTGGGTCGGGGGTTTCAGGGTAGGAATTTCAAGCCGGAATCACTTCAACTTTGAGCAGTTCAAACAATGCTAATTGCATAAGGCCCTGACTGTCAGAAGTGTGAGGATAATTAGAGTGAGGGGGCAAAGTGAACCCAGGGTGGTAAGTGTTAGTACATGACAAAGCTCGGAGCCAATGGGAGCATGGAAAAGGTAACAGGCTGAAAGGAGGGCTAATTAGGAGAGAGCAGTGCAGAAAATACAAATGGTATCTGCCCCCTCGGGGACCCACTATTGCTGCAAACAACAGCGATTATTGACAGTTCATGCCGCGCTCTGCTTGCACTTCTTAAATGGAACACATTTGCATGTTGTACTTAGATTTTACCTAATTGTTTTCTCAGAATTGCAGACTTACTTTTTTTCTTTTTTTTGTACTTTGGATCACTTTAACCTCAGATAATGGATTTCTCTTTCTTTATTTCTTTACAAAAAAAAAAAAAAATCTCTCTTCAAATCTCCATATCTATCTGTAACAAGACATTTTATTACTTAGAAAAAGGAAATTTGGAGGAATAACCTCTGTCATTGTAATTTTCAGAAAGAGGGCACAGATATGTGTGAAATAGTTAATTTTCCCCCAAAGCAGAGCTATTTGGCTGCACTCCCATCTTCTGTGTTCCTTGTATAGATTTTTCCCCGTGTGGACTCCAGACAGTCCCCTCTTCGATCGCCGACACTGTAAAATGGATTATATTACACTCCATTCTGCCGGGATTCTGTCCTTTTCTCTGTCTTACTTTACAGAGCAAAAGAAACAAATGAAAGGTCTTGTATAACTGTAAAACAAACTATTCTCATTCCAGATAGGTTTGGCTCTGCAGTGGATGTTCTCTAGGTGGACGCCTTCCTGATGCTCTGTAGCTCTTAGTATTTGCTCAAGAATTTATGAGGTTACCATTGGTCTCCAATGACTTACAATTTGATGTCTTAGCCAACATCCAAGACCACAGAGAGATGGAGAGATGAATTGTTTCGTCTTTCCCCATTCCTGTATAGCGTGTAATGGCCCGTCTGTTTAAAACTGTGGTAAACATTGGACTGCTGTTGCCTATTTATTTTGTGCCAGTGGATTTTTACTGCATGATGTGTGGCCTTATTGTATTGAAGCAGTGATCCTTTTAACTCATTAATTTTTTTTTATTTATGTGCTTAAAGTTTCTCCTCTGTCTCTGTGTATATCAGGGTTCAGCCGTGCAGCCTTGCCTTTCGGGCTGGTCCGGAGAGAGCTCTCATGTGAAGGATATGCAATTGATCTCCGCTGCCCGGGGAGTGATGTCATTATGATTGAGACAGCCAACTACGGCCGAACTGACGACAAGATCTGCGACGCTGACCCATTCCAGATGGAGAACGTCAACTGCTACCTCCCCGATGCCTACAAGATTATATCACAAAGGTAAAATGCTGGGGAGAGGAGGGATCTTATTTCACAAACATAACCAGGAGCTGGGGAGAGAAAGTATGGACCTTGTTGTTTTTTTGTTATTTTTTTCTTTTTTTTCTGCTGCACCTAACATTTCTGAAGACAAAAGAAATGTTTAAATTATCACCCTGCTTGTGCAGCCACCTACACACTGGACAATTAATCAACATCTCACACCTTTTAATTTTTTTTTTAAATTCTTTCATTGACTAGATTATGTAGGTGGCATTTTGAAATTCGGAAAACTGGGGCGCAGATTAATTCTTGACAGGCAGGAATTGACATCCATGCGGCAGAGCTCTTCACACCAGCTGCGTGTTGTTGCTGCTGTTTGAGTCATAATCAGTGTAACTCAGAGACACAACGAGTCACATGAACACCCTCTTAATTCCCTATCTGGAACACTGGGCTTGCTTTGTTCAAACACTTGTACTGCAATTGAAGTGGCTTTGCCTCAGGTAGTGAGCAATGCCCATCATCATGCCTTTTATCCTGGTTACCCTCTCACAGGATGCTGCGTCGCTGTCAAACGACAGCACAGCAACACTTCAGCTCGACTGCTGCTTACCCCTAGAGGTGTGTGTATTTTTAAAGGGCACTGGATGAACTATTCATAAATAGTAACCAGCACAGTTCATCTTCTAATGCACTGCTCTGTCCTAACCTGCCCCCCCCTTAAGCTAGCTTCTGAGCATCATCGCCCACCATCTTACACCTCTGGGATTTTCCCTGCTTTATTCACTTCTGTATTTACTCCCATGAGCGGCAGCACCACAGAAAAGATCAGGAATAGATCAAGTCCTGCTGTCTTACTCTGTCTTTCTAAATTTACAGCCCGAGTCCCCCAGTACACTCATACAGTAGCCCTCTGCTGACAGTGTCCATGCCCTTTGGTTTGACTGCAACCTGTTATATTGTGCACCACATCTGTTGACAAGTCTGGCTGTCATTTGCTGGAGCTACACTTCAAACTTATCTCCATAGAGGAGTCCCTGGAGGCAGTGCGCGAGTGAAAGCTTTGAGAAGACTTTGCACCACAAGCCCTTAACCAGAATTATTCTAATGATTCAGATCAGAGGAATTGAGCTCCTGACCATAATTAAGGTTGATGTGATAACCAGAGATGTTAAAGCAGTCACAAAGCTTTGGGAGACCCTGATCACTCCTCCTTCGGTCTGCAGCAAACTGAAGCAAGGAGGATATTTAAACTGCGCCACATTAAGGCACGATGCCCTGTCAACATCGTGAAGATTAACAAAAGGCAATAGCACTGCAGACAGATAAACAAACATATTAAACAAGATTGGGGAGATAGAAACAGTGGGAAGTCTGCTGCAGAGTGGCAGTTTTGTTGGTTTTGAAATTGCGACAAAAACTATTCATCAGCCGCCCGTTTTTCACAACAAAAACAACTAGACGGGAATCAGACGGCTTGATTCTCAACATCTACATCAAAGTGTTTTGTCAAGTAAAATATTTGGTTGTTGACAAAAAAAGTGGCTGGATGAAAAATGCATGGAGGAACTGATGGCAATTCAGGTTACTGGGCATGTTTAATATTCAGGTGATCTTTCGCTCAGAGATGTACTGTAAATGGACGGTATGTCTTGCCTCTTCCTCTGCCAGCCTTGTTCCCTTTGCCCTTCTCTTTTCATGAAGTGTACATACACACATCTGCATTACCTTATTTCAGTGGCCACCTATTCCCTGACCCATTAAAAACTAACAGAATGAATCTTTTACCTGGTCAAAGGTGCAGCTCTTAGATGGAAATGGAGCAGGAATCAAACACTTTACTACCATGAGATTGTGCTCAGAGCAGTAGAGATCACATGCAGTGATTTCAGCAGCAGTTTAAAACAGAGGAAGCATGTCAAAATGCTTAGCAACAACACCTCCCTTTTCTCCAAGGCGGCAGCATCTAAAAATTACAGTACAGTAAATACCAGAGTGACAACTTGAAAGCAAGCAGGGTATTTAGATCCTTAACTTAAAGCTGCACAAATCACTATTTTATATTAACAATCGATCAAATGACCAGATCTCCGAAGCATTTTAGCGTCTTTCAGCTTGCTGTTTTGCTTTTACTGTTTTGGTTCACTCTCACTGCTCTCATCAGTTAATTTCAGCAGACAACTGTTCGAGCAAAAAGGCTTCTGATAAACCCAGTGTACATTACCTGCCCAACTCCAAACATCAGACAGGCAAAGTTAGTGACCAGCTGGTGAACATAGTGGAGCATTTAGATGCTAAAGAGCCAGGTATTTCCCTCAGCAGTTGGTAGAGACCACAAATAGTGCTAAAAGGAAGGGGAATTTTGAACTTACATCATCATCATGTGACCAGAAACACAATTCCAAATGAATTCTAATGTTGCTCTGTGTAAATGTGTAAATAGGCAAATGTTTGCTGACACGTTAGTCATTACAACTTTATAAGGCGGTTGTTATGCTGCCCCCAGGTGGCCATACTGTATTGTAAGCGGCACTTTAATATAGTCGCTGTTGGGTACTGTTTATTATATAAAATGGGATTATTATATCTTTATATGTTAAATCTTAAACTGCTAACTATAACTGTCACTTAAATGTAGTGGGGCAGAGTACATTACTTTCATCTGAAATGAGATGAGTAGAAGCACAAAGTAGCACAAAATGAAATATTTAAGTAAACGACTAGTATCTCAAAATTGTTCACAAGAACAGTACTTGAGTAAATGTACTTTCCTCAATTGGGAACTAGCGTTAGTCAGACTTAAAAACTTTAAACACTGGCTTAAATAGGGTGTCTCTGTTCGCTTGCACCTGGTGTCATTCGGTTCACATTTTGGTGCAGTGACCCTTCTCCCTCGCACCAGCTCTTACTGCAGTAAAGCCATAAAAGTGAATCTCTTAAGTGCAGCTGGCACCATATTGTCAGTGATGTTTAAACAATCACCAATGATGCTGATACTGTTTGTTAACTTCATAATGGACTTTGCGCCTTTTTATTCACATTTAATGTTTAATAATCCATTAGTTCGAGGGCTGGGTTTTTGTTGTGAAAAGCTGGATTTAGAAAGCAGCTTTAAAAGTAAAGTCTTGTTCTGGTTAATGTACATACATTTACCTTTTTTATTCTTTACCTGAACAGCCTGCATAGTTAAAAGTGCACAGACAAGGCTTTGTGTGCTTTTTATGCAGCGTAATCCCATTTTGCAGCGACAGAAAGCCTCTTGAATTACTAATGTTTCTTTGAAAGTCATGTCCAATGTTGAAATGTATGTCCAACTTGCATGACTGCTACTGACCTTCTGAAATATTTATCTCAAGCTTGCAAATTGTTGAATGTCCTATTTTGGTGCCAGTCTTTTCATGTTTGCCTCTGCTACTGCTGACATTATTCTCAATCCCTTGGCCTCAAGAGAGCTTGATTGAAGTGGAGCCAATTTCACCCTATGAAGTATTTACACAAACTCAGTCCTCTGCTGTTCTTTTTTTCTCCCTCTCCCTCTTTAACTTTTTTAGCACCCAGAAACATCTGCACACACAAACACACACACATACACACACACACACACACATGCACACACTAACTTTTCAATTCACACATCAGATTGTTAATTCACTGAGGGACACTGTTTCATACTGGAAGGCGAATAACCTCTCATCCAAATGACACATTGACATCGTGTTTGTTGCGTACATGCAGAGGAGCCGCTCCGTTTCACCAGAGGCCACCCATTCCAGTCCACTGCATGTCACCGCCACCTGTTGTGTGTGTTTTAATGAATGTCTTCCCTTTCAATAGCGGTATGAAGACGCTGTTAAAGGAAATGCCATCGCTAATTCCTAACATGCCCTTAGCTGCTCTCTCACTTGGTTATTCATTATCGCATTCATGCACATTCGTTTACTCTTCCTTAATGTTTTCATTCCTCTCTCTGTTTGCCGAGGTTTAAACTAGAATGCATATGTGACAGTCCTGGCTGGGATTTCATCAGTTACTGTAGCCGTAGCGATAAGCTTTTCCCGCTCTGTGTTATTAGTGTTGTCTTTGCAGAGCACTCTTGCTGTGGGTAGTCATGATGAAATCTCTGGTCAATCTTTTTTTTTCTAGGTGCAACAACCGTACGCAGTGTGTGGTTGTCACTGGCTCTGATGTCTTTCCTGATCCATGCCCTGGCACCTACAAGTACTTAGAGGTCCAGTATGAGTGTGTTCCCTATAGTAAGTATCGCCATCCAAATCTCATAGTGAACTCTTATTGTCTGTTTTTGAAGTGTGTGTAGACTAGACAGATGTGCTATAACTGCAGACTCTGCGAAAACAGCGTATACATTTGTTTTACAGATGACTCTTCAACCCGTGGGAGTATTTGGGAGAAGACTCTAGCACTGTTAATGATAAATTATATTGAAACATAACAAGTGTTGGGGCCAGTTCACCCCAATCATGAAAGAACTCAGTTACCTCCAGTGTAATTCAGCCATGCAGACAGTTTTGGTTTTATTTCCTCAGGTTTTAAGATATCTGTTTTTAGAGGTGAGCTCTGAAATCTGCTCTTATAGTGATTGTGTAGGAAAAGAAATATCACAGTAATGTCGTCTGATAACCACGAGTGGATTCTGGGTTTCTGGGATTAAACAAGACCAACTTTTACACATATCATATCAATATTTCAAGCTCATTAACTTAATTGTCCTGTGATGGGATCTCCAATTTTAACAGCAAATAGCTCATGAAAAAATTAGGTGCTAAAAGAAGTTGGTTACATCTGTTACAATGTAATGATACATATTTGATTAACATTTTATGTCTCTTCTGGTTGTAGCTACAGGTTGTGAACATTAATTAGGTTAACCATCAAAAACTGCAGTGCAGAACTGAATATGTTTAGTTACACATAACTTAAGTTACTTACAGTTGTTGAAAACTAAGCCTAATTAGATTCACTGATGGTTTCGGATTTGATAAACAGATTAAATACTGGATTTGGATCTGTCAAAATGCTATCGCTGCACCGCATCCCAATCCATCTGAGATTTGTACCTCCACCCTATTACAGCGATAGTAAGTGGATTTTTGCTTGTGTTGCTAACAGCACAGAAAAATGACATTTAAAAAAAATCAACAGCAAAATCTCTTTCCAGAAACAGTGTTTCGGTTACTGTAGATAATCTACAGACCTCACTGTGAGCAGTTTTCATTGGAACTACATTCTACTGAAGAAATACTCCCTGTAAAAATACGTTTTTTTCACTGCTGTGAGCACCACAAACAAAATTCCTTTAACGTCTATTGTATTTGGGTGGCGGCAGAAATCCCAGAGGCAGATATTTCCAAACTTGGGGAAATAAAACCAAAAACTTTCTGTGTGACTAGATAAGACTAGGGGCCATTGACCCTTTGAATAGTTTTTAATGGTATTACCTACAGATTTGGGGTGTTTTCATCAGTACAGCACATTCAGTTATTTCCTGTGGAAACATATTTCAGAGGTTATTAGAGTAAAAATCCTAAAATTGTGAGATGATTCTGCATCTTTTCTCAGATTCCTTCATACAGTCATGGAATGACTCAAGTGATTTAATTAAATGTGCTGTAGTGTTGGTTAAAGCCGGCACTACTTTAAACTCTGTCTCTGGTATTAGATTTGAGTTAATCTACCTCAAAAGGGTGTTTTAGAATAGTTTATAAGACCAGATCTAGGCTTCATCCTTGCCTGTGAAAGTACTTAGTATTTAAATTGATGAATTGTAAACATTTTCAGAAATATTCACCTCTTTTTTTTCTTCTTTCAAACAGACCTCCCTTTCACCTCCTGTCCCGTTCCCCCACAGCTAACCTCTTTGCTCTCATTTTTTTAACTTCCAATCTTTCACATATTGTCTCTAGCCTCTCCCCCCTCCGCGTGTTTGCAGCTTCAACAGTCCACTAAAGAAAGTCCATATTAGGCTGACTGTTCATCAGTCATCCACTGTGCTGTTGCTCTCTTTGGCTCATTTAAGAGTTTGGTCTGTAACATTAGCACCGTGTCATGTTTTTCGTGTGTGGGCGAGCAAGTTTGGAACCGAGTTTTGATTTGTGTTTATAAAGTTTGAACAAAGTCCACCCTCAGTCGATAAAAGCCAAAAATAACTCTAAGAATGTTATCCATCTAAGTATGACCAGAACTTTCAGGATTTTTTTTTCTCCCGCCACTTAGAAGAAGCATTTTTAGAGGGATTTATTCTGCTTTTACAGTGGCCAATGCATTATATTGTTGGCAGTTAATGATTGTAGGAATGAAAAGTTTAATGTGCTGGAAAGCTTGACACATAGCTTGTCTCCAGTCATAACTTGTCTGTTTTTATATCCTAGGATGAGAGGCCGTTTCACTAACAAACATCCTTTTTTTTCCTCTAGCTTCTCCTCCCAAAGTTGCCCTGCAGTTCATCTCATGGTCATGTCCTCCAACTAATTCTTCTCTTTGTACCTGGTAGTTGTCTCATGATAACCTTTCTCTCCCTTTTGCACTCTTTTTTTGCTTTCTTTTCCAATGCCTGAAATAGAAGTGGAGCAAAAAGGTAAATGAGTGGTCTGGTCCTTCCCTCCCCCTCCTTCGGCTCCTTGTTCTGTGGTGTTGAGTACAGCTCCCCTCACGTCTCCTCCCCCCTCCTGATTGCCTCTCCTGTCAAATGCTAAACCCATAGGAGGATTGTTTGCACCCATGGAGTCCAAACGAATTCCAAAACGAGAATTTCAAATGACATCCACGGTCACCGAATGTAGTTTTTTTCTCACACTGTGAAAGAAAACACCAAATGTTTGGTGTTGATTTGTTCCAGGGACTCTCGTTTAGCACTGTATTAACCCTTGAAGAATGACTAGTTGTGTATATATATTCTTATTTGGCTCAGTTTGTAGTTTGCTTGGCCCAACTTCTGCTGCACCCATAGCACGTGATGTGAAATAGCAGTGATGGCTGAGTGAGACTGGCACAGACAAAAAAAAAAATGTTTGAAAGGAAAGCAAGAATTCAGTGTCCCCTTTTCATCCCGAACCAATTATTGTAAAACTGCCAAAATGGGAACTGTGCCATGGCCTCCCTCACCCATCAGTGGTTACTCTTGTCTTTTGCCACAGAAGTAGTGAAAATCCTTTACCACAGTTGTTTGATCTCTTCCCCAACCTCCACTTTCATTTTACCTCTGCTTTGCTGCCGCCACCACCATTGACAACCTGTTGTTCACTCTTATCACAAGATGTGAAGTCTGTTCCCTTATCATTTTTGTTTATGACCTCAGTCATGTGAGTATGCATGTGCAGTGTGTCCATATTCCCAGCTGTTCATGTGGCATTAGATGACAAAGGCAGGCTGATATTTTTTTTAAACCCTCTACTTCTCCCATGTCCCATGTCTTTCATTTGCAGGATTTTGAATTTTTTGGTTCAAATTTTATTTTGTTTTGTCCCTGTTAGGATGTAGCAGCAGACCCTTGAGATGCAAGTTCTTTTAACCTCACATTTCTCACTCTGAATAATCACTATGACACATTCATTTATTTGCTTTTTTCCCTATTCATTAGCGGTAGTACAAAAGCACTAGTTAAAATATTCCTCCAAATTCACAGTCCCTGATCTTGAGTTGTACAGCACCGAGAATGATGCGTGTCAAATGTGTAATGTAGGTTTTTTAACACTTTGTCTTATTGTATTTTGTTTCACTCTCTTCCCTGTCACTGTAGTTTTCATTTGTCCTGGGACTCTGAAGGGTGTTGGAGCCGCCACCTTCCTGTTTGAGGCAGAGCAGCAAGCAGGGTCATGGTGCAAAGACCCTCTACAGGCTGGTGACAAAGTCTTCTTCATGCCCTGGACGCCATACCGCACTGACACCCTCATAGAGTACGCCTCGCTGGAGGACTTCAAAAATGGTCGCCAGACGACCACCTATAAACTGCCGCACCGTGTTGACGGGACAGGCTTCGTAGCTTATGATGGTGCTATCTTCTTTAACAAGGAACGCACTCGCAACATTGTCAAGTTCGACCTGCGCACACGCATCAAAAGCGGCGAGGCTATTGTCAACAACGCCAACTATCACGACACCTCACCTTACCGCTGGGGTGGCAAGACAGACATTGACCTGGCAGTAGATGAGAGGGGCTTGTGGGTTATCTATGCCACCGAGCAGAACAATGGGCGCATTGTGGTGAGCCAGCTCAACCCGTATACGCTCCGCTTCGAGGCCACATGGGAAACAGCGTACGACAAGCGCTCTGCCTCTAACGCCTTTATGGTGTGCGGCGTGCTACACGTGGTTCGCTCCACCTACGAAGAGAACGAGAGCGAGGCCAGCAGGAGCCAAATCGATTACATCTACAACACCAAGCTGAGCCAGGGCGAGTACACTGACATCCTCTTCCCTAACCAGTACCAGTACATCACCGCTGTGGATTACAACCCCAGGGACAACCAGCTATACGTGTGGAATAACTTTTACATCCTGCGCTATGACCTGGACTTCGGGCCACCGGATCCTGCAGAAGGTGAGAGCAGTTCCATTTTTATTTGGTTCATTGTCTTTGTGTGATTCTTCTATTGTTTGGCTGCAGCGTGGGATGTCACAGATGGCTGCCTTTTAATTTTGGATGCAATTTAGGTGTGATAAAGAAAAGAGGGTTGTGTTAGTCTTGGGGAAAGGGCTCATTTGCAGACAGAAATTACAGATTCACCTTGGAATGAGGGATAGCTCCCAGTGTCATCGCGCCGCTACAAAAACCCGCTTCTTTATTACCATGAGGCAAGCAGAGGCACTCTCTCCAGCTGAAGCTCAGACCCTATCAAATTCTTTAATCTCAGGCCTTATCCAAAACCATTATGAACACTGCCCTCCTGAACTTCCCACTAATGCTGGGAATACGTTTCAGAAGTATTGTGCACAGTATGACAGAGGTTATCCTCTCCTCCTTACCACAGGATTTCAGATTGTGTTGCCATGGCTACCTCATCAACCTCACAGAAGCCAATTTTTTTTTTTTTTTTTTTAAATAGATCAGGAAATAATCGCCATCCCATTGTGGCATAATATTTTTAAAACCGCCAGGCTGAAGTGTGTATGAGTTATATACCACATGGTGAATCAGGGTAGACGAATGGCAGGTAAGAGATCAATTACAGTGAAGAATCTTGTCGGGCGGTTAGGGGGCTTAAATTAATCTGTGAAGTGTTGAGAGGCGACATACGTGCCATCAGACAGGGACCTTACATCAAGCTGATAATGGGCCTAATTACATGACTGCCGCCACCTTATCCCATAGAGCCGGGCTAAGTCTCTTGTATGAAGCAGGGGAAACAAGGACCGTGACCCAACTCTGCGTCGTGTTAGAGGCTCAGGTTGCCCCTGAGCACTGGTCCAGATTAGGTTATGATTTTTAACTTCTGGATATTTGGGAGGGGTTGCCAGGGGGTAATCTGATTCTTGGCCTGAGCTGTTAAAGGGGGGTTGGCGCTGATGTCTCAATGGAGGCTGTGTGCTCCTGAACTCTGACCTCTTGTCAACACGTCTGTTTGTTTTCCTGCCGTTCCCTGGAATCTCCCCAGCACGATAACTCGACACCCAAGGGGAGCACCAAGTTTGTGTCTGTTTTGCTGAACAACCAAAGCCTCAATTAAGAGTATGTTAGAGGAGAAATGAAAAATACTCAAACTTTAATGAGTTCTCCATGCATGCAAACTGCCTGCTCAACTGTTCACGTCCTGATGTATGTAAATGTAATTAACAGCTGAATTATCATAATTACCCTCCTTGTCTCAAAAGAGGCTCTGGGAGAGGAGGAAAGTGGCCATCACAGAGCATTTTCAATGAAGGGTTTAATGTGCTCTCTCAGCTACTGTAATGGCTCGGTAAACATAAATGCCACATAGGCATGGTGTTGCCACTTGCTGAAGGAACAGTGCATTTAATCAAGGAACCCAACAGAACATAGTTGTTGATTTCACTCATTATTCTAAGTACCATTTCCAGGCACTGTTTTGTTATTAGGATCCAATCAGAAATAAGTTTTTGAAGCAGAACTTGTCAGTGTGGATCATTAAGTGTGTTTTATGGGAAAATGTTGAAGTGCTGTGAGTTCAAGAAGGAGAGAGGAGGCATCTCAAGATGCCACGGCCAGCAGCAGCACGCCGGTCTTTGTGAATGGCACTCCAAAATAATTGGTTCTTGTTTATTAGGTTTTTTCAGACCTACACCTTTAACTTCTTTACTGTGGAACTATTAGGATTTATTGCTGCCCATGATATGGCGTTGAATTAAGCAACCTATTCTGCAGGGTAATCTAATGGTGCTGAAATAATGTCTCTCTCTCTCTGAAACTGAGGGACACTTGAGGCGTAAAGGAAATTAATTGTGCCCATTAAGATTCATCGACCACAGAGTGAAGTTACCTCGAACACCAAACCGAGTATATTTCTCTATTTTGTAGAACTCTTGTAACACAATGAGCGTAACAGTAACAGTCATCCTACGGAGGCGCTGAGGTGCCAGCAGGATTAGGGGTTTATATTAAGGGAGTTTCAGTAAAGTGATCAAAGCAGAACATAATTGACCTTAGCAACTTGTCGGTATTTCCTTCACCTTGTGTAGAGTGTTTGCAACACTGCGGGCTTCTTCATTCTGGCCATGGTTGAAGTGATTAGCTAAGACCATTCCCCATATTGATCTTTCCGCTTATTGTTCCAAACAGTTCACACACATTTAAAGAAATCGTCTATGCTCTGCTAATGCATTGTGAACACAAAACAGCAATGATCAATACTTATAGAGTCCACCTTCTCAGAGGTCTCCCTGAAAGAGGTGCATGCCAATAAAAAGCACACTTAGGTGCTCACCGTTACAAAACTTTTAGGGACATAGGTAATGTGTTCCCTGTGATGTGCAAAGATATTACCTGATTTCAGTCCAGTGAATTCAAAAAACCAATCAGAAGAATCTGAAATTGCCAAAAGCATTTTGAACTAACAAGGAGAGAAAGGAGAAAATTAATTTGTATTTGAGGTAGAATTGATCTGAGGCCAAAGACGAGAGGCATAAAATTAATGGCTTTGTCCGAAAGGCTTAGCCACTCCGAGTAATCTGGTACCAGTGAGCACACGTGGGCTCTGCACTGAATTCAAGTGTCAAGGAAAAACGCCATTTCATATCCTGCATGCCACGCATATCTGTCATCACAAAGCTGATGATTTTTTTGTTTTTGTTTTTGTTTTTTTGGGGGGGGGGTTTTTTTGTTTTTTGCTTAGCCATGCTGTGGCTAAACCCAGCTCTGCACCTCGCTGCACTTTGGTTTACTTTTATATCCCTGAATGACGCCTCCAGGTGAGCGTTCAAGACAGAGGACATTTATAGACGTATCATGCACTAAGCCTGTGTTCCACCCTCTGAAGCGTGATGTTCAGCAACAGAAATAGAGGCTAGAGGAAGTAAAGGAGTCGGAAGATTTGGAAGAGCTCTAATTGTTCTGCTTGCTGAATCATAGCAGGAAATTGTTTCAGTGGACATTATAGGCGTACATGACAGGGAGTTTTGGAGTCTTTTTGCTCTGAGTGTATTTCTGTCTGCACATATATCTTCCTGTCACCATGCTTGTGTCTTTATTGTGAGCTGCTTTGCCACCTTCCTCTGACTCAGACCAGTTGTGACTGCACCATGTCTGCTGCTCCACAGTGTTCAGTTTCAGGCCTTATAAATTACCCCGCGCAGACACAGGATATGTCCGGCAGAGTTTTTTTTCTTCTTCTTCTCCTCTTTAAAGAACATGTGTCAGTAAAGCAGCGAGCCCCGCAAACAATCTCACAGCAACTTGAGTTTTTTTCATTTAGCAGGAGTAATGATTGAATATTCCTCAGTGTCAGATTAGAAATTGCTTCAGAATTGTTTTGTGGCTCTTTACCTGCTATGCCAAGCTGTGTGCTCCCATCACGTAGGCTTGAATGAAGCAGAACAGCATGATCGCATATAAACAGCCTAATGTAAAATTCATGTCTTGAGGGATTTATTTCTCTGTCATTAATTACCAGCACTGTCTCTAGGTAAAGAGGCAAAAAGACCAACTGTAGCTGTTACTCAGTTCTTCTCCTCTGAGACCGTCTTGTTATTAAGTCAATCTGAAATGCACAACGAATAAAGACACATGGATATATAAAGACCCACATACAGTGCAGATTACATTTGGCATCATTAGCGTCGCAACAAACCTATTAGTTTGATTAAAGCAAACGTTAGACACTGTTTGTTTAATTAGCGCAGAATCCAAAGTGTAAAAACAATAGCTGACTTAGGATGCTGAGCTGGCACCAGTGGAGAAAGAAGTATACAGATCTTTTTCTTAAGTAAAAGGGTATTGACCCTTTTACAGTGTTCATTCTGTTACAAGGTAAAAGTCCTGCATTTCAAGAGTGTTTTAATATATAACATACAATGTGTTTTATTATCACTCATGTTTCTTCTTCATTTCATAAATTACACTTAATAAAAATGAATTATTTGCTACTGAGCAGTAAAATATGTTTTTGTCTTAAAATAAGAGAAAATACCTACCAGTCTTGTTTATTATTTCAACATTTTCCCAATAGAATTTAATTTGCTTGAAGAACTTAATAGAAATAAATAGGGCTATAACTAATGATTATTTTCATTATCAAATAATCTGCTGATTAGACTCTGGACAGAAAATTAACCGATTGCTATTTTGATAATCAGTTAATTGTGTGGTCTATAAGATGTCAGAAAAAATTGTTGTCATATGCCCTTTATCCAAGGTGACGACTGGAAATGTTGTTTTTTCCAGCCAAAAAAATCCAGTGGACTTTCACATAAAACAGAGGGAAGCAGTAAATCCTGGAACCAGGAGGCTGGAACCAGCTAATATTTGGCAAATTTCTGGAAAAAACTACAAAAATGATCATCTATCAATAATAGCTGTCAATTTATTTTCTGGATATAGACAATATAGAAATAAGTGTGAAAATCTTGAAAGAACTGCGGCTCTAGAATCAAGACTTACATATGTAAAAAGTGATGACACCAGTTGATGCCCACCATGAAATGGCGAATTGGCGTTTTTACCCTTATGGATTAAACAGAATGCCAAGAAGGCAAATTTTTGACCTCTGAACAGACCCAGATAAGCTGTTTCTAGTCGTTATTCTAAGCTAAGCAAGCCTGCTGCTATTGTAGCTTTCTATTTTACAGTAGCATACAGTATATTTACTGTGTTCTTACATTTAGTCATTTGCTCGTCGTTTCAGATGGTCTAGAATTGGATCACTGCTAATGTAGGTGTGATTTTTAACTCAGCTCTGCCTGTTTGGTATTTCCTTTCAACTATATCGGTCTATTTGTTATCGCACTGGGAGGCTTAGCCTTGTAAATGATTCATCTACAAAATTTAAATCAATTAAAACTGCTTATATTTGGCTATGAGCTGTCATCGCGCTTCTCTAATAGTAGGCATTAGGCGGCTTATGATCCATTTATCCTGGCATTTGTATGGACAGGTAGGTAGTTTTTACATGAGTGTAATTTGAGATTTAATGCTTTTTTAGTGCAATGTTGTAAGGTACAAAAGCAAGGACAAACAGAATATCTAAGCCTGTGATCATCTGATAATGGTTTAATATTTTTTGTCATCGTCTTCGCAGATGTGTAAATGACTCTGGGGAGCTATAAAGTGATAAAACTAATTCAGCTTCATCTTCATGTCTTGATTGATGATCTTGCATAATGGTTTTCCTTCCTTTTAGCTCAGTTTTAATTTACATGGTCTGTTTAGACTCTGGTGACAGCCATTTTTCAAGTGTTCAATCTCAAACTCTTCCATTATTTACAAGAGGTATTATTCAGCATATGGCAACAGTATGCCTTTGGTGTCAGATTGCCCATAAAGAGTGACTTCACTGCCTCTTGAGAGAAATGGTAGCTAATTGGTACAGCCCTCTCTTGGCTGAGTGCTATCAGAGGACGCAGGGCTCTTACTGGAGGGGAATTTTCTCTTCGCAATCAAAAGAAAATTGTAGCGCATGGTAGAGAGACATCAAAATAAGCCCACGGATGCATTGACATCTGACAAGCACATTACTTGATGTAGTATTGAATAGATATGTTGTATATTTGATGTTCTTGATGTTATTCACACTCACACTCTGATGTGAAACCCGAGACACGCCGACTATAAACATGCACAAAGATTGTATCTTGTCTTTGAGTAAAAAAAATCACTCAGTCGACATCTGAGTGTCCCTGCCCCAATATGATTTTATGGTTCTGCCTGAAAGAGGAAACATGTGAGAAACAATGACCAAGAGTCTCATAGCACGAAATAACTCTTCTTTAATAAACAAGTACGTTGTCTTAAAGTTTCTAAGCTCATCTCCTTAGTGGAGTTTTTAGAGTGATCAGAGAAATTAGGGCTGCAACTATTGATTACTTTCATCATCATTCAATCTAATCAGTTAGTCTACAATATTTCCACTTAAGAGCAACCCACTTCAAGCCAGTGAAAAAAAGCACAGAGACAAGAAGAAAAACAGAAATGTCTCATGTGAAATAACCAAAGCTTCTACTTTCGGCAGAAAATAGTGTTTTCATGTCCATCAGTCATAATAAAAAGATAATAGAAAAAATTACTTTTCGGGGCCTTTAAAGGACAGAAATGTCCCAAAATCATTGGCTTCAACTTCTATTTCAAAATGTAATTCAAATATAAGACGTATACGTTATGGACTGTTGGTTGAAAACTATTTAAAGGCCTTGGATGATTTGGATTTTCCAAGATGAAGAAAGAAACATAAAAAAACAAAAAAAACAAATGTCAAAACTGAACAAAATATGTCTTGATACTCTATGATAATTTGTGATGAAATGTGTCAGGTATAGGTGCCATGGACTCTTGAGCTGGATTAATATGGTCTCAGGAGCAGGTTAATCAGGTGATGCAAGCATATTAAGGCTTATATCAGCCTGTGGAAAAGCAGAAGTTTGCTCAGGTATGGAGAGGTTTAATATTCTGAAACCCAATTACACTTGCCCTTGTATTGCATTATATGCGTATATTGAATCAACAAAGTCAGCCTATGAATCATCTCACTTTTCCTGAGTCAATAAAAAAATCTTCACCCACAATACATAATGTATTTGAAACAGTCCTATTTTCTTTTTATTGTAGCATTGTTATACTACTATGTTACAGCCTGGTCAGAGTTATTTGTCGGTTTAGGAAACAAACAAGTTGTTTTTCATCAAATTCACTGCAGTGTACTTTATAAATCTTAAGAAAAGTAAAAAAGAAGGAGGCTATGGCAACCTAGTTTTCCACTAAGAATTAGAGTAAGGCATTTCCGATCATCCCGGGTCCATTCTTGGACTGTTTCAGCCCTTTTATTGTAAATTTATTTATTTTTTTCTTACCAATTTTTGTTACTCTTACCTTGTTTCCTGGGACTAATTCTGAACATATAGCTGTGAGTGCTAAATGGAAGGCTTCCTGATCATCTGCTCACACAAACCGCACGTCAGCTGTTACTTTTGCAGCCATGCTGTCCAGGCCAACCTGTGAATGTGTGGGTGACAGACACACAATGACTGAATGAGTGTAAGGTAATTAGCTAGGGCCCCCTGCCAGGGGAAAAGGTCATTGAGTAAAATATCACAATTCAGCCACACTATAGGGTGCTTAGGGGGTTTTGGGTTTTTTTTTTAATAGTGAGCATCACAGGAACACTGTTTCCTCCCCTCTGTGGCCTCCTGACCACACCACCAGATATCAGCTTTGTAATAAACTCTGATATTTTACTGGAATGAAAAAGCAAAGATTCCCCTGACTGGCTGATTAGTGTGAAATGTGAAATGTGGGCTTTGTCACCATCTCTCAGGAAATGGAGATATGTGTCTGATGATGGAGTGTCAGATAGCATGATATTGCATTTTCCCAGAAGCACCCAGGGAACCTGAAGACAACACTGTAGTGCCTTTCACAACGGCAGACCTCATTGTGGGAAGCGGCTTTTATCTCCAAATACAATCAGGTGGTTGTGGGCAAAAATGTATGATCATTCATGCAGGAAACAAGTAGCCTAGTGTATCCATGTAGACATGCACGCTTATACACACTAACGTTCACTGTGCTTTCTTTTTTTTATTCATATTGGCTATTCATACTGTATAAAATTTATAGATTTCCTATTTCTGCTCTCATTTCCTAGTTGTCTCCAGGTTCTCTGCAGCAGATATCCATCTGTGTGCATGCAGTGATTTTAAGCAGTAACACACCTGAGTAATGGAGCAAACACAAGTGCACTTGCACACATGCATGTGCACACTCACACGTAGATTTGCTTTGCAGGGTAGGTGTGGTTTAAATACAGTGGAATCGCATTATTGCTGATGTATGGTTTTTGCTTGGAGCAGTGCGGTTCTCCTTTCCCCACACCAGCTTTATCAAAGTGAGAGAGATGAACGAGGCAGAAAAAAAGTAAGATGCAGGCAGGCTTTGTCTTCATTGTTGACATTTAATCAGCCCAAGGTACTGACTCTGTTGAGAAGAAATCATTGCTATGTCAGAGGATGCCCCACCAACACAGCTTTTCTTATTTATGGGCTTAAGTAAACCAAAAATAGCGAGGCAGATAGTGAAAGAGACAGATAGTGTCGCATTGGCAGGTTTGCCTTGTTTTCCTTTAGGGAAGGAGCAGAAAAGAGGTGGAGTTACGAGCGTAAGCTGTACGAAGCTTTTATTTCCAGGAATTATGGCCAGCAGTAACTCTAGCAACACCAACAAGCCACGGAACTCAAAGCAGTTGCAGTTTCCCCACAGCTAGAAACGACGGGAGTTCAAGGCAAGGATATTTATGACTCGAGCTCTAATGGCTTCATTCTTCCCTTGCTCTAGTGCCAACCACTGAAGATTTCTCCATCTCGTCATCCGTACCAAAGACCACCACTGTCGTCACCACCACCGCTGTGTCCACCATGAAGGGGCACGGAGACACCACAGTGGCAGGAGCCGATCCAAGAGATGGGAGAGATCCGTTTGAGGACAGTCGTGGCTCAGGTACAGCTGAGCCCACTGTCCCAGAGCTGCCACCAACACCCAGGCGCTTCTGTGAAGCGACCCGGAGGAGGGCCATCGACTGGCCCCAGACCCACACTGGAACTACGGTGGAGAGGCCCTGCCCCAAAGGGACCAGAGGTAGGCCACCATCTGGTGTGATTGTGTAAGTGTGTGACGCATACTGATGAGATGTTAAAACTTTATGTAACCCAATTTTTTTTTAACCTTTTCACTCCCCCTGTAAAGCCACAGTAAAAGTACAGAAGTGTGATCAGTTAAATGTACTTAAAGTATCAAAAGTAAGACTTTGTGTTTTCTTTGTCCATTAACAATCAGGTATACCCAGCAAAGTCAAAAATCACACTTTGCAAATAATCAGAAACAAAGCTTCACAGATCCTGGGCCAAGCTGCTACTTTATTTGTTCTTATTAAGGTGTTAATGTGGTGTTGCCATCTTTGTTCCTATGCACTGAGTCTGTGACATTTCAGCTAGGCGTCATGTCAAGGTTAAAACTAGAATTATAGCATGATTAGAACCTTTCACAAAAATAGATAACAGGACTTTTTTTTTTTTTTTTTAATATAATGGTACATCGTACATTGCTCCTCTTTGTGTGTAATTTCTTGCTGCGACAAGATTGCACGGAGAGGAAAAATGCTGCTACCCATTTCTCCCTAACAGAGCACAAGAGAAACTAATGAAAATGATGGACCGTATTTTGGAAGTTCTAAAAACAGAAGACACTACCAAAACCCATTGTCTACCAGTTGTCTTAATTAAATCCAGACATTGGGTTCACGGTTATGTCTTGCAGTTAAAATCCCCTCTGGAAGAGTAGGAAGTCAACAGCAAAGGGAACATTGTGCTGATGGTTGTTATACCAGTTCAGCTGACAACGATACTCACACAGGAATCTCTCAGAAGTTATCTTAACACCCCATCACAGAGACTGACTGAACTGTCAAAATATAAAGCAAGGCTACTGGAGGATGAAAGCAAGGAAGAGACAATGTTTTGACTGTCAGGGTGACAAAGGAAAGAGCTTTGGATTAGGTATTAATCCAAATGTATTGCATACGTATTATTACACATCGGGCGTAATCTGGTATATTATTTAGACATGATTGTATGGGAGGATATGAAATGTTTACAGTCTGAAATGTTTGCTATAACGAGCCAGAGTCTATTGTTTTTTGTTTTTCTGTTAGCTATGTAGAAATTTGATAGTCCTTTAGTATCCATCCTACATTTTTTTGTTTGTGTAGACTGTACAAAGCTTTCAGGCTTTCAGATTGTTTGGAAATGTCTGTTCCTGCCGAACAGTTAGTTTCCTGCACCAGAGAGTCTGTATGAATGAAGGATCAGCAGGAGAAACTTTATCTGAGCATGGCTTTGGCTTCCCTCCAACTGTTGTGTTTATTCTGTGGTACTGCAGGCATCGCCTCCTACCTCTGCACTGTGGCAGGGACCTGGTGTTCCAAAGGGCCAGACCTCAGCAACTGCACTTCCCACTGGGTAACTCAAGTGGCACAAAAGGTAAACGGGGAATGTGTCAATTACACACAATGTAGCAGCAAAACAAGCATGTTCTACGCCTAAAATACAGCACTGAATCACAACTTTTGAAAAAAGTTTTTCAAGTGTAGCAAAACTGTGTGGTGGCAGAAAGAAATGAGCTATCTAAAACATCAGCAGTAAATGCCAAGAACTGCAGTCAGTTGCTTAGATTCAAAGAGCAAGTGCTACTTTCTTTTGTGACTTTTCCGCTTTAATGTTCAAGAGGAATGCGGGTAGAAATCTAACGTAGACGCACAGATAAGAGTTTCAGTATTCAATAGCCTGCACAGACCGTAATGCCACGCAAACACACAACATATTGCCTTTCTCTTTGACTGGAAAAACACCTACTGAATGCAGCAGGTTCAGGCAGAGTTTCTGGGTGTTGTCAAAAGGCATTTTGTGAAATGTAGAAATGATTAAAAAGAACCAAATTCAATACAACACTAGTAAGCAGGTTTTGAATATATTTTGTGTTAGAAAATTGACAAAATTGAGTAAACCTAAAAAAAAAAAAATTATAGTGACATAGGAGAAATTGGAGCCTTAGTGAGCTATTTTTATTTTTACATATTTGTTCAGTAATAAGTGAAACTGGATACCAACTACAGATAGTTGGTTGATTACATTAGTGTTGAAATTGGATTTTACTTAAATTTAGTTGGCTGTGATGGTAGTTTTGCAGCCATTATGCCACTGGTTTTTCTGACACCTCTGTGGTTCCTCTGGCCACGTGGGAGATATTGTAGCTGTAAGACATTTCCGATATTTCTGAGTCTGAATTACACCTTGGAGGCCGAATGGTGTGAACCTGCTTGGCCACTTGTAATTATGGTCTGTATGATATGGCATGGACCCTGGATGAGCTTTCTCTTTGTGAAGTTTAATTGACAGTGGCATTGGCAGTGTGACTGATGTCTGTGCGTGTGCTGCTTCATTTCCTCTGCAAAATGGAAAAGGACACGGATTTCTTGTACACTAACTGGAACAACATCATACTGTGAAGACTGGTATATATTGTATAAGACTCGTATATACTGTATAAAATTAGTATGTGGTGTGAAATTGGGTCACAGCTCAGTCACGGCAGGTTGGGGGAGGGTGGTTGCACCCAAAAAATTAGAGCATTTATCACAAAATAAGTGCTGGATCACAGATGACAGTACAAACGCTGACAGCCTATCATTATCACCAAGTCCTGGTGTTTTTCTTTTCTTTTCTTAAGCCTCTGTATCACAGTTATCTATTATGTTCCCTGCTAAGCATGCAGTCCCTGTGCTTACATTAATTCTGCACACAATGACTTTTTCCTTCTGAACAAGCTGTGTTGCAGTGGATTATGACTGAGGTGTATGTGGGATACATTATAACAGCTTCACGTTGCGGAACCATCAGCTCAGGCTCGCTTCACTTGACACCCCCGTTTTCCCTGTTGCTGTTTTTAGATTCGAAGTGGCGAAAATGCTGCTAATTTAGCCAATGAGCTGGCACGCCACACACAGGGCCCAGTGTTTGCCGGAGACGTCAGCTCCTCAGTGCGCCTGATGGAGCAGCTCGTGGACATCCTGGATGCTCAGCTGCAGGAGCTCAGGCCCAGCGAGAAGGACTCAGCTGGACGCAGCTTCAACAAGGTACTGTGAAATTCCTGTCTGGCCTAGTGTAACCTCTCATTAAACTTTGTCCCCCTTTTGGCCCAGATCGGTGTCAGCATGACTCAGGACATTCATTAGCAGGACACCTACCGATACACACAAACACAACCCCGCGCCTGCACTCACTTACACGCGCACACACACACAGTCTCAGGTGAGGGGGCTAGGGAGGCAGGTCTAGCCCTGAGGGGAAGCTCATTCCTCTACAGCTCCCTGGTAATTACTGGCTTTGGAAACACAGGCTCACCTGGCAGTTCCACCTTAAAGGAGCTAATGGCCACGAGCCCCCCACCAACACAAAGAATAACTCTTCATTGCTGACAAGTGCTCTCTCCCGGAGCCTCTGCAAGCGCTCTGAGGGAAAAGAGTAGGCCCGACACGTACCTACATCTCTCAGCTGTTGGCAGTGCCATGGAGAGATGAGTGACAGTTTGAAAAATTACATTGTTATTCAGACTTTCTAGACAACAGTTTCTCTGTAAACAGGGTGATTTGCACCAAAACGACGCCTGTCATTTGTGCCCTTATGTTCTTATCTTCAAATGCTGTTATGCATTTGAAGATAAGAGCTAACGGGTTTTTCACACGAGCACCGATAGTGTTGCAGTGATTTGTACACAACAACAACACCATGTGATTGGCTGATGACAAGAAACTATGACAGAAGTTAAAGGACCATACGAGGAGTTTCGCCTGTTTTATCTTCTTTACTACAAATCACACATCAACATCACAGCTAACCACGCTGCTGCGTTCTCCATTGGTTTCCATTCGTTTCTGTACGATCTGAAAATCTATGAGCAGTCTCTTGAAACTTGCTTGACTTGTTCATCTCGGTGAACATCAAGTCCGCATTCATTTTTGTCAGTTAAATCTCTGCTGCTTGGTAATGCAGTTTAATGGAGGAGTGACTTGAAAAGTCTGCATTGTTTTACTCTGTGACAATAATGCAGTTTTGACAAAAATTAATGCAGACTTGACTTTGGTATTTACATACACACTAGAATCCAGGTTACTCAGTGACGTCATCCCATGCGGGGAATATACACAGACAATGTATAGTTAAAGAGCCAAAAACACTGGTATGGTCCTTTAAATTTTACACAGCCATTTCCGACAAATCTGCAAGTAAATCAAGAAACATTTTCCTGTGTGTGTTTTCTTGTATGATGTGGAGGTTGTAATCTGGGTACAAAGAACACTCTATCTGTTTGTTTTCTTATTTAGTGTGAGAGCTACAGTATGTGATTTTCTCTACTTTGACTCAGTTAGAAGGAGAAGTCTTATTTAATACCAACAGAGGGGTTTTAAAAAGAGCTAGTACTATATTATTCTCTCTATGCCACGAAATACAAACGACCTCATCCCACACTGTTTATCTTCTCAACGTATTTTAAAACTTCACTAATGGGGAGCATCAGAATCAAGTCTCAGCATTTTCTCCTCCCCAGTGCTGTGCATTTATCATCTCTTCCCCTCACTATTATGTGATCCATATTCATATTTGGAATTCAAACACCGTTCTCCCAAATAGCGTTTAAAGCATCATTTTAAGGTTGTAGTTGGCAGACCTGTGACTTTTCTTCTTTTCATTAAATCTGTAATGCATGGTAAGTGGCATGATTTAATGCTTCCTGTTTTCTTACCACCTCCTTTTACAATCTGTCTCTTGATCCTCTTGTTGTACGTTAAAGCTGCAAAAAAGAGAGAAGACATGCAGGGCGTACATGAAGGTATAACTAGCAGGCTTTTCCATGTTGCTTTTTTACCCTGATCCCAAACGCCTGACCGGCAGCATGCAGCACTGTCACTCTCAGTGTCCTTGATTGTCTTGTTACAGTATGTGCCCGGTGATCCTGCTTGTACAAGATTTGGCTGCTTCATCATCTGACTTGGCTGCCTGTTCTCCTGTCATTCTGTCCATCTGAGGATGCCACCGTCAATATCACTCCGTCTTTGTCCTATTTTCGCTCCTCTGTGTGCTATCGCTTGTACATTTTTCTTTCATTTTTCTCTCTCCTCTTTTTCTTCTTCCCCCACTCTTTCTCTCTCTTCGTCTCTCTTGTCAGCTCTTTATACGTTGTGTGAATAATTGCCTTCCCACGGTCGTAATTGCACCTCCCTGTCAGCCAGAAGTGTGATCAAAGTGGCAGTGTGCTCAATTTTCACTTGCTTACATTGTACAATTTCTAGACTCCCTTGTCCCCTTAGCAAAAAAAAAAAAAGAAAGAAAAAAAATCTCCTCTCCCGTTGCAGTGCTGTTTTATCTGTGGGATTAATTTCTGAGCCCATTAATATGTTTGTGTTCCATTCTGATTTTTCAGTCTCTCCCCCAGACATTTTGCTTTTCCTCTGCTGTGGCAGAGTTTATTTCCTTGGGTAGGTTCTGCTGAAAGACAAGGGCATGGTGTAAACACTCAGGAGGAGATGCCTTGCATGGCATAAAACAAATTATCAGGTTTTTGTATTTCTCAGTGGCTCATGGGAACTCTCTGTAAGTTTGGGTTGTTTTTACTTGAGGCTTCATTTTACTGTGAGAAAAGGGCAATGCATTTCCCTCAGCCTAATGACTTTGGTGATCCTCTGACTTTTACTCTAGGGCACAGGGTTTCACAGTCTGACCCCACTCCCCTCAACCCCTCCTCAAACTGGCACCGCTAAAAGTGTGCCAAATTAGCTATTAGCAGTTCCTGTTTGCAGTCTACCCATGGATGTACAGACAACTATCACTGAATTACTCTGACACCCAAGAAGACATAAAAACATGATGATTCTCGGACAAGTTCAGGAACATAAGAAGCATATGTTCAATGATTTCCAAGCAGATATTTTTTTATCTGTGATGGACAGCAGATATAATGAAATCCTCAGACAGATTAAGTCACAGTAAATCTCAATATATTTCTATTATGTCTTAGTATTTGACTGATGTACACCTCAGAGGAGGACTACGAATTAGTGCTGCACAATTAATCTAATCGCAATCGCAATGTCAAGCTGTGCGATTACGTAACGTAAACCAATGTGGAGTAATTGACGCCACATCCACACCTGTGGGCAGCCGCAGGTATGGTCACGTGACTACCCGGCTTTCAGCAAACAGTTGTGACCGACATGAACGCTCAGGAGGAACACGAGGGACAAACAGAGTTGGTGGCGAAAAAAAAAAAATGCTACTTCTGTTGTATGGCGATACTTTGGATTCAGGTATGACGACCCTGAACAGCAAGACGTGCTGTGTAAAACCTGCAAAGTTAAAGTCGCTATATACGTCGCGAGGTAATACGACCAATCTCTATCAACATTTGAGACGCAACGCAGAGAAAATTTCGAATAGTGCATGCAAATAAAAGCCCAAACAAGTAACCTGAAAGATAAAACTGAAAACCGCCTGAAAGCACTTAGCTCAAAGCGCTGCTGGGCCAACTGTAAGTACAGTCTCAAAGAGCCGCTGGCTTGGTTTTTTTGTGTCACAGTTCATCATCTGCTGTTGCTCTTGAAGTCAGAGCTGTTCGAGTGCTTGCTGGCCTGTTCGTCGAGCTTTCGCCACGCGAGACATGTCTCTTGCTACAGCGAGCCAGCGGGGGGCTCCCCCGGTAGCACCCCTGTGATTTGTAAAGTGACCTCCACCCAGGCGAGAATTAAAGAGGATTCAATGAGAACACAGAATCTTTCTGTGTTACACAAATTAGAGACAGCAAGCCTCTTTTTTTCCCCCCATTTGGATTTCATGGGTCCTTTGAGGATGTCTCACCAGGGGGGAAAGACCATTTAGTGTCTGTCGGGTTGTAATGGCTCCGACCCTGTAATCGCCACCACTCTCTCTCCTGGACACACATGCACACACACAGTCACATGTACACACACAGTGGCGCGCACACACACACTTAACTCCCATCATGGTCACAGCTCGAGAGCTTCCAGTTTCCTGCAAGGTCAGGACCACAGAGATTGATTTCTTTGCTCAGGACTGAGATATGAAGGCACGTTAAGAGCCCTGTGTCTGGACACATTGTGGCATCATTGCTGCGGTTAACGTGAGCTTGGTGGTTAAATGTTGCGGTTAATCATGTATTGGTGCAGACTCGGGTTGCTCCGCTTTCTTGTTATTCCAGGCAAACGGATAATCCTGTCTGTGGTCAATTAGTGTTTTGGATAATCATAGCTGTGACTAATTGGTACAGTGAGCATGGGCTTGTTGTGGTTAATTACCGTTATTGTGGTGGGTCTTGCTGCGGTTAATGGCACCTATGGTTAAATTGTCACTCTGATTTATCACACCAAGGGCTCCTCTGGATTCTGAATCTTTGTACAACTGTCTGCCTTTAGTGGGATTTTAGAAAGTTAGTTGTGGCTTGATTGTGCCCAGGCAGGAATCATGAACTCAGCCTGCCAGGGTCAAGGGAAACTCTTGTTTTATCAACATATGATACTTGTGTGGGTTTTGTGGAATGTTTTGCTTACTTACTGCTTATCTGAAAGCAGGAAATGAAAGGATTGCCATTGAAAACAAGCAGAACCCCCCTCTCTGTCTTGACTTAGACTGCCATTCTGGACATGGATTTCATGATAATACCCCCTTTCCTCCAGAAGAATAGTAGTCAAGGCCATTATGGGCAGATCCTGTCATGGAAATAAGACTATTGTTCATGGAGATAATTGTTATTTTGGAAAATAGCTGCTCAAAACCAGGAATTGAGAATACAGCATTGTAGACAGCCACAGACAGTGAAGGGAAAGAAACATTTGGTTTGTATTTCGTTTTTCCCCTCAAGCATTTTTGCATTATTATTCAATAAAGAAATTGGTCCAAAAGAATCTTCCTCAGATTAGACCTATTTTTCATAAACAGAATTTTAAATAATACATGCTGCATTTTTTATCATCATTATTATTTTAGTTACCAATGACTTCCTTGAACCCTCACGTCTTCACTTGGAGTGATCTTGATATTTCAGTTTTAGTCTCTGTTGCCGCTGTCACTGTTGGCCATGCATGCCCTTTTTATCATTTGCTGCCCAGTCCCCGGCTTTGTTATTAAACTGAAGTTATGACGGGAGGAAACGGCAAGCTGACATTTCACTTGTCTCCATGGATACAGGCAATAGTGGACACTGTTGACAACCTCCTGAGGCCGGAAGCTCTGAAATCCTGGAAAGACATGAATTCAACAGAACAAACGCACGCCGCCACAATGCTTCTGGATACCCTGGAGGAAGGGGCGTTTGTCCTTGCAGAAAACCTGATCGAGCCAGCGATCGTAAAAGTACCTGCAGAGAATATCAGTAAGTTCCTCTTTGATTACAATAAAACAGATAAAACAGCATGTACACATCTGTCAGTCACAATTTATGATGCTGAAGGTTATTTTTTTCCTTTTTGGCTGTGCACCACGTCTGAGTAAAATAGCTTCAAACTGAGTGATAAAATTATTTTCGGAGTAATTCTTTTTTTTCTTTTTTTTGGTACCTGGACAACTGTCCCTTCGGGGGAATATAATTTAAAAATGACCACATCAGGCTGAAATCACAAAAGATTTATCTATAAAAAAAAAAAAAACAAGCAAAGACAGGCAGTTTATTAGCAACACGATCTCATTCATTTAAGTCAGCTGTGTGCAGTGGACTGTCATATTTCTACTCATAACTCTTTGTTGCTATGGTTATGATCTCCCACTCACCCTTTTTGTCTTATACCTCATTGATTTTTAATCTTTTTCTTGCATAGTAAAGTCACCTCATTCAGTGTGTGCTGCAAGATGAAGTGTCCAGACCTCTGGGGGAAAACAAAGACACCAATTGAATGGCATTGTTCCATTCACACAGCACTCTGTCTGTTCCCTCCAAGCCTTTCCCATTAAGTGGTAGTTAGCTAAGCTGATAAGGACTAGTTGCTCTGTCTATACCAAAAGCACTGATTAATATATTGTGTAATATGCGGTATATTGGCTACTTAATCACTGCATTCAGGCAACTTTTATGAGCTTGTAAAGCACTCGCTTATCTGTGCAGTGGAGATAATATTCCAGTGGAGAAACATAAATACAGTCGTATGAAGAAACATACAACCTCAGAGAGCAGCTTACCTGACCTCCCTTGAAGAGTTGGGAAAAAAGTGAAAATGATTGTTGCTCCTAATTAGCAGATTGTCGAATCCCAAATGGCACCTCCAGGCGAGCATCAAGGGCAACACGAGAGAAAAGGGAGGGAGAGAAAAGACGGAGCTAAAAACTAGGCAGAGGGGGAGAGCAGCCAGAGAACAATTCCTCATCTCCGTCTGTCAGAAGCCATCTAGCTGAGGAAGTGAGGCCGTTTCTGATGGGAGGGAGTGTGCTGATATGTGTGTCCTCCTGACCCTTCAGTAATTTCACAAATCAAAGGGAGCACCACCCGGCAGCTGGCATACCGGAGAGAGTGGCTGCAGCAGGAATTTGGAGGATTTTCAGAGATTTGCTCGTAGAGTCAAGAGTTATCTGAACCCACAGGGGAAAGAAAAAGTAAAAGTAAAAGCTCAATGATATTTTTGATCCTATGAATATTTGACATTCATGCTGCAGTAGGCTGCGCGCCTGCTTTTACTCATCCTGTATCGCCGCCCTTGTTATTTTATTTATTTATTTATTTATTTTTTGCTTCTGCCTCGGAGGCATTCACAATGCCAACCAGCAGCTTAGTGACATGGTTTTTTAAGTAAATGACACTCTACGGGGTCTTGGCAATAAGATTGGCTTCTGTAACTGGTACAATGAACCTTGAATTTTTACACATACCCCGACAGGCCTTAACGTTAGAGCTCTATTAAACACTGTGTACTGCCTTTGAAATGTTACTTATGAGTAATACAAATGTCTCTTTCTATCTCTCCCTGTCTCCCCTCACCTCCTGCCTCTCTCAGTGTTGGAAGTGTACGTGTTAAGTACTGATGGTCAGGTGCAAGATTTCAGGTTTCCACAGACGAGCAAAGGTGGAGCGTCTCTTCAGCTTTCCTCCAACACTGTCAAAGTCAACAGCAAAAATGGTGAGAACCACACAACTGCTGCAAAAACATTTAATGGTGGTTAAGTTTTCTTCACTTTTTTGGGTTGTTGCGGCCATTGGCCATTGATGAAAATCACATTCTTGCGGACAAGGTTTTAATTAAAATTAACATTTTAATTAGATATTTTTAAAATAATAGTTTGACGTTTCGTGAAATTCACTTACTTGTTTTTGTGCTGGGAGTCAGATGAGAATATTTATAACACTATCATGTGAGTGCTTTAAGTATAGATCTAAAGCCAAGAGGTGATTAGCTTAGCATAGTATAGCATAAAGACTCAAAGCAGGGGGGAACAGCTTTTTCAGTAGGCTCTCAAGCAACTCTAAAGTTCACTAATTAATATTTTGTATTTCATCTGCTTTACTTGTACATAAACAGAAATGAAAACACATGTTGTGGTTTTATGTTGAACTGTGTGTAACTGTTTCTCCTTAACAAACTGTCAGACTGTTCCTTTATTTGATTATGATATCTCAGAGGGGAACTACGTGTTTATGGATTGAATGAAAACCACATTTTTTGGTCTTAGAATTAAGATCACAATTCAAAATCAAAATTCGCAGAGAGATGATGTGCCTGATAACTTTATTATTGCCGGTTGCAGGTGTGGCCAAGTTGGTATTTGTGCTGTACAAACACCTGGGTCAGTTCCTCAGCACGGAGAATGCCACACTGAGGGGAATGGGGGACCTGAACAAACGCAACCTCTCCCTCACCGTCAACTCCCACATCCTTTCAGCCTCTATTACCAAGGAGTCCAGCCGTGTGTTTGTGGCGGACCCTGTGATCTTCACACTGGAGCACCTCGATGTAAGCCTCAATCCTAAGACTCTCCCAGACCACACTATGGACCTGGGCTGTTAAAAATACTGAAATAGCTGCACAGCCTTTTACAGTGCAGGGCAAATCCAGCACTTTGATGTATTATTGTTGTGGAGAAACTGTCAAAAAAAAGATAAAAACATCCATATTATGTTAGTGTGTCATGGATAGTGATTAACACTGATGTAGACTAGGGGAGTTAGAGAAGTAAGCAGAGCTTCTGGTGTGTCGTGTTTTGCCTTGTGCTTTGAAATTGCCATAGTAACCCTTCTCACATCTCTAAGCATTGAGATTCAGTTTTATTTATATATTTATTTATTTTTTTTGTGTGTGTTTTGATCTCTTTCATCCCTTTTCTTCCAACAATCCATTACATCTAAAGAATTTGAACACAAAGTAACTGGTGCACACAGCAAATATATTGACATACGGTGACTTACAGTTAGAGAAATGAAATATACAAGGTGTGTTTGTGTACGATCATGCATATTGCACAATATGTTCATGTATGTTTAATCATTTTTTTCCCCCCTGCGTTTGTGTTTTGTAGAAGGAGCACTACTACAATCCCAACTGTTCCTTCTGGAATTACTCTGAGCGGAGCATGATGGGATACTGGTCCACTCAGGGCTGTAAACTCCTGGAAACCAACAAGAGCCACACCACTTGCTCCTGCAGTCACTTGACCAACTTCGCCATCCTCATGGCTCATCGGGGGAATGTGGTGAGTGGCCCTCGCCTCGTGGTTGCAGGACTTTTTTTTTTTTTCTCTGTCTCTGTTAGTTGTTCTTCTTCCGTCTCGCTGATAGATTTGTGCACACACAGCAAGAACAAGAATGGCATTTCAGTGGAGATAATTAGATTATTGCTGGAGGAGAAGGTAAGGGCGGGGGAAAGAGGGGGAGAGGTGGAGAAGAGGAAGCAGGCTGTCACTTTAAAAGAGCGAGATTGTGGATCAGGATAGGAAGTGCCATACCATTATCAGAAGTAATTATATTTTACCTGTGGTCCGTGTCTAATAACCCTCCATGCATATGTCCCTGAGAATCATGGGAAATGGTACTATATAACCTCAGTTTTAACTTATGTTTCTACCCCTCTTGAAGTGGTGTAGGATCCATTTGGTCGCAAAATGCAATTACAATCCAATTACATGATGAATAGCATGTGTAGCAAGGACCTAGCCAGTAATAAATGTGCAGGATAAGTTTGTGGTACGTTTAATAATACGCCTCAACTCATGAACCCTGTCCCTGTCATCTGTCTTAACCTCAACCTTAACCACAGCTTGAAACCAGAGCCCTGAGGCAAGGCTTAGCCTCACACCAATTCCCTACACATCACCTCAACTGCAACTCCTGCCCTCAATAAAATTACAAATATCACTGGAAGAATTGCCTCACTCTCAGGCCACCATGTCCTTGAGTGATATTTTGTATGGTCAAGTCTGCTATTTTCACGTTTGCCTGCTGCCCATCATGAAACATGCTCAGTTTTAGATCTTCTGAAACATGGCGGGATTTGACCTCAAAAACAGAACCTACATGTGGACGTCAGATGGCGGTTTTTCAACTGATGTCACTTTCTGCAACATGGGCCGCATAATGTGATCTAAACGTGTTCGGTTTGAGTGCCAAATGTCATCGGTTGTGATCAAATTAAAGGACAGATTCACGATTTTTCATGTCAGTCTTAAATTGATAGCCAGGGGCCCATATGAACGTTAAAACAGATTTTGCTTGCTGTAATCATTCCTCCTGCCTATACTGGCCATTAAGAGATCCCTTCCTAATGTGTTCATTTAAAATGATGAGGGATAAAATCCACCGTCCTCATTCACTGTAGAAATATATACCATTCAAAAGCTTATTTAAGTTTATTTAAGCCATATGATGCCTCAGCTGTTTGCATTAGACAGATCAAAAGGGTTACAGTCACCAGTTACAGTCTTTTTAGTACAAAAGGTTCAGTTTTTGTCACCATCCTTCCACTGCAGCTCAACAGGGAGACACAAAAAGGGAATTTAATACTAAAAAGACTTTAACTTTGGAAGACATCTACTCACTTTGACTTGTCAAAGCCTCTTAAGCCTCATATTAGCTTCAGAGATATTTTTTCTCAGAACGAGCACTGTGGACTTTGCCACCCCCCATCACTCACATAGGAAGGGCACTGGAATTGTCATTGTACAAATGGGCACCTGGCTATTGTCAAAAATTTATTAACCTATTCTTTAAATACTGAACACCTTAGAAATTTCCATTTCCACTGTAGCTACAACCATCATGTGCTTAAATGCCACCGATCATTATGACAAGTTTGGAGTTGAAGGTCAATCCGCTCTATGTCTGTTTCTCTGCAGGGGGAAGGGGGCGTCCACGAGCTTCTTCTTACTGTCATTACACGAATGGGCATCGCTGTGTCTCTCGTCTGCCTCGCCATCAGCCTCTTCACCTTCTGCTTCTTCCGAGGTCTGCAAAGTGACCGCAACACCATCCACAAAAACCTCTGCCTCAACCTCTTTATTGGCGAGCTCATCTTCCTCGTGGGCATCAACATGACGGAACCGAAGGTACCGTGGAAATTATACCACAGAGGGTTTTAACTTTTATGCTACTGATGAGTGGTCTCATCTGCTGTGATTAACCTTTTTAAATGCTTGAATCTCCCCTTCAATTTGCCTTAAGTGGCCTTAATGTTGGCAAAAAAAAGTCCATTTCAGATTAAAATATCACATATCTATTCTGTGTCAGCTTGTTCCAACACTTGAAGATATATGATGCTGAATCTGAGTGAAATATTCAAACTCAGGATGTTTTTTTTTTTTTTAATTTAACGGCTGCTCCATTTTATCAAACACAAATATTCTATGCATGGTTTTATACACTTTTCCCTTAAATCATTTGCATCTTTGGAAACTTTGGGATCTTCACTAAAACTGAAAATAGAGTTCTGTGAGTTTAAATGAAACTTTGTTGCACAATGAGCATTTTAACTGTGGACCCACAAGGGGGTTTTTGAGAAACTGAGAAATTCTCGCTACTCTTCTACTTACACAGAACAAGAAAAAATGTTAGATGCCTTTGAGTTTATAATATAATGGACTGTTTGTTGTCTAGCCTAACTTAGTTTAGTTTTGCTCACTCACTGAATAGTTATGGGATCAGCAGCATTTAGGAACGAGGATGCACATTCTCAAATGAGTGAGATGATTTTCCCAAATATAAGTAGCATAATTACTGTAACCTCATTTCTGAGTTATTGAGGAAGTTATTGATGTATTAAATAAGTTGACCAAAAAACTGACCAGACATCCATCTTTGATGTTTAAACATGTATTAGCTCTGTTCTCAGGAGAAATGTCTGGCTCTTTAGCTGCTAAATGCGCTGTCTGCTGTTTGGTGCTGAACAGTGGGTTTATCCAAGGTTTTTCTTTGATGAAAACAGCTTCCTGCTGTGTCCAAAAGCCAAAACAATAAAGTTAGAGGCCATAGCACCAAAAAACTGCTGAAAGATGCTGAAGCGACCCTTTTCACATTACAAGTGGTTATTTGATCCTTTGTTGATATACAAATATTGATTAGAGCAGCTCTAAGCAGAGCCATTACTTGATCCCATAAACATTGTAATCTGGCTAAACAGGGCTGATGTCACTGGTCATTGAACTTTTAAACTCTAAATGAAAGCATAAAATGTCAGGGTAAGTTCATCCCTTATAAATGTTGTGTTTTCCTGTCAGCTGGTGTGCTCCATCATCGCCGGCGTTCTCCACTTCTGCTTCCTGGCTGCATTTGCCTGGATGTGTCTGGAGGGTGTGCAGCTGTACCTCATGCTGGTCGAGGTGTTCGAGAGCGAGTTCTCTCGCAGGAAGTACTACTACATCTCCGGGTACCTCATCCCGGCTGTGGTGGTGGGCATCTCAGCAGCAATCGACTACAGAAGCTACGGCACGCAGCGAGCGTAAGTGTAGCGTCTCTGCAGAGGCTCTGCTTTTTGGGGGGATAAAAATCAGGGGCATTAGTCCTTACTTCTCCCCGTCAAGACACACCCACACAGCATGCATGTGTGTTCTAATGATAGTAATACCACAAAGAGTAGTCCACCTCTGCCCTCTGGCAAATTTACACCCTGTCACTGCTAAAAGAAGAGAATGTGAGCAAAGCCGCAACATTAATGAATACGCTGGCTAGCTGCACTGGCCTGCTGGGTTTTTATTCTTTGCTTGTAGATAATTGCTAGTTAAAAGTTTATGCACTTCTCTGCTGGTCTTCAACCGAGCAGCAAGCTTTATGATTTAACTCCAGCCCTCTAATTTATGAGATTTAAGTAAACTGCTTTTTTTTTTTCAAACTCTGTTTTATTGCTATAGTCCTCATTTAATTTCTGTTTCCTGGTGATAAACAGAGACCAAGGTGCAATTTATTCTTGAACTGTCCGTAGTACATTGTTTACTGTTAAGAGTCTTAGGTGCACACAGTCAGACATCACGCATTTGTAGACATTTGCAGACTGTGAAGTCATGAGTCCAAGAACCGCTGCCTTTTAGACTGCAGCCTCTCATGGCACGAGGCCAAAACTCCCTCAAGGTTGGGTTTTCTTCTCTGTGGTCAGAGGAGTCTCTATTCTGTTGCTGTGACCTATCATCCAGCCGACTGCTGGGCCCAGATCGATGAGACACAAGTTTGTTTTGGCAGTGAGATGATTTAATGAACTGAATATCACCTTTTGCTCCCCGCAGATGCTGGCTGAGGGTTGATAACCATTTCATATGGAGCTTCATTGGGCCCGTAACCTTCATAATTGTGGTAAGTTGTAATTTTGTGCACGTGTGTGATAACTTTCTTTTTCCTTTCAAAGAAAAGCTTTGAAAACAGTTTATAGATTTTCTCTCTCTCTGTGCTGGAAGCCTCTTGGCTCTGCCTTCTCAGATCAATTTGCATGAAAGGAAAGTGGTCCCATTATAGCTGACATGAGGACATCAGTGTCCACTCAGCTATGAAATCCTCTGAAAATCAGAATTGGTGAGCGGCAACAACTTAAAGCTGTTTGGTTCTTGCTGTACATCCAGAGAATTCTCCCCTCCTGCAATCAGGAGGAGAAATCGTCTCAGGCATGAAGGTCATTTGCTCAGTGGGAAAACAAGGGTGATGGTGAGGGGGGGTGAACATGGAAGTAATGAGTGGGTGGGCCAGACAACCATTACCACAGCTCATAGCCCTGCTGAGGATCATGACACGTCCCTAGCCAATCCCAGCACACGGACATCTCCATCTTCACCTTTTAATATTTCATGTGGTGCACTGGGTGTTCGCAGTGCACACAGACACACACACACACACACACACAACGTGTGCAGGAATGCATGCACACAACCTTGAGCAAACATATGCTGCATATCTGTATAGGCACATACTCATGTAAATCTGTCCATAGGCTTTAAATACATGCAAAACCTAGAGAGGTGCTGTGTCGGCAGTGTTTGTTTTTTGCGTCGTATTTAGTAGAAAAGTGAGAGACCTGAATATTGTAGAGACCTCTTGGAGACTGGGCATGGGAGGGGGGTGGGGTGGGGGGGTGGTTCCATATGCAGTTTGCCTCGGCTTTGGCTTTCTGCAGAGTGCCTCCCTGCCTTCTCGCCTCACTGTCCGTCCGTCCGTCCGTCCTTCTGTCTCATCGGATCTGTGTCATCACTTGCAGCTGTGTTAAATGCATCTCCAGCAACTCGACTCATGCGGACCTAAATCGGCCCCAGTGGCTGGAGAGACAAAACTCAGCATTACTTTAAGCTGTGATCTTTGTCTTTCTGTCTTCTTAGCCACTCCTTTTTCTTCCTTCGTTTCCCCTGCTGTTCCTGGTTTCCATCTGCCTTCCGCTCCCACTCTGTTTCCATTTAAAGACTCTTTTTTTCTGTTGCCTTGTAGTGTTTCAGAGTGCACCCATGTGGAATAATAATGAGGATTTTTTCTGCTTATTTGTAAATGAATTGAAAATGAAGTATTTGATAAATTGAAAACGCTACATTTGGATCATTATGCATTGTTTTCTTGCCCACTCATGCTTTTTTATGTCTCCCATGCTGGAGACAGCCGTAGCCAGAGGCATTATGTTTTCGGGTTGTCCTTCTATGCGTCCATCTGTCCATCCCATTCTTGTGAATTGGATATCTCAGGAACACCCCGAGGGAATTTCTTCAAATTTGGCACAGGCATTCATTTGGACTCAAGGACGAACTGATTAGAATTTGGTGATCAAAGGTCACTTTGGCCATAACTCAAGAATTCATACCTTAATTATGACAAAATTTCACACAAATGTCTAATGGGATAAAACGATGACATTTTTATTTTCAAGAGGTCATCATATCACAGTGTTCTGCAAATATGCTTAATACCTCATATTAAATTCCTTCAAAGTCTTCACTACATATATGAGTCTGGATGTAAACTGCAACTTGACTTGTCGGCAGAGGCATACAGCCGCGAGGCGGTAATTCTAGTTTAACCATTTATTTTTCTTCATGCACAGTAGATTGGTCACGGTTGCAAAATGCTCGCTTGGAGCTGATATGGGATATAAGTTTTTAATAACATAAAAATCTGGATATACTTTTTTTTCTGTGAATATTTACAGAACTGCATTTCAAAGGTTTAATATGGTATTGGACCAAATTGAAGCACATCTCCTTCCTTTCCCTTGGTGGCGATGAGCCCTGCAGTGCTTATAGAGAGACATCCTGAGAGCATGGAAACCTCCTCTGGATGTATATCTTGAATCACTGCAGTGTTTTTTCTGGCCTCAGTAAAAAAATATTTCTAAAACACGGCACTCAGCTCCAGTCATTTTTAGTATTTCTCTGTATTTTTCTGCATCATATCTGCTTGAACATTATCAGATATACTTTCTTATATTCGATGAGGATTTGTACTTTGGGATTCAGTGTAATGTCAAACAAGAGAGAGAGAAGAGACACTTTCAACGCAGCTTATGTTGAAGGCCAGAGCTGTGTGAAGTAGACCAAGGCAGTAACCTCTCATGGTTGTTTTTCTCTTTGGAAGTCAGTGTACTTTATGATCTGCACCAAGGCATTAAGTTTTCATATTCCTCTTGGTAAAGGTATGCTGGTGTTGACATTAGAGCTAAAACCACTATGGATTAAGCAATGCTCTAAGTCAGTGGTTCTCAACCTGGAGGTCCCAACCCCCAAGGGGGTCGTGAGATAAGTTCCGGGGGTCGACAGATGGTCATGGAAAAAAAAGAAAATAACATATTAAAAATAAAATAGCATATTTTAGAGAGGGGAATGGTTTTTACATTACACTGGCTGTAGCAGTGATATAATTTGCTTTGGAAAATATTTTATTGAGTGTGTTTGTGAGAGTCAAAGTGTGCATCCTATTTCATTTTAAGCTTTTATGCCAGTGTTGTGCTTAACCAAGCAGCTATAGCCAGTTTCGCTAGCTATCACATGGAACGACAATATATTCAGTGCTTAACTTGTAAATCAGAAGGCCCTGAAATACAGAGAGGGAGTGCTGTTCCGGCAGGTCAGAGGGAGAGAAAAATTCCCAGAATGCATCAAAAATCCACAGTGCCTGGAGAACATTGGACAACGCCTAGGTGGTAGCAGTTAAAACTAAACAAAACAGTACAAACACCAGCCTGATTATTCTGGGGGGTCGTGACTCGAAAAGCTTGAGAACCAAACATTGAGACAAAACAAACACTGAGAAGGTTTCACTTTGAGCTGTAGGAAGTCAGAAATAATCAAAAAAATCATCCGTCAGAGAAAAGAATCATCCGTTGCATCCTATGTAAAAGAAAAACATAAAAACCGAGCTACACCTCAACCAGCTACAGCAGTAAAATGCTGCTTACACATTAATGCATGCATAATAAAAATTCAATTGTATCATATATAAAGGTTTCACAGCCTCAGGGGCCATTTTCTGCATTGAGTACTTTTACTTTTAATACTCTGAGTACATTTTTCTGCTTTTACTTGCATACTTTTACTTCAGTAAAATTTTAAATACAGAACCTTGTAGTTGAGTATTTTCACAGTGTGGTACTGGTGCCACATTATGTTATTGTGTTATTTATTTATTATTGTGTTATTTATTTATATGTGTGCCTTAAGCCGAGAGTCTGCAAAATTTCTTTATGCTCGCATAATGACAATAAAGATTCTTGATTCTTGGTACTTTTACTTAAGTGAAGGGTCTGTATACTTCCTCCACCCCTGTTAGGCACAGAAATCCTATGCCTCTCTAAGTGCAGTCTGTTAACCCTGATACGCGTCTGTTTTGACAGGTCAATGTCATCTTCCTGGTGGTGACGATGTACAAGATGGTGAAGCATTCCACGTCCATGAAACCCGACTCGTCCAGGCTGGGGGGTATCAGGTGAGGGGTGTCACTCTAGGAGATTAGGTGGACGGTCTGCGGTTGCTTGGTTTGAGAACTGTGTGTGTGGGGCGGTCGCCTAAGTGTGAGAAGAAAAATAATATGCGCCATTACTGCTTTTGCTTCCTTCCTGAAATTTCAAAAGCTGCTTTTGACCTACACATTTATTTGATTTTCTCTTCTCTTAAAGGCGACCAGACCAATATTTTTCCCTTCCAGATGTTATTTTGGTCTGTAGGTGGTGCCTTTTTAGTTCATTTTATGATTTCACTATTTTCACTACTCAGGGTTATATTGCCTTTTTTATTTCTTCATAACTTCATTTCTGACCTTTGGTATCTTTTTGCTCCTGTGCTGGCATAGTTTGCAAGCTTCCTTGGAAGATGGATTCAACCACATGCCTCGTAGATTTAACGATGGTATAAACAGAAAAAAAAGCCCCCCTCATTTTCCTGCTTCCAGGGGGCTGCATTTGCTCGATAAAAAGACAAGTCCCTGGCCGTGTCTGTGCCTGGATTCTTGTTCAACAATATGTCTGAGGGCAGGCCAACATATGGTATGTGGGCGTTTGATGTTTAGGCAGTTACTCTGATTTTGGTCCAAACCAAAAAAAGGCATTGACTTGGTTTTCAGGTTTGTTTTTAGCACACAGAAATTCTGCTTTTGTTTGCATTTGGATGCTGGATTTCACACATTATCTTAAGTAGTCAAAACTCACTAACTGCTAAGTAGGGTATACCTCAAATCTGTATTTAGTTTGTGTGTCAAATCCATTAACTCCTTCAAAAAAAGTGAAATAACTGGTTGCAGTAGGTGTGATTATTCAAACAAAAAAAAAGTGATTCTTGTAATACTGGACAGCAAATTACTCTCAACACTGCCTCTCATTTTACTGTGGATGCTCTCTCAGTGACATGCTGTTGTCCCATTTCTTCTCTCCTCACCGTATCTCTCTCGGGGTGGCTCACTTCTCTCTTGTGTATCAATAACAACCAGCCGTCATCATTGAAACTGACTGTTAAGTTATCTTATTTCCTCTAGGCTTTCCTGGAAGCCACCAAGGAAGAACCTGCTGTGTCTGCAGTCTCTTTAGCCACCAACTCCAAGGAAGACCAGGGGAATATTTTTTGACTTAGAGTCAAATACCAAATCCACATTCATTCCAACACTTTGTATCAGCATTTGTACACCATGCCGGCACAAGTGCAACTTGTGCAAAAGCAAAATAGCAGTATTACTTTTCTTTTTTTTTTAGCACAGTGGTGTCCGGGAGGAGAGAAACGTCAAACCATGTAATGATCAAATCCGCTGTGGTTAATATTGCTCTTCTGTCTTTTTTGCAGGTCATGGGTGTTGGGAGCGTTTGCCCTGCTTTGTCTGTTGGGACTCACGTGGTCCTTTGGCTTATTCTTCCTCAATGAATCTTCCATCGTGATGGCGTACCTCTTCACCATCTTCAACACTCTGCAAGGAATGTTCATCTTCATCTTCCACTGCCTTCTCCAGAAAAAGGTAAGATTTTGCTGTTGTTAGATAAAACAGTGAATTTGGAAACTGTGTCATTTTCACAATTTTATCATGTTTTAAAGACTAAATAGTCATTAATCTATAAAAGTGCTGAAAAGTGAGTTAATGAATTAGTCGGTTAGCAGACAAGTAATCGGTAACTGCTTTGATAACTGGTGAATCATTTCCAAACAAAAACACCTAAATGTGATATGTTAAGTTTTACACAAAGCACAAAGCATTTCATAATATTGTATACATTCTTACTTAGAAACACCCACATCAAAGTGCTTCCTCTCCATAATATTTCAACATGTTATCACAGTGTTTGTTATCCCTGTCCTTACAGATATGGCATTTAAACTGCTGTCAGCTGGATGGCATTTGATAAAGATTTGGGATTTGCATCTCTCATGGGGTGGGGGTGGGGGATTGTGTCGCTGTCTGTGTGTTCTGATCTTTTATTCCTCTGCAGGTCCGCAAAGAGTACAGCAAATGTTTCCGTCAATCCCAGTGCTGCGGCGCGCTGCCATCTGAGGGCTCCCACAGTTCAGCCAAGACAGCCACGTCTCGATCCACGGCCCGTTACTCGTCAGCTACACAGGTGCGTGTGCAACGCTGGGAATCGGATGTGTCAGGGTTTAGGATTTAGGTTATTCCAGTTAGTCGTATGTCAGCATATTTTATTTTTATATTTTATGGCCTGTTTTGGTTTTCAACAAAAAAGTTTTTCTTTTTTTTTTTTTAAGGAGAAGTTCTTTTTAACTAAAGGCCAAAACCAACCAAGGACAGATCGTACTAACAAGTATTGACTGTGCAGCCAAAACCTGATGTACTGTAACCTGTTCCTCAGTACCATGGGGCTCTATTATTGTCCAAAAAGGTACAAAACACATCAGTGATCCACACTGTTGTGCTGGGTAACATGCTCCTTCATTATGATGAACAGGGGCACCGCAGTTTATTTTGAGTGACTCCCACATACAACATCATAGTGGTGTAAACACTCACTGGTGCACCAAATGTGCATTAATCTGTGGCTCAAAATAACACTGTTTACTCCTGTCTGAGTAATGTTTGTTAAAATCTGCTGTGTCCAGATGTTAAAATTAAATTATTTTTGCCTTTTTAGAAAAGAAACTGTATGCTTTGAGATCCATTTTTTAAAGATTTACATCCTCTGGAGTGAGTAGCATTGGACCTGGGAGCAGCAGACTGGTGAAAAACTAAAGCTCACACAGTTGGTTTTGGTTCTTTCAGTGGTTTCATTGAGAAAAAGAAAAAACAAAATATCGTCGGCCTTATCCTTTAGTAAAGACTTAAAATTTTCAGTTTATTTTCATTCTTTCACTCGAATTTTGTCATTGAAAAGCCGAACCTCTCGACTCATTCAACCAAATACACAGTTTGGGGCAATGAAGTAGAAATCTCACCTTGGTACAGTACTCAATGCCATGTTTTAGGCTTCACATTGTAATGTTAGAGCTTAGTTATCACGTTGTTAGGCTGCCAAGGTTATATATCAAGGGATGTTTTTTTTTTTTTTTTTTTTTTTTTAGATCAAGAAGGGTTACGGTACAGTGCTGCCAGCACACAGACAGCATTAAACCTGCCTTTTTAAATGAGTGAAAATAATTTTTTTTTGGTACTTCTATAACTGTTATCGTGGTTGGTAGGTAGACTCTGTTTGAAAAGGAAGAAACAGATAAGAAAGTACTGTTGAACTGGAAGTAGAGGTCTCTTATAATCTCTCCTCTGGTGACTTTGTGAGATCTATCTTAAGAGCGCTTCTGGGAATTTGGTGGCGGCTCCTGCTCCTACGTTCCACAGTAAAAAGAGACTCTCAAATTACAAGCTGTAAGATTCTCCGTGTATCCATTTTTTTTTTTGGGATCAATAGCACGTGGGGGGCTTTGTTTTACCGTAGCACGACCTTGTCATCAAGCAGTGGGTGAGCCGAATTGCAAATACAAGTGTAGGCTTGAATCACAAACCCGCATAGCCACTCAATCCTCAGGACCAAAAGCCCTGAATAACATCGGCACCATGTTGAGTCCTGATCAATGGCTGCTTTTCTCTCTACCCAGAGCCGCATCAGGCGGATGTGGAATGACACAGTGAGGAAGCAGTCGGAGTCCTCCTTCATCTCAGGAGACATAAACAGCACCTCCACACTCAACCAGGGTAAGCAACCCTTTCTTCCACCAACACCAGACGAGACACGCACGCTGTTCTCTTTGCGATGACGTTCTGTATTCACAGTAAACACTTCAATGGATGTAGCCTACTTGGCTCTGTGGCAGCTTGGAAAAGAAGAAGATAAGACCCGATTTAATGTTACGTTTCTGTCATCGTTAGGCAATCAAAAAATAGCGTTAAATGCTGCCTGTGTATCAGAGTTCACAGAATTTTCCCGCACTTTCCTTCTCGCTGGGATCATCTTAAACGAAGACGAATAGAGACAGAAAAGAGGTGCGATATTTTAGTCTGGCATAAAACATTATTGATGAGGACTGGAGTTGAAATTGAAACAACCGTGACTGGAGAGACTCATCTTCACCCCGGAGTGATTATCAGGATGGAGGTAGGGACAGGAAATGAGCAAAGTCAGGCTGAGGTCAGAGCAGGTTTTGGGACAGATCCCATGTCTGGACTGTGCCAGCGCAGATTTGGCTGTAGTTATGAATTGGTTTACTTTTTTTTTTTTTAAGCGCATACATGCCAGCACAGAGTTTCTCAGCGATCCGTCCAAATGACTGAGGATAGTTATTACATTCTTGAGGATTTACACAAGCGCACTGAGGATGATAGCGATACTGTATTATTCATGGCAGGCCACTTAGACATGTTTTGTCTAGTGTCTCGACTGGATGAGTTTGTTTAGATGAATTTGTCTCACATAAACACTGCAGCTGAGTGTGTTGCTATGTTTTGGTCAACACTTGTCGCGATAATATTGTTTGTCAGTTACATCAGGTGACTGTTTGGATAATGTTTTGCTTTGACCAACGTTTCTATGGCTTCTTCGTCCATAATAGAAGGCAGACGGATTGTAGGTCATAAATCTTTTGTGGTGTCTGATTCTGGACAGCCAGTGTCAGTGTTTGTTTATGTCGACAGCTACCCAGTGCACCACCACAGACCGTGAAGTACAGTACCTCAAGCTCTTTTTTTTTCCTCGACTGTTTTTTCCCTCCTGATTTTTCTCCCTCTCTCTCTCTTCCTGTTATTTCAGGGATGACTGGCAACTACCTCCTAACTAACCCTCTCCTCCGAACCCACGACACTAACCCTTATAACAACCTGCTGGCAGAAACGGTGGTGTGCAACACCCCCTCTCCACCGGCCTTTCACTCCCCAGGTGCACATCCACCCTCCACCTTTATTCTTGCATAGATTTGTGTTTGTTTTAAAGCAGCAGTTCAACATTTTGGGAAATGCTGATTCACTTTCTGAAGGGGAGTTAGATGAGAAGATTGACACCACTCTGCCTTTTTTTTGGTGGTGGTGGGGGGTGGGAGGGTTATCTGCCAAAAAAAACAGTCCAGCTCATAATCCCCTGGAAACAGCGAATTTTCATTTTTGCACTTCAGTTTTTGTACATCTTAAACAAACCAGACATAGCGTGTTAATTAGTGAGCTTCAGAGGTGCTTGTAGGTGGATTTTGTTACCACTTGACGGAGCCAGGCTAACTGTTTCCCACTGTTTCCAGTCTTTATGATTAGCTAAGCTAACCATCTCCTGGCTGTAGCCTCATGTTTAACAGACATGATACGAGAATGGTATCAATCTCCTCATATAACGTTCTGCCAGAAAGCGAATAAGCTTATTTCCCAAGATGCCAAACTATTCCTTCAAGTGTGTTAGATTTATTAAAAACATGAAAACGCCTGAGGTTGTGGCTGTGTGACACAGCATGAATGAAACTGTTGAGAGTAATTACACTAGATTTACTGTTTGTTGTTCTTCATTCACACCTTCTCTGTATCTTCAGTAGTTCTTATCTACACGAGTTTCTCCTTTGTAAACACAGAAGGAGATAAAGCTGAGAAACGTCAATGCTATCTTATCTCCTCCACTGAGCACGCATATGGGAATTCCTCTGTGTTGAATATGAGCTTTACACATTGGTCGAGATCATTTATGTTCTTACCCTGTATTCATGGTTGATATCTTCACATTCTTCCTGTAGTTTACCTCAAATTAGATCAAGCTGGATTTAAATCATGTCAGTGTTTATGGTGACCTAGTTCTTTACTGGCAGAGCAAAAGAAACTCAATTAAAGAAAAAAAGAAAAAAGGCAAAAAAAAAAAAAAAAAAACGACCACATGACGCAATGCGGGCAGAGTCATAGCCCTCAGATATTCACAGGCATTTGATGATAAAAGGGAACGTACAAAAACAGCAGTATAGCGCAAGTGTGTAAGGAAAGGATATGCAAGTAACATATAGCTTTAACCTGCCGCAGTCATTGTGGTCTTATTTTGTGCTGCGAGCTCGCTTTAAGCACAATGAGAGCACCTCACACTCAGAGATAATGAAGCAGGGTTGGGACCAAACTGTGAAACAGTGTCTGCAGAGAAAATCAAAGACAATTCGTGGTTTTTTTTTCGTGAGCTCAGCAGCAGCCGCGGCAGACGCAGAAGTCAGCGTGTGTGCAGACAGCTTGTGCTTTATTGCCCTAAAATGTTTACCTGCTTAATCATTGTAGGATAATTGCATGTTAACATTGGAGTGCAGGAGATAGATGAAGAGCAGCGATATTTAATTAGCAGGTAATTTTGAATGTCAGCATAAACATCTCTTTTACCTGTAGAAATTCTATCCCCCCCCTCCCCAATGAGGTGAACCTGCTGTATTTAGCTGTGTTTAAACACAGGAGCAACAGAGGAAATACGACCTGTACTTATTTAACAGTAGATCAAGAGGCAGTGACAAACAAGAAAAATTCAAGGATTTAACATATGGCAACCAGTTTGTGTGAAGCAGGCAACAGTGTGACACACAAATGTCAAAACCTGGTGTGAAGATCACCAACCAAGTATGAAATCCGTGCAGAGAGACTGTCAAGTTTAACATAAGCTTTTTCAAAATTTCCTCTGCTATAGTCATTACATTTAGCTCCTGCAAAAGGATGAGTGTGTCTTCTATTATAAGTGTATTAATACTAAGTAATACTCTGCAGATGTTCATCCGATGCAGTAAAATCTGTAAGGGGAACATCTTGGATGAATCTCTGCTGGAACGGTTCCCAGAGTGCAGCTGTCGCCATGTCCAGTTGAATTCTGTTCACATCATTTCCCCCCTCTCCCGGTAGACAATACCTGTCTGCAATAAAATCACTGCCTGCGCATAAACAAATGCAAATCTGGCAGAAGGGTCTACCCACAGAAGTGTCTAATAATCACCCACCCCCCTTTTTTTATTGCCCTTTTGCTCTCTGTGCTCCTCTTCTCTCTAGTTTTTGATGTTTTCAGTGGGATTTTTTTTTCAGTTGTTATTATCCATTTTCTGACACGTTCGTTTGAAAACAAAGACCACAGTTCCCCCTTCTTTGTGTGTAACGACTGCCCGTTACGACATCCCTCTCACCCTACAAAATGTCAGCCTTTCACTTACAGGCTCACAGTGTACCCAGTAAATAAAATACTCATATCAAATCAAACTAGCCCCCTTTACTTTCATCCTGCTACTTGAGCTTAGTCATAGAGCTGCACAAAATTAGAGTGCTGCATTGTATGCGTGAGTGGGTGTGTGTTTCTGTATTTGTTTCACATAATACTGATAGATGTACACTTCAAAAGGGGGGGCGTGTCATTCAGAAAGAAATAATTTCATCAGGAAATGTTCCGTCTTTTACTGTAGACTTTTTAAAAAGACTGTGCTTGCTGCTGAACCCTTTCACCTGCTGAGTCCAGGATTCAGTTGTCCTTGATTTGTCCTTTAGCTCTCTCAAACTGTTAAACACATAATTTCCCTGTCATTCTCCATCCACCTACAACAATTTGTGTAAAGCATCACACGGGCTAAATTATAGTTAATTGCAAGGACACAATCTGAGAGGGATCGACTGAATCCAGGCTGGATGTTACGAGCTTCCACTTTTGTCTTATTTCAGTGATTTTGTTGTTTCTGCTGCAATTGAAAAAAAGCATCTGTTTTACTTTTTTGCACATCAGCTGTTCTTAGGCCAGATAGCCTGAGCAGACACACTTGATGTGAGTGGTGGCAAAGTGAGTCATTGCACCGTGCCTGTCTGTCGTGGTGTGTGGGGGTTGTTGCTGTGCTTGTGGGGGCCCCAGTGCAGAGAGGTGGCTGGCCATCTGTGTTCAACATTACTCTCTTGTCTTGCCTTCTTTAACCGAGTGGAATGTTTTATTCATTGTTAATGTCACAACACTTCCTCATCAGCTCGTATTCATTCATTTCTTTTACTCTCATCCTGTCTGTTGCTTTTTGTATGCTGCTGTGTTGTTACCTGGTCATCAGCTACTTTGAAATGTGTATTTTTTTTTTTTTTATTTAAGCTTTAAGTCATCGCCTGTTCTCATTTCTCCAATATTGTTCAGGATAATTTCTTAGCTTGGCTATAATGATATTCAGCTGTAATGAGGATGGACATGTTGGAGAGCTAATTGGGTTCTGCTATGAATTTTAAAAGTTTTTGTATCTGTATAAAATTAAAATTAGAGCTCCAGAGATCAAAGAGCACAAGAGTGAAGTGTCCTGAGCAGTATCACGTAAATGTGGATGGTGTAGTGAAGACAGTTGTGTTTTATCAAAGGGTGAAAAATTAAATCTCATGCGCTGCTTTTGCCTTTCTTTGCAGGACAGCACTCCCTGAGCAACAGCAGGGACATCAGCGCCATGGACACCCTCCCCCTCAACGGCAATTTCAACAACAGCTACTCCCTGCGAGACGAAGACTATGAGGCCGTGGGCGTTCGAGCCACGGGTGACCTGGGGGGCCTCAACCTGGACGATGTCGCTTTTGAGAAGATGATCATATCTGAAATTGTCCATAACAACCTAAGGCCCCGCGGGGCCCCCAAAGGTCGTGACGCCCAGAGGGACAGAGCCTTGCCTCCCCAGACCAGAGTGACAGTGGACCGAGGCGGGGGTGGCAGCGGCAGCGAGGATGACGCCATTGTGGCGGATCACGCTGAGGCCTCATCCCCCCAGAGAGGAAGTGGAAGAGGAGGCCACGCCACCCTGGAGCTGCTCCTGCACCCCCACCACAAGGAGGCGCTGGAGGCCCCCCTTCTGCCCCAGAGGACTCACTCCCTGCTCTACAGCGCCCAGAAGGCCCCTAGGCGCCTGGAGGGGCAGGGCGGCCATTGCTCTGAGACTGTTACCGCAGTGGAGGACATGGGCTCCCATTCACCCAACAACAATAGAGACTCCCTTTACACCAGCATGCCAAACTTGAGAGACTCACCCTCGCCCTCAGCTTCACCATACCCCCCTGAGGAGGAGGAGGAGGAAGAGCTCTCCCCCTCACCTCGGAGCGAGAGTGAGGACGCTTATCATAAAAGCATGCCTGAGCTCGGCGATGCGCCGCAGCCCCTGTCCTACTACCACATAAACCGAGGCACCAGCGACGGGTGCATCATCCCACCCAACAATGAAGACTGCGCACAGGAGGGAGAGGCACCCACCGACGGACAAATGCAGCTCATTACCAGCCTCTGAGCTTTTGTTTGCACAGGTTTTCACAGATGGGTGCTGTTGGTTGATGTCAAGAGAGCTGGCGAGCCTGGCTCCGCACTCCGCATGCTCTTCCTGTTAGGACAGGAAGTGAAATGTTGTTGGGTGGGAAAAGGAATGAATAAATGACTTTTGCACACAGATCTCATTAACACACAAAACACGTCCATCCGAGGCCAGACAAATGTGGACTGTGAAAGCTCTGCTGTTGGACTAAAGAGGTGCAGAGAATAACACATAGGCCACTGTGTCACAGATAAGCCTGGCATTTTTGTTGTACGGAAAGAAGAGCCGAAAAATGAGGGATTAAAAAAAAAAAAAAAAGATACTCCAAACAAAGAACTATGAAACTCCTGACATATTCCTGGGGGACTTTGCAGAACCAGGGTCTTTTTAGTCATGAAGTACAGAACTAGAACTAGTGTGGCTCCACTACACAGTCAGGACTGTAAAGTTAAGAAACCACTAATTCAGACTCAGGCCTTATATTTTCTCTATTGCACATTTAACTGTTGTCAAAGTAACAGCTAAAGAAAATATATTTTGCTGTACCACTAGTGTAAAAAGAAAAAACAAAACAAAAAAAAAGAAAAAAAAAGAAATGGCAGCCATTCAGTAGTTATGCCCTTTCAATGTTAATAAGATTCTTCAGACAAGGTTAAACAAAATGGTGGAAATGTGCTTTTTTCCTCTCACACTTGACTCGTTGTAGTATGTTTGAATATTAAAAAAAAAAAAAAGAGTTTTGAGAGATATCAGTCCATATGAAACCATGCTCACGTCTCTGCTTGTGAAGTGCTTTTGCTTTCATGAATGATGAGTTTTTGCCAGTAGTATATTTGTTAACACCGGGCCATGCACAGATTTGGAGTGAATTGGATACTTGTGTAATTTATTTTACTTGAAAGAAATTGTCAGGTTTAAAGACATATGTTCGTGTCAATGCGATATTGCAGTTTTTGCGGACATGTTTCATCCTTCGACACTAATTAATTTATTAACTGAACTATTCAGAAAAAAAAATGGGAAAAAAAAGAATGTGGTTGGAAAGTGTGAAAAGTTGTTGCAGCACTGATTAGGTTCATTTTATTTCTTTTTTAAGAGCCCATCATCAGCTGATATTTAATTCAACTCCTGTTTGATATCAAATAAATGTGAAATTTTTTCTTGTTCGCAGATGTCTGGTTGCTTATTCTCATTTTGCATTTAAAAATCTGCTATGATCCAAACATGTAGTAAAATGACGATTAAAGGAAAAGACTGGTGATACTGTATATTTTCCTTATTTTCAACAAATCCCCAAAAAAGACCAAAACTAACTTTCTGACCATCCCAGCTTTTTTCAATTTTTCGTTCTGGAATCTTGAAAAAATGGTCAACAATATATAATTTCATTTTTTAAAAAATGGCTTAATAATTTTCTTAAACAGCAGGGCACTGTGGGTTTTAGCAAACTTTACTCAAACTGAAATAAAAAATACATTTGTCAGGTACTATTTGATGTGCTAGTGTGTGACTGAGGCAGAAAAAAAAAAACCTATGGTGCCCATGTTCATTGTAATGAAGGAGCTTGACTCCCAGTGCAATCAACTGCTTAAGCACACTTTTCTGAAACACTCTTGCTCTCCTCAAAACACTCAATCACCGAGCAATCACCACACCACTTCAAACTGAGCAGCACAACTCTTCGGTCGCTCAGTCAAAAATGTAACTTTTGCAAGAAAAGTAAATAACTTCGGCAGGACCTTCATCACTGCTGCCAAAATAAAATGTCTCATTGCTAAAGTCAAGGCAGACAAATGTCAAAGGAGCTGTCTCAGTGAAACACAGTTTCTTTATTCTCTACAACATTTATGCAATGTATATTGTCTCGTCCTCTGTACTTTCATATTCGTGATTGAAAAGTATTGACAGTTGACTCAGACATGAGGATTTGCACAATGATTATGCTGATGAACATGAGAATTAAACAGAAGAATGGAAAAACAGTTTAATCCACTTTGACCCAAAGCAGCTCATCCAGTGGCGGTTTTTGGCACGGGCGAACCGGGCAGCCGCCCGGGGCAGCATCACATGGGGGGCGGCACAACCACATGAAAAAAAAATCATCTGCGCCGCTAAGCTGTTTTCTATTATCTATCATATTACTATGTGGGGAATTGGCAAATTGGCGTCATCCCCATCTCCCAGCACGCACCACCAGCATATGCATGTATAAACGGCACCCTGACTCAGGGTGGTGGCTAGGTTGGAGTGTGGGAGTCGTCCCTAGTGATGATCCTCTGACGAGGCTCCGACACATGCGCGGTAGCTCATGAGGCAGTTGTGCTGAACCAGTGTACCGATGTGTGGTTTGATCACTGACGTTCGAAGCAGGTGAGTGCTTCTGACGTCATACGAATCACCTGATTGGTTCGGTTTGTCATGTGAATCACGTAGGGGGATCGAGTGTGTTCAGAGATAGGATAGCTCTGTATAGTGGCGGTCATTTGAATTTTTCGGTTTGTTGCGGTTGTTAGGTGTTTTGAGAGTTAGCAGTGTTGATAGTGTATTTTTGGAGAATCAGTGTAGATAGAGCAATAGATATAATGTATAATTAGATATAAAGAGTTATATAGATAGGTATATAGATATATAATTCTAAATAATGTTAGATATAGATAAGACATATAGATTCATTACATATACATACACACACACCCCAGCCTCATCTGTGCCGTTCAGACGGATCAGATGAGGATGATCACTCTGTATTTGTAGAGCACATTTCATGAATGTACCAGCACCGTTTCAATGTTTCACAACACAAAATATAAGTGAAGATTATGTAAGGTTACAATCAGCTATGCAAAATAACAAACATGGTCTTCTATTATTATTATTATTATTATTATTATTATTATTATTATTATTATTATTGTGAGGGTGGCCGAGAAACCCGGAGTGAAACAATGAGCCGCAGCAGTCCGGAGCAGTTCCAAATTCCTTTTTATTCAGCAAAAATTAGAGTCCTGTTCACAAACTTTACGGCCAAAAATGCACATTGAAAAACTCCCTTCTCAAGAAAACAATCAAACACAACAAAGGAATTACACTCTAAACTGCCCGTCTGGCTATGCCCCTGTAGTTTGGGCCCAAGGCAGGAGTTACAATCTGGAGCTGTGTCCTGGAGCTGAGACTCTTCCTTTTCTCTCTCTCTACCTTCCAGCCACCACAGCCTCCTCCCTTTTATACTGCTGGGCTACACCTTCCCAAGCAATCAAAATCAATTATGTCTCCCAGCATACTTAAGTAATAACAATATCAAATAACACATTGTCACATCGAAGTTCAGCTATATTTACTTTAAAACCACATATTACTTTTTAAACAAGACACTTATACTGGTTATTTCAGCACAAAAGACAAAACACCCCTCCCAGTCTACCACACTTGGTTTCTTCCCCTGTGAACCCCCTATTTAACCAACTGGAAAGCTCCAGCTCAGGTTTGGCTGTTCCTGGTCTAACAGAGGAAGAAGGGCAACAAAGAAAACAGGTAACACAATTCAAATTCAACTAATCAAATACCCAGTCACAATGTATCCTCTCCCCCTCACCCTCTCCTCCAAATGTTCACATCACACACATCTCCCCAACACTTTCCACCAGGTATCAACATTTTGACAAAATCCACCTGAGTGTTTAGCGCATGTGCCCCACTTTAGGGCACGGGGTCTCCCCGTGACAATTATTATTAGAAAAGTACTATTTATCTAGCTCCATGACAGACTCCCCATCTCCCAGCATATGCATGTATAGACGGCACCCTAACTCAGAGGTGGTGGCTGGCTTTATGGAGAGTGTGGGAGCCATCCCCATCTCCCAGATGCTGTTGTTATGTGTGATTGTGTATATATTTGCCACTTTTATGTATATAGAGTATATTTATTTAATTTCTGATAACTTTAATTTCTAAATTGTTTTGGCAATGTTGGAGTTGGAGATTGTTATAATATAACTATTGTTAAAACATGGCTGTTTATGTTAAATGTCTTTTCTTTTTTGAGGGGGGCGCTCAGAGGGGGTGTCGCATCGCTGGATTATTTGAAGATACTTTTGCCTTTGACTTCAGCATGAAAGCGACAAGAAATGCAGGAACTGTTGTGACAGAATGAATTATAGATTTGAGGACTCTGTGTTTGAGAATCATGATTTTCGTTTGACGCTTGTGCCAAAGCAACAGAGAAAAATTGTAAATAGATTTTGGACAACAATGGAAGCCTTATCGCTCAGAGGAATAAGGTAATTCTGGCTTTGGCTACACAGGCATCACTTGTTAGTCATGGTTGGATTAATCTGGGCCCCAGGGCCAGAATTTGTTGTTGGGTTCCTACTGATCTGCACTGTGCTGTCACAGTTTGATAATTTCATCAGACACCCAGAAACCAACCTGCACTGTAGAACTGAAATGATTAGTTAATTACTCAATTAGGTGATTGACAGAAAATTAATTGGCAACAATTCTGATAATTGATTAAATCACTTTTTGAGCAAAAGTGCCAAAAATTGACTGATACCAGCTTTCTATGATAGTAAACTCAATATCTTTTTTTTTTTTTTTTTTCACCGTTGGTCAGACAAAATTAAGCATTAGAGCAATCAATCAATTATTAAAGAAACTGTTGCACATAATAATGATGATAATTGTTGCCTTACAGCACTGCTGTGATGGATTAATATTGCCTTGCCCAAGGTTTTCTGAGTGTTACAGAGAAATTAAAGCAATCTGATAAACCACAGCAGTACAACAAATTAAGTCAATAAAAATTAAAACAATGAGGGTCTGAAAACTAGATTTTATCACAGGGCGCCTACTGCAAGACTAGGCCACAAGATGGAGGATGGAGGACCAGTCATAGTTGATAATGTACTGTACAGTGGCACACATATTTAACAAATCGATCAAATCATGCAGGCCCCAATGACGTGGAGTAAACCAGGGGATTTTGGGGCTCCTGGGCAGTGGCCCACTTTGTAATCCAGCCTTGCTGCAGTAGCACCATTTTGTTGTTGGCTTTGTTATTTTTGTGGGAGCTGTCAACTGTGACTGAAAAAAAAGAAAAGGATATCTCCAGTATGCATACATTATGACAGTAATTATGCAAGTTTAACAAGACGGGCCATAATCATTTTTGTTCAGTCTCTGGATCTAAATCATCCGAAGAGGAGACGGAGCAAATGAGACTCACTTCATAGATTTAGCAGATTTAGCATTCAGCACGTCTTTCATCCGTGGCTTTCCAGGAGTATCCTGCTTCTCAACTGACCACACAGACACTCAGCAGACGTACAGTACGTGCAGTCACTGTAGGATCTGGGTGGTGCACTTTATTAGTTCGAGCTGGGTGCCAGTGTGCTGTCAAGAGACTGATGCAGAGGCCAAGGCAAAGCTCTGAGTCCACTATGGCTCTCTGCCTTTTTGTTTGAACATCATCCTCTCAGTTTACACAGAGCCATCCAAAAGCCCTGGGAGACACCAAACCGGTCTGCAAATTATACGGAAACTTGGCTTCCGATCAGCTATAAATCAAATTAAATGCAAAGTTGGTGACCCGATCACCGTTGACCCGGAATGGGCCATTGTCAGTGAAAGCTTCCTTATTATAAACACTGGAGAATCGACATGGCAGCTCACAACAGGCTTCACATAAGACTAACCCTTCAGGGTGAGTGTGTGTGTGTGTGATGTCACTGTGAGGAGGGGAAGTTTCCCCATCTGCATTTTCATAACAGACAAAATTGTGATGAATGAATGTGCTGAGCTCCCTTTCCCAAGCATAAGGATCGGTTTGGCATGATGCATATATATTGGTTCATTATCACTAAGTCATCTGTGCTCTGTATTAGCTCTTTCAGCCTATGATCTTAAAGAACATTGGATTCTGAAATTGAACAATATATAGATGATCACGTCCTTTCCCCCAATAAGACTGGAGGGGTTCTTGATACAAAGATCAGCATTTCCTGGGCTCTCCTTATCCTGCTGTGATGATTTCCGGCCATTCATCCTCTTCAAAGCTACTCCCCTCCACCTTTGACTTCTCATTGAGTCGCTGACATTACCATCTGTGATTATCTGATTATACTATGATGCAGCATATTAGCCATGCAGTGTTTGCGTTGCAAATGAAAAAGTTGTCAAAGTTTGTTGGAGATGAAAGTGCTTCATTTATCAACTCATCTTTTCTCTGTTCCCAGTCAAAGCCCATCTTCCATGGGGCAGTGGCAAATGAAGGCGCAATAAGGCTCAGTCCGAGAAGACATTACCGTGTTTTCATTTAGATCCGTTTGATGTTCCAGCCTCTGGTGATTTGGACATTATTTCATGTCCATCATCAAAAAGACATCAAACAAAATCAGATCACAGAGCCCGGGCCAAAATGTGATGCGTGTGTGTGTGTGTGTATCTGTGTGCGTGTGCTGACTGCTTGCAGCCTATGTATACACTCGTACGTGTGTGTGCACTTAAAAGTGAGGTATTTTTTCCTCATGAATTATCCCAAACTTTGCTCAAACCTGGAATGAGTATTATGTTTACAGAATCAGCTTTTTGACCTGCTTCACCAAGGTCTTGCTTGGAAATATATAATAATAACATTATTATTAAAATGAAAAGGTGCTCTTACAGACAGTGTTTATATTCTTGGATAGCAATCTTTTCTTTAGCTAGTGCAGGAACTATGCATAATTACATCAGCAAAGCCACAATGCAGAAGGAGTATTATGTTTCCTCAGGGCCTCTGTAAATGTACAGCTTACATTCCTCTACATTTCACTCTGCTGCAGGAAGATAAAGAACATCTGAATCTCTCTGCTGCCACCGTCCCACCGAGCAACACTGCACCGCCTTGGCTGACTCGACTTCTCTGTGTGCGTTTAAAGCTCTGGTGAAGACCGAGAACTCCCGCCTGCAGAAACAGCAAAACAAGACGAAATCAGGTTGCCTCAAATTTTGTATAGCTGTGGCACATAATGGGTGAAGTACTTATAGGCTGTGTTACAGGGTGGATGTAAATGTGTGAGCATGTGTGTTGTGAGGCAAAGCTGCTCACACAAATATAGAAACCACAAAATGTTGCTCCTAAGATCCTGCTGTGCTGTTAAAATTAGCCATTTTGTTGAATAATCTTCCAGTGCAATTGTTGTAATTTAACTGCACCGCAATTCCTTTTTTAAAATTTTATCCTTATGGCATTTCTAGTTTGTTGTTTTAATGCTTGTTAGGATGTCACCACGTCTAGCCCCATCCAGCAGAGGGCTTTTTAAAAAGAAATACGGGCTTCCTCCTTGACTTCCACAAAGAAGCCTCTTATGAGAGATTAAGACTTTAGGCTTAAAATATGCTCAAGAGTCCTCTTTGAGTCCGGCTGAGAAAGGCTTGATATCATTTCTTTCCTGTGCGTGCGTGTGTGTGTGCTGAAATGAAAGAAAGAAAGAAAGAAAACGTAAGCGTTTGAGATAGAGAGTCAGAGGAGAAAGTGAGAGAAAAAGAAGGGGAGAGATTGTGAGACAGACGGAGAGCAGCAGCAGTCTAACATGTCAGAAACAATCCGAGTCTGAGCCCCGCAGTTGTAAAACTGTCATACCTCGTAGGAAACACCAGCAGTGACCTCAGAGTTGGTCTAAGGTAGCCTGTCACACCCATTATACAGTAAACACTCAGCAGAGGCCTGTGTTTTTGTTGGGTTGTCTCTGTTAAAATAATAGCAATGCATTCCCCCCGAGACACAAACACAACATGTGACTGCTATTAGTCAAAAGCTCAAGAGAGGAATTTTCCCATATTTAAGCAATTGGTCCCACAGTTTTTGGCCATTTGCGTCAAAATGTAATGATTGTAATTTTTAAAAATGCAGGACTGGGAGAAAAGAAAAAATAAAGAGAATATGTGAATAAACTCCAGTCAAGCATGTCCGACATTACTCAAACGTGAGAAACACACTAGAACATAAAATATGGTCATTTTTACTGTATGTCCCACTTCAAAGTGCCTTTTGATATGTCAGTTCAGAGAGACAGTATTGTTAAAGACAGCTTGGACAGAAAAATCTTTGATAAATAGGAGAGAGATTTTTTTTCTCCCTCACTGAAACATGCACAATATGGGATATAAATGCTTCTTGTTTTATTCAGTGGAATTTCAGAGTGATAATTACAGATCAGTCACACAGATGTTTTCCATATATCTCTGAAACCGTATAGCCATTATTTACATGAAAACTCCACCACTGCGCAAACACATCTGTACCTATTTTGCATTCCCAATTTATTACAAAAAAAAAGGGACAGAAAAAGACAAAACATGGAAACGAGGCACTGCTGGTTTGATTCTTCTTGTGAAGTTCTGCTTCAGATTTGAAGTGCAAAACCGAAAACTGAATGTTATGATAGCTCTGTTGCAGAAGTGGTGCATCAGACATCAGACTGACAGTGTGGCCTTGTCAGTGTGCGCTTCTTTTGTTCCCGACGACTTCTCTGTTGGATCACTGAAAAAATTTATAGCATTCAACAGCAGGATGTCTTTGACTAATGTTTTATTTAAAAGGTTTTTATTCACAGCTAATTTACTTACAGTTGCTATAATCACTCACCCAGGATGTACCGAGCCTCGTCTGAATGTGAAATACAGTGGTACAGTAGCATGTGGAGATAATTATGAAGCTAAGATAATCAATGTCATGCTTGAAGTTGCATTCAAAAGATGCCCAGAGCAATGTTTTCTTGGGCCATTGGTTTGAAAATCAAAGTGACGGGTTCAAGAAAAAAAAAAAGAAAGAAAGAAAAAGAATGAAAGTTGAATAAAGGTTTTGCTTCAGCTTGGAAACTGCTGCAGAGCTATGATGCTCTGAGCTGTTACACATGGTGACATGTTTTATTATTGCTTTCTTGTAGACACTAAATGACCTTTACTACAGACTATATCAACAAAGGTTCGTATTTCGTCAAAATATTTGGTTTAGGAGTTAAGACGGACACAAACCACCCACAAACACATGGAAACAAAAGAAACTAGAACAAAATAACTGGAATGTTTAATTGTGACGTATGTTTTGGGAAGATTTTGCTGTCTAAACTTCCTGACAATGTTAAAAAAAAGAAAAGAAAATAAAGAGCTTTTTTTTTTTCTTTTCCTAGAAATGTTTCTCTTCAGACTCACTACAACACACTGCACAAAATATGCTTTACTTTGATCGTCTGGAAAAAAAAAAATTGTTGACACATTTATAGAGGTGGAGATAAAATTTCAGACGGAAGCTCCTCATCAGTTTGCCCTGAAGCAAGGCACCTTTCCGAGAAGGGTCCAACTGTGGACCCTGAGGTTGCCAGACATCTGAGCCAACTGGAAGAGAGCAGAACCCCCCAGACGTGAGAGAAGTCATTTCCTTTTCTGCCACAAAAGTATAAAAGCAAATAGGCTACATTTAGGATTAATTTACCCGTGTTTTCTGTGTTAAAAATCAGCTGTAAGCTAAATTAAAATCCAAGAAAGAAAGACACAAAATTTTCACAAATGACTAGGCAGATAAAGACATTTAATTAACATCAGTATTTCAACACCAGCAACGTGTGAAAAAATAGCGTGGGGAATCCAACTTAATGCTGACTTTAAATGCCGCTCAGCTAATGTGCTGTCAAAAATTAGATTGTGGTATATAATGATTTTGTTGGTGCTGAATGAAATAACTGTACATTCTAGAGACTATGAGCTTAGGGGCATTTAATTCATTAAAATCAAACACTGACAATAACAAGAGAGGTTTACATTTTCAGTTTTAGTCCACAAGATATATTATATTGCAATCTGTTTCACATGGTTTTACAAGGCTAATAAATGTTAACTTCCCAGTATGACATGCATTTTATCTAATGGCAAACAGACTTTATTTTTTAGGTCAATTTTCCAGAGTATTTCTTCCACACTAGACACACTACAATAACTGTAAACTATTTTTTTTCCCTAAAAAAATAAACCTTAATAAAACTTAAAGTCTTGAGAAGAAAAAAGGTAAAAAGAAATATATAAAATTACTGCTGGAAGTGACATCCCTCATGTTCCCAGAGGTGAGGTCCACAGTTGGACTCACTTGATCTTTCTTCCAACTGCTCCATAGTTTTTCCTGGTTGTGAATGACTGTATGAATGTGAATCAGAGCTCTCAGTGAAAAGGTGGCACGTTCACTCAGACTTGTTAGTTTTCCTGGATAGAAAAGATTTTAAAATGTAAGAATTGTAATAATTCAAAATAAATAATAAATACAGGGGCAAATATCTGCCTCTGTGTTGTTCAGAAGCAATCCTCTTTCTTCTTTTTTTCACTTGTGCAATGTACAAAAGAAAAGCCATTCAGACTTCGGCAGGAGAAAACCCATGGTATTTTATGGAAAGTCACTCTGAGCTGCAGCTCTGTGTTCTCAGTTCTGTGAGAGATCAGACTGAAAAAGCTTGAGGCAGACCAAGAAATCTCCACATTTTCACCTCACACTTCTATACCTCTTTAACATTTCAGTCTAAGGAGAATACAGTACAACACTTGTTCCTGCCTTGGTCACATTGCTCCTTTTTTCCCCTCCCAGAAATAAACGTATTGAGGAGGTGCATTTTAAATGATCGGCTGCATTTCAAGAACTCACATCTTCTCAACCTGTGCCATAGCTAAAAGGGCAAGAAGGGTCTTTTCTGAAAATGTATAAAAGAAAATCCCCCTCTGTGCTCAGAGCCTGTGTTGTGTGCCTTCTGTTCTTTTTTTTTCTTCATCACTTTGTTTTTTCTAAATCAAGAAAGGTCTTGACTCAAGAATGCCTTAAGAGTGCTGAGAAAGTGAATGCTCTGTATTGTGATGTTAACTGAATGAAACGTTGCGGAAGAAATAAGAGACATACGCAGCAATAGTAACAGTTTTTCTCTTTGGGTTTATAACCACAAAAATAAAGATAAATATACAGTATGTGGCCTTGAGAGTGAGTTGTTTTCTCTGAGGTCTAAGAAGTAATGAAGTTCCTCTACTGGTTCCAAATCAAAATATGGCTTTCTGCCTAGTATAGCAACAAAGGAAATTTTATAGATGATGTGCAAAATTTTCTAATGGTGAAGTTTTTGCTCCCAGCATGTCTCGGGGATGGTAGCCATGGTTGGTCCGCTGCTTTGGTACACATTGACAATTATTGGATGAATTGCCATACAGTTTTGTACAAAAGTTCGATGGCAACACGGTAAACATTATACCTGATAAACATCATCATGTTAACATGCCACTGTGAGCATGTTAGCATTCAGTGCAAAGAAGCACTTTCTCTAAGTAAAGCCTCAAACAGCTTTTAACATAGCTATTTGTTAGTGTACAATCTTTTTCCTATGTAAAATGGCCTAAAAGGTAGATCTGTTTTTGTCTTTACACATCCAAACAACTCCAAAAAAAAAAAGAAAGAAAGAAAAAAGAATGAATAGTGCAAAAGGATTGTTCTTGACCCTCTCTTGATTTCCAAACGGCATTTCTTGTATTCCCTGGTGACTTTTTGGGGGTAACTGTCATTTAATGCACCGTTAAAAGGCTGCAGCTGGAAAAGTGAGCAGGAACATTTTTAACAACCTCACAAAGCCCCTAAAGCCTAAACCCAGAGCTGTCTCTGACCACCTCACGCACAAGAGGAAGCCGTCCCTCAAACCACAGACTCCAAATGCTGCACGTCAATCTTTCACATCGGGCTGATGCAATGGTCATTTCACTTTCATTCTTCTGGTTGAACCTATCACGTATTGATTTTGAAAGCATCTCTTGACCATGGCTGAACTGTGCTAAGCATTTAATTCAAATTTGGACGTGGGTGTGTGTGAGATATGGTGGAGACCTTGAAGGCATCCAGGAGAAATGGGGAGGACAGGGCTTGTGTTTTCGCTTATTTCCAGAGCGGGGGAGACGGATCTGTCTTGAATGTACTGGGCATATATTTCCTGGAGGAACTGCAAATCTAGAAGGAGAAGTCATAGTCAAAAAAGATTAATTTCATCATAAAGAGGATATACAGTCAGGCTGTGTCCTTAAGTTGTAGCGTTCGATGAATGTATGTGTCTGAAAAAAAATCTGTTCCCGTAGAAAAAAATGATTTCTATTACCTGTCCTTGAGTATGATAGCACATATAATTTGTCTCCAGGACACCGGTCCATAGAATTAAGGACACAGAGGAAATATTGAGAGCGAGTGAATGAAACATGCACACACATGCATGCAACTTAATAAGAAAAATTGTGTGAGTATGTGAGTCATCAAAGCAGACAACTGGGTAAACGGGAGAACAAGGGGTGCCAGCGTTCATATTAGATCCAGGACCCTGGGGTATCATTGTGTGTTATGAGTTCAACATTAATTGCTGCCTTTGGGAACGTTTGTTCTTGACATAATTACTTGTCAGAGGGAACCCTAACTCTTGATGAAGCATGAGCTGTGTTGGAACATGTTTTGTGACAAATAACTCAGGTTTTTAACAAGACAGAGATGATTCTCAACACTATAAAGAGCAAATGTGTCCCCGCTGTTACTGGTGTTTATACAGTAATTGCAGCTTCAGCACGGGCTCGGCCCAAAAAAAAGTTTAATGTTTCAGAAATTGCTGTATTAGAGAGCTAAAACAATAAAACAATGAGTTGATTAGCAACAGAAAAAATATGTCAACATTTTGATAATAGATTGATTGTTTTAATTATATTCACTCATTTTTTTTCATCTTCTCATTTAAGAGGACTTGTCACTTTATTCCTTTCATTAGATAGTAAATTGTAAATCTTTGGGTTTCAGACTCTTGGGCAAAGAAAACCCCAAAACAAAACAAACAACAAAAAAGATTTCAAAAATGATGACAGGCATTTTTCACTATTTTTTAAAATTTCCTAGGCCCAAACAATTAATTAAAAATAAATAAATAAACAAATACAAATCAGTGGATAGCTGCTGTATTTTTTTTAAATCACATACTATCACTCTGTCTAAAAATGGACCTAAAATTAAACATAAACAAGGTTTGGATCTCAGATTTCAGTGTCACTTTTCACATTTATTGCTCTGCTTGACCATTTGACATGCATGCACGCCCACATCAACACTCTGGGACAGGCACTCATACACACATACATACACACTCAGGCACACATGCCCTGTTGGACTTTGAAGCCTTGCGACCGTCATGTCCATCTTTTCAAACACTGTCCAGACAGGAGAAAAACCTTGGCCATCAGCTCTCCTCTCTGAACCTGTCCATCACTGTCACTCTGGATCAGTGGTGCAGAACTCATCCTTCCACTCCCTCTGGTCCCCGCTGGACTGGACTTGCTCAGTCTAGCCCCTCATATCGCTGTCAGGAGTCCCAACTGACAGCCTGCTACTGCAGCTGATTCCAGTTTGTTGGCCCGGCTATGGGCCGATGCCAGTGATCTGTGCTTTGGCAGTGGGGGGCCGTCTGGTAAGAAAAAGCTTTGATAGGTACAATGATGGAGTTATTCATATGGGCATCTTAACATCCAAAAAGCACTATCATATGCATGAAATAGCAACGTGTTGGGATTGTAGTCCCTGACTTTGACGTGAGAATGCTCAAATCCTGCAGTTCACAGGCAGAGGTGGCCATGTGGGTAAAACACGCACACAATACTGCAATGTCTCAAATACTCAACCAGACCGGATGTCACACCAGTCCTGCGTCTGCGAATGAGCACAGGCCTTTTCTTTCTCTCTCTGCACCACATGTGTGAATTCTATCGTAATGGCTGGGGTTTCCAAAGAACTCTGGATCTTTCAAACAAACCACAACAGGCGGTAAAACCCAGCTTCTCAACCTCCCACAGCGACAGGGACAGTCAGTGGAGAAGTGAGAGTGGGGATTGGAATTTAATTACAGCCTTAAAACCCTCAGAGTCCAATATGAGAGAGAGGGATGAGACATAAATCTACAGGGGTGCCTTTGTTTGTACGGTGGCTACAACAAGAAAATCATTCAAAACCCACTGCGGAGACACTGAAGTCTGCGGAACAGCAGTTCAAAAAGTTTGACGGATGAACAACTGGGCTTTCAAACGTTGACGTTCACTCATTCAGCCCAGCTTTCTTTAATTAAAGTGTCCATTCATTCTGTTCTATTATGGAAAATGGTGCTTCAGTAACAGTGACTGGAAATAACTAAGACAGATATAGATTTGATTACGCACCCTGGGCGACACGCCAGTCGATATATTTGACTGTATATTAAAGCTATGGTAAAATTTCAACAACTGACAAAAAAAATGAGAATTACGTTTAACTATTTTCCAGCCAGATAATCACCCAGGGAGTTCACTGATTAACTATAGAAAAGGTTTACTAAACTATCTGTGTCTTGCAGTACATCACACTGGGAGCCGAGATTCATGGGTAAAATCAATCTGTCTTTTTCCACATTGCTGAACATAAACGCAATGCCCCTGTGTCTAAGTGAAGGAACATGGATGTACTATTACAAGGGAACCTATGGCCTTATGATTGGATTCAAAGCTGCTTTGGCTGACACATCAAGGGAATTTTCTGGGCTACAGATTGGCCAGACTGGCGGCAGAGCATAGAATCTGCAGAGTGAGTTAAAAGTCACAGGCCTGCTCCCAATCCATTGTATTTCAGCCAGGGTGGGGCACTAAGGATGAAAACCAGATTGGGTGCTCCACATACTGTTCCACATACAGCATGAGGAATAAGGCCCAAAGGACGCTTTCTGTCCCTTCTTCCATTACTTCACATTTGTAACAGAGACACAATGAGGAAGTGTTGTTTTAGGACTTCACTGGACTCTGCTCTGATAGGTGTGACAGGGAACACTGAACAGTTAGATTCACAGTCGTGTGGGCTGCAGTGAGTTACTCGGAGAAAGAGAAAGAGAAAAATCAGGCTTGTGGCTCTGCGAGAGGCTGTCAGGGGGTGGGGCACCCTCTAGTGCAGAAATCCAGATGTAGGTCACTGCCAAAAAATTCCAAAATCCTGATTTTCTGGCCAACAAGGAGGCTACAAAACCTTCTCCATGTAAATAACGTCAGCAAATCACCCCCTACAATCCCTTCCATAAAGAATCTGGAGACATTTAAGCTGAGACAGCCATGAGAATACAAACCGCATGTCTTCTTCTGTTAGGGTTTCTTAAATCACCTCAGCTCTGTTAAAACAAAATTTCAGGGTGCAATTTGACAGGGACACGTCAAGCAATGGACGTGGGGGTATGACGGTTATAGAACTTATATAGGAAAGAATTTGGGACGTCCACCATGTCAGCCATGATTGTTTTTGGCATCAATATCATGCTAATATAACCTTTCAAACTGACTAGGTTTACTCAACAAATTGCTAAAAAATATTGCTGTCATTTTGTTTGTCTGGACCGAAGTCTTTAGACATCTATGTGAGGAACTGAATGGAGTTGTGTGCTGAACTTTCCACTATTCCACTGAGGTCTTGACAGAAAGACGTTTGAGCTAAGAGGATGAGCTTGGTATGAGAAAATGCCATGCATACAGTGGGAATGTTACACAGAGTCTATGTGGCTAAGAAAACACATGTGAATTCTTTCAGTAAAACCAAAGAAAGAAGGAATCTATACAGAAAAGATGGCTGGGAAACAGCCTGCAAAAAATTAAAACTAGCAAAATTGAGTGTCTCCAGTGGGTACATGCCGATTCCACCTGTTTTCTATTCATTTGTGTAATCGCAGCCATGCAAGTGTCATCATTCCCTCGTTTTAGTTCGAGGTTCATTCCACCAACTTTATATCCATTTCTCTGACACATGCAATCTCTTTCAACAAATGTGATGATTTTTTTCTTTCCCCAGGAGCTGTGAGGTGTTACCCACCAGATGTTTCATTCTCAGTCCAGTCATAGACGTTTTGATTTGGAGACATAGCTTTTAAAAATCTTGTTGAAATGTAGCTATGTGTGTGATGGTGACGAGAAACATGGAAATGTTCAAAACCAGAAGAGTGATCCGCATAAATGTTTATGTCGCACTGTAGACTTAATAGTTACTTTGAGCTGCCACCTCCTAGATTTAACGTTTTCTCTCCATAAAATCACTGCAGAGTGACATCTGGACTTCATGCAGTAAACCACTGTAATACTTCAAACATCAGGATGGTTTTCACTACCTATCTGCACTAAAACTGCTCTTCAGCAGAGCACTGCAATAATGTATTCACTCACTTTCTATCACAAAAATAAAGTATCTCAAATAAGACTGCAACTAATATTATTTTATGATTTTTTCATTTAATTTTTGATAAATCAATTAAGTGTTCAGTCTATAAACTGTCAGATAGTGGCGAAGAATGTCACTTGTACTTAACTTTATTTAACTTTATTTTCAGTTCAGTTGTAAGGTCTTTGTACTTGAGTCCTTCAATTTTGTGCTACTTTATACTCTAACTCTACAACATTTCAAAAGCAAATATTATACTTTTTACTCTATGACATTTGACACCTATAGTTTATTGCCACTTTGCTGATTAAGATTACACATACAACTGCAGTCAAACCAGTCCATATAATTCATCAGTATAGTTTAAATTATCAAATGTATAGATGTGCTAATTGATCAGTAAAAATTTTCCAAAAATGTGATGTCATGACTAGCCCCTAAGCGGGCTGTTCTCTGAACCCTTTTGGTTATGTTTTGAACTCTCTTTTGTGGACTTTTGAACTCTTGTTTAGTTTGTTAAGTTTTGTTCATAGTTCCTATTTTATTTTGAAATCATGGCCCTTGTGTGTCTCGTCTTGTTCTACTTTCTGTCTTTGTCTTGTTTCCCTCCATTTGTGATTGTCTGTCCCGCCCTAATTGGTTTCACCTGTTGCCCATTGCCTTGTGTATTTAAGTCTCGTTGTTTCCCTGTGTTCTTGTTGGTTCCTCCGTTTCCATGCCTGTTTCCATGTCAGTGCAAATGCTCAAGTTTGCACCTACTTCAAGTCCTTGTGTTTGTTCATGTTCCTGTGTCTTGCGTTTCCCCCTCATGGACTTACCTCGGTTTCGTTTCAAGTAAGGACTTTTGTATTTTTGCAATTTATTTGCAATCATTCTCAAAAATGAGCAAAAAACACAGGTTGTATCATTAGTCTACACAAATATCATTTTACAAACTGCTTCAGTTAATTATGGGCAGAGAGACTTCTAGTATGTTTGCATAACATTTTGTCTACGCACTGTTTTCCCTTCCTTGATGAAAATACCCTGTGAACTCAGCTTTAAACAAAGTGTAAAGCCTGGCAGTACACACATGACATGTATGAACTGTGACATGTCAACATGACTGGTTGTATTTATCCCAGGACAGGTTGCGACTGACCAGCCACGCAAGACTGCTGTACCAGCCACTAAGGTTAATTAACTATCTGGAAACTATTTCGACCCTGCCAAGTTTGTGTCACTTCAGGTAAGTCTCCATTTAATGTCTTCCGCTCTAAGTATAGGTGGCTGGCACAGGCTCAGAGTGCTTTTCCGTTGTGAGGAATTATAATGACAGGACAGAGAATGCAGTAATATGGGCACAGACTCAAAGGTTTCACTCACAGGTTCCCCCAAAGAACTGTGTGTTTTGCCAGAAAATGCCATGGCACACATTAAAATGATGAAGACCCTCATCTTTTTGTTGGTATTTTCATCCAATATAAACTCTGTACTACACAGGTAAAACGGTATTACTGCTAAAAAACAAAACAAAACACTGATCACTTCATATTAGCTATAAATGGTTAAAACAAAGTTCATTTTTCTAAGTGAAGTAGTTAAAATAGGCACGAGAGCATGAACCTGTTTTAGTTGTAGATACTGTACTTTCCTCTTACAGTCTGCATTTTTCGGGCAAAACAGTAACACTAGAGCTTGTACAATCCCATCAGTGATTTTAAAAGAAGTTGAGAGACTTTTATTAAGTCAAAGTTTTATTGGGTGAATGTTTGGTGGATATTTGTTCGCTTTTGTAGTAGAAATCACCAGAATCATTCATTACTATAGCTTGTACAACAAAAGAACAGACATATTAAACTGCTGTTTGCTGTCTATTTTCATGTCTTGATCTTATTTATTTGGTGCATTAGCATAATGAAATACTGCATGAAGCACCGTTGTCATATTGTTGCATTGCATTGCTTGTACCTGCAATGTGTGGATCTTATCTCTTCAGTTGAGACAGTTATTGCAGCACAATTCATTGGGGGACATCAAAGCCTCTGTTCTCTATGTAAAACAGAAGAAGGCTCTCAGCAGCTTCATATCTGTAGCACAGTCAATTGCCACTTCAGGATGGATCTGGGATTTCTGCCACACAACAAAATGTATGAACATGTCAAATTTATCTGCTGATACAATGATGCTCTGCAAACATGAATTTATCATAACCACATTAAATGAAGAGAAATGCATTAAAAATCTCTTTGTGAGAAAAGCTCCTGGTATGTGACCTGTCATTTTTATCTTTATGCGTTTCTGAACAGTGAAAAGGCAATTTGGTGTTGCATATATAATGTGAATGCAGCATTTCATTTCTCACCTTGGTATTAAAAATTATTAATTAACTGCATTTACTATTCGTGCCTTTCAGGTCTAACATTACATGAAATGCAAACAGTGTGTTCCAAGTGCAATCAACATTACATGAAAAGACAATATGATCTTTAAAGTGAAGAATTTATTAAAGAAACCAGCCTAATCTATTGTATTTATGCAGTGTGCCGTAGAAGTCCTATTACTCTGGATTTTTGACATTCACGCTAACATCTAGAAATAACTGGGGCCACAGTGAGATAAAAATCAAAGAAACAGCACTCTTTTGTTTTGCTTTCTGTGAAATAATCTAATGTTTAACATTCAGTTGTGAGCATGTGTGAGAGCAGAGTTAGGAGGGCAAATAAATTTGGGTACATGGGTGGAACTGGATTATTGCCAACAAGTTCAAATTGAAGACTACTTTTGCATTGTTCACAGTGAGTGATTGTTGAGTGTGAGGCATTAGTTATGCTGACTGCAGAGCCATAAATAATATTTTACTGTGGTGAGGATGTGTGTGTCTGTTAGCATGACATCTGGGTTTTAATTCTCAGAGAAAAATCCCATATCTGCATGATCCTACTAACGCAAGCCATCTGAAGAGAATACAGATGAGAGATGGTCCCTCTATTCTCCCAGAACCTCCTTCAACAACAGTGCATGGCAACACACAGTGACCTTGGCTGATTAAACATTCCTCTCTGGTCTGTATTTTGAAAACCCAGCCTTCACTATGTCCCTATAGTGTGTATGTACTGAGCACCTACAAAGGTGCTGGACTGTGAAAAGGGATTTGAAATGAAATATTTTAATAGTGGAGTGGTTTGTACTGCTTCTGTTGGGGCTTGTTTGTGAATTTGATATGCATGCACATGATGGTGGGGATATGCATGTGCATGTGTTTGAAGATCAATATGATTTCATTGCACATGGCCTGTGGGATTTATTATCACTCATTTTAATGAGGTAGCAAGTGATAGGGCAACAAGATCACTAAGAGTAATGTACCACTTGGAGAGTGCAAAGACCGCCACCAGATGGTTTGGTTGGGAATGACTTGAATACTAAACAGGCATTACAAACAGAATCTTTTTACTTGCAAGGTTAGGTAGCATAATTTCTGCCATGTTTACAGAAATAGACTTGAAACAGCCTATTACAGGGTTTGAGTCAAAAAAGGAAAGCAAAACGAATGATGTAGCGCACTCCAGTCCATGCCACACACTCAGGAAACACATCGTGATTTATATACAGTATGAATGAACATAACTCTTTCACATGATTTCCACAGTGGACTAATATCTTCAAGAAAATAATGCTGTTTAGGGGTCTCTGTTGTGGGCATGCTAAATGTCTGCATCATAACATTTCACATTGCAGTGGTGAAGATATAGTATCATGTAGGCCAGACTGATCCCTGGTTTAATTTCATAGCAAATTGTTGGCTCTTTGAAGCCTTCAGTTACCACATGGTGACACTGGAAATGGTCTATTTAATACCTGTTATATTGTCACTCGACCCACCAGTCCTACAGCTGCCTCAAGCCCTCTGTGAGATTGGAGAGGAACAAAGGGAATATGAATTAAGTCTGTAACTGAGCTGGCCCCTGGCATAGGTCTGAATTCAGCAGTGCTTTATGAGCCTTTCATCTGATTCCGGTCTGATAATTCTTGGTCTTAATTACAACAGTAGCAGGCAGACCTAGGCTACAAAAAGATGTTGAACATAGGAAGCAGAGCTATCAGGAGAGTTAAAAAACTGAGATGAGCTGAGAATACTCCTCCCACATTCTTGATTTATAAAGGGAAAGTTGAAGTCAGGCTGAATACTGAACAATCAGAAAGTACTCCTGGAATTGCCAATGTCTTGAGCAGTATGTGTGAGAAGCCTGTACAGAATTCTCAGCTCTGATTTTAAGCTATTTAACAAGCCATTCCCGGCTGAACATTGGTACCTAAGGCCAAATACTGTCTCTCGTGTCCAAGACAAAAATTAGAGCTATTTGAAAACTGTAATAATGTGAATGGAGTTTAACTCCAGACACAGTCACATCTTATTAAAGCAGACACAGTGCATGAACTGCAGGACTGCAATGGCTAAATATTTAGAGCAGAAGCAGCAGTCGTTTTATTTGCATGAAACACACAGTCACAGTCTGCTGTGCTGATGCCAAAAAGTGATTTAATCAGTACTCAGAAAACTAAGGAGTGGAAAAACAGAACAATACAAAAGTAAGGAACTGAACTCTGTACAATCTGTAGAAACTTGATTGATACAACTAACAGTCAAAGTAATGCAAGGACATGCTAGAGATGAAAAAAAAAAAAGAAGAAGCAGCAATTGCCAGATTAACTCATGCACTACTAAGAGTAAACACTTAATGTTAAGTCAAAAACCTTTCCAAGATGAACCTGATAATACTGCTATCATCTGTACAATCATTTTCAATTTGACCTATCTCTTAAAACTTCTACACAAACCAGCCAGCAAACCACTTAACATGTAGTTGGTCTAATTGAATTGTACATTTAGATACCATAGAATGTCTGGTAAACACCATGAAGAGCTGTCAGCCAGCTCTTATCCACGTCAGTAAGAAATGTTCAAGGCCACCTGGGACAGCAAAATATTGCTATGAGTCACTGAGACCGAAAGCTTTTGCACACCAAGCAAGAGTGCAGCCAAAAAGAAAAAAAGAGACTTAAAAAAAAAAAACTTCAAACAGATTGATGAAACATCATCAAAATGAGAGTTCCCCCTCAGCATGCTCATCCCTGCTCTCTCAGACGTTATACGCTCTCCAAAATCTGCTCTAGGTGGAATTGACAAGCAGTGCCAGGTCAGGTGTTTGATCTCAGTATCATTATATTGTAATGACTTTAAGAATCGTAATCATTACAATGCTCTTAATTGATACGGGTTTGTCCCTTACTGCTGCAGGCCCAGGTGAAGCATTTGATTCATGCCCCCTGGAGTAAACCCGTCTCTGGGAGGAGCTTCTGTCTCTCAGTCACCTCTGTCCCTAAGGCGAAATCAAACTTCTAAGACTGCAGAGTCAGAAGTAGAGTCTACAGATATTCCTGCAGGACCATACCAGCGTTTTTGCGCACCGCCCATTTACTGTAAATTGTACCAACCATTTTCCAAAGCATACAACAGCTTTTTTGATGGCTAGGCATATTTTTGTGTCTTCTAGGGTGCCATTGTTTACTGTTTAAAGTTAATTCAATTTGAAAATGAACTTCCAGAGATTCGAAACTTGCTTCAGATCGTTAATCTATTGAAGCAAATATTTTTTTCATTATTTCATGAATTATTGAGTTATAGTAGTCAGTCATGGCAGCTGAAAGCATGGGTTGCTCTGAGGCATTTTCCAGGTGGTGCATTCAAGTGCTGGTGGGAAGCTCTGATTCAAACCTTTGAAAGACAAAGGTTTTGCAAAAGTGAACATACTCCTGTCATTTTCCTTTACCAAATCAACTCAGTGCTTTAGTTGGCTCCTGCTTACTGTGGCTGCCCATTGCTTCTAATAGTTAGAATAACTCAAATGGAGAAGATCATTTCCCTTAAGGGGATTAATAAAATGGAGCTTAATATTGTCTTTTTTTCTTTCTTTTTTTTTTTTACACTATCAGGGTGTTATCATTGCATAATACTTTTACCCCCATAAACATTAAATCATAAAAACTGTGCTAGTACATGTAGTACATTGTACAGCACACATGCAAATTGAATTGCATTTCTGACTTACATATCCTGAAAGTGACAGTACAGGGTATACATGGGGTATGTCTAACTAAAACATGTAGTGACTTCAAGGCCTGTTATTTATACTGAGGGTATAAAGACCGTGCAAATAAACCTCAGGGTTACCCAAATACAGCTCTGAGGCAGTATCTTCTTATCATGTTTTTATGGCTAACACGTAAGAATACAATTGCCTACTCACTGTTCAAAGCAAGCTTACACGCAGCAACGTGGACATCGAATTGGAGTTTTATTTTTCTTGGTAACCTGAATATAAGTTCTGCATTCACTTACTTTTTAGCTATGGTTGTGTCTACAAACTGCTGTGAAAAATATTGGGGTTTTCAGCTCGCTAGACATTCAATTTTCTTAACCAGTACTAGTTTACATCAGCTCTCTGCCATTTAGCTCTGGCAATCAGCATACAGTCATATAGTCTGAGCTTCTTTGCTGGCAACAGCTGCTCATGGTTTTAAAACATAGGGTTTGTTGAGAACAGAGAGACTCAACCAGAAAACCAAAGTTATGAGCTAAAAATGTCTACAAGCAACAAGCTGCATAGTTGGAACATATTCCTCAAAATTTCAATTCACTTCAGTTCATGAAAAAGGAAATTTGGGAGCTTTTTGTGTTAAAATAGTCGTCGTTTAGCTGCTGATATCCAAGTAAGTCTTGATCATTGGAGGTTCCTATCAGCGCTTGAAAGCATTTTCAAAACAATCCAGGCTTTTAAAGTGCATTACCATGCAACCATTAACCTAACATTGATGATGAATAAATGTCCATTATGATGGATTACCTTTCTCCAGCAGGTCTCTGATGTTGACTGTCATACCACTTTGAAATGAACTGAAACCAGTAGCTGTCTGGGAGGTGGAAAAAATGCATTAATCAATTTTAAAAACATATGGACAAAAGGGAAGGAGATCAAAGGTCAAAGGCTGAAAAGTCAAGGAGGCTTGACTTTTGAGATGTATGGGGAGGTGTCAGTAGATTTCTAAAGCCTGCATTATAGAGCATAGTCTAACCTATGTGAGAAAGTGGGTCAGGACTTCAACTCAGCTATGGCTGTGCAGTGTGTGAGCCTTGTGGTTGTACCCTTTCATGTAAAACCATACATGAGTCATGACAAGTCGTTTATCATGGTGAACTTATATAGCACTGGTTCTCAAACTGGGGGGCGGGCCCCCCTGGGGTGGGCATAAAGCCACTGCAGGGGGGGAGGCGTGGATGACCAGGGGACAAATATGGAGTGAAACTAAGCTGAATTAATATGATTTATGTAGGGAAATAAACAAACAAGAGTTTGCTGATGCTATCACACTGACCTTTATTTCACTGAAATTCAGCTTGGATCCTTTGTTATTAATTGCTTCTCCCTATCATTGTTAATGATTGATAAAAAATTGCGGGGTGGGGTCACAGTGAACTTTTCTCGGCTTCTGAAGAGGGGCATGCCAGAAAATGTTCGAGAACCACTGTTATATAGCCTAAACCCAGTGCCATAAATGATTATGACCAGTGTCATGTCTTATCAGTTCTGGCATTACACAGGTTTTACAGCACGGCTGCTTAGGTTTAATATTATCATAGGTCATTTACTGCACTGTTTGCATTGCTTTGAAGGATTTATGTCTGGCCGACTCGCTGTCCAGTATTCATGCAAAAGGGGCTTATGTCAGTCCCAGAAGTGGAAAGATTGGGGATGGAAACAGTTGAGTTGAGGGTAACACTCTTACTCAGTTGGGGCGGGGGAGGCAGACATTTAAAAGAGCTTACTGCTGTAGCTTTCACTCTGTCTTTGATTGTCTTTGCTTTGATCTGGTTTGGGGCGGCCATGTTGTGCAGTGTTATCCTCCCATAATCTCTGCCATCTCTGAAAACTCTGAGACGCTGCTGTGGAAAAGACACTGACTGGGTTTCTCTGTCTCTGCACTGCCTCGGCCAATGTTTTCACCCCTCACAGTAAGCATGAATCACCTTATCTATGAATAAAAAGTGGAGGGAAATCTTCTGAGGAAATACTGAATACATCCAAAAAAAACCAACAACACATGGTTCAGTCTGTCGAGGAAGAAAATAATACAGTTCTTTGAAATGGAATGTACAAGTATGACTCTAGCAAATATGACCTGGATCTATTTCTTGCTGTACTTTGTACTTAGATGAACTCATGCATGATCTGTTTTGTTAATGAAGCAACCTTCCACTTAATCAAATGCAATAGTACCTTCCTTTCAGCAACTAAAACAGTGTACTACAGAGAAGCTGGTATATGCTGTTTTCTGGGGGGGATTTCGAAGCGCTATCGCTAAAGGAGAACTTCAAAGGGATATTGTGCATCTATCCCAAATTAGCAGCCTGAGCAACTGTCTGAGTACTTTGAGACCATCCTCTGTTGGTAAGAATACATTATCTCGTGGTTGTGGAAATTATAGGCATTTATGTTGTCGTGCACTGAGCCTGCCTAAGGACAAAAAACATGGATATTCTCTGTATGAAGGCACAAAGGAGACCTGGTACAGTGAACAGAAACTGAATAAAGACAAGACCTTATGGTTTTCAGATCAACATTCCCAGACAGACGTACTGCACATATATATGATACCTCCTAATGCCCAGTGCTCACCAGGCTTGAAGCTAATACAGGAACCTAGCGGCAAACACAAGCATCAGTGCTTTATGGCTACAAAGCAAAAATGGGAAGGGAAGCTAAGGCGTGTTCTGCATACTTATAGATCATGTTCCAAGTCAAGTTTTAAACTTCTTAATAAAAACACATTTTTAAAAAACCCTCCATGTTAGTTACAAAATCAGAATTTAGAACTGTTGCCTTTGCAACGGTTCATTTGAGCCTCTTGTCCGGGGTCCAAAGTACATATTCAACAGAAATATATTCACTTGGAGAGCTGTCATGTGTGTTGACACACACTTGGAAGACCTTCTGCAGTTTGCACATGATTTGTATCACCTGCATGTCATTAAACCATGAGCATTTGCTAGCAGTGTGAAGTACAACAAAGACAAGACCTACATCACACTGAAATGTCTGATCAGTCTGCAGCTGAGGACAATACAACACAGTCCTCAGCGCTGTATTTTTTTTCTTTTTATCTTAATTACATAAACAAATGCATGATTAAAAGTTGTACTGAAGCTCAGCGCCAGCTGTTTGAGGCAAGCTGACACAGCTGTATACATGTGTCTTTGCACACTAAATCAAATGTCCCATTGTGCTCATCTGGAGTGAATTAGGATGTGGGAGGGAGGGGGACCTGGAGGCTTTGATATACAGAGGAGGAAATGGGTAATGTCCTGGAACCACATGCAACATCCTAATAGGAACTGGTGACTGATAAGAAGGAGATAACCAGACCATCACTATCTGTCTACAACCTGTAACCGCTTGTTTTTCTTTTTAACTATCTCACAACCTTGAAATGATGCAGATATTAACACATTAAGGCACATACATTTATCAGTTTATTCTTTTTTTTTAATCAGCAACACTACAAACAAATAATGTTTAGCAGTGAACATTTTCATACAAACAGTGCCAATTCCACAATACATGCTCCACTTGCAAAAAACAGAACAAGACAGATTTTTAAGCAGAGTAAGTCCAATAATTGTACTCTCTGGGTCTTTGTAATCTTCAAATGACAGTAGAAAGCTTTCCATTATAATGTTGTTGGTTTGAATCCCAGTAAGAGGAAGAGAATTTAGGGATCCAGTGACAACCAGAAGCTCGATAGCTGCAAATATCACACACCCCACTCCCTATAAATTCAGTTGATGTGCTGTGGAGGAAGGCACTCAGCCCCAACCACTGGAGTGGAGTTGGTCGGTTGCCAACAGAGGAAATCTGTGGTTGTACTAGGCAGCTCCTGTGTGAATGTTTAGCAGGGTGTGTCTGAAATACAGCCACCCTACCCAATATTTCAATTGCGTGGACAAATAAAGACTTTAAATTGTGTTACAGTATGTTTTAAATTAACTGTCTTTGTAAACAAGTGAGCCTAGATTCTTGGTTATAAAACAAAATCCTTGCAATTGTTGTTATGATTAAAACTAGTTGAATGCATCAGGCTGAAACAATGTAGCACAGTCTATAGTTACAGCTCTGAACAGATAAAATCTGAAAACTGGAAAGATATGGCTTTTCATTCATTCATTTAAGGGCATAAATCATTCTCTTTGAAGCGCAGCCCAGTCTGTTTGCAAGGAACATAAGAAAGCCAATATGGAGAGCAGCTGGTCAGTTGGGATGAACATGACATGCTGTTTGTTGGGAAGAAAACAGAAAGGAAAGGAGAAATGAGGAGATAAAGGAGTGAAAACAGATGAGCGTCACATTCAATAACCAAAATATCTCTTTGCAGTCTTGCACACATTTTCTATGAAAAACAAAATGAAACACTATACTTTATATGCTGAGGGAAAAACTCTTGGACAACTATGGATACATAAAACGCTTATTTCTTTAACATTGACATACCACTGCTCTAACAGGACATACTGGGTTGTCACGTTTGCCCCAAATAGTGCAACTTAATTGCAAGAGAAATGTTAAATTCACACAGTAGACAGCCAGCTCACTTACATCAGCCAAATGCAATATAATTATAACATCTGAACAAAGAATGTAAAACTGAAAACAACTGACTTTAATCAAGAAATTACATCAAGTCCCTGTGACTGTGGTCAATGCAAAAACATCACCTATACACAGAACTGGCATAGGTTTTCTCCACAGATTATGTAACAGAGATGTGCTGCCCTCTTGTGTAGTAAAGTATAATGACAGTATAAATTGATGCTTGGTAAACTAAGGAAGCACACACCATTTTATATCACACTGTGATATATCTATCTGACAAGAAAAGTGGCATTCAAGAGTTTCCAGAGCTGAAAGCTAAAATGATGATTGGCCCAAATTTCCTATTGTGAATGTAAACGGCTGAACTACACACCATGAAGTTCACTCATAGTCTAAATTTACATTTTGAAACTTAAGATTAAATGTCTAAAAGATATCCTCTAAGTTGTATAATAGTCCTGTGTAATTCAAATGTGGAGAATGCACACATAAATCTAATTGAGTAATAGTGTAACAACCAACAAAAGTTTACCAAGGAGGAGATTAGGCTATGCAGTAAGTCTGTCATCAAACAGGAAACACCAATCATCAGACACCTTATCAAAATATGACAGCTGGCTGAGTGTGTCAGTGAGGGAGGAACCTCCCATCCCACATGCTCATGATAATTAGACCCATGTTATCTGCATAAGGCTGTGCAGTGAGTTCCATCATCCCAACCACTATAGTCAGCTGTACTCTGCATTACCCAGTGCCTGCTGAACACTTAGGCTTATCCCTGTTTATCCAATCATTTTTAAACTCGCTGTGGGTCTTAATGGCACTCGGCTGATGGGCCTTGATCTCACCATACCGTCTGTTAGTAAGCAAAACTACAGTGGTGGAAAGAAAGATACAGATTCTTTCCTCGAGTAAGTAAAAATACAGTGACACAATGTAAAAAATACTCATGAACTTGTGCACTTAAGTAGCAGAACATAAAAAAAGTTCAAGTACTCATGAGGCAGAACAACCCTTTCCATAGAATAACATTAGACTATATCACTAGATATTTATTATCACTGATCACATTAATTTGGAACCTGGTGTTTGTTTATAGTGCACGCATCCAAACCAGAGATCACAAAGTGCTTTATGTAAAAAACAAACATACAAACAACTGTTACATACACAAACTTGGTTGTGCATTAATACACATGCCTGCAATGTTACCCAAATGAGAGAAGGTAACAAGAAGGCTTTCGGTTAAAATGCATTTTCAGAAGTAATCTAAAGGAGAATTTAAAAAAGCTTTCAACTGCTTTGCATATTGTGGGGTAGTGGAATGTAAAAGAATGAATCTTGTTTTATTAACGTATTTTTGTTTGGAAATTTTGAATTTGAAAGTTCTCAAATAAATGTAGTGAAAAAGCACCATATTTCCCCCTTTGATGTAGTGGTGAAGAATTTTAAAGTGGTATTTCGTCACTCGCAGTTGCTGTCAGTTGAACATTCTGTTGCTATAGCAACCACCACTGGCAGAGTTCCGTGTCAGTTACATTTCAACTGATACTGTTACTCACCACTTTGTCAGAACTGTGTCCAAACAAATATTGAAAGGCATCTACTGTTATTTACTTTCAAGATGTCCTTGTAGGAGCATAATCTGTAGGGACTCTTTCTATTATTGCCGTTTATGATTGTCATTTATAATTTGAGATGTGAATTTAGTTTTTCTGTGATCAGATGACTGCTAACCACCAAGATAGCCATTTCACTAGCTGTCTGTGGCTAATGTGTCGCTAATACAGCAATCAATGAAACTGTTAATTTACTGCTGTGCTACAGTGATGTTATTTTTTATTTTTACTGTTGTGGAATTTAAGCTATATTACACTTAATGTTTATTACTTCCTATGGGGACTTGCTTGATACTGTGCTTCTTCCTAGCATCAGGGTAATTTGACAGTCAATGCTTTGTCTTTTTATGTTGTCTTGTGTAACCCTTACATTTTGTATCAATGCCTTCATGTAAAGCACTTATTGTATTCGTTGTAAGGGACTATATATATTTGCTTACAGACTTGCCAGCTTTGGTTCCAGGTTTGTTGTTGCTGTGCAAATTCATTTTTACAGTACCTTTAGTATTAATTCTTTTTCTGAAGCATAATAACTAACCTTGAATATGCAGTGTTTTATCCACTTGCTTCGCAATTGCTTTCAGTAAACACTTCATTTGCCAACTGCTGTCTTCAGCCCTTACTGGATGTATGATCCTACTCACACAATGAGGTTGGAAGAAGTAGCATATAGTAGAAATACTCAAGTAAATTACAAGTACTTCAAAACTGTACTTCATCCTTTTACTAAATTGTTGTAGTTACTCTCCGCCACATCAAACCTGTAACAATTAATGGAAATCCTAACCACAACTGTACTAAATAAGCTGTGCAGGTGCACCTGGTGTTGATACAGTGATCTGAATGCTACAATCATCCTGCAAATCCCAGTCATCACATCATGTTGTAAGTGTATGCAATTATGTAATTTTGACTGCATGTAGTGAAATGAGCCCAAATTTTGAGGAAGTGAATGTTAGCTAAAGGAGAAGATTGAGACTGTACTGGTAAATGGATAGTTTTCAATGGACAGGCAGATTTTGTCTTGAGATTAACTGTTATGGAATTGTATCTAAACATTTTCATTTCTCTGCCAGGGTTATAATGCTTGTCATTTCTAAATACATAAATTTGAGAGGCACAGGAATTTACAGTTTCAAAGACTGCTTAAAAATTATATACCAACTAAATAAAGCAGGTGAGTGCTTCGGACTTATTGTGGCATTTTGTGGTCAGCGTGTGGCCCTTGTTTGATCTCTTATAGTGTGTATGCCATCCCTCTATGGTCCTTAGCCAAAGAACGTCACATTACAGGTTTATGCATACAGTGTTCTTCCTCTGTTTTTCAGGTTACCTTGAGAAGCACCCATTAAACAGACAAAAGTTAAACTTGTTCTTTGGACTGCTGGGAGGCAAGTGACAGCATCATCCGTGTAAGTACAAACATGATAATAAAAATCAATGTCACACAGGAGGCATATTCATTGTTTAATTAGTTGGTCAGAGAGGAAAGCCATGTGTCTTGATTCAATAGGTTGGACAGCACAAGACCCAAAGGTACCATGGGCAAGCAGCTGTCTTCCTCTGTCCCCACAAGTATGACTGGTTGCAGCGTTATGGGCAACTTCAAGACAGAATTTAAGGAGGCTCACAGGCAGAGACATTTTTCCACAATTCTAATGGAGGTGTCCTTCTTAAGTTGCCTGAATTTTTCAAGGATGCCTGGGAAGGAATGAATATGGGGACTGCTCCCACGTTCAACATGCTGCGCTCTTCGTATAGCACTTATGTGAGACAACTTTTAATCTTCTTTTTATAAAAATATGAATACATAGGTTGAGATGCTGCATGCATTTTAGTCTTGTGTATTTTTCATCTTTACATCATTTATTCTTCCAGGCCCAGCGCCAACTGGGACAGAAAACGTATGACAAAGTGGCTATATTTATGTGTCATGATGCCAACACTGATTTTACTAGATTTTACCAAGGTTATGTAAACAAGCTAAATTAATGCCAAACCATTTACATCACGCGGCGTGGGGGGCGTCTCATGGGGGGCGGCACAACCACGTGGAAAAAAAAATCATCTGCGCCGCTAAATGGTTTTCTATTATCTATCATATTACTGTGTGGGGATTTGGCAAATTGGCGCCCCCTGCAGGTGCTCTTTCTTGCTGAGAAGGTGCCGTGCTCAGAAGATGTGTGAGGAGGGGGGGCAGTTCACCTCTGGGTCTCTCCCAAACGGAACGGACAGGGGGGATCCAGTACTCTGATGGAATTAGAGGGCTATAGTCACCTCGACTTTCTTCCAAATAACGCACATTTCATTCATATTATAAATACAGGCCTATAATTCCTGCACGGTTTTGTTTTTCTGACAATCCAGCTCTCAGGATTGCACTCACTCGCCCGTCACTGTGGCTCAAGCAGAGAGGAGCTTTTCAAAGCTACAGTTGACCAAGTCGTACCTGAGGTCAACCATGTGTCAGGAATGGCTCACTGGCCTTGCTGTCATCAGTATCAATAACTCAATAGGGGAGCAGGTTTCAGATGATGACATTGTTGATGATTTTGCATCAAGGAAGGCCAGAAAGGCCAGGTTTTAGTTTTAGTTTGTTAGTTTGTTAGTTTTTGTTAATAGTGTTATAATTTGATTTCCTTTAGTGTGTTTTCATTTGTGTGATGAAGGATTTGTGCTATTCATAATATTTATTCTATATTTTATTCATAATGGCAAAAGTCTGTTACTGTTTGCACCATATAAACACTCCTGAAACCGCAGTTGTGTCCATTAACAGCTGCATTAGTAACAGATTACAAATCATACAAAGAAGACGCATTTCTAAACACCTAAGTTATATTTAGCCTCTAATAAAATCAGGCAAACGAGCACTCAAATGTCACCCCGTATCTGTGAATGCGATCGTGATGCTCCAAAAACGCGGAAGCGAGGCTTGTTTGGTATCTTGACAGAAACATCTCTGTCCAGTCTAAACGCTAACCAAACCGTGAGTGCGGCTGAGGGCTGGGGAGGGCTGGGGGGAAGCAGCAGCAGCTCAGCCAGAAACAGAAGTGACCGCTAGCTTCATGTCAACGACACAGACAGTACTCAACTAGCAAGAGCGGAAATCTTTCAGAGGGAAGAAGGAGAGGGAGAGACAGAGGGAGAGTGAGGGGGGCTGCTGGAAGGGTTACAGGAATTTATTTCCTCACGTTTGAGCGCGAAGAAATATTTGTATCGATTTGTGTTTGCCTATTTTGATCTATTTTGAGCTCGGGAACATCAGTTGTAGGAAGGTTAGCTATAGCCACCGCCATCTCTTCTCAGTCGGACCGACCGCCGTGTCTTCCACACCATGGGGAACGCTGCCACCGCCAAGAAGGGCAACGAGCTAGAGAGCGGTGAGTCCGGGCTGTTGTTTGGCCTCAGCGGTGTTTCATGTTGTGTTTTGATGTTGTGTTTTGGCGTTTGAAAGTTATCAAGCCTTCAAAAAGTAGCTAGCTAACCTGTTAATAACACTTACACTGTCTTATCTGGCAGCTACAGTAAAACAGGGGAGGGCCGTCCCTCATCCTCCGCACAGTTATCCCACCAGCGCTGCAGACACTCGCCATTTAGTTGACGGAAAACAACCATGCAGGCTATTTTTTACTTGTTTTGTGTGTGATTTTGTGCATTAAATTATTTAAAGGCCTAGCCAGGGCATGTAGCAGCAAGAAGACCCCGTGGATGTTGTGGTTTTCTTGGCTGCAAGGGGGTGGGGAATGGGAGCATTGACTGACAGCGTTAACAAGCTATTAAAGCATATCACAGAGCTATGACCTGCTATGCTTATCGATAAATTCCTCATGTTGACAATTTCACACGTTTTAAAGGTTGCTTGCATGCCAGCTGGAGCACAAGACGGATGAAGCTTGATGACCAGCTAGCCTGCTAACTTTAGCTGTGAGGGGGGGATTAGCCCTCAGAAGGCCCCTGTCATTTCAGTGCCTCTTGATGGTGGTAGCTGTTCAGGCCTGTACACACATGTATACTGTTAGCCGTGGCGTGTAGTCGCCTCCCATCATCTAAGTCTTTAGGTAATGACTAAACATCTCCAGCCTAGCATCACCTTCATCTCTTCCGTGGTGTCATCCTCAGCTTTTGACAATCACGACGTGGCTCGTACTGTATGTTTCCTTGCAGCCTCTTGTCAGCACAGCTAGCTGTATCAGACAGAAACTTTGCACGGATGATATCAAATCTGCAGCAATAAACCACAAACCCATGAGTAATTATTATAAATAACCAATAAATTGTACTTGAAGGCAGTGTGGGACTGTTTCTGCCTCGGGCTTCACTGCTACATTTTATTCTTGGCTGCATAAACAAAGCTTTCTCTCTGTACAGCACCCTGACCAAATATGGTGAAGAAATGACAAATGCTCTCTTTCCATTCATAAAACTGAGACCTACTACTGTCTGCCTGGCATATGCACACACACTCACACAAACACACTTGAATTGTGTCACTTGTGTTTATTTAGAGCCCCGTTTTTAATCTTGCTGTGGTAAAGGTCCATCAAGGCTCACGTCTCACACTCAGCTTGTCATTGACTGGAGCAGCTTGTCATCAGACCTTCGTCAGAGGATAAGGGGTATTACAAGCTTTGTAAGGTTTGACGTAACACAGCCTAGGCCAGTGTTACTTTGCGCTCGTAGACTTTGATGTGTGCAGCTGGTCATCATTGAGCATCCCGTGCAGTAAATCACACAGGTTTCCCTATGCCTGTTTGCAAACATGAAAGCTGAAGGCGTTTATGTTTTTTTGCTGAATCAGTTGCATTTGATGCCTTAAAATCAGTCACTTGTGCACTGAATTTGTCCTCTACCTTCATGGACCTTTACAAACCTGCAGAGAACAATCTGTGTTCAGTTACGTTCTTAGTTTGTTTAAAGTAACATCACTTTATGATGCAGTGAAAACGTTCCTCTGAGATTTATTGACCTATTGAAAGAGACCAGGCAGGCACAGTGAACAGTGCCAACCAGAGACACTCAGACAGACAGAGATGGTCAGATCAGTAATAGTTACCATACTGCCAAGCATTTCTTTTGAGTGTATCTATGATCCCGAGATCCTGGGGCCATGGCTAACTGTTAAACCTGTTTAAGCTGACAGTGTGCCCTGAGCTGCAGATTTGTCTGGAGTGTAGCCGCTCTGACAAGACGACCTGGTTACCTACAGCGCTGTTTATACACTAGACTACCTGTGTTTACTCTATATAACTACCATTAGCTGGATCAGTTGGAATAGCACCAGCACAGTCACACTTGGTCAAAGGGTGATTAAACAGTTGCCATCATGACACCTATTTCATTTCACTCTGACTGCGTATTGTGTTTCACACCGTAGTGTAACAGGACAGACCAACATAACTAAACCATGATATGCTTGTCTGGATTTTGGCATTGCTGTCAGGAAGGGCTGGCCAACTGTGCTGGCTTTGGACCGTTTATTTTTCCCCTCAAGGTACAAAATGTTGGAGAGAGGTTTGTGTGTACAAAAAGAGCTCATATTTTTCAACAGTATAAAGTTTCTGTAACTGGATGGGGAACATTAAATCAGCATGAAAGTTATGTTGTAGGACTGCAACTAACAATTATTTTCATTATCAATTAAGCTGTAGGTAAATTTCTTGATTAATCATTTGGCTTGTAAAATGTCAGACCTGAAATGCTTAGTTAGTTACTTGATCATGACTAAATTAAATTAAACATCTATTCTATAATTCATTAATCGTCTAAGTCATTTTAAGCAAAAATGCATGGTTTCCAGATATAAAATGTGAAGATTTTCTGTTTTTCTCTGTTTACATCAATATGAATATGAATTGAATATATTTGGGGATTTGGATGTTTGGTTGTTCTAAACATAGTATTTCTGGATATCCTCTCGGGCTTTGAAAAATTGTGATGGACATTTTTCACTGTTTTATGGACCAAACAAATAATCGAAAAAATAATTTTCACATTAACTGAGAAAGAAAATAATGGTTTGATGCAACTCTAGTTTGGTGTATAGACTGTTTGAAAATATAGAAAAATGACAATCACAGTGTCCTGAAGCCCTAGGTGACGTCTTTAAAGTGCCAGAAGTTTACTAGTCACACGGCCTCACAGTTGAGAAGCTAGAAACTAGGAAACATTTGGCACTCAAAAATGAGTTTAATCAGTCATCAAAATAGTTCTAATTCTTTTTTTCGTTGATCAACCAATTGATTAAACAACTGATCAGTTAAGCTTTATTTTGTTAAGGCAACTTCAGTATCTGTTCTTAAAGCTTACTTTATCTTACAGCGGCCTCTTAACTGATAGAAATTTTTTGTAGAAGTTTTAAATTATTTTATCTCAGTTTTCAGAATTAGGTGCAGAAGAAACCCTCATCATAAGTTTACAAAAACTCAGAAACTTTGTAGTGCAGAGTAGATTTTAAATGTTTTTTTTTTTCTGTAGTATGGGTTGTAATCTTTACAATCTGTCCTAATATGCACGACTGAATTTCTACGACATAGCGTTTTGGTACACCTGTTCTTCAAATGCCACAGTAGACAGTCAGTCTCTGTTTAAATTCCTCTGGTGTATGTCAGCTCTGTTTTCATTCTTGTTGCTTTGATTCACTACACATGCTTCATGTTTGTTGATGTGTTATATTTGTTATGTACATGAATTCTATATTTCTTTCTGTCTTCTCTTCCGTATCATCCCATCCATGTGGGTGGTTGTTCCTGCAAAACCTTGGTGATCAATAGAGACTTTTGGTATGCTCATTCCTCCAAAAGAAGACCAGAATGGCAAAACGGCATTGGTCTCATTGTGAAAACTTGCTAGATGTGCCTGCTTTTATTGTGTGCTTTTATAATAAGTCTGTGTTTTTGTTATCCACATTCTCTCAATCTGGATATCTGCTGTCTGCTGTGTTTCCCATACATTGGTTTGTCTCTGCTTACCATTTTTATGCTGTGTTTGATAGCTTTCCCCAAAACCGTATTAAGTGATGCACAAGATGCTCAGAGAAACCTACCCTGTAATTTTTAAGTGTTGTGGTACCCTTCCCTTTTGAATAAGGCTACTAAATTACAAAAGCATACTGAGTTTCTTGGCATGCATCACTAGTCTGCCTGTCTTGAATGTTGTTGTCTTGTTTTTTTGTGTTTTGTTTTACCTTTAGAATAAAGTATGTGGTATTTTAATATCCTGTTTGATTTATATCCAGATGAGAGTTGACTTTGCCCCTTTTTCTTCTCCATTGATTTACAATTTTAATTTCCATTCCCCACATTTCTTCCTTTCCCCCTCTAGTACGATAGCATTTGGTCTTTTTGCCAGTTCAAAACCTGAATGTGTCCTTATACTTTTTACTAATAACCCAAGTTGTGTTGCTGAAGAAGAAGCATATGCTAACTGTATCTTACTGCCCTCCTTTTTTTTTTTTTTTTTAGTGAAAGAGTTTCTAGCCAAAGCCAAAGAAGATTTCTTACGGAAATGGGAATGCCCACCACAGGTCAGAATAATGAGAAGTTGAACTTCATTTCTGACAGCTTCGTGCACAGGTTAGGCTAACACTTTGTTATTTCCACAGAGCACAACGTGCCTAGATGACTTTGACAGATTAAAGACCCTGGGTACCGGCTCATTTGGGAGAGTCATGCTGGTGAAACACAAAGGAACAGAGCAATACTTTGCCATGAAAATACTGGACAAGCAGAAGGTCAGTTGAAACGTGTGTCGGACCTCATGGGACATTTTCAAATAAACAGTAGTGTTGACATTAGCTGTAAATGTGCAGTGACAGTAAATGTTTGGTGCCATTTAATATGTCCTGAAAATGACGTTACGACCTGTTGTTGTTGCATTACAGGGTTACTAGGGTACACAAGTAAAACTAAGAAAAAATAAATAACTATAAGTTTCCTTTCCTCCCAATGTTTGCTATCTGTTGCTTGTGTAGGTGAGATTTGCCTGACAAGGTCATCTTATCTCTTTCCCTCTGTCAGGTGGTGAAACTCAAGCAAATAGAACACACGTTAAATGAGAAGAGGATATTACAGGCTGTGAGCTTCCCCTTTCTCGTCAAACTTGAGTACGCATTTAAGGTACGGTGTGTGTGTAATTTCTTTTTTTTGATGTAGTACTTGAAATATAATAGGTTGTCAGCAATGTTTAGCTGTCTTTTACTTTGTTTTGTTTTTTTTTTAGGACAACTCCAATTTGTACATGGTGATGGAGTACGTTCCAGGAGGAGAGATGTTCTCACACTTAAGACGAATTGGAAGGTTCAGGTGAGTATTGCTCTTCTGCAACAGTCATTAACTTATTACATGTAAAATATAAAGCATCTTGTGCAATGGCCTCTTGATTTAATCTTTTATTTTCTGGTGTTTTGATCTGTTTTACAACAAGCATTGATCAGTTTTAGAGATTAATTGTGTGTTTTGTTTTTTTTTTTTTTGACTGTGAACTCACACTTCTCTCTTCTTCCTTTCCAGTGAACCACATGCACGATTTTATGCCGCCCAAATAGTGCTGACATTTGAGTACCTCCATTCACTAGATCTCATATACAGAGATCTGAAACCTGAGAACCTTCTCATTGACCACCACGGCTACATTCAGGTGAGCTAGAACGTAATGAATGAATACATAATGCGGCTGTGTCCTATATGTCCACACTTTGCCCATGTATGGTATGCGTACTCCTGCCATCTAGGTGACAGACTTTGGATTCGCCAAGAGAGTAAAAGGCAGGACCTGGACGTTGTGTGGGACACCAGAGTACCTGGCGCCAGAAATCATCCTCAGCAAAGTATGGAATTTCTGTTGCACAAATGTCACAATGTTCTCTTTCCTGTGCTGCAAAAAAGCCTACCCTAAAATTCTTGTAATTCAGTTTTTGCATTTCACTTTGCCTTTCTGGGAAGACATTGTTTAGCAGAATAAGTTTCTTCCTCTGGTAGATAACATCAGTAATGTCTAGTCATTTTAGTTTTTTTTTTCAATCCCTTATACAAATAAGTTTTCAAGAAAAAAATTGTCAAGCTACTTAAAACATCCGTAGTAAAAGTAAGGTTTCTTTTTAGACTGACCATCTTCACTTTTCATCAAGAGGAAGTACGTATTAGAGGAAGAGATACAGTCTTTTTCACTTTCATAAGCCTTAGTAGACCATAATGTAATGCAGCAAAAAGTTTTTATCAACTAGAAAAATCTCACGCTTTGCTATTGCAACACTATCTTTCAGCCAGGAAGCAAACACTACATTTGGATTTAGAGAAATATAGAAAATCACTTGGTTGAGGTAAAGTTGGTATAACAAAAAGGCTAAACTTCAAATTGCAACACACTACAACAGTATCATAAATATATCTCACCCTTGTGTGGAGTTTTCATCCTCATCTTTCATCCTATCCTACAGTTTTATGCAAAGTGCCAAAACAAATATCTTCGTAGCATAATGTTATCATTTGGTCCAGTTGGGGATGTGGGACACATTAAGTTCCCTCTTAAATTTAGAAGATGTCTTAGTAAGAAACCTCTGACACCTGATTCTGTCTTGACTGTTTTAGGGCTATAACAAAGCTGTGGACTGGTGGGCTCTTGGCGTTCTCATCTATGAAATGGCAGCTGGCTACCCTCCGTTCTTTGCAGATCAGCCTATTCAGATCTATGAGAAGATAGTGTCTGGAAAGGTGAGCAAGTATTTTGGAAATTTCTACATGAAGAAAAAAATGTCCTTTGATTTGAAATGTGTGTCTGTAGTTTGAGAATAAGTTTGGCATTTGTCTTGATGTGCTTGTACAAAAATCTTGTATTTAAGTCTTAAAAAGGAAAGTCTAAACTTTTCTATCTTCTCATTCCTAGGTCCGATTCCCCTCCCACTTCAGCTCCGACCTGAAGGATCTGTTGAGAAACCTGCTGCAGGTGGATCTGACCAAACGTTACGGCAACCTGAAGAACGGAGTCAACGACATTAAGGGCCACAAATGGTTCGCCACAACAGACTGGATCGCAATCTACGAGAGAAAGGCAAGACACCAAATGCATTTTGTAGTGACACCAAACAGTGTTACCCATATAAAAAACAAGTTAATTAGATATTGATTTGTTCATATTGATTTTTTGTTAGTTGTAAAATTCTCAGCTATGATGCTGCAACAACATTATTTTACACTATTTTGTTTACAGGAAGTTACCTGAGGACTGTTCATCAAATTTATTTTATGGGTCTGGGTTCCAAGTTTACCAAACACAGTACATTTTTTTTGAGTGAATGTTAACAGTCATTTCACAACTGCGCAGTCAGAGAGTGAGGTATCAGTGTCACATGCCATTTTGCAGGGAGGACAATAGTAACAGAGTGTTTCGATTAATCAAAGCAGATATTTAGCCGGAGCTTGAATCCTATTGATCTGTTAATTCTGTTTAACCTCAGTTATTGTACAATCACACAATGCATTTCTAAACTTTCTGTGATGTAGAAACAGTTTTAAAAAGCAGAAGTAGTCAGTTGCATTTGACAGAAAAGGTGATATTTACTTTGTTAAACACTGTTTTATGATAAAGATAGAATGCAGTGTTATACTGGAGGGTTTTTTGCAAAAGGCGATTTTAGACCTGCGTTCACTCTGTTTCTTTTTGCTTTTTTCTTAAAAGATAATGAAGAAATTATAAGAAAAATTGGAATTGGATTACAAAAGCTACAAAACTAATAACCATTCCTACAATAAATTACATTTTCAGGACAGCTTGGTTATAAATTCCTGTATGTTTTGGAATGTCAGATAAGGTCATCTTCTTTTTTCTGTATCTCTCCACCCTCACTGTCTTTTCTCTACCAGCCAAACACACTATATGTTTACTAAATACAGAGCTGAGGCAGGTGGATTGACAACTTTGAAGAAATAGCACACCGAAGGCTTAAATTTGTGTCATGTCAAACTTGAGCCTCAAAGAATATGTAGTTCACTGTGTACTGGGTGTATCCTTGAATGCATGGAAAGTGTTATGTAGCCTGGAAAACAGAAATGACACAGACATTTATGAAAGACTGAAACTTAAATTGCAGAAGAGAGGCCTATGTGCTGCCTCACATGCTCTGCCAAGTTTTTAATTGGTTAAATTTCATGTGTAAATTCATTGAAAATAGGCTGCAATAAAAACGAAAAATAAAATAAGTATAATTAAAGGTAAAAAATATATATGTTTTTAGCAATTATCTGCAAAAAGTGGGACTTTACAGCAAAACATGATGAAAACAGTGGTAATAATCTGTTTGTGAAGGTTCATCTCAGTCATGGCTGAAAAATTATAGGCAGTTTACAGTCATATGCAAAACAAAATTCATTAGGACATTAGGTACCTTTTAATGTTGGGCTATGCTTTAGATGAACAGACAGTATACAGTATGGACAGTATACAAAGAGATGTCTGACCACATCTAAAGCACAAGCGTTCACGCTTTAGCTGTTTTGGATGGATGATACCTTTCCTTTTCTCTCTGTCTCTTGTTGTTTTTCTGACTGGCAGTGTGGACATAAATATAAACCATGCCTGTTAACACATATATTTCTCTTCCAGGTGGAAGCCCCGTTCATACCAAAGTGCAGAGGCCCAGGGGACACCAGCAACTTCGACGACTACGAGGAGGAGGAAATCCGCGTTTCTTTAACAGAAAAATGCGCGAAAGAGTTTGCAGAGTTTTAGGATGCGGTAACATGGATATATCAGGGAAAATAAGGGGATCTTTGCACTCTTCTAAAGACTTGGGATGGAGCAGAGACCATCGTTTTTCAGATCTACTACATAGTCCCTTCATTCCACAAGGCTGAATGAGGTCGCCATGATCCTTGGGTGCCGATAACCTCTCACTGTCACGTACACCTGCGTATTAAAGCAGACCACTTTTTTCTTTTTCTTTTCTGTTTTTTTTTTTTGTACCTACCCACTGTTTTTTTTTTTTTTTTTTTACTTTGAAGCAGTTAGTGTTGGATGCTGTTATCCCCTTTTAAAATGTGACTTTTAAATTTATGAGGAAAATCTGAGACAACGGCCAACAATAGTCCACACATTGTAAGTGACTTGTCTGTGGCAGTTTGATGCACACTTGTGTGGGTTGGAGGGTATTCCCTCTTGTTATCAGCGATGTATATTTAATGGTCTGTTACAAGTCCACATCACATTGGCTATTGTAAAATACTGGCCAGCTTTCAGACGTAGTATTCGTCCTATGTGCATATCTGTCAGTTTTGTAAGACATTTGAACACAGCGGGTGTTTAAAGCATGACCAAATAGAAAACATTCGGTGACACATGAAGAGAGGTCCTTTCCTTTCTTTGCTTTTTGCCTTAGAGAGCTAAGTCCTCAGACCCTTCATTAAAGAATCCACTCTCTGTCTTCTTGGTATTCTGATCCAGGCACAGCAAGCCATCACAGAAAATGACAAAAAACCTTATTACATTAGTAAAATGGAACTCCAGCTGTTTGTTTGATCCTTTTTGGATCTGTTAGTTACATGTAAAATTTGTCATTTGGTATCTTACTCTTTTTTGTCGCTGTGTCTAACATTATAGTCATATTGTCCCTAGATTTCAGGTCAGCTTATAAAGACCTATTGTTTCGAGTCTGTGGAACAATGTGACTTCAGTAAATGGAAAAGAATGAAGTGAAATCCTTTTTAGGGTTTTTAATTGAGTGTAGTGTAAAGTTGAGATGGTCAGTGTGACTAGTGTTGCGGCTTGGTGCCTCAACATTGTTAGTGATACCTTAAAAAAGTACAGAATTTATAATGTATTAAATCAAAGATGTTTTAAAATCTAACAGGAACGCAGAACTGCAATTTGCCATATTCTCCCTGTTACCAACCCCAAACAGATTATGTTGTTTCATTCTTGTGAAAGAATGTAGATTTGCAACTTATAGGTATGCATATTTGAAAGCTTGATTTCAAGGTACAGTTTTCCTCACAATACACTGTCTGAAATAAAGACTGCTCCTTTGTATCACATGTAACCCTGTTATTGTTAAGCTCATTACATTATACGTATATGCATTGTTTCATATATGTTTTTATTTATACACATTAGAGATGCTAATAAATTTTATTTTTAAAAGTGTTGAAGTTGTACAACTCTTCCTTGCACAATGACATTTACCACTGTGCCATCAGTTTCACGGGCACATTTGCATAAAGGTTGTATCGCAAATACACTGTTGCCCATGAAGTTGGAATAAAATATATTTTACCTCATCTCATGAAATGATTGTGACAATGTGATTTATTCTTGATAGATAAAGTGTATATGTAAACTATAAAACGTCCAATGTGATTACTGACGTGTATAAATAGGAATAAAAAGAGGAATGTGTCTGAAAAATAAATTATTCCAACTTTATGGGCAACAGTGTATGATAGACACTAGGTTTAGCTGAGGGTTTTTTTTTTTGTCTGTTTTTTGTTTTTAACTTTTTTCAGTTATTAAATGGGTCATTTTGTTTCACTCAGATTTATTCAGTGGTCCTTGAACAGATATTTTGGGATCCTCAAGTTTAAACATATCTTAAATAAATAATAAAAAAAAGTCACATCTTAAAGTCTAATTTCCTAACAAAACCAAGGTTTTAGCACACAGTGGTTACCAAAAAGTAGATTTATAGTGTAATTTTGTTGCCAATTTTTTGGAGTTTTTTTTCCTGTTACGTTTTCTTTATTTTTATTTTTCTCCATTTATTACACATCAAATTTACCCATTTTTCTGAACATGGAATTCAGGATCATGGATTTAATTTGTAAAGTAAATAAAACAAGTTTACATTAATTACATATAATAGTAGAACACATGCAAGGGCAATAGAGCACTAAAAGTTTATATTTTAATTTGTTCTTTTTTTTATTTTGGCATTTATCAGTAGTTTTCAGATATGTTTTTAGTTTATTTATGAAACAAATAAATAGCGTTGACCATTTACTTTTACTTTTTTCCGAACTAAAAATCCGAACATTTTTGAACCTTTGGCTTTGCCGTAGCTCATCCGGTGAGAGGGCGGGTGGTTAATGTAGTACAGCGCCAGACACGTGGGGCGTTGCGTTGCCGTTTGTTCGAAGTTTGCGGAAACATGGCGGGTCTGGAGCTGCTGTCCGACCAAGGATACCGTTTAGATGGACGAAAAGCCGCCGAGCTGCGGAAAGTCCAGGCCCGTATGGGTGTGTTCGCTCAGGCGGACGGTTCTGCGTATTTAGAGCAGGGAAACACCAAAGTTCTGGCTGTGGTGTACGGTCCACATGAAGTAAGTATCATGGATGGCGAGGGTGGTTAGCTAGTTAGTTTGAAGATGACATAAAAGTATATATATATGTATTTTGTAAAATGAGTGTCAGTAATGGCTGTAAAGCTGTGCAGAGTGTAACTCAGCAGCTTGAAGTAGGTGCGTTGCTGTGTGTTTGGAAAAAGGGCTTTGTTGTTGTTTACATGTTAATCCATAATCCAGATGAGCACGAAAGAGTGAGAGCAGGTTGTTGCTGCCGTGCTGTATCTCCAGAATGTCATTTAAGAATAGCACATACATAATAAAGAGATGTAATGAGATGTTTGTGTTTGTCACCCACTAGATGCGAGGTTCACGCAGTCGCACTCTTCACGATCGGGCCGTTATCAACTGTCAGTACAGCATGGCGACATTTAGCACAGCAGAGAGGAAGAGGAGACCCCATGGGGACCGCAAGTCTACTGAGATGAGCCTCCACCTCAAGCAGACGTTTGAAGCTGCTGTGATGACCCAGCTCTACCCACGGTCTCAGATAGACATCTATGTCAAGGTTAGTAATTAGACTGTTGAACAGGGGGACTTGGTTGTGATGGGGTTATGTTTACTTTTTTTGCAATTTGAACTGTGCAAAGTAGATGAAAACTTTAATTCCCAAACAGATTCTGCAGTCAGATGGAGGGAACTATAGCGTCTGTGTGAATGCTGCCACTTTGGCGGTAATTGACGCTGGCATCCCCATGCTGGACTATGTGTGTGCCTGCACCGTCGGGTTTGTGGACGATACAGCCCTCGCTGACCTTTGCTACGCAGAGGAAGGTGGGGGAGTAAGCTCTCTGGCCTTAGCTCTTCTGCCCCGGAGCGGACAGATCGCTCTGCTGCAGATGGACGCCAGACTACATCAGGATCACCTAGAGACTCTGATCGAAGCTGCCATGACTGCCTGTAAAGGTGTGAGCAAGGTGCTGGATGAGGTGGTGCGACAGCATCTCCAAGAAGTGTCAGTGCTCACTGGAGAGTGATGCAGGGAAGAGGGAGAACATCTGGACTGTGTTATTGGACTTTGAATGGAGAGGAATGATGGAGAAGCTTTGCATTTTTTTATGCATTCATAGCAGATTTCTCTGTACTTTTGTATATATGTGGTAGAGAAAACAATAAATATGTGAACTCTGCATCCTTTGTTTATTGCTTGTTTATTTGCGAATGGCTGAATTAAGATATTTATTCAAGTAGTTAAAAGCATAATTCTTATCTCAGTGTGAAAAATTGGTAAAGCTGCTCACTTCTTAGTCTGACTGACAGCTAACATATAAAGACAGTGACAAATTAAAGGAAGAACTTGAATATGCTGTGGACTTTGCAGTCACCAGATCGTGATAGAGCCTCAAACCAAAAGTGCCTATATTAAAAAAAAATCTAAACACAAAACCGGAATCTTTTTAGCACTTTGAAAAGATTGATCGCTTTTTAGATATGTTGAATGCCAGACTGAAACTCAGTTTTCAGTGTTTTGTTATGTGTTGTTCATCTACAATTTGACAAACCGATTTTCCATCTATAACTCAAACTCATATATGGGAATTTTCAAATTTATGTTGTCAAAATTGGTTTGAGCGTTTGAACACAAAAACCAAGATGATTGGAAGGTCAATTTAGTATTGAAATAATGATGATCGTCAGCATCATCTACATCCGCTTATCCTGGGCCGTGTCGCGGGGTAATGAAATAATAACAGTGATAGTAAATAAAAACAATTAAACAGTTGATTGATACATCCACGAAAATCCAAAGCAGTTGCATTTTATATATTCTTTACTCTGTAATTACACTGTAATTTAATGTTTTCTTGGCATGTGAAATCTGTTATTTTATTCAATCGGATGTTAGTCCGCCACATCAGTGTTCCCGCAGGAACAAGGAAGTTGAGAACATTTAGCAGTAGCTGCTGTGAATGAGCTCCACCTCTGCAGGTCGATGTGACCGGCTTTACACTGGAAAAAGGTATGTCTCCAAACATATTACACGAACTATTGAAAAATAAACCCAATAACCTTTAACAGCCATCTCGCCTTGGCAGAAGGCGGCGGTTTAAAATATTTCACCATCCGGCAAAGTTAGCCAGCTCGCTAACAGAAGGCTAACCGCAGCTGTCAATGGATGCTGTGACAGTCGGCGAGAGAAAACCCTTATGATGACCTGCGTTTGAGTAATGAATCGTCATATAAAGATAAAACTCGTGATATCCATCTTTACGTTTGTCTGTCTCATTGATAAATGATCTATAATTACGTGTTCTATATTATAGTTACAATGTGTGTTCTGCCTTAAGGGTCCAGTGTGTCCAGGCTTCAGGATTGTGTTACAGCGGACAACAACATGGGGCTGCTGTCTGACCCAAACAGAAGACGGGCTTTGATCAGCCTGCTCACTCGCCTCAATGCCCCACTCTGGTGAGTTTTGAGCAGGGAACGATTCCTGCACAGGCGTATGGGCCCAAGGGGTCAGAGCCTTTGTTTGAAATGACTGAAGTGACAACCACAAAGAGACGCAAAATAAGGATAAAGACATGACAAGCGCACGTGGGGGGTGGTTACGTGCCTGTGCCCAGGAGTTAATGTTTCAAAGTGAACCACCAGTGACTCTCCTTTAAAGCCCATTTTGCATTTTATTATAGTCTCCACTGGGCAACTGTGTATATACCTTATATAATTTCTGTCACTCCACAGTTTGGTCTGCTATCTGGCGGGCGTGGCTTGGTTCATGGGTTTATCTTTTGAGCCGTTCACTTTGCGGACATACATGTCAGAGAATGCCATGGGGTCGACCATGGTAGAGGAGCGGTTTCCAGCAGGGGAGAGGGCGCTGGCCACAGCCAGGGAGTTTGCAGCACATAAGAAGAAAGTAGGGTAAGTAACAGCAGCTTCAATTAAAAAAAAAAAAGAGATAACATGGTAGAAAGCATGAATACAATCTAGTTTTCAAGATTTCTGACTTTAGTCACCAAACTAAGCCTTAGACTGTTTGCTCTTATGCAACAATTCTGCACCAGTTGTGTGACCAGTTGTTTCTCTGCAGTGGGATGCCTGTGGATTGGTTGGTGAAGACCATGCAGGCTAGAGGGCTAGAAGTGTTTGCCCAGAGCTTCTCTCGCACTCTTCCCTTTCCTGATGAAAACAAGGAGAGATATGTGAGTTTGTCATCTTGGACAACTTGTTTTGTTTTTGTGTTAAGTAGGGATGGGGCCGATCCGATCCAGTATCGGTATCGGGTTCCGATACCAACATAATTCACGGATTGGAAATTTCTGATCCAACCTGCGGAGATTTCCAATCCATGAACCATTTCTGTGCTTTGATGTTGTCTGCTGAAATGACTCAACAAGTGATTCCCTGCCAGCTGCTCTGCTAACTGGCTGCAAAATGTGGAATGGATTTCCTGAATGGAGGCGTGTCTCAATGTGACACGTCTCTTTTTAGAGAACCGGCTCTTTACAGGCTCATACTTTAGTATGGTCTCAAAATATGCCAAAAAATGTCATAGTAAAGTAAGGCTTTAAATTGGACAAAAAAGTCATTTTTTTTTAGCCTCAAAATGTCATAAAAATGGTCATAGTAGAGTAAGGCGTCAAAATTGGCCAAAAAAGTGAAATTTTTTTTTGGCCTCCAAAAGTTTTAAAAATGGTCATAGTATAGTAAGGCTTCAAAATCGGACAAAAAAAGTGAATTTTTTTTGGGGCCTCTAAATGTCATATAAATGGTCATAGTATAGTAAGGAATCGAAATCGGCCAAAAAAAAGTGAAAATTTTTTTTGGCCTCAAAATGTCATAAAAATGGTCATAGTATAGTAAGGCGTCAAAATCGGCCAAAAAAAGTCAAAAAAATTTTTAACCTCAAAATGTCATAAAAAACGTCATAGTATAGTAAGGCGTCAAAATTGGCCAAAAAAAGTCAGATTTGTGCATGACCTCAAAATGTCATAAAAAACGTCATAGTATAGTAAGGTGTCAAAATCGGCCAAAAAAAGTCAAATTTGTGTATGACCTCAAAATGTCATAAAAAACGTCACAGTATAGTAAGGTGTCAAAATCGGCCAAAAAAGGTCAAAAAAATTTTTTACCTCAAAATGTCATAAAAAACGTCATAGTATAGTAAGGCGTCAAAATCGGACAAAAAAAGTCAAAATTTTTTCTTGACCTCAAAATGTCATAAAAAAACGTCATAGTATAGTAAGGCGTCAAAATCGGACAAAAAAAGTCAAAAAAAATTTTGACCTCAAAATGTCATAAAAAACGTCATAGTATAGTAAGGCGTTTTTTTCGGCCAAAAAAAGTCAAAATTTTTTTTGACCTCAAAATGTCATAAAAAACGTCATAGTATAGTAAGGTGTCAAAATCGGACAAAAAAGTCACAATTTTTTTTACCTCAAAATGTCATAAAAAACGTCATAGTATAGTAAGGCGTCAAAATCGGACAAAAAAAGTCAAAAACTTTTTTGACCTCAAAATGTCATAAAAAACGTCATAGTATAGTAAGGCGTCAAAATCGGACAAAAAAAGTCAAAAAAAATTTTGACCTCAAAATTTCATAAAAAACGTCATAGTATAGTAAGGCGTCAAAATCGGCCAAAAAAAGTCAAAAAATTTTTGACCTCAAAATGTCATAAAAAACGTCATAGTATAGTAAGGCGTCAAAATTGGACAAAAAAAGTCAAAAAATTTTTTGACCTCAAAATGTCATAAAAAACGTCATAGTATAGTAAGGCGTTTTTTTCAGCTAAAAAAAGTCAAAAATTTTTTTGACCTCAAAATGTCATAAAAAACGTCATAGTATAGTAAGGCGTCAAAATCGGACAAAAAAAGTCAAAAAAATTTTTGACCTCAAAATGTCATAAAAAACGTCATAGTATAGTAAGGCGTTTTTTTCGGCCAAAAAAAGTCAAAAAATTTTTGACCTCACAATGTCATAAAAAACGTCATAGTATAGTAAGGCGTTTTTTTCGGCCAAAAAATGTCAAAATTTTTTTTGACCTCAAAATGTCATAAAAAACGTCATAGTATAGTAAGGCGTTTTTTTCGGCCAAAAAAAGTCAAAAAAATTTTTGACCTCAAAATGTCATAAAAAACGTCATAGTATAGTAAGGCGTCAAAATCGGACAAAAAAAGTCAAAAAAATTTTTGACCTCAAAATGTCATAAAAAACGTCATAGTATAGTAAGGCGTTTTTTTCGGCCAAAAAAAGTCAAAAATTTTTTTGACCTCAAAATGTCATAAAAAACGTCATAGTATAGTAAGGCGTCAAAATCGGACAAAAAAAGTCAAAATTTTTTCTTGACCTCAAAATGTCATTAAAAACGTCATAGTAAGGCGTCAAAATCGGCCAAAAAAAGTCAAAAATTTTTTTGACCTCAAAACGTCATAAAAAACGTCATAGTATAGTAAGGCGTCAAAATCGGACAAAAAAAGTCAAAAACTTTTTTGACCTCAAAATGTCATGAAAGCATCAAAATCGGACAAAAAAGGTCAAAATTTTTTTTGATCTCAAAATGTCATAAAAAACGTCATAGTATAGTAAGGCGTCAAAATCGGCCAAAAAACTCAAAAATTTTTTTGACCTCAAAATGTCATAAAAAACGTCATAGTATAGTAAAGCGTTTTTTTCGGCCAAAAAAAGTCAAATTTTTTTTTGACCTCAATATGTCATAAAAAACGTCATAGTATAGTAAGGCGTCAAAATCGGACAAAAAAAGTCAAAAAAATTTTTGACCTCAAAATGTCATAAAAAACGTCATAGTATAGTAAGGCGTCAAAATCGGCCAAAAAAAGTCAAAAATTTTTTTGACCTCAAAATGTCATAAAAAACGTCATAGTATAGTAAGGCGTCAAAATCGGACAAAAAAAGTCACAAATTTTTTTTGACCTCAAAATGTCATAAAAAACATCATAGTATAGTAAGGCGTCAAAATCGGACAAAAAAAGTCAAAATAAATTTTTACCTCAAAATGTCATAAAAAACGTCATAGTATAGTAAGGTGTCAAAATCGGACAAAAAAAGTCAAAAAAAATTTTTGACCTCAAAATGTCATAAAAAACGTCATAGTATAGTATGGCGTCAAAATCGGACAAAAAAAGTCAAAAAAATTTTTGACCTCAAAATGTCATAAAAAACGTCATAGTATAGTAAGGCGTTTTTTTCGACCAAAAAAAGTCAAAAAATTTTTTGATCTCAAAATGTCATAAAAAACATCATAGTATAGTAAGGCGTTTTTTTCGGCCAAAAAAAGTTAAAAAAATTTTTGACATCAAAATGTCATAAAAAACGTCATAGTATAGTAAGGCGTCAAAATCAGACAAAAAAAGTCAAAAAAATTTTTGACCTCAAAATGTCATAAAAAACGTCATAGTATAGTAAGGCGTTTTTTTCGGCCAAAAAATGTCAAAATTTTTTTTGACCTCAAAATGTAATAAAAAATGTCATAGTATAGTAAGGCGTTTTTTTCGGCCTAAAAAAGTCAAAAAAATTTTTGACCTCAAAATGTCATAAAAAACGTCATAGTATAGTAAGGCGTTTTTTTCGGCCAAAAAAAGTCAAAATTTTTTTTGACCTCAAAATGTCATAAAAAACGTCATAGTATAGTAAGGCGTTTTTTTCGGCCAAAAAAAGTCAAAAAATTTTTTGACCTCAAAATGTCATAAAAAACGTCATAGTATAGTAAGGCGTCAAAATCGGCCAAAAAAAGTCAAATTTTTTTTTTACCTAAAAATGTCATAAAAAACATCATAGTATAGTAAGGCGTTTTTTTCAGCCAAAAAAAGTCAAAAAATTTTTTGACATCAAAATGTCATAAAAAACGTCATAGTATAGTAAGGCGTCAAAATCGGACAAAAAAAGTCAAAAAAAATTTTGACCTCAAAATGTCATAAAAAACGTCATAGTATAGTAAGGCGTTTTTTTCGGCCAAAAAAAGTAAAAAAATTTTTTGACCTCAAAATGTCATAAAAAACGTCATAGTATAGTAAGGCGTCAAAATCGGCCAAAAAATGTCAAAATTTTTTTTGACCTCAAAATGTCATAAAAAACGTCATAGTATAGTAAGGCGTCAAAATCGGACAAAAAAAGTCACAAATTTTTTTGACCTCAAAATGTCATAAAAAACGTCATAGTATAGTACGGCGTCAAAATCGGACAAAAAAAGTCAAAAAAAATTTTGACCTCAAAATGTCATAAAAAACGTCATAGTATAGTAAGGCGTTTTTTTCGGCCAAAAAAAGTCAAAATTTTTTTTGACCTCAAAATGTCATAAAAAACGTCATAGTATAGTAAGGTGTCAAAATCGGACAAAAAAGTCACAATTTTTTTTTACCTCAAAATGTCATAAAAAACGTCATAGTATAGTAAGGCGTCAAAATCGGACAAAAAAAGTCAAAAACTTATTTTAACCTCAAAATGTCATAAAAAACGTCATAGTATAGTAAGGCGTCAAAATCGGCCAAAAAAAGTCAAATTTTTTTTTTACCTAAAAATGTCATAAAAAACATCATAGTATAGTAAGGCGTTTTTTTCAGCCAAAAAAAGTCAAAAAATTTTTTGACATCAAAATGTCATAAAAAACGTCATAGTATAGTAAGGCGTCAAAATCGGACAAAAAAAGTCAAAAAAAATTTTGACCTCAAAATGTCATAAAAAACGTCATAGTATAGTAAGGCGTTTTTTTCGGCCAAAAAAAGTAAAAAAATTTTTTGACCTCAAAATGTCATAAAAAACGTCATAGTATAGTAAGGCGTCAAAATCGGCCAAAAAATGTCAAAATTTTTTTTGACCTCAAAATGTCATAAAAAACGTCATAGTATAGTAAGGCGTCAAAATCGGACAAAAAAAGTCACAAATTTTTTTGACCTCAAAATGTCATAAAAAACGTCATAGTATAGTACGGCGTCAAAATCGGACAAAAAAAGTCAAAAAAAATTTTGACCTCAAAATGTCATAAAAAACGTCATAGTATAGTAAGGCGTTTTTTTCGGCCAAAAAAAGTCAAAATTTTTTTTGACCTCAAAATGTCATAAAAAACGTCATAGTATAGTAAGGTGTCAAAATCGGACAAAAAAGTCACAATTTTTTTTTACCTCAAAATGTCATAAAAAACGTCATAGTATAGTAAGGCGTCAAAATCGGACAAAAAAAGTCAAAAACTTATTTTAACCTCAAAATGTCATAAAAAACGTCATAGTATAGTAAGGCGTCAAAATCGGACAAAAAAAGTCAAAAAAAATTTTGACCTCAAAATTTCATAAAAAACGTCATAGTATAGTAAGGCGTCAAAATCGGCCAAAAAAAGTCACAATTTATTTTGACCTCAAAATGTCATAAAAAACGTCATAGTATAGTAAGGCGTTTTTTTCGACCAAAAAAAGTCAAAAAAAATTTTGACCTCAAAATGTCATAAAAAACGTCATAGTATAGTAAGGCGTCAAAATCGGACAAAAAAAGTCAAAAAAATTTTTGACCTCAAAATGTCATAAAAAACGTCATAGTATAGTAAGGCGTTTTTTTCGACCAAAAAAAGTCAAAAAAATTTTTTGATCTCAAAATGTCATAAAAAACATCATAGTATAGTAAGGCGTTTTTTTACGCCAAAAAAAGTCAAAAAAATTTTTGACATCAAAATGTCATAAAAAACGTCATAGTATAGTAAGGCGTCAAAATCGGACAAAAAAAGTCAAAAAAATTTTTGACCTCAAAATGTCATAAAAAACGTCATAGTATAGTAAGGCGTCAAAATCGGACAAAAAAAGTCAAAAACTTTTTTGACCTCAAAATGTCATAAAAAACGTCATAGTATAGTAAGCCGTTTTTTTCGGCCAAAAAAAGTCAAAATTTTTTTTGACCTCAAAATGTCATAAAAAACGTCATAGTATAGTAAGGCGTTTTTTTCGGCCAAAAAAAGTCAAAAAATTTTTTGACCTCAAAATGTCATAAAAAACGTCATAGTATAGTAAGGCGTTTTTTTCGGCCAAAAAATGTCAAAAATTTTTTTGACCTCAAAATGTCATAAAAAATGTCATAGTATAGTAAGGCGTTTTTTTCGGCCTAAAAAAGTCAAAAAAATTTTTGACCTCAAAATGTCATAAAAAACGTCATAGTATAGTAAGGCGTTTTTTTCGGCCAAAAAAAGTCAAAATTTTTTTTGACCTCAAAATGTCATAAAAAACGTCATAGTATAGTAAGGCGTTTTTTTCGGCCAAAAAAAGTCAAAAAATTTTTTGACATCAAAATGTCATAAAAAACGTCATAGTATAGTAAGGCGTCAAAATCGGACAAAAAAAGTCAAAAAAATTTTTGACCTCAAAATGTCATAAAAAACGTCATAGTATAGTAAGGCGTTTTTTTCGGCCAAAAAAAGTAAAAAAAATTTTTGACCTCAAAATGTCATAAAAAACGTCATAGTATAGTAAGGCGTTTTTTTCCGCCAAAAAATGTCAAAATTTTTTTTGACCTCAAAATGTCATAAAAAACGTCATAGTATAGTAAGGCGTTTTTTTCGGCCTAAAAAAGTCAAAAAAATTTTTGACCTCAAAATGTCATAAAAAACGTCATAGTATAGTAAGGCGTCAAAATCGGACAAAAAAAGTCAAAAAAATTTTTGACCTCAAAATGTCATAAAAAACGTCATACTATAGTAAGGCGTTTTTTCCGGCCAAAAAAAGTCAAAAAAATTTTTGACCTCAAAATGTCATAAAAAACGTCATAGTATAGTAAGGCGTCAAAATCGGACAAAAAAAGTCAAAAAAATTTTTGACCTCAAAATGTCATAAAAAACGTCATAGTATAGTAAGGCGTTTTTTTCTGCCAAAAGAAGTCAAAAATTTTTTTGACCTCAAAATGTCATAAAAAACGTCATAGTATAGTAAGGCGTCAAAATCGGACAAAAAAAGTCAAAAAAATTTTTGACCTCAAAATGTCATAAAAAACGTCATAGTATAGTAAGGCGTTTTTTCCGGCCAAAAAAAGTCAAAAAAATTTTTGACCTCAAAATGTCATAAAAAACGTCATAGTATAGTAAGGCGTCAAAATCGGACAAAAAAAGTCAAAAAAATTTTTGACCTCAAAATGTCATAAAAAACGTCATAGTATAGTAAGGCGTTTTTTTCTGCCAAAAGAAGTCAAAAATTTTTTTGACCTCAAAATGTCATAAAAAACGTCATAGTATAGTAAGGCGTCAAAATCGGACAAAAAAAGTCAAAATAAATTTTTACCTCAAAATGTCATAAAAAACGTCATAGTATAGTAAGGCGTCAAAATCGGACAAAAAAAGTCAAAAAAATTTTTGACCTCAAAATGTCATAAAAAACGTCATAGTATAGTAAGGCGTTTTTTCCGGCCAAAAAAAGTCAAAAAAATTTTTGACCTCAAAATGTCATAAAAAACGTCATAGTATAGTAAGGCGTCAAAATCGGACAAAAAAAGTCAAAAAAATTTTTGACCTCAAAATGTCATAAAAAACGTCATAGTATAGTAAGGCGTTTTTTTCTGCCAAAAGAAGTCAAAAATTTTTTTGACCTCAAAATGTCATAAAAAACGTCATAGTATAGTAAGGCGTCAAAATCGGACAAAAAAAGTCAAAATAAATTTTTACCTCAAAATGTCATAAAAAACGTCATAGTATAGTAAGGCGTTTTTTTCGACCAAAAAAAGTCAAAAAATTTTTTGATCTCAAAATGTCATAAAAAACATCATAGTATAGTAAGGCGTTTTTTTCGGCCAAAAAAAGTCAAAAAAATTTTTGACATCAAAATGTCATAAAAAACGTCATAGTATAGTAAGGCGTCAAAATCAGACAAAAAAAGTCAAAAAAATTTTTGACCTCAAAATGTCATAAAAAACGTCATAGTATAGTAAGGCGTTTTTTTCCGCCAAAAAATGTCAAAATTTTTTTTGACCTCAAAATGTCATAAAAAACGTCATAGTATAGTAAGGCGTTTTTTTCGGCCTAAAAAAGTCAAAAAAATTTTTGACCTCAAAATGTCATAAAAAACGTCATAGTATAGTAAGGCGTCAAAATCGGACAAAAAAAGTCAAAAAAATTTTTGACCTCAAAATGTCATAAAAAACGTCATACTATAGTAAGGCGTTTTTTCCGGCCAAAAAAAGTCAAAAAAATTTTTGACCTCAAAATGTCATAAAAAACGTCATAGTATAGTAAGGCGTCAAAATCGGACAAAAAAAGTCAAAAAAATTTTTGACCTCAAAATGTCATAAAAAACGTCATAGTATAGTAAGGCGTTTTTTTCTGCCAAAAGAAGTCAAAAATTTTTTTGACCTCAAAATGTCATAAAAAACGTCATAGTATAGTAAGGCGTCAAAATCGGACAAAAAAAGTCAAAAAAATTTTTGACCTCAAAATGTCATAAAAAACGTCATAGTATAGTAAGGCGTTTTTTCCGGCCAAAAAAAGTCAAAAAAATTTTTGACCTCAAAATGTCATAAAAAACGTCATAGTATAGTAAGGCGTCAAAATCGGACAAAAAAAGTCAAAAAAATTTTTGACCTCAAAATGTCATAAAAAACGTCATAGTATAGTAAGGCGTTTTTTTCTGCCAAAAGAAGTCAAAAATTTTTTTGACCTCAAAATGTCATAAAAAACGTCATAGTATAGTAAGGCGTCAAAATCGGACAAAAAAAGTCAAAATAAATTTTTACCTCAAAATGTCATAAAAAACGTCATAGTATAGTAAGGTGTCAAAATCGGACAAAAAAAGTCAAAAAAAATTTTTGACCTCAAAATGTCATAAAAAACGTCATAGTATAGTATGGCGTCAAAATCGGACAAAAAAAGTCAAAAAAATTTTTGACCTCAAAATGTCATAAAAAACGTCATAGTATAGTAAGGCGTTTTTTTCGACCAAAAAAAGTCAAAAAATTTTTTGATCTCAAAATGTCATAAAAAACATCATAGTATAGTAAGGCGTTTTTTTCGGCCAAAAAAAGTCAAAAAAATTTTTGACATCAAAATGTCATAAAAAACGTCATAGTATAGTAAGGCGTCAAAATCGGCCAAAAAAAGTCAAATTTTTTTTTTACCTAAAAATGTCATAAAAAACATCATAGTATAGTAAGGCGTTTTTTTCAGCCAAAAAAAGTCAAAAAATTTTTTGACATCAAAATGTCATAAAAAACGTCATAGTATAGTAAGGCGTCAAAATCGGACAAAAAAAGTCAAAAAAAATTTTGACCTCAAAATGTCATAAAAAACGTCATAGTATAGTAAGGCGTTTTTTTCGGCCAAAAAAAGTCAAAATTTTTTTTGACCTCAAAATGTCATAAAAAACGTCATAGTATAGTAAGGTGTCAAAATCGGACAAAAAAGTCACAATTTTTTTTTACCTCAAAATGTCATAAAAAACGTCATAGTATAGTAAGGCGTCAAAATCGGACAAAAAAAGTCAAAAACTTATTTTAACCTCAAAATGTCATAAAAAACGTCATAGTATAGTAAGGCGTCAAAATCGGACAAAAAAAGTCAAAAAAAATTTTGACCTCAAAATTTCATAAAAAACGTCATAGTATAGTAAGGCGTCAAAATCGGCCAAAAAAAGTCACAATTTATTTTGACCTCAAAATGTCATAAAAAACGTCATAGTATAGTAAGGCGTTTTTTTCGACCAAAAAAAGTCAAAAAAAATTTTGACCTCAAAATGTCATAAAAAACGTCATAGTATAGTAAGGCGTCAAAATCGGACAAAAAAAGTCAAAAAAATTTTTGACCTCAAAATGTCATAAAAAACGTCATAGTATAGTAAGGCGTTTTTTTCGACCAAAAAAAGTCAAAAAAATTTTTTGATCTCAAAATGTCATAAAAAACATCATAGTATAGTAAGGCGTTTTTTTACGCCAAAAAAAGTCAAAAAAATTTTTGACATCAAAATGTCATAAAAAACGTCATAGTATAGTAAGGCGTCAAAATCGGACAAAAAAAGTCAAAAAAATTTTTGACCTCAAAATGTCATAAAAAACGTCATAGTATAGTAAGGCGTCAAAATCGGACAAAAAAAGTCAAAAACTTTTTTGACCTCAAAATGTCATAAAAAACGTCATAGTATAGTAAGCCGTTTTTTTCGGCCAAAAAAAGTCAAAATTTTTTTTGACCTCAAAATGTCATAAAAAACGTCATAGTATAGTAAGGCGTTTTTTTCGGCCAAAAAAAGTCAAAAAATTTTTTGACCTCAAAATGTCATAAAAAACGTCATAGTATAGTAAGGCGTTTTTTTCGGCCAAAAAATGTCAAAAATTTTTTTGACCTCAAAATGTCATAAAAAATGTCATAGTATAGTAAGGCGTTTTTTTCGGCCTAAAAAAGTCAAAAAAATTTTTGACCTCAAAATGTCATAAAAAACGTCATAGTATAGTAAGGCGTTTTTTTCGGCCAAAAAAAGTCAAAATTTTTTTTGACCTCAAAATGTCATAAAAAACGTCATAGTATAGTAAGGCGTTTTTTTCGGCCAAAAAAAGTCAAAAAATTTTTTGACATCAAAATGTCATAAAAAACGTCATAGTATAGTAAGGCGTCAAAATCGGACAAAAAAAGTCAAAAAAATTTTTGACCTCAAAATGTCATAAAAAACGTCATAGTATAGTAAGGCGTTTTTTTCGGCCAAAAAAAGTAAAAAAATTTTTTGACCTCAAAATGTCATAAAAAACGTCATAGTATAGTAAGGCGTTTTTTTCCGCCAAAAAATGTCAAAATTTTTTTTGACCTCAAAATGTCATAAAAAACGTCATAGTATAGTAAGGCGTTTTTTTCGGCCTAAAAAAGTCAAAAAAATTTTTGACCTCAAAATGTCATAAAAAACGTCATAGTATAGTAAGGCGTCAAAATCGGACAAAAAAAGTCAAAAAAATTTTTGACCTCAAAATGTCATAAAAAACGTCATACTATAGTAAGGCGTTTTTTCCGGCCAAAAAAAGTCAAAAAAATTTTTGACCTCAAAATGTCATAAAAAACGTCATAGTATAGTAAGGCGTCAAAATCGGACAAAAAAAGTCAAAAAAATTTTTGACCTCAAAATGTCATAAAAAACGTCATAGTATAGTAAGGCGTTTTTTTCTGCCAAAAGAAGTCAAAAATTTTTTTGACCTCAAAATGTCATAAAAAACGTCATAGTATAGTAAGGCGTCAAAATCGGACAAAAAAAGTCAAAAAAATTTTTGACCTCAAAATGTCATAAAAAACGTCATAGTATAGTAAGGCGTCAAAATCGGACAAAAAAAGTCAAAAAAATTTTTGACCTCAAAATGTCATAAAAAACGTCATAGTATAGTAAGGCGTTTTTTTCGACCAAAAAAAGTCAAAAAATTTTTTGATCTCAAAATGTCATAAAAAACATCATAGTATAGTAAGGCGTTTTTTTCAGCCATAAAAAGTCAAAAAAATTTTTGACATCAAAATGTCATAAAAAACGTCATAGTATAGTAAGGCGTCAAAATCGGACAAAAAAAGTCAAAAAATTTTTTGACCTCAAAATGTCATAGAAAACGTCATAGTATAGTAAGGCGTCAAAATCGGACAAAAAAAGTCAAAAACTTTTTTGACCTCAAAATGTCATAAAAAACGTCATAGTATAGTAAGGCGTTTTTTTCGGCCAAAAAAAGTCAAAAAAATTTTTTGACCTCAAAATGTCATAAAAAACGTCATAGTATAGTAAGGCGTTTTTTTCGGCCAAAAAAAGTCAAAAAAATTTTTGACCTCAAAATGTCATAAAAAACGTCATAGTATAGTAAGGCGTTTTTTTCGGCCAAAAAATGTCAAAAATTTTTTTGACCTCAAAATGTCATAAAAAACGTCATAGTATAGTAAGCCGTTTTTTTCGGCCTAAAAAAGTCAAAAAAAATTTTGACCTCAAAATGTCATAAAAAACGTCATAGTATAGTAAGGTGTTTTTTTCAGCCAAAAAAAGTCAAAATTTTTTTTGACCTCAAAATGTCATAAAAAACGTCATAGTATAGTAAGGCGTTTTTTTCGGCCAAAAAAATTCAAAATTTTTTTGACCTCAAAATGTCATAAAAAACGTCATAGTATAGTAAGGCGTTTTTTTCGGCCTAAAAAAGTCAAAAAAATTTTTGACCTCAAAATGTCATAAAAAACGTCATAGTATAGTAAGGCGTCAAAATCGGACAAAAAAAGTCAAAAAAATTTTTGACCTCAAAATGTCATAAAAAACGTCATAGTATAGTAAGGCGTCAAAATCGGCCAAAAAAAGTCAAAAATTTTTTTTATCTCAAAATGTCATAAAAAACATCATAGTATAGTAAGGCGTTTTTTTTTCAGCCAAAAAAAGTCAAAAAAATTTTTGACATCAAAATGTCATAAAAAACGTCATAGTATAGTAAGGCGTCAAAATCGGACAAAAAAAGTCAAAAAAAATTTTGACCTCAAAATTTCATAAAAAACGTCATAGTATAGTAAGGCGTCAAAATCGGCCAAAAAAAGTCACAATTTATTTTGACCTCAAAATGTCATAGAAAACGTCATAGTATAGTAAGGCGTTTTTTTTTCGGCCTAAAAAAGTCAAAAATTTTTTTGACCTCAAAATGTCATAAAAAACGTCATAGTATAGTAAGGCGTCAAAATCGGACAAAAAAAGTCAAAAACGTTTTTGACCTCAAAATGTCATAAAAAAGTCATAGTATAGTAAGGCGTTTTTTTCGGCCAAAAAAAGTCGAAATTTTTTTTGACCTCAAAATGTCATAAAAAACGTCATAGTATAGTAAGGCGTTTTTTTCGGCCAAAAAAAGTCAAAAACATTTTTGACCTCAAAATGTCATAAAAAACGTCATAGTATAGTAAGGCGTTTTTTTCGGCCAAAAAATGTCAAAATTTTTTTTGACCTCAAAATGTCATAAAAAACGTCATAGTATAGTAAGGCGTTTTTTTCGGCCAAAAAAAGTCAAAAATTTTTTTGACCTCAGAATGTCATAAAAAACGTCATAGTATAGTAAGGCGTTTTTTTTCGGCCAAAAAAAGTCGAAATTTTTTTTGACCTCAAAATGTCATAAAAAACGTCATAGTATAGTAAGGCGTTTTTTTCGGCCAAAAAAAGTCAAAAAAATTTTTGACCTCAAAATGTCATAAAAAACGTCATAGTATAGTAAGGCGTTTTTTTCGGACAAAAAAAGTCAAAAAAATTTTTGACCTCAAAATGTCATAAAAAACGTCATAGTAAAGTAAGGTGTCAAAATCGGCCAAAAAAAGTCACAATTTTTTTTGACCTCAAAATGTCATAAAAAACGTCATAGTCTAGTAAGGCGTTTTTTTCGACCAAAAAAATTCAAAAATTTTTTTGATCTCAAAATGTCATAAAAAAATCATAGTATAGTAAGGCGTTTTTTTCAGCCAAAAAAAGTCAAAAAATTTTTTGACCTCAAAATGTCATAAAAAACGTCATAGTATAGTAAGGCGTTTTTTTCGGCCAAAAAAAGTCGAAATTTTTTTTGACCTCAAAATGTCATAAAAAACGTCATAGTATAGTAAGGCGTTTTTTTCGGCCAAAAAAAGTCAAAAAAATTTTTTGACCTCAAAATGTCATAAAAAACGTCATAGTATAGTAAGGCGTTTTTTTCGGCCAAAAAAAGTCACAATTTTTTTTGACCTCAAAATGTCATAAAAAACGTCATAGTATAGTAAGGCGTCAAAATCGGACAAAAAAAGTCAACATTTTTTTTGACCTCAAAATGTCATAAAAAACGTCATAGTATAGTAAGGCGTTTTTTTCGGCCAAAAAAGTCAACATTTTTTTTGACCTCAAAATGTCATAAAAAACGTCATAGTATAGTAAGGCGTCAAAATCGGACAAAAAAAGTCAAAAAAAATTTTGACCTCAAAATGTCATAAAAAACGTCATAGTATAGTAAGGCGTTTTTTTCGGCCAAAAAAAGTCACAATTTTTTTTGACCTCAAAATGTCATAAAAAACGTCATAGTATAGTAAGGCGTCAAAATCGGACAAAAAAAGTCACAATTTTTTTTGACCTCAAAATGTCATAAAAAACGTCATAGTATAATAAGGCGTTTTTTTCGGCCAAAAAAAGTCCAAATGTTTTTTTACCTCAAAATGTCATAAAAAACGTCATAGTATAGTAAGGCGTTTTTTTCGGCCTAAAAAAGTCAAAAATTTTTTTGACCTCAAAATGTCATAAAAAACGTCATAGTATAGTAAGGCGTCAAAATCGGACAAAAAAAGTCAAAAACTTTTTTGACCTCAAAATGTCATAAAAAACGTCATAGTATAGTAAGGCGTCAAAATCGGACAAAAAAAGTCAAAAAAATTTTTGACCTCAAAATGTCATAAAAAACGTCATAGTATAGTAAGGCGTCAAAATCTGACAAAAAAAGTCAAAAAAATTTTTGACCTCAAAATGTCATAAAAAACGTCATAGTATAGTAAGGCGTCAAAATCGGACAAAAAAAGTCAAAAAAATTTTTGACTCTCAAAATGTCATAAAAAACGTCATAGTATAGTAAGGCGTTTTTTTCGGCCAAAAAAAGTAAAAAAATTTTTTGACCTCAAAATGTCATAAAAAACGTCATAGTATAGTAAGGCGTTTTTTTCGGCCAAAAAATGTCAAAATTTTTTTTGACCTCAAAATGTCATAAAAAACGTCATAGTATAGTAAGGCGTTTTTTTCGGCCTAAAAAAGTCAAAAAATTTTTTGACCTCAAAATGTCTTAAAAAACGTCATAGTATAGTAAGGCGTCAAAATCGGACAAAAAAAGTCAAAAACTTTTTTGACCTCAAAATGTCATAAAAAACGTCATAGTATAGTAAGGCGTTTTTTTCGGCCAAAAAAAGTCGAAATTTTTTTTTACCTCAAAATGTCATAAAAAACATCATAGTATAGTAAGGCGTTTTTTTCAGCCAAAAAAAGTCAAAAAATTTTTTGACATCAAAATGTCATAAAAAACGTCATAGTATAGTAAGGCGTCAAAATCGGCCAAAAATCGGCCTCAAAATGTCATAAAAAACATCATAGTATAGTAAGGCGTTTTTTTCGACCAAAAAAAGTCAAAAACTTTTTTGACCTCAAAATGTCATAAAAAACGTCATAGTATAGTAAGGCGTCAAAATCGGACAAAAAAAGTCAAAAAAATTTTTGACCTCAAAATGTCATAAAAAACGTCATAGTATAGTAAGGCGTCAAAATCGGACAAAAAAAGTCAAAAAAATTTTTGACTCTCAAAATGTCATAAAAAACGACATAGTATAGTAAGGCGTTTTTTTCGGCCAAAAAAAGTAAAAAAATTTTTTGACCTCAAAATGTCATAAAAAACGTCATAGTATAGTAAGGCGTTTTTTTCGGCCAAAAAATGTCAAAATTTTTTTTGACCTCAAAATGTCATAAAAAACGTCATAGTATAGTAAGGCGTTTTTTTCGGCCTAAAAAAGTCAAAAAATTTTTTGACCTCAAAATGTCATAAAAAACGTCATAGTATAGTAAGGCGTCAAAATCGGACAAAAAAAGTCAAAAACTTTTTTGACCTCAAAATGTCATAAAAAACGTCATAGTATAGTAAGGCGTTTTTTTCGGCCAAAAAAAGTCGAAATTTTTTTTTACCTCAAAATGTCATAAAAAACATCATAGTATAGTAAGGCGTTTTTTTCAGCCAAAAAATGTCAAAAAATTTTTTGACATCAAAATGTCATAAAAAACGTCATAGTATAGTAAGGCGTCAAAATCGGCCAAAAATCGGCCTCAAAATGTCATAAAAAACATCATAGTATAGTAAGGCGTTTTTTTCGACCAAAAAAAGTCAAAAACTTTTTTGACCTCAAAATGTCATAAAAAACGTCATAGTATAGTAAGGCGTCAAAATCGGACAAAAAAAGTCAAAAAAATTTTTGACCTCAAAATGTCATAAAAAACGTCATAGTATAGTAAGGCGTCAAAATCGGACAAAAAAAGTCAAAAAAATTTTTGACTCTCAAAATGTCATAAAAAACGACATAGTATAGTAAGGCGTTTTTTTCGGCCAAAAAAAGTAAAAAAATTTTTTGACCTCAAAATGTCATAAAAAACGTCATAGTATAGTAAGGCGTTTTTTTCGGCCAAAAAATGTCAAAATTTTTTTTGACCTCAAAATGTCATAAAAAACGTCATAGTATAGTAAGGCGTTTTTTTCGGCCTAAAAAAGTCAAAAAATTTTTTGACCTCAAAATGTCATAAAAAACGTCATAGTATAGTAAGGCGTCAAAATCGGACAAAAAAAGTCAAAAACTTTTTTGACCTCAAAATGTCATAAAAAACGTCATAGTATAGTAAGGCGTTTTTTTCGGCCAAAAAAAGTCGAAATTTTTTTTGACCTCAAAATGTCATAAAAAACGTCATAGTATAGTAAGGCGTTTTTTTCGGCCAAAAAAAGTCAAAAACATTTTTGACCTCAAAATGTCATAAAAAACGTCATAGTATAGTAAGGCGTTTTTTTCGGCCAAAAAATGTCAAAATTTTTTTTGACCTCAAAATGTCATAAAAAACGTCATAGTATAGTAAGGCGTTTTTTTCGGCCAAAAAAAGTCAAAAAATTTTTTGACCTCAAAATGTCATAAAAAACGTCATAGTATAGTAAGGCGTTTTTTTCGGCCAAAAAATGTCAAAATTTTTTTTGACCTCAAAATGTCATAAAAAACGTCATAGTATAGTAAGGCGTTTTTTTCGGCCAAAAAAAGTCAAAAAATTTTTTGACCTCAAAATGTCATAAAAAACGTCATAGTATATATAGTAAGGCGTCAAAATCTGACAAAAAAAGTCAAAAACATTTTTGACCTCAAAATGTCATAAAAAACGTCATAGTATAGTAAGGCGTCAAAATCGGACAAAAAAAGTCAAAAACTTTTTTGACCTCAAAATGTCATAAAAAACGTCATAGTATAGTAAGGTGTTTTTTTCGGCCAAAAAAAGTCGAAATTTTTTTTGACCTCAAAATGTCATAAAAAACGTCATAGTATAGTAAGGCGTTTTTTTCGGCCAAAAAAAGTCAAAAAATTTTTTGACCTCAAAATGTCATAAAAAACGTCATAGTATAGTAAGGCGTTTTTTTCGGCCAAAAAATGTCAAAAATTTTTTTGACCTCAAAATGTCATAAAAAACGTCATAGTATAGTAAGGCGTTTTTTTCGGCCAAAAAAAGTCCAAAAAATTTTTGACCTCAAAATGTCATAAAAAACGTCATAGTATAGTAAGGCGTCAAAATCGGACAAAAAAAGTCAAAAAAATTTTTGACCTCAAAATGTCATAAAAAACGTCATAGTATGTCATAAAAAACGTCATAGTATAGCAAGGCGTCAAAATCGGCCAAAAAAAGTCAAAATTTTTTTTGACCTCAAAATGTCATAAAAAACGTCATAGTATAGTAAGGTGTTTTTTTCCGCCAAAAAAAGTCCAAATTTTTTTTGACCTCAAAATGTCATAAAAAACGTCATAGTATAGTAAGGCGTCAAAATCGGACAAAAAAAGTCAAAAAAATTTTTTGACCTCAAAATGTCATAAAAAACGTCATAGTATAGTAAGGCGTCAAAATCGGACAAAAAAAGTCAGAATTTTTTTTTACCTCAAAATGTCATAAAAAACGTCATAGTATAGTAAGGATCAAGGATCAAGGATCAGGGTCAAGGTTCAAGGAACTTTATTGTCATACCAGGACATTTACATGTTATGGTACGAAATTAGTACTCAGGTCCCAGTTTAAGCCATTCAGAGCAAGACGTGAACAAGAATGAAATCTAAACATAAGGGCAATAATATAAACATTAGAGTAGAAAATATTAACATATAAACATTAGAGTAGAGAAATAAATATAACATTAGAGAAAATAAAAATAAACATTAGCAAGAAATATATAAACACTGTGAAATTTAAACAGTTAACAATTAAATAAAGTGAAAATAAGATAAGATAAGGAAGCCGAAGTTAGCACGTGCATAAATACTCATGTGCAAGTAGGAGGTAGTGGTAGTGCAGATGTAGTCCGTGTATTGCACCTATATGAGCATGTTGCCCTATGGTGGCCAAGTATTGCACTTAGTGAGACAGATAAAGTGTTGTAGTGCAGGACTGTCAGTGTGTGGTGGTGGGGGGAGGTCGGTCTACAGGGCAGGGCTAGAGTTGAGCAGTCTTACAGCTTCAGGGAAGAAGCTGATCCTGAGCCTGGTGGTCCTGCTCCGGATGCTCCTCTGCCGCCTGCCTGAGGGGAGGGGTTGGAAAAGATTGTGTGCGGGATGGGTGGAGTCCTTCATGATGCGGAGGGCCCTCCCTCTGCATCGTGCTTTGTAGAGGTCTGAGGTGGTGGGCAGGCTGTTCCCCACAGTCCTCTGTGCAGCCTTTACCACCCTCTGCAGAGCCTTCCTCTCAGCAGCAGTGCAGCTGCCAATTTTTTTGACCTCAAAATGTCATAAAAAACGTCATAGTATAGTAAGGCGTCAAAATCGGACAAAAAAAGTCAAAAATTTTTTTGACCTCAAAATGTCATAAAAAACGTCATAGTATAGTAAGGCGTCAAAATCGGACAAAAAAAGTCAAAAAATTTTTTGACCTCAAAATGTCATAAAAAACGTCATAGTATAATAAGGCGTCAAAATCGGACAAAAAAAGTCAAAAAATTTTTTGACCTCAAAATGTCATAAAAAACGTCATAGTATAGTAAGGCGTTTTTTTCGGCCAAAAAAAGTCAACATTTTTTTTGACCTCAAAATGTCATAAAAAACGTCATCGTACAGTAAGGCATTTTTTTCAGCCAAAAAAAGTCAAAAAATTTTTTGACCTCAAAATGTCATAAAAAACGTCATAGTATCTCCTAAAAAATGTCATAGTATAGCAAGGCGTCAAAATCGGCCAAAAAAAGTCAAAAATTTTTTTGACCTCAAAATGTCATAAAAAACGTCATAGTATAGTAAGGCGTTTTTTTCGGCCAGAAAATGTCAAAATTTTTTTTGACCTCAAAATGTCATAAAAAACGTCATAGTATAGTAAGGCGTCAAAATCGGACAAAAAAAGTCAAAAAAATTTTTGACCTCAAAATGTCATAAAAAACGTCATAGTATAGTAAGGCGTTTTTTTCGGCCAAAAAAAGTCAAAATTTTTTTTGACCTCAAAATGTCATAAAAAACGTCATAGTATAGTAAGGCGTCAAAATCGGCCAAAAAAAGTCAAAAAAATTTTTGACCTCAAAATGTCATAAAAAACGTCATAGTATAGTAAGGCGTCAAAATCGGACAAAAAAAGTCAAAAAAATTTTTGACCTCAAAATGTCATAAAAAACGTCATAGTATAGTAAGGCGTTTTTTTCGGCCTAAAAAAGTCAAAAAATTTTTTGACCTCAAAATGTCATAAAAAACGTCATAGTATAGTAAGGCGTCAAAATCGGACAAAAAAAGTCAAAAACTTTTTTGACCTCAAAATGTCATAAAAAACGTCATAGTATAGTAAGGCGTCAAAATCGGACAAAAAAAGTCAAAAAAAATTTTGACCTCAAAATGTCATAAAAAACGTCATAGTATAGTAAGGCGTTTTTTTCGGCCAAAAAAAGTCAAAATTTTTTTTGACCTCAAAATGTCATAAAAAACGTCATAGTATAGTAAGGCGTCAAAATCGGCCAAAAAAAGTCAAAAAAATTTTTGACCTCAAAATGTCATAAAAAACGTCATAGTATAGTAAGGCGTTTTTTTCGGCCAAAAAAAGTCAAAATTTTTTTTGACCTCAAAATGTCATAAAAAACGTCATAGTATAGTAAGGCGTCAAAATCGGACAAAAAAAGTCAAAAAATTTTTTGACCTCAAAATGTCATAAAAAACGTCATAGTATAATAAGGCGTCAAAATCGGACAAAAAAAGTCAAAAAATTTTTTGACCTCAAAATGTCATAAAAAACGTCATAGTATAGTAAGGCGTTTTTTTCGGCCAAAAAAAGTCAACATTTTTTTTGACCTCAAAATGTCATAAAAAACGTCATCGTACAGTAAGGCATTTTTTTCAGCCAAAAAAAGTCAAAAAATTTTTTGACCTCAAAATGTCATAAAAAACGTCATAGTATAGTAAGGCGTCAAAATCGGACAAAAAAAGTCAAAAAAAATTTTTGACCTCAAAATGTCATAAAAAACGTCATAGTATAGTAAGGCGTCAAAATCGGACAAAAAAAGTCAAAACATTTTTTTGACCTCAAAATGTCATAAAAAACGTCATAGTATAGTAAGGCGTTTTTTTCGGCCAAAAAAAGTCAAAAAATTTTTTGACCTCAAAATGTCATAAAAAATGTCATAGTATAGTAAGGCGTCAAAATCGGACAAAAAAAGTCAAAAAAAATTTTGACCTCAAAATGTCATAAAAAACGTCATAGTATAGTAAGGCGTTTTTTTCGGCCTAAAAAAGTCAAAAACTTTTTTGACCTCAAAATGTCATAAAAAACGTCATAGTATAGTAAGGCGTCAAAATCGGACAAAAAAAGTCAAAAAAAATTTTGACCTCAAAATGTCATAAAAAACGTCATAGTATAGTAAGGCGTTTTTTTCGGCCAAAAAAAGTCACAATTTTTTTTGACCTCAAAATGTCATAAAAAACGTCATAGTATAGTAAGGCGTCAAAATCGGACAAAAAAAGTCACAATTTTTTTTGACCTCAAAATGTCATAAAAAACGTCATAGTATAATAAGGCGTTTTTTTCGGCCAAAAAAAGTCCAAATTTTTTTTTACCTCAAAATGTCATAAAAAACGTCATAGTATAGTAAGGCGTTTTTTTCGGCCTAAAAAAGTCAAAAATTTTTTTGACCTCAAAATGTCATAAAAAACGTCATAGTATAGTAAGGCGTCAAAATCGGACAAAAAAAGTCAAAAACTTTTTTGACCTCAAAATGTCATAAAAAACGTCATAGTATAGTAAGGCGTCAAAATCGGACAAAAAAAGTCAAAAAAATTTTTGACCTCAAAATGTCATAAAAAACGTCATAGTATATTAAGGCGTTTTTTTCGGCCAAAAAAAGTCTAAATTTTTTTTGACCTCAAAATGTCATAAAAAACGTCATAGTATAGTAAGGCGTCAAAATCGGACAAAAAAAGTCAAAAAATTTTTTGACCTCAAAATGTCATAAAAAACGTCATAGTATAGTAAGGCGTTTTTTTCGGCCAAAAAAAGTCAAAAACATTTTTGACCTCAAAATGTCATAAAAAACGTCATAGTATAGTAAGGCGTTTTTTTCGGCCAAAAAAAGTCAAAATTTTTTTTGACCTCAAAATGTCATAAAAAACGTCATAGTATAGTAAGGCGTTTTTTTCGGCCAAAAAAAGTCAAAATTTTTTTTGAGCTCAAAATGTCATAAAAAACGTCATAGTATAGTAAGGCGTTTTTTTCGGCCAAAAAAAGTCGAAATTTTTTTTGACCTCAAAATGTCATAAAAAACGTCATAGTATAGTAAGGCGTTTTTTTCAGCCAAAAAAAGTCAAAATTTTTTTTGACCTCAAAATGTCATAAAAAACGTCATAGTATAGTAAGGCGTTTTTTTCGGCCAAAAAAAGTCAAAATTTTTTTTGACCTCAAAATGTCATAAAAAACGTCATAGTATAGTAAGGCGTCAAAATCGGACAAAAAAAGTCAAAAAAAATTTTTGACCTCAAAATGTCATAAAAAACGTCATAGTATAGTAAGGCGTCAAAATCGGACAAAAAAAGTCAAAACATTTTTTTGACCTCAAAATGTCATAAAAAACGTCATAGTATAGTAAGGCGTTTTTTTCGGCCAAAAAAAGTCAAAAAATTTTTTGACCTCAAAATGTCATAAAAAATGTCATAGTATAGTAAGGCGTCAAAATCGGACAAAAAAAGTCAAAAAAAATTTTGACCTCAAAATGTCATAAAAAACGTCATAGTATAGTAAGGCGTTTTTTTCGGCCTAAAAAAGTCAAAAACTTTTTTGACCTCAAAATGTCATAAAAAACGTCATAGTATAGTAAGGCGTTTTTTTCGGCCAAAAAAAGTCAAAATTTTTTTGACCTCAAAATGTCATAAAAAGCGTCATAGTATAGTAAGGCATTTTTTTCGGCCAAAAAAAGTCAAAAAATTTTTTGACCTCAAAATGTCATAAAAAACGTCATAGTATAGTAAGGCGTTTTTTTCGGCCAAAAAAAGTCACAATTTTTTTTGACCTCAAAATGTCATAAAAAACGTCATAGTATAGTAAGGCGTCAAAATCGGACAAAAAAAGTCAACATTTTTTTTGACCTCAAAATGTCATAAAAAACGTCATAGTATAGTAAGGCGTTTTTGTCGGCCAAAAAAAGTCAACATTTTTTTTGACCTCAAAATGTCATAAAAAATGTCATAGTATAGTAAGGCGTTTTTTTCGGCCAAAAAAGTCAACATTTTTTTTGACCTCAAAATGTCATAAAAAACGTCATAGTATAGTAAGGCGTCAAAATCGGACAAAAAAAGTCAAAAAAAATTTTGACCTCAAAATGTCATAAAAAACGTCATAGTATAGTAAGGCGTTTTTTTCGGCCAAAAAAAGTCACAATTTTTTTTGACCTCAAAATGTCATAAAAAACGTCATAGTATAGTAAGGCGTCAAAATCGGACAAAAAAAGTCACAATTTTTTTTGACCTCAAAATGTCATAAAAAACGTCATAGTATAATAAGGCGTTTTTTTCGGCCAAAAAAAGTCCAAATTTTTTTTTACCTCAAAATGTCATAAAAAACGTCATAGTATAGTAAGGCGTTTTTTTCGGCCTAAAAAAGTCAAAAAATTTTTTGACCTCAAAATGTCATAAAAAACGTCATAGTATAGTAAGGCGTCAAAATCGGACAAAAAAAGTCAAAAACTTTTTTGACCTCAAAATGTCATAAAAAACGTCATAGTATAGTAAGGCGTCAAAATCGGACAAAAAAAGTCAAAAAAATTTTTGACCTCAAAATGTCATAAAAAACGTCATAGTATATTAAGGCGTTTTTTTCGGCCAAAAAAAGTCTAAATTTTTTTTGACCTCAAAATGTCATAAAAAACGTCATAGTATAGTAAGGCGTCAAAATCGGTCAAAAAAAGTCAAAATTTTTTTTGACCTCAAAATGTCATAAAAAACGTCATAGTATAGTAAGGCGTTTTTTTCGGCCTAAAAAAGTCAAAAAATTTTTTGACCTCAAAATGTCATAAAAAACGTCATAGTATAGTAAGGCGTCAAAATCGGACAAAAAAAGTCAAAAACTTTTTTGACCTCAAAATGTCATAAAAAACGTCATAGTATAGTAAGGCGTTTTTTTCGGCCAAAAAAAGTCAAAAAATTTTTTGACCTCAAAATGTCATAAAAAACGTCATAGTATAGTAAGGCGTTTTTTTTCGGCCAAAAAAAGTCACAATTTTTTTTGACCTCAAAATGTCATAAAAAACGTCATAGTATAGTAAGGCGTCAAAATCGGACAAAAAAAGTCAAAAATTTTTTTGACCTCAAAATGTCATAAAAAACGTCATAGTATAGTAAGGCGTTTTTTTCGGCCAAAAAAAGTCCAAATTTTTTTTGACCTCAAAATGTCATAAAAAACGTAATAGTATAGTAAGGCGTTTTTTTCGGCCTAAAAAAGTCAAAAAATTTTTTGACCTCAAAATGTCATAAAAAAACGTCATAGTATAGTAAGGCGTCAAAATCGGACAAAAAAAGTCAAAAACTTTTTTGACCTCAAAATGTCATAAAAAACGTCATAGTATAGTAAGGCGTTTTTTTCGGCCTTTTTTTGTCCGTCAAAATCGGACAAAAAAAGTCAAACATTTTTTTGACCTCAAAATGTCATAAAAAACGTCATAGTATAGTAAGGGGTTTTTTCGGCCAAAAAATGTCAAAAATGTTTTTGACCTCAAAATGTCATAAAAAACGTCATAGTATAGTAAGGCGTTTTTTTCGGCCAAAAAAAGTCAAAATTTTTTTTGACCTCAAAATGTCATAAAAAACGTCATAGTTTAGTAAGGCGTTTTTTTCGGCCAAAAAAAATCAAAAAATTTTTTGACCTCAAAATGTCATAAAAAACGTCATAGTATAGTAAGGTGTCAAAATCGGACAAAAAAAGTCAAAAAAATTTTTGACCTCAAAATGTCATAAACGTCATAGTATAGTAAGGCGTTTTTTTTCGGCCAAAAAAAGTCAAAATTTTTTTTGACCTCAAAATGTCATAAAAAACGTCATAGTTTAGTAAGGCGTTTTTTTCGGCCAAAAAATGTCAAAATTTTTTTTGACCTCAAAATGTCATAAAAAACGTCATATATAGTAAGGCGTTTTTTTCGACCAAAAAAAGTCAAAATTATTTTTGACCTCAAAATGTCATAAAAAACGTCATAGTATAGTAAGGCGTTTTTTTCGACCAAAAAAAGTCAAAAAAATGTTTTGACCTCAAAATGTCATAAAAAACGTCATAGTATAGTAAGGCGTCAAAATCAGACAAAAAAAGTCAAACATTTTTTTGACCTCAAAATGTCAAAAAATGTCATAGTATAGTAAGGCGTCAAAATCGGACAAAAAAAGTCAAAAAATTTTTTGACCTCAAAATGTCATAAAAAACGTCATAGTATAGTAGGGTGTTTTTTTCGGCCAAAAAAAGTCCAAATTTTTTTTGACCTCAAAATGTCATAAAAAACGTCATAGTATAGTAAGGCGTCACAATCAGACAAAAAAAGTCAAACATTTTTTTGACCTCAAAATGTCATAAAAAATGTCATAGTATAGTAAGGCGTCAAAATCGGACAAAAAAAGTCAAAAAATTTTTTGACCTCAAAATGTCATAAAAAACGTCATAGTATAGTAAGGGGTTTTTTCGGCCAAAAAATGTCAAAAATGTTTTTGACCTCAAAATGTCATAAAAAACGTCATAGTATAGTAAGGCGTTTTTTTCGGCCAAAAAAAGTCAAAATTTTTTTTGACCTCAAAATGTCATAAAAAACGTCATAGTTTAGTAAGGCGTTTTTTTCGGCCAAAAAAAATCAAAAAATTTTTTGACCTCAAAATGTCATAAAAAACGTCATAGTATAGTAAGGCGTTTTTTTCGACCAAAAAAAGTCAAAAAAATGTTTTGACCTCAAAATGTCATAAAAAACGTCATAGTATAGTAAGGCGTCAAAATCAGACAAAAAAAGTCAAACATTTTTTTGACCTCAAAATGTCAAAAAATGTCATAGTATAGTAAGGCGTCAAAATCGGACAAAAAAAGTCAAAAAATTTTTTGACCTCAAAATGTCATAAAAAACGTCATAGTATAGTAGGGTGTTTTTTTCGGCCAAAAAAAGTCCAAATTTTTTTTGACCTCAAAATGTCATAAAAAACGTCATAGTATAGTAAGGCGTCACAATCAGACAAAAAAAGTCAAACATTTTTTTGACCTCAAAATGTCATAAAAAATGTCATAGTATAGTAAGGCGTCAAAATCGGACAAAAAAAGTCAAAAAATTTTTTGACCTCAAAATGTCATAAAAAACGTCATAGTATAGTAAGGTGTTTTTTTCGGCCAAAAAAAGTCTACATTTTTTTTGACCTCAAAATGTCATAAAAAACCTCATAGTATAGTAAGGCGTCAAAATAGGCCAAAAAAAGTCATACTTAATCAACAAAACAATCTGAAGAGCTGCTTGGCAGCCGAAAGAGCCAGAATTCCCATCACTAGACCCTATACTTAGCTCAAATTGCCTTTAGGGACATACGTGCATACATTTATACATATACTTGCCTGTAGAGAATATTTATTTCAGCATCATATAAAATCAACAATAATTACAACAATAATATTAAAGCAAAAAGAGCTCTGGAATCGTAGTATTAGTAGTATTGGTATCGGCAGATATCCAAATTCAGGTATCGGGATTGGATTGGAAATGAAAAAATGTGGATCAGTGCATCCCTAGTGTTAAGGCGCTTCTGTGTTCACTTTTCTGCTCTTGGCATGTGACTGACTGATTTTTGCAAATTCTGTGTCTCTTTTTCATCTCTCCCCATCCTCTCAGATGGTGAAAGGCACTAATGTGTATGGGATCCTTCGGGCACCTAGAGCTCCACGGACTGAAGCCCTAGTGCTGAGTGCTCCCTGCAGCCCGGGTGATAACAACAACCAAGCTGTGGGACTGCTGCTTGGTTTGGCACACTACTTCAGAAGTGAGTATAGCTGCCACTGCCTTTTTCCAGCCCGTGTTATATACAAACATACAGTCTGCAACACAGTATAACTGCATGCAGCGCCATAAATGTCACTGCATTCTGGTCAGCACTGCAGTTTCACATCAGTTGCATGGCTTCAACACAATTTAGCACAATTTGAATGACATTACAGTTGCATTTCTTGGGTTAATGACTGCTGTTTTCCTCAACAGATCAGATTTACTGGGCCAAGGACATCATCTTCCTTGTGAACGAGCATGATCTAATTGGTATGCAGGCCTGGCTGGAGGGCTACCACCACACCAACACCACAGGTGAGCACCTACTTTCACCCAGTTACAAACCACATCAACAAATATCCCTGCAAGTATTGAATTCATTCATTTGCGTTGGGAGTCAGCACCATTCAATTCAACCAATTTCTCAATTGACTTTCCTTTTGCCGTACAATTGGTTCATCTAGGAATGGACTGGTCTCCGCTGCAGGGCCGTGGTGGTTCAATCCAGGCAGCTCTGTCCCTGGAGCTCAGCAGTGATGTCATCACCAGCTTGGACCTGGTACTGGAAGGCCTCAACGGCCAGTTACCCAACCTGGATTTAGCCAACCTCTTCTATGCCTTCTGCCAGAAGATAGGAGTCCTTTGCACCATTCAGGGCAAGGTAAAGTCTTGTTTGCCGCCTTTTCTCTTTTCTCGGGTGTTTGGTGAAAAGAATGATGATCACCTGGGCGTAGGATTGGTCATATATGACTTTTACCTGTCTCTATAGCTGCAGAGGAATGACTGGGACAGTGTATCCGGCTACAGCCACGCAGTCCAGACCATGATGCTGATGGTGATGAAGCAGGCCAGCGGGCGGCCTTGGGGGGACCACGGCTTGTTTCTGCGCTACCACATCGAGGCTGCCACCATCAAGGGCATCAACAGCTTCCGACAGTACAAGACTGACGCCACCACCATTGGCAGGTCAGAGCAAGTGTCTACAGACTTTTGCTTGTATTTAGGTTTAATATATTTATGTGCTTTATTTTGTAGATTATACAAGTTATTTTTAGTTTTAGTTGAACCCTGTTGTTTTTATCCCAATGAATATCTTTTAGGCTTCTGGAAGGAATGTATCGTAAGCTGAATAACCTCCTGGAGCGCCTCCACCAGTCCTACTTCTTCTACCTCATGCCATCACTCTCTCACTTTGTCTCTATTGGTTACTACATGCCTGCCTTCGGCCTGCTTGCCGTCATCCTGCTGCTTCGTGTATCCTCTCATGATTTTTTTACCTGCAATTTGACAGGATTACATTACTTGTTAAAAGAATTTGACAGGATTACATTACTTGTTAAAAGAATGACTTACTACATTGCTGTTGATATGTGCTTGGTCGTCAGATTTTCCCTTGACAGTGCTACAGGCCTTAGACTTGTGGGTCCAACTTGCAACTCCAGCACCCAGAACAGAAGATGGAATTGCTGACATTGAGCAGGTGAGACACACACATCCCAACAACGTGGCAGATATTGGAAGTATTTACATGACTTGAGTTGATAAGTTACCACTTTAATGAAATCTGCTTCCTTCCAGCAGTCCAGTCCAGGAGTGCTGTCGGTGTTGACTCCTCTGGTGATCAGCCACCTGACTGGAGTAGCTCTGTACACGCTGCCAATCCGTTTTCAGGAGATGGCCGTTGAACACTTCCCGGTGTCTGAGACTGAAGGTGTGGTGCTGACAGCTATTGCTGTTTACACGGCAGGGCTGGCTTTGCCTCATAATACGCACAGGTAGCTACCAACACGTGCAACACCTCTCAGATTTTTAACATATTCTTTTTTTTCTGTAATTTTAATGCCCTTTTCCTGGTCTTAAAGATGGCACCATTATGTTAAGAGATACAATATTCTGAGCTCACTGTGCTGAGAATTCCTGTTAAACAAAGAACCAGGAAAAAGAACTGCTTTTGTTAACACGTGACTAGTCTCACAGTAGAAAACTTGTGTTGAAGTTTTCTGCTTGTGTGAAGCTTGGCACCCAAAGTTCCCACATTGTGTGTGACAGTCAAGTACACATTCTCATACACATTTTAAGTAACACTTTTTTTACACATTCACCAACTTTACTTTCTCATGCTGAGTTTTTTCACAAGTTTGCAAAGGGTGATGTACAACCACAGTAGATAACAACAGGTTCTGAAATTACTTCATGTCACCAGCTAAGTAATGCTCTGAAAATGACTAAATAGTTGAAACAGTGGGAATCTTGTGAAACTTTCAGGGCATTCCTGTCAGGGGAGGGGACGGAGCAAGGCTGGAGAGTGCTGAAGCTGGTTGCGGTGCTGTACCTGGCTGTGCTGCTGGGTTGCACTGCCCTCATCAACTTCTCCCTGGGCTTCATCCTGGCCCTCACCCTGGTCCCTGTGGCTGCCTTTGTCACCCCCCATGTCCCCAAGTAAGAAACGCTCACAGATTCTTCTTGACATGTAGTTGTACTGCCTATATGGAAGTAATACTTCTCTCTCTTCTTCTCCTTCCCTTAGGGTTCTGTCAGCCTTCATCATGGTCATCCTCAGCCCAGCCTGCACTCTCCTCTTTTCCGTCTTTTTCTTCCAAGAGCTACAGGAAATGCCTGTCAGCTTCCAGGATGGTTGGTTGCTCTACCTGTCAGTCATCTCGCAGGGCATCCTGGACCACTCCCTGTATGGCTCTCTGGTCTACCCACTCATAGCCCTGCTGGTATATCCGTGCTGGCTGATTTTCTGGAACATCCTCTTCTGGAAGTAGATGCCAGTCACCCAGGACGTCCGCAGGCTTTCATGGGGAGAAAACCCCTCTGAGGTATTCTCAGGTTTGTCTTCACCGGGGGGAATATGAAGAATGACAGTTAAATCCACTGGAGAGAAAAGAAGAGAAATATCTACAGGTGATGTGGAAAGAGTGTATTGACTCCCTTTTTTGGACATTTTGTTGGTATGTCAATATCAACTCCAATTATTTCATTCTTAAAACAGAGAAAATCAGGTCTTCTTGATACACTCAGAAGAATGGACTATTTTTTACTAAACATCTCACTTACAAATACTTTAGTGGAACAGGGGATGATCTTTTCACTGGTAATGGTAAATGTCATGGTTTGGTTGCTTTCTGTAAAAAAAAAAAAAAAAAGAATTTGGTTTAAGAATTTCTTTCTAAAGATTTTTGTTGCCTGTGATACATGTGGAAAAACATTACACTTTTTTTTTTTTTATCAGGCAGGGTTGTAATGATGGAAGAAGTTTAGACTGTACCAACATGGTTTATTCTGAGGGTAAACAGTGAAGAGACAGAATAAACCAAATGGCTGGTTAATTGTCTGTGTCCTTCAAGACTTTCATACACGTGTATGTGTTGAACAAGCCATCATTACACCCAATATTTTTATACTTGTTTTGATAACCTTCTTTGAAATGTGTTTATTTTCTATTTATAAATGCCAAAATAAAAGACTGGAAAAGTTTGGAGCATGATACTTTGCTGTACATTACTGAACTTACACACAACCTCAACACGTAGGAATGGAAATTTACTTCAAAATTTAATTGCTCCTATATTTTGTCGTAAGTTAGCAATTTGTTGTGTCACAAATAATAAAAATCACAAAAAACAACACCTGGAATGTCAGCAACACAACCAGCTGCATTTACACAACTGAAGACTTAAACCTGCTACAAACTGTGCAAAAAAAAAAAGGTGAAGTTCAGTGATTTAGTGAGTTTATAGTTACACTAGCAGCTCTGTGACGCTGTACTGACACTAAATCCTGTTAATGTTAACCTTATGTTGGTACTGCAGGCAAACTTGGAGCATCTCCAAAGTAATTAAGATAAATCATCTGGGAACCAGCAATGTTGACAGTTTTTTTCCCCATCAGTCTAGCAGAGAAAGATATTTTGCAACATATGTGAAAATTTAAACCTGATGGTGGCACAAGAGGGAAAGTCACAGTATCACCAAAGTCCTTAGGTGACACTGTCTGGGAACCATGTGAATGTCTGAACTAAACTTTGAGATATTTAAGTCTGGAATGGAATCCATAGAGCCATGCAAAAAAAAGACAAAAAGAAAAAAGAAAGCTAATTAATATTAGCACTGAAAGCCTGATGTAGAAGTAGAACTGCAATTTGTCCATCAATCAGAGTATTTTAGAAAAATAGATCAATAGATGGATTAACAGGTTTTGTTTAGTTCCATTATGTTTATTCAGCTAATGCAAGTTTTTACAGTATTATGCTCTGAAAACAGATCATTCCATTGCTGTCACAGCCCAGAGGGAATCGAGTAAAAGAAGATCATCTGCTAAAATTTTACATCAGTTACGCAATGCATCTTGTTAAAAATAATACACTTAATACAATGTTGTAAAAAAATAAAAGCACTTGACAACCCTGTAAATGCGGCATTCCTTTTCTGTCCATTTTGCATGGCTTTTTTTTTTTTTGGCACCAACAGATGACACACTTGAACAGAACAGGGTATTGCGCAAGGCTTCACCTTTCCTTTCATTTCACAGTTGGCAGAAACAAAGTACGACATTCCCTCAATTTCGGCTGCAATCAAATTCAAAGAACTTACAACACTACTTTCTCCCATAAAATAAATATTAGGCCATCTGTGTTGTTTGCGCCCCCCCCCCCCCCCCCACACACACACACACACAAACCCTGTAAAATAAATAAGAAAGAGGTCTGGCCAATTTCAGATGTATGTCATGGTCACGTCGTGTCTGTATAAACGGTCAAAGCTGACGCTGACACTCATTGTCTGAGCCTGTGTCATGCTACAGTGCTTCCGTCAGAGGACTCTCAGCGCCCTTGACAAGTCTTGGTGTGAGTATTTTGTCAACATGTATGTGGCAGATGTAGCATCCTCACTGTGTGTGTGTGTGTGTGTGTGTGTGTATGTATGCGTTTGTGTGTAAGTGAGTGAGAAATTGCAACCCGACTGTGATGATGGGCAGTCAGCTGCTGCTTAAAGCAGACTCCCCCCGGTCTTCTCGCCTTCCTTTCTCCTTTGTGAGAGATGAAAAAGGACTGACTGTCACTCAGGGGAAATGTTAAGCAGAGTAGTACAAGGGTATTGACTGTGAGATATCATGCAGTACCTGTTGGATGTGTGTGTCGGGTCTGGCTGTAGCGCAGATTTCGCAGCCCGGGCGAGAAGGCTTGTTGATGAAAGTGCATGAGGGACAAGCCCACTCTGTCTGCTGAGAGGATAAAAGTTGATAGAGATTTAGAAGGATTTTTGGGTAACTTCACTATTTCTGCCTGCTTGTGAAGAGTCTGACAGCTCATAGTTAACTTTTCTATAGCATTTTGTGCAATTTAAAAAGGCAAGACTAACTTAGCTTAATTCCTGGAGGTCTACAGGATCAAGTAGCAGCTCATTTTAAGGATAAAGAAAATTCTAAACAGTATATACTGGTCGCATACCTGTGTTTTACTGGCTTTGTTGGTGTGATCATTCAGTTGCAGATTCTCTATGTCGAGGACATCTTTGATATCACTGGGTCTATCACTTCCTCCTCCTGTGCTCCCTGAAGTTGACAAAAAAAAAAAAGACAATAAAAAACAAGCTCACAGAGTTGTGCTTTCTTTAGTTTGAACGTAGTATTTACAGCAAGTCAAGAAAATATTTGGACAGTGACACATGTTTTCTGGGGCTGGCTCTGTACTCCAGCACATTGGATTTAAACAGGGAGTACAAGGCTACCGTGACTTTACATCCAGATCAGATAAACAATGTAGGAGGGAGGCACTGAACTAAACAAAGTATTATAGAAGGCTAGAAAAGTCTAAATATAAAGAAAACTTTTTTGAAAAGACCTTTCATGCCAACAAGAAAATTAATGAATCACTGACAAAACATACTGCAGCACACTGTGGGAACTGTAGCCTTTTTAGATCAGAAAAGTTAACATAAACCTAAATGAAGTTGTCTTATTTAAAACTCTGTAGCAAATTGTTTGCAGTTTCTGACTGACTGAAATCTCTAATCCATAGGAATCATCAGACACTTAATATCTGCTCTGGTGAGGTTTTGTCTCTGGGAATTTTTGACTTCTGGTAATTTGGCCAGCTCAGCTCAATACACTTGAACAACCCTTATAAAGGCAGCACTTTAACTTCACCTTGATAGTTTTAAATCAGATGTTCTTGAATCAAAATTATGAGAAATATATTACTGTTCAAAAAACTTTCAGCCTGAACTGTGACAGAAAGGTGATATTTACTGAACTGACCCTGGTTGTTGTGGGGTAGCCTTGAGGGCAGGGTGCTGTAACCCCTCCAATCTTGGGAGGTGGGTCCGTTGCCTGGGGGGAGGGGTGGGGCGAGGAGGGCGCTCTCCAGGTCCTGCTGGAACAGCTGGCGGGTAATGCGGGCCTGTCGGGCAGAGATCAGGTAGAGGTACGCTGTATCGCCGTCCTTCTGCACACCGTAGGATGCTAATGACCTCGGCTCGGTGCACAAGCACTGACCGATCACCCAGCGCTGTACGCGAGGATGGAAACCGTACTCAAGAAACACCTGAAGAGGAAAAGTGGAGCGAGTTGGTGGAGCTGCAAGAGTTAATACGTGATATATTTTTTTATTGCATTAGTGGTTAACTGATAGTTTTCTAACCTGTTGCTTGAGCGCAGCCACAGTCATGTAGGGAAACACTTTCACCGTGACGCAGCAGGACGACGAAACGTCCTCCACTACCACAGATAAACTACAACACAGATACCGCACTGTAAGTTACAAACACACACACAAACTGGAATACCAAATCAGTCAAAGTGGCCCACACCTCTCACCTAATCTCTCCGTCTGCGTAGTTCTTCTCAGACAGCTGAATGGTCAGCACTGCTTTCTGCCGAGCCAGGGCGGATGCGTGCTGGGAAGCGGCCTGAGTGTCGCCTGCTTCAATCGCCCTGGCGAGCTCCAAGCACAGCTCTTCTACAGACCATGAGGCAGTAATCAAAAGTTAGATTTTTGGAGAATGTTTTATCTACATAAGGAGCGGGCGGGGGCACATGATGATAAATGGCGATACTCACCGGTGAGCGGCAGCGAGGCTGAGCTCCACTGCTCCATAGTCGCTGCCGTTTGGTTCTGTCTGCCATCTGATTCGTACGTGTTAATATTTGCAACTGTCAGAGAAGAGATGAAACAATAATATCAGAGTATGTCAATATTTATTCTAGATGCACTTGCACTGCTAGAGGCCCAGAGTATTTATCAGCAACACACATTAATCACAGGGAAAAGGTTAGTTAGTTTCAGGTCACAGACACACAAGTTTGCATTTCCTTACCCACATTTAATTTGCAGGCGTGATACTTTGACTTAATAATTTCTTCATAAATGTCCCAGTTTACAGTTACTACTAGAATCTACCTTGATAGAGTCTGTAACAACTTACGTCTTCCATGCAGCAGACACAGTGCTGGTATTTTTGTCACTTTGCTCACACAGCTTTCAACTGCAAATCACCCTCAGAGCACTAGAGCTGTGTTGATAAAATCGATTCTCAATTTATTTTCTAAAGATCGATTTGTACGTGCTCGCGTCCGAATTTGCGTCATCGAATTCACGCGTGCGCGCGTGGTGTGACGCTACCAAACAATGAACATCGTCAAACAGTAAGCAATGCTTAGTCAATGTAAAAAATAAAAAAGTGCAAACTTGGGAATTACTAAATTATGTTCACTGTTTGGTAGCTTCACACCACGCGCGCACGCGTTAATTCGATGACGCGTTTTCGTACGCGAGCACGTACGAATCGATCTTTAGAAAATAAATTGAGAATCGATTCAGAATAGGAGAATCGATTTTATCAACACAGCTCTACAGAGCACCTAAAGTACTTTCTTTTACTCTGAAAACTGGCCCCAACTGTGTGTTATAAATATTTGATAGTAAAGAACAGCCTGAAGTAGGCTACTTACGGTGCTATGCATCTAGTCTCTTTATTTTTTATCTGAAGAAACTAATTTGTCCTTCCAATATTTACTCAACCTGCAGCTTATTATACATTATTTATACATTAGTTTTCTTCTCAGGTTGGTTTGGCATATTTTCTCTCTGGCCTAAAAGATGTGTAAATCTAAACGGGGACACATATAGTTGGGTTATAGACAAGCTGAGGAATGAAGTAGACATTTGTCAGACAGACCTCTATGTGCCTCTCTCAGTGACGACATCACCACCGTGGCCCACTCCTCGGCCTCTCGGTCGCAGCGGAAATTGAAGCGGATGCAGTCGTGGGGCGGAGCAGCGAGACGCATCTCATGGCAGCGAGGAGACTTGACCTCATATTGCACAGAGCGCAGGTCAAACTCTGCAATAAACTGGGGGTAAAGAAAAAACAACTCGTTAACTATGCTTGTCATTCTTTCAGGCCAAAATGCAGGAAATGTAGTGCATGTCATTCATTTTTATTTATAAAAAGAATAGAAAGAAAAGGGTTGTACCAATTAGTCCAACCAAATTGAAAAAATACTGACTCGTTTTAGCTCTACATCTCTGTTTTCAGTTTGGTAAAAAGCAAAATTACATTCTAGCCCTTGTCAGATTAAGACATCCTTTAGAATTTGCAAATACGCCTATGTGAGACCTTTTCGTAACTGTTAATGTAATACATGTTGCAGGACTATGGCACTGTGAGAATAAGGAAAGAATTCCCTGAAATACGGCAAAAAGCAAGTTAAATCCTTGTTCTGACAGAGAAAGACTTGTCATAAATGAAGGAGTTTGGCATCACAGGGATTTTAGGGTATAATATGTCCTGTGACTTTAAATGTGGCAATGGAGGAATCATCAGGGCACTGAAGTCTGTTTGCCTCCTGCCAGAGTGCCTGTCATATTTTAGGCAGACGGCCCATAGCAAACATGAGGAACAAAGGACAGACATGAGAGTTAAGTTAGGGCATAGTGAGAGAGACGGGTAAAGTAAGGACAGCTTCAAGCATGATCAACCATGTGTGCCTACAGCTTGGGCTGATGTGACCACTAACAGTAATCACCCATAATACTGAAAGAGAAAGAGTCCCTGAGATTTTTCAGGTTAAGTACATAAAAGTAACTCCACATGCAAAAAAGAACTGTAGGGTTTAAAGCACCTACTTTACTGATGGCGTGTAAATTTGTCCTCTGAAGAGGTCACAAAAGTGCGCTGAAAGGTTAAAGGCTAAACACACTGGATTGAGCTTGAGACTGAAGCACATTACCATAAAGTTTGCTAATAAACTTGGAGTGTGGAGTTTAAAAGACATGGACATGTACCAGGCAGGGAGGGTATAATGATGAACACTATTAGCTGCATTATAGGAACTGTAGGGCCAAGTGTTTTCGGAGCTTGACCCACACTAGGAATCAGGATATCTTGACCTCAGCTGCTTTAGTTCTGACTTTGTTTTTTGTTTTTAAATCACCAGAACCCAACTTTAACAGGTAACACACTGGTGGACCTACAATGATATAATTACATCCCACAACACAAAGCTGTTGGCTGAATGAAAACCGGAGAGAAAAAAACTGCTATTCTCAAATCTTCACCAGGCTTTACAGTCCATATCAGGGCAGGGTAAAGTACTTTGTCCCAATCAAGCTGAAATATGTGAAATGATGTAATTAAGTATGAAATTATGCATTTGTTGATGTTGCGTTTGACTAACTTTAAGCCTCATGCGACCAAAGTGTGTGCCAAGGTGGTGGTAAAGCATCTAGGTGAATTTACCTCTGATCTGGTTTGAAGGTGGGTGTGTAGGTTGCCGAAACTTCCTGTTAAACTCACTACTGCTCCACATTGCTATTTATATCTCCATTTTATTGTCTATATTCACAGTTACACTCATCAGCATTCATTTTAGCTCCTAGGAAAACTCTATTCACCTCACCAAATATCATAATGCAGCCAGTGTCGAAAAAGTAGCAGGTTTTTGAATTCTGTGTAGAGTTTAAAGGGATGAATCTAGACTTTCAGCAAGATACAGAGAAAGAAGTGTCATGGTACACAAATTATTAGCCTGTTATGTTAAATATGTCAAACTCAAGCCTGAAAACTAGTAGTTTGTTGTGGAGGTAACAGGCAATAGGGAAAATACCCACCTTTTTTCCCGCTAAGTCCAGGGAGAGTGTGACAGAAGCTGTTTACTACTACAATCAATGCCTTAGGAAGTTATGATTTCCAATAAAACTGAATGTGTAGTGGTTAGTGAGAAGGCTGAAAATGAAAGTGAAACTAAAATACCTCTTAACTACTGTTAGTAGTTAGTAGTAACTCACATATAACAATTTGAAGCTGTTTACATCACAAAGCTTGTACTGTTGATAATTAGGCCTAAACAGGAGTTACTGTTAGATGGGTACAGTTAAAAAGCAAATCAAGAGGGAGACTTAAGATATTTATTAAATGTTTGGTACATAGTTGTTATACTGGATCAAGAGGGAAGTCTTGGGTGGTGTTGAAACAAGCTGTCATGATATAAACATGCTCTGAAAGAAATCTGATGTGATTCTATCCCCAAATCTGAATGTATGGAGCTGCATCTCTCTGGTTGACTGCTCCATAAAATGGCGTGTACAGGCCCATATTGGAATAAAATATGAACGTGATTCAGTGAGAGGGTTCATCACAAACATCTTTAAGTGCACGATGAAAGCACTTCTTCTAAACACATAGGTGTATGCGCAAACTCTCACCACACTGCGGTTTCCGCTCGTGTCTCTCAGCGCCAGTCTGAACTCTCCGGCCCGGCTCGGGTCCATGCTGAGCTGTAAGCGCAGGGTCTCGCTGCCTGCTCCGGGGAGACACAGGGGCCGGATCCCGGAATGGCACACGGAAACCCGGACTGACATCAAAACAGTACTGCAGCAAGCCGTCGGCGCAGGCCCGCCGCATGCAGCCTGCTGGGAAGAGGCAGGGGCCGGGGCTGGAGGAGCCCAGCCGCCGGAGCTGAGTGCCATGTCGCGGACACTAGTGACGAGGTGAGGGTGTCTCAAGCCCCGCGGCGGGTGTTACTGCTGCCCGCTGCTACCGTGTGGTTTATAAGGTCCACCGGTACTTGAAGAGAGCGTGTTTCTTCACGGGCAAGCTGTGGTTTTCTCCTCGCCTCGCAAATTCTTCCATATCTGTCCGACCCGAGCACCGAGCGAAAGAAAAACAAAACAGGAAGTGCAGGAGTACGTCTCTTATTTATGTCCGTAGAGAAACGTGACCGTAGAACATCCGAGCTGACACAAATTCCAAAATGACAAAAGCGCACTGCACTTACAAAAGAAAAAAATCGCAAATTAAGACTTCTGTATTCCATAATCATGACTTACTGTATCACAATTACTAGATAATTAATTTAGAAAGTAATTGCTATTTATTAGAAATATACAAGATTTATTCTGGCCTCTTGCCTTTATTCACATCGACTTCAGAAGTGACAGGCCTTTATTTGAAGCAGACTTGTATTAGAAACAAGCTTTTGTTTCTAGTTTCCTCTGTTTGATAAATATAATTGGTCATATTTTAGTACAAAGTCTCGTTTTGAATAGCTCCAGTGGAGTACATTTGTTAAGGTTACTGCCTTACTCTGTAAATACAAGCTCAATGACTTTTATTGCACGTCGTACGTTGCTACAAACTACAGTTGTCTGAGGCATCAACATATAGACTCAGTGACTGACAAAGGACAATAATACTTTGGAGTAATCCAGAACAACAAAGTGTCCAAAATAATATGATTGCATTGCAGAATTTATTAAATTAAATTAAATTAAATTAAATTAAATTAAATTAAATTAAATTAAATTAAATTAAATTTTAATAAATTATAACAATTAAATTTTATTTAAATTGGTATGACCACAAAGAGGTCACCCTAAAACAGATATTGTGCTAACCTGCTGACTTTAGAATGCAAAAAAAAAAAACAAAAATCATTTAACATTTTGGTGACATTGCACATAGCTGTACTCACTTTTACTTAATACTGCCAATTTTGTATATAATAGGATCCTAAATTATGTCCTAAGATTAACTGGATACCAGGGTAGGGACTTTAGAGTGGCAGTGATGTGGGCGGTTTGCTTTATGCCACTTAAAACTTTGGCTGGAGAACTTTGTATGAGCTGTAATTGATTTATAGACTTTTTGTGAAGACCTGAGATCAGTACACTGCAGTAGTTGAGCCTGTCTGTAATGAAAGCAGAGAATTTTCTGCATGAGGCAAACAAAAGGCCTGACCTTTTGTTGCCCTCCTGCAAATAATCTGGCTTCATCTCTCTCAGCAATAACACCCACATTTCTTGCTTGTGTTGTACTGCATTGTGATATTGTGAGATAGAGAGGGGTATGTACAGACAGCTGAGACTTTCATAAACAACTTGCAGCCAATTGCTTCTACTTTTATAAGCTTGTAGTCTAGGAACATGAATAAGATTTTCCTCATTTAGATTTTGTCTCTCATGTGTACTAAATATCTTTATATCTTGATGTGGATTTAATACATAGAGTATACAGGTCAAACCAAACAGCTGACCAATTCAAATCTTTGTCAGATTTCCGTGATTATAAACTATAACAATGCAGACTGATTTGCTTGTGGTTATAGTTGGGGAAAAGATATTCGTGATTTCAGCTGTGTCTCATGCACAGTCAGGACTAAAAGTTAATATGTAATGAAAGGGTAAATTTTTATATTTGAGGTTTCTGCCAACTGCACTGTTAATACTGCACATATTACCACATTTCTCCCATGTATATCTTTAACTCGACGTCCTATCTTCATCTGTGTAATTGAACTTGCAACAGGTTCACCAGTAAGACACAGCTCAGCTCAAGACAGGTGCTGGTCTGGTTTTATAGAAGTTACAGACAAACTGCAGAGATTTCTTATTTGCAGGAGATCAGTTCAAACTTGAAGAACATGAAACAGTTGAAGTATGTAGTCCTGGCTAGACGAGCAAGCCAGATCAAGGAAGAGCTCAGACAGGTAAAGACAAAAAGATATTAACATAAATCTGCAATATATGAACACTAGAGTAAATTTTCCATCCTGTGCTGTGATATGTGGAACCTGTGCTTTGAATTCACCTGTTAATAGGGAGTAAGGAAGCCATACAATGACGTGATTGATGTCATCTGGGGTGACTCTCACAGGGCAGGTGTGAAACCTCTGTCATTTGTCCGACAGGTAATCTGTGATCTTCAGAACCTGCACAGCTTTTAAGATCTGTAAAAACTGCATGTACAAGCCCCTGCATTTTATTCTGAACTAAAATCTTTGTCTTTGTCTAAGGTGTGTCTTCATATTTTGCAGGTTCTTGCAGCATGCATTTACCCTCAGCTTATGAATGGTGACAGGCTGCCTGTGGATGTCAGGGAGAGGGCTCAGAGGCTGCTTGGGGAATGTGCTGGAGGTAGTGTAGGTAAGGGCTGTGTATGTGGTGTTAGAATAAAATTATTAAAAGCTTTCTCAAGCTATAAAAAAAACAATAAGAACATTTATATAATATGAATACGTAATATAATCATATGTGTAAAAACAGAATATTACACAATCAGTCTGTTCTACAGTGTCATCTCAGATTTTCTTACCAGTCTGTGTTTTGTGAAAGTTTATCAGCATCTGTGTTCTCTCTTCAGGTTCCTATACTGCTACAGCGGGTACACCACAAATAGTCCAGAGAATCTCGGAGTTCATAACGAGACGGGACAGTGGGGCTCCATCTCACCCTGAAAACATATACATCAGCCCAGGTTCACAGTGGTCGCTCATGGTAACAGTCAGTATTACTAACATCAGAACGAGGTTTATTGCCAAGTAGGTTTTCACATACAAGGAATTTGCCTTGATGCCGTAGAATGTGGGTGAAGGGTTGGGTTGGGGGGATCTTGTCCTGATGGTTTTGGAGTCTAAGACCTGTTTCCCCAGCTTCAAGTGCTGCCTCCTATCAGACAGGTGGTCAGTGAATTTGGTGGGCTGGAGCTGGTGGATGGAGTTACATGGGATGGTGTCAGGACTGTCCCATTGTCATTCAATATGACAGTAGAACTCATTCAATTTGTTGGCCAGTTATTAATGGAGTTGGGGGGGCTTTAGATTTGTGGTTTGTGATCTGTGTGAGACCCTTCCAGACAGAAGCAGTCGTTTTGCTTCTCTCACTGCCTTTGGATCTCTAACCCTGTTCCTGCCCCCCAGAGTCCAGTATCAATTCACAGAACCATGTAGGCTGCTAACATACTTTATGTGTGTTGTATCTAGCTTCTTCCTCCTGTAAATTATCAGCATCTTCAAGTGAACCCAGTCTTTTCCTGTGCTCAACAGAACATTCTTGAGGTCCTGGTGAACAACGAGGCTTCAACCAAGACAGGTATTTTAACTCCAGTGCCATGCTACTGGGCTACCAACGTGTCCATAATGGAACTGGGAGCAGTCATTGTTCCCTACTACTTAAGCGAGGAGCAGGGCTGGGAGCTGCAGGTGGAGGAGCTACATCGGGCACTGGAATCAGCCAAGGGTGTCTGTAACCCTGTTGCTCTGTATGTCATCAACCCTGGAAATCCATCAGGTAGTAAAAAATACATATGGAGAACATCTAAGTATATTTTTATATCAAAGAATATATATGTGGTTGTTTTCATGCTATGTCACCTTTAGGTCACATTCAAACCAGAAAGTCAATGCAAGAGGTGATCCGGTTTGTGTCAGAGAAGAGGCTCTTTCTTCTGGCTGATGAGGTGGATGTCTTCAAACATTATTATCTATCCAAGCGTAATGAAACATTCATTCACATAAATTCATGCGTAGAGTAAATTTACACATGGATCTATCTCCCTCTCCACAGGTTTATCAGGGCTGCGTTTACAGGGATAAGAGTGAGTTTGTCTCCTACAAGAGGGTGCTAGCAGAGATGGGGCCTCCTCTTTCAGACACAGTGGAGCTGGCGTCCTTCCACTCAGCGTCCAAAGGCTTCATGGGAGAGTAAGTTCTCAGTCCTGGTGAGCATTGGGAGTTTGTCAGCTAATCTGTGCTAGATGATCTTCTTTAGAAATGTTAAGACATAGTTCACTCTTGATCCTGGAAACAGTAGCTGACAAAACCATGAAGATGACGTCGGTAACATGTTAATCTTAACCCTAATTAATCTTGTTGTGTCGTGTTACAGTTGTTGCAGCTATGAGGGCATTTTAAGTGTTCTTGTTAATGTACAGTATTTGTCAGTAATTATAACTTCTCCTGTGAAGACAAATTTTATATTATTGCAGTTGTGTTTTACTGTGTTGGCATTCATAATCACAATATACAGGGCAAATTATAGCTGTTGACAAATACATTAATAAACACATATGTGCTATGAGCTACTAAATGTGCATGCCGTGAGATAGTTTTGTCAGTGTGTTACGGCTCTATTTGGATTTGTCTCTCCCACTAGGTGTGGTCTACGTGGTGGATATGTGGAGCTGGTAAATCTGGACCCTGATGTTATGAAACACATCAACAACCTGTTCTCGAAAGACAGCTGTGCCCCAATGTTGGGACAGATGGCCCTGGATCTGATGATGAACCCTCCACAACCAGGAGATCCATCATATCATCTTTATAACATTGTGAGACAAACAGAGATACGTAGTTCAGATTATTATCTGATTTAACAGGGTGTGGCCTGTTAAATGCTTTTCTTAGGAAGTTTAAAAATGGCATTTCTCCAGGCCCCGGTTTGATTATTTATTGTTCTTGCCTTTTACTTGCTCCTCTGCAGGAGACTCAACACATCCGCACCACGCTGGTTCATAATGTGCAGAGGGCCCTTGCGGTTGTAAACAGTCTGCAGGGTTTCAGCTGCCAGCCAGTGCAGGGAGGAGCATTTTTGTTCCCCAGACTGCATCTTCCACCTAAAGCCATTCAGAAAGCGAAGGTTATTGCATACACTGCAATACTGGCAATATAATCATTAAAAATCATCACATATCTGGTGGATCAGTCATAAAATGTGATGTCTTTGGATATTTTAGGAATTGGGAATGCAGCCAGATACTTTCTACTGTCTCAGACTGCTAGAGGAGGCTGGTGTGTTGGCCAGTCCTGGTTCTGAGTATGGACAAAAGAACGGCACCCACCACATCAGGTATACTGCATAAAAGCAAGAAGTATTCTAAATACAGTATTAACAAATGCCACATCAAAAGCCTGTTTTCCACTGGACAAACTGTGGTATGGTGAAAGTGGACCACGTCATAGAAGAATTGCATATTTCAAAAAGGCATTAAATGTAACTGTACACTGTAAATGCATGTTTGGAGCATTTTACACCTCAGGTCTGTAACCCTCCTTTCTTTCTGCAGATTTTGCATCATGACACCTGGGGACATCATGGAGGAATTACTGAACCGCCTCACCAGCTTTCACACACAGTTTATGAAGGATTTTTCTTAAGCAAAGTTTTATTTTCTATAGTGCGGTGATTCAATGCTGAGAATTAAAAAAAAAATCCAAGCATTTTCCTCATGTTGACATGTGAATATTTATTACAATAAATTACATTTACTGCATGCAGTCCATTTTAATGACCTTTGGTCAGCCATTCATTGCCATTACTCGTTAGAGTAAAACTCAACTTCTGCTTTTCAGAAAGCAAATAACCGCAAACAATAAACCTTAGTCCAAAATCCAAATGGATTTTCTCACACCACAGTTCAGGTTTATCATTTACCTCAAAAAGCAAACAACAGTCTACCGTGGGTTTCTCTTCTTAAAGAGTCCTGATCAGCTCAGCGCATTAAGTACTAACTCAAGTACTCCAAATTTCTTAAACAACACAAAAACATCTCCTCCATAATAAAATAAAATAAAATTAAATAAAAAAATAAAGTAAATAAAAAACATACCACCTTCTTTTTTGGGTCCTCCGCACCAGCCAGGAGATCCAACATGCACACATATAAAGTGCTCATCAATCAACCTCACTGTCGCTGCTGTGATCATGAGCCAACGGGTTTGAGTCTGTGTTGTTGAGCAGCTCTGTGAGTAAAGAGATGAGCTTTCCATCTTGAGAAGAGTTGGCGATTGCCTTTTCGGGATTTCTGAGGTTTCGGTACAGCATGGTCTGAATGGAAGTGCGTAGCTCCCACAGCAGCTCCCACGTCTCAACTGGCAGTTCACAGCGGACCAGCGAGCGACCAGGAAATGACACTTCCACTTTGTCTCCATACACTTGGACATAAGAGAACAAAAAAAGTTATTTATGAAGGCAGGAAGATTTAAATCTGGAAATCTAGTAGGCTAATCATATTTTAGGTGCTTCAGATGAGAATCTACAATATTTTTTATCGTCTTTGTGAGCAAAATGCTTTTTTGATGCACAGGCCTGAGATAAATTATGTGCTGTTGACAAGTATGTCAATTGCTTTTATTAAAGTCAGCATAGAGTGCTGGGTAACCTTGTTCCACACCTCTAAACTGCTGCGCACATCTCTGGCTTTTGAAGCCGATTCATATAATCCTAGTTTTGTGCTCACTGACAGCTTTTACACTGGCTGGAAAACCAATCCAGCCAATCAGCACCTAGAAACACCAGTGCATTTTCAATTCGAATCTTCCTGATGGACCGCAGTACATGTCCTACCTGTCTCTGTGATATCACAGTCTGTGAGCAGCAGCAGGGCGAGTGGATGGACCACAGAAGAGTCTCTGATAAAAACATTCCCGTTGGACTTGACTGCACTGAAGAAGGTCAACCAGCGGCTGGGGAATTCTTCCATTCCTCTATAACACAGAGGAAGACGTTAAGTTTACATACACATGATGTAAGTGAACACCTGCTGTAGCTGAATTTATGAACATGCTCCAACCTGTTCACTGTGGAGCGGTGAAGCAGCACTGGTCCACTGAGTGTGCGGAAAACCACACTGTTGGGGCGAAAGCGTCCCGCTTTGGTCACGATACCTTTCTTCACCTTAAAAAAAAAAAAAAAAATTATATGCATGTCAAGCTGAAGTCTAAACTCAGAAAGAGGTATTAGAAATACTCAGGATCTCTAATGAGGGATTTGAGTCAGAGGAGGCACAACCAGGTTTGGGAAAATTTAAAAAAGTTATTACAACAAAACACAATAATCTGAAATTGGTGATAATGTAATGACAACAGCGCAACAGAGGAACAATAACACTACATAAATAGAAAAATAAAGACATACCTAAACAGCTACAATAAATACTTCTCCACATAAGCCCAAACAAAGACGTCTAAATTCTTTGACGGAGAACAACAGGAAATAAGCTGAACAAAGCCAAATTAAATTAAGACTCCATTCTGAGAAGGTGCCATGTACCTGAATGAGGTTGGGATAGAGTCCAGCCAGCAGGACAGCTTTAAGCAGCTCATCCTGGTTGCTGTGTTCATTGTAGAGAGAAGTGTGACGTTGGCACTCGCTGGCTCGAGAAACCAGCTCAGCGTCATGCAGGTTCTCACTGAACTGAGAGATGAGACCTGCAACGGGATGAAACAAGAAGAGGAATTATTTTGTGAAGCAAGTTAAAAAAAAAAAAAAAAAAGTTAGAAGGGGCGCTTTTAAGTCCCAACAGTGGACATTGGGCCTCATACAAGGACATTTTCCTCCTCTTTTCCTAAAACTCCCTTGCTATTTCTCCATGAAGTTTCTTCATAAAAATTTTTCAAGTCATATTTACTTAGTTCTCGTAATTCACAAACTTGTTATAAATCATTTGTTTTACGAGAAGATGGGATTTCACCATTAGCATAATCTACTGCCATATAAGGATAGTAGTAAAGTAAATAAAGTCTAAAGCAAAGCAGTTCATGACTAATGTGAGAGGCGGTCATGTGACAGAGAGATAATAGACAGGACAATATCACAACCTACACTAGTTGATGTTATGTTGTCGGGTGTTATAACAGTGGATGATGCTTATGATGCTGCATATGAATGAAACACAGACTGCCTGTAAATAGCTTGAATATTGGGTCAGGACAAATCATAAATTTCAGTAGTATCACAGAGAGAATTGGTGAATGCCACAACTATCTTAACACGTCCGAGCCACCTGATCTGTTTTTGAGGGACGAAATCCTACGAAACTGATGCTTCATACTAACCATTGATGAATCGAAGGCTGGCCTTTGAGAGAGTGTTTTGGTCCAGATATTCATCCCTGTCCTCTCTGTCGCCTTCCTGCTGAAGTTTCCTCCAACCTAACACAGCTCTACTGAACACCAAATAATCACTGTAGCTGGAGTCGCTCAGAGCCTCTTTGGCCTGAACAAACAGAGCACAGATGATTGAATGACAATCAGTATGTTCTATTTAAGGGTCTGGTTTATTTTACAACTGCATAGATCAATAAACGTGTGTGTCACCTCCTTGACTAGTGTTCTGTTCTGCAGGCTGTTGTGGAACGGGTCTCTGGTCAAACAGGCTGCTATAGACAACATGGGCAAAACACATCTGAACATGGCACTCAAGACCAGCATTTTGCCCAGCCGAGGGTCACATGACATACAGGCAACACGCTCTCCTAAAGACGTCAGGGCCTCCGTCTTGTCCAGAACACCTGCCAAAATAAAAGCACTGACATGAATTTAACCCAACATAGAAATGCAATGTAGCAACCCAGAACATAAGTTGCTGTGAGTCACTCACCGATGTCTTGTAGAATTCGGACGGCGTCTCTCACAGCCTCTTGCTCTGGACTGTCCAACACTTGGGATAAGAAATCTTCAGCCTCCACACATTAAAAATAACAAAGGGCATCATTCAATGTGCAAGAAAAATATAACAGTTTAAAAAATGCACAAAAGCCATATTTTCTGTCAGTACCTTGAGGTTAGGACTGTGAATTTTGGCCTGCACTACTAAACTCTCCAGCGGGGTGCGCAGGATTTCAGGGATTGGGAACGGAGACATGGATTTCAGCTGTTTCCGCGGGAACAGGTGGTAGGATTGTCCTGGTTGACATCGCCCTGCTCTCCCTTTCCTTTGAGTGACATTTGAGTGGGATATCCAAACTGTGTCCAGACAGGAGACCTGGAAAGTCAAACCAAACAGGCTGGCTTAGAACTGATATGTTGCCGTTTCACATAAAAGATCTGAGATGGTCTGATGAGAAACTGGAGCTAAATGCAGATACTGTTAACTAACCTTCGTCCGTGGATCATAATTCTGTTCTTTGTGAGTTCCTGTATCCACAACATAGACAATGTCATCTATGGTGATGGAGGTCTCTGCAATATTGGTGGTGAGCACAATCTTCCTCTGGCCCATTTGGGGGCGCTGGAACACAGCCTGCTGGTCGGCCACTGATAAACTAGAGTGCACTTAAAAAAAGGGAAATAAAATATTAATTCTTTCTATTCATGGGGAGAAATCCTCTTTTTATAGTTAGAAAACATTACACAAGTCTTTGTCTGTGCTCTTACACGGCAGGATCATCTGGGAGCCTGAGGAAAAGTGGGGCTTCCCCTCGAGTTTCTCCTGAACTGCTCGGATGTCCTGCCATCCGGGAAGGAAACACAGCACTGCACCTGAAGCATGAGGGGAAAGAAGGTTAGAGAAATAGAGCTTAATAAAGCTTTGTTAAACAAGCAAAGGCAAGTTAGAGATAGTGCATTAGTTACCTGGCTCTCCATGTTTGTCAATGTGCTCGATTACATCAGCTACTAAATCTAGATCAGGTGTAACCTCATCGCTTTCTCCCTTAAGATAAAATACAAATTCATGAGACAAAGGATGACACTAAAGAATCTTGTGCATTATATATACTTAAGTGGAATGAATTTGAAATGAACTCAACACATCGAAAAGTTACAAATCCATCAGACTTGAGGCTCACCTGTTTGTCTGTCTCCTCTTTGTCTTGGACTGGCAGTCGGCGTCCCATCTCTCTCAGCACATCCTCCAAGAATCTGTCCCTCACTGGGTGCATGAACCCCGGCACCTTCACAATTGGGCAGCCTCCAAAGTACTGGGCCAGTCTCTGGTTGTCTCCAGTAGCGCTCATGAGCACCACTCGTAGGTCGGGGTTCTCTTTTAAGCTGGAGCGCAGTAAGGCCAGCAGCAGGTCTGTGTTTATGTCTCTCTCATGGACCTCATCCACCACCACATGACTGATTCCCTTCAGGGACGGGTTCGACTGCAGCTTCCTCAGCAGGACACCCACTGTGAGGAAGAGCAAGGCTCCTCCGCTGTGCTCTGGGGGTCGGCTCTCGAGTCTCACCTGTTCACAGAGAAGAATTACTTACTGACTCTATAAAAACTCATAGAGGAATCAGCTTTACTCTTAAAATCCGGAAGTCTATTAAATTAATACTAAATTAGAAGATTTCATTAATGAAAAATAAAATAACATTAACAATTCAATAGACAACTACCAGCCAGTTTTACACCTGCTTCTAAAATAATGATGACTTAATGATAACACTTTACCACATAAGACAAATAAAAGCAGGAAATCCTCACAAGTGAGACGCTGGACCCAGGTAACATTTAGTGTTTATTGTTTTAAAAATTATTAAATCTATATAAAAGTTAGTTGTCCATCGACTTGTCGTTTAATCTGTAAATCCCTACCTGATATCCCACAGAGTGTTTTAGAGCTGGGCCCATCTCATGAGCAACACGATGGGCCACAGACACAGCACTGATCCGACGAGGCTGGGTGACCAGGACGTTGCACTCGGCTCCCTTCCCTCCTCTCACACACTCCTCCAGCAGGAAACGGGGGATCCGTGTCGTTTTGCCACATCCCGTTTCACCAGCGATAACAACCACCTTGGAGGACTGCACAGCCGAGACCACAAGCTGACGGTGGTCATCGACCGGGAGCGCCACACTCAGTCTAGGGTTCGCCCGCTCCCATTCCTCCTGCAGGTAGATGTTGAGCTGCTGAGCCTCCAGCTCAGACAAAGGTTTGTACGGTCTGCCTGTGATGGCGTCTGTCACCATGTCCTCCTCTTCTTCTTGGTTTACTGTCTGCTGTCCTCTCGCCTCTTCCTCCTCCCATAGTTTCTGTACTTCTGTTGTCACTGGGTACTGTTACAAAGATGAGGCTTTAGCTTTGACAGATAACTAAAATGTTAACACCTTTCCTTCAGTAGTGGTTCCCAAACTGAGAGGAACTTTTCTGGCTCTCTTTTTGCCTTTTTTCTTGTGAAATACTGTCCCTTCTTGGGGACAACAAAAAAAAGCAAACCATCTAACAGAAGAAACCATAAACTGTAACAAGGAGTCACAAGTCAAAAAGGTTGAGAACCACTAGCCTAAAGTACGTGGGCACCCAAATGTTACACCTATATGTGGTCATTGCAAAACCCTGGGCATTATTGTGCTGCTATAACATCCTCCACTCTTTTTGGCCATACATATATACATAAAAAAAGGTAAAACTTCCAAATGCCATCCATCTTACTCACCTGTGTGAGATACTCTCTCATGTGATCCTCCAAGTATTTTGGGACTTCCAGTGGGATGGGGCGTCTGTCCTTCTCCCCAGCCTCCCTCACCTTCTCATGGTGGTACTTGGCATGAGTCAGCGGATTGTTGTTTTTATCCAGCAGCTGTAGCTCCTAAAACAGGTAACATTACACATATGTTAGTACAGCTCTAACATGCAAGAATATAGTATTTCTCCAGAGGCATTCCAACCTTCAGTTTCATGCAAGCAAGAGCTGCAGCTCTCTTCTCTGCCGTCACTCTGTTGCTCGCTGTAGCTGTGAACGTCATGTCCTCAGGCCAGTGCAGGGTCAGTGTACACTTCTTTTGCTTCCCTCCTGTTGTTCTGAAATTCATTAGCTCCTGTAATGACAGATGACAGTGAAATGGATTTAGAATATATGATGAGATAAGAGTGATTAGTTTTCATTGTGGCAGGGATTAGAGCTACCAACCCTGATTCTATCAGATGATGTTGCCACCTGGATGACCCTGGCCAGGAGAGATTTAGGTTGAGGGAATAGGGAAAGAGCTTCAGTGACATCGGAGGTGTCCTCTACAGGGGGCAGGTATCGTTTTTGTTCACTAGCTTCAGCTTTAGACATGTAGACATTATCTGACCAAGAATCCTCCTCATCAAAAAAGGGTGAATGTGGCCGTCCTCTCCCCCGGCCAGATCTCCTCCTGGGGAGCTGATTGTTTGGACCAATCACACCCATTTCCTGTGCACAAAGAGAGAGCAGAGGGGTGAGAGAGAATGATCAAAGCACTGCAGAGAAGTACAATTTAAAAAAAAAAAAGGGATGAGTCCACTTTTTACAGTGCGAATTCTTACTCTGAGCTTGAGACAAGCAGCTGCTGCAGCAAGTCGTTCTGCATCGCTTCTCTTGGAACCATAACCCTCCTCTTCAAACTTGCAGGGCCACCGCAGTGTGACAGTGACTTTCTACAGAAAAAAAAAATGTTATAATACTAAGCTCACTTCTGAGATACACTACCTACCAGTTATACGGTGTGTCCAGAAACAATAGATCATCATGACTTTCGTTCTCACCTTGACACCTGCATGTTCAGTGTAGCTGTATTGGATGAGATGGGACAGGTCACTGACTCCCAGTGAGCGAGAAATGGTGTTATTCAAGAGGCTTTTGGGATCTGGAAACTCCTTCAGGAGGTCTGGGCTAAAGTTATCTAAACAGTAAAAACGAAACTTCAGATACACATGCACAGTTCTTGGAAAAAGGGTGTCACAACTATATTGTGTTGGCCGGCCATCTGCTTACCCCAAATGGTCAGTTAAATAACTACTCAGAATTTCTTGCAGTTTAAGCTGTTCCAGTAACTCCTAAAGATCTATCTCTTGTTTCTGATGCCATTTCCTCTGGGGTAATATTCATCTGCTGCTCCTTATGTGAAACCAGCACTGAATCACACATGCACACATTTGTTTTGGTCTTACATCCATACTCAGAAATTCAGGAAACTGGTCTTACGAATCTTATTACTATTTATTTATTTGACATACTGCTGACATGCATAAATACATATTTAAATCGAGACCTCTCTTGCTTTTTAGTTAATCTGAAGAGGTGTTCTGCCACAATTAAGTCATCAGCTAAAAACTGCTAGTCATGAAAACTGCTTTTATATAGTTTTCTTCTGAAAGACTTGTTTTAATGTATTTATTACGTTACTGTTATTTACTTAAGGTCCATTAAATAAGAGACTGTCATGTCTTAGGACGTGTTTAGGATGGATGTCCTTGAGGTTTAGCACCGCTGCGAGCTGTCGGCTCTTCGCAGTTAGCTAACTTAGCTAACAGCAGGTTTCACTCACCTCGTTTGGACTGGAAATACGATGCACCGGGTTCAGCGAAGCTTCCGGCTTTTGTCGCGTACCACCGCATTTCTCTGTTCAAGTTGGACGCTGTTTTGCCTCCGGTATAAACACATTTGGCGAGTTTTCTCAGCCCTCTCAGCCGCACGAGTAAAACACCGGGTAGCGCCATCTTTAAACTACAACTTCTTCTGCGGCAGTGAGCGGAAGTAGACAGTTTCACAGCGACACCGTCTGGCGGGGAGAATAAATGACTCCCACAAAACTCTCTTGGTTGTAGCTTTTATTGACTCTTTAGTGGTATATTATTAAGTTGTCAGGGGAAAAACCCAAACCTCTTAAAAAAATACATTTCTAAAGCTCAAGTTAATTAGACTTTGAGGGGTACAGACATTTACCCTTGATCTACATTTAATTTGTCAAATCACTTATTATTATTTTTTTTAAGTCATATTACATTTGTAAAATATTATAAGGCAAAACCAAAACCCCTTAAAAACACCCTAATCACCTAATAAGTAAATTAAGGTTTTTGGTATGGGATCTAGAAATGGTCCATCAGCAAAACCAAATTGTCTTGACCACCATTCACAAAGTTCTTAATCAACAAATAAACTTCTTCCTTAAAGTATTACTAGCACTGTCATAATGTATGACTCTCTTCCTTTTGCGATCTCAAGTGTGGATAAAATGCATAAAAATTTGCTCATTACATTGTATTAGTGGGCTATCTCAATTTTGCACATGTTGTGTTTCAGCCAATATCTGACTTCTTTGCTTGCACACAGAGCTCTCGCCACCTGGAGAGTAGGAGCAAAATTCTCAGGCTGTGTCTGGACTGCTGCCCATAAATAGCTCTGCATGATAAAAACAGCTCTTCTGGATCAATAAGAAATGGAAGTGGCATTTGTCCTCCTCTTGGTTGTCACAACTGGTGAGTTCATGTTAAACACATTGTATTTATTGGTGAAAATTACTTCTTAAAATCAAAATGACGCAAGCTGATATCTTGATTTGAGAAAAAACTGTATACCTTTTGGGGACCCTGCTACTTTTATTGAGCCTGTCTTGTTTCTTTTTCTCACTGCATTGAAGTGTGTGTGTGTGGGTGTGGTGTACCCAGTTACCAGCCCAACACTGGCCATGTGGTGAATGGGGAGGAAGCCCGTCCCTACAGCTGGCCATGGCAGGTGAGTCAGAGCAAACACTTGACTCTTCACAAACAGAAATTCACCCATCTGCTTCACATGCTGATCTAAGTCATTCAGTTTTCTGTGTATCTGTAGGTTTCTTTGGAGTCTTTCTTCCCCACCTGTGGAGGAACACTTATTGCTTCTGACTGGGTCTTGACTGCTGCACACTGCATCACGTGAGGAAAAGTTTGCATCTCAGAAACACAGTTGTTTTAAAACAAAAATAAATGATATTTGAGGTCCCTGAATAAATCCAGGGTGTTTTTTTTTTCTTGCAATGGTCACATGACATTTCCAGGTTAAAAATAGTAATCGATATTCATTTCTAAAACTAATTTTTAAAGACAGGCTCTTTTTCCCCTCCAATCCAGATTCCACACATACAGGGTGGTTCTTGCTGAGCATGACATGAACAAGGAAGAGGGACCTGAACAGTTCATTATGGTGAAAGAAATGTTCATCCATCCCAAATGGAACGACAACTGTGTTTCTTGTGGGTAGGTCGTCATCCTTTCTGGGCATATTCAACCCAGCACTCCAGATCTGTGATGGATCATTAAGAAACACAGTAAACATGTCCTTGAAAAAGTTGCTGAGAGTTTCTGCTGAACAGCAGCTGAGTAAATAAAAGTTGTAAATGTAAATCAACACACCTTACCACATAGAACAAACAGGGACTTTATACAGTTACGCTGTATATTAGGAAAATGTATGCTTAATTCTGTGTGTTCATTCTGTTACATAGGAATGATATTGCCCTGCTCAAGCTGGAGAAGAGTGCTGTTATCAATGATAAGGTTGAACCGGCTTGCCTACAACCAGCCCTGTTACGTCACAGGCTGGGGTCGTCTCTACTGTAAGATCTGCTGCCAAGTCTGCTGACACCCACCTTATGTTGCGTAAAGCAAAATATTCAATTACTCTGGGAGCTGCAGAGATCCATCAAATATCATTGAAATTCTCAGCTGTTATTACAATGACTGTGTCAATTTCTCTTTAGCTGGAGGTCCCCGGGCAACCACACTACAACAGGCCCTACTTCCTGTAGTGGATCACAGTATCAGCAGTCAAAACGAGTGGTGGGGCAGCTCAGCGAAGACAATAATGGTCTGTGCAGGAGGAGAGAGCAAGTCAGCATGCCATGTAAGGAACAATGACACAACAATGCTTGCTTTGTTTGATACAAACCATAACATTTTCTCCAATGCACCAATATCTGCTGTCATCTTTCAGGGTGAGTCTGGTGGTCCTCTGAATTGCAAGGGCAGAGACGGTAGATAGTACGTTGAAGGGGTGACTAGTTTCGTGGATGGACGTGGATGTAATACTCCTCGAAAGCCCACAGTCTTTACGCGTGTGGCCTCTTTCATCCCCTAGATCAGTGAGGTGAGGGAAACCACACAAAAATGCCACTTTACACAATATCACTTTATACTGAGGGTTTTTTGTGAAGTGTACAAACTTAGTCTTGTGTTATTTCCTTGCAGATCATGGCCCAAAACTGAAGAAGTGACTGAACAATAAACTGTTGAATAAAATTTTCATTTTATATTTGTCATGTATTTCATCAAAAGGAGATGAGTATTCATAAGACACATTTAAAACATTTTAATCAGTTTAAACAATGAATGAAATTTTTTACCAGGACAAGAGAAAGGTAAATCTCAACATGCACATATTAACATAGTAAACATTTACACATCTATTATGGAATTACAAAGATATATTGTGTATATTTACAGTCTGTTTTTGCTATTGTTGAATGAATTAAGGCCTTTATTATGAATATATTTAGAAGTAAATCAAACTGTAAATGGTTCCTGCATCATTTATAATCAAAAACAATTGACTAAATTAAAACTGTATATACATCTGAATATGGCATAATATGTGAATGGAAATGGCTGTGATGTTAATTCTTCTGTTACCTCTAAAAAAAATGAACATGCCAAAAGCCCAAACCGCAGGTGTGAATTTGGATCAGCAACTACTGTTAATGTCAAAAGATTGTTTTCATTCAGCAGTTTTGGTTTAAGCATACATTATGTGGCTTAATCATTACAAGAGATACTCATGGGTCTGAGGGCGTCCAGGTGAAGAAATCCATCCCCCGTAGCTCTTCAGGTAGGTATGCCTGCTCTACAGGGCCGCTGAAGGCTGGGTTGTATTTGTAGCCTTTAGAGTAGCCCAGCTGCTTCATCAGCCTTGTGGGGGCGTTGCGGAGGTGCAGGGGCACAGGAGGCAGGGGGCCTTTGTGACTCCTCAAACAGGCCTTCACATTATCATAGGCCTTGTAGATCTCCACAGACTTAGGTGCTCGTGCCAGATACACCACACACTGAGCCAGGATCACCTGTCATTCAGATGAACAGGAGGATAATAAAAGAGATAAGACTAAAATACAACTGTGGCATAAATGACTCAGGTATGGCAATTAGATATTTTGATGGAAAACTGTGTAAAACCATCACTGATCGGTCAGGTCAGCCTACCTCACATTCAGGCATCCCGATGAAGTGACAGGCCTGGAAGGCGGACACAGCCTGAGGGAGAGCGGAGGGATCTGCCATACCTGAGAGAGACTCAGAATAAATTCTAAAAGATAAAACACCTGAGATGATGTGATACAGCAATTGCACATACCAACATCCTCGCTGGCAAAGCGGACCAGTCTGCGAGCCACATAGAGGGGATCCTCCCCGCCCTCCAGCATGCGACCCAGCCAGTACAGAGAGGCATTCTCATGGGAGCCTCTCATCGACTTATGCAACGCAGAGATACAGTTGTAATGCTCTTCGCCTTTGAGTAACACAGACACATACACAGAAGTACATCAACACATGAAGCGACTGATATAAGGTTATTAGTCAAGCTGAGGGGCAGTATCATCACCCCGTGAAACAGGGAACAGTAAATCTCAATCTTTTGGGACAGCTGAGTGTTATGTAACAGGACAGTGTGGAGGACTGTGGAAGGGAGATGTAAATGACTGGAGCAGCAGAAACTACAGTATGTACAGCAGATGTTAAAAGCTCCACCTATTACTAAACACAATTCTGCCAATACTGTGGTCACTGTAACTCAAAGAGCATTGATTTTTTACTATTAATTGGTTAGCTCTGTCGGTTAAGAAAGTACCAAGTAATAGTACTTTCTAGTTCTAAGAATGTACAACACATGAGTCTTAAGCTGAGCCATAGTTTTATGTTTCATGTTGTAAAGGGCACTGGGGCCCTTTAAATGTGTTTAGCGTAACACCTCTGAGTGTCATTCACACACACACAGGAAACACACAACGTGGAACTCCATGGCAACCGTATGCACGGTTAGAAACACCCCGAGGTTCTATCAGTTATCAAGTTTTTTTTTTTAAATCATATGAAAGCTCCGTGACAAAGTGTATGTGATAAAAGGTAATATGACAGGGCTGTTAAGATCAAACCCTCAAGATATTTAGAACTTATCTAAACTGAAGACATTGATGGCAGGTGTTATACTGAAACTGCTAAGATGATTTTAAAGAAGTGGATTTGTACAATATGCTGCTTTAATAAATTTAAGGTGCCCTGAATTTGCACAAGACACCTTCCAGATCAGTGGGGTTACCAGGGGTCACTCTGGTAAGTAACTGCTGCAACACTGACATAATAAGTACATTTGGGCTTACCAGCTTTATCATAGAGAATATGGGACCTCTGAAGACCCTCCTTCACATGCTGCTCCTTCACCAGTACCTCTTGAGGAGAACCATCTTGTGCTAACATTGTTGAATGGGTCAAACTCAACTGAGCCTGAACAGCCAGTTGCAGGCTATTAAGTCCTGTTCTTGCATCACCATCACAGAGGTAGGCTATGGTGTCCAGAGCTTTTTGCTCAATGTAAATCTTTGGCCTTGGAAAAGAGAAAAATACATATCAGTGTCAATATTTTTTACTGTTGTAATTCCTGTTGTAAAGAATCAGGGCCTGAGGATTAGAATCTGAATCGACAATGATGACAAATATTGAAAAAACCTGAATAGTAGCAATGTGTGCTCATTTAACAACAAGATCACTGCAGTATTATCATATTATACCTGAGAAAGAAATAACTTCAAACTCAGATCACCGCTTGTTACTGGGTATGATGATGAATACATGAAAACATAAATTTCCCCACAAGTCTCTTAAATCACTCAGATAACAACCAAGGGTGACATCCGGTCATGATAAGTGGGAAACAGAGGGCTCAGCCCCCAGAGGAGCACTTACTCATGTGCATCTGTTTGGTCTTGATCTTTGGGATTTGCTGCATCTCGTCCCACGACTCTGATCCCGAGTGTGGCCACAGCCCTGTCCAGGATCAAGCCCATGGCCTCCACAGAAAGCTTCTCCAGAACTAGCACCCTGCACCTGCTCAGCAGGGCAGCATTCACCTGGAAGGATGGATTCTCTGTGGTCGCTCCGATCAAAGTTACCGTCCCGCACTCCACATGAGGAAGGAAGGTGTCCTACAGATACACACACACATATACTGGGTGAAGAAAAGGCCAAAGGAAGCATGAAGTGAAAAGAGGTATAACAATCACCTCATCTATGAAGTGACAATATATAAAGTAAGTATCTATTTGACTACTTTCATAACACTCGCTCCATAAGAGAACTTTCTCATTTTGCTGCAACTGTTGCAAGACAAAGTCACTGACAACACTTGCATTAAGGTGCACTGTATTTTCATGCTTTGAATCTTATGGGGTCATTAAGCAAGGATCTGAACTGGTCCTCCTTGGCAGCTAATACAGGGATTTGCTGTCATACAGCAAATAACTGCAGAGAGTAGTCACATGATATGTGTCAAATAGAGGAGTTGGTGCATATTGTTTAAGAGGGGATCAGCTGTGTGTTTACTGAGTGAGCACATTCTAATAATGGAGCTGTGAAGACCGGCAGTAGACATACTAGGCTGTAGGATGTAAGCTATTCATAACCTTGTATTTTTTACTGCAGGGGAAATTCAAATGTGGTTTAGCAAGAGGGATAACATCATAAAACACGACCATCTTAACAGATTAAATGGAAGCCGGAAAATATCAAAAGTGAAAACAAACCTAATGATAAACACACTAACATTGGTGTGACTTCCTATATTTGACAAAGAAATGGAGGATAAATCTAAATGTTAGCTTGACAACCTGTAGTATAACAAAGATGAATTAATGAAAAACAAACCTGTTGGGATTTGTTGAAGCGGTGAATTTCATCAATGAACAGGATGGTCTTCCTCTTGCACAGCCGGAGCTCATTCTGCGCCTGCTTGATCACCTCTCGGACTTCATTGGTGGACGTGCTGGTCGCAGACAGAGTGACAAAGCGAGCTGTGCCATTCTTTTTACTGGCGCTGGCTATTATGTGAGCTAGAGTGGTCTGAAAGACAACAAAACATTTCAGTAATTTGATTAAAACATATGATCTGATTTCTGGAATGTAAATGGACCTAGAGGCAAAACCAAAATTACCCCACACTGACAAAAAAACATTTTGTACTTGACAATAGGGTAGGGGATGTTAATAATTATTCGCACATACATGGCATCTTTAATCTCCAGTGTCTGAGTCATACATTTAATATTCCAGGTTATATAATGCACCTTGCTTTGAGAGCCTTATAAATCTTGTCTTCACTGTAAATCATTTGAACCAGCTACGAAAATAACCACTCAATTGTGAAACTTGACTACTGTTAGACAACTCACAGAGGGCGTTAAAGAGGTTAAGTGTGAGTCAGGCATGTTGAGAAAGTCTAAGTATGGCAAGCTGCTGTACAACAATTCATATAAGTGGACTGGCATACCTAAGAAGTCATTAACATGCTGTAACCAGGTCTGACAAAGAGAAGAGTTGAAAGCACCAACCTGGCAGACACAGTCTGAATGAAAACTTCAGATAAAGCTATTTGGGGGTAATACCAAAATACCAGTGTTACAAGCACTGCAAATGAGACAGTGGGAAAATAAATGAAAATCAGGTCTTCTCATATGAATGCATCATGGGGATGGTGCATCGTGTAAGGTGCTTCGTCTCAGCTGACACCACCACACCTTTCCACATCCCGGTGGTCCCCAGAGGATCAGAGATGGTATCTCGTGCGAATCCAGAAGTGACCGGAGGAGCGTTTGCTGTCCTACAGCTTTACTTTGACCGAAGTATTCCTCCAGCGTGTTTGGTCGCAGTACCTCCGCCAAAGGCTTGTCCATGGTTAGCAGTGTCCGTGGTGACAAACCACGTGGAGCCTTCAGTGTCTGTCCGCTGGACACAGATGTTTGGCTCTTCTGAGTCTCTGTCCCTGATGGCCCACCTTTAGTCTCATTCAGGGCGCTGCGTTGAATCCCCTTGTTGACAGCATTTGCAGCATTTTCTTTACTGGTAAAGAAACTATTCCGTTCACTTTGAACCGAAACTTTACTCTTGTTGGTCTGAAACAGAGAAAACGGCGCAGATGTCGGGGTCCCTGCCACGGAGGAGGAGCCGGCCACAGTTTTGTTGACACCAGGACTGGACGGTGCAGCCTCCGCACTGATACGCGGTTTCTTTAGAGGAGGTCCTTTCTCGTCTGTGGTGGACGGGCTGTCGTCGGTAGCGCTTTTCAGCAGACAGACGTCGAGGTGTCCGTTAATTGCGGTCGGCTTGAAGTCCTTAAAACAAACGGGACACTGCACCGACTCCGGCACCGTGGATGTCATCTCGTTCGCCATGTTGATTCCCCGCGAACCGTTTGACCTTTAATCACGTGACCAAACACTGTTTTGAGACGAACTGTTAGTCTAGCTTTTGCTAAACTTTATACCCTGTTAGGTTCCCTTGTTACTAGCTAAATATAACATTCTAATAATATATATTAAAAAAAAAAAAAAAAAAAAAAAAACAACGTCGTATTTGATTTATTTCCTGTCTGTGTGCTTTTATATGTTGATGGGACCATCCGATTTGAGGACTTTTCTGGTTCACGGTACGCTTCCGGTATAAACGCTAACTACAATGCTAATTAAAGATGTTTTAAATTAAATTTGAATTGTAGCTTACTTTCTCAAAACCTCAATGTGGGCAAGGGACGCTTCTTTTGTCCGAAGGTGTTACAGTACTTGAATGCAACAAGTGGTGACTGTGTACAGCAGTGGCGGTTCTGCATTGAATTACTGCCTGGGCGACACCCCCTCCGAGCGACCGCCCCCCCCGCCCGACTTCCCCCCACCCCACTTCCCCCCCAAAAGAAAGAAAAAACACTTGACACAAACAGCCATGTTTTAACAATATTTATATTATAACAATCTCCAACTCCAATATTGCCAAAACAATTTAGAGATGAAAGTTATCAGAAATTAAATTAATGTACTCTATATACATAAAAGTAGCAAAAATATACACAATCACACATAACAACAGCAGAGAATAATAATATAAAATAAAAAAATAATTTTATTACTTTAGAATAATAAAGAAAATAAAAGAATAATATACCAATAAAATATAGAATAAATATTCTGAATAGCACAAATCCATCACACAAATGAAAACACACTAAAGGAAATCAATGTACAACACTATTAAAATTAATCTAACAACCAAAAATTAAAACCTGACCTTTCTGGCCTTTCTTGATGCAAAATCATCAATAATGACACACAGCTGAGAGTGAGAATCTCCCACAATGCCCGCCGCCCGTCCCTTCTGTCGCGGTCCGGCTTTATAACACACAGCTGAGAGTGAGAATACTGCTAAGGCTACAGCTGTACAATATTATGGTAAGTGATTTATAAATTAAAGAAAGGAAAAAATAGATTAAGTATAATTAAAAAAACAAAAGTCTGAAATAATTTAACGCTGGTATTTTCTTACAAACTTAATTGGTGCTTTACTGCAGCCCTCCTCAGTCTTTCTCTCCGTCTCTGCTCAGATAAAATATCCAGCCAAGAGAAACACACCAGAGAGTTCAACCAGGCCGGGAAGATGGAGAGAGAGATCCAAAGGAAAGGGCTGGCGGCCAAGTGTCCCCCTCAGGGAGAATGGCCAAGTTGAAGTCAGTTCATTAGTGTGCCAAAGGCTGAAACATGACCAAGCTGGCCTTATTGCCCTACTTTGAGAAGGTGAAAACCATGTGCTGCTTCTGGGAAGGGAAGTTTGAACCAGAGGTATCCATGCTTATATAAATTCCTTGTAAAAGGTACTTATGAAGGAGTATTTATATCGTTTTTGAATCTGCCCTTTGAGTCCATAGGAGCACCAGAAGGGGGTGCTAATGCATTTTTAAAGACATTAACTCAATAATGGTCATAAATTCACTAATTTGCTCGAATTGCAAACAGAGATTATGCCACCAGTCACTCTTTATTTAAAAAAAACTGGTGTGGCATTGATGTTTATTTTTAACAATGATTCAATATGGTTTTATTTTGATTGTGAAAAACGAACACCATAACATTTACCAGATTGTAAAGTGGCGAAATATGACACTGTGTGTAGTGCCTACTCAGCACACTGCATATGTGCAGTGAGCTTTGGATTTGTCAGCTTTATCAATTGCAATATTATGTGATGACCGAGATGTGCCAAAAATAGTGTAAAACATGCAGCCTGGGATTCAATTAATCAAATCCTGTAGCTGAAACTTAAGTAGTCTACTGTAAAGCAAACTCAGACATTATGAGCAATCAAAGACCAGGCTTGCTTTTACCCCTTCATGGCAGCCAACAGATTCATTTGAGCAGTGAGACTACAGCTCCCATCCAAAAGTGAGCTCATTATTGTATTTGGCAGAGCCTGTGTTGAAGCCAGAGGAGGCTGGGGAAGTTTCCAGACATGCTTCACATAGCTGTGACTGGCCACTGTTGGCCAGATGATGCATTCTTGGCCTTGCATCTGTATGGGTTTCACACCCAAAGTGTGTGATTGTTGCACAACATACTGTACTGAGTTTAAAAATCATGCTGGGATACCAGCCCTCATTTAATACTAATTCTATGTTCATTTGGATTCATTAATAATTAAATGTGAATTACTGATGTGTTTACACTGGATGCAGTAATTTAGGTTTGCAAACAATAAAAGTTCATATAAAATTGCTGTTGCTGAGATCATTGCGTGTAAGCCCCCATGTGATGGCTGGTGTGACATTTGCAGCAGTAATCCAATAGCGCAGGCTATTTATTTACACCACACCACAGTGTCTATGTTGACAGGGAGACTAGAACCCCTATCACAATTCTCTCAGTTCTCAATGTCAGTGCTGTGTTGAAGATTAATCTTGCCTTTGGTAGGCCGTGGTTCGCATATTTACAGAAAGGAATATGGGAGGAAAGGACATAGAAAAAAAACCTGCTCTCTAGCGAAGATGAGAGATTAGACAGAGTGAGAGAGAGCATGTCTCTTAGACACCCTTCGCTGGCACCTGTCACTCTTTTGTCATGAGAACAAACTGCCCGTCCTTTGGCGCTTGAGTGGTGGTGTGAGTGGAGGGTGGCTGACTGAATTAACAGAGGCTGCGAACAGTGGCGGTTCTACATTGAATTACTCCCTGGGCAACACCCCCCTCCTAGCGCCCCCCCCCCCCCCCCCCCCCCCACTCTATATATATATAAAAGTGGCAAAAATATACACAATCACACATAACAACAGCAGAGAATAACAATAATATAAAATAAAAACAATATAATAATCCCTGAGTCAGGGTGCCGTCTATACATCCATATGCTGGGAGATGGGGAGTCTGACTGTCATGGAGCTAGATAAATAGTACTTTTCTGTTTGACTGCACCAGATGATAATGTGGTTTCAAGTGGATTAATAATAATAATAATAATAATAATAATAATAATAATAATAATAATAATAATAATAATAGAAGACCATGTTTGTTATTTTGCTTGGCTGATTGTAACCCTACATAATCTTGGTGCTAATACAGATTATATCATGGTATGTTTTGGGCTTCTTTGGTAAAGAGGTTTATGTGTATGTGGGTAAAGAGGGTTTGCTTGAAGAACAGGGCAGTGGGTGTGCTTGTGTAATTGTTTATGAGTTTATGAGAAGAAATAACAGTTTTTCTACAGTTTTTGGACTCAATCGGTTTCTTCTTTAACAAACTATTTCCCCAGCCTTGGAAAAAACCTGTTCAGACGGCACAGATGAGGCTGGGGTGTGGGTGTGTGTGTATGTGTGTGTTTATATGTAATGAATCTATATGTCTTATCTATATAAATAACATTATTTAGAATTACCTATCTATATAACTCTTTATCTATATCTAATTATATATATATATATATATATATATATATATATAATATATATATATATATATTATATATATATTATATATATATATATATATACAGATTCTCCAAAAATACACTATCAACACTACACTACAACTCTCAAAACACTTAACAACCGCAACAAACCGACATACTCTGCAAAGAAAAATTCAAATGACCGCCGCTATACAGAGCTATTCTATCTCTGAACACACTCGATCCCGCCACGTGATTCACATGACAAACCGAACCAATCAGGTGATTCGTATGACGTCCGAAGCACTCACCTGCTTCAAACGTCAGTGACCAAACCACACGTTGGTAGCAACTGCCTAATGAGCTACCGCGCATGTGTCGGAGCCTCGAGTGTCAGAGGACCATCACTAGGGAGGACTCCCACACTCTTCCAACCTAACCACCACACTGAGTCAGGGTGCCGTTTCTACATGCATATGCTGGAGGTGCATGCTGTGAGATGGGGACGGTGCCAATTTGCCAATTCCCCTCACAGTAATATGATAGATAATAGAAAACAATGGCGCAGATGATTTTATTTTCACGTGGTTGTGCCGCCCCCCCACGCCCCGGGGGGGCGGCCGATTCGCCCGTGCCAAAAACTTTCACTGGCTGCGAAGGATAGTGTAGTATTACTGTTAGGGCGGTCCTTACCCTGAGAATGAGCTGTCATCTCCCTTAACTCTCCACTTGAGACTCTTCTCCCTAAGCTCCAAGAGATCCTTTGTAGTTAAAGATAGGAAGGGAGAGACTATAGAAGAAGGATGAGCAGCAAAGCGAAAGCCATGGAGAAATTTGTCACAGGCTGGGACATCTGGGTAGTCAACAGCATGTGTTTGTTCGCCTCCTACCTCTGGCGCAGGCTGTGTGATTTACTCTGCTACAGGAGGAGGCACAAAGCATCTACTCCACCTGCCATTCAGGTATATACACGGATATTAGATGTGCTGAATAATACTCAAACATTAGAACACTAACATTTTTGTTTTCCAAAAGCAACGTGACAATAATAGTAACCTTGTTCTGTCAGGACTTAGCTTGATTACTTGACTCATAAGTTGCTTTTTGGATGGTTGATCTACCGCTCCCAAAGCTGCCGTTTTTAGAGGAAAACATATTTGAGTCATGTCACCATTTTCATAATTTTCATTATCCTGGAAATTTACATCTTCATCATCATCTATAGGTATGTTGTACACAAATGCAACCACACTGCAGAAAATTATTATTGTATGTAGAGTTATGTTTTCTTTTTCTCTGAAACAAGCATGGATTGTATTGTATCTGCAGTCTAGGTGCCTTTATTAGTAACTAACACTACACATCTTGTCAACACTTTTGGACTGTCGTCAGAGGGGATGGCACCAGCTTTAATGACCACCCTTACTTGATAATCTTACAGTCCTCGTAGGAATGTCCTGTGGAGCTGGATAAGTAGTTGTTTCATAAAGCGTTTACTGACATACAGGGCTATAATCATTGTTTGTCGCTCCTTTGCTCCTTCTTTTGGGTGGAACATCATTTTCAGTGTCTCAGTTTATGTGCTGAGATGCATCTGGGGTTGTAAAATTATCAATCTGCAGTACAGGTAAATAGTGACTGATAGGTCATGTTTAATAGAACAGAAATATGTATTTTAAAGACGTAACATGATAGAAGAATGGTTTCTTGAAACTACTACTGTACTGTATCTCTACAGTGATGTTATTAAATAGAGGTGTCCTTGCTTCAAATTTGTTCTGTTCATTCTTTATTTTATTTTATTTTATTTTATTTGACCTTTATCAGATAGACACTGTGATATAGTGAAAAGAGACAGGAAAAGTGGGAAGAGAGAGTAGAGAAGTGACATGCAGTATAGCGTCCTGCCGTCCTGGAGTCACATCGGGGACCTGCTGCCCAGGACGTTACACCCAAGTGGTACCCACCCTAACCATTCAGCGACAGGGTCACCCTCATCTGTTTATTCTTGTTGTTAGTATTATTAGGTACCTTTGAAAAGGCTGTGATGCCTCAAACACATGATTTATTATTGATGCACAACAATTGCTTGAATTCTGTGGGCGATATCCAGCTCACAAGGCTTGGTGCTGTTGTGATGTATTGTTGCATCAGGTTTCATGCAGAGTGGGCGCTTGGCAATTTCGTATGACATGGATAATGTTGCAACTAATGGAAATAAGTTTCTTTAATCAAAGTGCTAGAGTTACTTTATCCTTAGACAACAAATGACCTAGTGATTAACTTATATGTTAATTTCAAACAACTTTTAATATCGGCAAATTTCTTTACTTAAATGGATTTATTTGACAATGTGTTCATCTTGTGTTATATAATATTTGAGTTTGCATGTTCTCCCTGAGTGGGTTCCTAAGTGCGTTCCTTCACACCAGCTACCTCCCACAGTCCAAAGACATGTAGATTAGGTTAACTGGCAACTCTAAATTGCTCATAGGTGTGAATATGAGTGTGAATAACTGTTTGTCTCTATAAATGAGCCCTGTGATGCGCTGGCCACCTGTATAGGGTGTTCCCTGCCTTGGCTGGAAGTTGGCTGGAACTGGCTCCAGCCCCACCTGTGACCCTTAAGAGGATAAGCGGTATAGAAAATGGATGAATGATATGTTATCCTATGTGTACTTTATTCTTATTTCTTTTCTGCTTGTTGCATCCGGTTATTTATTTCTATTATGTCTAGAAAACTATACACACTTAGCTCATGCTTTTGTGTAGCATGGCCTGCATATGAGACTATTTTGCGTTGCCTTTGAAGTACATTTTATTTGTGCAATCAAATGCTTACTTTCACACTCACTTTCTTTACGCTATGCCCCAGCTAAATGTCACATCTAATTTAATTAGTTAGCTCAACATATGGAGATTATCCTTTCAGCAGTAATGTGATTCTCAGAATCTAAGTGAAAGGGCAGACTGGTAGTTAGATGCATGTGTCTTTTGCCATGTTATGGATAGCAGCTGGAAGGATAAAACATAAGATAAGGAGCTGGTGGTGTTTATGAGCACAGAGTTTAAAATCTGCTGTGAAGGCACAATGAACTCTAGCGGTAGAGCGTGACAGGCACACTGAAGCCACAAACTCCTGCTTTTGCTGCCATCTAGTGATTAAAGATTTTACGTTACTTTGCTTTAGTGGTGACATTCCTGTCATAGTGCATGTGGTTGAAAAAGCAAGAGACCTGAACTTCTTATAGATCAGTGCAAAAAAGCTTTTTGCCTGATAATATTTAGTGCTTCATTACCCTATAATACCCGCATCTCATGGATTAGTTATTTCTTTCAAAGTGTGAAATATGACCAGATATCTCGTTACCTGTTTTAAATTGTAAAATGCATATTCCCTCTGAGAGAATCCTGTCTCTGTATAAATACAAACACAGTGCACAGATTATAAATACACACATTCTGTAGTTATCTGTAGTGCTGTGATAGTGTGCCTCAGAGACAAGCTGAAGTCCTCTCACCCTCTCTTGTTTCCATTCCTCTCTTGGCATTTAGGAGATCCACACTGACATTTACTGTAGGAGATCCACAAGTATGTGGCTAGGCTTTCTTTGCATTCTGCCACTAATCTTTAATACCCTTTATGACATCCTCAATGTAAAGTGCTTCTTAAATTTCCATACTGGTAATACTAGTGCATCTGGGAATATCTTCCTCAAGGCAGTGAACTTGAAAGCATTAGTCAAGTTCAAGTGAGATTACTTGTGCTGAACAGAAATAAAAGTACTTCAGCAGCTCTTTTCAAAACAGTGCTGCCTCCCCAGTTACATAAGAGTCAATTTGTCATTCTTACTTAAAACCAATTCAATGCGAATACACTTAGTCTGACTGAAATTTAGCGATTAATCAGTCAGTTGATTAAAAATATTCTCTTTTTTTATGTCATTTTTTAAAAACAAAAATGCCATAAAAGCACTGAATCCAAGAAGCAGGATTCTGATCCTTTTGGTTTGGTTGGTTGGTCCGAACAAAACAAACTATTAAAACAGGTTAGCTTGAGCTCTAAGAAATCAGTCAATAGAAAATCAAATCAATAGAAATGACTCCTTAGCTGCATCCCTTATGCACCAAAAAATAGAACTACTCCTGCTATATAAAGAGTCAAACAGTCTAATATGTGAGCAGGCTTAATGCATTGCTTTGCAAACATTAGAATGCACCTCTTTCTCTCGTCTTGAGAAGAAGTGGATTATGCGGATTATGTAGAACTTGTGTGAGATGTCTCTATTGATGTTTTCACACTTTACAGGGAAAACAGCCTCTGTTCAAACCTCTGGAATCTCACTGTTCACCCTTGATGCAGATGAACAATGCCACCTGCTGTTCAAAAACCTAGCAGTGGTGGAGGACCCAGATCATTTAATTCAGTAATTTGCACTGTCAATACCACAGTATAAAAATAAACCATTACATGGAAAGGTAAATTTTCTCTGAAGTATTATAAGCAAAATATACTTAAAATATCAAAGGTAAGGTTTCCTTACCTTTCAAAGTGGTACACTATTAAATATATAATATATTATAGTATTTGATTATCATTATTGATGCATGCTCGTTTGAGTACATGTACTTACTTTTCATCTCTGCTAGTTTTAATCAATAACTGTACAAGAAACACACAGTTTCACATAATTTAGATTTGTCTGAGCATGTCAAGTTCCAAAAGGCATAAGTGCGTATCATGTGAAACCTCTCAACATTTGGATTCTTCAACTTGCATGTTTTAACATAGACATTTATCACATTTCACAAGAGAGACAGGCTTGTATTTGAATATGTGTGTGTGTGTGCACGCTCAGTGCGCTCACTCAATGTATTGAATCAGCCTAATGCAGTCTAATTTAGTTCTATAACTCTGTATAAACAAAACCAAGAACTATGTCAAAGTGCAGCAGAAAAATGTGTTTACATGCCAAGAGAAAACCTGAGATGACAGGGGAAGAACAGAAGAGACGTCTTAGACATTAGCACAAGGAGTAAAGTTTCATGGCTACCACACACATTTAAGCCCACAAGTTTCCGAGAGAAAGTATAGCCGGAGCTGGCAGGCTGCGCAATGTGTGAGTGGAGACTGGAGAGGTGACTGGACAGTAGCCACAGCACACAGACCCAGTGCTTCCCAGGACATTGTGTTCTCTGTTAGGAAGGTGGTGCTCCATTTTTAACAGTACACCTTCTCCCAAATGCCAAACAAACAGCCTAATACAGAGAGCCACGCAAGTCACTATTCAACCATATGCCCCTCCATACCTATGGATTGTTCAGAAAAAAAATTGTCCAGATTAAAAATGTTTGTGCAAACAAGTGTCCTTTTTTTCTCTCAGTTTTTGCACCGTCAGGAGGAAATACCATCCTGTTCAATATGCACTATATTTGGTGTATAAAAACCATTAATTTAATGAACAGCAGCAGTTGTTGCTTACAAAAAGGTCCCTGAGGCCTTCATTTATTTTGCCACAACAATGTTTGGATCTTAAATATTCTCATAATCATGCATATTATAACCAGGTCATCTATTCGCAAATAATAACAGTATATTAAAACTACAATGATAACTTGATTAATCAATTAGTTGATCCATTTTAATGATCAATTAATTGTTTTGAGACATTTTTTTCAAGCAAAAATGCCAAACATGCTCCAGTGCCAGCTTTTTATATGTGAGAATTTTATCTCGCATATCATGCTAGACTGAATATATTTGGATTTAAAGGTTGGTCATACAAAAATACAACATTGAAAGACATCATCTTGGGCTGTAGGTGACTGTGATGTGCAATTTTTTTAAACAATAGACAATCGAGAAAATCAAGAAAACACTCTACAAAACAGTCGATAATGAACACAATCATTTGTTGCAGCCCCAGATTTATTATGATAATGATAATAAATCACTTTCATTTATACTCTTAGCAACACACTTAACAAACAAAAAGAATGAGCACACTCAAACACACCATGTACAAAGGGTACATGGTGACCTGATAAGTTTGACGTTTAACTGCATAAAGGGGCAAAGCCTTCTGATATATATCAGTTTACCTTTAAATATTTTCCACTCTAGAAGTCCTTAAGTTCAAACTACAAGATCAACCTGGACACAAACACAGAATTATACATCATATTTTACACAGGCTTTCTGAGCATTCATGCAGTTGACAATGTCTCCAAACATCCTGATAATTTTGCTGTCACATTAACTAAACAACATTTTAGTCATGCACCAGTAGACAGGGCAGTGATTCCTCAGCTGCCACCTTGTGTGTTCGGGCTGTGTGTACACATGCTCGGGCTTGGCAAAGAAGGTGATAGAGGACCAGTCATGATGCTGTTACTTTCTTTGGCGTTAGTTTCACTGTAAAATGATATGAACTCGATATTTGCTTTATGCCGTGAGCCTCAAAGGCCTAAGGTCTGTTTATATACCTTGCAGGGTTTAAAAGCCTTAAAGTGCCCCTCTGTCTCTAAGCAATGCAAGACATAATGTGATAGTGCAGTCTCGCATGCTAACCTTTAGTGTGCACCAAAATTATGGTTAAATTTCTTTTTCTCTCAATTATTTGAGAACATTAAGTATTTTGTAAAGAAATACTTAATGTTCTTCTTGTGGCTTGAGTGGAAAAATTCCAGTCTGTCTGTTCCCTGCACACCACTGGATAAGAAAGTTGACTGTCCATGCCCCTCAAATTGACACAACATGCTGCAAATGACCTACGTTGTCTGTCATCTGTTGGCATCCAGAGACAGGTGTAAGCGTCCCTGTCTCTCCCTGACTGATTGATGGTTGTTTCTACTCCCATCTGTTTCTGCCCCGTCAGAGTCACTTGTTCTTTCCGCTACAGCCATCTTACGCGAGTGAGGCCAGATGAAAATAAAAATACAGGGGAATGCAGTAGGTCAGTCTGCTCTTACAAGCATTGGTGTAGGAAAATTCCACTAGGCTTTGCACAGCGCAGCTTGGCTCTTTTCTAAATAAGACAGAAAGTAATATGCAACCTGGTGTGATGACTTGTCATGAAATATGAGCTGACAGGTAAACTCCTTCCCGTCCCTTCCTTCACCTTACCCCACTTGACCCCATTCAATCTGCCAAGTTCACATCCCTCCTTGGTTCCTGCACCCATGAGCCCAGATTTTGGCTTGAGCCACCGGAGTGAGGCGAGTTTGGCTGCGTTCACGGTGGCTCAGTTTGCAGTCTGTGCCTCTGTTGTCAAAAGTATTTCATGGTGGCTTGAGCAAAGCTGGATTCCTTCTCAGCTCTATCATCTGTGAATTTATGGGGGCAAAATGAGTTAGGGAAGTTTGTGCGGGCAAAGTTGCCAGGTAATAGCTTCATTATCCAACCGTGAGAATGTTGCAGCCTCTGGTTATTTAAACTTTAAATAATTTTGACTGCAGCATCTTATTTTCAGTGTTTGTACCCTGTGAGTTGACATAAACACATGTCTGTTGTTAGAATAAATCATATTTGGATTTACAGGGAACACGGATTACGCTCATATTACAAGCGCTAAGTTAAAATTGATCCCTTACTCACTTAAGGGAGGTTATCAGTGGATGTTTTTGTCAGTGAGTAGACATAGTATAAATCATCAGTGTTACCCATCTCTTCTTTCAGCAGAAGGGCTAAACATCTTACTGTAGGTCCTCTTAGCCAGAAACCGTAGGCTTCCTCACGTTTCCCCTGACACTGGGTGAAAGTTACAGGCACTCAAGAGATAAAGAGGGAAACTGCACTGTAACATGGTTCTCATTCAGAATTGTACACAGACAGAACCACATGCAGCTGTGCCAAATAACTAGCAGCCCAGTCCTTTTAGGCTCTTCAATGCCATGACACTCATTTGAATAATTTCTTTGAAATTGTCAACATAGCTTCTAATTTCAAATGATCTCAAAATCTCTTCTTCTGCTTAAAAGAAAAACAAACAACAACAAAAACCCCTGTGAACTCCAACTTTACACTTCTCCTTTTTTGGACACCTTAGCTGTCCATTCAAGAATGTGGACATGTCCACCTGTTACGACAAGTTAACGTCATTGACATTTGAATACTAAAAACTGTAAAAATGAATAAGCATTGTCCCACTTGTCTTGCATGACGAAGAAGTACTGTGTACAGTGACCATTTTGACACCCAACAGGTCAGTGACGGTGGTGGGCTTAACACTTAAAGGCTCTCAAATGTCTCATAGCCCAAGCAGTGCCAAGCCCCCACCCCAAACACTTGACCCCTGCTGACGTAGGCTGTCCATTTACATTTAGGGACACCGGCTCCCTCCATTCTCAATACCATTTCTATTGTGGAGAGAAGCAGGTGCCAGTGATAAAGTGGGAGAGAAACTGATTTTCTTTTTACTTTATTCTATGCCTAGCTCATTTTATGTGAGCTTTATAGTTTTAGAGAGTTGGTGATTTTTTAACCTTTTCTTGCTGGATTTTTGGTTTCACAATTCTGTATTTTAATTGGTTTGCACACCAACGTGGAGCACTGAAGGGTAGAGCTGGCTACGATTTTTGAAAAAGTCTTTCCGTCTGTTTCACGGACGTTACTGGTTCTATTTTTGTCTCAAGTTGGTGTCTTAACGTGATTTTTTATGCCACTGAAAGCCATGAGTGCCTTGGTAACAAACACAGTAGGAGATGGGAGCAGCGCAAGCTTTGACCTCATCCAAAATCGCATTGAGTCACTGAGCAGCAAGATGGACAAGCTCATTAACATTCAAGAAAAAGTCCTCAGCCGACTAGATGGGATGTCTCAGGACATTGATGGCATTGAAAAGGATATGGAGAATCTGAAGGTTGACAAGGAGGAGATTCATCTGCCACCAAGGGTAGTGAACCAGACTCAGGTCGTGGGGCGAGAAGTGAGGGAGATATGCCAGGAGATGAGCACCATCATGTCGGTGGTGAACCAGCGCTCCGAGCAGCAGGCTCAAAAGCTGGAAGGGATGGAAAAACTGGTCCTCAGCATGCAGCAAGTGATCAGCTTCATTGGGGAGACAGTCAAGAGTTCGAAGATAATGGAGCTGATGTTCAAAGGCCCTGCAGCGCGGAAGGGCTCCAAACCCAAAGACAATAAAGGAAAGCAAGCTTTCAGGAAAAAATCATCTACAGATGCAATAACCAAGAAGCTTGACAAGGTGAGGCTAACAGCCAATTCAGAAATATCTTTGCTTTAAGTGTATACCTACAGTACAGTAAAAACCACCAACTTCCAATTATTTGTTATTTCCAAGTGTGTAGTTATCATCTTAAGCATCAGTGTTCCCCGGTGTTGCAGCCTGTCGTCTTTCTCAAGACATCTAGTTCTGTCCTTGTCAGTGCTGTAAAAGATGTCGTATATTTGCTGACTTTGATTTCTTAGATCTTACCAGGATCTTGTTGTTCTTGGCAGAACATGTGAAAATGATCATAGCAGCAAAGCTGACCACTTCAAGAGTTCTCTTGCCTATGAATGTGACTTGGCTTGGTTGCTAAACTGCCCATAAAAAAGGCAGGGTGGTAGGCAGTGTCTGGACTTTGGTATGTTTACACTTGCCAACTGCTGATTGAGGGTAAAGTGATTAAGAACACTAATTTTACAGTAAATACGTTACTGCACAATAAATATGTCACTTGTAATTTATATAAAGTCCATATTTAACTCACATATAGATCTGTATCCGTGCTGAGTGCAACATGGCCTTCTTGGCATGAGGCTCCCTGCCGGCAGGGCACGAGAGGGCCGGTGTGAGGCCAGGGGTGAAATGTGAGTGTCCCTGTTTAGAAATGCTGTTTTTGGATCGGAGCTGCTGTGTTTGGGGTCTAAAAGGGCTTTAACCCCTTCGGCTCACCAGGAGTCAGGTGTCAACAAATTGTGATGAGTCAGTATTTCTCCCCCTCTCTCTTTAGCAGTTTGTTCCTCTCACTGACTCACCAGTTCTGTGCCAGCTATTTTGTATGTTCTGTATCACTAGTTTTCTAGTGGTTTCCCCTCTGCTGTAAAGTAGGTATTGCCTAAAGTCTTACACCATGTGCTTCTTGTGCCAACTGCAGAACTTCCTGCAGCGCAAAATAGCTCTTCATAAAATTTTATTTGGAGTCCTGCTGATAATGCTGTCAAAGTACTTTTGATTTAGAGGTTCCAGTAAAGGTCTGTATTTAACACAGCATGCAGTGTTTGAGAACTGCTGGTACAGGTTCAGAAAAATAAAAAAAGTAAATATACTTATGTAAATATGACCTCAGCGAGAGTTGAGATTACTCTTGCTCCACTAAGCTTTGCTCTCGTATGTCCGGATGCAGAATTTACATTTGTAACTTAGTGTCCAAAGTTTCAACTTTGGTTTGGCTGGATTGTCCAGAATGGAAATGGTACTCACATGTACAATTTTTGTAGGCTTTTTAGACTTAAAAGAATTTCCTGTGACTCTAAAGTCACCTCCCAAAAATCAGACCCGAGGCTTTTGTCTTAATTATCCAATCACAGGACAGAACATGACCTTATGTAAAGGTCGCAAAGTGCTGCTTGACATCAGAGGCGTGAGTTGCACTTACAAACATCACCACACTCCTATCACTTGCATAGCTGCAGACGATAGAGTCATATCTCTTTAACTCTGTGACCTACAAGCAAAGAGCAAACTCACCTGAGTGTTTCTGACATCATGCGACAGTGTTATCACATACTTGAAGAAATACTTATGTCATAGTGCACAATGTGCAACAGCACAGTTACTTTTTTGTATCCATATTTGAACTAAATTAAGTTATGACTTGTTGAATTCAAACCAATTAAAGGTCTGGATCATACATTTATGGCTTAAATTATATTCGGATGATTAATGACCACATACCAATCTGATGGCTTCCGTGTGAGTCACATTTCAGGGAATTTCTGTTGTCGTCAGAGTACTTGTCAGGTGGTTACTCCATCTTCCTCCACCTTCTGAGGTGTGAGATTTCTGTCTGTTACTGTGGCCTCTACATGTTTCCCCACTCTCCCAGTCAGGGATTTGAACTTCTGAAAACACCGCTGTCGCTGGGGAAACACTGCACTCCAAACATCTCCATGTGCTGTTTACCTCTCGACAGCATTCATAAAACAAATGTGAGGCCACCCTGCGGTTCAAGAAAGTTTTTTTCCATGCTAACCTGTGATGGGGGTGTTTAGTGAGGTTCCTCAGCTGAGAAATTTGAACAACAGCCTATGGTCACTTGTAATATTTTCCGCTCAGGGTCAGCATTGCATTCCATTGCTGAGTGAGACAAGTGATAAGCTATAAATTCACTGCCCTGCTGCTGTCTATCCTTCTGCCATGAATAATCAAAGGCATGCCATACAAGTCAGTCGTGCGCATGGAGATGTGCATTAAATGTGCCAATCAGTAAACTGAAGAGAGAGAAGGTGTTGCTTATAATTTTGTCCTTTTTCTTTTCTTTGTCATTTCATTGAATTATTGTTTCATTTGTGTTGTGTTTTACATGTGACCCTAACTTCATCAAATCTACCTGTCACTGTCATTTTATTGAATTATTTATGTGATTTTTGATATATTTGTTGTTTGTGTGCTTTACATGTTAACCTAACTTCATCATATCAGTGTTTTATTGACTTCCATACTTAATATGTGATATTTATACCATTCCATGTGCATTCGTATAACCCTACTAAGCACTGCCATCTTGTCTTTTTACTAGAAAACTACTTCTAATAAAGCCAGTAAAGGGAATCAACAGATAACTCCTGCATGTGAGCCCAGTTCTCCGCAGCCCTCTCACAAGATAAAGCTCCATGGACCAAAGCATTTCCTCGCCACTCGCAAATGTGGAAAATTTGTAGGTTTATGGTTCTTATAGACTGTATTTCCACAGGACGTTTTTATTTGTAATACGTAAGTTTATGTGCTTTTGCATTTCTGGCTTCAGGCTGGCACCTTGTTCTTCATGTTTTTAGTTTAAAGGTCGGGCTCCATACTGTGAAAGTTACCGTGGGGATATTCTTGACAAAAAAGGTGTAATAATATGAAATCTTTGCATAGACACATCAGAGTGATGATGAGTTACATTTGGCAAAGAAAAAAAAATCACTGCCTTTAATATTAGCTTTGGAATAGAGAGTAACACCAGTGCAAACCTTCAGTATAACATTTTAATTGAGATAATTTCTTTGAAAACGTAAACATTTTATGTAGATAAAATATATAGATTTTTTTCTTTTAACTGTTTTTATTTGTATTTCTCAGTTTAAAGACCATAAAGGTAAAGATGAGACAGAGAAGCCGTGTTTGAGCCCTAAGAGTCAGAAAGCTCAAAAGAAGATGAAGCCCCCAGAAACAGCAGGTACTGAGCTCAACATATGATCTTCTCTGCAAAAATACTGCACGTCAGTGCTTAAACTTCCATGTTCCGTTGCTATTTAACACGAAAGCATGCATTTGATCTCAAAGCACATCTTAGTGTGATATTCTATTACATACATAGCTATAGCCTACTAGCATGTATACCATGACACAGAAACCAATCAAGTCTTAAACACGAAGGAAGCTATGATGAATATTTAACAGGCTGTAAAAGTCTAAATCCAAATTCTGTGATTTTTTTTCCGAGACTCTATCTCTCTGAAGAAGCAGGTTTTGCTTCTACAAGAGGTGCAGAAACTCAACAGGGAAAACACAGAGAAATCAGGTCACCCGCTCACCCCCGGCTGTCTGGATTTGGAGGCTGGAGTGCCGCCTAAAGATCAACAACCTGATGTTGCTGCTTGTAATTTGGTGGACTACCGCCGTGAAGATTCCCAAGTGGCTGAGAACCATGAGGTTGTCGAGGCAGTTAGTGAGGAGGAGGTGGGGGAAAAGGTGCCTGAGGGAGAGGCAGTAGTTGCAGAGAAGGAACCCCAGCTTCATGCGGAAGATGTTGTAAAAGAGAAAGAAGATGAAAAGCTTGAAGTTGCAGAGGAAAAGAAGGAAGAGGAAGCTGCTGCTGTAGAAGAAGAAGCTAAAGTCCCAGAACTCCCTGCTGCCCATGACAAGGAAAAAGAACCCATTGCCACAAGGTAGTTTAACCCCTGTAAGAGCTGCAATGATTAGTCAGTTAATCAACAAGTTGATCATTAGAAAATAAATCAATATATTTAAATAATATAAAAATATATTAAGTAATTTGTATCATTTAATTGTTATTTTTGTTATTTGTCTTTTTTTCTCAGCATAATAATCAGCAACATATGCATCTAATGTAAGAATTTATTTGTACTCGGCCTTATCCAATTACAATCATCTGGATGTGTTTTTGATTTACTGACTCATATTTTGTTTTTCCAAAAATTTTCAGCCATGTCTTTTTACAGAAAAAAAACTCTTGATTTATGATTTTAAAAAAAGTCAAATGAAAACTACCATCAATTTTGTTTCAGCCCTGATGAGAACAGAGATGTCACCCCACCTGCAGAGGCCGAGAAAGACCAGATAGCCAAGATCAGCAGCACAGCGACCAAGTCCTTTGTGACTGAGGAACATTTTGTGGTGGAGGACCACACAAATCAGAGCCAGGTGGTGGTGGAGGAGGAAGAAGAGGAGGAGGAGAGAGAGGACAACAAGGAGGATGAACAGAAGCCTGAGTCTGAGGGCTGGGGCATCTTTAGGGCAGATGGGGTTGAAATCCAGTTAAACCTTAAACAAAGGGTGGAGAGCAAGAGGAAGGAAAATCATGCAGAAAAGGAGGATAATGAGGATGCCGAGCAGTTCTTAATTGGTAAGTTAGGACTCATTGGCTGGTTTTTTTTTTTTTTTTTTTTTTTTTGGGGGTCTAGATAAAACCCACAGTCAGGCAGCTCCAAAATAAATTAGTCATAGCAAAATCTGCATGTTGGAGACAGGTGAAGACCCTGTGTGTGTAAATATGGGAGTCTGGAGTTGGTCTATGCTTTATATCATGTCATACCAGGCAAATATATCTTGTGATATTAGCTTATGGCAGATGCAGTGTATATGTCAGCTGAGAAGTAACAGAAACTGCAGTACAGAAATGCCAAAGGTTTGAGGTAATGAAGTAACAGTGTCGCCATTACACAGTTTGCCCAGCTGAGAATGTTAAGTTGGTACAGCACAGCAGTGTGAAGTAATATAAAGTCTTTAAGGTTGTCTAGCACTATGACCAGAACATATATTCTGCTAAATGTGACCCAACTCAGAATGTAGAGAGGCCTGAGGAATTAAAATCATGAACCTCAAGGCAATATAACTACTACTGACTGGTGACACAAATAATATAACAGTTCAAAGGAAGAGCAGCAGACATGCATTAAAAACAAATAATTTGTTTATTTAAATCAAGATGATTAAAACAGGAGGAGTGAGGGCTAAGAGGCCTAAAATAACAAAAACACTCAGGTAGTACAATTGATAGCTTTTATTCTACAAGATAAAAAAAGGAAATAGCCTAAATAGCACCAACCAACCACTATAATAAAAGCTTAAAACAAAGGTAGAGTCCTCGCTGTGGGGAGATCCTAGCGCGTTCAGCTAATACACCATGTGCTCACCAGGTGCCCGCTAGGAGATAATTCAATCACTGCAAGGTTTTAAGCACTGCACTACACAACAAAGTTCAAACATGCCTATGTGACCACCACCATTTATATTACCACACAACATGCAGAAATGTGTACCCAGCGATACTACCCCCCACAGACTGGCCCTCTACCTAAAAATAAAAACAATGTAAAATCAGTTGGTTCTGCTAAAACAAACAAATAAAATGAATAAGACAAGGCTTATATAGAGAATAAAAACAAGTGAAGCAGAGACATTCGATGAATAAAAGAACCACTCAGGCAAAGCAGCAGTCTGGATCTGGGCCTGTAAAGGTGACAAGCACTATTAAAAAAAAATGTGTGTTCATACATATATAGGACATAGCCCCACTACACTACCTTTAAATAAGTTACATACTTAAGGATGTGGGGTGGCCTACTATGGAATCCCCTGGCATCCACAGCCTACAAGCTCACAGGACTACAAAGATCTGCACACACACCAAAGCACAGCTAGCAGGAGGCCTCAGACAAAGGAAGTGCTGCACTCTCACCTGGCTTTTTAAAGGTAGGCATATCTATCCCCACCCATTCCTGGGTGGAGTTACAAACCTGAACTAGGCCTCTAGGCCTAACTCAACCCTCACATAAAGCATGGCTACTCCACTGTCATATTAAGGCAACAACTGTGTCTGTAGTTGATGTTTATTATATCATGCTAGTACACAATGTGCTAACCAGATTATGGCAGCCATGAACCTTTTCAGAAGCCTCACTGTGGCTGATTAACAATGGAGCTCCTGTGTTCTCACATTCCTCGTAACTTATTAAAACAGAATGTCTTTTCTCTTGTCCCCCATCCTATTTCAGACACCACTCCTCCTCCAGCGGCTCCTTTTAATCACCGCATTGTGTCGGCAAAGCCTAACCAGATCAGCAACTTCTACACAATCAACTGGCAGGAGGTCCTGGGCGGGTAAGCGTTGTCCTTCTGTGTAATGTAAAAAAATTAAATTGACGAATCATAAATAAAAGATAGCAAGAAAGAGTTTCAATTCCCTTAAAGCCTAATTGCGTAACCCTCCCCCCTCGTCTCTTCCTTTCTCCTCTGGTTCATAACTTCAGAGTCACAGCAGTTATTTTTACTTTAGGACTGAATGGTATGTGAAATTGTATCCTCTGTGCCAGCTGGTAGCTAATCACTAAGTGTTAATCCAAGTCTTCAAAGAGGAGACAGAGCCCAGCTCAGATTTAATGAAATAACAGATTAAACTCAACACTCTACTAAAACATCCCTGTTTGAAGCAAGATCAGTTTTTGATTTGTCATGGGAAAGCACATAGCACACTACCTCTGTCTTGTTTCACAACTGTGTCTAGGCTTGTAGGATGTACAATTTGAGATGAGAGAGTTGGCAACTCTGGAAATTGAATTTTTTCCCCCATCTCTCTCTCTCCCTCTCTCTGTCTCTCTTCTAGGGGCCGTTTTGGCCAAGTGCATAAATGTGTTGAAAACTCCTCTGGTCTCACTTTGGCAGCGAAGGTCATCAAAGCCAGGAGTCAGAAAGAAAAGGTACAGCATCTGACGGACACTGTCATGGTAATGAATTAGTCCTATTTTGATAAGTACGGTGAGAGCCACGCCATATGATATAAAAAGCAGGAGAGGGGCTCAGTTACATTTTTTAGTACATACTGGTACACAACAAGGCCACACTTGGAACAGAAGCAAAGGGAATACTTCTCACCTAGGTGAGAAATATTTGACCTAGAAGAGAAGATGCATTGTCTCATAGCAGGGAACAGCTGACACTCTCATCGTGTCTGTGTGTGTGTGTGTGTGTGTGTGTGTGTGTGTGTGTGTGTGTGTGTGTGTGTGCATATGTGTGTGTGTTTGCTCACTTGCCTGTGTGTCTGTGTGTCCGTGTTTGTCTGCATATGTGTCTGTTTGTCTGCTTCTGCATTTGTCTGTATGTCTGCGCCTGTGTTTTTGGTAGGAGGTGGTGAAGAATGAGATCCAGGTCATGAATAATCTGGACCATGCCAGCCTGATCCAGCTCTATGCAGCTTATGAGTCAAGGAATGACATCATCCTTGTACTTGAATAGTATGCTCTTTCTTTTATATCTTCAGCACGTGTTTATATCTTTGAAAACAGCTTATTGATCACTTTTGTAGCAAGACATTATCCTTTGTAGACTTAAATTCTATTAAACTGGTGGGACTAGAGCTACACCAATATTACCCAGCAGAATTTCTGTTAACCTATTTAATTATTAATTACTTTTGTGTGACATATGTATTCTTAAAAGTATGGACAATTTTGTTAAAATAAAACAAAACTTTAAAATGCTTTAAATTTGAGGTGTTTGAGTGTTTTTTTTTCTGCATTTATCTTTAACCTTAGTGTTGGTGGAGGAGAGCTGTTTGACAGGATAATTGATGAAAACTACACTTTAATGGAGCTGGATGCAGTGGTGTTCATCAGGCAGATCTGTGAGGGCCTGCAGCACATGCACAAAATGTACATCCTACACTTGGATTTAAAGGTAAGTCCCTTTGAATTCATACAGAATTCATTCATTCCTGCAGTTTAATTAAAGCTTCTCGGTTAAAATAATTTGTTTTGTCATGAATTTCAGCCAGAAAATATTCTGTGCGTGAACAGAGTCACAAATAAGATCAAAATCATCGACTTTGGTCTCGCCAGGATGTAAGTACTGGGATTTGCTTTGGTTTTATTGACGGCTGTAAACATGCAAAATGTAAAATGTCATTGTTATGAATTTTCCACACAGATATAAACCAAGGGAGAAGCTGCGAGTGAATTTTGGCACTCCAGAGTTTCTCGCTCCAGAGGTCATCAACTATGACTTTGTGTCGTACAACACAGACATGTGGAGCCTCGGTGTCATCACCTACATGCTGTAAGTAAGCACACAAACACTTGCACACTCCTTTTTAAAAGACCAGTGTGTAAATGAATACTTGTCTCTTCTTGTTAGTCTGAGTGGTCTCTCTCCCTTCCTCGGAGATGATGACAATGAGACTTTGAATAACATCTTGGCCTGTCAATGGAACTTCGAGGAGCAAGAGTTTGTAGATACATCTGAAGAAGCCAAAGATTTCATCTCCAGGCTCCTCGTTATAAATAAAAGGTATTCATCTGTCTATGTGTCGCTGTATCTCTGTCCTAAACTGAGATTATCTAGTGACACTTAACATTCAAATACAGTCTATGCAATGAATAATCTTTATGTCATTGTGTTTCTTATTAGTTGGAGGATGGGGGCATCTGAGGCCTTAAGACATCCTTGGCTATCTGACCCAGTGCTCCATCATCGCCTTCATACAAAGGTAGAATACCCAGTCCTGGCCTGCATGTATCATAAATAAATAAATAAATAAATACATAAATACATAAATACATAGATATAGATATGAAGATAAATCATAATGATAGTGACAACAGTGACAATTAAGTATAATTACTGACCTTCTCTGTTTCACAGAAAAATATGTGCAGATCACGACGATCATCATGTGTGCCCACGACTGATAGTTGAGGTTGGTGTTATTTATTTATTTATTTATTTATTTGTTTGTTTGTTTGTTTGTTTTTATTTCAGTGTCACTTTTTCTTGTTTTGATTTGACCAGTATAAGTCTCTATGCTTGTCAGTGGAGATGTAAATATTGCATTCAACCCTTTTACAGGAATACTTTCAAAACATCCACAAGGGGGAAGCATGTCTCAAATTTTGTGCAGGGTAGAGTAGCAGAGACAAGAGATTCAGTAGCTGCCTGTTACTGATATAATGACTGTCCCTCTTGTAAAAATTTTTTTTTTTTTTAGGACTCTACAGTGATGTGACAGCTCCAGCTGAGGCCACTCGGACCAACCCTCCTGTCCATGTAAATTACCTAAATTTCAGTTGATGCACCTGCGGAATTTTCTTGAAATGTGATCCACTGTGTTGGGCTAATGCAACCAGTATACCAAATAAATATACAAGAGTTGACAGCTTTATTCAAATGGAATTTAATTGTTGATAGTCATAGCAAGCTGTACGACATTTTCCATCAATAATATACAACTCGTTTTTGTAATGCTTGAGAAACAACAGGTGAAGAAAATAACAACATCTTATAACAACTTTGTGAAGCTTGCGATGTTCAGTTATTATTGAGGCTGTGTCAGAGAAGTGATAACTCAGCTGCTGAGTTTGCAGTTTGTAGTGTTTTGTTGCATTACATTATTGTAAGGTATGGCATTTCAAAATGGTGCTAAAGTCATAATCTGACCTAGCTTCATTAGATGCATATTATCATATAAATGAGCTTGACTGTGTGTGGCAACTTTGCCTTGAAAGTCGAACACACTGTACTATCTACTTCACTTTCAAATATCCACTCACCCTCACTTATCGATAACCAAATACACTGTGCTTTCATTGTTTTCTGCTGTTCTCATTTTCTGCTGATACGGTAGATAAGAACTTTCATGTTTAGAAACATACCTCAACTGTTCCTGTATGAAGGCGACAGCATAATTCATCTGTGAATGTAATAATCTCTCTCTCCTTCTGTTTGGGCTGTAAATAGATGCTGAACTGTAGATTAAACTCCATATCTCATATCTTAGGGGATGTATATTGTACGTATGGACAGAATGGAATTTGTGTGGTTGGTGTCATGAGCTGTACTAAGTGCACTTTATACTGTTATTTATTTAAACCCATATTATACATGAACCCACCGTAGTTCCCTTGAAAAGGCTTGTGTAGTCAGATCTACTCATGTCTCCTGCATCTATTTCATCCTGCTTTGTCCTGGTGTTTATAAAGAAAATGCAATTCACCAAAACAGTTTATGTCTTACCAGTATTTTCACTCTTTGTTGCATGTTGTTATGTGTTTATGTTATCAGCCATTAAAGCTTAAACTTGACAGAAACAGAGTAATAACTTTTTAAACTTTTTTTTTTCTTTTTTTCTTTTTTATTGTACTGTATGCTTGAGCTGTCATACCACTCTAGTGCCACTCTGGCTGCAGATTCATGTCACTGTAGATGCTTTTTCCACATTGCAAAGTTATCTTTAAAATGCCTTCTGTGAAGGTTTGCTAACTTATAGTTAAACGCTACCTAGTCTAATATTGCCTAAGTGAATAAAATATAGTAGCAACTCCATTTATGTTATTTTAATTTAACTTCATGATGAATGTTACACAAATTGTTGAACATAGAGCGCTGGTAAAAGCAGTTGTCCCCACTGAGTGAAGATCAGCATGTATTTGTGAAGTGTGTACACATCCATTAAACTGAACTTGTGTCTTAAATCAGAGTTTGTTTGCTTGATGCTTGACCCTAAAACTATAAAGGGGCTTAAAGTTCATGTATTTAAAGGTGAAGGCAATATGAAAATGAGGACACACAAATCAGTGTTCAATAAAAATGCTTGCATAAATAAGTGACAGGAAACCTGTGCAATTTCGATAAATTGAACCTTGAATCTAGGTTTTATTTTCAAGCATTCAGCTAAATTGCATTTTGTCTAATTATGAAGTTGAAAACTGTTCTCCTCTTGAATTTAAAATGTCAGGCAGGTTGAACCGAGGTTAGAAGATGGGAATTTCACTGCAAATCTTAAAAACCCCTTGCATACCCAAAGGCATAGAGGTCTCAGTGAATGCCCCATCACACCTTGTCAAGAAGATATCTTGAAACTTATCTGTGAATAAGGTCTGTTTTTATAATGGAAGAAATAAAAACAGGATGTTTTTGAAGAACAGTATGCCACTTGTCAATATGTAGCATTTTTAAATTGTGACATACATACATTTTAGACATACAACTGGGGTAATGACACACTCTTTCTGAAACAAATCATAACCAATTTGTGGTCTACTAATGCGAAACATGAGTCTAAACTCAACCAAATGTTTTCAGCACGATTTCCGGTTCTCTCTTCGGTAATTCTGAGACAGTCACATGAACCTTTTTTTTATTTTATATCTTCATACTCTTGCTGGGTTATTGTCTGTCTGTGACAATGTAGTGCATTATTTTTGGTGAGAATTTTACAATCCCAGTTCAGGTCTATTTAAAGCTTAAACACACAAACACACACTCTTACTCTAGATGAAAGTGCAGCTGACTCCAGGAGCCTAATAAAGAGCATCTGAGGGAGCCAGTGTGTGCAATACGCTTTGTTCACCTGAGAAAATAAACTGAGTGTGTGGGACGATGATGATACCGGGGGAATGGGTCTTTGACTCAGACACACTGGAGAAAAAAGTGGCTATCAAGGATTTTTACAGAGGTCACAAGAGGGGCTGAGAAACAAAAAGCAACGTGAATTTGTGAAGAGCATGTGTACATTTCAAGCTACATTTCCACAAAGTATACCTTAACTTTCAGCCTGCTCTATCCTTTAAAAGACAGTAAGGTCTTATTTTACAGAACCCACAGGGTTAGTCAGGGATACGTGCAGACTTTATGGGGGAGTACCATGGGAAACATGTATTTAATTGTACAGAAATACCAGAAAAGCAAACTGTACCACCAAAAAGCATAGAAACCCAGTAGTTGACCACTTTTACATCCAGTAGTTTGAGACAGTCATGGCCATAAAATTGTAAGGGCCAACAAAATAATTCACAGTTCTGGGTTATTTTCATTTCTATTCCATTTTGATTTATATAGCAGGCACTGGACAGTGAAAAGAGAGATGAGTGAGAGAGACAAACTGTCTTCCGTCCATGTGAAAACCTGAAATCGACTTGGGCTCAGGCTCCTTTTTTGGAATTCAGTTATGAAAGGCAACTGAAAAACAAAAAACAGCTGCATACAATTAGAATAAAAAATAAAAGTGCTCAATTTTTTTTTTCATTTAACTAATTTTTATTCAAATAAAATCATGAGAAGACTTTAAAAAGAAAAGTCAACAGTTTCCTGAGATAGTGATTGTATATCTAAATAAACATCCGACTAGCTTTACTTGCCAGTTAGCTGGATAGACAAGTTATTTTATTTTGGCTCCTGTATATGTATAACCATCAACACTACCTTTGCCACAGACGTTGCCTATTTTTTGGCAAAATGTTTCTCCTGGTGTAGTGTACATTCATCAGAAAATTTAATTTAATAACATTTTTACAACATTTAAATATAACACCCCACACATATATTTCAAAAACTTTCCATCCTAATTTCCTGCCAAGGACCGACAGCTTTGTTTAGTCTGCTATTTGTTTATTTTCACACATCATTTCATCAGACACAAAAAGTTTCATGTCAGGAATGGTTCAAAGAGAGTTCATACATTCCTCTATTACAAACACAGGCAGAGAGAATCTGAGTCAGTTAATAGCCATTACTACGAACATACGAGTTGGTTGGCAAAACAGGTGATACTGATTTCTTCCAAGGATTTTTCCCCCCTCTTACTTACTTTTTTGCTTAGCTTTTCAGGAGCCTGAGGGTTGGAAGCCGAACGCGAGCTCTCGCTCATTCCCTGGTCCAAGGCCCAGGTTGGAATGGTGAGAAATTCAATTTAAGAGGAGAAAAAAGCTTCCTAGATCTGCCCCTCCACCACATCACCCCTAAGTCCCCTCCATCCACATCTCCAGGGGCAATCACGAGGAGCCAAACCAAAACCAGATGGACTTATTGGGCCTAAAGATAACAAATAGTGTCTGAGTTCCTGTCAGTTAGAGACCACCGGAGCAAAGAAGCTGAGGGTGAAAAAACACTAACTGACATCTAACTCTTTGTCTTCCTATTTATAATAGCATTAATACTGACAAGTATCACAGTATCGTATGTGTGAACAAGAACGTAAGACAGAAGTTGCTGCTGAAGTTGGTTTGTTTGGTCAGGGTAGGAGCGTGTTAGGGGTAGGGACACTGGGGGTTATTTTGGTGTTGGTACATGTGTAAAAAGGGGATTGCATTGAGAAACCAGGTGCCATCTTGGCTTTGGGAAGGTAGGCTGTCAGCGTTGACCCAGATCTCTGGGTGGCATGCTCCCCAGTTTGTTAGCTGATACATCCACCACCCACACACACTCTGTTAGAAAGGACAGAGGGAAAAAAAATGGGAGGGTGACCCCAGAACTCCTTGCAGCCTCCCTGCAGATTGACTAAGAAAGTGTCCTTTGTAACAGGAGTTTCCTGTACGTAATTAAAAAATATTGGGCCCTGCTCAGAAGGGAGTAGACGGGGCCCAGGGTTGTAGGAGGCTATGTGAAGGGTAAGATTCCCTGCTCTACTCTTCGTTTCATGTACGAGCCCCGAAGTGGGCCCTGACGTTTGTCCAAACAAGAGGTGCTGTCTCTCTCCAAGGAGGTCTTGAGAGAGGACCAGCCAGTTCTCAGAGCCTGGGGGCAGGTGGTTCTGATTTGCGTAGAGAGGGGGAACAGACCACGTTTATGTTCAGTTAATGGCAGAACACGTGTCGTCACGTCCAGCAGTGGGAACATGCTGTGTGAGTGATCTGTTTTTAACACCACTGAGGTTTGCCACCAGTAAGAACACAATGTCTACTTATCCCTTTATGGTTTTCCCTAAATGTAGTCATCTTACACTGGGATATCATTGGTAGTGTCCAGTTATTTGGAAGGATCATTTTTTATGATGTTGATCACTTAAAGCTTTGTAACTATGTAACTTAAGAAAAAAAATGTTCTGCTTATGAAAGCAAACGCACCTTTGCTCAATTCAGTACACTCAGGAGTCTTGTTGCCAAAACATTAGCTGGCCTGGTTTTACCAGGACCTTATGGTGGCTTATATTAGCTAATGTTAAAGTTAAATATTTTTGCCTTGAAGCAAGTTTAATAAAAGCAATATGACAATGATGTCAGCAATGACAGTGTGAAAGGTGTAACTCATAATGATGAACCTGCAGATAATCATGTGAAATTGCAGCTCCCCTTGGCTTTGCAAAGCTTTTATAGTGAGTTTCAGCTCATTGTTTAGCTGCCCAGACGGCAACTTTAATATTATGGTTCACTCTCCTGGTTCTCATCACTGTAGATTTTGGTCACAGCAGGCAGCTGTGTTCAGTGAGGAAAAAAAAACTCTAAAAATCCAGTGCACACTACCACTTCAGAACCAAGTGGTAGTGGCAGGCAGACACAGTTACAGAGTAGCTGGTGAACATAGTGGAACATTTAACAGCTGAGGAGCCAGATATTTTCCTCAAGAGTTGGTGGAGACCAAAACAGAGCTAAAAGGAGACTGAATATTGAACTTGCATTCATCAAGTGGGCACCAATACAAGTACAAATGGATGCTAATGTTGCTCCATATCTGCTGGATGCATGAAAAGACAGCTGTTTGATAACAAGCTTATCCTATGTCAACTTAAAAGGTGATAATACAGTGTTGTCTTTACAGCTTGTTTCTGCTGCCCCCATTTGGCCACAGGATCAGTTACTGCAAGCTTAAATCTGGATAATGGATTCTTTGTATCACATGATGTCTAATTAGTCTAATGTGGTCATTAATTATTATTGGGAGCTTGATAAATAGATAAAGTAGACAGAGTAGATAAATAATTATGTGATCAGTCTGTACATGCTCCTTTGTTTTATTCTGCAACACATTTTTTCAGTAACAGTACAACATGACTTTTGAAATGAAAATAGCCATCTCCCACCCACATGCAGATTGATTTCCAGACAAGGGGGGAACACAGCAGCTTGCTGTGTCCAGTGTTTTCAGTCGGTGGTTTCAACACTGATCAAATGGCCACTCTGAAGCCTTTAATGATCTTGGAGGTTCCCCGCTGTTGGGTCATCTGCTGGCTCCATATCATCTCCAGGTTGGGCCCTACTGCTGGTCAGGCGGTCCCACAATGGGGCCCTTTCCATCAGCTTTGTATTTACTCGTCCCTCTGGCTCACCCCTCGGCCTGCACGGGGTCTCTGTTCAGTCTGCCAGCCCTGCTGAGAGGCCTCAGTGGCCAAGAGAGCCATAATCCATCAGGCCTCCATGTGTGTATGTGCTTTGCTCTTTTATGCTTTAGCTCTTGCTGAGGAGTCTTTGCTGAAGGAACTAAATGGAGCCAAGCGTCTTGTTCAAACAGACTGAAGGAGCATGTTCTCTGTATCTCAGGCGACTGTGTTAACACGAGCCTGTGTGCAGGCGTGGGTGTATGAACATGCTGCTTGTGTGCATGTTTTATCACATCAGACCTTCCCAGTCAGATAAATGAACTGCTTCTTGACCCTTTACCCATACAAACATCTACTTTTCATACTTTTCATGCCCAAAACATACCCTTGTCATGTTTTATTGGATCCCCTTTATCAGCTCCCAGAAACTTACACTCGCCCACACACACGCACACTTGCAAAACTTTCATTTGTTACAGTATCGCAAATACTAGACATGCACAAGCTTCATACATACCCATCTTATACACATCTCGATTATGTTCTTATCCCACCCACAGAGTCTGTCCTCCCTCCTGGTGCACAGTGATCGATGAACTGAGCCCTGGTCTCTCTGCAGCAGGGACGCACTGAGGGGAAAAGACCCTTAGCCTGTTCTCTGTCTGACTCCCAAAAACAGCTCCAATGGCCAACAAAAACACAGCACAAGGCACCCAAATAGCAACCCGTGCCTCTGCTGCTATTGTAGTGTGAAATGTTTCCCACGATGGAGCTCAAGACAGGAGGGAGGATTCGATAGATGACACAACCCTGAAAGTGAGAAACAAGGGTCGGACTGAGGTGAAGCAGAAGATGTAACGAGTTAATTTCTGTCGTGGCAGTATGCATCTTGTTGAGGACAGATACCTGACCATATTTAAGCTAAAAATTCATTGCCTGGTTTGTTCTTGGTTTGGCATTTTTTTTTGAGCCAGCCTTCATTTCAGTCCAGTCTGCTTTTAGACAGGGGAAACAGGAAAAGAGTCACAGTGCTGCGGTTCATTCTTCAGGCCATATTCACTTGACCACACAAAGAGCCCATTTTGAGGGAGGCATTTTATGTGTTGTGTGGCAGGCAGCACAGGCAAAAAAGATTTACTGTGTCTGTGTCTATTCAGGGGCGTTTTGGATGATGTTCATACTCTTACTGGTAGGGGCCGGGGATTTATTGCAGCCGGGAAACACTATCAGGTAGATTTTTCTGACAAGAGTAAACACTCTTTTATATTAACAGTGAAATCCACAACAAGTTTTTATTATAAAATTATTTTACAATTATCTTGTTAAAAATGTAGTCTGATCCCTTGATATTCTATTCTACATTTTACACTGTTTAACATCTGCATAATATATAGATATACTGATGTTGCAAAACCTGAAAAAAAAAAAAAACATGAACATGTCTTTGGTGTGTTAATTGGTAGCAGATTTAGAAAGACATTATTATAGTCAGTATCACAGCAACATATTTTAAAGAGAATTTTATTAGCAAAGAAAATTTAAATGCAATACTGAAGAGGAAAAATTATTTGATCTCAAGATTTTGCTTGCTTTTTTAAAAAAAATCTGTGAAAAGGATTTTAATACATCACATTTTTATATTCTTTTATGACCTGTTTTATAAAAGAATAATGTAAAAAAGACATGCATGGGAAATCTACTAATAAAAATAAATAAATAAATAAATAAGAAATTTTGACCAAGCTTTTAACCAAAGCTTTATTATTTTAAGTAAATAATGTAATCATAAAAGGGTTAAAAGGGTCAAAATACATTATCAATCATGGTTTTACTTTTAGTTCTTTAATTTTAAAATGTTTATATATTTCATGTTAAATCATAGCTAAAGTAAGGATTTGTCTTTAAAGCAATTCTGTAACATCTTTTGGTATAGGGTTATTATTGGGATCATCAAAAAATATCTGCTTTCTCTTCAGCTAAGTTGACTTCTGACTCATGCAGTAACTGTTAAAGCAGCAAATGTGGTAACATATCATAACAACTAATTCTATATTAAATTTCAACCAAAAGAATAACAAATAAAAAAGTGATAAAATTTGAGGATGAAAATGAAATAGAACCGTTGAGTTTCTGTCTTTTTCAATAAATCCTACCCATCATGTATAACATGATGCATAGCTGTGATTTGTGCATGCAGTTTTGTGTGTGCATGTGTGTGGGCATGGAGGTTTGGTGGGAGAGGAGGAAGTTGTACCACCAAGGTAGCACTTGGAGGGACTAACAATGGCCCACGCATATCCTGTGGCTGTCAAAATCTCGAAGACCCTGCACAAACACTTTGGAGTCAGGGCCCACAATTACCCCCTTTTCCTCAGTGTTAGAGGTTTTGTTTCAGTTGCAGTCTTTCACTTTTTTCAGCTGAAAAGTGCGTGGATTTTTTTAGAGGCTTTTTTTTGTTGTTGTTGTGTGCTTCTCTGTCTTGGTAGAGGCACAAAATCTGAAGTTAAAGATGGACTGTAGCCTCATCTGGGAAACTTCTATTTTTGACACAAATGAGGGTTGCTCAGTAAGGGGAATCAAGAATCTTGTGATCCAGCGATATGTAGGGGACACGGTCTTGCTTACTAAAAGTACACAAACATAAGTAAGATTTTTTTAAATTTGTTTGATCATTGACCCTTTCCCCCATTTGCTGTCTCAGCAGACTCCCTCCCTCCAGTCTGAAAGGGAGAGGCCATCACAACCTGCAGAGCTCTAGTCAGCATGGGGAAAACACAGTGCTGATTGCCTCGGAGCGCGAACCCACTTTCCAGAAACTCAGCAGAAAATTAGTGCAGACTGACTCCATGTTGACACTAATGCACACACACCTGTATCCCCCGCTCTTTTCCCCTCCCCACCTCTCTTTCTCCAGCAGTCTCTCTTTATCCCTGTCTGGATGTCTTCCTCCAAAAAGTAGCCCTTGAACACCTCATATACAACGTTTCCAAAACAAAACTAATTTCCCCTTTACTCTCTCATCATTCCACAAGAGCAGCCTTCTTGCAGAGAATACAATGTCCTGCCAGGGAGCGTTTTGAGAAAACCCTTCAATAGCTGCATGCGCTGCTTGGCCAATGCTGTTTGCTTTGATGGGCTGCTGACAGACTGACCTAAGCAGAACTCTTTTTACTTTCCAGAATTGGAGCAGTGCTTTCTTTTTACATTCATAAGAGCTTGCTGTCACTGAGTTCAACAATGTAAAGGGGACCACCCATGCAAAAATAGATGTCATGATGGAGCTTGCTGCGGTTGCTTTGGTGGTAGGTTGTACTTCTGTGCAAACACACCACATTGCTGCTGACAAGGGAAGAAGAACAGTGCAGCCTTTGACCAGCAGAGGGCGACTAAAGCTTTGGAAAGAATCCCAGAACATTATTAGGCCAACATGACCTTCCCTCCCTATTTCTCAGAGTGTCAAAAATAACATCTCCCATTACATTCAGGGCTATAGAGGAAATTTAAGTAGGATGGTATGAAAACCTCCTGCCAACCAGAGCAGAAACAATAATGTAACAGTATAATTTGCAAGAAGAAAATGCTCATTTTCTGTGGCTGTGTAACTGAGAGATGCAACATCTTCATAAATTTTCTCTAGATAGTCTCAGTAAAATGCCATTTCTTTTTCAACCTGGTTTCATGGTTTTCTAATGGTTGTCAACCACTGAAAAACTTAAAAATACAAAAATCCTCTGTTGTGGAGCCCATTGAGAGGTCACCTGGCCACACAACGCAACAGCATTCCTATATATTTTGAATGTCAAGGACTAGCCACATTTAATCATACCTTCACCCTGCTGCCTGGTCCCACAGCATAGAAAATCCCCACCACTAAGCCACCGTCAGCGCCACTCCCCCACCCACTCCAGCACCTCTCCCCGTTGTTCCCATGGTGAGGGCCGTCACTGGCCAATCCGAGGAAGCCGCCAGGACCTTGGTGGTCTGGAGTGTCTCCGAGGTGGCACGGCCGCAGGGCTGCAGAGAGTAAACAGGACACTGGGGGATGGAGGGATGGGGGAAGAGGGATAGAGGGATATAGGGATGAGATTGTGGAGTCAGCAGCCTCTCCTCCCTGCCTGGGGAAGAGGAAAGCCTGTAAAGCCTGCAGATTCAGAGCTCACACAAACAGTGGACCGCCCTGAGACTCAGCTTAGTGGATAAGGCTTTGGCCAGACAGAGGGGGTAGTCAAATAACTGCTGAATTAATTTTTCTGAGATCACAAACTTGACATTTTCACCAGAGGCCTATTCATTATATTTGATTGTTTTATTAAAGAAGACTATTTTTGCTTTGTTTAATTTGTGATATTACAGCCACCGAGTTACTTCATTATTTATTTACTTCACGTACCAAACTTTCTGTTCTGAGAGGGGTGGGATGAAACAAAGTGCATTTTATTTACTCTAGTTCTGTACTTAAGTACAAACTTGAGGTTCTTGAGACTTTATTGTTTTATCCCCTTTTATTTCGAAGGAAAATATCAAGCTTGAGTTTGTTTTGTATAAACTAGATCAAAATAACCATATCTCAGTTTGTGTAAACAACCTAACAGTAACGTAAAAATTACACTAACACTGGGTCAAAACAACCCATTGGTGCAAGTGATATTTTTACCCAAATTCGAGTCAATTATCAACCCAGTGATTTGCGCAGCTTAAACTTCCCAGAAGTACATGCAGCAGTAAACTGCTGCTTAAACACCAATGCATCAGTAACAATAATCCAATAATGGGACATTTTATACTATAACACTCAGAGGGCTAGTTTTCTGCATGGAGTACCTTAACTTTTGATACTTTAAGTACATGTTAACAAAAAATCTATACTTTTACTTAAGTAATATTTTCAATGCGAGAATTTTACTTGTTGTGGAGTATTTTTACAGTGTGATTTTCTTGCTTTTATATAAGAAGGATCTGAATTTTTCCGCCACCACTGACAATGGACTTTATAGATAAAAGGGTGGGCTATCAAATAATTATCAGTGGGGAAATCAGACATCAAAATGTCTGCCAAAATGAGGTTTAAAGATAATTCATAAAGAAGTATGGAATTCACCGGTGCCCAAGTCTTAAGGGACCGTGAAATGAGCAGCCAATATCCACATGTTATACACACCGTCTGTTTCCAATAATATTACCCTTGCGGGTGATGACAGGTTGAAAAGTGATTTACCTGAGCGGGCTTTTATTACAAATCTTTCTTGCACTATTCCCTCAGCTACTTAAGGAATCAGCCTCGCTTCATTGTGGAACTGAACCCCAGTACTAAATACCATAGATGGCTTCCAACTGTTTTTGACTCTCATGATAAAGATAGATGAGGTGAAATTGCACAGAGGATTTGCAACTAGCATTTACAATTACTTTTGTATGTTTGTGACTTCTCCAAACATGGTGCAACATGTATATAACAAATAAAAACCAGTAAAAACAGTAAAAGTAAAAAAAAAAAGTTGACATCATAGTAAACCACGACAGCAGACTGTGTCTTCTCAATTGAACTGTCCTTTGAGAAACAATTTTTTTCCACCAGTGGCTTTTTCATTATTTTCTTTTAGAATCCACATCCAAAGCAGTGTACTTAGTCCATGTTTTCATAGATTCAGAACCAGTCATCTGGGTTTTGTCTCTCTATTTAATGTGCCAAGGGGGAAGGCAGTGATGGAGGCTGTTCTACCAGGAAATATAGGTATCTAATAGATCTACTCCCTGCTTGTATTTTGACAGCAATGGCAGGTCTGGTGAACTAATGGCATACTTCTCTTTCTGCCAGGGGGGAGAAATACACCGCCACAGGGGAAGCCACAATCCTAACAGGCAGCTGGAAAAAGAAAGGCAGACATAAACTACTGCACTGGCTGCCCTGAGAGGAGAAAAAGAAGAGGAGGAAGAAGACGAAGACTCTCTGCATAACAAATAACATATACTGAATTAGGAGAGACTTTTATATGATTCATTTTATGTGAGAGGTTAAAATGGGGCAAAATATCCACAGATAATCTGAATTCGATCATATTTCACCGAGACATGTGCTTCCCCTTTCCTGGATTACTGAGGCATGTAATAAAACACACACTGTTTGACTTGCTTCCTCTGAACCTTAGAGCCCCTAGAAATGGTGTTTAAGGTGATGTGAATGCTTATGAATTTCATATTTAAGAAAGGGAGTGAAAATCCAAATCAGACAAGTAAAAAGACAAAGAGACTGGAGGGTTACAAAACTTTTCCCACTGTGACTGTCACACCGTTAAGGAAAAGAATTAATATTTGCACGAAAGTGTCATTTAAAAAAAAAAACAGCTATTATTTTTATAGAATTGTCTGTGAGCTGTTTTGAGTTTACATCATGAAATGTGAACAAAGGAAACAAATCTTCAGTCTTATTCTGCAGCATTGCCACGAGAATTTTCAAAAAGAAAATGTTGGGTCATAAGGTCTACAGGGATTCTTATCTGTAAATTAAATCGTTTTACGTTTTCCAATTACAAGAAACAGTCCGTAGAGAGGACTTTATTAAAGTAATGGATCCAAGCATCATTAAAAACAGGATTCAGACAATTAATTTGATGAAACAAAGCCTTGGCATTGAGCCAGAAGGGTGAAAACATTAGAGGGGTTACTGCTGGGTGACTCAAAAAAAATACTGAGATTTGAAATACAATCAAATTATCATCAACAGTCAGAAACTAAGAAAATGACCGTTTTTTTATTGGTCACTTATTTAAAAATATAAATATATGAATATTGTTTTGTAATTATATTCAAGATCTTCATTATTTATTATCTTTATAATTTAACATGTAATTGCAAACATTTGGGATTCAGGTGTTTTGCATACCAAGGTAGTTTTTGATAATTAATGGTGTCTGTAGTATTTTGGGAAGCGAAAGAGATCAAAAAAAGAGAAAACAGCTGTGTTTCATAAGAGAAAGACCAGAATTTAAAGCATGCTTGATTTGAAAGCCGATGAATTACTTTTCTCTAGTGTGTGTGTGTGTGTTTGTGTGTGTGTGGCCTCCGTGCCGGCCTCTCGTGTGCTGGAGCGCAGAGCATGAAATGGCTCTAAATTGGCTGTGTTTGCCCTCAGAGGAGCGCTCTTTTGAGATCATATCCTAATCCCTCAGAGAGGCAGTCCACAGGGTCGCTGCTTATTCAATTAGTCCGAAGCCATGGCTCTAAACATGGTAGGGCAAGAAAGAGTGTGAGAAAGTGTACAGATAGAGAGGGTGGTGGTCTCTGTGTGCGTATGCTAGAGGTGATGGTGTGGGGGCCACTGTGGAAGCAGCATACTGCTAATATTGAATATTTAGACACCCATTCTGTGTCTTTTATCATGGACATGAAGCAGGACTCTTCTGAGACAAGTACATGAAAGATTGAAAATATTTTATGATATTTAGTTGTTGCTTAGCGCAGATGAGGTCTACTACCAGAGGGTGGCGCCTTGATGACATCTGTTAAATAGGTGTTAATAACTTTGGGAGCTTGATAAAAGGTACATGATGAAGCCCATTCCAGAGGGATCATTGCTAAGCCTGAAACCCAAACCACACTCCCTGAGCCTGCTGTTCAGTTACCTGAAAGTTGTGCTCTTATTAGCTTTTCCCTATACATAGAAGAGCAAGTTGTGTACTTGTATTAATGAAGCAAACATGATAATGATAAGGTAACAGTAACATTAGCTATCCAGCAAAAGGCAATCATATCTTTTTGGTAGTCTTTATGTTATTAATATTTTTAATGGAGCAGCAGTAAATTTTAATTAATTTTACATGGAGCAAATAACTGATGAAAAGGTTGTGGGATGCGGAGGGTTTGACCGTAAACGCAATGTTACGTATATGCTAAAAACAATGGAATGAAATGTAAAAAAAAAAAATTAAATAAAAATAGAGGTCTGTGTATGTTGAGCTTCACTTCCAACATAACACAGTCTAAACATTTTCAGATAGTTTGAACCGCACCATGTTTAAAAAAAAAAATTTGCAAAGCTTTCATGGGACGTTTTTGCATCCATATATCTCTGTAGTTACAATTATGTGTAAAACAGCATCATCACTGATAAAAAACTGTTCTTGTATCACATATTACCAACTGTGACTCCAAAACAGAAAGAATACAACGATGGAGGATGAATAAAAATGTCTAACTGAGGATGCACGGGATCCTGGATGGTGACTTGGCTGATGAAATGAAGCTACGTCACAGCTGAGACAGAAGCCAGTTTAGAAAATGAACACCAGTGAGTATTACTTCATTGTGTGTCACTAAACACACAGGCCCTCTCATTCTGGGTAAAATCTCTACAAAACATTAAATGTTCCAAAACATTTCTGGATCTGATTTTCACAGAACTGCCTCCTCCTTTGTCTGCAGGGAAAACAGAGGAATATTTTTGTGTTACGGTGAGTTGATAGACAGTGACACTTAGACTAAACAAGGTAGAGGTGATGACAGGACCTGCGCAATCCAGGCGTGGAAGGTCTATGGTGCCAGTCCTAATTGTCACTCTTGAGGTTTGCTGGCTGTGACATTAGGTGCCATGCGTACCGCTACATCCACCTCAAACCCTTTCTTGACCACCATCCTGTTAGAGTATCTGTATCAGTTTGCTCTGCTTCATGTAGACTTTTCAACCTGTAAACATTTTACATTTTAGCATCATATTTAAAGTTGGACATTTTGAAAAATATACTTGTTTGCTCTTATACAGAGAAGGGGATCAGTATGTGACATAACATATTTAGCATAACATAAAACCTGGAAGAATGGGAAACATCTATCCAAGCTTTGTCTTTACTTCCATGCTGTTGTCTTTACACACTGTGTCTTTATTATCATTTGTGCAATTATAAACAATATCTGTGTGTTCAGAAGAATATTTGCCTTCACGCTTTGACTACAGCTGCTTATGCTGCATTCACATTATAATGTTCAGGCCGTGAAAAAACAAACTATTGAGCTGGAAAAAAAATAAAAAAAAACAATCACTTATTCTTCCTAGTTGTGTTCCTGAGTCAGAGATTTCTGACAGCTACGTGATCTCCAATTTGGTAAGATTAACTACAGAAGTATCAAAACATTACATTCACTAAATGAAATCCAAAACAATTCGGCTATTGAAAGCAATCAGGCTAGCTGAACACAGCAGTTCAGAGCCATGACTTGACTGTGGAAGAGCCGGAGATGGCCTCTCATGTGCTCAAAGTAACACCGCAGCGCAGTTTGGAAAATACTGAATGTACAAGTTGACAGTGGAAAAGAGGATTATGTAGCAGGAGCGGTTTGACAAGTTTCTATGGATGTTTTCTTTCAGCCGTGAAACTTGTTACTATTGGAATCTATTGTAATTACAGTGAATCCAAGCTGACCGCAGCCTCTGTTCTCTATGAAGGACAAAACTTTTTTAATTCTTGGAAGATGCTCTTTGGGTAGAATATCACTTTAAAAAGTCAGTAGTCCTTCCCAGTTCTTTTATTTCCCTGACATCACATAGCAAGTGGCTTTTCCCAAAAATGTTCTATTTTTAATCACTTTGTGTGTCTTGAAAAGCAAGCACAGGATAACTCAAATCTTCATGTTGCATTAACCTGACTTGAGGCTGGGGCTCAGTACTTTCTTTGGCAAATCCTTGCAGTGTTAGGCACATTTTTTTTTACCCACCTGAATAAAAGACGAAACCTCATTCAGATGAGGTACAAATGAGTGTGGTACAACGGGGCCAACTGAGCGCTCTCTGTGCTGCGGTGGGGGCCGACCTGCAGCCAACCAGTCTTTCAGCAAGCCAGCCTCTGTCAGACCAGGCAGTCCAGAGTGCATAGCTTACCGGAAACCAGGGCAGTTTGATTGAGTTCCTGTTATTGACTGCTTTTTTTGTGGAGAGCAGGTTTCTGCCAGGTTAATTTTTTCCTCTGCCAGCTGTCAGAACACAGACTGTACAGAACCGCACACCCAAGCACTCAAGGCCCCATGAAAGCTTTCAACTTCAAATAGTCATTTGTCATCCTGTGGCAAGCATGCAATATTTGATAAGCAATTAAAAGTTTGAGTGTTCCCTTTTGCCCATATACTGCTCTATTGTGTCAAAAGGATATTTGTCTGCATGCTGTGTCCTACTGTGGCTTCTGTGTACTCTGGAGCAGGAAACCCATAGCATCCCTCAGACAGTAAATCAACCCGGGGATTGGGATGCTCCTGTTCAGAGGAGGGCTAACTATGTGAGATGGAAGCAGTGGAGGTTAGGCGGTGAGAGGTAATGCATTGTTTGGCCCTTGTCCCAGCCCATATTGAGGCCGGTGCTGGCTCGAAAGCCTGAAAGATGTGTTTGTTGTACAATAAGTTGTAGCACCATTGCCATCTGGGTATAGACCTTCGGTCAGCGCTGCACAGACGTGTGTGGTTCCCTGTGCCAGAAATAATAATAATAAAACAAAGAGGCCCATTCATTCCTCCTCCCCCAAGATGAATTTACCGCAGTAATGATATTAGAGGTTCAGAGAGGATTAGCAAAGTAGCAGACTTTTTTCTTTTAATGTCACTGCTGAGGGCATACAACATCCTTAAATCCTTTGAAAAGGGACCCAGTGGACAGAAATTAAACATGCATCATATCTTTAACAGCTGCTCAAGCAGAGCTGCCTGCATAGAAAATCAGTCTTCCTGTGGTGTGACATTTGTATCACCCTTAAAAGAAAACGGCAGTGTCTCCTCATCTTAACAAATTTGTTCATAAAAATGTGAAAGGAGTTAGCCTATTGCAAGGTCAAGTGAAGTAGGCATGTTGCTAAATGGCGTGGGCCCTAACCAAAGCAGCCTGTCTACACTTATGTTTTGGAGATAATGTTATAATGTGTCTTTCCTCCCTGTCATGCAAAGGCAAGATACACCATATGCCAAAAATTTCTGGTGTTCATATTATATGTCTAGACAAACACCTCCCTTCCAGAGTCCTCCTCTTCCACTCTCCCTCCACCCATGTCCACATCCTCTTCCGGCTCCCGTCCAAAGTGAGTCTGGAGTGAAGCATGATATGAAGACAACTACAAACTGCTCATATCCCTGGTGGGTAAGAGGAGGACTATGATTTCTGTCCCAAATAATTCCTTATTTGCTGTCACTTACAGTCCAGTGCAATGAAATGCAAGTGCAAAATTTCTGTAAAAATTCCAATTCCAACAATGGAACAAAAAAAAAATGTCTCCATTACTTTCTGCTAAATATATTCAACAATGCAATGCTTCACCTTTGCTCCTGAACTTACAGATGTGTAAATTACAGTTATGCAACCCTTCACCTGTCAGCGGTGACGCAAAATGTTGATGATTAATAGGTGCATGAAATACACAGAGGTGATGCCCTGCTGTCACCTCAGGGCTTGCTGTTGTTCCTCACAGCTTCTGTAACTCAGTGTAATCTCTTGTAGAGCATTTATGAAATCTGAACACAGGGTTTGTTGTCAACGAGTCCTCCAACGTAAATGACCATGTAGACCTCTGATATCACCCATGGGTGTGTCTGCTAAATAAGTGCCACTAGTGCAGGACATACGCATAAGAAAAACTGTTAGAAATCAGTGTTCAAAAAGACTTCCTCTTTTGCTCCCATCATAATTTTGACTGCCACTAGGGGGCTTTGTCACTTGACAGTAAACATGTCTTGTCTTTTGCTGAAAAGATTTAGGCTGTTTGACGCGACCACTAGATGTCAAGTAAAAATAAAATGTATCTATAGGTCATCGTAAGCTTCTTGACTCTTCCTTGCAGCTCATGACAATTACCTTTTGATATACGTTTACATAAATTATTTTGTTTTCCATACTTACATATGGATAAATATTATATACATATGGATCATTGTAAAGGTCTTATAAAATAAAGTGATACAAAGTGACCCACTTATATAGTGAATGAATGACATAGCAAAAGAGTAATTTTGGACACAATGGAACAGGGTAGAGGAATAAGAGTGCGTTGAAACACTAAATTAACTATAAAGCACACTTCTAATTTGTGCCATGATTTTTAACATCCAAGGCTTTTTTTTGTGGCCAAAAGAACAATGTAACATCATCTTTGCTGCATTGTTGCATGACAACATGTCACACAAGGATGCTCTTCTCATATTGATTCTGAGGCACCACGAAGGCACCTGTCAGCAAACACAGCAATCCATTAAGAGCTACCCAGTGGTGTTGATTGCTTTGCCCCTGACCCCAGCTGCTTGTTTACTCAGGGCATGGTTGCTAGTGGGGGACGTGGGGGTGGAGAGGAATAATTTGAATTCCATAGAGTGGAGCTGTGGCGAGGGGTGCAGGTCCTTTTCCACCACCCTCTATCCCCTCCACCCAAACTCACACAAACACCCAGTCACTCTCTGTGTGATGGGCTGAAGCCGGGCTCTTGACACACTGCCGGCCCACTGCCTGCCTGGGTAGAGCGGGGCTGTGTTGATACAGCTGGGGTAGGCAGAGGTGCAGAGATGTCAAGTGAGTTGACCGGGGTCAAAGCGCCTCTCTCAGCCACACACACACACACACACACACACACACACGCACGCATGCACACGCACACACACACACACGCACTCACGCACGCGCATGCACGCGCATGTTTATGAAGCTCCCTCAGACTGCCTGTTCTTCCTTCCTAACATGGGCACACTTTTAAGTCTCCCTCAGGTCTCACCTCTCTTGTATCTGTAGCTCAGGGAGGCAAATAGACCACAAAGACTCACTTCTGGGGCTTTTTAAGATTTTCCTTCAATCGTTGACCAGTAGGAGGTGCATGGTATAGTGAGTCCAAGCCTTATTGCCAAAAAGTGCATTTTTTTTTTTACTGCTGATGCACAATCATTGCTTCCACTTCTAATATTTTCCAACAGATTTATTGTGGTTTTGAATGAAGTGGCTCACAGGCTAAGTGATCTTGCTCCTTCTTTTGTTTCCAGTGGTGCTCTGCAAGAGGGGATAATGTTTCAGACAGCTCCCAGAACGCCACAGCGCCAGCCGGGTTCTGTACCCTGCCCAGGTCTCCATCTCTATCTGTCTGAGGTCGTGTTAGACTGACTGCTCTTCGGTGTTCTGACAGGGTAGTAGCGTGTTTCCACCTCATGAGTCAGCCCGCGGAGCCCCAGGTGTTTTTAATCCAAACTCTGAACACTCCCTGAAGAAGATTGATGAGCCTTGTTATATGTGTCCAGACAAATAGTAACAGGGACTACACTCAGCCATGCCAGACACAGGCACACACACAGACAGACACACACACACTCTTTCTGAATACGTGCACTCTTGAGTGAATTACCGAGTGAGCGAGTGAATGAAAACGCTGTATGTAAACATGCATCTGTGGCAGTGTGTGCAAAAGGGTGCGTGTCTTCTAGTATAGGTGTTAGTCAGCAGTACATGGGGACCAAATACGTTTGACTTAATGGAGCAAATCAGAGCACTTTTCCCCAGTCAAATGACTTCATCATAAATACGGAGAGAAAAAAAAGCTGAGTAATATCAAACACAAAGCATAGACTAGGCTGTTGGTCATTAGTTTTGCAGATTTATGATCATAAAATAGATGATTAGAAGTGAAATTTCGGCCTGATGGCACGAGGGGAAACATAAAGGGATCATCAAAATAGATGCATTTCATCCCGAGGTGGACATGAACTTGTGAACCGAATTTCATGGAAATCCATCTAGTGATTATTAAGACATTTCACTCAAAACCAATTTCATTTTGGCACTAGAGTAAAAGTCAACGGATCATCAAAGATTCATCATTTGGAAACATTTCAATACATTAAATATTTGAAATATTTCAGTCTAGACCAAAGTGGTGGACTGACCGATATTGCCATCCTAACAGCTGTGCTGCTATAAAAGAAATCTATCATGGTGAGAAAGGAGCTACACACAGGGTTAAAAGGGCCATGCTACCATGTCATGGAGCCCTATTGTCTCATAGTTCTGCTCCTTTCTTTTTAGCGGGGCTGCTGTTTTTGATCACCTATCCCATCTGTGACACAGCAGGACTGACTTTGAATGAGAGGGAAATGCTGGCACCAGGCGCTGGGCACCGCGGGGCCTCCAGTCTTATCAGCAACCAGGTCATAAGGGAAACTGACGGGGCATATAGGCAGGGACACGGTGGGACAGGAGAAGGCAGACAGAGTTGGAGAGGGAAGGGGGAGGGAGATGGGGATTGTGGGACTGCTTCATACCCGCCGGTGTGGGTTTGTTCTCCCGGGGGACCCCTGCTGTGCTGGACAGGCATGCTGAGGGTAGATAACCACAGCAGAGGATGAATAGATGTGAGAACAAAATGAAAGTAGAATAACAACACATGGCAGTCTTACCTACCCAACAGAGTGAAAAAAAAAGTGGTGAGCTCATTGTTTTTTGGACTATATTATGTTTTTGATGGTGACGCCTTGTTCAAAACATGTCTGTCAACCCTTCAGTGTTTGAAAACCGATAGCAGATTTCTTTCAAAACAAAAAGAAATATGTAATAAAAAGAACATAAAAGAACAATCTATAAACATTTACGACTTAAACACAGACACATTTGTATTTTGCAACAAAAATGCACTTGTGAGTTTGTGTGTAAATTGCTTACTCTGTGGTGTTTGCGGCGTACATATTTTACTGGCACGACCTGGTTCTCCTCTGGTCTCACTCTTTATTTTCCAGCCTTTTCTCTGAGCGCCTGCGATTCCTCAGGTTGCTGCTATAGTGGAGGACAGGCCCGCAGGGAGCCACCACTGTAATGCTAAACTGAACCATTTACCGCAGTGTCTCTGGTGCCAGCAGGCCTGCCTCGCTTAAACACACACGTTCCAAGATATCGTTTCCAGAGTTCAGCTTACTGTGCTGCTTAAACGCACTAGCCACCTTATTCAATTAGAGCTTCGTTAGGAGCCATTTGAGTAGCAATTAGCTTGACTGTCTGAATGGTGATTTATGGAGCCGGGAGTAGGCTATTCCCTCTGCCTGCTCTCCTGCATGTCTGGTGGATATCTGCAGTGATTTGGTATATGATTTACACTCAGACCCATGACAAGCAGGTGTGGAAAATAAGTGATGTGGAGAGTGGAGAGGAAGGGAATGAGGGGAAGTTGATGGAAATGATGGAAAAAGAGAGATAAATTGTAAAAAAGAGACAATGGTGGGAGCAAAAAAGCAGGCAAGCAAGTGTGAAACAGACAACAAGATATCTAGACAGACAGAAAGGCAGACAGCACGTACGTGTTGATCTAAGGTTGAGTTTAACAAAAAAATGAGTAAGAGAGATAGTTAGACAGAGGGGAAAAAACGGAAGGGAAAGTGTTAATAAGCGCTGATCCTGGCTCACTTCGATGACCCGCTGGAGGAGCTCGTCTTTGAGGGATTGCAGCAGAGGGGCCAGAGCACCACAGCTTCCTCCTCAGGATGTTAGTAAGGAAGGGCCACGCCATGTTTGTCTGGGCTGCTGCCTACTTCTTATCACAATCGCTCTCTCTTCCTTTTTCTCTCTCTCCCTTAATATCATAGTATATCTCTGTGTTTTTCTATCTGTTCAGAAATCTTAAAACAATTTCTTCTCAGAGAGAGGCAATAAAGTTGCAACAAAGCAAATAATGTTTTCTTTTTATTTATGTTAGCAACCTGCTAGCCTTTCATGGAAAATGGTTGATAAAAAACAGAAATACCCAGAGAAAAAATAGGCTGAAAACCCAGATGATGTAGTAACTTTTGATTTGAGAATATTTTGTCAAACTTTATCAAATTTCCAAGATTAAGAACACGCTTTCAAAATTTTAAATATTTTGATCATACTTTGTGGCATAGATCCGTGCACTCTGCCTGAGCAATGCAGGCTGCTGGTTGCAGGTTTACACAGGTTATGAACTAGCATATGCCTCAAAACTTTTCCAAGTACATGACTGACAGCTTTTGTTTACTCCAGAGCACAGTCTGCAGATTTCAGACCTATAGATCCCCTTTGGAATGAGTTGGAATGAGACGCTGGCAGCACAGATGTGTCAAAGCTCTGCAGGGACTGAGTAATGCAAGTGAGTTATACAGATTTCCGTGCTTTTAGTGATTTGATAAATCTATACAACAAAAAGCAAACAGGTTGCTGTTAGCCAAAGTAACAAAATACATTATTTTAAATATGCAGATAACGAAACCAATAGCTTATAAAAGATTTCCAACCCTGACCATTTCTGTCATTTTTGTCAGATTCTACCTTTTTAACAATCTGAAATGTGATTCTGTCCCACTCTGAGGGTGACGTGCTGCTGATACACGACCTGTGTTATACACGACCTGTGTTAAACATGACCTTGTAACACCTGTGTTAAACTGAGCTGTGCACCACTGCAGCTCTGTGGCTGGGAAACAATCCAGTCAAGTGCAGTCAAGTGGCACAGGTGACACTTTGGTCCTATGTAATGAATCACCCAGTATGGACTCATGAAGGCACCAGGATATTGGCTCTAAACAGTCTGTTATTGCAGGGGCTAAGGTCAAGAGATAGCAGTATATATAGTGTCACCCATACATTTGCAGGAAGACAACCCCTGCAAATGAAAGTGAACAGGTTGTGCAAGCTCAGATTAACTGGACTTAATTTTCTCTCTTCACAATGAGATGTGTTCTATGCATAGTCAGCTAAAACTACTAAAATCATGGCAAATCATTCTCAGTCCTCCCATGTACCCACGGCGTGTTGAGCACACCTCGTCTATGCCTCCTTCTGGTCTCTTTATCAGTCAGCAAACAAGTGAAAACGAGTGTCTGCCCCTCGTTCTATGGAATTCCAGCCATTCCCCCCGTGTCCCATTTTCCTGCCTGCTAATGTAATCGGAGGGAAACAGAGTCAGCTTCCCAACGCCACAACCTCCAGATAAGACCCATTTATCACATGTCGTTCCTCTGTGGCTTGCTCCGCTCCGGCCTGAACAGATTGAGGGCCAGACCCTGTCAAATCACGGAACCTGCCTCCAGAGGGATAGGGTGTATTGGTGTCTGGCTGAGGTCTGGCTTTTGGCTCAAAATGAAATGGAAGGAATGATAGTAAGATACATCTCAGTGAGGAGCTGCGATTTTACCCTGAAAATGTTAAAGTTGGCACGTTACCTGTTATTCATTTTGACTTACACTGGAAAGTAAAGCAAAAGGAGTATTCAGGTGTCGAGGCTGGTTTTCAGCTTGTATGAATTTGAAGGAATTAGTGAGAAATATTCTAGTAACACAGTTTTTTTTTATGTAGGCATAAAATTTATAATGTTGACACATTAAGCTGTAAAAATCTTTTTCCTTAAACTTAAAATGATGCATGTACATGTTAATATAGGCTTATTCAGCATTCAGACATTAAGTAAGTGCTTCTCTGAAAGGACCAGTGTCTCACCTTTAATCTCATCAGAGGTGCATGTTGATTACAAATGATGGGATTTTCCTGTGAATTTGTCAAATTTGTCAGGGGGAAAACATGATGAAATTTGCCTCAAGATCAATCTGCCTTCTGCACTCGCTGATGTGTGGTGAGGTGCCAGAAGTCTCTCACCCAGCAAAAACACACATGCAAGCACTCACACATACACACACACACTCAGTCATGGAAGCCCATCCACATGAACACAACCACACATTGCACGGCAAGGTCAAAAACAGGAGGTTTAGGTCAGAGTCATCTGTGCCTGTTTTTTACCATGCTTGATTGAATCAAACAGGGTTCAGTGTCGTTAAATGTTGTGGCAAGCCCTAATCCTCTCACCTCTTTGGTTCCAAGACAGGAGAGCTTTAGTCTGCTTGCTGTCTGTAAAGGCGGACTACATTAGTGCCGGTCTTGGCTGAAAAGACTGCTTGTATTTCTGGAGTCAGGCCTGGGTCTTTTTCCTCAATGCATGGAAATTCTTAAAACACTGGCATCACTTCAGGAAAACTTTACCTGTGGCAGTGTTTGTGGTGAAGAGGGCACTGTGTGCCAGCCTTCAGCGGCCACTGGGCCTGCAGGGAAGCCTGACTGAGTTACCTACTTCAGCTTTCCATGTGCACCCACACCAGGCACACTACTCGGCCAGCAGGAGATCCAAATTGCCTGTGGCGGTTCTGCTGGAAATAGAACCTACACTGCTGCAGTCTTCTGAAATGCCTGTCAAGTCTACAAAGACCAGAATGCAACCCCTGGATGGAATAATAACCACACATGTGACACTAAACATGTCAATCATTAGGGTCTGTGACTTCAGCATGATTTTTGGAGTTGTGTGTGCGCCAGACAGGATACAGCCTCAACAGTCACAAGGTCCAGTGAAAGCCTGAACATGAGAAAATACTGCAAAAATCCAGGGAAATAATGGTTGTATTCCACAAGCTTCAAGGAAAACTGCAGTTTCTTGCAACATTGCTGTTGTTTTTGTATATTGGACCATTGTTTGTCAATGATGACATTGTCTTCACCTAAGTAATAGTTTGTAAACAAGCCAACCGTTTAAACTATATTATCCTAACCACATTATCTGGAGGTAAATATGACAGTAACAGCATCCAAAATATTGCTAATCATTTCTCCTTGCATGGTGAAAATGGAGTGTGCACTACTATTGTATGTATAGTCTGTGATGTTAAAGGCCAAAGAACCACCTAGTCCCAAAATTATTGTCTGGGTCATCCTCAAGACAGTAGAAGGGTGGAGGAGTATCTGTCTGATGACTGTAACTGTGATCTGGCTCTGGAGTCAAGGGAGTCTCCATATTCAATCACTGTTGACCACCTGACCCCCCCCCCCCCCCCCCCCTCTCCACCTTCCACTGTCTGACTGCCCAGCCCTGGCAGCAGACAGTGGTACTCTCAGTAGCAGCTTTGCTGTTCTATTCACAGATTTGTGCTCCTCTGTAATTACACCTCCTCCACACACATCAAACACATAGTATGGTTTATGATGTATTGATGAAGGCTATCCACAAAAAAAGATTATTTTTAAAATTCAGTTACCACTTAGCATGTGGCAGTATAAAACAGAGAAAAAAGTGTCAGTGTGACATTTTGCAGTAGCCTGATGAGGCTTGGCCTGTGGTATCCGGGTGGAGTACGGTGGCAAGTTGTGGATGGAGAGGCCTGCGTTTCATCTCGGAGACAGAGAGAGTAAAAGCAAGAGCGAGAGAGAGAGAGACAGAAAGAGGGAGACAGTGGTGGAGAAAGGGAGTTAGGAATTAGAGTGAGAGAGGCCAGAGAGGTGAGGGAGCACAGCTGACAGGAGCTTCCTCTGGGTCCGGAGCCTGTTTTCCAAAGGAAGTGCAGGAGGCCTAATCTGTGGCCCCCAGAGGACGGGGACCTGGTGGCCCCCGCTTATTGTCCACTTTATCATCTCCTGCGTTTGATGGGCCTTTCTCCATATGGACAGGGAGTTATCATGAAAAAGAGCCACAGGACAAAGAGGACTGTTTAGAGTAACTTAGAAAGAAGCTTACACGTGTCATCAAGTGGATTTCTGGGAACTTCTGTGGGTATTCATTTTTGAAATGTGCATGAGAAAACTCTTACATGACAGCAATCCAGGCAGATTCATGTCAAGATTAGAGAAGTTGTCCCCCCCAGAAACGATGCTGGTACACTCTTTTTCCCATCTTGTGTGGTGTCTAAGAGGAAAAGTCAATCAGGGAAAACACTGTGGCTTGTGGGGTCAGGAAGTTGATGCAACCACTAGAGCCACAGTTTGTCAGGCTGTCACTTCATAATGAACAGCTGAGGAAGTCACACACAACCACATGCATGCACATACACACATACACACACACACACACGCAATTACCCACCAGATTCACATTATCAAATGCACGATAACAACACACAAAGGTAAACATTTTAAAAAGAGCGAATCCTTCCGCTCATCTCTACTTTCTCGCTTTCTGTCCTCCTTTACTCTTATGGCTTCCTGTACATGTGGTATTTGCTTTTATAAGACAGCAGATATATTAACTAGGTGTACTGTTTCTTCAGTTGACTTTGACCACAGCTAATACGTGCACTACGAGGCATTGCATCAGATTCTCTACATCCTTCCACTCCTCCTACTCCTCATGCTATTTTGGAGCTCTTACACGCCCTCCCCCCTTTGTTCCCACTGATTAGGGGGTCTGCTGCAGGGAGTAGGCCCTGCAACAGGGAAGTCCGATGACCGGGACCCTTCCTCTGAGCGTTGCCAAGACACTCAGGTGTTTGCATGGACACACACACAAACACATTTCCTCCTCCTTGTATCCCCACCTGCAACCGTAGCCGCCTTCTACTGCTGGAGCTATTATTGTCATCATCATCACCATCATGACTATTATGACTAATGTTAAACTAACCACCATCTGTTGGGTGCTGTCACCACTACAGTTCTTCCCAAAGAAATGATGGGCGAATTTTAAAGAATGAAAAGGCAACTGTTCCTTCTATTACTGTTCCTTCTGGTGGAAGTAGAAGTAGAAGTTGTGTGGATGGATTTGCTATAATGCAACAGTGTGCTGTCACTTTACATACTTGATATTGCTTAAATCCTTTTTCTGATTGCAAAGCACAGGTCATTTACGGAACAATACATTTCCATTTTTGTGGACATTGATGTTCCTGAAATCAGGCAGCGGGCTGGCCTACCCACCTTCCCTTGGCAACAGTACCAGTCGGAGAAGTAAACTTCACGTCATACATCTCCCTGTTTTGCCATCTCATGCTTGACTTGCGTGTGTTGGACTTTTGGGAGGACTCAATACCAAATTGTTAACAAATGAGGACTTTCTATTACAGTTAAGGATGAATTGCAGCAGCATATTTTCTGACCACTGCACTCTACATTCAAAACAACTGTGGTATAACAGAATCCCAAGAAAACATTAGAAAAGATGACAAGAAACAACAGGAAAACACTACAAATGATTCATTTTAAATTATTAGTAGGTTACAATAGGTACAGCAGGTCATTACAAATTTCTCAAATTGATGACTAAAGTTAATAATAAATCTGATGTCATATATTGAAGGGAAAATTATAGCTGGGTAGTGTTAGCTGTTTAGGAATGGAGATTGTTTGATCCCATCTTTCATCATTGTAATTGTGGCTTCCTGTGGTAGATTTACGAAATGACCTCGTTTATCTTTCTCTCCTTTCACCATTGTTCATTTCACAGAGGAATAGAGCTGCGTCGACAACAGATTTAATGCATCCTTAAATGCAATAGAAAATCTTGATCTGGTTGAAAAAGAGGGATGATAAGGTAGTGACAGATAGCACAGGCACGGTCCAATCAAGGTTTATACCACAACTAGGAATGTGTCAGGTTTTTCCTGTCAGGCTTTGGATTTCTCCCCAGGCTGAAACCTTGTGCATGGGATTCATAAGAAAGAAACTCAGTATCTCAAAAGTTTGGAGCACGATGTCATTTTCTTTTCAGTCCTTACAAAAACAGCAGAGCAAAAGCATAATGGATGGATTAAACTCTGTCCTTATCTGCTACCTACAGTAGGAACCTAGCATTATTTCCAAAGTGAAGGGGCTTGTCATTACCAACTAACCACGTTATTTTGCAGGGGTTGCAGGTGACTTTATAAAAGTCAACTTTTCTACAGGCTTCTCTTGAGGCAGGGTTTGCAAACAATTCAGAGTTTTAGCTTTGGCATTAGCTTACACTAGCTCACTAAAGCAGATAAATTTTGCTAGCTACAGTTATTTCAGCTGACAAAATTAACAGTTGTCAGCCCGAAAAAAGAAGCTTGATTTTGTTTGTTTCTGTTTGAAACTGAAGACCTATTGTTTCAAAAATAACTGATTTTTAAACCAGCCACATTTATCAGTGCCATGACTAGAGCAAGGACTTGGACCCAAATGCATGACCCCACAGATGAATTAAAAAATACTAGCTTTTATTCTGACAAAGTAGCAAAATAAGGATCACCCATAAAGGGGAAAAAGTCACAAAAACAAAAATACAAAACGTGAACACAAAATCACTCTAGTGAGGCAACGGGATTGAACAAGGAGCAAGAAATCAAACCAGAAACAAAGTAACAACACAGAGCCTGACTGGGGAAACGATGACGAGAGGCAAGATGCGAAACAAGAGACAAGGCAAAAGACATGAGACAAGGGCAAGAGACAAAAACGAACTAACAAGAACAGAGGCAAAGGATGAGACTTAAATACACAAGGGGCAATGGGCAACAGGTGAAACCAATTAGGGCGGGGCAGACAATCACAAAGGCGGGAAACGAGACAAAGACAGGAAGTAGAACAAGACAAGATACACAAGGGCTATGATTTCAAAATAAAACAGGAACTATAAATAAAACTAAACAATAATCTGAAAATGTCCACAAAAGAGTTCAAAACATAACAAATAGGGTTCATAAAAAAGCCCCCTTAGGGCTAGTCATGACCAGGGTAAACTGCTAATATGCTGTGTGACAACAGAAAACTTGACAGGCATAGCAACAACAACTAAGAGGGAACGGTCATTTCCACTTTGTTTACAAGCTTTGTTTTCAGTCCTAAGCTAAGAGCACCCTTAAGGCCCCACGCAATCTCCTCTAAAAGCACTATGGCTGTTTCCCTCCTTCTCTTCCCCGTCTATCTCTGTCTCACATGTGCACACATTCCTGCAATCAATGTCTGGCCTTTTCTCGCTCTCTGAAGCTATGCATCAGGCAGAATAGAGAGCTGACCTCAGCCCCTTTCAAAAGGAGCCTCTAATCCAGCATTCTTAACTCGATTACAGAGTGTCAGGGGGATCAGAGAGACTCCCTCACCTGTCATCTATCACGATGACGAGACACAACTCTGTGCCATGAAATCCTGCCAGCCACAACGGGGAAGGAGGGCGGGGGAGACAGCAAATGAGAGAGAGTGACTTTTAAGGGAGTGTTAAGTAGTGTTTCATACCTTTCTACGTGAGTGAGCAATTACAAGTGTTCAACATGTACGTTTATTGATTGGCATCACATCGGTTTGCTCTTTTCTGTGTTGATTTCCCTCAAATGAAACATTTCAAACAGCAATGATTTTAATGGTTCCTGCTGCAATATTCTTTGTTGCATGAACATAGTATACATGTGATTTTTTTATTATCAATTTGCAACAGCAAATATGTTTTGAGAGAAATGCCCCAATGTTAATGAAAAGATGTTAATGAATGTTTGTATAAATGTTCACTGACAACCAATTTAATTTGTTTTTCCCATAATATTTGCTCCTGTGCTACAGTGTCAATACTATTTACAGTTAAAACATTATTTTTTTTACATTTGTTTTTGGTTATGTTTAGGCATTTCTAAATACTGAAAAATAGGAGACAGGGGAAGTTCACCTTTTGAATATGTAAACAAAACCCCAATCATTTTATAACCTTCACCAGAGTACTTTCTTTTTTTTTGCCTAAACCTAACCACATCCAAGATTTAAGGTGCAAACTGTCTCTGGTGTTTTGCATGTCCTCCCTGCACGTCGACCACCTCTGCACAAATTTTGTTATTGTAGGCACAGGAGTGTACAAACATTATTTGACAAAAACAAACTCTATTATTGGGTCAAGATAGATTTGGAAAAGAAAACTTCTGAAAAAGGACATGAATTTTTTACAGTGTACCATGCTCCCTGAAGGTGGGGACTCCCCCATCATGACCTTACCATTTCAGTCATCATGCCATGGTATCTTAATGGATGGTTGTATTTCCTTGTGAACCTGTAGAAGAATACATCTGACCACCACTGGAGCCTGTGATGTTGATGTTCCAACATTGCTAACTCCCCTACTCTCTCTTTCTCTCTGTCTCACTCACTCTCTCTCTTCCTTTCACTCGCTCTTGCCTGGCATGTTGTGTGAAGGCAGGAAGCAGAGGGATTCACCAGTGGCTCATTAAAAGCCATTAAGGAGCAGCACATAGACAGGATGCGGGTAGTGAATAGAGGAAAGCAGGGCAGGGCTTAGGACACTGTTTGCGCACCCCCCCCCCCCCCCCCCCCCCTCCCCCCTTGCCTCCTCTCCCCTCCATCACACACACACACACACACACACACACACACACACACACACACACACACACACACACACACACACACACACACACACTGTTATCTTCTCCACACAGCACTTCCTATGGCCCCACACATATTCCAACTAGCCCCTGCTCTTAGCTCTGCCAACTCGTGTCTCACACCCCTCTGACCTTAGTGTGTGACGAACAGGCCCAGCGATAACACATTTTTCACTCTGCCGCTCTCCCTATCTCTTTGTCTGACACCTTATCTCTTGTTTGCTCCCTCTGTTTGTACATCTCTTTGCCCTTTCTCACCTTGGACTCTCCCTCTCTTGTGATAGTTGCCATCTTTTGGCACAATGTGTACAGTGATGGACCGGAAAAGCCTCTATAAAAGCAAACTCCAGCTCCAGTACACAGGCCAGCGGTCTGTCTGGGGCCTGTGGGTCACAGAGGGATATTAAAAAAAGAGGTCTGTTGAGTTAGAACCGTGGCCTTGTGGCGTCAAACATAAGCTCCACCTGAATGTGACCTGAGGCCTGGGAGGGTATAGAAAGGCATTATCAGTAGTTCTCACTGAGAGAGATGGATAAATCAAGAGTGACAAAAAATTCCATGGGCATAACCTTATCAGGAAAAGCTTGAGCGTTTTCAGTATTTGATGTGCAGCAACAAATCAAATTAGTGTACAATCCCAACCTTTATTTTTAAGGACCTGGCAACATCTTTAGATTAGTCTGGAGCGACTTGTTAACTTGGATTGTCTCTTATTTAGTCACAAATATCAACCTATTATATAGAGAAAGACTTAAAATATGAAAACAACAATGGAGGTGCCTTTATACTACAAACATGATCATATTGCGAGGGCAAGAATGTGGGTTTTCCTTCCAATTTCCTTCCAATTTCCTTCCAATTTCCTTCTTGATTTCAAGATGCACTCTACATATTGTGTCTCATACATGATTGTTTTGGTTTGGTGGAAATAGGAGGGCACACCTCTCCTGCATTTGTTCTGAATGCTCCTTTTGCTTTTCCTGCATGCATGTTCCCTCTCTGCAACAACACACTTACTTACTACTGTGCTTCCTGGACTTTACCCAGGAAAATGTCCAGTGTTACAAACAAATTAAATTTCAAGTTAATGTCAGTTTTCTTTTTTCTTTTTTATGTAACACGTGTTTTAAAACATAAACACTGAGCTTGGCTTTAAACATAAGGTTCTGGAGGTGCTGCACTGCAATCAAGGAAAGTGTCTTTAATATGTTTCCCCCACATAGATTAATCAGCACTTCACTTACATAATGAAACACTTTCTGTTGTCTTCACCCTCCATGTCTTTCTTTGTCAACCACATTATTGCTCTGCCTCACTGACTTGCTGTACAGGTCAACTCAGCTCCTCCAAATAATTAGAAACTCCGAGGACACCAAGTCACTTGACACCATTGACCCTGTTTGTATTTGGAAACTTCACTCCAACACTGAGTTAAAAGTCACACTGGCACTGTTTAGACAAGGAAAAGCTGGCTGTGGTTAGTAGTGGAATGGCTGAGTTGTCTCTTGCCAAAGACAAATATAAATATAGCAATGTCATTATCTGCGGCAGTTAACCAGGATCATTTTTCTCTCCCGCTTGCACGTGCTGCTTCCAGGTGTTGCCATAGTGAGTAATCCTGTTTTCTCAACTACGCTGCTCTCGCTGACAGAAGTTCCACATTGGAGTTTGCAGGGTTTAGGAAAATCAAATGGAGGGCAATCACTATGTTCTGATAAGCCAAACTCTGCAAGCCTTGATGGCTGTTTGGTGCTGATTGCCCAGGATGCAGAACATAAGAGCTAATCCTGCGTTCACACATACTTCAGGGCAGGTGTATAAGGTGTAACATGCAATACTGCCCAGCTGACAACTTTCAAAATAAAATATGGGCGGTTTACAGTTAAAGTATTTCCCATATAACCTCGCATAGTATGTGAAATTTTAATTGAAATCAGACCAGTAGTATTTGCATGTTTGGGGAAAAAAAGAAAAGAAAAGAAAAAAGAAAAAAACACCATGGTGATTCACACAGAGAAATTTTTGCTCCATTGCTGTCTCCAAGAAGGTCAGTGTACAGGCTTGGCTACACACCAGAGTCCCAAGAACTGGTAAAAGTCCTCAGAGGTCTTCAAGAGTTCAGATACTTGCTGCCACAAAAGGCTGACTCTCAGTGTTTCAGCTGCAGGACTCTAACCACTCAGTTAACATGCTACATCTAAAATAAAGGAAAAAAAAGCCTCAGCAAACCCATGGTTTCACATTTGATAACATGTGGCAGACGGTAAAATTGTGTAAAACAGTGCAAATGAAATGATAAATTATGAATTTCAGATAGAATGCACTCAGTGATGTAGGGCTTGATGATCCTGTCCTGTAAATATGTGGACATGAGCTGCAGCAGTAGACCAGATGCGATGAAAATCTTCTGAATGGGATGATCATTATAGGATTTCAACATGGAGAGACAATAAAGACACCATTCACAGACCATTTCTCACCATGGTTACCACAATCGTCTCAATATGTGATAAGTTTGTCTCTTGTCATTGTCTCATTTCCTGTTCTTAAAATAAGAATCCATGTTTCCTTTTATCCTCTACTTATATGGCAACCACTTACAAACGACTGGACATGGATACTCATTCCAAAGCTATTTGTCAAATGACTAAATCAATGCAATATGTTGCCTCGTTGGTCTGTTTTCAATGTTTAGTGGTCTGGGAAATGTTGTCACATGCTCAGACAACATTCCTAGCTACTACTGTATCAGCCCTCACTGGCACAAAAGTCTGAAGTTTCGCAAACTGTCCTTTATTGATGGGCAGTGAGGCCAGTTTTTCTTAATATTGTGCCTCTTCATCTTTCGTGCTGATGATGGGCTGACTCCACAAAATTCCCCTCCAGGGGAATACTTCAATCTGTTTGTGGTTTGCAGCTGGATGCAGGTGATGGAGCTCCGCTTGTAGCCTGGAAGACAGCTGTGTGAGTAGAACTGAAGTACATATGAGGCCAACAAGCTGTCCTCAAAAGCTGAAAAGTCCAGTAAGGGAAGTGAACAGTTATTCAAGAGTATGGAACAAGAGATTATCAGCTATTATTTATAATCTGCACAGTGTACAAGAATGTAGTACCATGATATAAAACGTCAAATCAAAATCAGCTCAACAGATGATAACTTAAAAAAACTTGCATTATAAATTATGAATTCTCACTGAACAGAAAAGATGAACGATCAAATAATTAAAAACTCTGCAAGGAAAACACAGTTTAAATGACTAACAATCCAGAAAGTTGAAACTACAAGTTGCCATGAGGTCCTCAATTAAACAAAACAAACTGTAGATTGTCCGTAACATGTTTCCTGAGATGCTTTGATTCGGTCTGTTAATTTGGAAGGAAATCCATTTGCTAATTGATTGGTGCATATTTTGAAGCAAAGCTGCTGATTGGTTTACTTGTGACTTGATTGCTATTTATGTTAGTGTTTGAACGACTTCCTGTTGGGCTATCAAATCCCTGCAAAGCTGAGGTTCACTCTCCAAACACTCATTTACAGAGATCTGATCAGAAACAGGACAATTTTACTGCTGCCCTCTAGAGAGTCAATCAAATTATTTATCTCAAGTAAGTTAAGTTACTCAACATTATAATTTTCGTGCTGCAATTTTCCAGGAAAGATGAATATTTTATGTCATGTTTAGTTCTGCTCTTTACTGTGAGATAATTAAGCTCAAAGTTCGCACAGGGTGAAACATGATGTACTTTCAACACAGGAAGATTTTACACAACAATGAAACCTCAAAAGCTGTCAGTGTTTAATAAATATGTCTCAATATCTCTTCCTCATGTCAGTGAAAGATAACGCTAATGTTTTATATTCTGGAAACAAAAAAAAACAAAACAAAAAACAAAACAAAACAAAAAACAAACAAACAAAACAAATCAAGACAGGAATCAAGATGATCTCAAGCATTACTCAGCACATTCTGCAGGTCCACACTGCACCTCCTCACATGCCCCTCCACAGGCAGACAGGTGGCAGCAGAGAGCCATGAGGCCGCAGCAGCTGGTGGCCCCAGGGTCCACTGCAACACAATTAAAATGTATGTGTCTTTTATTCCATGCCAGCTCCATCTTAGTGTCACTTCTCAGGACGTCCAGATTTCAGAAGGTAGCAAAGCACTTCAACGACAGCAGTCGTGACACATTATGAAAAAGAGATGCAGGCAAGAAAGGATGAAGACAGCAGGTTTGAGGGTGATGGGTTACAGGCCTGGGACAATGTGGTAAGTAATAAGACTACGTTTTGTACCATTTGTACTACGCAAAATTCTCCTACACTTAATGTGGAAAAGGAACTCAAGCAAGGCACGAATCTGTGTAAAATTATACACAAAAGGGGACAAAAACTAGGCGATATTTGGAGCTGGAGGGCAAAGACAAGAATGCTGAAGAAACACAGAATTTTCATAAATGTCTGTAAACTTGCGTGTTGAACAAAGTGCTCATAAATCATCCCCATCATGATTTTTTTTTTTTTCTCACTCTATGTCTCGCCCACACTGGGGACACTGTGAATGTTTTGTCAGGATTCTTGGTGTGGTGTCAGCATTTTGGCACAGGGGAGTGATTTAAAGAGGGATGGCGTGCGTGTTATGCCCCCACGCCTGACTGTTCCAGTCTGCCCTCAGAGTGTGTGCAAACAAATAAAGCGCCAGGGCCTTTTTAATTAGCTCCAGGGCAGAGATTGACAGCTTGTAGTGGTAGAGATAGCACAGTAACCAGCTATTACTCTAAATATTTGGTGCGTTGCACAGTTGAGACTATAAGCGTGGGATCTCTGGAGGCACATTAGTGGGTGGAAAATTGAAAACAAGTCTAAATGTATTTGTTGTTAATGTCACTTCTAGTAAGATTATCAGGGTTCTAACAGAATCTCTATAGCAAATATTACTTATTTTTAAAACTCAGCTGTGATTTGTACTTATCCCCAGCAGGCAGGGGATTGGCTTAGTGGCACTTAGGAGACAAGACAATAATTTATGACAAGACAATCATTTATGAGAAAAGTTGGAGAGAAATGTTTTGTTAAGGTCATAACCTTTCTTATTTCCAACTTAATGAGCAGATCCGGTGTTTTAAATTACTTTATTGTGTCATGGAGCATTTGCACTGCTCGTCTACGCTATGACACCTCAAAACAATGTTGATGTTGACCTGTGGGTTATAAAGGTCAGCCTAAATCACTAAGCTACAACTGGAGAAGGACAGAGCTCATCGGGGGCCTATTATGTCTACCTGATTGAGCTGTAAACCAAAATTTAAGATTGGGAAAATATATACCTTATAAAAATATGTTTTCCATGCTCTAAAAGGACTGTCGTGAATGTGTGATTTAGTTTGAATTTTTAGTCCGATCACCACACATTATACTGATATCCTTTAGAAAATGTTGATGACATGACTTAACCCTTCAACCTTAATTCAATCATTAGAGATCAAAAAGTAAAATAGATTAAATAGTAAATAATGATGGTTAATAATAATAAAACATGACATCACAAAAATGAGTTCTCTGCTTTTCAAAGCAAAAGAATCCTTGAAAATGAATAAATTGTTTACACTGATATCAAGACAGGAATCTCAGCCTGACATTGACATCTAATTGCAGAACAAATTTTTGCTTTTGATCTCAGATTCACTCACAATAATTGTTTGTTATTGAATCAGTGTAATCCCTTGGTAATGCATATCTTCATAGGTTCTTAGGAGTATATTACACTGACGGTTTTGGCGCGGCATCAAAGGCGAGCCGTGGCAGATGAAGAATAGAAATTCCATGACATATGTTAGATATCGAATTTCAGTTCTGTGGAAATCCTGCAAACCTCTCTGTCATCAACACATTACTCTTTTCGATTATTATACCATTGTGTTTTTTTTTTCTTTTTCTTGTTTTCATCAGTAAGAATATTTTTTGATCCAAAGCTTTCCTTGTGTAACTGTGTTTGTCATAACAGCACCACAGTGCCATCATCCACAGTCTACTGATATTGTGCTGTGTTACGCTGCCACCAGACAAGTAACAACATGTTGCTTCCTGATCTTTTCCCCATGCTGAATAATTGGCATCTTTTATTGATAGTGTCACATTCTAAGACTGATTTTACATTTTTTTTTAGAAGGAGTGAACAGGTCTTGATGATACACTACAATGACAATACAGAGCATTTTTGGGTGTTTTAATGATTAACCCACATTTAATATATCATTCAAAAGCATGACTGTTCTTCACGTACCCTGATCATGACCCCAGATTTTGAAGCTCACGGCCATGAAAGTCATCATTTAGAGAGCAACTGAGTGAGGGCATATCTGACGCTGATGGGGCTCGTGTTTATTTAATGCCGACTAAATGACGGGGTTCAGGCCTACAGCTTCCTCTGCTCTTAAAATGTAATTATAGGGGGATTCCTTTCCTGCACAGGCAGTTGACAACTCTGTTGAACTTTTCTCTTTTCATGATATGCTGATTCATGATGCATTGTAAATATCTACAGAATCAAACACAGTATTTAAAATTTTTTCTGCTTAAATTATTAGCTTTCCCCTGTTGCTTCTCACATTTTAAACACCTGATATAGTATTTTATTATAATATAGAACCTAAGAAATTAAAACATATATAGGTATTGCTATATATTAATATACTACTAATAATAGTATACTATGATACTCTCAATCTAATCTCAATACTACTGTGCAATAAAATGAAATATTATAATTTATATTCAGGCGATTATGTTTTGTAAAATCAAATGACAAAATGATGGTTGAAGCCAACAAACTGAAAACAAAGGAATTAGAAACAATGTTGTCTTGTTAGATTTCCCAGCATGCACTGTAATTGTGACCCTCACAGAAACCTTTCATAATTTTTTTTTCCCCTGCAGAGTTACAGGATGTACTGTATGTGAAGTCGGTCTGTGATGGGAAATAACGAATATTACAATGACCTTGAGGTATATGGGAGTTGGTTTACCGTACAAGAACAATTAAAACGAATTTCCTCCTCTCTGAGAACAATAAATAATTCTGGAAATTGGGTTAACAGTTTGCGCATTCAGACAAAAACAAATTAACTCCTACTAACTAATAAAAGCTTTTATAAAAATATGATCTGATGTATGATGTAATTTAAAAAAAAATCCATTTGACCAATTAAGATATTTTAACATGACAAATCTAGCAAACGTTTGAAGAATTGATTATATTAGATTTTTAAGTTCAAGCACCTCTTTTTCTCTTTTGGATTGGACATGTTAAGCAAGGATCTCTTCCTCCACAAAGCTGAGACTTGAATGTCGAAGAGTGTGAACGTGAATATTTTCCACCACTTCATGTCCATCCTGTCGGGATTTTATTCGGTCTCTTACCCCTCTGCTGTCACTTCTGCCCAACCCAAAGCATCAAGGTGAGCGTTTTTAGTCTCTGGCCTCTGGAACAAGGGTCTGAATGAATTCAGTTACTTTCAACTTGGTACCGTGGGGGAAACAAAAAAATATCACAACAAACATCATCGTAAATCAGGGTTCAGACTGTTTGGTTAAAGGTTTAACTGGAAAAAAAAAGAAAAAAAAATCCCAGTTGTATCAGAGCTGTTATATCATCAATCAAAATAAATAAATTGATGTTAACCAAAGAAATAAGTGAGAGACTTTCAGACGGTTTTTGTAGACGTTACTTGCTGGTTTTTAAACGGAAATAAACAAACTTTGGCCTGTGTGAAATTCCGCTATACCGCACATTAATCCATTACTCTGCCACAAAGATAAACCGAGGTCAGCCAATATTTAGCTGAATAATAAATTGTAAGAATTTGGCCTCAAATTCTTTTAAATCCCCTCAGGTTTTGAAGTTAGTAAATCTGCTTTTTGAGGCTGTTTGATGCACTGACTTAAATGTTCTCTGTGAGGACATTTTAATTGTTGCGCAATAAGATTTCTTTTTCAATACAATTGAGCCAGTTATACTTGGGATTTTTTCTTTTTTAAATATGGGATTTATTAAAATGTTTAGTTATATGTTGTCAGTTTGAGCAGTGTGTATCCTGCCTTAGGATGATAACTTTTTAATGGATAGGACAATGTGACTGAGAAAAAATAAAAAAAATAATTTGTTTGTTTTATTTATTTATTTACTGAATATGTATTATCAATTGGTTTATATATGATAAATAAAAATTAAAAACATTTCATTTCCATAAAGTATAAATAGGCTGCTAAACAAAACGAGAGAATACATTTTCGAAGAAGCTCACAGTTTCAGAAATAATACATCTCTCAAACAGTTCAAGTATGTGATGTTGCTGCTTTCAGTGAGTTTATTTAGTCTGCTGTTCATCCTCAAAGTTTCCTTACTTGTTCTGCAATGCATGGCTGAGTAAGTAAAACACAGCAGGGCCACTGGAAAAGAAAAGAAAAAAAATTACATTCTATTAATTCTTTAGCACAGTTTTGCTTATTGTCACCCGTCTCATAGTACAGCAAGTTACAATAAATATTTTACACACCTTATCACACAATTTTTATTAGGATTTAAAATAACATAAATATAATATAAATAAAGCAATATTGAATATGATCCTTTTTTTTTTCAAAACCATGAAGAGTATGAATTTAGACAGTAAAATGAGTAAAAGTGAGATGAAATTTATACGTTATTGTGCTATCTATACAAAATGTGTGTAGATGAATCATGATTGTTTTTTCATAAAGGACTGTCACATCATTTACATTGTGATGTCTATGTGCATGATTCTAAAACTGTATTTTTTTCAGTGTAAAATAAGAGGCGAATAAAGGTGTTGACATTGTCCTTCCATGTGCTTGTGTGTGCATTTGTATGCGGCATGTGTGTGTGCGTGTGTTGGTGTCAGGAAGAAATAGAGAAATAGAGTGAGAGGTCGGACTGGGAGTGTCAGCACAGTTGAATTTACGAGTGTGTAATGAAGCATCTCTGACGCAGACAGACTAAACAGACTCTGGGTTTCGCACACACACACACACACACACACACACACACACACACACACACACACACACACACACACACACACACACACACACACACACACACACACACACACACACACACACACAGACGTGCACACAAACACCTCTTCAGGTTTGTCCTGTTCCAGGCCTAGAGAAGATGTCACGTGACTGTCCAAAAGAAAAAGAGCACAAAGGCAAACTGATGAAAAAAAAAAAGATAAATCGGGTAATAAATTATATTTGTACCTGTTGTCCAAACATCCTGTATGTCTGGGTATTGGTTGCATACTACAAGACATGACCTCATAAGATTAGAATCAATGTTACATGATAGGCAACAGGCTTAGATAAGGATAAACTCCTCAAAAAAGACCTTTAACTGGAATAAAAACGGAAGAACCGTGAACGGAAGAGAAGAAAACATCAATAGATGTCATGTATATAAAGTAAAACTACATTAAACAGAATTACAGTTATTTAGATAGAACGTAAACAAATGTAAAATGTAAAATGTGTTGCCAGTTACAATCAAGACTTTGGATAAGAGCATGAATAGAAGTGTATTGTATGTTTGAAATAAAAAAAAAAGACTTGTGCTTTTATACCTGTAGGCCACAGACTATAAACCTGTAGCTTTGTTATTTTTCATGTGACGAGGCTTCATAACTACAAAGGCTACACTCTCTGTAAGGATCATCTCACCAACTTAAGGAACTGAGGATTTCTATGAACCAAAATATAACAATTCAGGTTTCCTCGGTTGTTTCATCTGTCATGTCTCACTCAGTAAGTATTGTCAGGAGTCAGGTGACTTTGGGAACATGTACTGTACTCTGTGATATGGGAGACTGGACTCGGATGAAGTTCTTCACTCCCCCCTTCTCCAGCTCTGTTTTGACTAGCATGCCAGCTCTCTGACTACCAGTGAAGCGCTGACACCCCTGGAGTGGATTCTGAGCATACCAAAGAAGAGATGCCTTTGAAAGGACAGATGTTCCTGGGCTTAACCTGCCTCCTACCCAAACCGCTACCCTCCTTCCATTGTATATTTGTTCTTGCTCTATAAATAACTGGCTGTTAACTCACAGAAAAATGTAACTGATGTGCAGCTGACTTCTGGGCCTCTCATCTTTGAGGGTGAAAGGTACTTTGAAAATGCTGGAGAAAAGTTGGTTGATACAGTAACGGTAAATGGATTTGGGGTAGGGGACACAGTGAACACACCCTTTCTTTTTTGACTACACATAAGGACTAGTCTAGATGTCTGGACTGGCTCAGCTGTCTTATGTAACAGCAGCGTGTAGTCCTGGCAGATGAGACATGACGGGCTCGAGCCAGTTCAGCCACATTATCCAAAAATATACCGGCCAAATTCAGAGGGGAATATACACTTATTTGGTGTTCCTCTTGAAAATTTCATAATTGATGCTCGCCTGAGAATTTCAAAGTAGGAGGTGGAGGAGAAATTATACCCAGCAGGCTTAATCTTCTACACTCCAGCGTCTTGCAAAATCTTATTATATTTTAAAGTCTCAAAAAAATAAAAAATAAAAATAAAAAAATCATGTGGGTTAAAATATCCCTGAATTTTTTGTATTTCAGTAAATTGCACTTTTAAAACTGGTTTTTGAACACTGGTGAGACTGCAGAGTGTTTGCCCACTTGCTGTGGCTGAAGGGATGAATGGGTGATTGTTCGAGGGCCTTGTGACGACTCTCCTGGGGCCCATCAATTCACTGAGGCTCCTGGAACATCAGGTCATAGCTAACCAGGCTCTGAGGCAGCAGCCTGGCTTCACTGTGCTGATTTTGCCCCAGTTAGAGCTCAGGACCTCCAGGGCTCACAGCTGGGTCCCTTAAAAAAGCCCAGCTGAATGGTTTTAGAAACACTGCATCTCCTCTTACCCAGCACTCTCTCCCTGCTCGCTCTCCATCGAGCACAGCGCAGATATCAGATACTGTGTTTTTTACTTGATATGTTCATCTTTGCTTGCCAAAGCCCCTGGAAACCATATTAAAGTCTGCATTCCATATTTTTAACCAAAGGGCCTCTTTAGTTGAAGAATTTGTCCAAAATTTCCATTATCCCCTCTCTCCTTCTCTTTCCTCTTCTCTCTTTTTTCCCCGCAGCTCTGTGTTTCCCTGTCTCTTCCCCACATGCTCACACACATCTTAATTTTCTCTTTTTCCCCTCTAGCACTGCTATCGTGTTATATCAGTTACAGCTGACCACCAGTCAGGTGGGTCTGCGGGACATTTTAGATCACGGAGGGGCAGCCAGCTCACTCAGCGCCTCCAGCCTGCTCCTAGACTCCAGTCCCAGGCCCTGCTGAGGCCTTGTCCCGGGCAGTGCAGAGAGACACCTGGCCAAACCGCAGAAACACTTCCAGCTGCAGACTGCCTGATGCTCACCACGGAGAGAATTCAGGCCAAAGGTGGAGGCGCTCACCAAGAACTACAGCACTACCAGAGACATTTCTCTGGGTTTGACTCCTTTTCATGTTTGTTGCGGTCACAGTACCGAGCATCTGTTCATGGAGGTAGAGGCCATTTTGAACAAATTATTATCTTGTTAAAATGTTCATACTGTGCCACAAAAAAAGTCTCCTTCCTCCAAGGAATGGAAAACAAAGAGCAGAGCAAAGCAACATTTTCAAACTGCGCTCCTCAAAGTGAAAGTGGGAGAACACAAGGGGTGAAAAAAGGCAGAGAGAACAACAGCTCCCTTTTCTCTCCGACCAGTTGACATGAAAGACCACATTATGTCTGAGATTAGAGGCAATTACTCTGGGAGTGTGCTTTAAGACCTTTGTTTGCCAACATGACAGGAGGGAGCAGGGCTGTAATTTGATGAGGGGGCAGCGTGAGTGAGAAACTCTGCATGGCGAGCTCCCAGCGGAGAGAGGCAAAGGGAAGCCTTTGTCTGTAGTGTGGACATGGCAGTTGGCAGAAATGGGAACGTTTAGAGGAAGATTAATTCAACTGGGATTCATTAATTGGCAGAAGTGTCTTTATCCCCATCGTCAGATTTATGGTGTGGCTACTGTTTATGGCTGAAAAGTGAGTTTAAAGAGTCTTTACAGCCTTAAAGGAAATACTTTCATCTTTGCCTTTTGTTCAAGATGACAGTTCAAAAGCTGCTATCTATTGTTTCGGCAGTTATATTAATTCAAATGGCACAATTGTGTTAGTTCATTCAAATGTCACAAATACTGTAAACATATGATTCAGGCTGAACCTGCGGTCAAACAAAAGCACCACACCAGATCTTCAAGACGTGACATCTCCTCTATTCTGGCCCGGTGCATTGTTTGAACATACTGCGAATTTTCAGGACAGGAAGCGAGCAGCTTGTTCCAGACCGACCGGCAGAATGGAACACGTCTTTATTTGAGGGAAGTCATTCCGTTGATATATAAAACACCAAAGCAAAGTTTCCTTCCCCCTCACTTTCCTGGTGCTATCCCCTTCAAAAGGACACAGTCCTTTATACTGGGCTCACATGCACACACGGGACCAGAGGAAAAACAAACAGAGGCCATTTAAATATCAACCAACCTGCCTTCTGTTTGAATGGCGGGGGCTACTGCACAGCTCAGCCCGGGCTCGTACAGCACGCTGGAGTTATGTGCTCGGCCCTCTGAACTGTGGATGTGAACCAAACTGGGGAACAACAGCAAAACAAACTATTGTGGTGATGGTTTCTGCAGGTATACTGTGAAAATAAATATACTGTAAGTGGCTGTTTATGCCAGAAACAGAAACCCACATGCAAATATTGTCAATTATTGGTGTAAGTGCAGCAAGAAAATGAGATGACATAAAAATGGCAGCAGAAATAGGGCCATCAGCAGCCATTGTTTCAGTGTCGGTACCAAAACTCAGGTTGTGTATTAGCACAAAAAATGACGGGTGTCAAAACATTTTTAAACAAAAGCCAGTCCTACTTTTCACCCTTTGATTTCTTGATCTCTTTTGCCGAATTTTCCCATAAGGGTGTGTGAAAGGAGGAAGAGGACCACCTATTAAAGTGAAATCTTAGGAGTGATGGATGGGAGCTTGTTGAGGGGGAGCCAAGCAGCATACACCCCAGGGGAGGGGGATGATGAACAAGTGGGTGGGGGTTTGGTGGAGGTAGGAGAGTTCACTAAATCCCCACTCACACCTCTCACTGTGGGATGGAGACCTCCCATGCTGCCTGACTTAGAAATTTGACTTCATCCTCTAAAGCACTTTAAACTTTTGCCTGTTTTTCCTCAAAGCTTTAACTTTCATGTGCATTGTTACAGATGAGAAATATGCACTTTCAAAAGGTTCATAACATGTAAAAATGACTTAATACGTCACTTCTGACAATTGCAGTGTGCGTCGGTAGCTGTTTCAATTATGTCTCCAAAATATTTTATAGATGAAAGCAAGCAATACTTCAAGAGATGCAGTGTTGAGCAGATTAATCAGCGCTCAACTTACCCATTTGAAAGCTTTTCCCAGACATTTTGGAATACGTTACCTTTCCAGTTGCATTGTAATATTTTTGCTAAATGTCATATTTCTCATAAACTTGAAACATCCTGAGATTTCAGTGACTAAGGTTACATATTGGCTTTTAGCTTTGAAGGTACCTTATTTGGATTATGCTATTAATGTGCTGTTGCTGTCCTGAAAATAGCCCGGTTTTCAGGTTTGTGATAATACATTTTTAGATGCTTCAGTCTGTTTTAATCTGTTTTTTTTTTTTAACTTAAAGTGAAGAATGTTCACAGTGCATAGAGAAACATTTCATCCTTCAGATTTACCCAAAAATTAAAAATCATACATGGTTTTCACTGGACAGTTACAATATGTATTTAGATGCAAGTGAATAAATCAACTCTCTAAACACTTTCCAAAACAAGCACAGTCTGAGCTAAAAAGTACATGTAAGTAGTCATTCCTGGGTACAATGATTATGCTTCCATCTGGGCTTGTAATTGGTAAGATGTTGAAGTCAACATGTTCATTTTCTGTGAGAAAATTTTTATGTTGTAGTCACATTTTAGGATAATAAATTCATAAAGAGGCAAATGGAGAAGCTGCAGCACTTGTGGTTTGACGCCTGGTGTGTAGAGGAATTACTGCTGTAGTAGTTTGCCTTTAACTGTCAGGAAATGACCCATAATCTGCAAGCGTTTGACTGCTGCAGCATTCCTGTGAAATGACACAAGTTGAGGTAGATTAGGGGTTGGGTAATTAGCTCATTAGTCAACATAAACACATGGCAGGGCTCCCCCGTTTCTGCACACCCTTCCCCCCTCTCACCGCCCACAGCTGGTGGGTTCTCACAAACATGTGCACGCATACCTGCACGAATGCATATACAGACACATACACGGCACCCAGACCACTTCATCACTAATCCAATTCCTTTCTTCTACTTTTTTTTTTTTGCTATTTTCCATACTTTTTTTTCTGTATGGTTCTCCTTTGCCCCAGACAAGCCACTCTTTCATATTGTAGCCCTGAGGGCTGAGGGCCAGCCACTTTTCACCAGCACCTTACATCTTATCAGAGCACTTTATCAGCCTGAGGGAAAGAGATGAGGGTTAAAGCTCTTCACTCTTCTGCTCTGCAGCTCGGCAGACCAGCAGGCTGTCAGCAAACAAGTATTTGTAAGCTGGGGCTCAGAAATGTGTGTCTTGTGACAAGGAGAAAAGCTTCAGGGGTCATGTATTCCAGTGTGTGTCTCAGTGTATGTGTGTGTGCATGAAAAACACAGGACATCCTTTGTGCAGCGAGGTAAGCTGGTCCCCACACAGCCTCCCTTGTTGCTCAGGGGACAGATGCTGAACACTGGAACCTGGACAGCCCTTCACACCTCCTAAATGCAGCAGGAGGCCTTAGCTTTCTCCTCCACTTAATTTTCGGACCCTCTGTTCACCCCCTCCTCTCTCCTCAGCACCCCCGTGAAGATCAACATAATGCTCTCTTTCATCAATGCTTCACAAACCATATGAAATATTTTGCAAACTTTATCAAGGAGGTGTTGAAAATGGAAACAATCCTGCGTTTCTATTCCCCCACGTTGATAAAAACCTTCAGAGAGAATTCCGCCTTTGAGTTTCAACACTTTGGAGCACTGTTTTAGCACCTTGAATTTCAGGCACAGGCAACTTTTCATTTCAGAACAGGACTGGGTGTGTTTGCCTCAATGCCATTGGATACAGAAGTCCTGTTTGATGGTGTTCAGTGACTGATATGAATGACCATTTGTGTGGCTTTTCACTGTACAGAGCTGGTAGCGAGCCAGATCCCTGGGGAAACAGTGTATCTTGGTCATGTGGCGCTTGACGGGGAAATGGATCAACGAAGCAAGAGAGAAAATGCTGTACAAGATCAATCAGTTGTGGTTTGCTACTGAGTCAAATTGCGAAATTGGAGTTTAGATACAGTCATTTAATTGGGAGACAACATGGCTGATGAATCCATCCATCATTGCCTCAGGAGACAGTATTCACAACAGAGATGGATCACTCATCATTTTCTGGTTAATTTAAAGAGACAAAGAGAAAAACACACTGAGCTCTTCCCTCATTTTAGCTATGTTCTTTTATACGCAGTGCTTAAAAGTTTGACTGTTTCATTTTTTGATGAGTTTGACTGTATGGGCGAGTGTGTGTGTGTGTGCAAGTGCACTTAACAGATTGTGCAACTGAACATTTTGCTCCAGGTGCACTGACGCCACGTTGGTTTCCAAAAATCCCAGTCAAGGGTGGAGAGTTAACGTGCAGAGGCACAGTTCATTCCTTGCGTTGGTGTTGTATCATTACCCCAGAGATGGAAAAAGTGGAAAGGCAAATGCAAAATGTCTGTCACGATGTTGATGAACAGAACCCTGTACACTCCCTTTATGGTTTTATCTGTTCCTACTTTTATTGGTGCACATTTGAGTTTTATTCACAGCCCTCTGGAGCTTGTCTTTCAATCGGTGAGAACACTGAGCATGATTTATTTGTTGTAACGTAACTTTATTCATACATCACGTAGAAAGCCAAGAAAGCAGGTTGAAAGTGCTTATGTGGGGCTTTCACTCATACGTTTATATCATACTATCATACTTCTTATATCTTATATCTTTTATATCTTACATTTTTCTGCTGTATTTGTATGTATAAATTGTGAACTTCAAACTGTTCTACAATATTTTGTGCAGTTACCACTAAAGAGTTGCAAATTAGGGTTCCTGCCAGCTTTATACTCAAACAAAATGGTGAGTCAGACCAACTAAATAATGCTAAACAAAGACAACAAGGATTGCAAAAAAAACAAAACAAAAAAAAAAACACAAGTCAAAATCAACCTGAGCTCCAGAGAATTAATGCATTACTGATTGTAAATTTCTCCCTGGAAATCTGGATTTGACTGTGAGAACTACTTTGATGAATGTCATACAAACAGGATATCAGATGGAGAATGGTTCTGATGTGCTAGCTGGTCTTTCTCATTTCCATTTCACCAACACTGATATTAATAGCAAGAGTAGAAACTACAAACTGGCTGCGAGGGACGCTACCTTTGACGGTGATTGGTGAGGCAAAGTGCCACACCTTGCTCCTTGGCAGTGGGCCCCAGCCTTATCAGGCTTGATGAATTACATTGACATCCAAGCTATCTTAATGACTCTGTCTATCTACCCATCTCCCCTCTCCTTCCTCTCCCTTTTCCCAGCACTTGGCCTTGCTCCTGCACCCTCCTGCTGATTTCTGCCTTTGTGTGTGTGTGTGTGTGTGTGTGTGTGTGTGTGTATGTGTGAGTGTGAGTGTGAGTGTTGTACTGGGTGGGAGTAAGTAATTATTGAGATGTCTCACAGTTTGCAGTGAAGTGTGACTTAAAAACATATAAAGTTAACTTTTATTGACAGCCAGTGTCAGCGGCGGTTGATGACTCACAACAAAAGAGGAGGAACACACAGACTCACGTCTTGTTGTCTGAGAAACAAATTTGATACAAATAAAAACACACCCACCTGCCATAACTTGAAGCACACCGTGATGCGAACGGACGAATGAAACACCATCGTCTACTTTAAGAATATTAATTAGCTTTAGCACCTTTTTTCCTCAATGACTAAATGTGGCGTTCCTGTGGTTTGTTATTGTGGTCTGAAATGTGTTGAAACGAGGTGTGTTGTCACTACAGAAGGTTAAATGGAACCTGCAGAGTGAGTAAGTATCTCGCTGTCTGACCTGATCCTTGATGGTGAACAGTTGGCATCCTGGAGTCTCATTTCCTAGTTTTTAAGAGGGCATCCTTCCTTCGTTGACTCCTACTTCCTCTGCTCTAACACCCATTGTGCAAAGCATTGCTTCTCAGGTTCTCCCAGTAGATATTTGAGGGTGCTTCACATAGCCCTTGGACTTCGGCTTTAATTTGTTAGGGACAAATGGCCACTAACTGCAGCCGCTCTCACCACCTGTTTTGCAAAGGAACTGTGAGGAACGAGGCTGAGAGCTGTCATTGACCATGGCTTTAAAGGACAAATTCAGGTATCAGTTAGTGAAAACTTGTGTCCTTGGGATGGTTTGTTGATGTTTGTACTACTTTTGCCTCCAGATGAACCAAAATGAATGATGGCTTACAGATAGAAGAGCAAGGCTATTGGATGTTTCTGTTTTGGTGAATGCAAATATTGTTTCATTGATTGTTACAAGGGCAATCATGTTTTACCAGGAATTAGAAACCATGTGATAAGGAGAACAACTCAGTGAGGAGATGTGTTTTAATGGAAGGGTCATGGTACTTGATGAGCATGACAAAAAATTAGTCTAACATTTCCCTGAGTCGAGAACTTAAATAAGGTTTTAGCATGAAAACAACTTGGTCTAAAACAATTTTTGACATCCTGCTTTTGAAAGGTCAGATAACATGAAACTAAAATTAAGATGCAACGGGAAATAAGATTAACAAGTCAAATTTGAGTTGAACTGTACTGTTCCAGGAAGACGTACTGTATGAAAATAAAACAGTAACCCTACTATAAAATGTTTTTACAAGCTGCAAGTGCTGTAAAACAGGCCTATGTTCAGAATGACAATCAGGGGAGACACACAAAAAATGTTGAATTTCCATCCATGACTCAAGCTCTCAACCATTTATGTGCATGTATCTCAGTTATTTGGTGAAAAAATTACTGATTGGGCTTCACATTAGAACTCGACATAAATCCACGTGGATATGTTTGTAGCGTACGGTCACTGCTCTAATATTTCTACCCACAGATGAACCTCAACCCCAGTCTACCATTGGCTGTCTCACATGAACACCAATTAGGCGTGATGCGGGAGAGACATAAAGGCCGATGCACTTTGCTGCGAGGAGAATTTGTTTTTTCTTCCCTCTCAACGTCAGAGCGGGTAACCGGTGTGCGGTCCAAGTATTCTGGTCGTAATAGTAGCTCAGTGTTCCGGGAACTCTGGGATAAAAAGTGAAAAAACAAGGCGGTGAGGTTTTCTGGGTAATAACTCCATCTTTCTGTATTGCAGTGCAGGAGGGAGGAGGAGCATTTCTCTCTCTTGCTCTCTCTCTCCTTTTTTTTCATTTTTTTTTTTTTTTTTTTTTTTTGTTCTGGCAGGTTCCATAGCCTCCTGTCCATGGAAAGCATACTCTGCACATTCTGCAGACAAGGGTCTTCAGGGAGGAAATAGAGAGGAAATTGTGCAGAAAGTGTAAAAAATCAGTCTCTCCTTCTCTCGTTCTCTGCCTCTCTGTGGCTCACTTCACACAAAGAAAGACTCCTTGTTTTCAGTTCACTTCTAATTACTTACATTTATCCCTCAAGGGGCAAGTTAAGCCGAGTAGTTTTGGAATCAACAAGGAAAACAACATATAATATAATTCACATACACATTACCTACAGATTGAATTGTTTGGAGCCCAGTTTGTTCTTTTTCAATCATTTGTACGTTTTTAAATTATTTTCTTTTTTGACTCAAAAGACAAATATCAGCCTTTCTTGATTTATCTAATGAAATAACGTACTATTGAGTCTGAAGTCTTTGCAAGGGTGTTAATGTTTGATCAGAATTTTAAATGAAATATGATGCAAACTCCGTGAAACTACGCCTCGTCTACCAACTGCTGGCTAACAATGTTGATTTTCTTTATAATCCCAGGCTTTGGTAAGAATGTTGAGTACAAATATGATAAAGAGGAACAGGAAACTTAGCAGCTTTGCAAGATCTTGGCACGTTTCATCCTCTAGCCCATTAGACAAATAATGACAAAGCTCATCTTGTACACCCTGTTTGTCACTTTTACACTCCTACATTTTGTTTCGAGACGGGCAGTCTGTATGTATTAATGTATATGCAGAGGTGGCCATGTGTGTACTTCTGCATGTCAGTCAGTATTTTGTTGCAGTGGAAGGGAGATTTAAGAGCCTGAAATTGATGAGGGAGGTGGTAGAGAGAAAGAGTTTGGTCTATGGGCTGAGGTTTCAGATGAGGGGTTTGTAAATCTTCTCAGGGGAGCTCGTTTGTGCCAGGTGGTCACACTTTTGGAGTTAGTAGCTAACCTCTACCACATGCTGTCACCTGTATGTGAAGTTACGACGCGGTTATATCATGGCAGCGCTTGTGGCATCCAATGGGGGGTGCTATCTTTGAGAAAAAGAGACTTAATTTGCCCAGGGAACAGCCAGAACTAAGAACAAGTCAGTAGTTTTGGTGTAGAAATCGTTTTTATTTTATTCCTAAACATTAACCATTTCTTCACACTGTATTATATTGAACTCTAATCTGTGCATGTCTCCTTATCCAAAGACAGATTCATGCATTTACAGTGTGAGAAATCCAGTTTTTACAATAAATTAGCCTCCTTCTGCAGCTAAGAGACATACAGTTCTTAGGGTTAGATACAGTAGATGACCTCCGGCTTTCACTCTGTCCATGATAAATGGTGTTGAAGCAGATGCATCTGCCAATCAGCCCAGTATGAATTTAGGTCACTTCCTTTTCATGCCATGCCTAACTAGAAATAGAACTATACCCAACAATCCCCTTGTAATCAAATACTGCTGGTGGGATTTCAGAAAAGGCTATTCGTTTTTTTGTCTGTCACATACAAGTGTGCCACAATGTCAGGGCAAACATTTACAATAGGAAGGAGAGGTCTTCTTTGTCTTTGGCTGTTACCCTATGAAGACAATTTGAAAGTCACTATTGTTGTGAATTTGTGAGACCATGAGGTTAGAAATGTTATCACCCTGGATCCGGTGTTAATAAAGCAAAGACAGAGGGGAAAAAACTTCAAAGAAACTTCTAAGTAGATTTGGCAGTGGGGTGCCTTGCCACAAAAGACCATGTTTGGGATTGAATGAAAAGAGGCATGTCACCGGAGGGAAATGTGGCTAGGCATGTTCAATGTATCAAAAGAAAATAACTGATAAATTAAAGGAGGATGGAAAGATTGTAAACTTCACAGCCCGAGCTGAGGAGGGAAGGGACCCCCCACAGGTTCTGATTATTTAACAACAAAGCTTATTCCAGTTTTTTGTAGAGGGCAGCATCCTAATAATAAGATCACACAAACACACACTCATACAGGGAGAAACACAAAGAGATATTTGGCTGCCTTTGATCTCAATGGTGCATTAAATACACAATGTTGATCTACTATGTTTTGAACAAAATTCAGAAAATGACATTACAGAAATTTAACTGAAAATTCTGATACATTGGTAGCTGAGTAAATACTTTCATCCATCCATCCATCCATTTTCTATACTTTTTTTAAAATTTAAGTACACATAAGTCCCCAGTCCCCACGTGGGATGTAAAATAAAGTGTACTCTTGTTTATCCCAAGGTGAGTCCAAAAGAAGTTTGCAGGCTATAATATGTAGCATTGTGGACATTTTGGACGTGTTACTGCCATCAGCTGTCAATCAGTGGAGTTGCAGGAAATTCTTTTTACGTACATGTGCGTCTTTGTGCTGGTAGATCACGATACAAACAAAATGAGGACTCGCTTATCTAAACACTGCTTCATGTTATTAGAGGCCAAAAACTCAGGGTGCCTTCAAATTTAGCTTTTAATATTCAAAATTAACCTTTAGATTCTGGCTCATTTACCCTGAGATCAGAGGGGAAAACTTAATTGGACAAGGCTGCTCCAAAGAAGTCCCCCCAACCCCCCCTCTTCTGACTTTTCTGGCTAGACAAAAATGTCTACTCCAAATGTCCTGTAACGGGCAGTCAGGGATTAATCTGCATGTTGTGCCTTGACTTTGTTGGGCCTGACAGCCTTGGTAATGGAGTGTATGAATGGTACAGATTCCACCACAGGTAGAGTACCCGAGGCCAGGAACCTTTCAGAAACTCAGCTGATTACAGAAAAGGAGAACACTTCCACTGCTGGCTTAGTAAAATAAACAAATATGGCATGGAAACCCATCAGTTGTAATAGAGTTGTGGGGTAGACTTGGAGGGCACATTATTTTCTCCCTTCAAAGGCAAAAAGGAGAGCGAGAGTCTACAACAAGGCAGTAAAGATGGCGCTGTTTTCCATGTTAACAACAAGATTATTCATTTCTGAGAGGGTGAGCAGATCTGGGGTCTGTGGTCGCGTGTTCAAGTAGAGGAGGAGTTGAGAGCTGTGTTAGAATTTGAGAAGTGTTAATCAGGGAGAGGATGTGGGCCTTCTGGCCTGTACCTGATTACCACCAAATGGGCCAGCAACAGCAGCAGCAACAGCTGGGCCCTACAACAGTGTGGGGGTAGGAGGTGAAGGGTGAGCAATGGAAGACACCCTGCTGAGGGTTAAGGGACAAAAAGAGCACTTACATGTGGGGACTTACCACAAAGGTTGATATCCAGCCTCATACTTCACTTGTTTAGACTGACCAGAGGAATTTTGTGTGTGTCTCTGGGATCTCTATGACATATTATGTGCTCAAGACAAAAAGGTCAATTGCTAATTGTGCTGATGGGAATTGCAGACTATTTAACCTCCTGTATTTCTCTTGTGCCATTATCTGTGATTTGCCACTCGCAGATGCCCCGTCTCGTACCTCTAACAGAGTTTGTCAGTTCACTGATCCCAGCTGCAGTTCAAGAATGCTGTTTTTTCCCCCCCTGGATGATTGGTCCTGACACTGAGAGCAAGCCAGTAACAGTTAAAAGACGACCAAGGATTTTTTTTTTCTCTGTCCTGTCCTCATCTGAGCTCAGCACATCGCTCACCTCTGTCTGCCAAGTTTAAGTACATGACTCAACATTGTGACATCTCAGATGAATTATGTATCTCTCTCTGTGTCTCACTCTCGTCTTTTGTCTCTGTCTGTCTTGCTCTTGTCAGTTCTACTTCCTCTGCTTTTCAAATATGCTTTTACACAGTGCTGCTGCAAAGCCTTTTAAAGGCCAGTGATTTTTACAAGACAATAAAAAAGGAAAACAGGTTCTTTTTGGTTTCTCATGTGTGTCTTTAGTCACCTGACAGAGTGGCTACAGGACACTGCTGGGAGAGACTGTTTTCACCAGAAAAATGGCAGAATTTGTCAATGTTTGCATTTCTCTGACAATAAAAGAACAGTATCTCTGCTAGGTAGGATACAAGAAGCTGCAGTACAGAAAAACTGGTAATTTTTAAACAGTGTCCTCATGACATTGACCGCCATGGAACACTAACAAGTTTATATTTTAATTATAAAACATCCCGCTCACCACATATTTGGGGTACAAGGGATCTTTATCAAAATGTTTGTTACCATATCCCAAAAAACTGGGAAAAAAATAAGAGAAGTTATGAATTTACAATGTAACGTGAAACAACATTTCATACATATAATGAACATGTGATTTTTGGACATTTCACATGCCGATCACAAGTGGACTAATAATCTTCATTGGTCTAATTATGTATACTGACAACTATCCAAAGTTTTTATCCAATCAATTTATCTTATTTTCTTATGCTTACCTTATAAAATTCAGAGCATTAATACTTTAGCAATAACTCATTCTCCTTTTGTATTTGAACATGATATATATATATATATAGTACAGTTGTACATCAGTGAATTATAAAAAGACACAACACAAGCTATACTTATTTATAAATATGGAATTGACAGGGAGCCCAAAGGACTGTCTGTGACCTCATAAAGATCAATGTGAGGCTTTCACAGCAAGAGAAGGAAATGTAACAATGTAACAATATGATTGTTTTGCACTTCCTCTAACATGAAAGCCACACGGAAAGAGACAAATCTATTCTGAGCCATAAAAGGCTCATTTCTTGTCTTATTTTAAACTTGTTTATTTCTGCAAGGAATATTTAGAATATTTTTAGACTAAATGAAAATGTCAGGCGCTTGAAAAGGAGGAATTCACTGGAGTAGGTGCAGATGTTTTAAACACGCACGTACGCACACACGTGGAATCACACATTACAACTGTCTGCATGTCACGCAAAAGACAATATCACAACATCCGGCTTTGTACTTTGCAACCATAAAGCGACCACCAAAACACCTCCACCTGTGAAGTGATCCAACATGTGATAATAGCTCTGAGTGCTCTTCATGTGCTGTGGAGCAGAGTGCAGTGGTTCATTCTGTCATGGCTGCCTGAGGCCAGGTGAATGTTTCCTTCCCTCCCTCTTTCCTGTTCTTCTTAAAAGCCGGGCAGGTGAGGCAGGCAAAGCCCACTTAAGATAAGTGGATTACATAGCCTGTATTTTAAGCCTTGCAGTGACCGTATCAGTCTGCTGCACAGACACACTGGGCATGTTTTTGTAACAAAATAGTGAGGCTGTGGAGATGAACGCATGAAGTCCAACAGAGTGTTTTTACAGTTTATCAAGAAATATTAGACAGTGCAGCTTAAAGTTCAATCCGGTCTGGTGGGTGGTTGTTTGTTTCTTTACTCTGCTGATTTATTCACCAGTTTGTTTACTTACTTTACATAATGATGTGGTAAAAGGATTACTAATACTTCATAGTAGCACACAAGATGAGGAAAGAATTAACTGTACTTGACCCGAAGTGTTTTCAGCATAAAACCTCAGTAAGAATTTAAGAATAAACTGTCATGTTTTTTTCTAAGCTGTGGTGGGTAAGGTAGGTATGGTGTCAAATTTGAATCTGCATCTATTTTTTTGGGCTGAAAACAGATGTGCACTGAGGCTGAACAGCTGATGAGAACAATGAGGTTGAATCAAAACAGTAAAATTGCGGGACAGAAAACCAAAACAATATCCTGAAAGATGCTAAAACACTCCATAGAGCTGAGGAGTACTGCAGAGTTGGATGATAATTCTCTATGGGTTCATTACTATGAGTGACCCCTTTTATTTACACATAGTCATTTGAGCCTAGATTAATACAAAAATATTGATTATAGCCGCTTTAGCAAGCAGACTAACACATGCATGCATGAAAATAGCACAACTGGAGTGAATTTTTAGGGCCAAAATGAATGCGCGAAATGGGAGATTAGGGAAACTAGTTAAGTTTGTTTTTGGAAAGCCTAAGTGACCTCTTCAAACTCTCAGTCCAGAATAATCATTTTCACTGCCACAAGAATAGCTACATAATTGTATGGAATGCAAAAATTTGTGCAATTTCGTGCTTCGATTTCTCTAAGTACTGTTCAATTCTTCCTGTCAGTAAGCTGCGATCCCCTGATGCCTCTCTGTAAGTGATAAAGCGAGGAAAGGAAGGAGTTTGTTGAGAGAAACGTGTACAGAAAGTACAGAGGGAAGAAAGGCAAACAATCACTTCCACATCAGAATTGACAGAGCAAATGGAGCTCAGTTTACACAGATATTAAATTCAAGTGGTTTTCACGTTCCAGCAAACGACTTCCAACTTTCTTCACCAAATGAAACAAAACAATTCAAACTCTCAAGCCAAACTCAACTCGTTTGTCTCTGTAATCAAACACGCACAATATATTTAGGTGCTTTTGAGCACTGCCTGCTCAATATACACTGGTGCAGCGGCTTCATAAATTAGTGAGAGCAGTGTGTGTTGTTTTTGCTATATAAGGCTCTCAGCGAGTAATCATTGAAAAAGCATGTTCCTTTAGTCACAACCTGGGAATTTAGAGATTTTGACAAGACTCTGCACAAAGTCACAGGGCAGGCACCAGTTGGACTGACACGTGGGTGGACTGAGCAATCAGAGATGGAATCAAGGCTGTCTTTATTACTGCTTTTCTCTGTTCTTTGCTCTCTTCTTGTATGCCCTGTTTATTCAGTCTTTAGAAGTCTTGAAAAAATATCCATTTGATGGGTATTTGCCCTTTTATATGTACTTAAGTAACTTTATTTGAGTAAATTATACTTGTTGGAGTAGTTTTAATGCAGCATTTTTTAAGAAATCGATACTTTTCTACAAGATACCAACAAGGTCTTTATCATGTTATAACAAAGTATTTTTCATAATTATTATGTATCAAATTATTTGTTTTAATGAAAACCTTTCTTGCAATAACAACACGACTTTATCTTGTTACATCACAGTGTATTATTACAGAACATTAAGATGCCTGGTTTTCCTCATTATGACATACTCAAACACCATATTTAATAAACTATTTCTGATAAAATCTCACATTGTTACCTCCAAGTTAGCCTAAATGAGCAATTTAGGCCGTCTTACATTTTTTCTTTAAAATATCAGATGTTTCTTTGGCCTCAAATTCTTGTTAGCCGCTTTAACAAATGTCTTCTTTAAAATAATGTAAAGCGTATATAAGTGTGTGGCTCAAAAAACTACACTTCCCTGTAAAAATGTGTCATTGAGACATTGAAAAACATGTCCCAGACTTCCCTTTTCTAATAAGGGAAAGTATGACAGGCATGCACGCTGCCTCCCACACTCTATTTGTTGTCCTTTATTCCCTTGACGCGTATAAAAAGGGGAAAAATGAATGTGATATCTTTTTACATCTCAGTCCTCAATGCTCTCTGGTGGCTGAGGAACCCCCATATTTCCACCCTCCTCCCACCCTTAAAAAAAGTTTAAAGCCTCTCGCTCAGCTGGGTTCTCCCTTTGTACGGAGAATGTTCAAAGTATTACACTGTCACTAATCATCCATGTTACAACATCTTGAGCAGCGAGGGCTCTCACTCTGACTCCACCAAACCGTCATGGTGCCACAGGGTTGAAGGAATCATCCACTTTGATCTCCTCAGAGGAGAGCTATGGAGACATCTTTCTGCTCCTCTCCTTACTCCCCTCTTCTCACCCTTTCTGCTCGCCTCCCCCTCACTCCCTCTGGTGAGAGACTTTAAACAGTAGGCTGGAGGCTGTTATTTTGGGAGGGCTGAGGGGCGAGGGGGCGAGTGAAGAATAATATCTTGTACTCCAGGGTCTGGATGGCTCCCCCAGCCCATCAAACGAGTAACAAATGCGGTTACAGACCCATAAAGAATAAAAGGGAGGGGAGAAAAGAAGAACGAGGGGGCAACATTTTTCTGACACAGTTTTACAGCTCTGCTTATTACAAGAAGCAGCTTAAGCTGTCCCCCCTCTCCTTGCTCAACTCACTGCCTCCTTTATCAGTCATATCTACACATTCCTCATTTTAGGACAGAGGGCTGCAGGATGGAGGGCTAAACAGGAGTGTGGGGTACCAACATAAAGAGAAGAAACTGATGTATTCTCTTTTGTCTTTGGCTCGTAATGTTAACGTTTTACCTTTAAATCAACCCTTTAGGATTAATACAAGGATGTGTGTCTTTTGTGGTATTTTAATAACATTTTTTTCATAATGCCATCCATCGGATCATGTTCACTTGATACACAAGTTAATTTAAATGTCATTATAGTAACAAAGTGAGGGACTCGCATAATAATACATAATCATAAACTGTATGCTACATTAATTCATATAAAGATTTACATTTACTCAGTTAATCATTGAAAAGTACCTAAAGTAAATAAAAAAATTTTTACATAAAGGTTATATAAAATACAATTTGCCTGACAATCCTAAATATTCAAGCACTATTTTAACTAATCTGCTTCTTTTCATTTCTTATTTTTACCTGTGTAAAATACTGAAATTTTAACATCAGGAGTAGTAGCAGTAATATACCTGTTAGTGAGAACACAAAATAAATACTGATGCTATACTACAATTCACTGCTTGCAATATGTGTAAACTCGAGTGTCTGTAGTATAGGGAGTAATGACTGAGTGAACAAGGCAGAGGTTTCAGACACAGCCAGTGGAAAAACAAACTGCATTGCAGCCAGACTCCTGATTTGAACATTTTTACCAGCAATAGCAAAAGAACCATTATTTACAAATTATAGTGATTAAGCTACTTCATGTGCTTTTCAGTAATTATCAGCTTTCTCTATATGGGTACTTTGCTCAGGAACTATAATATTTTCTTTACCTCCTCGCTGAATTGTACCAGGCCAACTTGCCTGGGGCAGTAACCTTCACAGACCAGCAGATAGCCCATATGGAACTGCTTCTGTTGTGGTTATTTTTCAGAGGAGCTGTATTAGCGGACTGATTCTAACATAATTTTTGTACAACTGAAATTCTTTGGGGACATGTTTCAGTAGCACCCATATCATCTGAAGTTTACTGACCTCTTGGTCAGGTAAGAAATAGCCTTACACCAACAATATGATACTGTTGGACTGGATTACTTTTACAGTATTTTGCTAATGTAGCATTTCTGTCATGGTCAGACAACAAGCTGATAAACTGTAGCAGGTCTGGGTAAGATTATTTTTGCCAAGATGGTCACAGATGGCAAACACACATCTAGTGCTAGGCCAAATGTTTGAGTTAAATTACATTCAATAAAATTGCCTGGATCAACTTTCTGGTGTTATTTAGCCAAATCATAGCACAATTTTATTTTCTTAACCCTCTCATTATGTACAGTATATACAACTATCTGCTGAATAAATAAAGACACTCCAAACAAATTAGGATCACCTCTATTTCAGATTGTGCAGCAATACACGGAATGGAAAGCCTACTGTTCATTTAGTATCTACTTATTAAACTATAAGAATTTAATATTCCTGAAAAAGTAACAAAACAGTGATTGTAAACTGTGTGTGTTTGAACTGAATCATCTCCCTGATCATTTCACATTCCCCGCTCCTCTCTCCTTCTCCTTGTCTCCCCTCTCATTTTTTGTCTCTCAGCATTTTAAGCTAATGAACTACAGTTCACTGACCAGAGAGATGAGGCTGATTAATTCAGAGCCATATGGGCGGCTCTGTCCCTCTCCATTTCTCTCATGCGAGCAGGGAGGACGGCTGGACAACTCACTCATTCAAACCAAAACCCTTCACCCTGCATGTTCCCTCCCTGTCTCTGGGACAATTTCACTGCGGCATTAAATTAGGACAGCATTAAATCACCAAACTGCAACTGAAAATGGTAATTATCTATCTGCTTTTGCAGACAATAAAGCTTTTTGTGTTTGTTTTTCTGTTAAGTTACAGACCCACTCAGGCCAAACTTGAAATTAGAGTTTAGAAAAATGTCCTATACATGTATAGAAATAAAAACAGCCTTGGTAATTGGCCTTGCAAGAACCATGAGTACATACTGTATATTATTAGCATTTATGCCACATCTGTAAGAAAAGTCCTAACTGTTTATTTTATATCCATACAGACAAACAGGTTGATACCACTTTTGAATCTTTATGCAGAGACTAGAAACAGGGGGAAACAGTTGACCTGGCTCTGTCCAGAGGAATCAAAATCCATGTACCAGCACCTCTTAAGCTCAGGTGAGATTGTTGCTTTAAATACATTTTAATCTTTTCAAACAACATAACCATGAGTGCGGGTAGAGGCCAGCCAGGGCTGTGGCATAGAGAGGTACAAATCATGGAAATTCTGAACATGATCTGTGAAAATACGAAAAGGGTAAGAGTTCACAGTTCTCATGAATGGAGATGACGCCAGCCCTATCAAATATTAAACCTCTAATTCCATAGCCAACTGATGCTTTGAGGAGATAAAACCAAGGAGACGATTAGGTTTCATATTCTTTGTTGGCTAAATGTACCACTAATGGCAGTGCATGACGGCGATATGAGACGTGTCAGACTATAGTATAGTCAAGAGCCTGCGGGAGATAAAATTTCAGCTCTTCAGGCAGTCAAGATTATACGCCACCTTCCCTCACTTCATTCTCGTCTCTGACAACCTCCCTAATTAAACGTGACCTGGAGTGACACCACTGGTCACAGTTTAAGCATTTTTCAGGAATTTTGGGGTGTGTGTATATCATTGAACTGGAGTTAAGATTGAGTCTGTAGGCATGATAAGAATCTGCTGATGAACCAGGCAGCCATGAGAATAACAGCCTCCCTGCTCCTGTGGTATCTCCTCTCAGCCGTGAGTGAAGGGGCGGGAGGCGGTCCACAGAGGGCCTGGGACCTCTCACTCATCCCCCACTCATCCTCTCTGCTAGTGGGTGTTATCGTCATGTGGACATCTCTTTACCTGTGAAATATTATCGCCTGGCTTGTCTCCAGATAAGTGCTCTTTCAACAAGGCCTAATAGTTCTCATTTCACTCATGGATGCCATGGCTTGCCTGTTATTTATACCATGCCATGTCTGTCTGTCTCCCTTTACATATATGCATTTGTCTCACAGGGCAGTTACCCACTGGCCTCCCCACCGCCCACTTCCACCCGACGCACAGCTATTGCTTAGGGAAGGGTCCAGCTCCCCCATTTACTGTCAGTAGTCTGATGGTCTTTTTTAAAGCGGCTGGCAAGCAGCAAGCAGATGAGGAAACCCTAAACCGTTTATTAGAAGCACTTTGCACCCTTCAAGCAGAGTGGAGCCACTGTAAATAATGGCAATAGCAGACCAGCCTGGATCAAGCTGGCCTGATAATTCAACTCAGTGTGGGATTTTTCAGTGGAGTCACGCCTGTACATGCATTGCAGAGAAGACAACTTCTAACCTCAATACTTAAAAATTGAGTTTTGTCAAAATAATGAAACTCTCAGGTGACCAGTGTATGACATTTATGGCAACACTGTTCTTAGTATACCACGGCCAGGCATATAGCTGCGGGTACATTCCCGTGGGTTGTATTTAAGGGTAGGGACAAACAACCTATATGGATGTTCAGGTTGGAGGACTTGTTGCAACACTGAAGCAACAAAATCTGGAGGGGCAAGAAAAATGATTTAGTCAGATTATGTAAACCACAAGGTTAAAGTAAAAATGATAATAGTTCCTCATTGCAAAGAAAAACCATGCACACACAAGCTACGGTGAGGACTGTGAAGAAATCGGTTGGTAAACTGTGTGTATATGTTTGAGTAAAGATTTTTCCGTTCACCCGTTTTCTCTTCCAAATACATTTAGTACGAACATTTCACGTGTTTGTTGCCTCATTGGACTTTGGTGTGATGATCTCACAAATGAACTTCAATCAAAATCATGGCTACAACCACAAAAACAAGACCAAAGTTTAAAAAAAAATAAACATCTTTGTTTGAAGCATTTTTCTATTCCAGGTCTACTAACACTGTCTTCTGTTGCACAGAGAAACCAGGGAATATAACTTTTTGTTTTTCAGAGTTCAGATTAATTCATATTAATAGGAACGCACTAATTCACACCTCAAAGATTCAGTAACATTTTTATAAGCTGCAATTAGCGCTTAGAAACAGAATGTCTCACAGCATGAAAACAAGGAGACTCAATACAGCACAACTTTAACTTTAAGCACATAATTGTCTCAATCTGAGAAATACAAGTCTTGGGGGAAAGTATTTATGAAAAGTCAGGATATTATTACAACCCAGCTGGGGCTACTATCATGCTAAGAGTCACCTGCCTGTGGCCTCAGTGGTACTTTACAGCACTTAGCCTGTAGGGCTGAGGTAACAGGCATGACATCATTGTCTCCAGAAATGCTGGGGAGGTACAGTGCCACACAGATGCCAGACTTCATGGCCCACATGAATAGGAAATTACTTCATCCTCACGGTTTTCGCACAGGGCCTGTTCACCAGTTTTACCCATGGGAGGTGGTCAGCGTGGGGCTGGCACATTCAATTGCAGCTTGAGCTATTTAACGTAAGTAAAAGACACCTCTAAGGAATTTTCTGAGCTCTCCCAGGTCCACACCTGTATTTTTGTTACAGCACCTGGTTGCTATAGGAACTGTGATTATGCAGTACGATATAGAAATGCTGTTTATCTTGATTTTTGCCTTAAAGGAATCAATACGTTGACTTGTGTCACTCTTGCTCTGGCCCTTTAAAACACAGTACAAAAAAACCAAGAATTTCTGATTGTCAATGCAAATGTTATTATATCTATCTATAGGCTTGTCCACAGGGTAGTGAATGTAGCCACCAGCTGAGGCTTATAAAAGAAGCACCACCAGTCAGCAGAGAAAGAGCAAAGTAACTTTTATTTACAATGAGGATCTTAAATATACTGGGTTTATGTTAATTGTTTAGTATAAATCCTTTGTTATTATTCAAACTGTAAAGCTTTATTTGCTTATGTTTCCCTTTGCATAGAAATGCTGCTACATTTTTGTACTTAACCTGTCACTTTTAAGGCTTTTTTAATGTCTGTTTAATGTAATGTAATGTTTAATATTTTTAATCTTATTTTCGGTATATACATTTATATTAGAATTGTGGGAGATTAAAATATGTTTAACTGAGATTGAAATCGAAGTGTATCAAAGGTCCTGACTACCTGAAGTTCAGTAGTGTTGGCTTTGGCAGAGTAAAAAGAGCAAATGAGCCGTGTCTTCTTTCTAATGTCCTGTGATATCCACAGACCGTAACATTTTCAGTATTTCTCTCTATTCCTACAGGACCCATATATACTACTGAAAACCTTTATGTGCACTCACATGCATGTAATTGCTCCAAAACTGTTACAGGGCATAGACAAAGAAAAAACACAGACATGTGCACACACACATATGCACATGTTGTATACTGGAGCAATCGAGAGGATGTACTGAGGCACAACAATTTTATGATTCCATTTTGACAAGTACATGCTGTAAAGAGCTGATTATGATTCAACAGAAAGTAAAATAAAAAATAAATAAATAAATAAAATATCCTCTGCTATGTATGGTTAAATACTGATCAGCATACTAAGCAGCAACAGCTCTGTGTTTTTGTATTTGAGGATGTGTCAAATTGATAAATATAAAACATATATTTATATTAATTTCACCCAATAGACACCAAATAGACGTATCTTTTGCTTGAGTTTTTTTTTTTATTACTTTTTCAGAGTATAAATGCTAAATTAAAAGTTACAACAAATGTTATGTTTAGCAGTGATATTCAAACTAAAATTTGTTTTGGTTTTACACATTTACAACCATTTCTCACAGACTTTTTTTCTGGTCCACAAGATAATTTCCATTTGAATGATGTCATTTTAAATTAAAAATATTATTTTTATTTATTGTCTTTATTACAATGAACAGCAACTGACCCTAACTATTTCATTATTCTATTCCTTCCACAAAACTGATAAAGAAGAAAAGGATAAAGAAAATGAACATAAATATGAACAGTAATACCTTAGATCTGCTAGTGTTCATACATTCAAATCAGGCACAGTCACCTTGTCACAGGATGGTTTGTCTTCCTCTAAGTTTGCCGGTAGAAAGGAGCTTCTGTTGGTTTTAGCGGCGTGAGTGTGCAGATCAGACTGCTTGTTTTTCTGGTTGAGGGCTGCTTTTTTGATTTTTGTTCTCGTAAGGAATAGGGGAGTTCAGTGGTCGGGCGGCTTGGTTGTTTTCTGGCCTGTGGGTAGGCTTTTTAGGATCTCGAAAGCCAGGGTGGTCTTACAGGCCTACACCAATATAGCTCTGATTTACTCACCTTGCAAAACCCACTTCACAAAGCCATTTGTGTAACTCACAAATTTACATAATAATACATTTTCCGTTGATAAATTTAAATTGATTTTCTTTGGCTAGACGCTCAAAGACTGATACTGACCTTATACAAATGTGTTGTGTGGCTGGGTGATGATCAGGGAAGTGAGAATGCTTTGACTTTTCATTATGAGGCATCTGGACTTTCTCTCATGACTGGTTTCAGTTGATGTGGTTGTGATCTGTAATCTGTTTGTCTATAGTTTAATTCCTTCAGAAATATTTCCATTTTCTTCTGCAGCAAAAGAATTTGTTTAGGTCCATTTAACCAACAAAATAATCACAGTATAACAGATAAATCTTTTGGAAGGGCATCTGAAATTGGCAGCTGAGTTATAGACAAATAAAGCTCATAAACACATAAACACACACACACACACACACACACACACACACACACACACACACACACACACACAATCCCATCCTTCTCAAGTGCACATAGAGAACACGCCTACTTTTAACCACCCAGTGGGAATGTGTTTTTCTAGATCATTTGAAGCCGAAATATTTGAGCTGCATGAGTCCTCTTATGAAGTTCTGCCAAGAGGGAGTACAGAACTGCTGAGACCCTCAGACAACAACTCCGAAATTCCCAGAATTCAGCAGGGCCAAAAACACCCACTTTTGTTCCAGATAGCAATGCTGCACAGCAAACCAAAAAAATGGTCAGACAAGCAGACAGTTTACGTCACAGAGAGTGGCAGGGACTAACGGTTATTATCTTTAAGAGGTCAAAGGTTATTCTTTTCATTGCTCTCAGAATATTACAATATTTTTTAGGAACTGCGTTTGTTTTTCTTTTCCCTATTTCTTCTTAAATAAGTCTTAACAGATATGTCGAGCATATATATATATATATGTCTGTATGTATTTTTAAATTCCATTAAAAACAATATGAATTAATCCTTCTAGGCATTGCTTGATGCACTTTTTGATGCACTTTATTCATTTGTGCCATGCAGCTCTGTTGTACAAAAACTATTAAAAACATGTGAATGAGCCACACATCCCTTCATTACTTTTGAGTCAGTTCCATATACACTTTCCTGTTCTGTAAATACTCCAGCTCACCAAACCACAGATGAAAATAGTTCTCAATATAGACATAAGAAAGCCTTTTTAAATAAGTTCAAACTATATATTTGTGACCTACGTGTTTATAGATTTACATCTTCAGTAGAAAGAAACAGAATAGAGATGTCCAAGTATTGTGAGACAGACTAACACTATTATTTATTTATATTTTGTGGCATTTTTTGACAATAACAAAAATATAGAAGGCCGTCTGCCTTATCTTTTAAGGGGCACTTACTATAGGAATGTATGTTTGTGTGGCTGTTTAGCCACAATCAGCCACAAATCATGAGAAATGGTCAGGAAGCTTTGTAAAACAGAGTAAAGCCATCTACTACTGGCTCTTATTGCTCAGGGATTACAGTCATCAGGACACAACATAGTCCCTGCACTTTCTCAGTGACTCAAAATGCGGAAATAAAGAATTTTAAATTGCCATTTAGCTTTCTAGTTTATAAAAATTGATCAACTGAAAATGCAAGCAAACTCCCAATTTGTTTTTTTGTTAGTTTTAGTGTCTCTGTCTCATAGGTTTCACGGTAAATAAAAACCTGTGTCTGTTTTTACGGTGGATAGTCGTGGTGGTCAGCGTTATTGCTGCTGGTTTGGATCTTTGTTTGGCCAAGCATCATTTCATTTCATCTTTCCTCAGTCTCTCATTGCAGACTTGACATCAACCCAATGAGCTCCCCAGATATAACAAATAGCAGGAGCACTACCTACAACCCAGAACCGTTTCTAAGCGACAACGAAAATGAAAACAGTCTGATTATTGACAATGCAGATTTTTATTATCTTCTTTAATGGAAATTCCACACCAATATTTGATATTTACAATCAATAAATGCACAGTATGCTGCCGTGTCACATATACAAGAGATGAATGCACCTTTGTTCAGAATGACAGCTTGGGAATTCCTAAACTGTGACTCCCTCAGTAGTTTAGAGTATCGTTTTGCTGCTTGTTCCCTTCTGTGCAATTACAGTACTCAAAGTGATTGAAAAACACTGGTGTAATGTCTCCTGTTTCAGCGCTGTCTTTATGCTGAACAGTAAATCTGTCTCAGCCTTTGGTCCATTTAACCAGATAAGGAGTTATTCCATGCCTCACACAAGTCTGATGTCAGAGCCACTAATGACTTTGCTGGCTTTCAGTGTTTTTACATGGACATATCACAGGAAATAAACTGTTAAATGAGCCTGCAAAGTACAGATATTTATAGGTTGTATAGACTGAAAATATTAGATTTGTATAGCTTGGACACATGTGACCCTCAATTTTGCACAAGGTGCAAAACCGCTCAATTCATATATCTTTGAATATGAGAATGACTTTTTCCTGGAATTTATCCCTTCACATTATTTAGACTTCACTCAGGATGACCCCTAAAAAGTGTATTTTATGGTGTATTTTGTACTCACAGCGGTATCATGCAGAAGGTCAGGTTTTCAAGTAGTAAAAACTGACAAATGGTGAGTTATTTTTATCAGATTCTCCAAGCTGTTCATCCCTTGTGACTCTGTGACTATTGAAATCATAAGGCTTATCACAGTTTACTGTTGTTTTCGGGTCAAGCATCAGTGTAATCCCCTTGTTATTTTGTCTTTACATTCACTTCATACTGGTTCCCTGAGCCAAGATGCCTCCTTTCCCATTTGCACTCCAGTCAGCACAGGGGAGAGGCAGAACAGTGAAACAATCCTGCATGAAACCTGAGCCACGTTTAAGCTGTCGCGCAATAAACCCTGGGCTGTAAAGCGAAAGCCTCCCATGTTGATGGGCAGTTAAAACACGTGGGGTCCCAAATCTTAACTGTCAAACTGGCTTTGGTTCGAACCAAGCACCTGGATTACAGGAGAGCAAGACAGATAATTCTTTACTCACTGGCGTAGCGCCAGTTGTTTTCATGATGTTGATGTTTTCATCATTGTAAAATTTGAGGGGATTTGCAATCATTTTCCAAACCTTTTCCACCATTATTGTTCAGACTGTTAGAATGTCCCAGCAAAAGCATCAAGTGATAGCAGTGGCTCATGATCTGGAAGTTAGTCACGGGGAGTGTTTGAGGCTGAAATAGGCCCTGTCATTGTTTTTTTTTCCCAAGGAGGCCTCCCTCACTGAAAAGTGCTTTTCTCAGCACCGGCCTGTCTGGCTGCGCTTCCTGTCCCTCAGCTCTCCCATTCACGTTGTTATTAGGCCCACCAAATGGCCCTGGTTCACCGGTGGTCTCCCCTAATAACTGCCACTGATGGACGGGTCTCGCTGCTTGTGGCCTTGGGCTTCACAAGACATCCAGCAAGCAGGGCCAGCGCACTTCACTGTAACATACACAAGAAAATGCTAAACCGCTGTAACATGAGCATGGAATGAAATAGATTGTAATGGCTTAAAACACATCTAATTAAGAGAAAATATTGTAGGGCCACCAGTTGCTTTGGGATACTGGAACTGGTTTCCTTAACGGCACTGCTGAGGGACGTCGGGGGAAAAAAAGCGTAATCTGATCTGCAGAGTTAATCTGGATAAGTAAAGACATGTTTACACCACAAATGAGGTCTGAATATTCTCCAGTGCACTTTGCTGAATTAGACTTTCAGTGCTATAATGAGGTGTATATGCCTTTTAAATGTGATTTACACAATTCTTCAAGCATGTAAAAATGACCCAAACAGAAATATGATATCTGTAATTTTGAGGGGAACAGACCAACTATTTGTGTAGCCTGTTACCAAATGAGCACCAGATACTGTGAGTGAGCTAATGACAATTGCAATGACAGTGTGGATAATGACAGTGGTAGGGAGGATGATGTTAATCATTATAGTGATAACGACATTGTAGATGTTGATGAAGATAGCAGTGATGAAAATGAGAGTAAAGATGATTACCTGTATAAATAAGATTTTACATTTCTTTGCCCTCTAGTAAAAATAAATAAATAAAAAGTAATCCACACTTGACAGTTCTTATGCAGTTTACAATCACAATGGCATTTGTGGGCATTGAAGGTTCAATGTTCTGCTGACTGACTTTATCAGCTGAGCAAACCCGAATAAGCTAATGTTAACACAAAAAGTAGCTGGTAAATATCTCCATCACAAGTCCACTTGACTTTCAACAAAGTCAAGTGGACTTGTTGAAGTTGTTGTGAACAAGAGGCCTGTAAATGGGTTTTAGTCAGCTTATGATCCCTTTAGAAGACTTGGAAATAAAGGTGCAGCATTGTTGCATGGTATAAGTATACATTTCATCATAAATAATATGTATTTAGAATTAGCCCCATACACACCACTTCAACATGTGGAGTTATCCAAAACTTGACAGGACTGTCTCACATAGTTAGGAAGGACTAAGTGAATGGTCAGTTTCATGATTAATGGACTAATGAATCGAGGTTTGTGAGTCCAAGCAGTCTCGCAATATTTGCTCCATGCTCCATGGGTGTCATGATACATTTTATTGGGTGTCTTTAAAATGTATCCCTAAAATTTCCCCTTAGGATCTCTTAAGTCTCAGTTCGCTGCTGGCAGACATAGTGCTCCTATCTTTAATGTCACAAACCCCCACAATCTAAACAAGGATATTTGAGCACAAGATTAAACTATAAACAACTGTTATTTGGCATTTTCTATTTTAAAAAAATCACATTCTTTGCAATATTAGCAATTGTATGACTATGAAAAGAGGTCTTGCTTAAAAATATGTTCTTAGGGGGTGGCAGCCTGAATTCTCCATTTCCCATGGGTGCACTGAAAGTGGCCGTCTCTGGCCTATGTGAGGGAAGGGAAGGAGGGAGATATGAGTCTGCAGTACTCAAAAGCCCCAGCCTCGACCTCACAAACAGCCCAGGCTCATTCCACTCTTGGCAAGAGCTTAAACTCTGTTGCTCTGTTTCCCCTCTGGCAGCCGTGAAGTGCTGGCGGGAAGATTTGGGACAACATGAACCCTGCTGGCTTCTAGACCAAATTTATAAAGCAGCAATTCAAGTTGTGGCCACTGGGTTGTAGTTTCTTCTTCGTTCATCTGTGACCTCTTCAGATTCTGACACTGAAAGCTATATCCTTAACCAGTCAGACATAATCGTTTTATTGTAGCGCTGCTGCTGCAGACACTCAAAGATGTTGGCAGTAACATGTCTGGTCTCTGCAGTGAGGGTGTTTCCTGATTCCCGTGAATCCTTAGTTCACTCTCCAAGCAGCCTCTGGATGATTTAAAACTTTTAAAATAAGTGGATTTTTTTTCTTTTTAAGCATAGTAGATTCTGTTGTTTACATGAGCAACTACTTTTTCTTTTTTTAAAAAACATGCTACTGTTCACACAAAACCACCACTACCTTGTAAACTGGACTGTTAACATATCAGATCATGATGTTTTGGGTCTGGTTTTTCAGTCCTGGATTTCTCTGTCTGTTGGATCATACAATTCTCATGACCACAACAATTCTAGGGTTGTCAATTAATTAATTTGAGTATAGTAATAAACTTCATTTATCATCTTAGGAGTGGAAATCATGAATCACTTTGCTGCTTTCAATTTTGTTCAGTTCAAAGAGTCCTAGGCACTGACTAAGATTTTCAGTTTATTTAACTTTAGTTTGTGTGTCAGTAAGTGAATGCATCACTGCTCATAGCATTGCAATTTTCTGGCATTTTGCTTTTATTCATGCATGGCCTCTAATCAGTAAACTGCTGTTCCATTTACAGAAGGTGCTGTATGTGTGAAAGCACCTCAAGGCTGACTTGTGACAAGAATCGGCTCCAATGAGATAAGTTAAAAAGACCCCAGCTGCTCATAAATAAGTTAATAGGACAGTCAGTAACAAATAGTGGTTATGAGTCCATTGAGTTACCTATTTTCACCTATTTCGTGACTTAGAAATAGAGAACACAAATGCTGAAATGAGCCGTACACTGAAAAAATGTTTCGTTGAATTTACTCAATTTTAGTGTTGAAAGTGGTTGCACGCAATACATTCATCTAAATCCAGACATATTTTTTAAGTTGGCTGTACTTAATATTTTTGAGTAATTTCAATTAAATTATGTAAGTAGTTTCAGCACAAAAATTCTAAGTATTTGTTACTCTGATTTCCTTAGTTATTCTAACTAAGCCCATGTTTAATTTATTTAAATTCATTATGTAATTCATATATCTTGGTTAGATAATTTGTTATTGTGGGGAAAAATTCTCAAGAGCACTTCTCAAGAAGAATCAAAATAATACAGAACAAAAGAATTCGCTCTAAACTGCTTTTCTGGTTATACCCTTAAAGTTTGGGCCCATGGCAGGAGCTACAATCTGGAGCTGTGTTCAGGAGCTGTGCTTCTCTCCTTTAGGCTCCGGCCACCACAGCCTCCTCACTTTTATACTGGTGGACTGCGCCAAGAAATCAATATCAATTATCTCTTCCAGCACACTTACAATAATCCCATACTAAATAACATATTAGCAAATAGAAGTTCAGTTAAACTTACTTTAAAAACACATATTTCTTTTTAAACAAGATACTTAAACAGGTCATTTCACTACAAAAGACAAAACACCCCTCCCACTCTACCACACTTGGTTTCTTCCCCTGTGAACCCCCCTATTTAACCAAATGGACCGCTCCAGCTCAGGTTTGGCTGTTCCTGGTCTGACAGAGGAAGAAGTGCAACAAAGGAGACAGGTCAACAAAATTTAAATTCAGTAAATCAAATACACGATCACAGTGTGACTTCTCTCCTTCACTCCCTCCTCCAAATGTTCATACCACACACATCACCACCAGCACTTCACACCAGGATCAACATTCTGATAAAATCTACCTGAGAAAGAGCACATGTAAGGCACATGTGTAGCACATGTGCCTTACTTTAGTGCACGGGGTCTCCCTGTGATAGTAGCATAAAACAATTTAATTATTTTGATTCTTCTTGAGAAGTGCTCTTGAGAATTTTTTTCCTCTTTTTTTGCTTACTTTTATCTTTCTGGTTGGCCCAATGTGCATTTTTTACTGTGGAGTTTTTGAACAAGACTCTAATAAAATGGAATTGGGAATTGCTCCAGACTGCCACAACTCATTGTTGTATACCGGGTTTCTCGGCCACCCCCACATCTACATATGCATTTTGATTGTTTTAAATAAAATTGTAAATTGAATTAACATATTTTACATAATGTAGAATAAAACAATTTATTTTAAAGCACAATAACAAATTAGCTAACCACAATATATGAATTACATAATGAATTTAAGTAAATTGAACATGGGCTTAGTTAGAATTACTAAGGAAATACAAAAAAGTAACAAATACTCTTTTGTGCCAAAAGTGCTTATATAATTTATTTGAAATTACTAGTACAGCCAACTTAAAAAATATGTCTGGATTTAGATGAATGTATTGCGTGCAACCACTTTCAACATTAAAATTGAGTAAATTCAACGAAGCATTTTTTTCAGTGTAGGGGGATGGCAGCCCTGTAACAACAATGATGTGTCCTCACGCCCCAAGGTATTTTGGGAATTGACGTCTAGACGATAGTGCTAAAAAGGCCCATTAATCACAGCACACTGCTGGATTCAGAGCGGTCACTAGGAGAAGGCACAGATGCACAAATGGCAACAAGGAGATTCAGCGATAATGTTTTAAAACAGAAACTTTTTAAGTTTAGGTTTTTAGAATCTAGTTCTACAATAAACACCTCAACACCCTACTTGTGAAATCTAAAAAAAAAACAAAAAAAAAAACTTTCTTATAATAACGTAAATGAGATTTTGAGAGTATGGATTTCGCAGACATTGATTTTTAATTGAAATTCACACAGAAAAATATCCAAAACATTTAAAATGCAAAATAAACAAAAAACACAGATCTGAGTTTAAAACTACAGCTTCTCTTTGAAGGTGCATGAGCAAACATATGCAAATAACTACACTGCATGCTCATTTTATGTACAATAATAAGAAAAAAATGATCAGTTCACATTGGAATTTTTTTCCCTGTATACCTTTTACGTAAGATCTTCACTGTCTCAGTTGTCTATTGGTGTAAAAGTTGACTGTCATAAAGTCCTTATCAGAAGGAAGCATGTTGAGGACACACAGGGATGGAGGCTCATAAAAACCCAGTCACACTTGGCATATTTTCCACAACACATGAGGATGCGACGAGTTACTGAGCCAGCAATATAATCTTTCTCTCTCACACACACACACACAATCACAGAGGCAAACATACACAGCTATCACATTCCACAACACTGTGGAACGTCTGCGGCTACTTGATGTTAGATAATAAAAAGAACATCCTTTTTACATACTCCTCCTGCCGTCCAACGAAGAGGCCTTGGGGAGGTGAGAAATGGTTGATGGGATTTGCTTTCCTGTGTTTGGCTGAGTTCAGATGACTGTCATGATTAAGTCAAATGAGCAGAGGAGGATTTACAGTCTCCCTCTGTGGGGAGATATGGTGGGAGAAGTCACTCTGACTGACAGCACATGCCTGGGAGGGAACACAACCCACCTGAAGGAGAGAGGTTTTCAACTTTCATAATCTCTCCCTCTTCCTTCATCATCTCTCTTCCTCTCTCTCTCGACTGCTTGACTGTTTACTAACCGTAGAAGGAGGCTCCAGTGAAATGCAAAGCCTGCCTTTAAAATAAAGTATCACAAACCCACCAACTCCCCTGTCCTCACTCCTGGTCTATCACTCTGTTGCTCACCTTTCTCAGTCGCTCTCAACCTCTGTGTCTCTCCCCTCCCAGTCTAACAGTGCAGTTTCTGTGTCCACCCCAATCCCCTAAAACACACCCCCTTTACTCTCCCCTCTCCTCAGTCTGAAATAAATCAATGCTAGTTGGAGCTCAGTTGTAATAAATCAGGCTCTGTCCTGGACTGGAGCCTGCCCAGTCAGCCTGTCACTGCCTGGCCTTCACTCAGGATTAATTAAAGGCCTGATATAAAGCCCAGATGTGCTGGAGCAAGGGAGCCCTGAACCCCTTTGAGCAGCTTTAGTCTCTGTCTCTCTCTCTCTCTCTCTCTCTCTCTCTCTCTCTCTCTCTGCGCACACACACACACACACACACACACACACAAACACAAACACATACACAGACACATATGCGCGCACCGTATCAACATGTGCATGCACAAGGTAACTAACGGGAGTGTGCGCACATCTTCTAAGGCACACTTCCGCAACACACACAGGCATATCAGCACTCAAAGATCTCCGCATGTGTCCATGTCTTTCTTGTAATTGTCACACAGTCATATTGAGCTCATCTTGACCTCTGTACTTCTCATGTCCCCACTGTCAGACATTCTCTCCCCTTCTACGATATTCCTCTTAAAAAGACTGGGATAGAATTTGGGCCACAGCAGATGCATTTGCTGTATGTATTTGTCCACTTAAATCTGCATCTGTCCAAAGCATCTGAATGGTCAAGAGAATGTGGAGACCATCTGGAAAAGGGTTCCAAAGTAACAAGTCTTTAAAGGAGAAGTCAGAGATCCATTATGCACAAGGATTAATTGTATGGAGAACTAACAGAGTGGACAGATAAAATAATAATAATGAGTTATTTTGACCATCCTGGATCTAGGTGACTGAGTCCCTCCAAGGCTTGAAACTGTCATTTACATCATCAGTACCAAAGATGACAAGACATGGTTTCAACAGTCTATTCTTTTACTGTCTACACTATTCCGTTAAATTGTCCAGTTTTTATGTGTTGCCGAACAAAGAGGATATTATTAATGAAAACTTTTAAATGGTCATTTGCAGTGGTGAATTTACACTTTGTATCTCCATTGTATAGAGTGTGTAGCACAAGTTGTATGACATGAAGAGGAAAGTTTATGTCTTAACTTGTGACACTTCAGTTTCAAACTCGCTCTACCTTGGCACAGACAATTCTTCTGAGGCTGTTAATTGTGGTTCCAACCTATCTGACATTTTCTCTTCTTTATGGGTCCCTTGGTGGGGGTTGTTGGGTTGTGTTGCTGGAGGAGGGGGAGGTTGTTCTGACTTGTGAGGTCAAGGGTTGCAAAGCATACTTTATTGCATGATGACTGAGAGGGGGATTAGATGAGTAAGATATCACTCTGTTTGCTGGTCACGGCTGAGCGAGGTTAACCCACAGTGGCCCTGGGGCCTGGGCTGAGAGGAAAGCGGGGGGGTGAGAGAGGGTATCGCGAGGGCAGGGGTGGCTCAGGGGACTATTGGGCTGATTCCTGATAGCCGCATAGCGGTCTGGCCTTCCCGTTCTACGGCAAATGCTCACACAGGAAATTAGAGGTCTGGGCTTCCCTTTTTCACACGAGATCCTCTTGCACACAGCCGCTTTCCTTTATTTTTGCAGATCAGTTTGACACTTCAGAATGCACAAAAGACTATTTTGACAGAATTAGCATATGCTGTTTCATGAGAAAAAATGTGCCATTTTATAGACTAAAATTTCACGACTGTTCACGAGTTTTATTTTCCAGCAATTCTTTTGCGGTCACGTGAATGCCTGTGAAACCTTTGTCCTGCTCCACAGCTAAAACTACACACAGCGGAGCCCATTTATTTGTCTGGACTGTGGGATGCCTGCACCCATAACACATTTATTGTTAAAAGTTCAGGACATATAAATGACTATCATCCTTCTTCATATCTCTGCTTGCAGAGGCCAGTCTGAAGATGTGGGGCCCATGCAGTCAGAGATCATGGCTTAAACAGATTGAGGCCATTCTCTCGTGTCAGATATGATATAGCCGCTTGGTGCCTAATGGGCCTGGAAAAAGAGGTAAACATGTCCTCGACCCTGTGAATTCCATTACATAAAGAAGTTGATTTGCAACTCTGGGTGCACTAACAGCAAAGATGGAACTGAACTTCCCAGATAAGCTCTTAAGCTTGAGAAGCCAAGGCCACAGAATTCACTGAAGAAAAACTTAGCTCTGAAAAATAAACAAACTGCAGGGCTTTTAGATGGTTGCTATAGCATGACATTAACATGTTTCAGTGTATTATCAGCTAATCGACAAATGACTTTGCAAAGTGTTCTCACTTAGACCTGAAGATACAATCAACACCCAGGATGAATGTAACTTGGTATCCAGGCGTTAAAGCAGGAAGAAAAATAAACCCAGAGAGTAATTGCTGATATGTTCCTAATGTGCCCCCTCACCCTTACCTCCCCTTCTCTGTACCTCCTGCTGATAGGCCACCCCTGATGGCTGTCACACCTGGTGTTGAAGACAGTAGGGTGTATTTTATCTGCTCAGGGCCCATTGGGGGGCTATTCGTCTTCCTCCAGACTGGTGTTGGGAGGTCAGGGACAATCCCTCTGTTTATCCCCCTGTCCATCAACGCTGCACACATCCCTGGAGTTTCTCCTGCATCTCCCCCGTGAAAGTGAGGCGCACTTGCACTGCTGGGCTGCAATGCTTAAGCAGGGCAATCAAGATGCTTGACACTAAACTCAACCAGGTGAGAATGATGTTTTAACGCATATTCACTGCCAACACATCTCAAATCTGTGTGTACTGCAATTTCCATAAATACAGTTTATGGCTCAAGCACAACTTTAAAGATATACATGTCCTGACTAAGTGTCTGTGTGAGCAATAAAAAAACTTTTTGTTTTTCTTTTCAAAATGATGATTTTCTTAGGATGAACATGGTTTTATTTGTGTTTGCATTTGCTCTTTACTCCTGCAAAGTAGTTAACTTGGCATTGTTTAGATGTGGAGTGTGTGCAGTGGCCAGTAAGAGCACTGTTTATCTACTCTGCATTGCACTACTGCTTCTGCCTGCACACGTGTGTCTGGGATTCTGGGATAGGTCCCCTGGGCCAATGGACCACACATGTGGAGAATGTGAACTCAGCACTCATACAGTTCCTCCATGACAAAAAAAGAGGAAAAACAAGAAATTGTAGTCAACAGCAGACAATGAAACAAGTATTAAAAATGAAAGTTTGAAAGACACACAAATGTGCACGAACCAATGCATTTTTCACAGGATAAAACTGATATTTGGGTGCACAGAGTAGTATTAGAACAAATAAATCTTCTCCATTTAAAATTACATCACACACTGGTGAGGTAATGTCTTGCTTTAGCCATTTTCAGCTGCACATCAGGCTATCTCAAGCCACATATTTCTCTCCCAGTGAACCATTTTCAGCTACACAAAATAAATTAAAGGCTTTATCGGACATTACTCAAACAACGTCTTCTGTTTCATTTTTTTTCTTTTCAAGGAGAACAATTAACTTTTCTTTGTGTGTTCAAAGTGAAAAAGAGAGAAAGTGAAGAGGCAGAGCAAGAGGGAAGGAGGGAAAGAGAAAATGAGTGAAATAGAGGTGGGAGGAGTGTGTGAGAGTAGAAGCTGAAATCTGACTCACAAGCTTGCACTCTTGCCTCTCTCTCTGGGACTCCTCTACTTGGCTTCGACTTAATTGCGTCCCCGATATAAACAAGGGGGTTAGTGTGAGAGCAGACCAGCAGCTGAGGGGCTCAAGCAGAGGGCCAGACTGGGGATTGAGTTCAGAGGGGAAGGACTTAACGCAGAAACTGATATAAAATATGCAAGAGAGCGAAAAGGAGAGAGACATGGACAGAGGATTAAAGATAGAAGGGAAGAATTCATAACTCCTTAAGACAGTAGGGATGACAAAATTAGAAGTCTGGATAGAAATGTGCCAGCCTCACCATTTCACATCTCACCGTATTTTGCATCAAAGCCAGCTTGACTGGCGTATCAAGTGGTAATGCTGCGCTGTAATGCCAGAAATGGGGCATCAGACAGTAGCCCTTCTGGCTCCAGCGCAGTCAAAGCTGCCTCTCTGAACATCTCTTTCACAGATGCTCTCCTCTGATCGATTAGTTCCAGCCCTCTCAAACAGACAGCTAGGGATTGGATTCCATTATAAGTGATCCCTGCTCAGCGTCTTAAACCCACCAGTCCCAGGCAGATGCTGCTGAGGAGGTGCATCTCTGGATTAAGCTCCTAAACTAACAAAATAACTGAGGTAAGGGCCGCAGAGTATACTTTACAGCAGCAAGCCCGAATACCTGTGGTTGATACAATCTGGTGCAGACTATTGGAACCATGCTACAGCAGAATAGTATTTGGGAAAAAATACATTTTAATAGCAACAATTACATCCCTTAATTTAAGCAGCTGGTTAGCTTAGCTTAGCATAAAGACCGGAAATACAAGGCCTACCCAAACAGCCTGGCTGGTTCTGTACAAAGGTAACAAAATTCAGCAAAAACTACAAATCTTTTTATCAAAATTTCAGCAAGACAGCAAAGAAGTGTATTTCCCAAAATGCTAATTTATTCCTTTCAAAAGTTTTTGCTTTTTTCTTCCCAGGGAAGTTTCAGCTATTCCACTAATACGGTGCCTCGTCGCCTCAGTCATGTGTAGCATCCGCATCATATAACATATAACAAATGACATGGAACATGGACAAGTTACCTACAGTGGGCAAAGAGCAGAGAGCTGCACCTAATCCCCTGACCTCTACCTCTACACCCATGCAAAACCACATTTTCTACATTAAAAGTCAACATTGAGTATGTCGACCATATCTTCCAAAATAACATAAAAACGGGACATTTAAAACAGAAATTTAATTATGGGTGTTTATTCAGTGTTCACGTTTCTGTGTTGTACTGGATATTCTATACCACCTTTCCATATAAGCACTGTGATTAATCACTGGGAGCTTTCACTGCTGATCTGATGTAATTTTCTGATGAACACTGTATATTTCTGCTCACAGTTCTTTACAAAGTAGAATTTGAGAGTTCCCAGGAAATTGGTATTTGACGTGGCATGCTTCTCAGACTATATTGTCCTCTAAACTGGGACAAATTGTGTCTTGGGCAGCTGCCAGGGTGTAAAATGCCCAATTTCAGTCCCAGCTATTTAGGCGGCAATCATCCACAAGGTCAGGCCAGTCTCAGCACTTCATTTCTCATCTATTTCGCTTCCACCCCTGACAACTAAATGATGGCTGACGTCGACTCCCAAGATTTGTACATTGGCTGAGAAGCTGTAGCAGACATGGCTGTGTGTGTGTCCTGCAGCCCTGACCCCTCTGCTCATGCCCTGCAGGGGATGAAGGAGTAGGACAAACTCATGTGACATCATTCTGAAGCCACAGATTATAGCACTGACCAGGCTGTGATTTGTGTGTGTGAGACTGAGTCCACATTTTTTCAAGATGTAAATGATTAGGAAATTTGCCAAGGCATATCTCCCTTTTTCCCATCAAAGTTCCCATGAACTTTTTTTCCATTCCATCTGGATGCCATCCTATCTGAAATTAGATTATCTCTCCACTCAGAACTTTTGCAGTATGTGCCAGTGTGTGGAATTACAGGCACAATCAAGTGGCCTATTAGCAAATCAGTGTCAAAACACTGCAGCCTTGCAGCAATTGCTTTTAACTGATGGCAAAGTTGCAACGTATTTGCAGACAAAGAGCCCCTATTGCACCCCATGAGCACAAAGCCCCCGTTCCTGTAACAGATACACTGCTGATAGCCATAATGTACCAAAGAGAACTCCATGAATAGCATTGAAGAGATCTGAGCTCAGAGGATGTGATGCTGCGGTGCTGCATCTCTCTGAAGCTGACTATAGGGGAAAGGTAAAGAGGAGGGGAGGGAGGGGCGCCAGAGAGAAAAAGGTGTTGGGGTAATGACAGCAGCTTCCCACACACACAAACACACACACACCACAGGCTGCAAGCTTAGGAAGCTAAAGTGTTCCCTGCTGAGAGTAAGATGAAAACAGATGCTTGTTTTTTCACACTGTGTAGTCAGAAGCTTCTACGTCAACTGGAAATGAAACAATCAAAGAATATACAGCCAATCAGACTGATACAGTGGGTAGTTATGGTTAAAAGTTGCTGGTCCATGTCAAATTTGAAATTAGTGGGTCAGAGTATGATTGTAACTGCTCTTGTTTCTATCTCTCCAGTGGCAGTTTTACGTGGGAGGCACTTAAGATTATGATGTAAACTGTCTTAAATTTCCAAGTCTTCTCTTTTAGAACAAATTGGTGAGAAACTTCTCTAGATTAAACTGGAGTTTTATTCTCAACTCTCAATTCATGTTCCTCTTCATCTTCCCCAACTTTATACTTTTCCTTCTTTCTTTTATCAAAGACTTTTGGCAGCTTCTTCAGCCTTAAAGACTCCTGACAGATGTCGTTCATCAGCAGCAGCAAGGACGTGATTACCATCAACTACTCACCACCCCACTGAGTACTTAGCTGGAATAAACAATTAATGTGTGAAGGCTTTAATGCTTGTCAACTGCCTCCAACAACTATCTGCTAATAAATGGTGATGAGAGTCATTAAACAGAGCCCTCCATTTGGCTGTTTCTATTATAGGCTTTGCAAGCAACTGAATCTATAGAACTACTCAACCTTGTTTAGCATTAGACTGATATATACACTCATTTTCAGATATCACTCATTTCACTCATTTATTAGTTGTAAACCCTTAAAAATGATACCACAAATCCATCTTTAGTGAAAGGTGATGTGCAGTTTTTCTGCTACATAAGTTCAAGTTTAAGTTTAAAGTAGTAATATGCTCTCCTTTTTTGTTTTGGCAAGTAGCTGGCAGGAAGAAGATATTTATGGTATTTTGTACACTGCTTGTGAAGTTGTTTCCCAAGATTCTTCTGTTGACATTTAAGTTTCTGTAGTTGCTGTGACTCTCTTTTCATGTGTCTGCAGTTGCAATTTCTGTGCTTCAGAGGAGAATATTTGTATGTGTGTTTTCTCTGTTTGCATGCTCATACACACACCATATGCGAATGTCTGGTCTTCATTAGTGGAGGAGGGCTAACAAGAGGTCACTCTCTGAAAATACTCCAGTCCACAACATAAAGCCCTGCATGGTTGTGCAGTTAGGAGCCAGAAAGTGAACCTGTTTTTCACCTGCCTGTTTGTGCTCTGACTTCACTCACTGTTACAGTCAAAACACAACACAGCTGGACCACTCTGAGACTGTGTTGCCTTTAGTTTAGACCGGAACAGGACAGAAATCTTCAAATCAAATGTAATTAAAAGTTTGATGTACTTGCTCACTTTAACACAGGTTAGCACTGTAGCAAAGATCTGGTAAATTAAAGAAGTTCAGTTTTTTATCTGTAGACTGTGTCACAGCTAGTAACAACCACTAGGGTGCAGATAGTCTCATCATGTGTGAATGATTGAATGACTTACGGAATGAACTACTTCCTGAACCCATGAGCTGCTTCACATCCAAATGATTCATTGTAGGTTAAAGGAACAATAGGACAAACGTCACTCACATACGTTGCAACACACACAATTCCTGGTCTGAAATGCATAACAGAAAACTTGCTTAATCACAGCAATTTTTGAGCTGTTAAAACTAAGGATGTCCCAGACTGATCTGCTGAGCTGGAACCAGAGTGGATCAAGGCATATTTTAAATGATCAGAATTAGCTCCATTAGTTCTGACTTAATTTTGATCCCTTAAAGAAAACACAGTGTGCCCCATCCATGTCAGCTGTCATGTCGCTCTACAAATGTATCTACACTGAAACAAAGCCTGTGCTGGTTATGTTCAGAGAACAAGAAACCACTGACATAGAAAATTTACAAATTGACAGTGTAAATGACTTTTATTCTCTGGGGTGCTGGATCATTTTGGCCAGTTTTTCTTTTCTTTTTTTTTCAAAAAATATTTTAATGGATATTTGTGATGTACTAAAGTGTGTTTACTGATTTAAATAAATAAATAAAAATAAGTAAAATAAAATAAACTGAAGGAAAGCTGCCAAAAAGGTCTCTGTTTTCAGAGCTACTGAATTATGAATTATGGGTATCTAAACTGCATTTGACCAGTTGATGCCTGCACAGTTTTTCTTAAGGATTAGGAAAAAAATAAACATTGGATTGAGATTCTGCAGATATTCAGAGTGTGTGTTCTTCTTCTGGATATCCTCAGTTGAAATCTGAGCAGGTGGTGGTAGTGTATCTTTTTTATTCAAGCCAGAAAGCGAGTTTTCAATGCCAAAAATATCAACACCTGGCAAAGCACTCGATGGCTTACTGTATTGATCTTACAACCCTGTAAAACACCAGCAGGTACTGTATATTATGGTCATACACTGTGGTGGGACAGTAAAAAACTCACTTATTGCACCTTTAAATCACATTTTATTGAAGAGTCTAGACATTGTATTGGAATTTTGAATGATTTAATTAATCACTGAATTATTACACATCTGCAAAGCTATTAATGGGTCTTTAAATAATTTGACTTTCATAAAAATTAACTATGACATCAAGTATATTCCTGAGTTAAAGCCTAGAATAAATATTAAAAATTAAAATAAAAATATGAATGAGAATGATAGTTGTTTAAAAACTTTCAAAACTCTTTATTATGTATTTTTCTAAAGGATTTATAGCAGTCAAAACATAGAACCATTTGAATCTGAGTTTATCTTAACATAAATGGTTTGCTGACGCGGAAACCAATGGATTCTTTCAAGTAACATGTAGAAACGTTTGAGTGTGTGTATTTTAAAACCTAAAACCCAAAAGTCCAGAATCTCTATCACTTTATGCTTTATGAACCACCAGACTGTAATGGTTTACCCAGAGCTATTCTCAGGTACACTCACTATGACACTGAGCAAGCAGCTACTCATTGGCCATCATGGTCAGACAGTAGCATAAAATCACCCCATTAAAAGAAAGCTAAATATTTACAGAGGGTTTCGGCTTGGCTGACTGGAAGTCAAAATTTAACATGTGTGAGCTACATTAGGAGTTTGCATTTTTTAAAAGGAGCTCTGAAACCTTTAGAAGCTATTTGCAATTCTATTATTTAGCAGTCAGGTTGAAAAATCACTGTTGTCCTGCTTTCTTATCCTTTCTTCTGCCTCTTTAATATCACAGATGACTTGAGAATAGTTGACCCCCATCTCGGGTTGATTATTTAGCTATGCCTTCACTCAACACTCCACCTCGCTCCTCACTGACCACCTCCTGTCCCCCAAAAGACCACTATTCTCTGGTCAGATTTACTGCAAAATGTGTGTGTTCCACCATATTTGTGAAATTCCCCATGTGTCAACCTCCAGCACCCCTACGCAGGGCTTTGAACCTGCCCGCTAGCTGGACAGCACACATAAATCCAGTACACCCAATGCAGAGGAGTAGACTTTCTTTACATAGGAGCCTAATTGCTGAACTTTGCCATGGCTGAGTTTGCTGAGCTGAATGATTTGTCAAAATTCCTGTCTCTTGGTAATAAATTACCGAGCCAGTTAACATTTTAAATAAAAATGGGTCCCATTGGATTCTCTGGGTTGGTAACAACATCTCTCTCTCTCTCTCTCTCTTTTTTTTTTTCAAAGGTTTAACTAGGGCAAGGTTGCTTGACAACTGAGGAATGTTTTGACATTTTCGACCCTCCCTATTAATATCATAATGAACTGGCAGTGCGGAGCTGTCATGAAACACGAAACACAACTCTAAATCTATCATTGTCATTTTGTGAAAACACGTAACATGCATCACATGTATGGCAGGAAAAGTGGACATTTTCATGAAAATTAAATTACATCTGGAACATTTTGTTGTGATGAGTTTCATGACCACCTAGTTTGTGTGACTATGAATTAAGCTGTTCTGGAGAATTGTGGGAAAAAGTGAGCACGCCGTCCCATCAGAAGCCAAAGTGAGTGTTTGTTTTGACTTGGAGTTCTCTTTGCACTTGGACTGACCCTCCACAAAACTGACTTAGCTCAGTAACAGTGCGTTGGCTCACACTCACTGTTCTTTTTGCTCATTTCCATTTTGTATATCCTTACTTAGTCAGCTTCTTAAGTCTGTGTGTGACTTTTCATATTTCTATAGTTTTTTGCATTGGCAAAACAAATGCAGTAATTCTACTCTGAAGTAGTTTTCCTGTGATGGTAAAGTGTAAAGTAACATAAGTACATTTACTGAAGTACTATACTGAAGTGAAATTTTGAGGTATTTGTACATTACTTGAGTATTGTGCATTTCAACAGCTGTAGTTACCAGTTAATTAAATATTTTACTTGCAAAATTGATGATTATCTTAAAAAAATAAAATTAGATTGATACATACTAAACTACCCAACAGTACATAATGTGGTTAAACTTTGCTCCAGTGACTACATTAGAGAGGACCTTCACTGATTTTACATCAGTTTACCAGTGATCGATTGTGACAGCCAGCAAAAACAGTTGAATAATGCCTTCTGGAGACTCTGGAGGAGCTTTGTCAAGTCTAATGATGTCAGGGCTGCAGAATACAAATTTATAATGAAAGGATGCTGGTTGCATTATGGGAACTGTAGTAGTCTGAATATCTCTGCCTCTGCTTCATCGAGTTTTATCTTTATTTTTCGTATTTGTCTCATGCAAGTCCCCCACCTTTTTGAAGTTGAATACTGAATACTAAAAGTGCCCCTTTAACATTTAATTTATTTATAGATGCATCAATAATAATTTTTCCAGTCCAGTCCAACAATACAACACTCTGAAAGAAGACATTCAGCATAATAAATATTTTGGTGTTTGATATGTTTGTTACATCTTGGTACTAATACTTATGTACTTTTAGCACAATTAAAAAATTATGAAGGAAGGACTTGCCAACATTTCTACTTTTAGGTAGTGATACACTAACTAAAAGAATTTAATACTTCCTCCACCACAGAAAAAAAAAGTCTGCTACTGTTTTCAAAAAGTTATAAACAGGAAAAAATTATTTGTCCATAAATATTGTCACCTTCATGAAAGTACATTTTGCCATTTCCTACATTTTGACATATTTTATTTACTTTTGTCCTGACAGTATAAATGATGCTAACAATGCACCAGTCACAATTAAGCTATATGTGCATCTTCTATTTAAAGTATGTTTGTCTTTCAAGCTCATATGTTCTTGAGTATAGCTGCACCCTGCCGGGCTAATCTGCAGGTCTTCAGGTTTTCCAGCCACATCAAACTGGGAGCCAAGATTCTTCACCCCAAGCTCCTCATGAGTGAAGCACTTTGTGCTCTGAGCTCAAAATAGCATGCAGCTCTCAATTATTGGGCAAGGAGCAAACACAGGTGTGGAATCCCAACCACCACCACTGGTGCGCCTGCCACAGAATAAAGCCACTCTTGTCCCAAAGAGCATGACTAGGAAGGCCAGATCCATGCCAGGCTTTGAACTGCAGAGACCACTAGGCCTGTTTGGTGCCGGAGCTAAAAGAGACCTTTTAAAGGTGTGGAAATGAAATGTCCCACATCAATCATGCATTTCCACTTCTGAATTATTCAGCAGTCGCTGCTGCCTGCTGACTCCCGTTCCTCACTGTGTGTGTGCGCTTGTGTATTAGAGTATGTGTGTGTATGTGCTTCTCAGCATTTCTGAAGCTGTGTCTGTGTGTGTGTGTGTGTGTACTACCATGATTGTTTGGAGAAATTAAAGGAGAGTTGTAGGTCAGTAGGTTTTAAAACAGGAAGACTTACTGTCATTATCGAGGTGAGCATTTGAGCTCTGATTTAGGGTTTTATTAACTCACATTTTTCTTATTTGAAATTTTGACAATGGTTTTAAAAAATATATTTCAAATCATGTGTTTTAAAAATGACTAAGCTTTTCTAAAGTAGCCACTTTGGAGATACGGGGTTTTTCCAGTGCACTGAAGATATATTTTAGATTCCATAATTCTTCCTTGCAGCTGGCTACAGTGGAGGACAGTGTGTGTGGAGGTGGGAGGGGGGCGACAAAGAGCAGAGCTCAGTGGTGTCTGCTACAGACAATGAGTGCTCTGTCTGGCTGGCTGTGATTCTGCTGGTGTGGATCAGGTGGCCCCCGTTTAATTCCAGGTTCTTGGCCTCTCTCCTGCTGCTCTGCTTTTCTCTTCTCAGCACGTTCTTTGCATTTATGGGGCAAGCGGGTCCCGTCCCGTGAGCTGGGTTTCAGAGGGCTGACCTGGACTGTGCACTGATGAATTGCTGACTAATTGGTTGAAATGAGAAGATGTGGACAGTGTCACAGAAGCAGTGCTGATCACTCCCTCACTCAACCATACAATAAAAACCTAAGGAAATGAGGGTATTAATGTTAAGCAAGAGAGTGAGAAACAATGTCTTTCTAGATTCATTTTGGAAAATGAAGATGATTGGTTGTCAATTGCTCATGAATGACTCAACACAGGTACAATAGAGAACAAAATGTTCAAAATTCCTTTATTTTTTTTACTGGATGCTGAAATTCACTCTAATATCAAATATCACATATGTTTTATTTGTGTGTGTAAAAAATATGGCATTCTCCTGCTCTGAGATTGTGGGAAAAATTATATTCATAAAAACTGCTGTGCACAGAGGAACAAGTATTAAATTAATCCATTAATTATTTTGTTAACTTTTCATAAGTGGGAGACAAAGCCCCTCACTGAAACCTATTTTTACAGTAAAAATAATGACAGCGGATTCTGCGTCTTAGTTTCAGAGTGCTGTCTGTAGCCAAAAGATCTGTGTAGTTGTGTGTGGCCCACACAGGAAATTAAGAAACCTCTGCAGCTTTAAGCATATTTGTGTCTGAATTATCTTGGAACAGCGGATTTAAACAAAAGTGAAACAAGGTTCAGCATGTGCTCGTTCAGGGCATGTGTGGTCAGTGGGCAGCTTAAACGTAGACCTTATTTGGCAGAGATGAGCGACCCAGGATTTTAAGTTCATACCTAAATTATTTTAAAAAGGGTGAATTGTTTTTTTTTTGCCTGTCATCTTCCCAAAGATTTTTTTTGTTATGTATTTAGATTTATTTCTCTCTTGCCTTAATTTGTTTTAACACATCGGTCCATCCCAACATGATGAATGAGTATTATTTTATGTTGTATTAGAAACCTTTGATATTGTTTAATCACTGCAGCTGCCAAGGAGCAGGAGAAGAAAAATGGAAATAATGAAAAGAAAACAGCAACAGCATCCTAACAATGTAGGATCTTTGAAATGGCAGCAATAACACACTGACTTATACTATAGCTTTGTTTTGTCAAGTGGGATTAAAATACCATTAGCTACTGTGAGGGTATGTGACAAATACCAATGTAAGCACTTCATATTTCCAGAACTGGGATACAACATGCAACTTCCTCACACATACATGTGAGAGTAACCCTGTTACATCAGTGAGTGTGTGTGTGGGCGCTGAGGGACCCAACAGAAACAAGACCTATTTATTTTAGGGAGAAGTGTAAGGGGCAGAATGAAGATGAGACAGATCCCCTTGTGAAAGTCTTGAGCCAATCACGGGGAGTTCATCACAGTCTTCTCACTGCTGTGCACAGCAGATACAGTACACTGTAGCCAGCGAGTGTCCAACCTCTGTGGGCATGAATTTACACAGATGGTTCTTATATCGGTGGATTAGAGAGCATATTTCCTCAATATGTGAAAAAACAAAGGCTTCACTGCATTTATTGTGTCTTAATTGAGGAGACCTACATCAATGTATATTTTTGTGTGAACGAACCTGCTGGATTTTTTTTTGGTTTTATAATCTCGTTCAGGGATTGTTGTCAGTGGAGCTTACATGGGGTCAGACATTTAGAAACAAAATTCCTCAGGTAGGTTCCCTCCACATCCAAAATGACATTATAGTCATCATATCCTTTAACATTTTTATCTAAAAAATACTTGATGTACAGCAAATTCAGTATAAACTTTATGTAAAATGTTGTCATGGCAAATGTTACAAGTCTTATATACATTATGTGCCATGCTGTATATTGATAACTTTAAAAAAAAAATTTAAGTTTTTGAGAAAGACATAAAATATATACTGTATATATTTTATACATATATAAATCATATCTTACACCACACAGCTGCGCTGTCACTTTTTTTCTCCTGTTGTATCTGTTTTATTCAATTTGAGCTTTTTTTTTTTGTTTTTTGTTAAACAAAAACTACCATATTGTTAAAAGGTACTATACAAATAACATTACTTTGCCTAAATTACCCTGATACCTTTCTTGACTCTGATTAATATTATTTGAACGTCAGTTATAAATCACATTTCAAAATTTGGACAGCTCATATTTATATTGCTGGGAAAATTACTCTATTATTAATCCCCTTTATCTATAATTCACCAAAATAGACTGTAAACTACAAGACATTATAATATATTTCATATACTATAAAATATATGTTACTTGGAACTTTGAACTTTTGGCTGTATTGACAAACATGGATAAATCTGTGAATCTGTGACAATGATCAATTCAAAGGAAAATGTCTAACGCCTGAAAATTCCTACATGTCCACAGAAGCAGTGCAAATGTAAGCAAATACAATCTGAGACAAGTAAAGCTTAATGTATACAAGTCATTCTTACATGTGGCAAAGTGTTAACAGTGGTGGTGTAGCAGCCAGGACTCCCTGTGCCCTCCAAGGTGAGCTCTGTCTCCAACCAAGCAAAGGGGACCATGGGAAAGCTCACATGCTGATTAATCACGACTAATGAGCTGGAACAGTGTAGCTCGAGCTGCCTTCCATGACCATCTAACCTCACACACACACACACACACACACACACACACACACACACACACACACACACACACACACACACACACACACACACACGTGAAGTCAGACATGGACAGACGTGTGAAGGGCAGAATAACAGACACACTTTTTACTTGTAGTGTTAGTCTGCCATTACATTTAAACATGGACGCCGATAAAAGAAACACATTTTACTGTTGGTAAATGTAACATTAAGATTATCAGAATATTATTTTTTGACCATTTTATATTAGATAACATTATCTCATAATTACAAGGCAAATATCAGTTATGTTAAAGAGTGTTCAGGTACAAAAAAAAAAAGAAAGGAAAAAAAGCAGTATTTTGTGTCACATTTTCGTGAGGGTAAGTTATAGTTGTAGCAAGAGGAAAAATCTGGTCTGCCAAATTTCTTTCTTCAATAATGTTAACAAAAATGCAAACCTACCATTGTGTATTCACAGTTCTTGGCATCAAAGTGACCCCTGCAACCAGTGGGTTGTAATGAACAGAGTTTAAACAAACAAGAAAGCGGAGCGATGACTGAGAAAAGGAGGAAAACAGAAATAAGTGATCTCACGTAGAAAGTGATGAATGACTAAGCTGATGTTGATAAAAATACTCCAAGAATTTTCAGAGCTGAAAGGCATGCCATACTAAAATATATATATGACTCCATTATATATGTGTGGGCAAATCCTGAAGGTCTCCGTATACGACACCATTCTTTACTTTATGCGTTCCCCATAATACCCAGTTATCACATAAAAAAATCTAAGTGCACCAAAGTGCTGTAAGCACAAAAAATAACATCATCCCTTTTAAGATCCTACTTGATGCAGCTTTCATGTTACATATGGCAAACCGAACATAATGTGGTTTCTCGACCTCTGGCTGCTGAGGAAGCTACAGCTGTGGGCCTCTTACTGTAACAGTAATCCTTGTGGCACATATATCTTAACTGACGCTTGTGAGTGCACATTTCAGTTATCATTTCTGGAGGCACATATATCTTCAGGCCGACTTCTGTTACAGACTCCCCTGTCCTTGTACCCTGGCAGGTGATGCAACTGAGAAACCGTGGAAGGCGATTGTCATTTAAATTCTTGCTGTTCATAAAATAGCTCCATTTGTTATGTGATTATAGTCTCTGTGAGTGGAGGTCAAGAGGGTGTGGTGTTCTGTGTGTTGTAGACAGCCATTCTATAGGCTCCAAATCAACGTGGGTAATCTATATGACAGTTGTACACATACTAAGGCAATGGGTGAGGACTTTGTATCTCACAAAATCATTTTATTATGAATTGCCCCTCCCTCGGTTTGCATGTTTAGATTGTAACCCAATGCCCTCATGTTAAATAAGAAATCTGAGCCTGCAGCCCACACTGTGGAATGTATACCTGAGCAGTGTCACATACAAGCACCCACGGGTACAGACACACTTCTGCAGAGGCTCACTTTTGCAGACACACACCTGTCTGTAGTTTAAGAAGCGACTAATGGAAACTTAAGCAAGTGGTCACTGCCAGAAATTTGTGGTATGAGTGTTCGTGCATATGTCATCCAAATAAAGTAAGGTTTAGCCAAATCCACCAACTGCTCATGGCACATATCCCGCCATGAGGCATCCAAGCCACAGGAAAGCTCCCACCATAACATGCTGTAGTTAAGATGTTATTCTGAGTGTTGCTGCTACAGTAGCTTCACAGTCTTGAGGGCTTTAAGTCAATCTTCAGTTTGAGGTCTGATGTATGAGTTGTGTCCACCAAATTAATCACAAACATGCCTCATTCATGTGCATAATTACTTGTAGTTGTAATGTATTGACTCTGTCACTAACAAGCCTGACTGAGCACATCCACTGCACCTACACAAGTTTGTAATTCTCAAATCACGTTCGTTCCATCAGTGTGGGAAGAGAGGAGGGTGGGGTGACCTCTCTGGTGTGTTTCTAATATCTCCCCAAAAATCCCTGCGGGCAGGATCGTCTTGGGTGTTCCAAGGGTGGACTCTGGTGTTGTTATATTTAACGGGTTCCCAGTGCAGAAAGCAGGGGGAAGAAAGAAGAGGAAAAGAGAGGGAGAAAGAGAGCTGTGTGATGGTGAGCTAACTGCAGAGTATCGGCCTGACCTGGAGGAAAAAGCACCCTCTGTGCATTGCTTGGGGTAAGATCTACGGTGCCCTTTCTCTTCCCCTCTCACTCTCCTTTTTCTCTTTCTTGGTGGGGAGGAGGGATATAGGTAATGAAGCTTAAGTGAGCCTGGTGTCTGGTAATGTAATATACACAAAGCCCTTGTCAGGTCTGGATCCAATAATGTGTCATTTACCACGTCTGGAACAGATTGGCCCAGATGATCGGAGTGAACCTTTGCCCGGGTGAAGAGTACTCAGCATCACTCGGCCTGGAGGCCTTACAAGCAGGCTCTCGCCTCGCCCCATCTCCCATGCACCTTTCAACCCACCCCCGCCACCCATCCCTTGTAAACGCTGTTGCATGCTTCAGATGAGATGGGACTGCGCAACCAAACTGGACAGTTTGTCTCAGATGTACCATTGTTAGAGAGCTTTTCTAACAGTTTTTTTGTTCAGAAGTAGCTGACCTGTCAATATGATGTTAGAGGTAGTTAAGAATTTGTAGACGCGAACTATCCATTTTCACACGAAGGAACACATCTCCATGTGGATATACAGAAAAGAACAAGGGTTCACTGAAGGTAAGGTGTGTGAAAATTAGAGAAATGTTAGCTTTGCGTTGAGATGGGGCCTTTCTTGTCTCCGGTATGGAAATATTTTGATTTAAAATGCTCACAGCTAAGTTATGGAGAAACTTTTGGATACAGTTTGTGGTATATCTACATGTCCCAAGTGCACACTTTCGACAGAGTTTGGTTGAAAACCTCAGTGCCTCAACAAGGGTCCATTAACCCATCCCAGACCTCAACCCAATGCAAGAGATCTTGGAATATTGTGTTAGACAGTGCCCAGCACCACCATCATAAATACACCACATAAGGGTAAAATGTTGTTCATCCCCCCAGTAGAGTTCAGAGCGCTGGAGAATCTATGACAAGGAAGCAATGAAGCTGTTTTGAAGGCTCAAGGTGGAACAACACATCATTGAGACACTTAATGTTGGTTTTTCCACTAATGTGTCACCCATCTGTACTCAGACTTCAGAATGTGGTTTCTGGGCACCAAACTCCTCAATCTGTCAGTGATTCTGATGCTTCAAACAGCACTTTTAAAACATGCAGCAGTATTAAAGCCATTCAAAACAAACTCCACCAGGAGCACACTGTCCAAATGGTTTACCAAACCTCAAATAAAAACCATTACTGTCAAGAACATTTTCAATATAGAGGTTGAAGAACAGGTGCATCTGCATATCATGAAGAGAATTGGAAGGGTCTCTATGTTCCAAATACAAACCCTCAAACGAAGGATATACTCCCATTTACTGTTATTCTCAAAGCCATTGGTCCTTCCACCGACACAAGCCTGAAATCCATGAATTACAGTACATTCATAGATAACGGCAGAGGTTCAGAGGTCCTGGGCTGTGGCCGGTCATACACACTGTTTTTCTTCAGCAGCATCACAAATTTGGGTTTGGGTATGCCTAGATGCTAATAAATAAAACAAAAAACATAATTAACTTCAAGATTATCTTAAAAAAATATGTGTGCACATAGGGGTTAATTTCACTTTAACTTTTCTGAAACATTACTGTAAGCCAGCAATCATGAAGTCTGCCTCTATTGGCGCTTGTGTTTTCACAGGCACCAGGGTGGGCATATGAGATCATGTTGCTAATGACTGGTAGTAGTGGACTGTGTTTTAGAAAAGCAACTTATCAGCAATTTGCAGCTGAGGGAGAGTGCATTTGCTCACAGTGGTAATTACAAACGCAGGGGCCAATGGAGTTGCAGGAGAGCAGGAAATGTGGGGCTAGGGGAGCATGTGTGTGAATTTACCACTTCGTCCCTGGCTGCCTGGGTCTTGGGCCGAGCCCCAGGCCCACACAGAGAGTGTGGGGGGGGGGGCTGTACTTCTATGGTGCAGGGTGAGAAGAGAAAGGGAGAGAAAGATAGTATGGGATAATAAAAAGAAAACCATGCAGGAAAGTGAACAACAGAAAGGCAGAATGAGCAAGAGACAAGCCACGGCTATTTATACCATTCAACTTTCACCAAGCTCAGAGGAAATTCCTAACACGAAGCAGTTTTTTTACCACTCGAAGGAGTAGGAGGAAGAATAAAAGGTGAGAGGAGGGAATACAGACAAGATTTCTGTCTTTAAAACTCCCTCCCCTCCTATTACATAGTTCAAATGTGCGATGGTGTGCTCACCCAGGCGGAGTCATTCTGGAGGCTCCTCAGGAGTATTGTAGCTCCCCTCCGCGGCACAGACTCTGATTTAGTACTGTTAATAAACATGATGTAGTGCTTACAGTGATTGCCCAGACAGGAATGTTTCTTTTTTACTTCTCTTTTTCATACCTACACAAAGTTTCACATGTTTGCATGTGGTGCTGAGAGAGAAGAAGAAAATGTGGTCCTGCATGGTTTATTTCAGACCCTTGCTGCTTTAATTATTTAAGCAGAGGACACAGTCAAATTCGTTTGGGGCAGGTTTAGTGCTGTAAAATGCCACCCCTTTTCCCAGAATCATTAAAAGGACTGCAATCGTGCCCACATGCTTTCTGGAGCAACTCCAGCAACTTGTTGGATCAGAATACCAAGAAGACGGTGCTCTGACACTTCATCCAGTATAATTCTGTGGTGTTTTTATTGTCAATATTTGCACATTTGCACATGCACATTTATTTATGTAAATTGTTTATCAGTATTGTGTGCAGAAATTTGCACTGTCAGAGTTTGCTGTCATCAGTTGAATGTCAGGTGTACAGAGCTTATGCAAACCTAGCAGGGTAAGCACTGACATAAGGCAAGTGTTTGCTCTCTGTGCTTAGCCTTTGTGCTCAAAGAGAAATCCATTGGTCTAATCATTTGCTGTATACTCAGAAGGGACTTTTCCCTAATTAAAAGGCTGTTCGCTTGTTTTGAGCCTCCTCAAAAAAAAGCAAGTGTGCCCAACAAGCTGGATTTATGATGTGCCTGCCAGCTTCTCCCTGGCTCAAATCTTCCAGCAACATGCTCCAGGCGCAGAGCCCACATGGCCATCTACAGCTGGCTCTTATTACAAACCCCATACAGTAGCCATTCTTTTTCACTTACCTCCCTCCCTGTTTGGTGATGCTTATTAGAAATGTAACATACTAGTGTGGGAGTTTGTTACAGATTTGTGTTTCACAGGTGCACCCTTTAAAAAAAAAAAAAAAAAGTTGTAAGGGTTACCCTACAATCTCGGCTAAGACAGCCTATCTACATGTAAGGAGGAAACAATGTGACTGACGTGTTTTTGAAAGGCTTGCTCATATATAAAAAGTGTGGTACTTGTGTTCTGAAATTGGAAAGAAGATTCTGGATTTGGTCCATGACTGGTGAGAAATGGGCATTTTATTTTTATATTATTTATGTATTCATTTACCTTTCACCTTCTGTTTCTCCCCCTTTATTACTTAATTGCTAATGTCATCACTAAATTCAGGTCGCTTTAGTGTTAGTACAGCAGCACTGTATGGTTGAGTCAGTTATACATAAATTTGTATTGAAGTTTGGGACAATATTTTTTCTATGGAAGATGTGTCATCTGAATTGCAGTGTCCATGGGGAATGTCATTTCGATAGATTTCTCATAGGTCCGTACATTTCATGAAAAAAAAATAACTGTAAAGCAGAATCTTTTCTGTAATCAGATTCCATTTACAGTATTCAGACACATCAAATTAAATATTTTTGTTTCTTTGTGAAAATTTTGCAAACACTGTGATTAACATTCAAGCTCAGTGTAATGACTGTTCACCCTGTCTTGTAAGGATTGTCTGTATTCGAATGAATTTCCACAACTGCCTCTTGATGGATTTTGACTAGTACCTGGTGTGTCTGTTGCCTGTCTGTCAACACCAGATACCCTGAGCGTGAGCCTTTGTGCCGGCAGACCGTTTCACCCAGAGTCTGTAACTGCTGCCAACACGTAGGGGTGGATCACACTCCTGCCCAGAACACCAGAGGCATAACAGGGTCCTGAAATTACTCCTGACTGACTCCTGGCTCTGAGCAAGCATGAACACATTTAAGAAATAGAAAGCATTCTTCTCCAAGCTTCACAACATGTGACCAAAGGTGACGAGTTCATGGACTAAGCTTTGAGTCGTAAGCAGGGGTTCTGACAGTGTCTGTCTCTTTCCATCTTTGCCTCAGTCTTCAAGTTTCACAGGCCGCTCTCCCTCAGATCCTGTCCCTCCCCTGCCCCTGTCTCGACTCCTCACTTTGTCTCCATGCTCAGCTACACCTCTCCAGTTACGTGGCACCACACCTCCTGGTTGTTATCCCCTCAGCCTCTCTCCTTTGACTCAGTCCCCACCCTCTCACACTGAGGGGGGGACACTCAATGCCTTTAATGTGGCCTTGGCCCCATGTTCCTCCTGCCGGTTAGGCTGATCCGGGGAGTAGTGGTTCCAAGCTCCACCCTGGGTGATTGATGGCAGGGATGCCCTCTCCTCTCACCCTCCATGCCCCACCCCTGGCTAGGCGGACAGCATAGCATTTCATGAGCTCATCTGTGTGGCGCCCCGGCACCTCAAACGCAGGCACCACTCTTGTCTCGTCCAGCATGACTCCCTGGGGAACACAAAGCATGTGTGACCTCCCTTTACCCAGCCTGCAACTCTACACAACATCTACACACGACACTTCCAGTACCCTCACTGTATCATCACTGTCTCCATGCTCAATCCCTCTGACAGCCAGACTTTAACTCATACTAAATACAGAATATCCCTTTGCTCTTCATCTAAATTTCCATCCTAATCTGCTCATTATTACACAGTTGCCATGATTCATTTTGAGGTTTAAAAAAACCTGAGTGGAGACCTGCAGAAATATCACAAATACCTTTTGCTGGGCTGAAGTGAAAAAGTTGGCTAACTAAAAATGGAAAGATGCAACAAACAATGCCAATGCAAGCCTTGACATTGCAGTATGTGCTTCTACTTCCTCTAAAGAAAACATAGTATTCACATTAATAAGCGGCTCTCACAGAAAACCTTCTAGGCTTGTTTTTTTTTTGGAAAACAGGAGGTCTCTGGGAATTATTGGATGATTTCACAAGCCAGTGCAGGACGTAGTGTGACCTTCATGTCTTGAGGTGGAAAGTAAGGGTGTGGAAGTCGTGGTGGTGGGTGGGCAAGTGTGTGTATCAGACCATCAGAGCATCATGCAGGAGACCAGAGTTCTCCAGCAATCTGCAATTAAAATATTTTAGCTGCCTAACCCTAACCATACCTTAACCACTGTTTATTTGCTGTAGCCACAATCTTTAACCATACCGTAGTTGCCATGTGCAGAAAGTGAGAATTAAAAAGACAAACAAACAAAAACATTAGCACTGAACGTAAATGTGGGTTGTCTAAATAAATGTTTTTGTCTGACAATGTGGTTACCACTGGAGGACACACACGCGCACGCACGCATGTTCATTATTGATCAATCTACTGATTATCTTCTCAGACAATCATTAGGTCTATAAAATGTCACAAAATAGAGAAAAATGCCTGTTACAATTTCCAAAAGCCCAAGCTGTCATCTTGGAATTTGTCAGATCAACAACCCAAAATCCCAAATTAGTCAATTTTTTTCTCATTCTCATCCAAGATCATCCAACTGATTAACTGACTGCTCATCTCTAGCTCTTACTCTCACATTATGGCAGGGAAGGCTGCCCTTCCTCCTCAACAACTCACCCTCACCCTTGCATCCAGCTGCCCATCTTACCTTAACCTCCCTTCAGGAAGCCGGGAGAGGCCGGTCTTCCTCTGCATGTGGGACATTCCAAGTGGGAAGGAATCTGAAGACACTGATCACCTAATCTCTCCGACTGAAGCAGCACCTGTTCGGGCAGCACTGGAGTGGAGGGAAATATCCAGATCAGTGGCAGCTCTAGGTTGACCTGATACACTTCCCTCTGTATCAGATGGTGCTGGCTGCAACTTGACAACCAGTCTTCAATTTACACAGAGAGGATAAATGACGAACTCTGATAAAACATTTTGAGCAATTAACGTGTGTAAGACTGAAACATAAGTTGATGACTGATCAGCATATGTGGGTTTATCATTTTAAGCAGTGTATTCTCTTACCTCATCTACCCCTACAACCCATGCAGTCACTCCATCAGCCCTACTATGGGGCAGTTCTCTTACTGAAGAAATATTAGTTTCCTAGAAACACTAGAGCAACCGGATTGCTGTGAGAGCATTGCTGAGGGAGCCATCTGACTCAAATGAAACTAGATCACTCATGTAAGAATAGAGCACCAATGAAAAGACATACAATATGATCTCTGAGTCCTGTCTGACAACCAATCAAATATGTCGCCCAGCTGTTCATGAGGTGACCATGTGCTGAGGAGGACCCTGAAAGACTGAGCAGGGACATAAATCCCGTAGCAGGACTCTGCAGTTGCTGCTCATGTCTGCACGTGGTGAAGACATTGAGATTTTTGCCATATCTACTTTTCAGAACTTGTCATTAGACGTGTTTGTGTTATTATTCTGTTTACACTTGGGTTTTGTAAATGTGTCTCCTGTGATAAATTGCTAGCTGCCTATAAACAGCTCGGTTTCTTGAAAGTACCGCACCACAATGTCTATTAAATTAGAGCTAACAAACAAGCAATTCTATAAAAAGCCGGTTTATTGGTTTCAGATCGTTTCTAAAACTGGAATCCATGATTAATGTTCACTGCTGGCCTCTGCAAATTGACTATGCAGTAGATGAGTAATATGTGATATGAGACCTCGCCTGAATGCCACATGTGTTCTTTGTGTAGACTACAGTATGAGTGTACCCATGCTTTGGTTCATCTTGATAAATGGTCTGGATTGGTCTTGGAGTGAGACTGTTAATGTGGCCAGAGGAGGTCTAGTTTTTCCTTCTGTCCAAGGTTATTTAAACTAAACCAACCATTCCTCTAAATGTCTCACATCCCTTACAGCATGGGCTACAGCCTTAATGCCTGACAGAGGAACGCTGTTTTGCATGTAGCCTGATTATTATCTGCTACACAAATTGCTAGCAGCTGGGTTGTTCACGGCTGACGGTTCCATAGTTTATGTATTGAAACTGTTGGAATGTGGACAATTACCACTTTCACTTTCTCACAAAAACCCTAATACAGTTTACATAAACCATTCTCATGAAAATCCTACTTTAAAGGGCTTTATGAGCCTCCAGGGCTGGTTCAAGCAGATAAAGAATTTGCTTCCCATTTCATACAGCTCTCTGGTAGCAAGGACAAACAAAAAAAGGTGGTTAATTTTCATGAAAAAGATTGTATTTTTTCACATAATTTCACTTAAACCATAAGAGTCTTTTGTATAATTGAGTTTTAACAAAGCTTCATGTAAGTGAAATATGTTGTGCCACCCACTTCTAAGGCCGACTGAAGGTAAAATTTTACCAGACTCTAAGCTGGACTACTATATCTCTGTTGTGATTTAGGGGTCACAGAAAGAGGAAACCACAAAGAGGTTAGCCAGCAAACTGTTGAACTCCCAAAAACATTCTCCTCCTAGTTTCCTTTGCCAATCATATGCTGATTTGTCACAGTGCAGGTGATGTCAAAGTTGTGTTATTTCTGTACAAAACAAGCCAAAATTTATAATTTTAGGTTTCATTTTGGAAATGAATGCAAATGAAACAAAGCACAATTCTAACAGAATCATCATAAATGCAAAAGTTCATGTGGCTTTTAAGATAGCACAATGTGGATAATCTTGTATATATATTTTTTAGAGGAAAAGAAGAAGTACAGGAGAGGAGAAATGGGCTGTAAGAAGTCAAGCTGTCCTCTTGTCAAAAGCTGGTGAGCACCTTGCGAGTGGTCGAACAGTTTAACCTATAATTACTACAATTAAAATAATACTCATATTAACAAAGAAAAATTGCTTCCAAATGGTCCTTCACATGCGCAAGAAAAGAAAAACAAAAACACATGGCACGGTCTGGCTTCAGAATTTTGGCACCAGAGCATGACATGTCAAATCTGAATTATGAATCTTGCATATATGAGTAACTGTAGCCGGTTTTATGATACCATACAAGAACGTTTTTTACTGCATGTCAGTGTACATTTTGCAGTCTGCGTTACAATTGGAATTACAATTCCAGGAGCATAATTCAGGCTTCATTCTTGTTTTGGTGATGGAGACAACCATTTTGTTGTTGTGCTCTCTCAGTGCATGCCGGGAAATCCCCATGTACTTTGTTGGGCATGGCTTCAGAGCTTGACTACAGGCAAAACATCTCTAATGTGTCTTAACTCACTGAGAGGATTCAGAAACTTTTTTTATGAACCACATGAATAAAAAAGGTCAAGGAAGGGAGTGGAAGACAAGATGTGGTGTGAACACAATACGATGTGTGCATGTCTCTCTCTCTGGGTAAATATGTGGATTTAGGAGCTTCAGTGACTGATCATTTCCATTCTGATCTCTCATACTAAAGTGGTCTCTCAGGACAAAGAGGAACATAAAGTGAGGGAAATACAGTAAATATTGCAAATACCACCCTGACATGTCACAACCTTTTTTTTGAGGGGAAAATTGCAGGGGTTGACATCAAAGTCAAAAGTACAGTGCCGAAATCAAAATGTCAGCCATATTGCCCTATAAAAATCACTGGACCCCTCACTCCTGTGATGAAGAGAAACAAAGGAGACTCCAAAGTCAACACAATTTTCTCTCTTTCCTCTGGAAAAAAAACCCACTTGCAGGTTTTGCCCTTTTGCTGCTCACAGACTAAGGAGCGCTGTTAAAGAGACCTCCAGCGGTATTACTGCTTGAAAATTTTTTTTTTGTTTCCATTTCTGGCAATAACGATCTCATGTCCAGTAAGTGCCCTCCCTGTGAAGTATTGATGTAGAGGCCTGTTTTGCTGTGTGAGTGTGAGGGAGTGATCAGAGAAGTCCTGCAGACAAAATCGCATGGCTGACCCTGGACATCAGTGATTGATGTCAAATGTGACCATGAAACCCAACAGGGGTTGTTGTACTTCTGATTTTATTGGCCACCATGTCAGGCTGTCTGCTCTGTGGTAAAAAGACCTGCATTGCTACAGTATAAGTCTTTGTACATACACGCTGTAGAGACACTACTGAACAACAGTATAATGATATGTTAGGGTTTGGTATATGACTTCTTGTCCTATTTGTAGAGACAACAATAAACAGAGCAATTCCCATTTGACTCAATATTGCTGAGTTTTTACAGTGATGCTTTTTACTTGTGGAGCGCAGAAGATTTGTGTTTGGTTTTATGTACTGTAGAGATTGTGTAAGAATCTACTGTAAAAAAAAACAACTTGCCATATATTATAATTATACTACATTTTGTAGTATAGAAAAGAAACTTCTTGGGACAGGGTAGTTAAATGAAACATATCTGCAAAACGCTCACTGCCAGCACAAAATACTGAAGGCAAATGCCAGACACTGACTTCAAGCACGAGACAGGGCACATTACCTTTTTCATTATTTAATCAAAATATGATCTTTTCCCTAACCTCAAACATGTTAGTAGCTTAAACCTACTGTAACAACATGTGGGAAGTAAGGCTACAACATCTCCACAATAAAGAAATATCACACTTCCTTGACTGCAAAAAAATATTGCCAGTGAACATAATCCATGCAGCAATTACATTTCTTCCACAACCTCCAAGGCAAAGGAAATGAGTAGCCATGAACATATTTTGAGGAGACTGTGTTACAGATAAGGCCAGATATTTATATCCATCTTATTAGGCTAAATCATGAAATAAGATTTCAGTTGAAAAAAGGTTACACGCTTCCCCCAGAAAATCTTGGTTTGGACACTTTTTGAAATTTAATACCAAGCCATACGCCTTTTAAATTTCTAAAAGTGAAACTGAACTTGCTAACAAAAGGTATAAAATGAACACAGACTGACCAGGTTTGTAAACAGGAGCAAGCTGTGTGCAATTTACTGACATGTTTCACAATTTCTGGGATCTAAAGTTCAAATTCAAGTTCATCATGTTACCCCCTGCTGCCATTCCAAGCTTCAAATATGCAAAGCTGATATTATTGGCAACCAGTCATGTTGTCCGTGCCTGACCAGTGAACGAGCCATAGCCAGTGGGTGGTTTGACCAAAGGGACCAACAAACTTGGCTTGACCAGGGTGGGTCTCTGACAAATGTTGTGTGGGGAGAACTGCCTATCTGCTGCCTGACTAATGTGTTGGGTCTTTATGGAGACTGACTGGAATATGATTCCCACACATCATCATCCATCCAAAACGCCATGTCCACCCATGTTTAGCTTGAGCCTGTACACATACAACCATTTGTGGAGGCATTTATGTACACACATATGCACATAAATCCACATCAAGTATACTGCTTACACAAAATATCATGACTTTCAGACATAACTTTACAGTATTTTGTCTACAAATTATAATAATTTTACACTGGTTAGCCACGCAGCAGAGGAGGTTCTGTTGTGTTGAATCTGAAATGATTGTTATGCAGCAGAATATGTCTCATATGTGTACGCGTGTGGGATTACTGCAGAGGCTAAATGTGTAGAGAAAAGCAACGAAGTAGAACACCCTCCCCTCGGCGTCCACAGAGTGCACTCAGAGCAATGGGGGAGATGTAAAACACTGGCTGCATTTTTCTCCACATTTATGCATACTCAGAGAGGAGAAAAATAGACCTGTGGTTTATAATTCCCTGATTTCTCTGGAACATGTATTGAAATGTAAACGAGTACAATAAATTCACTTTTAACTGCCTTCTTGGGAATTAGCCACATAGTCTGGACTTAAGGAACTCTCGTACTTTCATTAAAAGCCACATCATTCCTTGTTAAAGTAACAGTGTCCATCTCGCAGAGGCTGCAGCATGTGTGCAGTGAAACTGTGTGATAACATCTGCGCTCAGAGACATGGTTAAAACATGGAGGTAATGAATGTGTTGGGTTTTCACCGGTATTTCTTCACACTTTCCAAAATTGACCTTTTTATAGCTACGTTGTTGATTATTTTTAATATGGTTCACCTTGTTTATGTAGTGTTGCTTAAGTTGATGGTAAGCTCACTGAAAGATGATGACAATGGCTGCACAAAAAGCTTTCAGTAATGGCATTTTAATATGCATCTCAGGGGAGGCCGACTGGACCAGGTCAGACAGAGGAGAGGATTTCTTTTGTGGGTGTATAAATTAACTCTGACTTCAGTTGCATATTATGGACTCAGTAGTTTGCCACAGGAACAAGCGTTCTTTTTGGCCTGCAGGATGTAAGTCTGCCTGAGAGAGGAAAAGGAAGAAGGTATCTCTTTTGCTCTGAAACCTCAAAATTTGCAAATGTATTTTTACATGAAAAATGCATTATGCACATTATTCCTAAACTTTTCTGTTGATCCAGTTAAAATTTCTTTTCTTATGTATCTTTTATTTAAAAAAAAAAAAAAAAAAAAAAAAAAAAATAACAGTGAGGCTTAAGAGAATATGGTCATTTGCTTTCTTGCCCAGAGTTGAGAGATGAGAAGACTGGTGCCACTCTCATCATGTCTCTCAAGCCTGTTAGCTTAGCATACCCTTTCGCTTTCGTCCTTTCCAAAAGGTAAAAAAAAAAAAAAAAAAAAAAACATTCATTCACTGATCAGTCATACAAAAACTAAAGCATAGAATCAACAGTTTCTGTTATACTGGTGGGTTATGTGCCAGGCTGTTTTTTGACTGGGAGAAGAAACTTCCTGGAATCTCTTACTGTTTGACTGGCACCAATCTTCTCTTCTAACCTTCAGCAAGAATGAAAATAAGCATATTTCTAACTGTTGAACTATTCCTTTAAAATCTCCTGGCATATTCATGCAAAAAAACAATTTGTTTTTTATCAGCTTTTCCCTGGAGCTTGCGGAGCATCAATCAGCAATCTACCCTGTTAACATATTGTGGTCTTGGCAGAAAAATATAGCTTGGAAGGCGGCTGGAGCCAATAGGGATGGAGAGAGCAAGAGAGAGAGGGAAAGTCAGCAGGAGAGAGGGTAGCTATGTGCAGGGGAACTGGGGAGGCACTGGGGCGTAATTTAAACAGGCGACGGCTGTTGCGCAGACAGGAAATGAGAGGAAGGCCGGTTCCTGGGATGGGACTGAATTGGATGTTTCAGACCGAGACCGGTATCAGAAAGAGGAGACTTATGTGGTGTTGTTAAGGGTAACAGTAGGGTCATTGAGAGCAGCATTTCCTTTTCTGATCACTGAGTGAGCTTGTCAGCACAGCTATCTCAGTTCCCACATCCCTCTCAAATCATTTCAATGGGTTGGATTCAAAGTCTGAAATTCAGGCCGGAGCTGAATAAGACCTCCTGTTGCTCCGCCTGTTTATAAGCTCCCTTCTTATATGCTACCGCTTTGATTTGAAGTTTTGGGCAGTTTCATCCGATGGAAGGAAGTCAAGTTGAAAAGGCAAGAATTATTTCAATATTACATCAAAAAACAGGATAAAAATTATGCTTAGGACTGGCCTGAGAATGCCCAGTGTGACTGGGTCTTTTTTAGTCTGTGGTTTTGATTTAAAACAGACACACAATACCATAGTCAGAACCCCACTCTGCCTAACCGTTCACATGTCAGTGCGCTGGAGGAGCAGGCAGGCCTAAGCTGCTCTGGACTGTGTAACATCCAGCCATCTTGTGAGTTCTCACTGCTCAGCCTCATGAAGTGCAGAGTCCAGTGCCAGCCCGCCAGATTACTGCCCCTAATCAATCTGATTAGCCTGAGAGGGCGGACACCTAGGCTCACATCTGGACTGCATGCTCCCACTCCCCACAGTTTAGTCTGACAGAAACGGAGCCCAAGTATTCAGCTACACAGGAAGCTGATTCTGATCAGTGACGCTGGTGGCAGCAGTCTTTGTGTGCTTGTGTGTATGAAGTGTTGTGTTAGACTCAACCAAGCCAAGTCCTGATAAATGAAGCATGCTAAATACAATCATTGGAGGGATTTCTCACATGCATTAAATTTTAAGTTAAGAGTTTATGTAAGGTTTTATTAGGACAGATGGCATGAAAGGAACTCAGGGAACGTGTGGGAACTGAAGTATCTGCAGATTTAATGCAATCCCAATCTAGCTGTTCAAATGAATTCATCTCTATAGTAAAATTTCATGGCACTCCCCTGTGAGCTCATTTCAACCATGCTCCAAGGATGGTGAAATACAAGGCCACACATATCAGCCCAGTTCCCCTCACTTTCGCCGCTCACAGGCAAGAAAAACAGCCACATAAGTCATTCCAGACCTCCTATTATAAACAGGTGTCACTTTGGTGATAAAAAATGACATCTTAATTCAGAGGTGCGATGCTTTGTCAGAGCGGATTAACACATCATCAGAAACGATTTATTTTTATTGTGCCAGCATCATTTGGGTGGAGGCCGAGAATGTCAGTAGTTCTGGCCTCTACTTCTCTCAGGGGAGCATTGGAGTGACAAGTTCAGCCTTGATGTCTCTCTCTGGATGAAGAATCTCCTGACGGGAGATTAGTGGTGTGGTGTCGCTCCTGGGAACAGATGAGAGTGTTTAAGATGTGTTTTTTTAAAAAAGTTGTTTAAATGTGTGCCCTTAGGTTGTTGGGTAGTTTGGAACAAGTCACATTATTTTCAGCCAGACTAAGCTACCTAATATTCTGTATTGTGGGGGGGAAAAAAAAAAAAAAAAAAAAAAAAAAAAAACACGAAGCAAGGAAAAGTTAAAGGTGTTTGCAGTGCAAAGTTACAGAGAATGACAGAGGCATGTTTGCTGTTTCAACCTTGCACCAGGTGACTGTTAAACAGTGTCACCAGGGATGACAGGATGATGATGTTTTGTGTTAGTGATAGGGCAAAAGAGCATACACTATGCATTTTTGGGACTGCCCCCTGCTTGCGTGTAGGACACGCTCATACTCATTTGAACATGTGATTACAGATTAAATGTTTAATACATTGCCATGCTGAAACAATAGTTTGAATTTTGAATACACAGACCAAGTGGGTATTGTATGGGGACTCTCACAAAACTAAATGCTGTGCAATAAAATGTTTTATCAGTCATTCACAAAGTTGCTGATGTCATTTGATTGTTTCATTTGTTTGATTCTAGTGGAGGCAACAGACATGTTTATAGAATATTTAAATTAGCTCATGGAGTTGTGGATCGCACCAGTTTTTGCTTTTTAATCTATGGTTATTGCTCAATACTCTGTCACAATAAATGTGTTGAAATGCCCCATTCTTCACTAGCTAACAAGCACAGAGGAACTGACATGCAGTGGTCTCCGCAGGCTTGTGCTTGCTGTGTTTATGGACACACCCAGCCCTAACCGTCTGTTTCTTATAAAGGATATCAAACAGGGAGAGCTGCCTGAGCCACAAAGCACCTGTTTCCGACACTTCCACTACACGTGTTTGCTGTGTTCAAAGAACCTTCAGAGGATGGAGACACCAGTTGTGCTGCCTTTAGAACTACTGTGCATGCAAGATTTTTTTTTTTTTTTTTTTTTTAAATCAAGAAACTATCAACTTTGGTTTGACGGTGTTGATTTCTGCAGCAGTAATATTTTGTTACTGTTCTTTTACATTAAAAGAAAAGTGAATATTTTACAAAGGGGAAATCAAATTATTCTGTATAATTCACAAATGTTTCAGGCTATTCTATTTGAAAATGTTGTCACAGTGCCTTGCTCGTTCTCCGTAAAGCAATGGGATTGTTATATTCTCATTATCTATCATTTAAATAATTTTTTTTTTAATTAAAAGTTTTCCCCCAAATTTATACAATGCAGAGTGGTTTGGGCAAGATAGCTAATCTGAAGAAGCACACCCTGCAGGTTATTAAAGAGATGCACTCTTGAAAAACAGACATTTGAACATTGCATACAATACATTATTATGATGACACTGATGGTGGAGATGGACAGTCAGGTTTGTGGGTTGTGACAGGGGACAAGCCCAATGTGATAAGGACAAAAGGAAAAACATTTTCAGGAAGACAGCAAGGTTTTTTTTGTGTCTCACAACTCCTACTGTATGAATAGATACTAGCATTTATAAACATACATGAGGTGATAAAGCCAAGCCCATAGGAAGGAGAGGAAACAGTTATCTCCCATGTTATTGGTAACAGCAGGGTGTTTCAGGTAGGATGTGTGTGTGTGGTTTAGAGGGAATGTGTCACGATTAAGTAATCAGGTTACAGCAGAAAGCCAAATGTAACCCAGGTACTTCTGTGTATGCAAAATCTCTGAATGTGTCTGTGCTGCCTTGATACACAAGAGACTGGCCACTGCTGCTTTTCCACTGACAGCAAGTTTTACCAAGGAGCATAATATATGCAGCGGTTTCTGCCAGTTCCCGTGTGTTCAGCTGGATACTTCTCCTGACACACCAAGAGGAGTCACTCACTGATTTCACCCAAACAAACCAGTAGAATATATACGAGGAAAGAAAAAAAGTTGTTGATGAGTTTTGGAAGCAAGATTTTAGTCACTTGAAAGTAAGTGGAGTATCAGTATTAAGTTTCTGTAAACAGTGTTTACCTGTGTGTCTGTTAGTCTTGCTTTAAAAAGTCTTGCTTTGCAGGAACAGGGCCTGGAGAAGGGTCAGAAGTTCATGACTGACAGCAGGAAGGTAGCTAGGTGAGGCAAAGCGCCATTGTGTCCATACAAAAGTTTTCTCCCTTGTGGTTTGTGCATGTGCATTCTGTTGTGGTTGAGAAACAAGTCATGTACTTGCTGACCATATTACCACAGTGATCACGCAGCATGCTGCCCTGCAAATGTCTCAAACAGGAAGTTGTCAAAGTAGACACAAAATTAGGTGCCGAGTTATGTTATGTCATGTCAGCTGACCGCAGTTCTCTGGCAAAAGATAGCTCTTTGTAATTTGGAATGTTTTTCATCTGGATGTCATCAGCTCTTTATTCTGTCTTTGTCCACACAGACTCTCGGCCATCTCCCCAAAGGGATAATGGTAGTATTTCTGTAGGCAACTACGTACACCACACATTTATTGCACACACACACACACACACACACACACAGACAGGTACACAGAAACACTCAGACAAACATGTACATTAAACTGCTACCTCCATTCCCCCTCCCTCTTCCTCTGCCCTCCTCCCACCCCTGACCCCCCCGGTAATGAAAACAAGATGTTTTTATTCTCCTAGGACAGCGGGTAGCAGCAATGCAACTCAAGTTAGGGCTCCCTCTCCCAACCTCACTATGGACGCTTAATAAATACTTGTACAACTTTCTTAAATATGTGACAAAAATACGTTAACACAGTTTATGGGCTCACATTTGGCTGGTGAAAATAAAGAGCTGCAAACATCCACCAGCGTGGCAGAGATGATGAAATGACAGAGCTTTGTGGACCTACAAAGGATCCTGGAGACTCTGAATTGAGATGAGGTTTATTCAAGAAGACATAAGAAAACTGGGAGTTTCTGAGCCTGTGGGCAAGTGTTTGAATGTACTGTAGGCATCTATAGTTTCCACTAAGTGAGGTGAGCACTATCCCAGAGTCTGCACCTGATTTTCATTTTTCAATTTGTAGCCAATCTTCTAACAATTAGGCGCCAAGTTTAAACATAAACATGCCAGATATTCATCTTGTTTACATCAAAGCATCACTATGCCTGCCCCTATTCCACCTCCCTCACTTAAGCCCCCATCAGCAGCATCCCACCCAGGCTAAAATCTGCCTCAGTCTGTCACTGGTTCTTTTCCTGCCATACATTAGTCCTAATCAAGGTCAATTTCTTTTTGTACTTGCTTTGTTTGAAGCCAGCTATCTGTGTGTGATGAGGATAGATGGATGCTGCTGTGTCACCTCTGTGCATGTTCACTCATAGCCAGTGGATGTGGCTAGCCGCCTACACAGTGTACCAGCCTTAACTGTAGTCTGTTGTTTTACATGTGACAGCGTCTTCTGTCCGTCTCTCTCCCTCTGTGTCTTTTTCAAACATGCAAGTGTGCAATTTAAATCAGTTGTGAACTATGTTATGGATTAATGCCTATGAGTCAATCCAGTAACATGGCTTCTCAGCGCTCTAACTTGCTAACTCCTATCTTCAACAAAGCACTCTTACATCTTAGAATATTTTTCATTATACATGACACAAGGAGCCCTGCTTCTGTCATATGATTTCACTTTAGCAGAGGTTCCCTCAAGAGGACCACTATCACCAAGTCAGAACAAACTGTGCCTTATGGAGGAAACCTGGGTTACTAATTAAAGCAAAATTCCCTGAGAGACACAAATGTGTACCTTCTCAACCACAGCCACTCTTGACAATGGTGTGTAGAGACACAAAGCAGACAGATAATATGTGCTTTCTCTTCATAATCAACAGAATTAGTTTATGGAGGTTTGAGCCTATTGTTATTCAGTGGAAGAAGCAGTGAACCATGTAGATGTGTGGGTTTTATACTTGACAACTGCAGTTACAGGCTAATTTTTTTAAAACTTTGCACGTTTGCCACTGACTTGACTGTATATACAATCAGCTTACAATGGAGGAAGCTCAACTAAGTAGGGAAGAGAAAATCCCACGCTAAATACAACATGCCAATGACTATTCTCAAGCTAAGGGCTAGGGTTAATGTTTCAGTGTGTTAACAGAACTGTGAAGCTGGCTATGTTGGTCTCATGTGCACAGCAGATAGCCAGCAGCATCTGCAATTTAGAACCTTATTCATGCATAGGAGTGTTTCACAAATGCATATTTAAGTGTTTCACAGCAGAGATGAATGGGGTGGCATTAGATTTCAAAAGGGTGGTTTAAACTGCTGGCAGAACACATTGAAATTATCAAGTCTTTTAGAAAAAAAATTATTTATGCATGCATGCATGTACATGTATATATTTTTGTGGGTACATGTCTGTGTATATTCCTGTCTGCATAGGCTCCATTTATTTTGATAAAACAGCAGAGAGCCACTGTATAATCTTCCAGGGTTTTTCGTCTCACACACACACTGCTTGTATCTCAATATAAGGCTGCACATGCAGTGAGACTAGAGCATGATTTCCACATGTACCACTGTCATATTTCTACATGTGCATGTACGTACGTGCCTCTCTCTTTGAGAGCTCTCAAGCGTGATCGTGTGAATGTCTATATACTGTGGTTGACACTGCTGTTTAGGAAACTCTTTCTCTACACATTTTGGGTCAGCAAAGCATCTCAGGCTACCTATGGTTCAGTGCTTCTGAACATCTTAGCCTTGAATTAATTCTGTACTAGTTTATGCCACTTCTGTGTTTGGGAAAAGTCATTGATCACAATCAGCAGTCCATTATGTTTAGCAGGCAATTATGCACATTGTCACTTTTGCGTTTAGCCCTGTGTTTTGGAGGTCACAGGGGCCCAGTGTAACACAAGCCATGTGGACGACACCCTAGGCTCTCATATACAGAGTCTTCCAGGGTAAAGCACACCCAAGGGGCCTTTCTGCAAAAGCACACAGAAAAGGCAGCTTTACTCAATTCTTTATTGAACCCCCACTGCCTTGTGTCACAGTTTAGCAATGCCAAGCAGGAGAGAAAAAACTAAATACTGAGAGAAGCTATGACATCTGCAGCTTTTCATGCTTAACAGAGTGTTTCTGGTTCAGAGCGTGCAGGCTTTTATACTGACCAAAGACAACAGCTGATCTCTCTGATAGACACACCCTCAATCAGAGAGGGGGGATGGCTGAGTGTTGTCACCTGGTTCAGCAATTAGACTGACAACTTGCAGCCTCGTGTTTTTTAAGTTGCACACGATTGCTTAAGAAATTAACATGTATGCTATTTTATGCATGAGATTGGGAGCTATATGGTTGATTAGACTGAGCACTGTGTTTACTTTATAAATTCCACCTTTAAAACTAAAACTGCTGTAGGACAGCATTGTTCAAGCTAGGAATGCACTAAAAATGTGAGATGGACACTTCCAGTCACAGACCCAGGTTGTCTTGTGAAAAAAGACATGTGTTTAACACATAAAATAGAATTAATGTACAAAAATAAAATATGCAAAACAATGAAGAAGAGCTACCAGCACCAGCAACTGGTAAACATGTACATGGAGTCCAGCTCTTGCAGAGCTGGCCATTATAGCAGCAAATGACTGGAGATAGTAAACAAAAAAAAATGACTTACCTTATGTGATTGGTTCAAGGAAAATTGTCTGGATTTAATAGCACAGGTTGGCCAACTTCCTCTTTGTGTAAATTTCCAATTCAGCTTGTTCAAAAGTAAAATATAGCAGGCTATACCTGCAGGAAAATATGAAGGTGTAATGTGACTGTATAATGTGTAAGGTGTTGAATGATGTCTGGTAATGCAGGATGGTAGGGCATGATGCAGTGCACTCTCAAACAATCACCATAGCTATATTTCATGTAAAAATTTCAAGGGAATATTTAAAAAAGAGAGAGGCAATCCAGCACAAATATGAATGGCTGACTTTAAACACCTTAATGGCCCTCAGACCAGGACTTGGCAGTGACTGGAGTTATGAGTAATATCCGTCTGCAGGCAGCTAGTTCATTTAAGAGACGAGCAATAAATGGCTCAAGTTAGGGGGAGGAAAATTGTGCGGTTCATTTTAAACAAGGTATGGACTTGTCCATTTCCTTTGTTTTTCAGTTCCAGAATGGAAATCGTAAATAATAAATAATAGCCAGTATTTTTTGGTTTCATATTTAGTGTGGCACAACAAGGGTGCGCTGAGAAATGATAGCACAAAATAACTTCTAACAGAATAACCAAGTCCAGATTTTAGGTTAGAAGTTCATAGATGCTTCTCTTTGAGGCTCCACATTCAAACTTTGACCTTCTAATCAGGCAACTATACCCTCAAGCTATCTAAAAGTCACCATGACGGTTCTAAACACATTCTTTAATATCTTCTCTGCAGTGACATACTTTTCAAACAGCATTTATCCATTTCATTTTTAGTCTCTGTAATCTCCATGCTTCCTCCTTTAAGCCATTCCTCATGTTTTCTCTAACACTGCCTGTCCCAACGTTGGGAAAAAGCCCATTTCCTCCTGGTTCCAAGTTCTCCCACTGAGGGACGAAGTGCGTCCCTAAGTTCAAGAAGCACCCCAGGCAATGTGAGGGGTGAACAGAACAAGAGGTGGACCAGTGCTAGAGCCAGTCAATGCTCTCCAGTGTGTGGGAGAAAATTGCAGGGTTACTGACCTTACAGGGAAATAAGAAAGGCTTGAGAAAATACACAACAAACAGGAGGCAGATCACAGTCATCTTCAACTGATGGTCCTGATAAATATTGTCTACATGACATGGAAGGGTCACAGCAAAGATCAGCCAGTCAGCTCTGAAGGCCAGTGGCTATATTACCTTTCTTTTTTCTAAATTAAAGGTGACACTGAAGCATTGTTAGCTAACAAACTTTATGCCTTTTTTCTCCCTTTAATTTGTAAACATTTAAAATTTTCTACCAAGGAAATTAGTTTCTCAGATCTTCTAGCAGGCGGGGACAGCTAGATCTAATATGATGCAATATGCTAAATAGGGTAAGCAGCCACGATATTCGTAAGACATCCAGTAAAAACAGGATTGCAGAGGTATTCAAGGCAGCGCCTTTCACTCTCCACATCCAGTCTTCAAGGGTGAAATTGTCAGAATTAGGTAGTCTGTCTCCCTCATCCCTGTGTGCCTCGTTTGTCCCCGTTTTGCGCTCTAGACCTGTTCGTGTGTTTGTGTGTGTGTTCTGGCCTGAGCGTGGTGACCTAGATTCTTTTCCCGCCAACTCACCTACACACCTGTTAATCATCACGTCATCAACCCACCTCCAAGCTGCAGTATTTAAGGACAGGTTCTTCACTCTAGTATTTTCATTCATACACAATGGTAGTAGCGTTTAGCCTACTGTCTCTAAGTTTCTCAGTGTTATACGTTTTGGGTCCTAAACAATGACTAAATCTAACAATCATTATTTCTGGAGTTGGCTCCAACTCCAAAAATCACTGGATGCATGTTGCCAAATCTGGCACAGGAACTGCCTGCTGATAATGCAGCATTATAACAAGTAATCATAATAACCATGACACAATGTAAAAAAAAAAAAAAGACAGAAAGACAGTAATAAATACATTTTTAAAAATGCTCAGAAATATCAGGGATTTGATGCACATGCAACATTATGTAAATGTTTTACCAGAGCAAAGTAACTGTGTCCCAAAGGGACAGACATACCACACACACACAATGGAAGTGACTGAACAAAACACAATTGTGATGACAAATACAATGCTCCCCAAGGTACCTGCTTATGCTGCAGAGCTCAGCGGCAGCCGTTTGCAGGCAAGATGAGAGCACATGGGAGGTCAGCTGGACAGCAAGGACATAAACTGTAATGCATTTTCTATGGTATTACACAACTGTATCTTTTCAGGCAGTTTGGATGTGGGGGTCGTACACAATAAAAAATTTTACATCTTGTACATTCATAAATTAAATTTATTGCAGATACTTCAAATGGAAAATGTCAGAGTGTGAAACAGAAACTTGAGCCATCACTGTGGCATATACCAGCAGATGCCTGGATGGCACTTCTGCCCAATAAGGGATTAGCAAAGGAGATTTCATCAGTGTCTGAGCGCAGAGTGTGAGTGAGGAGGACAGGGGTTGAAAGACAAATTTTGCCACAGGCCAAGATTAGACAGTAGCGTGATGGATGTTCTCCTGCTTCTAATGAAGCTCCTGTCTCATATTAGCCCAGGGTGAGGGAAACAGAAAGGGAGGGAAAGGAAAAAGACTGCAATGAGGGGGGGCAGGAGCAGAGAGTTATCTCATGCTAACTTAGTTAGCTGACTCCAGGCTCCAGGGATACAGGAGGAGAAGGGTCAAGACCCCAACCAACTTCCCCCAAGGGACCAAAGCACAGAGAAGTCAACATTCCTGAGAAACTCTGAGACCTTCCTCCCCTAGAGAGATGGAGAGATGAGGGAAAGAGCGATGGAAGAAGGAGACAGAGAGAGCCTAAGAGAGAAAAAGAATGAGACCTTTGCATGTTCTTTCCATTTGCTCTCCTTACTGAACAACGAATGCACAAACACATAAAAACACACATCTCTCTATGCATCACATACACTTTCCATTCCTTCTGCAATCTCAGGCATTATTAGTGACTCATAAACTCACATTGACCTATGTACACTCATTCCTGTCATTATTTATGAAATATTTTTAGGCAAACTCCTAAAATAGTCGTTCTCTCCTCTTCTCCCCTCCCCTTGGTGAACACATTTCCAGTGCAGTGGTGGCTGGCGCCTGCAGAAGTCTGAGGGGTAAAAGGAATTCTTACTAGTTGTTTGGCAGAGCGCCATCTTTACAACGAAATAGCATGTCAGGTTTATCGCTTACATGTGTATGCAAAAACAATTTGCATAATCTGGACCTGTCTTTGTTTATGAGGCACAGTTTAAAGAAAATATATGTGTGCACTCAGCTGATCTAACAGTATTTGGCAGATGCGGTGCCGGATAAGATTCTGGCAAATACCGTGGATGCAGGACACTGAGAATCACATTATTCATCAGCCTTGTCTGGGATGCTCAGCTGATACTGGAGCTGGGCCCTGGAGTTATGGCTGCCTTTCTATGGTGGTGTGGTGGATGCCGACTGTCTAACCAAAAAACTGGTCTTAGTTTTATGATTTTCTTTTGTTTCTTTAAAATGATTTATTAGTAGGGAAGCAGGGAATGACCTTGAGCCTTTCTTTCATTTATTTAGTATGAACACAGACAAACTGTGTAAACTATGCGCCACTTGTACTGCAGCCACATTTTGAGGTCTGACAACGATTCAATTGATGCACTGTAATGGCACTTTGTCTGACCTCACAACTAAATCTCCATCACTCCCCCTACTGTACAGAACGCACACAAGGCTCATGGGACTGTAACTCTGTGCAACCAGTGTGCTTGATTAGAGTTGTGAAACACAGTTTACGCTGTGTTTGATCAATGTTTTGAATTCAGAAATGTGTGGATGAAACTGCAACCATACGTGATGTAGTTTTTTGCAAACACACATTCCCCATACAGCATGTGTGCAGCGTCATGTGTTTTCATGACAACAAGCAACTGCAAGTAGGAAAGCAGATCAGAGAGGGAGTGCCGAAATCACACAAAAACATGATTGTTTTGGTTTCCAAGTCATTTCCAAGTTCAAAGTCAGTGCAAGCACCAAAAGCAGCGATTCCTACCTGTTCTGTGCAGCAGACATTTTGTTCTGTCTGTAAGCGTTTATCTTTCTCCAACAGATCTAATACAGCAGAGCTTTGACAGCCCTCATTCTGCTCTCAGTCCCAGCTTGTCATCCACGTCTCTCTTGACAGCCCACACAGAAGAAAGCCCCTCCAAACATGTAGGAATGTATGGGAAATATAGCTTCTTGGAATGCCACTGGAAATCACTGCCAGCTAACAAAGGAACAAGAAGGCAGTCACAAAGCTCCAGACCAGCCTTTCAGCATTCTCAATCACTCATCGATAGCCCTCTTTTGCATTCAACTGCGGGTTATGTGCAGTGAGAGGAAGTAAATGTAGCATTGCCAGTAATGGCAAAGTGCTGTCTCGCTGGTCTGAATGGCAGCCATGCCCTCCAGACACCCCTTGTCTGGGCTGAAACCCTGCAGTATCTGGCAGCAGTAGTTGGTGTGCTCAAGGGGTGGAAGGATATTCAAACTTTGGTCGTTGGTTAAAAATAGCCTGCCCCTCTCTCAGACAAAAAAAGAGGGCCCTGCTAATAATCACAGCTCTGTACTGGCTGTCTCAAGCATCTGGTCTGAGAATGTGTCATTTTTTAGGAGGGGCCTGGGAAACTGTAGACACCACGCTTGCTGCCCAGAATAAGAACCATGGGAATGATTGAAGGGGTCTTTTTTTTTTCTGTGTGTGGGCCGCTGAACTAGAACTAGCCTGTCTCCAGGACTGGACTGCCTTCCTCACCGCCTCTCGGCGGCCGAGCCAGGCATAAGTCACTCAGCAGCCGGTTTGCCAGAAACAGATGATTTTATGGTAACACATAAATGGAGGGGGACATGATGAGGTCAGGGAATCATGGACATGGGAGAGATGTCATCTCTCGAGGGTCAAACGGGAGTCTCAAATCACTAACTGAGAAAGTGTTTGAGTGGTTTGTGACGTGCCTATGCAAATAAATTAAAATTACTACACTATTAAATGACTGCTTAACTTTTGACCTATTTTTCCAGGCATGTCCTTTAAACTTGAGGTTCGCTTGACCCTTTAAAGTCTGACATTTTTGGACACTTATTTGCTTTCTTGCTGAGAGTGGGATGAGAATATCAGTAGCACTGTCTTTTACATGTAAACATACAGACAGCTTTGCCTAGACAGGCTAGATGTTTGCCCCTGTCTTTGTGCTAACCTAAGTTAACCAGATGCTGGCTGCCCTTTCATGTTTACCATAGAGATATGAGAGTGATATCAATCTTCTCATCTAGTCCTCAGCAAGAAAGAGAATAAATGTATTTCCCAAAATGTCAGACTTTTTCTTTTAAGTCTGCAATGAACGTTTCACAGTTTTGCTGAAATCATCCTGTGACTTTGATCTGTGAAATACTCTGTTTCTGCACTGAAAGGGCACATTGTTGAATCCATAACATCCAAATCATAGGCGTACCTTTTCCTTGATAAGATAACATTAAACAGTGATATGCAAAACTAGTCACAGTAGCCACTATGATGCCAAAGATCCACTTCAGGTAGGTTACCTACACAACAATTATCCTGTGTTATCAGTAATTTATAATCATTCAGTACAGCTGAATGGGATGTGAAATTTACATGAACAGAAACAGCTAAACCAGTCAGCGTAAACTTAAGAATTAGGGCGAGTTTAAATATAAATATTGAAAATTATGTCAAATAAAAACCGTTGCCAGTATACTGAATAAATTAATCTTTTTTTCTTCCATATTCATTTACGGTTGATGTATTGCATGGAATGGCATGGCAATGAAAGTGTCAAAGTGCTCATAAAGAATTACCACCGCTATTTCTATATTATGAGGAAAGTGACAGGTGCACTGGTGTGAATTGTCTCAAGCAAAAATGTGAACTGCAATAAATCGCCTGGCTAAGGAGGAGAGGTTGCTGCTGCTGCTGCTGCTGTTAACTTGGCTAACAATTAGCCTTTATAACAGACAGAGGTGTTCATGGGAGACAAACTGGTTAATGAGTGCTGTCAGACAAGGACTTGTCATGGGAATCCTGTTGAATGTAACCTAAGAAAGGTGAAAACCATCGTAGCAGAAAGACATTGCACATTTTCTGAATAGGACATCTATGATTTTATCAATCTGCTGTCTTTGCAGTGCATGAGCTCATCCACAAGATAACTGTGGTGCTGCAGTTTTTAAACAAATACATTTTCAGCATCTGTTATACCAGAAGTTACTATACCAGAAATGTAGGGTGTTAGGACCAAAGGACATTAATCTCCGAGCTAACTGACATCATGCGCATACCTCATTTGTTTTGACGTAATCTCTCTCATCACATGCGCATGCAGCAGCTTTGTCCTCTTTAAATTTTAATACAGTGGACAGTGATAGAAATCAGTGTGGTTGTTGTTTGCATGAAGATAAAGGTTAACGCAATGGCAGGTGTTTGATTACACTAAATTTGAACTGTGTCATCAACTTATTTGAAAGATAACATATTAAATTTGAATGAGAAAGTTTGCAAACTAGATTTTTTTTTTGAAAACAGCTGTATCCAACTGGCACATGACTTGTTGCTACACTGATCAGTTATGATTGGTTTTCATAACTTTGGTCTACAAATTAGGGTTTACTATTTTCCTCACGTCATTCTGTGGTAGCACCACAATGAGTGAGCGACAAACTGTGAATGAGGCACATGATTTCTTCTTGGATTATGGCCCTGCTGAGGATAGAAATATTGAACATGAAGAAGTAGTAGCAGAAGATGTCAATGAAGAAGAGGACAAAACTGAAAATGAACCTGTCAGTGAACTGTGAAGAACTGACACATGCTATCACTGTCACATACTGAAACTGAAGCACAGGCACAAACACGCTTGCAGCTGTAGGACAAAATGTAACTGTTGTTTAATCTACAACTGGACCGGAGATATGACAAGTTAAATGGGGCTCTTCACGTTATACTATAACCGTTTTATGGATTCAATAAAAGATATTTACAAAAAATGTTTAGAAGGATGTTTTCATATTCAGTGTCACTGCCCATGTAATTAAAACTGAGCGATAGTTTAAGAACAAAGTGGGTCAGCGGATTACAACCAATTACATTATGATTTCTGCCTTAGTTATTACACAGTTGCATGAGCCTGGTCAGTTTTTAACAGGAATATAAATATTGAAAATGTGTCAAACACAATGTGAAGATTAAAATACCAAAATCTGAACAATCAATTTGTTTGAGGAAAATACATTTCTTTAATGAAAGATTTAGGAGTTTTCAAAAAAAGAACCCATATTTCCTCTTTAAGCCTACTCTCTGCTGTTTTGTTCAGCATCTGTGAACCAAACTATTGTTGAAAAAACAAGAAAACTCACTGAATGTACTCTGAGAGGCAGTATTTGATGTTTATTAACCACACAGTTTAATGCTTAAACATTGCTTTGTTGACAAATAATCTCATCATACGCCGAAGCTCTGATTTGTAAGCCTAGTTTGTGTGCGTCCTGAGAAGTGTCCTCAGTCATGTGCGTCGAGCCTGTCTGACCTTTTATTGCAATAGAAATAAATCACATATAAAGTCTAAATGTGTCACTCCATAGTTAGTGTATAACCACAAACTGAAAATGCACAGGACTAAGAACCTAGAAATCCAATATAGACAGCAGCTAATTATTGCTTATAACTTTTTTTTTCCCTTTTTGGTCCTAAAGACATTTGAGTAAGAGATAAATTTAAATTAATTTGGAAATTTTGGACAGTATTATACTTTTGCAAGGACATTTCTATCTCATATCATCATTGTAGTCCACAATATTTTCATTTTTTTCACTGTTTTAACAATTTCTAGCTAATTCAGTAAGATTTTGTTAAAGGTGAACATTGTAAATTCACAATAGATTACCTTTAATTATTTCACCTTATTTTACCTCTAATATATTTATCCAGTGGAGGTCAGAAAGATTGCAGTACAGTGAGGGAGCTCCCTATGTGTGTTTGTAATCGGGTATCCACTTACTACCAATCAAAGCTCCATTACTACCGCGTTTTAAGGCATTAGAGATGTCAACATTGTTAAGGCATGTGTATTGTTTTCTCAGTCAAGGAAAATTAGAAAATGAATTCCTCTGGGCTGATGTGGAGTGTGTTCACGAGGGGCGGGGGGTAAGTGAGGGCCGCGCGCATGTGTGGGGGTTCAAAGGGTGGGTGTCTGTGTGCTGAGGGAAGTGGTGGTGAAGGGGGGGCGGAGGGTGGTTGGGGGTACCAAATTGTGCTCAGTCACTGGCAGATCATTTTCAGTGAGACAGCTGAATTATGGGAAAAGGGGAAGCACAGTGGCTCTGCCATTTGTTTTGCTAGCCGCAGCCTCTCACCCAGGCATGCTGAATACATACTGATTAAAGATGCATACACACACTTTTCTACCAGACACGTCAGTGTTAACACAGTGAAGAAAATTGTGGCCCCTGCAAACTGCAATCCACAATCTTTTAACAGGATGTTGTGGTACAGGTATGAAAGGAAAAGACCGAGCTCATGAATTTAGAGAAAGCCTGGTATTTTTGTTTCAGCAAAATTGGTACATTAACGAAACCATAGTATGCTCATTGTGTGCTCATTTAGTGTTAACTGTTGACCTTATACAAAGAAACTCCTCTCTCTTTACGTCCCCCTACATCCCCTCCTCTCTCCATCCCTGGCAAGGAAATGGCAGCTATAGCACAGTTGAGAGCAGTTATGGCATTAGGACAACAGAGGCGTGGCTGGCCTCAAATGAGGGGACAAATTGTGGTGCAAGGAGGTGGGCCAGCAGCCAGCAGTGGCACATGGGAGGTGGCCCCTGAGCTGCTCAGCGGGGTCAAACTGGCCTCCCTGCCATGTGAACAGGAAAGGTGTGTGAACTTTTGCCTTGTCCCGCTCAGTCCATCATCCAGCAAATGGAGCACATCAGCCACACTGGGGGAGAGAGCTTGGCTGGGGTGGGAGCAGAGAGGTGGGCAGTGGGGGTAGGTGAACACCTCACACAGGCTCCCTTTGTGCTCTGAGCAGGGGTTTGCATTACTATGGGGTTGAGGGGCAGCTGCAAACTGCAGTAAAGGAGATGGGCGGGGAATATTGGAGCAATATAAGGTGAAGACCATACTGTTGAAGCAATTACCACTTAGTCATTATCATGCTTAAACAGATGATCATCTGTCTTCTCATTTAAAGTGTCACCTGGTCTTCATTTTCTACTCAATAACCATTCATTAACTGTGTGCTGTCTCAAATCCAGTCCTTTCTCTCCTAAAACCAGTGCAGCTTTTCACAGTTTGACCTCTCAAACACAGGTGTAACTCATGACACTATTAATGGCTGCATTTCATGTATTTGTGCCAGTAAGAGGGCCCTGGTAGGGCAAATGCAGACCTCCTGCCATAGCTTACAATTCAATGGAAAGGGACCATGATTAATGTTGTTTGCTCCATCTGTGCTTTTCCCGCTATGACTAGTCAATAAGTCATCTTTGAAAGATTGCTAAACTCATCCTGTTCTGCTTAGTTATCTATTGTGGAAATACAGGTAACCATGTGCACTGAAGTATGCAATACAGCATGTACATTCTGCAGTGCAGTATGTGAAGGTGAATAATGAGTCATGTAATGTACTGAATATGACTGTTGTAAAATATTCAATCATTTGCCAAATGGGGGGCATAGACATCACTTTTGTCATTTGGCATTCCTCAGACTCTGGAGCTGTTACCTTTTTAAATGTTCTGATATCTCACAAGAGGAACAGTGCTCCATGTAGGGAATTTTTTATTACTTTGTTTCCAATATTATGTCCATATCCTGAGTTTGTGTGTTTAGATAGACTCAAACAAGGGTCTAATAGATGTACCCTATGATTGGTGGGATTCGGCCAGGTTCAAATCTATATATTAATGGTGCCGGTGCTGCATGTCTACATGTTAAAGGTTTAGAGTTTATGTTCGTAGGCATTTGGACTGAGGGCCTGGGACTGTATGTGAGGAAATTCCTCTAATTTGGTAAAATGTCTGAAGGGCTCTGGTCCAGATCTGCTGTCGCATAGGAGTTTGATCAAAGAACCTAAAACAAGCATCAATCCAGTCTCTACAAAGTATACGTTGATCTTTACTTACACTTTTATTTAGTTCACGCATGCTTGCACCCATCCAAACACTTGCACATGGCCTTAAATGCACAATAACAATTCACCCAAATTTAACTTACTATCACTGTAACTGACTCTATTCTGAGATCTGAGTAAATATAACTGGCCAGACTGCTCCACTTCCTCCCAAAGGGAGCTGAGTGGGAGTTCAAAAAGATTTAGAGGAACAGTTTAAAACGGAATATTTTAAGATATGTTTATTATTCCAGAATAGCTGTCAAGATATTTCAATGAATTTCCTCCGATGTGGCTGTTTATAGTTTACACTGCTGGAGTTCAAATGTTTACGTTCCTCTCCAGCCAAGCTTCCATCAGTAGTTTTTTGATCACTGACAGCCAATTCATGCAACATTTTTCCTGATCATATTTGTTGCTCCTGTAGTATACTAAATGACATCTGCTTTTAATGTGTCTAGACCACTTGAGACAGGAAGAAAACTTGAAAAAGGCCTCACTACAGTGTAAAAGGACCCTTCTGTCCTGTGTAGCTGGCCTGGTGAGAATCAAAGAAACACTTTTTACCTCAGTACCAATCAGAAAATATGGGAGTGGATGTGAAGGCACAGCTGAAAAAGAATGGATTACCGACAAGAGACTGCTTGATTAATCATAAACCAAAACTCAAATAATGACTATGCATTTTTTTCTGTAGGTGAAAAAGATTAACAGTATAAATATTTTAAATAGGGACTTTTTCAATCAGATCAAGGAATTAAAAAAGAAAAGATCCTGGGCTCTCACACAAAGCTTGATAGTGAAATTTAGTCATGTAATCTAATTAAGATGTCACTAAGTGGATAGAATATTGAAGGGAAAAAGCCACAGATTTTGTCAATCGCTACGATTGATTTAATTAACTGCAAATCTCTTGCTGTGACCCCTGTAATCCTGTTTTTTTGCCTTTTTTCACCCGGTAAAAATTAAAGTTTAACTATAAATAGAGGTGGATAATGCAGTTGACCCGAGGGGTTAATTCTCAGGCTTTTGGATGCTTTCATCCCCTGGAGGCCCTCAGTCCATGCTCTCCTCAGGTTACATTACCATGAATTCGAGAACCACCACAAGGAAATGAGTTCATATGGAGAAATGAAGCCAGGATTTGGTCCGCTCGGGCACCTTTGTAGGCACTCCCGACATGAGAGGCCGGGAACAGGCTGGGCCTAAGTCCCGATTAATACCCTGATTCCATGCTACGTCATGAGGTCAGTGGGAATTCAAATAAAGAGAGAAATGGCGGAATAAAAGGAGTGACCCACTGAAGGGACCAGAGCAAACATGATTACTTTGTTAGAACGTGTAGTAGCTTTCCTATTTCAACACCTGTCAGAAAGATAGGCAAACTTACATGTGAGAAAAGAGAAACTTAAATGAAATGTCTCAATTAATACCAGATGAAAAGGCTTGTTGAGTACAGCCACTGTGGGCTGTGTCTGTGCATGCTGTGGAGCTGGCAGCTTTGCTGACTAATTGCTCCTTTACATAATCCTAAAATGTTTTTACATAATCTCAGATACTGTTTACACATGAAAACTTCCAAGGATTAGTGTTATAAAGTACTTCACAGCGCCAGGATAAATATACATCTCATGTGACGGACCCAACCGTTTCAGCATTTATCTTTCTACATTTGTTCACCTAATCAAAATACAGTAGGATAAATAGGTATATGTGGCCTGAGTACACATACAGAAGTCAAACAGCGGATGACACGTCAGTCACTCTGCACCTTTATATCCAGTATTTATTTGCCCATGTTGGTGACACTAAGGACCTAAGGACATGGGATTTATGTCACACTAATATGATATATGCATCATGCTATAACACGTTCACACACCACACTCTACACAAGTGCACGGTGTACAAACAAACACACGTGTGTGCATGGCCACGGTCACCCCTACATGAAAAAAGAGCACTGATTGCCTGAGCAGCTGAGCCGTGCTGAGGTCTGGAAGCTCCATTGAAATTGCTACGATACTTTGGACTTGAAGGTAAAAGTGCCTCCTGTGGTTTCTGAACTCTGGGAAAATGGCCACTCAAGATTTGTTACTGAGGGCACCAGCTAACACATGGGCACATCCTAAGTAGCTTCTACGTAGGTGCAATTTTTTAGGCAACATTCACAAGTACCATGTTTGCTGTTATTAAATCAAACACACAATGTTCTCTACAGGATTCTTTGTATTTTAAAGGACAATGCCACAGTTTTTGCAAATTGTATTTGTTTGAATCATATATATTTTATAATGGTGTAGATAATTTTCAAAAGCTTTCCATAGATTTTTTTTCCTACTGTGCAGACCAGCCACTGTAAAAAAAATCAGGTCTTTATTCAGTTTACTTGTTTGATAACAAGGTTTCATGCATCTGCCAAGTGATTTTCATATGGAAATGACTGGAAAACAATGAGGGAAAATACAAACAGTGCAAAACATCATAGCATATTTTGCACAATACTCAGCAAAACTCATGATTTTATTTGTAGATTTTGTAGTAAATGGATGAAACGTGCAAAATCCCTGTTATGATTCTGAGAGCATGAAAAGGCTGTGAATGGATCACTGTTTTGCCTCAAGGAAGATAATACACAAGAGGAGAGAGAGGAAAATTTCTGTCTCCAGAGTGTTTGGTGTGTGTGGCCTCACAGGAAGCAGTACACAAATCCTGTGTAACAGTGTGATGCAAGGGTCAGACAGTCCAAAATGTGCTATATATCCATATCCATGGCTGACCTTTTTTTTTTTATCTAGACCAAGACATATAAATGGGCAGAACTGCATCTTTCAATTGTGATTCATTACGCACCTTACAAGACTAACAACATACTACTTGTCCCATTGCATTGTGTCATGCATAAGTCCCTCACAGTGTGTAGACCTGTCCAAAATCACTGCTGCTCCCACTGCACAAGCCCCCCCACTGCTTCAGCACCGCCAAGCCCCCAGTGCATGCATTAATCTTGCAGACCCGGGAGGAAAAGAAGTCCAGCAGCTGCCAATGAAGTCCCACCCAGCAAGCTCTGTCCCAGGAGTTCTACTAATTCCAAGGTCATGCGGATGCCTCGGCCCCTTTCCTCTCACCCCGTTTGCTTACCTCAGCTGCAAGGAAAGGAGAGGAAGTGAGGGACAGCACTGTAGAGGAGGACAGAGAACATGAGGCTTTCAAAAGTAGCTCTGTCTCACAGACAGTTGGCTGTGAAGTTCCCTTGTGCAACAGATCTGATAGCCCAGATTACTGAGGTATGATGGGGCATGTATTTCTGGAGGTGGGAGGACAGGGAAGGCTTGATGCTGTCTTCTGAGCTCTTTTCCATCTTCAGTGGTTGAATATTGCATTAGTGGCGCCCAGAACAGTAATAGACATTTGTAAATCTCCCTCCTCCTCAGTGACCTGTCTCAGGTGGCAGAGACGAGAGACCTGGCCTCTGTTTCCATCTGATTCCACTGGGGACATAGAAGCTTGACCAAAATCTGTCTTGCTTTTGCAGATGTGTGAGAAAAAACACAAGCCTAAAAAGACAAAAATGTATTTTGCAGTAACCTCTTGATTCTTCTTTTATCATTTATGTGACTAAATCACAGTTGATCCTCACAATCCAATGTATTTATCCTCTTGAAAATAAATCTAATATTAAATATTGACTATTCATTGAGAAAAGGTTATTTTCCAGTGTACAGTCTGATGTCGGCTGTTCTGCAGCTGCTGTTACAGTACTGGATAATCTACAGGGTTCTTTGTGGACATCTGTCTTTCATGAAACCCAGTATTAGTATGTTAACATTTTGTAAGCAAAATAAGAACTTAAATTACAAATGTGTGACATGTGTAAACACATAATATTGCACAAATAATAAACATAAAGCACAGAGATTGGATCAGGAGAGACAAACTGCATGGGTCTCACTGCTCACAAGGCAAATGTATAACAAAAACCTGTTATAGCAGGCTCAGGCAGATGTGAGGCAATGTTTTGTTTCATCAGTTGTATAGATTTATCTAGTTGTGTAGCTAGGAAGTAAGTAAGTATGTTCAGAAAATGCCCATTTTAGTGCGGCAACCCAGATCGCAAAACTTACCAGGAGCTGCTGTTTTCCTCCAATTTCTCATTTTTTCCTATTGCCTCTGTAGCCTGAGGATAAGATACAGTGAGCCAATATTTTATTTATGTTCAACTTGAGTGGATGCACCTTCACCTGGTGGTGTTCATTTGTGTCTTTTCATTGACTTTGTTATAATACCAGCTCTAAAGTTTACTTAGCATCCAGTTTGAACCCTTTACAGATTTACATTATAAGACTTGGACATAAAGATCAAACTAATCACTTTCTCCACGTTGCAGATGAAATAATCTGTCAGAGACTAAGAACCACAAAATGGGAATGCATTTTTAACATGCAATTAATGCTGATTTATTTTCCATACTCTGTATAGTCTTTTTTACTTTCGGGGAACCCCTCTAACAACTGTATATTCACATGTTGCCTATGACTCACGTACTTAGGTTCTGCATGAGTGAAGTCTTTTAGCCCTTTTTTCTCAACACTTCTTTTCAGTACAGGAATCGTGTTGAAAGGATGCCTTCTTTGTATTGGTTATAAGTGAGATACTCAGAGTAATAAATGGCAACTCCTGTCAGCAGCATGAACTTTCTTGCCAACCTTGGATGCACGGTGAAATGTTAAACTTTGGACAGAGGTCTGCAACTCCCCTTGTGCAGAAAATATTAGCTTACAGTTCTCACATGGCGTTCCAAAATACTGATCTTGAATGAAAACAAACTCGTCACCTGTTGTAAGTCATGCATGGACCAAAAGTGCACTTAGCTTGCAGAATGTAGCACTGCTGCTGAACTTTTGTTTTCCCATATAATCAGGTTTTCTTTTTTGTCCTTTTGCCAACCCCATGTTTAATTCTAATTCAATCAGCAAGTCCATATGTTGCAACTTTTTTTTTTTTTTCAAGCATGGGGCCTATCAGGCTGCTGCATTAATCATCCCTTTAAGCAAGCTCTCCCACCAGTGTCCAACAGACTCATTAGCTGAACCTGAGATGTGGTACTCATAAATCCTGTTGGGGGGGTTGGCAATGGTATGTGGCAACCATGGGAGAAATTATCAGCTTGGTGATCCACCATGTTAGTCATTGCTCAGAGGCAGCAGTGAGTTACTTACAAGGGAGGGATGCAGGGACTACGAGAAAGAGGTTAGGTGTCAGCAGGCCCTGGCATCCAGTCCTCAGTGCAGGTTGGTGGGTAGTGGGACCCTGACAGTGGGAGATGAATGGGAGGGAATTATCTACTCACTCGGCCAGATAATTGCTCCATTTGGCCCTGAGTTAGAGAATAGCTTCTAATTAGCTCCCTGCAGTTCCCTAGACCTTCACTCCTCCCCCAAAAGAAAACACTCTCACACATGTTGGAGGCTTAACCAACTGGGTCACTTTGATGACACCTAAAAAGAAGTAAACTCCTCACCCACTTGGCAGCATGTCTGATTTGAATGATTTTCCACTTTAAAAGAGAGAAAAAGCTCATTTTAGGTGTTTGTCATATGCAAATGATCCCGGAGTGATGTGTGAACATGACAAATAATGTGTGAAAGCTGCAGCTAAATCTTTCATTAGCTTATCTAATCTTTAAAGTAACAGTCCAACATTTTATGAAATGCGCTCATTTGCTTTCTGGTGCAGAGTTAAATGAGATCAACACATCTTTCAGAAGTGTGTGGTAAATATGAAGCTATAGACAGCAGCCAGTTACCCTGGTTTCCAGTAGTTCACTAGTTACGATGTCTCATTTGCACAATCCATAGAAAAACTGAAGAGTGAAGACGACATGTTGTGGTTTGAGTTTTAGGTTATTTTGTTTCAGTAAGCAGGGGCCAGGATATCAGCAAAACATCCAGGAAGTTACTTCTAGCTAAGAACTATTTTGGCATATAAAGTGTAGTAAAACTTCAGATTGCCATTTTGACATTTTTTTTATCATTATTATTTTTTTTTTACAGACTAAACAAAAATGTCTTGATTTGTGAGATTTGTGAGATGCTGGGAAGTGAATTTATTTATGCACCTACTTTTCTGAGAACTTCTGAGAAGGAAATTTGCATCCAAGTTGCTACACCAAATCTGAAGAACCTTTTGGGCTATTATCACCCTACCGGTAATAAAGAGGTGAAGCACCTTCCTCATTGATTGGCAGTTTTCACCATCAGCAGGGGGGCCATTTACAACTGAACTTCTCTAATTAGCATTCTGTTTATTTGCTCTCACAGTTCAAGAGCAACATACTTCACCCATTTCCTCCTGTTGCTGATATAATCCACAAATCCAGAGTCACAACAGCAACCTTTCCTACTAGCAAGACAAGAACTATAGTTACATTGCTGCCAAGCTCTCATCAAGGATTGTTGTTGGTTGTATGGGCAGTATTGTTGCCAAATGCATTAAACTTTAACCTCTGGAATGATGGATCCTTTTGCGTCATGCATCCAGATACATGCCAGGCCTTTTACAAATCTCAATTCAAAGAGAGAAGTGGGGGAAACTAAAGTCATTCAGTAGTATTAAAGATCAAACAGCCACAGCGGGCCAGTTGGGACTTCTGTGTGGAAGATAACCTCCACCACTGGCAGCAGTAGAAGGCGGTGACAGCTTTAGTGCACATGCCTGTGTCCCAGGGAGTGGACTGCATAGGGACCCCTGACATATGGAAGCCTGCAGAGAGTGGCCCAGCACTGGGCTGCCGCTAGGGTTGAGTGGGGTTAAAGTAGGTGATGATGGTTAAAAGGATAGAAGGATAGGATAGGAGAGGGTTTAAAGCATTGTGATAACCACCCCGACAACTTCTCCTGTTAACCTCGGATGCGAATGAGGACAGGAGGCCACAGAAGACATGGTATGAATGTGACATGGCATAATGTGTAGGTGCATGTGTTAAAAAAATGACCATACAGACTGAGACCTTGGAAACACTTTGGGTGCAGGACAAGTACTACTGTTACTGCAATGGAACAGTAACACAATGGTTAACACAAACATTAAGCCCCCCCCACTTAGTATTCATGAATTTTTCATGGTAGACTCAATTTCAGGTTCATATTTGTGGAATTCCACCTCATCTGTCAACTGTTTGTTTGAAGTGATTTGAGATATCCCAATGTAACCACGGGAACTAAGGGCTGTAGAGATTTCATTGGCAAAAGGGTGGGGAATAGTGGGAAAGGCGCCCTGGGAAAATAAACTGCAGTCAGTGATCCCTGTATGCAACATAATCTTTTCTAAAACGCCTCTGTTTATGGATGTTGGGATTTCTATCTGCAAGTGTGACATATTTCTCATCCAGATCACATGACTGATCATCAGAATAAAGGCGGCATGTCTGCAGAGAAATTAGGAGCAAAAGTGCTTTGTACAATGTGTGTGAAAGCACTATCACATGATTTGTTGATTGAACTGACATGTTCAAGTTCAGGCAAATACTTAAATACAGACTCACTAACAGTCGAAAACGGCTGACGGCGGCTCAGCAGTCATTAAGTCATTAGTCATTAGTTTTTTTTTTTGTTTTTTTTTTGTCAAGCAGATAATTATTACTTTTCCTTTAAAAGGAAGGTTGGCAAAAATAATCAGCAAGAGAACCTAAACATGTACTAAACAGGTAGAGGAGAAATGTGGAGTTAGCCATAGTCATTTTTAAGTTTTACAAGTCAGGTACTGTGGGCATGTGTCTTATATTCAAACCAAAATAGAACTTCAACAGCATATAACCCCAGTTTTGGTGACTTAAATACTGTATAAATCACCTTGTAAAGCCGATATCGGTGAGTTGAGAATGTGTCACACATCACCTCTGGGAGAATGAGTGTAGCAGAGCTCAGCAAAGTGGATGGAGCTGATAAAGCTGGATTGTCTGGCCATAATCAGAGCCAGATGTGGTCAGGCCTTCGCCATGGTGGTCCGACCACATCTGCTGCGTCAAGGGGAGATGGGGGGGGGGCACAGCTGGATGACCTCTGACCCAGAGAAGGGAACCACGAGCCAAGGCTGACAGCTGCCATGGACGAGGCAGGCGACCTGTTATCATCCGCTTCGCTCACATGGTTTATGACTCTGCTCAAAAGCTTCAGATGAGCTCTGTTTTGTTGAGCTACAAATTTCTACAATTTATTTCTTGTTATTTATTTGTCTAGGTTTCTGCTGTTTTGTTATCACACAGTTCTTCATAAAATGTTTTGAGATTGTTTTTATTTCTAAAAGCAGAAAGAGCTAAAATGTCAAGATAAAGATTATATCTGTTCATAAGGCAGATATGAAATATTCAGCCTGTGTGTCAGCACCAAACTGGCTTCCTCAGTATCCTCAGATGAGCTGATTGAATCTGTTTTGATATGATACATAGTTATGAGCACATTTATTGGCACATTTATGATTTTACCTGTTAAAGTAGTTTATCTTGACATTATCTTGGCATCTTGAGCAAACTGCTTCATATTACTTTCACATTGCATATTTTTATTCCAGTTTACTTATAGGCTCACTTTTCTTCAACTTCTTGTTCAATAGCAAGTTCAAAAGCAATCCGATCTTGAAGAAGAAGAAGAAAAAAAGAAAGAAAATTCAAACATCTGTGCTGAGTGGATTTTTTTGTATTGGTGAGATTTAATTACAAAATAACACAACCCTCTTTTTAGCCCTTAAAAAGGGGTTGTGTTAGCTCAAAGAGCTGGAGAGGTGGAGATGCTATTTTGCGTCTTCTTTAATCACTAGTTATCAATCAATCAATCAATCAATTTTACTTTTTACCTATTAAAAACATGAGCGGGACAAAAATATGTTGTAAATCCCCAAATTTCTGAAGCTGCCAGTAAAAGCTAGAAGCAAACAGCTCCAGTTAAGCCATCAGAGCAGCAGGTAAACTGACTGACATTATCTGCACGTTCACTATTAACCCAGAGGCAGGAACTGTTGCTTGATGATGGACAGCCTTGCGGTTGAAGCTTGCCCGGGGCTATTAGTAGATCATTGGAGGAGTTACTTTTCCCTCTTTTCCCTTCACGTCCTCTACTGTCCTTGTGGGGGGGGGGTGAAAAGTATATTGATGTGATTTAACAGGGAAAATGCCTGCTGAGGTTAGTCATTTATTCCATGTGTGAACCTTTTTTCTTTCATATTTAGGAATGTCGTTCAATTTTATCCTCATTTTTCTGAATAAATTGTTCTTACTGGATGCCTGATTACATAGGCACATTGGCGCTTTTTGGTGTGCACTGGACCTTATGTATTTTTATCCTTGCAATCATGCCCTTATATAGACAATATTTGTTGAATGTGTTTTACATGTTTCATCAGTTGCAGAAAAGGTAACACCCCATTTCAGCCAAAAAGGCAATTTTCTTTATCACACAAAGATGGATATAGAGGGCAGGAAGTCAGACATAACTCCCTATACTTCAGGTCTGTGTGTTGAAGCGATAGGGGTGAGTCAACATCACTATGGCAGCGGGTACTCTATCTCCTGTAGCTGATGATGGAGTTGCCATAAAAAAAGAGATCTATCTGTCTTCACAACGCCAGAGACGAACGAGGTGCTGCATGAAGTATCACCACAGTGACCTGTCTCCTTAGTTTCACTGCTTCAGGTGCCTCATACTTCCCTTCCTGCACCCCTTCATTTTACTACAGTCAAGGTATGCATTTATCAAGAGGAAGAGACCTAAATCATTTCTTGCACCCAAGCTAGGGGTTGGAATGCCAGGGCTGATATGGCTGAACACACTTGTGCTTGAGTGTGCATGCTTGCTTGTGTGCATGCCTCCGCTAAGGCGCAGTATCGCTTGTTGCTGTTCAGGTTCTCTCTTCGGTGTAAGCTAAATGACGTGAGAGATGATTCCAGATAATAGATAAAGATAAGAAAACCATTCATTTACATTTACGATTTAGAGACACCTCACCTGAAAAAAATATTTCCAGCAGCAAGTCACAATTGAATGTGTGTGGCATCAGTTCAGTTGATGGCAGTTTGACTGAAAGTAAAAATAGTCCAAACAACATTCCTTAAATCTCTACCTTTGGACACTAATTAGTAAGTTTAAATGCAAGTGAATTATTGCTTGGGCAAAGGTTTATTGCCGACTGTCATTTGCCACCTTGAATTAACCCATCATCACCTTGAAAGTATTATGTTACGAATTATTATCTGACTTGAAATACAGGTTTGCTGTTTGAAGTGAGGCATTTAAGTGTACAGATGCTCCCACGGTGACGTGCCTGTCTTGTAAACAGATTCAAAACAAAGAAGCACAAAGAGGAAATGTTTTTCTTTTTTTCTAAATTATACCCTAACCATGGTAAACAACAAATTTCGTTATGCTCGCATAATGACAATAAAGACTCTTGAATCTTGAAATGGAAAGAGAAAACTTAGTGCTGCTATGTAAAGCAACACATCTGTATAGGTAATAATAATGGACACAGCAACTAGCCAGGTGATACTTCTGCCTGCCTTGATTGATAAAGTTGTAGTAAGATGGCATCAACTATGTTTTTTAAAAGCTTTTTTTCTTTCTTACAGTTCACACTATAACAATAAATCTCACTGTAACATAAATTCCTTACTGTCTGTCTTTCACCAACCAAATGTAAGTAAATGTGTTTTTGCCAAGAAAAGAAAAAAGTAATTCAGGAGAGATACCATTACATAAGTGCAAAAAACACCCAGGACTATGGTAAAAGAAATGGAGAAGAAAAAAAGATGGAGAGAGCAAAGGCACCTCCTTCAGAGCTCAGGCATTTCCTTCTGGGATATCCCCCTCTTATGACCTCTGAGGGGGGGAAGGAGAGGTGGTGGAGAGGAAAAAGTGAATGTAAAACTGGCAGAGTCCATTAGGGCGTGTCCTACTGAGAGCTGGAGGGTAGCAAGCTACAATGACCTTTAATGGATTTGAGTGACAGGCAGTCAGTGCAGGATCAGCCGGCAAGGAGTGGCTGGAAAGAGGCCCTTTCTCTATTGTTCTCCCTGTGACGTTCCCTGCCATGCTTCAGTGAGGGCAGGTGCTTCAGGGTGTCAAAATAGGAAGACCCACGGACAGGCTTGGCTGCTGTCCATGCTCCTCTGACATATGACAAAAGCTCCACTCTCACCTCCGCACAAAAGAGAGACCAGGAGTGAGAGCAGGTTGTTTACAAAGAGCTGCAACAGACTCCGTACTTTGCTTAAACGGGAAAGGGCTGACTAACCTTTGGACCCAAATGAGCGTGTTCTGGAAAGATTTGGTCATCTCCTCTTTCTTCTTTTGTGAGTTTACCATTATATGGATATCACACTGGTAACTGCCTTTCCATGATCACCTTTAAATACTGACCAACCCAATTTGACAAATATCTTTTTCTCCAGCTTTAAAGATTTACCAAATATCAAGCAATCAAGGACAAAAAAAGAGATTTCAGGAGAATATCTTACTTTTTTAATTTAAGTCATTAAAACACTGATTAATGTGATGGCAGGTTGAATGCATGATAAATGAATAAAGGTCGCAGATAAAGAATGGCACACCAGAACAGGACACTGTCAAAATGAGGAGCAAAAGAAGGAGCCAAGTTGTTATCAAAGCCCAAGTGATTATTTTCCACAAGATTTTCCTGTCAGGATGTTATGAATGTCTCCATGTTCAGCGGTCGGTGATAAATGGTGTCGCTTTTGCAGGGCTGATGTCATTTAACAACCTCAAGGCCTGACTTCCACTCCACTAAGTGTGCTCTGAAGGATGCACTCGCTATGTCCTGTCCAGGACAGATGGCTTAAGTGTGTGTGTGTGTGTTGGGCTGGTATATAGATGGCTTTGTGTTTTCCATACTTTCCATCACTGTAAAAAGTCTTTTGGGGGATTTTAGCCATTGGTAACCCACACGTTTCAGAAGCCTGAACACATTTCTGTACAGAAGCAATTAGATCTATCATCATTACAGCCGCGCAGAGGGCTATTATTTACACGAGTTACTGCATTATTGATTATATTTCATCCCCAGTATGTGCAGCGTGAGGATGGAATGCATTTATGTTGGCAGTGAAAAACGTTTCCCCTACAATAATGTATGCCATGGCATTAAATTAACAAGTCTCTGTGCTTTGTTTGTTTTCATAGTATATTCAGCCTTTACTTTACAACTGGGTGACTGGGTTAGGTTTCCTGCTGTGTAAAGAAAGCCACGGCAGGAATGTCACTGCTTTCTAACCAAAATGTGTATTTGGCACAAACATTTCTCCAATGTGATATCTTCTTAATATGGAAATTGACCTTTCCCCTAAACAGTGATTGTCAGCGGACTCATCATTGCTTAGCAACTGTAGCTAGACACAGCAGGCCTGTCAAACTTTGGATTTCTCCTCATGTCGAAACAATGTGCATGGAGCTCTAGTAAGAGCGATACTGGGTATCTAAAGAGATTATTTTTTATCATTAAAAATATAAATAACAAAAATGTAAGGAATGGATTAAACAGTGTGTTTATATGCTCTAACACAAGCTGCAAATGTTAGCATGTCTGCCTAACCAACGTACTATATATGGTAGTAGGTAATGAGTTGCTTCCAAAGCCAAGGAAGAAGGAACTAACTACATTACATTAACATATCATAACAATAACATTAGTTTGTTGTTATGTGAGGAAAAAGCCCCTTTAATGGCTCGCACATCCACTATGTAGCATTTCTACTCTCTGTTCAAAGCTGGTCCTTGATAATAACAAAATCTGACTAATATTAGCCGCTCTTTCTGGCTCAGTGGATGTGGGGAAGCAAGCAAGCAAATTCTCTGGTGTGATGATATACTTGTGATATCTAACTGTGGGAAATTATTGTAGAATTTACTGATGAGAAACATCTGACATTTGCAGTACATGTACTGTGATGTGTTCTTCCAAAGGCACACAGGTATTAAAGGGTTAATTGTAACTTGACTCAATGAGTGAACTTTCCAACCCACTTTCAAGGCTCCCGTCTTAGAGGTTTGTAATCTTGATCGAGATACACATTCGTTCTAAAATTCAAAAAACATTAGAGGTGACCTTAAATCTGCCTGTGTGTCCATGGTAATGTGAGTAAGTGTAATTTTTGGATTACTTTCTCTCATTTTCCTCTTAACTTTATCTCCTCTGTGTTAGTGAGATTGCAGGCTGACTAAGTTTTCCCAATGCCAGGGGAGTCTACGGCCATTGTTCTAGGCTCTGACGGCAGCAGAGCTGTTGTTGATGGACAACACCACTGATTCCCTTGTGCTTCCTGTACAGACCCAGACAGAGCTCACAGTTCGCTTCACTGCTCTTATCATGCATGTCACCGTGCCAGGAGAGAAGAAAAAGAAGGGGAAGCTGGGGGAGTATTAAGAGCAAGAAGAGGGTTTTTCCTTTATGCTCTTTTGCTTGACAAAAAGCCAATATCCAGTCTGAGTCGATGACTGAAGAAGTTTCACATAAGCTTCAGTATGTAGATTATTTGTGGCAGAAGTGGGAGCTAAAATACCACTTTCATTATGATTCTGTTTCTCCCTGTTTGGGCACGAAGAGATGCGAGATTGTTGCTACTGATAAGATAAGAATGTAGCAGTCGCCTGCTCTAGTTGCTGGTGCAGAAGGAGGAAATGCCTATCTGATGGGGTTTTCAAATTGGATTTTGAATGGCCAGACAGGGAAGGAGAAAAATATTTACACTATTGACATCTCCATCTCTGGGAGTTGTGGGCATGGCCTCTGGGCAGTGTTAATAAACAACAGAAGCACAACAAAATGAAACAGCAGAGTTTACAAGACTAGGTGAGATCTGGTTAACGGCAATTTGTTGATGTACTAGTATCTCTCACTTCTATTCAGAATTGTTGTCAAAGTAAAACTGTTTTGATAAAGTTTTTAAAAAGTTTTATTTGACATTAATCTAAGTAAAATCATTCAAACCTAAACCTTTTATCATCCATGTTGCCTTATTTGTGTCATGTGACCACAGTTTATATACCTAACTGGTATCTACATATATCTAACCATAATCCGGACCCTTAATTTAACTCTAACGAGTCCATTAATATAAAAAAATATATCAGTCTAAGACAATCCAAATGAAAGTGTCATGCACATAGAAGTATTGTTTGTCATGAAAAGACTGACCTCAGACCCATTTTAGGTCAACCCCAGAATGACAGTAACACTAGTCAGCGTAAAAACAAACGACTGAGAGCATGTGGGCAGAGTAAGATTGACTAAGTCTGTCAACAGGCTGTGGAGGTGGGATTCAAAGTTAAATGCTTTTTTTTCCCCCAAGATACTGGGCACATTTAAGATTTAAAGACTCAAACCACACAAAACTAATCTGCTACATTTTTGAAACTCTTTCTTTTAAAATTGTATTTGGGGCTACTATTCAAAGGTTTTTTGTGCTGAACCGTCAACGGTGATGAATCTGGAAGAAAACATGTGGAGCCATCACCTCTTTATTGCCCGCATCAGAAAGGTGAAACTCGTGTATGCCCCCACAGCGGGTGAAGATAATAGGCCGAGGTAGCCTCTGCTTCCCCCTGTCTCCCTCCCTGTGCTGTCCACTAACAGGCATCATGCCGCAAATATTTCTCATTACTTTCAGAGAAAAGACATTTGAGTCACTATGTCCAGATCAGGTTGAGGCTTGTGGAAGAAACAAGAAGTTTAAGCATAAGCATACAAGAACACTACATGAAATTTTTTAATGGTCACATATTCCTTAACAGTGAAGGAAACCACTGTGACACCCTTGCGTTATCATATCTTTTAAATCACTCACACAAAGCCACTGTTGTGTTTATTTTCCTTAGCAGTCACAGCATTTCCTGTAAGCAACCAGGGCCATTTGAGTCCCTCTCCGCTGCTCCGCTGAATACCAGAAAAGCACCAACAGAAGCCGAATGCAACACATTTAAAAGTGGACTGACTTACTGGACTCTTGACCTTACTGTCAAGCAGTTGTCAGACCCCATATGTTTGTCCTCTCATATGGCAAAGGCAAGTCAATTATTGAGAAAGTGCATGCACAGAGGGGTCAATGTGTTTTTCCAGAGGTTAAATCAAGTGTGTAACCTCCACACGGAAGACTGATGGCTGCCTCATGACAGCCAATGAAACACACAGCCTGGGATTTTTGTAAATTTCGGAGTGGCCGGCTGCCCTGGCTCTCAGTTTGAGGGAGGTGCTGTGCCAGGTGGCTGAAGCACAGAGCTGTTTATTTCAGTGAACTGCTGGGGACTGCAGCCCTGCAAGCGGTCCCAGCTCTTTCATGTTTCCCCATACGGCACAGCCTATGCAATCCACCCGCCTGTTATGAGCAAGAAATAAACAAAACATTAGGTCATCATAAATCACTGGCCAATGACATGTCTGGAGCTGAGATTAGACAACCAGAGTAGAGCAGTGGAGCACAGAGCAGGGAAGCCAGCCTCTTGTCCTGCAGCCTGCAGCTAATTCTCTCTCCTCCCTGGTCCCAATGTGTAAGATCATTATTAAAATTGCAGCTCAATTAAGATAAGGCTAAATTACTTTCTCTGTCTCCCTCTTTGATGTTCAGGGGATTTTTCTTCTCTCTATGTTTGAAAAACGGGCAGTTTAAAAGGAGCAGGGGGAGACAATCGCTTTGAGTGCACTTTGAAGTCGGAGTCGCAGCGTTGCATGGGGTTTGGGTTTGATTGGAAATGTGCATGATTATTTTTTTGTGAGGTTATTTTCAGACAAAGCTCCATTTTCAAAAGTGAATGCTACATCTCATTTGCTTCATTGCAAAGACAATTTAACCTTTTGGCAGAATGAGTAAGAACTGTGAGTGAGCATTTATGTGTGTGTGCATATGTGCGTTACGTTCCACTTTTCCCGAACTCTTCATTTCGGTTGCCACAGGCCCTGAGCGCTGAAACGTGACCACTTTTTTTCTGAGTCCGCCCATGTCTATGCTGAATCAGTGTAACTGAGCTTGTTTCCTACTGTGTGAAGGGGAGGGTGTACAGACCAAAGGGTGCAGTATGTGTATGAAAATCCACTGGAAGATATGATTGCCACTGGCAATAGATAATATAGAGAGGCATAATGTTAATGTCTAGTAGAAGAAGTGACCCGCATGTTAGTTTACTTACTAAAGTTGTTGTTTAGATAAAATTATAAATGCTGTATCAGAAAATTCATCTCATCACATTATAGTACAAGTATGATTTTACATCACAACTAATTCAAACGCTTTTCCCCTCCGTCCATTGTTCATCCTTGCTCTCTTTGTCTTAAAGTTCACGTATTTGCCTGACTTTTCACTGTAAACACAATGGCAGAAACATCAGAGGCCCCTGGACTGGGGATGTTTATATGAGCAGAGAGCTTGGAGATGGAACAGATATGAGTGCTGATCTGTGAAAGGAACCACCGCTGTATCGCTGCTGCTCGCCATCACACACAAACACCATCTGGATGCCTCTCACCAGACGGCGAAGACCTCACACCTGCACACCTCAAAGAAACACACAAAGAACCGCTGATATTATATGAACTTGTCTACGCTGTCGGCAACGCCATAAGTGTAAAGTTTGGGGGTTTTTTTCTTTGGGTTTGTGAGATACTCCAAAAGTCAAGGTGAAATAAAAAGCAGAGAGAAGTTCAAAAAGGCCATAATGTGCCACATGTTCACATTTTAAGCTATTGACTAACACACTGAGAACAGTCAGCCTCTCCTCTCCTTTACTAATTATCTCTTTGACAGATCAAATTCTACTCAGTCAAGCTGTTTTTTAATCTTCCATTCTTTCCCCCTTTCTTTGTGTGCTCCATAGACTCTCATCCTTGACTTTCCTCACCTCTGAGTTGGCTTTACAATGCAACTGAGCATGAAAATGGAGAAAGGAAGACTTAAAGAAAATTAGTTAACTGACTGAAGAGTAAACAATGGGCCGCTGAAAAAGACTGTCGGGAGGAAGGGTTTTCCTCTCAGAGGTCAGAAGGCAGTTTGTCCATTGACACTGGCTCAGACAGTTGACATCTGAGATACATTATGGTTCACTGCAAAGAGCTGTGTTGTGTTTTTCATATGTGGGATTCTTGTATTTGTTTGTACGTGGGTATGTTATACTACATATTTTTGCAAGAATGATGAAATGTTTCTTTCTCGTCATGGTTTTTTAGATTTTGTTTTTGTTCCATGTTGTATATTGTACTACTCCAACAATCTTTTACTGTGTGTTCATGCTGTTTTAGGTCACAGGAAACACGTCCATTCAAGGTTAATGCTGCCAGTCGGATCCATGTGGTGATTATGTGCTGCCCCGTGCAAGTTCTATTTTTAATTAACTTACATCTCGTCAGAAGAGTGTTATTCTTTTAAAAAGCTTGTTTTCCTTTCTTTGCCTGTATTTCGCCTCACACCCCATTCTGCATGGTAATTCTCAGTCGCAGCATGTTGCATGTTTGTTTTGTGTGTGTGTGTATGTGTGTGTGTGTGTGTGTGTGTGTGTGTGTGTGTGTGTGTGTGTGTGTGTGTGTGTGTGTGTGTGTGTGTGTGTTGTGAGGAGGCGCTGCAGGTAAATCCCTGCTTCCTGCTACTTTGGTTGCAGGGACTGATCACAATCTAGGTGGAGCAGCATGCATGACTGCAAGACTGTCACTAGAACACAGTGCCTTTGGGCACTCTCTGTCTGTCTCTCTCTCTCTCTCACACACACACACGCACACACACACACATAATATCTTCATCAGTCTTTCAGAAGCACAGTGTTGTGAATAAAACTGCAACCATGGCAAAGTCAATCAGTCATGCTGTAACTGACCTGCAAGGAAACTGATGAATAACTGCTGAGTAAGATCAAGGCATGTTTAATTTTTGCTCATGTTTCAAGCTTGAAATAATGTTTAATCATGATCACCAGTGTCATCACATAAATAATAAACATGTGATTGAAACAGTCTTTGAAATTTGCAGCAAGTTAATTCACTAATTGAGATAAATCTGGCGATTTCTCCAAATATCTTTTACCTAAACATCACTTACCAAATCTGTCAACATTATAAAGGCAAGAAAGACTGAGTAGAAAGAGGAGGAAGGACTGACACAACATTTCCAAAAATGGATGTATTATTGTTGACATTTTGATTTTCTGTAGTAGCTCTGAATTTTCATCAGATAATTTCATGACCTCCTGACCTCCTTGTATGACTGACAGAGCTAATATGTGATCAGATATTTTCATCTCTGATGGACCAAAAAAAAAAAAAAAAAAAAAGCAGATGAATCTGTTTTTAATAAATCAGCTGCAGTACATTGGATTAGCACAGTCTCAGTGTCCCAGAGAGCACAGGGCTGTGTTCAACATTGCCTTTTTCTGATTACACAATCACTGCTGCCATCGGAACTTCAAAATAAAAGTGAAGACAGGAGACAATTAGTGGGAAATAACTCAAGAGGAAGTCTGTTACAGACTGTTTTGATGGTCACATACATAAACCCTAATGCACACATGATCTCTTAGTACCGCACAGTGCAGCGTTACACTTCTCTGCCAGGAAATAATGGGTTTCTTCAAGACTTTAGATGGCTTTATCTCAACAATTACACACACGCAAACACCATCCTCCCTATTAAAATCCAATTTCAGGTTTGTTTTCCTCAATGATCTACCTCCTGAATAAAGCCACTTTTTCTTCTATTTTGAGGGAAGGTGACATTTACTCTGCAACCCAATTCATCACTGTCTCTTCCTCTGGATGGTGTGACACTCTCTTTTCCCCTCCTCGGAGAGACTACAGGACTCAGTGCTGAGATGGGTCATTTCCAGCACTGTCTCCTCCTCCTTTGGTGCAGATGACACCCACCCGCTTCCCTGAGCTCAAAAGATGTGAGGATCAGGGGAGAGTCTGGTGAAAACTGATGACGTCAGCATGTGTGTACATATGCATGGATGCCCTTGTGGTGGGACATAAAACAAATAACATTCCCTGAAAATGAATTTGCATTCATTGTAAAATGAATGTCTCATTAATTATTCTTATGAATTTATTGTCCTGAACAAATGTTTTCTGATTTTGTCTCAGGTTCTGATGCTTAAGAAGTAGTAGTGTTAAAAAAAAAAAGTCATCAGCAAAGAATTTTGATTATATATCTGTTTATTTGTGTTGCATTTATTTCGTTTTTTCACTTTTATAAGTATTGGCTATTTTTAGTAGTACTTTTTGTTACAAGACATAACAGTTCAGCATATAGGAAAAGCCTAATGTCTTTTCATTTTATAACCCTATTTAAATTAAAACATCCAGGTTTTTATAATATTTAAAGAAATGTTTATTTTCGAAGGAGAAAGTGATGGGGCCTGACGGAATTTTTTTTATTTCTTGTAAAACGTGTTTTCACATTAAAAGAGGAGACAGTTTTTTTTAATGTGAGTCTTGCATTCTAAGTCTACTGTTGATGTTTTCATAGCTCAGTGGCAGCCTTGCACCATAAAATGATATGAGACCCACGAAAGACACAGACAACTGCTACAGTGGCTCAAATAGCAGTAGCTGGACAGCTCTGAAGTGGCCCTATCATGTCACAAGTTATAGAGTTCAAGTTTGTTGAAATTGGACGTTTGCTATCAGCAGTCCACCAAAACTGAGTTTGTTCTTTATTTGAATGTACATATTTAAACATGTTGTGTTTAGCCAAATGTATTTAATATGTATGCGCACGTCAGTTGCACGTACAAGTACTTCTGTCAAGAGGCAGGAACAGAAATTTAAGAATTTTAAAACAAAACAAACAAAAACAAAACAACCACCGCACTACCCTACTCTATTGTTCCATTATTATTATCATTTTATTCTGTTATAATCTTATTTTTAATGTTATGTCGTATTTTACTATGAGCTCAAAACACGATCTGCTTTGAAAAAGTTTTTTTTAAAAAGAAAAGGAAAGAAAAGAAAAGAAAAGAATGATCCAACACTGGCTTGTTTTTCAAAAACTAAACACCATGATCTCTGATTGTATACATTTGAAAATTTCAATTAAATTAGCAAATATATAAATAAAATACCGCACTTTTATCACCCACACCTGCTGCAGAATAAAGTTTTATCCCTAACCGGTCATTCAGATAAAAAAAAAAGAAGGTTGTAAAGTCGACCGGAACGAAACCTTCAAAAATATATTCATAAAATTAAACTACTTGACAATAAATTACTGTATGTCGTGACGGTATAATTGGGACATTCAAGTGCTCGGTGTATAAAAAGGTGCTATAATTAGAAACCGCAGGGCCGAGCTACAGAAAAGCAGGTTTTGTGTAACTTGAAGGCAACTCTGTTCGTTTTTGAGGTATCTCGCCAAGGCTGTCGGGTTATTCGAAGGTCGGCCGTTTCCCCCCTGGTCTGAATTCACAGTACCCCATTATCCTACCATCCAAGTGCTCATGAGGTCTGCGTGAGTTCATTTCATTTGACTTGAAGATGCTGCACGATTTCAATTGCACTGCTATTTAAATCCAGAAGCCTTGTTTATGCCTCATCGCTCTGCCTGTTTTGACTAAAACATGTTTTTTGATTTTTAAAAAAAAGGACTTTTTAAATTATCATTTGTCTTTAAAATGAGACGTGCAAGATAAGAGGCTGCATGCGGCGCTTATTTTTCCCTCTGAGAGACAAGTGGTGGACCTCCAACCTTTCTCTCGTTTGGCCGCAGTGCAGACAGAATTTGCGTCTATGGGCCCTTAATTAGAAGCAGATGGCGCTCGGAGCTCGGGTCTTGTACACTGTAACACGGAGCTGAAAAACACGGCATTTTCCATACTGAGCTGAGCTGGTCACTCAGCCATACAGGTGCACACAGTCTGCAGGAGCTCAGCCAGATTTCAGTGCATCTACTCTCTCTTTCTCTGCCCTCCCCCCTTTAAACTGAAGGAAACATAGGATGGGTCACAACGAGCGCCCTGCAGCTCTGTTTGCAGGTAGCCTCACAGGAGATTTCTACTGGGAAAAGAGCTTTGGCCCAGTTGCATTACATTTTACGCGCCCTTCACGACCAGAAAGGATGGAATAATCATCGGTTCCTATCAAAAAAAAAAAATAAAAAATAAATGCAGGCATTATGACCTATCCACTCAGAGCTCCGTTGCTGTCCACGCAACCTTAAAAGTACCAGAGAGATGGTGAAAGGAAATTTGAAAGGAAAATTTTTAAAAGATAAAAAATCCATATTTTCACATGTTTATTAAGCTTCTATCAAATAAATACAGAGTATTTACTTCAAGTACAGATAAATTATCAATCATTTAAATGTAATTCCTGTTGACATTTGTTTACCCTTTGGATAGTCACGGCTTTCGAGGTAATATAAAAAAAAACAGTGGAGGTTACAAGGTGAAATTTTACCTGTTTTTTTTTTCTTTTTGATTGCGCATCATCGGCTGATGCAGCTGTTAGCTACAACAAATTCGTATGTCCACGTTAATTGTAAATTCCGTGAGATTATTTTGTCTTTAGTCTTTGTTCATGCAGTCTTAAAACGTGAATGTTATTCTTTTTATTATGTTGTTTATTTTTACGTGCATTTCTTCACTTTGGCCTGAGCTCCAGCACACAGACTAACAGTACAGCTCCTGTAATACTGGCGCTCAAGTGTATCAGATTAAATTCAGAATGTATCATGTCCAAAACGATTAGATAGTTCATTATATTTATTTATTTATTTATATTTGTATTTTTTTCATGAATAATAGTCTACACTTGCTTCATCGAAAGTCATGTTTCAGGCGAAGTAATCGGCGACAAAATAACAAAGAAAACTAATATATATTTATGTTTTTTTATTATTTGAGGAATCAAATAAAATTTGAAATGTAGTGTTTTAATTTGTTGAATATTAAAATGAAGGCCACAACACACACCTTTGTCTTTGCTATTTGACCCAAAGCAGCGCAGGGAAGTTTGTGCGTTTTGAGGAATGTAGCGGAACGTTTCAGGAAAAAGAGTAAAGTCCAAACACAGGCTTAAACAAGGCTCTCCAAAAGTCTTGGTGTTGAGAAGCCCCCAACAGACGCCTATGCTGCAACTAATTAGACGTGTTGTTGTTTATTGTGATTGAAATAACTACTATAACCTTTGTACTTTAGGTTGGGGCTTATTCCTTCTACTCCTTCCTCTGAGAAGGGGAAATGAAAGTGAAATTAAATTTGTACCTATTTTGCTGTGGGACCCTTCCGGGCGGATGAAAGCCCCTCAAGGCCCACGTAGGAAACTATAGGCTCTTTGCTTATTACAGTATCAGTTCATTTCCAGAACCAAAAGAACCAGTTACAATCATCTTTCAGCAGGTTTCTGCATAGTGTATTTTGTAGTTTCTTTTTTTTTTTTTTTTTTTGGTATCTTGTTTGCATTTTTAAATTATATTATTTACAGTTGTTAGGAATTCAGTTCACACACACCAAGTTAAACTCAACTCTGGTCGTCCTTCTCACCCTCTCTCTCTCTGCTATGTCCTGTTACATTGTTGATGGTGCTCTGGCGGCCGACATCCTCCTCATTGACCCCCGTCTCCCTCTCTGCCTTTTCCGTCTCATGAAAAACGATTCCAGCTCTCTGATTGAATTTTATTCCTTCCTGACCTGGTCTATTCTGTGAGGGCGCCATCAATCTTTTGACTAACAGGACGTTTGTTTATTGGGCCTATACTTGGGAAAGTATCTAATGGCTTTTATGAGCCTGATTGGAGTTGGTGCAATCGGAGAGCTGGGAGAGACAAACAAGCAGGATTTAGTCGTGGCTGCATAGAACAATTCATATATTTTCGTTGTAGTTCATAAATATATCGCATGCCAGTTTAGGGCCTATGCAGAATGAGACATGCACGCCCTGCAGCAACCCTCAAGATGGTTTGTTTTCATGTGCTGTTTCACTGTTGCCGTCGCTCTCGTCTTGCTGATCTAAAAGCCTGAGGCAACCGAGAAGGATATGAAGAATAAGCCCACCTAACCCAGCTTCCACTGTAGAGACAAGGTTTCAGAATCACAGGTAACGTGTTGTTGTTATATGACAGGCTGTTTGATCATGAGTGGGTTCTGACTGAGCGTCTGTCATCGCCTCTCTCAGGGAGCAAGAACTTGTGCAAAAAGCATCTAAACTGTCCTTAAAATATCAAAAAAGTGTATAGAGAGAAAAATCAAACTGCTCGTTTTGTAATTTAAATGTGCAAATTATGGATGTGTACATTTATGAACGGGTATTATTCCCTTTATCCCGTTTATTAACAATTCTTTACTACGTTGTAATATTGGAACCGATCTCTTTATACTAGTGGTTTGGTAATAACGACTAGTAACCAGTGCCCCATACAATTATTGTTATTATTATTATTATTATTATTATTATTATTATTATTATTATTGCTGCTGCTGTTGTTGTTGTTGACGTTGTTTTTGTAAACTGTAGCCATGCACAGTCTATCGATGCAAAAAGATGCATATATTAACATTTAAAATAAATATTTTTCAGCTATTAGTGAGTATCCGAAATCTCTCCAAATAATAAAATAAAATAAGATAAAATATAATAAATTAAGTAATTAAATAATTTCAAAAAAAAAATCTGATTTGACATATTTATATTCTATTTACATTGCTTTAAACTATTTCTACGCAATAATACTAAATGAATGCGTATTTTGAGGTAATTAAGGAGTTCTCATTTAATGGGATTAAAAGAGACTGATTCCCTTTCACGCTGAGGGGAACTAACTGTTAAAAGTCTTTATGACTCCTAGTTTAAAAACAACTGCCAACCAGGATCACAATAAAACCTCAACTTGGCATTTGGAATCTATAAAGCCAATTTAATATCTCCTCACTCTGGAAATCACACACCCTGAAGCAGCACGCTGAGTCCAGTACACTAAAACCTGACGGTCGCAGTCGTCCCCAGTCCCGTCAGTGTCATGTCAGACTGGTGAGAATTCAAACATCAAAACTCAAGTGACAACGGGACTGTCTTTGGCATGTGTGGCATGATATTAAGTAAGCACTGGTATGCGCCAGTAAACACACAACGCAATCCAAAACAAAGTTGTGCTGTGTGCAGGTCTAGGCCTCGAGGTCAACATGCTATCTCATCATCTCTTATAAACGTTTCCAATACGACAATGAAAACACCAACTGAATATGAAGTATGAATAAGAAAGTTCAAAAGCCTGGAAATAAACATATCCTTTACATGCGTTTTCTGTCTGGACGTGCGCAGGACGACAGATTCTATTTTGCCTTTTCCCCCTGCGTTTTCTAAAGGAATTTCCAATAAGAAGACGAGAAACAAAATCTATTTCCAGGGCCTCGTCATGAGTAAAAGAAATGAGCAAGGTCTTAATCATTGCAGCAGATGACAGTCCAAACATCTTTTTTTTTTAAAAAAATAGTGTGAGTTCATCAAATTTTTAAAAATTTGATGAACTCACACCATTGAAGAAAAGAAATCTCAGTGGTTCAGATCAGATTAATAACGAGGCCTATTTACCTTCCAGACAAAAACTAAGACGGGCCAGACTGAGTGTAAAATATCACCAGCCTGTATTCAAGTCTGTAAGAAACGAGGCGTAACTTTAACTCACATAAAATGACAATTTATTAAACAAACAAACAAAATCCTTCAAAAATACTTTTCAACAAATGAAGAATCTTTGAAATAGCACGGCGATATACACGTTCCTTTTTTTTTTAAACTTTTATAATGGAACATTTTTAGGACAATTAAGGCAGTTCGATTTAGAAACACTTTTTTGGGTGTTTGGTCCATAATATCCGGCTACAGTTTAGAAATAAATTACTATATGCAATTTACACGTCCATGAAAACTGACATATCTTTAACATATCACATAAAGCCACAAAAGCAAAGAGAGACTTACGTGTTATTTGCAGTAACACTGTTCTTTAGACAAACCAAGATCAAGTCTTTTCTGTTTTTTGTTTTCTGTCTCATATTAGTCCATATGGTGTGGGCGGGTGAGGGGGGGGAGCTTTGAATTTTACTGAAAGAGTTCAAACACCGTGAGGAAATTATCGAGCCTGTATTTTTTTTTTCTTTTGGTCAGAACTTGCTGCAGTCATATACGAAAGCTCCCGAAGTGCGATAGATGGACTGGCTCGGTGGGAATGACATCTGACAGCTGTTATTCCCATTCACCGGTGAGTTATTCAAGCCAATTCTTTGGGATTCAAACATCTCTCGGACTGAATGGAAGTTCTGCTGCTGAGCTGGGTAAGCTGCGCCCAGATGCCCCAGGTCTCCGGCCTGGTTGAGGTACCATGAGGTCAGCCTCCCTTGGTGGGGATGGTGGCCCTCCTGCCCAGAGTTTAGATTACCGTGGGTCAGAGAGGATGAGGTGGTTGTGACTGAGTAATCTGGCAACGTTTCGTCCACGGTGGTGCTCGGTGCCAAGTGGCTAGATCTGTCCCCGGCGTACAAGCTCATGGCTTGCATGTTACAATGATAGGTTGCATTGGAGGTAGTGGAGATGGAGTTTTGGTTACAGGGTGAACTATAGGCAGATGTCTGACTTGGAGAATAGTTTAAGGACAAAGACGGTGTTATACCTGTCCTGGTGGAGGCGGTGAGGCTGGAGGTGAGCTCTGTGGCCCCTTGTGGAGACCCCCGGAGGGAGGTCATGATGTTGTCTACGCTGAAGCCCTGCGTCGAGGCCTGGCCGTGGTGCTGGTGGTGATCGGAGCTGTCCATGCCGATGGATCTACTAGAGGGGATGCTGTGAGGGCTCCCGCTGGACATGCTGCTGCTGTCCGGGCTCTCGATTTTGGGCACGGTGCTCAAAGAAGGTGAGTCGGCCTGCGGTGGCGTGACTGTGCCGTTCTCAGTCTTAATATCCTGGATCCTCACAGGCTGGGAGCCCTGTACAGGCTGCTCCTGCTCCCGGCCTTGCTGCCTCTGCGGCAGCTCCTTCTGCAGCCGCTCTTCTTTCTCTTTCAGCGCGTCCTTCTTTTTGAACCGCCGCCTCCTTCTCAAGAAGCTCCCGTTTTCAAACATGTTGTAAGAGTCCGGGTCCAGGGTCCAGTAGCTGCCTTTACCGGGTTTTTTATCGTCACGGGGCACCTTGACAAAACACTCATTCAGAGACAGATTGTGCCTGATGCTATTCTGCCAGCCCTGCTTGTTGTCTCGGTAAAATGGAAACCTTTCCATGATAAACTGGTAAATCCCATTCAGGGTCACCTTCTTGTCAGGCGAGTTTTGGATAGCCATAGTGATGAGCGCGATGTAGCTATAGGGAGGTTTGACCATATCCTTGGGCTGAGGTTGAGGGGTATAAGGTCCATACGCCCGGGCCATGCTGGCAGGGTATTGGTCATGAGCTGCATGAGAGTACATGTTCATAGGTGCTGGCATCCCTGTGTATCCCCCACCGGCAGCGGCCCGGTAGTAGCTCGGGTCGCTACTGATGTACGGCACGACGCCCAGTGAGTTGGGACTGGAGACGGAGTAGCGAGCCTGCATGTCTTCACTTTGATCCGGTAAAAAAATACTATATATATATAGCTCCAAAATAAGCAGACGGAGAGCTCCACTTCTCCCTCCTCTGAAGGCTGGGGCGCTCAAATCACAGTTCCTCACTGCTCACTCAAAAAAGAAAAATGAGACAAAAGTCTTAACAAGTGCAGCGTGCTGGATCTCGGCAGTGTTTTAAGCCGTCCCCATCTCCGTGTCTCTATGAAACGCACATTGAAAAAGTTCTGAACCTCGGACATCCGTCACCACACAGGACTTTTTGCGCAGTTAAATTCTTTCCTCCTTTTTTTTCTCTGCCCGTGGAGCTCCTCCCCAAAAAGCGCACGGGTCGTCCAATAGGAAGTCAGAGAGAGCAGAGAGCTCCCGGCCACACTCATGGCTTTTAGTAAAATGAGAGAAGGTGTCGGTAACTCCCAGCCTCACTCCAGCCAAGACTTCAGACGTGACAGAGTAACGCACATGTACACAATCAGATCTCGCAGTGCTTATCCCCGCACACTTTGTTGCAAAAAAGACAGCCTCTATCAGACCTGTAGCTGTTCTAAGAAAACAGATCAGTTAGATTTCAGATTTAATGGTGTTATATCCTAGAAATCCTAGCTTTAAATTAATATCTAATATTTCTCTTTTAAAAAAATCACACATTTTACGCAAGGCATGCTGTGAATTTATTGGCTCTCCAGTGGCTGTCCTTAATGAGAAGTGAATTAATTAACCGCCCCCCCCCCCCCCCCCCCCCCCCCTCCTTTTTTTTAAAATTAGAAAAGAGTAACACCAGTAAACCAAATGGCGTCCTTAACGTGCAGTTTAACCTCTTTTAAAGTGCATTTTATTAGTTAAAAGACTCATCACCAGCAGCAGATCACCGGGAGATCAAAGCAGGACACAGTCTCCCATCTTTTGGCAGTGGGCGGTTAAGTGCGATCTCATTACAGCGGGAATTAAAGGCAGTTTGGGCTGAGAGCGACCAGGGGTGAGAGTTTATTCAAGAAAAAGGATTTAAAGATAAGGAACCAAATGGGACCTGACAATGACACCTCACCTCAGATGAGGGGCTTTTCATCAAACTGTGAGAATATCTGATGGGATGGGATATTTGAGGCCCATCGAGGATTTAATCTCCCATTAACTGAATAAACAAAACTGAACATTAAGAATATTTTGTTTAGTATTAAAGCATAACTATTCGCGTATATTTTCAGGTATCACGTATACTATTCAAGTATAATTTTTTATTTTCTTCACACAGATGTAAATCTTCTATTAAGTATTTCATTTAATTTTCATTCTGAAGATATATTTATATTAGATGTTTTGTAGCAGTGTGCGCATTTTTATTTATTTATTTATTTCAAATTCCAAATAAATTCATCCTAAGGCTGAGTTTTGGGGAGTAAATCAAAAGATTAGAATTTTGACCAAAGATAGAGAAAATGTTCAATAAACCGACCCTGAAGGTCTTTGTATGGCCTTTCTGTCAAAGGCGACTGTGCATGAAATTGTTAACGGTCATTGTGAGGCACAGTTACAGTCCCAGTATCGCTGTAATCCTCTGCAGGTCGTCTTAATTAAATGTCCGTGCAGTGGCCTGGTGCTGCGCCGGTTTCTCCTTACATGGACCCGGGCATGAACTTTTTCCACCGCCCTGGGCTGTTTACACAATTCACGACGGGCCTTTTACTTAATACCATGGCCTGCCCACCCAGTCCTCCTTAACTCTTTCTTATTAAAGGCATCCACGACTGAAGCACACCGAAAAACATCAATAAGTGTCAAAAACAAAACACAAAACAACGGGAGAAACATTTGATGGTCGTTGTCTATGATTATTATTTTATTATTCTTATTTGTGTGTTTCAACACAGTCAGGGCATCATTCATATTAGAACAAATGTTACATTTTTATAACGATGTAGGCACCTGTTTGAAAAATGTTTGCTCTACAATTTAATTTAGTTTATTTCTATTTTAGTTTTTCAATTTTATTTGTTTATTTATTTGGGCTATTAGTGCATTTGTACCTGCATACTGCAGCTGGCCGTTTTACAATTAAGTGTTTCTTTCTCTAAAACAAAAGCCGAGATCATAATAAATAATAATACATGGGGAGTATGGGAGTATTCATTAATACATGGTCATTTAGCAAGTTTAATCCCAAGTTATAAAAAAAAAAAAAAACACGTAATTATGTAATATAGCGCGATGCATTCTATTTCATTCTATACATTCTATATTGTTATCTCCAAATATTGATGTTGACATAAAAACCTAACAACGTGATTCAAAATACAATGAACTCACAATGATGTTATTTTAAGAGAAGGAGAGAGAGAGAGAGAGAGAGAGAGAGAGAGAGAGAGAGAGAGAGAGAGAGAGAGAGAGAGAGAGAGAGATTCATCATTACTATGAATTTGGCTCCCTCTAGTGTTCAGAGGTCGTAAACTTCTTTTCTGTAACTTTCAGTTGGAGTTGATTATTCTAAACCTGATGTTTATAATAATCCTCACTTTAATGCTCAACAACCGTTTTATAATAGAATTTTCATTTCTGGATACAGATGAAAATAATACTACTAATAATAACTGATGGCTGTCAAGATTAATAAAACCGAGATTCATTTCAGGCGTGTGTACGTTTGTGTGTATGTGAGTGCGGTGATGGCTGGTTGATCAGTTTTACAATCAGGAGCCTCCAACAGGCAAAGAGACTGCAGAACATTTTTGAGACACTGCTGCCACCTCATGGTCCACTTTAGTACTACAGACAGTGACTGGGCACAGATGTGAGATCATTAGTCATGGAAGACAAGAAGGCACCGTCAGAAAAAGAAAATCAGGACCTTGAACAGCTGGGTTTCAGTCACGTGATCATGATGACGCACGTAGGCGGAGCGATTTCACATGGCGGGCAGGAAGTAAGTTACATGTCAAAGCCAATGGTTGAAATATTAGCGGAGAGTCCATATTGTACGAGTTTAGATCCCGTGTCCAGATGGCGATACACACAATTAATCAAACAATATGTTGGACGTGACCCGTACCTCATGAAGATGAGCGAGTTTTCAACGGACATTAAAGATTTGCCGACAACCCAGGCTGTTGAGATCACCAATTATCTCGTACTTCAGACCTCTTATTATCGTCCGGTCTTCGCCAGGGTGAGTGTTTATTCTTATACTGGTTATGTACAGCAAGCAGCTAGCAATAGCGGCTATAATGTCAACAAACACATTTTACAGGGATACAAGGGGGTTTATTTGTCAGTTACAAAGATATACTAATGTATGACATGACAGCGGAATAGCATTTGGACTACTGAGTCAACGTCCCCTAAAACGCCAGGGCAGCCTAAAAAGTCCCAATGAAGTCCATAGTAAACTACAGGCAACTTAATAATCATTACTATGTAAATGAGCATTAAGCGACAACCTAGTGATATAAACACAGCCACAAAAAAATGTTAGCTAGCTAACATACCTTTGACGAAGTGGTCACCATAGACACGGACATTAGCAGACTGCTCCTCCCAACCGCAGACGTAGGTTTAAGATCCACCTTTAAGGGCGTTGTTCTGTAAGTTTTTTTAATATTTCTCACCGTTGTGGGTGACTACTTTTGCTACCCTATAATAGTTATTTTCCTTTTCTCTATTGGAACGATTTGAGCACCGGTAAACTGCACAAAACATAGGCATTTTTCCACACGGTAGATTCTCAGTGTGTCAGTCAGCTAACGGCTGAAACACTTCTTTCCCCATTTGAATTTGGTGCCCTCGCGCCGCTGTGTCGTGACGTCATGTGAAACCCACCTATACCTATGCGCTTCTCACAAGGTTACAGTGTTATAGGTGAACGGTGTGGGCCATACACTGGTACACGCGTTTAGTTCATATGAACATCTTTTCATTTTAAATGTTTTTTTTTTCCTGTGGTCTAATTTCACAGAAGAATTTGTAAATATTTGTTGGCCATCTAACTGAGGATCCACTTTGGTGTTATATACAGTATTTTTTGGGCCATTAACAAGACACAGAAGACGCAACACTTGTTGCCAACACTAATCTTCTGTATATGTACCAAACCTGGCATCCATGGAAAAGTGCAGGATAAAGGGCTTTGCCTTTCAGTTCAGAAGGTTACAATGTATAAACATTATTTTTCAGTAAACTAATTGAACTTTACCAAAAGATATGCTACAGGCTAATTTCCATAATAAAGTAAAAATACAAAGTTGAATCTTTGGTATAAACAGTACCACTGTAACCTTTCACTCTACCAAATAAAATATTCTGATTGTTAATTTCTTCTAAAATCTTGGCACTGGTATGACCTGGAATTAATGACCATCATGATATTTGCAGATTCTTATGTTTCAGGCCCTTACATTTTTTCCTGTATTGGCACATGTTCCACTGGAACTGGAAATTCTGGGCCAGGAAGAAAAACCTTAACAACATCTCTGACAGATAAAGTTTATAACAACTGACAGGTTCAGTAGCTCACAGCTTGTACCCATCCCTCTCTGGGTCCTTTGTATCGTTGTTGTCAGTGACATGTTGAATTAAATTGTTGATTTGTGTTCAGCATGCTATGTGTTGTATACCCTGTGAGCAATTTACATTGGACAGTTTCTTTCATCATCATTCTTGTATCACCCGTCCCTCCTCTTGGTCATGTAGGGCAGCCAGGCAGAAACGATGATGTTGACAGCAATCGTGCTGGAAACCAGTCACAGTGATGACTCCGCAGAACACTGATGATAAATGGTGTTGCTGATTGGTAACGTCATCATGTATTTAAATTTATATATTTCTCTGTTAGTGTAACAGCAGGCTATTCCTCCAATATAACTTTTAAGTCATCTGGCAAATGTTTTGCACTTTGCTTTATATATCTACTCATGTTAAAGACTGTAAAGGATTATTATATTTTAGGAGATGTACACTGGAAACCGCCATAGTCAAGTTCTTAATATGATACTATGTGTATCATATATGTACATATATGTGCGTATATGTTATATATTTCCTTTTTAAACATTAATTAGATTAAGTGCTTGAAATAAAACTGATATAACCCAAATTTCTGACTTAACATTTGTTAATTTGAGTACATATTTAAAAGGAAAAAAAAGGAATCAAGTGAACTATCCAGCACCTTTTTTTTTTTTTTTTTTTTTGAAATTTGAAAATTTGAAATTGATGCTTGCCATCTGACTTCCAGATTAATATTAGTTTAACCTATAGCATCAAAGTCAGAGTGCATCATGGTTAAGTGTGTTAAACACTGCTATTTTGCCAAATTGTTATGGGACTACTGTGTATATTTCATATATATACACTGGATCACAGACAGACTAAAATGTAATAATAATCCTCTTCAGCACCAGGAACAGACATAAACAAATTCTTGAAATAAAACAGCCCTCGCTCTTGAAAGCTTGTTTTGGAAAATTACACTGATGGTTGGAGTCAAATGATTGACATCAGTTCCACATATCTGTTACCAATGTTATATAAATATACTTCACTTCAACATCGTGCCAGTTTCTACACTTGACCTGTCAGACCTGGATTCTGGATTAATAGCTCAATAGGCACAAACGATAGACAGTAGGAGCCCATATCAGAGGGACAGATTGTGGATCACTTAGGTAAAACTATGAGTTTTATCTCTATTCCGTATATAAATTTCACTGAATGGCCAAATGGCTGTTCTGCGTAACATTTCAATTTCTTTAGCAAAATGAGACCAAGCACGCGCTACGTTATGTTTTAGAGAGTAACTGGAGTTTTGTTTTAGCCCTTGACCTTTCAGTCACCACTAGGTGGCGGTACAGTCTCATGGAAATCGAAAGGATCGAGAGGGATGAGGTTTTTTTCTCAGCGCTTCCGGTTCAAAATTATATATTAAATGTGTATTTTGTCTGCCTTGTTTGTTTTTATTAATTAATTTAATATCTTTATCAATATCAATAACAATATCATGAGATCACAATTTTATAGGCAGGTTTCCTGGGATAAATAAGACACAAATGACTTAAATTATCCTCAGCTCATGAGCAGTTAAAAGAATGATTACTTTCTTTTATGTGTGAGTTGTATAAGTAAATAATAATAATGATAAAAAGAAAAAAAACAAGCCAAAAAAAACGCCACATCCTGTTGAACTGTTAAGTACAGTCCACCAGTGTGAAAATACCAGTGTGAAAATTAAACAAGAGAAGGCACAGATAAAAGAACTAGAAATCCATGATGGTGCTATAAGTATATCGATATTGGTTTTTAATGGTTTTTTTTTTTTAATACTGCTATGTCTTAAATCAAGGAAGTGATAATCAATTCCAACATTTTAACGGGTCAGGAATAAAGAGAACTAGTTTAAGATTGCTTCTCATAATAAATCAGGTTTTATAAATAATAATAATAATAATAATAATGATGATTATGTTTTTGTAGCAGAAGGACAGAGGTGAAGAGATAGAGCGGTAGAGTGGTTTTTAAATCATTGTGTATATATATAAACTTTTTCATGAGATATATATATATATATATATATATATATATATATATATATATATGTATATATATATTTTACAAATGACAAACACTTCCAAACTATCCTTTAAAAATAAATCTCTTTAATGGCTTTTTGCAGAAAATAAGCAACAATTTCAGTAACATCAGGAAAACAAAATTAAGTGCATGAATAAAGATTAATTCAGTTAAGTGTTTTATGTATTGTTTCAGTAAAGATGTAAATATTGCTTATCCATGTGTGTAAAGTCAGACATGTACTGAGAAAGTGAAGTGCCACACCAAGTCCCCTCCATATCATAACCATTACTAAAGGGTTTAAAAGGTCAAAGTTCACTGGAGGGAAATGTCTCTGTTTTCACTCTGAGTCTTCAGAAAATAAAAATCGCCTTTTCGTCACTAATGGTTTTGTTGCAGCATACTCCGCCTGAGGGTTGTATTTAGATGAAAAGCACTGGACAGTTTTGTCTTTAAAGGTCATTTGCGAATATCTTCTGTCACATGACACACGGCTTTACGTCCTGATAGACACTCTGGTGATGGTGATGAAGCTGATGATAATAGGATCCTCCGCTGCTGGGGTGGAGGGAAGAGATTCCGTTTAGGTTCAAGACGAAGTCCTTCCTGTCACACACGGGAGCTGAGTGGCTGGAATATCGAGACAGTCCCACTGTAAACAAACAGGACACAGGACATGAGGTTAAATCATTATTTCTTTAGTCAGTCTCTGGTTTTTGTTGTGGTTAATGAATTTCTTGATAACAAAACATAATATGCATTTTCAGTGATATGTGCCTTAGGTACATTTTTTGGTGCCACTTTTAATGAGGTGTCCTAAGTAAAGTGTTTTAAGTGGTGTCCAGTGGCTTCATAAATAATTTTGTAATTGTGCTGTTATAATCCATCAACAGATAATTGTGGATTTCTTTTTTTCTGATTACAGTTCATGGTTAATGTGCATTTTGGTAGTATTGCCCTACGGGCCTTTATCAGAAAGTACATCTTCATGATAAACCGAGAAGCTAAAAAGATAAAGCAAAGCAGCAAAGTGTCTTTGTGAAGGAGGTTAAAGCACCAGCAATGGGATTTTTGACAACCTGGTAACTCAAAGATTGCTCACACTAATAGTTTATGACAGATCTATGAAACAATAGTTAAACATAACCATTAATAAAGTTACCATTTAACTTATAAAAACTTAATTAGGGTTTTTTTTACTATAAAGTGGTGCCACTTTGTTCCATCGTGTGTACTAAAAACGTGAACAATCAAAAATAAAATATAATGAAACAGTACAAACACTACACAACACACAACAGGATTATTTAACAAAAGGATCATAGTAATAATAATTTATACAACAGGATAAAACGAACTGAGCTGCTGTGCCTCATGTTAAAAGCCTTAATGAAGTTGTACTGAAACTTTTTTTTTATTAAGAATGTAGTTGTGCCAGCGTATTTAAAGCATTTTTATTGTGCTATGGTTAAAGAACATTGTGTATACTCAGAGGCCTCTAAAGAAAATTTGAGCTTGATGCAGTCAAATGGTGAGAAATTTAGAGAGAGGGTTCAGAAAACTCTGCACATTTCAGACACAATTTTAAGATATATGGTGAAAAATAGCAAAAACAAATGTTTTCAAGATTTTACCATACAGTCAGAACAGTTAATGCGCATCAGTTTGTGCTTGGCAGGGACACGTTTCTGGGTTTTTGCTTAATGCTTAAAAAATGATTAAAATTTTAGTCAAAAACGGATTTTCAGGTGCATTTTCCTAAGACGCAGCTCATCGAATGCAACTGAGACAGAACACGCATTGTGAAAATCTCTTAATATTTGTTCTGTTTTATGCACGTGATGTTTGAAAAGCTATTTTTTTTCCCTCTTTACTCTTTACTCTCTTTTTCTCAACTCAAAAGAGCGGTGACCTCTCTGCAGTTTAATGTTAATTATGAAACTATGAACATCCCCATGACTCATTAAGGTGCTAATAGTTGTGAGACAATAAAATCCATAGTTTATATGTGTGACTGCACAGTGAGGCTCTACCTGGAATGTCAGAAGAATCTCGTGCATTATGGTGCAGATAGCCCTGATCCAGAGAGTAAGATGACATCCCCGAGTGCAGAGTGGAAGAAGTGGGGCTGCTTGATGCTAGTGACTGCTGTTTCATGTATGAAGGTACACCAGGTGAACTCCAGTGCGAGGCTGCATTTGCATAAGGCGACTGGCAGTCCAGAGTGCCCACCATCGCTGGTGAGGACTGTAGGGGGCTGCTGCTGCTGTCCGGGCAATAGTCCGCGTTAGAGGCCACCTGACATGCAGCCATGTACGATGACCCGGAGCTTGATGGCATGTGTGGGACGTGATGCCCCCCTCCAAGTCCCTCAAAGCCACCTGGAACTGGGTTACCCATCAAGTCAATGTTGTAGCTGTTATGACAGGATAATGAGCCTGAAGGGGACTGGAAATCGAAGTTTTGTGGCAGCATAGACGCACCAAACCCGATGCCATTCATCATCCTGTACATCGGTTTCAGGGCTTGGCATTTCCTGCGAAACCCCCGAGGTCTGCGACGAAAGGAGCCTTCCTCGAACATAAACTCACTCCCCGGGTCGATGGTCCAGTAGTGCCCCTTGCCAGGTCTGCCGAGACCTTTGGGCAGCTTTATAAAACACTCGTTCAGAGACAGGTTGTGTCTGACGGAGTTTTTCCATCCCTGGTATGATCCCCTGAAGAAAGGGAACCGGGCCTGTAAGAACTGATAGATTTCGCTCAGAGTGAGCCTTTTGGTCGGCGAACTTTGAATTGCCATCACAATGAGGGCAATATATGAGTAGGGGGGCTTTTCTGGGCGCCTCAAGCCCGAGTTTCCCTTCTTCCCTTTAGCTGATGCTGTGTGCGCGCTCTCCATCACCGGCTGTGCGCTCAGCAGAGCTGCGTTCAGAGCACCGGCCGCTGGACTGGAGCGCGGAGGATTAGATGGATCCAAATGTTGCTGGGAGCTCTCGGTCGTCATGGTTGCGCCTCTTTTTGGATCCGACCACTGTGGGGTCTATATAACGTTTGGGTAGCTCACTTTCACTATATTTCAAACGCTATTAAAGTTTCCCTAATGTGACAATTAAAGAGATCAGAGTCTCTATGCGATGCTCAGCGCGTTTATAGCCGTGAAAATCAAGAAACGCCAGCCGCTGAACTCCCTCCTCTCTCTGTCCATTGCTGGCAATGATCCCATATGAGAGGGAGAATAAAGCTCCTCGACTTTGCTTGCGCATATCCACCCGGCCAAACACAACTCGACCACCTATCAATTCTAAAATCTCTATCTGCCCCTCTATCCCCCCAAATCCCTCCAAGAAATCGCCAGAAACTACTCCCTCCCCATCTGGCCAGGATCCAGACTAGAAGCCGGACACGGCACAGTGGAGTAAGATAAATCTCCTCCCACGACTCTCTTTCCAAAACACCTCTGTCCACATTTGTCAGACCAATATTTGGCAGGACAACCTGACAAGTCAGGATGAATGAAGAGACACAGTTCGGATAAATTACTCCCTTCGTCTCATACCTACAAAAAGGTCTGCAAGTGGTTTTCTGTTGTAAAGGTGTTCAGGAGAAGGAGTCCTGATTTGTTTGGGATCTGTTCAGGGTTAGGGCTCTGACATGAGAGGAAGCATGCTTTTTCCATCAGAGCGTGCCAACATACCACACACAGCGCACAAGTGTCAGTTTACCTCTTGGGGCCTGGATTACATCCCTGGAGAAATGGATTGATTGTAAAATCTAAAAGAGTCCAAAGGAATAATTCAGATATCGTTTCTGCAACGTTTCTTTCTGTAAATGGCTTCTTTGTCTCTTCCGTCAATTTAGGGCAACTCACCACACTTAGGACATGAAATAATTTCCCATACACCAGCAAAGTTAAAACACAGTCTAACTCAGTCTATCAGCAACATCAAACCTGCAACCCCGCTGCGCTCAGGATGCACAGCTGGTTTAAAGGAAATTTACTTTCTAGCCTCAGAAGAATGGGCCTACTTGGAAGACATTTCTTCCTATTGTGGATTCCAGTTCAGCTCGCTCAGGATGCTCTATTTGTACAAACTCTTTCCTGCGCATGTGTGGTGACTGAGGCGACAGCTATTTGCAGCGCCAGACAGAAAACATAAATATTGAATGCCCCTATCCGGCAGCAGCGAGCTTCTTGAACGCTGAAAAGTGAATACTTATAAGGCAATTTCTTTGGAAGCTTAAAGGATAAAGAATAAAACAATTATCACTTATCACCAGAAACCAATAATAAGCTGTGGTTATATTATTATTATTATTGTTGTTGTTGTTGTTGTTATCGTTACTATCAAAGCAAAGGCATATGTTATTACATAGAGGGGGAGGCTAGTGTTTATAGGAGGCCTTTGGTGCACTTGCTGGCTAAGAATTTTGCAAGGTGGAGTCAGATGAACACACGCCCACATGGACATTCATGCATTGGCATCTAACAGGTGTTAACGTCTCATACAGATGTAAGTCCTGATTCTGCTCCACAGGATTGTTTTGTAACTACATGTGTTTATTTTTCATTTCAACGAGCAGATTTTTAGAAAGAAACACACAAAACCAAAGTGCGCATTTTTAACACGTTTATTTGAACAAACAAAGTTTATCGTCATTTCAGTAACATTTACAATAAACAATTGTGTACAAAACATCAGGTCTGTTAATGCTTTAAAAGGAAATGACCAGACGAAAAAAAAAAAGAAGAAGAACGTGTAACACCGTGTCACCACAAATACAATGTAATCCCAACACAGATGGAAAATGTTCTGTCTTTGGTGTCTGGTCCTTTTCTGGTCCTGTGTCCACCATAAGTGCACAATGATGATTTTGAATCATCAGATTAAAGAGAGTTTATTTCTGATACTGCATGGCTGTCTGTGAAAGCAGCCCAACGCCATAGACGTTTGACACATGCGCAGCAGCAGCATAGGAGTCCATATGGCAAGGTGCATTCACGTACGGAAATGAGGCAGGTGTATTTGAATGAGGCGTCATTAGTTCAGGGTAGCATGGCCAGGTGAAGGCCGGGAGGAGAGGAAAGTGTTCTTTAGTTGAGTCTCTCTTGAAGGGTTTGCTGAGGATGCTGTCTATAGCAAAGGAGCTGGTGAACTTGGCACATGAATCCGTCTTGGTGGGGGCTGAAGACTGCGCTATGCTCTGCGGCTCCTCTGCGTGCTCGGACACCTCCTGCTCTTTGCTGAACTTTTTGTTGATGCGCTTCCTTCTGCGCCGAAACACCCCGTCAGCAAACGTGTACTCGCTGTGAGGATTGAGCATCCAGTAATTGTCTTTCCCCCAAGGTCTCGACGGGTCCCGGAGCACTTTAAGAAAGCAGTCATTAAGAGACAAGTTGTGTCGAACGGAGTTCCTCCAGCCGGTGTAGCTGCCCCTGAAGAACGGAAACTTTTTCATCAGATAGTCGTTTATTTCCGCCAAAGTCAGACGTCCACACGGGGAGTCCCGGATAGCCATGGCGATGAGGGCGATGTATGAGAACGGGGGTTTGGGTCTCCGTGTGTACGGCTTTGATTTGCTGTTGCCGCAGGGAGTAACAGGTGGAGGACTGTGCGCCACGCAGTCTCCATCCGACCCCAGCTCCTCCTCAGCAGAAAGAGGAGAGCGCACACTCCCCTCTGCATCACTGGACATCTCGAAATGTTTCATGTCATAGTGGCTCCCGCACAACACCTCCAACTTCATACTTTTTGATCGTCTTTAATGGTGCTGTATAAGATCTGTCCAATATGCTCTCCGCTCTCCCAAGTCCGTAACTTGTGTGCGTCAAGATGCAGAGTGTTTTGAATAGAATCCAGCAGTTTCCTTCTTAGTGGTCATACCTGCAAGACGACTAACCGCCTTCTCACCTACAGTCAGTGTGAGCAGCAGTTTATAGGCGGCTCACCTCAGGACCAACCCCAAGAAGGCGGGGCTAGATGACTTGGAGCATCTCACAACATCTTCACTTTGCGTGCATGATACTCCATAAAAACATGGATCATAATAAACGTTTCATCATGACCCTAATTTAAACTGTTTAGCAACCACTAAGAAACGACATTCACCGAAAACACCATTCCAGCGCCGCTTCACGGCTGCCTCACCTGTGAAATGTGATCTGGCAAACACCTTGGGACTATTTCACCTGAGACAAGCAGGTGGCGTATGTTTCCTTTGTATTTCTAAGGCGCGGTGCCTGCAGGTAGTTCAGTGTCATTTGTCAATTTCAGGCAGCTCTGTAGTCACAGCCAGAATTATCTACTGGCTCCATTTAGATACAGACTGGAATTCTTTACATCCTCATTGGAGTGAAAACTGTTTTCTAAACTCTCTTTTTCAGATTGGAGTTTAGCATTCAAACTACAGTCTGTTAGAAAAGATGCTACGTATGTCAGCAGGATGTGGCCATGCAGGTGATCTCAAGATCTCTCAGGACAAAGCAGTCTGCATAGGTGTGAACTTTAGATGTTCATGCCAGTTTTACAGCCCACATAGAAACCAGTGTTGTTGTGTTTCTCTCTCTTAAAACAAATAGTGGGCCTGATCCTTCCTGTTGCTCAGTGCCAGGATAGTGCATTTACCCAGCAAATTACTCATTGTGATTTATTTTCTTTCTGAAAGATTTGCCTAAAGGTTTTGGAAGACTTTTGAACAGGGGGTGATGGGGTGTGTGTGCGGGGGGATGTTGCTGGAACCACATCACTTGTGATGTGATTCTCAATAATGAAAACAAGGACATCAGGGGGAATAGACCCATTGAAGATATAGAAAAAAACCCTAAAGTCTATATTATAACTTTAATAGCTAATGTCAGTGTTTCATTCTCTTTTAATTCCACTCCACATTCCGGATCTCCTCCCTCCCACTCACTCCCTCAGGTTCATTTGGCAGTCATGTTGAACTCAACAACCCATCTTTGTGTAATTGGTAGCCTTATTTCCTGCAAATGTATTAGACCAAATCACTGGTTTCATTGGTTTTGCTGGAACACTGTCACCAAACAGTCAAATGGAAAAATTATATCATCATACACCACCTGGAAACCGACATTGACATCATGCTATGGCCACTGAATTTGTTCTGTCTGTGCCAAGCTGGTTAACTTGTGTTTATGCAAAGTGTGTTTTTCTGGCTGTATTTGCATGTAGGTTACACATGTTTGTGCTTGGTGTGAATGTTTTGATTTTCAGGTAATAATCTGTTCTTGTTGCTCATGACACCCAATCCATGGTGAAGTCACTATTTTGAAAGGTGGCATGTCAAGGATGGATTCCTGTAAGCTAGCCACACAATGACAAGAGCTCAAATACCATGTATTCATTCTGCTCACTGCATGTAGCAGCTTGTGAGCCCATCGTGTTCTTGTATACATCAGGATCTACTTAATAACAGTTTATCTGTTATGGCTTTGCAGGTGGAACCAGAGAGGAATATATGTGCCTCATATACTGCCAAAAAGGTGTATGAAGACAAAAAGGAACCACTTTCTAATAAAGCACCTTCTTGTTATAAACATTGGCTTTATTAATGAATAATAAGTCAATAATAAATGAATCACCGTTTGACCACGCATTTCGTGGAAGAGGATACAGACACCATAGACCAAAATAACTTTGTTAATAATTTATTAGCACTTACAACTGCAGACTTAAGGCTTAAAATTGTTCATTAATGACTTATGAACACTGAATAATAAATTACCAACATTTCTAACTGCATTATTACTAAATAATAATCAAGTATACAAATATAGGCTGCAGATATTGTATAAAAGTGTATTTGTGAAAACTCAAATGCTTGGCAGACACACTGACTGTAGACAATAGATTTAAAAACATTTGCTCCTGAGTCTGGATATGTGTCTATGAAGTTACGTTTTCCTCAGTCCTTGACATACTGGCATAAACAATTTTAACTAGAGGCTCCTGCTCTTATTGTCACAGCCCTTCTCTCTGACTTTGTCAACATCAGTGCTGTGAGATTTATGAGCACTTCAGATTACAGTATAGTGTGGAGCTTTTCTGCAGACATTAGATCAGATAAGGTCTTCTTAATTTTCACTAACTCAGTTTTTAAATCACATGCCTGTATGACATAAAAATGGAAAACCTTCAAAGTAACAGAACGAAGACTGGTGCTGTACGAGCAGAGAAATAATGACATTGATCTTTGAGCAGCACATGCACTTTGTCCATAACAGCTCCTTATTTCTTGTCACATTAAAACTGATTTAGGCATTTTAAATGCAAATGTCTATTTGGGTGCAGTATACTGTGACTGTAGCTTTGATTCTGGCCTTGAGGTATCACTTGTTGATGTGCTGGAATGTGGAGCACAATGAAACATGTAGTCAGACTTCAGTGACTAACACCCTGGTTGTTAATACAGTTCAGTGATTCGTTGGCACTGTGTTCAGTTTATAAACATTCTACAATCACAAACTCATGCCAACACAATAAACTGCTAGCTTAGATTTATGAATACAGTATATCACAGTTATGCTCGTCTATATACCTACAGCAGCTGCCTGAGCACTCACTTACAGTTGTAGCACATAATATATTAGAACACTGCAGTTGCTCACAAGCAGGTTCCTCTACATTTTGTATCCTCCAAGCTTGAGTTAAACAGAACTTTGCTGGCCCAGTGGTAACTCATGAAACAGACACAGTCACGGGCCCATTATTTCTAATAAGTTCCCTCTGTCTAGTTGTTTGTAAGGGAAAATAGTTTTCCAGTCATCTGTTAGAGGGCACACTGAAAAAAATGTTTTGTTGAATTTACTCAATTTTAATGTTGAAAGTGGTTGCACGCAATACATGCATCTAAATCCAGACATATTTTTTAAGTTGGCTGTACTTAATATTTTTGAGTAATTTCAATTAAATTATGTAAGCAGTTTCAGCACAAGAATTCTGAGTATTTGTTACTCTGATTTCCTTAGTAATTCTAACTAAACCCATGTTTAATTTACTTAAATTCAGTATGTAATTCATATATTGTGGTTAGCTAATTTGTCATTGTGTTTTAAATTAAATTGTTTTATTCTACATATGTAAAATATTTTAATTCAATTCACAATTTTATTTAAAACAATCAAAATGTATATGTAGATGTGGGGGTGGCTGAGAAACCCGGTATACAACAATGAGTTGTGGCAGTGTGGAGGAATTCCCAATTCCATTTTATTTGACAAAATTAGAGTCTTGTTCAAAAACTTCACAGTAAAAAATGCACATTGGGCCAACCAGAAAGATAAAAGTAAGCAAAAAGGGGGGAAAAAATTCTCAAGAGCACTTCTCACGAAGAATCAAAATAATACAGAACAAAAGAATTCTCTCTAAACTGCCTTTCTGGTTATACCCTAAAAGTTTGGGCCCATGGCAGGAGCTATAATCTGGAGCTGTGTTCAGGAGCTGTGCTTCTCTCCTTTAGGCTCCGGCCACCACAGCCTCCTCACTTTTATACTGGTGGACTGCACCAAGAAATCAATATCAATTATCTCTTCCAGCACACTTACAATAATCCCATACTAAATAACATATTATCAAATAGAAGTTCAGTTAAACTTACTTGAAAAGCACATATTTCTTTTTAAACAAGATACTTATACAGGTCATTTCACCACAAAAGACAAAACACCCCTCCCACTCTACCACACTTGGTTTCTCCCCCTGTGAACCCCCCTATTTAACCAAATGGACCGCTCCAGCTCAGGTTTGGCTGTTCCTGGTCTGACAGAGGAAGAAGTACAACAAAGGAGACAGGTCAACAAAATTTAAATTCAATAAATCAAATACACGATCACAGTGTGACTTCTCTCCTTCACTCCCTCCTCCAAATGTTCATACCACACACATCACCACCAGCAGTTCACACCAGGATCAACATTCTGATAAAATCTACCTGAGAAAGAGCACATGTAAGGCACGTGTGTAGCACATGTGCCTTACTTTAGTGCATGGGGTCTCCCTGTGATAGTAGCATAAAACAATTTAATTATTTTGATTCTTCTTGAGAAGTGCTCTTGAGAATTTTTTTTCCTCTTTTTTGCTTACTTTTATCTTTCTGGTTGGCCCAATGTGCATTTTTTACTGTGGAGTTTTTGAACAAGACTCTAATTTTGTCAAATGGAATTGGGAGCTGCTCCAGGCTGCCACAACTCATACAAAAAAGTAACAAATACTCAGAATTTTCATGCCGAAAGTGCTTATGTAATTTATTTGAAATTACTAGTACAGCCAACTTAAAAAATGTCTGGATTTAGATGAATGTATTGCGTGCAACCACTTTCAACAGTAAATTCAACAAAACATTTTTTTCAGTGCACGAGGAAAAAGAATAAATATTCTTAGTTGACTGCAGGTGTAAAGATCAAAGCTCTTGCTAAATACAGAGCAGGAAGGAAAACACCAAATGTTTTGTTTTGTTATGTTGTGACAGTAGATTTTAGCATCAGTGAGCGTTGGGCTGAACTGAATATGTTGAATATTTCTTTTCAATCACACCACAGCTTCATGTAACAGATTTTGCTAATGCTACTGGAGCTTGTTCACTGTAAGAGTTTGCACCACATTATGAAATTACAATTCACCATATGTTTGGGAGTAAGATATGTGATCATGAAGATAAGGCTTAAGACAAGTTTGCTTTTTGTGTGTCTATCAAACGAAATCAGCTGTTCGTGAGAGTAATCTGTTGACTGAGTAATCTGTTGACAAGACAGTGACATAGTGACATTGTTGAGGTCACACAGTACAGATAAGGTCTCTCGGGATAAGTTGATGAAATAAGGTATGTGTTGTAAATAGAGCAATGTGCCCATAAACACTTGTTCCATGCAATTTGGTTCATGTACTTTCTTTATATAACAATCAAAGACTGTGCATTTATTGTATGTCAAAATAGAAAATTCGATTTATTGCTTTTTTAAAAACATGCACAGTGCCATTACTGCAGTACAAAACTGTATAATGTCATCATTTTGTATTGCATAAAAGAACTGTCTTACATGTCAGGACAGATTATGAAACTTTTTTTTAAAATATAGGACACAAATATTTAAACTGTGATTAGCATTTCAGCAATGTAAATTGTTCCACAAGAGTTCTAAAAATAACTCAGTGAAGATGTCAACCTGGGGGGGGGTTTAGTTTGCACAACTCTGACTGAAGTGTTCTCGTGTTCAGATGTTTTGCAGAAGATTACGCTGCTGAGAGCGCAACGATCACTGGGTGGCTTCATACTCAGGGATGTGTTGAGTGGTTCAAAATAGACACAAAATTTCATGTTGATTCCATGCATTCCTTCATGCTATTTATGGTAGCTGTGTGTTTATTATCATTGTACAATACATCCCACCTCAAAATATTTCACAAGCCACTAATTATGGTATTTTGACAGGTCTGTTTTGAAACCGCCTTACCAGTGTCTCAGTATTTAACTGGTGCATTATGGTTTTGCACAAACATGTACGTGTTCTTACTCATCATCAGATAGCTTACAGTAGAGTGTGTTTTTTCATGTGCATTTGGCTCTATATGTTTCTTCGTGTATATCTGGCCTGTATAGCGTACATGAAAAGGGGGCCCTTGCCGGCTGCTGGTTTGGGAAGTTTCTATTTTGGTCTTGTCACGTCAGAGGTAAAATGATTGAGCTTCCAAACAAATCAAAATAAAATGTACTGACATTCTTTTTTGCATATGGGGACTGGGGATCAGTTCAGAAACCACAATTATACTGTCAAAGACTCAAATTAAAAAAATATATTTTCCTCTGGCACAGGGCAATCGTATTTTCAATCTTTGCGTTCTAGTTTCTAATTTATCAAATTCATCACTTTTTTCATTCACCTTCACTACATTTTCCTACAGTTGCAGCTTCTCGACATTTATATTTTTCACATTTTCTTAGTTGGTCAACTATTGTTTTTAATATATCCTGACCATGGTTTTTGCCGATGCATTTTTATATATGGTCTAGTTTTGCACCACATTGTGTTAACCCATCTTCTCCATTCTTAAACAAACAGTTTTGTCTGTATAGCATCATGTATATTTTTAGTGAAATAACATCATCAATCAAAAGCAGGGACCAACTGATGATGAACTGGTAATAAAGTCACAGGCAGACCAACCAGCAAGGTACACTAGAAAACAGAATTAAAAACTGACCGGTGGAGTTCCCATCATGTTTTCACAAAATTGTGCAACATGCCGTTTCATTTATTTATGATATAGGCACCCTGGGACATGGTTTGCTTGACCAGGTAGCCACTAGGTGCAGGAGACTGGTTTGGTGTAAGAGTAGTGATGTGTACTTCATGCTAGCCATCTATGTGAGTCCACCACTTAACTCCTCACTCATGTTTAGACAAAAAAGGGGGAATGGGGTAAACACTGCCGAAGGCACAGCACTGAGGGTGGGGGTTGAGATAGGGATTCAGTTTAGCTAGCAAATGGGGAAACAGTTTTCACGAATGGAGGTAAAAAATCATAACAGTGTGAGTGATGACAGTGGATGCGTTAGGGAAAGGGGTCGATCCTTTCTCTATTTATTCTCGTCTGGGTTCCGGGTAGTGAGGTCTGTGTGGAGGCCTAGTATGTAAACGGAGAGGATCTCATAAGCTGTTACTGACAAGCAGCAGGGCTACAAAACTGTTAACATCATTACAGAACGGTAGAGACAAAGGCCAGATAAACTTCTCTGAGTATTTTTGGCAGGTATTTTTACTTTGATCATTTTCATGCCTCTTCTTCGAATTTGGGATCTAAATTGCTACAAGTCACTATGTTTTTGTCAGAAATGGTTTCCTACTTTCCCTAGAATGCATTCATTGTATAGGTCCTCTGCACAAATCCCGAGCTCATATGTTACGACAAACTACTTTGCAGTGTTCGCACTATGAGCAGTTTTCTGAATATTACTAAATCACAAAATTTGGTTGTCAATAGCATTAAGGATTATAAAAATGAAACCCCTCAAAAGAAGTACAAAATACTAAATGAATTGTGCGCACCATAGATGCAGTAGATGCAGTAAAATAAATAAATAAAAGTATTATCTATAAAAATACATTTACTTCCATCCAGCAGAAAAGTAGATTCAGCAGGTTGGTTAGTCAATGACAGGCCTTAATTTCTCATTTTAAAGGACCCCTGTTTATATGTTTATGTCCCTGCTCTGAGAGACATCAGGTTCATCATCTCCTGCAGGTAAGCCCACTCTCTCTTATTCCCTCTTATTGTGGCCTCTGAATCTGAATATGTTTTGTTTCCGTCTGTTTCCGTGTCCAAAGCTTCAGAGCATGGCACCACATACTGTAACTAAAATAGTAACAACTCAAAGCCGTAAACAAGCAACGACATGTTCTCTGTTTTCATCTTGTAACTCACTTTGCCATAGCAACGAGTAAATTCAGTCAAATTCAATCACATGAAATACAAATGTTCAAAAAGGAAGCTAAAGCCATGTGCAGCCACAGTGATCAAAGCATAGCTGTGAGACAAGCTTAAGTTTGGAATTAAAATATCAAGATAGCTGGGCGGTTCTTTACACTGAGTCAGCGTCTTGTGTAAACTGAAAGAGGATATTATACAGTTATAAATACTTTTGTCCAAATTCAGCTTCATTTCTTTGACATTAGTTTGCTCCACACCCTGTGTTATTGAAGACATCAACAGATCTTCTTGCTCATCTGTTTGTTTCTCTCTCGTTTCTCATCAGATGTTGATGCGGCCACATCAGCAGTTACTTGGAACCAGCATAAAGTTGAACCACTGTTAGACTGAAACAACGAAACAATATGCCCTCATTTCCCCCTCTGATCGTGGCGATTTATGCAAAACTGGTTATATTCAAACTGACACCCGAGGAACAAATGTAAAACAGACTGTGTAAACATTATGACATTCTTCATTATGATTCGAAACTAGAGGACTTGCAGAGTTTTATTTCTTTAATCAAAGACCTCATTACTTAAATGTAAAAAAAAAAATTACATTATCTATACATTTATTTTCAAATGGTTCAGACAATGTGTGGCTACACTAGGATCACAAATGTTAATACATTCTTCATCGTATTGCCTGGATTTTCTTGGATTTTTGCACATCGCACCAGCTTTGTTTTTTGGGATGTCCAGAAAACCAAAGCACGCTTTCCAGAGTAGTTCCACACGGATCTCTGGCAACCACCTAATTCCTTAGGTGGTTCTTCGTACTGCAGTTCGCAACAAGAAAAAGGTGATGATAGTAAAATGAGAACCTGATGATAATATGATATAATATAGAAAATCCTCTCACAGAAAAATACACAAATTATAATTATCTTGGCTCATTACCAAACCCAAACTAGCAGTGTTGTACTTTAAATAAGATCAAATGTACCTTAGTGGTAAATGTGAAATACAATCCATTAAACTTCAGTTCCCGATAACATGTTCTTTTCATTTGTCCATTTTCTCTGGATAGTGGCAGAGGAATGCTGGATTTTAAATGTGAAAGGCCATGTATCACAGTAGCTTAAACGGTGGTTAGAGCAAGTGTGATTTTTTTTTTCTTGTTACAAACAAGTCTGTGTGCCAGTATGACAACTAACCATTAATCTACAGGCTTTATCTCTAAGAACAACAGTTGCGTGAGGCCATGGTCTGCTGCCCTGTGCCTAAACATTTAAGGCTGCTTTCGTAAATCGACATGTGGGATCTTGATGGGAGTTCTCATGTTATCAGCATTTTAATCATACTGTATACGAAGTCTCTGTTTTTCAAGTTTTACGCACTGACAACTTAAATAAGGTAGCGCAACATCACCTCAAGTCTGTTAGTGGAACAAAACCTAAATTGTGATGTTAAAATCACATTACATTACAGGGCAGAACTGTCAGAATTCCTACAGGCCCTACAATATCCATTACCTGCTATTCATTTAATGTGTACAAACCAAAATGTCCTGACATTTTGGGTGTTTTAACGAAGCAAAATGGCTATTTACAGAAACCTTGAAAAAAAGAAAAAGAAAAAGAATCTACGAGCAGTGCTTAGCCTGTCCCAACCGTGCTCAACTTGTTTTGCCTGCCTTCAGGCCTCCAGGCTTCATTCGTGCAGGCAGGAAGGAAAAAAAAAAAATCTCTGTGATGGGATCCCCTTCAGGTGAAGTATGCTTAGATAATATCACCGTTACTACGTCTACAGGACCTGTTTGGGTTATTTTCAAATGAGAGAAAAGAAGACGGGGGGAAAAAAAGACTCACAACGTAGACAACAAAGGGCTCTGCGTGCAAATGGGAGGAGGAACTCCCTTTAGGTGAGTGCCTGTAAAACGCTGGCTTTGCACGAAACCAACACAGGTTTACCAGCACACACCTTATTTACACCTACTCAGATAGGAGTCAATCAGAGGGCAAATGCCATCCTGTCAAGATGATTTAATGTACTGTGGATCCGAGATAATCATAATCTTTATCATCTTGTTTATTTTTAGTATTTCGTTGCCATATTATATATTTGTTGCGCTTTTATTACCAGGGTTGTCTTTCCTAATTTAATTACCCTGTCTCTGTAAAACACCACAAGGCAAGGTAGTGGTAAAAAATATTTACTCTGGTGCATTTAGCTGTAGACCAGTAACCCCATTCCAGTTTGTGTTTGTGCTTGTTTATAACAACAAATCTTTGTCTGTGATCACAGCATAACTTTGCAATCCTTGTTCCCCAGTGACAAAACTATATTTTGGATGTAAATGAATGAGACAATTCAGATCTTTTTTACTTAAAGTGAAATAAAAGGCGACGTCTGTTTCTCATGTGGTCTCTGCAAGATTCCATAAACAGATCTCCCAGGTGGTCCAAGAGTGTGTGCGTGCATGTGTTTGTGTCTGTTTCTTTGTGAGTAGTGGTTATTTAGCATGTTAGAATGCATGTGTGTGTGTGTTTAGGAGAGAAGAAAGAGAGAGACCCAGCACTTGCGTGGAGTATAGCCAAGCTCTTATGGATGGCGGCGCTCTGTGCAGAGCCAAATGCAATCTGACAGCTGAGTTTAATGATATTTATATCCAAGCCACACACTTCCAGATCTGTTCTGGATCCATTCTCTCGGCTGGACCTGAGCTCAGCACATTTGCCTCAAAACCGGTGTGAGTTTACTCATAATGTCTGTGAATGGGGAATGTTTACAGCATGTTTGACGAGTGTGTGGATGAAGTACATGCATATGGGCGCACATGCCTATCTGTATGTGTGCTGATTCCTCATACTGTCTCTATAAGAGTGTGATTGCACACATGCTGACAGCAGTAATGGATTCTGTATGACAGTTTGGATACACACAACCTCTCCTGAAGGTGAATTAGCCTGCTCCTACCTGCCATCCTAAGAAGATTAACTATCTCGGCTGCAGTCCACACATCTCTGTTTTTTTCGGCCCCACCGCAGAGCTACAGCAGATCAGCGCTCTGTTCAGTGTTAGAACAGGCTTAGACTATTCTATACTATACTCTTTCAGGCCGCTCCAGACCAGGCCCAAGCTCATATACTGAAGCTGCAGCAGCTGCCATTTTCTGGCTAGCAGCATAGTTCAAGGGATTTCAGTCTTGGTCAGTCTGCCCACTACTTTGGTCCAGATTTAAATATCTCAGCAACTTTTGAAGGGGTTGTCGTGGCAATATGTAGGCATTTATGGGTCCCAGAGGATGAATCACAATGTCTTTGGTGATCACCTCAGGTGCTGTCATGAGGTTAATATTTTCCTTTTATCAGTGAGATGTGTTGAGCTCTACAGCACGGCCGTAGACTCAGTGTTGTGCTATATAGAAAAACTTGTTTTCATTCATCTCAGGAGTTAGTATTTCCCTGAAATTCTAAATCTGAAAGCCATTGTCCTGGAAAAGTGATGGTCATTGGAAACTACCACACACAAAATACTTAGAAGTGCACCTATGTGTGATATGCATTGTTTTGTCATAACCTTGGGAATATTAACCACAATGTGATCACTCAAACAATTCTTATAACTAATGTAATTATATGAATTTCTCTGTGCTAACATAATTTTTTTTGGTGGATTTTTTTAAAGTGGAAACATGACTGTGCCCTCTCAACTTGGCATTCCTGTTGGAATTTTATATGTGTTCAAAGTGTCATCAGCAGACTTTTCAAAGATGACTTGCGTCACTTAAAGTAAACTTGTACAATAGCATCATTACCTCATGGGCTTACAGCATTTTATGATCTCGATTTCTAAGCTCAACTTGAATATACACACAAGTTAACTATCAATGGAACAAACGCAATCAAAGTTTGGGTCATTACATATAAAACAATAATCTTTGGGTGTGTGGGTGTTTTTAAGCAATCTTGTGTTGATGTAAAGTGAATTTTATGGTTTTACTAGTTTGACTTTTATTTTCATACAGTCCAATACCTGGTTGTTAGCCCTGGTTGACCTAAATACTTTGAAAGTGAGATCTACAATCAGTTGTCATGTCAGTAACGTGATTTTAAGACTCACAATTGTGACCGTGTTATTTTCAGACAGTGAAAATATTTTCATTTCATTTTACACTATGTACAACCTGAATAGGAGAATGCCGGATTTCTATGAGGCACAAGAGATATTTTGTTACTGCACGTAACGTGAATGAAGTGTCGCTGTTTCACACAATAAATGTTAGAAAGAGTATGACAGAGACAGTAAAAGAAAGGCAAGAGAAAAGAAGAGACGTGATCATGTTTTAGTTTATTAGAGTTTCCCTCATGCGCTGGGTGACCAGTCTTTTCATCAGTGTTTAGACTTGAAGATGTATTGCACTCTTTTCCAGCTTTTAAAATCAACTGTCCCTTATGAGTCATTGAAAGAAGTGTTCGGCACCTTTTTTATTTCCTCTTAATCTTTGGAAATTCACGTGTGTCTGTAGGACAGCAGACATCACTGTAGATGCCATTTCAAAGAATGTCGCTAGTCCAGATGTCTCACCCATTTTGTGCATAGATTTATTTAATATGATCTGACAGACAGGAGGAGGTCACCAAAAATCATGTGAGCAACATATTTTAGAATTTCCTTGCAGTACCTTCACACCCAATGAAAATATGACTGCTTGTTCTGTCCTTTAAGAAATCCTCTCATTTTCAAAATGAATTCTTTCAGAGCTGTCGACATTTTCACTCTTCAGCAAAGCAAATGTCTGTGTGTGTGGTATGTGTACAATGGAGAGAATGTAAACTGTGCTTGAAATGTGATCCTTTTGTAATCTTCCCAGGTTAAGAGATCTGAGAGAGATTAATGTAGCATGCACAATGTTTGAAGTCACCAGCAGAGATTGCTCTCCTGGTGTCTAATGTAGAATTCCCTCAGTTTTATATGGGTTATACTGCACCTGATGTCATGGTAATGGCTCATGTGTTGTTGTTTTTTGTTTCCTGCAATTGACTAGCTGTTGAATCCAAAGGCTAATTTAGGTAAAGCCACCGAGCCATCTGGGCAGTTTGGCAAAGAATTCTGCAAGGACAAACTTGCACAATCATCCAATCAGCCCATGTCAGTGAGGTGCGTGAGAGACTCTACTCCACCCCATTTCATGAATCATTCCACATCTATCCGATCACTAACGTCAGATAAAGCAACATAAATCAGTTGTCTATATAAACATTCCTGATAATGAGTGCTGAACATGTGTGACTGAAAATGAGCCAGGTCTCGGATTCATGTGGGTAAAGTTCAAACCAGACGTCAGAATAATTAAATTTGCACCCAAGCTGGAACCAAACCAGTGAAAATAGAAAGTAGAGTCTCTTATGGCCTTGTGAAATCTCCTTGGTGCTGTGGTGGATACAGAGAAACAAGGCCTCTTAAATGCTATATTTTTGGGGGTTCATTCTCAACAAATGCCAAGTCCCCCAGTAAGTTTTAAATTTGTATAATATTCTTAAAACTGCCACCAAGTCATTCACTCATCCCTTGGGGAGAGTTCCTTGTTATCTGCCATGAAACACCTGTCTTAAAGGCCTGGCCACACCAGTATTTCAATGGAATCACAGAGGTCGGTGGATTCATTTGGGGAAGCAAAGTCAATCGGCACAAATCTTTCTGGTGAACAAAGACATGCAAATGTTGTGCTGTCCACGAAAAGGCAAACCATCTCAACAGTACTGAACTTTGAGGGAAACGAAGAGCTTAAGAGTCCAAAACAGAAAAGTAGCTTATGAGTTGACTGCACCATCTATTTTTATTTAACCCTCTATGCAGGAATATAAAGTGCTCCACAAAAAGTTACAACAGGCCCCGCAAGCCAAGTGATCACTATGTCACATGTGAGGACACGCTGATGAACTTGGTTGTACCAATTTCTGGTATGACCCTGCCTTCAAAAGGCATTTCAGGAGGCACCTAAAGCTTTGGAAAGCATATGCTGACTGAACTAAAAAAAAAAACATTCAGACATACACAGTCACCTCATGGCAGAAGAAATTCTTCTTGTGCACAACAATAGAATCAAAGGAAAGTAAATCTGTTTTGGAGAAGTAACCTTATACTATAAAAAGCAGAGAAACAATATTGTTTGGTCTGTTTTATAGACCAAATTTATTCTCAGTGTGTAATCTTCAGTGAGAATCACAGCCCACTACGATGACTCACCGGCTGCTGTTGCTAAACAGGGAAGTTCAGGTTCTGAGACACTCTGTTAGAGACTGGGTATACCTTGCTCAGGAAACTGGCAGTGGGACAACTCGTGAAAGGATGTTTTCTTTACTACACCCAGTGTTTGTCAGGTCTGAGGAGGGAAGGTGGGTTATGATGAGGTCGACGGAGAGCTTGGGGGGAATTGTAATTTCTATTTCGGTCTCTTTGAAAGACAGAGGCCTCCATCCTTTGGGGGTCTGCGGTCTGTCTCTTACCTTTAACCCAGACTGTGACACCAGAAAAGAAGAGCATGCAAACAGGAGGGAGAGTAAAGGAAGTCCCACTTTTGTTATGTATAATTTTGTAGTATCATCTTTGTCTTTGCCTAGTTTTTTTCCTTTTTTTTTTTCAAAAATTCATTTGATCATATGATTCATAAAGGACATTTGCATTTTCTTTAGGTTTTGTATATTTGTGTCTGTGTCACCACATGTGTACCTTACCTCTATGAACAGCTACAAGTAAAGATGTCTTTCATAGTGACACAGAGCTTGGTACCCATTGATGATCTGGGAACCCCATCAAGAAGAGTGAACTTAGCCCATAAACACAATGGAGGACCAGAGTCAAAGAGTGAGGCACGATGAAAGCATTTCCCGTTCACTGACCTCTTGTCATTCTAACCCTGCTGTGTTATGGAGCAAGATCAAAACAAAGCCTTTGTAATCTGATCCTCATTCAGCATCAAACAACCACTACCAACAAAACAACAAACAATGAGGTAAAAGGGCACAAAAATAGTTGGGGAAAGGACCACAACACAATGACATTGTAACTATAGAAAGAGACACTGGAGGCTGGCATTTTGTCTGCTTTCTACTCCTTTCTATTTACAGGTGGTGAATTGTTTATAATCTCTCTTTGTAGGTTTCAAACTAGTTGAACTGCAAACTACAAAAATGATTTGGGGAAAAAAAACAGCAATTAAAAGATTAAATGTGCTAAACAGTACAAAATGCTGATCTCTCAGACACTTGAGAGAACCACCAATTAACACAGTCTCTCAAGTTACAAGAGAGCAGGAAAGCAAGGCTTTTGGAATAGCTGGAATTCCTCACAGCACAGGTGCTAACCGTGTAACCGTAGCTGTAGTAAGTGAAAAACATCTGCAAAAAAAAAAATGTCAAAGGAAATGTAAGGAGTATTATAAACATATCATGTTATGTTTTGCTCTTTTGATGCAGTGACTTTGGCACAAAGTGGAATTCAGTCCAGAGTAAAGGAGATGATGATTTTATTTTGGTTAAAGATTAAAACTGGAAAAAATCAGCAAGCAGTGTGTGAGTGTGGGAGGTTGTAATGTCCATTCAGAAAACCATAAACAAAGTATGACTCATCGTGACACATAAGGTCAGCTTTGGAAAAACAGTCTTCTAAATCCTCTGTGGCTTCCCTTCGTAAGCAAACTCTTCAGATATAATGGGGAAGGGTGTTGTTTTGAGATATAAGAATAACAGAACAAAGAGAGGAGAATAATAAGAGCACTGAAAACGCATGTAGATGAATAGTTGTTTCTTTGCTGCTATCACATAACAGCAGGTGGTATTGTCTGCATGCCCATTGTCACTTCTGTTGTGGCACCTCAACCATTACTATCAGTGTCCTCAAACAGTACAACACAGTGCCAGTAACAAATTAGGGTGGTACCATCTTCCTTTATTATAGAGATTGTCTCAATATACACTGGGTTACTTAATGCTGATATTGTTTTTACAGTACTACCATTTAAAAGTATTTTAAAAAATAAAAATTAAAAAGTGTTTAGGTCACATGTCAACCAGATGCATGAATAAATGGAGCTTTTTGTAAGAGGCAACAAGTATTCAAAGGATATTTTCACTTTATTTAAATTTGGGTCCAAATTTCATAATTTTGTCAGTGTTATCAGTTATAATAACATTGTGCTCACCAAGTTCATTTCTGACTGTGGAGACATAATTACACACGTTGCTGGAAAAATGTGGCAGAGCAGAAAATTTGCACTTGTCCCGAGACATTACAAATCTGCTTCATAAAGATAGACAGGAGGAAAAAAGGGAGGAAGACTGGAGGGAAAAGTACCAGTTACTGGTGACTTCTGAGAGAGGGTGCTTGTGTCCACTTGGAGGCTGAGTGGACACAAGCACACATGGGCAAACTGAGAGAAACACTTGGAAGCTTGGACAGCTAACATCTGAACAGCTTTCAACACTGGTTTTTTGGGGCAAATCAGCATGGACTACACGGATTACACAAGTTGAAAACAGGCTTTGTTTTCTGTCTGAACACACCTTAAGATCTGCGAATGCGTCATCACCTAAAAAAAAGTCCAACAGAGCGAGAAACATGAGTAGTCAGATGATGACACAGTGTGTCATCATACCCAAAGTGTCTGTTCATCACTGATATACTGTACTTATGGTAGTTCTGCATGCGCATAGTTTTCTTGTGCAACAAGGGGTTTTACTGACCTTGTGGTTGTGTTCTCTTTCAGTTCATTTCTCCTTTGGATTTCTCTTTAGAAAAGACATTGTGTTCACATATCTCACCAATACTTTGATTTGATGTTAACATAACTGACTGAAATGACAACAATTGGTGTTTTACACCTGAGAGATTTACCCATGGTGAATGGGTAAATCTCTCTCTTTTTTTTTCACCTATAATACCTATACGATACCTGTAATTGTAAAGCATTGCTGTCTATGTAATAATGGCTCTTTGGAAACTTTAATCACTGCTGTGCATGAGCAGTGAATGATGCTTTATTACTGTTTTCAACCTGTGTTGAGCACATACATAGTTAAACACGTGCTGCTAAGCAACTGCTCTTAGTTGGACTGAAAGTTAACTGTAGCTATGAACACCTTCTTATTATGATTCTGGTAAAGGCTGATGGCATTAAACGCACTCTTCTAGGATGCAAAGCTATATTTGGTGTGTGATTGTTGCTAGTTTTATCTTCACTTTCAAAGCTGAGAAAAAGTGAAATAGCTGTCTATTAAAATCTTGTGTGCACAGTTTGTAACTCTGAATTCAGTTGAGAAAATTAAACCTGTCTGGCATCTGAACACAGACATGCTTTCAGTGGTTACGGTGGAATCACTCCACAATAAAAGCAGCATTACTTGAATGAAAGCTGTCAGTTGGGGTGAGGCCCGTATCTAAACATTGTGAGGAGAAGCAGTGAGGCACACATATACAAACAGCCCTGAAATGCCTCAGTGTTATTCTTCTGGGGATTTTAAAGCTTACTTAATAAGCTAACTGATGAGTAAGACACAAAGTAATGACACAAACATTGCCTATAGTAAACAGTAATGACTAATGTCTCTATGGAAGGGGATTCTATGCTTTGGGATTGGTGTTGACATGCGTGACTCCTGTCTGGCACGCGATGTGGGCTTAAGGACATAAACAAACCTGTGTCTGGCTCTGCCCGAGGCTCACATGCCGAGCTTTCCTGATACAGGAATGTCCCGCCAGGTCCTGATAGGGACTGGTCCCATTTATGGTCCTCCTGAATCCATGGATCACTGACCCTGTCCCACTACATAGCTTGGCCATTCAGTACCCCACATGAACCTTGTGTGGATAAACATATCTATTAAGAAATAAAGATTCTGTGTTTTTATTGCCTTTTACAAAAAAAGAACTGAGAGTTTGATGGATACTCTGCTACCCCAGCTAAGAACTAATTTAAAGTTAAAATGAAAAGACACAATTATTTCTGTCAACAAAGTCTGTGCTTTTTCTATATCATACTGTATATAGGTTTATCCTCATTTAAAGCTCATAGTGATGCTCCCACAAATAATTCACTTCAGATCTGTTCATTTTCCCCTCAGTTTTATGGAGAATTTTAGAGTCTTTTAGCTCAGACATGATTTCAAATGAATGTTAATGCTGCTCCTGTCTGATGGATGTGTAATGCAACTGTTTCCTAACACATTCACAATAAAATTTTAAGAAGGTGAAAATATGCCTTTGTTGTGTTCACAGGTTGTAAACAGTGGCCAAATGAACAATTAATACCTATTTAACCTGCTTGAAAGAATATGAATAAAATGTTATAACTTTCCTATATTTATTTTAAATCCTTGCACTGGAGTTCACGTGTTTTCCATTGTGCAGCAAGAGGGCCAAGACGCTGCATGAGCATGTCAAGACAATAGTCTGTCAAGCACAGGTGAACACACTTACTCTATAACTTTTGTCAGAACACCAGAGATGAGATGACAGGTTAATGGTACATGATACGTGATTGTTTTTTCTCCTCCTTCTTCCTTTCCCTCTCTCTTTATATCAGACAGCCTTTCTAATCTGTTCAAATGACATGATTTATGGGTCGTGCCATGGTTAAACTTTAAACGTATTCACTTGATACTGTCGCGTAATGGAGGAGTCATTTTACTCTTTGGGACAATGAACGGTGAAACAATATCACCTTTATAACCCCATGTGACGGAATTTTAACGAGAGATTTGTCCTAGATAGACAAGTTACTATCAAGGTGAACCTTAACATAAGAAAGGGCATGGCAAACGTATTCGAGCAATGCCTTGCCTTGATTGTTAAAATGTTGATGCAAAAATACATCTTTACATCTATGATTTTGTAATATTTAAATACCGCTGTTGAGTTTCAGCTGCAGTACTGCCACCAATTGTGTATAATTGGCGTGTGATCTTCTGCATCATGTTACAAATGTGATCTTATGAGCAAATGCAATAAGCTGCAGCTTATCAGACACAAAGCGACCATCTCTCTAGTTCTGTGGCTAATACACAGTTTCATTATTATTTATGCTGTATTATATTAGCTTCTGTGGAACTGCTTTCATATTTACAACACTAGAAAGAACTGTTTAAGTGCCGTGTAGAGGCCAACTGATAAAAACAGTTAGCTCAAAATGTACTGACTAATTACAACTGAACTTTTATCAGCAGTGATTTCTCTTTCACGGTATCAAAGAGCTAATATTAATACAGCAATCTATGATATAATCAAGACTTATTCATCAGCAGATAAAGGTCACAAGGTATAGGCTGATACAGCAATAAACCTTTCTGTGTATAGGCTAATATAGCAGTAAACCTTTCTGTGTCAGTGTGTGTGTGTGTGTGTGTATGTATGTGAGGGGCATCTTGTTAACTGTTTTCACAGCTGAGAGCGGCGGAGATGCCTGTCCGCACTTCTTGACAGCTGTGTTCTGCTCAGTCACGCTATCGAGGCACAGCAGTGGTCTCCACCTCTGACTACAGGGCCCTCTAGAGTTGAAGTTACAAATACAAAGAGTCTCGCTGTCAGATGAGGAATTCACCAGATGAAAGAGTGACACCAAGTTGGAAAACATTTTTCAAACTTGAAAGTAAATAAGAAAAGTAAGAAAATTTGATTTTGGGGAAAGAAGAATATTGAACTTGAATCCTTGTTTTATCTTTTCTTTTCAATTCAAATGTAATAAGCTAGGCAGTAGCCTCCTAACTGAGTAATAATGTCCACATTACAATGCCATTTTAATGGGCAGAACTCTAAATTATTCCTCTTGTAATCATATCAAAGTGTTCAGTGCAAATGTGACACTCCTACTTGTTACACAATGCTTTTGATAATGTGATTAATATTATCCATGTTTCTTGGTTAAACCCAAGGCTCATTCTTTGTTCGTACACGGCTACATTAGCTTCATGAATGATTAATCATGATTAATAATCAGCAATTAATCATTCTGTTGAGCAAGCTCTTGTTTATTTTATCAAGTTAGAAAACGTAGTAGAGAGAGAATGACGAGAGACAGAGGCAGGGAGAGAGAGCAGGGAGAGAAAAGGTGCAAGGATACTCTAAACCCAGTAAAAAAAAATGTGAAAACTAAATTGAAAATAAAAACACAAAGCAAAGTCGAAAATTGTTCCATTAGAATTTCTTCTTTGCCATCTGAACTCAAAGTTTAAAGGAGAAATATGTCTGAATATGGCATCTTTGACCACAGAAAATGATAGAACATAAACTGAAATCAGTAGCTGCGTCTAAATTAAATTCCCTGCAGATGAAAAAAAAAAAGGAGAAAGAATTAATTAAAACTGAGTTTGATTAAGATTTGGTTCTGTCTCTGAACGAGGGTGTGGATTGTTTACACATTTACAGCACCTCTTACATAATACAGATAATATGCTCTTAGTTGAGTGATACCAATTAATGACCGGCTAGTGTTATATTTACCTTAAAGGGTTCAGCTTTCACTACCATGATAAAGCATTCACGTTTAGTTAAATGCAGTATTAATTCTTTTTGAACACAGTGTTAGATAATGACTTAACATTAGATGAAGTAGCAGTATACAGTAGCAATTCAAAACATCTATACACTTATAATTGTGTTTTCACTGCTATCATTTTGTTATGAACAGTGAATCAAATGTAGAAATAGCTCAGTAGCTTTAAAAATATACTTTTTCAGGAAGGTTTCTTCATGACATAATGTTTACAGAAAGCACTGAAGGAAACAATTTGGACCCCCAGCTTGCACTCTTGAACTGTATAGTTTGGCTATATTTCAAGGTATTTATCTTTCTAAACTGAAGTGTTTTTATTTAAATGTGAACCGGAGTCAGCCTAAGGCGTCGAACGGTTGATTCAACAACAAAAAAAAAATTCACTCACTTTCAAAGAAATGTCTTATATGAAAATACATGTCATTTTGTACTGCTCACAACACAAAATAAAATGACAATTACACATTCAGCAGTAGCATCTCTTCCCACACAAAGAGTGTACAGTGCCTTAAAGTTATACTAATGTTTTTGTACGCATTTACTTCAGTTTTTGTTTGAAGGTTTAGCCTTTTATCGTTTCATCTGCTTGACAAATGTGTATTGCCTCCTGAAAATTGTTGTGTAAAGTTTAACCCATTTAAGCTTTACAGCCTTACTATAAAAGATAACAAGATCCAAAGACAATAAATTAGTTATATTAGCATTACAAAAATATTGTGTGTAAGATCTTGCACAAGTGACAGCATGTAGAGATAATAAATAGAAAGATGCACAAAGGCAAGAGTGGAGACAGGCAAGGTGAAGGAAAACACTGAGTCACCCCCTTAATCTGAGAGTTTGTTTCAGAAGAAAACATGTTCTTACTCATCACCTCGTACGTTATCCAGAAAAGACCCCTGTTGAAAAATATTCTGTAAATGGGGAGGTGTTGATGACCATTACTGTCACAAGGATAAAAGCTACAAAGGGCATGATTTATCCTCAGAGCTGCAAACAGTCCACAGTTTGAGTTATGTTACTGGAAGATTATTCCATCTCATGATTGGTTCTGTGATTTTTTTTTTTCTTCTGATGAGCCGCATTTTTTTTTAACCACTGGAAGAAAAATGCTTGTGTGAGTGTAATGTAGTTTCAGATCTTATAAAGAGACTAATGGTATCTCTAAACAGGACTTCAGGAAGTCTTGCAGAAAGTTTTGGAGAAACACGAAAAGAGGAAAAGAGGAAAAGTGGAAAAGGACTCAGGGTTGGAAAAACAGAGAAACACTACAACTGAGTTTGCAAGGTCCAATCTATGTAAGCCAGTTCTAGTACTAAAGGAAGAACACACACACTCACACATACATCTCCACCACCACTACTACCACCATGGAACAATAAGTGGGTGGGTAAGGTGTACAGAGAGCAACTCATTCAAATCAGTTGCTTGAATGATCAAATTCATGTGATTTGTTTTTTCTTTTTCCTTTTTTTTTTTTTTGGTTCCATTTGTTTGTATTAGCAGGATAAACATCCCATATTTTGTGAACAATGTTATTTATTGTGTATATTTGTCAAACTTGTGCTGTTCTAAAAGCTACTGTACTTAGAAATAAACTCACTACAGAACCTCCTTCCTTGTGGACAAGATGTTCAAGAAATTCTTTGAATGCCAGCAGAGCACAGTACATGGAAGTCTTGCACCTTTTCAGTGAACTATTGATACTATGCCAAATGTCATTTAAAATGATCAGTAAAAGAGTTTGTTCAACCATGCCCCCTGCTGGGCACAAGAGACATGATGGGTCAGTGTGTCTCAGCAGGATGCAGCATGTAAATGAAAGCTAGATGATTTGTATTTGGTTTCTGATTTGTACATGTTTGTTCTCTGTGCATTAATTCATTTAGGAAAAAAAAAACATCCAGGGTTGTTTTATCCAAATAAAAATACTATTTCCATCTCAAATGTTACAGCCTATGTTAAAATATAACTGAAGTCCATAACAGTGGCTGTTATGGACTTAAATCCTTGTTTAGACTGCATCATGATTTAAATTAATTCTGCCCCTTTTAAAATTAAAGTTGCAGTTAGTTGAGCCCACATCAGGAAATATTTTAAATCATGTGGGAACATCCTGCAAAGTTTGTTGCATTTGGATTGGAACGGAAAAGTCTGGTGTTGCTAAAAACAAGAAAAAACAAAACCAAAAGAATAAAAATAAAAACGAAACATCAAATAGTGTTGAAAATAATTTTGTTTTACAAACATGTTTTGAAAGGTTTTTACTCTGTAAATTACTTCCTTGAGGAAATGGGGAATTTATGACACAAGTTATCTGCCATTTGTCCTCTGTCTGCCAACATAACAAATACAATTACATCCAAATAAAAATGATTAAAGGAGCTTTTACAGTAGTACTGGCATGTTGCAGCCTCTAATTGTGAGACACTCCTATTTTAAACCACACCGAAAGGAAGAAATAGAGTAAGCAATGACTTCATAATTTACACAGGGGAATTTACACTAAATGGAATCATATTAAATATATTCCTTCTTTCTATGCTCACAACACAAGTATGTTACACATTTACAATATTCCAAAAATTCTGCTTTGAGTACCCTTGTCTGGATGACTTATTGCATGAGACTCAAACTGTAGCAAACTGTGGCCTAGCACACAAGAGCTCCATACATATTCTACGGACAGACAGACCGGCTTGTCGCTAATATTTATTATCACACAGCAAATGAATATTGTCTAGGCAAATACACCTTGATGTTGTTCCCACTGATGTTCTCCGGGGCATTTGATCCAACGCCGAGGTGTTTCCATGCTGTACCAGTCTGCAGCGTGTTGCTCTAACCGAGGTCGTTAAAACCACGCTGCTGTTAAAAATACATTCCCCAGAGTGCTTGCAGAAGACTTAACGTTTAAGCAGGACAGAAAGCTTTAAGTCTCATTTAATAGGAGGTCAATATTGATGTAAAGTTTGCAGTGTGTCCTTTTCACTTTTACACCTCGAAGAATGTAATTGCAGTGGTGCACTTAAGAATTAAAGCTGCCTGACTCCCGCATTCTGAATCCAATCTGGCTGTTTGGATCCTTAACGGAACATAACATACCAAGTGAGAGGCCTGATGGCCTGTGTATCACAGACTCTAAGTGTTCCATGACTCATGAAAGTTTTGACTTGTGGTTTACTTTGCGCCTTCAGAGATGATACACCCTTTTCTGGTTTGCAGTTATCTCCATGTCTAACATCTGATGTGAACATCCTTCTCCAATTTAGCTTTTTAGCTATACTTAGGTGTGTGGCTCTAGAGGTAGCAGCCACTACAGCCTCACAGAGCCACTAACATAGACTAAAGAAAAACCCTTGAATCTTTTAATCTCACAAGAGACTGGTCAAAATTCTATGTGAGAGATGGCCGGTAATTTTCGAAATATTCTCAAAATGAGTAGCCAGTGTCTCTGTCTGTTTACATTGAGGTTCTGCTGCTCAGAGTCAAGGCAAGAGAGGATCTCCTGAGCCCTGTGTTTATACTGTCGGTTTCCTGTGTGGCTGCTGAGGGAAGAGACACTGCAGTCAGAGACCAATCAAACATAAACACTGAACAATGGATGATGGACGGAGGAGGATTTGCTCCAAAGACAAGGTTTTGGGGTATCATTGCTGCTGCCATCCCAGGACAACTCAACAGGACACCATGTCAAGATTGTCTAACTATTCGTAACATAAATACATACAAAGTGAGCATAAACCATTACCTCAGGTCCTTCCCTTAGGCTTTATCTAAATGAGCACTGCCCTTTCCGGGTGAATTATAGTCATTAGGAAATGTGGTGCCATATCTGGAGTGAAAGTGACTTTCATGACACAGCTCTTTGACTCTCTGGGGTAATTATACTAAGTTGTGTGTTTATGTTAACTAATAGGGCCCATGATGTTTTCTGACTGACCACAGCTGAAGCAGCTGCCAACAGGCACATGAGTTCGACCTAGTGTGAGTCTGAGAGCCAGGAGAGTCAGATTCAGAGAATCAGACTTTGATCCGGCGAACTACCAGGCAAACCTCGTTACAATGTCAAAACGCCATCTCTCCTAAGAGAAAGCTTGTCTTTTTTATCACCACTAGGATCCTTCCACTGCCTCGCAGACCTGGACCCCGGTTCCTGGGTGGTCTCGGGGCTTAGCTGCATAATAACAGTGCCTAGCTGTTCCAAGAAGACATGGAATACAGTGAGAATGCCTCATTTCAGACAGATAGGAATTGCCTGATAACCTTGATTGGACGGATAAGGCAAGCTGGTGTAAGGCTTGTGAGGTGGAGACATGACCGACAATATCTTAAGTGAGATTATGGTGATTTCATAAGTTTAAGTATCAAATTCCATGTATTCGTTCCATGCCCATATCTGAATTTGGTGGAAGTTTGTGCGAGTCCCATCCATTAATGGTAGCAAGAGGAGGAGCACAGTGGAGCTGGAGGGGGATGAGCAAAACAGTTTAAGATGGGGTACTGAATGCTGTGCTCTTCACTGTGTCTGCACTGTCGCCATCCCATGTCCCTGACCTGGACCTGGACCTGGACTCTTTTCAGGAGTGGAGGATAGAGAAGGGGGTGTGGTCTCTTCTTGTCTACCCCATTTCCGGCCTTCCACACCAGCTCTAATTGGAAATTTGGGTGGCCCTGTTTATTTACATGGTTGAAATGCGGCGAGGTTGTATTTATATTTTCATGGCGCGTTCTCAGCAGTGCTGCATTACATAGCCTTCCCCTGAGATTGCTGTGGGAGAGGGAGAGGAGTGTAGACTAGCCCAACAGTTGAGTGTGTGTGTGTGTTTGCACAAGGGAAGAGTGTGGAGGTTGTATGAGGTCTAATCTTCTTCACTGTGAATCTGCACTTAATGATCTTGAGGTAAATCCATTCAATTTTCAGTGATAGCTGTATTACTTTAATTGGGTCATACTGCAAATTAAATTAAGACATTACATTTGACTTGATTTTTTCATTAATAATATACACCTATAACACACTTGTCAAAATATTCACAAAACAAGAAAAAAAAGAAGAGAAGAAAACTGAATCAAAAAACCTGGATTCATTGAACATGGAAGAAATATTTCAGATGCAATGAAAAATGGCTCTATTCATAGTGCTGAGCCAGGCAACCAACATTTATTCATGCCTTAAATGTAAAGGAAGAGTATAAATAAAGAAAAAGAATCTTGTCATCAATTAGGATTCAAGGATTCAGAGATTTATTTGTCAAATACAGAAGTAATAGGTCTCGTGAAATGCTCCCAAGATTGTGCTAAAAGACTAGAGCAAAAAAATAAGGACTGGAAAAGAAGAAATATAAAGGATAAAAGTTCAATATATAATAAACTTATAAATATATGTAAAAATGTAAAATGTACACAAACTATTTTCAGTTGAGAGATTGATTTAGAAATTGTGTCAATTTCTAATCCAGTATTCGTTGGAAAAGATGTAAAACAAGTACACGATACAAGGCTATAGTTTCAGAAATTACACACTAGTCTAAGACCCTCTAACCTAAAGGTCTCTCAGGTCCCATAAGTGTATACATGGATAAAAATTATCCTTAGATGAGCCATGTCAGAGTGGTGGCAATGTGTGTTTATTTTTCAGACCAGGGCTGCTGAGTGGCGGAAGGCAGAGCTTTCTAGTTAAGCCGTGGCTACAGAGAGCCTGGACCTGACTCTGGATAAAGTAAACACTTGAACACACACACAGGCATGAACACACACACACACACATATTCTCACAGGGCTCTTTCGTCCTCCTCCCTGCCCGTCAGCTGGAGACCACACACCCAGACCACACAGAGTCTGAGAACAGCCCAAGTCACTCTCACGCAACACGGCCCATGAGCTGTCACTCTGACCGCCTCCGTCTCTCTGTCAGCACTGGTTGTGGGTGTCACTTGATGCACAAAAAAACAAAAAGTATCTGTGTTTAGGAAGACAGAAACATAAAAAAACCCAGACTCTTGTGTTTTATAGGAAATGGTTTGCAGGAAATCCAAAAAGCATAATTTGATCATGCTAAGGAATGCAAATTAATTAAGGAAATAAACTATAAAATTCCCTGTGTGTATGCGTGTGTGCCCTCCTGCATGTGTGGATGTATGTTTGTCTTAGAGGCAGGGGTGTTACAAAGAGATTCGTCCCTGGGCCATTAAGAGCGATTAAATGGTGTGTGAATGCACTGATTACTGATGCAGTCCAAGCATCCAAATATGTTGCTATTATGGTTCATATTATCAGTCTCCAGCTCTACACAGACAGCAGCCAACCAATGACATATCACTCCCTGCTGGTCATTTATTTTACTGCACCTACATCCACATACAGTGACTTGGTTGGTAACTTTGTTTGAGCTTCAAAATTGGATTCTCAGTGTGTTACATGTCCCCGGAGAAAAACTAGTTTATAGTTTAAAAAAAACAAAATTAAAAATCAGCATTTCCTATTTTCCTTTATCTCCTCTGTAAGCTGCCAGCCAAACTAAACAGACAGCCAGGCCCTTGCATTAGTGCCAGGTATAGCCCACCATATTGTTCTGCTTATCGGCCCTTATCTGTTTACACTCGTCTCTGAAGTCATCTGATTGTTTTGCATTGCTTTGCTGCTCCTCATCCGACAACTGTTTTTGCTTTCCTGCCATCATGATGTATTGGGTCAAGTACATTGTTATCTGAAGAGTCTCGGATAAACACAGACAGCTGAAAACAATTCAAGCTGCTTAATTGTGACGATAAAATTTTTATTTACTGCTGATGGGGAGCAATTCTCATGCCTCCTGTCGGTCACATCTAGAGAATTAATTTAACAAAAATAATATGTCATAATAATAATACGAATGGTAATAAAATGCTGCTAAGTTACATGGATAATGATGGATAATGGATAATAATCATCTGTCAGCAATTTCCTCATTATTTGCTCCCATCAGCTACAGCTTCATGACAGCACAGCATCAACAGTGGGTCAGTGAGTGATGACTGATGGATTTGCAGTGTCAGTTTGAGGGGTCAAAATTTGTAAAAAGGAAAAATGAGGTCAACACCTTCCTAACCAGGGGATCAACAAGCAGGATCAGCCCAAGTCGCAGAGGGTTAAACACCACTGTCATCAAATCCTGGGCAGGGGTCTCAGTCCTCCCTGACCCTAAACACACTGGGGTCACTGGCTCTGAGTTTTGTGTAAAATTACCACAGGTATAGTCTCAGGCAAAAGGTTTTAAAACATAAGGGAGACAAGTCAGGTGCTCATCAGAATTTGCACGCTGAGTTGTGAATGCAGAATGCAATTTCTAACTACTTTTGTGTCAAATTCACAAAGAACAGAAAAAGTCTAGATGCACTCCCCTTTCATGCCAGCAGGGGGAGTAATGTTTTGTACCAGTTTTACTGTTCTCTCTGATGTTTAATGGCAAATATCATCTCCAGCTGGGTATTAAGTATCCTCATGTCTGCAGTTTGTCAGGTGCTTTTAAGCCACTATTACCACCCACATTACTGTGTGTACAACACCTAGAACCATGTATGACAACCCAGACTTTATTACCTGGAGAATGGGGATTTAGTGGATTTGTCGTAAACCTTAAGCCTGACTTTAACCCTAACTGAAGTGAAGAGTTATCGTAGTCTCCCTGCACTCAGGGTTTCCCAATATCTGGTTTGTGAAGCTTTAGAGCAATAAAAAACTTCTATAATCTCTGAGCATTTTACCTTCTCCTACTGTTTCATTTAAATACATTTTAAGTGGTCTGAACAGGTAAATCTATCCAACAGCATATCAAGTAATTCCAGTTTTTTGCAACAAAAAGCATAGATCAATATTCTTTTAAAACATAATTAGGATTTTTTTTCTTTTTTTTCTTTCTTCAGGGTCACTGAGTCCTTCTTTCCTAACTTGTTTAGAAAAGAAGAACTCAGGCTGCCAGTCAGTGCTGTATACCACAGCAAAATCTTTTTGTTTAGCTGCAGCTACACAAACCAGCAGATGTCAGCAAAACATTTGCTGAAAGTTTTTCTTGTGATACAACCTAATTTTTTTTCTTGCCTTAATGTATCATCACACATAAATAAACCAATGGATCAATACTGCTTTCCATACAAACTGTGTTCTGAATATTTTGAAATGAACATCTGAGTTTAGTGTAAAAGTACAAAACAGACTTTACAGCATGTGTGATCAGTGTTAATGCTGCTGTAACTGCAGTGAAATGCCAGAAAAAGCAAATTCAGTGATTGCAGTGATTTTGGTTACACATTTTCTCACTTAGACTTTTTAACGGTGGTCTATAGTATGATGTGTCATTGTAAGCCCAGCCAGTCAAATTCATCATAGTCACTGAGTCAAGATGGAACCAGCACAATCACTGTCTTTTGGAGAAAGTGATGCAGTTGATATGCTGTTGGTGGTTTCATTCTTCGCTAAAACCATTTTTGACGATGTTTGTGGGATTGGTTGACTAAACAGTCCGCTCCAAAGCTTCGAGTCAAGGGCTCAGGCGATGTCGCTTGGAGTAACGGCTCATTTAGGCGGAAAAACTGAAGTCTGACTACAAATGATGTGGCTTCCTGCAGAGGGGGAAACACCATGGCAAATGTGTGAAAGTGTTTTTCTTTCTTTTTTTTCTTTCGTTTTCTAACCAAATATGACTCTCCCATTCTTCCTCCCTTTGTTTGCAAATCAGGGGATCTCAAAGAAGAAACAGCTCAGCAGACGTGTAGCAGAAGACTGATAAGTTTATTTCAAACTAAATCATCTCTTCATGTGGCAGTTTTATATTAATCAGTCTCCATATTAATTTCTGATTATTTCTGTTGTTCTTGAAAAATATTAACAAGAACAAGAATGTACACAAATGTAACAATGTTTTTTTCAGTATGCACCCGTTTTTGTGATTTCCTCTGCAGCTTGCTCATAACGTTTTACTGTAACTGTAAGGTGAAATGGGTGTGTGTGTATGTGTGTGTGTGTGTGTGTGTGTGTGTGTCTGTGTTTGAGTCACTGATGTTGTAGGTGGGGGAGTCACATGTTTTATCCTGAGTCCAGAAATGTCAACTCCTGATAACAGTAATATCGCAACCGTGTGACATATGCATGTACCCACCCACACACATGCACACACACAGCCCTTTACTGCACACGCACACACACACATACATATACATGGTGTTTACCACAAAAGCACACTGTACATTGACAACATTTTCACTATTAGGTTTTGATTTTGAATGTCAAATGTCTGACTGTGGAGTAATGAAAAAAAAAAAAAGAAATTCACCCAGCAGAAAATTGGGGCACTGACTTGATGCTTGAAGCCAAAAAGGATTTTTGGCTCACATACATACACAAAAAAGAAAAACATTCCCTCCTGTGATTTTGGTCAGACTTTTGAAGCCATTGTGAAAGTGATGTGGTTTAAGTGTGAAGGAAGTAAATGCAGAGATCGAAACTCTGGACCACAGAAGAAACACATAGCACAGCTTCTATCCCCCCTACTGCTGCATCACCCTTTAGGACTTCAGCATAATGAGAAATTCCACTACTGACTTTTGCATTTTGTGTCTTATGTTATATACTCATTAGTAAATAGGTAACAGACATTTTATTGAGGTCTTGGGATAGATTTTAGTGGGCGTTGTATCAGGAGAGCAAATACAGTGTCTCAGGAATGGGAACCAGAGAGCTCTTCCCTGGCTGAACCTGCACACTGACCACAAAGGTAGTTTTCCTTCCCATTTGTGAGGCCACTAGTTTCAGGTGAAGAGGAACAGGTATGGTTTCCTTGCAAGTTACAGGATGAGTGTGATTTTTTCCAGTCAACTTCCTACAGTCCAGTTAGGTCAAGACCGCCCATTGTGGCCAGTCTTTTCTTGTGACACAGAGCTTGAGCCTCAAGCTACTCTGATAATGTGTTGTTAGCCACTGGTCAAAAAATTCAGAGAAAAGTCCAATGAATAAACACGATATTTTGATTTACTATCTCTGTGATCTCCAGGAGACCCCTTATATTACCTTCTGTTTCCTTAGAGTGGAGCCCCAGGCAATATTGTTTTTTTGCCTTTTCTGTATATGTTTGTCTTTCAGAGAAAAAGCAAATGTCTGCCATTCTCTGCAAACCAACAGTACAGGTTTTTTTTTCATTATTTTGATGTAATTCAATTTGATGTAAAGGAATTAGATATTTCTAAAAGCCGATCAGATTTAGTAGAAAGCATGTTCTGCAATAGCCTACATGTAGCAGCTAAGAGGGGCACAATTTGAGATAACAGCTTCCTTTACTACATCACCAGACCAGTGATTTCTTTCACATTCCAGTTGTAGAATTTTTTTTTCAGTGGCCTTAGCACTGACACTGTTGACTGTTGGCTTGCTCATTGAAGCAAATGTTTTCAGTTTGTCAAGTACTGTACATAATAAAAGTTTTGAACCAAAGAAGGATCTTTGTCAAACTCTGTCGAGTTTAAGAGGGAAAGTCTGTGATAGTCTTGAGCACCACTTTAGTATGTGAGTACAACAATGGTAGCGTCAGCTATTACCTATGAAAATGTATTAAATATTCAGTCACAATGTTTTATTACTTTGGCATATCAGTGTTTGTCTTAGGGGCCACTCTTCCTGTGCACCTGTGCTAGTACTTCCTGTCTCGGTCCCCCTCCGCACCCCTCATCCCCCCCACCCTCAAACCGCATCCTTCACAATGTCACAATAATACTTTTCGTGAAAAAAAAAAAAAAAAATTACTCCACAGTCACAGACACAAAGACTTCGATGCCTAGGTGTGCAGGTGAAAACAACAGGGTCTTCCCCATCGCTACCCCTTAGTCGCATGCCAGTTTCTACCATTGACAGTAAAAATGGTCAGTGGTTTACATTCACCTTCGTGCTTTCTAGCGTGTGTGTGTTTGTGTTTGTGTGTGTGTGTGTCTGTGTGTGTGCGTGCTTGTTACTCCTGAATATGCTGTAGAGGTCTCTGGGAAGGATAGTCGATTGCTGGAGATGTGTTCTGTTCCTGGACATGATCATAGCCCCGCAGGTAGTGGCCATTGTTCTGCTGATAATAGAACACCAGTTTTCTGGCAAACACTGGCTCCACCTGCAATGAAATTATGTCTATGTATGAAATATGCCTGGGACTGGGAATATGTCGTTTCAGGTGCAGGTACTGCACTTCTTTCAGATTTCTTGTCCACTTTAACTAGTTTGTTTAAGAAATTAAATTTCATTTAAATGTATCCCTGTTTTGCTAGGTATCTGTTTGTCCAACTACTACTAATATTCAAGTTGAACCAAATACAGTCAAGGAATTTACATATCTACATTAATGCATTTAATGAATTCAACATATTAAATAACAATTCAGCTAGTCACTGAGGGTCATTGAGTTCAGCTATTTACATTAGCTTTAGCAAGAGTCAAGCTGTTTTGTTTCTCAATTTAGCTACAGCTTCAATTACAGAATAACTAACTAAAGAACCAGCATGTGTTTTCATAAAAATCAATATTTTTCAGTTATAGATAAAAGCTAGGGAAAAATCAGTGAGTAAATCTAGCTTTGCTCTGGGCTATGGCTATCCGTGACTATGTACTAGCATGTAAGATTTAGCACTTTTACGCTTTGCGCTTTTGCTGCAGTTACTGCAGTGTGGCTTCATATTTCAGCTCTTTTGTGGTTAATGTGAATTGTAAAAAGGTGTTTTCACAGAAATTATGTTTTTATTTTGTTAAACAGATGTAAAAATTTAAGATTCAGGTCTTACCCCATTTTGACCAAATGCGTTTTGCATTTGTAGGATAGTATATGCATATATTTATGTTCTGCATATTTGGTTGTGAGAGAGACAAATAATTCTAAGCAATCACCTGAGAATGTCATAGCTCATAGGTTAAGGAAAATGCTTCCAGTTATTAGGTGACGTTTCATAATGTATGGGTACCTGTGCCGTGATCAGCTTCCTTGGCCGCTGTGGGTCAGGATACTCATCTCCAAAACATAGCACCACCTGGTGTCTCGGTAGATGTCGGCCATTATGGGCAAAATTTTGAAGCTCTGAGAGAAGAAGAGCAAGAAAAGAGTGGGGATGAAATAAGAAAAACCCACTGTGTACTATTCCAAATCACATTTAAATATACAGTAAATAAACATTAAAAACCCCAAACTGCTCACACAGTATTTTCCTTAAATATGACAGCCTTGCTGGAAACCACTGATGAGGATGATGGAAATTTTAGTGTGACATGGTACAGAAAACACCATCTTGTCATACAGTGTGGTGGCCCACAGGAGGTGGGTGGGGACTCCACACAATTTGGCCCCCTGCTGAGAATGGGACTAGCTTTTCAGTGCTACCTCAACACTGAGAGGGACTTACCCAGCTAAAGCACCTGCAGCCTCTTCTTCATCATTAACATCAACATCATCATAGCCATTATCAACATGACCACATCCAGCGTCATAATGTAAATAGCTGAAGCTGCACGGGTATCTGTAAGTTCCAGTTATTCTGCTCACTTACAGGTTTTGATGAGCAGTAAAAGTAAAAAAAAAAACATCACTGTAAATAAAGAGCATCTACACCACAGGATAAAAAAAAAGACATGGGGATGGAGGTCCATTCACTTAGATGGACTAAAAACCCCACAGAAAAGACAATGTACAGAAAGCTACAGTCATGATTTGAATTACAACTTCACTGGAAAGTGAAAAGCATTCTCGACATAATTGTTAATAATAATAATTATTAATAATATTGAATATCCTCTGTAAATTCCATGTATGTTTTTCACAGTTGCCATAATGTTGTACTCCAAACTCCTGTACAAACACTGGTGGAAAAAATACTGTGAATGCTTGCAATGTCATTCAATACAATATTAACGCCTCAATCTGTGGGCTAACAAGATACCATAAAGTTGAATCAATACCTCTGTGACCAGTACTGGAAAATAAAAGAAAAAAAGTATGTTTACTATATCACTGCTATACACATCTGCACCGCAATTTTAAAGCATTTGTGTTTTATGCTTCTACTTTACCACATTTTTGGGAGAAGTATTGTGCTTTTAACTCCACTACGTTTATCAGACAGCTTTACTTACTAGCTAATTTGTAGATTTAGATTTTACATACAAAACATATGATCATCTGCATCATGATGCATTACTATGAATCAAACTACCAAACTCCATATACAGTAGTTCAGACTGGCTCCACCCAATCAACTGCTTAAACAGTAACACTTTACTGTAAACCCCCTATTTAGCATTAATAAACAGTATATACACATTTGATAAGTGGTTTGTAAGTTGTATGCAATAACACTGTAGTAAAACATATTTACTCATATTAATATGCTTTCATAGGAGAACAACTGCTGAAAAATACTGTACATTAATAAACAGATCAACATATTATATCTACTTAAAAGTACATTGTAGTGTGTTAGGCTATGAATCATTTAAATGTGTATATAATTGTTGAAGACGGAGTCATTGTAAATAATTATTATATTTATTATGTAATAAATATTTCTATGGGTATTATTATTATTATTAGCAGTAGTAGTAGTAGTAGTATTCATTATTCCCATCATAATATATTCATCTTAAATGTATATTTTCTGATAATACCTTTTCTTAGAAAGTTGAGGCCAAAAAGACTTTTAAAAATGTTAAATACTGGACTTTTACTTGTGATGGTGCATATGTGCATTTATGATAATACGACATATCTAAGTATAAAGGATGACATTTGCTGTACAGATTGTAACGCCCTTTGAGGTGAATTTGTGGTTTGTGATTTTGGGTTATAGAAATAAAAACTGACTTGGTTTAAGTGAATGTGTTCCTCCACCACTGTCTGTGACACAGTCTGAACAAAGTATTTGAAGTATAAACTTATCAAAAGCAGTTTTTATTCCAAACAAAATTGTATTGGGCTGCATCACTCAGGTATTGCACAGGTGGTTCTGTCATTCTGCCCAAAACCTGTAGGTGTGAACAGGCCACTACGGGAGGATATTAGTGCTTACCCATGAGGAATTGCTGGGTGTCAAACAGTTTGCATGGCTGCTCCTTCTCCAGCTTGTTTGGTTTATCCATATAAGGAGCCAGAGGTCCCTCCCAGTATACTCGTCCCTGGCACAGGCGCTTAGCGTACAACCCATCAGGCATCATCCACAGAAGCACCCCCCTTTCTAGTATGTTTGGAAGCATCTCAGCACCCTGCCTCTGAGACTCAGGATATGGGAATGGAAAAAGGATGATTTCTGCCCCACTGTGAAACTTGTCCTCTGGGCATGGGGAAGAGCGTGAGGAAGAGGATGGAGAAGAGGAAGAGGAAGAAGAGGTGATCCGGCAACCTTCTGGGCTGGTGGTGGTAACTTCCTTCACCAAAGACTCTCGGTAGTATAGGGACACATGCAGGCTGAAATCTGAAAGAAAGAGATGAGCATTTAGCAGATACATCTCTGTAGGAAACCTCATCAATATCATAATTTCAGCCACACAGCTTGATCAGATGCGAGCCTTGAAAGTTCAAGCTTAAATAAAACTTAATCCTCAGTAATCTTGCCATTTAGGGTATTAGTCACTTCTCTTATATCATTCCAAGCATCTTTGTAACCCTCGTCTTTAAACTATCACGACATGGGAGGAAAAAAACACCCACACTATTCTCTGTAGTTCAGAATAGGGAAGTAGTAAGTAGTAAGTGTTGGACAAAGTGTTTGTAGTTTCTTATCTGTAAAACCAAATAAATTCCAAATAGTAAAATAAATTTGAAAGCAAGCATGTGAGGGAACATCTATTTATATGTCTCTTAGTGAGCCTGAGATGATTCTTTACCTGTTATTGGATTGTTGTGGTCCATTGTATACATGGGTTGTTGTGACTCTGAAAAGTAGGTGTGGAAGGAGAGCTGAAAACCTGTGCAGAATAAATTAAATAACTGGTCATAATTAGAGCGCTGAAAGTGAGAGTATTGACACGTGAAAGGGGTGCTTGGCCACTTCTTTGCAAGTTTGAGGAAGTCATCAAATTTGGCTCTCGTTGTTTCTGTGCAAGCCACTAATCACTAGTGCGTAGCTGCTGGATCAACCACTGCCTGTTTCCCTGCTATGTCACTGATGTCATCTTCCCCAGGCTACACCTACGGTTTATTAGCATTAACATTCATGTTAACTGAGCATGTTTATCCTTTCAGTATGAGTTCTGGTTAATTTAATTGTTTTGTTTCCCAGACTTTGATCATCGTCAGAAACATCACCTAACATTAACAAAACTATGTACATTCTGCTGCTGCTCAGTACAACCACTGGTAAACATAGACAGGGCAGCAACTTTGCTATGGTACATCTTATAAAAGTACATGTACAGTGTACTGTATTGTCATTTCATGTAAGTGTGGTTCTAAGCATAATGTATTTACAGCCACTTCCGCTGGCTTTTTCTTTGTACATGAGTTCAAGTGAACACAAGTTTAAGTGAATATATATTTAATCTACAAGGAAGGACCTGCAACCATGCAACTGTTACTTCATACTGTTTCTGAATAATGATCTAATTCTGCAATCAGCTGATCCATACTCTCTATAGTAATTTCTACCTTAATATTGCTATTAACACTTTAGAATTTATGTGAATCTTCTTACACTAAAATTGATGCTTTCCGTCGACTGCATCTGATTTGGCTTTAATTATCAGCTAAACCTAATATTACAATTTAAATAATTACTTATTTGAAAAGTTTCTATTTGATTCTATACAATGTCCCTCATAAAACATAGACAATATTCTTACAATATTCTTGTTTATGCAAAAAAAGTTGGTGACAGAACAGTCCTTGAACTTGTCTGTGGGCTTTTTTTCCACCTCAAAGCTCAAACATGGATTCCACTGTAAACTACATGTTAAGGATTGTGATCACAGAACATTTGAAATGACCTAATGATATACCTATAGACAAGCTTACTGATACTACCTTGTAACCTGTTAAAGCCTCATTATATAGATGGATTAAAGGCATTACACAGTGAAACAAATGTGATTTTAAGTGCTCTTTATATTTTGTTCATGCCATTATTTGGATAATATTTTTGAAAACTTTTTTTCTACATTACAACAATCAATAACAATGTTACACATCTACAACTTATATGACCAAATGAAATTTGAGTCAGAGATTGTGGTCATTCTTATGTGTGTGAATATTCTCTGAATGTTGTATCCATGAGGTGTGTATGGCATTGTCTTACCATTTTCTGTGTGTGACCCTGGCCAAGGCCGACTGATTGCTGATGAGTAGTGGCACTGCCCATACTGCAGCTCTGCATGTGGCCCATGGTGATGTGGTGGAGGAAGAGGTGGTTGCTCTGCCGGTGAGAAATCCCTCCAGTCCCTTCTCTCCTGAGAAACCATAAAGGGTACCTGAAAAGGGAACATAGTAGTGGTCACTCAGAGATTGTGTCATTATAAATCTCCTTTTCTTTTTTTAATTTATGTGTTAGGCCAAGTGTATAGGACGCAGCAGCCACAAAATGTCCTGACCTGGTTGTGCAGGGGTGGATATGGAGGAATGTAGCCAAGGGCATTTACATGTGATGGTGTCTCATCTATATTGCCCATCTTCAATCCTGTAAATGTACAAAACCAAAAATAGATTTGTCAGATAACTTGTCTACACTATTATCCATGCTTAGCTGCTGAGACAGGACTCATCTTATAATGACAGCTCTCCCTGCAAACACAAGGAAGTAACATCTTTCATAATAATACAGGATTATAACATTGTTTTATTGTACACATTAACTATGATCTAAAAAAATATGTTAGGCCTTATTATAAAAATTCTGTGGACCTAACTAGCCTGATTAATTTTGGCAGGTCCAAACTGTGAATATGCTTTGAGCACTGGTGAGGTCTTGCTATTTTAACTCAACAGATGAACAGGGTGATTTGCAAAGTGAATGCAGCAAATGTCTCAGGCAAGTGCCAATCTAAATCTTACTTTGGGATTAAGTGCTAGTCCAGATATAAAGAACTGCTCTGCTGTGACAAAAACTGTTGTGCTATGGCAGAAACTTAGTTATGCAAGGCTGGAGGTCGTCTGGTTGTGTTATGTGCACCCTGCACTTAGTAACCGAAGCCCTCTAAAAAAAGCACTACGGCCTTTTTGGTACATGCTCTGGCTTCCTTTGTGCTTCCTGCCTCAATAGAATCAACTGCAGTGGTGCATATGTTTTGTGAAAAATGTGCCAGCAGTCTATTAACATTGTGAGTTGCTTTGTGCAATGCAGAAGTAAACTGTATATGTAAATGAACCATTGCTAAGGCTTGGGTTTATATTTTACTACTTGTAATCAAAGCCCAGCTATTCCGCCCCTAATATCTTACCTTGAATACCTTTCTTGGCTCCCTCTGGAATGATTCTGTAGACCTTGTAGGGCTCTGAGATGTCCAGTTGGCTTCTTTCTACTAACTCATCAAAGTCATTGCTTTTATTAAGAGCACAGCGTAGCCTAGTTTTCCATGTGGGGGGATCCGGCTTGTCCACACCTTCCTTATATTTTCCTTTGAACATTGCCCATGCCTGAAACAACCATTAAACAGACTCAGTTCAAATTCATCTTTATTTGTGTTGATGTACAAAGACTTTTAAAGAGTTACAGCTTTGAAGAATGGATTGCTGCATGGACACTTAAAATCCTTTTAGCGGCTGCCTTTTCAAACCAGTATTAAATCACTATAACAAAAATTAAAGAAGCATACAGATTCAAATCTGCCGTTTAATCTAAATTAATTTCCTTTTGAAAAATCAAGTGCAGCTGTGTGTTCAAAATGCAGCTGTCAGGGACTTCAGGTGCAGTGTGTGAAGACAGGTGGGATGGTCTGACCTTGAAGAGCGCAGCATCCTCCTCTCTGTTATAATCTTGTTTGCCCGCGTGTTTCCACGGAATACGGAAAATGGTTTTTTCATCGTTCTCCCATACCAGGCCAGGATACCTCCTGCTGTCGATCTGATCAATCAGCCACTGTCTCAGTTTGCCGTTGCCACAACTGACTGACAGGGCGCTGTCTTCATCCAGGTTCATCTCTGCAAAATAAAATAAAGCAAAATAAAACACAACACTCAATGGAACTGTGGGAACAGTAAGGTGATGCAGTTCTAGTTTGGTTATAATTTCTTTTTTGAACTGTAAGACTGAAGCTGAGAAGATTGATAAATATGATCAGCTGATTAAGGTACCAGGCTCAGTTTAAAACAGTTATCATTATTGCAACTGCCAGTAAATTACACTTATTATAATAATAAAAGTGTTGCCAGGGTTAGTTATTTGATCTAGTAATAGTTCATTTTAACTAGCTCTCTAAGGATACTTTTGATACTTCGCTCATACTCATATACAGTGGAAGAGTATAAGGGTAGGGGTTTTAGTGGGCAAAAAGAAACGTGACTCATTTGAGATACGTGAATGAATACAGTCATAAGTCACGTTGCCATAGATAAATTACAAGGATGTGTTTTAATGCAAATACTGTGAATGCTTGTATACGTGCTATTGTACAATTGCTATTTTATCACGTTTCTTAATCTTAATGTTCTGTTTTGCAGGACGTTAATTCAACTTTGATAAAAAAAAATTAAACTCACGCTTACAAGTTTTATGATTAACAGACACTATAAGTTCAACGATAAACCTCTAATTACACCAAGTTAATGTTATGTTGAAATTTTACCTGCCAAACTTGATACTGATTTTAATGATTGAGACTGAGGTATTTTCTCCTAACTGAAACGACTGCGGGCAATAGATAAATTTAAAAAACAATAATAATAATAAAAAGTTTTTATTAATTTTGATGTTGAAATTACGTTTCTTCATTTTCAAGGAGCTATCCCTTACCTTTGATCATGTGAGCTCCCCCGCTGAAATCTGTTTTGAAGCTCTTGGTGCCCTTCTCTTAAACGTTATCGCATCTTGATTTGTTATAGGAGGGGTGGAGTTTCTGAGAAGTTTAAGAGTGATGCGCAGCAATCGTAAGTTCATTTCTTTTTAACTCAGCGCCCACACACACAGCGGAGGTGGGGAATCCCTCTAGTGACACCCTGAGCAGACACCGGGACGGAATGGAACAATTACCTGTATATTTAACCATCGCATCCCTCTCTCGCCCCCAACATAGATTTTATGTTTCTAAACGTCTAAAAATTCAACCTTATTTCCACTGGCATAAGTGTTGACTGGAAATAATTAAATCTATATGGTTTTAAATGTGTTATTGTTGAAAGATTGAATTTGACTGGATGGTTGATCAGGCATGAGCAACCAGTGTAGGGGAAGACGCACATGGTTGGGTCCAGAATATATATGCATGTTAAAAGTACTTTGTATTACTGCCCTCCAGTGGCTATCTATGCACATCCCCAACCAATCTCTGGTGTTACTTGGATTATTTTATGTAATCTGTGTCTCACCTTGGTGAAATTAATCAAATTGTATTGCTTTATAGCTTCTACGGACAACTGAGCAGAGAGAGTGAGAAAAGAACATGATCTTGGTGTTTTTGATGCCACCATGCATGACCTCCCTTGCACATTAGACAAACAGGAAGAGAACCAGGAAACAGAGTAAACATAGCACTGAATGTGTCTTATCACCTTCAATATGACAGCCCACCGACCGACAAACTCACAAAACGCTTGACTTTACTCCTTTTATTTCACTATTTAAAATCAGAATGGCAGTACAGAAAACACAATTCACAACATTTACAGATTAGAAAAAAACAGCACTGAAAACATCCATCAACACTGAAAATGAATGTGTGCTCTACATAATAACTGTCTCTTCAAGTGTTCACATCCATGATATCTAGAGGATCATTCCAGCTGCGATAAACATCCTGATAGTGGTCCACTCCAAAAGATATTAGACTTCCAGACAGGTCCAAAATATTTAAGCATCACACTGTGGTGTAATCCTCCAGACTCCAGCTAGAAAAGATCCCATCACAATTTCTGATCAGATTCCTCCAGGTGGGGTAGATACATGTTTTTTCACCTCTTCACCACTGACTCTGGACGCCCTGTTGAGCAAGTCACGTAGATCAGCCTCATCATTGAAGGGGTTGTCCTTATATTCCTTCCGTAGCCATTCTCTGAACTGTAGGAAAAGAAAAAAACAGCTGTCTGTTGATAACAATGTAAAGATACACTCTCCCTCTCCATTTTCTCATACTCGGTTCTCAGTACTGACCTCATCAGCTTGAGTAGCCTCGAACTCCTGGAGCTGGCGCTGAAAGCCCAGGTTGGGGCCGGCACAAGGTCGGACCACTCTCACTGCAGCCAGCGCCTCCTGCCAGCCCAGTCCTGTCACTGTCATAATGTAAGCTACTACCAGGGTGACACTGCGGGACACACCTGCCAAACTGTAATGAAGAGGGATGAAGAGTGTAATGTAAGAAAATAACCTATATACGTCCTTATCCTGTGTTTCTGAAAAAACTGAACGTGCTGTTTTAGAAACCAGGATACTGTGGCAGATAAACACAGATTTCTAAAATAGAAATCTGAATGGAAAACAGATTTCTGATCATTTTCTGTCACGTTCACAGGTGCGTCCACAACTGTAGTTACAAGATAGTTCGTCATTTTGTGGTTTCTCTCATCTTCCCTTCGAGTTAAATGAGGAAGCTAAATCCAGCACGCTGAAAAATATTAGGGCCTTGTTAACAGGGATATGAATGACTAGGTTTTCTATGTTCCATGTTAACATTTCCAAATATGAGTAAAAACCAGCCTCAGAACCAGGGTAAACGTGCATGTAAACATACTGTGTGTAAGCAAGAGGTTGAAAACACCTCACAGTAGGTGGCACTCTAGGTAAAATCAACCAGACTACAGACAGTGACAGACAGAAAACAGGATACGATAGGAATTGGATGAAGTCATTGATTTAAAACACTTTGCACAATGCATATTTGAAAGGATCTGAATTCTTAGACCAAGACGTATCAAGCTGTCAAGCCCTGTGTCAATGCAAATCTCATAAATAGCCACTTGTTCCCCTGCATTTCTGAGAAGACCCTCTGTCTAACCAAATATAACTTTCCCCTGTGCGCATATGGTCAGCTACCCTACTACACAAACACAGAATGTGGTCAGACTTGTTACTGTACTCTGTTTTGGGAAGTTCAAGAATAGGCCTTTGCTTATCATTTAATCTCTTCTGTGCAGCAGTTACACATGAGTTCACTTGTGTACTTGGTTGATCTCAGATGTTTTCAGCTCCAGATGAACACTGTACATTTATATTCAACATGTCTATGATTGTATTATAAGATAGATGAAGTTAATCACTCATTCACTTGCTGAATGAGTGAGAGTGAAACTTGAGTCTTACTTTTCAGGTAAAGGCACAACAAGCAATCTTGTTCTCACCAGTGAACGAGGCAGCCCTCTCCCTTGAGGCGGGACTCGTGCATGAACATGATACTTTGTTTAAAGTGCTGAGTCCTGTGAAGAAAATACTTGTTATAATAGGCCATAGCCACATTAAGCTATAATCAGAAAATCACAGGAAAAACTGTGTTGCTATGTGCTTTTGTTTTGTCTTCACTGACACTTAGAGCTCCTGTATGTATCTAAAGGTGGGCCTATTGTGTTCATATGATGTTTTGGTATTTTTTTTTATGCATGGTATGTGTATGTTTTTGCACCTGACCTGTCAGACCCTTTCATTTCTCATCCTGGACAGAACAGGATGAGGGTGTGATCATCTCAGGCTTGAGAGAATTAGTCTCATATTTCACAGAACAGATTTCAAACACCACAAACTCTGAACCTGTTGTAAAAGGTATGAGGCAGCTGGGGGACGTAAGGCTGAAAGGAGCATAAGTGTGCTTATACGTGTGTGTACATATGTGTGTTCATATGTATGAGAGAGTGTGTGGTGGTGGTGGGGGGGTTGTGTGTATAAATAGAGGCACAGCACTAACCATCGTGCGAAAACTGCAGAACTAACCTGCGAGACTTCCTTCCTGCTGAAATGTGTATTTGGTCATAAAAGATTTGTGTATGTGTATGCATATGTAGGTGTGTGTGTTTTCATGCACATGTGTGTTGAAACCAGGGTATCCCTTTGTGATATATCCACCACACTTTATTTTTCTTTGCTACTTTCGCATAGTACATAAAAGAAACTGCAGGTATATGTGTGTGTCACGAGTTGATATAAAAAAAAAAAACATGCAACAAGAGCTGAATCTAATCCTGTTGCTGTAGTCTAGTCAGTGAATAAGTTCACACTTAGATGTTGAGATTGTGAAAGCATATCATTTACACGTTAGCTTGAAGAAAATGAACCTCAGACGCCCACACAGTGCAGCGTCAAATGGATGTGGTACTCTCTCTTTGCCTCAGCCTTTCATTGTTCTGTAGCTGTGTTGCTGTGCTGCACATTTTGGTACTTACAGGTTTTGTGTGGGCAGGTCAGCTGCTGAAATGCAGAGATAGGTCATCTCCTAAAGGACAAAGGATACTAGTCACCTGTCAGCAGTCACTTGTCTAATGCATTTCACACAGCTCAATAAACAGCACATAATAAATACCACCACACATCAACACTTAAGGTTTCACAATACTTGTGTGTGTTGCTGATGATGGGCGTAGGTTGTGCTACTATATGTGAAAGAATAAAGGCAATTTTAAGCTGATTTGCGGTCACATTTTTGCATGTTCTCTTTTTTAAAATTACAAAACAGAAGCTGCTTTTCTACTTGCAGCTGTTTGAGAAACTTTAAATCAAAATCAATAACCTAGAAAAAAATAATAATGAAGTGAGACTGCACAGTCCACGCTGGCTGAAGCAAGAACAACCACCTACTCTCTCACCCACGCAAGCACACAACTCAGTATACTGTCCAAACCAACTGGTGTTGACTGGCATGTTTTCCATGATACTCCAAGAATCACATGAGGTAGAAACTCCCCTGCTTATACTCACATGGGACTGACAACTGTTTGCTCAGGAAGCAGTAATGTAAGTGAGCACTATGGCACCTCTTCCTGAACAACCTGACAGACTGGTTTATGGACTGTGTCTGAGCTCAAGTCATGTGCGCTGAACTAACACACCAAGAGGGTCTCAGCCAATCAGATCTGTTCAGCCTCATTTGCTTGATCACTCCGCTTAAAATTTAATGAGAAACTTAAGATGTGCACTGTTTATGATCCCAGTGAGGGTGGAGACGTTATAACAAGGAAATGGAGATCTTCTCACCTGGAGGATAGGAGATGCACTGTCATGAATGGACAGGATGTGAGTGATGTTGTTTCTGGCTAACTGCTCTCGGTCTCTTGCATCTGACGTAAACAAATAACACCACAAGCAGAGACCATGAGTGTGTACAACCATATATACTAAAAAGAAAAGAAAACAAAACAAAATGACACAAAACACACACACATACCTTTGAAATTTCCCAAGTATAAGTCAGGCAGGACCTAAAAGGACAGAGAATAGTGTAAGTACACAATTGAAGCAGACAGGGTCAAAGCATCTGTAATATAATGAAGTGGTACAGCAGTTGAGACAACTTGAAACAGCTGACTCAAATGACAATCTGAAAATATGAAGTGATAATTAGAAATAAGTCTATGGTTCAAAACAGAACCTGAGATCACGTGACTGTTGGAAAAAACGTTCAGGTACAACGATAACTATGCAATATGTTAAAATTCTTTAGTTAAACCATCTAAGTTAAGAGGGTTAGTGTTTAATTTTTCTAAAAAAGCCACGTTTACATTAACTGCATCAAACAGACGAGAGGAGGCAACTTTTCGATATTGTGATTAACATCTCAAAGTCTACTGAAGATGACATCAAGCCTGCCCTCTTCTTATTCGCACTCAAGACACCGAGGACGACTCGTGCGTGAACTCCAGCTCGTGCAACAGATGAAAACCATACCTTATTGATGCCATTACCCATGCTGAAAGACCCGGTCTGAAAAAAAAACAATGCTGAAAAGAAACGCCACGCTGTGGTTCTCCGTATTTAAAACTGCTTATCCAGCGGATTGACGATTTCCATAACACGCTGCAAGGACGCATAAGCAGCAGCTCCGCGTCCGAGCGAGCCGAGCAATGCTGCCCAGGCTCCCGGTGACGAATGTTGGGAGTTGTAGTTTTGCTGATGTAAGGAGCGCAGCTATTGTAGTGTGGACACAGATGTGATCTAAACCCACTATTAATATCCATGGCCCAGTGACAGCAAATGCTAACCACTAAAATGTGACTGTCTACATACTAGAGCAAAATTAGTACTGTCCCTGGGGGCAGATTACAGGCATATAAATACATATATATGTGTACGTTTACATATTACTATAAATATGTACATTTAGTCAGGAATACAAAGCCTACCACGAAGAGACAGTGAACAAAACCTTATTGTGAAAGAGAAGGGGAGAAAGTTTTCTCTTTGATGGAAATTAATAATGCAAATAAAAATATATGGATATAGGCTAAATTCAGAAATAATTATGAAAACAACAACTTGGGTATGCAGCAAGTGGAAGTGACTAATTCTCAGACAAGTTGCCTTATCACTGGTTCCATTGTGGCAGTAGGGCATTGTGTCTGGCGTCCTCTGTACCTTACCAGACTGTCCAACTTAAGGCAAATAATTTCTCAGAAGCAGGGAAACTGTTCCAGTGACAGTGAAGGGATGGGGAGGACTGGTTACACTGGCCATGCCCAGGGTCTCTACCTTCTCCTGTGGCCTGGATGATACACTTTCTTACCTCAGAGCATTAATTGTGACTTAACACCTTTCGAAAAAGGTTGTCCAGCCACCACCCTTGTCTGAGGGACCTGTCAGACACCTGGCAAAGACTCAGCACAACCACCACACAGGGATATCAGGACAACAACCTCCACTGAGATGCTTGCCAAACCTCTGGGAAAGAAACAGACACTAGTGCCACTAATGGAAATGACCACCTGGACATCAGGCCAATAATGTTCACTTCTGCTACTTCCTGCGGACTCTGCTAAGTGACTTGTATCTTTATCGCCAAGGAAGACAAACATACCCAGATCACTTTAAATGCAGCACCCCATCAAGTCTGTGGAATGAACTAACTCCATCCCCAACATCTCTGCTGAAGGCAGTTGAATAGAAAACCAGTAAGAAGGCTGGGTTAGGCATTAAGAAACCAGTCAACAGCACGGGCAGCTACACTGGTGCTATTACTGAGAAAGGATGACACCTGGCAGTTTTGTACTGATAGTCATCACATTAACAACATCAACAGGAAACTACTGCTACCCACTGCCCCAGACTGACACATTTACGCAGGCCTCACATTTACACCGCAGGCACCAGTTGGTTTAACTTCCTGGCGATCTGTTGCTGTTCTATGTGGAGCACTGTGTGACCGTCACACTACTGCTTGAATGGGAGGAGGTGTTTGCAGCAGATACAGTATGTGAGGTGACCTGGCCTCTTGTATTATGGTGAGAACTGGAAAAGTATGGAGTGAACTGGTTTTCAGTCTGATAACCTGTTCCCTCATGAGTACTCTTGACGTTTTCACCTCAGTCTTCTCTACTCGATTTCAGTTATGAGATTTTTCAGTGTGATTAAGACTTAGAGTAGTTTAGTGATGGATTAGTCCAACACTTAGTTGAATACCTGAAAAAAAAAAACACATGCTGTCAGTAATAAAGTTGGTTAGATGCATTAAAATGGTCCTGTATTTCATTTATGAATGAAGGCATAATTTTCCAAAATATGTCTAATAATGCACCCTCAATGAAAATGCAGCTGACCACTAAATTATTCAGACCATTTTAACTGAGGACAGTAAGTAGTTTACATGTACATGTACTACAGATTTGTTTGTTTAATCCTACATTATAGTGTTCAGTAAATTGAAATCTGTCGTGGCTGGAGAGGCTTTCTCGGTAGCCTGAAGATCACCAGCGATAAATCTGAATATTTGAAAAAGAACACCAAAAAGGGGGTGGGGGGGGCATAAATAAACAAACCAGAAACCAAGACAATACAAGACCGGTAAATATGACACTGCTTTGTTGTGGCTTTAGTGTGCAAAAGGAGGAATTTATAGTGTGGGTGTTCACAGATAGGCTGCCCAAAATGTAGGCCTACTTGTCATTCATCACCCACGCTGTCAGAGGCTACAATTCAGGTGGTTTCCCGCTCTAGTTTCACGTTAACCTTATTTTATCAATGAACTTATTTTCTATATATTTCAGATTATCATTATTCTATATTTTTTTTATTAACCAAGGACATAATTTTAGCTTTGCTGCTTCAGTTATAAATGAATATGAATATGAAATTGATTTGTTGATGTTGACAGATTCAGGTAGCATATGGCATATGGCATTAAGATACAGCTCAAAACGGTCTGGATGTAAAAACAGCTTCAGATATTGCATTAGTATTATCAAATACCACTCCCATACTATCCAATCTCAAAGTCCTCCTAAGTAATGCAAGGCTGCTTAGTCTGCGATAATTCATTTCACCAGTAGGTGGCATCAATGCCACACGACAATATTTACAATGGTCCTATTTCAGAGGAATCCTCTATCACAAAAAACACGTTAATTGTTCAAATTAATTGACAAAATTAGAAAGAAAAACAACCTTATATCGTATCCTGCACTTGTGTTTTCAAACGTAATATTTTTTTAGGCCCTTTCAGCCACAAAAAATCTGAATCTGCTAGCCGTCCTGATCAGTTGATCAGGTTCTGTTATCGACTTTTCAGGCTGTTTGTAGTTTGAATGTAGCCCCTGAGCTTTCGGTATCAAAGGAGAAAGTCGAGGTAATACCGGAACTACCAACGAAGGGCGATACTTGGATTTTCTGTCCTTTTAGGTAACTGTTCAATACATTTATTTTGCTGATAGTGATATCTAATGGTCTGTATAATATAGTTTTTTTTAGGTAAAGAGTTTGGGTAACGTTACGAGGACAAAGTTTGTCATGGAGCCGAAAGTTTCGGAGACGTCAAGCGTTAGCTTGAAGTTAGTCTGTTAGAGTCTGTCAGAGTGTTTTGAATGTTATGGATGATTGAGCTGCAGCCTCGGTCATTCAGATTGACCCCTCGGCGTATTTGCATTGCATTTGCATTTGACAGTATACATGTGTTGACCACTTTGTTGTGGGTTAATCTGAGCTGTAGTGTTTCTCGTTTCGATGTTTTATATTGTGACTTCTTACTAGGGATGGCCACCGCGCCGCAGCATTCACTTCAAATGAGTTCGACCGATCTCATAAAAAAAGAACCCCTGGACTACGGAGGATTTGGAGATGTTTACCTGTGCTACCATGTAACCCTCGGCCAGGTGGTGTTGAAGACTCTGTATACGGGCTCTATTCGCAACGAGTAAGTTCTCTGTGCATGTTACTACGCTGGGTATTCCCCTTATGCCTAATGGTAACTTGAATCATGTGTCCAGCAGGACACTACAGCCAGTCTATCCATACTCCATACTCAGTGACACTGATTTGTGGTTTTTGACAGTATATAGAGCGTCGAATTTATTGATATGCATGTGTGTTACAGCAATGGGTGTCCATGGTCCGCAGGCTGTACACTTAGAAGAAGCATGCACTGATTTCCATTTCTATTTCTATCATACTTCCTTTTTCAAAGGCAGGTTAGTTCCTCTGAAAGAGGAATACAGGCCCAACATCATCATCAACAACAACTTTTGAGTAGGCACTGCTTTTATTTACAGCCCGTTCCCTCAGGAACTCCATTCATATTATTGCTGCAACCTTAACATGAGAATTCAGATGTGTCATTTCTGATTTCCAATATCAATCCAGCATTTTCTTTCTACCGTTAGTATACTAATACCAAGTACTGATCCAACAATAGTACTCTTTCCTCCTTAATTTATAATGTGTACTTCACTGTATGGAAGTCATTTTAACCATTTGTATGTAGGGTAACGATAGGACATAGATTTCTCTGGTGCTAAAATCTGGTTCACCTTGACTGAACGATTTTATCTGACATTTGGATATTCTCAGTCATGCAGGACCTGGTTATCCAAGACAAATTGAATCAAGGGAAATGGGACCTGGTTGATCCAAGAGGCTTCTTCAGTTCTGAAGAAACCTCTTGGGTGAAAGGTGAAATGTCTTAAAGCTCTACAACCAAGTCCAGTTGCCTATAATTGAGCTCTTCTTGGATGATTGTAACTGACAGCAGAAACAATAAATTTTACAAGGACACTATTTTATGTGGTTCAGACACTTCATGACTGATATCTGATCTGCTTTTAAAAAAAAAAAGTGTATGAGCATATGAGATCGGTGCATCCCTACATCCTGCCTTAAGCCCCTATAAGACTCAACACAATGCAAGTTATGCCACTCGACTGGCAGATATCTGGTTCTCACTGTATTTGCTATATGTTCCAGGGAGTGTAAAAGGTCATTGCTGATGGAGGGGAACATCATGGCAAGTCTGAACCATGAGCGAGTGGTCAAGTTGCTGGGGGTGATCATGGAGGACAGAGACTGCTCACTAGTCATGGAACTCATCCCCAGAGGCAACCTCTTGGTCATGCTAAAAACGGTCAGCAGGTTCAAAATCTGTAATCATGCTGAAAAGCAAAAAATTAATGAATGTCTGTAATATTAACATCATAAATTCCCCCTGTTCCTAGGTGTCTGTGCCAGTATCCATCAAGGGCAGAATCATTTTAGAGATTTTGGAAGGGATGGTGTACCTCACAGAGAAAAATGTCATACATAAGGACATTAAGCCAGAAAACATTTTAGTGGACAAGGATTTTCACATCAAGGTATATTACATACTAAGGCCCATAACACATTTATGATTCTTACAGCATGAATGTACAATCATAGTAATCGCAGTATTTTACTCTTATGTTCTCTAGATTGCAGACCTAGGCCTGGCCACCTACAAGACATGGAGCAAACTCACAAAAGAGGAGTCTCGCAGGAAGAGTCGTATAGGCCAGTCTGGTGGGGCAAGGGGTGCCGGTACACTGAGCTACATGGCTCCTGAGCACCTGGAGAGTATACATACAGCCTCCACTGAGAAGTCTGATGTCTACAGCTTTGCCATCGTGGTTTGGGTCATTCTCACAGGGGAAGAACCATACGCAAGTGAGCTGGGATGCCAAAACATGCTTAAGTCATATTAACAAATCAGATATATCTGTGAATAGTTAAATTAAATTGTGTTTTAGATAGTTGCTCCCTGGTTTACTGTCTGATTTACTGGTTTAGTAGTAAAATGGGCCATAGTGTTCACCTCCTACTAGATTAAGTAAACCTCATACAGACAACCAAAGTGTCTTTCTTTTATGCCCAGATGCCAGGAGTGAAGACCAGATCAGCCAGTGTGTTCGTAATGGTGACCGGCCAGCAGAGAACCTTATTCCAGACGATACACCTGAAGAAATAATTCAGCTGATGAGGAGATGCTGGAGTCAGAATCCGCAAAAACGACCAACATTTAAGGGTATTCTTTGTGTGTGTGTGTGTGTGTGTGTGTGTGTATGTATTATAAACAATACAGCACATAGTCCAGTGATGCAGAACAGATGAAATGCAAGCTGATGAAATCATGATACTGCTGTAATTTCTGAATTATTACTTTTTTTTTTGATGGTTCTCACAAAAACTATTAATTCCACAATCTCATGATTCATCAGTTTCACAAGCTTGTGTCCACAAAAGTGTCATTTTTCACTTCCCAAAAATCTGAATTACGAGACTTTCAGAGGAGTCAAGTGTACTGGTGTTGCTGTTAGCTGTTTTTCAGCTTTTGTCACTATGTTGTACAGGCAGACAGCATGTGAACTTTGAATTTCAAGCCCAATAATTTGACTCCTTTGTTTAGTTTGTGGCTCTTCTTGTCATCCTGTCCCTCCTTTTTACTTTGCTTGCAGAGGGCTACAACTCATTCCTTCCTTTCTATGTGGAAAAGCTTGAACCACACGTAGAGGAAGATTTACGTCATCTGAGGGTAAATATATATATTTTTAAGATAGATCTGATGTGATAATAATGTCTTGTACATACAGTGAAGACACTAAGCAGTGGATTTGAAATTGGAATATTGTCGCATAAATACAATTATATTTTATATCATGATTCTCTGTGTGGTTTTTATGCAGAAATCATATGAAGGCCCAGATGAACTTGTTGAGAAGATGAGATCTTTGTCATTGACCTATGAATGTTTTGCAGGTAAGCACTGTTGATAATTGTGATGGCCTAGATATAATTTACACACTCTAATGTCCGTCTTTGCTTGTTGCATAACACTTCCTGTTCTAAATGTTCAGAAAGTTTGAGAAATTGTTAAATATTACTCAGCAGCTTTAGGACTTAACTTCTCTCCTTACAGATTGCCCAGCTCCTTTGGTGAGTTCAGACAGAAATGTATCTGTGCCAGTCGAAGCCAGTATTGAGGACATGCATGACATCCAATGTGAGCCATTGTTGGAGTCCATTCAGACAGATGCCAAGGTAGTTAACAGCCCTCCAGCTTTGGATGAGAAACTGCATCGGGAACTTGAGTACCACAAATATGGTAGCTATAACTGCGAGAACCAGGTTGACCCTACCAACCGCTACCATCACAGCAACACAAATCCTTTCCTGCAAAACCATTCCAGTGCTTCAGATCATACTGTAAGGCAACCAGAACCAGACAAACCTGCTGTATCCTCTGTCCAATCCTGGGCTAAACCTGAGCCAGCGCAGTCCACCAGCCAGGATGAGGGGTGGAATCGCCCTTATACTGGTCTCTATGAGTCCATGAACTCTTCCTTATCTATGCCAGCCCATTTTTCAATGTCTGCCAGCACTCCTTCACTTCCACAGTTTACCCAGCTACATCCACATTCCCACTATGACCGTCAGCAGTCTTGGCCAGTTTACCCAGTGTCTGACACATCTGCTCCTGACATTGCTCCTGGGCATCTCATGAGCACTTCCAAGAGCAGCTTGTCACAAGATCCAGGTATGAGATGAAGCATTTCTTGAGCAAATTCTGAATCTAGAGGCCTGAAGTGTTCACAGCTCCATACTGGAGTGATTTTTTTTTTAAGTGTGTTTGCTTTGTTCTTCTTCCAGCATCTGTTTTCATTCAGAATGCCAGAGGGATCCAGATTGGAAGCAACAACACACTGACTATCAGAGCTTACGAGTCGGCCCAGAGTTCACTATCCACATCTGCTAACAGCTTGGCTAGCTATCTCATCAAAGATGGCATTCAGAAATATGGTAAACCTTAACAATGCAACAGAGAGTAATAGTATGTTTGTACACTCTAGTTGTCGCTCAGTTTGCAAACACGATCATTCATTATTTGGCTGCACCTAACATTTATTGTCATTATCGCATAATCTACAGGTAATTTTTATTTTATTCATTTATTTTGTTATAAAACGACAGAAAATTTGCCATTAAAATTTCCCAGATTCCTAAAGGAAGTCTTCAGATCGCTTGTTTTATCTCACCAGCTCTCCAAAACTCAAAAGATATTCAGGTTGCCATCATCATATAACAAAGAAAAGCCTTAGATCCTCTCATTTAAGAAGCTGAAATCAGAATGTTTGGTACTGGATCATCACAGTAGTTTCTGATTCTTTTTTTGTCGATCAGCCAAGCTACTGATTTACTAATCCACTTGTCATTTCAGCCCAGTGTACTTGAAATCATTTTGTGTAGTTGCTTGTTTATTACTACCCTTATAGATTTATCTTTATTGTGTCATTTAGAGGACCATTCTGTGACTGAGCAGCACCTGGATCTGGTGAGGGACAACATTGGGACCAAATGGAAGCGCTGTGCACGGGCCCTGGGTCTGACCCCTGTGGAAATACAGACCATAGAGCACGACTGCTACCGTGACGGCCTGCCAGAGATGGTGCATCAAATGCTGGAGCAGTGGAAAATGAAGGAGGGAAGTATTGGCTGTACCATCGGGAAGCTTTGTCGAGCTCTGTCAGGAAATACAAAGGTAGATGTCATCCAGAAAATACTGGACAGCTGCGGTTCTTCTCCCTCGATCTCATAAACCTTTTCATCTGATTTGCCTCATTTCTTCTAAATGACTTTCTAACGCTGGTGGCCGTGTTTTCTGAAAGGGCTCAATTCAACCAAAATTGCAAAAACAAAAAAAGGATATGTTTTGGTTTTATGTGCCATATGGTTTTGAGATGTTGTCCCAGTCTCCCATATAATACAGTAGAAGTGAATGCTTTCATAAGGAAATGGTCTGTGGTAGGTGATTGAACATTGTCTGGGAATCTCTCACTTTGCTAAAATGATAACTTGGACTTGACTATTTCAAGTTCAAAAGCTCAAACTTTCTCATCAAGTTACTTTAAGACTTTCAATACAAAGCTTATTTTTATGAGCAGAAGAGATTATCAGGGGTCAGGGTTCAGTTTTTTTTTTCCATAATTTTCAAAATCATTGTTCATTTTGTAATTTGCTATGAAGTAAAACTACCCTAAATAACTGTTTTTGCTGATTCAAATTCAAAGTCAAAGTAAGAATTACTACAAAAGTAAATATTTTTACTTTGTCAGCTGTTTTTCTGAAATTGTATTCAATTTTATGGTATTATGGAACACATAATGTAGCTTTAAAAGAATAATGAAACCATAATCAGGCACAATCAAATGATGTGTGGTAAACATTTATTCAAGCCAAACACAAACATAATGACTTATTCACAGAACAGCTAAAGTCTATTAGTCTGAAAGAGGATGAAAACATTAGTCATAGGAAGAAAATGAAATGCAGATTGTACAAATGGCTAAAAGTTTTACAGTGCACTGTTCCAGTAATGTGTGTATTATTGTAATACACAGTTACAATACATGTGTCCAGTAGGGGTCGGTAGATGAAGGATTCATGAGTAAGTCAGACTCCTTTCCTTTAATTTGAGTGTAGATTATGTACTGCCATGAATGTCATTTCCCCAAAATGATGGAAAAAGTATGTTTGAATTAGCTGCTTTTTTTATGATTTTCAGTTTGCGGGCTTGTCCTGTACAATTATCACATTTTCTTACAGCTAATGACTTGCTGTAATGTTCTGTACCAAGTATTTTTGGATTACAAGCTACTTTTCTCACCATCCAAGAATTATATTATCTTGGAGATGGGTTAGTGTCTTTTTCTGTTTCATTGCAAATGTCAGTGACTTTGTGTATTGGTCCTCGCAGTCTTGAGTTCTTGATGGAGTTCACCAAACAGTTAGTAGACTGATATGCAGCATTTCAAAAAAGTAAACGCTCCATTCTCCATCCATATTTCCTTTTTATATACCTTACCAAACATGAATTTACTGGAAAGCAATTTTTACATTTTGAATAAACTGTGTTTACACTTGTCTTTGAAACTGCAAATGTAATTAATGTATTTAATATTTTGAGCTGAACAACAGAAATTCAAGTTTAGCATTTATTCCCAATCTTATTGGTAATCTCCTGCAACTAGTTGCTGGATATCAGTGTCATGTATTTTTAAAACCACGAAAACAGTCACAGGCCTCTCACCTCTTAGTCATCAGCTAGGCCTGTAGAATATAGATGTGAGTCACCAGTTAGATTCATACTTCATCCCGACACTTCAAAATACATTGCCCTTCCAAGCCAATTTGATTGCGATAGGGTTGCATGCAATGTGTATTGTTTGGCCTATCTTTTGTCTTAAGTCATGAATAACTGTAAAACAACAATATACACTATAGAAAGTGCTGTGTATAAGCAAGTATAAGAATTTTGTGTGAATACACACACTTACTTTAGAATGTAGATTAATATTCCTGAGTATAAAAATTTTAACAGCATTTTTTGTTTTTTTGTTTTTTTATTTGTCCTGATAATCCTCTTTAATTCACCTAAATGTACTCAACAGGAAGATAATTTTCCCTTTTACTGTTGTAACTGGCAAGACTGTTTGAAATCACATTAGCAGACCTTTTAATGGATTACAGATGTGATGATAGTACGATTTTGCAAATCAAACGGCTATTTTTTAATCAGCTGAGTTTGATAATCTTTTCACCAAACACACAAAAATTAATCCTATTGTGCCATGAAGGATTAATGATAAGGCTCTAGGACACAAATGTGGACAGGCTTTCTGTTTTCCTAACAGTAACTGCATCCATCTTCAGATTCAAATATGCTGTTAAAATGGCACCCTGTTGATTGATAGATAAAATCTAATTAACTTATGTTATTATTCAAAGGCAGTACACCCTGCCACGGTGAAACACCAATATTTTAATTAGATAGAACGAAATAGCTGTGGACCCATGGGATCAGCTGATGCAAAGTAAACAATTCTGTGAGCGCCTGAGTAACTGAAACAATAGCTTGAGATGTTGTCACACATGTATTTGGTCCTGAAAACTTGCCCAAATCCCATTCCAGTCATTTTTACTTAACACAGTGGATTAATACACAATAACAATTACAGACAACATGAACTTGGTAGTCTTCGTCCACTAAATAATGTCTTTCTTCCCTTTCCCTTTGTTGTAGGGAAATAAACATAAACAGTATACATATTGTTAGATAATAAGTAAAGTAGTATAGAAGTATTGCATTTTCGTTGTACAAATAATATGACTGAAATTCTAATAATACAGGTAGACAGACAATATTGTGGCATGCCAAAATAATGGTAATATGCAGCAGTGTTGTGTTCTACCCAGTGTGTACATAGATAATTGATCAAGCACCATAAACTATATACCTGCACTTGTCAAGTGTAAACAATACTTGGGCAGTCATAGTAAAGGAAGTGTTGCCAGATGTTGAAATGAGATGACTCTTACTAAGATAATACTAGCAGCAAATCAGCCACTGACCAGTAAAAATAATATCAAGCACTTAATAAGGTCCACAAGTGTTTGCACAGCACTTGTCCAAAAACTATGTTGAAAGAGCAGAATGTCAGCTTTAATTTGAGGATATCATTAGCCACAGGAATCTCCAAAGATAGTTTCACTTTTCTGTTTTTTCTACTCAAAAACATATTATTTTGATTTTTGAGTATTCTACCCCTTCAAAGGCCCTGAAAACTTGTTTTCTCTTCTTAAGAGTGATAGGATCTAACACAACCATACTATTTTCTGCCAGTTAAAAGTTTAAATAGTTTTGTTTATCACATCACAGATTTCTGTATTTATGTTTTCCTTATTGCTATTCGCACTAATTTTGAAGTGAGTGGGCTAATTTGGAAAAAGGTGGTGTAATGTGCTTGCACCAATCAGGATTTAGCAGATTAGCTTAGTTTTTCAGTGTTAAACTCTTAATAAATAATACGTAAAATTTAACTAAAAGATATAGAGAAATACTTCTCAAGTCAAGTTTTCAAGGACCTTAAAGTGGTGCTCAGTTAAAACAAGATGCTGAATTATTAATAGTTGCTCTCCATCCTACTTGACCTAGCTAGTGTAGACTAAAAACTAAAATGAGAGCACTTCATTAAATCCTGTGTAAAACAGAAATACAATATCTCCAGAGGGAGGATGCTAGTATTGCTTTAAGGAATGTTTGAGGCAGTACGATATTTATTTGAATAGAGATTTAAGTCGTGTTGAAAGAGGCGACACAGTAAGACTGTTTCTGGGTTGCAAACATGATATCTTTTCAAATTAAAGCTGTCTGCATTTACCCTCAAAGCTGTTCTATCATACCATAGCCAAAGTAAGGCATAGAGGGTAACAATAAATAAAGCTACTTGGCTTCTGGCAAAACACTTCATGAGCATATGGTACATTCCTGAACAAGATTTCCTGAAATTAAAGAACATAGCCTGCAAAATATGTCCAGAGATATTCTGTAAACAATATTGTATAAATTGAAGGAAATATCAGGGCCAAGCAACTTTTGCATGCCCTGGGACCATCTCTAAGTTAATATGGAGGTTGTCTATTTCTGAAGTCCTTTTTGCACACATGGTAGCCAGCAGAGACTTCTTATGGCACACACTTTGAGTCTTCTCCTTACGTATTTGGGGAACTGGAGTCTCTTGATCTTTAGATGAGTCTCCATTGACAGCTGGGTTAGTGACACCACACATGTGAGGGTAGTGTTTGAAGCACTCAAAAGCATCCTTGCACTTCTCACAACTGTAATCCTTTAATGGTACCATAGGGGGTTGAGCAGAGGAGTTGGATGAGGGGCATTGGTTGGTCTGTCTATGGATTGTGCGAAGTCTGACCCTCATCTCTGGCTTAGTGCAGCATTGGGAGCAGAGGCAGATCTTCAGACAGGCATGGCATAGAGTCCCGATGTCCCTGTGCATCATCCTGCGGAAGTTTGGCCTCAGTATTAGGTAGATGATTGGGTTGTAGATGGTGGAGGATTTGGCGAACATGGCTGGCATGGCAAATGCCAGAGGAGGGATGTTCTCAACGTGTCCAAAAGCAGCCCACATGGACACCACAGCATATGGACTCCATGCCGCAAAGAAACCGATGCAGACAGCAACACTTAGCTTGCAGGAAAAAGAACACAGAGGGTAGAAATTGAATTTAGGTCTGGTGCTACTTCGTATTTTCTTACTCCGTATTTTCTTTTTGTCAGTAAATCCCATAAAATGACCAACACCACCAATGCATTAGTACCTCTCTCATTCTGGCTTCCCCAGCTTGTCTGTGGCTCTCAGCCATAAGTCCACTAGTTTCTGCTAAAAATGTAAATCTTAAAAAGAAACATATACATGCTTAGTCTCATGTTTTTAGAAGTCACTAAGTAGCTAAAGCATCTAGGCACTGTAGTTTTTCTTAAGTTATTAAGTTAAATGTTAAAATTTTATCAGGTAATCTAGAGTCAATAGTATATTTGTTGGAGACTATTTTCAGCTGTGGATTAATACACATTTGGTTAACGAGTAAGTAAGCAGCAGGACTGTGTATGTGGGAGTGATTCAAAATTAATTACAGTGCCAATGTTCACTGTAATGAAGAAGCATTTCACCTGGTGCAAGTGTGTGTCTTATTTATGTGTTTGTAATAGTTCTTGGACAGAAATTGCGGTCTACATCAATTATACCTACAGATGTATAAGCTGTACCAGGTTTTGGCAACAATTGTTAGTAGGACCAGTTCATTGTTGGTTTTGAATCTTCCATTGAATTTAGTGACAATAAGACAAATATAAAATATCACAAGGCTAATCTTTTCAAATGATAAGATAATTGATGATTGTTGACTGATTGGGTGTAGTGAATTTGGGCATTTCTCCTCACAACCTGAAAGACTGGCTAATTTCAGATCAGATTCGTGACCCTTTTTTTTTATGAGTCACAGGTATTCTTATGGAGAAGAGTATATAATGATGACCATTTGTCAGCAAAGGCAGCAGCAGCTTCTCATCCATCACAGTGCAACCAGAGCCAATTTCTGCTAATGAGAAGCTGCACCACTAGAGGATCTATTGAGGTCATTGCCAGTTTCTTCAGCAAATGGACGAATGAGGAACTCTCCAGAGGACACTGGTCTCTAAGAAGTTACTTTGATATTTAGCCCTGAACCCTAAACCCCACCACCACATTATTTGTATAACAGTGCTGTGTCAGTATGGTTCCAATTGGCACCTATTTGTTACATTTTTTTAAAAGATTCAGATTCACACAGATCAGATTTGTGAACGTAATAAGATTTATACCAGTAATTACAGCTATGAAACACATATGAGTCTCCCTCTAAGTTAAGTTTCAGGTGTAGAACTATTTTTGAATGTGGGCATGTATGTTGTGCTTGTAGTTGAAAGAGTGTTAGTGGATTAATGATACTCTTCTGGGGTGTGATTATGCAGTGACACTAATGATGAGGGCAAGAAACATGTAAAGGTGAAAAGAGATTGAGAGACTGAAGGACATTGCAGAAGCAGTAAAACTAAGCTCACAAACTTGTGTCTGTACTGTGAGTTCCTGTGGAGCTTGAAAGGATTCTTGGAACATGTTATTAAGTCAATATTTAGAATTTAGACTCTAGCTCAAAGTGTCAAAGCAATTTGAGCCAAATGGTATCTCTAGCATGGCTGAAGCAATAATTTTAGTTTATGAGACTTTCCTCTTACCTTAACAATAATTGTCTGGATGCTGCTCATATGTGTCTGCCTTGATGCATGTTGCTCCATAGTCTTGCGGGATGCGTGCACTGTTACCAGAATGCCTGTGTAGGATGCTACAATAACACAGCAGGGAAGGATGTAGCAGAAGATGAACAGTGCCACAGTGTAGGAACGTGCTGTGGTGTGCTGATTGGACAGGCGCCAGTCAATGCAACAAGCGGTTCCATAAGGCTCTGGTCCATATTCCCCCCAGTGGGCCAGTGGGGAGCAGGCAAATAACAGGGCATATACCCAAGCACAGGCAATCAGCAAACGGCCGTGAACAGACTTAAACCTGTTTCCTGTGAAAACAGATCAGTGTTTCAGACACAATTATTATTTATAGATTTGCCAAATGAATGTACGTTACAATAAGTTAGATGATGGAAATCTGTAGGTTATTTCATAACCCCAGTTTTCTGAGTTACATGAATGAGAGGTCATGTGAATGCCCCCCTCCATGTGTTCTCAGAAGCACTTACTCCACAAACATGTTCATACGTAGTGCCATCTGAGCACATCTGAAGGCAAAAGTGCCACACTCAAAGGAAATGCAACAGCCTGCATAGAGGCGGAGATGGCCTAATCATTCAAATAGGGATAACAAGATGGACCTTCAAACAGTCTTCCCTTGAATGCATTCATGGTGTTGACCTTGCTCATGCTAGTGTGAAGTGATGTAAGTAGATGCATGAACAACAAGAAATGTTGAGAGAGAAGTTCTTCCATACTTTTTCATCTGACGTCATTTGACATCTGGTTAACTGCTGCATGAAGTTGGCTTGCTTGGCAGGTTGTTGCTTTTACACCAGCTTTTAGAGGCCGGTGATTATTATGTCTGTGTTGAAACCTACTGTATGCACGAGGTATATGTAAAGCTCAGACGAATCTCCTTCACCCTGAACAGAGCTGAAGGACTCAAAGGCAAGGAAACCCATGAAGCAAAATGGGAGGACAGTTGTGTGTGAGTGTATCTAGTCCAGGGACATCATGATTGTGTTTGTCAAAAACCATGGGACACTGGGTGTGCTCCTGTGGCACAAAGAAATCCTCCATCCCAAGTGTGATTCACTAAGCCTGGATGAAGTTTCCTCTTCTCCCTAAAGGGAATTGCCAGTGGATAACAAATCCAGGAATATATGTCACAGTCACAGAAAGGAAATGTGAATTACTTATCAGTTTGTGTTCCAGCATGTGTAAGTAATCTATGCACAACCCTCCCTTGATGGTTGATACAGGCAACCATGGTCATATTGTCCATCCTAACCATTACACAATCTCATTCAAGAAATTAATTAGAGTTTCAGCACTGGTGTGCTTGAGAACCCATACGCTGTTCTGTCCTTGAACATACAAATGTTAAGAGCTCGCATTACCAAGACCACATGCAATTGTCCATGCCTTCAAACTCCTGGAAAAATTATCCTTGAATAGGCGTCTTGCAGGAGTATAGATTTTCACTCCAGTAGACAAATTAGGGTTACTTGTACTTCCTCAGTAAAGCTGAGAATTATGTATAGAAACCCTTTTCTGACTGTGACCGGGAGAAGGCACTTTCTCAAGGTCAACTAGAAGACCCGATTGCACTGCATTAACCAACATCACAAGTAATACTTATTGAGTGCAGCCCTTGGACTTGTCAGTCATCAAAGAAAGGTCAGTGTGCAGTGCTTCACAGAGGGATTATCAATTTGTTTTCTTCCACAGATAAATCAACAATCAGCCACTTAGGGATGTGATGGTTAATCCTGTGTCATTCCAGTGGGTGATTCTCTGAAGACTTACCATAGAATGGATAACACACTTTCACAAAGCACACCATGCTTAGCAGAGTTAGAGTGGTCAGACTGCAGAGGCCAAACAACATGCCACAAAAAGCGTATATGGAGCACACTGTTTTCCCATACAGCCACCTGCGTGGGAGGGAATGGGAGTGTGAGAAAGAGAAAGAGGACAGTGCACATGACAGACAGAGAAGAAAGATCAATGATGGAGAGGGAGTGGGAAAGTGGGAAAAGGAAAAGAGGAGAGAAGCATGAGCATTACACTCCATATCTGGGAACTCACAGGCATTCATACTGCTAACCAACCATATATTTTAATGAACCATGAAATTTGAAAGAGAATCTGATGTAAAAGCAGTACCTATAAATAATCTTACTTATAGTGAGCATGTGTCCCATTAAAGTATTTAATTTTCTGGTGGGGAGAACAACCACTTTGTCTTTGCTTCTGTGCTTTTCTACCCGTTAATGCTACAATAGGTGCTGGAAATAGTACCTGTGGTAGAAGCTTGAAGTTATCGCCATAGGGTAAAGGGACAGAGTGAGGCCCAAGTCACTAACTGCTAGGTTGATGATGAAGTACTCAGCAGGTTTCAGAAGGTGCTTTTTCTTGTAGGATACATACAGCAGCGTGCTGTTGCCAAACAGTGAACATACTCCTGCAGGAAAATGTAGTGGGAAGTGTAAAGGAATTGGTTTTGGTTTTCCAGAAATTGTCTCAACAAGTTGTCAGAATCATACTGCGTGTTTCATTTGCATTACATGAGAAGATACCACTCCCATACCTGTGTGGTAATTGTAAGACTAAAGCAAGCAACCATTTAGCTTAGCTTAGTATGAAAACTGGAAACAGGGAAACAGCTGGTTGAGTCTAAAGGTAACACGAATAGGAAAAAACACAAACCCACAGCAGCAGAGACACACTTACACTGGTATCACACTGTTTCACACTGAATACTCATTAAAGCTCATTAAAGCCAAATGAGTAGGTTTAAAGTTTAAAGTAAAGTAAAACACCGTAATTAGGAAATAAACTCCCCTGAAATTTTAAATGGGTGTCGTTAGATCAGTGTAAGGGAACAAGGCGATACACTAAATAACTGTAATATTACAGCTGTGTCTTTTTTGGTTTACTACAAACAGCACGCAGCCCACAACTGCATTAAATGTAAAGATTCTCCAGTAATGCTACAAAGATCAAAGACTGTAATGAACGTTAACCCGGACGTGATTATTTTTCAGTATGTGGTCCAGCCACAGAATTCATGATCAGAGACCCCTTATGTTGTTGTGTTAGAAGCACAGATGCTATATGTACAGCTGCAGCACAGGCTGTCTGGTCTGTATGACAGCTTTACGTTTATTTGTGCATGCCTCTGAGGAAGAGTACACTTATAGGCAGACATGACACATATATACATCAAATAGAGATAGAAGAGTTAAATATATACAGTTGGTAATTGTGAAAGTGGAATACAAATCACTCAGTAGCACAGTCAATAATGCAACAATGAATGTGCTTGCAAGTCTTCACGGTGTGCTGTCTTGCTTTATGCAGTTACTCATTTCAGTCGAAAACTCATTGACAGTATTATTTACTTTTTATTCGTCTGTTCAAGAATGAAAAAAAAGACAATGCAGGACTGTGTTGTGTAGACTTAACTCACCAAAGATAAAATAGACCACAGCCACCGTAATATCCAGTGGCACAGGTATGTTGGACAGGAAAGCAGTGTCTTCTTCAAGCAGCCCCATCTGAAAACAGATCACAGCTTTTCAAGAGCGATGTTAAGGAATGTTCTGACTGATAATATATTAGCTTTTAATCGGTGTATCTAAAGCCAGACTTTGACTTCTCGCAGTGATCGAATAAAAAAGTCACTGTTGCAGACATACATGCACACCACTGGAGGTGGTTCAAATGGAAAAAATGAAATTTGTCACATTTACACATGTGAAAATGATCTGGAAAAGTAGTTTTACATTTATGAGAATAACCAGTTATAACCTCTTCAGTGGCATTAACAGAATGTGATTTACATGTGTCTCTAATCCAGAGAACTAACACATTAACATGTCTTTAAGCTACGTGATCACATCACCAGCACCCTCCGTTTCCATGTTTTCATTCTGCTCCAGCAGCTGAAGTCAGATGGTGACGGACAGACATAGATCAATGGATGACATGAGGGTCAGTGAACAAATGGTTTAATTATAGTTAACAGGAAAATGCATCTTAAACAAATCCTTGTGTGCTCTTGCTGTTGTTGGACACACTACCATGTTTTCAGTAACCTGAATTCTAGATTTTTAGAGCCAAACCTTAATATGTACGTAGACTTTGTAACTGGTCCATTCTCCCCTTTGCCACTTTATGTTGTTGTATGTGTGTATTTGTGTGTGCGTGCTTCTGTGTCTCTCCTCTACTTTCTCACTCTCTCAGTTCAACGTTCTGATTGTCTGTCCACACTCTTGTCCTGGTAACGCGAGATAGACAAACTCTCCCTTACACAGATTTGTCTTGAGATCTTTTTGTAGTACAAGATTTTACTCAGCGTTTTCTTTATTTGTAGGATGTGTCTGTATGGCTCTACAAAGGTTACTCTTGGTGAGTCTTTTTTTTTATACCTCGGTATATTACATTACTTTTACTTTAGATTTTCACCCATGTGCATGCTCATTTGTGTTTGGTCTGAGAGTTTAAATAACCACCAACAACAATGTCTCTGTAAATTAATTTTTCTACTAATCAGAAAATTTGAAATGAGCAAAGGGCACAAATTATGTCTAAGAAAGGACTGTGTACCAATATAAAGGAAATGAGTGGAAATGTGAAGTGGATGTGTTTGCCTGTGGGACTCCAATTGTCCAGTTACATTGATTAAGCACCTGAGGAAAATGACGAAATAAAAACTCTCCAACACCGTAGATCTACCCAAGAAAGAACAGTCACAGCCCACAGCACTGTATGAGGCTTCTTAAGAACGGTTGCGCCGCCCTGTGCTTTGTCTTAGTTGTAATTTTGAGTAATTAAACTGACTGGCTCCGTGCGTAAAGACGCAAAAGTCATCCAGACACGCTTTGTTACGCACGCTTAAGTAGCTCCAAGAAAACGCTATAGTATGTGCTGCTCCTGGTTGAATGCTTGAGAGCTTTAGTATAATGCACGTAACACTACTGACTAATCTAAAGAAGGAAAAATGATCAATTGTAGCTTATACTGTAGATGCAAAGAGTTCGCCACATATGTCAAGTCGTGCCTTTGACACAATTTATGTGTAAATTGCTTAAAGACCTTTTAATGAAAGAAAAATACCTTACCTCAGCGAGTATGTCTTGAACTACCCAAATCCGCGTCTGCTAGTTTTTCTTGATCCAATTAAGGTCCCAGTAAGTTTCCAAAATTACCTTTCAACTTTCCCCCCCTTCACTGTTTCTGCCGCCAAATGAAGACCCAGAGATGTTCACTCCTCTCTCCGCAGCGGTCAGAGGGGATACACGGCATCTATCACACTGACCGGACACCACTGTACGTCAGCGTAGACAGAGAAGCAGGAGGCTTCACTATAACGAGCTGGAGCTTCACATCCCGCAAACTGTAAGCTGCTCTGATCAATTAATGACGTCAGGTACAAATGAATTCACACACACACACACGTACTCAGGTATTTGCAGATTTATTGTTACTTTGAACATTTATTTTCCTTGTTGTTATTGATCTTGAAGTGCACACGTTAGTGACAGTAAGCTATTAGTACACACGCCCCTCCAACCCCACCCCATTCACAAATATTCCAAATGCTTTGCCTTGCTGTTCACAACTGACACAATACAAACTCTGTTTAATGACCATTCCATTTGAATCATAATTTAGGAACTACTGTACATTTTTATGTCTCTAGCTAGAGCATCATGCACCTAATGGATGAAGAGAGAGTAGTTACATTTAAATAAGTATTTCTGAAAAATCAAAACATGAAAAACAAATTGATGGTATCATGATGGCGGATCCATTAATTTAGATTATCCATTATTGCCATTATTGTCTGCTTCTGGCAGATAATAATGGCAATAATGAACACAGCTTCACATTTCTAAGGATTCCTGTATTCATGTGTTTAAAATGTACTTTGTACATGTATGTCTCTGCACTTTGGTACATTGGGTTTGAAATGGAACTTTAACCCCAGTTAAAAGCCTGACTGAGTTGTTGGAGGGTGTACGCATCTGTATTTGTCACATCAAGTGTAGCCTTCATCCCCTTTATATACACAGTCCCTCAATTTTCAAAAAAATTCAGGGGCACAGTATAAGGGCTACTGTTCATCCAACACACAGCAAACTTTCTCAAATCAAAGCAGAAAATCAGCACCTTAACCTTCAGTCAGTGTTTCTTTACAGTGTATTGGAGCACAGAGCTACAAAATGCCCAAAAATCTACACTGTAAACAAGTGAAATTTTCAAATTCAAGTCTCCATTTTTATGGGTTTTTGTCATTTTCTGCACATCCCTCTATAATTCAGCGTGTGACTGCTATAATGTTCAGTCTTTGGAGACCTTGCAATCTTTACTGGAATTTAAATTGAAATTCTTTGAGTTTGTGATATTTTGTTCCACATGCGAGTTTGTAATAATGAACTTGTCAAAGGGTCCCTGGAGCTGAAGCAATTAAATCTGAATCTTTATTGTTTCAGAGGTGTGGCTCTTTATGGGATGACTGTCAGTTTCTTCCTTGTAAACATTCCTTTCAGCAGCACGAGTTTACTCATTGTGTCAGCAGTGATGTGCTGCTTTTAATTACAATTCGCCATTGTGAATCTCCCACATAAACATAAATTAAATCAGTCACAGGGGGTCAAAGGCGCATATGGTGGCACTTGAAAATTAATTTCGAATTTGTCTCAGAAAATGCAGAAAGGGAAACAATCCAGTCTGTCACACCTTGAAAGCAGGGATGAATTATCTTCAAAAGAGTTACACACAGTGAAAATACTGCCGTGCATGCCACTTGATCTCCTTTTTTTTTTTTTTTTTTTTTTTAACATGTGTGAATTCACACACACACTCGAACCAACACACAGAGACTGGAACAGATTGAGCCAAAGCTTGAGATGAAAGCAGCATTCAAGGTGTAATGATTTGTCAAAGAATTAATTATGATGGCCACAGAAGGTAGAAAGAAATGAATGTCCGCGATAAAATAAAACACAGCAGAGACATCAAAGTGGTCTGGTAGGAATACAGAATAAGCATTTAACACAATCTTTGCCTCGCGAGGAAATGCTGCAGCTGCCTGTAGATAGTCATTACTAGAGAGGATTGGGTAGAATATTAATTATGCTTTTTCTGAAAACATTTTTTTTCTTAGTAACAGTGTTTATGCACATGCAGTAGCTGTTTTATTTGTGTAATATAGGATATTTTCACTAGAAATTAATGGTAACTGACCACAGTATTATAGTTTAGATGTTTGTGCCACTGGATACTGTATGTTTGCATTTTGCCTGCATGGTGATCAGTTAACGCACCAGTGCATTTAAGCCAAATTCAAGATAGCAATCTCACCACTAGGTTCGTTTAGTAGATCTTCATCAGCAGAATTCAGCTGAATTTGGATACAGTCCCTCTTGCCTCTACATCATAAGGTCCCTTACCCCCCCCCCCCCCCCTCCAAAACAATATCTATATCTTTAGCAAGGCCCAGGGAAATGTGTTAAAACCAACTATTCCTCCAATGTAAATGACCATATAGGTTGCTTGTCCCTGCCCTTTGATACGACCCACAGGAGCATATCAGCAGTAGGCATAACGGACCTTTGTCGTCATGGTAACAGTTTGGTTGGGTTTAGGAAAAATTCATGATTTCGGTTAAAATAAGTAGTCCCTCAAGGTCAGATGACCTTCGTCATCATGGTCACAATAATAGTTGTGGAATGGTCATAGATAAAAGAAATAGTGTTGATAATCAGTATCAGATTAACAGGAAACAAACAGCAGTATCCTATGTGAAAGTGTTTCTAACACAGACTTTGTTGTTCCACATGCTACGCCACCTGACTTCCTCCTTTGTTCCCCAAGCAATAAGAGGAAACCAAATCATATCTATAACAGAACAGCAGAAACAACTCTGAGCATTAATAGCAACTGTCCTGCAGGTCGTCAACACCTTGCATGAATTGCTTTAGCAGCCATCACTGTTTCACAGTTCAGGTTCATGGAGCCAATGAGCCTCAGACTGTGAAGCTGTGGGACACTGATGGTCATTGACAGGCAGGTAAAATTTACTTTATTACATGGATGTGAAATTACTGTATTCATCTCACGATCCACGTTCTGAACCACGTTACTGTCAGTCTTTGAATTTGTTGTTTCTTTATGGCTGTTTTTTGTTCTGAGGTCTCACACAAAAAAAGAGGTGAGTAAAAGATAAACATCAAATTTAAAAAATGCTATCAAAGTCCACACTCCCTGAAATTGTGAGTATACATGAACATATTATTGGTCAAAAAGACACAAATTGTGCTTGATGTTAAGTTTGTTTTACTGACTGTTTTGTCTGTGCAGCTGTGAAATATTTATGTCTGAATATCAAAGACGATTCATTGTGAATGAACTTGGCCATCATCCCATTAGTGATGGCCAAAATCAAGCATTTATTCATGCACCCATCAGTTGTTGAGTCAGGGTTGTGGCAGTAGTCCCATCGTGTAGATCTACTCTCTCATGGGGTGACCTTCACAGACCTTAGAAGAACTCCCTGGACTGTGGGCATGGCCTGGATGCTGGTGGTGATGGAGAGGAGGAGGGTGGAAAAACCAATAAAGGACTGGTAAGAAATACATAATGGGAAAAGAGCACATACACTGTTTCTACAGAACAATTCTCATAGATCAGTTTACTTTAGTCATTTTAAAGTTAATATCTCTGCAACATTGCTGGAACATCCACTGAATGAAGCACTTTTATGTGATGACGTGATGAGGTGTTGAATTTAGTGACATTAAAGAGTTATTCCCACACATTACAAGTTTCCACAAACAGTAACCTGAGTGCTCAAACGTCTTATCCTTGATACTGCATGCTATGTGAGTTTTAATCTACATGTAAATTAGAAAATATGAATGTGGGAGAAACGTACAGATACATGCATCCTCTGATCATGAGATCAATGAAAAGAGTGAGCCTATTATTAATGTGCTGGTATGGAGGAAGGTTTGAAGCCTTGCTGTGCCGATACCACTGTCAGCAGGGCTGATCTGCTAGATAACAGCTGGTATTACTAAACATGAATTTGTGGCCTGTAAATACTGCTGATATTCACTATGTTTTTTCAAAAATTAAAACTAGTGTGTGTGTGTGTGTGTGCGTGTGTGCGTGTGTGCGTGCGCGCGGAGAACAGAGGCAAAAAGACTAGAAAAATTCTGTTCAATTTCTGCTTTATTTGGTAGCATGAAAACATGGAAAAGAACATGCTTTGTGTATTGCTTGCATGTGGTTTTGTTCAAATAAAAGCAATTGTGTGTGTGTGTCTGTGGCTTATTTCTTAATTTACCTGGCCCGTCCTTCTTGTTTTCTTTTGACAGTTTGATGACTGACTGAGCGGCTGAGCCAATCACATTTCAGTAGAAACAGGGATCATCTCAAATTGGGAGGGGCCGTTGGTATCCCCCCTTAATATGCAAAATATTAGTTTCACCCAGTCCAGCGGTGCGGAATCATCCCAGTCTAACGTTAGGTTCATAGAGTGTATAAAACATTTTGAGGTCTTACAAAAATATGACTTTTTTTGGCATTTTTTGACACCTTACGATAGTATGTTGTTTTTTATGACATTTTGAGGTCAAAAAAATTTTTGACTTTTTTTGGCCGATTTTGACGCCTTACTATACTATGACGTTTTTTATGACATTTTGAGGTCAAAATTTTTTGACATTTTTTGGCCGATTTTGACGCCTTACTATACTATGACGTTTTTTATGACATTTTGAGGTCAAAAAAAATTTGGACTTTTTTTGGCATTTTTTGACGCCTTACTATACTATGACGTTTTTTATGAAATTTTGAGGTCTTAAAAAAATATGACTTTTTTTGGCCGATTTTGACGCCTTACTATACTATGACGTTTTTTATGACATTTTGAGGTCAAAAAAAATTTTGACATTTTTTGACGCCTTACTATACTATGACGTTTTTTATGTCATTTTGAGGTCAAAAAAAATTTGGACTTTTTTTGGCCGATTTTGACGCCTTACTATAGTATGACTTTTTTTTATGACATTTTGAGGTCAAAAAAAATGTGGACTTTTTTTGGCCGATTTTGACGCCTTACTATACTATGACGTTTTTTATGACATTTTGAGGTCAAAAAATTTTTTGACATTTTTTGGCCGATTTTGACGCCTTACTATACTATGACGTTTTTTATGACATTTTGAGGTCTAAAAAAATGTTGACATTTTTTGACGCCTTACTAGAGTATGACGTTTTTTATGACATTTTGAGGTCAAAAAAAATTTTGACTTTTTTTGGCCGATTTTGACGCCTTACTATACTATGACGTTTTTTATGACATTTTGAGGTCAAAAAAATTTTTGACTTTTTTTGGTCGAAAAACACGCCTTACTATACTATGACGTTTTTTATGACATTTTGAGGTCAAAAAAATTTTTGACGTTTTTGGACGATTTTGACGCCTTACTATAGTATGACGTTTTTTATGACATTTTGAGGTCTAAAAAAATTTTGACTTTTTTTGGCCGATTTTGACGCCTTACTATACTATGACGTTTTTTATGACATTTTGAGGTCAAAAAAATTTTTAACTTTTTTTGGCATTTTTTGACGTCTTACTATACTATAACGTTTTTTATGACATTTTGAGGTAAAAAAAAATTTTGACATTTTTTGACGCCTTACTAGAGTATGACGTTTTTTATGACATTTTGAGGTCAAAAAATTTTTGACATTTTTTGACGCCTTACTAGAGTATGACGTTTTTTATGACATTTTGAGGTCAAAAAAAATTTTGACTTTTTTTGGCCAATTTTGACGCCTTACTATACTATGACGTTTTTTATGACATTTTGATGTCAAAAATTTTTTTGACTTTTTTGGCATTTTTTGACGCCTTACTATACTATGACGTTTTTTATGACATTTTGAGGTCAAAAAAAATTTGGACTTTTTTTGGCCGATTTTGATGCCATGCTATACTATGACGTTTTTTATGACATTTTGAGGTCAAAAAGATTTTTGACTTTTTTTGGCATTTTTTGACGCCTTACTATAGTATGACGTTTTTTATGACATTTTGAGGTCAAAAAAAATTTTGACATTTTTTGACGCCTTACTATACTATGACGTTTTTTATGTCATTTTGAGGTCAAAAAAAATTTGGACTTTTTTTGGCCGATTTTGACGCCTTACTATACTATGACGTTTTTTATGACATTTTGAGGTCAAAAAAAATGTGGACTTTTTTTGGTCGAAAAACACGCCTTACTATACTATGACGTTTTTTATGACATTTTGAGGTCAAAAAATTTTTGACGTTTTTGGACGATTTTGACGCCTTACTATAGTATGACGTTTTTTATGACATTTTGAGGTCTAAAAAAATTTTGACTTTTTTTGGCCGATTTTGACGCCTTACTATACTATGACGTTTTTTATGACATTTTGAGGTCAAAAAAATTTTTAACTTTTTTTGGCATTTTTTGACGTCTTACTATACTATAACGTTTTTTATGACATTTTGAGGTAAAAAAAAATTTTGACATTTTTTGACGCCTTACTAGAGTATGACGTTTTTTATGACATTTTGAGGTCAAAAAATTTTTGACATTTTTTGACGCCTTACTAGAGTATGACGTTTTTTATGACATTTTGAGGTCAAAAAAAATTTTGACTTTTTTTGGCCAATTTTGACGCCTTACTATACTATGACGTTTTTTATGACATTTTGATGTCAAAAATTTTTTTGACTTTTTTGGCATTTTTTGACGCCTTACTATACTATGACGTTTTTTATGACATTTTGAGGTCAAAAAAAATTTGGACTTTTTTTGGCCGATTTTGATGCCATGCTATACTATGACGTTTTTTATGACATTTTGAGGTCAAAAAGATTTTTGACTTTTTTTGGCATTTTTTGACGCCTTACTATAGTATGACGTTTTTTATGACATTTTGAGGTCAAAAAAATTTTTGACTTTTTTTGGCATTTTTTGACGCCATACTATACTATGACGTTTTTTATGACATTTTGAGGTCAAAAAAAATTTGGACTTTTTTTGGCCGATTTTGACGCCTTACTATACTATGACGTTTTTTATGACATTTTGAGGTCAAAAAAAATTTTGACTTTTTTTGGCCGATTTTGACGCCTTACTATACTATGACGTTTTTTATGACATTTTGAGGTCAAAAAAAATTTGGACTTTTTTTGGCCGATTTTGACGCCTTACTATACTATGACGTTTTTTATGACATTTTGAGGTCAAAAAATTTTTTGACTTTTTTTGGCATTTTTTGACGCCTTACTATACTATGACGTTTTTTATGACATTTTGAGGTCAAAAAAAATTTGGACTTTTTTTGGCCGATTTTGACACCTTACTATACTATGACGTTTTTTATGACATTTTGAGGACAAAAAATTTTTGACATTTTTTGGCCGATTTTGACGCCATACTATACTATGACGTTTTTTATGACATTTTGAGGTCAAAAAAATTTTTTGACTTTTTTTGGCCGATTTTGACGCCTTACTATACTATGACGTTTTTTATGACATTTTGAGGTCAAAAATTTTTTTGACTTTTTTGGCATTTTTTGACGCCATACTATACTATGACGTTTTTTATGACATTTTGAGGTAAAAAAAAATTTGGACTTTTTTTGGCCGATTTTGACGCCTTACTATACTATGACGTTTTTTATGACATTTTGAGGTCAAAAAAATTTTTGACTTTTTTTGGCATTTTTTGACGCCTTACTATACTATGACGTTTTTTATGACATTTTGAGGTCAAAAAAAATTTGGACTTTTTTTGGCCGATTTTGACACCTTACTATACTATGACGTTTTTTATGACATTTTGAGGACAAAAATTTTTTGACATTTTTTGGCCGATTTTGACGCCATACTATACTATGACGTTTTTTATGACATTTTGAGGTAAAAAAAAATTTTGACATTTTTTGGCATTTTTTGACGCCTTACTATACTATGACGTTTTTTATGACATTTTGAGGTCAAAAAAATTTTTTACTTTTTTTGGCCGATTTTGACGCCTTACTATACTATGACGTTTTTTATGACATTTTGAGGTCAAAAAATTTTTTGACATTTTTTGGCCGATTTTGACGCCTTAGTATACTATGACGTTTTTTATGACATTTTGAGGTCAAAAAATTTTTTAACTTTTTTTGGCCGATTTTGACGCCTTACTATCGTATGACGTTTTTTATGACATTTTGAGGTCAAAAAACTGTTTGACTTTTTTTGGTCGAAAAACACGCCTTACTATACTATGACGTTTTTTATGACATTTTGAGGTCAAAAAAAATTTTGACTTTTTTTGGCCGATTTTGACGCCTTACTATCGTATGACGTTTTTTATGACATTTCGAGGTCAAAAAAAATTTTGACATTTTTTGGCCGATTTTGACGCCTTACTATACTATGACGTTTTTTATGACAATTTGCGGTCAAAATTTTTTTTGACTTTTTTGGCATTTTTTGACGCCTTACTATACTATGACGTTTTTTATGACATTTTGAGGTCAAAAAATTTTTTGACTTTTTTTGGCATTTTTTGACGCCTTACTATACCATGACGTTTTTTATGACATTTTGAGGTCAAAAAAAATTTTGACTTTTTTTGGCATTTTTTTGATGCCTTACTATACTATGACGTTTTTTATGACATTTTGATGTCAAAAATTTTTTTGACTTTTTTGGCATTTTTTGACGCCTTACTATACTATGACGTTTTTTATGACATTTTGAGGTCAAAAAAATTTTTGATATTTTTTGGCATTTTTTGACGCCTTACTCTATGACGTTTTTTATGACATTTTGAGGTAAAAAATTTTTTTGACATTTTTTGACGCCTTACTAGAGTATGACGTTTTTTATGACATTTTGAGGTCAAAAAAATTTTTGACTTTTTTTGGCCGATTTTGACGCCTTACTATACTATGACGTTTTTTATGACAATTTGCGGTCAAAATTTTTTTTGACTTTTTTGGCATTTTTTGACGCCTTCCTATACTATGACGTTTTTTATGACATTTTGAGGTCAAAAAATTTTTTGACTTTTTTTGGCATTTTTTGACGCCTTACTATACCATGACGTTTTTTATGACATTTTGAGGTCAAAAAAAATTTTGACTTTTTTTGGCATTTTTTTGATGCCTTACTATACTATGACGTTTTTTATGACATTTTGATGTCAAAAAATTTTTTGACTTTTTTGGCATTTTTTGACGCCTTACTATACTATGACGTTTTTTATGACATTTTGAGGTCAAAAAAATTTTTGATATTTTTTGGCATTTTTTGACGCCTTACTCTATGACGTTTTTTATGACATTTTGAGGTAAAAAAATTTTTTGACATTTTTTGACGCCTTACTAGAGTATGACGTTTTTTATGACATTTTGAGGTCAAAAAAATTTTTGACTTTTTTTGGCCGATTTTGACGCCTTACTATACTATGACGTTTTTTATGACATTTTGAGGTCAAAAAAAATTTGGACTTTTTTTGGCCGATTTTGACGCCTTACTATACTATGACGTTTTTTATGACATTTTGAGGCCAAAAAAAATTTTGACATTTTTTGGCCGATTTTGACGCCATACTATACTATGACGTTTTTTATGACATTTTGAGGTCAAAAATTTTTTTGACATTTTTTGGCCGATTTTGACGCCTTACTATACTATGACGTTTTTTATGACATTTTGAGGTCAAAAATTTTTTTGACTTTTTTGGCATTTTTTGACGCCTTACTATACTATGACGTTTTTTATGACATTTTGAGGTCAAAAAAAATTTTGACGTTTTTTGGCATTTTTTGACGCCTTACTATACTATGACGTTTTTTATGACATTTTGAGGTCAAAAAATTTTTTGACTTTTTTTGGCATTTTTTGACGCCTTACTATACTATGACGTTTTTTATGACATTTTGAGGTCAAAAAAATGTTTGACTTTTTTTGGTCGAAAAACACGCCATACTATACTATGACGTTTTTTATGACATTTTGAGGTCAAAAAAAATTTTGACATTTTTTGGCATTTTTTGACGCCTTACTATACTATGATGTTTTTTATGACATTTTGAGGTCAAAAACATTTTTGACATTTTTTGGCCGATTTTGACGCCATACTATACTATGACGTTTTTTATGACATTTTGAGGTCAAAAAAATTTTTGACTTTTTTTGGCATTTTTTTGACGCCTTACTGTACTATGACGTTTTTTATGACATTTTGAGGTCAAAAAATTTTTTGACTTTTTTTGGCATTTTTTGACGCCTTACTATACTATGACGTTTTTTATGACATTTTGAGGTCAAAAAAATTTTTGATATTTTTTGGCATTTTTTGACGCCTTACTCTATGACGTTTTTTATGACATTTTGAGGTAAAAAAAATTTTTGACATTTTTTGACGCCTTACTAGAGTATGACGTTTTTTATGACATTTTGAGGTCAAAAAATTTTTTGACTTTTTTTGGCCGATTTTGACGCCTTACTATACTATGACGTTTTTTATGACATTTTGAGGTCAAAAAAAATTTTGACTTTTTTTGGCATTTTTTGACGCCTTACTATAGTATGACGTTTTTTATGACATTTCGAGGTCAAAAAAATTTTGAACTTTTTTTGGCATTTTTTGACGTCTTACTATACTATGACGTTTTTTATGACATTTTGAGGTAAAAAAAAATTTTGACATTTTTTGACGCCTTACTAGAGTATGACGTTTTTTATGACATTTTGAGGTCAAAAAATTTTTGACATTTTTTGACGCCTTACTAGAGTATGACGTTTTTTATGACATTTTGAGGTCAAAAAAAATTTTGACATTTTTTGGCATTTTTTGACGCCTTACTATACTATGACGTTTTTTATGACATTTTGAGGTCAAAAAAATTTTTAACTTTTTTTGGCCGATTTTGACGCCTTACTATACTATGACGTTTTTTATGACATTTTGAGGTCAAAAAATTTTTTGACTTTTTTTGGTCGAAAAACACGCCTTACTATACTATGACGTTTTTTATGACATTTTGAGGTCAAAAAAAATTTTGACTTTTTTTGGCCGATTTTGACGCCTTACTATACTATGACGTTTTTTATGACATTTTGAGGCCAAAAAAATTTTTGACTTTTTTTGGCATTTTTTGACGCCTTACTATAGTATGACGTTTTTTATGACATTTTGAGGTCAAAAAAAATTTTGACATTTTTTGGCATTTTTTGACGCCTTACTATACTATGATGTTTTTTATGACATTTTGAGGTCAAAAATATTTTTGACATTTTTTGGCATTTTTTGACGCCATACTATACTATGACGTTTTTTATGACATTTTGAGGTCAAAAAAAATTTGGACTTTTTTTGGCCGATTTTGACGCCATACTATACTAAGACGTTTTTTATGACATTTTGAGGTCAAAAAATTTTTTAACTTTTTTTGGCCGATTTTGACGCCTTACTATACTATGACGTTTTTTATGACATTTTGAGGTCAAAAAATTTTTTGACTTTTTTTGGTCGAAAAACACGCCTTACTATACTATGACGTTTTTTATGGCATTTTGAGGTCAAAAAATTTTTTGACTTTTTTTGGCATTTTTTGACGCCTTACTATACTATGACGTTTTTTATGACATTTTGAGGTCAAAAAAAATTTTGACATTTTTTGGCATTTTTTGACGCCTTACTATACTATGATGTTTTTTATGACATTTTGAGGTCAAAAACATTTTTGACATTTTTTGGCCGATTTTGACGCCATACTATACTATGACGTTTTTTATGACATTTTGAGGTCAAAAAATTTTTTGACATTTTTTGGCCGATTTTGACGCCTTAGTATACTATGACGTTTTTTATGACATTTTGAGGTCAAAAAAATTTTTAACTTTTTTTGGCCGATTTTGACGCCTTACTATACTATGACGTTTTTTATGACATTTTGAGGTCAAAAAATTTTTTGACTTTTTTTGGTCGAAAAACACGCCTTACTATACTATGACGTTTTTTATGACATTTTGAGGTCAAAAAATTTTTTGACTTTTTTTGGCCGATTTTGACGCCTTACTATACTATGACGTTTTTTATGACATTTTGAGGTCAAAAAAATTTTTGACTTTTTTTGGCATTTTTTGACGCCTTACTATACTATGACGTTTTTTATGACATTTTGAGGTCAAAAAAAAATTTGGACTTTTTTTGGCATTTTTTTGACGCCTTACTATACTATGACGTTTTTTATGACATTTTGATGTCAAAAAATTTTTTGACTTTTTTGGCATTTTTTGACGCCTTACTATACTATGACGTTTTTTATGACATTTTGAGGTCAAAAAATTTTTTGATATTTTTTGGCATTTTTTGACGCCTTACTCTATGACGTTTTTTATGACATTTTGAGGTAAAAAAATTTTTTGACATTTTTTGACGCCTTACTAGAGTATGACGTTTTTTATGACATTTTGAGGTCAAAAAAATTTTTGACTTTTTTTGGCCGATTTTGACGCCTTACTATACTATGACGTTTTTTATGACATTTTGAGGTCAAAAAAAATTTTGACATTTTTTTTGGCATTTTTTGACGCCTTACTATACTATGACGTTTTTTATGACATTTTGAGGTCAAAAAAAATTTGGACTTTTTTTGGCCGATTTTGACGCCTTACTATACTATGACGTTTTTTTATGACATTTTGAGGCCAAAAAAAATTTTGACATTTTTTGGCCGATTTTGACGCCATACTATACTATGACGTTTTTTATGACATTTTGAGGTCAAAAATTTTTTTGACATTTTTTGGCCGATTTTGACGCCTTACTATACTATGACGTTTTTTATGACATTTTGAGGTCAAAAATTTTTTTGACTTTTTTGGCATTTTTTGACGCCTTACTATACTATGACGTTTTTTATGACATTTTGAGGTCAAAAAAAATTTTGACGTTTTTTGGCATTTTTTGACGCCTTACTATACTATGACGTTTTTTATGACATTTTGAGGTCAAAAAATTTTTTGACTTTTTTTGGCATTTTTTGACGCCTTACTATACTATGACGTTTTTTATGACATTTTGAGGTCAAAAAAATGTTTGACTTTTTTTGGTCGAAAAACACGCCATACTATACTATGACGTTTTTTATGACATTTTGAGGTCAAAAAAAATTTTGACATTTTTTGGCATTTTTTGACGCCTTACTATACTATGATGTTTTTTATGACATTTTGAGGTCAAAAACATTTTTGACATTTTTTGGCCGATTTTGACGCCATACTATACTATGACGTTTTTTATGACATTTTGAGGTCAAAAAAATTTTTGACTTTTTTTGGCATTTTTTTGACGCCTTACTGTACTATGACGTTTTTTATGACATTTTGAGGTCAAAAAATTTTTTGACTTTTTTTGGCATTTTTTGACGCCTTACTATACTATGACGTTTTTTATGACATTTTGAGGTCAAAAAAATTTTTGATATTTTTTGGCATTTTTTGACGCCTTACTCTATGACGTTTTTTATGACATTTTGAGGTAAAAAAAATTTTTGACATTTTTTGACGCCTTACTAGAGTATGACGTTTTTTATGACATTTTGAGGTCAAAAAAATTTTTGACTTTTTTTGGCCGATTTTGACGCCTTACTATACTATGACGTTTTTTATGACATTTTGAGGTCAAAAAAAATTTTGACTTTTTTTGGCATTTTTTGACGCCTTACTATAGTATGACGTTTTTTATGACATTTCGAGGTCAAAAAAATTTTGAACTTTTTTTGGCATTTTTTGACGTCTTACTATACTATGACGTTTTTTATGACATTTTGAGGTAAAAAAAAATTTTGACATTTTTTGACGCCTTACTAGAGTATGACGTTTTTTATGACATTTTGAGGTCAAAAAATTTTTGACATTTTTTGACGCCTTACTAGAGTATGACGTTTTTTATGACATTTTGAGGTCAAAAAAAATTTTGACATTTTTTGGCATTTTTTGACGCCTTACTATACTATGACGTTTTTTATGACATTTTGAGGTCAAAAAAATTTTTAACTTTTTTTGGCCGATTTTGACGCCTTACTATACTATGACGTTTTTTATGACATTTTGAGGTCAAAAAATTTTTTGACTTTTTTTGGTCGAAAAACACGCCTTACTATACTATGACGTTTTTTATGACATTTTGAGGTCAAAAAAAATTTTGACTTTTTTTGGCCGATTTTGACGCCTTACTATACTATGACGTTTTTTATGACATTTTGAGGCCAAAAAAATTTTTGACTTTTTTTGGCATTTTTTGACGCCTTACTATAGTATGACGTTTTTTATGACATTTTGAGGTCAAAAAAAATTTTGACATTTTTTGGCATTTTTTGACGCCTTACTATACTATGATGTTTTTTATGACATTTTGAGGTCAAAAATATTTTTGACATTTTTTGGCATTTTTTGACGCCATACTATACTATGACGTTTTTTATGACATTTTGAGGTCAAAAAAAATTTGGACTTTTTTTGGCCGATTTTGACGCCATACTATACTAAGACGTTTTTTATGACATTTTGAGGTCAAAAAATTTTTTAACTTTTTTTGGCCGATTTTGACGCCTTACTATACTATGACGTTTTTTATGACATTTTGAGGTCAAAAAATTTTTTGACTTTTTTTGGTCGAAAAACACGCCTTACTATACTATGACGTTTTTTATGGCATTTTGAGGTCAAAAAATTTTTTGACTTTTTTTGGCATTTTTTGACGCCTTACTATACTATGACGTTTTTTATGACATTTTGAGGTCAAAAAAAATTTTGACATTTTTTGGCATTTTTTGACGCCTTACTATACTATGATGTTTTTTATGACATTTTGAGGTCAAAAACATTTTTGACATTTTTTGGCCGATTTTGACGCCATACTATACTATGACGTTTTTTATGACATTTTGAGGTCAAAAAATTTTTTGACATTTTTTGGCCGATTTTGACGCCTTAGTATACTATGACGTTTTTTATGACATTTTGAGGTCAAAAAAATTTTTAACTTTTTTTGGCCGATTTTGACGCCTTACTATACTATGACGTTTTTTATGACATTTTGAGGTCAAAAAATTTTTTGACTTTTTTTGGTCGAAAAACACGCCTTACTATACTATGACGTTTTTTATGACATTTTGAGGTCAAAAAAATTTTTGACTTTTTTTGGCCGATTTTGACGCCTTACTATACTATGACGTTTTTTATGACATTTTGAGGTCAAAAAAATTTTTGACTTTTTTTGGCATTTTTTGACGCCTTACTATACTATGACGTTTTTTATGACATTTTGAGGTCAAAAAAAAATTTGGACTTTTTTTGGCATTTTTTTGACGCCTTACTATACTATGACGTTTTTTATGACATTTTGAGGTCAAAAAATTTTTTGACTTTTTTTGGCATTTTTTGACGCCTTACTATACTATGACGTTTTTTATGACATTTTGAGGTCAAAAAAAATTTTGATATTTTTTGGCATTTTTTGACGCCTTACTCTATGACGTTTTTTATGACATTTTGAGGTCAAAAAAAATTTTGACATTTTTTGGCCGATTTTGACGCCTTACTATACTATGACGTTTTTTATGACATTTTGAGGCCAAAAAAATTTTTGACATTTTTTGGCCGATTTTGACGCCATACTATACTATGACGTTTTTTATGACATTTTGAGGTCAAAAATTTTTTTGACTTTTTTTGGTCGAAAAACACGCCTTACTATACTATGACGTTTTTTATGACATTTTGAGGTCAAAAAAAATTTTGACTTTTTTTGGCATTTTTTGATGCCATACTATACTATGACGTTTTTTATGACATTTTGAGGTCAAAAAAAATTTGGACTTTTTTTGGCCGATTTTGACGCCATACTATACTAAGACGTTTTTTATGACATTTTGAGGTCAAAAAAAATTTTGACTTTTTTTGGCATTTTTTGACACCTAACTATAGTATGACGTTTTTTATGACATTTTGAGGTCAAAAAAAATTTTGACTTTTTTTGGCATTTTTTGACGCCTTACTATACTATGACATTTTTTATGACATTTTGAGGTCAAAAAAATTTTTGACATTTTTTGGCCGATTTTGACGCCTTACTATACTATGACGTTTTTCATGACAATTTGCGGTCAAAAATTTTTTTGACTTTTTTTGGTCGAAAAACACGCCTTACTATACTATGACGTTTTTTATGACATTTTGAGGTCAAAAAAAATTTTGACTTTTTTTGGCATTTTTTGACGCCTTACTATACTATGACGTTTTTTATGACATTTTGAATTCAAAAAATTTTTTGACTTTTTTTGGCATTTTTTGACGCCATACTATACTATGACGTTTTTTATGACATTTTGAGGTCAAAAAAAATTTGGACTTTTTTTGGCCGATTTTGACGCCTTACTATACTATGACGTTTTTTATGACATTTTGAGGTCAAAAAAATTTTTGACTTTTTTTGGCATTTTTTGACGCCTTACTATACTATGACGTTTTTTATGACATTTTGAGGTCAAAAAAAATTTTGACGTTTTTTGGCATTTTTTGACGCCTTACTATAGTATGACGTTTTTTATGACATTTTGAGGTCAAAAAAAATTTGGACATTTTTTGGCATATTTTGACGCCTTACTATACTATGACGTTTTTTATGACATTTTGAGGCCAAAAAATTTTTTGACTTTTTTTGGTCGAAAAACACGCCTTACTATACTATGACGTTTTTTATGGCATTTTGAGGTCAAAAAAATTTTTGACTTTTTTTGGCATTTTTTGACGCCTTACTATAGTATGACGTTTTTTATGACATTTTGAGGTCAAAAAAAATTTTGACATTTTTTGGCATTTTTTGACGCCTTACTATACTATGATGTTTTTTATGACATTTTGAGGTCATAAATATTTTTGACATTTTTTGGCATTTTTTGACGCCATACTATACTATGACGTTTTTTATGACATTTTGAGGTCAAAAAAAATTTGGACTTTTTTTGGCCGATTTTGACGCCATACTATACTAAGATGTTTTTTATGACATTTTGAGGTCAAAAAATTTTTTAACTTTTTTTGGCCGATTTTGACGCCTTACTATACTATGACGTTTTTTATGACATTTTGAGGTCAAAAAATTTTTTGACTTTTTTTGGTCGAAAAACACACCTTACTATACTATGACGTTTTTTATGGCATTTTGAGGTCAAAAAATTTTTTGACTTTTTTTGGCATTTTTTGACGCCTTACTATACTATGACGTTTTTTATGACATTTTGAGGTCAAAAAAAATTTTGACATTTTTTGGCATTTTTTGACGCCTTACTATACTATGATGTTTTTTATGACATTTTGAGGTCAAAAACATTTTTGACATTTTTTGGCCGATTTTGACGCCTTACTATACTATGACGTTTTTTATGACATTTTGAGGCCAAAAAAATTTTTGACATTTTTTGGCCGATTTTGACGCCATACTATACTATGACGTTTTTTATGACATTTTGAGGTCAAAAAATTTTTTGACTTTTTTTGGTCGAAAAACACGCCTTACTATACTATGACGTTTTTTATGACATTTTGAGGTCAAAAAAAATTTTGACTTTTTTTGGCATTTTTTGACGCCATACTATACTATGACGTTTTTTATGACATTTTGAGGTCAAAAAAAATTTGGACTTTTTTTGGCCGATTTTGACGCCATACTATACTAAGACGTTTTTTATGACATTTTGAGGTCAAAAAAAATTTTGACTTTTTTTGGCATTTTTTGACACCTAACTATAGTATGACGTTTTTTATGACATTTTGAGGTCAAAAAAATTTTTGACTTTTTTTGGCATTTTTTGACGCCTTACTATACTATGACATTTTTTATGACATTTTGAGGTCAAAAAAATTTTTGACATTTTTTGGCCGATTTTGACGCCTTACTATACTATGACGTTTTTCATGACAATTTGCGGTCAAAAATTTTTTTGACTTTTTTTGGTCGAAAAACACGCCTTACTATACTATGACGTTTTTTATGACATTTTGAGGTCAAAAAAAATTTTGACTTTTTTGGCATTTTTTGACGCCTTACTATACTATGACGTTTTTTATGACATTTTGAATTCAAAAAATTTTTTGACTTTTTTTGGCATTTTTTGACGCCATACTATACTATGACGTTTTTTATGACATTTTGAGGCCAAAAAAATTTTTGACATTTTTTGGCCGATTTTGACGCCATACTATACTATGACGTTTTTTATGACATTTTGAGGTCAAAAAAAATTTTGACTTTTTTTGGCATTTTTTGACGCCATACTATACTATGACGTTTTTTATGACATTTTGAGATAAAAAAAAATTTGGACTTTTTTTGGCCGATTTTGACGCCATACTATACTAAGACGTTTTTTATGACATTTTGAGGTCAAAAAAATTTTTGACTTTTTTTGGCATTTTTTGACACCTAACTATAGTATGACGTTTTTTATGACATTTTGAGGTCAAAAAAAATTTGGACTTTTTTTGGCATTTTTTGACGCCTTACTATACTATGACGTTTTTTATGACATTTTGAGGTCAAAAAAATTTTTGACATTTTTTGGCCGATTTTGACGCCTTACTATACTATGACGTTTTTCATGACAATTTGCGGTCAAAAAATTTTTTGACTTTTTTGGCATTTTTTGACGCCTTACTATACTATGACGTTTTTTATGACATTTTGAGGTAAAAAAATTTTTTGACTTTTTTTGGCATTTTTTGACGCCTTACTATACTATGACGTTTTTTATGACATTTTGAGGTCAAAAAATTTTTTAACTTTTTTTGGCCGATTTTGACGCCTTACTATACTATGACGTTTTTTATGACATTTTGAGGTCAAAAAATTTTTTGACTTTTTTTGGTCGAAAAACACGCCTTACTATACTATGACGTTTTTTATGACATTTTGAGGTAAAAAAAAATTTGGACTTTTTTTGGCATTTTTTGACGCCTTACTATACTATGACGTTTTTTATGACATTTTGAGGTCAAAAAAAATTTGGACTTTTTTTGGCCGATTTTGACGCCATACTATACTAAGACGTTTTTTATGACATTTTGAGGTCAAAAAATTTTTTAACTTTTTTTGGCCGATTTTGACGCCTTACTATACTATGACGTTTTTTATGACATTTTGAGGTCAAAAAATTTTTTGACTTTTTTTGGTCGAAAAACACGCCTTACTATACTATGACGTTTTTTATGGCATTTTGAGGTCAAAAAATTTTTTGACTTTTTTTGGCATTTTTTGACGCCTTACTATACTATGACGTTTTTTATGACATTTTGAGGTCAAAAAAAATTTTGACATTTTTTGGCATTTTTTGACGCCTTACTATACTATGATGTTTTTTATGACATTTTGAGGTCAAAAACATTTTTGACATTTTTTGGCCGATTTTGACGCCATACTATACTATGACGTTTTTTATGACATTTTGAGGTCAAAAAATTTTTTGACATTTTTTGGCCGATTTTGACGCCTTAGTATACTATGACGTTTTTTATGACATTTTGAGGTCAAAAAAATTTTTAACTTTTTTTGGCCGATTTTGACGCCTTACTATACTATGACGTTTTTTATGACATTTTGAGGTCAAAAAATTTTTTGACTTTTTTTGGTCGAAAAACACGCCTTACTATACTATGACGTTTTTTATGACATTTTGAGGTCAAAAAAATTTTTGACTTTTTTTGGCCGATTTTGACGCCTTACTATACTATGACGTTTTTTATGACATTTTGAGGTCAAAAAAATTTTTGACTTTTTTTGGCATTTTTTGACGCCTTACTATACTATGACGTTTTTTATGACATTTTGAGGTCAAAAAAAAATTTGGACTTTTTTTGGCATTTTTTTGACGCCTTACTATACTATGACGTTTTTTATGACATTTTGAGGTCAAAAAATTTTTTGACTTTTTTTGGCATTTTTTGACGCCTTACTATACTATGACGTTTTTTATGACATTTTGAGGTCAAAAAAAATTTTGATATTTTTTGGCATTTTTTGACGCCTTACTCTATGACGTTTTTTATGACATTTTGAGGTCAAAAAAAATTTTGACATTTTTTGGCCGATTTTGACGCCTTACTATACTATGACGTTTTTTATGACATTTTGAGGCCAAAAAAATTTTTGACATTTTTTGGCCGATTTTGACGCCATACTATACTATGACGTTTTTTATGACATTTTGAGGTCAAAAATTTTTTTGACTTTTTTTGGTCGAAAAACACGCCTTACTATACTATGACGTTTTTTATGACATTTTGAGGTCAAAAAAAATTTTGACTTTTTTTGGCATTTTTTGATGCCATACTATACTATGACGTTTTTTATGACATTTTGAGGTCAAAAAAAATTTGGACTTTTTTTGGCCGATTTTGACGCCATACTATACTAAGACGTTTTTTATGACATTTTGAGGTCAAAAAAAATTTTGACTTTTTTTGGCATTTTTTGACACCTAACTATAGTATGACGTTTTTTATGACATTTTGAGGTCAAAAAAAATTTTGACTTTTTTTGGCATTTTTTGACGCCTTACTATACTATGACATTTTTTATGACATTTTGAGGTCAAAAAAATTTTTGACATTTTTTGGCCGATTTTGACGCCTTACTATACTATGACGTTTTTCATGACAATTTGCGGTCAAAAATTTTTTTGACTTTTTTTGGTCGAAAAACACGCCTTACTATACTATGACGTTTTTTATGACATTTTGAGGTCAAAAAAAATTTTGACTTTTTTTGGCATTTTTTGACGCCTTACTATACTATGACGTTTTTTATGACATTTTGAATTCAAAAAATTTTTTGACTTTTTTTGGCATTTTTTGACGCCATACTATACTATGACGTTTTTTATGACATTTTGAGGTCAAAAAAAATTTGGACTTTTTTTGGCCGATTTTGACGCCTTACTATACTATGACGTTTTTTATGACATTTTGAGGTCAAAAAAATTTTTGACTTTTTTTGGCATTTTTTGACGCCTTACTATACTATGACGTTTTTTATGACATTTTGAGGTCAAAAAAAATTTTGACGTTTTTTGGCATTTTTTGACGCCTTACTATAGTATGACGTTTTTTATGACATTTTGAGGTCAAAAAAAATTTGGACATTTTTTGGCATATTTTGACGCCTTACTATACTATGACGTTTTTTATGACATTTTGAGGCCAAAAAATTTTTTGACTTTTTTTGGTCGAAAAACACGCCTTACTATACTATGACGTTTTTTATGGCATTTTGAGGTCAAAAAAATTTTTGACTTTTTTTGGCATTTTTTGACGCCTTACTATAGTATGACGTTTTTTATGACATTTTGAGGTCAAAAAAAATTTTGACATTTTTTGGCATTTTTTGACGCCTTACTATACTATGATGTTTTTTATGACATTTTGAGGTCATAAATATTTTTGACATTTTTTGGCATTTTTTGACGCCATACTATACTATGACGTTTTTTATGACATTTTGAGGTCAAAAAAAATTTGGACTTTTTTTGGCCGATTTTGACGCCATACTATACTAAGATGTTTTTTATGACATTTTGAGGTCAAAAAATTTTTTAACTTTTTTTGGCCGATTTTGACGCCTTACTATACTATGACGTTTTTTATGACATTTTGAGGTCAAAAAATTTTTTGACTTTTTTTGGTCGAAAAACACACCTTACTATACTATGACGTTTTTTATGGCATTTTGAGGTCAAAAAATTTTTTGACTTTTTTTGGCATTTTTTGACGCCTTACTATACTATGACGTTTTTTATGACATTTTGAGGTCAAAAAAAATTTTGACATTTTTTGGCATTTTTTGACGCCTTACTATACTATGATGTTTTTTATGACATTTTGAGGTCAAAAACATTTTTGACATTTTTTGGCCGATTTTGACGCCTTACTATACTATGACGTTTTTTATGACATTTTGAGGCCAAAAAAATTTTTGACATTTTTTGGCCGATTTTGACGCCATACTATACTATGACGTTTTTTATGACATTTTGAGGTCAAAAAATTTTTTGACTTTTTTTGGTCGAAAAACACGCCTTACTATACTATGACGTTTTTTATGACATTTTGAGGTCAAAAAAAATTTTGACTTTTTTTGGCATTTTTTGACGCCATACTATACTATGACGTTTTTTATGACATTTTGAGGTCAAAAAAAATTTGGACTTTTTTTGGCCGATTTTGACGCCATACTATACTAAGACGTTTTTTATGACATTTTGAGGTCAAAAAAAATTTTGACTTTTTTTGGCATTTTTTGACACCTAACTATAGTATGACGTTTTTTATGACATTTTGAGGTCAAAAAAATTTTTGACTTTTTTTGGCATTTTTTGACGCCTTACTATACTATGACATTTTTTATGACATTTTGAGGTCAAAAAAATTTTTGACATTTTTTGGCCGATTTTGACGCCTTACTATACTATGACGTTTTTCATGACAATTTGCGGTCAAAAATTTTTTTGACTTTTTTTGGTCGAAAAACACGCCTTACTATACTATGACGTTTTTTATGACATTTTGAGGTCAAAAAAAATTTTGACTTTTTTGGCATTTTTTGACGCCTTACTATACTATGACGTTTTTTATGACATTTTGAATTCAAAAAATTTTTTGACTTTTTTTGGCATTTTTTGACGCCATACTATACTATGACGTTTTTTATGACATTTTGAGGCCAAAAAAATTTTTGACATTTTTTGGCCGATTTTGACGCCATACTATACTATGACGTTTTTTATGACATTTTGAGGTCAAAAAAAATTTTGACTTTTTTTGGCATTTTTTGACGCCATACTATACTATGACGTTTTTTATGACATTTTGAGATAAAAAAAAATTTGGACTTTTTTTGGCCGATTTTGACGCCATACTATACTAAGACGTTTTTTATGACATTTTGAGGTCAAAAAAATTTTTGACTTTTTTTGGCATTTTTTGACACCTAACTATAGTATGACGTTTTTTATGACATTTTGAGGTCAAAAAAAATTTGGACTTTTTTTGGCATTTTTTGACGCCTTACTATACTATGACGTTTTTTATGACATTTTGAGGTCAAAAAAATTTTTGACATTTTTTGGCCGATTTTGACGCCTTACTATACTATGACGTTTTTCATGACAATTTGCGGTCAAAAAATTTTTTGACTTTTTTGGCATTTTTTGACGCCTTACTATACTATGACGTTTTTTATGACATTTTGAGGTAAAAAAATTTTTTGACTTTTTTTGGCATTTTTTGACGCCTTACTATACTATGACGTTTTTTATGACATTTTGAGGTCAAAAAATTTTTTAACTTTTTTTGGCCGATTTTGACGCCTTACTATACTATGACGTTTTTTATGACATTTTGAGGTCAAAAAATTTTTTGACTTTTTTTGGTCGAAAAACACGCCTTACTATACTATGACGTTTTTTATGACATTTTGAGGTAAAAAAAAATTTGGACTTTTTTTGGCATTTTTTGACGCCTTACTATACTATGACGTTTTTTATGACATTTTGAGGTCAAAAAATTTTTTGACTTTTTTTGGCATTTTTTGACGCCATACTATACTATGACGTTTTTTATGACATTTTGAGGTCAAAAAAAATTTGGACTTTTTTTGGCCGATTTTGACGCCTTACTATACTATGACGTTTTTTATGACATTTTGAGGTCAAAAAAAATTTGGACTTTTTTTGGCATTTTTTGACGCCTTACTATACTATGACGTTTTTTATGACATTTTGAGGTCAAAAAAAATTTTGACTTTTTTTGGCATTTTTTGACGCCTTACTATACTATGACGTTTTTTATGACATTTTGAGGTCAAAAAAATTTTTGACTTTTTTGGCCGATTTTGACGTCTTACTATTGTATGACGTTTTTTATGACATTTTGAGGTCTTCAAAAAATATGACTTTTTTTGGCCGATTTTGACGCCTTACTATACTATGACGTTTTTTATGACATTTTGAGGTCTAAAAAAATTTTGACATTTTTTGACGCCGTACTATAGTTTGACGTTTTTTATGACATTTTGAGTTCTTACAAAAATATGACTTTTTTTTGGCATTTTTTGACGCCTTACGTCCGTTTGATGTTTTTTATGACGTCATACTATAGTAAGGTCATACTTTTCCACCCCTTTAAGGTAAAGCTGTTTCAGCACCTAAAGTAGGTAAGTTGTGAGGCTAGTATGTGTACTGTAAAATATAACTAGTTGTTTCAACTGAAAAAAAAATATCAGTGAGAGGAGAGCCTTAAAATGAAAAAATAAAAATAAAAGTCTAAAAATACAGTACTTTCATCATGGTCAGCAATGTGTTTATTGCTAGAGACCTAGTTTCCATGATGTCTGTTTTCCTGAAACTACCAGTCTGTGCAGTTTTAACTAACAATGCATGCTGGGAAGTCTGCTATTATGCTAATTTTGGTTCTTTAAAAAACTTTATTTGAGTTAAGCAGTCGTTGATTCCTTCCCCTCACCATTTCAGGTCAACAGACTTCATGTCAGAGCAACACGTGTTTGTAAGTTCTGAAGAGGTTCTTGAACTAGGAACTACAACTTTTTGGTGAATTGACTTGAAATTATAAATCCAATATATTTATGTTAAGCTAATCAGAAATTATAAGTTGGTTCCCCAAAATTCCTGCAAGATGTTTTACAGTGCATGGACTGGCTGCTTAAGTCGCCACACTTTCCCATGCTATGTATCATGACTCATCTCATCTGTAAGTATGATTTTCCACTGCTTATCCCAGCCCTACAGTATACATTCTTTAATATAAAATCTCATAGTTGCTTTTAAGTCACAGGAAAAATATGGCCAGATCCTGAACTGCATCAGTTCAGCTCCATTAGTCCCATCTATTCCATGAACCCATCTTTTAAGTAGTATAAAGCAGGCACCGGGAAATATCAATAAGTAATCACCAAAGCCTAAAATATGACAGCACCAAAGCACCCAAAGTCTGTATGAATGTGACAGCTGTGTTTGATTGTTTCCTCCGCTGCGTCCTAGTTCCACCATAATCAAGGGAACAATAAATTGAGGCCTTATAGATTCATTCATTCATTTATTCATGGTCAGAGACAAACATTCAGTGATTAATTGAAAAACAACTGGACAACTGAGGCTCATTGGTCTGATAGTCAAGTGCTGCAAAAGAATTGTATGCTTATTTGAGTATCAGTTAGGGATTAGTGTGACACAGTAATGCTACATTCTTACCAGAAATTGCACTTTCAAATATATAAGTTGTAGCTATAGAAAGAAAGAAAGAAAGATGCCAACAGGTGGCACAGGTGTACTTGACCTGTTGGTGGGCAAAACGAGGTATACATTTGTGGCTCTTACTTTCCTATAGGTGACAGCTCCCTCATGTGGAGAAGCTGCAGCCAGCTCTTGTCATTGAAGTACAAACCAGTTCCATAGTAGAAAATGGTTGATAAAAAAACCCCAAACCTTTACGTTAAACTTTGGAGGTAGTAGAACTGGTTGTTGCAGGACATCACTACCTCTAAATGCATTTGTCTTATTCTAGCAGGCCATTAAGCTGCATGACTGTTACGCTGCCCCCCCTCGGTTCACTGTTTCACTGCACCTAATCTGTAAATGTGTAAAGATTTGTTAGGAGATAGTGGAGTAGATTGAAGGTGTTGTGCAACTAAGACCCTTTACAGCTCTGTCAATTATCGACCTGTGATCACATGGGTGTTATTCGATTCCCTGCAAGGAACTTCTCTTTAATTTCTGTGACTGACATTTAGCCATTCTTTCTAAGTGTCTGTCACTTACTGTCCCACACAAAGGGACATTTTAGGACATGGCAGGAGGAAAACCTACAGGTGTACTTGTTCTTCACATTGCTTGCCTCCTTTGTGGCACTACCCTTTGTTTGGTGAGAAATTGGTTTAGTCTGTTAAGTTACTGTCGTGTGATAACTAGAAACTTGATTTTAATATTCTTGCAAATCAATAACATTTCTATTTCAATTCTCTTTTGTTTAGCCTGCAGCAAAAGTATTAGGTAAGTGATGTTTTGCAACAAACTCAAAAAAAGTTTAAGTTTCTTCAACTTTATTATTGTCAACTTTTCTACCACTTCTGCTTTCACAGACTATGATGTGGACGGTGGACGGGACCTTGACATTTTTGACATCAATGAAGGTATGCAAACAGGAGGAACAAAAGATACTTCAATCCCTCATGTCTCCAGATTATTATTCAGTAACCACTGTAAAGCAGCTTTCTTTGTGCATGGTCTTCACAGAGGCAGGGCTGAATCTTGTAGAGGGGGACATTGTGCTTGATGAGGTACGTTAATTAAGCTGTTCTTCATTTTCCACTGCACAACTGAATTTTGTAAAGACAGTTTAACCTTGATTCATTAAGTGGTTCCTAACTCTGTGACTGCTTATACTGACCGCTACAGAGGCAAACTCGAAATTCCATAATAGGGGATGAGTACAGGTGGCCAAAAATGATCCCTTACTACATGGAAGACGACTTAGGTAAGAGTCCCTGCTGGAACAAAAAAAGCAAGCTCCTAAATGCTGTTTAAGGAATATTTCTGTATGTACAGTGTAGTTTTAGAGGAATGTGCATTGATTTCTACAATATTTTCACATACAGTGATTCTGTGATACGAGACTGCAATCCTTCTGTAAGAAGTGCAGAGCTACATTTACCTCCTTAAAGTTGTAAACAAACAAAACTGAATTTTCACACAAAGGATTTCCTTCTTTCACTCATAATTACTATTATTATTGTTTTAATAATTTAATGAAAGCAATTGTTTTGTCTGGGGTCCTTAAAACCTCAGGCCCTCTTCAATAGCTCAGACAATCTAAATCTAAAAATATTCGTTATTGCATAGTCTATGAGATATAAAATATAAAATATTTCCTTTTTTGGTGTTAAAGCAGTGCTTCATTTCCATATAACGTCACATATTAAAGTTCGTTTTTTCCACTTGCGTGATTTTCTACACATTGAGCTCTAATGATGTCAGGAGAAAAGAAAAGCAATATTTAAAATGACAGACGGGTTATTTTGCTATTATTATTTTTTCTATACACATAAAACAGTGGGGCCTGTAGGACCCCAAACAATGAAGGAGCAAAAATCGATGCCAGCAAAACATTGTTTTATCAATCTAGCAACACCTCAAAAACAATCTCAGAGTTGCTATTGTCTTGAGCCGCTTCAGAGCATGTCCGTACATGTACTGTACGTTTGATGTTTGCACATTTACGACTGAGGCAGCGAGTGAGACATGACAGCCTTATGAGAGATGTAATCTTGAACTTTGACAGGCTTAAGTAATTTAGCAGAGTCCTTTTATGAATTTACACATGATTACATTTAACCTTAAGTGGGAATTTGTAATACATTTTTTTTTTACTGCAGAGATCAATGCAAAAGGTGTGATTCTGAAAGCTTTTGAGCAGTACCGGCTCAAGACCTGCATTGACTTCAAGCCTTGGAGTGGAGAAGAAAACTACATTTCCATTTTTAAAGGGGGCGGGTAAGACACAAAGAACTTTTATTTGTTTATGGTGTGTTTACCTGGATTAATACATTATATGTTCTCTATTTTATCATTACAACAAAAGTCCTTCAGATAAGACATTACAGATTTTGTGATGTTCATAAAGTAATTTTTTCCTTTCTCCAAAAGCTGTTTCTCCTCTGTGGGAAACCGTCGAGTTGGGAAGCAGAGATTGTCCATAGGGACAAACTGTGACCGCATCGCCACCATTGAACATGAGTTCCTTCATGCTCTGGGTTTCTGGCATGAGCAGTCCAGGGCAGACCGTGATGATTATGTCAAAATCATGTGGGACCGCATCTCAGAGGGTACTGATACTCCTCACAACTAAATCACAATCAGTTTGAACTCTGCCCAATCGTGCTCCCATATACCATTCTTGATTTCTGTTTGTCTGTGTATGATTATAATTTTGTCAGACTGAGGAGAGTAGAGCAAGTTTCATACATTACATTTATACAAACATAAAATTTACATTCTAATGAAACAGAAAAATCATCAAGAGGTTTCTCATGTAGAAACTTCAAGGAGAGCATTTCATACAGCATTTGATTTATTGCTTGTGTGATAAGCATGTGCATGTGTTGTTTTCCTGGCTGCATAATTTTAAAAAGATAAGCAAAAGTCGTTATCATCACATCAGGAAATATCACACTATGTATCTTAGTTGCATTGACCTCTGATCATCAGATTGTTAATCAATCAAATCCACTATAGTCTGCCATTAAAATACAGAGTACTTTGATTTGTCAGCAATTTTTTGTTAAGGCTTTAAACACGTCAGCTATTGATAAGCAACTTTTATGAGAGATCCTAATAAAATGTTTTGAAATCCACCCCTACATTTGGAGGATGGAATAAGACACAGTGACAATGAATTAATCTGCACTGACACCTTTATTTATGATTGATCTTCAAGGTAGAGAACACAACTTTAACACCTACAATGACACCACCTCCAGCTCACTGGGCGTACCGTATGACTACGGCTCCATGATGCACTACAGTAAAAACGCCTTTCGCAACGGCACTGAGCCCACCATCGTCACCAAGATCCCTGCTTTCAGTGATGTCATAGGCCAGCGTATGGAGTTCAGTGACAGTGACCTGCTCAAGCTGCACCGGCTCTATAACTGCAGTGAGTGACAGCTACCACCTGAGCTGTGTTGTATTGTCTTTAATCGAAGTGTGGTATCAGCTTGAACTACCACTGTTAATTCCATTTAAAAAAAAATTCTGATCAATAGTGTCGATGTTAGCTGTCAATAAGATGGCTTAACTCACAAATGTTTACCACATGGAAATATATGACTAAGCAAAAAAGTCCCCTTACTGTGTAACTGACTGGTTTATAGCAGTTCAAAGTCTTTCACCTGTCTATGTGTGATAATGAAATGTTCTCTAGCCCAGGGATCCACCTTCCTGGACTCATGTGACTTTGAACGTGAGAACATCTGTGGAATGGTCCAGGGACAAGGGGACATAGCAGACTGGGTCAGGGTTGCCAATGCTCCTGGTGGACCTGACATTGACTATTCCAACATGGGCAAATGCACTGGTGAGAATTACCTTGGAGGGATATGCATGACATGTGATGCAGATACATGTCTCTGCATTCAAGGATAAGTTCACATCTTATTCAATTCCACCTTAAAACAACACTCACATGCCTGTACATACGTGGAAAACTTTTCACTCACATCGCTGAAATCATTCCTTTCACCTCATACATTGAATGAAAATAATCCCTTTCCAATGCAAAAAAACTGTACGTGAGTGGGGACTAAATCCACAGTCCCAAAGTGCAATGGAACGAGGCTTCAGCAGTCTGTGTTAGTTAGCCAAATCAAGCTGGTTATATTCAAAAGTCATGGTCTGTCTAGTATATTTTGTTGAATATACTCTTATTATCCCACCACCATAGCTCAGCAGGAAAACACTGCCCAGCAGAACACAAAGAGGGAATTTCACAATAAAATACCACATTTTGGAAGATACCCACTTGATTTGTCTGACTTAGATGGATGAAAAGCTGTTTCTATATACTTTGAGGCATGTTAGGACTGTTTTACGATAGACTTGAAAAAATGTGAACCTATTTTTTTAATCACTGCAAAAATGATAGACTGGCCTGTAAAATCTTCCATTGTGAACTGTGCAAAGTAAAAATAATGCTTAGGTTTTGACATGTTTAATGAATCGACATATTGATCTTTAGGTTCTGGATATTTCATGCACTTCAGCACTGGCACAGCCAACACTGGGGATACAGCTCTGCTTGAAAGTAGGCTCCTTTACCCCACAAGAGGTTACCAATGTCTGCAGTTCTTCTACTACAACAGCGCCGGCCCCAGCGACACACTGAAGATCTATGTCCGAGAGTATGACGAAGCTAACCCCAATGGAAAACTGCGGTTTATAAAGACCATAGATGGTGATCATTAGTAATCTTATTACTGCTAAAAATCCGCTGTTAGAATGTCGATGGTAGAGTGTTCATTAAATTCTGTTATTCCCTCATGTGCTATAACAGGGTCCCCTCAGGAGCTGTGGCAGCTGCACCACGTGAGTCTAGACGTCAAAACAAAATTCCGCGTAGTCTTTCAAGGGACCAAGGAGGGCTCTGGGCCCTCGACAGGAGGACTGTCACTGGATGACATCAACCTTTCCGAGACCACCTGCCCAGAGTTTATATGGCGTGTGAAGAACTTCAGTCATGTTATGGAAAACACCCCAACAAACACAGCTATCTTCAGCCCCCCATTCACCTCCAAAGAGGGTTACACTTTCCAAATGGAGCTGTACCCCAGTGGAAAGGAAGGCTATCCTGGAGAATTGTCAGCCTATGCTCATCTGGTGGCCCGTGAGGGGGACCCCGAGCAGAAATGGCCCTGCCCCTGGAAGCAGATAACCATGATGCTGATGGACCAGCACCCACACATCCAAAAGCGCATGTCTAACCAGCGCAGTGTAACCACTGACCCCAACATGAAAGCAACAGGTGCAGCTACTTTCAGTGTCAAAAAGATTCAATTTAATTTTTCTTTAAGTAAAAACAAATCATCAAAATACATTTTTTACTGTAATACTGTATTTCATCTCATTTTCAACATCTTTTTATACAGACTCTGACAATTTTTTCTGGGATGACCCTCGCAAGGTGGGATTTGAAGTCACAGACGCAGATGGGTCCAAGTATTTCCGAGGGCCAGGCGCCGGAACTGCGGTGTATCTCACTCACCTCAGAGCCAAGAGCAGGGATTTTATCAAGGGAGGAGACGCCATTTTTCTCCTCACAATGGAGGGTAAAAGCACCACAAACTTGGAAAGTGAAATGATCAGAACATATGAAGCCTGTCACTGTGTCCAAACATATGAAAGATATAAGGGAAGAAGCTAAACACTTATGGCATAATAATAAACCTAATATATATAATGTAATAATGTGGTTTTACCACATCATGTCTTATCATATATTATATCAATTAATTTTCCATTAGTATTCTTCATATGCATGTCTCCCACTCCTGCAAATAACACTTGTGTATCAGCGATGCATTATTACATCCATAATTCATATACCCACTTGTCAGAAAAACACTAGTCAGTCATGCGATCCAGTCACTGCCTGTTCATTTCATGTTCATCAGTGCTCCTCTACTTGGATGCAATTAACCGCTCTGTCCCTCTTCAGATGTGTCTCATCTAACAGTGAATCAGCCTCTGCCTTCCACAACAGTAAAGCCTGTCACCTCTTCACCCTCATCTGACATCTGCTTCAGTGTGCAGTGTCTGAATGATGGAGTCTGTGTGGTGGATGAAGGGAAAGCTGAGTGCAGGTGAGCAGCGCTTTTTGACTGCTAAACAGCTAATGGAACAATCTGCAGGCCTCAAAGGGTCCTCTCTCTTCCCTTTTTTTTTAAAGTAAAAATTGAGCAATACAAATTTTCATTATTATTAATGGAATAGTTCAAACCTCCTGGTTCTAGCTTCATATTATCCATCTTACTCTTACTCTATCTTCTATTCCTTCTGGTATAAAATATTTGAAAAAAGGTAGTTTTCCCAGTGGGTATTTCAAATATTTGATGCTGATATCTCAGATCCACACTTCATCCTGATGAATCCTTATAACAGCTAGAAAATCATTTCCATATTCAGTCATATTCCCTCTCATCTTGTCCTACAAGGATAAGTTCTTCTTATATTTACCTTCCATCAATCTCCTTCTATACTTGCTCTGTATGAGTGCTGGGAATACCTGCAAGTCTGATTTTCTCTCGTCCTCGTTATTTTTTCCCCCCGCTCTCCAGGTGTGTGGTGGGTGATGACTGGTGGTACTACGGCAACAACTGTCAGTACAGGGGCTCCGTCATGGATAAAACCACCCTTGCACTCGCTTCTTCTCTGTCTGTACTGGGAGTCATGCTGGTGATTACGGTAGTCAGTGTCATCTGTGTGAAGAAGAGGTATAAGAAACGCAGTAATGACAACAGTGTTACTATGGCAAACATGAGTGTCACAGACAAACTGTAGAGGGAGACCCTGAACTTTAAAATGATAACTTTGTGAGCAGAAGAAAACAGCAACACAGAAGAAGACTTTAAGTAAAATAAATCAATATTTTTCAGCTGAATGTTTATGCTTAAAATTTTGTACAGCAGGCTTTGTTAAATTTGTAGAGTTAACTCTAGTGCTAAAAGGTAAGCCATTATATGAGATTGCCCCCCTCTGGTCAATCAATGTATAAACACTACAACAATGTCAGAATATTATTGTGTTAAATAAATTATTTTAAAACTAAGTTTTAAATGAATGTGTTAACAACACATCTTAACTAATTATTAAAAACAAGTCCCAGACAGGATGACTTATATTCACAAATTTAAAATTTATTATACCAAAGACAGGAACATTTGTGTTGTCTCTTTTCCATGTGGATATATTTGTTTGTATTACTGAACTTGACACAGTCATGCCGGTGATAACAGTTACTGTAGGAGGGAGGTGAGGTGGGACTAATATTACCTGTGGGAGTCCATGTATGTATGCGTGTGTGTGTTTATCTGTGTGTGTGCGTGCATGCAAAGATCTGTCTATTAGTGTTCATTAGATACAGTGATGTTATATTGCATGGAATGTTGGGCTTTCAGACCTGCAATTGCACATACAAATTTGTGTGGGTGTGTGTATGTGTGTGTGACATATCTGTGGGTCTACATTGTAAGAAAAAAGGGGGGGATACCTCCATAACAGCAAACTCTTGGTGAACCACACATCCTCCCCACCATTAAAACTTTCACCGACATACAGGTACACAGTTCCTTTAAAAGCATCAGTATACAACATTTCTCTTATTTACAATAATTGGAAAAAAAAAATCACCATTTCTCTCAGAGAAGATTAGTAAAAGTGACTGAGTCACCATAAAGAGTATGCAACTCCTAGGAGTTAGTATTTCAAATTTCTACAAAAAATTTCTATGCCATTTTACAGGCCAAGAGCCATGATTTACTGATGAAATACAGTATTTTAATTGCCCTATCTACAACAGTTAAGTGTGGTATTACTAGTGTACCATTCAACATAGTTCACTGATAATAAAAAGATTATGTGTCTCTGTTTTTAAAAAGTTCTTTCAGCAACTTCTCTGCTTTCACATTAAAAGATATGGTAAGTTCTTACAAAACAAACAAACAAACCATGGAATTGTTACCAATATTAACAAGTGTGGTGGCGAGCTAATGCTATTGTAAAGAGACTAGTGTTGATTACATACTCAGCTGGTTGTCTAATGTAAAAAAACAACGTTCCACAGTCTGTGAGAAGGGCACGACCATGGACACCAGAAGTTGTGTCCACAGACTTTTCAAGAGGGTTGAGTATCATTAAAGGGCTCATTTGCTTGTTTTATTCTATGAGTTGCTTGGTGGTAAAAACAGGTGGAGGAGTTACAGTGCATGGTTCTCCAAGGAATGAGGCTGTGTAGAGCTGGAAGGCTTTCATGTGCATTTTACAGCCTCAACTCTTTTTTTTTTGACTGTATTTGGGGAAAATCAGAGCGGTTAGGTCAATGTAAGGTTCTGTGCATGCTGCCACTGGGAGGGAGATGAGGCTGTAGTTGGCGATGTTGCTGTTCAGAGAGGGGTGTCGTAGTAGTCTGTGGGCTGATCAGTCCCTGGCGGCTTTTGCTGTTTCTGCTGATGCTGCTTCATGATTTCCTTCACCTCCTCCTCCAGCTCAGGGGGGATGATGAACTGGTCATCTGGGTCTGGCTGGGCTGGAGCTGTGAAGTATCCCCCGGATTTTTTAGAGGGGGCGTCAGCAGCCACCTCAATAAGGTTGTGACTCTTTTCCTGGCGTGCCACTGACCCATTAATCCTCCTCTTGCCAGCTGACTTTCCTCCATCCGCACCTCCTGCTCCGACCCCCTGCCACGACTCGTCCCTCTCCAGCCCGTTCTCAGCCTCACCGAGGCTCATGTCGACACCTTCCTCTAGGGGCTCTGGGGTGCATGGTGGTGGAGGAGGTGGGGGGAGTGTCAGCAGGGTGCGCTCCTGACTGGCAGATGAGGGTAATGATGTTTGGGGTGATGAAGAGGAGGAGGAGGACTCTGCTTTGAGGCAGTGGACATCTGCCTCTACTTCAACACGGCTCCCATTAGAGAAGACACCAGCAATGGGCTCCTCATCCTCGCTGTCCAGGCCGTTGTCGGACAGGGCGCTGGAGAAAGTGGCACTAGACAGCTGCCTCTGGAAGGAACCTGTTAAGCAGGCAGGATGGAGGGCGCAGCAGCTGCGGGCAGAGGGCAGCTCTGATCCTGGGAACAGGTACTGACAGGGTTGGGTGGTTGTGTGGGCCTGCTGGTGCTGTAAGGACAGCGAGTGGGCCTGATTGTGCAGGTGGAGGTGAGGATGGTGGGGCTGATCGTGCAGCAGCACCAAGGAGCTCTGTGGTGGCTCATCAGAGGAGGCTGTGGAGCCCACCTCACTGCTCATCTCGCTGGTACTGATCTCACTGCTGATTTCACTGCAGGAAGAAGGGGGCACAGGGAGGGAGCCATCTGAGGGCCGCTCCTTGATGGCAGAGGATGATGGGGGATAGGGGCCCAAGCCGGGGCTGGGTGGAGGCTGGGGAGGCTCAGAACAGCAGCAGGAGCAGCAGTCCTCACTCACACTGAGCTGGACCACAACAGCGCTGAGGCTGTCAGTGCAACCGTATCCTTGCGCGAGCGTGCACAGCTTCTTAGCAGCTGCCAGGCCATCTGGGACGTTTCGAACAGCCTCCACAGCCTCGGTTGGAGACACAGCATCCCACAAGCCCCGGCTTCCCAGAATGAAGAACTCATCCTGGGGGGTGAGAGTGACTGTCTGCACGTAGGGACAAGGGATGACGGATGGGTAGAGGAAGGAGTAGCCCATGATTCGTGTAGAGTCAGTCACGCCATTCACTTTGTTGTCCTGTGGAAAAAAGTGTAAACATCAACATAGTGTTTGCATTAATACACTCCACATTGATTTCCACTGGGATATGGTTTGCTTCACGGATCTTTACCTCTGTGATGATAGCCCTGTGCTGTCGGATCCTAAGGTATTCCTCCTCCAGCCCTACATTGTGAAGCAGGGACAGCGACAATGGCTTTCCATCGCGGCACAGGATGGCCTGGCACTTTCCCACGTTGGCAGCTGTGAGTGTGAAGCAGCCACCAGGGTCAGTGGGGTCATGGCGAATGTGACACAGAGCTGCCGAGCCACCCAGTTTCTGACCTGCAGTCCCAAGTTTCCTGCAGGGGCAGAAGAAAAAGGATATGGGAGGAGGGGTTTAATTGTGCAGATTGTAGGTTTTGTTTTATAAAGTAGAAATCTGCCACATACAGTAGATGTACAATAAAAAAAAAGCCTGTCACATACCTTTGCATGACGAGGAATGTGTTGGCCATGTAGTCCTCTTCGCTCTTGGTCTTGTGTAGTTCTTCAGCCAACACATCGTTCATTGTGCATTGCAAAAGGTAGGGTACTTCCACATTCCTGTCCCCATCAAACACGCCGTACAGTGCTTCACGACTCCCACAGAAACTGTTTACCGAAAGGGCCGCTACGCACAGTCTGACAAGAAAACGACACACAAAAGAGGACCATGACGTCATTCGGTTGAGTCATGTGCTCTGTTAGGAAACAATGAGGGCTTCAAAGACATAACTCCTCCGTTCACATATTGAACATACTACTCCACACACTAATGACCTTGTATATGGAAATGTGGAATCAATATGTACAATTGCTCGACACTGAAGAGTTGAACTGGCAGTTTAGCCCATGCAGATTTGTTCTGTCATGTGAGTATACATGATTCATGTTTTCAATAAGCACCACTTCAATATTCCCTTCATTTGAGTCATCTGGCTTAAACAGTGCTCATTCTCAAGAGGCTTGGATTAGCGAGGCTTTGCTGGACGAGTGTGATGGCGGCTTGTTTTTTTCATCATTGTCTGATCTGAACTCACTTGTTCTTGACGCCCGAGGCCTCTGTGTAACCATGACTCCACACAGCAGGCCCACCAGATGCCTCGTTCGACGAGAAGGTTGGAGGCGGATCAATACGGAAGCAGCGAATATTGCTGGAAAACAACAAAACATGAAAGAGATCACACACACAGTATCACGGTGAAAGACACATAAACCACTGAGAGGATTCCAGACTATTTCTGAAAGACACAGACTATACACTGAATGTATAAGAAAATATTAAACATGGAAAATTTTAAAAAATACAGGATGAAGTTACACAAAATCTTAGTTGTAGTGGCACCAACAGATCTATAGAAGACCCGTATAAAACACAAAGCAGAGAAACGATGACATACTTGAGCTGCTCGAGGGTCTTGTGGTCCAGGTTGAGACGAGGGTTTCCAGTCAGGTCCAGCTCCTGAAGCTTGGGAGGCAGATTCTCTGGAAGAGTGATCTCGCTCAGCTCATTACAGCTCAGATCTACACACTTGACAAAAGAGGACAAGATGTCAGTACTCACCCATACATGCATATGCAGTACACGCTTAGGGGCTCACACAGAGTGTTACTGCTACTGGCTTACTTTCATCTCCATCAGCTGCATGACCTCAGGAAAGACCTCGATAGCGTTGGAGTGAGCGATGAGTGTGTGCATTCGCCGACAGTTCATGATAGTGGTGGGCACAGTCTTCAGCATGTTTCCGCTCAGGTCCACCTCCTCCAGCTCCTCCAACTTGGCCATTTTACTGAAGGACAAGACAAAACAAAGGGTAAGCTGAAGTGTGTAAAATAGTAGAAGCAGCCTGTGGATGCTCACATGACTCCCTCAGTCATGTGACCTTTCGCTTAAACGAGTGGATAGAAAGAGGAGGTAAGGGTCAGACTGGAGTGTACATTTTGTCTTCTTTACCTGGCTGGGAAGGTCTGTAGATGGTTGTAGGCCATGTGCAGAACTCGTAGGTGTGAATGGCCTGTCAGCATGGGTACACACTTGTCAGTCAACCGGTTATTGGTGAGGTAGAGTTCCTGCAGGATGCTGTGACTCTCCTCTGATAGGCTGGAAGGTGGCAGGTGCTCCAGCTTGTTGGCTGATGCATTTACGCATCGTAAGCTGAACACAGAAATTGAATTACAGGCTCATTTTTGTTTTCTTTCAGACAGGGACATGAAAAATGGAGGTGAGTCACTTTAATTACAAACTTTTGCATGAGTTCCTACTTGTGTGACACCCATTAAAACACTCCCTTCTCTCATCCTTCAAGTGGCTGGTTGTTTTTATATTTCCCTGGCTGTCATCCTTGCCCTTGAGTATCTTGCCTGCCCTTGATTAAAACTTCTATCCATAACTTCTGTCCTTCATCTTTGCATGCCTGCATTTTGCCCTGCGCTTAATCTTCTTTTCAGGTGTCGGGTGCATTATCTGATGAGAACACATATTACTTCCAGCTGATGATTAATGCTACCTGTCAGATTTGAGGAACAGGTTGCAGGGGAGCTCCACCAGTTGATTGTGCTGTACATCCAAAACCTCCAGCAGAGGGCGCTCCACTCTCTCAGGCAGCTTCTGCAACTGGTTATGTCCTGAGCTCAGCTTCCTCAGACTGTTGCTGCATAACAACCTGCAGCATGAAGAATTTACAGATGGTTGGGTCAGAACTAGAGCATCAAAAATAAATATATATGCTCTTTTGAACCTACAGTTGTATGTTATAGATGGATGGAATGATGGGTTGATAGATAGATTGATAGATCAATAGATAGACTGATAGATGACATGACATGGAGGGTGAACAGGTGGCACATTATGCATACACACAACTGGCTTGTGTGAACTGTAATGGAAGTAGGCTGAGACAGTCGTGGAAACGAGGATAGTGCAGCAGGAGGATGGGGGCGAGGATGAGGATGTGAAAACAGAAAATAGCAGCGCCTCTAGTGGAGCCTGCAGCTGAAATTCATCATTCTGACACTTATTGGGTAAAAAATAAATCTGCAGACACTGAGGGGACCAGAGGATGAGAGAGATGGAGAAAGAGGGAAAAAAAATATGAAAAGACAGAGACAAAGAGAAAAGGAAGAAGTGAGCTGCGTCTGAGCCGACCTTCTGAAAGGCTATATAAAGAGGAAGAGAATCGAGGAAGGCTGTGGAGGTTACAGGCTATCTGTGTGATTTATGAGGCTCTATGGGGGATAGATGACTGGCCGGCAAAGGACAGTGAGAATAATGCTGCGCTGTACTCCATTTACAGGCTTTACGGACACTTTCACTGAGAGAAAGAGACTCACCGCGCCGGGAGCTCAGTGATGAGGTTGTGGCTCACGTCCAGAACTTCCAGTTTCTTTGCTTCACACAGCCAGTCTGGCAAGGACTCCATATGGTTCCTACAGGAGGAGAAGGTGTGATGATGATAAATTATGTGCGGTTTGTAAAGTGAGACACCTAACAAAGAATATAATATAATGGTATACTGCATGTATTTGAATTCCCAACAGTCCTATTCTAGAAAAGACAAGGCAGCAACTTCAGGTGGATGTAAATTGGCTTTTTTTTAATTCATTTTTTGTAATATTATAGAGTCATTTCAGTCATCAGGTAACTGAAGTCTCAGATGTGCTGTGTTTCAGACAAAAACAGCAAATAATAATCACACCTCTCAACAGATTATCTGAAGTGTGACATTCTCTCAGGGCCAAAGTGGCAAAAGGAATCAAAAATAAAATTATAGTACAGCACACGTTCCTTTTTTATAAACCCTAATGAAGCTAAGCACAGAAGCCTGTCTCTCACTTAACAATCAAAGCTCATGTCAAAGGTCAGGGAGGATACAGTTAAACAATGACAGCCCTCTTCAGTTCACACTGCACTACACTTCCACAGATCCTTTTACTGTGTGTTTAAGTCATGCAGTTACAAGCTCTTTTTTAGCAAATTTTCTGATTTACACTAAACAACTACTGCTCTTATTCCCTTGTAGGATGTACTGTAGATAAGCTGCAGTTTCAAAATAGGTTTTTCCCATTAGTACTGCATTCCTTTTTTTGTACGCATTTGTGTACTTTTGGGTTTCTTCCTCACCTCGAGATATCCATGTAACTGAGATTGGATGGCACAGGACTGACATCCAGTTGTCGTAACTCTGTAGGGAGAAATCCAAACACATTAACCTACAGCAAGGACAGACGTGGTCTATTACAAAAGCAGGTAGATGGAAAATGGAGGGGAGAGTTTAGCGGAGGGGAGCCTGACAAGTTAGGGAGGGATGACAGAGAGACACAATGAGACTGCAGCAAAAAAAGAAAATGGGTGCATGTAGAGAAAGGAGCATGGAGTGAAAGAGTTATAAGGGAAAAGAAAGGCGTGACATCTGCAAGGTGAGACATATCTTACAGATTCAGAGAAGAGAGATTCATATGAGTGATTTATGTTTAGAAATAGGTAAGATGTTGATGATGTGAGAGGGAAGGGGATCTGTCTTTTCTCTACACATGATTGCCCTTGCAGAGAACACGGAGTCCTGCGTGCCAAACCCACCGTTGTTGGAGGCGTAGATGCCTTTGAGCAAGCAACCTTTGGCCTTGAGGCTGGCGATGCGGTTCCTCTCGCAGTGAAGAACCTCCAGTCTGGGGAAGACCGAGGCGTCCAGGTCTGTCAGTCTGTTATCCCTCACATCCAGCTGGGTCACGTGCCTCAGCAGGTCAGGTTCATCTGGCACCACACTGGAGATTTTATTCAACCTGACAGAGGGAGCATGGAGGAGGCAAAGGTTCAACTCCAATTGGATCAGGATGAACTGCAAAGGCTGTGGCCTTTCTTATAAGGCAGGGAACATGCCTCGGGTGATGGCTGATATACTGTCCAGCTGCTTGAGTTCTGTTTAACTTTCAGTGGCTCTGACAATACCATTTATGGCAAAAACTGATTAGACATAAAATACATAAATATATTATTCAGCTCCATAAACAAATACCAGGATTTGGTTCAGGAGATTCCGATTAAAGCAACAGCAATCTGTAACTAGGAAAAATCCAGTTGTGAAATGAAAACAGAGTTTGGAAAAAAACTGCAGAATTGCAATGAAAATAATATGCCTTTATGTCTTTATCAATGCTGTTATTGTGTAAGGAAGCAGGAAGAAATTATATTTCACTATACTGAGGTAGGTTTTAGAATCTTGGATCACTGGATCATTTCACAATTTCATGGTATTTTGTCTGCTTATTTTTTTTTGGTTTTAAAACATCTTGTTTATTTAATATTATACACTTAATGTATTCTTCCTCCTTACTTATTAAAAACAAAAAAATGCTCACTGACTAGATTAAGGCTGAAACTTGCAGTTGATTATTGTAATTTTTTGATTAATCTGTCTTTTTTTCAGTTAACTTATTAGAAATTTACTCTAAAGATTTCCCAAATTCCAAGACAGCTTCTCTGTCTGGAAAACAGAACAAAACCCAAAGATTTAAAATGACATGAAACAGAGAAAAGCAGCAAATCCTCACAGCTGAGAAGCTTAAAACAGCAATTGTTTAGCACTTTCTTTAGCACCATGGTTAAGAAAGTCCTGTTTTTTTTAAGGAACAAGTTTCAAAATAAGACCACAACCTTATCAGAGATACCAACTGATCTTTACCCAAACAAGTGAAGAATGCTAGAAAACGTATTTACTGACCCTGTTTAAGCAAAGTCAGAAGAAGTGAAGTATTAACTGGAAAATACTGCAAGTCACTACAGCTCTGTACTTTTCCGAACAATGGGAAGACACCTGCTGGAGCCACTACAGGCAAATGATTTCTTGATTCCGTGCTGTCTGGCTGTCTGATCGTGTTTTGGCTTCCTCTTTATGTTTTTGTTTCTATCATTAGTGGGATAACACGTGTCACTGAGTGCAGTGCTTGTTAAATGCATGACTGGGGATTTAAACTGGTGTTTGTTCTTGACAAAGTCGTCAAAGATCACTTATTAAATCCCTATTACAATCTCACGATCAAGATGTTTTTTTTTTTTTTTAATATTTGCAATAATTTGTGTTTACTGCTGTACCTTAAATCGATGTGTTTGACTCGGAGCAGTCTGAAATTCTGCAGGGTGAGTGTTTCTAGGTTGTTGCCAGCCATGCACAGCTTCTCCATGGAGGCCAAACGCTCCAGCACCTGGGGCACGTGGTTGAACTGATTGAAGGAAAGGCCTAAGTAACTCAGTCTCTGGAGGGAACCCAGCTCATTGGGCAGCTCATCTAGACTGTTGCCATCCAACAGGAATGTCTGCAAACTGAGAGAGGAACATGAGATTAGACGATTGACCTCATTGACAAAAAAAGGTGATAGGCAAAGATATTTCTTTATTTGCACAGATAGTGTAGCTCAGGATCAATGACTCTGTACCAACTAGGACTTGTTAAAAAAATTATTTGAAACCACTACACTTAACATCCAGCAGATGGCAGTAGTATCATAAATGCCCCACTGGTCACTTCAGGAATTCACAGGCATACCAGATCATTCCAGCAGATTAACTTTTCATCTAGCCTTGTTTCAACCCACATACCCATGTATTTATTTTCAAATGAAGTTTCAGTTTGAAGTGCATTTCCTATCCAAGCTGTCAGTACTGACAAATCCAAATTACAGAACAATGCAGTATCATATATTGTTGTAAGAGCGGCAAATTGGACAGACATAACAACACATGAATTATTAAGTTTAAGGCCCTTATTTCATTAAAATTTTAAATATTTTTGCATTTTGCTGATAGTCCTTTGTAGAGTGAGTAATGGGGCTTTTCCAGAGGCAAGTAGGCTGATACTGGAGCTCAACCAAAACTTAAAATGTTCTGAGTGTTCCCATGGGGGAAAAAAATGGTATTCAGCCAGCAAAATCAGCTTTCTTCCGTTCCTCTTGAAAATGTTGGCCCAGAACTAAGAATTCTGCAATTTTTGGAGGGAAGAATAACACTCTCTCCAAGTAAATCTAATATCATTTCTCAGCCACTAGAACCAAATTGAAGCTCCAGTGGTTCATCAAAGAGACATCAGTGTTTTAATGGCAATAGAGACTGCAATGAAATGCAAGAGGCTTGCAAAGAAAAGCTAAGAAAAAAAGGATTACAGATTAGCCATGTAACAAGCTGAAGAAACTTTTAAAATGACAACAGAGAATATTAAAAAACTGACCAGAGCTTTTATTTTCTTGTGTCTAACAGAAAATAAACAGACCAGGGACAGGCCATGACTCAGGCAAAATGCCACTGGAAAGCACCACAGATGATCTGAGCAAGTTGTGTTGTTGTTTGCTCACATGCTGAAACTAGCAAAGTACACCATGGTGGTTGTTATAATGCCACGTGCCTGTTGCTAGGTAACACTTGGCTGCGTAAACTTTTTACACTCAAACCAGCAAAACTGCAGTTGACCTGCGGTGAAAAGATTCACTGGTTCCCCAGCCCTGAAATGGCATGAGTGCACGCACTGGTCTCATGTCAGCAGAAAAACCCCTGCCACAAACGTGAAGGAGCTGGGTAATCACCAACATCAAAGTCTGCCAGTAGCAGGGGGAGGTAAGGTGAACACCAAAAATGAAATCAGTGATTCAGTAATCAACAAATGAAGAGCAGCTATAGTGCATTTAGGATGGAAACTACAATATGTCTGCACTTAACTTAGATCTTACAACAGAAATACTGTTGGTTTCTTGTCATAGTTCACATCAGCAAATTCTGTATCAACACATTCCTGCAGTTACTTACTTGGTCATAGCTCCCACAGAGCTGGGGACAGAGGCCAGATAGTTACAGCTGAGGTTGACCTCCGTCAGGGTGGGGATGTCACAGATGGCCAGGGGAAACTGACCAAGATGGTTGTTGGACAGGTTGAGGCTCCGCAGACGAGAAAACCTGCAACAAGACAGAAAATAATTAATGACAACTCAGAGAGAGCTGGGAGAAGAGAAGAGAAGAGCATATGAGCGAGTGATTGGAAATGTAGTTGTATCTTGTCAACATGAATATTGCAAGAGAGTAGAAGATGTTCATAAATATATTAATGAATATATTCATGGGTAATGTAGCAAAGTATAGCTTACACTGAATTTGTTTACGTGAAAAACACACAGTCAGGTTCAACACACCCATAAACAAAGCCTTCCTTAATACTAGAACTAAACCTCCACATATGATTGTTGAGCAAACAAACACGACACTGACGCCTGTGTTGTTCATTCAAACACTGATGACCAGTGATATTTGGCGTAGTGTCCTATGGGAGAACAGTGACCTTCAGAGGGGTTATCCCCTCGGGGGGGGGGGGGGGGGGGGGGGGTGAAGGGAACAAGACAGAGCAAGGGGGAAAGGACTCTGTCTTTATTTATACACCTTCACACATACACACATGTAACCTGCTATCACCTATCAAGTGCACAGATAGAGCAGCTACGGCAAGTCAGAGATTGGCAGCACGCCATATTAGTACCGCAGGCTGGAGCAGCTGCTTAAACTAGCACCACTGACTTTCCTCCCCATGTACACACACACACACAGGTTACACACACACGCACACAGTATATCATGGTGATGGAGAAAAAGGCAACCGAGACGTCAGGGCTATTGATTAGGTTGGCCAAGTATTTCCAGCTGAGGCAGGCAGTAGGTGGGGTTGTGTGGGAAAATGTCATTCCACCATTAAATCAACCTCTGCAATCTGCTGAGTAATGCTCATACCCCTCCTCAGACTCTCTCCTTGTCTGTGTCATGCACTATCATTCTGTCCTATCATGCTATCCTCTTTTCTCCTTACTCCTTTCCTTCTATAATCACAATTACAACTAATAATTTTTAACAAAGAGAATTATCCCCAGATATGCAATTGCCGCATATCCTTGTGAAGCCTTTTAGCTTCTTTTAGCGCTCTGTTTTGGTTTTCCTCCACACAAATTCGATCTACAGCCACTTTTTTTCTTTCAACAAAGAAGTTCTGATAAACCAGCTGTGTGCTACCTGCCAAGCACCAAAGAGCAGACAGACAAAGTTAGCAACTAGTTAGCTAAACCCGGCTGGACCAAAATATTTTTCTCAAAAGTTGCTGCAGACCAACACAGAGCTGAAAGGAGTGAATACTGGACTTGCGTTTGTCAGGTGGACAGAAACACATCACAAAATGACTGGTAATTCTTCTGTGTTGTAAATTGTCTGCTGAATGTATAATAGGTGACTACTTGCTGACACTTTCACTATATCAGCTTCATAAGGTGATATCAATATCGGTTTAGTTTCATCTGCTGCTCAAGGAGGCCCCCCAAAAAATCACTTAATGCAAGTTTAATCCTTTCACTTGGCCTTAAATACCCCCTTTCATCTCAATTTTTGTCTTTCAGCCACTACGCTGACCTCCCTCTCCCTTTCCCTCTCCCTTCATTTCCATGACTTATGCCCTTCGTAACTCGCTGAACCATCATACATATGTAAATAAAAAGGCCAAAGATTCAATCATATGCATGGAACATCAGCCATTACCCTCAGTGAGTGGTGACCTCTGTCTCAGAGTGAGACGCATGATGGGAAGGTAGTCCCATGCCTGAGGAAAGAGCCAGTATCCCAGACAACCGATTATGCATATCTGATTGGCAGTTCACCCACCAGTTAGTATTTGGCCAGAGAGAGAAGACAGGGGAGAGGCATGTGGCAGGTTTGCACATTCCATTGCTCTTGGAAAAATACAAAGCACTATGACTCCATGTTAGATGTCAGGGAAGGCCAGTGTTTATACTGAAACAAAAACAGACTCTCACACAACTGTCCACACCAAAACACACCACCCACCTTCATAGAGGCTACACACAGAGTATTATTGTTCTTGACTCTAGCTTTTCTGACTTCATTCTCTCAGGGGCAAAGTGGTAACTCAAGTAACTCTGCTACATGTTTCTATATGTCAAAACTCCTCTATTTTCAGCTAACTATTTATCTCTTTCTCATTACTGACCTCTTTTTCTCTCATGCTGGGTCAAATGCGGATGAGCCTACTTAGGGTTTGGCAAAGCTAAATGGATGTTATCTCGCATGACCAGCAGGGGAGCTGTGCATCACTTGCTCATATTTTAAAAACTAGTTATTTCCCTCGCATCATCTTCTTTATAACACCAGTCATTATCCAGAGGATTAAAAAAAAAAAAATTATGATGATCGAGTATAATAAAATCCTGACCTACTACTCATTCATAATTCTCTATCAGGAAGGCACACAAGCATGCAGGAAAAAAAACATGTAGAGCCACACACATACACACACATTCCTCTGCTTGCAGCCATCTTAACAAGAAAAAATGCCATACTGTATCAAGACACTGCATGCACTGACCCCAAATCTGTAGCCTAAAGCCACTTTTCTGTTGCATACAAGCAAGCAACTCTCTCTCCCTCACACACACACACGAACACTGGATAATGCAAACACATTCTAAGGCATCAGATTCACACAATTTATTCAGTTAAATGGTAAAAAATCTTTTGGTAGTAATCTTCAGAAAGAGATGCTCTGAAAGTCGTGCATGTGCATGCATGGATGCTGATTCATGCGTGTGCACACACACGAACACACATACACATACGTCTTGGATGTGGGCTTTAATCTGGGTCCATGTTAAGCATGCAGCAGATGGTGCCCACAGAGAGAGAGTGAGGGAGGCCAGGGACATTAAAAGCTTCCCTGCAGATGCATCTACCCTTCTGGGCTCTGGGCTCGTTTGGCCTGGCTTGGTACTGCACAACCCTGGCTAGCCTCTTTGGCTCCTGTATGCCAATGGCCCCAGTCCTAGCCTGCTCAGATTGATGGCTTGCAAATTGCAGGCAAAAGCTAATGCTGTCCAAACCAGCCAGCCATGACCTGCTGTGTCCAGTGAAGCCTCACTGTGCCTCGTCTCTCCCCTACTCGTACAACAACCCAGCTCATCTCCTATTGTGGCCAAATCATGGGCTTTGCTAAACCTTCTCAAGTCTCATCTTGCCCAAACCAGCCCATTCAAACAATCCAGCACTGTGTCCTTGACCTGTAACGCCTCCTCAAATCCCTCCTTTCTTTGTTCATCTTCCACTTCTTACAGTTTAGCCTCAGGTGTGTTTACTGTAGGTTTACGATGGCACTGTACCTCTGCAGCTGCTGCAGCCGCTGGTCTGCAGGCAGGAAGTTGTGTTTGAGGTTGAGGTGGGTGAGGTCGTGGCTGTAGAAGAGGTTGGGAGGAAGCTGCTCCAGGCTGCAGCAGGACAGATCTACCGAGTTGATTCTCTGGGACACCATCTAGTTTGAGGAGGGAGGGAAAGAGAGAAGAGTGGAGAGGTGACAGAGAGAAAAAGAAACATTGAGTTTAACAGGATTATCTCTTCCACACAAGACTTTACTGGTTCACTGTGTGTGTGTGTGTGTGTGTGTGTGTAGCCTGCTGCAAATGTCATTCAACAACCAATCTTCTTAGGATTAGAGAGTCAGAAGAAGTCGAGGGAAAGTCCAACAGGTTAGTGACCTAACATCGTACATTACATCATCGTGTAATCTAGTTAACTGCAGGTGCACAGAGCAGTTAACCCGTGATCATTTGTTAGTCAAATTTACAGCAGCACAGAAGCTGAGATCTTAAATGAAATGACAGCATAAACGTCCCACTCGTCTTAAAGGAGAAATTCTACAGTCTGTGAACTTGATCCTTTCAGAGCTCGAGTTAGCCAGAGGCTCAGCAGTTGTCACTGGGGCACGTGCTGCTTCTATCCAGGCTCCTATTCTGAGTGGCCCTCTGGGTGCTGGTGACATGCATGTCCCTGTTAATATTTAGAAAAGAGGTTTCCTGGCTATGGCCTACTTGAGTTCAAATGAGAGAAAGGAGATAGAGAGAGACATGAGATGTGTGAGTCCACCCAGAGACACATGGATTATATACTAGAGAGTGGACAGCAGTGAAATATGTGCAGTTTTCAATCCACTCAGCTCATCCGGGGAGTGGGACTGCAGTGGGTGTAGTGCTATATTTTCACACTTCAACTTGCAGTCACGCATGTTCTGACATACAATGCAGCTGACCCATAAGTAGCGCTGGGGAGCATATGCTCATGTTCTCCTTTTCTTTCTCTATCACTCAAGCGCATGCACACACCCAGTACCTTGGCAGCGTGTCTGTGCCAGCGCAGGTGCTCCGTGAAGCTGTCAAAGCTGACGTAGTAGGTTTGACTCTGAGGCCCTGCCGAGCTGAAGGCCAAACAGTGATTGTGCTTCTTCACCTCCTCCACCTGCAGCATGACACACACACAAGAGTGACATGAGAGTTTGAAATACTGACATCTCTGACCCGCCTCTGAATATAAACGATAACCTCATGCCTTTAGAGTCAGCCAAAAGGGGGAAAGGAAGCGGAGAAGAAAAGCTGACACATGGACGTCTCAGTAGATTAGTTCCTATTTGAAACGGCTTCTGCTGAAGGAAATAAGTTCATGCTTAATGGCTGTGGGGTAAATAAATTCAGTCAACCAGAAGCACACATGAAACTATATAAGGCACGCATGATCATATAATGAACACATGTGCGTGACTTGAGTGAGAATAAACGTGAAATTGCTTTTTAGACACGCAGTAACACATATTCAATCACATGGACTCTGTGAATGAATGGCTGACTGGTTATGGTGCCTGAATAGAATAATGGCACACATACACAAACACCACCACATACAGGCACATGCAGAGGCACTGTGGGGATGAATGGTTGACTAGAGGTCATGTGTTGTGTGAGAAATATTTAAAAAGTGGGTGTGGTGGTGTTTGGAGTGTCTTTTGTGTCAGGTAGACGAGTAGAAAGGGCTTTTCAGGAGAACCCTTAGAGCTTAATCACAGGCCTTATAGATACAGAGATCCATAAAATAATAAGCAGATAAAGGTCATTACGCTCAAGATTATAGCATATCTTGAATGTCCAGATCAGAAACTGACAAAAATATCCGTGCAGGAAATGCTGTAAACAGGATGGAAAACTAAAGCACAAACAGTTATTGAAGGTGAAATGTTGTCAAGGACAAAATTCACTGCGCAGGGAAACATTTGCAGAGGGTAATACAAGTGACTTTGTCAGGTCACTCCCTGGTGATATGACATTATGAGTTTATGATCCGAAGCATAAATTACATAACATCTCCATAAAAGACCAAGATGAAGAAAAAAAAAATTATGCGATGCCAGTTGTGCCCTGTTGCGGTGTGACTTTTACGTACTTTTCCTCCAATGAGAGGCAGGATATGCATCTTCCCTGTCTGGCTCTCCTTTACAGAGGAGACGATGAGGCAGGTGCCGCAGAGGATGACCTGCCGTCTGGTCCAGCGGTTGACTGGTAGCTGAAGCTTCCCTTTCCTAACGTTGTATGTCCCTGACAGCTGGACTCGCTCTGAGCTCTCGATGCTTTGGGGTTTTCCTGAAACAGAAAATGAAGAAGAATGAACATGAACCAGTGAATAAAATAGTCATATGCCAATTCAATTTTCAGGACAGATACACAATGCTACTTAAAAACATACAAAGTCAGAACCAAAACAACAACTGAGCTGAGGATTGTGTTGTTATTGAAAGTTGACTGAAAGTTTTTACAATTCATCCTGAGGAGAATATGAATATCTGTACCAAATTTCATGACAATCCATCCAATAGTTGTTAAGCCATTTCTCTTAAAAAAATATACAAAAACCAACTTCAGAGAAAGTGGGGGAGAATCATTCATTCCAGTCATTAGGATAATTCATTGCGGAACCATTAATGTTAAATTTGTTGAGACATTTCACTGAATAAAATAAACTTTTGACCTGCTAATGGCACTAAATGCACAAAAATGATTAGACTAGAGAAATTTTGTTCTGGGCTGCTGCTAAGCGTGACTAAAAACTGAGCTACATAGCTAGCTAGTACATAATGCCACAAAATGGGAAATGCATCATGGTTAACAGGAGAGCTATCGCCACAATACTCTCACAATGCTGGGTTAGCATAAGATCTAAATACATTCAGCACAACTGTCAGCCTTGCATGTCCTACTTTGCACATGGAATTGAATAGTCCAGATTTGCATTCAGTGGAGCTCTGCATTAATTGAGTCTCAAATTCAATAGCAGGTGCATCACTTCTAAATTATGCTCTTACAATTTCTGAGCTGCCTTTATTCAGTTTTACCCATCTGTCTACCTCTCCTCCATGCCCTGTTCTCTTGCTTCACCGCCAGCCTGCCAAACCTGACAGTCAGGCTGCTTATCAGGCGTTCTGTCAGCCAGGCTGTCTTATCTTTCTGTCTAAACATCCACCTGCTTTCTGTCTACCTCCACCTCCGCAAAAACCTCCCCGGGCTGGCATGCACTGTCCCCCCACCCCCCGTCATTTCTCTTCTATCTGTGTGGCTGCCTGGCTTTCGGTTTTTCCATTCTATCTATAGTGTTGTGTTTTTTTTTTTTTTTGCTCGCAGCATGTTTAACCTCGCTGTTTTTCCATTCGGCCAGAAGATTCATGGCTTGGTTTACGAAGTTTTCCTTTCCATGCGACAGATGGCCTTAGAAAATGTCTCTTGTACTGTGGCCTGCTGTAAACTAGCTGCATCCTTCTTACACTGCCTATTTCACACGTATTTCACTTTACTACAAACACACAGAGTGAAGCTGGCTGGGGGGGTGGACGCGAGTTAAACAGAGGAAGAAGGAGTCAGTGGGGTAAGCAAGTGCGAACTTGCACACGCTCTCTTGGCTTTAAATAATTCAGGTCTTTTACATGCCAACTGTACGCCTAACGCAGTGAAGTACTGTACTGCAAACCGCTCCGATCCCACACACTCAGCAGAGTTTAATAACATTCTGACCAGAGGTCTGCTTATCTGCGCTGATGTGGCTAAATCTGAGGTCATGACAATGCATACATATTTTATAATAATGATTTTTACCAACATGTACACAACTGAATTCACCTTTCGAGAGGCAGAATTTTCTACAAACTTTGGCAAATATATATTTTTTTAAATCAGCACAGTCACAGAGCTCTGACCTTTCCTCTGTGCTACAAGCTAATCTTGTGTTCACAGCACAATCAATAGCCTAGTTTGCAAAAGGATATTTGCTTTGACTAAATGCTGAGTGTGTAACATAGCACACTATTGTTAATGTTGATTAGGAGCTATGTTTGACTACAAGGGTGAGCTGTCTTGGTATGCTTGAACAGCAGAGACTATCATACACAACCAATGGGCATGCAGCCTCCGAACAACTGTAGAAAGCATAATGATGCAGCCTGTGCAGCAATTCATGCTGTCAGCATTCTTCTTACTTATGTAGTTTTCTGAAAAAAAGTGTGAGTTTGATGCCACAGTTTTCCCGCACACGTCGTTAAATGTTTAAGACCCTCCCAACAGCATGCAAAACATTACATGATGCTGCAATCTAGCTTTAAAATTTCGTGGTAAACTCCAGATATTACATTGGATATTTTGTTTAATAACACTGGGGAAAAGAAAACACCTCAATTTTTGTATAAACTGCTTTAACACAAGTGGGCGGTTCTGGAGATAAAGGTGTGTGCCTTCCTATTTACACACCTGCCATGCAATGCCAGCTTAAATATGGTCCCGTAATAACAAATGCACGTCACATTGTGCACAAAGCCATGAAGCCATCTATAAAATAGATATATAAAATAGATAGATGTTCTCTGGCACTCAGCCTTGACTTCACAGCAGTAATCAAAGCCTGGCAATCATTATCTAGAGATAAATATGGATAAATACATGTTAATGAGGTATCAGGATATAACAGACATCAGTAATATTTAAATTTTTTTGTTATTGCACTGTATTTACATGTTAATGTGTAAAATTCTGCCAAAATCCCATTTTGGATTATATTGTTAACAAATACAACTAAATATCTGAATAAAGAGATCTTGTAACATCTCCAAATTGGAGACATCAGAAAATATTACTAGACGTCATCTCCATAAAAAAAGCAAATCTGTAAAACTGTCAACCTTTGGGACTGAAAATTAGAAGTCACTGGAAGCTGCTGGCTGTTTTATTGTGTCTTACTTGAACTGCCTCCAAAAACCCCAAACTGTCCCCTCTCTGTTCTGCTTCCCCTTCTCTTCCCTATTGATCTCCACACTCATTTAACTGCACTTCTGAAACAAGTGGAGTGTGCAGGAAGTGAATAAAACCGCAGGTTTTATCTCTCTTTAAAAGGGTCATCATTACCATCCACTCCACAGGAAATGCGATTAAATAACTGGGCATTTGTATTATTGTGAGTATATGTACACAGTGGTACAGATGCTGACTGGGAACCAAAATGCCACATAGTTCTGTGGTAGATAGTTTTGGGAAGGAGGGAGAGTGGAGGAAATGGCTTAAAGAAAGAGCCTGTTATTTTTGTTAACAGCCTGGGTCTTATTTTCATAGTTTTGACCATCATTCCTATGGATTATAATGACATTTCACGCAGCAACTTTATCACTGGTGTAAGATTACATGTCAGCTGGTTGAGACAAGATACCATGTGGCAATCGTAGCACCTAGTTGTACACACAAATAGTTTTACAGTGCAGCGGACAAATATATCAGGTGTCCTCATTCGTCTTCACTTCCAAAGAAGTGGTCAAGATAATTGAGTTAAACTGGGGACTGGGGACTGAAAGAATAAACATGTGGAAGGGAATGATAAGGACCAGTAGATAAGGAGGCAAACTGAAAGTATGAGTATAAGGAAACATTAACCAGCATATACCTAAAAATAACTTAAATATATACATATACATAAAATATTGACTTGTTAATATGTAATAATAATAATAATAATGTTTCCTTGGTTTAAGTTCATGAACTGCTACTAATATTGCTTTAGAGCTAAATAAAAGAAGGGAAAAAATGAATGCAGAATGATAGGTACACTTAAATCTTAAATTCCAAATCCCTACCACCAAAATTTAATCAAGTAATCCTTAGGCATTGGAGCCGTCTGTCCACTAAATTATAGCTTGCTAACAGACAGGCAAACCAACTGGGATGGCTGAACAGACTGGTCACCCCCTTCCAACTTCACTGGCTGGCAGAGGTAATCAGCAGGAGCATATTTTCATGACTGAGCTCAGGAAGGGGGTATGTGTTGCATTAGACAAATTATTCACAAGCTTTTAGCCTCAATATGTCACATGGGCATATTCTTACTATTTTTAGGCCTTTTGTTGGAACGCAACTCCCACACAAGCATATGCACAAACACGCACACTACTCCTCTTCCTACTCTTCCCCTTGCTGACATCCACACACACACGCACGCAGAAACACAGTGACAGTGATTAACCATCTCCATATGTGCATCCATCTAATTGTCGCCCCTGAATGTTGATGGACCAGAAACAGCAAGAGATTTTTCAGGGGGAGAACAATACAGACAGCTTGAGTGGGCCGCTTTTGTTATAAGAGAAGTTTGAAAGCTGCTCCCGCAAGGATGTCGCAGTTTACAACCATTCTCACATGGATGTGGGATGGCTGGATGGATGGAGGCGAATGCTTCACTGCGACCATGGGAATACACAGAAGGAGGAAGCAGGGAGATGGGTGGGACTCCCACGTGAGCATCCTGTTTACAGGGGTGGACCAGAGACATGCAGGGTCTCTTGGTAACCTTACAGTAGGGGAAGGAAGTAGTAAGAGACAGTTGCTGTATTCCAAATGTATAAACCACTGGCCACCTACACTAGAAATATTTCGAGCAACGATGAGGTTAGTCATGGTGGTCATCCCATAATCTATGGGCGATGCATAAGATGTGAATTTAAAAATAATAGACAGGTCCTGCAAGGTGGGTGTGTTCATGTGCAGAAGTCTTAGTCTATTCCTAGACCTACTGCATGTAGGAGCACGAGTACTACTGTTCGTGTGTGTTGGTTACTGGAGAGGGCTTCCTTCCTTTTTCCTCAGGCTCAGGAAAAGACAGTTTCCCCTCCACACTGGGCTCCGATACCCCCGTCTGTGCACCCCTATTGCTCAAACACACACGCATACACACACACACAAACTTCTACAGGACCAATAAGCAAGCGCTCTACATTACCAATCGCACCGTCAATGCTGAAAACTAGTCTCACAATTTACTCTCACAAGACTTTGATGAACTTGTGTGGCACCTCTGTTAGCCTGGGAAATTATCTGAATTCATGCTACTATGCGCCTTGTTTCCTACGGATCTGATCTGTGATCCGTTGCATCGACAAGGTGGGAAACTTTCGAAATGCTAAAATGATATAATGACACACCCAAGAGACAATTTCAGTGTCCTCTTATAACAATACATGGGAGTGCTTTCCTGTAATAGTGAGGAACTTGCACTATGCATTTTCAGTTCAATTTAGGACTGCCTGTGAAACACACATTATTGTATTATTCAAGAGTGAGCATGCAGATGTGTAACAGCTGCTACTGACAGTGAGCATCCAGCGCTCTCTGAATATTAATATGTATATATGGGTGTATTTTTCCAAAGACAGCCGTGAAGGAAACAACTTCTGGTTGCATAATGAAATATTCTGAGCTAATCTTTCCACTATCAGCCTTCAAAGCTGCTTCCCAGATGCCCTGCTGCCCCATCATTGTTAGTCATCAGCACCCAAGGCTGACCTCTCTCCATCCATCTCCCATTTTACAGATTAACGTTTCATTCCTCTGGATCTTCTCAGTAATAACCAGGATGCATCCCCGGTTAATCATCCTGCCCAGCTAAATGCAACCTGACATCAGCACACCTTCACTACAGGACTGGGCATGCCGTACCGTAGGGCATCGATGACCCACATAAGTCACAGTGGAGTGTGAGCATGCGTAGGAGCGCACTTGCTTATTCTATAGGCGGTGACAGATGTGATGTACCGGATGGCAAGACTCTAGGACCTATAAACGCTTTTAAGCCTATATCGGGTTCTTATAGCTCCACTATTTCATTTTTCAGTGTGATATTTTAAATTTATCCCAACTCTTATTAAAGATCAAACTACAAAGAAAGCATCTCTTTGGTGGAGAAGCGACATAGAAACAGACGTAAGACAGAGTGAGGCCAGCTGTTACTCTGTGACACAAATAGCGGCACTGTCCTTCTGTTACAAAACACATACACAACACACATGCGCACACACAATGTCAACATGCATCTACTTAAAGGTGTGTGTTCACAGGCAATGGAAGGATGTGCCTCCCACATCTGATCAGATATGCCTCTTTGCCTAAATCGCTGCACTCCTTTATTTGTTTCTCCATCTCTCCTCCCTGTATTTCTCATCTCGGTGGATGACTTGAGGTGATTACTCTGATCCAAAGTGACAGGCCGTGTTAAGCCAACTGTTTGCTCGGGCAGCAGCTGACGAGCCTTGCTGGAAGGTGGCGTCGCGAAGGCCATCGCAGGTGACAGGCCGCTCGCCGCACTCACCTAAGCGTTCCACATTTTTCCTCACATTACTCTTTACCTCTCTGCGCCTTTCACAGCGATGCACATTCTGAAGTGTGAACGTTCAACGGTGGAGGAATCCTTAATTAGTAGCTTCTTATTGCCACAAACATCATCTATAAAAGTTCCCACATGTTCTCACATAAATATATAGAGGTATCAGGGGCTGTCTCCCCCTCTGGGACTGAGGAGGTGGTGATGTGTGAAATGTGTCAAGCTGTCCTTTGTGTAAAAGTGATAAGAAGATGAGGTACGTGTTTGCATGGGAAATAAGTGAGATGCTCATGCATTATCTCTGTGTGACACTGCGTTTGCACATGGGCCTACATGTGTCTGCGTGTTCTTACTTTGAACTGTGTTCATCATAAATACACTCGGTTGCCACGCCGTCTTCACATTTTAAAAATATTAAGTTTAAGTTTAAGTTTAAGTTTAAGTTTTAACATTTTGACTGCAAAGCAGGCTACGTTAAACAACATGATCAGCAGTCAAAATATCAAACAAGGACTTTGATATATGAGACGGTTTACCATGACACTCTGTACAGACATCTATGGTCTCCAGATGATGAAGCCTAATGGCATCTCCTGTAGCACCACAATGAGTTTCACATTTTTGGTTTTAAAATGTCAGAAGAATTTCCTTCTCATGATGAACTATAAAAATTTTAAGTTTTATAGTGTATATATATATATATATATATATATATATATATATATATATATATATATATATATATATATAGTTCTAACAAAATAACCTAATTGCACTGAGTCTGTAATAACTACAGTATATTTATGCAAAGTCAACTCAAAAGCGCATTCAACAGTGAAATCATGATAAACATCTGTAAACTCTGCAGTGTTTGGACAGCGCCACAAGCAGTTGATTAGCTAGATGAGTATTTATTTAATCATCCATGTTGCAGCTCACTTTCATTATCTCTTTAATTAATAAAACAATTAAACATGATTAGATTGTTATGCATTTTAGATGAATTAAGCCACATCTGTGAATGTTTACAATTAAAAAAAATAGGAAAGTAGACAGTTACAGTACAGAATAGCAACTGTCTGGAAAATACTAGAACAATATCCACCAATAATTCATAAGCTGACAGGCTGTCTGTGTGTGTGTGCACTTTTTTTTTTCTTGTTCTCAAGAGAGTGCTGAGGAGTGCCTCCAGTCCCTCTAGTAAAAGCTGAGTGACACTCTGCCTCATGCTCCTGTTTATTGTCAGACACTGAACATCCTTCAGCTTAAATAGCTCAGCTGGCTGAGGTGCACTGCTCTCAGCTGGTGATGTAGCATTAAGGAGCAGGGCTCTTTGGCCCTGGGAGGCTCCGGGAAAATATGTTGCCATGGCCCTGGTGACCACGAGACGTCCCTCCATTCCCGGAGAGAGGGCGACGTGGATAATTAATAGTTTGATGGATGCCCTTAAATTCTGATTGCTCATCTGTCTTAAACATGTCACCAGGAAGGACACAATCACACAGAAACACACACGCAGACACTATACAAAACCTCCTCTTTCAGTCCACATCCTGAAACACATCCTGAATCCAAATGAGGTCACAGCCTGCAATATCTTCCCCATCAAACCATTATTACCCTTTGCCCCTGGGGAGAAGGGAACTAAACAGCCCTCTGCTATTAAAGGCATTGTACAAAGCCAGTTATCAGGTCAGTGTTATTACCATCCACTGCCTGTAGGGGCAGTGTGGGGATGCATAATGGCACAGGGATGACCTGAAGGAGGATTTGTAGTGTGCTCTGTAATGCTGAATTATCTCTCTCTCATTTTTTTTTTTCTTGAATTTGACCTGATTGGACACTCAGTTGCTCTTCTGCATTTTTAATTCCTATCATGACTTAAAGCACGGCAGCAGACACTCAGTCCACTTCAGATCTTCACAGGCCATCTTAACCTGATGCAAATCTGTCTATGGGCAGAAGCAGAAACAGATGCAAATGATGTGTAAATATGCAATGAAAAGTCTGACCAGCCTGACAGCTGGAATGAGGAGCTACAATGGCCCCATAAGAAGTTAGTAAATCACGTTTTGCAGCTATGAATTTTTAAATAAATGACTTATGAGCCCTTAAGTGAAGGAAATAACAGCATTTTCATCAGCAGTAGCACCGTCCTTCACGCTACCCACTGCACTGTGAACATGCTTCATCATGTCATTCAAATCAATATGCGCCTAAAAATAGAAACTGATGCACCGGACAGAGAGGAGAATTGTGTTTTGGGTGCTTCGAATTGTAGGTGTTCTCATCAGTGTGTGAAAAAATTTTCCCGAGTGATTCCCTCAGTTGGTGGAATGGTCGGATGCTGACGTACATAGATGTGTGCTCCCCCTCTCCTCTCCCTCTCTTCCCAGCTCCACTCCTGCTGCTGTTATGTAATGAGTGTGTGTTACGAAACCTTACATTGGAAAACACGAGCCCACTGATCAGCTAGCTCAGAGTACACAGACACACACATAAAAGCTCTGGGGATTGTTTTCACCCCCTTGTTTGTGTGTAAGCGAATGCAAATATTGTCACCGTGGTGATTTGCTCATGCGTACAATATGTGTGAGTGTGTGTGTGTGTGTGGGAGCGTTTGCTATAAATTAATTGAACACAATGTGAGTACGACTGTGAGGCTATGAAAGTGTGCAGAGCTCCCAAATGAATTATTTAGTATGTTTCTGAGTGAGTGTGTATATAATAATAATAAATGTAATAATAAATAAATAAAAGCACAGGGGGAAAAAAATAATGAGGGTCCATAGTTGCATGTTGCAGTACAAGTGTGAATACTGGGTGTTAGGCTGGTCTATAGAAAGAAAGAGGGGAACCGAAATGAAGAGAGATCGACATATAGGGTTGAACGGTAAAAGAAAACAATATGAGGCCAAGCAGAGGTGATTGAAATAGAGAAGGCAGATATAGACAGATAAATAAACTTATAAACAGACAGAAAAGAAATTAGCCACAGGCATATCCTGTCACCTCAGGCAGAAAGACTCACGAGAGGAAAGTGCTACAAGGCTATCTGAGCTAATCTCAGTCGGCTGTAAACCTCAGCATTATGAGTGGCACAAAACGGACAAAACACAGACACCGCATTCTCTTGGGATGACAAAATTTGAAATTGTACAACTGCTTAAAATCATGGATGGAAATTAACAGATAAATACAGTTTGGATCTTATTGTTGTAGCCTTGGCCATCACTTTTATCGGTTATGATAAGGCATGTAAATTGTGCGCATGCAAAACTACAGCAAGAGCAAAAAGCCAAAGATGAACCAAAAAGTCAGACTGTGAATGATAATGGATGAATACAATACACGAAAGAACCGTTTAGGTATTTATTTTACTTTTTGCCTTTGTTGATCTTCCAAGTAAGCCTGTGGGTTTTGCTTAAAGTTATGACACTTAAAACTGTCTTTACATTAAACCCAATGTAATGTCATTTATGGCTGGTATATAACCTGCTACAGCCATTAAACATATTTGCTCTCATTAGGTACCTCTCTGTATAATATCTGGCATTGTCACTGGCAGAGTCTGCAATTCCCACATTGGATTCCAGTGGTGTGCACCTGCACAAGGGGATTCACGGGAAACAATGCAACCTGATACTAGACTAAATTTAGGAGACAAGAGCTGGTGCATGTGCACACTGCAAGTAATCTGCGTGCATGCTCATGTGTCACATAATGACATCATCTGGAAGAGCAGAACCAGCCGTTCCCAGTCATTTTAAAGAGGAAACACATTTATGACGGTACAAGTATGACTACAATGATTTATGAAGAAACACAAGCTGTGTGAGCTGCTTGTGTTGCTGTGTTGTATTTCTGACAGTGTAGCTGCTAAAAGTGTTTCCTACCCCCAGTGATCAATAAACGTGTCATTTCGATATGAGCTCCAGAACTTGAGTTTATTACGACGTCCTTAGCATTACCTCCTGCAAACTGCTGCTGCCAAATCACCCACAACTGAAATCCGAAGCATAATAACTTTAAAACCTGAATGATCATCACACTGCTTGTGATTCTTGTTTTTTACTAATCTCAGAAATGAACTGAGTGACATAATTGATAGAAATTTTGGCCAAAACTGTAAAAAATCTGTTGTGAATGACCAGAATTACCCTTTAAAAAAAAGAAAGCGCGCATACATACGTCCTGTACTGGCAAATTCCTTTAAACAAAAGCAAAACCATTTCTTCATCGGCAGAGATGATAAAGATGAGAACAGCAAGGTCTGTTTACTGACAATGCGGAACCAAGCGAGCTTTCTGACATGAACTTACATCACCTAGTGTCACGCTAATTTAATGCTTATCATTTGTTTTCTTTTTTAAGTTAACAACTCGGAAAAGACTTTGATGATCTCAGTCAGCTACGGTGAGTGCAATATCTTGCAAGCAAAAGGTCAGATGTATTCTCCGTCAAACCCACCAAGTGTTTATGTAATGCTGTTCCATGTAGACTGACTTAAAATGCATGATAAACTTGCTCACTGGTGTGGAAGAGGATGACTATTCTATGTTGGGAAATAATGAATAACCAACAGGTCATGAATGCGTGAGAAACAAACGGGCGGCTGCACTTCCACACAAAATAAAGCAAGCCTGCACACGTGTGTGAACTGAGTTACTGTTGTGTGATAGTAAGTTGGCAGGAGAGCCATGGTGCTGGGTTATATAATGTGTCTCTGTCTTGCTTGCTCACACACACACACACACACACACGCAGGTTATAACCGGACAGGTTCTAGCTATGTGTGTGTGCATATTTTAATGTTTCAGAGGGAAAGGAAGCTCTCAGCTGAACTGAAATGTCTTAGTTTTTCCTACTTATCTTCCTCTATTACCGACTCTCTAACTCTTGATTCCTTTACCCATTTCCTCTGTTCAGATTTCAAGTCTGAGTGGTTTTATACATCCATCCTTGCATCGTTTCTGGCCCAGCTTTCTCATGTCCTCACCTCTCTTTGTTTCCTTCTCACAAAACCCCAGCCCTCTTTCAAAATATGTCAGTACAGGGTCCATCCCATTTAAATGTCCTGAGGTAGCACACTGAGGCTCGGGGGTAGCTGCTCTGTAGCTGATAATTCTATCTGACCTCTCCCAAAGAGGAAGAGAAACAAAAAGAGAACAAACAAAGAGGGCCAGATAATGTACTACATTAATATTAGTGTCTTGTTCTGCCCTCCTCTGCATTCACAGCTTCCTCTGCGGCCCCTGACTGGCACACCCATCCCCTAGCCCCACCCACCGCCCTCCACATGCCAGCGGTCCTTGCAGTGTGTCCTCAGCACAGCCTGTGCCATCACGCTCAAGGATACAGCGTTGACAGCTATGGGTCACTGCAGTCCAGGCACAGGGTGGCACACACTCATGAATGATGCAGCACTCCCCTTCAAACTTACAGCTCTCTCACTAACACATGAGGACACATAATCAGGTTTGCACACAGGCATTGCATGCACAATGACACAAAGGCAAGTTGCAGCATATTGTAAAGATGCAATTAAAGAAAATTCCAGAAGCCAACAAACACTGTATGACAATATTCAAATAGATTGTAGAGGAGATTTTAAGCAGGGTATGAACTGAGGCTTACATCCCCACAATGAGCTCCATTATGCTGTATGTAACATAAAGCTTCACCGATGTAACATGACATACAGACTTCACAGCATATGGGGCACAGATGAAAAACATGGGCTACTAATGATCTACACATATTTTTAATGGGTCACCGCAACTCCACTTTAGTGCTGAAACAATAAGTCAATTAATCAATTTACAGATAAACAGAAAATAAGTCTGATTTTCATTTGTGTTATTAATTAAAGCGGTAGTACAACGATTTAGTATTGTACCACCCTAAAGTTGGGGCACTTGAGGGAGAAAGAACAATCGAAATCAGTGCAGCAGAGGCCTGAGTTTTAGTTCCTTGTATGGCTCAAGTTCCAAAAATGCTGGATCCTATGTTTCCCATTATGCAACCTGATAGTGTTAGACTTCCCCTGCCTGATAAAAAGCCATATCTATCAAAGTCCACGCCCTCGGTTTGTAAAGATTACTTGTCACATGCCAATACAACATGTGCACTCACAGCTGTTAGTGTGGGTTAAAAAGGTTAGTGTGCAATAATGCAGACTTTCTGTTATAAAAGAGTAATATAAAAGCCAAAGCCAAAACAACCCTGATGGCATCGCTTATTATTTATTTCAGATGATGGAAAGCTCTGTCCAGAGACACAGAAGAACTTCTATAGCTATTTTCACTGTGAGAACTAGTAGAACTACTGACAAGTAAACTAACCTTGGTATGTAAAATTGGTGAAGTGGCCATTTAAAGAAAAATACCAAACATTTGTTGAATCTAGCTTCTCATATGGGAGGAATTACAATCAATTCATCTACAGTGCAAAAAAAGTGAGTTATCCACAATAAGGAAAAGATGATCAGATTATCCTGCTGTACACATTTTTAAGATTAACCCGAATCCTGCAAGAGGTTTCTCACACCAACACACACACACACACTATCTCGTGGTTCAGGACACCAGTTGCTCATCAGCAGCGTCACTGTGTCACTTCAGCCTCCGCACTCTGTCACTCAGGAGTTGCTAATGGTCTGTGTACAGCAGCAGCCTGTCTCTGCAGCACTCTATAGAGCCTTGATAAAGTGCAGCACCTTATAGTGTATGGGGTGGCTTAAAGAGAGTGAGGAGTGAGGTGTTGTCATCTTAAGCACCAGTACAATAACCCCCCCCCCCCCCCCCCCCCCTCCCAGACACAGAGGTTTAGGTTTACCCACCTGGCATTCAAACCCCCCTGGGAAGAGCATCCAGGGAGGGTGAAATGTGAGAGCCAGGGATGAAGGGGAGCAGCGATAAAGGAGCAGGCTGACAACACCTCCCTCTGATACGGAGGCTACAGAAGCGAGATGAGAGCACTAATTGGTAAGCAAGTGCAGGTTTGATGTCGCTCAAAAGGTTAGAGTTGATTGTGGTGGAGTGCGCATTGGATCCGCACGCATATGTTTGTGTGTGTGTCTGTGTAATGTGTATGTCAGTGATTAATTAGCTTGCAGGGACTCCCGCCTGTTTGTCGCTCTGGGTTTCCCTGTTCATTTGTACCACTGCATTAATAATGCCTGTCGCTGACAGAAATGAAGTGAGGACATTTTACATTCAGAGCCTGACATTGTCAGCTCCTCGCTCTCTCCCTCTCTCGTGGCTCTTTTCACAAGATCATAGTCATGGTCAATATTGCCTTGAGCCAAAAGTGTCTCCTTCTCAATATCAACATCATAAATCCTCTTTTAGAAAAAAAGAAAGCAACAACTATGCTACGAATTACCCTCTATATTTCTGTGTCCTCCAGTGATTCTCATCTTGTTTAATTTCAGTATATCGCTAATTCAGTTAAAAGGTTTAATCTTATTTGTGACCCTCAAAACTAAGCAATAATGTTTTTTAATGGAGATATTGCAACAATTCCACTATCCCAGGCTAAAGGCAAGCCTGGATGCCCATTAAAGGGAGAAAATTTAAAAGGTCACAAAAGAGCAAAACTGCAACAGATAATCAGGTAGACTGTTTGTGTGTCAGCACTGGGTGAGATGTGAATTCTATGACATTTGCAAATTTTTTCCATAGCATATACCATCTCCTTCCTAATGTATGAACTGTGCAAAATGTGCATTATCTTCCTTTTTTGCAACCCTGAGAACCAAGAAGAAAGAAAAGGATTCATACTGCATCACAAAGCTAAAATGATAATAAGTAATAAGTACAATTATGAAAGAATAAGTACAATTACAATTGCAGGAGCATCAGAATTGCAATAACAGCATTTAACTGCTGAACTACCACTAATGTACTCACATACTTTATGTTATGAAGAGGGTTGTGTGTGTGTGTGTGTCCATGGCAGTCAGTCAATCATGACATCTAATTCATTATTATGAGGGCATAACAAGTGAGCAGAAGCAGCAGGGTCACATGTCTTAGATAAATCTTATCTCTCTTTCTTACTGTGGTGGAATTTCTTAGGTGCTTTCGATACACATTCATTTCCAATTATGTTACCTGCATGACTGGCATTATTAAAATTTGGACACACAACCTACCGAGTAAGCATACATTTTTGTGTTGTATAAAAAAAAAAAAAAACTAAAACAATGTATGTTTTGAAAATATGACCTGGCAGATGTGATTTTTACCTACTGTGTGTGCACTGAGCATGTGCTACCAATCAACAAGTAGAACAGATTCCTGAGTACAGAGAAGCAGATTTAAGTAGGCGGCAGCAACATTTTCATACATGCAGCACTGAGCAAGAGACTGGGTGAATACCAGAGCAGTGTACTGTACTGTAATATCATGAGGTGTGTGTGTGTGTGTGTGTGTGTGTGTGTGTGTGTGTGTGTGTGTGTGTGTGTGTGTGTGTGTGTGTGTGTGATCAGTGGGACGAACGTTGTGCTGGGCGGACCGAAAATTGTAGCCTCCTTGAGGCTCCTGTCTGAACTTGTTTTGTTCATATACGAGGCTATGAAAGTGAAGTATTTGTGCCGTTTGATATCACACTTTCTAACTCATTAAACTCACACTTTCTCTAAAGTCTAAGTCTAATCAGCTATCCCAACTAAAAAGAAACTTAATCTCTTTGAATAACAGAGAACAACAGTTCTGTCACAATGAATGCTGTTGGCTGCAGCTCGCCAACAAATCTGGTGTCACAGCCGTCATAATGCATTATGCATGATGCCAGGAAACTGTCTTTAAATGAGCAGTGTGTGGTGACGGTGATTGGAATTATTAGCTGGTAATCCACAACGAAAGACAGTCAAATGACTTTCAGTTCCAAGTTTTCCCTGAGGGTGGACCACAGACACACAGATAATCGTTTGTTATTGTTTGCACTTAACCTCTAACGCCATTCATTATCAGAAGCTATGAAGGACTCCGATAGCTTAGCTAAATCTGGCAGCGAGCCACTGGGATGTTGCAGGCATCCAAGTTGTTAGGAGATTTTATATTAAAAGCCGCCATGTTGTGGTATTCCTTTGATAGTGAAAAAGGAGCAGAGTAATAAGGACAAGGGAAGAAGACAAGCAATAATAAAAGATAAACAGTGACTGTTATTATCTCTGGTCCAGCTATTCTCCCTTTCCATCAAGTATTAAAACTGCATCTGATGGTCAGCAGTAGCCATGGGGTAACAGAGAAGGAAGCTGTCCATGAAGACAGCAGCTACAGAGTCAGTTGTTCTTTAATCTCACAGAAGGACAGCCCACAAAGTAATCAGACCCCAGATCTGTGGTTAAAGCTACAATCAGTCCAGTTCAGTGCTGAGAGAAAGGAGGGAGAGACAGAGAGGAAGGCTTTCACACAAGAACAGTTGAAGGGGGGTGAGAGAGAGCAAGAATTAAAGGGCTGCTCTCTCCTGATGATGCGCAGGGACGGGACGAGTGAATGAATGAGATTGTGATGTTGTTGCACATTCCCCTGGCCCCACGTGCTCACTTTTCTCTTTCTTCTCCTTCTCCCCCCTCCCCCTTTTCCTTTTCTTTTGTTTTGTTTAAAATTTAACAAGGTCTGGAACAGTGGAGGGCTGAAGCGGGCATCCGGGGTGTTTTGGCTCAGCTTCATGTCACATGCAGGGGCCATGTGAACACAGTGGCACTGAGAGAGTGGGAGGAGGGTAAAGGGGTGCTAGGGCAGTGAAAGAGAGAAAGAGAGAGAGAGAGAGAGAGAGAGGGAGAGAGAGGGGGAGAGAAATAGTGAGAAAAAAAAGAATTAAAGAGGGGAAGTCTTTAACCAGAGGGACTGAGAAACAGCGTGAGCTAGAAAAGAACTAGGTGGTAGCCGAATGAGTGTTCATAAAACAACTGTATTCATGAGAAAGACACCACAAACGAAACAGGAACAAGAAATAAAATAAGACTGGCCCGCAAAACACAAGCATGTGCAAGAGAAAACAGAATTTTAAAAAATGCAAAGAAGGAGGGTGTAGGGAGGGAAAGTGAGAATAACTTCCTGGTGCAGCAGGTGACAGCTCCACTTTTTTTTCCATGGCCTGGGTGATTATCAAACCGCACAGCAAGCGACAAGCAAATTGCCATGTTAATGATTGAGACCGGCTGCACATGCAGTGATGTCTACACAGTCTCGTTTTGCTGAGAACCGGACTTTCAGCTTCACAGATCTCAGACGCACTGCACCTACATGCACTGACTTATCTGTTTATGGAGCACACCTCTGTAACTGAATGCAATCCAATTTAATAGTCTTGCAATAAATAGATGTTATAAAAAGATGTTTCGCTTTTGATATATATGTGTTCAGGTTTTGGGAAGGCTGGATATTAATCTGTAATAATAATCATTTTGTAATAATATAAATTTCTTAAAGGGTCATTCCTCTTCATTGTTGCTTTTGACATTTTAAACCTGTAAAAAATTATTTTTTGGGGGGCTAGGAACACAACACTGACATATTATTTATGTATTATATTAGTACACAGTTGCCTATTTACACATATAGCAGATTTCAGGCAATATTAACATTAATTAAGTCAATTAAGAGTCATGTCTCTGGTCACCTGATGAATGCTAGTTCTGGTTTTGGTCTCCACCTCCTCCTGAGGGAAAGATATGTACCTTTAGCTGTTAAATGCTCTAATGTGTTCATAAGCTAGTCACTAATTTTGTCTCTCTGCTGTTGAGTGCTGGGCAGGCAGTGTACAGGGGGGCTTTTAGAGCTTATTTCCAGAATGCCTCCGCCAGCTGTAAACAATGCTATTAGGAATCAAAGTTACAGTAATATTAAAGCTGAAAACCAAAATAATAAGCTCAATGAAACTGAAATGCAGTGTGAAAATGAGGAAAACTGAGGTGGGTAATAATTCTAAAAAAAAAAAAAACTACACATAATTTTTACTTATAATTAAATATTTTTATATTGTGTTATTATTATAAGGTTATATTATAAAGTTATATTGCTACTTACTAAGAAAGGGATTTATTGCAGGTCTTCTGTCCTGCATTAGACTGTACAGGTGTAGCATTTAAACAGGTGACTCAGAGTGAGATAATGCTGAAAAGGTAATAAATGTTTGGAACTGCAGCATCTACAATGATGTGCTGTGGATATACCTCCAGGATCAAAGTGTGGGTCGTCTACATTAACCACAGTGTTGTGCAGTATACAACTATGCAAAGTTATTCCTGTACATCTGTGGCTTTGCTTTCAAAGCCTTTCTCGTAAAAGAAACACTCACCAATGAGGAAGTATTGTTCTTGTGCTTCAGCATTTTTTGAGAGAGATGAACTTTAAACTAGGTCATTTCATATCAACAACTTTGACCCCCTGTAATAGATCAGATTCCGTAGAAACAAGCTCAGTCCCACCCAAACATACCTTATCTAGCGGTGTCCAAATGACACAAGCAAAGGATGGTTTGGCAAAGGTCTGAATTCCATTCACACAGTATTATTTGCAAAACAACCCATCTATTTAGCTTTCTGTTTCTGCGAGGCAGGAAGGTGTCTCTGTGAAAACAACATCTCAAACAGCTGCCCCCAAAACCTAACCTAACCTGATCCTATCCACTTGCAATGTGAGTAAAAGAAAATGAAATCCTAAGAAATTGAAATTTTAAACACAAAGTGAAATAGCCTCTCTGGAGACTCAGGCTTTGTAAAACAAATCAGTGTAAGCACCACTGGAGCGTTGGTATTTAAAAACCTCCCATCCAGGAATTGACACAGTTCTGTCCTGTACACTAGCAGGCAAGCAGCCTGTGTGCTCCCTAATCGGAATTTTTGGGCCTCTTTAATGCTGAGAGTTGCAGATGTTGTCTGGTATTAGGCTGTGCTGCTGCTGATCAAAGCTGTGGAAAGTGAGCCCCTGCTGGCCTGCCTCTAATCCCCCCCCACCCCCCACCCCCATGCATGTGGTCAGGGCAAGGACTGGTGCTCAGCTCGGGGACAGTCGGCCTCCTCCGTGACCCCGCTGAAAGGGGAACCATGCTTCCCTGCCTTTACTCATGAACTCCATCTACTCCAAACCTTGGAGGTGTCTGGGGAGGATTCAACGAGGGCAGTTTGACAGACAGCTGAGAGGCTGGGCTGCTCCCACGGGGCAGGAAAAGCCGCTGCCCTTCCCGAACACCCCTCTTCCCTATTCTGTATCTCAGAATGTGCCGGCAGGCAGACAGGAGTGACATATCAGCATGACACTGTTCAGCCTAGATTTAGCTGCTGACCACAAAGCAATGAGAATTTCAATTGCATACCCTTCTGTTTCTTTTTTACTTATTTTCACAGGGGACATGAACTAAACACAGCTGTACAACAAAGCAAGCACACGCACATACAGAGAGGACAGGGAAAAAGAGCACTTTTAAATGCACTAGACCTGCAGAAATAATGACCTGAACTGCTCCGTTTTTGCCTCTTATTAATATTTTGTAAAGACAATTAAGAGGGTGATCGGTAATTCTTGGTACGAAAAGCAATAATCTAGGGAGGGATAAAGAAATACGGGGAGATAAATGGAAACTGTCAGATGGTGTGAGGGAGGAGGAGATGCGAGGAAAGATAGCGAGAGGAGAGGGAGGGGGATCGATCATGAGAGAAATTGAGAGAGGGAGGACGATTCGGCGCGAGAGGAGAGAAGAGGAGGGTGGGAGGATGTCAGCCAAGAAGGCAATCTATATTAGACACAAAACAGTTCCCTTGGCTTCAACTGCTACAAGCTGACACCACCATCCCATCTATGTCTGCCTCAGTAGACACATGTGTGGATCCTCAGAGACACACACACACACCCAGCTCAACGCTGAGGAAGGATGGCCACATTTCATTTAAGACCACTACTACACGTGGAGCTCGCACGTGAAAATACATGAAATACATAAATCTATTCACCGATTGCTCGCTTTTATCTTGGGCACACACATACGCTAGCGAACGCAAAAAAAAAAAAACCTAAGCGCACACTGACACATACGTATTGGATTTGAGCTCTGGAACGTGTGAAATCTGATTACACAATTACATAATGACTCAGCAATGGGCCATTTAGAAAGACCATTAGCTATCAGGCGAGGACATGGATGTGAGAAAGGATGAGGCAGCCTAGTGCCTCACTTCGGCAAAGATCTCCCGCATGTGTTCGAATTCATGGAGATGCTGTAGTTGTGGTAAACTAAGCCATGTTCCGTAGATTAAAATGAAACTGACACTTGGAATATTGTGATTCTTAAATCTCTGGTGACCAGTAAAAGACAATTTGAATACCAAAATTCATTCAAACGAATCCACTGGCAGGGATCCTCATATTGTTACCAGGATAACCAGTGACCGTTCATAAAAACAAAAACCAAAACGATGACCAAAAAAAAAAAAAAAAAATCGCACAGACTGTTCTCCTTCTGCCTTTGAAAAATGTTTTCATAGAGATGCAAGAGTGAGTGTGGGAGCAATCTGGCATGCTGACTGTACAAAGACAGCGACGTGGCACAGACAAGACAGAGTGAACGGTTCTCTGCTTAAATAGCTGCCACAGAGCCTGCTGGAGAAAGCTGGGAGCTTCATTAAGCCTTTAAACCCTGCAGAGTCCTTTAAGTCATCACGTCACCAGCCGCTGCCTCCTCAGAGAGGGTCTGAGGTAAGAGTGGAAAGATACAGCTTTGACTTGAGATTCCTCAAAGCTTTTAGAGTAATTGAACTATCACTCTCTTCTTAAAATGTTAACATCTTGTGTCTACATGGAATATAGATGATTATATCAGTAGACGTCAAGCTGCTTCTGTTACTTGTGCAATGTTCAGATTTTTTTTTTCCTCGGTTGCAAGTTGAGTGCTTTTATTTTATTTCTTCTAATACGGATTAAAATCCTTTATCATAAAAAAAGCCTCAAAAACAGCTTCAAATTGAGCACAGATTTTGATTTCTATGATGTCAATTGGCAAATACTGATATTGTGTTTATTTTATAGTCCAAATGTGTGCATGTATACATCTGTTACACGTGACCACAAATTAAGAGAGAGAAGCGAGCAGCTCTTGTGGAAAACAAGACAGAATCTATTGAAAAAAATAAGCAACAAGTGAAAAAGTGAGAATAAATACAGGAAGCACAATCTAAGAGGATATTTTGTTCTTCCAAGTTTCAGTATGAGCACATTGTTTTGGTTCTTAAAAAGATGATAATCTGTCATTTAAAGGTGCTTTAAAGTTAAACCAGGTCTAGCTACGACCAGAGTTGCAGAAGGACCACAAAGCGATAAAAAACGTTAATAATTATTTCAATTTTGTAAAAAAGCACCTCAATACCAATAAGGAAATAAGCATGAAATTACCATTTGTTTTGAGAACCCATGCAGAGAAAACATTGTTCTAGAAACATGTAATAAAAAAGGCTAGACTACATTTTTTTTTTTTTTAAGAGAGAATTAATTCCCATTACTAATCCAGATAACAACACAGGGTGAAACTGTAACAAAGCAAAGCCATAAAAACTTGTAAGCATGTCCATATTAGAACTTTGTTGTGTAAAATTATGCTCAACATTTCGCTACACATCTCTGCTTTTATTAGTTCTGCATGAACAATTCTTCCAGCCAAGTTCACCTTGCTGGCTTATACTGAAAACAACATGGGAATTACCTGAAAATTGGACACAGCATGCTGAAACTGTTATTGACCCTGACTTTGTTTCACAGAGGCTTGAGCTATAAACCTGTGTGAACCTGAAAGGAATTAATGGCTTGATAGTTTCTAGGCCAGTATTCGCCAGTGGTCATTAATTTCACTCATAAAGCAGGCCAAATCTGAACACCACTTTAGATTTACAAGAAACTACTTTCAAAAAGCAAACATTTCAACTTTAATATCGTAAGTAGAGAGCTCACAGATAGCAGTGGGTATGCTGAAGTGCATGGATGAGAGTGTTTGCAAAGCTGAGTAGGCTAATGAATCTAAATAATTTACTGTGCTGCGTTGGTTTGGTTAAGAACTCCGGGTCCTGCGCCTCTAGGGAAACCCTGTGCCAGTGTGTGTTAGGGTTCAGTATGCCATTTCCTTTTCTTGCAAGTCTACACACACACACACACACACACACACACACACACACACACACACACACACACACACACACACACACACACACACACACCTACCTCTGGGTAAGGGAACAGAGCCATCTAAGCAGGGGGCAGCTTCATTACGTGCAGGGCTCGAGGATCTCCTGTCCTCCGAGCAGAAGCACTGTTAGTGTACGACACTGACCTGCACTCTATACGTTTACTTGAATGGGCAATTAAAATCAAGGCTGGGACCTGGGGTAAGTTAGAAAAACTCAAAAAACTCAGCTCTCTTGTGGAACTGCACTTTAATTTAGAGCTCTGGCATTTTGGGCTTGTCAGCAACAGAATGTGCATGTATTGATTATATGAGTCTGTGTATGTTTTTGACTTTTTTTCCCTTGTACTCAAAACTCCAATAAAGCTGGCTAGGCATTACAAGAGGCTCCTGTGTGGGCAGCTCTGAAAGGATCACTCGTCAGCCTGCCAAAGAGGACAGCGGCTCTTTGATCTAGACGGCCTTCTGTACATGTGTATGTGTGTGTGTGTGTATCTCTAGCAGGGCAAAGTGAGTTCTCTCATCTGGCCACCGCAGAGCCTGTGTACTCAAAGCGTGACCTGACCCCTTCAAAGTCAAACTGGACTCTGCATTGTCCAAGGGATGTGGCAAGATGCACCATGGCAACTCCTCGCCCATCTTTCTCCCACTTCCCTAATCACACTGAGTGCTGAGTACCTCATCTGTCGCTCTTATTTAAGATACAGTACAGTTTATTGGCAGCTTGTGTACTTAATATCTAGGCTGCTGTTAAAAGAACACAGTGCTCTCACTGAGAAACTGAGCAATAAAACAGAGCTCAGATACTGGACTTCCTGTATCAAAGGCCACTCTGCATGCACAGGCATGCAGACAAAAAGGCCTTTAGTGTGACTGAGGCCTACAGTTGTGGCAGCTGCGCCTGAGTGTCAGCCAGCAAGTCAGCTGAGGCTGGCCCTATCTCCACTATCTGGGCAGGACAACCATTCAAAGTCAGCTCAACATGTGTCAGAACGGCATCCCCTCGCACGCCCCGTCCGCCCAGCCCCCTCACTCCACTTCCTCCTCAGCAGACGTGCCTGACATTCTAGAGGAGCCAGCGTACATTCCTCACATGCTTCACTTGTGTAAGGAAACGGCAGCAGAACAGGCCAGACATGTCACAACGGCGTTAGCTTCACTTTCCCCTTACAGTGCATGTGTGTGCTCTTCAGTGTCCTTCTCCATGTAGCTGAATGATTGAATGACTGAATTAGGTCTTTTGTGCAGACTGCAGCCTGCGTGCTGAGTGGTGTTACTGGCCATGGGGAGGGGGGTAGAGCTGGAGAGAGAGAACTCAGGTGACCACAGTTAAGCTGTTTCACATGGGATCTGAAGGCTTCGCCCTCTGAGGGGCATCAGGGCTTCTTTTGCCCGCCTTTAGCCACTGCTGCTGCTGCTACTGCTGGTTGAACTCAGCTGACTGCACCGACTCATGTAGGATTCACTTGTTTTTTCCTTAAGTGCACATCTGTCCACATGAGCTCCAGTCTGCGTACTCATACAGCCTGTCATATGATGCTATCTAAATGAAATCCTCCTTCTAGCAGTACCTCAAGCAACCCAGTATTTCAAGAGCACAGTAGCTTATGAGACGCATGTGACTGTGAACGTGAACAGAAGCACATGTGGTCATTTCGTATTGAGTGACCTCTAGTTCAACAGCCTCTCGGGACAGGAAGCTGCAGAGCGTTAGTGCCTCTGTTAGTGTCTCTTTTCCATACTTCAGACCCAACAAACAGTTTCTCATCAACTGTCCTCACCAGACAGTCAGCTTCACCGCCTCCCCTATTTCTCTTTCCTCAGCAGCGACAGCACCAGCAGAAGTGGTGGAGGTGTGGTGAAGAAAAGGGCTTCCTGAGCTTTGGAGGAGCACGTTAACCCAGCTTGGCAGGCAGTTAGTTAGTGTGACAGAAGCCGCGCTGGATGCCAATAGGACAGGCACTGTGCAGCATCTCAATGACCAGAATTCACTGAGTCCACAGAGAGGGTTTATGGTCCTCCCAACCATACCGCTCCCACCCCTACTCTCCATCCAACCACAAAGGCATTCAGCCTTTTCATTTGGATGATAATGGGGCAAAAGCCGGAAAGGGCCCCATGTCTGAGCACCATAAGTTGTAGCGATGGCTTTGTAGCGATGTCATGCGTGTCCATGGGAGCACAGTGTGCTGCTACAGTCCAACAAAGACAGTCAAGGCCGGAAGAAACAAACAAAACAAAAAAAAAAACAAAACCAAAAAAAAAAAGACCTGGAAATTTAAAGGAATCCCCTGAGGCAAGGTAGATCTGGCAAACCAGAAGCCTTTGAACCATGAACTCACTCTCTCAGTGAAAGCATCACTGGAAAGCACAGACTTTTCTGCTGCTGCATTTATCAGTCTCGTGCTGCACTCACCTTCCCTGACAGCCTTCACAAAAAATGTGTGGAAATAATATCAGGAACCAAAAGGGGAGTGAATTGTTGCTTTGCTCTATTAGTACAATGTCATAATATCCACCTGCATGAATGCACCTGTCTCATTCTGTGATACATGGGCTGACAACCGGATGCAGACTCTACAACACTATGGATCTGCAGTCCACATTGTGGAGTGTGCAAAAAAAGATGGCCTCAGCGAGTGCCAGAAAGAGCAGAAAACTGACAGTGAAAGAATGTGATTGTATCTGAATGCATCATTTCACTTACCTGCATAGAAACGTAACAAGGAGCCAATTTCTGTGTTAAGCCCTTCCTCTTGAACTCTCCATGGGTCCTTAAATCCAAGCTTAAAGAGAAAGTCATTCTGGATCTGGAGAGGCCTCTCATCTGGGCTAAGCCTCCTGACAGCTTCACCATGCAGCTGCACATACAGTGTGGGGCTGGAATCACAGGAATCTCCATTGTGGTCTTCTTCCAGCCCTGATTTTGCAACACCTTGGCCACAGTCTGGATGTTGGATGTCAGGTGTATTACCTGTAGAACAGGCTCTTGACAATGAGCCGGCACTACTGCTGGGTGGCAGGCTGCCCAGACTGTGCAGGTTGAGTCTGCTATCTGGCCCCATATTGTTTGTCATGTCATTTAAATGTCCCATGCTGCACTGCTTGTAGTTGGCAGAGACAGCAGTGATGCCATTGGTGTGATGCTGAGATATGGGGTCTATGTTCGTGCTGGACGCAGGGCAGTCGAGCTCCAGTTCGTCCGAGGAGCTGCCATACATATCGTTGCCCTCCGTGGCACTATCAAACGTAGGGCTGAGGATGGATGCCTCTGTGCCCAGGATCATGTCATCACTGAGGGAGTCCCTGTGTTCGCTGAGCCGGGCCCCGGAGCTCAGGTCATCAAATGCACTGCTCTCCACATCTGAGCCAGAATTTAATCCATAGCTATCCACACCGTTCCTGTGTTCTGAGTCATCGTCATTGGGGGTATCCATGTTAGAGTTAGAATTTAAATCTGATAGTGAACAGGTTATATTGTCTTGTGACTCTGATTCAGGGGTGAAAAGTTTTCCATCAAGGTCCTGTTGCTTTTGCCTCTCATCTGCATTCTCCATGAGCAGCAGTCTCAACCTGTCGCTTGGATGGTCCCTTAATTCTGTGGAATCCAGGGGATTCAGGTGGTTGCATTTTATACTTGAGTCTTCATTCACCTTGCATGGGTTATCATTATATTCATACTTCACATTGCAGTTGCCATTTTGGTCAGTCTTGGGGCTATCTTTACAAAAAATGCGCATAACGGAGCTCGACTTACTGCAGAGTTTACTCAGACGGAGCGCCACCTCGCCGGCTGTGGTGTCCATAGTGCAAAGGACCGGCCTGGGATATGAGGGCGTCAGTCTGTCGTGGACATGTATGGAGCCCCGGTGGAGATCTGCTCTCACCCACTCGCGATCTGCGGGCTGCAGCTGCATGTTCTGTCGGTGCTTCAGCAGAGTCTTCCTATCCAGACTCCGGGTATGTAAAGACGCAGAGGACAGGGCCGAGTTCATCTTGGCGCCGCAGGCGGCGGTGACAGCTGAGGTGGCGGTGGCTGCAGCTGCGGCGGAGAGGTTCCTCTTCAAGCGCCTCCGTCTCAACAGGAGAGAGCTAGAGTTGCTGGATGAGCCCCGGCCATTAGACGCCACACTTCGATTTGACGCACTAGATCCCGCTGTAGAGGAGGAATTAGAGAGGCTATTCCCGTTCTTTGCCTCTACGCGGGAGGGTGCCAAATGTCCACCGCCATCATCCGCTGGAGTCCCCCGGGCGACAGACAGTCCGCTGGGCTTCTTCATTAACTTGGTCGCGCCTGCATCCGACGCGCCATCCTCAGCGAGAGCCTGCACACTTTCCATCTCTGCCAATGAAAAGTCCCCCACTCTAAATAAATAACGGTGCGCACTTCGTTACACCTACAACCTCTACATTTAAAAGCCTGAATACGTGCCCACCGTGCTAAATGTCCGCCAACTGGGCGGTGTTGCTGACTTATTCCACTAGTAGTCATTCACTTCTTGCCTTCCTTTCCCTGTCGGAGTCTCCTCCGGTGCTCCGAAAGAAAAAAAACATTTTACCGATTAAATTCGCTGGGAAGAGGCAGGGCGTGCAGGGACAGATCAGGGCGGAGACGTGACTGTGCGTCCCATTTGGTCCAAAATACAGTGCTAGAATATGAAATGAACGTCGGCCGACCTCCTACGCAAATCCCGACTGATATATATTCATGAGGAGGACACAAGATGGGGTCGCTAACAACAACGCAGTGGATTGTGGGAACTGTATTGTGCTAGCGAGAGTCATGCTCCGTCGCTGCTAATAGAAAGAAGCGACGTCACAACTACATTTCCCGTGAAGCCTTTCGTCGGTTTCAGTCAAGTGAGGCGGTGAACAGATGAGAGGAGTAAACATAGCTCGTATAAAATGTTTGGGGTGCCGCTTGAGAAGTACGTCCTCTTATCTGCTGTGGTGTTGTCTCCGCTGGCTGGCTGTGAGCTAACAGTGCAGAAAACTATCTTGTTGTTCAAAATAAGCTGCGCACTCAGCCAAAACTTATCAGCTGTCAACTGTTGAATATGCGAACTTTCAACTGTCACTTCTTTCGCATTCGCAATTAGCCGCAGACAGCGCAGCTATTATCAAGTAATGAGGCCCTTCAAATAACGCTGTGTGGTAAAGTTAAGCTCCCCTGTGGGTCCAATTATTTTTGGACTACTGGTGACGAGGCAAATAACTTCAGCACCATCTCATCAGGACGCCATTTCACAAGGCTATAGTGGTGGTACAGACCGGCTCAGCGTATGGGTTCCTATTCTCGCGTATTTCTCGCCATCTAGTGGAGAAAAACCGCAACGGTTCCGCACCCCCCGCCCCCTGCGGAGGGACACAGCGACCCCGAGCCAGAGGAAGGCCGCTGTGGTTTCACAGTGTTTCCAGGTCACTCTTTTTTTTTTCCTTAAATGAGGTGAAGGCAAAGGGGATATTCTATTATTATACTTGAAAAACCAGTTTCGCTGTCAAATGCATGTCAAATGGTTTCTTACCATTTACTTTTAAGTTCAAGTGCAGAATATCTTCATTTATTGTGGTGCGAAAGTGTTGACATCAAAAGTATTTATCTTTGGAATCATCATGTTTGACCTAAATGTAAAACCAAAGGTTTTAGCAGATCGATGTTTTACAGATTTAACTAAAGCTAGAAACAAAATAAATATTGCGTCCCTGATACTGTCAATGATTGTTCATATCACTAATGTCTACATCTAGATATAATGCTGTTTGTCCTTTAAAACTCACCAAAAAGGTATGTTAATATCAAATACAGTCAAATTTATATGGGGCCCCTTGTGGTCCTGGACCTTTTTTTGAGTTTATGTAATGTTGAATATAGTGTTATAGTAGTCTGCACTTGACTGTTATTTAAAACAATGAACTTTGTTATCCAGTTTTAAACCCATATCAACCTCAGCTTTTGCACATGAATTTGGCAGAAGTTTAGCAAGGTGGCAAGGTGACATTTATAATGGCCAATAAATGTATACATTTTTGTATGATCTTTTGCTCTATGATGCACTCAGTAACTTATTTTGTGCTATACACAAACAAATGGAAGTAATTGGAACCAGTACATTATGTTCTTTATTGCATTCTTTTGAGTGTCAAGTGCTTTCACATCCCTTGTATCATGTGAGATCCATGTTTTTTGATTAATTAATGTTTAGTTTTTTGTTTTTTTTGTTTTTTACAAAAGATGACTATACTTGAGTTGGGAATGTTAAGTAGGTCTAAACTACTTTTTATATTAGAGCTGGCACAGACAACATCCTGCTCAGTGGGCTAAGTTTAATTATACAAGGTCTATTTTCTGGTGTTGCATTAAAATTTTTATGAGTTATGTTTTTAATTTCTAAATGGTCAGATTTTTATTGTGTCGCTTGCAGTCAGTGCCATGTCTTTCTCGGTCAAAAATACAACAACTGTGTTTCCGAGGCCCAACCTCTTACAGAATGTGTTAAGTATTCATAAGAGGAGTATTCATAAGACCCTTACGCTCCAAGCCTGAATATAGATGAATGAAGAGGTGTAAATACTGTATGAGGAGCTCTAGTGCAAAGTAGCAAGCATAATGCATGTATAGTATAATGTTACTACATATTAGACTACATTTAAGGATTTTAGATTAAAATGCAGGGACGATGACTTGTTCAAAAGTGTTTTAGCATGAAGAACAAAAAGTGTAGCTACTATAGGAATGTGTGGCTGTTCCTAAAAGTATTTGTAATTTATCTGGGATTTTCTTTAAAACATCCAAAGAGATAATGCTTACAAAACAAATGCATTCAGAGATGGAATTTAATTGGCATGATGTATCCTTTACACGGTGTTCTGTATTTCAAAAATGAAAAAAAAAAAAACTTTTAAATTCATCCATTTGTTCCACCAACATTTAAAAGGAAATAGATTATTGCTGAATTCATGTTCCTTGATTCCAGCAAAATGGAAAACCTCATGCTCAGCCCAGTGGCTCAGGTTGTTTTTTAGAGCTGAAAATGAGAACTGGAGTGTATTTGTATAAATTCATTCCTATTATGCTCTATCATACTGAACCTATGGATGGAGAAATTCAAATAATGGCATGGTGATGCTGGAATCATACAGAAGCTGGTTCTAAGACAAAAAAATACCTTATATTTCAAAGTCTCTGAGAGTAGATGACCCAATTAAATTTTGATTTTAAAAAAGGGGCAATGTGACCTAAGACTAACTTGTGCACTGATTCGGAAGAGAACTGCTCAAAACTGTAACGGAACCCCTATTATTTCACATATAAACCATAAAGTGCAAAACAATTTTCTATGTTCTCAGATCCCAGCTTTTATTGGGTCATCTATCCATCACTGGATGAGAGCTTGAAATTAAGGGAGAACACATTTTCCTTTGCAGACAGATGCATCATAGTAGGTGGCCAATAGTCTTCCACCCCTCCTACCTTTCTTCATCTGACAAAGAAGAATTTCATATTGCAACTTTAAAAGTAATACAGTAAAAAATAATAAAAATATTCTGTGTACATAAAGATAATGAGCATTAGAATACTGGTGTAGGATCAGTGATCAGGTAACGAGACCATTAAAGTGAAGAGACAAACTGGTCACAGATCAGAAATCCAACAATATTTTACACACTTGGGCCCTGACCTTGAAACAGTGACCGTTGTAAAGCCAAACTCTCAACAGTGCAAAGAATTTTCGCAATAAAAATTTAAAAATCCTGACTCATTGAATCCACTAAAATCAGTACTCATGTTTTTTTGACTAGAGAATGCATCATGTACAGTGACAGATTTGAGAATTGGATCAAATATTCTCCAAATGTGTCTGTGAGCTGTCCAAGAGGCAGGTTTTTTTTCTTTTTTCTTTTTTTTCTGAGGTGGATCAGTCAAGAAAAATGCAGAAAAAGTCCTCCTGAATGAAGCTTTCCTAAAGTATAAAAGAAAATTAAAACCCTGAAGTGAGGCGTAGTGTATAAGCACAGTAAAAAAAAAAAGGTGAGGGTACACCTGCAGTTTAACCTTTTCTCTACAAACAGCAGATATTGCTTGGTCAAAACTTATAATGACTTGAGTATAAAAGTAAAGTGTATAATACTATGCACATTATGAGCAAAGATCATTAAACACACTGCTGCAAAAAAAAAAAAAAAGTAAGCGATAATAATGTGGTGAGCCTAGCTCTTGTCATCAAAAGTCATCAATCCAAAGAGCTGGAACTTGTGAAAACATACATAAATGAAGTGCCTCTATCAAAAACAATTAAAAATCGACAAAATAATATAAAACAGATAATTGTTGCACATACTGGGACCAGAATATATCTGCCAGCTGCAATTTTTTACATTAAATTTATAAGATTTTGACATGAATGAAACTTGGTAAAGCATGATTCTTCTTTAAATGTAACTTTCCTTCCTTTGTATAAACAAAATGTACACTTGGAGAGAGTGCAGGCGACGCCCAAACTCCCAAATTCACAGTTAGCAATTAGATGTCAACATTGTCGGTACAGCGAGAATTGCACGAGGGAAGAATAGAAGTCAGGACTACATAGTAATGACACAGAGGAGACTCCAGGGGGTGCTATATTCTAGGAAAAGCAGAAGAAAAAAAAATATTGCACATGATTCTAATGTTGGACCCCTCCCTCCCTCCTGTGTGTCTTTCTACGCAGTTTCCAAAGTCCCAGCAGGTGCAGTAAAGATGGATCTCCTGCTGATGTAGGGAGCTCAGAACAATCAACCCTGCATCCTCGCACAGAGCTGTCCAATAAGAGCTAGAGGAGTTTGGAGTGATGGCATAATAAAGAAGAGGGATAAAAACATGTCCACTGAGACAAGTCCACTGGTGTTATTGATGAACCAAAGGTATAGTTGCCCTCAGGAGATGCCGCAAGTGTCAGTCAATTGCAAACAAAAACTCTCCCGCTGTCCAAATCGCCGCAGAACTGAGCACCTGCCTAAGAGCTCAGCAGAGAGGTTTAAGAGACAGTCGAGCAAATTCCACAGAGGGGCAATGTGAATCAACTGGAGTCATTATGTGCTACTACAGTGGATAGAGTAGTGGGCGTCTGCATCTTGTGGTGTAGTACCGACTCAGTTGTGTGGGTCTTGAAAAGGCATTTCAGAAGACATGGCCTTATTGTAGAAACGGGCACCATTTTACTGTCCAGCACTTAAGGTTCTCAGTGGAGGAGAGTGCCGGTCCGGCACTGCTCGAGACAGTGGTGGTCTACTATGGTCTGTGAAACCTAAAAATACAAATATAAAAAGGAGTGTTTTCAAACATTTCATCACATTTCATCACTTCAGCTGCAAACCCAGTGCATGTAGTGCAGCCAGTAACTACAGAACATGAATAGCTCCAGCTGTACATGAGGTGTTTTTATATTTCAGCAAGTACGGTTACATGCAGAAAAATGGATTCTGCGCATTACCTGGTTAAATGGCGACTTGACTCGTGCACTTCCATCTCATTGCTCTTGAAATCATTGAGTTCCTTCCTTATAGCTGCCTGCAGAGCACAAATAAGAAGGAAGATTTAGGAAAGCTACAAAGGCTTAGTACACAAACTGCAGCCTCTAAGCACTAACTCTACCTCCTTTTAGCATGCTTCATGCATCATTTACATTTATCTCAAGGCCATGAATGATTCTGCTGAATTTTATTCTCACATCACAAGAGCCTTCACTTTCCTCCTCTTCAGACATCTGAAGAGCCTGAACAATAATATACAATCTGTTGCTGGTCTGCTTGGACACTTAGCTTATGTTTTTAACCATCCTTGGTCTGAGGACAGACCAAGAGCTCAAGCAACATATACATTTTCAGCGTGGAAAACAAATTTCGAACCATGGAAAACAATGGAATTAATGTTAGCAGTGCTAAATGACTGTCTCAGTAGGGGACGCTGTGGTGTACTCCGCATGTAGGCCTCCCCTCATCCTTAACAATGTTTTTGTTAAAAAAAAATCTATTTTCCGGGAAGGTTTCTGAGCACAAAAAAAAGCTATTTCCCCACATTTGGGACAATGCCTGGTGAATCATGGCCTCTAAGTGGCAGCACTGCAGCAGTGGAGGGCTGAGTGTCTTGCCCAAGGGCAGGATAACTGTAAAGAGATTCTCAAAGTGAGAATGAGTCAAAGTTCCAAGAAATAAAATGGGGTGTTGGGCATTTTCAAAAACCTTACATCCCCTCTAAAATGTCATGTGTGACTTCAACCCAGCCGGCTGATGTCATTGCTTTTGCTGTTCAGCATGACTCAAGGGGACGTCTCCAGTCTTGGGAAGGATGCCAGGATGACAGGAGAACAAACAATATTTAAATCTATGCTGGTTGGTAGAAACAGGAAAAAAAAAAATTGTCAGCAGATCAGCGTTGCGGCTGAGGGGTCCTGAGGCACTGCTTGTCCGATTACTCTTATGTAAGGGGAGTTGTTGCATAATCAAAACGCTGGATCCCCGTGATTTTCACATGAATGGTCCTCAGGTGTGACCTGGCGTGTTCAGGGCTGCACATCAACAAAGCAAAGACGGCAGAATATACGCTTTGCAAAAACCAAGAACTCATTAAAATTCAGAAGCATGGACCGCTGGGCAGCGAGCAGCAGGACTGCTCCAGGGTGTTTACTCACAAAGGGGAACAAAACAGCTGAGGTGGAACTTGCCGTAACAAGAGAGGAGGAACACGTCCTTCTACCATTACTCTCCCGAGTTAAGGGTTGCGTCATATAAGGCACAGTGAGGGTGATGGGGAGCATAACTGTGTTTGAAGAAATGTGAAAGCAGGCAAGGAGGGTTCTTGAGAATATTAAAAGATTATCTCAGTCTAACTATAAGACTGGTGGAAGTGATACTGGCCTTGTCAGCTGCTGTGAGTCGGGTCCAGGGTTTATCTGCCCGCCTGTCGTAGTCCTGGGCATCTGACACCTCCACGTAGTCACTGAATCTGATGAGAATTTTGGCCTGTCTCAGCTCCTCTACAGTGGGCCTCTGGCTCAGCTGAAAGGAAAGAGTTGGACAACAGATAATTGGGTGAAGTGTTCCTAACCACTGTGATGGTTAGTACCTTTTCATATTTTGCACAGATTCAAGTCCTTATAGAAACAAACAAAAAGGACTTGCAATCCAGTATTTCTTATGGAGCCACATTAGAGAGGAGCTCAAAATCACATTCAGGACATTTACTGAATCACTGCATCAAATTACAGTTTCAGTTCCTGCAGACCCTCTTCAGTGTGCAAGGTCTTTATTGAGCTCACAAAGAATAAACTATTAAGTATATCACTGGAGCACCTCTCTTTCACAGCTGAATTCACAGGTAAGTGTCACAGTGTACAGCTGAAGGCACATGCTTAGATACCACTCATGATCCTCGTGAAAAGAATCAACATTATAAAAATCCCTGTATCTGATAATAAAACATTCAGTCATTACAACAATCTTAAAATGGGTCACTAAATCTATTCTACAAGATTCTCCATCAAAAACCAACTCAACACACCAACTGGCAATTTGAAATATGTATATCTGTCATTAAATAGAAATCAACATCTCCAACCAAAGGACAAACAAATAAAAGCATATCGATATTAGAGCGAGACTGATCAATTGGCAAGGTTGATATTTACTTATTGCAAATATCAGTATAAGCCTATGATGACAAAAAATGTCAAAGGTATGTCTGAGGTAATTTAGAAAGAGAAATCCCATAAAATAGTTTATTTTTCAGCAGTAAAATATTCTGCTCTGTACATTTCCCGATCAAAAAATGTAAAGGTTTATATATAGGAGCCTTTAAAAATATTTATTTGGTTATGTGGTTATGTCTAAAAATGAATATCAGATAAAATAATATTATGTGATGTCTAAAAATTGGGTTATCTATGAGGCTTCACTCTATATTTAGGTACAACTAGACAGATTGGTTACACGTTTTAAACATTGTATATGATTAGGCATGTGATGTATATAATAAATTCCTTCAACAGCTGTGAGATTTTTGTTTTGAACACGTCTGCAGGTGAGCAGAAAGTGTTATTCTGTAATTGAAAGTGATGGGAACATGCTCAACACCTCCCTATGGGGCCACAGGATCTGGCAGCCAACATGCTGAAGGGCCAAGGGCAACAAGGACATCCATTTCTCATGGGGGAGACCTGAGAACTGCAATATACCAGGCCTGTAACAGACTGGATTTCTCTGCTCACAGCAGATGAGTCACTGTCACAGTGTTTGTTTATCCTGGCCAACAATTCACCCCCTCCGAGTGCTTTAAGACCGGGTGCGGGTTTGCACCTTCGGAGTTATTTTGGACTCACCTTCCGCGTTAGCCTTCGTTTGATCTCCCTCTTCTCCTCCATTTCCTCTTGTTCATTGCGAGCTGCAGAGAATGAAAGGATTAGTGTTAATATGGCGAGTACAGGCATATGCAAACAGCAGACTGTTTATGAAATGTTTAGAAATTACTGAAAGGGGAACAAACACACTATTTGCATAATATGGCTCATTAGATTCACACTAAACAGAATAAGTTTCTCAAAGCTTAAAATAGTTCCCATGATCGGCCATTTAATACCATTAGGAATGGGGTATCAGGGGAGAATGATTGCTTTGTTCCTTTCAACTTCTCCCAGGGCTTTTTGGTCCATGTTTATGATGAACTGATTAAGCCATTTAAGTACAATTTTTTTTTTTTTTAAAGAGGAAGAGATGTTTATCACATTAAGTTCTTTCGTTACATCTCCTTACAATTCATCCATGTATTGTACTGTATATTCCAAGTCAATTACAAGGACAAAAAAACCGTCAGCTCAGAGGAGCAAGTTAAAAGGAAAGACAAGAGTAAACAAGAACCATACTGGGACACTGCTTATGTTTGCAAAAGCTTCAGCAGTCAAACTGCATTTGTGCCTGTGTGTGAACACATACTGTATAGTTCTACTCACAGTTTTGGATTCCGGTGCCCCTCTAGAAAATAAAGCCCACATTTGTTTAACCTTGGTGCTGCATGTTTTTTGAGCGATGGCGAGGACATGACATGACTTGTCACTCATGGATTCTTAGACTTTATGTTTTGCCCCTGCACTCTGCCAATCATGCAGGAGCCTCTGGGAGAGCAGGAAAATCAGTCTTTGATGTGAAAGCAGCCACAAAGTCCCAGGCAAGAGAACTGCTCCTCTCTGATACTGCATGTGTTTGAGCTACGAAACCATTCTCTCTGGACATGACTCCTCAGGGAGCGCTGCTGCCTGCCTGTCTCACATGAAAAGGCAGACCAAGGAGGAATGAAGGGAGAGATGTATGTCACTAGCTTTTGCATAACTAGGCCTCTCGAATCACCAGGCTGCACTATATGGAACCGGCATGCACAAAAGGTTGCTACAAATATGGACTCAAGCTCTGCTAGAATGCATTTAATGAAGCGTCACACAGTTAGAAAGAGCATTTTAGTATTTCGACATTTTTCTTAAACTGTTCACACTTGTGAATTTATTTCAGCAGCTTAGAGATAATGCTAAATATGCAATTTTAACAAACTCACGTTTGAGGATGTTCCTCTGTTCCAGCTCCTCTGCTGTGGGCCTCTGACTCAAGCGCCTGGTGAGACACATGCATCAATGGTCAGCACATAATCACAGGCAAGAGGTCAACAAGGCATCATTGAATCAATACGGGGGGGTAAGCTTCTAATGTAAATCAACCTAGTTTACAATAACCATATAATCATTAACACACAGTGACACAGATCTGAGAAAGCTGCTCAGTTTACAACTGAAAACCCTGGTCTAAACCTACATTAACTCAGTGTTTATTTATGAGCAATACTGTTCCATATTCCACAGTTTAAAGGTTTGCAAATTATTTAAGTTCTTGTCTCATAACATGTGCACTTCCCCAAACTTGAGTCAGCCATGATCACCAGTCCCTCTCCTCCAAGTGAATGACTGCATGATAATACACTAGCGCAATGCAGGAAGAAGGCCAGCAAAAGCCAGAGATTCTCAGCTCTCATATGGTGCTGAATAAGGTTAATGTGATTATGACACCTTCAAATGCCAGCTGAAAGGTTTCAACACTTGCACATCGGTTAAAATAAACTGCACACATTTACACAGACAAAGACGCACAGAGAAGGACAGACACTGTCCCTGTCACATTTTTCTTTTATGCAGCATCTAAGGAGCTACATTTTGTACAGATTATCTCCAATTTCCTCACTTTGTAGGGGGCTAAAATGACTAAGATATCCAAAGGCAATCTCTGAAAGGTCTTGCTTTCAACTGGGGACTCTTATTATAGCACTGTGTCAGGACCCTGCGGCAGTGGACCTAACTGTAGACACTGGATCAATGATTGTCTCCATCTTGTTAGATCTGACAGCCATCTGGAGCGCTCAGACCTGTAAGCTGCTGTATTCAGAGTTAGGCCTGTGTTCAGCCTGGCTTGTCTAATCACATCTTGTGTCATTTCTTCTCCCTCTAGAGGGTTATCTCTCCGGGAAAAGTCGAGACACTGACTATCTGCATGGTCTGAGCATTGTATCAGTATCACATCAGCAAAAACACAGCCGTTGTAAGTAAACATGTACGGGCTAGTTAAAGACATCGATTTGGATGCCCTCAAACAATTTCTGTCATTGCCAGGTTTATTTTAGACGGTGATAGCCTTGTTAAGTGTTTGTTTCCCTATTCTGTAATGTGAAGACTAGAAGATTGAATATAATGAGATTATGTATATGAAGGGCAATTTATTTAATGTTGCACTAATCAATATTTTTTATATTAGCAATGGATAAATTGACTACAGTGCTTTTACTTTTGTACAGAGCCTGGCTAGCAGTTTCCCCCCTGTTCCTAGTCTTTTTCCAATCGTCCTTGTAGCATCACATTAAAGCAGACATGAGAGCTGTATCTTCTCATTGAACCCTCTGCAAGACAGTGAATAAGCGTACTGTATTTCTCAAAATGTCAAATTATTCCCTTCAGAGACATAAACATAATACATGAAATCACTTTAAAGCCAGCAAAAATCACAGACAATAAGCCAAAGACACACGGCAACGTTCTCAAGGCTAAAAGCTAAAACTCTTAGAGATAAGGGGTCTCTGGGGTTTTCCCAATGAATCAGGTCAATAAAGGAAAGTTGAGGTCAGAGTGCCCTAGAAATTAATTATCATAATCAGTTTTGATCGGCCTGGCACAAGCAACAATATTGCAGAACATGATGCTGTTGGCAAAAAAAAGCATGAAGTTAGGAATTGTGCATTGGATGACACCGTGTAAAGGACATTGTAATAGAGTTTTTTTGGGAACATGACAACTAAGCAGGCAGGCCTTCTGGGAACATGCTCTGTGTTCCAATCACAGTGGGGAGTAGTGACTTGTTTGCCAATGTCTCTAGATAATACGCAATCCCTCCCTTGCAACCATATTTCCCACATTTCATATCTTATACTATTCAGGCTTTCATTTCCACCTATTCGCTTGGTGGTCTTTTCTCCTCTCAACACATTCCCTACATTTGGACAGACAAGAACAGTGAAATCAAATGAGGCCTGTGATCTGCTGGGGGAAAACATTATGTTGTTTGATCTGTTCAATTACTATAATTCACATCTATGATCCCAACATATGTATACAAATTCCTCTGATGTGACAGTGTGTCTGTGTGTGTGTAAACTGCTGGTATGAAGTGGCTTGCGTGGTGCTGCTGCTGTGTGGAGGAGTCGGGTGGAGATGGTTTGGCACATGCATCACCGTGGTGATTCAGTGAGCGAGGGAGGAAGTCAGGCAGGAGGAAGAAAGAGGAGAGAGAGTGAGAGCGCGCTAGAGAGAAGACAAGAGAAGGAAAAAAGAGAGGAGGGAGGGGGTGATGCATCGCTGAAATTAGGTCAGCTCCATTTTCAGAGCCTCATTCTAACAAGATAAAGTGTTTATCCTTATCAGATGTTGAGAAGAAAAAACTGAAAGGATATAAAAGTGTTTCAATAGGAAAAAGGCTCACATTTGCATCAGCTTTACACTGCGTCACATTTCTATCAGCCAGGATATTGGGCCACCATCAGCCCAAAATAAGACAAAATGCTCCTATTGGCTGAAAAGAGTCAGAACTGTGTCCCACCAGCTGATGTTGAGCTGGCTACAAGTGATGTCAGCCAGGTTTACTGAAAATATTTGGCCCATAAATTGTGCATGTCTGTAAATGTATTCGAGTTTAAAAATGCATGTGTTTATGTGTCTCACCTTGTGAGTTTGGTGCCTATCTGCTGCCTAGACTCCAGTCTCTCCTCATCTGTCTGCATGGGCAGGATGTTCTTCTCCTCCAGCTCTCTTTTGGATGGACGGTTACTCAGCTTGATGGCCAGAGAGTCTTTTCTCAGCACCTTCTGAGCCAGGGTACCTAAACATGCACACCAGGGTCAAGCATGAGATGAGATGAAGCACCGATCTGGTACCTAATTTAATAAAATGTTCTTCATCTGTCTATCCACTGCATTTCAAAATAGCAAACAGTTCTTATAACTGACAGAAATAGGTTGAAATACAGAACGAGGCACTACAATGACTATGGCGTAAACTACGATGGTTTTTGACTTGGACCTCTGACTTTTTGCACACAACATCAAATGTATACTTGTGTATGGATTTGGAAAAAGTGAGCCTCTAAATCAAGTTTACTGTACCTTTAAGTATTACTCATCTTTCCAGTGCCCTTTAAGGTCATGATGTGGCAGATTGAGTGATTGTATCACACATGACCAATCACAACCTTTAAAAACTCTGACATGCACCCATGAAAATCCAGGACACACGGTGTCAAAGACACAAACTGCTCTGCACAGTTCAGCAGTTTTGCTGAGAGGCGGTAAGTAGAAGTGTTTCCATGGGTGAAAGCATGATGCTGGATGAACTTCTGTGAACTTAATTTTGGCCCTGTTTTGAAGGTCAAACTACATCTGAGCTCCAGGAGCCTTCAGGTGAAGCTAGCAGTGCTGTTGATCATGACTAGTCAAGCAAATGTGTCATAGTATCTGTACACATGAGCTATTTTCACCAAAAAAATAAACAAAGACGGTTCTCCTGCCAAGACCTTCACCTTTATCTCTGACTTAGAACAAATATAAGAGACTATGGGGAAAAATCAAAACAAAACAACTTTCCAAGATGAAACAAATCCTTTAGTTTGACAATCCTGACCACTTTGTCTAACAAAATAATCTCTGAAAATAACTGCACTTCGCCTGATTTTTTTAGACATTAAAAGACAAATTTTAGGTCTCTTTTGATTCATGAAAAGATCTCAGATAAAACCAAGGAAATCAATTTTCTCCTCCTCCTCAGGGCTGCTCACTTGTAAATATGGAGTCGTCATCTTCGTCGTCGTCCTCGTCATCGTCCACATCGTCGTCCTCGTCCTTGTACATGCTGGGCAGATCTTCATAGTCTGATTCGTTGGGCATGTTCTCCTTATCATCCTCATAGTCTATAATCACAGACGGCACTTCTCTTCTGTCCAGAGGCACACACTGACCAACGCCATGGAGCGCAGAGCTAGAGGAGTGACAGGGAGATGTGTTTGTTGGTTCTGAACCAAATCTGAGTATTAATGTATTGAGTCACACTTATGGCCATACCATTCGGCCTTGCTAAGAGGATAAGTTTGTCCACCCCCTGACAGTGAAGGCAAAAACCCCGTTTACAAACCTCATATTTGAAGTCTTTTTACAGTCAGCAAACATTGTTTATGACATGGTATTTCTTAAACCTTCTTAATCCAGAAAAAGGAAGCGATTTAAAACAATAAAGGGGCTTCTGGTACATAGTCTAGGTAGATATGAATACACACAGCAATTCTGTGCAGTCCTACGCAATGCCATGCAATCCTTTGAACTACTCAGAGAAAAAAAGTAACTCATTATACAACTTGTATAATTCAAAACAAGATGACGGGAATAAACTTCACTTTCAGGAGCTGTTTCCATGCAAGTGTTAACCGGTGATATATTTGAGAGATTGATTAATCACAGTAGAGGTGGAGCTTCTTATGATGAGCCACTGTTATGTAACCAATCAAGCTTTCAGACTAATTGTGAGCAATGTCAGGACCATTACTTCCTTATCCCTGCCCAAATGGCTTTGGTGAAAAAGAGATCTAATGTAAGAGGTTACATAATGTCCAATCCGCTATCCTGTCCCTTTTCTCCAAACACGAAGAAGCGCAGCTCTTGTAAAGAGCAGCTGGTCATGTTATGTCAGGCCAACTGCTGGAGGGACGCCTACTCCATGAGCCTGTGCCCACACATACACACATTTACTTCAAAATTAGGCCATGCTGCCCTGTGAGGCAGTGTGCTGATTTAAACCTGTACACCAGTGCTACATGGCAGGACATGACCTCAATAACACCAGGACAGATTTGAAAGCAGTGGACAAGTCGCCACAAAAATAAAAGCTAATAAACAGGATGATCTATGCTAGTTAAAATGAACTTTTTTCAGGAATATTTCTTTATAAAGCAAACATGTTGTCAATCGTATGGCAAGTCAGTATATAGTCAATATATAGTCCTCAAAGTTTAGTCCAGCCAATATATCATGTGTGATGTACACATCCACTTGAGGACAATATAACATATAATGACCTGAGTGCTGATGGCTACCAACCTTTCAAACCTCTGCATGGAGAGCGCCAGGGTTTTGTTGAGCTCCTCGATGATGCGGCTGGGTGCGTGCAAGCTGCCGTACTGGAGCTGGAGTGGGTGACCGTGGCTCTGGTGAAGACTGGACAGACCGGCGAGCTGAGAGGGCAGTAGGGTGCCGTGGTGTGACGGCATGCCCTGGGGAGGGGCACACTTTTGGGAGAGAGCGCTCAGGGGGTTGGGGGACGGAGAAGGGGAGGTGGCGGAGTCCAAGCCCCCTGGAGGCACACAGATCATCACTTTCTTAGGAGGCAGAGGTGGAGAGTGCTTTCCGCCAGGCATACAGGGCAACTTCATTGGCTGGCAAGAATCTAAAGAGGAAAAAAAAATCATGTATAACAGGGCAGAAAGTGGGATTACTGAATATTTCTACTCGATATACCGCATCCACTACACTCTGCTGGTGCAGACAGATAAACAGAGCTCATGGACGATCAGACATGGCTCAGACGTCAGTGCAGAGTGGTGGGAATTAGGCCAGCGTAATGCCACTTCCCTGTACTGACAGATTGACAATGACAGAGAGAGCCCAGCTGACCTAACCACAGGGGAATTTAATGAGACTACTATAATCTTGTGCACGTGTGCTAACACAGGTAGGCTTTAAAGCAAAAGCAGTCATGGCTTAGCTGTCAAAACAAGTACTCTAATATGAGCATTTTAGTTATATTGACAGCTTGGGGTAGTGGAATAAATCCAAGTTTATATGAATATATAATATTTATAATAGGGTACAATAAATACTGTACAGTACTCTGGAAAAACATCAGAATAAAACACCATAGTCTGAAGAGATTAGTGTGATGTAACCCGCTACTGAGCATTAACTAAGACAGCTGACCTGTGCTATGGTTTGGGATCCTAGAGAAAGGCTTTGGAGGGAGAGCAGGAGGCTGTTTGTGGTACAGCGGCGGTTTGGCGGGGGTATCCTGAAGGTCACCTGGGTAGGTGACAGATTTCTTGGTAGGCAGAACCATAGATGATTTAACAGAGGGCTCCTGAGCGCAGACTCCACCATCCATCGAGGATCGGAATTCAACGGTCGCTAAAACAACAAACAATATGCCAAGCGTCCAAAATGTGTTCAACTGCACAAGAAAGACTGTTCAAGCAAAGTTTAAAATGAACTTAGGATATTGAGTTTTGAGACAATAGGGAGGAAAGACGATTCAGAGAGCTAAGGCTGTTTAACAACCCAAGAGCCTTTTATCAGCACACCCCAGACCAAGAAATGGTGTCAGGCAAGCAGTTTGACAGACATTTTGCTTTTTAAATCTTTTACAGCGCTGAGCCGTTTGATGGTTTTTGCATGATCACATTTTAAGGCTGACAGTGCAATTCACAGTGCTGCTCACATATTCTGACAAACAATGCATTTTTATTTTGAGTGCTCCCCCATTCCCACATTTCATCTTCACCCAACAGTCTTTTAACCACAAAACCACAAGAATGCTTACTCATGTAAGATTTGGAAAGCAGGAGTCTCTAGACTTTTTAATATTCAGAAAGTCTTACAATGATTGTTCTTTCTGTTATTAACCTCAGATATTTATATCAAGTCATAAATTGTTACTGTAATAAGGTCTACAATCAATTAGCCTTAAAAGACTATTATTTTGAAATATGAGGAGAGATCCAGTGTATATCTTTAAGTTCAGTCATTTTGTTGGCTAACTCTCCACCGTTTAATTCGGAATGAGACTAGAGACAGGGTTTGGCTAGCGTGCCCCACATTAAAACCAGGCACACAGAGTGCCTGTAAAAGGTGGAGACCAGTTAAAGCCGATTACTATCCACTATCCATAATATATATATATATATATATATATATATATATATATATATATATATATACACACACACACACACACACACACACAAGATCTACAAGATCTATTTCTATTTTCCTTTCTATTTTGAGGAAAAGAACAAGTCTTGAATGTATTTATCAAGGTGATGTATTTCTCATAACGTAATACATTCCAGAGACATAGTAATTATTTGCTTTGAATGCATAAAAATAACCACTGCTGATCTATCAAGCTGTGCACAAAAGATTTTTTTGAATATGGAAAGTAGGTTGTCACTGGGCAGGAGAATTGAGCACACCTGGCCTCATTAATGTGCATTCTGAGAAGTGGCACAGTTATTGTGCGGAAATTGGAGAGGCGGCCAACCAGTTTATCAGTTTTGATCAATAAACTGTGCAGCATCTGCACCCTTAAGATACACACAGTTCTTTAAGCCCAAAAGAAGTGTTTGCATTCTGTGATATAATTCTGCAATTTTATTTGTATTTACTTTAAGTCAGTTTGAAAGAGATTTGTCTTAGCTCTGACTTCAAAGAGTGTTTTTACTTTTGATCGCTGTCCAAAAAGCTTTGAGATTTGTTAAACAATAAAATGAGAAAAAGGACATATATTTTCCCATTTGCTTTCTTCACACCAAGAGTCAATGAACTTTCTCAGCTTTAGTAACTTTGTTGTTGATGTCCTGAGGCGTGGAGCACCCTGCCGTCAGACTCAAACATACTCTTAAGCTTTGAATATGAGATGTCTCAGGCACGTCAAGTCAAGATCAAAGAGTTTATAAAATGCTGCAAAATTTCTATAATGAAAGATGATATCTCTAAATTCCCCGTGCCAAATTTTGAGGAGTGCACTTCAGAGACTACTGATTAATGAGGAGATGAAGACCTTCTAATTTAGTGCACCATGTCTACTTTTCTTGCAGTTTCAACTTACAACCGAGACGGTCTCCAGCCTAGTTAAAATTAGACTGTAAATGTAAAACGTCAGCTCACCTTTTTCAAAGATCTCCTTCAGTACTCCTCTCTTGATCAACTCATCTCTGCTCTGTCGCACTGACATCTTCCTCTCCAACGCTGAGGAATAAAGGAGAAAAAAAAGGTTGAAATAATTTTCAGATTGTAAGTGGTTCTTAAAATATCACATTGTTGTTTCTTTGGTCAAACCGTTCACTAAATCAGAGAAATGCATACAATCTCCAATGCATTCCTAAAATCTGTGTCAGATCTCTGGCAGGTAGCATACTGTAGGTCCACAGGCAAAATATTTTCTCGAGATGCTCTGGTAACTTTCAAGGGGCCTTTAAAAACATATAAGCTCATTGATAAAACTAAATCAAATGTGTTCTTTACTGATTTATCCAATCATCACTGTATCTACAGTATATTGTTGTTCTTGCTCATGTGTGCATATGTGCAGTGTTATATCTTTTAGGTGTTTTATGTGTCTTTAGTTTCATCTTTTCTGAGACAAATCCCAGCAGCCCCTTTCTTGAAAGAGCAGCGATATTAAATCTTAGATTTGGCCATAAAGATAGCAGTCTCTCAAACTTTGACTCCTCTTCCAATCAGTTCAATCTAAAACATGGGGTCTTGATTAACAAGAGGTAAAGGATAAAAGAAATATTTCAGCAACACTTCTCATAGTGATGCATTATGCACAAGATGGCATGTCCCACAGCTACAGCTTGCTTCTATTTTTAGGCTTCAAAAGCTGAGGCACTTAGCATCTATCAGTAGGCTGAACGAAAGCGGTTAAAAATCACGTTAGTAATTTCAAAATCTACCCCTGCATAGAAACCAATTAAGAATGTGAAATGAGGATGAGCTACAACACTTGAGCACACTGTGCTGGAATGTCCCTGCAGGCCTCTGTAGCTCCTGCTTGGGAGAGACAGAGAGAGAGAGAGATCACAGATTGTGCCATGTGTGCTTTACATATGACCCAGGAGTCCTCTCCCAGCTCTATCAGAGGGCGATGTGTTCAATGCTAATACATCCTCAGTGTGGATTCATGAAAATACTGACAGCTTGACCTCTCTTTTCCTTGCCCTTGGTCACAACACAGTTGATTTAAAACCAGCTTCGAAGATCCTCAAAATTAAAACACAAATGAGAGTCATACAAATGTCAGACGGACAGGCCTCCAGGGTTGAAATTTGGATACTTTGTGCTTCAGTGTTCCAAAATACCACAGCAGAGTAAGTTATCATCAAACAGTATGCTCCATTATGAGTTCCTCCAGGATACCAGATGTTCAGTATCACTCCATACTTCAAAAGTTTTTATTTTCTTGTTTTTTTGTTTTTTTTTTTAACAAGAGAAGCTTGTTTGAAATCAGCTCCAAGCCAGGAATTACTTAAGCAGCAAGACTTTTTTTTTTTTGGAAAACCACATTACCAAAATATCACCAATATGTCGCACAAAGAATTATCTCCATGGGAGTCCTAGGAAGTGGTAAACTGAATATAGAGCGAAGTGATAGTATACGGCACCATTTGTAGATGCTACTTGGGATGCAAGTGATGGCTGCTCCATTAAAAAGTGATTTTGTCCCAGAGGCAGAAAATTTAACATTAGGTCAAGTATATCAAGGGGATAGTAAATAGACTTATCAAAGATTTGACTCAGAACCAACGTAGAGAATTTTTTCTGACCGAGAACGAAAGCAGCCAGTTTGCTAGATCGTTTCCCTAAAGCACCACAGGCATTAAGAGTAAGTCAGGCACCACACGTTTCACACCCCTGTACCTGTGCATTCTCAAACTTCATCACAAATTATAACAGTTCAGAATATGGAGGGTTTTCTATTAATAATGTCTGAGCAGCACCTGGATAATGAGAAAGGTAAACCCTGAAGTACTATGAAAAATTTATCAAAATTAGAAATCTTTGCACCTTGGCAGTCGATTTTTTTCCATCACCCTCTTTTACCGAGAAGCACAACTGCTCTTTCGACATCTCGTGTGAATATCTGAAAATTTGAAAAATAATAATCTTTTTTGTGATGTACATCGTTCAAACACAAAAATACATTCCACAACACAGGTTAATTTTTTTAGTTTAAATTCCCATCCCTAACAGATACAGATTATGAATGATTATTTTGTCATTAAATCTAAAGCCGTCAGTGACACCAAAAAAATCTTTCATGAACTCAACATCCCTGCCACGGGCTATTTTCTCTAAAATCTAATTATTTGTCAGTCTTTCAGTTCAGAGACACAATGTTACTCAAAATGACAAATGTCTCTGTAAAACATCAGCACCAACTCTCTGCCAAAGTGGGGAAACCCAGGGCCACAGGTCGACGTTAGACTGGCAGTGCTGTGATATGTTCACGGATTATACTGCTGCTTTCATCCAAAATGAAAAGTAATTACTCAAAGCTTTATGACATAACTGCTATGCCACGGGATGTGCACAGTTATGCAATACCATTAACTCAGAGGCCTAAACGAGAACATGTCTTCAGATTTGACAGATAATGTGTGCTCATAAAACAAAAGGACAAGGAATTGGCAAAACCTATGTGGACACAGCAGTTGGTGCACTAGCCAAGCATCAAGTCAGGAGTTAAAATACTGGTTGGTCTTAAAAAGAAACAACACTTTGTTTAATATTTAATGAATACATTAACAGTGTGCAAGAAATGGTATTTCATGTTGATTTCATCAGGAGGGTTCAATGAGGGCCATACAGAAAAAAAAAAAACGGTTAGGTGCGGATAAAAAAGCTGCTCAGTTCAAATATTTATTTTTGATCCCAGGACTGATTGACTCAGTCATTAGAATAGTAAATCATCAGCAGCAATAAGGTCTGTTAATTGTGTTTATGTACTAAAAATGTGTAGCTGAAGTACACTGTAACACCAAAAAAAACTTTATTCTAGGCCCATCAGTGCCAAAAAACATCAGAGTATGAAAATATGTTTAGATGCTGTCCTCTAAACCACCTTGAATATCCACCAAGTCCTATTTTGGACAGTCTGTGTTCAGTCCACCATGGCCAAAGTGGTGACATGGTCCAACACTCCAGCCACTCAATCTGTACCAAGATAAGAAGATTAGAGTTCTTAGGGAGTATCAGCTGAGAGCATATTAAATGAAACTGGCATATCTAAGGATAGCCTGTATTGATCTGAGAACACTACACTTAGTTTTTTAGAGAAAATATATTCCACTGTGAAGTGACCCAGATAGTCAGAACACATCCTACCAACCCTGAGGCTCAGTATCTCAAAGTGAAGGCTTTTACCGAGGCAATTCTCTCAGCCCGAGCCTCACAAAAACTGCATTAAAATGTTCATGGAGTCTTTCATCAATGAGAAGCTCAAGTGCTTAAGGCTCACACATCAGAAGCTTGAATGTGCCTAAACAAGACATTGACACATACTGTGGATACAGCAGGTTTGTAATGTGACATTTGCCTTCCTACTTTATACAATATATAATCAATGGACAGGTCAGAAATCTGTGATTTTCATTAAAATTATGCAAATAAAAAGCAAGAACCGTGCATTTAGACAATTGCTGTTCACAGTGAAATCCACTAACTGAATTCGGAAAAAAACGAAGATAACATCAGGCTACCACATGCATGGTCTTTTGATGAATCTGTGCCTAGTGAGATCTCCTCCTAATACAAGTGTGCTGTGATAATGCACTGAGCATGATAAGGCAGCACGATAAGACATCCAGCTGTCAGGCCCTCCCTCCTTCTTTCCTTCCTTCCTTCCTTCCTGAGGTGAAGAGTACAGTCCCCCAGAGCTGGCCTTCATCTGCTTAATATCACAACACATTCATAATCCTCTACTGTGCTCGTGTCCAATTATCTGCGACAACATCTGTATGCCCAGTGGCTGGTCTGCTCCCCACCGACACAGGAAAAATAATCAACAGTAAGGCACCACAGCCAACTGCAGAGAGAAGAGGATAGTACACTGGGGCTTCAAGTCCAAGATCAGAGAAGTGCAGCAGAAATCACCCCTGTACACTTACCATCAACTTTGTCTTTAATGAGATTAATGTAAATTTCTACTGCACAGCACAATTTTTCTGTTTCCCGTTCAAGCAACAGGTGGAGAAATGGCCACACTTCATGGAGATTTCAACGGGAGCTTTGCCTGACCAAGTATTGGTCATAATATGTGGCAGCAGTTTTATCATACCTTTTAAAGTGAGGTCATCCCATGTCAGGCTTTAAAGATAGTCATGAATTGGCTGCCATGTTAGCTTCAACTAATTAAGTGAGGGCAAAAGCACGATGGCATGTGCAATGTTTCATTTAAAAAAAACAAAAAAAAAACATCAATAGTAGTGCTACAGGTCAACCAAAGTCAATACCATTTCCAAGAAGAGCTAAGCTGAATTTTCTTCCCCTAAACGCAGCTTTCATCAGAACAAAAAGGTAGCTGCAAGAGTACTGAAAGTATGTAAATAAGTACACCGTGCTACCTTTTTCTTGGAACAGGTCTAGCCGTACAAACATTTAGGCCACAGAACTTTTTTTTCTCCATATGTTCCACAGATTTTTTTATTTTGTGCTCATGCGTGCCTTCTCAAATCAAATTTCCACTACACTTTGTCATTATAGATTCATACATACCACTGGAGTCACAGTTACTGCTGTTCAAACCACACATACAGAAAAGATTACCTGATACTGCCAACTTGATAATGTATTTTTTTTTCCACTGAAAACAGCTCCCTGTTGCAGCTGTAAAGAAATCTGATGAGGCATGAAACCAAAACAATGAGCTCAAAGATGCTAAATAGCTCAAAAGCGCTGAAGGGAACTGCAGAGTTTGGTAATGATTCTGTGAGGGTTCATCACTATGAGCAAATCATTTCACATCACACATACTGTACATAGTCATTTGAGCAACTGTTTATGTAAAAATATTGATAGTACAGCTTTAAATCTCCATAAAGGTGATGTTGGCTTAGCAGTCAAAATTCAAAATCCCAGAGCCACTTCCTGTCATTTGAATTTCCTGCACTGGCTCATGCTTCTGTGACTTGCAGGCCACATTTCACTTATCTAGGACTTTAAAACTTGGGTTCACACTTCACGCTGAAATGGATGTGACAGTGTGCGCACAACTGTGGAGGCGACACTGCGGCTGAAGCGCCTGCCCAAGCATTGGAGCACATCACCCACAATTTTAAACAACACAGTAATTCCACTTACAATCTGCTCCGGTGAGATATACTGATAGGTCACAATCCACCATCATGCTGCTATCAAAAAGGATTGAATGGAACAATAGTAGCAAAAGATTTCTTTGTTGACAGCAGCATCATGAATACAAAACAAGTGCATAACAAAAGCGATGAAGAGAGCTTTTTCACTCAGCTCCACTGTGCATTAACACCATTGTAACAAAAAAAAGCCTTTTGTTGCTCAGCACTTGACTATTGTCCTTCACCACAACAGGGTAGATGCTGTTATCATTGGACATACGTGAATGTACCAATTAGCACACAACACCTCCAAGACTGTTTCATCAAGTACATACACTCTATTAAAATACAGTAAAACATCAAAAAGTCAAGCATCTATAGCTCAGAAATATTTTGTCAGCACTTTTGTGTATTACTAAAAATACCACTTAGTCCAGGGAGACTGCAGAGGAGGCATGGGGGCCATGTTGGGGAAGAAATATAAACTGGAGCCAAACAGTACTATGTGAACAGTTGAAGCCTAGCTGAAAGGTAATATCCTCCAAAAAGTCAGATGCATGTTTTGTGCCTGTGGTAAGTGATGGACATGACAAGGCATAACATTAATCCCTGTATTTGCATAAGAGACTGACAAAATCGGCAGTAAGAGAGAAGTCACTGCAAACATGATCAAATCAGAGAGAGACTGATTCATTCAGCAAATTCACACCAGGAAAATGATAATTTAATAATATTACTAAATGAGAACATCCTGTCCTGTTCAGACCGGATTCACGTCTCTGTGCAATTGCTCATCCTCTACAAAACCAAGAACTCTGCATTCAGACAAGATGCAGGCTGACAAAGTCCCTCCTCCCGTCCACCAGGCTGACAGCAGAATTCAAGTTGTATCAGCCAAGGAAAATAAATACAGCCACATCTGAGGAGAGCATGTCCTTCATTCGCCCCTGACAACACTGGGCTGCAGGATCAAAGGAACTCTAAAGAGACCTTAAAACATGAAACTCCAACACTGCACTTTTGCTGAATCAATTTGCTGCATTTCCAATCACCCTGGAGACTAAAATTTAATACATTTTTCTCTTGACCAAAGCATATACACTGACTTTATTCCATAACAACACAGGGTATATACTTGTTTGTTATGCATGTGTTTTTTTTGTGTGTGTTCACATTAATATAAAAAAAGATGTCACGTACCAGCAGAGGTCTGCTTGAACTTCTCACTCTTCTTCTTCCTCCATTTCCAGGGCTTCAGGAGACGTCCCAGAGTGGCAAACTTGCTCCGACGACGGATGGGTGGAGTGTGGGTGCCAGAGACCAAGGACTCAGAACGCATGGCAGCCAGTCTTTCTACTTCCTCAGCTGTAAGGTAAAATAAAAAAGAAAAGAAAAAAAAACAGTCTAGTTTAGGTGGGGATGCAGAGGAGGTGATATTCTGGTAATCATGCAGGAGAGCTAGAAGTGAGTGAAGCAGACACTTTTGCTTACAAAGATCCAAGCAGAAAGAATCTGTGCCAAGTGGCCTCCTGAATTCCCTAGTAACTGGATGAGGTTGGGAGAGGATAAACAAACCTGCATTTGAGATAGCATTATGCAGCGTGGCATTAGCTTGCCAAAGCACACTAAACAGACTGATAAACACCTCATTAAGGGGGGAATCTTTCTACTCTTCATCAAATATTCACAAGGCCCAGTCTTTTAGACTTTTGCATTCCATCAGACACCAAAAGCAAAATAATGTGCTAAGCATTTTGTTCTAAGAAACTATTACATAAAAAAGCGAATACATGCTATGTTTGACAGATGCAGCAGTTTGAGGCTACAAACAGCCAGTGCACAAACAAACTCTGGCAAAAGGCATCCATGTGATCAGAAAACCAAATCTAAAAGTGTCACCTCCAGGCAGATGATCATAAAAAGGTATTCAAACAGGAATCTCTGACTCAGACTCACCAGCCTTACAAAAAAAACTGTGTGAACAATACTTGCAGCAAACAATCAGATGCTTTTAGACATAGAGCTCTACGTGTCTGTTACTCTTTAGGCAGCCATTGGTTTTTTACATGCATTTCCAAGGTATGTAAATCAAGTTGCCTGAGATGAGTAATCCATCATGTCTGCTCTTATCATAGAAATGTAAATGTGCAGACTTTCAAATCAGTCTGCAAACATAACATAGCAGCAATAATAGCCTTGCATAGCCAGACATAAAAATTTCTGGCCTTGTGTGGCTAATGTTAACCTAACTTTAACAACAAGAACTAACAACTTAATGGATTAACTTACTTAAGCAGCTCTTAAGTCTTTCCTAATTGAATGGAAACCAATGGCTTCCTATGTAAAGAGGCCAAAGATGTGGTCCCTCAAGTGTGAACATAACACACTACAGAAAAGAAACTTTAAAACAAAGCAACAGAAACACAGAGAGCAGTCTGAGTAACAGCTCCATGGTGCTCCAGTATGTATGAAGATAGCCCTAGCACAGCGTGTTGTGTCTGTTGTCAGTGTCACCACACTGGATCAGATCATGCTTGACGTGCTGTCAGGGAATGCGCTGGTTGGTTGTTTTTAGATAATTACATCACATTCATGATGTTTGCCAACAGAGATATATCACATTGCAGGCCAGTCACCTCCCCAGGGCCACGGTGCAGCATGATAAATAATGTGACAGTAATGCAGTGGAAATCAGTGCCATGGACCATTACTTGAATGCCCTGGTGCCTCAGAGCCAACCATTTTAGCATTCCTGCCACCACACCATTCTATAAATAGCTCTAGAGTCAATGCTAATTGAGTCCGGTAGAGATTCAAATTAGTTCATTAGAGGTCCGAAAGATAGATAAAGACAGCAAGACGAGGAACCAAATCTAGGATGAAAGACATCCAACAAAGCAACAACGGCTCTATACACTGCGTGATAGAGAGAATGATGACACATTTTACTTATGTCAATAAAAGAAAGGCTTACAAACTGAACAGCTTATCAGAACATCAAACACTTCTTTGCAGGCTACAAATCCTCTACACATCACTGAAATATGTATTATATTGACAAAAGAGGCATGCTTTCGAAAGTAGTACAATCAAAGAGATTTCTGGAGCATGCTGTGAAGATGAACCCACTGTATGTTCTCTATCCAAAGAAAGGGGTGTCTGTCTGTATTGGTTCAACCCCCTGATGATTCCCAAATACTGTGTATAATATAACCCAATCCTAGCAGGAAACACCAAACCAGCATATATATATATATAGTTTGAGCGCATGATGATGTAATTCATTACAATCTTGATAAAATCGTGGCAGAGCTCAATCTGCAAAGTAAAGGGAAAAAGAAGAAAATCCTCTTCCAAGAATCCAAAACTGAGTGATTAGAATGTGGTGGTGTTTTCAAGGCAAGTGGCAAGCGGTCATCATGACAACAGGCACACACTGTAGTGTTTCTATACCATCTTCATGGTGCTGCATATAACCTACATTCTCCACTATTGTAATACAAGCAACTGATTTGACTGGTCTTAATTAAAAACACTTGTTTGCACACCAAGATGGCTGAGTGATGATGTAATGACACTGAACTAGAAATGGCTTTGTGCAAACAGCCTGCACAGTTTCATGCTTTTTTTTTTTAATGGCATCTATAGGTTAAGCAGTGTAAACCTAAAACATCCCACAAATGAAGTATAATTCAACAGCAGTTCAAGTCTGAGCCCAACCCTGTGAGAAGTTCTGATCCAGTCAGAAGCAGTTTCCACAACAGCAACAATGAATCACTCTCGTTTATGTGGTCTCAGTACTACAGTCGTTGACGTCGACCTCCTTCAAATTGGAACCACGGAACATTATCACGCAAGCAGACAGATCAAGTAGACGCAAAGCACATTCAATGGTGGAGCGCCTGATCTGGTGGTCAAACGCGCATAGGAGCCCAAAAGCGTGGCCATCGCTGGATGATGAGTTCATCCTGGATGGCAGTACCACAGGGCTACTATGGGCGAAACCGTACAAGGCTTGAGCTCGAGCCTACTCACCGTCCTGCGTGTCGTTCCCGCGGCTGCAATTGCTGCAAATGTGCTTTATCTCTTTCCCGATGTGACAGTGGATCGTAAAGGGCATGTTGTTGTTGTGGTGCGGATACTGGCCGTGCCCCTTCTTGTTGCTGAGAGACATGATTTTGACCAGGCTGAACGCCTTTTTCTTAGGTTTCTCCACCGCCACGGGCGTGTTTTCTCGGCACCCCGTGGCAAACCAAGTACCGTGCATGATGGTGGGCGCAGGATCCACCGTCGGGTAATTGGCCGTCTTGAACATTGGGGACGCGGAAAACGGAGCTGTGCTTCAGTGCTGCGCGGTGTTAAGACGGTGTGGATTTAAAGAAAAGGGCCATCAATTGAGTCCTACCTGACCTACAGCAGCCGCTTCCATTGACCCCAAACCAGTCGCTTCCCTCGACCCCAAACCAGTCGCTTCCCTCCTGCTGTATTCCCACACCTTTACCTGAGATCCCAATATATGCGGGCTACTCGGTTGCGCAATGCCAGAGTCAATGCTGCTGAGAAACAGCCCTGCTGCCAGATCCAAGTGAGCTAATAATAAAATAGAGGGTGAGTAGTGAATGGCAGTGAGTACCTCTCCCTCCCTGAGCTGTAGACTGCAGTCGGTTGTAACTAATCCACGATTAGTGGAGCTGAGCAGTGAGTGCCTGTGATTGGCTGAGCGGTGCGCTCTTCTAATAGGCCAGCGTGGACGGAGGAAAAGTTGCTCATCTGATCATGATTTCAATTTTTTTTTTTCTTTTTAGCAAGTTGCATTATATGGCAGTCCCTCCCAATTCTTAAAAACAGCTGCAACAACGGCAACTAAGCAGTACTACTGCAGCCACCGCCGGGTGATGCATTTCAACATAAAGCACGTTGTATTGTTTGCACAAAACGGTGTGTTATGATTGGTGTAATCAACATATTCGTTATTTATTAAGATGAATAATTAATAAATAAATGTTATTTAATCTAAATACTGGGAAAAGTGCTTGTGAATTAAGTCTTTGATTCTAAAACCATTAAGTAAAATGGATAGAAGGAACAGAGCAGGAAGAATGAAAAGAAATAAGGCAAAGGCCCTAGATAGACAATCCATCATAAAATGGAATGTGGCATTTAAGGGTGAAATCAAGACAATTTGGCAAGTGCATAAGAGGAAGAAAATACTGATGATACTGTTACTGATTTGGTTAAACTGATTTCTTTACACAGGTCATCCCACTTCAATGGCCAATTGTGGTCTAGGCTTGTGTCACTACAGAAAATAAGGGAGCTGGAAAAAAACAGGAGCCCCATGAAACCACAGAGCCTATGTGGATCAAAAAAAAAAAAAAAAACACCAGATGAAATGAGATAGTCTACTCTAGTAAAAGCCACACTTACACAGATTTAGTAGCTTTCTCTTTTACCTGCTGTTCAGTTTACTGAACATTTATGGGACTATTTAAACTCTAATACCAGAGTGTATAAAAAAGTTTATCCTGAATTGATGAAAAATTTGTTTAAAATAAGCAGTTTGGAGATCTAAAGCTAATGAACACTACTACACACAACAACTCTGCTAAGTCACATGCAAGTGTAACTCAGTCGATTCAACTTTATCCACAGATGATACCACTGAATAGCAAATTAAGGGTATGTCATCAACATGTATCCACGCGCTCACTGATTACAAAGACTAAAGAATAGAAAAGGACATGTAGAAAATCAGGACAACAAAGTTGATTGCAAAAATTACAACATCTATCCAATTTAGGCATAATAACAGACAAGAGCTCAGAGAATTAAAATCAAAGAAAAGAGACGCAGCAATGGGACCTTAATCAGTGATCAGAAAGCTCAATACTTCAAATGAGAGAGCTCAGCCTAAAGTAATAGAGAAGCATTAAATATTCTGTCTTTACATCCCAAATTCCAAACAGGCACTCCGTTGATCCCTAAAGTTACTGTGCACATTTTGGGGTAATTGATAACATTAATGACCAGTTAATGAGGCGTTAATCGCTAGAGAAGATAACTGACCCCACGGCATTTCCAATCACGTTTCCTACAGAGCGCTGAATGGTCGTGGGGCTGGGGGTGAGTATCTTTGATGTTCCTTCAATGAGCTGCGGCTTATTCCAGTGACATCAAAGCCCTCTCTGAAATGTGGGACAGAGGCACTTGATTTACTCCCACCACGGTGCAATGCAGTAGTTACCCTCAGCTGGCTCTTTTTTTTTTGATGCGAAGTTTCACTCTCTTGCACGGATGTGCGTTGAAGTTTTGGAAACTGGTATTAAAGTACAATTTTTTATGTGCTTGCAACAGGAGAGAGTCAGAGGTTAACGTATAAAGGAACAAAGGTCTTTGCCATGTATGAGGTAGATAACTCCACAGCAATGTGAGACTGGGTATATGTGTGTGTGTGTGTGTGTGTGTGTTTGAGAGAAAGAGGGATAGGGAGAGTGCAAAGAGACTCTAAACATTCAAGAAATGTGTGCTGCTGTCTCACCACTTCTACAAACAAGGGCAGTGACACCCTTTCAGTCACTGTGTTTACTGCTGTCCATTCCCATTATTCTGCCCATTAGACCTCGAATTATCTTAAAATGTGCTTAAATCAAAAGTGCTCTGTGCCAAGGCTCGACACTTGAATCGTTCTCAAGACTACATACGCCACAGTTCAGCCTAAGTTTCCTGTTAGATAATTCCTATTAGATAATTCTTACAAGAATCATATGATTAAAGCTACAAGACAGGTTGTTTGTTGGTTGCATGTGGCTGTGTGGTTATATAACTGTTGTCTTATGCAGTGCTGATCAGTGCTCCATGAGGGTTAATTCATTAGGAGAGGATGAATAAATATAATGAGATATAATTAATAATAAGAATAAAAATAAGAGTAAATTCAGATTTAATCAGCTGACCAGAGTTGATGTCCTTTGTGAAAGAGAAACCTACACCCTTCAACAATGTAGGGGATGAGTGTTTGATACTCAAAAATGTTTAAAAATGTGTAAACTTATATTTTTGTCCGCTATTCTGTTTTCCATATTTTGCCTTCTGCTGTCCATATTCAGGGATCCCTCCATTCTACTTCAGTGTGCCTTGTTAGATAACTGGGTCTGATTCAGGAACTGCTGTGAACACTGAGCAATATTGGGTTATATAAAATATTAACTTAATAATGTTTTCACTGCTGACCTCTTTGGATTTATAGAGAGATGTCAAACTTTGTTCAACAGAACCCACTAACCAAACTATTTCTTTTTCTTTAGCTAGAATATCTTCTAATTCTGCACTTTCTGACAATATACAAATTCTGTATCAGCTTGATTCAACTCTTCATTGAAGCTATATCATATTTAAACTGAGTTAAATGTTCAAACCCAAGACTCAGTGTTTTCATGGATGCACTACTCTATCAAATGGAAATGTTCTCAGTGTTTCATTTGTCATTTCATATTCATCTTCCTCAAATTCAGTCTGACATGGTATTTCTGGAGGTGTTGGCATCTCCATTTAAAACTGAAATGTTTTGTGGGTTTAAAAAGTTGCATGATTTTGTGATGACTTATCTGCCCATGGGTCAGTCAGGTTTCAGGGGTTAAACGTATTAGTTAAGTAATGGTAAAAACAAGCATCAATTCAGTTAAGGTCCAACTTAGAGTGAGTAGCTTTCACCCCTCTCCTGACCACAGACATCATTCCAGTGCAGTACAGGAGTATTGTCAGCCTGCCTCAAGGGTCCTACCTGATTCTCCCTGCCTTAGAAGAAATTCATTTGACTGCATTTCAATGGAGAGTTTGTGTGCTGTGTGGTGGCTTGTGTTTTTTGTGGTCTGCGTCAGAGACGTTTCCACAGAATTTTTGTGTGAAACACTGAATAATTCAGCATAAAATCCTGGGATCAGTGCTGGTCTTCAAAATATAAGAATACTTCCCTGTGGTTAACAACATACCTGACACTTGTCACACAACTGTCACAATAAACTTAAACTGCCAGAGTCACCTCATCCAAAGCTGCTTGGAAGTATCTGCCAATCCTCTGTGACTCACATCTGATGGACATGCTCTCACACACTGTTATTGCCAGGAAGCATCAATAAATGTTTATATGTACCACTAGAAATGAGGGGGAAAGAATGTATTCTAATGCACTTATTAAAACAGATTTGAAATAAATTGTAAAATGGGTGACAGTTTCCTTGAAAGACTGTCAAAAATGCATTTTTTAAAATATTTTTGATTCTGGTTAAAACTGGTTTCCATGGATGTGGTGCAGGTTTTAGGCTAAACAATCTTACAACTTCCGTCTGAGCAGCCTGTCACTACAAATCTGCTGTTCCCGTTCTCCCTGTATCTCTCTGTCTCTTCCCATCTGTCATTCTCTCTCTGCAATATTATCTGTCTTGTAGTTACACACACACACACACACACACACACACACACACACACACACACACACACACACACACACACACATCGAGCACTCAAGCCCCCCTAAAATGGGCATAACGTCGTCCATGATTAATAATATGTTAAAAATGCAGTGCTTTGACTTTTCCATTTTTCTTATTTGCAGAAATCGGGAAATGCGAGAGATAGTTATGCAATTACTGAATAATCTGTAAGAAGAATGATTCCTCACCAGTTTTCTTATGTAGTTCTTGGCTCCACCTTCAGCATTAAGCTCAGTCTTCCTCCTGACAGGCAGCAGAGTAATGTGGTATGATTATGTAAAGTCTACAGACTGTAGCACTTAAGAAGTGGGAAAGTGATGTATTCATTTTGAAAGGAAGGAGACAGAGTGAGAGAGAGACAGACAAATGTCAAAGAAAAGTGATAGGGAAAAATGCACCCACTTGTTTTAATAAAACAGTTGTGCACAATGACAACTTTCCTTCATGACATTAATAGTCACTGTGATTCTGCACAGCCACCCGAAGCCAACAGAAATGTTCATATAGTTCTGTCACAGACTGTCAGGGATTGTGGTAAGATGCTTGAGACTACACTTCCAGAAAGCTGTAAACAGATGACTGCTTGCTTTTCATCTCTGTTATAATTCACTCCTGCGTGTCTTTTCCTCTTCTCCTCTCATGTGTCTTGCCCAGTCTCAATATGTTTTCTGTACTGCTGAATAAACTGACAAGTTTATATATAAAGTTAAGGCATATTAACACAATATATCAAGTGCTAACCTGATATGTTTTCATATACATTAGAGGATATCTTGTATTGTTTGGTAAGATAAGAATCTTATAATATATAACCACAATTAAGCTAAACTTCACAAAAGACTGCATGAAATAATTTGGATTTGGTACAAAAAAATGTCATTACAAATTTCCAACTAAACATTTACCAAATTGTAATGAAATAATATTGCTATATTATATATAACATTTTTACATTATATGCAGCTATCACATTTTGTGCTGCATTTACATTATAAGCTGCTATAAAAGAACTAAAAAGAACCCTAAATGTTTTGACTGTTGCAGTGGAGGACAATTCACTGCAGAGCTGCAGTTTCTCCCATGTAATATTTGTTACAATGACACCATCTAGTGTACTAACTTGGTAAACTGGATATGGATGACTTAGCACGCTGACAAATGATAAACAGTCATAAAACTGAATGTGCAATATTAACAGTGCTTTGTGCGCTCTCTAAATGCCGGGAGTATCATCCTGATAAGTGTATGTTATTTGAAAAATAATAATAATAATAAATAAATAATGCTGAAATGACCCTCTTCCTTTGCACGTTTGTACGTAACGACGTAATGCGTACATTTCCCAAAGAGAAGTCGGATGTGTTGGACGTGGCTTCCATGTTCCACCGTCAGCCTTTCTCGTGTGGCTGCGATGTTAGCAAACAGCCACCGCCATAGCTAAAGTTATGATGTCTATAACTTCATAATGAGCAAGATATTAATGGACCATGGTGAGTGTATAACACTCAGCTATACGTTACCCCCCATTCAGTCCGCTTTTGCCCTAACGGTTGATAAAACGTAGCCTTTGCAAGCAATGTTTATGGCAACTTAACGGCTAATGTTAACGGAAATGCTGCGAAATATTGTACCACCGCAATAAACGTGTCTTTAATTTCCATTCTAGCGGCAATAACATTGTTGTTTCTTTACAGTAACTCTTTACAGTTTCGACATTTGTTTCCCCAGGTTCACTTCCCCTCTCCTCTCTCCGTCTTATCGTCCCTCCTGTGCAGCTTGTGTCTGCAGCTCTGTGGGAGATAGTGAAGCAGGGTGCTGTGATGTACTATGGTCTGCTGGAGGAGTTCATTACCTCAGTGTTGGAAACAGTCCCTGATCTGCTCACTTACACAGAGAGAGTCCAACTAGTTATAGGCCTACGTGCAAGGGTAAGAAAAGACCTGCTAGATATGTTGCAGTATTTAGTGCACTTCCACTTTACTCCACCTCACATGCTGTACACTATTGTTAATCTGCAGAATAAGATTTCTTGTTATTAGAATATTTTATTTTTGAACTTTTTTTTAAACAATAAAAACACAAACAATAAAAACTGACAAAACACATAAAAGGGCAAAAGCCATTGTTCTGTCAAAGAAACCAAATACTAAATAAGGCATACCATTACTTTTTACATTTTGCTGATAATACTTCCACCACTTCTTGTCTAATAGTTTGATATGTCAAAACTAAATAGCCCCAATGATATAGACTTGTATATAAATCTATGGAGAAATTCCCTTTTCCTCAGTCCCCTCCAAGACAACTGATTTCAAGTTCATCTTCAAAATTGCAGCTCTGGATCTGGTAGAGACAGTACATTTCTGGCCAAACTTGATATAGTGCATGTTCTTGTCATGGAGTTCTTCTGTATGTGTGCAGTGTCAGAATGCATTAGTCAGTGGAAAGCATGAACAGTAACACTGCAGGTTAGTTTATGCAGTCTGAGGGAAAACAAATGACAGATGCATTCATTAGATTAAGTCAAATGGGTGTATTCTACATTATGACATCTGCATTATTCAACACAAAACCGAGTAACTTAACTTATTGTGCTTACACTCCAGTTGACTGTAAAGGCAGTCAAATTTGCTTAAATTAAACCAAATTCCCAGGTGAGGACAGTGTAAACATCTAACCCTTGACCTCATCATGCACAGGGTTGTGATCTGCACATATATCCATTTCTCATATATTGTACTATTAATGATCATTTTCAGCCTATGGCCTGTGCTTCTCAGGGCCACGCCTCCTCCTGAGACTTTGTTGAAAAAATAAAGCCTCTACTGTGTTGTTTATCTCTTGATATACCAACAGGTGGTGCTAGAGTGTTGCCGCAGTGATGATTCTGCCAGCCCACAGGCCATCCAACTTCATCTGAGCAGAATAAACACCTACATGGCACAACAGGATAAAGAGGTGGGTGCTCTCGTTAAATCTCCACCACTCTTTGTTTCATTTGAATTTACTTATGTGTTTATGTGAAGTTTTTTCGTTCTTTTTTTTTTTTAAGACTTCCAGCACTGAAGTAAAATCATCAGTGACAAACTTCCTGAAGCTTGTTCACACACTAGTGGGTGATCAATGCCAGAGGGATATCTTTTATCAGGTGAGTTGGCTGGATGTTAGTGGATGCTGTAAGTTTAAAAAGTAAATTGCTCAGTTGTTACATGCAATTTGACTCAGTTTTTGCATAATGGGTAATGGCATCAAATGCTAGTATTTTTTGGAAATGTAATTAATACTTTTGTCTCTATTCTTTAGAAAATCTTCCCAACAGTGTTTGGCCCCAAATATGACTCAGCCCTGGAGGCTCTGATGAGAAAATTTCTCTTCAATCTTCAGCAGCTGCTGCCTGTTCCAAACCTTGAACAAGTGGGTACCTGACATACAATAATCCCGGGACAAATACAGTGGAACAAATATTATAGATAACAACTATTGTTGGAGGTTTTTTTTTTTTTGTAAACAGAAGTTATGTTTACATTCAGCATTTCTTACCAAAACACATTTCACTGTATATATTCCTGGGGTCTAACACACTTGTCGAATGCATATAAGCATATAACATATAACATTTGCATTACTGATTATTATAAGCCCTGTATTGTTCACATCCATGTTTATGATGTTGTTGTTCTGCTAAATATAGAAAAGCAATAAGTGATGTAAACGTACTAAAGGCAGATTTAGGGACAGTCATGCAATAACAAGGAAATTAATAATAACACCTGAAATGCACGGGTACAGTTTTCATTGATATTTAACATAATCTATTATTTTGTTTATCTGTTATGTTTATCTGTTTTGTTTCTTTCCTAGACTTCACTTTGGCTCAGTCTCTCCCCTTCTGTCTTGAAAGAGTGTGTAGACTTCATGAATCAACCTGAGCCCCTGAATACACTTATTCAGCACCACAAACATCATGGGCATGAAGCTGCACAAGGTAGTTCTTTGAGGGACTTTCACTCAAATCCCACTTGTCTTCTGTGTAATCTATTAATTAACATTTCCTGTTTTGTTTGTTATGGTTTTTTTCCTAGCTCTGTCTTCCTCTGGTGATGACTGCATCCTTTCCAGCCTCTCCTATTATCTGCCAAAGGTCAATAATGATGAAGGAGGCAAAGTTGTCAAATCTGGATCCTTGTGTATGAGTGAGGAGGACTGGCACAGAGACAACTCACTTGGGATTGAGACTAAAAAAGATCAAGAAGAAAACTTTGAGGAGATTAACCCAGAAGTGACAAGGAATGTGGAAAGAAATGGACAGCAGCATGCTGAAGATCTGACTGAAGACCAAGGAGCCTCTGTTGAAGTAATACTTGAACCTTTTGATGAGATCGAGTCCAATGATGATGGCAACATGAACAAAAAATGGTTTCACCATTTAAAAACTCACAATAGGACATCCTCAAAAACTTTCAAGTGTCTTGTTTGTGGTCAGGGCTTTAGTTCCATCAGCAAACTAAAAAGGCACAGGATCACTCAGAGTGGTTGTTTGATGAACAGGCTGGGTCGGTCAGATTCTGCCAGCCGAAGTAGATTTTTTGAAAAGATTAATTTGCATCCTAAACCTAAGATTAATGCCCGTAGAAGTGAGAATGAGCTTCCGTTAACAGCACGTGACCCATCAAATTTGAGTAGTCTTCCAAACTTTGAGGAGTCTAATGACGACTGCAGTCTTGTTTGTCGTGCTTGCGGAAAGGTTTTCACTTACCCAAAAAATTTTGACAAACACCAGAGGATTTGTGTGGTCAGTAGTAAACAACAGTCTCCTACAAGCTTGGCACATCAGTCCAAATCAGACCCTGTTGATAAGGCCAAATTGGCTTTGCTGGGTGAAACTGAATCTGATCCACCTCAGGAATCAGTGTCTTCTGACTCGTGTAAAAGAAGCAGCCGTGTCAAAAAATGCTCCACATGTGGAAAAATATTTACTCGTTCTGTTGACTTGACAGGACACATGAGATGCCACATTGAACCGAGTCCTTATCTTTGTTCTTATTGTGGTAAAGAATTTGACAACTACGAAGACTGCGAGACACACAAGGATGGTAAATGTGGGGTTTCAAACCAACACCCACAAGCAAAGAATGAGTTCTCACAGGAGAATTCTTCAAGCACTGCAAAGAAAATGAATCAGGAGAGCACTCCAGTTTCAATCACAGATGTACCTGCTGGCACGCAGGCAAAGCAGGCTTGTAAATCGCCTCTGACATGTCAGGACTGCGGCCAGGGTTTTTCTTATTACAAGAGTTTTGAGAAGCACCAGAGTAAATGTTCTAAAAGAAGTCCTCGAAGGAAAAAGCGAGCAAACGCTAACCATTTTGTTATCAGTGCATGTGATTTCCAGTTGGTTGACAATGAGAGATGTGCCAAGACAAGTTCTGAAACAAAGGAAAGTAAAACTGAAAAACCTCAGAACTCTACAGACCGTGCAGACGACTCCCCCTGTGCGACTAAGTCTTGCACCATCAGGTGCACCATGTGTGAGAAGAACTTTTCAGAAATTGTCCTCTTGAAACGACATTATTCCAAGTCGCATAAGATCAGAGGCTCATACCCTTGTCCATTGTGTAAGAGAACTTTTGTGAGGCTGTGTGAATTGGTTCGACATCAGCAGAACAAAAAACTGTACCAGTGCGCTGCCTGCAAGAAATGCTACACAAAGCCGGGACTGCTGAATGATCATGAAAAAGTTCATACTGCAAGTGTAACGCCACGCATTTGTGAAACATGTGGGAAAAGCTTCAAATCTCTCGCGTATCTGATTCTGCACCAGAGCAAGCATAGAGAACGACAGCCTAGTGTTTGTTCCTACTGTGGCAAACAGTTCAGTACAAAAGACTGCCTGAGAGCGCACATGGTGAGGCACACAGGCGGCTACCCATGCCCAGTGTGCGGAAAGAAATTCTATCAAAAAACATACCTTAAATGGCATCTGTATAAACACACGGGGCAAGAGCCGTACCTCTGTGACACATGCGGGAAAGGCTGGCCGAGTGCCGCTCAGCTCAAGCTTCACATGATTCAACATACGGAGGAGAGGCCGTTCAAGTGCGAAGACTGTGGTGTGTGTTACAAGAGGGGATCGCATTTGATGGCTCACCGCAGAGACAAGCACATTAGGTTGCGGCCCTTTGTGTGTGAGGTTTGCAGCAAGGCCTTCAGATTAAACAATGAGCTGAAAAAACACATGATGATTCATACAGGGGAACGGCCATTCGCGTGTCCAAAGTGTGGCAAAACATTTACAAGAAAAACCCGGCTTAGGGAGCACAGAGAGAAGACGTGTCTGTAACTTCATGCTCTTTGCTGGACCTGTACTTTATTAAAACTGTTCATACATACATATCTCAATGCCGTACATGTACGATGACTTTTATAATGAAGCTACAGATTTGTAAATAAACCACAACACTTTGTCTGATATTGTGAATGAGTTTCATTCTCCCAGAATAAAAATGGCCTTGCTGAACATACTGGATCAAAGCAGAGTCTTTTCTGAAATATCCTGACTTGGGTGACTTGGGAGTTCGGATGAATCAAAGGTCAAACAGACACTCATTGGGCTATATAATGATGAATCATCTGTTGGGACATGCTTAAATAAACCAGGCACCAGAACAAGAAAGAAAATGAGTGCTTTTCTTTTTAAACTTTGAACAGGGCTTTGATCATGAGCCAAAATGATTAGTCAACAGAAAAAAATAACAGGCAACTATTTTGAGAAATGATTAATCAGTGTACTTTTTCAAGAAAAAAAAGGATGCACACTATGTCAAATGTAAGGATTTGCTTCTCTTCATTCTTTAGATCTTCATAAAATGAATATCAATGTAAAAAGTCCTGCAAGTAGAAATAGAGATACTGATTGCAAAGTGCAGAATGACCCTTTTTAGAGCGCTATGTTCCTACCTTGTGTGTGTGTGTGTGTATATATATAGTCAATAATCTATGTGATATATACAGGTATATATCACATAGATTATTGACCATTTATTCCATAAAACACCAGAAAGTTGTGAACAACTGTCATCAAAATCTTCCTAAAACTGTAGATGACATCTTAATATGGCTTGTCTTGTCAATTTAAATATCATTTTTGCTTGACAAATAAGTGGTTGATCAATGATTAAATTCTGATTATTTTTCTAATCGATTATCAACGAATCGATTGTCGAAAACATAATTTCAGCACCAACCTGTGTATAAGCATTTAACCTTGTGCAGTGGCCTGCAGCTGCAGAAAGAGCAGAGCACCACCAGAGAGCAGCGGTGCTCCACAGACTGCCTCAATTTCATCAGCCAGTCTGACTGTATTTTATGCACTGTATAGGTAAGTTGATTAATTCTTAATTTTGCAGACCACCTCCCATGAAATTAAGACAGGCAACAGATTTCTATGAAAGCATGTACAGCTGTCAAAGATTAAAATGACTTTCGGACACCAAAACATTTTGGTATTAAAACTTGTTACGTATGACTAATCTTCTTTACATTTGAGAGGATACATCTACAATTATATGTCATAAATGCAAAATCTTTCATCATGTCTTAATCATTAGGCCTATTTTGTCCCTGTCCCTTTTTATTTGGTCTCTGCAGAGCACAGAGAAACCCTCACTTTGGGATTTTCCATTTTATCTGTTTTTCCACTTTGTCTGCTAATTAAGAAACAGCGTTGCAGGCAAGGTGATAGAGGGTGACAGATGGCAGCTTTTTTGGGGGGAAGTGAACATCTCTGTAATAACCACTCAGCAAGGATGCAAGGACATTTGTGTTAGACTTCCTGTTTAAAGAAAGGTGCAATAAGTGAAGGGGCGAACATGGTATACTAGGGCTGTGGACAAAATGTGCTCTAAAAATGCTATTTTGAGGTAATAAGGTTTGGTTATATGTTCACAAAATCAAACTATTTGACAGCAAGCAAATGGATGTCGAAAAAGAAGAAATCCCACAAAATGAAAGCAATCTCCAGTAAGCTCTGCAACACTTAATGGTAACCCTTGTGCAATACGCCACTCCTCTGGGATGTTCTGTCTGCAGAGACACTCTGATTTTCCTGTGACTGAAACGTCCATCTGTCCTGCTTGCTTTTGATGAACACCACAGTGTGGAGTGGACTATCAACTAAAGAGCTTAGGTCTCCTCTGGCCTCTTCTGGTTCTGCTGAAGTTAAGACGTATATCTCCTGGTCTCAGGCACAGGTAGCTCAGCGTTATATAACATGTCACATCAAAGGTTTTTCCTAGTTACTGATGAGCTATGACTGCTGTCAGAATTGCAGGTGCCACTACGGAATAATTCCCTGTAGACCGTGATCCGTGCAGTATGAGTCATTTTAAATCTATAACGCCTTCTGGAATTGATTCAGCCATGGCTCCTGATGCGACTGCATTCACTCATTGACCCCAACCACCAGAAACCAGACCAGACCTCATTTATCCTCTTCCTGCTTTTTAGAAAGACTCATAAAAGCAACTTTCCATGACAAAGTAAAACATTTGATGAAGAGATGATTTTTTTTTTTTCAGTTTTAAATCCCAAATGTGCAGAGTTTTGATGTGATTATGGGATTTTATGGATTATTTGGATTACTGTTTTTGTTTGTGAACAATGAGACAATCCCTTTGGAAATTTATGCAGTCTATGCATTGCGTCTATTCATTTATTCTCAGCATGGCAGGTAGCAGCATGCTACCTGCCATTCATAGCCATTTTTAACATTTTCAAACATGGCCGTCTGCTTTTAAAAGCACAATTCAGAATATCTTACCTACACCGCAAAACAACCACAATATATATAATGTAGCTTGGCTGTACCCTCTAGTGATGTATATTTACAGACTTTACCACTAGAGGTTTCATACTTTATTTAATATATCTTTAAGTAGACACTGGTAATGTTTTAATTTTTTTTTCCACTTTCTGACAAAGTTTTCTTTCATTATAATTTTAAATTTACAACATGCAAAGTTAACCTTATGTCACTGCAGTTATTACATGAGGTGATTACAAAATCAATTCTTCACTCGATCTCTAAGATGTGCTTGAGAAAGAATAGGGGCATAAAGTCTCCTTGGTTCAATCACTTAGTTTCACGAAATGATTCTGCTTCTTCAGATCCCAGCCGTTTATCCCGTAGGCTATTAGTCTGTCTTTACTCAGGCTTACATAACTGTCTGAAAAGTGCAGGCATAATTTATCATAATATTCTGCGAAGAGCTCACACAGAACATCTCTATTTCATTTGAAGAACTTCACTCTAAAATTTTCATATGAGTTTGTGCTACGACGTAATCTCCACTCTTTATTGACTGATAGCAAAATGAAAAGGGAGACATTTGGTATGACAACACAGTAATACTGAACTATGACTGACATTTTTGTGTTCTATAAATACCAAAAGGTAATGTTTTTCAAAATAGAAGTAGCATTTGAGAATCCCTCGGAGCCTGAGGATCAACAAACACAGATTTTTTTTTTCTACCCCACTAAAATGCTAAAAATCTTGACCATGTTTAGAAGTGTAAAAGCCAAAATATGTCCTGACTTTGATCATTAGAAATAGGGTACAATTTTGAAGTACTGCTGAGTGGTGCAATGCAGCTTTGATTGAACTGAATCCCAGGTTTGCAGCAGTGTTGAAGAGATTCTGAGTCTGTAAAGTCTCTTACTCAGCAGAAATGCCCTAAAAAGCTGGTGCACTACGGGAGCTGCGCTGGTGAAGCAACAAATGCCATTCAACATATCCACTTAATGGATGCCCCCCAACTGCGAGACATTATCTGCTGAGAATATACATGTTAATTCTTATTGTAGATATCAGGAATATCCCCACCCATCCTTTAGGCAACAGACTGAATACTGCCTATGTTGTTTCATTTCCTTGTACCCAACAGAATACATTTCATGTTGCTTTTAATTCAGTAAAACCAGCATTAGAGAGTAACAGTGATTCAGGCGGAGCTCCCTCCTCCAGCATAATTGGTCCTTGGCAAAGCTGCCTTTCAGATTGCAGTGGTATCTTTACCCCTTTCTGCCCAAATGTGCTGCCACACTTACTATAAATATGACCCATAAGCACATCATCATGCAGCTTTCCACGGCTTGGGAGGCTTTTGAAAAAGGCGTTATTTCTCTGCTGGCGTGTGGCAAGCACATCACAGCCAGGAGCCTTTCCCACACTTCCAAGTGTGGCATAGAGAGAGAGAGAGTTGAAAAGAAAACAGATAGAGAGAGAGATTCTGGGAAGATGCAGCTCCCTGCAGACTCTCACTGAAGACACCTGCCTATCTTTTTCTTTAAACCATCTTGCTACTGAGGGTGGCAGGTGTTCCGGCCAGGTGACACCAATGGTTGATTGAATTTTTATGCAGCAGGAGCATCCAGTAATAGAGTCCTGGATATAGCATTGCTATTTCTGCTCTGATTTTCCTACTCATGTTTTATTCAGACCTGGGATGCTTCAGCACAAGAAGGCCTGTGTGCAACCATGTGGGGAAGATGGATGCTGATGCTTGTTTTTTTGAGATGCAGGGCTGTTAGTTCATCATGCGATGGCCTGCAATGTCAGCCATGTGCATGTGTTTGGCAGGTGGGGGGTGGGATCTATAAGAGAGACATAGATTGGGACTGATAGAGACAGAGAGGTGATACAAATCTCTTGCCACTAATTATCACCACTTTGTTAAACACTTTTACTAATAGCCTCTAGTGTTGCCACAAACAGCTAAAAACATTACAAATGCAAGAGACTCTGTGCTGGCTTGAGCCCAACTAGTTAATCTGAAATTCCCTTTCCCTTTGAAGCAAGGACTGACAAGTTCAGACTGGTGATTACAAATTCTTCTTGTTCTTGACCTTGCAGTCACCTTTAGCTGTCTTTTGAATTCCAACAGAAACTGGATAACCTGAATAGACTTCATTCAGTGAGAGTGAATGTGCAAACCATTTAAATTATCAGCAGAACAGTGAAACACAACACAAAAAAAGATCTGCATACAAGTCCTGTTGGAGAGGCTGCATCCCAGCCAGCAGCTGTGTGAAGTGTTTCTCTAACATACTATAAATCCTCAGGTGAACTAAGCTGGCACATCAAGCTCTGCAGCAGAAATTTGTCCTGTCCCACCATGCATCTGGTGTGTATTGATTGTACTCTTTCGGGCAGCAGTTCTCACTGTACATGGATTGCAACAAAAAGCAGCAAAGGGAGAGAAAAGCAGGGAGTGGTGGGTGGTGAATGAGTTGAGTTTAGCTTTTTTTAGCGTAATGTAGCTGCAGCACTGAGCCTGGTTTTGAGCATTGATTTGTGAAATAGAGAATACATGTATGTGTCCAAATGCTATGTGTTCAAGCTTACATTTCTCTGCACATTTACATGTGCGCTCACATCTAAATTTGTAGACAAAGTCTGTATGAATGTTATATATATGGATGAAGATGCAAATACACACTTGCACAAAAGCTATGGGAAGTACCTGAATTGCCTATCCCCCCACAACTGCAATGCAGCCAAGTCTGGGCTTCAGCTTTGTTTATCTGCATTCAGGCCAGGTATAATGGTGGGAACTCTAGCCATCCGCATCCACACACTTTTACATAGCACACGGCATCCAGCTGTTCAGCCCAATTAACATCTGTACAGTAGGCGTGCTGTGATTAATGCTACATATGCTGGAGCAGACCAGAGAAGACCCTGAGCCTGTGAGGACAAGCTGACCTGTGTGTCTTGGCTGCAAGGTGCATAGGAATAAATAACAGAATGACTTACTAGTGCCATTCCAATATGCTGCATGATTGATAAACATTGTATTCATGAGCCCTGCCCAGATTATGGCATGGCTAAAAGCAAATTCTATTTCCAGAAAGTCTTGAGATTTTATTAAAAGTAAACAGAGCTTATCTAGATTTCCCACCCTCATTTTACTACAATGAAAAAAGCAAAAAAGGAAAGCTAAACTCTTTTCGCTTAAAATGTTTAAATCACAATATAAATATATGAATGACTATTACATTGTAAAATTATTATTGCACCAGTCTCTTACATTATAAACTGAACTCATCTGACAAAGATGATATGGACATCCATTCATTTCACACAGCGTTAAGAACAAAGGAGTATTACCAAAAAGGAGTTGATTGGAGAGAACGAAGGGATGGAGCAACAGAGTAAAAAGGTTAACTTGATCATGTGAGCAAACATGTTATAAAACTCAAAGTGTCTGATCTCTTAAGCAGAGGGATATTAGTGGAAACTGTTAGTTCCTGTAATTGGGAGACTTTCTTTTGTGTAGCATGAGTGTGCAGACAGAAAGCAGATGGGGCTGTAGTTGAGCTGCTGAATGATGAGAAAATAAAAACAAGCAGACAACCTCTTCCAGTGAGACGGATGCTGTGTCAGCAGGCAGCACATACACAGCACACTAACAAGGGGACCGATATGCATGCACACTTGGTGCATGCAAACATGCACACATATCTCTGCCTTTTGACTAAAAACCCATAGACACAATCCTTGGGTAAACAGTAATGATTCTAGTTCCACAAACACTGTAATCTCTCAGCTGCTAGTCCAGATGACTGTGCTTCTCTGTGTGCAACTTTGTGTGTATATGTGAGGCTGAGCTGACAATGAGAAGCTTCATAACAGGCAGTAATGACTGAAATCAAACCTCTGAAGTAGGTCAACCATCCATCTACACCTCCACCCTTTAATGTTTTTTGACAGGTGACACGATCGTTGATAGCTGCACAGTAACTGATGCCATTATATCATTATATCTTTGTGACTGTGTGCAGGGACATTTAACTGTGGAGAGAATTAGATTAGTGCAGACGCTAAACAGGCCAATGCAATAAAGCAATGTTTCATCCATGCTCTCTGATTCCATTAGAGGCCCACAGGGTATTTGTCATTTGTATGCTACAGCCTTGTTTTTGCAAAAGTCAAACTTGCAGCAGAGACTGAATCCCCATAGAGGTAACTGATCCATGTGTGAGCTAATCAGCGTCAGGGAATAAAGCAAAATATCAACTGTTTAAACACAGAACAATTGAGTTGGCTGTGAACCCTTAGCTCATCTCCAATTCTTTCGCTCTGACAACCTCACCGCACATCAATACGAATTACACAACTCAGTGTCTGAGAAGCAGATGCCAGACTCGCAGCGCCTTTATTGTAACGTGACTGTGTTGGATATAAAAGTGGATTTTATGCTCTCTGTGTAGTAGCAGTTCATTGATGGAAATATGGATACAGCCATAACATTTCCAGTGGCTCTAAAATAAATTTGTCAACTCAAAAGCCATCACCTCCCCCCAGTGTCACTCTTTGCACACTTTAATATAATAATTTTTCATAAATATATGATAGACCAATATGTTGTGTGTAAAACCATTATAATGACCCCCCCCCCCAAAAAAAAAAAAAAAAAATTAAAAAAATGACAAAGAGAAAGCAAAGCTATTATCTTGCCTGGAAGTACACAGAGATAATTGCTTAGTTCTTGTTTCATGTCCTTGGCAGCCCTGGCCATTTATCATTATTAAGCACCTGGGCACACAACCATGAGACTGTTGGTTTCCTTGGCAATAAGCAAGCTAAATCCTGCTCCACTTCTTCAGGTGGAAGTGAGTCAACAGTGCTGTTGTACAAATCGCCCCCGTACCACCCTCATGCTTTGTATGAGCTCATTGTAGAGTAGGGAAACAAAAAAGGAGCACTGAGACAAACGGCAGTGTCCTGTCATTGACAACAAGCTTGTCTCCACAGGCCAAATGCTCACTGGCATGAGCAGAGATGCCTAGAACTGCAAGGGCTTATCTGAGATAAACATGCTAGGGTTTTTTTTTTTTTCAAATTTAAGATTCATTCATCCAGGAAAGCACAACTGACCACCTGTCCTTCTTTTCCAGCACTGCTTAGGTTCACATTGCACACCCGGGACTTGTCAATACAACAGCCACATTGTTTGGCACTTGAGAAGCTGCACTGGAGCAGGGGGCACTTTTCGATTTAACTGATGACCTTCTGGTAACAATCCCGCCACTGGAGTAACAATCTAAACTTGAGATGGCATAGAGTCTGCTTGTACAGAAATGATTTGCTGATTAACTGGTTCCAACTATCTCTTCATAAACTGAATATCTTTCAGATTTGTGACGGCTGGTTGGACAAATCAAACTATTTCAAGATTTTGTGGAATTGTGGACACTGTAACTACTTTATGACATTTAATAGACTAATTGAGTCACTGAATAATAATCAGCAGATTATTTTTATATACACAGATATGATTTCATAATGAAGTAATTGTTTGTTGTAGCCCCAGGGATACACAACCACACACAGACCAATGTCATTCAAAAAGCATTCCCTATAACAGAACAAGATGTTTATACCATGCACCACTGTTTGAAACTATACTTAGTTTCTGACAGGTTACTTTTCCACAGAATGATAAGCATTCTTCTAAAATAAATGCACAAACAACTCTAAAACCAACCAACAGAGCAAAACCATGGTTATCTATCACTGTAAGATGTAGGCTGAAAATGAAATACAGTAAACGTCGATATCTTCGAAAATAAATAGACTGGAAAACAAACCATCTCCCAAAACTTGCTCTACAAGCTCTATAAAATCCTGTATTGAACTGGCCAACATCCAAAGATTACAGTAGACTTTAGGCGTGGTAGTTATCCCACACATTTTGCTGAGTGGATAGATGGGTGTGACTCCAGCAAAATGCCATGCTGGGGGCTAGGGTACATCTATAAAGTTGCAGTAGCTCCTTGGACTATTCTGTCTTGTATCCTGTATTTCAGAACATTGGCATCATGGGAACAAACAGTGGTAGGACTTCTGATGTCATTCTAATCATTACACGTGGGCACACTCAAATTCTCCCAGTGACTGAGACTAAGTCGAGAAAAGCACATTTTGATTGTGATGGCTACAAACATCAGCGATTCTTTAGAGATTATTAAATGACTGGCATGACTTCCGTGAGAATCTATTTTGGGTGAAACAGACTGATACTGTAGATGCAGCGTGTAGGCTTCTCCTAATTACACTGTAGTGCAAAAGATCTGAATCCAGTGGACTCAGTCAGCATAAAATGCCAAGTCACCATGGTAACAGGGGATGCAACGCGGTTTGTAAAGGATGGAGACAATTCACCACGAGCATCAGCGCGGGTATCTATTGCAACTGTTTAAGATGCGGTGATTAAAATACACAGATAATGCTGAACAAACCGGATATCCCATCCCATTTTGTGCAGCACATCCAAAGCCAAAGCTTGGGCTACTATAGGTCACGTCGAAGCTTCTCACATTATGTAACTGCATTGAATTACAGTGGTAGCAATTACCAAACGCTGACGAAATCCAAATTCACACGTGAACATAAAGCTGTAAAAAAAAAAAACCATGATGTTTTATGCCTGAACCCCTTTTTGCGCCTGAAACGTCAAGTACCACCAGCATTAGTCCAAAGTTGCATTACATTTCACAATCCCCCCCCCCCGCGCTTTACAAGAATATCCAGTCATCCATTAATAAATTTTGGAGGGATAAATCTAACAGCGAAACTATAAGTCCACAAGAATAACGGGCTGTAGGGATATAGTGGCGATTTTTCATTCGTGTTAAACAGGAGCGTATCTTAGCCTATAATCCCCCTCTCAGTCCACCCACATGACGACATCTGGCAAAACATCAAACAGGAAGATCTGGGGGCAGCATGGATGGATGTGCGCCTACCTGTCCGCAGGTTGAAGGAGAGTCGGGCTTCAACAAGATATGGGGTATCGCTCTTGGAGCGGAGTCTCCTTATCGGTCTGCGGTCTGTGCTGCTGTCTGGAGTGGTCGCCATCAATTTGAACCAGTGTCCAGTAATGACTGCTGGCCGGCTGGGGCAGACGCAGAACCACGGCCACTCACACACTGGGAGGTAGCTATTGATGGAGGAGGAGGGAATTCACACACATACACTTACAGAGAGAGAGAGAGGGAGAGAGAGAGAGGGAGAGAGAGGGAGAGAGAGAGAGAGAGAGAGAGAGAGGCAGTGGCGGTTCTACATTGAATTACTCCCTGGGCGACACCCCCTCCGAGCGCCCCCCCCCCCAAAAAAAAAGAAAAGATATTTAACACAAACAGCCATGTTTTAACAATATTTATATTATAACAATTTCCAACTTCAACATTGCCAAAAATATTTAGAAATTAAAGTTATCAGAAATTAAATAAATATAATCTATATATATAAAAGCAAAAATATACACAATCACACATAACAACAGCAGAGAATAACAATAATATAGAAACAATATAATTTTATTACTTTAGAATAATAAAGAAAATAAAAGAATAATATACTAAAAAAATATAGAATAAATATTCTGAATAGCACAAATCCATCACACAAATGAAAACACACTAAAGGAAATCGAAGTATAACACTATTTTTAAAAAAACTAACAAACAAAACCTAAAACCTGACCACTTTCATCATTTCATCATTTGAAACTCGCTCTTTATAACACACAGCTCAGAGTGAGTTTCCCCCACAATGCCCGCTGCCCCCCATGTGATGCCGCCCCGGGCAGCTGCCCAGTTCGCCTGTGCCAAAAACTGCCAGTGGAGAGAGGCGTTGGTGGAGCATGGCATGGATACGGTGTGAGGAAAAAAAATCAAGATGGCAAAATATGGAATAAAGTGGGCTGTAACAAACAATAAAAATGAAAAATATAAAACAAATAAATGTAATTTTAAATCCATACATTACTTGTCGACAATCAAATTCAGAATATTAAATTAGGCTACATTTTTAGCTTGATTATAATTAAGTGCTGCCAGTGCTGTACAAGGTTTATGATGTTTATAGCCTAACGAATCAGAGTTAATAATGTGAACGAGTATGATCATATGATTATCAATGATTAGTAAAAATAAATAAATAAATAAAAAATTGTAAGAAAAAAAAGGCAACAAATAGCTTGAACATAGGCAAACAAATAATAATGGAGACAAATAGTTTTACTCTTAATTCAAGCGGTGAGAACGAAGAAGAAAGAAGGGACATAAAATCAAAAAGAGGAGGCAGATTTTGAGACAGATCAGTACAGTTTCTTCTTTCCTGTGACATTTTTCTTCTTATTTATCTATTTATTTATTTATTCATTCATTCATTACTGCCTTTTTCAGTTTAACTCAGATCCGATCTTTAGTGCCCAACATGAAAAAACTTAATAAACAAACCAAATAAACAAACAAAAACAGATTCTCATATATTGGTCTTGGGAGAAGCATCGAGTGCTGCTTTGTCTCTACCTTGAGGAGGAGAATGAATGAATCATCCTGAATGAATCACACTTACAACAAACAGTCTACCACCAGGCGGCTCTCTGAAGCACTTTTTTTTCTCCTAACTGCAGTTTGTGTGCATTTTTCAGAGCAGGTTTTACGACAGAGTGGTACGTTTACGGCCTCTCGTGTTAAATGCAGTCACAGGGGTAAACAAGCAAACTCGGCGTGGCTTTCTTGTTCGAAAAAGGAAATAACATCGAGTGTGGTACGTACTATAATGTTAGTAAGGCAAGTTTATTTAATTATGCACGTAAAGGTCCTGGTTTCTGCTGAAATTACTTTGAGAAAAGTTTGACCGTACGTTAGTTCCTGCTTATGTGACATCGAGCACGGCGAGATTTGGTTCTTAGCTAACTTAGCTCACGACGTTACAAACAGTGTTATGCTAACGTTGTATATTTTAGTACTTTGTAAGGAACTGTGCAACATGTCAGCTAAAGTGAGCTACTTGTACTTTAAAAATGTTCTCCCTTTGGACGTTAAGTGGCTGGTTGTTTATCTCCAACATAATCAACAGCCCATGCAGTGACTGCAAGTTCGCTGTACCTTAAGAAAACATGCAGAATTTGTACAACTCTTTGACATGCCCGGGCAGCTTGTAAAACCAGTTTTGACACATTTAGATTTGTGTATGTTCAGCCTTGTGGGGTTCGCCCAGTTGCTTTTTTGTTTTCAAATTTATTTTATACGTATTTCTTTGCTTATCAGTGATAAAAATACAGGCTATCACAGTTGTTGTTTTAGGGTATCATTGCTCTGATTGCAAACAATTGGAGTTGTGCAACAATTGATTTTCTTTTCATGTTGTCCTTTGTGTTTTTCCTCTTTTCATCTTTTGAAACAGTGGTGACAATGCTTCTTCAGAGTCGAGCTGTGTTTGCCTTTGGTCTTCGGATGTGCTCCACCCATGTGACCAAAGGACCTTTGATAGACATAGCAAGACCCAGCTCAGGTAAAATGAAGGGTACTCGAGGTATGCAGTGTATAATGTTGGTTTGCTTATTTCAGGTCAGGTCAATACAAGCTCTGTATTAAACAATGGATTAACAAACAAGTAGACTGATTGCTCAAACTAATATCTACTTGAGACTCATGCATTGTCTCATAGTAATAGTTATGTCACAGAAAGTCCTTTTTAAAATGTCAATACACTTATAAAGCACTTGATTATTGGTTGCTTTTCCTTTTATTTTCCCAGATTTGTCTGAATTTCGCACGGTCTTTTCCAAAGCCAAGCACATAGTTATCATCACAGGTGCAGGTGTGAGTGCAGAGAGTGGAGTACCGACCTTCAGGGGAGAAAATGAGAAGTGGAGGAAGTGGCAGTCCCAGGTAATTTATATACAAAAAAGCAACACACAGGCATACTTGTATGTGACTATATTATTTATTTATTTTTTGTTTTTTTTATTTAGGTCAAAGTCTTGTGTTTGGTCTGATTTCCAGCTGCGGTTCAGAGTTGTTGCTGTGGAGTGGGTGTATTTTATGTTTACATCACAGCTCAGTGGATTTATCTCAGCAGCAACAACCGCAAGAGAAATGGTGTTTGTTACATAATCTGAATTCATGTCGTGGGCTGCAGCAGGATTTACCTTTAGGAAAGATTCAAGAGTTTTACTTAATTCAAAAAATATAATCTCCTTTCTTAATTGAGGTGCTTAAACTTCTTGCCTCTGAAAATGAGACTTTTGATTGTTATGTTCTTAGAATTTGAGCTTTGACCTCAAACATTCATATGTCGATGCATCTTCAGGACCTGGCTACTCCAGAGGCCTTCTCTCGCACCCCTTCTCGGGTTTGGGAGTTCTACCATTACAGGAGGGAGCTGGCATTGAACAAGAAGCCCAGTGCTGCCCATCTGGCTATAGCAGAGTGTGAGGCCCGGCTGAGGAAGCAGGGACGTTCCGTGGTTGTCATCACCCAGTGCACAGATGACCTTCACCGCCAGGCTGGGTCCAAACACGTACTCAAGATTCATGGTATGAGGCAGACTTGGCCCAAATCTAAAAACTACAATGTGTCAGATTGAAATTGTGAAACTTCAATCTGACACATTGTAGTTTTTAGATACTTTTTTTTTTTTTTTAAGTTTTGAATTAGAAAAAATCCAGAGGATTCTCTACAATGTTTGATAAAATGTAAGTAAGCAAGTAAGTGAAATCCTGAAGTTGCTTCTCAGTGCTTCCTGGAAACTATGACAGCATCATAATATGAACATGGTGAGCGGAAACATTTTGTGATTCATAGTTTTTGGTCTCTCAGACAAACATCCCATGAGCCCACAAAATCACTAATTTAAGGTCAGTGGACTAACTGAAAAAAGTGTCCTGTGATGACATCAGTTCAAGTGTTGATTCAAGTGTTTTATTCTTAAACAGACAGTTTTGTCTGGCTTTTCTGTTTCTTAACTGTTGGATTAAGGCTGGATTAAGGCATCTGTACATAGTTCTTTCTATGTTGATGTGAACCCACTGAATTGAAAGCAGGGTCCTGGCACCTTATTGTAGTCTCCATTATTTTATTTCAGTTTGAATAAAATGTGTAACTGTCCCAGTACTTACAGTCTGGAGTGTACGTAAAAGTCAGGACCGTCATTGAAGGGGGAGACATTTTCTGTGACTCTAGTGGGCCTAAATGAAAACCAGCTGTGTTTTCTGTGCATGACTGCAGGCAGCCTGATGGAGACACGCTGTGTGAGTTGTGGACATGTGACCGTGAACAAGCATAGCCCCATTTGTGCTGCCCTAAAGGACAAAGGGTAAGAGCCAGCACCTCTGGAGTATACACACACACTGATAAACATGCAGGATTTGTAGCCTGATCTCTTCAGGTTGACCCCTGTTTGGATGAAGTGCTATTTAGCCCACTGTGTTTTTTTTTCTGTGGATGCACAGTTCACCTGACCCAGATGTTGCTGATGCCCAGATTCCAGTGGATAAACTGCCAAGGTGGGATTAATGTCGCTTTATATTAATAACGTTGAGGGTCAGACTTGCTAAGCTTTCTGTGTTGCTCCTCAGATGCAAACTGTGCCTGAATTTTTCCTTTATTAAACAGGCGCACTGGCCTGAAAACACAGTTTATGTGCCCTCTTAAATGTGTTCTACATGTCAGCACTGTCTCTCTCTCTCTCTCTCTCTCTCTCTCTCTTCTCTCTTTTTTGTGTGCAGGTTTTACATAGACGATTCTCTGTTTATAAAGGGCAGATGTAGTTATGTTAAAAAGGAAGATAGTGGTGGGAAAGAACAACATGAATCTCATTAAATGCTAACTCAGTACTTAAACTGTGGAATCTCTGTATGCTACCGGCTGCACTCTTTAGACTCTTAAGACTATTTTGAGTGCAGTTACTTTGATGTTCTTGTGAGACATTAGTTGTACTAACCACCATCCCCACCCTCCACCTGCTCTGCTTTGAGCTTCTGTTGGACCTGCTGCTCCTTCCTGATCAGTTCTGTCCCAGCTCTCCCTCACCACCTGTTGCACTGGCTTATATATAAGTTGTTAAAAGCAATGCTGCAAATCTTAAGTCACCCTGGTTCTTTTTCATTCCTTGTTTGAAGTTCATTTTAGTGACTGTTGCATTCGGGATATGAAATGTAGCATCCACGTATGGTAATTTCTTTCTGAGCTTAATAATATCAGACAAATCCCACCATTGAACTGTGCCAGGAGGAACATGGCGTTCCTCCCTGGATTTGAGTCTCATGTTAAAATCAATAGTGAAGTCATGGCTTCCACTTGGGGGCAGTGGTGTGCTATGAATATTTAAAATTTCCTCTCAGACTTTTTGCTAGCAAGCATTCCTATAAAAAAAAAAAAGAGTTGCACATTGAGGAATTGAGTTTAAATTGAAATGCACATATTGTCAACAGCAACACTGAGAGTGCATGCAAGGAACACATATACCTTATACCCTATACACAAATACTTATAACTTTGAACTATAAAGAGCAATAGAAAAGTGCTTTTTATGGTAAACACAATTAATTATGTAAGGACTGTTTGGTGCTGCTGTATCAAGGTGTGAAGACAGTGACTGCCATGGACTGCTAAGGCCCAACGTGGTGTTTTTTGGAGAAACTCTGGACTCCCATATCCTGACCAAAGTGGAAAAAGAGATGGAAATCTGTGACCTCTGTCTGGTGGTGAGTTATCATCATTTTTGCATACATACATGTCACATTCTCCTCTTGTGTAATATTATTATATAACACAATATTTGTTCAGAATCTCTCAAGGACTGGAACTGAAATGCAACACTGTACTTTAGATTTCACGTTGACGCTGGTGTCATTGTGTGTGCTTTACCTATAGGTGGGAACGTCTTCAATTGTTTACCCAGCAGCCATGTTTGGCCCCCGGGTTGCATCCAGAGGCGTCCCAGTGGCAGAGTTCAACACACAAACAACACCAAAAACTGAATACTTCACGTAAGTCAGCCAAGAAACTGCATGCATGTTGAAAAAATTAAAATATTATTAAATAATAAGTGAAACCAGAGCAGTGGATAATAATGCATGTGTGTATTGATATTTAATGCCATCCACTGGCATCATGGGCAATACCCTGGCCCCTTCACAATATTTGTCAACCTTGAAACAGTTGCCCACTCAAAAACTCCAACGCAAGGGGTGTTAACCTTGTAAACCTTGAATCAGTCGCCCAATCAAACTCAAAGAGTGACCTTGTACCCGTTAACCTAAAATTCTGACCTTCAGTGTCTCCTTGTTTTTCTGTGTGTGTCATGTGGCACAGGTACCATTTCCAGGGTCCATGTGGAACTACACTGCCTCCAGCCTTGGCACGACATGAGTCAGAGGCTATTTACTGACTTTATAGACAGCAGTCGGTGGCTTGTTCTATAGTCTAATGCAATCCAAAGCTGTGGGGTTTCGCAGTATTTTTTCCATATCTTTGCCTTAAAATCAGTTTAGCTGTTAATGCTCGGTAGAGGGAGAGCTGTAAATAATTTAGCATTTCGCTAGACTTCAAGATGGATCTTTTAATACTTGAATATAGAGCTCACTATACTGGAAATGAGATTTTGAATGTTTTACATATTTGCTGCTTAGAGTTAAGCAGGAACTATGCAGCTCGATATAAGAAAGGGAATGCACTATGTATGTAAATCTTTGCATAGGAAAACATTTCCTCAGTCCTCAGAGATCGCTGTTCTTCTTTACATATTAGATGCTGGGGTGGGATTGTTATATTTTAGATATACTGCGCTCTAAAATGTTTCTGTAGAACAGAACAACATATTACTCCTTGTGCCAATGGACCACCAAATGAACAGATGTACAGACCATAACATAATCTTGTGCCTTTCAGAACTGTTTACACAACCTTGACCAAATGCTCAGTTTGTTTTCGACCAAGGACAGAAAAGGTGGAGAGAGGGAAAATGTCTTTTCAACCCTATCTTGAATCAGCATTATTTCATTCTCATGCTCTTAGACTGTTTTGTATGAGGAAAGTTACATGTCATGGATTATTCATGACACACTTGATACATTTTTACACATTTTCAGTGTTTGTTTTCAAAGAAATATATGTGTTCAATTACTGTAGATGGAAATTGTCTAAAAAATGAAATCAACCATATAATATTTAACATGATCTGTTTTTTTTAACAACTTTTTGCCCATAAGCATCACGCACAATTTCTTATGATGTATTCTCTTAGAACTGCCAATGCAATGAAACAGAACATAATAATTAAAACACTACATGTACGTTTGTTCTTTTTGTGTCATTGTCCGCAGCGGAAAAAAGCGTCAATGGCTTTTTTTTTTTTCTTTTTTTTTTTTTGGAGATACAGTGGAGTGGACTGTATTGCATGTACCCAAAATGAACAGTAGATGCCAGCATGTAGCTTTCTATCCCAGATGTAGCCTTTACTGTAAGATATACTGTAACTGGGGATATACTCTGAGAGGGACACAGGAAACAACCTCGTATCCACTCAGATTATGGAGGAGGAGTAATACCATCAGTGAACTCAGAGTTGTCACAGTTGAGCCGAGCAGAGTAAACAGTTTAAGGCTCAGTCATAATGCCACTGAAATGGAAACAGTTTGAGGTGGAGAGGTGGTTAACAAATCAGCTGGGCCAAGGTGGTCTCTCTTGGCCCAGCTGATATGTTAACAGGGATCTTGAGAAATCTTGTGTGTATTAACCACTGTTATTTCTGTGTTTATGTTGTTTTTTAGTTTTTGATGATTGCTTGAACAGAAAAATACCTTTCATGGCTGGAGTGTTATTTATTCTATTCTCGTTTTATTTTTTAGGTTGAGTTCTAATGCAATGTTTCCTAGCTTTTTTGGCTTACGACTACATAAACTGAAGCAAAGTCAACATTGCTTTACGTGTTTACCAGCTGTGACTATGCAAAGAGGGACTTGTTTTTTGCAGTCCTACAGAATTTATCCAATGATTAACAGGGAAAATGGCAAAGATTATAAGAGTCTTAAAATGTTTTGATGCAGAAATATGTTTTTGTTTCCTTTCCTCTCCTGTTAATCATCCTATGGCCTCTCAGACTTGCCCCAGTTTTAAGAAACACTGGCCAAGTGCATCCTAGAGGCACAAGCTCCAACTCCTTAAAGGTGTTTATCTTCATTGATTGACTGGGCTAACATGGTTAAGTCATTCAGTGGAAATGAGAGAGACAGAGGGCCAGGAGTCATACAAATTAGCTGGGGAAGGTTATGTTCATTAGACACTGTTATGATAATGCAATGATAGTCATAAAGGAGTTATCTCGAGAGAGCTTACCCATGTGAGAGAGGCACACACATACACACAGACACACAGGTCCATAATTCATCTTCGGTGTCTCAAGGGAGTCGCTTGGGGTTAGTTCATTTCATGCCCACTGTAGTTTCATCACTCCCATTATAATTTTTTTAGTCCATACAGTATAGCAAGACCACACAACAAAACCAGGGACACACTGCAGTTGGTCCATGTTTGGTGAAACAGCACATGTGCTGGGAAAGTACTTTCCTCTCAAGGGTTATTTGGTCTCCACTGTGGCGCCTCACCATTTGCGTTCTTTGCTCTGCAATTAGCATCCAAATCAAATCCTTCTGTCTCCCATAAAGTATCTCCACCTGTTAATGTATATCATCATCATTGCCGTGATTAGATTTCCTCATTTCCTCTTCTATTACCGCTGCCTCCCTTCAAGGAGAGGTAAGGCCAAGTCTCACTTGTCATCAGGAGAAAAAGTACATGGAGGGGCACTTAAGAGAAATCTTTGCCGTCTGATACAGTCATTTCTGCAGCTGATGTGAACAAGGCTGCCAACTCCACTCCTGCAGCTCATTCATGGATGTAGTAGGGTGGGATGAAAATAGTGAAAGTGGAAAGGTCCTTGTCTGACCCAAAAGCCTTTGGGTTAATAGAGTCATCATCACTGGTAGCAGCTCTACAAATATCGCTCTCTCGTCTCTTTGAATGAGGAGGTAGATTGACCGGGTGTTTGTGTGTGAGTGTGTAGGCATATATTGGTTTTGGTGTGAGTGTCTGTGTGTGAGAGACTGACTCTGAGTTATTTTGTTGGAGTCTCTGTGTTTGGGAAAAGTCAGAGAGTGGTCTTTTATTGCCAGCTGGATAAGTGTGCATTTGTGTGACTGTGTGTACGTGTACTTGCACCAGGGGGAAGAATCTGTCTCTCTGTGAAGTGTGTGTGCATGTGTGTGCCCCTGTGTGTTTGTGTGTGTTTGTGTTGTATGTGTATTGGTGTGATTTTCCTTTCTGTATGCAGACTGGCAGAAGTGTCAGACCAAACCAGGTCAGGCTGAGTGAGGAGCCGTGAACATTACACAGATACACATACTGTAGCTTTACAGTTACACAGAGCTTGTTTAGCATGTCTGTTTGGCATGGCTCATTCTGTCATGTCAGGAGTACAGTATCTCTATTTCAAAATGGCCAAATTAAAAAAAAAAAATTAAGTATCTACTGTTTGAAAAAGTGTCACAATATTAACTAGAGCAAGTTTGAAAGAAATATCTACATTTTAAAGTGTAGATAACACATGGCATAAAAAGCTAAAGGGACTCATTACATTGCTGCCAGATGATGAGAAGACGGCTGCTCTAGATTGGATTAGATTTAGATTAGATTAGATTATTAGATTCAATTGTGTTGTCGTTACACAAAGTACAGGTATTGAGAAAACAAAATGCAGTTAGGCATCTAACCAGAATGGCACAATAGGGCTAGAAAACATCCTATAGTTTTTTTTTTTCATTGGTCAGTCAGTTAAGATACTGTTTCCAAACGAAGCAAAGGGAAGAATTATCTGATTGTTTGGACGTGTTGGACGTGATCAGTGACTGGTGCTTGCATAAGTAAACTGTATTCTTTCAGAACAAATTTGGGTTCAGAGTCAGCCCTGGTTGACTCAACTGATCAGGTTCAATATGAACAATGGACCTTAAGAAGGCATTCGACACAATAAATCATTCAGTGTAATGTAATAAACTGGAGGATTTTTGGTTTGATAATTAGTTCATGCCTAAGTAACCATAATAACAAGGCCCTTACTCTTCCTAATACATGTGAATGGTTTGAATCATGCAGTTTATTCGTCAGCTTTTTCTGCAGTCAGATGATCTGGCTTTGTTACTGAGCTTGAAATATGTCTTTGACATGGACAACACAGCCAACACACACACAGTCATTGCAACCAACACATACTAATCTCCTCACGGTCCCCTCTTCCTAACCTTTCCCTGAACTCTGTGTTTAACTTGGAACTTGGCTGTGACGATGAAGGTTTACAGTTAATCCCTCATTTGCCATGAGAACCTCTGTGGCAACATCACTTATCACCCTCCCCACACCAATCTTAGAAAGACCCACCTGTCCCTACCCCACAATACATTTCTGTTGCTTTATCTTTGCTCTTCTGTGGTGATGAAAGCTTGATATTCTCACAATGGGATGAGCAACAAACAAGATGTGAGGAAAAGCCAGTTTCATATACTGAGGTGTCTATCCACAACCTACAGAACATCCCCGATTTATGCTGATCCTGGTGCTTCCAGGTAGTCTGATTGGAAGGGACTTGTTGTTTGAGAAAGGCTGAGATAGGGGCTCAGGTGCAAGCTAATCTGCTCTAACCCTGCACTAATTAGGATCAAGGCTAGCTGCCACTTTCTCGTGGTTATTGATCACCGGCCCCACCTCGCTCAAAGAAGTATTTTTGCTCCTATGAGAACAACAGCACAAGGCTCACACAAGGGGAAGCTCTCCCCTCCTTGCCTGCTGAATCTTGTTTGTGTCTTTGAAATTCAATATCCAGTTCCTATTCAACATCAGGCATTTCCAAGTGTTGTTGAGTCTCATCTGTTAAGCCTCCAATCAGCTTGCTCTGTTTTCGTCTGTTTCCTAGATCGGTACTCTTTAACCGACCTCATCTGACCCACTCAATATTCATTGTCTAGGATGTCTATTGACCAGCATCACAGGTATTTCTATCTGCCTCTAGCTCTCACTATCTCTGATTTCTACCACCATTACTTTCTCACTTTAACCTAAAATCGGCTTTGCTATGACAAACACTGTTTCCTAAGCTATATAATTTCTTGATAGTTGCTATTAGCCCTCCAAGAAGAGCTTTATGGATATATTTTGCATTTTTGTTGTCTATATTTACATTTTAATTGATCATTTAGGTTAAATAGTTGCTTTTGTAAGGACATGTAAATTACAGTTGAGTTTGTTAGTGAAACATTTGTTAGAGAACATAAGTCTTGCATTCATTGATTCTTTTGGGCTCTTGCACACAGTACAACAAGTAAAAGCAACCCTGACATCACTTTACAAGGGTGATATGGTCAACATGTCATCAAACAGTTGCCCATATACACTTCAAGCAGGTATAAAGTGACATTAGCATTAATTTGGAACTGTGTTTCTAGCCACTTGATGAATGTAAGTCACATTGAGTGAGAAAAATTTGACTTTGCATGCTTACGCTGCATACTTGTACACACACACATTTTTCCTGTGTAATGAAGTATTACCATTAGTTTGTACTCTAAATTGTTAGCCTTCTGTTTGTCAGGCTGCTGGTGCTTCTTGCCCCTGTAGGATTTTAAAGAGATGCTACTGTCTTCCCAGATGTCATCAAATATTTTGGCCCAAGCTGTAATAAATGATAATTTAGTTTAAATCTGGATTTAATAATACTTACCACTCTTCAGCCAGGTTTCATGTTCTAGTGGAGCTAATTTCAGTGCCTACATAGTTGTAGTTACTGCAGTGTTTTGCATTATCACATATGTAAGTGAACAGATTTTTTTGGAGACCTCTCTCTCCCTCTCTGTCTCCCTCTCTGTTTGTCTCTCTTTCTGTCTGTCTCTCTCAGCTACCTCATGTGCAGCGCACTGAGCACTTTAAGCACTCAAATTCAGTGGAGCACGTGATACTTTGGAAGACAGCCATTGTGGGAGGGGACAAGGCACATGTACTGGACTCAAACACACAGACACAGATACACACTCACACATTGCCTCTCCCAGATTACTTGAACTATCAGAAGCTCTAAGAGGATTTCACCATGGGAGGGTGCTGCACTTGAATCTCATGCACCTGATGGCTATTGATCCACCCTAAGCTTGCACACAGACACACATGCAAGACAGGCACAGTTGTTACTTTTTGTCATTGTAAACAAGCTTGTGACCTTGCTTTTTTTGTTTTTCAGTGTTCAGTGTTGGTTCTAGTTGGTTCTAGGAAGTTCTAGTCTGTGAACAGTAGTCTGCTCCTTTGGATTCAGGAGCTACAGCACATACAGTGCAAATAGCATAGCTCCAATCCGTGTAAGTGACAAGAGTGAGCTGTTGGACAGGAGGCATCCAAACAGTAATCCACACCTGTCACTTTCTTTACACAATCCCCTTTCCATCATAGCATGCAATTGAAATAAATGTGTCCTTAAACAGTATACTCTAGCTGTTGGGTTTATTAGCAATGCTAATGAGAGTGGAAGATTCGAAGGGTGGTGTTGTCTTTAATGGAGGAGACACTGAACAAGTGTGTTAATTGTATTATTTCACTATTATGCAAGTTTCCCCTTGTTCAGTAACCTTGGACATTTTATTAATATATTCTGGTTGTACAAAATTGGTTCATTTGCATTTATTTCTGAAGATATTCTGAATTATGTACTTGAAATTCAGGGGTGCCAATAATTTTGAGCAGGACTGCATGTAGGCTGATAAGCAAAAGGCCGCAATCAGCAAGCTGGCATGTGAGAAAACAGGATAATATCCCTTATACTGTTTAAGGAAAAGAAGAGACTGACTAGGTTGTTATAACAGAAGCTCTCTAGAGAGGACACTGAAAGCAGCAACAACTGGCTGATAACATGCGTTAACGTGCCATCAATTTTCTACCTGAGAATGAGTCTGACAAATACTCGTTGTCTCTCAACTAACAAACTTGTCAACTGTTGGACCAAGATTTAGTTTTCTACAGTTTTTAGAACAACAGATGAATTACATTTGAACCATGGATTCATAGCTATTTATCTGTTGTAACCATACAGTCGATGTGTTTTGGAGAGGGGACCAATCATTCTCTGTGCTGAATGAAGGATAAGCTTGTGGATTTTTTTTTTCTCCTGAGTCCAGTTTTGATTTGGTAATTATGTGTGCATTATGTTTTCAGCCCTGACAAATGGGGTTCTGCAGGTTCCTGCTCAAGGCTGGATTTGGACTCATTTCTTTTAAGTTTATGAGAAAAATAGCTGACTTGTGGCCACATTTGATTTATGCTTTCTATTCTACTTCATAAGTAAAGGAAAAGAAACAGATTTATCACCGTGTTATGAAAGTAATATAACAAAATATCATGCATATTCTCAAAGAGTTCTCCATCTTTTGCAGCTGGTATGTTTTTTTTGTCCTTCCAAGAGGTAGCCGTTCCTCTGAGGGAAGCAGGAGCCACACACCTGACTGACAATCATGAGAAAAGGTGTGTTTTTTTTTCCTTAGCACATTTTAATTAAAGCTGACATTAGCTAATTCACAACATGCATTGCAAGTCTCTCTTGGGTCTCTCTTGGCTGTTTCATTTGCTGGTGTTGAGCAATGCTTTTAACCACATCTGGACACTGGTGGGACTCTCCGGATGGTGGGCTATCATTACAGATGATCACTTGATGACAGCAAATGTAAAGCACTATTTAGATGGAGGAAGCAGCTCTGAACATTCTTTTTGATTTGCTCTTTTTTTTTCTTTTTCATTCATTTGCTTTTTATCCTCATGTCCCCCTCTTGGACCAAACCACTGGTGTGTGAGCCAGCTGTTTCCAGATTCAGAAATATCCTGCTGGTTGGAGAATTAAAGGCTGTGGAAATCTTTTTGAAGCATTTTTTTGAGAGGGAAAACAGAGTGACATTTCTCACTGCTCTGTTTACACGAGAAGGCAAATGTGAGACATGCACCAAAGGCTCTATTTGAAACAAATTTGGTTGCTAAGATCCCCTATATGCTCTAGATGAGCTGTTGGAAAGATGCTATACAACTGACGTTGTGGAGACATTTTTAATTGCTTCAGAGAGCTTGGGCTTTTGAGTCATCAAGCTGATATTCAAATAACAGTTTTACAATGTAAGTATATGAGATACATAATCAGCTGTTTTACATCATTTCAGATGCTCAGCTGTTTCATGTCTTTCCATCTGAGAGGTTTTTTTGTGTGATGAAAGATCAAGAGACAGAAATAGAAAGACAGACACAGAGGAAGTGAAGATGATTTTTTAGTAGAGAGGCACGCAGCAGGAAGCAGGCTGCTGTCTCCTTGTCCAATGCCCTTGGAGTGCCGCTTTGTGGTGCGAACTCCCATAAGACCTCTCTTTGTTCTCCGAAGATGAGGGCTGGCAGAGTGTGACCGTGCACTTACACCTGAAGCCATCAAAAGCAGAGGGAATAACACTTTTATACCATACGATGCCTCTGCTCTTATCCCCCAGTGTTCCCAGGCCACAAACAGGCCAAGAGGTCCTGGTGGAAAGGCTGCACAGCTTCACACAAAATGCAAAGAAACCAGCTGACAGTCAACAGCAGTCCTAAAAAATATAAATAAATAAAAAGTACAAATCTGCATGTGCAGATACATAAATGGCATTTTGAATGTCAGATTTTCATCTTGTTTGAATGCACAGTTTGACATTTGCATCAAAGGAATGCGAGATGTCTGAGATGTCTTACAAAACTGAAAACCACAGCGCTAATTATTGAGATTAATTTAGGAGCTGTTACACAAGAAATATTGAAATATTGATTAAGGCGACGACAGAAAATCAATGCCAGATTAATTACACCCTGGACTGTAAATGACAACACTGTTTTGCTTCATTTCCATATCACCTTTGTGAGAGCCTTGCTGCACTATCTCTGTCAATGACAAGCAAACTACAATAACACATCGTTTGTGTGTCAGCTAATAAAATCCAGTGATAAGTGACAAGAGTTAAAAAAATATCTTGTAGATAAGACAGAAAACCAGCCTAAAAGCAATGTGTCCTATATCCTGTGTCCCACATCTTTCTCTCAGAGGAGCAGGGATAGATAACATAGAGGAGTGAGACTGGCAGGCAGACGAGAGGGAAAGGTAAGGGCCACTGCTGTGGACACATAGAGCAACAGAGCTGTATCCTGACAAATCATTTAGTGTGACAGCAAGCAAGTGATGATCAATTAATAGATTTTTTTTCTGTTAAACTCCACCTCCACTCAAATGCCTTTGATTATTCTTACTTCACTTGGATGTTTGAGCTTCACTGTGCAGACTGATGTATGTGCAGAGTCTGACACTGGATGATGTTTTTTAAATTAATTTTCTCTGTGCTCACCTTTAATCTGAGTGTGTATGAGAATGATTTTGTGACATTGCAACTGGTCTGGAAGTCAATTGTGGTCCAACATGCAACTTAAACAAGTGCAATGTGGAAACTTGTTTAGATTTAGGATTTTTCAGTGAAGGAAAAGGAGTAGATGTAATTTCAATGATTTTTAGGTAGTATAACTTTTTTATTTTCTGGAAAAAAATATATGAGACACAGAGACCAGAGTTTGTTTGGTGCTACATTTTTGTTTGATAATTGTATTTGAGCTATTTGTACTCAGAGAAACTATTTATGATTAATATCTTGCATGTTCACATGTACCCCCCCACCCCCCATGAAACACTTCCTTCTCTGCTTCTCCGCCGACAGGCTGATCTTTTACAAAGCACTGCTTCTTTTTTGTTGTCTCAGAATTTGGTAGAGTGCCAGATACTTTACATCCCTTACTATTTTCACTACACCCCATCTATTTCTCTGTCTTTGTTTACCTGTCACACTCTATAGCAGAGTTAAATCAGTGAAAGCTAGAATACTAACAGCTGAGAGAGAGAGAGAGAAAAGGAGAGAGGGAGCCAGGGAGGGAAACAGAAGGCATGTGAGTGTCCTGGTAGCATGGCAGAGTGCTGGACTTTGGCATGGGCCATCCATCTGTCACTTTCTTACACCCTCCCTGGCACTGACGGGTCATGGCAACGGCAGCCTGTGACGGATGACTAATCTTCCCCTGGTAATGAATGAGACACCACCCTCTGAATGCCAAGAGGGTGCTGATGGTAAGGGTGGCTGCCTCATTGGCAACATAGAAATCATATGATGAATGGTATGCAAGCATGCTATTCCATGTCTGTGCCAGCCAAAGAGGCTATGTAGCTGCCAGATTAGAAGAATCTCTAGTGAGAATTTCATGAATCACGGTCTGACAAACACTGCTGTGCAGCACATCTATTAATTTCGCCTCTTTCCCTCTCCTCCTCTGTGTTAATACACTTGTGTGAGAGAAAGGGACAGGAAAAGGAAGGGCATAAATGAATCACTATTTGTAAAAAATTAGATTGCGCAGGGTGTAATGATGGAAACATGTCATGTGTAGGTGGAAAAGAAGGGGACATTGCTATAATGGATGATGCACGCACTGTCCTGTTAGATTGGTGAGGGACGCTCTGCAGCCGCACCAGTCAAATCGTCTTGACTGTGTGTTGAGTAGCTGAGACCTGTCTTATCTTCACCTCATAATGCGCAGGCGTGATCCTATCTGAGCCCAGCAAAAAGCTGTTACCATCTGAACTAGACGTCGTGTGCGCTGCTCTTCATGTGGCGCTCAAGCGAATGCTAAATATTTTTATTTTATTTATTTATTTTGATAAATATATTTTACAGATCGTGTGCAAAGCAAGCTAGGACATGAATGTTTCATTGGTGGCTGATCTCGCCGAACAACACAATCCAACCTGTGGATAGTGTGGAGCGCGTCTGTGGCCACCGGCCAGTCTCCGCTATCTGGGACGCTCTGCCTCCAGCCTGCTGTGCGCGTCTTTTACCCGTTGGCTCCGGTCTGTGTCGGCGTGGGATCCGGTGTTCCGTTCAACCTAAGCTGTGAGCAGGTATTCAGTTTATGAATGGCACTGACATGGAGGAAATACCGTTTCAGAAAGTCAAAACCAGGCGGAAGAGAAGTCACTGCCCACCGGGTGTCCCTTTGACCACCATCGTGTGTGAGGACGAGTTCGACTGCAAGGAGCTCGAGTCCCTCTTCCAGAACTACAACCTGAAACTGGAGCAGACGTCCACTCTCAAAGCCCTGGCCGTGCTCATCTTCATGTCCTCGACACTGGCCGTGGTGGAGTTGCTGTCCGGCCCCAGCCTCACCATCTCCAAGGGGTCCCATCCGGTCCACTGTGTCATCTTCGTCTCCCTGTTCATCGTAACTAATGTCAAGTACCTGCAAGTGACTCAGCTCCAACAGATTGTTAACCTGACGCTGCTCTTCTGCTTCACCTTCTCCTTCCTCTGCTGTCCCTTCTCCCTGGGCGCAATGGGGATGGAGCCCCCGACGTCCCCGGAGCAAGGGATGTGGCAGCTCATCCTGGTCACCTTCGTCGCCTACGCGCTCCTACCTGTGCGGACACTCTTGGCCGTTGTGGTTGGAATAATGGTGTCCATCTCGCATTTGATAGTGACCGCCACTTCTGTCACAGTGAAAACGCAGAAACTGTGGAGAACGGTACGTACATACATTTATACTTTTCCCATCGCCTGTAATCATCATCATCATCATAATTCAACATCATCTACATAAAAATACAGTGTTATAAATCTAACATGGGCCCTTGCAGTGAAACAGACTATTTGGACTTCAGTTCAGCACCAAGGACAGCTCCATGTGGTTAGACTTGATAGGATTTGCTCAGGCTTTGATCAAATTTGACTAAAGTATAATTCTGCCACGACCTGTTTTGGTTACAAAAATGACAAGTTAGTTCATGTCAACTTAGCCACTGGGACAAATTGTAAAAAAAAAAGTCATAAAGGAGAATTGTAGATTTAGAAGCTTGGTCTGAACATCTGGTTGCATTTGGTGGACAAACACAAAGAAACTGTGAATTTCAGCTTGAATACTTGAATACTACTAAATATAAAAACAGTGATTTAAAATAGCTCATTTACTGAGTTTGATAAGTAATAGTGAAGTACTCTATAGGCCATAGCTGTGAAGCTGCATATCTGTAGGCTCAGAAAAAGAAAACAAACCAGGAAGGGGGGGGGGGGTAAATACACAAAGTATTCTGTCTGCCCATGACTGATTCCCCTGGGATATGATTCAGCCCTAAAGGAGGCTGGGACCAGAAGTAGGGCAAATCGGAGGGGCACACACACACACATGCTCCACACCACACTGTATGCTTCACTTATGAAAAAGAGGGCAAAGTCATGCATGTCATTTGAGAGCTGAAATGGAAATTGGTACACCACTCTCTGTACATTTATATCTTTGTACCTTTTTCTGTCACAGTGAAACACACACACATACACACACGTACACACTCACATTTCTGACTGTCATCAGGTGTGAGGAAAGAAGATATGTCACATCAGTCAAACCCTCCAGGGGTAATGGAACATTTCTGCCTCCGTGCAACACATGACATGAAGATTGTGCATTTCTTGGAAGCGAAATTGAGATTTGATCAGTTCATCAGACCCTCAGATGATGGCAGCGTATTTGCCGAGGAGATTGTTTTCCTGTACGCAGGCTATGAGATACCTGCGTAGCCATGTGAAGGACAGTGTTAGCTGTACTACCAGAGATAGCTAATCCATTAAGCTTAGAGATGAGCTGTGTGGCATGACCCTGCACAGCCCAGGCTTGCACCAACCACCCACCTAGGTCCCAGGCACTCAGCCTACAGTAGCGTCTGCTTTCATGGCTCAATCTATCTGAAATATCTTATTACTGAGGTGAGTGTGGAATATAACTTGAAAAAAAAAAGATTATTACAAGCTCCCTATGCAGCTGTGAGTCTTGTTGTCATGTTCTGTAATAAATGAACATGTTTTAAATGTTGTCTCTCAGGAACATAGTCTCTGTTATTTTCAGTACCACATTTTATTCATACATCAAAGAGTTGTAAGTTATAAAATGTTATTTGGCACTAGTCTACAACAATGAATGTCTAGACCAAGCTTAAACACTGAACACATTTTGTATTTGATCCCCAGCATATTTACATCATACACATCCAAGAACTACAATTATAGTAGCCAGTCTCAGAGAGTTTGCCTTTTATATTGCTGTCCATTAACATCAAGTACAATAGTGATAGCATGCATATTAAATGAAAAGCCTGTATGTTCAGGTGTTAGAATATACTTATAGAATATACTTGTTAGAGCAGGCACACATCACCACCATAAAGCACCTTCAAAATAATTGTTTTGCAAAATAAAAGTTAACGTGAGGCTTGTAATTTCCTCACCGTGTAAAACTATAAGGATCAGTCTTACTAACCGTCAATGGTTGAGATAGCTGCTAGAGTGAGTACAGTGCAATAAGGTCAATTGCTATCTGAAGGCAAATTGGGGTTACCACCGCAGATAAGCTCAGGAGTGAGTGTTTTACACCACTTAACCCATTTACGTACTGGAGGCTACAAAGTAACTTGAGCGCCATTTGAACATGTTGATGCTTGCCAGTACTTCTGCCAAGCACAAAGACTGACTGCTGCTGCCAAAAACAGCCTTTTCAAGACAATCTATTATTCATTGGACTGGAAAACATGCCTGTCTGTGGTGTCAGATGTTTGTTAACTATGAGAAATCGTGTGTATATCATATGACAGTGTATTTATGATGCTCACTAAAACATAAATGCCCTGAAATGGCACTATGTTTTTTATGAGCAAAGCCTAATTTGTTATAGCTTTTCTTGAGGTCAAATACTCTGCAGAAAACAATAATGATGAATGACCTAAGGTGCGAAGAGAATGAATTCCTTTATTTTTATGAATATATAATTATTGCCCAGAGTGACAGTTTTCCTATGTGCTAGAGGTGAATATAGGACCTTGTTTGGTTTGTGTACAAAGTCATAGCCAGCCAACCTAGGTCAAGTAGAAAAAAAAAAAAAGAAAAGCTCTCTATTCTTTGTGTCCTGCACAAGGTTGAAGCAGTCATGCTGCTGTGCATTTGATGTGATGGATGAACCAGTGCACAGATTCTCAAAAGTTTTAATGTCACAGACGCCCAAATTAGAGAAGCACTATGTCCCACCATTCTCTCACCTGTCTCCATATGTGAGAATGTTTGCCGGGCTTAATTTACTTTTGATATATTTTCCACCGTACACATAAGGGTCAAAGAGGTAAAAGTAAAATCTGTGATGAGAATACTTATACATAGCCACATACAGGGAATACTCCAAAAGTATTACTTTAAAATGGGATAGTTTATAGTGAATTCATTCAGTTAAATTCAGATTAATTTATCTCGAAGACTGTATTCAGGCAGGTTTCAAGCAATTGTACGCAGCAGTACACAGAACAAAAGATACACACACAATAGATGGGAAAAGAAAGAAAAAAACTTGAGCAAAGTTAACCACAAAGCTAAAAACAATTAAAGACTATAAATATAAAAAAATACGTGGAATTGGTAATAAATACATTAACAAGTAAATATAAATATCTTAAAAAAGAACAGCTAAAAGACAAACGAGGTACTGAGGTTGTACGTTCACAGCAGCTCTTCATGATTTTCTTATACTGCATGTTTTTTTATTTTATTTTTTACAACTGTACTAAAGAATTTAAACCATGTATCACGTTTTTCCCTGTTTGCAGTTGGTTGCCAACACAGTGCTGTTCACCAGTGTCAACTTGTCAGGGTTGTTTGTGCGCATCCTGACAGAACGAGCCCAGAGGAAGGCCTTCCTGCAGGCTCGCAACTGCATTGAAGAGAGACTCCGCATGGAGGACGAGAACGAGAAGCAGGTACAGGCACCCGTACACTGCTGAAACAATGGGTAAAATTAGATGTGTGTCTATGTTTTTTTTTCTTCTTCCACCCCCCGCCCTCTTGTGCTGTGAGTCATTTCGACACATTATTCCCTTCTGTTAGATTTCATACCTTTTTGTCTAGCACATTTCATTTGCTACTAACACTTTGCCCTATAATAACTTTGCTGTGTTTGACTGTATAAATGTATATTTAAACTTATTTTATCTTTCCTCTCTCTTTCTCCCTCTCTCTCCTGACCACACATATGTGCACATACACACATACACACACACACACTCAGGAGCGCCTGCTAATGAGTCTGTTGCCCAGGAACGTAGCTATGGAGATGAAAGAGGATTTCCTCAAGCCCCCAGAACGGATCTTTCACAAAATCTACATCCAGCGCCATGACAATGTCAGGTAGGATCCTCACATCAGCCCCACACAACCATAAACCAGCCACTGTGATATTTAAACTCCTGCTTTTAACAATGGCATTTGAAAATATTCTATAATAAATGATGTCTCAGTGCATTACAGTGCATGCTAAAAAGAAGCTGAATAACTGGACCAAACATGTCCTTTGGAGAGCACACTGAAGGCTACACAATATAGTGTAATCTGATCCAACAGTATCCTAAAACATTAACACTGCCACAGGCTGCAAAAACTGAAATATTTAATTCTTCACACTACCCGCTGTCTCACTTGTTTATTATCAGTCCTGATAAAGCTGAAACCTTGGCAAAGATATCTGTTTAGTATGGGTGGCAAATTTTGGAGCAATGACAGAGTTGTGCTAAATGGGCTACAAGGAACTAATCCAACACCTACTGATGTCAAGGTCAAAATCTGATCATAATTTTGCTGTGCTAAGGCTAATATGCCAGTGGTGCATATGCCAACTTCTGGGCTATCATATCCCAGCAGTACCCAGTGGGATGGTGGTGGTGGGGGGCGGTTTGGGGATTAGGGTTACTTCTGGGGAAATAGAAAGGCAGATTAAGCAACACTAAGTGAGGAGGAGATTCCTCTGGTATTCACACAGTGTCCTGCATGGTTGTCAAGCTTGCAATTGTTTGCGAATGATGTGCTCTACCTTTAAATCATTACTTTTTGCCACAGATTAATGGCTGGTGAATCCCAGATTAACTAAAATGTGTCAAATACAAATAGGTCTGCACAAACTGGCAAATGACTTATCTCAGAGTGGGTATTGTGAAGTTTCAAGCTGTATGAGGCAAATTAATAGACATTTTCTCTGTGTGCCTCTACCCCAGTGTTGCCCTTTGAGAAGTTACAGCGTCTGCTTTTCAGAAGACTGTAGCTATAATACAATGTCAAAACTACAGTTTAGGTTACAGAACACATTACTGGAAAATTACTGGAAAATTGGCACTGGGCAGCAAATCCCCACCTAAGTATTCAGATCCTTTGCATATGAAAAATATAAAACCACAATGAGAGAGGGAGTTCATTTTTACTATGTCATATAGTACTGAGTAGTTTAACCCAACTGATTGTGAAATCTTAATCTGCAAAATAAATACAACTGTCAGATAAATGTAGTGGTGTAAAAAGTACAATGTTGGCCTCAAAAGTAAAATGTTGAAGTATGAACTTCATCAAATGGAAATGGCAAAGAACAAATACCTCAAAATTTTTGTACAGTGCTCGGTTACAGTCCATCAGGGCAAATCTGCATCTCGCTCCTGCACTTCTTTTCCTCCTGACTCCTGCAGCTGTACTTAGCTGTGACCTTTTAACCCTTTGTCAGAAAAATGTAAACAGTACATCTGAAAACATGACGCTCGCTGCTCCACCCTCTGCAGTCTCTAAGTCAGATTGCATTAGTTCTTCCTCTCATCGCCCCTTTTAGTCTGTGTCTCTTACTGTATTGTTAAATCTCCCTTATCATGCTCCAACATTTCCTTGTTTCCTTTTCTTATCTTCTCCTCTTCCTCCTTTCCTCTGTGTTCTCAGAGCAGCAGGGAGGCTTGAGCAGGAGAGTTTGCTTAGCCCCAGGATTAAGTTGCTACAGGGGATTAAATGCAATGGAGACTAAATTCTGGTTGCATAACGTTTTGTGTGTGTGTGTGTGTGTGTGTGTGTGTGTGTGTGTGTGTGTGTGTGTGTGTGTGTGTGTGTGTGTGTGTGTGTGTGTGTGTGTGTGTGTGTGTGTGTGTGTGTGTGTGTGTGTGTGTGTGTGTGTGTGTGCGCGCACGCGCTGTGGTTAAATATGGACACATCTCAGTGGAGCTCTGCTGATTGCTTTTGTGCCTTGAACTCCTTCACAGAGCTCCACCCTTTGAGCGTGATCTAGACTGGATGCAGACCTGATTTATGTGATTTGGGTGGACTGTAATTAGAAAGTAAACAGTGTGCTGCACAATTTACTCAGTTTTCTTTGTTTTGCTCTCAGACTGTGGGCAGTGTTTGATCTGATTAAAATCCAGCCTGGGGAATATTGTAGTAATCAGTCACAAAAAAAAAGAATATGAGTCCGAAGTGACAAACCTAAAGTTTGTTTAACATGCCATGTGTAATATTAGAGCCCCATACTGACATAAACTTTCAGGAGTTAATGTAAAGTCACTGACATAAAGGTATAATAAAAAAACAGGAGTGATTTCTGTAAAGAAATTGAAATAAAATTGTTTCTCAATTTATCTAGTCACCTCTAATGAATTCGTATTTTTGTTATTTATATGACTAATAATGCAAAAACACTGATGAATTATGAGCGTGCACTCTTTAATATCACACTGCTCTTTTAATTAAAGAGCTTTCAGATTTATCATCGCTTTATGATTTAACACCCTCTTGAATACGACATGCATTTTCACTGCTCTTTATGATTGTTTTTTTTTAAATCCGCAAGCATTTCCATCATGTCTATTTATATCATTTCAATCCACCCCCACACACACAGTAAATATGCACTAAATGCTGGTTAAAGACACATTTCCACCAGTGAAAACATTCACTTTACTAAGGAGATATAATGTTGCTCAGTTGACAAATACATATAATATAGGACGCTTTTAAAGACTTTGCAAGAAGTTGCGTTGAATAATTCTTAGAAAATCAGCTGATGGGGAGAATGTGACTTCCTACATTGAATGAGTTCTCAAAAGTCAAAGTTTCATTCTCTCTAAAGAAATATGTTGTAAGTACTGCACTCTCTTCTGTGTTACCCTCTGTATTGGTCAGCACATCCACTGCCCACATACTGTAGCTCCGGAGGGACCCATCCAGAGTTAACCCTTCAGTTGCTATGTTGCTTGCGTCTTCCACTATGTGATTACATTTAAATCACATCTACCAAAATAGCTACAGTAATGCCTCCCACAGAGGGAAATAAGAGATTAGCAGAGTTGGAGGAATAACTTTCCTCTAATATGTGCCGTTGGAGAGGAAATGATGGATGAGGGTGCGAGGGAGGTCGAATTAGACAATATTAGATACTAGAAAAGTTTCAGTTTCCACAGGAATAATCATGTTTGTATTACGTGGCTCGTTCATGTGAACTGTAGCACTTTATCTGCTGTAGATGATGAGCTGAGTCAGAGGCTTGAGTTGGGAATGATGTTTTGACCTTGAACAGAGAGTATGGTGCAGTATAGTAGGTTTTGTCAAGGCACATTGTGAGGCTAGAGTAACTTATAGCTGTTGCCAAGAGTGCCGAGTTGTTTGTTTTGAAGATTTTGCCGGAGGACATTCAAAATCAGATACAGTAGTTCCCAGATGAAATCTACAGTCTGCAACCTCTATGCTTTTCAATGGTCCGACTCATAAATGCACGATGCCTTTGAAGGTCTGAGTTTACTCAATGAAAATGATTCTCAACACAGCTGCAAATTCTGTGTCAAATATCTACCCACACAAGTAGGCACAGCAACCTACCTACACAAAGTCCACACTAGTTTATTTAAAGTCTTAGTGACTGTAAATGCAGCTTGAAATTTATGCACTTGTGCGTTAAAATAGAATTTGAACCATGTTATGCAGACATATATTAAAAGTATGCTGTGTAGTAAAAAGTGAGCCCTAGATGTTTGTGATATTAACTGCATGTTCAGCACACACCCTGCACTCATATTTGTATTTGTCTTTATGATTTAGTTTACCTGTCCCAGCACACGTGGACATGGGTACTAGTTACTGAACAAGCACATGTGTTCTCCTATTTCATGCACACCTCTGGATTTATGTTCCCTTCTGATGTGCCATGTGGAACAAGTTGCTCCTGTTGGTAACACACTTAATCATAAAGATATTAATGAGCTGAATATGCAGTGGCTAACACAAAGATACAACTAACACAAACATATGATAATGTTGTTCTTCTTTTGAATGTACCAGCATCTTTTGACCCACTTTACATGCTGATTGCTAAAATGGTGCAGTGCAGTGTTTACAGACTATACCACCACAATGACTTGACAGTAGATCTTTTTCTAAAGCTGGGACTGAGGAATCGTGTACAAGTTTTTCTGCCAAGTGATCTGATTTGAACAACTCTACTGTTAAAACATGCGTCTTCAATGGCACACTAGAAAGCTGACCTGGGCTTTGAATGGGACCATGCACCATGGTGTGCATGTGGCTGAAATGAGGTAAACACAGCCAAAAATAACTGAGTGAGGCGAAGTTCACATTAGGTTACGAGACATTGGGACCATGCACTCAGTGGGGTGCTCTCTGCGGAACGTCATAGATGGTTTACGCTTCATGCACAGCCACACGCACAGTAGGAGCCGAAGTCATACTTTCCTCAAGACAGAAAAATGTATTTAGGAAATGTTATTATATTATTTTACCTAAATCCTCCAACAAAAGCATGACCAGACTTTGCCTTTTTGGGAGAAGTGGATGTGAAAGTTTTAGAGACAATTTATTTAGATAGCAGACATTTGACTGCTTGCTCAGGGATATTAAATGATTTGCATTGTTAGTCACAAGAAAAACTTCTCTAATAACTTTCTCTAATAAATGCCAGCCTATGTAAAAACACATAAACGAGTGTTCATGAGTGCAAACTTTCTCTCTTCACTCAACTGCTCTTCAGTTAAAGAAGAGTTCAGTTAAAGACTGAAATTCTGACCAAAAAAGCAGTAGTGATTCACATCTTTAAACAAAACAGAGACAGTTCATTGATCATCCTCACGCCCACCATCATTATACTTGTATAATGATGTTAGGTGTAGTAGGTTGTGAATGATTGTTACAGGTGGGCAGTGAAATGATGATTAATTTAACAATCAGGTTTTCTAAGTTTACATGTCAGTCCTTTTAAGAGAATTGCAAGGTGCTAGAGACTTACGGATTAAGTTTCTAATCAGCAATTTAATTTTTAAGAAGGTTTATTCAAAACTAATCACAGGGAAAACTGACGCCGTTTCAGCTTTTGAATCCAGAGCAGTCAAGAAAGAAAATGTGATGTGTTAGTTTAAGGGATTAAATAAGTGGGCATGTGTTTTGTAGGCTTATCAGTCAAAAATCAATTTGTTTTTTTATCCAGCTCTTTGGTCTATTTTTGGGTAATTCCCTGCACAAATTAAAGCTACTTCAAATGTATCCATACACCTACTAGGTGTTTTATCTGAAATACATTATGCTGCATAGTTCAGCATAGTTCAGTCAGACTTTCAGTGAATTAAACTTTAAATGTTTACACTAACACAGTATTTAACGTTCCAAATATTTGTCACTCGCAGATGGTTGCCGATTAAAACGTTCACACAAATTGAATCCATTGCCCCTCATTACGGTGACATCTGTGAGACAACAAAATGACATTTAGCAGCTCCCCCTTAGAGATCCAGCACTCTGTCACATTGTGAAAATTCCAGCCCACATGAAGACAGCAGCCTGCCATCAGTGCGAGAGTCGCAGACATGCAAGTTGTTCAGGACAGTCAGAGTTTGATGACTAATCCCCTTCACACCCTCTGTTGCCTCAGAGCACTCAGGGCAAATCCTTCACGGGAAAAGTTCCTGCTCTGCTCTGATGCAGACTGATAATGAGTCGTCTCTAAGGGGCATGAGGACCATATTAAGATACCAGAGTTTTCAATACTGGTAACTGTTGTCAAGCTATAGTGAAACGTGACCAATAAGATAATAAGCACAAATCACATCTGGGCTTAGTGTATGTAAAAAAAAGTGAAAATAATGTCTGCCAAAGCAAAGTTAGAAGCTGAGCTGAAGTTTGAATTGTTCATTCTTTTTGTGTAGGAAGGAAATATTATCAAAAATGATGCTGCGGCTATTGTGCAGAATTTTACATTTGTCAGAAGAGAACCATTTTTGGACATATTTGTGGATTTAGACATCTGGGGCGGCGTTGCTAGGAGATGCCCTGTCAGTTTCTGTGCTGTACTAGCAACTGGAGCATACCATATCCCTGTAGTCCATGAATGTTGATCCAAGACAGTTTTTTCCCCGTTTAAATTTTTTGCTTTAAAATGTCTGACCCATCGTGCTGTTCCCACTCGTGTTAGTTGTCTGTCCTTGTCAGGGCAAAAAATGAACAAAACTTTGTCTTCTTTTTGGTAAAAATATCTTCTTCTTTTTGGTAATGAAAGTTTTGACCACATGTGGGCATGAAAAAAAAATATCTGTGTCATATACTCTGAATTACTTTTGAGTTCAATTTTAAACCTCAAGCACTTTTAGTTCTATGTACCAATTGTCTGAAGGGAATACAAGTTCACGTGGAGATGGTGACAGCACCTTGATGGCTGCATTATATCCTAAAACGGCTTTTCTCCAGCTCCAAACAGGACATGTCTCCACCTTGATCCCCGTGAGAATGCTCTCGCTTCTATTTTGAGTCGCTCAGCTTGACTGTGCTGCTGGCCAGTTAGAGAATAGAACAGGCTCTCTCTCTCTCTCTCTCTCTCTCTCTCTCTCTCTCTCTCTCTCTCTCTCTCTCTCTCTCTCTCTCTCTCTTTTTTTTTTGCTGCAGGTCATTAATTTGAATGTTTTATTAGTTTGCTTCAAACACATTGTCCAAAGAGAATGTTCAAATTGACTTTGCCATCCTAAATATCATTTTAAACAAATTCCTGAGAGCTAATCTGATCAGGCACCCAATAATCTTGTTTCGTTGATACAGTATAACATGCTGCTATAAATAACTTGCATTGACTCAGTCGCTTCTTTTCTCTCTCTGTTACAGCATCCTGTTTGCAGATATAGTGGGTTTCACCAGCCTGGCCTCCCAGTGTACAGCCCAGGAACTGGTTAAACTACTAAATGAGCTGTTTGGAAAGTTTGATGAGCTTGCCACGGTAAGTCAGTTATCGTTCCTTGGACAAATACAGTCACTGTTGGCATAAAAAGCTGCTCTTTTTCTCTGAGTGTACACAAACTTTAACACAGCAAGGTTTTGTGTGTGTGTGTGTGTTCTGTTTTGGCCACAGGCTGCTGGCATGTGCCACTGTTGTACCAGCTTAGCATGATGTCACAGTGAATACTGGAAGCCCATATGATGCTTAATATGATTACCCAGTGCTTCATTTGAGGAAGAGTTGACAGACCTCTTTAATCTAGGCCAGATTTACCCTGGGCTAAACCTCGTCTCCACTCTGGTTGTGTGAATGAACTGAATGAAGGCGGCCACTGAGTTGCACTTGTCCCAATCTCTCTCAGTTGGCATGTGGAAAAGATTTCAGCTCCCCCATCTGTCAATATTTCACTCTTTGTGATTTCAGGGATGAAAATCCGCTCAACTTTTGCTGTGACTTTGACCGTTGCTGTCAAACTAGTCGCTTTGAAATGTGACGCTGTCAACGCTGGTGTAACAAAATCTTCTTGGCATGCTTTTACTTTAAGACAAATTAATCAGTATAAACGTACCCCTAAAAAAAAAAAGTATTGTTATTGTTCCGTCTCCTGTGGTGTCACTTTGGCTGACACATGCAATATATTTGTTTGGTGAGAAGGTTGAGGCCCTGAGCCCCTGCAGATCACCCTGCCACAGCCTTATCTACATGTAATCTGGCCTCTATTACTTACACTAGGCACATGCCCTTGTCAAATCCATTAATCCATAGGATTACAACTAACCCTTTTTTTGCTTTCATAGAAGGTTTTACTTGGCCGTGTTAAGAGGTTCTATTTTTATCTTGTTTGTTTACACTGCACAAAATTAGAACTGACAAAAAAAGAGAGTGTCTCTCATTCGACTTGTTACTGTCAAATAAATGTCATTGCCTTTCCAGTTAATCTTGGATCAGTTGCTTTACCTGGCTCTTGCTGTTTTGTATGTCAGCTGCAGTCTGTCGTTATCTTACAGAAAGTTACATTTTACCCTGAGATGCGAATAGCCAAAAAACAAGATGATTCTATGCGTTAGTGATGGCAACAAGTCAGTGCACTTTAATTCAAGCTTTTTTTCTCTCTTTCTCTACATTTCAAAGACCCTACATTTAATTTAGCTTCGGATGATACATTTTCACTTTCATTACCCAAAGTCATTTAGCTAGAAGAAACGCTCTCTTGAGCTATGTCAATTTTCTTGCTGTTGTGATTTGAGCTGTCTCATTCTTTTAGTTACAACTGAATAGATTGGACCGATGTCCGCTTGGCTGCTAGCTGGGAGCCTCGTATTACTCTGAAAGGCTGTCCCCAGCCATGAAACATGTCATCAAATGTTCTAGCCTTGCCCTGACCCAAAGCCCCACTCATTCTGATCCACTTTGGCAGGAAGTGGCAGTGCCAGTGACTCATAGTTGTGGTCACTGTGGGCACGCAGACTCTTTTCGTTCCATACGAAGAGCGGGCGATGCCACATGGCCACTGGTTATCATCTCATAATACCATTCCAGCACCATCCCCACACCACCTGTCCACTCTTTGGACTTGTCAAGCTGCATGGGAAGTGGGCCAGGAACGCAGTGTTCTCCTAAAGTGCTGCTGATGTAGTAGACCAAGTCTCCTCTCCTCTTCTCTCCTGAAGCTATTAGGCACAGTTTTTAATATAAATGATGATAAGACAGCAAATATGAACCTAGCTATCTCAGAAAGCTTTCATTCACCCTGTCTGATGACAGTCTCATCTCCGTTTTTACCTAATGATATCAGCTTCTGAATTTCATACATGATCACTTAATGTAATCTTAGGCAGTTATAGACATTTCTGTATTTGCACATTTAGAACCAGTTTGCCACTTTTCAACATAATATCCATTATTAGTCGTTTCTAATGCTCACAAAAGGAATGTGCTATTTCTGTTTACCCAACCTGTGTCAAAGAGAGAAGTACATGTGCTTCATTAATCTTTAATTTTAATTAATCATTAATTTTTAGAAATGAAATCCTTCTCTGAACTCAGGATCTCACCAAATTTACATCCGGTATCACAGAAAACAATAGTCTTGCCTTCTTGGACTGTGCCGTATCAAGTAGAAGGGGGGGGGGCGTTGCTTGAAAATTGAAGTTTACAGGCAACCCACTCACACTGATCAGTATTTGTTGTTTGATTCCCACCACCCACAAGAACACAAGCTGGGAGTAATTATAACTCTTCACCACCAGGCTGAGAATCTGCCGACCACCGCTGAGACTGAAGACAAGGGGCGCAAACATCTCAAGCTCTGAAACCTTATCACTACCCAAACTTGGTCCTCTTTGAAACAGTGTGTGAACATAACACCAGACTGACACACAAAGCAGACACAGTGATTATTCTATTCATGGCCGAAGTGTCCAAGTTTACTGTAGCAACATGAAGTTTTCTCTGTCAGTAGGATTTTTTTCATTTGGTAGCTTAAATTTAACTTAAGTTTTAGAAGAGGGAGAAGCATTTTAAAGTGGATGATAACTAGCACATAAATGGACACACCAACCGATCATCTCCAGGCCCCCTCACTCTATAAACACTTCCTCTCTCTGGCTGAGTTTCCAACAGTCTGTCCGGAACTTGAAACAACAGTTTCTGTTTTGAGAGAGACTCTGTGATTAATTGATGGTTGTTGTGATGCTATATAACATTAATAGCTCCGGACTGGATGCACTTTTGTGCCTGTATGCATGTATGCATGTGTGTGTGTGTGTGTGTGTCATTGCTGTTTCCATGGCAGAGATTCACAAAGCTTTTCATTCTTGTCTCTCTTTTCTCTCCTCTCGCAACACCTCCCTGCATCACAGCTTTCAGACTCCTCCGCTCCTTGTCTCTCAGCTTTTTGATTGACATGCAGCAGCCTACTTCCCTCAACTGTGTCTTTTATGCCCTGTGGTTCTCTGCACTCTCTTCCTCTCTCATGTTTCCATTTTTAGGATAGCTCAATGATGTATCTATCTACTGTTTCTTACTTCCTCGAACAAGTCAGAGTTCCCTTTTTACACATACATGACTGTGAAATCTCTTGTTTTTTTCCCCACTATTTTTAAAAGATTAGCAAATCACCCAAGCAGCATATCTGACATTCAGTTGTCAGAACTATTATCCCCTGTTTAAACATTACACTGTAAGTACTCAATTTACTGGGAGAACTGACAAAGCAAATACTCATCTAGTCATAAGTAACCTTAGATGCAATTTCAGTCATTTGTGAGGAAGCTATTTCTTGTAAAGATTCCCAAAACAGTGGAAGAGATTGATTTTATAATTATATTCCCAAGGAAAGTGTTATTTTGCCCAAAAAAAAGAGAAGAAAACAGAAAAAGTTATTTTTGAATCTGTTTAAAAAACCTTATAGATAATTTGTATTTCTGCAGGTTTACATAATAAAAAATCTCATGCCAAGAAAAATGTAGGACAAAAGTAGTACCACTGGTTAAGAAAAAAAAAAGTATTATATTTAGATTAAGCACAAAGAGTGTTCACTGCCCACACTGTGATAGCTGCCTGCCAGAAAACTAAAGTCTGGGTGTAAACACAACTCAAATAACCCTGTTTGGGTTTGTCTCATGAGCAGTTGCAAGGATCACTGTCAAGTCCCTCAGATGCTCGTGTGCTAAAAACTGTGGACTGGAGCAAAAACCCAAACCAAACAAACTAGCTTAGTTTTTTGATAGAGGGGTAAAAAAAAGAAAAGATTTTGGACATGAGGTAAAATTTAGATTTTTTTTTTTTTTTTGCATCATTCCAAAAAACAAAACAAAACAAAATAAAACAAAACTGGTTGCTCGTTGCTTCCATTTGTGAAAAATAAATAAATTGTTATTATAAATTTGTTATTTGTCATATCTGTTAAATATATCTACATGAATAGGTTAACTTCACAGAACACCCGTTTGCTCCTACCCACCAGGTTGAGGTGGGTGGAGGAAGTGTTGATTTATTATTCATTTATTGTTGCACATAAATTACTGTGCATTAATTCAATTCAATAAGAGAAGCCCAACAGAAGCCCATTGCAATGAATCACTGTCTGCCCATATTGATGAAATGAAATCCTTCAACAAACCGGCAGATTGGAAAAATGTTAGTTTTTGCCAAACATATGTAATAACCTGATAGAAAATGAATAAAATAGCATGATTGCTTTTAATTAGAATGAGGAAAAATTGTTTTCAGCTGGGTTGTGCTACTCTACAATGTATGAGCCAACAAGGGCGCAGATTCAGAGACAGAGAGTGGCAAGCACACATTCTGCCTCGTGTCCTTTCAGCTTCCCAAAGTTGCAGGAGTGGAGGGGCCTAATCTTTAGCCCCATCAATAATGTGTACACAGCGCTGATCTTTGTCTTTGTATCAAAGACTGCCTCTCTGTCCTTTGGAGACTTGTAGGAAATGAACTGCTGCTGCTCTCAGCTGGTTCATCTTTTCCTTCGTAATAATTTACTGAATGTTCCCCTTCCCTGCATTTGTCTCTTTGTTTTTGTTTTTTTTTTTTTGTTTGTTTTGCTCTCTTTGTCTGTGTGTACCGAAGCATTTGCTAATTTGCATCCCCGCAAGCATATGCAGCAGTTACCGTATGTAAGGTGCCTGGTAATAAAACTACACAACACTTTTGAGGGTTCTGCTCTCAGTATATTCTGACCTCCCTGAAAACATGACATAAATCATCCAAAACAGTGCTCTTAAAAATATTCTTTCTTGTGCTTCCTTTCTAATGGAAACTGAAATAGATGTCACAGTCGGGTTCAAGTCCGTACTACACTGTACCCATCTTTCTTCTGATGACCACCCAGATTGCCCACAGTGCCTCAGTCACATGACAGTGGTAATCCTGCTTGGGTCTGAATCAGGCCTCCTAAGCCCTCACAGTGCAGATTAGCACAGGAAAAGTACAGAGTAGGAGACTCTGTAAGTACCAGGGCTTTCCCTGCTTCCTGTAGCTTCAGCCATGCCATGTAGCTCCATCTGTCACCACTCCACTATGACCTGAGTTACCACAAAGAGAAATCATTGGCTCCCAACAAAAAAGTTTTTATTGAAGAAATGAAAATAAGAAAGACTTATAGAGGATAGCATTGAAATGAATAGGGAACCTTCTGAATCAGTGAATATATTAATATTCAGCTCAAGATACCAAATTTCAGTTTTTAAGTAGTCTTGTCTTTTGAGATCCATATGGGACTCACACCTTGCTACATTAGATTACATCCATTCTAAGATGTCTATTTGAAATAGAGCTGTCTGCACAGAGGTCACAGAGAAAAGGAGTCTTGCCTCATCTTGAGTATGATGGAGTGAAGTAACTCAAAAAAGCAGCTCCCTTCAAAAAGAAGCTCCCTATTTTCAGTGTTTCAGTTTTCAATTACAGAAAAAAAACAGCTTTGAAGTAAGGTATTTTGTTGTTAATTTTAGCACCCAGCTCATTCCACTGACCATAAAGTCAGTTTTAATTTCTTTTATTTTAAGAAAGGATTAAATAACTGTTTGATCTCCAGTAGGGAAATTAAGTATTACAGGACCACAAGAAACCAGGGAGATAAGAGCAAAATACATATAGATAGAAAAATATACTGTATGCAAATACATCTAATGTGGAAAAACAGATGTGCATAAATGTTCAATGGAGCAGTTTTCTCACATCACAGAGCAAGGTATCATGGTAAATGTATATGACACACACACACATGATATTCATATGTGTATAATTATATGTGGTGTAGCTTTTTGTATCTCAAATAATTTTGAATCCTCATTTGAGATCAAATAGTTCCTACTTCAAATTTTAAATTCAATATTCAGGACAACATTTTAACAGAACACATCTCTCTCAAGCCAAAACTATATAGAGCTACTCAACAGTTTATACTTCTCTCCGTATAGGTTCATTCATTGCTGCTGAGTGCTCTTTCCTTTGTACCTTTGTGTCCAAGAATATATTTTACATGAACAGCACATATGCCTCTTTGGCACTGAGCACTCAGAAAGCATGACCACTGCATGTAAAACTGCACGATAGTAGTAGCGGATAGTTGTCGCTAACAATCCCTAACTGTCTGTCTTCTCTGAAACTCACATGGCTCGCATGTTAAAAATAGAGCATCCGTCTTGTCTTGTGCCCACCGATGTGCATAATTATGAGTCTTTGTGCTCTTCACATGCATGGCCAGCGATCCCATTACCTCCATGGAAACAATAAAGGGTTATGAGAAGGCGTCCACAGTAACCCGGTCTCCCTGGTAAAATGAATGTCTGTTGCTCATATCCTCTAATAATGGGTTGTATTTGTAAGCCGCCTTTTCATGCCACCGCGTATTGTCCCTAAAAAGTGAATGTGACTCACCTTATTCCCTAAAGTGAGACTGATCTGTTGATTTAGGGCTGAATTGTGGGAACCATTTCTGTGTTGGTGTAAATTCAAAATCCCAAGAGTTTGGGATAATGAACATGTAAAAACAAATATTAATCCACATGCACATTCACAGCATATATGCTTTATTTTATCTGTCTTATCTGACTTTCACATTGATTTGTATACTGATTTATTTGGCTTCATGGGTGCCTCCCATACATGGAGTCCATCTCAGTTCATCCTTCACTTATGTATGGCTGTCAGCCTTTGTAGATAAGGTTGGGTACATCCATGTAGCAGCAGTGATAAAAAGCCAGCTTTATGTTGCCTCCACCCTGTCTGATTTGAACTATATGCCCGCTTGGCAGGTGATCTCATTTGGATTTCCTCATGTTTTAGCACACTTGCACAAAACACTAATTTGATCCAGGGCCACCTATGAGTAGTCAACATTTTATCCTGTAAAACTGCTTTTCCAATGTAAACAGTAGTGGGATGTCTGGTTGCAATACTTTCACTCTAAGAAGAAGAAAGAGAAACAGGTCAATATTTTTTGTGAAATACACAAATTCACATTTTTTGCCAGCACCTGCTTAGCTTAGCTTAGCTTAATATAAAGTTTGGAAAATATTGTTATGAAAAGGTGGACAGGATCCCATTTGACACTAATACACATGAACAGGAGCTGTTGTGTTCATGGGAACTTAAAGCTTAACCAGAGGACTTGCTACCCTGAGTTGAATTAGGATTTTTTTTTTAATACTGATTTTGATGAGAGAACTGTTTTGTTCCAATTGCAATTTCTTTTAATCTCAGCCATCACCAGTGTAATTTGCCTAAAATGCTGAGGGCTGACATATTTTCACGCATCATAAACATTACAGTGTTATGATAAAAGTTTTACAATTTAAAGTAAAACCCTCTAAGTTTAAAAAGTCATCACTCCTCCACCATTAACTCAATCAACCTTGGGAAGTGCAGCAATGGATAGCTCGAAGCTATACTCACAAATTACACTGATGGATATGGACCTGTGTAATGGATAACCTATAATTAAATGTTCGAACACCACTGGTCTCAGACATCTCTTTTGCATCTTTGATTAAACGGGAGGAATGCTGCCTTTTTTGCACTCTGTTGTGAACAATTACTAAACTCAACATGATGACTAAAGGTTCATTTTTCATACGTAAAGAGGGCAGAACCACTATAGCACCAGTCTGAATTTAATAAAATTATGAGGTAAAGATGGATTTTTTTTTTACTGATTGGCTTGTAGTGGCTCATCATTCATGCAGGATGACATGGAACCACTGTTTTTCTCTCTTCACTCTTGTCTTTTTGACTGACAGGAGAATCACTGTCGCAGGATTAAGATCCTGGGGGATTGTTACTACTGTGTGTCTGGACTGACCCAACCCAAGACTGACCATGCCCACTGCTGTGTAGAGATGGGTCTGGACATGATTGACACCATAACGTGAGTGGTCCCATTTGTCGATGTAATGAAATAACATTGATTTTTCCAAGTGTAAATGAATGAAATCATCACTATCAGTCTAATAGAATATGCTTCCAAACATGCACTGCAGTAGCTGGAAGAAAGTGTAATCTTTATTTTATTTAATAACCAGTGTTTAACTGAGTCCATGATGAGAGATCTCCTTCAAGTAGGGCAAACTGCAGCCTGATTAGCCATGTGTGCTGTGAGTGAATTCTAACACTGAACATTTGAGAGCACAGAACCACAGTTGGCCGAGAGAAAAGGTTTTAATGGAGAAAAAAGTGTTTGTTTTCCTCTCATTCCCCTGCAAAGTTTGGAAGTGGAAAAAAGGACCAAAAGAAAGTGAGAGATTGAGATGCATCACAGGATTAAATCGGATAGTTTCATGACTCGACTTGAGGTCTGTTAATTAAGAGTAAACTTTTTCTTCAACTCTGATTTAAAAAAAAAAAAAAAGCTCAACTTAGCAGTCTCTTTTGTTCTTCAGTCTATTTTGGTATGTTAAGTAGCAAAGTAGAGCACTTTTGAACAACTTGTGCTTCCTGTCCACTTCCTGTCAGATTGCCACGTCTCTTTACAAAGAGTGCTAGTTACAGATTGTACATTATTCTGAATTTAGGGTGTGTTGGTCACCTGTGTCTAACCTCAGTCATTATACACACAGTTTTACTGATTTAAATGTTTGTCTGTACATCTACTCAGGCAAATTTATCAGTAATATATATATATGTCTTTGTTAATTTTCAGTTTTTTTGTACATCTTCTGTGCTGCCTTATTTCTTTCTAATTATAGAAATAGAAATAGATTTAGCTTTAGATACCAACATGAACTCACCCCAGCATTTGTGTTCTTCCCCTGTAGGTCAGTAGCAGAGGCCACAGAAGTTAACCTGAACATGCGCGTGGGCTTGCATACAGGTCGGGTGCTCTGCGGAGTGCTGGGCCTCAGAAAATGGCAATACGATGTTTGGTCCAACGATGTGACCCTGGCCAATGTGATGGAGGCTGGAGGACTACCCGGGTCAGTACTAGACATTTTAAATTCATGCAAGCCTCAGCAACTATGGACAGCAGTTTTCTTTGACTATTCTACAGCGGTGCCTTGTGAATATAGTGTATCTGTCTTTTTTTTTCTTTATTACAATGCCCACTAGCTTCCACAAAATAATTGCTAATGTTTTGCTAATAGCAAAAAAAAAAAAAAATCACCAATTTAAAAATAACACAGAACCAATGGAACAACGGATCTTATTTTACCCATGTGGATTTTTCAAATGTTATCCAATACTTATGAGACTTATTAGCCTTTTTCTGATGCGAGTGGTTTAAATATTGGTAATTATCAATAAACAAGGCAATCTGCAGTGGAAACGAGTACACTCACCTCAAACATACAGTCCAATTTTTTGTTGTTTACAGAAAAAAAAAATGTCAGAACTGATCATGAGCCAAATGATGCTTTTCACAGCATATTAAATGGAATAACTGAAAAACAGTAGTTGGTCTTTGTATATACTCATATTTGCAAAATCCCATCAGGAGCAGTTTTCCAGGCCTTATTTTGACAGTCCCCTGTAACACTTGACTCCTCTGCAGATGACCTGCAGAGAACTGTTTGTGCCAAATGCATCTAATGGCATCAGCTGCAGTGGCTATGAGACTAGTTGTGCTGTGTGTTATGCCTGCCCTGTCTGTGCCACAGGAAAGTCCACATCACCAGATCTACACTGGAGTGCCTAAATGGAGACTATGAGGTGGAGCCTGGAAATGGTCATGAAAGGAACGCCTTCCTCCAAAAACATGAAATTGAAACCTTCTTTATAGTGCCATCTCACCGACGGAAGGTATCGTATTGTTATTCTGTACTGAGGAACAGATATTCTAAACACTGCATGTATTTCTTTTAGGAAAATAAGTAAGATGACATAAATCAGATATATGTTAAGATGAGACTTCCTATTAGCCCTTGCCCTAGCTGAACCTTTTAATACCTAGACAGTGTCCTCTACACATTAGCAAAGCTTCTGCAGGTCGTGTGCTAATCCATATTAATGGACCTGTGTGGTAAATCAGAGTAGGCGAGGTTGAAAAAGTAGGCTTATCTTGACCAGTCTTTACCTCTGTGCCAATATGTACAATGAAACCATCCTTCAAATAGAAATATAGTGTGACTACAGCATCCAGCAACATATGATGGAGCTTGCACACATTTGTTGTTGAGCTAATCTCACTTCCAGCCTGTAATGGATTGGACTGGGCTATAAAGAGAAAGAAAAAAAAACAGCCCGTGGCATCTATCAACTCCAATCTGCACTGTCCGACAAACTTACAGAGATATGTGTGTGTGTCAGTGCTTACACATAAACACGCACATCTCCAACAGATGTGCCACAAGCAGCTGGAGAGGGAATTTCAGTCTTGTTTCTGTATACACCAGGCCTCCTCTTCCTCTTCCTCTTCCTCCTCTCCTCTCCTCTCCTCACTCCTGCCTCTCCTCTCCTCTCCTCACTCCTGCCTCTCCTCTCATCATAATTTCTTGCAGCAGGTTTCATGTTATGCAAGATAAGGCTTGCACATAGGTTACATGGGTCCTTATGTGAACCTGTAACGTCCCAGTTGCGTGTATTTTTCTTTGATATGCGAGAGACTTTGCTAATCCTCTTAATAGAGCTGATGGTTAGACTTCATCAAAGGCATGGCTCAGAGAAAGATGTGCCCTGACTAAGCTGTGCTGGATAGGCTGCTACTCTCCCTGCTATAGTGTCTTTAATTACTCCTACTTAGGGACACACTTCCACACTTTGTGTACTGAACAAAACATAAATTTCTTACTACAGATGACACACAGACATTTCCACAAAACCCTTTAACAAATAATTAATCTTGATCATGTTTTTTAAAATAGTATTATAACAGAGAAATGAAGCCGGAAGAGTAATAAACTAATAAAGTCACGTAAGGGGATTGACCTGCCGTATTTGAACCACTTTCCAGTTAAAGTCCTGAACCTGATAATAATGATTGCATGCGTGTGTGTGCATGAGCATGTGTGCACGTGCATACTGTCCAATGCCTGTGCATGAGTTATAGACCCTTACATAATATATATTACTGTGTGGGATATCATGACTTAATCCTTGTTCCCATTTCTTATCTGGTGACAGATATTCCCAGGATTGATTCTTTCGGATATAAAGCCCGCCAAAAAGATGAAGTTCAAAACTGTGTGCTACTTACTAGTGCAGCTTATGCACTGCAGGAAGATGTTCAAGGCTGAGATTCCCTTCTCCAATGTCATGAACTGCGAGGACGGTGATAAGGTATAAACTCTCAGTGTCTGTGTTGACGTTTCTGTTTGTTCGTGCTGTGATTTAAAGAAATAGAGACTGAAAGTAAGAAGTGGTGTTTCTTCATGTGAACTCATGGACATACAGTAGATATTAACAAGAAAAAGTCCTGTATCCATTACTCTTATACCTATATACTTTGTTCATTAAACATTGTACATTATTAGCAGAAATCTTTGAAGTAAAGTCAAACCATATTGTTGCATGTCAGGAGTTATACAAGATCTTTATGTTATAAGTTATCTGAATTTGCTGACCGCAGTTTAGGAGAAAATAATTCAGAATACCCAGTAATTCGAAAAGGCTTCAAAAGCTTGTTGTTGCAGCTGGATTTCTTAGTCAGTTAATAAATATATGGCTTTCAGGGGACGTGTACTATATCATAAGAGGGTGGGAGGTGATGGTGAGATATGTTCAGGGTGTACGATCCCATCAGCTATAATGACCTCAGCATGTTGCTCCTGCCAGAGAGCAACATGCCATTTCCCTCTCATATACTCTCACTGACACTGGCAATCTGGTTAAATGTCAGAGAGCGTATTTGACCTTGTGGGCCTGGAAAGAATTCCTGTGGCCTGGCAGCTGTACAATTCTTGCACCAGCTGTTTTAATCCAGATTTGCAGGTGTGTGTACGTCTCTGTGTGCTTGCGCTATGTATTCATTACATTGTGGGAACATAAAACAGGCTCACACCTTTCACATACAGGGACTCAATTCCCCCCAACCAAAAAAATAGTCCCCCCACACGATCAATCATTTATACGACTAAAATTAGGGATGTAAAGCATATAGGAGTTATGGTTAAAGTCAGGACAAACATCTGGGGGAATTAATTCATGTCAAAACAATGTCCTCATAAGTATAGTAATACAGGTGTGTGTGCATGTGTGAAGCACACCCAGTTTTGGATAGAATCACATCAAGAGGGTGTTACATATGTGTCAAGAGCTGTTTTGATGGAATTTTAAACATCTGATTAAGCACCGTCTTCCCGCTTTTATTATGTTGCCCTCAGATGCTGCATCTAGTAGATATTTTCCTCACACTACATATTTGTGTCTCCCCTTATGCCTGCATTACCAGTAATGACAACACCCTCACAGCATAGACAGAAAGCAAATTAGTATAAAACAGACAAATGGAAAAAGGAAAAGGGGTGACATGTTAAGTTATACATACACCTTCCACTGAATGGTAATTTCACATTCAGACCACACACTCTTCATCCATGTGAAATGAAATATGCATTCGAGGCACGACTGGGGAGCAATATGAGGGACAGGGGATGAATGAATAGGATTTTTTGGTGCAGCAGACATGTCTGCCTGATGCGTCCTGTGCTACGCTGAGCACAATATAGAACATAAGGGGAAGTCAGTGTCTGCAGGCCACCGTGTTGCTGCCGTATAAACGACACAAAACGATAATGTGAGAGAAGCACAGGGAAATAAGGGATAGAAATGGGCAGAGGAGAAAGAAGAAGGACTAGGTGGATGGAGGGAAGACAAAAGTGAAAAAAAGGAGAAAGTAAGCAGGAAAAGATGAAGCAGGGACGTAAAGAAGGAATTGGGGAAGAATATGTTAAGTGGGGAAGAAAGTGAGAAAGAATATATGGAAGCAGGGAAGAAAGGATGTAAAGCACACATGGAAACAGGAAAGGAAAGAAGGAAAACAAGGAAGAATATATGGGAGCAAGGAAGGGACTAAGAATATATGGAAATAAGGAAGGAAAGAGGGAAGGAAGAAAGGAAGAATATATGGAAGCAGGGAAGGAAGTAAGGAAGAGGGAAAGGATGTAAGGAAGACTATGCTGAAGAGGGGAAGGATAGAAGGGAGAAAGGAAAAATATACTGAAGCAGGGTGATAAAGCAGGAAATATGGAAGAACAGACTGGGGAAGGAAAGGACAGAAAAAAGAAAGAAAAAGAAAAAGAAAGGAAGAAAGAAATCAAGAAAGTCAGTCAGCTTTACGCATTCATGTCATGTCATGAGCTCATGAATACTCTGGTGATCCTTGCTCACCCTTTGCACCCCTACTATGCTCATTGAGCTACACAGTTCATCCAGAATGCTCACTTACATGTACCCACACCCACCTACACACACACACACACACACATGCACGCACATGCTGTATACACACAAACATCCATACTGCCATGTTAACTCTCTGCCTTTGCTTCAGTGCCCAGTGTTTTGCAAAACTGCTCACTTTGGCTGCCGAAGACACTTAGTCACAGCGGGGTGCATTCAGTAATGAAGTAAAGTGTGAAGGCAATATCCTGATTTGAAAGTATAATCAGCTGCCTGTGTTTATTGTTGACTCTTGTTCACCCTTGTTCCTAATATGATAATACTCCTTCTACTGCAGAGCAAACAGGCTATTTATCACACTGTTGTTTTTCAAGTTCTACATTTTCAGTGAAAACTTCCTTTTCGTCCCACCAGCGGAGGGCCATGCGGACGGCTCCACAGAAGCTGAGGAATCGTTCTAACACTAACCAGGCTAACGTGATCCAGAGCAGCCCGAGAACCCGGGTCAACCGCTACATCGGACGCCTGATCGAGGCCCGCCAGACCGAGTCGGACACGGCAGACCTCAACGTCCTCACACTCATGTATAAGTGCTCTGAGCGCGAACAGAGGGTGAGACAGTGCAGACACAGACAGTCCTGTATCTGTGCAGTGAGATATTTTGGATGAAGCCTCTGAATGAACGCTGTTGTGTAATGTTTGTCACTCACTCCCATCTGATCTCTGGTATCACACAGTACCACCAGGTTCCTGATGAGTACTTCACAAGCGCAGTGGTCCTCTCTCTGATCCTAGCTGCCTTGTTTGGCCTTGTCTACCTTCTCATCATACCACAGTATGTACAGTGGATTCTGTTGTTTGTCCTTTCTTCTCTTTCCATTTACCTCTTTAATTGACACATTCACTTACTTAGATCCTTGATTTTCTAACAAACCCTGCCATCTTCCTCTCTCCCTTTTTTTCCACTCAGGGGCACAGTGATACTAGTCCTTCTCGTCTTCTGCATCTGTTTCTTAGTAGCTTGTATCATGTACCTGCATATCACTAGAGTACAGGTAAATAAAGGTGCTTTCTTATCCTCACCTGACCTGAGTAAATGGCAAATGTCATTCTTTTATTATTTTATTATTCACTTTTTATTCCTGCATCAACTTTTACTACTGACATTTCCGTCTTCCTTGATTTGGTTCTTAACAGAGTTAGCAAGTTTAACTTTTTTTTTGCTGACCAAAGGGAAATATTCAAATGTATTTTATAAATCCTTGCAATAATAATTTAATACTCAGTGGCTTCAAGATTACTTTCTAAACCCCTATAATGAATTTAATTTCAGATGGCCAGTCTATTAATTTCAGCTTTTGTTGAGGTTGATAGTCATCCTCAAAGCTCCTGACCACATGAGTTTGAAAGTTTTTTTTTTTTTTACAGTTTTATAGATTCTCTCTATCTATTGCCTGTTCTTTTCTCACCTTACTAACCTCTTTATGCCCCCAGTCTCATTGTTTGATTTCAAGGTTTTTTCCTTATACTATTTTTACACCTATTAATGCTTTATCCTATTGTAATCTTGCCTTTTGTGAACTTATGTGGTATTTTATATGTACAGTATAAATATGTTTTTCTGTGAAATACAAGTGAATGTTCCTCATGCTGTCTATTCGTCTATATTTTCCTTCTTTTGTCTCTCAGTGTTTTCCAGGGTGCCTGACCATTCAGATTCGCACTGCTCTCTGTATTCTCATAGTGCTCTTAATCTACGCTGTGGCCCAGGCCTGTGTGGTAAGTGGGAAAGGCAACAGTAAAAATGTCATCTGCCACAAATGACCCACCTTACTGGCCAACCAGTAAGAAAAATGTTGCCATGTTTAGAGCTGTAATTGTAGGAATGCTTTTTATTCCCCACTTTCACATCCTATCATCTTTGTGCTCATGTATCTTCCTGTTTGTCTCTGACAGGTGGGCTGTATGCCCTGGTTGTGGGGTAGTGCCAACACCAACAGCTCCATTGTCATCATTGATGTGGACAGCGGCGCCAACCACACCATGGCGGAGCTGCCTTGTGATGGAGCCCGCTACGCCTTTCTTTCCTGCGTGGTGGGCACCCTCACCCTGGCACTTTTCCTGCGGGTCTCCTGGCTGCCAAAGATGGCGCTAATGCTCCTTCTGGGGGTGCTGTATGTCACCGTGTTGGAGCTCAGCGGCTTTCGCAAGACTGCAGGGTGAGGATCACAGCACAACATGACACACACAACCAGGCAAAAGACTTCAACTTGTTTGCACTTTTTATTTCTGTCATTTCCTGAAGTTGCACGACACTGGCACACACACATCCCATGAGAGCTTAAAGTGAGAGCCCTCCGATCCAGTTACAATCGTGCATCATTCAAGTATGGGAGGCAGTGATTGGCCGTGAATGTCAAGTATCGGTTTTGTGTGCATGTGATGCACAGAAGGAACAGATAACCAGGAGTTTAGAAGAGCATTTACAGTACATGTGCTGAGATGTATGTGTGTGGAGGAGTCTTTGCTTGTTTTCAGCCCACATACTCTTTCATTTTCTACCCTTTGAAGCAGCACATGTGCTCATTAGTTCCAAATCAGAAGCCTGAAAGGACAATGTGGGCTGGATGATGGGAGCGTGTTAGCTGTTTCAGCCCAGTGCTGAGGGCCCAGGCCAATTTTATTGGAGCCCAGATCATAACTGTGCCCCTGAAAAATGATTATGTTGGATATGGAAAGGTTATTAAGATAAAGGATCTCTTGAAAAACTCATTTTGTTTAGATAGTCATACATCAGTAAATGATATAATGCTGCATGGTCCAAAATTTCAAGCACATTTAAGATCCTTAATTCATGAGTTTAATTAAATTTTGTTTTCATCTTGGCCCTTTAAAAAATCATTGTTTTCACAATTTTAGAAGGAAAATTTTTTACTTATGATTGCTCTTGACACTGTGGGGGGTCCATTCTACCCGCCTGTGTAGTCTTCTGTGTGGTCCAATCCAGTGCTGACTTATATGTTGGTCTCTTCCACAGTGGGGGGTCCTTCCACATCCGGGGCTATGAGCCCATCCTGTCTCTGTTGCTCTTTGTCAGTGCCCTGGCCCTCCACTCCAGGCAACTTGACCTCAAACTACGCCTGGACTTCTTATGGGCTGTGCAGGTCAGGAAGTGTGTGACTCTATGTGTCCGTGTATTTGACAAAGGCTGGGGAGTTAGAAAGGTTTAAATCTCGTTATCATAATGTAAATTTTTATGTTTAAAGTGCGCTGTAGAAATGCTGCCATTACAGCTTTGATATATGTAAACTGTTGGGTTATGTATTGAGGCTTTGTATTTTTAGGCTGCCAGCTGTCTGTTCTTTGGCAAAAACAAGGGTAAGAAGCTTGTTTTTGCTTGGTTTCGTTTGGCATCAGAAGTGTAAAAAAGGACTGTTTTGCATAGTGGGACTGAGGTGTTGAAGCAAAAGCTGAATTTTAAGCTATTTAACCCTTTAACCAGCAACATTAATCGTGTAAATTGCCCAAGTCTGTTGAAAATCCAACTATGGCACAGACATTGGTTCATGTTGTGAGGTTCATAAGGGTTTTTACTGACCCCATGTGGTGAAAATGTGGAATAATCTGCAGTTCTCATGTCTGTATCTGTATATTTTGTGTGCGGTCTATGCTGTCAGGCGGAGGAGGAAAGAGACGGCATGGAGAAAGTCAAGCTGGACAACAGGAGGATTCTCTTCAACCTCCTGCCCGCACACGTGGCTCAACACTTCCTTATGTCAAACCCCAGGAACATGGTGAGCCTCGCTAATAGACAGGCAGGCAGACAGGCAGAAAAACAGGTAGATAAAAAGGCAGAAAGCAAAAATGAAAACAAGAAGAACACCAGAACACATAAGAGGACATATTTTATACTGCTGTACTGTTTGTTTTATTTTTCCCTTTAGGATCTGTACTATCAGTCCTACGCACAAGTAGGTGTCCTGTTTGCCTCCATCCCAAACTTCAACGATTTCTACATCGAGCTGGATGGGAACAACATGGGAGTGGAGTGCCTCAGACTCTTGAATGAGATCATTGCTGACTTTGATGAGGTAAAATTCTGGTTTTCTTTTTCTTGACTTTGAACATACCCTTCTGAGGACATTCGGTTTGGTTGGCACTATAGCTTTGTGTGTTTATTTGAATGCATGTTTTGCAGCTCATGGATAAGGAGTGCTACAAAGACATAGAGAAAATCAAAACCATTGGCAGTACATACATGGCAGCTGTGGGCCTCGTCCCCACCATTGGTACCAAGGTGACATGTCTTTTATGTTTCTGTGTGTGTTTCCATTTGCCCATGTGTAAACGGTACATAGTACATTGTAATAAAGAGAACAGGTACTAACTCTTTAATGTATTTCCACTCTTTAGGCCAAAAAATCTGTTTACGACCATCTTAGCACAATAGCAGACTACGCCATTGAGATGTTTGACGTTCTGGATGAAATCAACTATCAGTCGTACAATGAGTTCGTCCTGAGAGTGGGTACGTCTAACCGCGTATTGAACTGTTTACAAAATCACAAATTAAATCAAAATGTGGCAATGAGGAACCTCAGTTTGACATTGTCTTGTATTTGTTTAACATTTTTATGTGTTTGAACAGGCATCAATGTTGGTCCAGTGGTTGCAGGGGTGATCGGGGCACGGCGACCTCAGTATGACATTTGGGGAAACACAGTGAATGTGGCCAGTCGGATGGACAGCACTGGAGTACCTGGAAAGATACAGGTACCCAAAGCATCTGTACAATGTTTGTAGGAAAAAAATGAATTAAAAAACTTCAAAACTACAACTTCATGATGATAAAAACTCGAAAATATTACAAATATGCGATAAGTGAAGATAAAGTGAAATTGAAAGTTCTTCATCAGTAATAAAATACTGCATAATTCTCTTACCCACCCCCATGTCTGCAGTTCCCACGGCTCAGATTCTTGCCAGATTCACTGACCAAATGCAAAAAATATAACCCTAAAATACTGCAGATTGAAATTTAAAAAGATTGATTTAAAATAAATATTCAGTAAAATAAATGTTTCAAAAGTAGATCATGGAAATTAAAAATAGTTGAGGAACAATAAATGCCCACAAGATATCATAATTAACATTACAGTTTTGGGAAATACACTTTCTTCCTTTCAAAGGAGAGAAAATCAAAATCCATCAATCCCAAAATTTCCACGTTTGTGTACTAAATACAGAGCTGGAATCACAGGCTTGGCATAAAAACTAGAAGCAGGGGGAGACAGCTCGCTTGGCTCTGTCCGAAGATTAAAAATACACCTACCAACATCTCTAAAGCTCAGAGTTGGAGCTACTTCTAGATGAATGGGAATCTATATTTCTCTGTCTCTATTATTCAGGTGACCGAAGAGGTCTATCGCCTACTGAATACCAACTATGACCTGGTGTGTCGTGGCAAAGTCAGTGTTAAGGGTAAAGGTGAGATGCTGACCTATTTCCTGGAAGGGAAGGTTCAGGGCGTGGGCACCGCAACCACTTCTTCAGTGGTGCGTTCCGCCAGCTTGGCGCGTCGGATCCACTCCTGTGGGAAGACTAGCGTCCCAACCAATCTGGGCAGCGTCTCCTCTGCCGCCAGCCTGACTGCTCATGCCAGCATGGGCAGCAACATTCAGATGAACACTGCCAACAGCAGCAACAGCCAAACAACATGCCTGCCCTCATCCTGCGTGCCCGCAGTGGGCGAGGAGGACGAGGAGGAGGGCATAGAGGTGACAGAGATTGAGATTGAGGCTGTGGCAGCTGTTGCAGATGTAGCAGTGTAGGGAGAAAGATAGGACTTTAAACCAAGCTGAAAAAAGGAAAGAAAACCCTGGTTGGATTCCTAGAGAAGACAGGGCTGTCCAGGTATTTCCTATAAATCCTGAGCTACTGGAAAAACCCAGAATATGCTCATTCAGGATGTGAACTTCCGGAGAAATGACACGGTGATAAGGACAATCACACTTGCTTTTAGGGATTTTTAACTGCTTTCCACTCTTGGAAGACAAATGTGGTGTGAAGAAAGAAAGATACCTGGAATCTCAAATCCTCTTTTAACATCTCTATACCAGATAATTAGATTTGTTGTGTTCCTGGGTTCTCTCAGATCCAGGTATAATGTGCATCCTCATTTTATATGTACTGCATATTCCGTGTGCAAGGGATATGTGCATTGATATCCAGAATAAGACTGATCATGCTATTGCTTTTGCACTGTCTTTCTGATTATGCCAAGGATACATTGCATTATTTCCAGTGTAAAATGGTGTTGTTTCTTTTTGGTGTATGTGAGCATGCATGTGTGTACTTGTGAGTGTGTGTATGCATGTGTGGTTAATTCTGAATTGTAACGAAACAGCACAAAATCCTTTTTTTATACTCAGAGCTCACTGGATGAAATAGGCTTTTTCTGAGGCATATTTATGGTTAATAGTGCATGACTTTTTAAGAGTTGACAGCCATAGCAACTCCTGTTGAACGAAAACCAAAGTACTGAGCTTTCAATAGATCTTTAGTTTGACTGCATATATTGCCTCACCTTACAAGAGAAGAGAAAAGGTGTGGCTGTAGGTTGAACATATTTGGCGCATGTTACTCTCTTTCAGTCATCGGTAGATTTGAAGTGTCTTTTTTGAACACAAAATAAGGGTTCCTGAATACCTGATGTTCTTACATTGCCCTGATTCATGATGGTTTATTGTAATGTGGCACGTGTTAACTATACAAAAAGTCAGCGGTGGCTTTGATACTGAATCTGCAGTAAAGGTCAATGAAAGGAACAGAGGAAGGTGTGTAAACCTAAAGAGCAATTCTACTAGTTGGATGTGTGCTGCTATGGAAACTAGTTAATGCCAAAACTGGACCAGTCGCAAAGTATTGATGACAAATATGTCACACAAAGGACCAACACACATCTAAGAATGGTGCAAACATACATATAGTCATCCAAAATAGTCAAGGAAGGCCTTTATCTACACAGAGGATTGCACAACCATGACTTAAGCACATACAATGAGCACACAACTTCTACAAATGCACAACCCACTCTTTTACTTCACGGCCTCCACACATGACCCATATACATTCATACATTTTCTCGGTGCAGTGTCTGGCTGCTGTCGTCTTTCAGGCGTACATTACTGTACCCCAGCTTTTCGCTGTATTGAAGCTACATTTTGAGTTTTCCTCAGAAACTATAAGCTTTAGCACGTCTCTCAGATACAGTCTCAGAAATGTGAGGCGCTTCAGATATCTTCAGATATCATCTTTATCAGCATATAAAACTTTTACTTGATCTGCAAAAGTGTAAATAAGTCATGTTTCAAGTTTTTTGCCTTACTCAATAAGCTTACAGTGATCGCAACCTGCCTTTTTAGATATATTCACTTTGATATGCAGATCATACTTTTTGTAAATAGCCAAAAGCTGTAAACTATGTTGTATCTTGTACAGTGTAAAGTTGGGTTATTGAATATTTTGTAATAAAGACAATGTTGGTGTATAAAATATCAGAGTATGGCTATGAATGTCAATATAAGTGTAAACATTTTTGGCCAACAACGTATATAATTCCAATTAATATTTCCACAGCCCACAGCCAGACAAATGTCACCATGTCATAAACACTGAGCAGGGGCCAAAATTGTTTTCCCAGCACTGATGTAGAGTTTGTCAGGGGTCACTAAGTGCAGAAGCTAGGTCAACAAATTCCTGGCAGCTCACCCATTCAGTAAAATACAATATTGGAATTAATTTTGCTTTAGGATAAAATAGAATGAATACTGGTTAGTTATCTATAATTTGCTGTGCACTGTGATGTTGATGTATCCCTGAGGAGATCTTACTTTACAGAAAGGAGGTAAAAAAAAAAAAAAATGCAGCTGTTGTTATCACCGTCATGGTCAAACCCCCTAACTCCAAACTAAAGTTGACATTAAGCAATGAAGGGAATCCAAGGTAAATGTTGGTTCACAAACAACCCTCCCCCTCTGTGTCATCAGGGCTAAAAAGGGTCACGATGAGTAAATTAGGTCGAATTACATTTACAATAGAGAGATTTCAACAACCAAGAAAACAACAGAAAATGCTTTAATGCTTATGGATCTTTAATTTTAATATAATGTCCAAGGAAGTCTCCTATGTAATGTGGTTGTTAAGAGAAAACAGAGACAAAGTTCTGAGACAGTTTTTTTTAATTTTTGTTATTTGTGTTGATTTTGTGAGAAATGATGATGCCCAGAGGAATTTCAATCAAGTTTTCATTCATTATTCACCAGAGCCACCAGAGCTACATTATACAAGTGTTTTCACCAGCAAAGTACAAGTCACTGAGACAAATGAACTGCATTTCATGAAATGGTTGCTTCCCTTTAAAATTAATTGTGCCATTTTAAAAGCTGTTCCTAAATTGATACAACACAGAGATTTGATATTGTAGAGGCCTTGGTTCAGATAACATGTACTTTTTGTCACTTCAGGGGACAAAAAGTACATCACCTGCCTGTTACCTGCCTGTAGTTAAGTTTCCACACCTGATGTGAATAATCAGCTAATGAAAACCTGAAACTGCAGGAGCTTCACACATCAGAAAAACTCAGTCATCCAGCTAAATGGACATTCAGCAGCATATTGTAAGTTTTAATCCAAAGATATATATATCATTTTATGGAAATTCAACAGTAAATGAACTTGTCATTTTAATTCTTTCTATATTTCAAAATAACATGAATGTAAAAAAAATGGAACAGAGGTCGCAGCTGGAGCCCATCCAGGAAGAGTCAGAGCAAGAAGATGAAATCAGAGGAAGCAAAATAGGAGAAGGAGAGGAGGATTTTCAAATTCAAGTAGGTGTGGAGGCAGAGGAGGTAATGGCAGAAGATGAGAATGAAGGAGAGGAAAGAGAAGAGGAAGAAGAAGAAGAAGAAGAAGAAGAAGAAGAAGAAGAAGAAGAAGACACTCTGCTGAGGGTTATGAGACCCAGGCGAAAGTCTTGTTCCCGCAGCCGAGAGAGTTTTCTTCAAATGCGATCTACTAACGATCACCAGGAAAAAATGGAGAACTTGTCAGAGCCAGACTGGAGCACAAATGCAGTGGATTTAGGTGATGAAGCTACACCACATGGGCAACTAAAGTTAGGACTTGAGAAGAGGTCCAGCAGTCGGGAGCTGAGAATAAACGTAAGCATTTTTGTCACATTTTACACTCAATTTATATACTTGGCAACACGCAACTCAGATGGGAAAAAAAGTGTAGACCTATTGTTTTAAGGTCTCCAAGATCAGACAGCAAAAACACATACCACCTAAGGCATCGGTGCAGAAGAAGACAAACAGGAAAACCAGGGAAAAGCTCAAGACGTTGACACCGGTTGTGAGAATTAATTTTAAGCAAAGACGATTTAACCGATTTTAAATTATAGATATATATGACTCGTGAAGTTGTTTTTCTTTTTTATAAATGTCACACAAAAATATTTTCAAGGTGGATCAGTTTCCTCAGTGGCTGGTGGACCTGATGGTCAACATCGAAGAGGCAACAACATACCAGCTGGTGGTTGAGTAACTCTCATCATCACAGGCCTCACGAGGTGAGCATGGAACACGCTGGGCACATCAGGCACTGACCACATTAGTGAATCCAGAATGTAGAACGCTCTCCTCACGAAACATGCCATATTAAGGGTTGGCACTGCCAAAGAGTGAAGTCCATGTGCACCGTGCAAGTCAGTGTCAGTGAACAAACAACAAGTACGTTAGGTACAATCAGAGTACAGTAAGGCATATTGGTTTCATAATATGAGTTCACTGCATGATGAAAATGTGTGTTTCATCACTGTCATCACATTGTGGATAAAGTTAGCTTTTTCTGTCATATTAAATACATGGATTTTTATGTTATCTTTATTTAATTACAGTTTTGGGTATATGTGATTTGTTTGCTAACCCCACGGTGTCCTCCCCATACATCAAACTTACATTACCTGTAGCCAATAAACCAGTATATTTCAGTTGGTAATAATGAAAACGTCAGCCAAAACAGGTCTGAGGCTGCTCCTATCAGCTTCAACTTGAAACCACTTACCTTTTTCCAAGTCGGTGTTCTTTGATTTAGATACCCCCTGTAAAATGCTGCATGAGAGGCCAAAGCTCTCTCTGCGAGGGCAAACAAACACGTAGCCAGTCGTGTATTTAACTTTGAAAAAGCAATAGGGAAGAGGTTATCTTTGTGGGGATCAACTTGTCTTTAGCATTTTGTTTGTTGGCAGCAAAGTTGGGTCTTTATTTAAATAAGATTTATTTTCATAAAGTAAATGGACATTTGAGAGGTGAAAATATTAAACCTGTTTTGGGAGAATTTGTTCATGCTCTTCTCATGCTTTATCACTATACACATAAAAGCCAGGAGTATTTCCAAATGCACTTCAGTCATTTAATTGAAGTACTCATTCTGCAGAAAAAATGGCTGATGTGAGAGCTATTGTTACACAGTACATTATATCACTGAATTATTTTTATTGATGTATTTACAATAGGTGTGAGCAGTATTATAATGTCGTAGATGTTCAAGGTGGAGCTAATCTGAACTTTTTTGTATGTTGATCTTTGGTTTGTGACAATACATCACATTTTATAGGCTCATTATTGGTTTTGTTCATAAGATGCTATGCTACAACTGTAACTACAGGTGTCAAATACAATATTTGTGTCTCAGATGTAGTGAAGTAAAAGTATAAAGCAGTGAAAAACAATTTAAGTAGTCAAGTAGAGTACTGTAAATGCTATATTTTTCAGTATGCGATTAACCCAAATCCTCCCTACCAACAGCATCCAGGACCTTGACTGACCTTGCATGAAGATTTATCTCCATCATTTCATCCTCGTGCACCTGCCGGCGTTTATGGGCACTCGTGCTGTGATAATGTTCATGACAAGAAAAATACTGTAGTAATTGTAATTAATCCTGATCACTTTATTGATCTTTTTTGGTTGAACTATTATTTCTTTGTTGTTCAGCAATACATTTTCAATTAGTGCGCTGAGATAACAGGACTCCTTTGGTCATTAAAAAAAAGTATGATAATAATCTTACAAAATAAATAGCCTGGGGTCATGTATAGTCCACAGCATGAGTAGTGCTGGTGTGTATAGCACACAGTGTCTGCCGAGGTATTTGGCATTTGCCACAGATAGTTATGAAAAATACTACACCAAGGAAACGACCAGTTACACCTGTCAAACACGTGATTCTAGCAGAGCAATGCATGATGCTAAAGTTATGCAATGTTAAAGGTAAATGATCTTGTTTATCTGTCTGCCTGATAATATATATAAAATGATATACCTTCACCTTACAGACCAAATAAGGTTTTAGTGTCAAAACAGTGTCCAAGCACAATATCAGTCATCATTACTTAACAAAATTAATATTTGACAACAGTAATTACAGTGGGTTTTTCTAATCACCAGTCATTATCTCACAGCCTATAACTCCTTGGGTTATCCAAGGGTTATTATTGTGGATGTTTTTTGTTTTTTTTTCACAGCTTTGTTTATGTATTTCTCCAAAAAGAAGTTTTCATGTGTTTGTTTTCATAACCTCAAAGGTAAAGACAAAGATCAGTAATTTGGTTGTGCGAAAACAGGGTTGTTTTGATGTACAGTCACTTTATGTTCTAAAGTCAATATTGACTACAGACCTTGTGAGCCTGAATCTACGCACGTCAAGCAGGGTCAACCACCATTCACAAGAGCTTTGTCAAAAATATTTTTTTATATTTGTGATCGCCATGTCAATCATTAACATCTCTGGAGGTCAGACTTCCATTTAAATACTGCTGGTTTGGAGAAGTCACTTTAGAGAGAAAACTACAGTCACACAGAGCTGTTTGCAGAAGCAAGTCCTAAAGGAAGAACATATTTGTCAGAAGACTGGAGATGCCTGGATTACATGAGAAGCTGACATTTGTAGCAGGAGTGGCCCTGGCTGTCTTAGCTGTGGTGAGGTCGTCCCCAGTGGTGGGACCCGAGCCTATCCGCTGTGCCCCCTGCATGCAGGAGAAACTGAACAACTGTCCTGCCATCCCAGCAGACTGCAAGCAGGTGCTGAGGGAGCCTGGCTGTGGTTGCTGCATGGCCTGCGCTCTGGAGGAAGGGGCATCCTGTGGAGTTCACACAGCCCACTGTGGTGAGGGTCTCCGCTGCACTCCCAGGCCTGGTGAGGCCAGACCTCTTCATGCTCTGACCAGGGGACAGGGGGTCTGCACAGAAGACCTGGGCCAAGGTAATCTCAGTTTTTCGTGGTTTATATAATTACATGTCTTTATTGTTAATATTTAGTTAATTTTTCCTACTTTCACAGTCGTAAAATACTACATGCTTGATTTTAAAGCATTGCAGGAAACCTTAGAACACATGTTACAAAGACCTTGGTTAAAAAAAAAAAAAAAAAAAATTTCAAAAACTTTTTTTTTTTTTTTTTTTTTTACTCATACAGAAGAAACTGAAGGAGTCCCTGACCACGGTTCCCTGCACTACCTGTTGGGTCTTAACCTTCCCTTGGACCACCAAGACACTGCTGAAGGCCATGAGAGCATCAAGGCCAAGGTCAATGCTATCCGCAACAAACTGGTACAACAGGTGAGGAGAAAAACATGGACTCATGGAAATGATTCAATGAAATACACCTCCCTTCCACAAGAGGGAGCACTTGGTTTTAAGGGGCTGAGGTTCCAGTTAGGTAGGGGGGATTTATGTAGTGCTTATGTCTGTGTGTGTGTATTTAGACAGACAGATAGATTGATAGAAAGATGATAGATATACAGATAGATAGATATAGAGATAGATATGTATGGATGCAGTACCGACTGACTCTTTCCTTTTTGCACAGGGCCCCTGTCACATTGAGCTGCACAGCGCCCTGGACATCATAGCCAGCTCCCAGCAGAAACTAGGAGAGAAGTTCACAACTTTCTACGTCCCCAACTGTGACAAGCACGGCTTCTATAAGGCCAAGCAGGTGAGAATTTTAGGATTTCGCATAAGAAAATTAATTCCACCTGTTGACGGAGATACATCTGAAGCAACTGGGTGATTAATTCATGTGGTTTCCCCATCCCTGTTTCTGTCCTTCAGTGTGAGTCATCTCTGGTTGGACCGCCTGCTCGCTGCTGGTGTGTCTCTTCCTGGAATGGGAAGAAGATCGCGGGATCGAGTGACCTGCTTGGTGATTCAGAGTGTCATCAAGAAGTCACACACTGAGGGATGGACGTGTTATCATGTATACACACACACACACACACACACACACACACACAGATTCCTTCCTGTTACAAAACCCCTCATATTAATTTTATTTACATGATGTATGTATCAAGACTTATTTATTCACTACTTGTACATTCTTCCTAGCCTAGATTTGTTTTTTTATGTTTGCTTATTTTTTTCAATTGTAAATATTGTAAGTAGGGCAACACTGCATACATTTTCTGACTAAATAACTCCATTGCTCAAAACCACAAGTCCACAGCTATGCCAAGTCCATTTCAGAGTTTTCAGGATCTTTTTTTTTTTTTTTTTCATTCATTCAAAACCAGAGCTGTGCATGGCACAAAACAACACAGCTGCTCATTCATTCAACATGTTGACATTGTCTGGATGTATCTCCATTGGCGTTTCCTCAATGGGTATTGGGGGAAATACTTAAAGTGCCGCAAGTATGTGCACAGTGGCCAAGCATAAACATATCAGGGCTCGTCCAAGCCACTGTGAGGTTTGGGATGGGTTCTTCTGCATTTGTCTACCTCCACTCATCTCTGCAGGTCCACAGGTTTAGCAGAGGGCTGCAGAGGGCTCTCTCTGCACATTTCTCACCTTTTTATTTGTCTAGACAGTCATTGTGGTCTTTTCTTGACCTATTTATCTTCTATTCTAGTATTTATTATGATTCATTTGTGTCTGTGCTTTTGTTTGCTGTTGAGGTCATGTGCAGTGGACCAAATTGTTTGTGAGTGCTATTTGCCAGGAATGCTGCTATTCCATTATTGGTTTTGTTGAAACAATGTATTTAGTCATCTAATTCTGTGGAAGTGCATCCAAATAAATATTATATTATTTCATCATGATGGGGGTCATTCAAAATTTTTTAATGTATTTTTCCAATTCAGTGTCATTCACACTCCAAAAAATGAAAACTGCAATACAATTGCATCATTTTATTCTGCCTTTATTAAGTAAAAATAGACCTCTGAGGGTTGCATTGTACATGCAAACAGCATATTTACTCAAACCATGGCAAGTGATGAAAATTATCACTGGCTACACAGAGATCAGAGATAATGGTTTGTGGCCTTTATCCCAAAAATTCAGCTTATGCAAAGTGACAACAGAAATGGTAACAACCTCTGTACAGATAACACAAAATGTCCCTCTTTCTTTCTGCAGCTTGAGATCCAGCGTAAAAACTTTATATGCACTGTTGTGTCTGAGCTGCACAGTCCAATCCAACTCTCCGAGAAGGAGGCAACTGCAAAAAGAAATTCATAGTAAGGCACTGAATGCTTACTCTGACAGACGTATTCAGACATACATACATTTTATGGTTGTTATGACCATACACAATGTCTTTATAACAAATCACAAGCATACAAATTATGATTACACATCACATGTGCAATGTCACTTAATTGTGCGTAAATGAAGCGCGCTCTCATCAATGTTTGTGACAAGTACAAATGTCTCTGTATCTTCTAATCAGAATGAGGCCTCTGAGGTAAATTCTTTAAGCATATCCTCTTTTCAGAAGCCATCCAGGTTGGGTTGGAGACAAACAGCTTATAAAGTATCCATCTGTCGCAGAAAAGTACAGACTATATCTGCAACACAGAGGCCTTTTCCTCCTCGCACTCTTCCTCTGTTCCCCTTGCTCTGCCTCAGAAAAAGGTCCCACAGGCAACAGATAGAAATAGCAAACATCCACATATCGGTTGAGCCATCTCTTGACCTCTCTCCCAATATCCTCAGTGTCTCCATTTGTTTACAATTCTTCTTGCTCTCACTCCCACCCTCCCTCCCTTCGTTGTGCTATGCTCCTATTGGCTCTCGGAGTTGTAGTACTGGGCGTCTCCTCGCTCCTTCCCATCAAAACCTGGCAAAGGCTGCCCGTATTTGTCCACACACCAACAGAAGCCACGCTTTCTGCCTTTGGATGGACGGCACTGAAAGTGAAGGAGGGGACAAAGTGAAAGGAGGGAAGAGAAATAGAAGGGGCAAAGCTGCTAAATGTGTAAATCCAGTTGAATATGCAGCATTATGGGTAACAAGCCACTTTACTCAATGAAGTAGAACAGCAATAGTTAAGGGGCATTAATGGTCAGATTGTGCTGAGTCGACGCAGCCTTGGCTATCCAACACACTGTGGTATTTTGAGCTGCTTTTATGGTCTACCTCCTGTTACACACACATATAGAGACCTTTAAGGTAAACAGAAACCTGGTAAAATATTTGCTTAGTCCCGTTTGTGAACAACTGAGAACCAAGATCTATTTTCAGAAGCTGGTGGCCAGTACGAATCATCTGTTGCTGATTATACCCCACAGCTCCAAATTATGGGTACTACAAATGACTTACAGAGTCTGTGGAGCTACCCAAGGGCTGTTATTTTACTGCCAATTTTACTAAAGGTCAACCTCCACTCTAGTAAAACATGCAGCCATTCATTTCAAGGGCTAAAGCAACTGTGCTGCTGCTCCTCAGGGGAGTCAGAGCTGATTGGGGGGGGGGCATCCTTATTTATTTCAATATTTCAGCGGGGGCTTGATCCGGAGTCTGATCTGAAGACAGAAGACAGAAAAGTAGGGGATTTAAAATTCCAGTGACAATATCACAAAATGTATGGTAGAAAAACTAGTAGAACAGTAATCAACAATTTAAGCACAATTTACTTAAGAGAAGTGGATCTGCTTCCAGCATGAAATCTGCTCTGGGTAGTTTATTTTCTCTAAAAAGACATTTACTGTTATTAAGAGCTGTAATAAGATATGTTTTTTTTTTTGTTTTTGTTTTTTTGCTTAAAATCATGCAAACGTCCAAATTAAACTGACCAACATGAAATGTTCTGCCACTCCTTCAGTGCCTGAGGGCTCAGCACGGTACACTATGTCCATTCTACATAAACAAAGACAATGAGCCTGGCGTTGTGAGGCTGGTTATGAGATGATTGCAGGTCAAAGAGAACACTTCCATTAAGCAGGAGGGACCGCTATGTAATAAGAAAAGCTGCCTCAGTGATGCAGTGGCGCAGGAGCCCTAAGTGCCTCCATATGAATGCGTCAGAACCACTCATTTATTACAACCCGATCGTGGGTGAACCATGTGAGTGTGGGGATGGCTGCAGCTCTATTTCTGTGCCTGCTTCTCAAAAGTCCAGCAATTATGGGGCGAGCGCATCGGGTGCCGGTGGCCACCTTGACGTCTGTCTCCCTGGGAGGGTTCCCGTTAAACGGCCATCGTCCCAGCCGTCAACCCCAGTGGGGTTTGGCCCCTGTGGTTCCTGTCTCCAGAGTCAGTGGCTAGGGTCTACCTCACTGGTGTGGTGGTGCAATGATGAGGCTCTAATAACTACCAATGAATACAGGAGGACAGCTACAAATCTGTAATTGGGCAGCAGGAGACCAAGAGTTTGAGTCACTCGACTTCAGCACTGAATCTTTATTAATGTAGCTTGTAAAAAAGGAAGTGCTGGTTTCCTTTTTGTCCTATTAAAAGTAGTTAACAGGCTGAAAGTTAGTTATGAAAGTAGATCTTTAAATAATCTGTAGCCTCTCATGAAATTGATGCATGAATCTGTAATTATCCAGAACACAGTATCAAATGATGGTCCTTTAAATGTGCGGTTTTACCTGCTTTTTCTTATAGAAGCCCTTCTTGTCACAGTTTGGTAGGCGGAAACCTCTGGGGTTGAGAATGTCTGTAATCTTGAGGCTGCTGAGAATGCTCTCAATCTCTCTCCGACAAGGACCCTACAGATGAGGGAACACATAAGAAATTACTCCACTTTCCCCAGTACTTGAATACTTCTTTCCATCTCAAACCTGAAAGCAGTTCACTGACAAATTTGAATGCAGCTAGTGCCGTTAGCACGAGGTATTTCCTTCAGCAGCATGATTTTGACACTAATTTAATGGCTTTGTAAATAAAGACATTAGCAAAGCTGGCTCACGTTGCATCACACAGTGCTCTGCTGTAATACTTAAACAATGGTGGCTGCAAAATGAAAGAGGTGACGGATGAGAAATGAATTCATCTGACGGACTTGTAGGGGCTTAACAGTTTGCCAAAGCTGCTTAGAACTCTTACATTTCACACAAAGGATGGGGGATAAAGTGAATTCAAAGAGCTCAAAGAGGGAGCCAAAAGGCTTGTCCTCAGGTCCAAGTACTCCAGTCACTAATCAAAGCAGCCAGTCAAAGCCCATTACTAGTGTGTGCTCACTTCTCTGTCCAAAGAGAAGATCAAAATAGCAACAGGGCTTCCCAACAGGCACTCACATAGGCCAATCCATCATTCGCTGGCTCTCAGTACACCCGGCACGCGGACGCCTTGTGGCCAAACAACCGCCTGACCCAGGTCAGCCGCAGGGCCACCGTACCCGCTCGCTGCCATGCCATTCTACTGCTCACGATGCCTGCCAACCGTCAGCACCGCTACCCAAAACATTTCATCACCCGCAGGGGGAGAAAAACACCAAAACACAGAGGAAGAGGAGAAAAACATTCCTCCAGTGTGCTCTGAAGACAGAAAAATATTGGTTGTGGTACTTACATACTCAGGCTCCCGTTTCGTCTCTAGAGAGAAGTTTTGTTGGTCTGTGATGAGTGGTCCTGGGAGCTCCTCCATTTTAAAGATCTGGGTTCGCTTCTGTTGCTCCCGTCTCAAGACTTCGGATTTGGCAGAGGGGAAAAAAGGGTGAAGCGGAGGTCTCGGGGGTCCCATGGGTCTGTGGGTGCTGTACGAGATCTGAAGGCCTGAGCCAGTGGAATTCCGCTCCTCGTCCTGAGTGTCAATATTCTCTGCTGAAGTTTGAGGATACCATGTGTTTATTCACAAAACAGTACACTAGGACACTTAATCTTCCATTTAAGGGAGTACTTTTCAGTGTAGATTCTGACATATTAAACTTTTAAAGCTGGAGATCAGTTTGAGGGAACATGAGTATTCCGTTTTTCGGAAGCATTTCCTGAAATGAAGGAAATGAACTGAAATATACCATATGGTTACCATCACATTCCATATGCATATATTCCATACATATTTCTACCTTAAACTCTAAATTCTTTTTGGGGTCACAAGCTAAATCGTTATACTATTTCAGGGCAGGGTTCAAAGTCATCCTAACCTGAAAATCAACATTTAGTCAGTGGTGATTGATTCAGAGTAGTTCACAGTAGAATGGTCCTCATACCATTCTGATGCTGAACTGCAGCTCTTTTTTTTTTTAAACACTATCAAAGTCTAACTAGGGATCAAAAATCTCTCCTGCACTTCAATCTGTCGTTCGCCTCATCCCTCATTTTCACGAATGAAGAAAACTTAATGAGTAGTACCAGTTAGTGATCGCCGCTCTTGGGAAGACTTCAGTTGTGTCACTGAAGAATTGTTTCTCATTTGTTACAAATCCATACACTGACCGTGCATTAGATAAGAGACATCTTACCAGACTGACATAAAAAAAAGATCTAACTACCTCTCCGCGTCCTATCAGCACAACTTTCTTTGTGATCATAACTTGTAGATTCAAGAGGGTAATAAAGCTGTCAAGTCCGTGAAGCACATTAATATGCGTATCCACCGACTTTAAGATATAACGACTAACCTGCAGTAAACAATGATTGCGCACGGGACGCACAGTCCGTGTATTGAAGGTGTATGCACAACATTTACCTGGTAGTTCATTGACTGGAGGTGTTGGTCTGACGGGTAGTTTCTTGTTAGTAGCGTTTGCACAAATCCCCCGGCCCTCCAACAGAGCCTGCAGAGGTTTCGTCTCACCGGTCTGATGCTGACAAGTCAGTCCGGAGCCGCATCTCCCGGTGTACACGCCGCACGGCTGGCCGAAGCTCAACGCGCAAGTCATGCAGCAGCCGCAGCCCGGTTCGCGGACTTTCTCGGCGCAGTCCTTGGGTAAAGGTTTGCACAGAAGCCGCGCTCCAGCATCACACGGCTCGCATCTGATAACCGGTCCGACCGCACCTGACCTCCGGGTGAACGAGGCCAGGACGAAAGTCATGCAAAGTGCGCGAAAACAAGAATCCATTGTGGCTTCTGGGAGCATATATGGTGTCAAAGTGAGGAAGCGCACTGTCCTAATGTCGTGACTCTTCCCTGGGCAGCTTCTCTCTCATTCACATAAAGCCACCGGCCAAAACATCTCAATATATAGACCCCAGTGGCTGTAGTCACACCCCCGAATAGCTTGTGGTCTACTGATGAATTGCCTCGACTCCGTTATTCCTTTTAAACCATCAGAGCAATATGATGGGGCAATATGCAGACCAGTAAGATAACATTTACGGTGTGGTTCTTTAAGATTTATTTTGAATGGAAATAAATTTAAGAAAAATGAGTGGCCAATACATTTTTTTAACTTTACTTTTTATCTTTGCTGAGGGATTGAGTTGAGGTCTGAATAGTCTTCTCATTTTAACATGTAATGCAGAACGTCAGGTTATTAGACACACGTTCTGGGAAATAATCATGCAACCCATGATAAATATCCACAGAAATGTTTTCAATGTGTATCGGGTCTTAGTTTGAAGAGCCCACACGCAGTAGATCCTAGTATCTGCAATGTACGGATTCATTCATAGGGGGCGCCAATGTGTGTGTGTGTGTGTGTGTGTGTGTAAATTTTCAAGGATTCAGTGACATGCAGTAAACTTAGAAAGCCTAAATGGGCTCATCTGCCATTTGTCTCTCTGTTTTTTTTCCTTGTGTGTATGTTTAGTGCTGATGTGTTTATGTACAAATGTGTATGCGTATGTGTTTGCGTATGCGTGTGTCTGATCCAGGGGCGGGCTGGCCATCGGGAGGTTCAGGAGGTTTCCGGAACAGCCGGTCTGTTCCCGGCCGGTGGTCGGAACGTTTTTTTTACACTATAAAGTATAGTATGTCGTTTTTTTCGGGCAAAAAAATTCAACATTTTTTTTGGCCTCAAAATGTCAAAAAACGGCATAGTATAGTTAGGCGTTTTTTTCGGCCAAAAAATGTCAAAATTTTTTTGACCTCAAAATGTCATAAAAAACGTCATAGTATAGTAAGGCGTGTTTTTCGACCAAAAAAAGTCAAAACATTTTTTGACCTCAAAATGTCATAAAAAACGTCATAGTATAGTAAGGCGTCAAAATCGGCCAAAAAAAGTCAAAATTTTTTTGGACCTCAAAATGTCATAAAAAACGTCATAGTATAGTAAGGCGTTTTTTTCGGCCAAAAAAAGTCAAAATTTTTTTGGACCTCAAAATGTCATAAAAAACGTCATAGTATAGTATGGCGTTTTTTTCGACCAAAAAAAGTCAAAAAAATTTTTTTGACCTCAAAATGTCATAAAAAACGTCATAGTATAGTAAGGCATCAAAATCGACCAAAAAAAATCAAAATTTTTTTTGGCCTCAAAATGTCATAAAAAACGTCATAGTATAGTATGGTGTTTTTTTCGGGCAAAAAAAGTCAAAATTTTTTTGGGCCTCAAAATGTCATAAAAAACGTCATAGTATAGTAAGGCGTCAAAATCGGCCAAAAAAAGTCAAAAAATTTTTTGACCTCAAAATGTCATAAAAAAACGTCATAGTATAGTAAGGCGTCAAAATCGGCCAAAAAAAGTCAAAAATTTTTTTGACCTCAAAATGTCATAAAAAACGTCATAGTATAGTAAGGCGTGTTTTTCGACCAAAAAAAGTCAAAAAATTTTTTGACCTCAAAATGTCATAAAAAACGTCATAGTATAGTAAGGCGTCAAAATCGGCCAAAAAAAGTCAAAATTTTTTTGGACCTCAAAATGTCATAAAAAACGTCATAGTATAGTAAGGCGTTTTTTTCGGCCAAAAAAGGTCAAAATTTTTTTGGACCTCAAAATGTCATAAAAAACGTCATAGTATAGTAAGGCGTCAAAATCGGCCAAAAAAAGTCAAAAAATTTTTTGACCTCAAAATGTCATAAAAAAACGTCATAGTATAGTAAGGCGTCAAAATCGGCCAAAAAAAGTCAAAAAATTTTTTGACCTCAAAATGTCATAAAAAACGTCATAGTATAGTAAGGCGTGTTTTTCGACCAAAAAAAGTCAAAAAATTTTTTGACCTCAAAATGTCATAAAAAACGTCATAGTATAGTAAGGCATGTTTTTCGACCAAAAAAAGTCAAAAAATTTTTTGACCTCAAAATGTCATAAAAAACGTCATAGTATAGTAAGGCGTCAAAATCGGCCAAAAAAAGTCAAAAAATTTTTTGACCTCAAAATGTCATAAAAAACGTCATAGTATAGTAAGGCGTGTTTTTCGACCAAAAAAAGTCAAAAAAAATTTTTGACCTCAAAATGTCATAAAAAACGTCATAGTATAGTAAGGCGTCAAAATCGGCCAAAAAAAGTCAAACATTTTTTTGACCTCAAAATGTCATAAAAAACGTCATAGTATAGTAAGGCGTGTTTTTCGACCAAAAAAAGTCAAAAAATTTTTTGACCTCAAAATGTCATAAAAAACGTCATAGTATAGTAAGGCGTCAAAATCGGCCAAAAAAAGTCAAAAATTTTTTTGACCTCAAAATGTCATAAAAAACGTCATAGTATAGTAAGGCGTGTTTTTCGACCAAAAAAAGTCAAAAAAATTTTTGACCTCAAAATGTCATAAAAAACGTCATAGTATAGTAAGGCGTCAAAATCGGCCAAAAAAAGTCAAAAATTTTTTTGACCTCAAAATGTCATAAAAAACGTCATAGTATAGTAAGTCCTGTTTTTCGACCAAAAAAAGTCAAAAAATTTTTTGACCTCAAAATGTCATAAAAAACGTCATAGTATAGTATGGCGTTTTTTTGGGCCAAAAAAAGTCAAAAAATTTTTTGACCTCAAAATGTCATAAAAAACGTCATAGTATAGTAAGGCGTGTTTTTCGACCAAAAAAAGTCAAAAAAAATTTTTGACCTCAAAATGTCATAAAAAACGTCATAGTATAGTAAGGCGTCAAAATCGGCCAAAAAAAGTCAAACATTTTTTTGACCTCAAAATGTCATAAAAAACGTCATAGTATAGTAAGGCGTGTTTTTCGACCAAAAAAAGTCAAAAAATTTTTTGACCTCAAAATGTCATAAAAAACGTCATAGTATAGTAAGGCGTCAAAATCGGCCAAAAAAAGTCAAAAATTTTTTTGACCTCAAAATGTCATAAAAAACGTCATAGTATAGTATGGCGTTTTTTTGGGCCAAAAAAAGTCAAAAAATTTTTTGACCGCAAATTGTCATGAAAAACGTCATAGTATAGTAAGGCGTCAAAATCGGCCAAAAAAAGTCAAAAATTTTTTTGACCTCAAAATGTCATAAAAAACGTCATAGTATAGTAAGTCCTGTTTTTCGACCAAAAAAAGTCAAAAAATTTTTTGACCTCAAAATGTCATAAAAAACGTCATAGTATAGTATGGCGTTTTTTTGGGCCAAAAAAAGTCAAAAAATTTTTTGACCGCAAATTGTCATGAAAAACGTCATAGTATAGTAAGGCGTCAAAATCGGCCAAAAAATGTCAAAAATTTTTTTGACCTCAAAATGTCATAAAAAACGTCATAGTATAGTAAGGCGTCAAAAAATGCCAAAAAAAGTCAAAAATTTTTTTTACCTCAAAATGTCATAAAAAACGTCATACTATAGTAAGGCGTCAAAAAATGCCAAAAAAAGTCAAAATTTTTTTTGACCTCAAAATGTCATAAAAAACGTCATACTATAGAAAGGCGTCAAAAAATGCCAAAAAAAGTCCAAATTTTTTTTGACCTCGAAATGTCATAAAAAACATCATACTATAGTAAGGCGTCAAAATTGTCCAAAAAAGTCCAAATTTTTTTTTGACCTCAAAATGTCATAAAAAACGTCATACTATAGAAATGCGTCAAAAAATGCCAAAAAAAGTCCAAATTTTTTTTGACCTTGAAATGTCATAAAAAACATCATACTATAGTAAGGCGTCAAAATTGTCCAAAAAAGTCCAAATTTTTTTTTGACCTCAAAATGTCATAAAAAACGTCATACTATAGTTAGGTGTCAAAAAATGCCAAAAAAAGTCAAAATTTTTTTTGACCTCAAAATGTCATAAAAAACGTCTTAGTATAGTATGGCGTCAAAATCGGCCAAAAAAAGTCCAAATTTTTTTGACCTCAAAATGTCATAAAAAACGTCATACTATAGAAAGGCGTCAAAAAATGCCAAAAAAAGTCAAAATTTTTTTTGACCTCAAAATGTCATAAAAAACGTCATAGTATAGTATGGCGTTTTTTTCGGCCAAAAAAAGTCAAAATTTTTTTTGACCTCAAAATGTCATAAAAAACATCATAGTATAGTAAGGCGTCAAAATCGGACAAAAAAAGTCAAAATTTTTTTTGACCTCAAAATGTCATAAAAAACGTCATAGTATAGTAAGGCGTCAAAAAATGCCAAAAAAAGTCAAAATTTTTTTTGACCTCAAAATGTCATAAAAAACGTCATACTATAGAAAGGCGTCAAAAAATGCCAAAAAAAGTCCAAATTTTTTTTGACCTCGAAATGTCATAAAAAACATCATACTATAGTAAGGGGTCAAAATTGTCCAAAAAAGTCCAAATTTTTATTTTACCTCAAAATGTCATAAAAAACGTCATACTATAGTTAGGTGTCAAAAAATGCCAAAAAAAGTCAAAAATTTTTTTGGACCTCAAAATGTCATAAAAAACGTCTTAGTATAGTATGGCGTCAAAATCGGCCAAAAAAAGTCCAAATTTTTTTTGACCTCAAAATGTCATAAAAAACGTCATAAAAGGCGTCAAAAAATGCCAAAAAAAGTCAAAATTTTTTTTGACCTCAAAATGTCATAAAAAACGTCATACTATAGTAAGGCGTCAAAAAATACCAAAAAAAGTCAAAAATTTTTTTGACCTCAAAATGTCATAAAAAACGTCATACTATAGAAAGGCGTCAAAAAATGCCAAAAAAAGTCAAAATTTTTTTTGACCTCAAAATGTCATAAAAAACGTCATAGTATAGTATGGCGTCAAAAAATGCCAAAAAAAGTCAAAAATTTTTTTGACCTCAAAATGTCATAAAAAACATCATAGTATAGTAAGGCGTCAAAATCGGACAAAAAAAGTCAAAAATTTTTTTGACCTCAAAATGTCATAAAAAACGTCATAGTATAGTATGGCGTTTTTTTCGGCCAAAAAAAGTCCAAATTTTTTTTGACCTCAAAATGTCATAAAAAACATCATAGTATAGTAAGGCGTCAAAATCGGACAAAAAAAGTCAAAAAATTTTTTGACCTCAAAATGTCATAAAAAACGTCATAGTATAGTATGGCGTTTTTTTTCGGCCAAAAAAAGTCAAAAATTTTTTTGACCTCAAAATGTCATAAAAAACGTCATAGTATAGTAAGGCGTCAAAATCGGCCAAAAAAAGTCAAAAAATTTTTTGACCTCAAAATGTCATAAAAAACGTCATAGTATAGTAAGGCGTCAAAATCGGCCAAAAAAAGTCAAAAATTTTTTTGACCTCAAAATGTCATAAAAAACGTCATAGTATAGTAAGGCGTCAAAATCGGCCAAAAAAAGTCCAAATTTTTTTTCACCTCAAAATGTCATAAAAAACGTCATAGTATAGTAAGGCGTCAAAATCGGCCAAAAAAAGTCAAAAATTTTTTTGACCTCAAAATGTCATAAAAAACGTCATAGTATAGTAAGGCGTGTTTTTCGACCAAAAAAAGTCAAAAAATTTTTTGACCTCAAAATGTCATAAATAACGTCATAGTATAGTAAGGCGTCAAAATCGGCCAAAAAAAGTCAAAAAATTTTTTGACCTCAAAATGTCATAAAAAACGTCATAGTATAGTAAGGCGTGTTTTTCGACCAAAAAAAGTCAAAAAAATTTTTGACCTCAAAATGTCATAAAAAACGTCATAGTATAGTAAGGCGTCAAAATCGGACAAAAAAAGTCAAAATTTTTTTTGACCTCAAAATGTCATAAAAAACGTCATAGTATAGTAAGGCGTTTTTTTCGGCCAAAAAAAGTCCAAATTTTTTTGACCTCAAAATGTCATAAAAAACGTCATAGTATAGTAAGGCGTCAAAATCGGACAAAAAAAGTCCAAATTTTTTTGGACCTCAAAATGTCATAAAAAACGTCATAGTATAGTATGGCGTTTTTTTCGGCCAAAAAAAGTCCAAATTTTTTTGGACCTCAAAATGTCATAAAAAACGTCATAGTATAGTAAGGCGTCAAAATCGGACAAAAAAAGTCAAAATTTTTTTTGACCTCAAAATGTCATAAAAAACGTCATAGTATAGTATGGCGTTTTTTTCGGCCAAAAAAAGTCAAAATTTTTTTGGACCTCAAAATGTCATAAAAAACGTCATAGTATAGTAAGGCGTCAAAATCGGCCAAAAAAAGTCAAAAAAAATTTTGACCTCAAAATGTCATAAAAAACGTCATAATATAGTAAGGCGTCAAAATCGGCCAAAAAAAGTCCAAATTTTTTTTGACCTCGAAATGTCATAAAAAACATCATACTATAGTAAGGCGTCAAAATTGTCCAAAAAAGTCCAAATTTTTTTTTTACCTCAAAATGTCATAAAAAACGTCATACTATAGTTAGGTGTCAAAAAATGCCAAAAAAAAGTCAAAAATTTTTTTGACCTCAAAATGTCATAAAAAACGTCTTAGTATAGTAAGGCGTCAAAATCGGCCAAAAAAAGTCCAAATTTTTTTTTACCTCAAAATGTCATAAAAAACGTCATAGTATAGTATGGCGTCAAAAAATGCCAAAAAAAGTCAAAATTTTTTTTGACCTCAAAATGTCATAAAAAACGTCATAGTATAGTATGGCGTTTTTTTCGGCCAAAAAAAGTCAAAAAATTTTTTGACCTCAAAATGTCATAAAAAACGTCATAGTATAGTAAGGCGTCAAAATCGGCCAAAAAAAGTCAAAAATTTTTTGGACCTCAAAATGTCATAAAAAACATCATAGTATAGTAAGGCGTCAAAATCGGACAAAAAAAGTCAAAAAAATTTTTGACCTCAAAATGTCATAAAAAACGTCATAGTATAGTATGGCATTTTTTTCGGCCAAAAAAAGTCAAACTTTTTTTGGACCTCAAAATGTCATAAAAAACGTCATAGTATAGTAAGGCGTCAAAATCGGACAAAAAAAGTCAAAAAAGTCAAAATTTTTTTGACCTCAAAATGTCATAAAAAACGTCATAGTATAGTATGGCGTTTTTTTCGGCCAAAAAAAGTCCAAATTTTTTTTGACCTCAAAATGTCATAAAAAACGTCATAGTATAGTAAGGCGTCAAAATCGGACAAAAAAAGTCAAAAAATTTTTGACCTCAAAATGTCATAAAAAACGTCATAGTATAGTATGGCATTTTTTTCGGCCAAAAAAAGTCCAACTTTTTTTGGACCTCAAAATGTCATAAAAAACGTCATAGTATAGTAAGGCGTCAAAATCGGCCAAAAAAAGTCAAAAAATTATTTGACCTCAAAATGTCATAAAAAACGTCATAGTATAGTAAGGCGTCAAAATCGGCCAAAAAAAGTCCAAATTTTTTTTGACCTCAAAATGTCATAAAAAACGTCATAGTATAGTAAGGCGTGTTTTTCGACCAAAAAAAGTCAAAAATTTTTTTGACCTCAAAATGTCATAAAAAACGTCATAGTATAGTAAGGCGTCAAAATCGGGAAAAAAAAGTCCAAATTTTTTTGGACCTCAAAATGTCATAAAAAACGTCATAGTATAGTAAGGCGTCAAAATCGGACAAAAAAAGTCAAAATTTTTTTTGACCTCAAAATGTCATAAAAAACGTCATAGTATAGTATGGCGTTTTTTTCGGCCAAAAAAAGTCAAAATTTTTTTTGACCTCAAAATGTCATAAAAAAACGTCATAGTATAGTAAGGCGTCAAAATCGGACAAAAAAAGTCCAAATTTTTTTTGACCTCAAAATGTCATAAAAAACGTCATACTATAGTAAGGCGTCAAAATCGGACAAAAAAAGTAAAAAAATTTTTTGACCTCAAAATGTCATAAAAAACGTCATAGTATAGTAAGGCGTCAAAATCGGACAAAAAAAGTCAAAAATTTTTTTGACCTCAAAATGTCATAAAAAACGTCATAGTATAGTATGGCGTTTTTTTCGGCCAAAAAAAGTCCAAATTTTTTTGGACCTCAAAATGTCATAAAAAACATCATGGTATAGTAAGGCGTCAAAATCGGACAAAAAAAGTCAAAATTTTTTTTGACCTCAAAATGTCATAAAAAACGTCATAGTATAGTATGGCGTTTTTTTCGGCCAAAAAAAGTCAAAAATTTTTTTGACCTCAAAATGTCATAAAAAACGTCATAGTATAGTAAGGCGTCAAAATCGGCCAAAAAAAGTCAAAAAATTTTTTGACCTCAAAATGTCATAAAAAACGTCATAGTATAGTAAGGCGTTTTTTTCGGCCAAAAAAAGTCCAAATTTTTTTTGACCTCAAAATGTCATAAAAAACGTCATAGCATAGTAAGGCGTCAAAATCGGACAAAAAAAGTCAAAATTTTTTTTGACCTCAAAATGTCATAAAAAACGTCATAGTATAGTAAGGCGTTTTTTTCGGCCAAAAAAAGTCAAAAAAATTTTTGACCTCAAAATGTCATAAAAAACGTCATAGTATAGTATGGCGTTTTTTTCGGGCAAGAAAAGTCAAAATTTTTTTGGGCCTCAAAAAGTGCCAGAAAACGTCATAGTATAGTATGTCGTTTTTTTCGGGCAAAAAAAGTCAAAACTTTTTTTGGCCTCAAAGTGTCATAAAAAACGTCATAGTATAGTATGGCGTTTTTTTCGGGCAAAAAAAGTCAAAATTTTTTTGGGCCTCAAAATGTCATAAAAAACGTCATAGTATAGTATGGCATTTTTTTCGGCCAAAAAAAGTCAAAACTTTTTTTGGCCTCAAAATGTCATAAAAAACGTCATAGTATAGTAAGGCGTCAAAATCGGCCAAAAAAAGTCAAAAATTTTTTTGACCTCAAAATATCATAAAAAACGTCATAGTATAGTAAGGCGTCAAAATCGGCCAAAAAAAGTCAAACATTTTTTTGACCTCAAAATGTCATAAAAAACGTCATAGTATAGTAAGGCGTGTTTTTCGACCAAAAAAAGTCAAAAAAATTTTTGACCTCAAAATGTCATAAAAAACGTCATAGTATAGTAAGGCGTCAAAATCGGCCAAAAAAAGTCAAAAATTTTTTTGACCTCAAAATGTCATAAAAAACGTCATAGTATAGTAAGGCGTGTTTTTCGACCAAAAAAAGTCAAAAAAATTTTTGACCTCAAAATGTCATAAAAAACGTCATAGTATAGTAAGGCGTCAAAATCGGCCAAAAAAAGTCAAAAAATTTTTTGACCTCAAAATGTCATAAAAAACGTCATAGTATAGTAAGGCGTCAAAATCGGCCAAAAAAAGTCCAAATTTTTTTTGACCTCAAAATGTCATAAAAAACGTCATAGTATAGTAAGGCGTCAAAATCGGCCAAAAAAAGTCCAAATTTTTTTTTACCTCAAAATGTCGTAAAAAACGTCATAGTATAGTAAGGCGTTTTTTTTGGCCAAAAAAAGTCAAAAAATTTTTTGACCTCAAAATGTCATAAAAAACGTTATAGTATAGTAAGGCGTCAAAATCGGCCAAAAAAAGTCAAAAATTTTTTTGACCTCAAAATGTCATAAAAAACGTCATAGTATAGTAAGGCGTGTTTTTCGACCAAAAAAAGTCAAAAAATTTTTTGACCTCAAAATGTCATAAAAAACGTCATAGTATAGTAAGGCGTCAAAATCGGCCAAAAAAAGTCCAAATTTTTTTTCACCTCAAAATGTCATAAAAAACGTCATAGTATAGTAAGGCGTCAAAATCGGCCAAAAAAAGTCCAAATTTTTTTTTACCTCAAAATGTCATAAAAAACGTCATAGTATAGTAAGGCGTCAAAATCGGCCAAAAAAAGTCAAAAACTTATTTGACCTCAAAATGTCATAAAAAACGTCATAGTATAGTAAGGCGTCAAAATCGGCCAAAAAAAGTCAAAAATTTTTTTGACCTCAAAATGTCATAAAAAACGTCATAGTATAGTAAGTCGTGTTTTTCGACCAAAAAAAGTCAAAAAATTTTTTGACCTCAAAATGTCATAAAAAACGTCATAGTATAGTATGGCGTTTTTTTCGGCCAAAAAAAGTCAAAAGTTTTTTTGACCTCAAAATGTCATAAAAAACATCATAATATAGTATGGCGTCAAAATCGGACAAAAAAAGTCAAAATTTTTTTTGACCTCAAAATGTCATAAAAAACGTCATAGTATAGTATGGCGTTTTTTTCGGCCAAAAAAAGTCAAAATTTTTTTTGACCTCAAAATGTCATAAAAAACATCATAGTATAGTAAGGCGTCAAAATCGGACAAAAAAAGTCAAAAATTTTTTTGACCTCAAAATGTCATAAAAAACGTCATAGTATAGTATGGCGTTTTTTTCGGCCAAAAAAAGTCAAAAATTTTTTTGACCTCAAAATGTCATAAAAAACGTCATACTATAGTAAGGCGTCAAAAAATGCCAAAAAAAGTCAAAATTTTTTTTGACCTCAAAATGTCATAAAAAACGTCATACTATAGAAAGGCGTCAAAAAATGCCAAAAAAAGTCCAAATTTTTTTTGACCTCGAAATGTCATAAAAAACATCATACTATAGTAAGGCGTCAAAATTGTCCAAAAAAGTCCAAATTTTTTTTTTACCTCAAAATGTCATAAAAAACGTCATACTATAGTTAGGTGTCAAAAAATGCCAAAAAAAGTCAAAAATTTTTTTGGACCTCAAAATGTCATAAAAAACGTCTTAGTATAGTATGGCGTCAAAATCGGCCAAAAAAAGTCCAAATTTTTTTTGACCTCAAAATGTCATAAAAAACGTCATAGTATAGTAAGGCGTCAAAAAATGCCAAAAAAAGTCCAAATTTTTTTTGACCTCAAAATGTCATAAAAAACGTCATACTATAGTAAGGCGTCAAAAAATACCAAAAAAAGTCAAAAAATTTTTTGACCTCAAAATGTCATAAAAAACGTCATAGTATAGTAAGGCGTCAAAATCGGACAAAAAAAGTCAAAAAATTTTTTGACCTCAAAATGTCATAAAAAACGTCATAGTATAGTAAGGCGTCAAAATCGGACAAAAAAAGTCCAAATTTTTTTGGACCTCAAAATGTCATAAAAAACGTCATAGTATAGTAAGGCGTCAAAATCGGACAAAAAAAGTCAAAATTTTTTTTGACCTCAAAATGTCATAAAAAACGTCATAGTATAGTATGGCGTTTTTTTCGGCCAAAAAAAGTCAAAATTTTTTTGGACCTCAAAATGTCATAAAAAACGTCATAGTATAGTAAGGCGTCAAAATCGGCCAAAAAAAGTCAAAAAAATTTTTGACCTCAAAATGTCATAAAAAACGTCATAATATAGTAAGGCGTCAAAATCGGCCAAAAAAAGTCCAAATTTTTTTTGACCTCGAAATGTCATAAAAAACATCATACTATAGTAAGGCGTCAAAATTGTCCAAAAAAGTCCAAAATTTTTTTTTACCTCAAAATGTCATAAAAAACGTCATACTATAGTTAGGTGTCAAAAAATGCCAAAAAAAAGTCAAAAATTTTTTTGACCTCAAAATTTCATAAAAAACGTCTTAGTATAGTAAGGCGTCAAAATCGGCCAAAAAAAGTCAAAAAATTTTTTGACCTCAAAATGTCATAAAAAACATCATAGTATAGTAAGGCGTCAAAATCGGACAAAAAAAGTCAAAAAAATTTTTGACCTCAAAATGTCATAAAAAACGTCATAGTATAGTATGGCATTTTTTTCGGCCAAAAAAAGTCAACCTTTTTTTGGACCTCAAAATGTCATAAAAAACGTCATAGTATAGTATGGCGTTTTTTTCGGCCAAAAAAAGTCAAAATTTTTTTTGACCTCAAAATGTCATAAAAAACGTCATAGTATAGTAAGGCGTCAAAATCGGACAAAAAAAGTCCAAATTTTTTTTGACCTCAAAATGTCATAAAAAACATCATAGTATAGTATGGCGTTTTTTTCGGCCAAAAAAAGTCAAAATTTTTTTGGACCTCAAAATGTCATAAAAAACGTCATAGTATAGTAAGGCGTCAAAATCGGACAAAAAAAGTCAAAATTTTTTTTGACCTCAAAATGTCATAAAAAACGTCATAGTATAGTATGGCGTTTTTTTCGGCCAAAAAAAGTCAAAATTTTTTTGGACCTCAAAATGTCATAAAAAACATCATAGTATAGTAAGGCGTCAAAATCGGACAAAAAAAGTCAAAATTTTTTTTGACCTCAAAATGTCATAAAAAACATCATAGTATAGTAAGGCGTCAAAATCGGACAAAAAAAGTCAAAAATTTTTTTGACCTCAAAATGTCATAAAAAACGTCATAGTATAGTAAGGCGTCAAAATCGGACAAAAAAAGTCAAAAATTTTTTTGACCTCAAAATGTCATAAAAAACGTCATAGTATCGTAAGGCGTGTTTTTCGACCAAAAAAAGTCAAAAATTTTTTTGACCTCAAAATGTCATAAAAAACATCATAGTATAGTATGGCGTTCTTTTCGGCCGAAAAAAAGTCAAAATTTTTTTGGACCTCAAAATGTCATAAAAAACGTCATAGTATAGTATGGCGTTTTTTTCGGCCAAAAAAAGTCCAAATTTTTTTGGACCTCAAAATGTCATAAAAAACGTCATAGTATAGTAAGGCGTCAAAATCGGACAAAAAAAGTCAAATTTTTTTTTGACCTCAAAATGTCATAAAAAACGTCATAGTATAGTAAGGCGTCAAAATCGGCCAAAAAAAGTCAAAAATTTTTTTGACCTCAAAATGTCATAAAAAACATCATAGTATAGTATGGCGTTTTTTTCGGCCAAAAAAAGTCAAAATTTTTTTGGACCTCAAAATGTCATAAAAAACGTCATAGTATAGTAAGGCGTCAAAATCGGACAAAAAAAGTCAAAATTTTTTTTGACCTCAAAATGTCATAAAAAACGTCATAGTATAGTATGGCGTTTTTTTCGGCCAAAAAAAGTCAAAATTTTTTTTGACCTCAAAATGTCATAAAAAACATCATAGTATAGTAAGGCGTCAAAATCGGACAAAAAAAGTCAAAAAAATTTTTGACCTCAAAATGTCATAAAAAACGTCATAGTATAGTATGGCGTCAAAAAATGCCAAAAAAAGTCAAAATTTTTTTTGACCTCAAAATGTCATAAAAAACGTCATAGTATAGTATGGCGTTTTTTTCGGCCAAAAAAAGTCAAAAAATTTTTTGACCTCAAAATGTCATAAAAAACGTCATAGTATAGTAAGGCGTTTTTTTCGGCCAAAAAAAGTCAAAAATTTTTTGGACCTCAAAATGTCATAAAAAACATCATAGTATAGTAAGGCGTCAAAATCGGACAAAAAAAGTCAAAAAAATTTTTGACCTCAAAATGTCATAAAAAACGTCATAGTATAGTATGGCATTTTTTTCGGCCAAAAAAAGTCAAACTTTTTTTGGACCTCAAAATGTCATAAAAAACGTCATAGTATAGTAAGGCGTCAAAATCGGCCAAAAAAAGTCCAAATTTTTTTTGACCTCAAAATGTCATAAAAAACGTCATAGTATAGTAAGGCGTCAAAATCGGCCAAAAAAAGTCCAAATTTTTTTTTACCTCAAAATGTCGTAAAAAACGTCATAGTATAGTAAGGCGTTTTTTTTGGCCAAAAAAAGTCAAAAAATTTTTTGACCTCAAAATGTCATAAAAAACATCATAGTATAGTAAGGCGTCAAAATCGGCCAAAAAAAGTCAAAAATTTTTTTGACCTCAAAATGTCATAAAAAACGTCATAGTATAGTATGGCGTTTTTTTCGGCCAAAAAAAGTCAAAAATTTTTTTGACCTCAAAATGTCATAAAAAACGTCATAGTATAGTAAGGCGTCAAAATCGGCCAAAAAAAGTCCAAATTTTTTTTCACCTCAAAATGTCATAAAAAACGTCATAGTATAGTAAGGCGTCAAAATCGGCCAAAAAAAGTCCAAATTTTTTTTTACCTCAAAATGTCATAAAAAACGTCATAGTATAGTAAGGCGTCAAAATCGGCCAAAAAAAGTCAAAAACTTATTTGACCTCAAAATGTCATAAAAAACGTCATAGTATAGTAAGGCGTCAAAATCGGCCAAAAAAAGTCAAAAATTTTTTTGACCTCAAAATGTCATAAAAAACGTCATAGTATAGTAAGTCGTGTTTTTCGACCAAAAAAAGTCAAAAAATTTTTTGACCTCAAAATGTCATAAAAAACGTCATAGTATAGTATGGCGTCAAAAAATGCCAAAAAAAGTCAAAAATTTTTTTGACCTCAAAATGTCATAAAAAACGTCATAGTATAGTATGGCGTTTTTTTCGGCCAAAAAAAGTCAAAAATTTTTTTGACCTCAAAATGTCATAAAAAACATCATAGTATAGTAAGGCGTCAAAATCGGACAAAAAAAGTCAAAATTTTTTTTGACCTCAAAATGTCATAAAAAACGTCATAGTATAGTATGGCGTTTTTTTCGGCCAAAAAAAGTCAAAAGTTTTTTTGACCTCAAAATGTCATAAAAAACATCATAATATAGTATGGCGTCAAAATCGGACAAAAAAAGTCAAAATTTTTTTTGACCTCAAAATGTCATAAAAAACGTCATAGTATAGTATGGCGTTTTTTTCGGCCAAAAAAAGTCAAAATTTTTTTTGACCTCAAAATGTCATAAAAAACATCATAGTATAGTAAGGCGTCAAAATCGGACAAAAAAAGTCAAAAATTTTTTTGACCTCAAAATGTCATAAAAAACGTCATAGTATAGTATGGCGTTTTTTTCGGCCAAAAAAAGTCAAAATTTTTTTTGACCTCAAAATGTCATAAAAAACGTCATAGTATAGTAAGGCGTCAAAAAATGCCAAAAAAAGTCAAAATTTTTTTTGACCTCAAAATGTCATAAAAAACGTCATACTATAGAAAGGCGTCAAAAAATGCCAAAAAAAGTCCAAATTTTTTTTGACCTCGAAATGTCATAAAAAACATCATACTATAGTAAGGCGTCAAAATTGTCCAAAAAAGTCCAAATTTTTTTTTTACCTCAAAATGTCATAAAAAACGTCATACTATAGTTAGGTGTCAAAAAATGCCAAAAAAAGTCAAAAATTTTTTTGGACCTCAAAATGTCATAAAAAACGTCTTAGTATAGTATGGCGTCAAAATCGGCCAAAAAAAGTCCAAATTTTTTTTGACCTCAAAATGTCATAAAAAACGTCATAGTATAGTAAGGCGTCAAAAAATGCCAAAAAAAGTCCAAATTTTTTTTGACCTCAAAATGTCATAAAAAACGTCATACTATAGTAAGGCGTCAAAAAATACCAAAAAAAGTCAAAAATTTTTTTGACCTCAAAATGTCATAAAAAACGTCATACTATAGAAAGGCGTCAAAAAATGCCAAAAAAAGTCAAAATTTTTTTTGACCTCAAAATGTCATAAAAAACGTCATAGTATAGTATGGCGTCAAAAAATGCCAAAAAAAGTCCAAATTTTTTTTGACCTCAAAATGTCATAAAAAACATCATAGTATAGTAAGGCGTCAAAAAATGCCAAAAAAAGTCAAAATTTTTTTGACCTCAAAATGTCATAAAAAACGTCATACTATAGTAAGGCGTCAAAAAATACCAAAAAAAGTCAAAAAATTTTTTGACCTCAAAATGTCATAAAAAACGTCATACTATAGAAAGGCGTCAAAAAATGCCAAAAAAAAGTCAAAATTTTTTTTGACCTCAAAATGTCATAAAAAACGTCATAGTATAGTATGGCGTCAAAAAATGCCAAAAAAAGTCCAAATTTTTTTTGACCTCAAAATGTCATAAAAAACGTCATAGTATAGTAAGGCGTCAAAATCGGACAAAAAAAGTCAAAAAATTTTTTGACCTCAAAATGTCATAAAAAACGTCATAGTATAGTAAGGCGTCAAAATCGGCCAAAAAAAGTCAAAAATTTTTTTGACCTCAAAATGTCATAAAAAACGTCATAGTATAGTAAGGCGTTTTTTTCGACCAAAAAAAGTCAAAAAAATTTTTGACCTCAAAATGTCATAAAAAACGTCATAGTATAGTAAGGCGTGTTTTTCGACCAAAAAAAGTCAAAAAATTTTTTGACCTCAAAATGTCATAAAAAACGTCATAGTATAGTAAGGCGTCAAAAAATGCCAAAAAAAGTCAAAATTTTTTTTGACCTCAAAATGTCATAAAAAACGTCATACTATAGAAAGGCGTCAAAAAATGCCAAAAAAAGTCCAAATTTTTTTTGACCTCGAAATGTCATAAAAAACATCATACTATAGTAAGGCGTCAAAATTGTCCAAAAAAGTCCAAATTTTTTTTTTACCTCAAAATGTCATAAAAAACGTCATACTATAGTTAGGTGTCAAAAAATGCCAAAAAAAGTCAAAAATTTTTTTGGACCTCAAAATGTCATAAAAAACGTCTTAGTATAGTATGGCGTCAAAATCGGCCAAAAAAAGTCCAAATTTTTTTTGACCTCAAAATGTCATAAAAAACGTCATAGTATAGTAAGGCGTCAAAAAATGCCAAAAAAAGTCAAAATTTTTTTTGACCTCAAAATGTCATAAAAAACGTCATACTATAGTAAGGCGTCAAAAAATACCAAAAAAAGTCAAAAATTTTTTTGACCTCAAAATGTCATAAAAAACGTCATACTATAGAAAGGCGTCAAAAAATGCCAAAAAAAGTCCAAATTTTTTTTGACCTCAAAATGTCATAAAAAACGTCATAGTATAGTATGGCGTCAAAAAATGCCAAAAAAAGTCCAAATTTTTTTTGACCTCAAAATGTCATAAAAAACATCATAGTATAGTAAGGCGTCAAAAAATGCCAAAAAAAGTCAAAATTTTTTTGACCTCAAAATGTCATAAAAAACGTCATACTATAGTAAGGCGTCAAAAAATACCAAAAAAAGTCAAAATTTTTTTTGACCTCAAAATGTCATAAAAAACGTCATACTATAGAAAGGCGTCAAAAAATGCCAAAAAAAGTCAAAATTTTTTTTGACCTCAAAATGTCATAAAAAACGTCATAGTATAGTATGGCGTCAAAAAATGCCAAAAAAAGTCCAAATTTTTTTTGACCTCAAAATGTCATAAAAAACGTCATAGTATAGTAAGGCGTCAAAATCGGACAAAAAAAGTCAAAAAATTTTTTGACCTCAAAATGTCATAAAAAACGTCATAGTATAGTAAGGCGTCAAAATCGGCCAAAAAAAGTCAAAAAATTTTTTGACCTCAAAATGTCATAAAAAACGTCATAGTATAGTAAGGCGTTTTTTTCGACCAAAAAAAGTCAAAAAAATTTTTGACCTCAAAATGTCATAAAAAACGTCATAGTATAGTAAGGCGTGTTTTTCGACCAAAAAAAGTCAAAAAATTTTTTGACCTCAAAATGTCATAAAAAACGTCATAGTATAGTAAGGCGTCAAAATCGGCCAAAAAAAGTCAAAAAATTTTTTGACCTCAAAATGTCATAAAAAACGTCATAGTATAGTAAGGCGTGTTTTTCGACCAAAAAAAGTCAAAAAATTTTTTGACCTCAAAATGTCATAAAAAACGTCATAGTATAGTAAGGCGTCAAAATCGGCCAAAAAAAGTCAAAATTTTTTTTGACCTCAAAATGTCATAAAAAACGTCATAGTATAGTAAGGCGTTTTTTTCGACCAAAAAAAGTCAAAAAAATTTTTGACCTCAAAATGTCATAAAAAACGTCATAGTATAGTAAGGCGTGTTTTTCGACCAAAAAAAGTCAAAAAATTTTTTGACCTCAAAATGTCATAAAAAACGTCATAGTATAGTAAGGCGTCAAAATCGGCCAAAAAAAGTCAAAAAATTTTTTGACCTCAAAATGTCATAAAAAACGTCATAGTATAGTAAGGCGTCAAAATCGGCCAAAAAAAGTCAAAAATTTTTTTGACCTCAAAATGTCATAAAAAACATCATAGTATAGTAAGGCGTCAAAATCGGACAAAAAAAGTCAAAAAATTTTTTGACCTCAAAATGTCATAAAAAACGTCATAGTATAGTATGGCATTTTTTTCGGCCAAAAAAAGTCAAACTTTTTTTGGACCTCAAAATGTCATAAAAAACGTCATAGTATAGTAAGGCGTCAAAATCGGACAAAAAAAGTCAAAAAAGTCAAAATTTTTTTGACCTCAAAATGTCATAAAAAACGTCATAGTATAGTATGGCGTTTTTTTCGGCCAAAAAAAGTCAAAAGTTTTTTTGACCTCAAAATGACATAAAAAACGTCATAGTATAGTAAGGCGTCAAAATCGGCCAAAAAAAGTCAAAACATTTTTTGACCTCAAAATGTCATAAAAAACATCATAGTATAGTAAGGCGTCAAAGTCGGACAAAAAAAGTCAAAAAATTTTTTGACCTCAAAATGTCATAAAAAACGTCATAGTATAGTATGGCGTTTTTTTCGGCCAAAAAAAGTCAAACTTTTTTTGGACCTCAAAATGTCATAAAAAACGTCATAGTATAGTAAGGCGTCAAAATCGGACAAAAAAAGTCAAAATTTTTTTGACCTCAAAATGTCATAAAAAACGTCATAGTATAGTATGGCGTTTTTTTCGGCCAAAAAAAGTCAAAAAATTTTTTGACCTCAAAATGTCATAAAAAACGTCATAGTATAGTAAGGCGTCAAAATCGGCCAAAAAAAGTCCAAATTTTTTTTGACCTCAAAATGTCATAAAAAACGTCATAGTATAGTAAGGCGTCAAAATCGGCCAAAAAAAGTCAAAAAATTTTTTGACCTCAAAATGTCATAAAAAACGTCATAGTATAGTAAGGCGTCAAAATCGGACAAAAAAAGTCCAAATTTTTTTTCACCTCAAAATGTCATAAAAAACGTCATAGTATAGTAAGGCGTCAAAATCGGACAAAAAAAGTCAAAATTTTTTTTGACCTCAAAATGTCATAAAAAACGTCATAGTATAGTATGGCGTTTTTTTCGGCCAAAAAAAGTCCAAATTTTTTTTGACCTCAAAATGTCATAAAAAACATCATAGTATAGTAAGGCGTCAAAATCGGACAAAAAAAGTCAAAATTTTTTTTGACCTCAAAATGTCATAAAAAACGTCATAGTATAGTATGGCGTTTTTTTCGGACAAAAAAAGTCCAAATTTTTTTTGACCTCAAAATGTCATAAAAAACGTCATAGCATAGTAAGGCGTCAAAATCGGACAAAAAAAGTCAAAAATTTTTTTGACCTCAAAATGTCATAAAAAACGTCATAGTATAGTAAGGCGTTTTTTTCGGCCAAAAAAAGTCAAAAAAATTTTTGACCTCAAAATGTCATAAAAAACATCATAGTATAGTATGGCGTTTTTTTCGGGCAAGAAAAGTCAAAATTTTTTTGGGCCTCAAAAAGTGCCAGAAAACGTCATAGTATAGTATGTCGTTTTTTTCGGGCAAAAAAAGTCAAAACTTTTTTTGGCCTCAAAGTGTCATAAAAAACGTCATAGTATAGTATGGCGTTTTTTTCGGGCAAAAAAAGTCCAAATTTTTTTTGACCTCAAAATGTCATAAAAAACGTCATAGCATAGTAAGGCGTCAAAATCGGCCAAAAAAAGTCAAAATTTTTTTTGACCTCAAAATGTCATAAAAAACGTCATAGTATAGTAAGGCGTTTTTTTCGGCCAAAAAAAGTCCAAATTTTTTTTGACCTCAAAATGTCATAAAAAACGTCATAGTATAGTAAGGCGTTTTTTTCGGCCAAAAAAAGTCCAAATTTTTTTTGACCTCAAAATGTCATAAAAAACGTCATAGTATATTAAGGCGTTTTTTTCGACCAAAAAAAGTCAAAAAATTTTTTGACCTCAAAATGTCATAAAAAACGTCATAGTATAGTAAGGCGTCAAAATCGGCCAAAAAAAGTCAAAAAAATTTTTGACCTCAAAATGTCATAAAAAACGTCATAGCATAGTAAGGCGTCAAAATCGGCCAAAAAAAGTCAAAATTTTTTTTGACCTCAAAATGTCATAAAAAACGTCATAGTATAGTAAGGCGTTTTTTTCGGCCAAAAAAAGTCCAAATTTTTTTTGACCTCAAAATGTCATAAAAAACGTCATAGTATAGTAAGGCGTTTTTTTCGGCCAAAAAAAGTCCAAATTTTTTTTGACCTCAAAATGTCATAAAAAACGTCATAGTATAGTAAGGCGTTTTTTTCGACCAAAAAAAGTCAAAAAATTTTTTGACCTCAAAATGTCATAAAAAACGTCATAGTATAGTAAGGCGTCAAAATCGGCCAAAAAAAGTCAAAAAATTTTTTGACCTCAAAATGTCATAAAAAACGTCATAGTATAGTAAGGCGTCAAAATCGGCCAAAAAAAGGAAAAAAATTTTTTTACCTCAAAATGTCATAAAAAATGTCATAGTATAGTAAGGCGTTTTTTTCGGCCAAAAAAAGTCAAAAAATTTTTTGACCTCAAAATGTCATAAAAAACGTCATAGTATAGTAAGGCGTCAAAATCGGCCAAAAAAAGTCAAAATTTTTTTTGACCTCAAAATGTCATAAAAAACGTCATAGTATAGTAAGGCGTCAAAATCGGCCAAAAAAAGTCCAAATTTTTTTGGACCTCAAAATGTCATAAAAAAACGTCATAGTATAGTAAGGCGTCAAAATCGGCCAAAAAAAGTCAAAAAATTTTTTGACCTCAAAATGTCATAAAAAACGTCATAGTATAGTAAGGCGTCAAAATCGGCCAAAAAAAGTCCAAATTTTTTTGACCTCAAAATGTCATAAAAAACGTCATAGTATAGTAAGGCGTTTTTTTCGGCCAAAAAAAGTCAAAAAAATTTTTGACCTCAAAATGTCATAAAAAACGTCATAGTATAGTATGGCGTTTTTTTCGGGCAAGAAAAGTCAAAATTTTTTTGGGCCTCAAAAAGTGCCAGAAAACGTCATAGTATAGTATGTCGTTTTTTTCGGGCAAAAAAAGTCAAAACTTTTTTTGGCCTCAAAGTGTCATAAAAAACGTCATAGTATAGTATGGCGTTTTTTTCGGGCAAAAAAAGTCAAAATTTTTTTGGGCCTCAAAATGTCATAAAAAACGTCATAGTATAGTAAGGCGTCAAAATCGGCCAAAAAAAGTCAAAATTTTTTTTCACCTCAAAATGTCATAAAAAACGTCATAGTATAGTAAGGCGTTTTTTTCGACCAAAAAAAGTCAAAAAATTTTTTGACCTCAAAATGTCATAAAAAACGTCATAGTATAGTAAGGCGTCAAAATCGGCCAAAAAAAGTCCAAATTTTTTTGACCTCAAAATGTCATAAAAAACGTCATAGTATAGTAAAGCGTCAAAATCGGCCAAAAAAAGTCAAAAAATTTTTTGACCTCAAAATGTCATAAAAAACGTCATAGTATAGTAAGGCGTCAAAATCGGCCAAAAAAAGTCAAAAATTTTTTTGACCTCAAAATGTCATAAAAAACGTCATAGTATAGTAAGGCGTCAAAATCGGCCAAAAAAAGGCAAAAATTTTTTTTACCTCAAAATGTCATAAAAAATGTCATAGTATAGTAAGGCGTTTTTTTCGGCCAAAAAAAGTCAAAAAATTTTTTGACCTCAAAATGTCATAAAAAACATCATAGTATAGTAAGGCGTCAAAATCGGCCAAAAAAAGTCCAAATTTTTTTGGACCTCAAAATGTCATAAAAAACGTCATAGTATAGTAAGGCGTTTTTTTCGGCCAAAAAAAGTCCAAATTTTTTTTGACCTCAAAATGTCATAAAAAACGTCATAGTATAGTAAGGCGTTTTTTTCGACCAAAAAAAGTCAAAAAATTTTTTGACCTCAAAATGTCATAAAAAACGTCATAGTATAGTAAGGCGTCAAAATCGGCCAAAAAAAGTCCAAATTTTTTTGACCTCAAAATGTCATAAAAAACGTCATAGTATAGTATGGCGTTTTTTTCGGGCAAGAAAAGTCAAAATTTTTTTGGGCCTCAAAAAGTGCCAGAAAACGTCATAGTATAGTATGTCGTTTTTTTCGGGCAAAAAAAGTCAAAAAAATTTTTGACCTCAAAATGTCATAAAAAACGTCATAGTATAGTAAGGCGTCAAAATCGGCCAAAAAAAGTCAAAAAATTTTTTGACCTCAAAATGTCATAAAAAACATCATAGTATAGTAAGGCGTTTTTTTCGGCCAAAAAAAGTCAAAAAATTTTTTGACCTCAAAATGTCATAAAAAACGTCATAGTATAGTAAGGCGTCAAAATCGGCCAAAAAAAGTCCAAATTTTTTTTGACCTCAAAATGTCATAAAAAACGTCATAGTATAGTAAGGCGTCAAAATCGGCCAAAAAAAGTCCAAATTTTTTTGGACCTCAAAATGTCATAAAAAAACGTCATAGTATAGTAAGGCGTCAAAATCGGCCAAAAAAAGTCAAAAATTTTTTTGACCTCAAAATGTCATAAAAAACGTCATAGTATAGTAAGGCGTCAAAATCGGCCAAAAAAAGTCCAAATTTTTTTGACCTCAAAATGTCATAAAAAACGTCATAGTATAGTAAGGCGTTTTTTTCGGCCAAAAAAAGTCAAAAAAATTTTTGACCTCAAAATGTCATAAAAAACGTCATAGTATAGTATGGCGTTTTTTTCGGGCAAGAAAAGTCAAAATTTTTTTGGGCCTCAAAAAGTGCCAGAAAACGTCATAGTATAGTATGTCGTTTTTTTCGGGCAAAAAAAGTCAAAACTTTTTTTGGCCTCAAAGTGTCATAAAAAACGTCATAGTATAGTATGGCGTTTTTTTCGGGCAAAAAAAGTCAAAATTTTTTTGGGCCTCAAAATGTCATAAAAAACGTCATAGTATAGTAAAGCGTCAAAATCGGCCAAAAAAAGTCAAAAAATTTTTTGACCTCAAAATGTCATAAAAAACGTCATAGTATAGTAAGGCGTCAAAATCGGCCAAAAAAAGTCAAAAATTTTTTTGACCTCAAAATGTCATAAAAAACGTCATAGTATAGTAAGGCGTCAAAATCGGCCAAAAAAAGGCAAAAAATTTTTTTACCTCAAAATGTCATAAAAAATGTCATAGTATAGTAAGGCGTTTTTTTCGGCCAAAAAAAGTCAAAAAATTTTTTGACCTCAAAATGTCATAAAAAACGTCATAGTATAGTAAGGCGTCAAAATCGGCCAAAAAAAGTCCAAATTTTTTTGGACCTCAAAATGTCATAAAAAACGTCATAGTATAGTAAGGCGTTTTTTTCGGCCAAAAAAAGTCCAAATTTTTTTTGACCTCAAAATGTCATAAAAAACGTCTTAGTATAGTAAGGCGTCAAAATCGGCCAAAAAAAGTCCAAATTTTTTTTTACCTCAAAATGTCGTAAAAAACGTCATAGTATAGTAAGGCGTTTTTTTTGGCCAAAAAAAGTCAAAAAATTTTTTGACCTCAAAATGTCATAAAAAACGTTATAGTATAGTAAGGCGTCAAAATCGGCCAAAAAAAGTCAAAAATTTTTTTGACCTCAAAATGTCATAAAAAACGTCATAGTATAGTAAGGCGTGTTTTTCGACCAAAAAAAGTCAAAAAATTTTTTGACCTCAAAATGTCATAAAAAACGTCATAGTATAGTAAGGCGTCAAAATCGGCCAAAAAAAGTCCAAATTTTTTTTCACCTCAAAATGTCATAAAAAACGTCATAGTATAGTAAGGCGTCAAAATCGGCCAAAAAAAGTCCAAATTTTTTTTTACCTCAAAATGTCATAAAAAACGTCATAGTATAGTAAGGCGTCAAAATCGGCCAAAAAAAGTCAAAAACTTATTTGACCTCAAAATGTCATAAAAAACGTCATAGTATAGTAAGGCGTCAAAATCGGCCAAAAAAAGTCAAAAATTTTTTTGACCTCAAAATGTCATAAAAAACGTCATAGTATAGTAAGTCGTGTTTTTCGACCAAAAAAAGTCAAAAAATTTTTTGACCTCAAAATGTCATAAAAAACGTCATAGTATAGTATGGCGTTTTTTTCGGCCAAAAAAAGTCAAAAGTTTTTTTGACCTCAAAATGTCATAAAAAACATCATAATATAGTATGGCGTCAAAATCGGACAAAAAAAGTCAAAAATTTTTTTGACCTCAAAATGTCATAAAAAACGTCATAGTATAGTATGGCGTTTTTTTCGGCCAAAAAAAGTCAAAATTTTTTTTGACCTCAAAATGTCATAAAAAACATCATAGTATAGTAAGGCGTCAAAATCGGACAAAAAAAGTCAAAAATTTTTTTGACCTCAAAATGTCATAAAAAACGTCATAGTATAGTATGGCGTTTTTTTCGGCCAAAAAAAGTCAAAAATTTTTTTGACCTCAAAATGTCATAAAAAACGTCATACTATAGTAAGGCGTCAAAAAATGCCAAAAAAAGTCAAAATTTTTTTTGACCTCAAAATGTCATAAAAAACGTCATACTATAGAAAGGCGTCAAAAAATGCCAAAAAAAGTCCAAATTTTTTTTGACCTCGAAATGTCATAAAAAACATCATACTATAGTAAGGCGTCAAAATTGTCCAAAAAAGTCCAAATTTTTTTTTTACCTCAAAATGTCATAAAAAACGTCATACTATAGTTAGGTGTCAAAAAATGCCAAAAAAAGTCAAAAATTTTTTTGGACCTCAAAATGTCATAAAAAACGTCTTAGTATAGTATGGCGTCAAAATCGGCCAAAAAAAGTCCAAATTTTTTTTGACCTCAAAATGTCATAAAAAACGTCATAGTATAGTAAGGCGTCAAAAAATGCCAAAAAAAGTCCAAATTTTTTTTGACCTCAAAATGTCATAAAAAACGTCATACTATAGTAAGGCGTCAAAAAATACCAAAAAAAGTCAAAAAATTTTTTGACCTCAAAATGTCATAAAAAACGTCATAGTATAGTAAGGCGTCAAAATCGGACAAAAAAAGTCAAAAAATTTTTTGACCTCAAAATGTCATAAAAAACGTCATAGTATAGTAAGGCGTCAAAATCGGACAAAAAAAGTCCAAATTTTTTTGGACCTCAAAATGTCATAAAAAACGTCATAGTATAGTAAGGCGTCAAAATCGGACAAAAAAAGTCAAAATTTTTTTTGACCTCAAAATGTCATAAAAAACGTCATAGTATAGTATGGCGTTTTTTTCGGCCAAAAAAAGTCAAAATTTTTTTGGACCTCAAAATGTCATAAAAAACGTCATAGTATAGTAAGGCGTCAAAATCGGCCAAAAAAAGTCAAAAAAATTTTTGACCTCAAAATGTCATAAAAAACGTCATAATATAGTAAGGCGTCAAAATCGGCCAAAAAAAGTCCAAATTTTTTTTGACCTCGAAATGTCATAAAAAACATCATACTATAGTAAGGCGTCAAAATTGTCCAAAAAAGTCCAAAATTTTTTTTTACCTCAAAATGTCATAAAAAACGTCATACTATAGTTAGGTGTCAAAAAATGCCAAAAAAAAGTCAAAAATTTTTTTGACCTCAAAATTTCATAAAAAACGTCTTAGTATAGTAAGGCGTCAAAATCGGCCAAAAAAAGTCAAAAAATTTTTTGACCTCAAAATGTCATAAAAAACATCATAGTATAGTAAGGCGTCAAAATCGGACAAAAAAAGTCAAAAAAATTTTTGACCTCAAAATGTCATAAAAAACGTCATAGTATAGTATGGCATTTTTTTCGGCCAAAAAAAGTCAACCTTTTTTTGGACCTCAAAATGTCATAAAAAACGTCATAGTATAGTATGGCGTTTTTTTCGGCCAAAAAAAGTCAAAATTTTTTTTGACCTCAAAATGTCATAAAAAACGTCATAGTATAGTAAGGCGTCAAAATCGGACAAAAAAAGTCCAAATTTTTTTTGACCTCAAAATGTCATAAAAAACATCATAGTATAGTATGGCGTTTTTTTCGGCCAAAAAAAGTCAAAATTTTTTTGGACCTCAAAATGTCATAAAAAACGTCATAGTATAGTAAGGCGTCAAAATCGGACAAAAAAAGTCAAAATTTTTTTTGACCTCAAAATGTCATAAAAAACGTCATAGTATAGTATGGCGTTTTTTTCGGCCAAAAAAAGTCAAAATTTTTTTGGACCTCAAAATGTCATAAAAAACATCATAGTATAGTAAGGCGTCAAAATCGGACAAAAAAAGTCAAAATTTTTTTTGACCTCAAAATGTCATAAAAAACATCATAGTATAGTAAGGCGTCAAAATCGGACAAAAAAAGTCAAAAATTTTTTTGACCTCAAAATGTCATAAAAAACGTCATAGTATAGTAAGGCGTCAAAATCGGACAAAAAAAGTCAAAAATTTTTTTGACCTCAAAATGTCATAAAAAACGTCATAGTATCGTAAGGCGTGTTTTTCGACCAAAAAAAGTCAAAAATTTTTTTGACCTCAAAATGTCATAAAAAACATCATAGTATAGTATGGCGTTCTTTTCGGCCGAAAAAAAGTCAAAATTTTTTTGGACCTCAAAATGTCATAAAAAACGTCATAGTATAGTATGGCGTTTTTTTCGGCCAAAAAAAGTCCAAATTTTTTTGGACCTCAAAATGTCATAAAAAACGTCATAGTATAGTAAGGCGTCAAAATCGGACAAAAAAAGTCAAATTTTTTTTTGACCTCAAAATGTCATAAAAAACGTCATAGTATAGTAAGGCGTCAAAATCGGCCAAAAAAAGTCAAAAATTTTTTTGACCTCAAAATGTCATAAAAAACATCATAGTATAGTATGGCGTTTTTTTCGGCCAAAAAAAGTCAAAATTTTTTTGGACCTCAAAATGTCATAAAAAACGTCATAGTATAGTAAGGCGTCAAAATCGGACAAAAAAAGTCAAAATTTTTTTTGACCTCAAAATGTCATAAAAAACGTCATAGTATAGTATGGCGTTTTTTTCGGCCAAAAAAAGTCAAAATTTTTTTTGACCTCAAAATGTCATAAAAAACATCATAGTATAGTAAGGCGTCAAAATCGGACAAAAAAAGTCAAAAAAATTTTTGACCTCAAAATGTCATAAAAAACGTCATAGTATAGTATGGCGTCAAAAAATGCCAAAAAAAGTCAAAATTTTTTTTGACCTCAAAATGTCATAAAAAACGTCATAGTATAGTATGGCGTTTTTTTCGGCCAAAAAAAGTCAAAAAATTTTTTGACCTCAAAATGTCATAAAAAACGTCATAGTATAGTAAGGCGTTTTTTTCGGCCAAAAAAAGTCAAAAATTTTTTGGACCTCAAAATGTCATAAAAAACATCATAGTATAGTAAGGCGTCAAAATCGGACAAAAAAAGTCAAAAAAATTTTTGACCTCAAAATGTCATAAAAAACGTCATAGTATAGTATGGCATTTTTTTCGGCCAAAAAAAGTCAAACTTTTTTTGGACCTCAAAATGTCATAAAAAACGTCATAGTATAGTAAGGCGTCAAAATCGGCCAAAAAAAGTCCAAATTTTTTTTGACCTCAAAATGTCATAAAAAACGTCATAGTATAGTAAGGCGTCAAAATCGGCCAAAAAAAGTCCAAATTTTTTTTTACCTCAAAATGTCGTAAAAAACGTCATAGTATAGTAAGGCGTTTTTTTTGGCCAAAAAAAGTCAAAAAATTTTTTGACCTCAAAATGTCATAAAAAACATCATAGTATAGTAAGGCGTCAAAATCGGCCAAAAAAAGTCAAAAATTTTTTTGACCTCAAAATGTCATAAAAAACGTCATAGTATAGTATGGCGTTTTTTTCGGCCAAAAAAAGTCAAAAATTTTTTTGACCTCAAAATGTCATAAAAAACGTCATAGTATAGTAAGGCGTCAAAATCGGCCAAAAAAAGTCCAAATTTTTTTTCACCTCAAAATGTCATAAAAAACGTCATAGTATAGTAAGGCGTCAAAATCGGCCAAAAAAAGTCCAAATTTTTTTTTACCTCAAAATGTCATAAAAAACGTCATAGTATAGTAAGGCGTCAAAATCGGCCAAAAAAAGTCAAAAACTTATTTGACCTCAAAATGTCATAAAAAACGTCATAGTATAGTAAGGCGTCAAAATCGGCCAAAAAAAGTCAAAAATTTTTTTGACCTCAAAATGTCATAAAAAACGTCATAGTATAGTAAGTCGTGTTTTTCGACCAAAAAAAGTCAAAAAATTTTTTGACCTCAAAATGTCATAAAAAACGTCATAGTATAGTATGGCGTCAAAAAATGCCAAAAAAAGTCAAAAATTTTTTTGACCTCAAAATGTCATAAAAAACGTCATAGTATAGTATGGCGTTTTTTTCGGCCAAAAAAAGTCAAAAATTTTTTTGACCTCAAAATGTCATAAAAAACATCATAGTATAGTAAGGCGTCAAAATCGGACAAAAAAAGTCAAAATTTTTTTTGACCTCAAAATGTCATAAAAAACGTCATAGTATAGTATGGCGTTTTTTTCGGCCAAAAAAAGTCAAAAGTTTTTTTGACCTCAAAATGTCATAAAAAACATCATAATATAGTATGGCGTCAAAATCGGACAAAAAAAGTCAAAATTTTTTTTGACCTCAAAATGTCATAAAAAACGTCATAGTATAGTATGGCGTTTTTTTCGGCCAAAAAAAGTCAAAATTTTTTTTGACCTCAAAATGTCATAAAAAACATCATAGTATAGTAAGGCGTCAAAATCGGACAAAAAAAGTCAAAAATTTTTTTGACCTCAAAATGTCATAAAAAACGTCATAGTATAGTATGGCGTTTTTTTCGGCCAAAAAAAGTCAAAATTTTTTTTGACCTCAAAATGTCATAAAAAACGTCATAGTATAGTAAGGCGTCAAAAAATGCCAAAAAAAGTCAAAATTTTTTTTGACCTCAAAATGTCATAAAAAACGTCATACTATAGAAAGGCGTCAAAAAATGCCAAAAAAAGTCCAAATTTTTTTTGACCTCGAAATGTCATAAAAAACATCATACTATAGTAAGGCGTCAAAATTGTCCAAAAAAGTCCAAATTTTTTTTTTACCTCAAAATGTCATAAAAAACGTCATACTATAGTTAGGTGTCAAAAAATGCCAAAAAAAGTCAAAAATTTTTTTGGACCTCAAAATGTCATAAAAAACGTCTTAGTATAGTATGGCGTCAAAATCGGCCAAAAAAAGTCCAAATTTTTTTTGACCTCAAAATGTCATAAAAAACGTCATAGTATAGTAAGGCGTCAAAAAATGCCAAAAAAAGTCCAAATTTTTTTTGACCTCAAAATGTCATAAAAAACGTCATACTATAGTAAGGCGTCAAAAAATACCAAAAAAAGTCAAAAATTTTTTTGACCTCAAAATGTCATAAAAAACGTCATACTATAGAAAGGCGTCAAAAAATGCCAAAAAAAGTCAAAATTTTTTTTGACCTCAAAATGTCATAAAAAACGTCATAGTATAGTATGGCGTCAAAAAATGCCAAAAAAAGTCCAAATTTTTTTTGACCTCAAAATGTCATAAAAAACATCATAGTATAGTAAGGCGTCAAAAAATGCCAAAAAAAGTCAAAATTTTTTTGACCTCAAAATGTCATAAAAAACGTCATACTATAGTAAGGCGTCAAAAAATACCAAAAAAAGTCAAAAAATTTTTTGACCTCAAAATGTCATAAAAAACGTCATACTATAGAAAGGCGTCAAAAAATGCCAAAAAAAAGTCAAAATTTTTTTTGACCTCAAAATGTCATAAAAAACGTCATAGTATAGTATGGCGTCAAAAAATGCCAAAAAAAGTCCAAATTTTTTTTGACCTCAAAATGTCATAAAAAACGTCATAGTATAGTAAGGCGTCAAAATCGGACAAAAAAAGTCAAAAAATTTTTTGACCTCAAAATGTCATAAAAAACGTCATAGTATAGTAAGGCGTCAAAATCGGCCAAAAAAAGTCAAAAATTTTTTTGACCTCAAAATGTCATAAAAAACGTCATAGTATAGTAAGGCGTTTTTTTCGACCAAAAAAAGTCAAAAAAATTTTTGACCTCAAAATGTCATAAAAAACGTCATAGTATAGTAAGGCGTGTTTTTCGACCAAAAAAAGTCAAAAAATTTTTTGACCTCAAAATGTCATAAAAAACGTCATAGTATAGTAAGGCGTCAAAAAATGCCAAAAAAAGTCAAAATTTTTTTTGACCTCAAAATGTCATAAAAAACGTCATACTATAGAAAGGCGTCAAAAAATGCCAAAAAAAGTCCAAATTTTTTTTGACCTCGAAATGTCATAAAAAACATCATACTATAGTAAGGCGTCAAAATTGTCCAAAAAAGTCCAAATTTTTTTTTTACCTCAAAATGTCATAAAAAACGTCATACTATAGTTAGGTGTCAAAAAATGCCAAAAAAAGTCAAAAATTTTTTTGGACCTCAAAATGTCATAAAAAACGTCTTAGTATAGTATGGCGTCAAAATCGGCCAAAAAAAGTCCAAATTTTTTTTGACCTCAAAATGTCATAAAAAACGTCATAGTATAGTAAGGCGTCAAAAAATGCCAAAAAAAGTCAAAATTTTTTTTGACCTCAAAATGTCATAAAAAACGTCATACTATAGTAAGGCGTCAAAAAATACCAAAAAAAGTCAAAAATTTTTTTGACCTCAAAATGTCATAAAAAACGTCATACTATAGAAAGGCGTCAAAAAATGCCAAAAAAAGTCCAAATTTTTTTTGACCTCAAAATGTCATAAAAAACGTCATAGTATAGTATGGCGTCAAAAAATGCCAAAAAAAGTCCAAATTTTTTTTGACCTCAAAATGTCATAAAAAACATCATAGTATAGTAAGGCGTCAAAAAATGCCAAAAAAAGTCAAAATTTTTTTGACCTCAAAATGTCATAAAAAACGTCATACTATAGTAAGGCGTCAAAAAATACCAAAAAAAGTCAAAATTTTTTTTGACCTCAAAATGTCATAAAAAACGTCATACTATAGAAAGGCGTCAAAAAATGCCAAAAAAAGTCAAAATTTTTTTTGACCTCAAAATGTCATAAAAAACGTCATAGTATAGTATGGCGTCAAAAAATGCCAAAAAAAGTCCAAATTTTTTTTGACCTCAAAATGTCATAAAAAACGTCATAGTATAGTAAGGCGTCAAAATCGGACAAAAAAAGTCAAAAAATTTTTTGACCTCAAAATGTCATAAAAAACGTCATAGTATAGTAAGGCGTCAAAATCGGCCAAAAAAAGTCAAAAAATTTTTTGACCTCAAAATGTCATAAAAAACGTCATAGTATAGTAAGGCGTTTTTTTCGACCAAAAAAAGTCAAAAAAATTTTTGACCTCAAAATGTCATAAAAAACGTCATAGTATAGTAAGGCGTGTTTTTCGACCAAAAAAAGTCAAAAAATTTTTTGACCTCAAAATGTCATAAAAAACGTCATAGTATAGTAAGGCGTCAAAATCGGCCAAAAAAAGTCAAAAAATTTTTTGACCTCAAAATGTCATAAAAAACGTCATAGTATAGTAAGGCGTGTTTTTCGACCAAAAAAAGTCAAAAAATTTTTTGACCTCAAAATGTCATAAAAAACGTCATAGTATAGTAAGGCGTCAAAATCGGCCAAAAAAAGTCAAAATTTTTTTTGACCTCAAAATGTCATAAAAAACGTCATAGTATAGTAAGGCGTTTTTTTCGACCAAAAAAAGTCAAAAAAATTTTTGACCTCAAAATGTCATAAAAAACGTCATAGTATAGTAAGGCGTGTTTTTCGACCAAAAAAAGTCAAAAAATTTTTTGACCTCAAAATGTCATAAAAAACGTCATAGTATAGTAAGGCGTCAAAATCGGCCAAAAAAAGTCAAAAAATTTTTTGACCTCAAAATGTCATAAAAAACGTCATAGTATAGTAAGGCGTCAAAATCGGCCAAAAAAAGTCAAAAATTTTTTTGACCTCAAAATGTCATAAAAAACATCATAGTATAGTAAGGCGTCAAAATCGGACAAAAAAAGTCAAAAAATTTTTTGACCTCAAAATGTCATAAAAAACGTCATAGTATAGTATGGCATTTTTTTCGGCCAAAAAAAGTCAAACTTTTTTTGGACCTCAAAATGTCATAAAAAACGTCATAGTATAGTAAGGCGTCAAAATCGGACAAAAAAAGTCAAAAAAGTCAAAATTTTTTTGACCTCAAAATGTCATAAAAAACGTCATAGTATAGTATGGCGTTTTTTTCGGCCAAAAAAAGTCAAAAGTTTTTTTGACCTCAAAATGACATAAAAAACGTCATAGTATAGTAAGGCGTCAAAATCGGCCAAAAAAAGTCAAAACATTTTTTGACCTCAAAATGTCATAAAAAACATCATAGTATAGTAAGGCGTCAAAGTCGGACAAAAAAAGTCAAAAAATTTTTTGACCTCAAAATGTCATAAAAAACGTCATAGTATAGTATGGCGTTTTTTTCGGCCAAAAAAAGTCAAACTTTTTTTGGACCTCAAAATGTCATAAAAAACGTCATAGTATAGTAAGGCGTCAAAATCGGACAAAAAAAGTCAAAATTTTTTTGACCTCAAAATGTCATAAAAAACGTCATAGTATAGTATGGCGTTTTTTTCGGCCAAAAAAAGTCAAAAAATTTTTTGACCTCAAAATGTCATAAAAAACGTCATAGTATAGTAAGGCGTCAAAATCGGCCAAAAAAAGTCCAAATTTTTTTTGACCTCAAAATGTCATAAAAAACGTCATAGTATAGTAAGGCGTCAAAATCGGCCAAAAAAAGTCAAAAAATTTTTTGACCTCAAAATGTCATAAAAAACGTCATAGTATAGTAAGGCGTCAAAATCGGACAAAAAAAGTCCAAATTTTTTTTCACCTCAAAATGTCATAAAAAACGTCATAGTATAGTAAGGCGTCAAAATCGGACAAAAAAAGTCAAAATTATTTTTTGACCTCAAAATGTCATAAAAAACGTCATAGTATAGTATGGCGTTTTTTTCGGCCAAAAAAAGTCCAAATTTTTTTTGACCTCAAAATGTCATAAAAAACATCATAGTATAGTAAGGCGTCAAAATCGGACAAAAAAAGTCAAAATTTTTTTTGACCTCAAAATGTCATAAAAAACGTCATAGTATAGTATGGCGTTTTTTTCGGACAAAAAAAGTCCAAATTTTTTTTGACCTCAAAATGTCATAAAAAACGTCATAGCATAGTAAGGCGTCAAAATCGGACAAAAAAAGTCAAAAATTTTTTTGACCTCAAAATGTCATAAAAAACGTCATAGTATAGTAAGGCGTTTTTTTCGGCCAAAAAAAGTCAAAAAAATTTTTGACCTCAAAATGTCATAAAAAACATCATAGTATAGTATGGCGTTTTTTTCGGGCAAGAAAAGTCAAAATTTTTTTGGGCCTCAAAAAGTGCCAGAAAACGTCATAGTATAGTATGTCGTTTTTTTCGGGCAAAAAAAGTCAAAACTTTTTTTGGCCTCAAAGTGTCATAAAAAACGTCATAGTATAGTATGGCGTTTTTTTCGGGCAAAAAAAGTCCAAATTTTTTTTGACCTCAAAATGTCATAAAAAACGTCATAGCATAGTAAGGCGTCAAAATCGGCCAAAAAAAGTCAAAATTTTTTTTGACCTCAAAATGTCATAAAAAACGTCATAGTATAGTAAGGCGTTTTTTTCGGCCAAAAAAAGTCCAAATTTTTTTTGACCTCAAAATGTCATAAAAAACGTCATAGTATAGTAAGGCGTTTTTTTCGGCCAAAAAAAGTCCAAATTTTTTTTGACCTCAAAATGTCATAAAAAACGTCATAGTATAGTAAGGCGTTTTTTTCGACCAAAAAAAGTCAAAAAATTTTTTGACCTCAAAATGTCATAAAAAACGTCATAGTATAGTAAGGCGTCAAAATCGGCCAAAAAAAGTCAAAAAAATTTTTGACCTCAAAATGTCATAAAAAACGTCATAGCATAGTAAGGCGTCAAAATCGGCCAAAAAAAGTCAAAATTTTTTTTGACCTCAAAATGTCATAAAAAACGTCATAGTATAGTAAGGCGTTTTTTTCGGCCAAAAAAAGTCCAAATTTTTTTTGACCTCAAAATGTCATAAAAAACGTCATAGTATAGTAAGGCGTTTTTTTCGGCCAAAAAAAGTCCAAATTTTTTTTGACCTCAAAATGTCATAAAAAACGTCATAGTATAGTAAGGCGTTTTTTTCGACCAAAAAAAGTCAAAAAATTTTTTGACCTCAAAATGTCATAAAAAACGTCATAGTATAGTAAGGCGTCAAAATCGGCCAAAAAAAGTCAAAAAATTTTTTGACCTCAAAATGTCATAAAAAACGTCATAGTATAGTAAGGCGTCAAAATCGGCCAAAAAAAGGAAAAAAATTTTTTTACCTCAAAATGTCATAAAAAATGTCATAGTATAGTAAGGCGTTTTTTTCGGCCAAAAAAAGTCAAAAAATTTTTTGACCTCAAAATGTCATAAAAAACGTCATAGTATAGTAAGGCGTCAAAATCGGCCAAAAAAAGTCAAAATTTTTTTTGACCTCAAAATGTCATAAAAAACGTCATAGTATAGTAAGGCGTCAAAATCGGCCAAAAAAAGTCCAAATTTTTTTGGACCTCAAAATGTCATAAAAAAACGTCATAGTATAGTAAGGCGTCAAAATCGGCCAAAAAAAGTCAAAAATTTTTTTGACCTCAAAATGTCATAAAAAACGTCATAGTATAGTAAGGCGTCAAAATCGGCCAAAAAAAGTCCAAATTTTTTTGACCTCAAAATGTCATAAAAAACGTCATAGTATAGTAAGGCGTTTTTTTCGGCCAAAAAAAGTCAAAAAAATTTTTGACCTCAAAATGTCATAAAAAACGTCATAGTATAGTATGGCGTTTTTTTCGGGCAAGAAAAGTCAAAATTTTTTTGGGCCTCAAAAAGTGCCAGAAAACGTCATAGTATAGTATGTCGTTTTTTTCGGGCAAAAAAAGTCAAAACTTTTTTTGGCCTCAAAGTGTCATAAAAAACGTCATAGTATAGTATGGCGTTTTTTTCGGGCAAAAAAAGTCAAAATTTTTTTGGGCCTCAAAATGTCATAAAAAACGTCATAGTATAGTAAGGCGTCAAAATCGGCCAAAAAAAGTCAAAATTTTTTTTCACCTCAAAATGTCATAAAAAACGTCATAGTATAGTAAGGCGTTTTTTTCGACCAAAAAAAGTCAAAAAATTTTTTGACCTCAAAATGTCATAAAAAACGTCATAGTATAGTAAGGCGTCAAAATCGGCCAAAAAAAGTCCAAATTTTTTTGACCTCAAAATGTCATAAAAAACGTCATAGTATAGTAAAGCGTCAAAATCGGCCAAAAAAAGTCAAAAAATTTTTTGACCTCAAAATGTCATAAAAAACGTCATAGTATAGTAAGGCGTCAAAATCGGCCAAAAAAAGTCAAAAATTTTTTTGACCTCAAAATGTCATAAAAAACGTCATAGTATAGTAAGGCGTCAAAATCGGCCAAAAAAAGGCAAAAATTTTTTTTACCTCAAAATGTCATAAAAAATGTCATAGTATAGTAAGGCGTTTTTTTCGGCCAAAAAAAGTCAAAAAATTTTTTGACCTCAAAATGTCATAAAAAACATCATAGTATAGTAAGGCGTCAAAATCGGCCAAAAAAAGTCCAAATTTTTTTGGACCTCAAAATGTCATAAAAAACGTCATAGTATAGTAAGGCGTTTTTTTCGGCCAAAAAAAGTCCAAATTTTTTTTGACCTCAAAATGTCATAAAAAACGTCATAGTATAGTAAGGCGTTTTTTTCGACCAAAAAAAGTCAAAAAATTTTTTGACCTCAAAATGTCATAAAAAACGTCATAGTATAGTAAGGCGTCAAAATCGGCCAAAAAAAGTCCAAATTTTTTTGACCTCAAAATGTCATAAAAAACGTCATAGTATAGTATGGCGTTTTTTTCGGGCAAGAAAAGTCAAAATTTTTTTGGGCCTCAAAAAGTGCCAGAAAACGTCATAGTATAGTATGTCGTTTTTTTCGGGCAAAAAAAGTCAAAAAAATTTTTGACCTCAAAATGTCATAAAAAACGTCATAGTATAGTAAGGCGTCAAAATCGGCCAAAAAAAGTCAAAAAATTTTTTGACCTCAAAATGTCATAAAAAACATCATAGTATAGTAAGGCGTTTTTTTCGGCCAAAAAAAGTCAAAAAATTTTTTGACCTCAAAATGTCATAAAAAACGTCATAGTATAGTAAGGCGTCAAAATCGGCCAAAAAAAGTCCAAATTTTTTTTGACCTCAAAATGTCATAAAAAACGTCATAGTATAGTAAGGCGTCAAAATCGGCCAAAAAAAGTCCAAATTTTTTTGGACCTCAAAATGTCATAAAAAAACGTCATAGTATAGTAAGGCGTCAAAATCGGCCAAAAAAAGTCAAAAATTTTTTTGACCTCAAAATGTCATAAAAAACGTCATAGTATAGTAAGGCGTCAAAATCGGCCAAAAAAAGTCCAAATTTTTTTGACCTCAAAATGTCATAAAAAACGTCATAGTATAGTAAGGCGTTTTTTTCGGCCAAAAAAAGTCAAAAAAATTTTTGACCTCAAAATGTCATAAAAAACGTCATAGTATAGTATGGCGTTTTTTTCGGGCAAGAAAAGTCAAAATTTTTTTGGGCCTCAAAAAGTGCCAGAAAACGTCATAGTATAGTATGTCGTTTTTTTCGGGCAAAAAAAGTCAAAACTTTTTTTGGCCTCAAAGTGTCATAAAAAACGTCATAGTATAGTATGGCGTTTTTTTCGGGCAAAAAAAGTCAAAATTTTTTTGGGCCTCAAAATGTCATAAAAAACGTCATAGTATAGTAAAGCGTCAAAATCGGCCAAAAAAAGTCAAAAAATTTTTTGACCTCAAAATGTCATAAAAAACGTCATAGTATAGTAAGGCGTCAAAATCGGCCAAAAAAAGTCAAAAATTTTTTTGACCTCAAAATGTCATAAAAAACGTCATAGTATAGTAAGGCGTCAAAATCGGCCAAAAAAAGGCAAAAAATTTTTTTACCTCAAAATGTCATAAAAAATGTCATAGTATAGTAAGGCGTTTTTTTCGGCCAAAAAAAGTCAAAAAATTTTTTGACCTCAAAATGTCATAAAAAACGTCATAGTATAGTAAGGCGTCAAAATCGGCCAAAAAAAGTCCAAATTTTTTTGGACCTCAAAATGTCATAAAAAACGTCATAGTATAGTAAGGCGTTTTTTTCGGCCAAAAAAAGTCCAAATTTTTTTTGACCTCAAAATGTCATAAAAAACGTCATAGTATAGTAAGGCGTTTTTTTCGACCAAAAAAAGTCAAAAAATTTTTTGACCTCAAAATGTCATAAAAAACGTCATAGTATAGTAAGGCGTCAAAATCGGCCAAAAAAAGTCCAAATTTTTTTGACCTCAAAATGTCATAAAAAACGTCATAGTATAGTATGGCGTTTTTTTCGGGCAAGAAAAGTCAAAATTTTTTTGGGCCTCAAAAAGTGCCAGAAAACGTCATAGTATAGTATGGCGTTTTTTTCGGCCAAAAAAAGTCAAAAATTTTTTTGACCTCAAAATGTCATAAAAAACGTCATAGTATAGTAAGGCGTCAAAATCGGCCAAAAAAAGTCAAAAAATTTTTTGACCTCAAAATGTCATAAAAAACGTCATAGTATAGTAAGGCGTTTTTTTCGGCCAAAAAAAGTCCAAATTTTTTTTGACCTCAAAATGTCATAAAAAACGTCATAGCATAGTAAGGCGTCAAAATCGGCCAAAAAAAGTCAAAATTTTTTTTGACCTCAAAATGTCATAAAAAACGTCATAGTATAGTAAGGCGTTTTTTTCGGCCAAAAAAAGTCCAAATTTTTTTTGACCTCAAAATGTCATAAAAAACGTCATAGTATAGTAAGGCGTTTTTTTCGGCCAAAAAAAGTCCAAATTTTTTTTGACCTCAAAATGTCATAAAAAACGTCATAGTATAGTAAGGCGTTTTTTTCGACCAAAAAAAGTCAAAAAATTTTTTGACCTCAAAATGTCATAAAAAACGTCATAGTATAGTAAGGCGTCAAAATCGGCCAAAAAAAGTCAAAAAATTTTTTGACCTCAAAATGTCATAAAAAACGTCATAGCATAGTAAGGCGTCAAAATCGGCCAAAAAAAGTCAAAATTTTTTTTGACCTCAAAATGTCATAAAAAACGTCATAGTATAGTAAGGCGTTTTTTTCGGCCAAAAAAAGTCCAAATTTTTTTTGACCTCAAAATGTCATAAAAAACATCATAGTATAGTAAGGCGTTTTTTTCGACCAAAAAAAGTCAAAAAATTTTTTGACCTCAAAATGTCATAAAAAACGTCATAGTATAGTAAGGCGTCAAAATCGGCCAAAAAAAGTCAAAAAATTTTTTGACCTCAAAATGTCATAAAAAACGTCATAGTATAGTAAGGCGTCAAAATCGGCCAAAAAAAGGAAAACATTTTTTTTACCTCAAAATGTCATAAAAAATGTCATAGTATAGTAAGGCGTTTTTTTCGGCCAAAAAAAGTCAAAAAAATTTTTGACCTCAAAATGTCATAAAAAACGTCATAGTATAGTAAGGCGTCAAAATCGGCCAAAAAAAGTCCAAATTTTTTTTGACCTCAAAATGTCATAAAAAACGTCATAGTATAGTAAGGCGTCAAAATCGGCCAAAAAAAGTCCAAATTTTTTTGGACCTCAAAATGTCATAAAAAAACGTCATAGTATAGTAAGGCGTCAAAATCGGCCAAAAAAAGTCAAAAATTTTTTTGACCTCAAAATGTCATAAAAAACGTCATAGTATAGTAAGGCGTCAAAATCGGCCAAAAAAAGTCCAAATTTTTTTGACCTCAAAATGTCATAAAAAACGTCATAGTATAGTAAGGCGTTTTTTTCGGCCAAAAAAAGTCAAAAAAATTTTTGACCTCAAAATGTCATAAAAAACGTCATAGTATAGTATGGCGTTTTTTTCGGGCAAGAAAAGTCAAAATTTTTTTGGGCCTCAAAAAGTGCCAGAAAACGTCATAGTATAGTATGTCGTTTTTTTCGGGCAAAAAAAGTCAAAACTTTTTTTGGCCTCAAAGTGTCATAAAAAACGTCATAGTATAGTATGGCGTTTTTTTCGGGCAAAAAAAGTCAAAATTTTTTTGGGCCTCAAAATGTCATAAAAAACGTCATAGTATAGTAAGGCGTCAAAATCGGCCAAAAAAAGTCCAAATTTTTTTGGACCTCAAAATGTCATAAAAAAACGTCATAGTATAGTAAGGCGTCAAAATCGGCCAAAAAAAGTCAAAAATTTTTTTGACCTCAAAATGTCATAAAAAACATCATAGTATAGTAAGGCGTCAAAATCGGACAAAAAAAGTCAAAAAATTTTTTGACCTCAAAATGTCATAAAAAACGTCATAGTATAGTATGGCATTTTTTTCGGCCAAAAAAAGTCAAACTTTTTTTGGACCTCAAAATGTCATAAAAAACGTCATAGTATAGTAAGGCGTCAAAATCGGACAAAAAAAGTCAAAAAAGTCAAAATTTTTTTGACCTCAAAATGTCATAAAAAACGTCATAGTATAGTATGGCATTTTTTTCGGCCAAAAAAAGTCAAAAGTTTTTTTGACCTCAAAATGTCATAAAAAACGTCATAGTATAGTAAGGCGTCAAAATCGGCCAAAAAAAGTCCAAATTTTTTTGACCTCAAAATGTCATAAAAAACATCATAGTATAGTAAGGCGTCAAAATCGGACAAAAAAAGTCAAAAAATTTTTTGACCTCAAAATGTCATAAAAAACGTCATAGTATAGTATGGCATTTTTTTCGGCCAAAAAAAGTCAAACTTTTTTTGGACCTCAAAATGTCATAAAAAACGTCATAGTATAGTAAGGCGTCAAAATCGGACAAAAAAAGTCAAAAAAGTCAAAATTTTTTTGACCTCAAAATGTCATAAAAAACGTCATAGTATAGTATGGCATTTTTTTCGGCCAAAAAAAGTCAAAAGTTTTTTTGACCTCAAAATGTCATAAAAAACGTCATAGTATAGTAAGGCGTCAAAATCGGAAAAAAAAAGTCCAAATTTTTTTGGACCTCAAAATGTCATAAAAAACGTCATAGTATAGTAAGGCGTCAAAATCGGACAAAAAAAGTCCAAATTTTTTTTGACCTCAAAATGTCATAAAAAACGTCATACTATAGTAAGGCGTCAAAATCGGACAAAAAAAGTAAAAAAATTTTTTGACCTCAAAATGTCATAAAAAACATCATAGTATAGTAAGGCGTCAAAATCGGACAAAAAAATTCAAAATTTTTTTTGACCTCAAAATGTCATAAAAAACGTCATAGTATAGTATGGCGTTTTTTTCGGCCAAAACAAGTCAAAAATTTTTTTGACCTCAAAATGTCATAAAAAACGTCATAGTATAGTAAGGCGTCAAAATCGGCCAAAAAAAGTCAAAATTTTTTTTGACCTCAAAATGTCATAAAAAACGTCATAGTATAGTAAGGCATTTTTTTCGGCCAAAAAAAGTCCAAATTTTTTTTGACCTCAAAATGGCATAAAAAAACGTCATAGTATAGTAAGGCGTTTTTTTCGACCAAAAAAAGTCAAAAAATTTTTTGACCTCAAAATGTCATAAAAAACGTCATAGCATAGTAAGGCGTCAAAATCGGCCAAAAAAAGTCAAAATTTTTTTTGACCTCAAAATGTCATAAAAAACGTCATAGTATAGTAAGGCGTTTTTTTCGGCCAAAAAAAGTCCAAATTTTTTTTGACCTCAAAATGTCATAAAAAACGTCATAGTATAGTAAGGCCTTTTTTTCAACCAAAAAAAGTCAAAAAATTTTTTGACCTCAAAATGTCATAAAAAACGTCATAGTATAGTAAGGCGTCAAAATCGGCCAAAAAAAGTCCAAATTTTTTTGACCTCAAAATGTCATAAAAAACGTCATAGTATAGTAAGGCGTTTTTTTCGGCCAAAAAAAGTCAAAAAAATTTTTGACCTCAAAATGTCATAAAAAACGTCATAGTATAGTATGGCGTTTTTTTCGGGCAAGAAAAGTCAAAATTTTTTTGGGCCTCAAAAAGTGCCAGAAAACGTCATAGTATAGTATGTCGTTTTTTTCGGGCAAAAAAAGTCAAAACTTTTTTTGGCCTCAAAGTGTCATAAAAAACGTCATAGTATAGTATGGCGTTTTTTTCGGGCAAAAAAAGTCAAAATTTTTTTGGGCCTCAAAATGTCATAAAAAACGTCATAGTATAGTAAGGCGTCAAAATCGGCCAAAAAAAGTCCAAATTTTTTTTGACCTCAAAATGTCATAAAAAATGTCATAGTATAGTAAGGCGTTTTTTTCGACCAAAAAAAGTCAAAAAATTTTTTTACCTCAAAATGTCATAAAAAACGTCATAGTATAGTAAGGCGTCAAAATCGGCCAAAAAAAGTCCAAATTTTTTTGACCTCAAAATGTCATAAAAAACGTCATAGTATAGTAAAGCGTCAAAATCGGCCAAAAAAAGTCAAAAATTTTTTTGACCTCAAAATGTCATAAAAAACGTCATAGTATAGTAAGGCGTCAAAATCGGCCAAAAAAAGTCAAAAATTTTTTTGACCTCAAAATGTCATAAAAAACGTCATAGTATAGTAAGGCGTCAAAATCGGCCAAAAAAAGGCAAAAAATTTTTTTACCTCAAAATGTCATAAAAAATGTCATAGTATAGTAAGGCGTTTTTTTCGGCCAAAAAAAGTCAAAAAATTTTTTGACCTCAAAATGTCATAAAAAACGTCATAGTATAGTAAGGCGTCAAAATCAGCCAAAAAAAGTCCAAATTTTTTTGGACCTCAAAATGTCATAAAAAACGTCATAGTATAGTAAGGCGTCAAAATCGGCCAAAAAAAGTCAAAATTTTTTTGGACCTCAAAATGTCATAAAAAAACGTCATAGTATAGTAAGGCGTCAAAATCGGCCAAAAAAAGTCAAAAATTTTTTTCACCTCAAAATGTCATAAAAAACGTCATAGTATAGTAAGGCGTCAAAATCGGCCAAAAAAAGTCAAAATTTTTTTGACCTCAAAATGTCATAAAAAACTTCATAGTATAGTAAAGCGTCAAAATCGGCCAAAAAAAGTCAAAAATTTTTTTTACCTCAAAATGTCATAAAAAACGTCATAGTATAGTAAGGCGTCAAAATCGGCCAAAAAAAGTCCAAATTTTTTTTACCTCAAAATGTCATAAAAAACGTCATAGTATAGTAAGGCGTTTTTTTCGGCAAAAAAAAGTCAAAAACATTTTTGACCTCAAAATGTCATAAAAAACGTCATAGTATAGTAAGGCGTCAAAATCGGCCAAAAAAAGTCAAAATTTTTTTGACCTCAAAATGTCATAAAAAACGTCATAGTATAGTAAAGCGTCAAAATCGGCCAAAAAAAGTCAAAAATGTTTTTGACCTCAAAATGTCATAAAAAACGTCATAGTATAGTAAGGCTTCAAAATCGGCCAAAAAAAGTCAAAAAATTTTTTCACCTCAAAATGTCATAAAAAACGTCATAGTATAGTAAGGCGTCAAAATCGGCCAAAAAAAGTCAAAATTTTTTTGGACCTCAAAATGTCATAAAAAACGTCATAGTATAGTAAGGCGTCAAAACCGGCCAAAAAAAGTCAAACATTTTTTTGACCTCAAAATGTCATAAAAAACGTCATAGTACAGTAAGGCGTGTTTTTCGACCAAAAAAAGTCAAAAAATCTTTTGACCTCAAAATGTTATAAAAAACGTCATCGTATAGTAAGGCGTCAAAATCGGCCAAAAAAAGTCAAAATTTTTTTGGACCTCAAAATGTCATAAAAAACGTCATAGTATAGTAAGGCGTCAAAATCGGCCAAAAAAAGTCAAAATTTTTTTGGACCTCAAAATGTCATAAAAAACGTCATAGTATAGTAAGGCGTCAAAATCGGCCAAAAAAAGTCAAACATTTTTTTGACCTCAAAATGTCATAAAAAACGTCATAGTATAGTAAGGCGTCAAAATCGGCCAAAAAAAGTCAAAAAATTATTTGACCTCAAAATGTCATAAAAAACGTCATAGTATAGTAAGGCGTCAAAATCGGCCAAAAAAAGTCAAACATTTTTTTGACCTCAAAATGTTATAAAAAACGTCATCGTATAGTAAGGCGTGTTTTTCGACCAAAAAAAGTAAAAAAATTTTTTTGACCTCAAAATGTCATAAAAAACGTCATAGTATAGTAAGGCGTCAAAATCGGCCAAAAAAAGTCAAAAAATTTTTTGACCTCAAAATGTCATAAAAAACGTCATAGTATAGTAAGGCGTCAAAATCGGCCAAAAACAGTCAAACATTTTTTTGACCTCAAAATGTTATAAAAAACGTCATCGTATAGTAAGGCGTGTTTTTCGACCAAAAAAAGTAAAAAAATTTTTTGACCTCAAAATGTCATAAAAAACGTCATAGTATAGTAAGGCGTCAAAATCGGCCAAAAAAAGTCAAAATTTTTTTGGACCTCAAAATGTCATAAAAAACGTCATAGTATAGTAAGGCGTTTTTTTCGGCCAAAAAAAGTCAAACATTTTTTTGACCTCAAAATGTTATAAAAAACGTCATAGTATAGTAAGGCGTGTTTTTCGACCAAAAAAAGTCAAAAAATTTTTTGACCTCAAAATGTCATAAAAAACGTCATAGTATAGTAAGGCGTCAAAATCGGCCAAAAAAAGTCAAACATTTTTTTGACCTCAAAATGTCATAAAAAACGTCATAGTATAGTAAGGCGTCAAAATCGGCCAAAAAAAGTCAAAATTTTTTTGGACCTCAAAATGTCATAAAAAACGTCATAGTATAGTAAGGCGTCAAAATCGGCCAAAAAAAGTCAAAATTTTTTTGGACCTCAAAATGTCATAAAAAATGTCATAGTATAGTAAGGCGTCAAAATCGGCCAAAAAAAGTCAAAAAATTTTTTGACCTCAAAATGTCATAAAAAACGTCATAGTATAGTAAGGCGTGTTTTTCGACCAAAAAAAGTCAAAAAATTTTTTCACCTCAAAATGTCATAAAAAACGTCATAATATAGTAAGGCGTCAAAATCGGCCAAAAAAAGTCCAAATTTTTTTTTGACCTTAAAATGTCATAAAAAACGTCATAGTATAGTAAGGCGTTTTTTTCGGCCAAAAAAAGTCAAAACATTTTTTGACCTCAAAATGTCATAAAAAACGTCATAGTATAGTAAGGCCTCAAAATCGGCCAAAAAAAGTCAAAAATTTTTTTGACCTCAAAATGTCATAAAAAACGTCATAGTATAGTAAGGCGTCAAAATCGGCCAAAAAAAGTCCAAATTTTTTTGGACCTCAAAATGTCATAAAAAACGTCATAGTATAGTAAGGCGTCAAAATTTGCCAGAACAAGTCAAAATTTTTTTGGACCTCAAAATGTCATAAAAAACGTCATACGGCCGTAAGTCGTCAAAATCGGCCAAAAAAAGTCACATTTTTTTCAGACCTTAAAATGTCATAAAAAACGCCGTAAGGCATCAAAATCGGCCAAAAAATTGAAAATTTTTTTCCGACCTCAAAATGACATAAAAAAACGTCATACAGCTGTAAGGCGTCAAAATCAGCCAAAAAAAGTCATGTTTTTTTCAGACCTCAAAATGTCATAAAAAATGTCATACGGGTGTAAGGCGTCAAAATCGGCCAAAAAAAGTGAAATTTTTTTTTTGGCCTCCAAATGTTATAAAAATGGTCATAGTATAGTAAGGCGTCAAAAAATGCCAAAAAAAGTCATATTTTTGTAAGACCTCAAAAAGTAATAAAAAACGTCATACGGTCGTAAGGCGTCAAAAAAATGCCAAAAAAAGTCATATTTTTGTAAGACCTCAAAATGTTATAAGAAATGTCATACCGCCGTAAGGCGTCAAAAAAAATGCCAAAAAAAGTCATATTTTTGTAAGACCTCAAAATATCATAAAATAACGTCATACGGCCGGACGACCTGCACTACCTCCTGAGCCACAGCTTCCCCTGTCTTTTAGTAGAGACTAAACTGACCTCATTTGCAGACTTGATACTTGTTGCAGGGCTGAGCTTTGTGGGTGGAACAAAGAAGATCAGAGTGATGTTATTTTATAATAAACAGGTTTCAAGTTGGCCAGAAGCTCTGCTGCTGTCAGTCTACACAGTCAGCATTGCTCATAACAGCTGACCATAATTCAAGGTGACCTGCATACATGTGGTATTCTGTGTTTTTGTGTCATGCAGAGAATCCCCCTCATGTACTTGTTCCTCAAACATACAGTAAAGCAGTGGTCTCTGAACTTGTTGTTAGGATGTGTGACATAGTTGGGCCTGCTCTGGTCATTTGTCAATGCTACAGAGCAGGCCTTAAAATAAGGACACATACCACACGTGTAAGTGAGAAAATTCCTGAGTAATTACATCTGTTGCGTTTTTAGGTCCACTATTAATTGGTTACAGATGAGCGAGGGAATACACCAGCACAGAATGTCCAAAATACCTCAAAAGAATAACAGCAGGAAAGGCGAGGTGAGGTGTACAGTTCCTCTTTGCTTTTGAAATTTCTTGGAAGCTAAAGTCAAATCAGTTGCCAACAAGCCCTGGCGTACTGCCGCCTCTTAACAGACAGGTCTACAGCAGAGCAGTGCTCAGTGGAATGCCAAACATTTGTTTCATATGCTGAAAAAAAGCCTGCTGATTTTCCTCCCTCTCCTCCGCTCAGAGCTCTTTTAGATGGAGGTCTTTCAGCCACCTGTGCATATTCAGCATAGCAGAGGAGAACGTCGGGCACATGGAGTAATGTACTGAAGGAATGTCGTCCCGCAGAGCAGCCACTCAATAAAGAGGGAGTGTGAAGAATGTGCAATTGCACACACAGGATATTACTGTACATGTGTTTAACATAACCTGCTGTCAAAGGCTGCACTGGCCAACCGCAACGGTTTGTCAAATTCTAATCCAGGGCAATTTTCCACTGTTTTAAGATGATTTGGACAAATCAGATACACTCAGCTGAAGCTCTGAGAGTGGCCTGCATTGGCTCCAACAGCCAGGCTGTAGCTTACTGTAGCTTATTACACCAAGGCTGTTTGCTAAATCTATACCATCTACTGGTATGTAGCTGCCCTTGGACGTTATATATGTATATTATCTATATCCTCCTGAGACCCGGCAATTCGTTTTTGTCCTCTGTGGGGGACATGAGTCTGAGACCCTTAGGTCAAAATATCATTTATAGAATCTATCTCAATCGTACTGTCCTTTCTCGTGATGCTTCAGTTGTGGAGTTGTGGCCAACACAGCAAATGCACTGTCTTTTAAAAGTGGCTGGAATTCTAACTTCCATATTTTATGGCAACAAGAGAGATAAGTCATTGATTTTTGCAGATATGTTTCTGTTGCTAAAAAACACGTTTTTTTCTTTTATATCAAAGTCTTGATTTCAAATTAGTAAGTTTTTTTTAAAGGCACAATAATTTAATAACACATTTTTGATTCAATGTCCTTTGTAGTGGACATCAGGACTTACTAACCCCAATTTTTAATACATTAAGGAACAGAGGGCTAAGTGAGGCAGAGAGGATTTTGCTAAGAATTGTGGAGGGAAATTGTGTAGAAAGGGAAATGAAAGCAGTTTTAGTTCACTGTTCACACTGTTGATCAAACACACGCACGCACATACACACACACACACACACACACACACACACATACACACGCACACACACACACACACACACACACACACACACACACACACACACACACACACACACACACACAGTATACAATCCTTTAAAAGCTTGATTTGGCAAACTACTTACCCTGTTGATTTACATTTATCTGCTAAAAATGGATTAAACTTTTATGTCTCCTTTCTTAAGTTTCAGAATTCATCAGAATTGGAAGCCATCTGACCAGTGGCGGTTCTACATTGAATTACCCACAACTCCAACATTGCCAAAACAATTTAGAAATTAAAGTTATCAGAAATTAAATAAATATACTCTATATACATAAAAGTGGCAAAAATATACACAATCACACATAACAATGGCAGAGAATAACAATAATATAAAATAAAAACAATATAATTTTATTACTTTAGAATAATAAAGAAAATAAAAGAATAACATACAAATAAAATATAGAATAAATATTATCTAATTATAACACTATTACTACTAAAATACTATTTTAAAAAACTAACAAACTAACTAACAAAAACTAAAACCTGACATTTCTGGCCTTCCTTGATGCAAAATCATCAATAATGTCTTCATATGAAACCTCCCCTTCCCCTATTGAGTGATTGATACTGTTGACAGCAAGGCCAGTGAGCCATTCCTGACACATGGTTGACCTCAGGTACGACTTGATCAACTTGAGCTTTGAAAAGCTCCTCTCTACTTGAGCCACAGTGACTGCCAGAGTAAGAGTGATGAGCCTGGCTCATATGGGGGACCCTCCTGCCGATGGCCAGGCTGGGTGAAAGGAGGAAAAGGAGGAAGATAGGACAGCTAGGAATGGAGGAGAGGAGGAGAAGGACATGCAGCATAATACAATCAGCATTTAGATTACAGTTAGTGAACAGTTAGTGGATAATGTGTGCTCAGCAGATTAGAGTTATGATAGGAAACAGAGCACAGAAGCAAAAAGCTGTCATGATTGGTAATTATTTGCATTACAGTCTGCATAGAATATTAATCCAAAATTTATCTGTAGCCGGGTGGAACATTAAATATGTGTTAGAAATGGATCATTGTAGACAATAAACAGCAGCAGGTGGGTGGAGCCAGGACCAAAGACAGAGAACATGCAGCTCCGGAGCCAGAGATACAGGCCTCTCTGGGGCCTGAGTTGAGGGCGGGGGCGTGGCACAGCCCGAGCGATGTGCATGGTGACTGTGAATGCAATAGAATGAAAGGGCACAGGCCTCTCTGGGGCCTGAGTCGAGGAGGGGGTGGTGGGGGCATGGCACAGGGTGGGACTGTTCAGGAATGAGATTGTCGCTAATAACATCACAAGTCTGGTACTGTCACTGTTGTCCTTTTATACCCCACAGTCTCATGACCGTCTCTTGTATAATTGCCCTTGTCTCTGAACTTTTTGAGCAGGCAGATGAACTGGATGCAAAGATCTCTATTATGATTAATATGATCATCTCTTCCCTTTGATTCTGCTCTGACTGGCACCCTTACAGAGCTTTGATAATTATCCGATTATTAGATGTGGTTCGAATGGTGAACAGAAATAAGAGCCAAAAGGGCAAAGGCCACCTTTCATCTAATTCCAGGGTTGGTTAATTATTTTTTTTGGAGTAGTCTGTTCGTGGAGCTGTCATGGTCCCCATTTCTGGAGGCTTGGCCCCTGAGGCCATCCAAGGCTGTAATTAAGCTTGAGCGAAGTGGAGGACGGAGAGAGAGGAACTCTCAGCACTCAGCCTGACGGATTGCAGAGCACTCGGAAGTGGGCTGAGAGTGGCGCCGCTCACTTTGGGCCCAACCCCCCCGCGCCCCCAGACTGTATCACTTCCTACGTCAGTATTTCTCTGTCTTGTATTCACATATTAGGACTTTTGAATGTATTCACACACATTCGTGCATTTCCTCATCTGCAAAACACATCTATTCTCATTTTTCTCACTCTAAGTCATTCACTCTGTCACTGAGCTTTGTTATTTAAGAACCATTGAAAATTAATTACATGGACAACATGGTTTTGATGTAAACATGTGCTAGCAAACTGTTTTTAATTAAGTACAAAGCACTTTTGCAGTCATGTTTCTGTATATCATTTTTTTCTGAGTGTTTTTAATCCACAACAATGGTGTCAAATGATTTAAATCCAAATGAAACAGACAACAATACTTGTCATTTATTCTTGCACAGTCATGCATCATTTTCTCACTGACAGGGACACACCATCACTCATTGTAAACAAAGACAAAATTACAGTTGCTGGAAGAGGAAATATCCCTGGCAGATGCAGGTCCGACAATGCTCCATTTATTTTATAAGTGATGGTGGTGATGTGGTTTCAAGATGTGGTTTGGTGAAGAAATAGAGAGAAGACAGAGTTATCACAGTCCATGTAAAAAGCTGTAGCTGTCTCTGACAGGTTCGCCCAACTGTGGAAACCTAATCTAATTTGCCTTCAATAGTATCAGTGTGCAAGCCAAATTACTTTTATACTTAAAAAAAAAAAAGTTATTTAAGCCACATTTAACATCATTCCTGTCCATTTCCTTTTGTTGTTTCATCTATTTTATGTAATTATATGTAATTATTAATGTGCAGCTTATTTTTAGTCTCGTTTTTTGTTTTTTTAAATAGTTATGTTATAATTAAATGGGATAAGTGTAGGAAACAATTCTCTGCTTCCCCTGGCTTATGGAAGCAGGCAAATAGCCATGATCACTGACAAGTCATGACAACTTCATCTTACCTCACTCTGCAGTACAGTGATTCCCAGCCAGCAGTACTTGTGACAGCCAGGGTTTGCATTAACTCAGCTAATCTGAAAAAAAAAGGAAAAATATAATCTTGTAAATTAAAAAAAGGAAACATATCCACATATTTATGTTTAGGAGAAAGTAAACATACAAATTGTATTACAAATTTACAAATTGAATCAATCTCAGCTTTAGTATATTTATAGCATGTGAATACTAGTTGGCAAGTGTGCAGAGAAGTGGGAATGGACAGCGAAAAGTAATGGATAAATGGTTAAATCCACCAGCTTCAGCCAATCCAAGTGGTAGAACAATTGCAAACATGACCAAACCCATTATGAAAAAAATTTAAAAAAAAGAAAAGAAAAACAAGGCAGTGTCTCTGTGCTCGGGAGCAAAATATTAGTCACACTAATTATTCATTAACAAGCATCCACTTTAATCCATGGCATCCCCTCATTTTGACCTGATTTGAACTGTTACATGGCCTGATGTGAAAGTCCAGATTGTCTCACAGTGCGTTTAGAGGTTTCAACGTCTGCTGAAAGCCAAACAGGGGCCTCAAATTGTGCAGCCATCCCAGAATGCACTTTCTATTTTTGCTCCCCAACCTTTGTTCTGCCTCAGAGGAAAGAGATGAGCCCTGCCCCTCTAATTAAGTGGTCGTAAAAATGCAGCAGAGCTGGGGTGCTCAAGGAATGAGAATGAGTTCTCCTGGTCTGATGAACGGGGCCTTTCACCTCCACGTTATCTTAAATGAAACTTAGTGTTAGTCTGCTGTAGGAGACTGGTGTAAATGAGTTTTTTATTGGAAAGCTGGTATTTGTTGGTATTATTGTATGTAACAATCATTATCAGTGTCTGTTACACTTCTTTGCTCAGGTCAGGAATGTCAACACAGTTGCGGTAATTATATTTCAGAAGCTCGTCAGCAGTCGTCATGTGTTGGCTGGGAAATAAACCTAAATCTGCTCTTGAGCAATTTCTTGTCTGTTTTTCTTTTTGTGGTACTCCTGTATTATTAATAAGCTTGGTAATAGTAAATATTAAGACACATAAATCAAGCTTATTGCAGTATCAAGCCAGGCCAGCTCTCTCATGCTCACACACACTGTTATTACCTGTGTGAAATATTGTCTTTGCTGACAGGTTCCTCTGTAGTCTAATGACGTTGTCTGGTTTTCTGGACTTTCCCCGGCTTCTTTTATTTCGAGGCCACTCTGCACTAAATAACAGAGGAAGACGGGCTCTGGGCCCTCTGCAGTCGCCACACCTGGGCCTTCGCTTCCTTCCTGCCCTCCCCGGGAATTCTTCACTTTCACCACCTGCAGAGGGGACAGTAGTGAGGGGGTTGGGGGGTGGGATGGGGGGGGCGGGGGGCGGGGGGGTCTACCCCATTATACCTTTCCTCCCTCTTAGGCTTGGCTCTGCAATTTTATTCCCTCTCAGCACCATTAGAGTAACCTGTCCTGGCTTGTGTGGAGGTACAGTCCTCTTTTACTGCACTTCACAAATGAGACAGTGGACATGTTCCTGTTAGATATGTACAAATGTGCTGCAAGAGAAAAAGACAGTTGCAAGTTACTCATGTCAGTTTTATTAAAACATGTGGCGGTGATGGTGCACTTTGATCTAGCACAATTACTATTTCACCCTTAAGCAACAGCTAAAAGTTGATTTTGACTGGGGAAATAAGCCACGTCACAAAACCACTCCATTCATATGCAGGTTCAAAAGTTTTGTGTTGCTAGTGTCCTCTGCTGGCTGCAAACTGAACTGAAGCTATTCCTTTCTGGTCTGTCTACCCTTTTCACATCCTGCTTTCTACTGTGAGATTATAGCTATGACTGGAAGACACTAAAAGATAGACACTTTCCTGTGACTAATGCTCCAGATGTTAAGGCTTTACAGGTCTTTGGTTCAGCAGTGTACAACATGCCAATGGGTCAGTCATTACAAACTCATGTTGTGCAGCTAAGCAACTTAAACTTAAAATTTTAAACTGTAGCTGAGACCCAAAAAGTTCACAAGATTACCTAAGAAAATCCTAAATTTTAAGGAAATGCATAGAAAATGCTGTACAACACATCTACAATATTTCCATGAGATGGAACAAAACTTCAGTGAAGAGCTGACACAAGTTGACATAGAATATAGCTGGAGCTGGTCAGAGAATTATGGAATAAGATTAAGAGAAGATTTAAAGGGTTGACGGATTACCAAGATTACATAAATGTTTCCTTTTGTTTACTTACAGAACACATCAAACAATGCAATATCAATATACATATAAACTGTTCACATAGCATGTTATAAACAGAGGCACAGTATTGTATGAGATAAGTATGAGGTACAGATAAAAGGTAATGAAAATGATAACAGCATAACAAATGTGTACATATTCAATGGAAGAACATCAACAGAGCTTTATTGTGGTGGTAGGTCCCTCTCTGGATAAAATGGCTGCCCAACATACAAAAACAGTTGAAGGGAACGATTTTTTTTTAAATTTCTGTCATCATCTCATACACAACATCAACAAACACTCATCTGGGATGATAAACATCTTCCAGAGCAAGTATATTGTATATGTCATTGACAGATGACCGGCTGAATATGTCAAATACTAAATTTATTTGTGCAATTCCAACACTGAGCGCTTTCTTTCTTCTAAGTTTTCCTCCAAGACCTGTCTGTTTAAACACAAACGTAATGACAGCATTTGTTCTCTCAATACAAACTCGATACTGAAACACTGCAGTGCTGTTAGTGGCCATGGGGCCCTCACAAAGGGGGCTAAACAAAGTAAAATTTGACAGCTGTGAGTGGAATGCCACTACCTTCTACACAAAGTACTGATGTGTTTTTAACCAACTCCTGTCAAGTCAATATATATTAGCGTTTCATTAAAATATTTTCCTATGCTTTCTCTTATTTCAGAACACACACACATACTCACATATGCACACACTCTTTCATTAAACTGTTGCTGACAGCTTTATAAGTGGTCATATTCACATACATCTTAAGAAGAATACGATTTAACAAGTTTCAGAGAAGCCACATACACGCGGCACATGTACAGAAGGCCATGGTTTAAAAAAATAAAAATTCTACACTGCATAGATAAAATAAGATAATCCTGTACCCAGTCCCAGAGTCCAAATTATACACTTTCTTTGTACATTTTTAACTCCATGAGGAAACACTGTATGCTGGACAGATGCGGCAGACAGGTGCTTGTACATCGGCTACAGCTTCACAGGATGTTAATAGGTTTGATGAAGCTTCTTTTGGTTAAATACTAGAAAAGAAGTAACATGCAAATGTTGGGTTTTCTTGATTTGCCCATAAAAAAATCTACACATGAATAAGAAAAGCAGCCTTTGTGTTATGTCCTTAAAATATGAGTGAATATATCTAACTGTTTAAGACATTACAGTTATAAAAAAGAAGAAAAAAATTACACATTTCCTATGATTTTGATTCTTAATTAGCTAATTTACAGTTCATTTTACAGGAAAGAAAAATAGCAAAATAGCAGAAGATTTATGTTTTTCTATTAAAAGATGTAATTAAATATCCTGGTGCTGGTACGTGATCATAATGTATATAATATCCAGTTAATATCCAGGGTTAATGTTCAGGTCATCACCATCTTCAGTCCTTACATTTTGTCCCTTGTTCAGCAGTTCAGTCTTTATTTGTTATCACTCCTCTTAGTAAAAGTCTGTCCAGGTGATCAACTCTGTCTTACTTACTCTTCTGTGAGCCAATCATCACCTTGGACACAAAGTTGACAATGGCACTGGCTGGCTGCTCAGGGTCATGCTCTGCAAACAGGTGGCATATATTGTCCATGGAAGTGCCAGTTTTCCTCGCCACAAAGCCAAAGATCCTGCAAAGGGAAGCAAAGTACTTAATCATCTGCCTCAAATTGACCAAGTCCCTGTGTAGATTGATGGGCAAAAATGGCAATAAAATTAAATCTGCAAAATAAATTGTGAAAAAAGTGAAGGAATTGAATACTTTCTGAAGCCAATATATGTTAAAAAAAAAGTTACTTACTTTGCTGAAGGACAGCCATCTTTCTTCCACCTATGTTAAGTGAAAAGAGGATAATAGAGGATTATTTAGCTATTGTCTTATAAGCACTTATCAAATACGCAGAGCCTCCCTTTGCATGTTCAAAATTAGCTCTGAAAATAAATTTTATTTTCATTGGATGATATGTTGATATGCCTTTGCTTATGTAATGCCTTGCTCAAAGCTATAATTATCTAGGAAACATTTTGTCATGCCACACCTTCTTGGAGTAATAACAGGTTTGCTTAACCAATAGCCATGACTAACACTCTGATAATCCTTCAGTGACATGTGGTCAGACCTAAATTAGTGATACTCACTTTCTATCTTGAGGGTCCAAAGCACAAAATATAACTGTATTGACGTTGTAATGCCTCCTGAAGAAGAGCCTAAAAAAAGACAAAGTGATGGTTATTGTGAGAAGTGGATCTTTACATGTATGTACGGTGTAAAACTTTGGTACTTACTTCCTCTGGTTGTCAGTGAGGGTGATTCCCTGGGAAGAAACTTTGAAGTGAACTACGGTGGAGGTTGGAGGAGGGCTGGCGCTCAGAGTCATACTGGTGGCTTTCTGTACTGCCTGGGCGCCCGTCAGGGACTCCATCTCCACTGAGCCCAGGTACCACACGTTACAGGCTGCAGCAGAACACAGATTCAAATTACACTCAGATCACATCAGCTAAGTGCAAATAACTGCGGAGCAAGTGTATACAGTGACAAACTCCTACAGTCCATAATAACAGGACAAGAAAAAATGGCCACGTGTGGATGCCCTCATTTCCAAAAGTGTCACAGGACTGCACACGAGGATTGTGTCAGTGTTTATGTACAGTGCCACCAGTTTGTCATGATGTCTATTCATAGCATGTGAAGTTAGACCCTTGATTACCTGCACCCTGTTTAAGCAGCTCAGCAGCGGAGTTGGTGACTGACTGTGAAGTATTCTCCACAACATCTTCAAGAGGATCTATGAACAAGAAAAGCAAAAACATTAGTCAGATTATTTAGTGAAAACCACAACAGATACATAAACAAATAAAATGACTAAATGGCTGGACAGTTAAATGGATTGACTGGAAGATATGGGTAGCCACAAAACCTAAATAATGTTTATTTTTAATTTATGACCATAATCCCTAAGAAAATAAAACTGTGTGACTGTGTGTGAATGTTTACCTCTGTCAGGTATGATAAGTTTACAGGGCAGGGCCAAGGGAGTGATTGAATGTTGGCAGACCAACGCTGTTAAGCTTCCTGTAAAAAAAAAAAGCAAATTAAATCAAAATTACAGTCAGATTTGATGCTTTATCAGTTACTTGCTTATTATGTCTACTAAATTATAGTACGTCTAAATAATGTCAGTGCAATGGCAATCTTGTTGGTTTGACTGATCATTCATGTCATCACTTTGCCACATCATCAACTGTCTGCTGCAGAGATACTGCTTTTATTCACCGCTAGCCACTGGTGCATTGCACCACAGACCAGTAGAGGGCAGTGTTGTGCATGACTGCTTGGTCTTCGGTGCGATACAGCCAAACAGCCAGGAGCTGTCACTGTTGTAAGGCAACTGTGCAAGGAGAGGTTTTAACATAGCATGCACTCACCAAAATAGGGCTCATTAGGGCAACCCTTCAGCCGAACTCCTTTCTGTGTACACTCGATCAGGAAGTGGCGTACTAATTCATTGGATAGATCACCTCCTGTTAGAAAAAAGGGCCAACAGAAGATGCGGAAAGACATATGAGAGATTATTAATTCCTCAAAACCGTCCACTATCTGACACCCTAGATTTCTTCTGGCCTAAATAAGAGCTCCTCCAAGCATTTATCTCGACACAACACGTAATTTTCCAGCCTTGTAGAGTTACATAAAACATATTAAATCACTCCATTCAATCTCTCCAAAGATTAATGGGATTATGATTCAACAGAAGCGTCTCTGAGGGGGCAGGAGGAGTCTACGTGAGGAATGTCTTGACACAAAGGCTTGGAGAAAGACCCGATCCTTAAGGTGGGTTGGGTTTCACACTTATAAGGAGCCACAATGCCCTAAGCTGAAAGTGTGGAGAAGGACCGTGTCATGATGTCACCACAGGTGCCGTTGGACTGCGGAGGGGTGAAAGCAAACAAAAGGACAGGTGTGAGTGGGGGATAAAACGAAATGGCTGAACGCTGTGGTGGGCTGGCAGAAGAAGGGCATAAGGGCATCCTTTGTGCCCTCATGTGTTGGTCTTTTCAAAAGATATACCTTGTTTCAAATTCAACTTGTTTGTGATGTACATTGGGTGAGATTTAATGTCCTCTGGTCCTTTTTTTGAGTGGGAAAAACCGATTTGTGAATCCCTATCACCACTCAACTGGTCTTTGTTTCACGTTGAAACATGGCCAGAGAATGTTTGGACAGATTCCTCTGGAGTCTTTGTTTTTCTTTACAAAAAAAAAAAAAAATCCTCTTCCCGTACTTCCTGAAACAAACACACTAGGAAGTAAATATCCAAGCAGCTTGTTTTGAACCCAGTCCTTGGATATTAAACCTAGTTATGTGGGGCAGGGAGCTTCCCAAGAGAAGGCCCTGGGATCAGAGGAGGCTTATGGACTCGGCACATCCTTTGTGAAGGGGTGAAACATTAGCTGTACATCTAAGACTATCGGGCAATAGGGGTCTGTTTGGCTTCATCATGACGATGCCCAGGAGAGAAACACAGAGCGAGGAGCTCTCACACACAAACAGAGGCAGGGACTCTCATGTTCCACCATGAAGGTGAGTACAGTGGGCTGTAACTGTAGATGGCTTTGTCTGGGGACTGTGTGATGTATGATTCCCATGAACACTGGTGCACCAATCCCTGATATCTTCATTATGATAACTGAAAGAATGTGTTTCAGCATTTTGGGAAAGCCATATTGAATGCATACTGCCTTCCTTTCTGAGAGTGAAATCAGAAGTTCAGTAGCGCTTAAGCGGTTTCTCCCTGCTGCTTTCTTTCAGTCTAAGCTAGGCTAACCGTGTCCAGACTTCAGCTACATAATTAACACACTCGTATGAAACGAGTATGAATCTTTTCATCTCACTCTTGGAGAGACAGCAAAAAGTGCATTTCCCAAAAATGCTAAATTATGATATTATTAAAAGTTAAGAATATAATACTAGCTGTAATAATGCAATACATGTCACATTCACGTGTCGCACCTTTCTTGGTCTGTTGGAGAACAGAGGGTGGGGGTGTAGCCACCTTCATTGCCAGTCCATAGGCCCCTCTGAAGGAGTGGCTATCCCTCACAATGAAGCAGCCAGGCTCCTTGTCTTTCAAGACTGAAATGGCTGAGGGAAGAGAAATATAATTATGAGGCTGATCTACAGTTCTACAGAAAAGTTTTTCTTTTATTACTTAGCGGGCACTGAAAGTCTACCTTGATCTCTTGAGATATCTGGCTTATACCAGAATTTCGATGTGTCCTGCACAAATTTTACAGTAACCTGCTTGCTGGCCAGTACATCTGAAAAACACACAACAAAACAGCGACAACAGCCTTAGCAGTACTCATTTGTGTGTGTTAATCACCTCAAGTGACATCAATGAGGCCATTAGTTTCTTTAGCAGGCCTTGGCTTACCTGGCAGAGGTGAGGCTGTGTCTGGTGTCTGAGCTGACAAGTCAGGCAAGACATTGGGGAAAGGGATACTAACAGAGCTTCCACTGTGGGGACTTGAGAACCCACTGAGGGCTGGAGAGGCTGTTCCCAGCGAATGCTCCCCATCTGACGCCCTCTTCTTCTCAGGCAGAAGCGGTGGCTGTATGTGGGGCATCTGTAACTGATTCTGCCCATCCAAGGAGGTCAAATGATCCCTGTCCATGCCCCCATTTCCCAGCAGAGAACTGGAGTTTGGGCAGTCCGTGCCATAGCCGACACCTGAGTCATCCTGATCGTCAAAGCTTTGAGCTGGACTGTGGCTGAGAGCGTAGCGAGCCATGCGGCTCCGCTGGCTGCTTCGAGGAGAGCTGTGGGCATTGGGGGCGGGGTGGATATGGGCGTGGTGCAGGGGAGGAGAGTGGTGGCCATAGTCCAGTGGCATGGAGTGCTGTGGTGGTTGTCTGGTAGAGGTGTAGCTGCTCAGAGAGGAGTGGCGGCTCAGGACGGGATGCTCTGGCCAGGACTGATTCATGGATGAGCTTGAATTAAGGAAAAAAAAAGACTTGAAATTAATATGAAAGGGCTGCAGGTGCTGTCAACCCCACTGATCCCACATTCTAACTTCTAACTTACATAATCTAGTGGTAAAATGCTAATGATGCTTTTTCTTTTCGTAGAGGTGAGATTTCTACCTGTCTGTTCGCTGAAGGGTCCCAACAACGGAGACAGATTGTGTAGCACTTAGAGTCCTGTGGCAGTTGATGGAGGAGTCTGGCAAACCGCCAACTCCAACATGGCCAATCATCTCTGAATATTCCCGTGGTTCTGCGTGAGAGCAAGAAAACAAATTGTTGAGAGTTCTTCAAGCATATTTATGAAGGCGTTCACAGCCAGGATGGAGCCGCTTTTGTTTTAAATGCTATAAACATGAAAACAAATACAAAGATGGAGAGAGAGGGAAGATGGACACAACAAATTTAATAACTTAAAATAAGCAAAGATAAACTTGCTGAAATAAGAACTGTGTGATGTGGGGGAAAGAAACAGCCACAGAGAATGGAAAAAAAATCCACAGGAAAGAACTCTGGGTTCTTTCTAGTGACAAACAATCAATATTGGGAGTTAAAATGAAATGAAAGCTAAACCCAGCCATCAATCTATATAAAACCAATCAACAATTACTGCTGCCACAAATCCGCAGAGTCAACAAATCAAACTCAATTGCAGCTGGAAATTAAAAGCCCTAATTATTTAAAAGCTGTATTTCAATCGGTCATAGTCTGGAGCCACTGAAATCTTTAAGCTCATGTTCCAACTCAGCATTCACAGCCAGGTCTTCTCTGAGTAACATTTACAGGAGCAAGACGTGCAAAGCTGAAAGAGTTGCTGGTTTCTCCTTGTCCCTGTTTCCCTTGTGTACACAGAGACAAATGTTTTTTTGTGTCATGTTTCCTGACCCACAGTAACCATGGAGATGTGGCAGCACTGAATGTGGTGGTTCTTGTCTGGATGTCTGAGGTAGTAAGAGGCACAGCAGGGGCACGGATCTGCTCCCAGGCCCTACAACCTTTATACATACTGTAGATCTCTATGGAAACAAGTCAATAATAGGTCAAAGTAGAGTGAAAATGAAAGTCAAGGTTAGGAGATCTTCCATCATGGAGAGATCATCCATTTGTATGTGGGTAGTTCCTGACATGTACAATCTTGTGCTTCTGTGATAATACTGAACCAAAACATACAAAATAAAATGTAGCTAACTCAATATAAACTGTCTGGAATGCGACATAAAAGTCAGCAGACAAGCTTTACACCACCTGTACATTTTTTTAAAATTCTTCTATCATTAAGATTGAGTAAACAATAAAAAAACAACATGAAAGGATTCCACATAAAGGAAGTCCACAAATGTTGCTGCTACAAAGTGCTATAAATGCACAACTTTCCCCATCTCTGAGAACTATCTTACAGCCCAGGGTGTGTTCCACACCAGATAAACACCACAGAAAAAAAACATCCACACACAAAGAAACACAGGGGGCACGGTTTTAATCAAAAGAACAACACTGTTGCATCTAAAAAAAAGTTTTCGCCTGAGACCGTGACCACATGGACATTCTCCAAAAACCAAACAAGAAGGGCATAGACCGGTTAGGAATCTCCCTGCTTTTGCATTTATGAGACGTCTTTGTTTTTTGGCCTCTGTCTCAAAACCACTAAAATTCCAAGAACAACAATCTCACCGTCACAAGGTAAAGCGAGGGGAAGCCCAGATAGTTCTGTTCTAATGAGACAATGGACCCAACAGACATGAAAGAAGACCTCCCACTCACATCATGTCTTTTTGTCACTCACTATCTTTAATTGGTTTAGGGGAAAAAACACAAATAAAGTTAATAGAAGAATAGGAGAAATGTAAAGAGTGTTTACACAAATAAAATTTTCTTTGTTTCTTTACAGCACTTTGGTCAATTGTTTAACTTCCTATAATAAGATGACTTAAATTCATAGGCTTACAAAGCGGTCAAAAGATCCCCTATTTTTAGTTCACAACGCAATGACATTTCTGTATTTTAAATATATACTCTCAAATTATACAGATAACTGTTTTTCTATGCAGCTGTTCTGTGTCTATTCTTAAACTCTGTTGCCAAGTTCCCAGAGAAAGATCCTTTTCTTCCTACACACTGAAGAATTTTTTTTTTACCAGCTTCATGTGATGCTCCGTTTTCTCAAAATACTGAGTTCAGTTTGCATCTCGAAGAGATTTGAAACCTACCATGGTCTGTTCTGTAGCCTCCATACGACTGCATGCTAGGAGATGGTGTTTGCCTGAGGTGAATGAATTCTGACATATTTTTCACTGAAAACACAAAGGAAACAAGGATAGGGACATGAAATTAAACCTAAAAACACTCAACACTGCTCACAAATACATGCAAAATCAAACACAGACAAAAGGAACTTATTCATAATGACACAAGAAAACATACAGTGCTTACCATACGGTGTAGGTGGAGAGATGGGGAAGGCAGGAGTGGGTGGAGTCATGCCACTCCCGGCCTCGACCCCACTGTCCATGTCTGGGCCCTGGGCCCTGTAGTCTGCACTGTCACTCCTGTACAACATGGGATGCTGGAACAAATAACATACACATGCATGTATGTATAGTAAGAATCCATTGAGAATAGAATTTAATGGGAAAAACAACATACATACATACACACACTGTACATACATGCTGTTTTTACCTGAGACTGTGGCACACAGGAAGAGTATGTCCTCTGGCCCCTGTACTCCTCTGTCCCACCCCACCCTGATCCACAGAAACCTGGGTGATCTGTGACATCACTTCCTTGGTGACTCAAACTCCGTGTGACACCCACCCGCCCCTCACTGGACTGGACAGCTGGATACACACAGGTAGACAGCAGAAAGCAGGTCATTAAATGTTAACAGATTTACAGGCATCACTGATTTCAAGGAATTAAAGTCCATAAAAACACAGAAAGAAAAAATAACCTATTTCCACTGTATCTCATAATTTTTGTAGTTTTTAATTAGAGCTAGCTCAGAATAATTCAAATGGACAACAAATGAGCACTGACAATCACGCTAATTTCAGTTCACATTTTGATGTAGAGAACTGTGCAAACTGGGTTGCCTACTTCCAGGATTTCTCTCTGGAAAAAACTTGGGGCTGATGACATTTTTATTTAGCCAGTCCATAAATGAAATGACCACACTGCTATCTCCGGGGTCATATTCTGAGAGGACAGCTGAGGAATTCCAGGGTGCCGGCTGGTGGGCTAGAGGGTGTGAAGTATGTACGTGGGGGGTTCAATGTTGTGACTACTCTGAGGAGTGCTGCCACTCAGCACCAGGGTGTTAATTTGAGCCCTCCCAGCGAGCTCCAGCCTCTCAGGCCTGAAGAATGCTAATGGTGCCAAAGTGTTACTGCCGGGGATCATTACTCACTTGGTCTGAGCCGAATATGGATGACACGGACAGTGACATGCATACTTGACAGTGTTTCTCCATGCATGCTTTTCAGTGATGCAAGTAGTTTTTCCTCTTGAATTATATAGATCTGTCTGCAGGAACTTGTGTGTTCTATGTGTGTATTTTGTCTGTATGTTGGTTACGAGGTGTGTGAAACAGTCATGGGCACGGGCAAGCATGGATCTGAATGGTTCGGTTGTTGTCATACGACTGAGACAAGCTCTCATTCTCTCCAATGACTCACTCTCAGTTCCATCATTTATGTAACCTAATACAACCTCAACCACTGGGACATACTTTTTTTTTTTTTTTTTTACATAACCCAGATATCAGCTAAAGAAAACGCAGATGCATTTTGGGTCTTCAGCCAAGACCGTGCTTGAAAAAGTAAAATAAATATTACATAAAAATAACAAAAATATCACTGCCTCTTGCAAGCCATGGAGCAGTAAAGAACTTTTTATTGGACTATATTTTCTTTGGTCCCCCCCCACCTTACTGACTTTTGTCACTTCTCATCAGCTGCTGTACGACAGCCCCAGTTCCCTTTATACAACATAAATTCTGTAACCTCCATCCATCCTCCATCTCCCTCCTTCCCTTCTCTCCCTTAATGCAGTTAAGGGTGTTAAAACGACTTGGCAGATTGTCATTATCCATAAAATCAAAACAATTTAAATCAGCCTTCCTTTTCTCGTAAATAGCTTTTGCTCCAGCTTCATGTAATAACATGGCTCTGCAGAATGACTCCAAGCCATGACTCCTATCACTAGTGCAAACTTATAAAAGCCTACATTAAAAGCAAGCAATCCATTACTTCCTACAGATTTTTGGGGGGAATTAGCAAAGATATAGCCTTTGGCGTTTGTTTCTTGGAATGGTACTTCTGTATGGTTGATATGCACAGACAGGTACGCCATTGGAATCGAATGGAAAAAACTTTGCCTCCGGGCTCACTTGTTCCTTCCTTGGAAATTCCTCAGGCCTCTCCATTTTGTGCACCCCCCCCCCCCCCCCCGCAACCACATGTACATGCTGGAGTGTGATTCACGCACTGCTAATATCCAGACAGTTTTCTGCATTCTCTCTGCCTCACTGGCTTTCAGCTAAACAAAAATATAATGGAGTAGCATGACTATTCTGGAGTAAGCTGCACTGAACTTCATAACCTTTAAAGGTGAGCCAAATCTGACATAAAAGAAAAAGCTCTTATCTTTGTAACATTGGAAAGAGACAGTCATCAAGAACATGATAAAAAAATTACAAAATGTCAGTGATAGAATCAGCCATACTGTACTGTTACTGAGAGAAATTCTTTTGAAGTGTTTCAAGATCATAGACTGAATCCTTGAATATTGTCCTGGGATAAGTATAAACATGAATGAATTGGAAATAACTTTGGTGGATATTTGTTGGAAGTGTCATTACATTGCATAACCTCTGTAAAGCACAACAAACCTAACAACAACAATCAAAGGAGACTTTTTAGAATTATAGCAACACATCATTGATAGGAACTCAAAAGAAAAGAGCCTGGAAAGATGGAAGTGCACTGCTGCGCAACCACAACAATAACATGACACAGTAATAAAAAGAGCATCTATTAGAGATGACTAACATTAAATGAAAGAAGTGGTGCATGTTGTATACGCAATACTTAAAACTTGTACACACAACAATAACCTGTCAGCCTGCGGGGGAGTCTGAGGGAAACACAATTTTAAGGACTTTGATTTTCTAAATGTCCGTATACCTCCAAATGCAATCTCTATAATCCAAAACTGAGAGACAGCAATGTTCAGAAAGGTTGATGACAGCTGCTCTCTGTTTCTTCATGTACCATACTGATCCTGTAGTCAGATAGCTCTACAGACAGGTCTGGACAGCACTCCTTCCTCAGAAACATACTGAAAACATCTGAAAACCTGGCAACAACCCTGCTATTTCTGCCACTAAAACACGCCAGGTGGGAGAGGGAGAGAAGGTGTGCTTTGTTAAGCAAACTTCGTAGTGCAGGAGAAGAAAACCTGATGCGGTCTGAGAAGTTTTAAGATATTCTCAGCATGTTCATAAAAGCTGTTTCATAACTTATATATTTGCCATGTTCACTAGACATTTCTAGCCATTTAAACCGCTTCTCTGGTTTCATAATGATCTATCACACATTTCTTTTCACGACCACACCTCCAGACCACAGCACATCATCATCATCATCATCATCATCACCACCACCACCACCACCACCACACCCAGACTGTCTGACTATCTTACCTGTCTGCTGTGTGTTTGTCAGGGTTGATGCGTTATTATCGTTGAATCTGATATTGATGCCGTTTGAGCATTTGCCGACTGAGCTGTTTACGTGTGTGCTGCCGTTCCTCTTAATGGAGCTGCTGTGGCTCGACACCGGCACGAATGTGGGATCCAGGTCCATGATCAGCTGGTTGAGCTGATCGATGGAGTTGTCAATGTCCATCGTTAAAGATTTGAACTCCTCATCCTGTTTGTTGTTGTTGTTATTGTTTAATGCCGTCTGTTCCTTGTGGGGTGCTGTGTTTCTCAGAGCATCCACTGTTGTGTCCCTGGTAGGGCCCTGTGCTTCAGTGGGCAGGCCTGCTTTCATTGAACTGCTCCCTTGTTTGTTCCCTGGGTATCTTTCAGTATCATTTCCTTCCTCTGGCATGTAGATAAACTGCTGTGCAGCAACCATCTGCTGCTGGCGAACCCAGGACTGTGTGGAATAGCTTCCCTGTCTGTAGACATGCTGCTTGGGCATGGGAGCACTACTGGGATTAGAGGAGGCCACAGAGTTGCTCCGGGAGCTCAGACAGCCCCTTCTAGCCTCAGCATAGGCTCTCTCATATTCCTCCATGGCAGGGGGTGCAGCATGGTGAAGCTGATGCTGGCTTTGGCTTTGCAGCTCATCTCCTCCAGGACTCCCAAAGCCATCCGACAGCAAGGAATTCTGGCTGCTCTTGTGGCAGGAGGACGACAAGGTCCCCAAACTATCCACGCTGTGTAAATCATGACCTGTAATGACCTCATCATCCAGAATGTCTGTTTCCCTCTCTCTGGGACGGGGGTCTCCATTGATGTGAACTTGGGCTGGGACTACCTGCTGGATCCCCACCCTAGGACCTTGATCATCCATCTCCTCCAGCGAGGGGTCCTCAAGACCAAAACCGCTTAGGAGGCGCTTCAGCTGGACCTTTTCCTGCTGGCTGGGGCCCTGTGGCTGGTTAGCCCTGACGGTGGCAGTGGTGATGGTAGTGATAGGCGTGGGTCTGTCTGCCCACAGGGAAGTGCTAGACAGGCCAGAGTCACTGCTGACAGAGAGGGCGTGGTCGCTGTGGTCAGGGCTGGAGGTGGTGGAGGTTGTGCGGGCCCCTCGGCCCAGTGTTGCCTCTCCTCCGCTGGGGCTCCTCTTGTTAGCCGCTTTGTCCTGGTTTAGGCCTTGAGAGCGTGGCGCTGCAAAATAGAAGAGATGCAGCGCTTCATACAGTCAGCTGGTATGGGCACACGTACACACAGAGACACACAAACAGCAGAGACTCGCACAGAAAAACACAAACGGCACAAAACCACAGACAAAGCAAGACTCTATTAACAAGCACAGTCATGTCATCCCACAAACTCTATCATTCAGAAACTGTTATTGACAAAGCTCAACACTTATTATCACACCTCAATTGACAAAGAACATTCCAGACAATACTGAGTATCAGGCTACAAATTACTATGGGAAATACATTTGCATCATGTTACAGAACTGAGACAAATCACATAATTAGATGTGTCAAAAAAGTAACACTTATTTTTGATTTTCTAATCCAAGTTTGGTAAAAGCAAAGATTTGTTTGTTATAACAACTTCACTCTCTCCCATCAGGCCATCAGGTGAAGTGCCAAGGCACTACGCACAGCAGACATTCTCAGGTTATATAAGACATCTTAAGTCTTCCGTATGCCATTACAAGAGTCAGACGGCTGTGGATCTTCAGAGTTTGACCCTTGCATTCCTCACCCTGCTGTGATTAAACCACCCTACTCCCTCTTGCTTGCCCCTTGACCCCCAGCATATGTCCAAACAACCTCCTTAATCCTCAGAAGTAAAAGAGAAATCATAGAGGTCACTTTGCAAGGAAGAGTCACATCCATCACGACATACACAATGAGAACAACAACAAAAAAAAATGAAGCACAACTTTGCTTTGGTAGACTTACGCAAAATGAGGGCTGAAGAAGAATTCCAAGTGCATATGCGCACAGTGGCCAAATAAGTGAAACTGCTGTTTCACTGTCACTCTCCCTCTGCCTCAACAAAAGAGCTGGAACATGACTCCTATGCTTCTCCCTCAATCTACCGCCTTAAGTACTTGCCTTTCAGTCAAACCATGACTGGAGGATCTGAATACCAGACACGCATGAAAAAAGCTCCCCCTCCTCCTAAAAGCTCCTGCATGTATGCCTTGTCTGCCCCCCCCCCCAGCTCACACAAGCACACTAGTGGAACCTGCATTCAGCCTTGAGCAGCCTTAGCTCAGGCCTCCATGCAGGTCAGTTCCGCCGGGAGTTCTCCAACAAATCCCTCTCGTGACTTTCCCTCTAGGAAGGTGCAGGCAGGCTTTGAGACAGATGTTTCCCCTTTCCCTCAACACTGGCCATCTTTCTCTTTCTCTGTCACCCCTGTCATCCTGCCTGCCTTTTCTTTTCCCTCCCCCTTACAGCCACCCATCTGTCTCAGGAAAAAAAAATATCTCTTACCTTCGCTCCCACTGCCAGGTAAGAACACTAGACAATCCCCGTCTCCAGTAAAGCAACACCCGAAGAGGAGAAAAGACCACACAGACGCACGAGAGCAGACATGGCTTTTAACCAGCAGATAATGGTCAGGGTCAAATCAAGGGAGTTCGAATAAGTTGGCCCTGCTTTCTTTCTCTGCGGAGAAGGTGAGAGTGTTTGCACTCCACACAAGGGGGGACCTTGAGATCTCCAAATAAGAGCAGAGGAATGTAAACAAGTGGGGCGGGGTTTAAGGGTGGGGGCGTGCCGGAGGAAAGCAGTAACCCGACCTCTTGCCCTGCATTAGGGGACTACCCCACTGGGCAGAGAGGAAGGAGGGGGGCAAAGAGGGGAAAGAAAGAAAGAAAGAGAGAGGGCGGCCCAGAGAGGATCAGAGAATGAAAACAACATTCCTGCAGCTCCAGACTTTTTCACTCTGTAAAAAGACACTTTTTAATTAAAGCAATCCATGCCTTCCACTCGGAGCTCTGGGCAATGTTCATGAAAAGCAGCAGCCAAGTTGTTTTTCTCTCACTCTTGCGTGTCATGAAATTACATGCCTGCCGTCCTCATGTACAATATCACCATGAAACAGATGTGCCTTAAATGCAATTATGGGGTTTGACAATTGTTATAAAAACTGTTTTACCTGTCGGGATTGCACTGACATCAACAAACCCATGAATGGTTAACCAAATATGTTCTTTGCTGGAGAACTTGAGAAAATCAGTCAACCCATTTATATCTAGCATTCATGATAATCCACCGATTACAGTGCAGAAAGCGGCGAGACCAGAACTGTTCCTCTGGCCGCTCTCGTATCGCAGGAGGAGGTCTGGCTGTGTATGGCTATGCAATTACCCAACCCTTTCCATTCCTTCTCAGTTACTACCATTCAGCACCTCCTGAATGCCAAAACTGTGAGTCGAAAGCATAATGATGATCATCATAGTCATTTTCTTCCGCCCAAGGTTCCACATGTGCCTCTGATCTGTAGACGACAACCCTCTGGGAAGTGTATATCTTAAAATCCTGTGTACTGTTTGTACAGGACATACTGTACATACAAAAACTGTAGAGAGGAACAAACTACTCACCCATAGTAGTAGCAAGCCCTGCAAATAGTTTTATTTGTTTGGGTTTTGACAGTTCTTCACAGAGAATTTTGCCTCTACTCTAGTACAACATAAGTAAATTCAGGATTGTCACCAGTGGTCAAAACACCGGAAAAACTACATTAAATTTTTTTTTTCAAAAACAACATATGGGACAATCCACAGACTTTGCTGCAATCAGTTTTCTCTTTTTTGGCAACTTTTTAAATTGATATTTTCTAGCAAAATGAGTGGGTTTGATATGGGTAACACAACACTCGTACATGCAGGAACTCTGAATGACATGTAAAGTGTTACATCGGATATTGTTCATATCATAGTCAGATCTCAGTTGCTCCATACAGTTTACTTCAGAAGGCCAAAAGTATATTCATGTGTCTGTGCCATAGGCTTATCTGGGACTTTGCCCAGCTATATTATATGACAAAATAACTTCTATTCCAGATGATTTATTTACTTATTTAATGACCTCCTTCAGACACTGAAAAATTAAAGTATGAACCCATAAAATATGAAAACGATGTTTATTTTTTTACTACCACGCTGACTCCTGGTGTTGTTTAAGCATTAATAAATTAAACAACTCTGCAATCACCAAATATCAGATTATGTTCTTCCAATAGATCTCTCATCAGGATCTTGGGACTGGTGGTCTTAGTCTGGTCTTCCTATATATTATTCCAATCCTCATTAGTTATTGAGAGCAATGTTTGAACTACATCCTATCACAGAACTAATTTCCATGAAGATTGTAGACTGAAAGCAAGGTCTGTGGATTATTCAGACTAACAACAATCTGTTACCACTTAATTTCACCTTATACATGAGCAATAACCATTCACAAACTTCAACTATTCGTTTCCACAAGCAGCCGTTAGCTAAGCCACTCAAAGACAATGACCCGCTTCAACAGTAAACTCAAGTAAACAACCTTTCTGGAAAAACAATCTTTTAAAATTCAGCTCTTAATTCACATGTGGAGATAAACACTGGTGACTGAAGAAAAGCCATTGAAGTAAATTAAGTTTTCTTTTCACAACCTTAGCACTACAGTGGCAAAGGTTTTTTAGACTTCCTCCTCCTTACCAGCCTTTGAGTGACAGCCTCTCGGAGGCAAACTGGGCCTTCCAGAGAACTGGTGCTAAGTAGATGTAGAATTTCAACAAAGCTCACAGTCTTCCCTCTCAGATGTAGTGTTTACATGAGAAAACAAGGCTGTAAATATCCCACATGAATGCTTTGGAATAAAGGCAAGACAACATATTGCTTCTTTGTTGATGTCTTTGTTGTGCTTTGATGAATTCTTAAATTTGAGCGGTTGCTCTTTGATTGCATTTCCAGAGGTGTGCATAAAATCCTATATGGATGTGTTGGGATATTTTAAACGAAAAAAAAGGCAGCTCATTTTCATCAAGCTGCTTATAAAAGCACTCAATGAATACTGGGAAAGGGTGGATCTGTGTTTTAATGCAACCACCACGTCGCTCTATTCTGGGAGGTTGTTGTGAATTCTGTGGTTGAGTGCAGAGCAACAACCACAGCTAGAACGGGACGCCCTGACAGGGTGGCTCTCTGAGAGTGACTGTGTGTGTGTGTGTGTGTGTGTGTGTGTGTGTGTGTGGGTGCTAGTGAGACTGCGCGTGTGTGTGTGCCTGTGTGTGTGGGATGGTTAAAGCATGCCTTTTCATTTGATGAAACAACAAAATAGAAATTTCTTGAGAACTAGCTGCTCTTCCTCTGAAACCAGCATTCCCTACATACAACAACACTCCTCCCTATCCTTCACACAGAAACAACACTGTGCATCATACCAATCATATTGCAACCTTAAGACCTTCTTACACTGAGATAAATTTTAGCCTCCATTTCTTGTCCTCGCTGTAATAAAAATGCAGGCAGGCTCCTGTGGAAACAAGACTTTATGTCCCACTCTTGAGTAATAACTCCTGCTACCAATGACTGCAACATAAACCACGCTAGTGGTGACTGTGTGTGCATGTTAATGCAATCACACTGCACTCCCTCAATAACATGGGGCACAGGACCTGTCACACTGTGTTAATTCCCTGAAAGATAAAGAGTGTTTGTGTGAGTGTGTGTGTTTGTGTGAGTGAAAAACAGAGAGAACAAACTGAGCAACAAAAAAGTAACAGAAAAAGAAAAGAGGCTAATTTAATATCTAAATATCACCCTGTGCATTCTTCTACCATTCATAAACAGCCACTGTTGCTTTTGCTCAGATAGCTTCTGATTCATTAGGAGGACTTTGGCACTGTTATGACAGAGTATTGTGAGTCATTTAGTGACTAAAGCAGCATAGCAACAGTACCTTCACCATCACAGATGTTCTGGTAGGAGTCCCAGCGGGTTAGAGCATCTGCTGTGTTGTAGTCCACAATAACATCTGCCCCATTTTGCCACCTGTCAGCACCTGGAGCCAAAAATAATATTATTGTAGATACTGTATCTACTGTTTGGATATGTCTTTTTTCTGGATTAACTACTCATGTTATTGTAACATCTGTCATGGCTCAAAGGAGGAGGAAGTAGCATTTGACTGAGCAGGATATTTTAACGTAGATATTTAGGACTGGGCAATAATTTGATGTTAGTTTTCAGTGGAATGGTATCACAATGGCATGATATCCTTATTTATATACTTATCTTATTTTTACTACATTTCCGAGTTTAAAAGCCTTTAAATGAATATTTATCACAAAATATGTTTACTCATTTTTTTTTTTTTTGCTTATATGAGAAGACTGACTCCACTCTCATCTGTATGCTAAATATGAAGCTTCAGCCAGAAGATGTTTAGCGTACAGACATGTGAGTAAAATTTCCCTAAATGTTCAACCATTCCTTATAAAACTAAATCAGTATATTGCATAGGTTTTCATGGTGAACCCTGAAGCTGTGGCCTGAAATCATACTTATATTGTATTTTTGAGGGAAATATCACATTTTTGATCAAAATAACCAGCATATGCTAAACAAACTCTCACAGAAATCTTTCATTAATATTCTGTAAAATAAAATATTGTTATATTTTATAAAGGTATTTGAAAGAAACACAAGTTAATACATACACACATACAGGCCCATACAACATAGTTTCATTCCTGTGGGACTGTGGGGCAGCACATGCTGTGCTTCTTTGCCTCTCTGTCAGCACACACTTCACACTACATTTCCCCTCTGCAGAATTCCACATCCATTCTCACCAGGGGGCAGAGGGGGAGGAACAGAGCACAGGACGGCACAAAGGGAGAAATGGACAAAGCACTGCGTCTGCTTTTCCAACTAAGTCTTCCTGTAGAAGCTTCTGAAAAAGCTGAAGAGTTAGGGAATCTACCTGGGATTCTCTCTGGTCCCTCGGAGAACACCACTTCCACTTTTCCATAATCTGGAAATCTGGGATCTGGAATATAAAGCAGACAGAAGTGGAAAGTTGAATGGTGTTTTCTGTGAGTAGTATTCTCTCAGTACACGTAACATGTTTAGGAAAACAAGATTATTGGTCTCAAAGCGCCAAGTCTAAATTAAGTCCAGACTGCAGATTCTGCGTGGAGCAGAGGAGTTGCCGTAAACTAGTGGCGGCACGTTGAGACCTGTTCTTCGGGGTTTTTTTTTCAGGTCTACCTTTGTTGGCAGTCTCCATGTCCTCTTTTTCAAACATCAGGTTGTAGCCCTGTACTGCTCCCGTGTGGAACTGCAGCCGGAAAATAACTTCACGCTCTGAAGTTAGGTCACTTTTGTGATAGCATTTAATCTACAAAAGAAAATTTAAAAAAATACTGTGATTCCTTCAATAAGAACAGATGTCAGAATCTCTGTAAAAGGCATCTTGTTTCTATCCCTACCATGATGTCCCCTTTCAGAAGTTGCGCAGGCTCCAGGGTGATGCATACCCGGTCTCTGTGGCCTGGACCAATATGACTGTAGTAAAAACAACAGAGGAGCCAGCGTTTGGAAGCAATCAGATATTTACAGAAAGCAGTAACAGAATTTAAATCACCATTAAGCTAAGTTAAACAGAAAATTGCTTTGAAGTGTTCCAACATTCTTTGAAGTAAACAGTAATGTTTAAATTTACTGTACCACATGTGTAAGCATACTTACTATATTCCAGATGAATACACTGCTTGCATTCCCTGGTAAACCTTGATGTAAGGACGACATACTGAAAAAAATAAATAAATAAATAAAAATCTACAAGTGCACTGATAACATGACCTCAAGAGTAGCTTCTCAGATTGTTTTGCTCACAGCTAACGTGTGTTAAGCTGATGTTGTGAGAAAGGGATTTCAGCTCCGTGATGTGACGAAAACCTTTGTTGTTTCAGTGAAATTAGTGACAACAGCAATTTATATGCAAACACGGGTGTGAATTCCCATGGGTTTACTGGGAACCCATAAAGACGTTCAGTTATGTGCCTCTATCTGTCTGAGCATGCATGTGTGTGTATTGGAAAAAGAGAAAGATATAAAGCAAAGATAAGTCTCCATCTTGTTTACTGCTCCAACTCTGATGTGGTTGAGTCTGGATTCTTTTATACTGTCGTGGTAGCACTGACTGTGTTTTCATTGGAAATTGCAGCTGTGTATAGTGGTAAACAATGATTGAGTTTAACCTCCAGTGGCGTCAAAGTTTGGTATCCCATGAAGGATGACACAGTGCAGGAACAAGGGGGAGGCGTTGATCTTCATGGATCCACTTAGAAGACTGTTCAGAATCCAAACATACCTGAAAAGAAAGCATAGACGTGGACGTAAAAAACAAAAAAAAAAAATGATAAAAAAAAAAATCAATGAAACAAAGGCAGCGATATCCTGTCTGTCACTCACAAGAACCCCACAAATGATAGATCCTACACTTTCCATTATGCAAGTTTATTTGCATTAAAAAATTGTGCTTCCCAGCCTAAGCTGAGATAACCGTGGTGGCATCACAACGACATGGGGCATGAATGTGTTTGGAGGGAGACGTGGGTCAACAAAGCGCCAAGACATGGTTAGACGCATGTTGCTATGCAGAAGGGCGTGCTTATGTTTTGGGTCTTACCGTTTCTGCGAAGGTGTCATCAGAGCTGAGACCTTATCATCGTAGTATTTCCTCATGGCGAAGCGGTCCAACGCCTGATCAGCACTTTGAAGGAGACAGAGAGATACATTAAACACTTTAGGCAATTATGACCTGGGGGAGATTACACTCTGCTGCTCTATAATTCAGTGGTGTTAACCCTGACTTCAATTAGGACAGCGCACAGGCGCACACACATGCATACACACGCATAATGGACAAGAGTGAAAGTAACCGGAGAGACAGGGGATTCCAGCAGAGAGGAAGAGAATGCCAGCCTTAAGTAAACACGGAGGGGGAGAGGAGGACAGAGAGGCCGGAGTGTGTGCACAGCTCGGCTATTCAGACAGACCTAAAACCAACAGGCGCCGGAGCCTTTTCACCATGTTTCTCTCTTGTCGTCCCTCTCCCCCCCGAATCTATTCTATTGTAAATCTGCCTCATTGTTTTCCTATCTCTTCCTCTGCTCCTCTTTTTGCCCTCTGTCTTTCACATTCACCTTACCGATCCGGTCTCCCTCAGTGGGACACAAACGCTAAGGAAAGCACAGATTGGCTAGATCGAAGGCCGATGTGTGCTCATGCCACAATGACCGCTGTATGCAGAAAGGATCTACGTAGTGGTATAACACCAGGGCGCCTCTCCAAATGTTTGCCAAATTTCTTGGTTTAAGGCTCAGTAAAGCACAGGCCTCGCTAAATTTGTTTGACTGACAATGGTTAGAAAATTAGAATGGGTTTACTCCACGATGAATAGATTTCATGAAACTGACACTGTGGCCAGAAGCTATTACAGTAACTAACATGTTTCCAAGTTGATTCATGCAATTCAATACGGGGTGATTCATGCCTTAAACTGTGTGGTTTTCCCTTTACTCTGAAAGAGGTGACTTTTCTTTGACTCACTTTCTGATTCACCTTGACCCCGAGTTAAAAGAGGTAAATAAATCAGCCGTGGTTACGCAGTGACATTGCTTGTGGTCTACGAAATGAGTCTTCATGAATTGTTGCAGCGTGTTGTTGTTGTCATTTGCTGCCAACAGTGAGTGGGAGCGCACACATTACAGTAAATCTTAACTTCAGGGCAAACATTTATAGTAACGTAAATGTGAGACATAGTAGTGGTTACCTGGCTGACACATCAGTGAAATGCACAAAAGATGAAATGACAACGCCGATTCGACCCTTGCCGCCCTAAAGAAACAGGAGAGGACAGGAAATGATTCACTACAAATTCTGTACTTGTGGCTTTACTCTGATTTCAATGCCCCAAAAACCTTTTTTTCTAAACCATCTTCCTACAACGGATGATGGAATCCTGCCTAAACACACTATTTTCTGGTAAAGTTAGAAAAGTTTTCATTATTTCACATAAGAGACAGACACCTCACAACTGCATTATTTTAAGACAACTTATCCTTAAATGTTACTGAGGAATATTTAAGATTTGAGGCCCAGTTTCCAGAGGCATTAACAAAAAAAGAACTTAAGAAATGTGTAAAGATTAAATAAGGACTATGTGGTTAAAAGTGGAGTAAATACTAAATTGTTAATGACACAACACAACATGCAGATGCTCACCCTGCAGTGTATAACCACCACATGTAGAGGGTCAGCATTGAGCCAGCTCTCCATGGCCTTACAGATGGTGCAGATCTTATCCAGAGGTGGAGCGTGCAGGTCCGGCCAACCTGTATCCAGGGTCTGAAAATACATCATACACTGTGAACAGATATCATATCTTTCTACACAGCCAGTGGTCACATCTTCTGTCCCTATGCATTACCACTCAATATTATGGTGGTTACTGGTTAGACACAGCTGATCAAAGAGGATGAGCAAGGTCTACTTTGCCATTCTGTGTTTTGCTCTTTTTTGTGTGTGTTTTGTTCCCAAACTGATGTATATCTACACACTTGTTCTGACAGGATCTTATTAACTTCGATGCAGATGGTAGTCACTTCAGCTTACCTTGGGGTTCATTTTGGAGAGATCGTGCCTTCTCTCAGAGAGGTTGATAATCTAAAGCAAACATACAACAAAGTCTATGATTTTAAATATTGTAAGTAAGATTCCTGGAGCACACTTCTGCTTTAACAACCTACTGTTACACTATCATGATCAAAAGATGAGCTCAGCGCTTTGAGATCAATAATTTTATGTCAATACTCCATGAAAGCCCATTAACCCAGCCATCAATACTGTTTGCACTTTGACACTTGGCTTCAGCACAATTCAAGGCGAGACAACGAGCACTGACCAGGTAATTATCTGCATGCTTTGACTTGAGCATTCGCGTGACATCCTTCAGGTTGTGTGAGTAGATCTCCTCTGAGGAACCCCGGGGGAAGGACACGGCAATGATACGTTCTGTGATATACGTGAGGTCGAGTTCATATCCCTCCTCCATCCCTGAATCTTGGGACTTCCTGTTAAAAATATTGAAGCAGACATACAGCTAGATAAGTTTTCTTCAGTTACCTCACACCATTTCTACTTTAGGCAGGTGACTTTGCTCAAGTCAATATTTGATGGTCAAAGTCCTCAGCTTTAGTCATTGTGTCAAGTTTCAAGCAGATATCTTTAGAAAATGACCTCAATTCCAGATTGCATGACAAAGGGTGTCTTGTTTGCACAGCAATGGTCAACAGTCTGTGTCACAAACAGTGTACTGGTTGAAATGAAGCAAAATATCAAGGGCTTTTTAACATGAGAGATGATTGTTGCTTATCTGTACTGCAAAGAAACATACAGTGCAGTGGTATTCAAAGATCGGACACCAGCAATCTTGTTACCACAGACAGTCAGTCGGAGCTACAGTGACAAAGAAAAAAAAAAACTTTCAAAGAATTCCAGTTGAAACCAGTTGCTGTAAATCCCTGAGTGATGGCGTGTCCCTGTGACCTCATGGCCATGAACTTCCTGCAGTGGTGGTCTGGAGAGAGCCTGTCTCCCCCACCCCCTGCCCCTTGCCACCCCACCACACCACACCACACCACACCCACACACACACATCCCTTAATCTCTTATCTAGTCATCTCTGTGTGCTCTGTGCTGGTTGTCAGTGTTGCTGCTAACTAACACTAGTGCTGACACTGTTAGTCCATGAATCAATAAGTCAACTGACAACTAATTGTTTACAGCATTCATCAAATTTTCATCTCATTAATTGCAAAATTTTGCAGAATCTGCCTGTTATATATAGTTATAGTATGTTATATGATTGTAAAATTAATATGCTGAGGTTTATGATTGTCAGAAAAAAAGCCCAAAGTGATGTCTTCAAATTGCTTTTATTGTCTGTTTGAGAGCCCAAAGTTTAAAGATACTAAGTTTACAATAATGTAAGGAAAGCCTCCAAATAAATAATTGAGAATTTGGCTTTTTTTTTCTTGAAAAATTACTTAAATGGCTGACAAATGGTTGGAATTTTATTTTCTGCCAACCAACTAATTGATTAATCAACTTCATTTCAGCTCTTTCTCTATCCCTGACAAAATCTTGTATTTTATAAATATATTAGAACATCATCAACAAACCAAACCGCACTTTTTGACAGATCCAGATTTAGTCTCTACACGTGCTGCATTTGTAAAAGATCAGTTCTGACTGACTGACTGACGATTCAGAATTCACACAAACACATACTCTCATGAACAGAAACACATTCCTAAAGTTGCCAAAGACATCATCATCCTTCTTGAATGACACCAATTGTTTGTTGTGATTAAACGAGCCACAGTCAAGAATGTGTCTGTCAATTAAGTCCGCAATGACTGCAGGCTACAGCCCAACACTTTGAAGGGGGCCAGAGAGGGAGTCATATACCGGGGACAGTGTAGCCACAGTTTAAACCAATCCTCAGAGTGGAATGAAAGAGGCCATGTGTATGAAGAGGTCACCACTAGGGGAAACAGGGCTGGCTGTTCAGTGAGTGTGTGTGTGTTGGTGGAGGTGGTGGGAGGGGTAAGAGGTCTTCGGGGATTGTTGGAACTAATGGCAGGGTTAGTCTATTTCCCCTGAGACTCTTAGGAAAATCTGTTGACTAATGGGAAATTAATGAACAGTTCGGCCAGCACTTAGGCTCTGTGTATCTCCAGGGCAGGGGTATGGGAAGAAGGCATAGTAATGTAGTGTGAAAGTATTGTGCTAACTAGAAATGGGAAGGGTGTCTAACCAACAGTTAACCTCTGTGTGACCCAGGAGTGTGAAAGCCTGTTACTAAATTAATTTGGTGCAACAATCATGAGTTTAAAAGTTTTAAAGAAAAAGTTTAACAGTTTGCAAAATACCAGTATTTGATTTCTTGGAGAGAGTTAGATGAAATGACTGATTTCACTCTTAAATGTGGTAAGAAGCAAAAATGCAAAAATGTTTGCTTAGCTTAGGATAAAGACTGGGCAAAGGGTGGAAACAGCTAGTCTGGCTCTGCTCAAGAGTAACAAAATCCGCCTACCACAACTTCTAAAACTGACTCACTAACAAGTTGTATCTAGTATGTTTAATCCACACAAAAACAAAACAAAAAAAAGAACGACATGTTGGGAGTTATGGGCAAGACTATTTTACAGCTGGGTGCAATAACTTCCTACTTACTTACTTCTGCCAAGAAATTGTTTGGCACATAAGACCAAGTGTTGTTTTTACTTCTTTTGTTTTTGGACGTGCTCTAGTGCTGGTAGGTGGAAGTTTGCAGAAATATTACACAACAGAATAAATCATAAAATGTCTATGTATGAACTTGAGGCCTATTAATTTCACATGAATCATTCATGCACAGTGCTGCAGGAACCAACATCCTTTTCCTCCTAAGACCTCTCACTTCTCCAACACATCATTCAAGCCAACGCGAGCGACTTGCCTCAGCACGCACTAAAGATAATTGGTCTTTAATTTGCACTGACTGCTTTTGTTCCTGGTTCGAGGCACAGCATAAGCTCACAAAGGCAGAATAAGCAGTGCCAAGGAACTCAAATCCCGAGCCCACCCATGGCACTGTGAGAGCAAGTCTGGTAGCGGAGTGGGGTAGGCAGAGAGATTCGAGAAAATGGGTTGCCAGGTCTACTGTCAACAAGCTGCAACAGGTTTACTAAGGTCAGGATGTTGGGGGATTAGGGTGTGTCTGGCTCCCCCAGCTCCAAACTCTGCAGGTAAGAGCTTGACTAGGTTGCGTGGGTGCTGTCAGCCACGTTCACACAGGCATGACCACCTCCAAATGCCTTTCTCTCAATTACCCTGAACAATGCTCAGAATAAATTAATCAAAAATTCCACTTATGACTAAAAAATGCAAGGAAGACAGAGTAGGCAATATTAAGACATTTTAAAGTGCTGGGATGAAGAGTGTTTCCATTTCAGGAGCCACACCCTTCACCTGGCCCACATGGTATGGAATCTTCCATTTTGCATGAGCAGGTGGACCAGGGGATGAAAGAAGACGGCATCATGTAATAGGACATAAAGTGCAGGGAGAATTGTCTCAAAATCCAGACATCAGTAAGTCAGCCCCGAAGGGTTAAATCATCAGTCTCATCATGTGAACAGTGACCTCATGGTTGTTTTCATTTTTGAGTCCACTGTGGTAACAACAGTTGGCAAAAACTTTGCATGCTTGTCTGTCACAAATAATAAGTCTCTCCCAGGCCTCGGGCTGAGCCACAGCAACCAAATCCATTTACGTGAAAGTTTGTTTGTATGTGATTAGACTGGTTGCTACATGTCTACAGGCTCCCCAACTGTATTTTCCATTAGAGATCTCTGTGTGGTCATCATCCTGCAGATTGTTTTCACATATTTTTACAAACCAGTGGAAGAAGAAATACAGTATGTAGAAACAACCTTCTAGAACAACAGATACCATTTGGGCGGCACTGATTCATTATTCAATTCTTATTTTGCTTTTTATAAGATTCTGAAAAATGTAAAAAAAAATGACAAATTCCAATTACAAGTTTCCACCAGAGCCTAAACTGACATGATTTTTTTCTCAACAAGCTCGACAAAGCCCAAATGTATCAAATTTTATAATGCTATGAAGCAGAAAAGCACCACATACTGCAGAAGCTGGAACCACCTAACTTTAGTTTAGATCTATCAAATAAGAGACTTAAATCTACCTCATCCACGAATCTATATTTAAAAGAACAGGATAAAAATGAAGAAGCGATGCAAAGTGTCTTTAAATCAATCACAGAAAACTAAAATCTCTGCAAAGACTATGCCTGGACACATATGAAAACAATCAAGGCATCCCTTCCCCCATTCACACTCTGAAATCAAACTGAATTGCTTCTGTTGGCTCAAACGTCTGGTTTATGATTGACAAGTTGTGCCAACAGCCTCCATTTTGTGACAACTTGAATATTTTTATAGGTCCATTAAAATGAAATTATGTGTCTCAAATGAAAAATGGGTGCACTCATATTCATCAGCATTAGGAAAAAAAAAACACTTTTCCAAACCCCGTGCTACACCTCAACACAAACCTCATCTACTGTGCAGCTAAGGTTATAGCTCAGATTCAATGTGGGGTGATAAAGCTCATCCAACCCTGCTTCTAGGAACTGACTCTGTTTCGCACCTATGGAAAAAAAAAAAAGCAGCTACACATACAGTACACCACTGTCTCTTTGGGAGACTCTGGACAGATTAATGATCTCCTAAGCTGTTTGTCTGCAAACCTGAGTAACACCTAAAGTGCCATATATGCTTCAGGAAGTCTGGCTGCCTGTCAGTTTACTGCTGGACTGAAATGTTTGTTTTTTTTTCTCTCAGCATTTATACTAAATTTAGCTACATTTCTTTCAATAACCTTTATTTCTTTGTTTTCCCTGCATATGAAAAGAACTATTCATGCCTATTTACCACTCCATCACATGAGAGGCCCCAGATGGTATTTAGCGTTCACATCTAATAGCCATCTAATAGCCTTGATACCATCAGCTTCACTGTTCCAAACCGCCTTGTATTCATACTGGGCACGAGAGCATGCCTTATGCTTCTGGATAACATGTCCACAGTGACGTAACAGGCTGGTTTAAGGGCCCAGAGAGGGACAAGGCCACAGTTTGTTCTGGCCTTTTCCTGTCAGGGGCTCCATGTGTTTACGCTGTGGCTTTGACACCCATTCACTGCTGAAGAACTGAAATAAACAAAACCATGAGAACTATTGAAAAAAAGCCACGGAAGAAGGGAGTCAGGCATTTTTAGTAAGTTTATTTAGTAACCCTGGAACTCTAACATGTATTTGTCCCACTTTTTCATGAGATATTTTGAAGGGAATAAAAATGACAGCCCTGGCTCTGAGCAAATCTGTGCACCCTTAGGGCTCCTAAAGTACTCCCTAATTACCGTTTTCTATCCCAAGGTCATAGTGGAATGCGTTCCAAAATGGATTACGTTCCCACTCTCGCTCTCTCATTCTCTCTCATCTCTTTTGCTTTCCCCTCTTTCTTGCCATTCTTGCCCCTTTATTACTTTCAGTCTCCCTCCTTCTCCAGGTCTCTCTCTCTCTCTCTGTTTAATGGCTTACACATGTCAGCCAAGTGGCCGTGGCACTGCTGTGACAAAGTGAAATGCCCCTGTGCTCCGTCCCATGCTGTTTCCCCCAGGGTTGGGATCACAGTGTTCTGCTTACAGTACACAACCCCAATCCTCGGCCAACCGACCTGTCCAAACCGCACTATCGGGATCCCCATTCATCAGTCGCTCTGCCTGCCCTTTGTAAGCCTGTTATCAGTGAGAGAAAACGGACACTTTCTGACTGTTTCTGACGCACATTTCTTTCGCCTAGAGGGACAGATATTGCTCATACAACTCTGACCTCAAAATAGAACCAGCAACAAAAGCTATAATTGCCAGTTCAAAAAATGTTTCTCCTGTCTCCCTTGGTCTGTAATTAAAGTTAATCTTGAAAGAGTTTAGCCTGCAAAATGTTCGGAACAACCTGCACGGTTTATGTTGCTTGAAAGAAAGGTGTGCATGAGGGCGTGCATGCAGGTGTGTGTCTAATTTCCAAGCAGGGAAAGGGAGGGACTGATATTCAGGTGAAGAGAGCTGTAGCTGCTGTGATGTAAGGACGCTTGTACATGTCATCAACAATGGCTGCCTGAGAAGCATAGCCCTAAGGCCGCAAATACCACGCAGCAGCTGTAGCTCAGAGAAAAAAAAAAAAAGCCATACTCTTTCGATTTTTTTTGTCTCCATCAGTTATCCATCAGGAGGACAGTACAAACAGTCAACAAAGGACGACAAAGTAGGCCTGTTGTGTTTTTGGAGCTCTATAGACCACTGGGTACAAGTCTTCCACAAGAATGGCCCCATATGTTTCACATTATAAAGGTCTCCAGTACACCATAGCCCACAACAGCAAGGAACCCCAAATTACAGCTACCACAAAACACAATTCATTGAGAATGACGAGAAGGCCAAAAAAAAAAAAACTCAAAAAGACTAATAGAAGCGAGGCTGAGCTTTAGGGTGTTCAATTCAAATGCTTTCAATGATATTCTTTCACATTATAAAGGGGGAGAAAAAACATCACAAGATCAGTGCTTGCTCAGTTTGAATGACTTCTCTGTCTTCAGAGTCCTGCTGAAAGAGCAGGAGCACATCCACACATAGACACACACACCCCTAGTTTTAGTAGGGCTCAAAGCCAAAGTAAATACACAGAGTGGTGCCCTGTTTTGCTGTTTTGAATAAATGAGCAAACTCAGTGAAATGTGACTGTGCAAAAGGGCTAAAGAGGGGAGGAAAAAGAGACTGAAAGGTACTTTGGTGTGTGGAAGTCTAATCCCGCTTTTAAGTACTGACCAGCCCGACTTTAAAACCCTGCCTGCTAATGATTGACCGTGGAAAAGTTCATACGCCGTGCCTTACCTTTTCAAACTGAGAGCGAGTTCTTTGATTCCTCTTTTTCTTCTGATTCCCTTTGAAAGTCAGAGCTGCTGAAAGAGAGCCCTCAGCCCGTCATACAGGCTTAGAGCAGGCTGAGAGGCTCATTTTGCTCTGCTGGAATGCGTTCTCTCAAGCCTGATCACAGACGCTTCTGTTAGCTCACTTTGTCCCTGGCTGGACCCGGTGCTCTCGTCGGCCTTTTCTGTGGCTGTCGGTGACAGTTAAAACAAAACAAAACAAAACAAGACAAAACAAAAAACAAAACAAAACAAAACAATGGAAGCTCGGTTCCTGAACTGCTGAAGCTCCTACAGCCCGCTGTTGCTGCTCAACCCCGCAAAGAACACTTCCTCTAGTCCAAGCTGCCGCTGCAGCCGCCACAAGTCCTGGCACGGGATAGTCCTCCCACTGCGCCGCTAGGGCTGTCTCCCGCCCCCTTTTCCCTCCCCCTTTCACTCTGCCTCCAGTATCTGTGCCCCCCTCCTTCTGCACTCCCTCCATTTGTTGTCACCCTCACCCATAACACGCACACATACTTCCTCTAGCCACCCCCCCCCCATAGGACCCCCCAAAAGACTCCTTCACATGCGAAGACAGGACAAGAAATAATACAATCACTTCTTTGGTGGTGTCAGACTATTATGTCACAGAATATAAAATTTTAAAGGCATTTCATTAGGTCTCAACAAAGTATAATTCTAGAAATGTGTGGCCATATGGTAGTATTTTTTAATATCCTACACATGTGACTTGTCAGATCAGTTTTACTCATTTTGCCTCAAATCACAAATTTGCCTGAAAGGAATTCGGTACCCTTTGTGTTCATGTTAAAAACTAAATAACTAAACTGTATGTAAGTAAAACATTTTTACTCTGTGGTTCTTACGTGCAAAAACCAAAATACAGGGTATACAATTAGTATATATGTTGGCAACAGCAGGGGTAGGTTTCAAAAACGAATAAATTCATAAATAATTGTGCTTATTAGTGCACATTATCATGTTCATTTTAATTAAACTGGCAAGTCTATTTATTGTACTAAAATGTCCTAATCTTCGTTAATGTCTTGTTAGTTTAGGGCCCAGGAGAGACTTGTTTGATGATATATATCTGATGTTTGGTAAATACCCATGTTTGTTCGCATAAAGATCATAAGGACCAAATTATCACATTTCAGATATCACAGTTCACGCATTGCTGGTGAAAGTCCCATTATGTTTGTTAAAATTTCTAACACTTCAGATCTGCTAATTTTATACCACAGCCAAAGTCTACAATCTTATATTCATACCTCTGGTAAAATGTAAAATATGTTGCAGGTTTGAAATTGAACAGTTTTATTATGTCAACTAGCGCCATCCATGGGTAACAATGGGTACTGCATTTGATACAGAGATGTACATTAGCGTCTCCTAACACAGTGAAGTGTTTCAGCTTTTATCAATAGACAATGAATAAATGAGACAATGAAGAGGAATTGTTGTGACAACAACTTTATTTTTTTAATCACTTCAATAACATTTTAGTGGCAAAGAATATTCATAGCTAATGCATACTATTTCAAGTCAGCCTCTTGAGCTAAACTTCAGCATTTGCAGTTAACAAAACGTTTTTTTTTTCTTAAAAAAATAGAAGGAAACATACATGACTCAAGCTGCAATAAACTAAGAATAAAAATAGCTAAATTAATTTTGAGGGCATAGTGAAGTTGAAGTCAACAAGCACATTTTAAAATAACATGACATTACATTCTAAAAAAGCCATATGTTGATATGAGCTATGAAAAATATATCCATTCAAAATGTATGCGTTAGAAGAAAAAGAATTATACTCAAAAATATGCACGATATTCAAACACCAAATCACCAAAAACTGCAAATAATCAAAACGTTTGAATGAATCAGATTCAGCATTTGAACAACTCTCCCAATATCTAATAAGTAGCAGAAAAGCAAACTGTTAAAAATGTACTCAAATTGCATAGGAACTTCGAGTTATAATGAGAGTTTTTCTGTGCTGTGCTTTAAGAGAGACTGTTGGAGCTGAAGGAAGAGAAGCTGTAGGTGTAAGTAGAGGAGTAATCCACACTGCCCCTACGAGATCCACTCCTGGAGCCAGCACGGGAACCAGCCCTGGACCCAGAGCGAGATCCTGGGTTAGAGACATTGTAAGGGCTGCTGATTCCCTTAGTGGACATTGAGGAAGCCTGCAGCATCTTCATGCCATTGCTTTCCTCTACCATGCAGTTGTCCATGGCTTCCTTGTAGGAGATCTTCAGTTTTGTCTTGGGACAGGTCAGGTTTTTCTGGTGGTTCCGTGTATCCTGAAGCTTCTGGGCCCCTTGACCATCCAGCCACCCCTTGCGGATAGCCTCTTCAATGGTAATGCGACGTCCAGAGCCAGGCTCAACCAGGCCTCCTGTCAGGTACTGAAACTCCAAAAATCTCTGACCTGCCTCATAAGGCAGCCATGTCTCCTTTACTGCTTCTGCTGCAGACATCTTTCTTTTAGTCTTCACATCCTCAAAACCAACATAGGCTTTCTGAGCAGGTTTCAGCTTATTAGCCATGCTTTCTTCAATGATGCTCTGATGGACAGCATCCTGCAGTGACAGTCTCTCGCCAGTGGCAGGGTTGATAATACCACCTGTGCATGCCTGGGCCTCAAGCAACCTCTGTGCTGTAATAGTGTCAACTATGCCTCTTCGGAGCCCTTCAGGAATTGTTATCTTCTCCAGTGTCTCTGTGTCAAATATGGCTGCCACAGGGCTCTGGTCATCAAACATCTCAGGGGGAGAGACAGTAATAGAAATACTGCTGAAGCGTTTGCGGACAGTTGGGGAGGATGGTGTAGCCTGGGTGGGGCTGCTGCAGGTGACCATGTCATCAACACTGCTGGCTGAAATGGTCATCTCAGTGCTGCTGGTTCTACTGGTAATTTTGTCAGCAAACTGGGTCAAGGTGAGCATTCCAGAACGATACTGATCAAAAGACGTCTGGTCAATGATCCCACGCTCCACACAGTCCTGGATGTCGTACTGGGTTCCTGTTTTCCTATCCACTATCACCAAACGTGCAGCACCATCTGGTCCCTTGACAGTTATTTCCTCCCACTCACATTCTTGCTCGGACAGGTCCAGGAAGGTGTCATAGTCAATCAGCTCCCGGTGATATGCCTCCCTCACTGACATCTCCAGTCCAGTGTCTGGGTCAACAATCACAACCCGTCTTTTGCGGAGGATATTGGTACGGCTTTCCTGCGATTTCTGGGGCTTCCTCTTGTCTTTGAGGGGTAGGAGTATAAGGCCTGTTTTGGCATCTTTGATGCACCTGTCCTTCAGCTGAAGATATGTTAGATTTTCCTTGGTATTAGGGTCAAAGAACCCCTTTGTGTCATCTCCTTCATAAGTTAGGATCTCATTCATCTCCTCATCAAAATACCCCCTTTTATAGGCAACAGCGACATCAATACGGTGGCTCTCAATGGGGTCAATAATCCCACCGCTGGCAATCTGAGCCTCAAGCAGACGGATTCCATGACCTTTCTCAATAAGTTCTTTCTCAATAGCCTGGAAGAGGGAGATTGTCTTTCCTGTGGATGGGTCTTTGTATCCAGTTACTGCCTTCTCTGCAGACAACAGCTTATTCTTAAACTCTTTCCCTATCAGGCCTCTCTTTGTAGCTTCCTCCACTGTCAAGAAGACATTGTTGACTGGATCAACAATGAAGCCAGAAGAAGCCTGGGCCTCAAGAAGCTCCAGAGTGGTTCCTCTCATCAGCAGACCTTCCTTCATTGCTTGATAGAAAGGCAGGATTCGGTCATTGGCCTCGTCGTAGATACCTGCAATACAGGTAGAGCCATAGAGGAAGGACTTCAGCTTTTCTTCAATTTCTTTGATGGTGAGCTTGCCTTCATCAAGTTTAATCAAATCAGTTTCATCCAACAGCTCAGCCTTGATGAGCTCTGTGACAGAGACATCTTTACGGATACCCTTTATTTTGTGTGCAATATGCTTTTCTGGGCCACGTAGCAGAAGCAAGCCAGAAACAGGTTCCATTGTACATTTTTTCCTAAGGTCGTTATAGCTTATCTTCTCTCCTGTCGCAGGATCCAGGTAGCAGGCAGGTTTTTTGTGCAAAGCCCCGTAGAGCTCTTCATCAATAAGATTGCGATCCAAGGCCAGATCCTTTGGAAGGTAGACACTCAGAACAGGATCCAATATGCCTCCCACAGAATCCTGAGCCTGTAGTAAGCGGATGGTTGTTTCTTTGTCTATGCGGCCCTGTTTGCAAGCCTGACCCACAGATAATACTTTGCCAGTGTATGGATCTTTGAAGCCTGTGCTAGCTGCTTCAGCTGTCACCAAGATGTCTCTGTCTTCTGTGTCTACAATCCCTCGGGAACAGGCAGTATCCACAGGCATCTTTTCATTAAATTTGGGGTCCACTATGTAGCCTGTTGCTGCTTGAGCTTCTAGAAGCATGAGGGCGCTCTCTGGGCTGAGGAGGTCCTTGTTTTTAGCTTCAGTGAATGGCATTTTCCCTTGAGAACTTGTCATACCAGCAATAATGCCAGTACCCTTCAGACTAAGTTGGATGTCCACAGCTACCTCATTTACGGTCTTCTGTCCCTTTAGGAGCTGGTCTAGAGTGGTTTTACTTATTATACCGCAATCGTAAAGCTGGTGGGCTGTGACTTTGCGGCGCACCCCATCAAAAGTTAACTTGGACGGATCAACTAATGGGACCTTCTCATCTGTCTGGGTCTGCCTGCTCAGAGTGCATGGTCTCTGCTGTAGCCTCTGAATCTCTCTCTCCAGGACATCTCTCTTGAGTGCTAGGTCTGATGCCTCCTTTTCAGAGCTCAGCAGCCGGCTCTTGTACCTCTCTTCAACAATCTTTAACTCCCTCATGAGCCTCTCAATCTCATTCTTCAGGGACAGCCTCTCACGATCAGCCTTGTCTCTGTCTGATTCATACTGCCTAATCTGGCTGTCCCTCAGTTCATACTGGCTTTTCATAGTGTTGAAATCCTTGAGGATGGAACTGTTTTCATCCTTCAGCCGCTGTTTGTTGCGAAGCTCAGTCTCTAGTGTCAGCTTGATGCGGCTGAGCTCCTCCTCTATGCGCTGCTGACGATTCTTGTCCTGCTCCAGCAATTTAAGCTTGGATAGCAAACTGTCCTTCTCCAGCAGCAGCTCACTGTATTTGCTCTGGGACTCATGCACCACCATGGATGTCTATGGAGAGATAAAAGAACACATTATAATATCTGTACAAAAGTGTCAAAATATTCTTTCCATGTATTCAAGAAGCCAAAACTCTGATCAATTAAATAATACATATAGAGTACACATGAAATTTCTTAGCATCTTGTTGTACTGTAAGAGATTATCATACAAAATTATAACTTCTTTAATTTGTGATGTTGCAATCCAATTTCATGTCCTTCAATTGTCAATGATGTTGGAACTAACTGATTTTGTACATATGCACAGAAATGTGTGCATGCATTTTTTAAATATCTGTTAGTATACAGTGTTTAAAAATGATTGTAATCATAGAATGAGTAAAGTTCAGTGACATAATGTGCAAAGTAAAAGGGGTAAACAACATGCAGATCTAAGCAGAAGCATTTGCTAATACGTGAATTCCATGCAAAACTCCTGAAATAAGTCATCTTGAGTATTGTCACAGATACGGCAGGGCTACTTTGAAAGCAGTTTCAGTCTTAATGCACCTATAACAATTCATGCAAAAGCAGAAAAAAATTAGTTGAATTATGTGGAGATGATCCTTCGGTGCAATCAAAAATACCTCAATCGATTGCTTTTGGAATTTGTCTATTTCCAATTTAAGCTTTTCTCTCTCCTTGGTCAGGTCACTGATGAGAGCCTGGAGCTCCACTGTCCTCTTGGTACTACTCTGAAGCTGGACATGCAAGGCTGAGATCTGAGTGGCACTTTCTCCATCAATAGTGTCTTTGGAAAGCTTCAGCTCATCTCTCTCCTGTCTAACTGCCCTCAGCTCCTCCTCCAACCTCAGTCTCTCCTTTGTCAGGTTCTGTGTCAGAGTCTTCAGCTTTTCGATCTCTGTAGTGTATTCATTAAGCTGGCGGCTCTTCTCCTCAATGGTCTTATACAGACTCTCATTACGTTGGTTGAGCTCATGAATTCGGGCCTGTTCCTGCAGGAGCTTCTGTTTCAGTGTCTTCAGCTCAGCTGTTACAGCTGCCAATTCCTCCTTGGTGAGTTTATGCTCCCTCATGCTCTTGTCCAGAGCCTCTTGTAGGGCCCTCAGGTCTTGCTCATACTTCCTTCCTGAGGTGGAAACCTCTAGCTGAACAGATTTCAGTGTATTAATTGTGGTAGTGTGCTCTCTGCAGGTAACTGTCATCCTCTCCAGCTCAGCCTCCATCCTCTTTCTACGGGTGAACTCCTCTTGGTTTGCCTTCTTTTGCTTCTCCAACTCAGCCTCCATCCCATCCAGAGAGCACTGAAGTTCACGGATACGGCTTTGCAGCCTGGCAGAATTCTGCTCGGCTTTGCTTTTCTCACTGGTTTGCTTATCCAGCTCCACTCGGGTAATGCGGATCTCCTGCTCAGTCACTTTAAGCTTGTTAATTGCCTCAAGATAGGATATGTTCTTTGCCTTCAGCTCTGACTCAGCTTGTTTTAAGTGACTGATTTCCAATTCCAGAGCTCTCCTCTTCTTCCCCTCTTCATCCAGGTTAAATGTTAGCATGCTGATCTGTCTGGACTTTTCCTGATTGTTTTTGGTGGCTTCCTTTACTTTAAGCTCATTCTCTTCTCTCTGCTGCCTGAGGGTTCTCAACTGCACCTCCAGCTCACTGCGCATCCTTGTTTCCTGTGCCACTGAGGCCCTCTGCTGGCTGGCCTCCTGCTCTGCTCTGGACTTCTGCTCTTCGGTGTGAGCTATGGACTGTTTCAGTCTCCTCAGCTCCTCCTCTAGATCTCTCTTCTCAACAGTCAGTCTGTCAACTTGCTGTCTCAGTTCTGCTGTATCTTCTTCTTTCTGTTGTGATGCTTTCAGGATCGTCGTCTTGGTAACATGGATCTCTTTCTCAAATGTGTGCTTAAGTTGATTAATCTCCTGGGTGCACTGTGTTCTTACCTTTGAGATATCTGATTCAGCATTTCGTCGACGCGTCGCCTCCTCTTCTAGCAGTAACTTCATCCTCTCCAGTTCACGTTCTTTGTCCTTCACAGTCTTCTCTAAGTCAATCTTGATCCAGTTGAGCTCTTCCAGTTCTTTCTGTCTGCGGCGAACAGACGCCTCATACTCTTCTTGCTGGCTGGTGTAGCGCTCCTCCGCCAGCCTTCTTTTCCTGTTTTCCTCATCCAGCTGGTATTTAATGCGGGTCAGCTGGCTGTTAAGATCTTGAAGCTGGCTTTGTGTGCTGTCCAGGTTCTCCTTGGCAGCACTGACTTGCATTGCTGTGGTCATCTTCACTTTCTCCATAGAAATTAGCTCCTCTTTTGATTGAGTGAGTTCCAGCTTGTAGCGGGACAAAGCATCCTCCAGAGACTTGTTTTTCTGATTATGATCCTGGATGTCCTCCTTAAGACGCCTCAGCTCCTCCTCTAGCATCTCAATTTTGGTGTTCCTGATCTGAGGAGAGCAGCAGAAAAACCTTCAGTCACCTACTTTCATAATGTTAAACAAACCCATTTGTTCATCTATCTTACATTTATCATACCTTTTTGTTGGCATAACAGTGATCAGTGAATTATAAATGAAAATCCAATACTTACCTTCAGCTCTTCCATGTTCTTCAGCATCTCCCCTAGGAACTTGTAGTAGTCACTAGAGCGGGTTAGAAGCTCTATGTACCGGGACTGGAGGTCAGCCGCCTGATGGAATTAAAATTAGTGGATGAATACTGATGTCAAGTGTTCAGGTGTTAATGACATTCCAATTATATCTTTCAATGACACATCCAATTAAGGGATTAACTTTTAAATCGGCAGTGTTACATGAGCTAATAATACACCAGAAATGACCTGTGTTTAAATGATATTTAATAAAGAGATGAACTAATCCCTTAAATAAGTAGTAACTACAATAAGTCTCATTTGGCTGCCAAATGTGTGTTAATAACTCATAAATGAAAATCTGATTAGTGTGACTGAATGACAAGTCAGTGCTCATACCTCTTGTCTAACCACAGAGGCAGGGGACTGCAGCATTGTTCTCTTGATAGGAATATTAAGCAGAGTTTCCAGGCCCGAACTGTAGGAAGCCAGCTGCAACTCATAGTCCTGAAAATACACAACACATCACAGACTTCACTGCTCTGTACCGTAGTTACTTGTGTGCTGTCTTAGCAATATACATGACAATATTTGAAACTGAAAGGAAACAGTGCACATAAATGGACTACCAACCTTTATGGATGCAGCACAGGTGTCTGCATTTTTCTGCACATCCTCTACTTTCTCCTTCTTTCCTTTAATTTCAGTGTGAAGTGCCTGTGAAAAAAGAAAAGGAGGCATTAAATTATCAGATTATCCAGTCTGTGATTCTTCTAAGACATCCAGTACTTTATCAGACAAGAACTGCAATGAAATTATTACAAGTGGTTATTCAACATTTTTTTCAATTAATTTTCTAAATTTTCAGTTAGTGAGTCAAATTTCAGCATTTTGGCATCTCAGTTAAAGTACAATAGGTGTATATATCCAATTCAAAAACAAATTGGTGCAGTTCAAACATTATCACTGATTCCAATGTGGGGATGTAAACAAGGAAATACGTGCCTTCTGCTGGTTGAGGTGGTCCATTAGGGTCTGGATGTCACTGAGTTTAACCATCTGAAGGTTGTCCTGGCGCTTCCTGGCATTGTCTATCCACTGTTCCAAGGAAGTGCTGTTCTGCTGATAATGTTTCAGCTGTTTCTCCTGCTTCTCCAAATCCCACATTCTGAGGAGGAAAAAGTAGGAGGCAGAGGAAGGGATGAAAGGCTATGTTTAATGTAGTTACCAGAAATGACAAACAGAGGATATGGAAAAACATCTGGAGATACTGAAGAAATGTGTGCATGTACAGACTATACCACTATACCTGCTATCAATCTGGGTTTGGATCCGGCGCCAGCGGTCAGACAGCTGACTCACCAGGTCTGAGTATTTAGACAAGTCCACGTCACACTTGTGGAAGGACTCAGAAATTTGACCATTCCAGTGAATTGCTTTAGCCAGGTCAGACTCCATAGCTGTCAGCAGGTCTCTTTTTTGCTCCAGATCACTCCTCATTTGCTTTAATACAGAATCACAAAAAATATACACAAGTGATTTAAGCGAGCAGGTACAATTACTGGTTTTACTGTTCTACATTAGTTTACATTTTGTACTATTGGAGACATCAGTCTAAACTAAATATGGAAAGTGTGTCAAACCTTTAGCGTGCTCCGATAGTTTTCCACCTCCCGAAGGTCCAGAGAGGTGGTCTCCTTCTCTGTGAGGCGGGCCTCATGGACTTTAATGATATCCTCAGCCTGAAAAAGGCTCTGAAGCAAAGCCTTAAGAGCTGACAGCCTGTTGACGACACACGATCATTAGACTAAATGCAACAAATAATGAGATGAAAACTGCTTTTAATCTGTAATGAGAACAGTGGAATAAATAAAAAGGTGTGTGATTAGAGTAAAAGAATGTACCTTTGAAGGTAGGCTGAGTAGAGACCCTGCAGACCTCCCAGTTTTTGGTTGATGATTTCTAGTTCAGAGCGGAGGAACTTGGCTTGCTCGGAGTCTGCTGGTATCCCTTCCAGCTGCTTTATAATCTTCTCTCTTAGGCGCAGGTACTGATCATGAATGGAGTCCAAATCTTGGTGCACAGTCTGGAAATCAATATTTCATACTAAAGTATAAGTTCAATTCAACCTTTTATTTTTTTTTTTACAAAAAGAGCACTTTACAAAAGTAACTTTTCTTGTGGTAAGTTGTGCACAGAAGCAGTTTGTAAATCTACACTTTATATATTTTTGCCTATATTTTTGCAGATTTTGAAATGGAAAGATGAACCTCACTTTCAATTAGATGAATGAAAAAATAAATGAATGGTTACATACCTGCAGCTTCTGGATGTGCACTGAGCAGTGGTGCACACTGTTGTCCCCCATGGGAATATGGAGATGACTGGTGAGACCGGACTCAGCCAGCTCCAGCCTGCGTCGAATTTCTTGCAGGCTACTGAGCAGGGTAAGGCTGAGGGTAGAAGTGGAAACCTTGTGTGTCTGAGATGGTTTTGGGGGTTCAGGCTTCACCGCTTCGCCCCCTTTATTGGCTGATGGGAAATTAGAAAAATATCAAATTAAAGTGAAAAAAATAATACTCCCTTTGCATTTATAGGACTGACAAGTTAGGGATAAGGTAAAGACATTTTACCCTCATTGTAAGAAGGCAGCTGGATGATCAATGTATCGTAATAGCTCTGGGCTTTATCAAAGTGGCCCTGGATGGATTTCTTATCCTCCTCCCCAAACATCTCCGAACCCTGGCTGGTACGCAGGAACTCTTGGTAGTGAGTTTCCAGTCTTTTAATGACACTGCGGTACTCCTCAGGACGCATCTTGGACAACTGTCAGGAAACAGGGAGAGGTCAGGTTAAGCAAAAGACACGAATAGTAAGCAAACTAAATAAAGCAAAGAAGAAACAGAATTAATTCAAGCCTTGTTTGCTACGAAAACAATAAGTTATTTTTAAAGTAAAACTAAGATGGTGATTGCATTCTTTTTGACATCTTACCATGCTGACAGTGAGAGAGTTGATGTAATTGATGTCTTTGAGGCAATACTGCCACGAGATGAGACTCTTGATGTTGATGTAGAGCTGATTCCAGATGCCCATGATGGCTTCATAATACTGCTCATTCCTAGGGAACAGAACAAGCCATCAATCACTCAGTATAAAAGAAACCACAATCCATAATAACTAAGGACTAGATGATAAAGAAACATAAATGCATGCCTAGTACATTTCCGTTCAATTAAAAATGTTTTATGTGGAGTCTTAGGACTTAAGCAGAGGCTACATGAAGAACACATTATGTACAGTTATATTTATAATTCTTTATAGAATCTATTGGACACTATCAATAACATATATATAATGGCAAAATCAAGGCCATTTTTGTAGTGACTAGAAATGTGAGGCCCTACAAGCTACACAGTTTATGAACCCTAACATAACATGACAAGTTTTGAAATACCATAACCAATACCTGAACAGTATTTTTTTCAGACCATGTTTGACCTAGATTCTTCACTGTATGTTTCTTACTTGTTGGCGAGGCCAATGCTGAGCGGGTTTGGTGGGGGGATGAGCAGACACACAGAGGGAATCAACATATCCAGACCTCCAGGTCCTGTCACAAGCCACTTGCTGCGCTGCGAGTTGTCCTTCAGGATACCCTCATTCCCTTTTAAAATCCCTTTCTGTAACATAAAACCAAACATACAAACAGAGAAAACACTGTTACGCTTGTAATATTTAACTTCATCCTCTGTGTCTGTATGTATATGTGTGTGTGTGTGTGTGTGTGTCTGTGTGTGTTTGTCTGTGAGAGAGCATATATCCCACCTGGTCTTGTTTAAAGTCACATAAGGCCTGGACGAGGACAGGGCTGCTGCTCTTCTCCTCAGGGTTACGAGGTTTCAGCCTGACAATGGTCTTAGACTTGTTGACCAGACTTTGGACCTGTCTTTTATTTTCCATGATTCGCTCCCTCTCTCTCTGTGAACAGAAAAAAATCAGATATGTTTTCTTAACTGGGTCACTGTACAATGCAACTATCAGCAGTCACATTTGTTTTGTCATTTTAAGTCACATACTCTACAAGATACATGCAGAAGCATTCTACTTATTCTGTTAAAAAAAAAAACACGCCTAATCAGATGAACAGACATGTAAACTGCTTACACCCAGATCACTCAACAGAACAAACTGACAAAGTTTTGTGCTTCACACCTGCAGGGAAATTTATTTTTCCTGGACTTACCTCCAGGTTTTTCAGGAGTTCAGTGAGGTTATCCAGTGGGGTGTTCTTGTCGCAGGTGAACTTGCTTCGGATAGTCTCATGCTCCTTCTGCAGCTTTGAATAGGTCTCGTTGGCCTCCTTGAAAAACTGAAGATGGCAGCAAAACACTTCGATCAGCGCTAAGATGAAAACATACTGGGCTCTAGAGCCAGAGGAGGACTGAGCACTTACTTGACTGTAGGCAGCATTCTCCTTCAAGTGAACATAGATACACTTGGTGATCTGAAGAAGCCAGCTCCACTGGGTCTGCAAGGTATCCATGTAGGCCTGTGGACACACGTAGAGTCATCAGTACAAAACCACTGAATACTTTGCTGTTTGAGATAGGAAAACACCTGGAAAAAAAACAAAAAAAATGATTACTTCAATCTTATCCGAGGCAGGGTGGTTGTTGTTCAGGAGTCCATCTGCTTTCACCTTCAGCTTGTTTAGCTCCTTCTCCTTCTCCTCCAGGTCCCTCATCAGCCTCTGTCAGAAAAACATAAAGTAAGGAACCCAAATGGCCACAGTGTGGACTCTAAGATTTTAACGATAAAGGAAACAAAAACACATCAAACGTAACGTGTTGTCAGAAAATTAAACTGAGAAAGAAGCACCCAGCTGGTATAAGAGATCAGTCAGAGATCCTTACTGAGTAGCTCTCTTGCTTCTTGGGGATGTACTGGTCGATGTTCTTGTCTCCCCAGTCAAACACAAGTTCCTCTTCCTCCCTGTCATTCACCCACATGATGGCTCGGGAGATTTCCTCAATGATGTTCTGAAGCTCACGCAGCTGACTAATACGGCTGTAGGACATTTTCTGAGATAAACAGAAGGTGAATTTATGAATATGATTTAAAAAGTAGCAAAGGTAATAATGTATAATACTGCTGATTTTGACTAACTAATAAACATTTTTTGGATCTACCTGCAAGCTTTCCCATTCTTGTTCCAGGATGGAAAGGTTGTACTTGTCGCCCCTCTAAAAAAAAATGTAGTTTTTTTGTTATCAGTTTTACATATGATTATAAAATATTAGACATTTACACACATGACGAGAGAAAGACAATTTACCAGTTCATCTCTGGCACGGTCTACTTCCTGGCTCCTTTGGATAGAGCTGTGGGTTTTGTTGTGGCTTAGGATTTGGTTTTCTATGGTGGCTAAGTCATCCCCCCATGGCGATGTCTCAATCATACGCTACAAGAAGCAGAATCATAGTTTATTATTTTTTTAAATACAACTGCTACACACAATTACAATGTCAATATATTATGTGATGCAAGTTTCAAAATAGGAGGTAGGCTCTACTGCTTTACTTTCTTACTGTCAACAAATTCCATGAAAAGATGTCAGGCTTTGGCCACACAGGTAGTAATTGTTAACATAATAAATTCATTGTTTTTGTCTATGAACAGGATTGGTTGAAAAAATAGAATATCACCAGCCTTATCCTATAAGTAAAAAGAATTCAAAATCTCAACAGATAAAACCCCTGCTATTAATTCCTTTCCTTAAATCTGTCTTGTCCACCTTTGTCCTCCAGGTGTCAGCATAAAATCATTCACTCCATTGTTGAGCAGGAAACTATTCCAACTATTCCCCCCCCCCCTTGTTAACAGCCCTGAGCCTTGATAAGGGCTCTGCCAGAAAACCAACCCCAACCAGTCCATGCTCTTTGCTCACATTTTTTTTCTCTCTCTTCTCTGTCAAGGCTTTTGTTCTCTCACCACACCCTTTTCCTTCATGATTTCTAGGCTGTAGCTACACACAACAAGGCTGTTAAAAGAGCCTGACTGGGAGCAGTACAGCTAATGTCTGATGAGGAAAGGTCAACAAAGATAAAAATGGCGGCGGGCAATCATCAGGTGATACGTGTCCAGTTGGAGTTTTATCAAAGGCAGGACCTAAAGTACAAAGGCTGAGAGAGAAATATGTAAAGATACGTTTCTATATCTTGAAAGTGTAACGGAAATGGAGTACTGATGGAAAATGAATGACGAAGTATAGGGAGGTGAGGCTGGAAGTGGTGAAAGAATGACAGGGTGTGTTTTTGGGTTGGGTGGGAGGGCTAGGGAGGTAGAGAGCACAAGGGCGTATTCCCATGAACATGTTAGAGATCGACTGAACTGCCCTGTCCCCATAACAACTGACTCTGTGGAGAGTGTCAGATTTCACACTCCTTTACTTCTGCTTTTCCTTTTGCCTCCACGGCTTCTTCGTCTGCCTCATTCTTTCCCCGCTCTATCGCTCTCTGCCTTCCTCAGTCTCTCTGTCTCTGTCTCTTTCTCCTATGGCAGAGCTCTTTCGTCTTCTTTGTTTCAATCCTTTTGCAACTCTCTTGGCCTCTTTCACTCACGGATCGGGTTTTGGCAGCGGGTCCACATGGTTTCAGTTACAGGAGGTCAGGATAAGCGATAGGCTAAGTGCACCCCCCTCACTCCTCCTCCCTTCACATAGAAAAAAACGGTGCACACTGATGCACCCATACAGGCATGCACACACATGCAGGTGTAGTCATTTCTACTGCCCCAGCAGGTTAAAAACTGCTGGGCACAGAGTCCAAGGTTTTACCAAGACGTGTGAGTGATGTTGTCACTCAATACATCAGGTGGGTATACTGATGCTGATAACAAATCAGTATTATCATTTAAGAAAATTATGAGTAATTGTAAGAAAAGCATAATTTAAAATGAAATAAAAAAGATTTTTTGTTTAACATGTTTTATCTGATGTAGTGAATAACAGCAGAATACAGTTCATTTCATTAAATATCAATTTTTATTTTATGAGTATTCTTATTGTCATACTGATTTCAGTGATATCACCCATAACTGTTGTGTTGTTTATTGTGTTCTTAAATGTCTCTTAAGTATGAAGAGCTCACCTTCTGTTGGGCAATCCAGGCCATGGCATCATTAAAGATCCTCCCCCCATCAAGGGAGCCCACACTGCCCCTGCTTCCTCTTCTGGCCATACCAAGTTGCTGTTGGGTACCAGCGTACATGTTCTGGAGGTGTTCTAAACTGCAGAGTTATACAAAAAAGGAAATACTTTTGTGAATAATCCAAACACGCCCTGATCTCTTGACTTCAAAGAGGTCTGGTGGGCAAATACAGATAAATCACAAGCATGTGCAGCAGACATTAAACTCCTAAGTATAGCTTTCTCTATATAAGGTTTGGTTCAAGTATATTTCACATATAAGAAATTCTGAGGTCAGTCTACAAACCTATTTCTGTTTAGTGCACCTACCTATGTTAAGCTGTAGACATACAAAGCAATGAATGTTCCACATACAAATGCTAACACGCAAATGCAGCACACAAACTTACGAGAGTACGCCTGCACTTTTCAGAGGTGCACGCACACTCATACACGCACACACACTGCATCTTGTCTTACTTTCTGAAAACATCACTAGGTATACGCAGTTGCTGAAGCTCTCGGCCACAGACCCTCAGCTGCTCCAAGGATTCTGCAGCCATAAGCATGTACTTCTCCGCCTCCATAGGTGAACCCCCCTATAAAATCACACAGAAAAAGATCTGAACTCTTGCCACCTTCCAAATTATACTTCATACTTTAAAGTGTGGCTCAGGAAATTACTTGCTTTTCAGGTCACATCTTTCCTTTTATTTTTATTTTTTTTTTACCCTGATCTAATGTGCAAACAGAAAAGCTTACAGCAATGTAGTCTCTTGTACAGTCAACGAGATGTCAACTTTACACCCAAACTAAACAGCCATTTTATCAATTTTCTAACAATCGTTTTTCTACCACTAAAGGTAAAAACAAACAAATGAGATCAGTTGTGATCAGGGTAATTTACACTTACATTCTGGAGAACCATGCTTGCTCTCTGCAGATAATCTTGACACTGGCTGGTCAGGAATAGAGATTTTTGCTGAATAGGGTGTACACTGAAAAGAAAACATAAACACATTATTTCAAAATAATATATAAAGACAGCAGTGTATTTGAAGCACATTCATATATATTTATGTGTACGTATGTGTGTATAGTTTGGTTAAGGATTGTTGCAAAACGGCAGTGAGATGATTTCTCGAGCTCAAGCAGGTTACTCAGCTGTTATCAAAGCAAGTAAATGATTATTAAAACACAACAGACCCACGTTTCTAGGTGAATGTAGCACGGCATAGCAACAATAATGTGTGAAAAGTAATTTCTGGTGAGGAAGAGCCATTCAAAAAATATAAACTGGGTTTTGTGTGTTGTGGGACATGGAAAGGGGTCACCGAAAGGTCACCAATACAAAACTCTCTCTCTCTCTCTCTCTCTCTCTCTCTTTAAAGAACTAAGCAACTCCCCTCATACATAATTTCCTGGATTTCATTTTAACCTCTGCTCACCATGAGTTACGCATTTAACGAGAAACGGCACAGACACAGTCATCACTCTCACTAACATTAGATACTAATATCATAATAACGATGGCAGCGGGAGGACATTTTTAAGGGGTGTGTGCACGTATTGAGCAACAGCTGAGGAATGATACAACTAGGATTACTTACTGTAAATTACGTAAATAAACTGGGAAAATTATCCTTTTTAGCAGTGAGGACAAGACCTGGGATACCTTTGGACTGATGAACAAACTGTTTTTACCCAGCAAGACATTCACTGTGTTATTGTTGTTACAATTAACTCTACAACACAAATAGACTTTACGGTCTTACTGGAACCTGCCTGATGACATTTTTATCGTGTTTTTTCCCCCTCGTGAAATAGTAACCATTTAATCGTACACACAGTCCTAAATAGGTCTTATGGCTTTACTTGGACAGACGTGACATACTATCCTTAAAATGTTTTTGTGAATTTGTAGTTTATGAGTATACTTTTGTTGGCTTTTGTTGGTTTGTAAGAAAGAACTTCCTGAACCTTTTTTTAACACCGTCACATTTGTCAACACACATTTTTTGACTAGTTCATGCACATATACCTATAGGACTCTCGTAAAAGCAACAGGTGATTTCAAAGCTCTTTTACCCCATTCCACCACCTCCGCTCCCGCCGCCCTTGCTGACTTGCACTTTCTGTCCTCCGAACCCCCCGCCGTGCGTGGAGCTCCTGGAGAAGGTGTAGGAGTATCCGCCGTCCGCTGCTTGGAAATCGCCCTGGTAGCCGTTCCCACCGTAAAACATTTCGTTTCGAAAAGCTGAACTCGCCAAATCCGGTCGCGAATGACTTTTCTGGCCCATTGTGGCCAATTTTGAAGTGGAGCCGTACATACTCATTTTTTTTTGTTGTTGTTGTGGTTGTTTTATGTGTTAGTAAAGTTTTGCTCTGCTGTCCTGACAGCGGACAGACCTTGCGCGTTTCCCCTCCCCGTCTCTCCTGTTGCGCAGATAATGGTCTGCTGTGAATAGACGGAAGCTGGTCTCTTTTGGATGGGATAGAAACCACACCTTTTCTGTGTTTACGAAACACTCCTGCAACCACTAGCCTGTGTGGGAAGATCAGTCCGTGTCATTCTGCAAAATTCACTGGAATTTATGTTGCAATAATGTAATCTTGTAATGTGCCATTCTGCTGAGGACTCCCAGTTCTTAAATGGATCCTCAGGCCTCTAACATGTTTATACACACTAGTGTCCTGGTGAGGAGCAGGTGGTATGGTGCACATGTAAACACTCATATCCAGATTTCGGAATATCCTGCCTGGATATTGTTAGAATCATGTCTGCAACCGACCAGGTTTCTCATGTTCTTTGTAAATGCCATATCCTGAATATGCTTTAAAAAAAAAAAAAAACAATACTGAATACTACTGCAACCAATGTAAATTTACTCACTGAACCTCACTTATAAACTCTCTGAATAATTATTCTAAATCCATGTTGTGATTTCTTTCTAGATGTGAGTACCCAGTAAATCTGGAGTATTTGCATTCTTCTTTTTCCCTCTGTCATAGACTCAGGATTATTGTGGGCTCATTTAAACACTGGCATGTGATACCGACAAATACAGTTGGCAATAATTAAGACAGGAATACAGCAGCCAACACATTTAATCACCAGTGGAGAGAGTGGAGATAGTGGTTTTGCAAAGAATTTGTCAGCCCGGGTTCAACATTCTTGAGGTCAAATGGAGCCCATTTGAGAGTTCAGTGTTTTGTGGAGTTGCTTACACCAACAACCAATCATCGCACTGTTTTTGTAAAGAAAAAAAAAATGCTCGTTTTTTTTTTATTTCTCTCTTTTATTCTCATTCTGTCTGTACTTCTCTACTATCTCTCAATGCATCTGCAAATAGGATTAGGTGTGTCTGAACTTTTAAAAGTGAAAGGGAGTGAGAAAGACAAGGAGACAGACAGAGCAGGGAGGGTCACACATACCTAGTGTCAGTTTGAGGCAAAGTTGAGAAAACTGGGTGGGTAAAGAAAAGAAAGTTTGGTCTGAATGTCAATTGGGCTGAGTGTGATTTTATTTCATTATTTAACTGTGCAAGTGGAAAAGGCAAAAGATTCTAGTTGACTTTGCTGATAGATATATTGTGCCCTCTGGTGTTTGAGCTATTGTCATTAGCTCACACGCACATAACTACTCCACTTCACCACTATATTGCACAGAAGTGTGAGAATAGAGAGAAACAGGGAGACACAGGGAGAGGGAGGTATGGTCATGGGTGAGAACTGAACAAATGACTATAAGACACCAACGCCCCAAACAGGAATTTTCGAACCCACGACACCAAATGCACGTGTTAAACAGACTTGACATGGCTTGTCTGTGCTTTATGTTTGTATCTCATACAGTAATTCATTTTATTTCCAACTGTAACATGACAGCCTCATCTGTAATAATGACAGTGGCTTGAAAGATCAGTCTCAAATGCTAAACACACCCGCTTAAAGACACACCCTACATTTTTTCCCCACTAGGTCTGGATGGGTTTGCTTTGTGTGTTTGTTTTTTTCTTTTCTTTTTTCAGATCGTAATACCTATTCTCCAAACAAACGACTCTACAAGACTGAACGTGTACAGTTCTCCAAACCGCAGTCTAATGACAGCTTTCATGCCAAAAGAGAGTGACTGAACAGTGGGACAGTGAACTTTGCTGTACTGTATAATGAGATAGTAGGAATTAATTGGATTAATTGGATTCAGGCCATTAATTATAAGGTCTCTCCAGCGGAAAGGGCCTTATTATATGAACACAATTCACTACAGCTATTTTCTGAGTTTATATATATATAATACATTCACTGTGTTGGTATTTGCATGTGTAATCACATTTTTTTCTTCAAGATAAGAGTCTTTCTGAAAGGTTCAGTCTCACAGCAGTCATATTGAGGTGTGACAAATTCTGCAAGGAAATGTTATCAGATTTAGTAATGCTCATCTGTCATCATGCACTGCAGCCACCTTCTGGCTTATCCTTAAAACCTGTCTTTTATCTTTACTTTCTATCTGCATTGTCCATTCAGATGTGCACAGGCCATTTTCAGGTGAAGGTAAAAGGTTTGTTTACTGTCTCTCCATTGGCTTAGAGTAAATATTTAACTTGATGTTTGCTTTCTGTGGTAAAATCCTGCCTGGATCACTACTGCATTTCCCAGTCGTAATAGAGCTTTGTTGCAAAGGTGAATACGTCACCTCCACATGTGTTACCCACAACAAACTGACATCTGGAATATAAAACTAAGTCTGGTTTGATTAGATGAAATATGATTAATTAAAAATAATGCAAGGGCAACACCAGGTTAACTCTCACAAACAGGTCCTAGAAGTTGTGTCTAGTGAGTCACAGTGACTGTGAGACCTGCTGACACTTGTCGACACACATATGATATCATTTCCAGACATTCGTACTGACATCATTCTCTGGGTAGACAGTAAGAAAAAAAGCCTGACATCTGGTTTATTAAATAGCGTGGACAATTGACATTGTCTCACTTGTTATTGTCGTGTCCTGATCTGAGTTTCCCATGCAGCTTGTTAACAAACAGATGGCTCCTCAGACTTTCCACAGCTTCATAAATTCATAGAACAGTGTTGAAAAATGTCATTTCTTCAGGGGTCTCTTTACAAAACCATTTGGGGTTCTGAAATTGATTTAATGTGTTAAACTGTGAAACTTTTTCACACTAAATAAATATTGTAGGTGTAGCCAGAATTTAGGAAATACTAAGATCATAATTTGCAGTGTAGTTCACAAAAGATCAGAATCATTTGGAGTATCTTTCTAACTGTAGGATGTAAACTCCTTGTGATTAAATCCTCCCCAATTCCACAGACAGTTACCAAGGTCATGACCTTTGTCCACAACTGCGATTGAAAAAAAGCAATAAAAATCTACATCTACAACGGCTGTTCTGCAAATATGTTGAGCTAAAAAGCATTTTTTTATTAACCGCATTATCTTCTGTAATATCTGCTTATCTGCAAGAGGATTAAGTGAAGGCTTTTTACAGTATATTTGTCCATTAGTGTGTGTGTATCTTTGTATGGTTCTTGCTCACTCTATCTAAGTTGACATTAAACCCAGAGTAATAAATCACACAGTATTGCACTAGGCTATCTCTTGGACTTTGAAACCAAAGTGTACTAAATCTATAGGCCTGTACAGTAAATGGCTACATTGTTGTCCTGTGGAAGGTTGTGGTGTTGTTGTTTTTTAATCACTGTATGGTACGATCTAAATCTATAAATCCATCGATAACATGTTGAATTGCTACTACAGATATATAGCTATCTGAAAAAGGAAAAAGTTTGTGTGTCTTCTCACAAGAGAACAGTTTTGAATTACTCATTGAAGAGTGAAAGCTCAGGCACACCCACATTTTTTTCTGTTTTACACCTTGTGTGTAATCAGCGAATTTATGACAAAGTCAGACAGACAGAACAACACACTCATGCACATACACAGGCTGACTCATGGCGTCACATAGGGGCGGATCCTGGACACACCTGAATTAGTTGCCAGGGAGGGTAACAAGCAAGTCTGAATGATACACAGCACAATAAGATAATATGATAGTACAATGGTCGGCGGGTTTCTGTTGGAGCACAGCCACACAATATATTCTGCACACACTGCTATGAAAAGTGTGGTCTGGGTGATAGATTTGGAAATGATGCTGATAAAATAGGTCTAGTCCTTAATGTTTTTTTTTTTATTGTTACATGGCAATAGATCACACAGCAGCAGACAAAAGAACAAAGGAGGAGATTTTTCATTTTACCAGACATTTGTGATTCATTTATAAGCTGTTGCACAGGACATGTTTGATTAATAATTTCCATTTAACAGCTTAACTTTACACATATATCCTGTCATTTGTTTTGTGAGAAAAGGAAAATCAGTCAAAGAAAATCAGCAGATTTATATCTTACTCTCAACGCCATTAGTTTGTTTGAATCAAAACAATTTCATGGATTTAAAAAAAACAAAAAATATTTTTCATCATTGCCAGATAAAAAGAAAAACCCTTCATTTTCCAGTGCTTTTGCACCAATCTGCCAGCAGGGGTCATCAGTGTGTAATGCAAAGCAGCTGTAGGCTATTCAAGGGCTCTCAGTCCTTCCTGTGGCTGAGCAGGATCTGTCATACTTTGCATAGAGTAACAACTGAGAGCTGTGTGATAAGGCTTAGAAAATATTATACAAATGTGAAATAAGATGGGGTCAAGGATAGCTTTAATGTGGTTTAACTGTAGGCTGTTGTTTTCATTATAAAAGTCTAAGAGAGAAGTCGCAAATAGTGACAATAAGCAAACATACATACATACATGCCTTCTCTTAATCTTTGAGACACTAATGAAATTTAAATGTGCATGATTCAGCTCCCCAAGTCAACAAAAATGTGTGTACTGGCACATCACGACCAGGAGGGTGAAGCATTGCTAAATACACATGAGCTGTAGCTGAAATAGGAGCTTGCTGTCACATGGTCAGATATGCTATCAGGCTAGTGGGTGTAAATCAAACTTGACCAATACTGAACACTATGTTATCATAAATATTGTTTAATTTATCCAGTTTCCATGAGGGGACCTCCTTCACAATGAGCATTCCAAAACAAAGTATCATGTTCATAACTCAAGACATAATTGTAACCATAAATCTTTAGTATTTTCACAATAAGACATCAATTATAAATATATGTCTTGTCAAACAAGTGGTGGAGTTTCAGTAAAATGTGGGAAAGAGATAAACTATCAAGATAATTAATAACTGTGTCTGATACTGATAAAATGTATGTTTATAAGCTGGAACTAATGTTTTAATGGGGAAGAAAAAAGTTTTTGAATCTTTAAAGTTCAGTAATAAGTCATTAGTTATGAAAAGTTTTGGGCTGCCAGGCTGTGAAAATAGAAAATATTTTCATTTCATTTCCTGACTAATTTCTACAGTAGAAATAGCTTGTTTTGTTTGCCAGTGGGCGGGGACAGATCCTCCTGCCCCCCGCTGATAGGACATCTGCACTGTGCATCTACAGTCTTTGTATTTCTGTGCGTGTGTATTATAAATGTATTCTTGTATTATTATGTCTTTCAGCTTGAATATTTGATACTGTGCCACTTGTAGTTTCTTAAAGTACAGGATCTCACTCAAAAACTACTTGGAATTTCTCAAGAATAGTCAGAATGTGAGGAACGGTGGTTGCTATGGTTTAGTTTTATTTTATTCTATTCCATTAAATAATATAGCTACACACAACATGGTTGTAAAAAATACCCAGAATACACAAAAAACATGTCAAACGCGGTGCTAATTTAGATATACAAACGTAATTACTGCTGTTATTACAAGGAACAACAATGTTGTTCTCCTTCAGCACCTGGCTTGGTCTAGTGCTGCAAAGAGAAGGAGTATTTTCCTTTCAAAGTGGTTACCAGTGGTTACAGGTGGCCATGTTGGGTAGAGTCACAGCCTTTGTGGGCAGGTGTGTTACCTGTGGATCACTCAGGAAGCAGTTCCCAGGACTCTGCTGCCACAGCTGACAGCCACAGATACTATGAATCAGACGACGGAAAAGATCATGAGATAGATTTCCCCCGTCATTGGCTAATTCATCCGCAGCCCGCTTTTGTTTTGGGAGCTTGAGCCGGCACTAAGTCCCACACTTGTTTAGGTGGCAGACGGAGGGGAGTGCTTCCTGATAATAAAGAGGTGCGTCTTATTTCCATTCCAGTGATTGACTGCGCACGGCTTTCACCGCCGGAGCTGGGGGCATTGACGCATTGTGGAGTCGACAGGGGGTAGCACTGCAACCCCGGCTTCGCTACACAACGGAGGCATCTATCGGCGAAACCGCGATGGCCGTGGTGCAGCTCGACACGGAGGACCATCAACCGGAGAACGGCTTCGTGTCCCCCGAAACCACGTCGCCGGGGCTGCTGACACGCATCGACGGTTGTGTTCTGCCATTTCTCGGGGGATTTGGGAAGTACCAGAAACAGCTGATCGTGCTGACATGGATTCCTGCGTTATTTATTGGATTCAGCCAGTTCTCTGATAATTTCCTCCTCGCCCAGCCTAACAACACATGTATCCAGCCTTTGGCAAATCTGACTAATCAGACTACAAGTCATTCGTCGTTGTTAGACAGTCCAAAAAACACCAGCGCGCTGCCAGCTTATAGTTATATCAATGGAAGTCACGGCACCCACAATGACACGACCAGCATGCAGTGTAGGTGCAGTGAGTGGACATTCGAGCTGCACACGGGACTTGTGCAGAACGTGGTTACCAAGGTAAGCTGTCCATCTTGAGGATTTGCATCCTTTCCATCTCATTGTGTTTATGCATCTGTGACACCCTAGTCCGCTCTAATCTTATTAGGATTCAATTACGTTGGTAAGAGGGTGTAATTACACTACATTCACCCTTTAAAAAATGCCACTTTCAGGCACCATCTCAGTCATGTTAAAATAAAATTGTTCCCAAATCGTGTTCTTAAGACAGCTTCTGGATAGGGGCTATGCTTAAGCCTCCATTGTTGCATCCAAGGCGTGCATTTCTTCACAGTGGGCCGCCTAAACACCGAGTCATTTTATTCTGTAGGGATTCACAGAGCTACGACTTGGTCCACATCGGACCCTAAAAGTAGTAGGATTATATAGGTGAGAGCATCGTGCTGACATTGAGTCATGGCAACAGCAGCTGCTATACAGAGAGGAGGCCACCATTGGCACTTTGGGCAAAACTGCCAGGGCTGGTGGAATTTGCCGGTTGTCGTAATGCACATAATAGACACGGAGCCTTTGATTTAGAGCAAAGGTCATTTGTGCACTCTCTAGAATAATGCAACCCCATCCCTGGCCAAACATCACCTGCCCTATCTCTGCACTAACCAAACATCAGTGAGATATTCCTACAGCTGTCATTCTGGGCACTTTAAGTGTGCATGTGGCTCTCAGAGGGGGTGTCTTTACCTCCTATGGCATCACTATTATGTTGTAATATGTCTGTAACAGGCCAGGCTGAGGAGACAGTATAGGCCTGCAGTCATCGGAGTTGGTCTGCTAGCTGGAGGAGGAAGAGTTTAATATCTCATTATGGCTATCAGCTCTTCTCCCATTGTGGATGCTGCATGCTTATGTCGAGATATCAAGTTTTATTTTAGTACGGGAAGGAAAGCATGAAACTTAAATCCACAAGACTCTCTGAGAAAGCTTGACATTAATATCAACGGGATAATGTGATTAAATCTTCGGAGAGAATACTCATATTCTGATCAGAGTGCCACTAAGACTTTAGAAACAGAGGGGATTAACATGTTCATCGTTCATTTTTGCTTATAGGAAGTTTAAATGTTGATACACACGCTGACATCCTGACACACCCTTGCAGAGCTCAGTCAATTGCATTTTAATCTGCAGCATCTTCACCTCTGAAGAGTTTGGAACACATGCCATAATCACACAGCTTATCAGGAAGAGTCTGATCTGAGGCCAGGCTTTGAAGGCTCTCTGTGCTATAGGAGGAGGTTGTGGCACCCTGAGCTGGCATCCCTGATGCCAACAGCCTTTCTGGTTATCACTGATAATGGACTCATTAAAATAAAGCAAATAAAATGTTGCTGTGGCATTTTAATTCAGGCGTGAACTGAGGGACAATTTAAGTCTTGATTTCATTAACTGTCTGCAGGGTAATTTGGAGAGCGGAGTTGTATGAACAAACTTTTATGGATGGAGACATTCAAAATACTCAACTTGCAGCTGAATATGAAGGCATGTGTGAGGAAAATCAGTTGGGTGGGTCTTTATTACCAACAATCAAAAAAATGTCTATTCTCTCAAGCCTAAAGAATGAACAGATGTTTCCAGTGCGATGGCTTACAACTCTGAAACACTGCTGTCTCATGCTGGCATCATAACGTGTAGATCCAAACTTTTGTGTTGTCTTTGCACACATGCCGAGAATGTCATGTTGACACTACCACCATTGCAAATCAGTGACAGGGCTGAGCAGTTGGTAAAAGTGTCTGGCAGTGCTCGTCTTCCCTGACCCATGCCGTCCACATTCTGACAAGGTCACCGTCGGGAGAAATTGAATCAGATAGCATGCAGAATATCAAAATGGAGCCAAAAATGAAGCAGAATTGACTCTTGTCTTTTTTTGACAACCTGTCCCTCACTCTTGTAAGGCCTCCTTTCCCCACTACAGCACAGACACTAGGATGTGACACTTCAGCAGGAAGTGATGACTTGGCATTTCTCCCTGTGGTGGGATTGCATAGGCATAACTGCACATGACTGATAGCTCAGCTATCTGTGACACTCGATCCCTAAAAAGCAGAACAGTGCCAACAGTGTCAAAATGTACCAACAAATTCTAATGCCATACTACTCCGTTAACCCTTAGTATCACACGTGGATAACATGTAAATAAACATAGAGGTTTTCACTGCTTGCCACTTAGGGTTTGTTTCCAGAATTGGGAACACAGGAATGCATTTCCGCTCATTCCATTTTCCCGGCATCACAGAAAGAAGGCCTTGATGGGGGCAGCAGAGGTTGAGGTGATGGTGAAGGATTCAGAGTGGTTAATGTGGAGACCCATCCTAATTGAGTCAAAGCTCTCCTCAGGGTCCATCTTAATTGGACTGAGCCTAAGAAATGAGAATGTATCATTACTCAGAGACAGATAGAGTCTCTCTGCAGCCTACCCTACTCTTCTCGCATTCAGATGGGTAGCAGCTGCACAGGCTGCCCAAAATAGTGGCCTGAGAACCTCTTCAAAGCAAAGATTAACCTCTCTATTGATCCTCTGAAAGTTTAGTTCTTGTATATTAATCAGTGACATGTGGCATTTATGGACTTATGGTGATTTTTTAAAAATCTAAAGCTGAATTTAGGATTCCCCCTCTTGTGATACTCTACTGTAGAATGGATTTTTGGACTTGTACCAAACTATGACAGCAGCATGGACATCTAGAACACAGACTTATTTTTGTTTAGTCAGTAGAATTTTAGACAATGGTAAAGAAATTCCAGTCACAAGTTCCCATCCAAGGTCTTTTATTGTTTTGGCTGACCAACAGCCCAAAACCCCAAAATATTCTGATTAAAATTTTGACAAATGACCAATCTGAAAAAAGACAAATCTGTGTTTTAGGGGCTGGAACCAGCCAATGTTTGGCATATTTGCTTAATAAACAACTTACTTGATTGATTTATTATTGTTTTAAAATAGTTTTCCATTGATTGTTGAGCTGAAATGACTAATCAATAAACAAACAAAAAATAATAATAATAATCGATAAATTAATTGGGCAATTTCTAAAGGAAAAATACCAAACATTCTGTGTTCTCATAGCTTCTAAATTGTGATGATTTGCTTTTACTGTTCGTCTTATGTCTTTGGGTTTCGAACTGCTGGCGAGACATTTGAGGATGCTACTTTGGCCTTTGGGAAACTGTGATGTAAATTTTTAACTATTGGGCAATTCATAATGAAAATTAGTTTTAGTTAAATGATTAATCAAGTAATTGTTTCAACATGACTCAATATATATACATGGTACAGTTATATGGTGAGCCAGTGCCATTTTGTATGTTTTTTAGAATGTGGGTTAGAGTATTGTATGGAACTGATAAGGAAGATATGTACCAAAAGTACATTGGTGGGTACACCCAGGCCCAGTATCAGTGTCTGGAGGTTGCACACCCTTGGATGTGAAAGATGATACCGTGGTTGAACACTATGCAGGCCCCTCTACTCTGTGTCCCTGCATACTGTTTACCCAGCTGGTTGGCTCCTTCCACAGACCCCAGATCAGTGTGGGACACTTTGAAACAGTCTCAGCTGTCGAAAGGCGATGACCCCACTGCAGATACCCAGTCAGCACACAATGACAGCCACTCACAGTGTCAGCTGGGAGGAAAGACTCTTGTGTGACCACAAGATAAAACTCTGTTGAGGCTCTGTTTGTGTGTGTGTGTGTGTGTGTGTTTGTGTGTGTTTGTGCGTGACAAGACTATGTGCTGCAGGCTTGTTTCTGATAAATGCTGTTTTGTAACAGGGAGGGGTGAGCATTGTGGGGTGCCTGACCCTTGGCCTTGGTTTAAGTATGTCGTTAGGATTGTGTGATGGACTTCAGGTTGTGGGAGTGTTGGTGTCTTGTGGATGCATGGGAAATCTCTTTTGGCAACACAACAGACAACAACTGTAGATTGACAGGAAAAAGGTGTGCTGTTTCACCATGTGTCACTGTTGGTTGCAGAAAAAATATAACTGCCACCAGGCAATGCCGTCATCTGTTGTGTTGTATAGTCTGGGTGTTACAGTAATATTAGTCATCACACCTGCATGATATAAATTTGCTCTCAGGCCGTATGACTATATCTCCAGTGTCTGATATTTGGGCATTTCTTTTTAACACAAAAGTGTGATTAAAAAAAAAGTCAGTATGTGTAGTATAGATTTTTCTTTTTGCTCTCACTCGCCCTCCTTTTACATCACTTTTGTTCTCTTTCACCCTCACCTACGCTACCACCACATTATAGGATTTCAGCCCTTTGTTGAGGCAGTGGTGCTAAAACTTGCACTTGGAAGCAGAAAGAGTCAGATAACCACAGTGATGGTCTGTTGCTAGGCAGTAACTATGCAGCAGTTTCTCCATGTGCTTTCTGCCTTTTCCTCACAATGCATTTAAACATCCCTATCTCTTTAGCTTGTTATCCTTCCCTGTAGTTTTCTTATTCTTTGCATTTCTCTCTATCTCTCTGCATGTTCTGTTTTTACATTGTATAATCTTTATTCCTTCCTCCTCTTGGGTTTCCATCCACCTCCTTCCTTTCCTCCCTTCCTTTGAACCCCCCCACCCAGCAACCCCCACCACCACCACCACTCTGTAGTTCAACGAGTGCAGAAATGTGCAGCTGTAGCTGAGAGCGTCTTCATCTGAGCTAATGAGACTCGCTGGCGTGGACTGATCATTGGTGGCCAGTCGTTTGAGAGAGGTCGACAGACACCCTGGGGATTTCAGCTGATTTGCTCTTGGCCCTTCATTGTTCTGCATTTTCTGTCAGCTAATAGATTTATATGCGTCTAACCCAGCTCTACACACTGACTTCTATTCATTACTCCCAAATGAGCGAGACAATAGCAAGAGAGCAACTGACAGAAATAATAGGGGCATAGCAGACAAGCTGCATGGATTTGACTCATGTTTAGACTGAATCACAGTTTGCTGGGATTTCATTGTTCTGCTATAGCTGAAAGTCTGTCCAAATTTTTCAACTCGTGCTAATAGCAGAGTGGATGCCCATTAATGATGGTGTATGAACTTGGACAGAATGTTGGCCTGGAAAGAGACCTGGTTAATAATACATGCAAATTGGTAGATGCCTTTAAATAAAACACAGTAATGATACTTTGGCAATCACAACCTGCCATGCCCTGCCCATTTGGCTACACATTTCAGCACCACTTAACACTTGTGAGATATTGCTGCTTTGTCTGTGTCATGTGACTTGGGGATGCTGATATGCTGGTATTTTACAACACTGGTCATCTGTCTCTGCCCGCCCACAGATGTCTGTTCTGCACAGTCATCACACTGTCATCCAGCCGTGCAATGCTGGAACCTCTGTAACCGCAGACTCAGAGTTTCATTTTAGTATATATGCTGGATTTTCACAGCCCTGGAGGAGGGAAGCTTTAGTTTTTTTTTAAACACCCTTGGCTTTGCAGTGATTGTGCAACAGGAACTTGTTTGCCTCCCTCTTTCTTTTTCTCTGCTGACACCGATACTGAAACCATGAATGAGTGGCATGCGTGGATCGTGTGATGGCTGGGTGGCTCTGGGTAATCCTGGAGCGTTCCATTCTAGACAAGTCACCACGGTAGGGGTTATGGGAGGTTAAAGCCCCTCAGTGAAAAATATAGGAACAAACTACACTTTGTGTTTGAAGGTGAGGTCGAGCTGCCATGTGAAATGAATGGTGTGGTGAATAAATGAAACAGAATTGAGGTCAGTGTTGATCAGCCTCCCATAGGCGATGCACCTGCTACGGCCACCACGCCCCTGTCTGCTCCTTCCTGCAGCTTCTGTCAGCACAGACAGCTGGGAGGCATATGTTGCCAAAAACAGCCCTAATATCCACTTCATCTGTGAAAAGTCATCTTCTGTTCCTCTCAGTATTAAGTACTCTACTTGGATCATTTAGTAATTATGTCAGTGTTAGTCAAAGTTGCAGGTTTGGGTAGATTTTTTGGGGTAATTATTGAGAGATTCTTCTTATAAGTAAGTGCACATACACCACTGGTCTTTTCATTGGCTCCTGCACCTCTGTGACCATTGCTTAGGCTGTGTATGAGATCTATTTGTCACAACTCATCACTGCTGTGGGGTGGGCGGGGAAAACCAGGGCGTTGTTCAGTTCATGTAAAAGCAGTCAAACACTGCATTGTTTACGCTCTAAGAATCCCTTTGCTGCTGGTTTGGAGAGTTTCAGTCAGCAAAGAAAATGAGGAGAGGCAGAGTGTCCTGTAATATACTGTGTTGGCACAGCATAGAGGAGGCAAAAATAAATAATGAAAAAAGAAAACGTTATACAGACCCAATGATTGGGACAGAAACAACTGAATCCCTGATGTTGATTTGCAGAGATTAAATAAGCTTCTCCAACCTCTTCTGTTGCATCACAAGTCAAATACATGATGTGGGCTTTAAATAGACATAAACACAGTTGCTAGTGGAGGAAAACCCTGATGCATCATTCATGCATGACAATTTATACTGCTTTTTTAAATACTTTGCATATTTTTGTGCTAAATTAGCTAATAGCCAAGTGAGTAGTCACATTATCAGAGAAACTCTAAAATATGAAGTTTATTTAGAGATTATCTTCTTTTTTTGGGGACCACTGAGCCTAGAGACTAACAGTTAAATGACTTTCCATTAAATGTCTGTAATAATTAACAAAGGAAAAGCTATTGCTGGAGGAACATCGTGTTGATATTTGTATTCAACCAAATACCAGGAAGCCCTTCTGTTACGGAATGCACCCTTCTCACATTTCAGTGTGATGTGTTTTGGGTGGGCATAAGGCCTTATAAATCAGACAGACAAAGCAGAAAGTGATAGTCAAGCGACAAAAATGTCTCATCCTCAAAACATTCTATTTATCTTTCACTTCCACTTGTTTTTACCCAGCATAAATTTCTTGGAACTAATGCCAGTGTTTATTTTTCTCGACAGTGGAGTCTGGTGTGTGACTCAGCATGGAAAGTCCATATTGCAAAGTTCTCTCTGTTGGTGGGATCCATCTTTGGATACCTGGTGTTTGGAATTCTTGCTGACTGGTAAGATTTTCAACTGAGTTCTTTCACACTAAGTCTTTTTGTCAGATATGTAGAATTCAAAGGATTTTTTTCATATTTCTACATTAAAAGTGTCCGTAGTCATTTTTTATTTTTACCTTATTCCGTAGGTTTGGCCGCCACCCAGTGCTGATCATATCAGTGCTGTTCATGCTGGTGTTTGGTCTGACTGTGGCCTTCTCCGTCAACGTCCCCATGTTCAGCACCCTGCGCTTCTTTGAGGGCTTCTGCCTGGCAGGGATCACCCTTTCTCTCTACGTCCTCAGTAAGTCTTTAACTCTCAGCTAAAGCCCTGTGCTAATTGACTCTTTGGTAAGCCTGGCTGCCTTTGCTATTTTAGCACAGCGCATAGACAATGCAGTTTATCGGTTTTAACAAAACCGACAACCTTCAGTTTTGTCAGCTGAAATGACGACTTCTGTTTTCAGATTTTACCCCTAGGTCACAACCAGCTAACTGGGTGAGCTGGGTGAAAACTCTGTCTCCAGCTAAGTTTTTAATGTTTCTAGTTGACGTGTTTTAAACAAGACCTCCTCAAAAAGGGTTTTAAATATACACAAGGCTAAAGAACAGTTCATAGGCAAAAAGTCAGCCTTTCACAAGAGACAAAGCTTTTGAAAAGAGGAACTTTGGACCCCTTTTGGACAAAGGGGGAAAAAAACCACACTGATTTGCTGCTGATTTCATCATTTTGTGCTCTCAAATTGGTAATTTGTGCATTGTTTCAGGTTTGAAGAGGGTCCCTGGTTTTAATGTTGGCAATAAACAGAGGTGCTGACAGCCAATAGCAGAAGCAACAGCAATGCAGGAATAGCCTGTAGCATTTGCATGCCTGTTGCACAGAATATACTGGTTTATTTGACTGTAGGTCTAACTGGTTTGTTGGCTCCATGTCTAGGAAGTAAGAGTAGCTCTTGTTGCTCTACAAGTTCAAAGCAGTAAGGAGTGGTTTTCCTTGTTAAGGCTGGGTAAACACTTTAGAATTATCATTCATGGCTTCCATATAATTGTATTGTGATGGAATTCTCATTCCATAATTTTGTGATTAAAAAAATCTTATCCCAAAATATGCCAAAAGCATTATATCTTACCTACTTGACAATATATGTATTTTATTAAAAATTCTGTGATGATTATTTCTTATTCTTATTTCTCTTAATCCTTAATATCCTCCCACGATTACTGTTCTCAGCAACAACCTGACACACCTAACAAAAAGCTATTCCACTTTAATTCCTGTTTCTAGCTGAGGATAGCACTCAGCTGAAAGAAGAGTAATTGTGTTGCAGTGACCTCCTAACGTTTATTAAGCTGAATGTCATTCTTGGGATAAATTCTCATTACTGAGAAACTGCCGGCCCCCTTATCCTTGAAGTGAACTCTTTAATTTTCATTTAGGTGAACTCACATGTGTCTTTTCCTGAGATTTTAATCCTCGTTGCTGCTAATCAATACTCTGATAACGACAGAAGGGGTTGGGGGTGGTGTGGTAACTTCACTGCAGGAAGACACTGCAGAGACTTTAATGTCTGTGGAGATGAATTCTCTCTGTTGATGTGACCTTCTCTCTACACAGTAAAGGTTTAGATAATTACTTCTGTGGGAATGTTACACAGGTTCCAGAACGGGAGGGAAGGCACTTTTTGATAGCATCCTGATAATTGACTTTGCACTTGATGCACTTTCTGGTCTGGTCAGCGATGGAGCCTTAAAAGCCTCTCTGGCCACAGTAACTGACCAGTGCAAAGAGAGGTTGCAGAAGTGGAGGGAAGGGAAGGGAAGGGGCCCTCGCTGTCATTGTCATTCTAATTTACTCCACACTGTATACGTATATACTTGAAAAGCTTTGCCCCCACTCCGAAAACAGAAGGACTGTTTTGTCCCAGGACAAAGGAAAAAGGGTGGGGCAGAATGAGGAGAAAAGACGTGAAGTTAAACCATTTGGAAGCGGTCTTATCAAATTTAAATGAATTTGACATCAGCATCCATTGTATTCACATTATCCTACAGTTTATGGTTCAGTAAATCAGCGGTTCTCAACCTGGTGGTTGGAACCCAACAGCAGGTGGGTGGAGGGATTGCAAATGGATTGTGAAGACAATATTTCCCTACATCAATACACGCTTATATAACATTCCTTTTTTTGTCTTATTTCAACTTTTAATTTGTATACTATATATTTATATATATAAAGAGAGAAAGTCAGAGTTAGTCAGAGTAAAAAAAATATATTTCGTTTTTTACTTCATATCTCCTCTTTCTTACTTCCTTCTCAATCTCTGGAGTTTTAACTTCTTTTGTTATTCCTCTTCCTTTCTCAGTCTCTACTTCTTAAGCCTACCTTCTCTGCCTCTGTCTCCTGCTCTACCATTCTCTTTCCTATTTTTACATTCTTTACACTTGCTATTCTTCCATACAGTCTGCAATCTATAAAACTACGCTACAGTGATTGCTCTACACATACGCTGCTTCATTGTTTTTTTCTAAACAACATGTCCTCATGACAGTTTGGAAAGGATAGTTCTGTCTACGAACAGCTTGCTATAGCACTAAATTGTACGGATGTTTGTTTGAGCTTTGCATATTTGTATAGATTTTGTGTTGCTATACTGCTGCCCTTATTTCTGACCATGTGTGGCCCCTGTCACATGATATTTACCCTGTAGCCTCTCTGTATTGACAAAACTCAACGAGTAGGAACACAGTCGTTCAATAACACATTACTGGAAAGAATCAGTCCGTTTTCTTTCAAGGCATTCTGTTTAGGATATTTTAATGCATTTGCATGAGAGTTGGCAACATTCTAAAAGCCCAGCAAAGCTAATATTCACTGTAGTCTTGACACTGTGTCAGTCATGTGACATTTTTGCATGTAACATTATAAACCACATGACCCTCTTTTGTGGCTCGCTTTGCTTGACTCTGCTTACAAAGGAAAGTCAGAGCCAAATCCCAGCTTCAGCTGTGTTTGCACTGGAGACGTTACACTAATCCCCCTTTCTCATCAGTCCATGAGCAATTAGGTCTTAGTTCATACAGCTTTAAGCCTGGGCTCCATTGTGTACCATCATTTTAGTCTAGAAAACAGCAACATGATAATTGCCATCTTGGTTTGGTTTGGTTTGACAGTCAATATTATACATCCCTGTGACTACAGTAAGACAGCACCTTCTTGATCCCCTGTATATTACCTCATTGCTCTATGGAGTCATCAGTCCGGAAATCTGTAGGGTTTTGAGGATATGGCTGAGCCCCTTTTTAAGAGTGTGGAGCAATCTGAGCGCAGCTTCTACCCATTCCAGCAGGATGACCTGTTGGACTCAAGCCCAGTGCAGGGCCCAATATGGCTGATATGATGTGACACTTATACAGCTCCTGACGCTAAGTGCCACACAGAGAGACAGAAAAGAGAATTGGTGGCAGGTAGGTTTCAGAACCACTATGAGGAACCACTATGAGGAGGGAAAAAAAGAGGAACATAAAGACTGATAGGAATGTGGAAACCGCACAGGGGATATAGAAAGCAAGATTTTTCACTTCTGAAGAGTGTTAGGCTAAGAGGAGTGTGATACAATTACACCACCTCAAGTGAAAGTGAAGTGTTTCTGTATGTTAACATAAGCCCTTTCATGTATAACCCTAGCTAATGCATCTCTCTACTACACTGATCTATACTATGTTGCCTCCAAAGCATACCAGCAGAATGCAAAGCCAAGAGCTATAGAAAGTCATCTGATGCAGGGGTGCTATTTATACTCCAGTGCTCCATCAGTGTGAGCTAGCCTTTTTAGCATCACAGCTCCAGGCAGGCCAGGAAAGTCTCACAGAGCCTTTAGCTCAGCATCACAGTGCTGCTCGCTAAAGCAGTTTTTTTACCCCGGCACCCCAGAATCTCACCTCCGAACTTCACCTCCTACCTCTTAACGTACAAACACACACTGCACATCAGCTAGCTGAGTCATCCTAGCTGGCTGTGCAGGGTGTTTGTGTGAGAAGTTTGTGATCAGCTTGAGAAGAGGTGATTGTGTACTGGGGCAGTGGGCCAGAGCGTGCTCTTTGTTTACACAGGTTCTATCATGCACTCACATCAGCTCTCGGGGTTAAAATCTGTTGTTTTTCTAAGACAGATATATTACATTTTCCCCTGACATATTTATTTGCAACAAACATTAGAGGTATTATTACACTGACAAAAATACACATATTCTGAAAGAATTGTAGGTTATAGAGGTTTCTCTCTATAGAAATGTTAGCCAGCAAGTGTGTGCATGTGTGTCTGTATATGCACTGGCTTAATGTTTTTCATCTTACACCTTTTAATTTCCTGAAAGCATCTATTAAGTGTTTTTAAGAGGCAGGATGTTTACTTTGAGAAGTACATACAGTATAATTGCCTTAAGGTAAAGAGCAAATGTCTTTACACTCATCCGAAGTGGAGTACTTGCTCACTTTCCATGTCTGAATCAGAGGTGGTATGCCTGTACATGCCATGGGTGTGTGTGTGGGAGAAGCCCTGTAGATACAGTAGACATACACAGAGAGAGGGGAAAAAGACAGACAGATGCAGAAAGACAACAGACAGGCCGCATGATTCTGTTGGGTCATGCACCATAAAGGGCTTCATGACTTTTCTGTCTGTAACCTTTGACACACATGCTCATGACTGCTCTGTGTGTGATGATCTAGAAGGCAAAAGTTATTTTTAATGGCAGATGTTGTGGCACAAACCTATGCTGATGCTTTGGGAAAATAGCTAGCTCAAATTGTTGTCCCCGTACTATACCTACTTATTTATTTTATTAGGAGATGGTGCTACTTAAGCTAGCCAAGAGATATTTCTATAGTTTGTCATGAAATGGTCTAGTCATAAAATTGACTTTACAGCTATAGGAAAGTTGAAAAACCAATGTTCAGATTTATCAGTACAACTGAAGATAAAATTATCAATAACATATCCATAGTTTAGTTGCTGAATAGTCATCCAGTTAATTTAATAGTTAAAAAAATATATAGTGTCTTTGCCAATTTAAATTTCATTTGGAAAACCTCACCTGTTACTATGCATCGCAAAATGCCAATAATGAAACCGCATCCTGTGCTGAAATGACCTTGTTTTCCAAGATGATTTAGTTTTGTGGTTTTGTATTGAGCCCTGGCTAAAATGCACAATGCATTATTTATATATATTTATATTATTTATATAGATTTAGTTTAGTCATTCCAGTCTCTGCTTATTTAGTTATTTATTTTTTACATCTGGGCAAGAAGATGCAAGACAACAAGGAGATAAAGAAAGAAATTTTTAAAAAGGCCTAAAAGACAAAGAGTGAGCATTACACATATCACATTTATGTCTAATCCATAAATGTTAGATGATCCCATGTGAACAAGTGTAGTTTCCAAGAGTAAAAACACACACACACACACACACACACACATTGTCGTGTATTCGTGTCAGTACGGTAATTTTGCTCGACACGCCCAGACACACACTGTATTGATTGTGTTGGTTATGTTTGCTGTCACTCCTTTTGTACATGAACTGGACCAGTATGGATAGTGATCAAGTACATAAATGCAAACAGAAGGTGGAATTTTAAACACAGGGGAGGGAAGCACATGTTATATTAAGGGCTTTAGGGTTAGGCGATTTTTTGGGATATCTAAAATTGTTACGCATTAATGGTTTCTATTGAAGAATTTTAAACATGATTGCAAAATTGTACACATAGGCTTTCAACAGCTGTCAAATGAAAATAAATGATGGCATGATGTAGGCCTACACACTGCAGCCTAGTTCTGTAGAGCTCAAGCTCAACAAAGACCCTTAACAAAAACAGAGCTCAAAGCAACAAAAAGGTACATTCAACAAGAATCCCTGAGAGAGACATTTCAAAACAACATAAAGTGCACTTTTTGTGCATGAAGTTTGTGACGGGTCGTTTCAAAAAACGTAAAATAAAAATATCATTGTGTGTCAGCTACGGAGGCAGAGGTCCAGGCTGTCACTGTGACAAACTATTGTCCCAAAAATAAAATTGTTTGTCTTCTTTTTGAGGATGTAAGCATGTGATTGACACAATTAAGTGATTGTCTCTTCCACTGATTTCACATGTTAATGTTGACATCCCTTAAAAACACTTCACTTCTTTCACTCTCTCCAAGCTCTTTTCCTATTCCTTCCAGATACAGAAACATTCGTTTCACCTATATAAGTCACACACATTCGCCCAGGAGAGTGGTCTGGATGGGTGGGTGAGTGTGTGTTTTACGTATATATACAAGTTTTTTTTCTTTTTGTGTCTGTGGGAGGGAGAGAGCCATAGGAGAGAGAGAGGAAGAGAAGCAAAACGCCAAAGGAAGTCTTCGTGTTAAAGATTTTTTTGAACTGTTTTAAAGTTACAATTTTACTGCCCTTAGTGTTAGTGAGTTAGTTATTACTTTAGATCATTAAGGACACTTCAAGGTTTGAACTATCTATTGCATTTTACTTTGGCGGTTTCGCTCTGCTCATGTGATGTTTCGGAACAAATCCGATCAAGCTTAACACAGACTGTCCCTGATCTTACAACCCCTCTGGCACAGCCTGAGATACACAACATTTATTGAACATTAACACATTAAAAGAAACATTTAGAATTCATATAAATCTAAATGCTAATAAAGGAAGAGTTGGAGGAAGTAAAACTGCTAAGAGCAAGCAGTAGTGTCATAACAAGAATCAATGCTCTGGTGTACACAGATAGAATGAGCAGAGCAGCCTCTGTGTGCATGTAAATTGTGGCCATAAATGATTGGATGTGCTGGCAAAAACTACAGCTATTCTCAGTTTATTTGTAATTTTTATTTTGTTTACTGTTCTTAATGTTCAAGTGAGTGCTTAAGTGGTAACATAAAAAAGTCAGAGTATTACCTCTACCTTTTCTTTTGTTTTTTTGGAGGGAATCATGCAGCATGCTAAACCAAAGTCAAACATGTGGTCATGGGGAAACACACATCCTCTCATCTGATCTGATTTTATGCATATGGTCATGTGTATTCCCCAGCTATCTGTGTGCATGCTTCCCTCCTTTAGAGAGCGGTTTAACGCTCCTCTATTCTGTCACGATGACCAGTGATCACTTCCTGCTGCAGTGCTGAGTCGTTGTCTTGTCAGGTTAACCAAACCAGGCCAGTCTTGTCCCTCCTCACTGTGGTGACTGTGATGAGGTTGCTTTCTCTCTGTCGTGCCCTCCTGTTACCACAGGCATTAATCTCTCTGCACACAGAGGAGGCACCAAGAGGGCAGCACGGAAAGATGGAAGCTCTGTGTATTTATCTGTGTAATTGGCTTCTTTTGTGTCACTGTCAGATTCTTGTTTGTCGGTGCAGTCTGACAGGCAGCATTCTTTCTTTGCTTTTCTCCTCTCCTTACCTGTCTCTCCATCTGTTTATGTGTATGCCATTGATAGATATCCCTCAGTCTGGCCTGACCGAAGTAATGTGTGCCAGATTTGGACTCTGAAGAGAGAGGCTTTTCATTTCCCACCATATGGCTATGCCTCCCAGAGGAGAGCAGCCAGGTCCGGCTCACACCACTGCAGAGATATTGTACTGTCATCAGATGGATCCTCCTAAGGCGACTTTTTATTTATTCTGGGCGTTAATAAGGGTCTGAAAGGGATGATGAAATACATAGAGAGGCGAGTTGGGACACAGACTGTGTACAGAGTGCAAATGTTTTTTTCGGCCAAAGAGTGGTATTTTCCATGATACACAGGTTGAACTGTTCTCATCCTTCCCCATAATCCGCTCTAGCTGTCTGCTGATAAATGGGCTAAGGTGCAGACTCAGTTTTTTTTTTTCTCCTCTGAGCGGGGTTAAAGTTCCCTTTTGTGCAGAGTTTGCATTTTTGGTTGCTTAGCAGACTTCCACCACTAACACATTAGGCTACATTTACAGTGCTTAACAAATTTATTAGACCACCACCCAATGTAAGGTTTATGCCACAGCTGCCCTAAATTAATGACCAAAATCATTTTTTATGTTTCTGTAATGGTTAGTACACCAGTGTGTTGAAGTTCTTTAACCAAAATGATATTTTTAATGCTAAAATATAATTATGATTTTTATCCACGAATTTACTGTTTTACAAGAAAATAGTATAGTAAAAAAAATAGTAAAGCACATTATTATTTCTTGATTAAGATGTCTTGAATGTCATGCTTGATTTTTCTTTTTTATCATTTATGTGTGAAAAAGGACTATTTAGTTGTTCTGTTTAGTTTTAAACAAGTTTTTGAAAGATTTCTAAAATATTTATGTTTTCTCATCTTTATGACAGGTGGTCTAATAAATTTGTTAAGCACTGTATGTCCTACATATTTTATTTCCTCTCTGTCTATAATTTAGACTGGATGACATGTCATTGTGTTCTAATTGGCGTTCTCATTTTTAACCCTTGTCATGCAGTGTTTGTGAAAGACAACGCATGACATAACCTCAAGCTATCTCGCACCGCAGAGTCCTGAGTGAAGTCCAGTGATAGGCCAAATCAGCATGGCTAACCTTTGCACTTTCTTTTGATGGAAGTTAAAAGAAACGAATGCTGCTTCAGATATTCTGTGGTCAGACTGATAAATCTGGTGTGTTAAGGAAACAGGATTTGGTCTGATATTTGTGTCAGAGTGTAAGCTGCTCATCAGTCACTCTGTTCCCATTTCCTGTAGAGCGGATAGCTTGGTTTTGTGATCTTTCTGTCTTTGTATGGGTGGAAGGGGGGTGGGAGTGGTTCGGACATAGAAACACGCTCACACGCAAACATTATTAGAAAAAATCTCCTGGTTTTGTTTTACTTGTGAATATGATGGCTGAGACTTTCAGCTCGCATAGATCAAAGGAAAGTCCCTGTGGCTACTTGGGGCTGGTTGACATTCTTTGCAGCTCCAGATAAGGGACTAATCAATGAGTATGACCTTATTCTTAGTCAATAGCCCCTTTTCATTGCTTGGAAGATTGGAGGGTACCTCGGGATATTTGTGTGCTAACACAATCACACTATAAACAAAGAGAGAGAGAGAAAAAAAATGTAGTGGAATCTCCCTTCAGAGCCTTCTTTGGAAGTTATTTGCCAGAGTAATTGTAAATAAACTGCAGTTTTTTCTCTCCCATATGTAGCCAGAATCTTAATGATGTACCATCAGTAGGATCTTCTCAGTGTGCCGACTTGAAAACAAATACCATGAGCAGAGAAGACTATTCTGCATTACCTTTAATTGACCTGACAAAGGCCTTTAACCTTATCAGCAGAGTAACTCTCTTCATGCTCCATCAGGAAAATGGCCTTCTGCCATAGCTTCTTGGGTGATTATGTTTGATTGAAATGTGAAGGGTACCTTAAGAGCAAAGTGTCCTCTTCTCAGAGACTTTTCTGACTAACAGTGGGTTCAACAGGGCTATGCACTCGCCCCCACATTGTTTGATTTCTCCACCTATGGGATCACTATGTTCCACTGAGGATGCAGTTTGCCTTGACACAAAAAAAAACTCTTCGATCTGCACTAACACCAGGCAAAGACCAAGGTTCACTGGGTCCTGATTAGGGGGAAAAACTGTTTGCTGACAATGCTGCACTGGCCTGCCACTTTAGAGGAATCACTCCAGAAACTCATCAGCAGCTTTGCACATGCCTGAATTTGTGAGTTTGGTCTCATCAGGCATTTTCCATCTGTGACCGCAGCTTTGAAGGTGTGGAGCTTTAACAGTGTATTGATAAAACAACAACGGTGATGGCACACCTACCCAGTGAGGTCTGGATAAGCTCCCTACAGTCCACCCACATGGCCTGAGAGCTTACTAAGTACATTATTATGTGGAAGTGAGACTTGGACTAGGCCCGAATTAGTTTGTGGTGAAGCATAACAAATGTGGATTCTTCTACAGAGGGCACAAAGGGTCACTGGTTTGATGAGTGTGAAAATAAAATGAGTAATATGCTATGGCCTTCATAGTCACCAGACCTCATGCAAATTAAAGACCTATAGGAGATTCTGGAGTGATATGTTTAGGCGCCATTGTACTTCAACCAAAGTGCTTGTTGAGTGGTCAAGCAATGTTGTTTTCGAACTTTCCCAAACTCTGTAGTGAGTGACGTGTCTGTCCTACCGACGCCGTTTTCAATCGACACGGAAGCTGTTTTAGAAATTGCTCGGAGCAGTTTACCTTATGACAGCATTTGAAGAAACATACCATCCTGTACAGCTGTGTCAATCTCATCCACGTGGTAAAAGCTGCGGGAAGAGATGTGGTAACACAGCTGAGGGATGGCAACTGTAATACAGCTGTACTTTGCTTTTACCTGCAACACCTACAAGAAGGACTGTAGCACCGATACTGTACAGCTTCTGCAGGTGTCACTAAAAATAAATCATTATTATGCCATAAATTTGTTATCTATCTGTTATCTTTCAGTATAGAGAAATGCCATGGGCTCCTTATCATTAAGTTGTACGTAACAGACGGAGTAGCCAGGATTAGGCAGTGAAATGGCACGGAGCCTTAAGGACCTCATGTGACCAGTAAAAGGTCATGACACTAGCCTGTGGGTACAGGGAGTGGCTGTGCTGAGTGCCTTTAGTGGTCAACCAATCTCTTTCTTTTGTAAAACAATGGCTCTCCTTTACTGAGCTGTGTGCCTGACAGAAGGCTAGTGAGCTACTGTGGCATGTACCAGAGAGTGTGATTCATTTTCTTGTTTTGCTAAAGTCAGCAAACCAGCCAAAGCTTCTTTGGGGATTATCATTACTATTAATTGGCTATTGGCTTGATCATTGATGATGTCATTTCCACATCCACTCTGTACAGTAAATGCATTTAAATGTGTGTTTTTAATACCTTGTATGTCCCACTTGTTTTGTCACCCCCCACAAGACTCTTGGTCAACATCTTTGCTAAGTTTCTTATGTTTGACATTTAGATTAGTTATTGGTAGATTTATATCAGTAGGACACAGGCTGCAGCAGGGCATTGTGGGGAATGCTGATCTAGTGGGTTGTGGAGGATTAGGGTCACCAGGAGTAAGGAGCTCAGGCCTCCTTTCCTTTCCACAGCCTCTTGTACTCGTTCTGAAGTTCAGTCTAAAAAATATGCCATATTTCATACATGTCCTTATTGTTGTATAACTTAATATAGTTTGTTTGCGAGATGACTGCATCTTCCTGTGTGAGAGCACTTTTCCATAGCTCACCAAAGATGGACTTTTCCAGTCACAGTGCAGTGACCTGTTCAGTGCACATGATACCTTATACATAACTGAAGAATTCAAATCCCATGTAGTCCCTAATTAGTGAACCGTCACTTTTCTCCCAGCAGCACACAGAGAAGGAGTCTTGAGGTTAGTTGGTTCAAACTCAGCAGGTCTTGCACCCATCGCCCTGCTCTCCACTCATTGGCTCTGTCATTCCAGCTGCGATAGTGTCTGTGAACAGAGAGCATTATTCATGTCCTCAGAAGGGGGCAAGTCCTAATTGAAATTCCAGTCTTTTCCACTGGAATGAAGCGGGGCCGCCGACACCCACTGTATTATGCTGGCCCTGTCACCTTGAAAGGCCCATCTGGAGACTGTTCGCATTCCTGGGAAGAAGAAAAGACCCATTAGGAAAAAGAAAAAATGATGTATAACAAAAAGGGGATGAATGAAGTAGGACAAAAGATTTAGTCAGGATGGGAACAGCGGTATTACAGTAGTGTTCACTTTCTATGGTTTGATGTGAAGCTATTCCCTACTCTGCACTAACTAAAGGGCTGGACTGTCTGTGGTTGCTGGCTTCCAGTGTGGTGTGCATGCTAATGACTTGGTGAATGAATCAGTGCCATTCTGATAGAGGAGAAATGAGTACAAGGAACCTCTTTCTAGTTAGTTCACTCTCACAGCAGCCTACTGTCTTGGTTTGTCTACTGTCCCTGAACAACAACTGTACATGGTGATTTCTGAGTCCAAGGTGGCTTCTTTTATTCAACTAACAATCCAAAATTTAAATGTATACTGTTATAAAACAAAGAAAAGCAGCAAATCTTCACATTTTAGAACCAGCAAATGCGTGGCATTCACCACTTACACTGGTAAATTTTTCATTTATCATCAAAATTGTTGCAGATTAATTAAACTAAACTAATCTAAGGCGTTTCAAGTCAAAGTACCAGTAAATTAGTGGTCATACTCTTTGACCGCCTATGAATCATGTCTGTGCTGCATGAGAACAACATAAAGCTTTCGTCATTGGGATCGTCAGTGTCACCATCCATGTTCTGGCCTGTCTGCCTCACCTAGTCAGAGGTGGTGTTCCATTTTGATGCTTGAACTCTTGCCTATTTTCTGTTAGCACAAGGACAAACCAGATTATTGCTCAGATCCAGTGTCGTATTTACATGATTACTCTTGGTCTCATCTTCACAAAAATAAATAAATAAATAATGGAAATGTGGCATTTGCTCTGTTGTCGTACATGCCCATTTTGCGTCTTTGTCCCTAAAAAAACATGCACTTTCTCTTCCTTTTTGTTCCCTCTTCCAGGGATTGAGCTGTGCCTTCCAGGATGGCGTTTTTCCATGACCATGGTGGCCAGTTTTGTGGTGTTGGGTGGTCAGCTGCTGATGCCCGGGGTGGCCTACCTCTGTCGTGACTGGCAGGTACTTCAGGCTGTTATCATCTGCCCCCTGCTGCTGATGCTGTCCTACATCTGGTAAGGAAAAGACCCAAGCATCTGCTGCACTTTGGCACAGATTTGTCTCATGTTTTTTTTTATTCTGTTGAAGTTTAAAAGGTGTTTTTTAAAGACTCGAGACGAGACTCTTCCACTGCTGAAACATGGTTCCATCTGCAATAAAAATCTACATGGGTTACTTTTTATAGTCTAAACAAAACCTTATTGAGCCGAAGATGCTTTCATAAATTTACATGGTAAAAACAAAGAAGTGGAGAAAGTCTCGCCTCCAAGGACATTTTCCAGCATTCAGTTCTCAGCTGAATTAAATGTAAAATCTTTCTGTTAACTCATTTGCAGTGACTTCTACTGTGACTGGAGTCACTTTTGCTAAAACTCAGGCAATAAATGCCTCCATTTATTCTACCACCAAGCACATTTCTGCACAGCACTACTGAAAGTCAGTAGAAGAAATCCTGGAATAGATTAATAGATTTCATCACAGTGCATCAGAGACATTGGCTTTCATCCATGGTGTACCCAAAGAACAAAGGGGTGTCCCACTCACAAACAATCAAAAGTACTCCAAAGCACTAATCTGATCAAACATCAATATTGGTGATATATTGCAGTTCAATCAGCGTAGGACACAGAAAGCAGAACCAGTGTGGGACTGACTGACAGGGATTTCCAAAGTAGTGGGATGATATAGTGCAGGAGTCAGAAATCTCAGGCATACAGCAGGGTAGTCGCTGTTATACTGGTAAATGAGTTTAAAATTGATTTTTTTTTTTTTTTTGACGTGTTCTCAGATCTGCTGTAAATGATTTATGGAAAGTATTATTTATAGGATGATATCCCTCATCACTCAGCAATTTGGTAACTTAAGCTGCAAAAGGGTTTGCAATTGTTTGTTGTCTCCTTTGATCCAATCATGGCCTTGCTGGCTGAAAAACAAAACAAACCAAAAAAAAAGTATCAGAACTCAAGGATATGAAGCAGGTTGTGACACTGATATTTCTTACAGATGTTGCTGGGCTGAGTTTCTCAGTGAGCTCAACCTGCAACACCGTGGCCTCTTTCTACACTTGTACACACTACTGAGACACACAAATACAATAGCATGCCTGTGTCAGCCTGCGCAAGAGGACTCTGGGAATTTCAGAGGTACAGACCCATGTTGACCGTCTTGATTAAACCAGACAGTCTTTATGGGCACAAATTGGACCCAGTGCTGATAAAGCAGCCACCTCTGCAAATAACACAGCCGATTGAATTCGACACTGCAGGTGATCCAAGTTTGCTGATTTTTTTTGTCGAAACAGTCACGGACCACAGCAGCGCATCGTCACGAAACCCTGCACTTTTACCCCATAGACATCTGTTCCAGTGTAATTCAACCAACTGAGCAGTGTGGCATGGTTTCTACTATCTTCAAATCACATCAAAATATTCTGCAAGGAGAAACCTGACCACTGAGAGGAATGTGCGCAACATGACGTAATACAGCCACTGGATAATACAGCGTAGAAGATGAAATCAGTGATAACAATGGCTGGCAATCATGTGATTATTTATTGTTCCTACTGTAAAGACTTTCAGGTTCAGGTTGATTCAAGACCGATACCACCTGCAAATGTTGTGTGATTTATTTCACTGTGACTCATTTTTCATGCCTTATTAACGAGGACGTCCCCCGTCTTTTTGACAGGATCTTCCCTGAGTCACTGCGTTGGTTGCTGGCCACTCAGCAGTACAGCCGCTCCAAGTGGATCATGGGACACATAGCACAGAAAAACCAAGTGAACATGGAGCTTGACACAGATAACATCCTCACAGGTAACGCTGACACTGATTTTTAAGGAAATCTGGATTAAAGGGCTGATTTCTACATATTATGATTTGTGTGTATTTGATACATTTTTATGTTAAAGTAGTCATTGTGTCTTTATCTATTGCTATGCTGCAGTGTTGTCTACCAAGCTTTTTTTTGCAGGGCATGGTGTTTAGTAGTGTCCCCAGCTGTGCTTTCCTAAATAAGCCAGATTGACAAGGTTATGTCCATTTCCTGTCTTGTTACCATAGTAACCTGCCACCCCAGAGGTAGCAGTGGGTGTTGAACATTACATTATGACACTCTAGAGCATTCATTAATTTCATTATAGCCCGGGTGGGTGGACATAAGCTGACATGATGGCAGGTGGACTCAGGTCAGGCACTCTGACCCCGGGTTAACTGTTAATGTCTGTGTGCAGAGGACCTGCCACGGGCAAAGAGCAGAGGGAACTGTGTTGTTGTTAAATGTTAAAGCAGATTGTGTTTGTTTTAATCTTTAATGCTGTTGTTTCGTGTGGTATACTTTTTCTGTTTTTGGCCTGCCATTTGGTACCGTAATAATCAACATGTTTTGAGAAAAGAGTTCCACTCCTGGGAAAGTGCTCAAAGAGGAACCACTCAGTGTGAAATTGACTGCACTTTTTTTTAAGAGCACAGAGACTGTGTGCTGATGCAGCGTTGAGAAAAGTACATTGCCATAGACATTAATTTATCCTTTCTTGTTTTTATAGTAACTAGCTGTCCCTTACAGTAATATTTCCTACTTTCAAGTACTCAGCACTAAATATAATGCTGGGCCCTGAATGTACTTTCTGCTGCTTTATAAGAGGAGTTGAGAAATGTTTTGAAACATTGAGACTTGAAGAAAGCGCATGTCACCAATGATTAGGTCATCTTTGGGAAGTGAGAGAAGTGATTTGCATGTGTCTCAGTAGGGATAGTGTTACTCAGAGGTTTGTAGCTCACCCATAGTATCACTGGAAAGTCTGAGTGTTACAGTCAGAGATAACCTTGAGGCAGTGGTGTGGAATCCTGTCACATGCCTGCGTCAACATGAACGTACGGTACCACAGACCTGAGGTATGTTCCTGTGGCAACCCGCAGTCTGATACAAACAGCAATACAAAACATTCCCTGTCAGAGACTGTTCCTGTTCTCCTTTGCACCTTGTCATACCTGCATTAAAAAGCAGCAGAAGATTGGTTTGTGTGCGATGAATCACGCTCATTAAAAATACATGTGGAATTTTATGTGGTTGTGATAAATCAGGGACGGCCTTGTTTGACTCTCTGAGAATCCAAACAGCTGTCAAACTTGTCTTTGACCTGAAAACTCAGTCTGACATGGTATTGACTACAGCTTGGCAATACTGCTACTAATATATATATGTGTAGTAGTGATCCTACAATGGAGAAATAATAAATAAAGACCAAAAAATAATATAAAGTGTCCGAAAGAAACTAAGGCAGAAACTTAGCCAGACTATTACATTATAAATATATAATATATATAAATTATTATAAATGACCACATAAAAAAAAGCAAACTAACTTTTATATTGATGCCAGCCTCAAAAGTGACGTATTGGTCAGGCTTTAAGGTTAACGTGTTTGCTTGTTTCCAGAACTGCAGAGAGCTCTTCAAAAGAAACCCAAAAAAACGTGCATTGTGAAAATGGTCGGGACAAGAAACCTGTGGAAGAACATCGTTGTGCTCTGTGTCAACTCGTAAGTGTTAGACATTTAAAAGGTGTGTGTGTGTATGTGTGCGTGTGTGTGTAGGGCGAGGCAATGCCAGTCAGGAGCGCCATTTTGTACATTTAAGATGCCACTATTAACCTGGAGGCTCGATACGGCATTGATCAGTGGTCCTCAATGCTTTTGTCCTTCCACATTTGTGCTGTTCTCTCTTTTCGTCTCGAGTGGGATCTCTCCTCTCTCCATCTGAGACCTCAGCCCTAGCCAGGCAGACCCAGCTTTAGCTCTGCTTCGGCGCACCTTGTCCCTGACTCCCGAAGTCAGCATAAATTTTACATGAGCTGTGTCCTTATGAAACAGTAGACAACCAGAAGAAAGGGTGCAAGTGTTTGCTTGCGTGTTTTTGTGTGTGTGTGTAAGCTTGTGGGGCGTGTGCTTTGTGTGTCAATAAGCCAGTGTTTACATGTGTGCAGTTTTTTTCAGATACTCAGAGATGAGAGTAAACATGACATTGTTCCTCTTCCTCTTCTCTCTCCACCCACCTCTTCATCTTTTAGATTTGCTTGTATCTATTTTCTTTGTTCTTATTATCTCCTCCCTTTGTGGATGTTATTTTATTCCTCTAGTTTTCACCCCTTACACCAACATCTTCTGTCCAGTATCCCCTAATTTAGCCACAGTAGTCTCTAGTTCTTTGTTTATTTGTACCTCATTACTTTTCCCTCTGTGTGTTCTCTGTGCAGGCTAACAGGCTACGGGATCCACCACTGCTTTGCTCGCAGCATGATGGACCCAGAAGCACAAGAAACCACCATGTTCCATAACTTCTATGCAGACTATTACACCATGGCGGGCATTGCGGTGGCGTCCTGCATGGCGCTATGCCCGGCAGTGGGTCTGATGGGCCGGCGGGGAGGCCTTCTCATGTTCATGATCATCACTGCCCTAGCGTCCCTGCTGCAGCTGGGCCTGCTCAACTGTGAGTACATTATGAATAACACATGTCCACTGACGTGAAATTCTACTCATTCTTGAAGAGTGATATCACTTTGATGTAGTTTATAGAAGGTGAGTTTATAGAAGGTGATCATCTTAAAAAAATTCCCCTGGCCTGGCCTGGCCAAGAAATAGGGAAGTCTAAAATATTGAGAGAGAGTTAGACTAATGCATTGGTCTTCTCATGGGACCTGGTGACAGTGAGACAAATATAGATTACTACCAGCATCATCCATTCATCTACAAGTTAACTATCAAACAGTTTACTGAGTACAGAAGATATGGAAATGTTTGTTTTGGTGCAGGTTCTGCAGACAGGTTTAGTGCAGCTCTGGTGGAATTTCAAATCCTGTGTTTCCCGCTGTAAAAGCTTACATTCATTGTTGTGAGTGAACTATGTAAGAGCTCAGTTACCTTTAGTTGTTTGTAATGGAGTAGTCAGACATGATTACAAATTGCTGTTTTAGTCAATGTGTACCAAAATGTGCTCCAGATGATCAAAACAGTACACAAGTCAGTTTATTCAGTTACAAATGACCAAGACTTAATGTTTAACCTGGGTCAACACATCAAGGTTATGCTCATGTTTCATGTTCCCAGATGAAGTTGTTTGTTTTGTAACACTGTGTTGACAATTTTTGTGCAACATGTGTGCATGTTTTTGTTCTTAATGTTTGACTCTGGACTTACTCCATTAGCTGAATGCATATGATGTTACTGTTTTGTGTTTCTTATTGATACATATCTGTTGATCTCTTTAATTCTCCTCTAGTGCTGGGGAAGTACAGTGTCCACCTGAATATAGGTAGGATCATCACTTTAATTCTAATTCTAAAGCCTTGTTTTTGCTGATAATGTCTGAGTTGGGCAGATAAACCGATCAGTAGTTGCTTACATGTTTTTCTTTCCCACCATCAAATTTATCAGCTTCACATTCTTTCAAAGTGTGAATTGAATCACCTTACAACATGACTCTTATCACATCACTAAGGTTGCTGCACTATCTTGATGAGGTTTTACGAAACGTGCTGCATGCAGATACAGAGACCCATAATGAAGTCCTAGATGTAATTATGACCAGCTTTTCACTTATGTATCCCCTTTGTGTTGAGGAGGGTGAGTCTCTTTGTTATAGACCTTTGAATCTCACCACCAGCCTTCCTTCACTGCTCTCCTCTGTTTATCAGTGTCTTTATTCTTTCCACACTAATCCCCCTGTGGGAAGCAAGAGCTGATCACAGAGCAGTCTCTTCTGATCCTCTCTATGCCATCTTCAGCATGTCTTATTCATAAAAAATGAAGATGGTTTTTAATGCAGACCATCTTTGGGCTAACTGGTCTTTTTGTAGGCTCTCAGTAGTTCATCAAAATAAACATTAGCACTGGGAAACCTCAGGCACGTAACCTTCAGGTTTTCACATAGGCAGTTAGAAAGTAACTGTGATGATACATTCTGAAATTCTGAAACTCCTAAATCTCTTGTATAGACACACATTTATTATACATTTATTTGCAGAACCATTTTATATGGATGGTTTAGGATATTGTTTTTATGGAGGTGATACAGTTTGTGATAATTTATGAAAGCAAAAAAAATTTCCCATATTTACTTGTACAGCATTGTTGTCCTTTTACTGACTACTCAGGGTACTGAGTCTAAATTGCCATATGTGTGCATCTCCTGCTTTGTCTGCAGATAGCTCAGGTACGCTGAATAAGAACTTCTCCATTGCATTCTCCATCATCGGCATGTTCTCCTCCCACGCAGTCAGCAACCTTAGCATCTTCTTCTGTGCTGAGATCACACCCACTGTGATCAGGTAAGCCGACCCAACCCAAACACTGGGACTGTATCATCACGGTTTGTTTTTTACTCTTATGAGGAGTAAATTTACCCTTTTTTTTTTTTGTAATGCATAACTCATGCTTTGTCATTAAACTTGTAGGTGATTAGGCCACAGTTTGCTCATGTTTGCTCTTGTTTGTGTCATGAAATTATAAATGCCTTAAATTTACAAGTAATAAGAAAAATAGAACAGGTTAAAATTCTTTTTATTCCCCAGTGGTTGCTCTTGGAGGAACACTGGATCTCAGTAAATACTAGAACAGTCTAGACCTGCTCTTTTTTGAAAAGTGTCCTAAGATAACTCGTTATGATTTAATGCTATATAAATATATTTGACTTGACTAGACTTAACTGTTTTACTGTCCTGATTAGCATATATTCAGGTATTACAGTGGCTGGTTTTCATCACATAACATGTTCCTACAGATGGATTAGCTGCTCGTCCCCCTGTTAAAGGCGGGTATGAAATCATTGAGCTGCTGGAAACAACAGACTCTCACAGTTCAGTGTCAAATGTAATCCACATCTTGTACAAATTAGCCATCCCCTCTAAGAATATATGACACAGCACTGGATGTTCATTATCTGGGGTTATGTAAGGGGTGTTGTTTTACTGACAGTGCTTGAAGGGCGCCATTTGCTGGTGAATTTAGGCAACGGCAGGAGAGGAATGAGATCGCATGTAGGAGACGGCGTTTAGTGGTACTGCAGCACTCTCTGCTGATGTTTGATAAAATGGCAGAGATACGTCAACAGAAGCATACAGCACAAATAAGAGCTTCCCTTTGTGTAGAGGATTTAGGTGATAGATCATGATTTACTTTGATTCTAGTGAACTTAGTCTTCCCTTTTGGCTGATGTATAGGTTTATGAAGTTTTTATGTGCGTCTGATCATAAGTCCTACCAGGTGACAGCGTTTTCTTTCTCTCCATAGGGGTGGTGGTCTGGGCCTGGTCCTAGCCAGCGCTGGCTTCGGCATGCTGACTGCACCCATAATGGAGCTCCACAATCAGAAGGGCTATTTCCTTCATCACATTATCTTTGCCTGCTGCACTCTCATCTGCATCATCTGCATTCTCCTGCTGCCAGAGACCCGTTACCAGCCCCTCCCTGAGACCCTGGCTGACGGCGAGAGCTACACTCGTCAACCTCTCCTTCCCCCGAGGAAACCTGGAGAACAGCGCCTCTTGCTGGCGCAGTCTGAGAGCAGCAGGGACTACACCAGGGTGCACGACACGCCACTCCACGAGGCAGCTGCCACGGCAGTGTCCACCATGGACTCCACCGCCTCATCTGCTGTTGATTTGACCGCTCCATCAGTTGGAGATATGTCTGCCCCAGCATTCATGGAGGTCCACTCTGGCAAGCCTGAGCCTAAAGACCCTAATGGTCAGTCGGTTTCATCTTTAACAACTGCCCCCATCACAACACTGGGTAAAGACAGTATCATACATGCCAGTAAAGACCACCTGCTGTCTTCCACTCCTTTACACAAAGCCCCATGCATCACAGACCCACTTTTAGCCAATGCTGAAGAACCTCCAGCGACAGTCCAGGATTCTGTTGATCCTTTGACGGACACTGCCCTTCCTGAAATGAATGACACTGGTCCTTCTCCTACGAAAGTGTCAGCTGCTACCCCTGCCCCTTCACTGGACTCTTCCACTGCCCCTGTCCCTCAAACTGTCCCTGCCTCCTTATTGATCTGCACCACACCCATCATTGAGCCCCCGCCTAGCTCCACATTAGAGTCCCCAAACCCCCTAAGTAATGACATTGACAATATTGCCCTGAAATTTGACCCAGCTTTACCAGAGGACACTAATGCCACTTTAGTTCCTACTACTACTCCCTACGACTCCCCTACTCCATCTATGCATGACGGTCTCCCTCCATCCCCAGCTCCCTCTCCTGTCCCTATGATGGACTGCAACATTTCCACTGACCCTTCACCCTCCATTATCACAATCTCTGACATTCCCATCAAGTTAAAAATAGTAGATGAATCTTTATCTCCTCCTTCAACTAGAGACTCCCCCGCACTTCCTGTTTTAGACTCCCAACCGCAACAATTAGACTCTTCTTCTCCCTGCGTTAATGATATATCTCCTCGTTCCCCTACTCCCCCTAGCCTAGTCACTGTTTTCCCATCACCCACTCCGCCTCCACCCATTGACTCAGGCCATTCGCCTTCAGAGGACTCTGCCACTCCCACTGTCATAGATACTGTCAGCACCACTGACTCTCCTACCATTCTCCCCGTCACAGACATTGTGCACACCTCCGGTCCAGAATCAACCACTGTCACAGACACTGTAACAGATTCAGCTGCTTCCCTCACCTTAGGTTCAGTACCAACTTCCATCACGGATTCAGGCTCTACAGAAGCAACCCCCTCCTCTCTAATGGACTGCACTGTCTCCTCCCCCATAGACTCTGGTGTCCTCCCCATCAGGGACAGTGGCAGCACAGAAAACAACACGGTCAACACTGTGCCATCATCGTGATCCAGTGTTGCAGCCAGGAAAAGAAGCTTTACGGTTGCACCAGGAGGCAGCCCACGTCACATAAATACCCAAAGGGTGGGGGGTCCTACTCAGACTTCAGACACTTAATGAAGACTGTCCCCACCTGGAGTTGAGTAGGGCATATCTTGCAGGATTATTGTACGTTTCTCATTGCCCCCCTCCCTCCACCTCTTCCTGCATTTAGTCAATAAAGGAGACCATGCAAGGGGGAGAGTGCCAGAGGCTGGTTTGTGACTATGTGACAGTATCTTCTGCTCTTTTTGAATGTCACTGGAAATCACCAGCCGATAAACTACTTTGATGTAAATGAATGGGAAATCACTGTCTGTCATTTTAGAGACTTACGACTATACCCACAATCACTAAGATGTGTCATCAGGACTGGTGAGAGATGCAATGATGCTAAAAAACAAACCAACAAACAAATGAAAAAAAAAAAATCTAATCACTGGTACTTTTGCTCAAATAAAATGTCCGTCTAACATATTTATAAAAAAAAAAACAAAAAAAAAATATCGCCTTACTTGTGTGGACAAGAAAATCTGAATGTTACAAAGTACTTTCTGCTGTTATGAAGGTAAACAATCCAAATTCGAGTGATTTTTCTAAATACAATGCCAAAAACTACTCTGACCAAAATTAAGTGTAGACATAGTGCCAAAACATTAGTATTGACAAGTATTTTGAGAAATATTGTTAGTGTGGTCCCCTGCCGTAGATTGAAAGTGGATTAAAGTGAATCAGATAAACCCTATTTCAAACTTAAGAAATTAAAAAGAAGATTTTATTATTTCTCAAATTAATAAAAGACTGGAAGCTGTATCATGATTTGAAGAATTAGATTTGAGAGATAAGACTGAGCTAAACTACTGTCGTCAATACATGGTTCATTGTATGAACAGTGATATTAGCAAAAAGAATGACCCGTATTTTGTAGGTCGGAAGAAACTTTTATTTTTCCAATCGTTTCTTTCAATGAAATTTATGGTATGCAAATGCTTTTATTTGTAAATGTGAAATTGTAAGTACAGATGCGTAATTAGTTGTTGAGCTTGATTCTTTTTTTTTTTTTTAACTCAGAGTATTATTTTGAACAATCTCCCATGGCGTGCCCTTATTGTACAAAGCTATACTTCATTCTAACAGTATTTGTGTCATCTCAGTGTGGTGGCACCTTATTATTTGCAGTGGGGACAAAGCATGAAAATAATTGTGAACATGTCAGCAAAACAAACTAGCAAACCTTACAAAAAAAAAAAAAAAAAATGACAAAAGCTATTTTTGAAATGAAACCCATGGATGACAAAATATTTGATGTGATTGCCAATTGTCACAACATCGCTAACCTTCAGTGTGTTTTCCAAATCATGTTCTGGCATTAACATAGTTAATGTATGTCAGTGTGTTGATACATTCACAAGCACAACTAAGTAAAAAAAAAATGCAATACATTTGTCCAAATGACCTTTTAGAATACAGGTCAAATCCTATTCATAATCTTTAATTGACAGACTCTTGCTTAAGGAGGCACTTTTTCTTCCAAAGTCCATGTCCATCTGTGGACAGCATTATACTTGACTTAACTATGTGTGTAACTTGACAGTTGTAGTTACATACTTTATAGATTGAAGGTTGTAATATTTGTTTAAGGAAGATGTGTGATTACAGATAGACCACTGTTTACAACAATCCTCATAATAATAATAATAATAAGTAATAATAATTACACTGTACTGTAAAACTTTAGAGCCAACTGAATGATGTCTTGTCATTTCAAATGTGATAAAACTCTCTCATAGTATATCATATTACATTTATCCAGGGAGTATTGTTCTATTGAGGTGTTATTCAGGAGTCAAAGACAACACTTAACAGACATAACAGGAGATCTTCTGTTATTCTCACCATCTTGTGGTACACTTATGAAGAAAATTACAGGTACTTTACTCACCAAAATTTGCTTTTCTTTTTATCCAAGTCAGATGTGCACTGACAAAGGCTACATATCTTTCGGTATCTGAATGACTGGTACTTGGGTGTTTTTCTCAAATGAAGCTTGAATCAAGAATGAAAGCTCTATTTTTGATTGATGCAGGTGATGATGATTTCTTTAGATAGATCATCAAGCCAACAAACTTCCATTTACTGACAGATTCATGAGAACATTTAATGTCTAACATATGTACGCCATGCTGCTATGCCTCAAAGCACAATGCCCTGCAATCATGTGATGTCAGGTTTGGTGGAGCTTGGAATCTTGACAGTTTAAAAAAAAAAAAAAAAGGGAAAATGGAGTTGGATTTTGAATACGATACAGAAATTACTAGTTACACATTAACTTTTGCAGTAGACCCACATGTAATTGACTTTGTGGAACAGGGTGTTGAACCTGGATTTAACAAGGAATTCTTGGCGTCTGCAGTAGAGAGTGGGTTGTCTGCAGTGGTCAGTAGCTTCACATTACTCAGAGTTCTCGTTGTCTGTGAGTGTTGGTCTCTCTGTCTCAGTGTGCGTATTGCAGATATTGAACTGTGTATGGCCGGAACCCCATGCAACACCAGTGTAAAGACAATGACACAGCACAATACAACCAGAGTCTCCTCTGTTGCTTCCACTTTCCCAACTCCCATGCAGCTATTCAACAGTGCTGGTGGGAACTGTTTCATCAGTCTTAGTAAGCATTTCATTTGACTTTATTTGAAGTAAAACTAATGTAAAAATCAGTGAAAGCAATCCAAAGCTATGTCAGCACCAGCGATAGGGTGGACAGGCAGACACTCACTGGTGGACAAGCAAAAAAAAAGAAAAATTGGATTATGTCTTTGTAAATAGTAAAGGCGTGGAAACACCCAGCTTGGATAGCATGAAAGGTCCTGGATCATAATATGGATGGACTGCTGAACAGTTTTGAACTTGGTAAATAAAAGTCTCTGAGACATAATGTTCCCAGTGCACACATTTCAGGTTTCGCTTCTCTCAACCGTGACGACTCAGAATCTCTTGATGGGAGATTTGAATGAATGTAAAAACCATGGATTGTACCATTTATAATTTCCAGTTGTTTGGTTTCATTTTGTTTTTTTGTTTTAACAGACATGATGCACTTGTATATAAGCCATACCTGTTGTTAAAATAAACCACTATTTATTGATCAACTACGATTAGCAGTGTGTCTTTTCTTTTATAGCAGCTTTTGTGGATTTTATTAAAAGCTGATCCCAAGCAAAATGACAATTACTTTTAAAGAATGAAAAAATAAACAGTCTCACACTTCCTTCTTACATTTTCTACATAGGTTATATAGAAATATAAGTTATCCAGTGAGGTTTCAAAGGGTTCCGAAATCACAAGGATTGTAGCCAAGGCTGGGTTTAACACCCAGGCAGAGCAGGCAGTTCCCCAAGACCAACTGGGGGACCTGAAACTTTTCCACATAGCTAAGAGTCTATAGCCATGCTAGCTCCCCTGTGAGGGATCAACAAAATTATTTGGATTCATCCCCTGAGGACCATGAATGCCTGTACAAACTATTATAGCAATCCATCCAATTTTGAAATATTTCTGCTGTCCGTAGAGCAACGCCGCAACATGGCTTCAAAACGGAAAACTAGTTGCCCTGCCCAAGGTGGCTCCAGCATTTTACACAGTCTTGAGGACCTGTCTTATAAAGGGGCCCTTTGTTAAAATCCAGTTTTATATATAGATGACACTTAGATAAAAGACTATGAGATTTCTTCTATTTTTTTTTTCTGTTAAAGGGTTTTTGGAGAAGTTTCCCTCATCTGATTCGAGGTTGTGAGGTCAGAGGATGTCGGATCTGGATTGCTAAGCTTCTTGAGACAAACTTTGATTAATAATATTGGGCTAGATTATGTAAGTAAAATATGACTTCAATTTGACTTGATATCATGCTGCTGCATGTCCTTTAACAAAGCTGTGTTTAATCAAACTATCACAATCATACTATCACAATATACAGCAAAGATGGGTGTGGTTAGGGATGTTGGAGTATAAAGGCTTGCAGCTCATTTTTGTCCCAGGGACCAAGAGCTAGTTAACCCGGCCCTGGTCATAGAATTTTCTCTTTTTCTTATTCAAAATAAACATGAAAATCTCTGAATTCACAGCGATGGTTACACTGCCTCATCAAACCGTATTTTTCAACCTGGTATTTGAAACAACAGGCTCCTTTGTACTAACTGCTTACTGTATAGTTGCTCCTTCATGTTTTATCCACCCACCTCAGTCCTGACTGAATCAGCACACGTGCAGTCTTCAATTATTTCTCTGATAAAGTTTTACATTTCCTGGCAGGGAAAACAATCGCTTAAGTTTATAGAACAACCTCAGCCCCTGGCGTAAAAAAAGAAAAAGGCCACATTTTCTCTGCTTGGGACAAGGTGATGTCAGGAGGATGATGCAGCATGATCCTCTGGTCCACTGCATCAAACCGGGGCGCTCCTATTGGCTGACGGGGATACTGGGGGATGCAGCGCTGGGTGTAACGTCATCTGACCAGCAGCACGTTTATCTATCTCGCCGGCTCAACACTCGCCCTAGAAATGAGGCAAGTGCTGATGTTGAGAAACACAGCGGCAAGAGACTGAAGACTGGACGCAGGTGAAGTCGAGACAGGACGCTCTCTGCCCGCATCCGCAGCGCACCATGAGGGAAATCGTTCACATCCAGGCCGGGCAGTGTGGAAATCAGATTGGGGCGAAGGTATAAATGTTATCATTTAATTTAGGAAGGGGTAGATTAAGGAATTAATTATAATTTTAATGTGTTATTTTCCAGGGATTTTTGTGTTGAACAATTTATAGACTCCAGTCATTTAAATAATCCGTTTAGCGCCTCTTAGAGGAAGAAATGAATAAATATATCTTTCAAAAAAAAAGTTTGGGATAGGCTGTTAGTTGTTTATTTATGTGAAGGGTGCGGTTCAGTCGGACTGGGCTTTGCTCGGAGCCAGTGGCTGCAGTGATGTGGCCCCCACTGCTGCATGACATTTTGTCGCCAAGCAGATGCGCAATAATTAAAACGAGGCTTGACGCACGTGTTTTTACGCGTTTTCATGCCATGATTTGGTGCTTAATGACCCCAACAATTGAAGTTGAAGTGATTATGTTTGTCCCATCTAAGTTCTGGGAGGTGATAAGTGATGAACATGGCATCGATCCTACTGGTAGTTACCAAGGTGACAGTGACCTGCAGCTGGAGAGGATAAATGTGTACTACAATGAAGCATCAGGTAAGAATAAAAAAATTCCACGTTTGTTTTAAATAAATCAGAATGTATGTTTACATCTGAATAACTGATCACCACATACAGCTTTGTTTCCATTACTCACTATCCTTGCATGACCTTACATTACACAGACCTCATTTGAATGCCACAGTATGCTCATGTCACCAATTTAGCTGTGAGGGGAAAGTAGGTCCCACCATGAGTCCAGGGAAAAATTAGGACAGTGAACCTGCTAAAATATCTCTCTCTCTCTCTCTCTCTCTCTCTCTCTCTCTCTCTCTCTCTCTCTCTGTCTCCCTGTCTCTCCCTCCCTCTTTCTCTCTCTCTATAGGGAGTACAGGTATCTGCAGTCTCTGTATTGCTGCCCCCGAGCTCACTGTGCCTTGGCCTCATCTCAATATTTGATTTTATTGGCGTGGCATGTTGAAGGTCATTCCAAATGCATCCTGTGTTGTTGCTCCCAGCTACTGCACATTAAACAGTCAAACTGTACCCAAATCCCAAATGTGATCATAAAGCATTAGCTCTTGTGTGTCAGCCTTTGGATTGATGTTTTCAGGGAAGGACAAGTCAGTGCAGATCTATGTTTGGGATCAAACAGTGCCCATTCATCCGCTTTGGCTAAATGAAAGGCCTGAACAGGAAGCCCACGTAGGCCGACACTGCATATTCACTACAACTGTCTACCCCTACCCTATTTCCTAGCAGCGGGCATTATTGATCCTTTGTTTCCATGTTGCATGCTGACATCAGTGTCACTTAGTGCACTACTACTGCATGTAGACTTGAGCGTCCCACTAATCAATTTCTCCTTAAAAACAATGAGGACAAATTGGCAGATTTTTTACAGAGGCAAGCAACATTAAGACTTTAGCAGAGGAGAGGATGAGAACAAAAAGAGGCATGAGCACGGGAAGATGGCATTTTTGTTTGAATGAACTCTGCAGAGCTCAGCACTTCGAAAAGCCCCACTGGTCTATGTTAAGCAGTGCAGCATGCTGCAGCAGTTTTCTTGCAAGATGGATCACAGATGGAGAGGGTGGAGCAAAGTAAAGAGCACGAAACAAACAATAGAAGGCACCATGCAGCCTTTAAAAATCCAGCTTGATGGACAGGCTGTGGTGTCCTTTAAACATAAAAGCTGTTTACCTGAAAGATTACATTAGCAAAAAGTTCTGCTGTATTAACATCCTTTTAGATCAGTATACTAATGCATATAAAAATAAAGTACAAATGCTCTGCCATCAAACACACTGAGACTGTCGATATCGTAGGCCGCCCTTCCATCCATTACTTCTCTCTATCCCTCTATCCTCTGCTGTTTGGTTCAAAGGCAGCAAATTTGTCCCCCGTGCCATTCTGGTGGACCTGGAGCCAGGAACCATGGATTCAGTCCGCTCCGGCCCATTTGGACAGCTATTCAGGCCTGACAACTTTGTCTTTGGTGAGTGGACGATAAATCATGATGTCACCACTCATTCTGAATCAGCTGCACACAGAGAACAATATGTGTGTATGTCAGCGACTGCTGTCACATCCTATAAAGATGTGTTTAGTTTCACCTCAGAGCACTGCAGAGTACTGTATATTCCCCAGCACAAAGCTTCTGCAGCCTCTCAGCGATGTGCCAGTTGTGTGATGCATTGTCCATGTGCAGCTGTGTCAGACAGTCAGAGACAGCTCTTGTGGTGACTCAGCGAAAAAAATAATCTGCTAGGAGATGGTGCTGCAGCGCTGATCACAAACGAGCCAAAAAAAAAACAAAAAAAAAACTGCATCACAGGATGACTTTATTTCTCCTTACCAGAAAACACACAATCAGAAGAACTGTATTTAAGTTTTAAATTAATCCTGAACCAATAAAATTATAGCCCACCAGGAGTGTCCTTTACCATGTCTAGACATGTCTGTGTCAAATTTCATGGCAGTGTGTCCTAAAGTTGTCAAGATGTGTCACGAGTCAATATGATCCATCCTCCGGGATCACGTATGATTCATTGCAGTCCATCAATAAACAACTTGTAGTTGTAGTACAAGTAGTAACTTGTAAACCCTTTATAAAAGTATGCCTTAGCAGAAAGCGGTGTCATTATTTGTCTTTTATTTATTTATTTCAACATGCAGGTCAAAGTGGAGCAGGAAATAACTGGGCCAAGGGTCACTACACCGAGGGAGCTGAGCTGGTTGACTCGGTCCTGGACGTGGTGAGGAAGGAGTCTGAGAACTGCGACTGCCTCCAGGGCTTTCAGCTCACCCACTCTCTGGGCGGAGGTACAGGCTCAGGAATGGGCACACTGCTCATCAGCAAGATCCGCGAGGAGTACCCTGACCGCATCATGAATACCTTCAGCGTCATGCCTTCCCCAAAGGTGTCCGACACTGTGGTGGAACCCTACAACGCAACTCTCTCTGTCCACCAGCTAGTGGAAAACACAGATGAGACCTTTAGCATTGACAATGAGGCCCTGTACGATATTTGCTTCCGCACCCTGAAGCTGACCACACCTACCTATGGAGACCTCAACCACCTAGTGTCAGCCACAATGAGTGGGGTGACCACCTGTCTCCGCTTCCCTGGCCAACTCAACGCTGACCTCCGTAAGCTGGCTGTCAACATGGTGCCCTTCCCTCGCTTGCATTTCTTCATGCCAGGCTTTGCACCACTCACAAGCCGGGGCAGTCAGCAGTATCGTGCCCTGTCTGTGCCAGAGCTCACGCAGCAAATGTTCGACGCCAAGAACATGATGGCAGCCTGTGACCCTCGTCACGGACGCTACCTCACCGTGGCAGCCATCTTCCGTGGCCGTATGTCAATGAAGGAAGTGGATGAGCAGATGCTGAGTGTGCAAAACAAGAACAGCAGCTACTTTGTCGAATGGATTCCGAATAATGTCAAGACCGCCGTTTGCGACATCCCACCCCGTGGTCTCAAGATGTCCGCCACCTTCATTGGCAACAGCACCGCTATCCAGGAGCTTTTCAGGAGGATCTCGGAGCAATTCACTGCCATGTTCCGCCGCAAGGCCTTCCTCCACTGGTACACAGGAGAGGGCATGGATGAGATGGAATTCACCGAGGCTGAGAGCAACATGAACGACCTGGTGTCTGAGTATCAGCAGTATCAGGATGCCACCATTGATGAGATGGGTGAATTTGAAGAAGATGAAATAGAGGATGAGGAGGAAGTGCGCCACGATGTTCGCCACTGATTATAGAACACTGACCTGACATTCTGAGTGAACCAGACCCTCCAAATAGTAATTGTTGTTGGACAGTGCAGTGTGATCATAAGAAGCACGCTAGAGATGCAAATGTTCAACTACATGTTGCATTGTGCAGATCATGATGAAATATAACTGTTTAGCAAAAACTATGATGCATATAGATATGGCTTTTACTGACAAACATTATGAGTGGTATTAGAATTTAAAAATATGTAAGTATTATAGTTTTTGGTTTTCCAAGTTATGCTTTGCCAGTGTAAAAAAAAAAAACACAAAAAACCAGTACAGTCTTGTCCTAAATACAGTTTTGTAACATTTACTTCAGCATACAGTCACTGTCTCAAGTCTCAAATAAAACATCCACTCCTCTCAATACTTGTCCTGTTTTTATTTGACAGTTAAAGAGGGATAAAGAGTAAAAGCAAACTTTCTTTTCATTCATCACAATATAGGCCCTAAACTAACCTATTAAACCTACTAACCTATTTAAAAACTAAACTAACCCATTAAAAGACCAAAACAGAAAATTTTCTTTTTACTATGTTACTATCAAAGTGGTCTGTATATCTAAATCCTCATATAGCTTATTCCTTTGTGCCACGGAGCTTCATTTTGTCCAAAAACTATTTAAAACCCATCATGTTCCTTCATTATGGTAATGTGGACCAAAACATAAAGTGAAGCAACCAGTACAAAAAGCTGACTTAGGAGAATCTTTAATAAATAATGCTACTGTGTAGTACGCACAAGTGTGACACACAACCAGTGACCCAAGGAGCAGTTCAGCAACAGTAAATAAATAACTTGCAGAGAAAGTAATAGGAGACTCATCAATCACCAGAAACCTAAAAATGTGACACTGTGACACACCATGACAGTGAAACGATGAACTTTGCTGATATGATGCTTGAAGTTCCCAAGAACACACTCGGGCACACCCTGCCTTTTAGGCAGTTAGGGCAGAAACTGGATGTTGAAGTATTCTGAAAGGGATATAAGTTTGAAATATGCACTTCTGGCCACACCCAAGTCACAGCTGTCAAGCAAAAATGTTCCATCTGAGAGTTTATGGAAACCATCTGCTTTGACAAGACTGATGGCCAATTCAAAAAAAAAAAAAAAAAGACCCATCATATCACAACAGACTTTTCAGTAATGCAATTAGAAGTAAATTAGAAGCAAATCATGTTATTAACCCTTTTCCCTCTAAGGCTGGAGCAAAAGCAAATATTAATTTTAAACAAATAATCCTGGAGGAAAGAAAATAATGGAAGAAGTATAAGAGAAAATAGAGAAGGTGATCTTGCAAGGTACACTGAAAAAAATGTTTCGTTGAATTTACTCAATTTTAATGTTGAAAGTGGTTGCACGCAATATATTCATCTAAATCTAGACATATTTTTTAAGTTGACTTTACTTAATATTTTTGAGTAATTTCAAATAAATTATGTAAGTAGTTTCAGCACAAAAATTCTGAGTATTTGTTACTCTGATTTCCTTAGTAATTCTAACTAAGCCCATGTTTAATTTACTTAAATTTATTATGTAATTCATATATTGTGGTTAGCTAATTTGGTATTGTGCTTTAAATTAAATTGTTTTATTCTACATATGTAAAATATTTTGATTCAATTCACAATTTTATTTAAAACAATCAAAATGCATATGTAGATGTGGGGGTGGCCGAGAAACCTGTACAACAATGAGTTGTGGCAGTGTGGAGCAATTCCCAATTCCATTTTATTTGAAAATAAAATGGAGTCTTGTTCAAAAACTCCACAGTAAAAAATGCACATTGGGCCAACCAGAAAGATAAAAGTAAGCAAAAAGGGGGGAAAAAAATTCTCAAGAGCACTTCTCAAGAAGAATCAAAATAATACAGAACAAAAAAATTCGCTCTAAACTGCCTTTCTGGTTATACTCTTAAAGTTTGGGCCCATGGCAGGAGCTATAATGTGGAGCTGTGTTCAGGAGCTGTGCTTCTCTCCTTTAGGCTCCGGCCACCACAGCCTCCTCACTTTTATACTGGTGGACTGCACCAAGAAATCAATATCAATTATCTCTTCCAGCACACTTACAATAATCCCAATACTAAATAACATATTATCAAATGGAAGTTCAGTTAAACTTACTTTAAAAACACATATTTCTTTTTAAACAAGATACTTATACAGGTCATTTCACCACAAAAGACAAAACACCCCTCCCACTCTTGGTTTCTTCCCCCGTGAACCCCCCTATTTAACCAAATGGACCGCTCCAGCTCAGGTTTGGCTGTTCCTGGTCTGACAGAGGAAGAAGTGCAACAAAGGAGACAGGTCAACAAAATTTAAATTCAATAAATCAAATACACGATCACAGTGTGACTTCTCTCCTTCACTCCCTCCTCCAAATGTTCATACCACACACATCACCACCAGCACTTCACACCAGGATCAACATTCTGATAAAATCTACCTGAGAAAGAGCACATGTAAGGCACATGTGTAGCACATGTGCCTTACATGTGCTACACATGTGCCTTACTTTAGTGCACTTTATTTGACAATTTTATTTTGTCAAATAAAATGGAATTGGGAATTGCGCCAGACTGCCACAACTCATTGTTGTATACCGGGTTTCTCGACCACCCCCACATCTACATATGCTTTTTGATTGTTTTAAATAAAATTGTGAATTGAATTAACATATTTTACATAATGTAGAATAAAACAATTTAAAGCACAAAAACAAATTATGTAACCACAATATATGAATTACATAATGAATTTAAGTAAATTAAACATGGGTTTAGTTAGAATTACTAAGGAAATACAAAAAAGTAACAAATACTCCGACGTGCCGAAAATGCTTATATAATTTATTTGAAATTACTAGTACAGCCAACTTAAAAAATATGTCTAGATTTAGATGAATGTATTGCGTGCAACCACTTTCAACATTAAAATTGAGTAAATTCAATGAAACATTTTTTTCAGTATAGAAGTGAGGGGTATACAGTAGATCTTTTGCATTCCAAGCTGTCAGTCAGATCACCCCTGGGAGGCCTTTCAAATTCCAGGAGGAGTAATGGCAGGACTTGAATTTGATCATACTTACGAGTCAATAAAGCTGTTTTAAGTTGATGTATTTCAGATAAAACAGCCCGCACAAAGTCACAAACCTCCTGAGATGGAATGTTTACCTCAGCATGAGACTGTGGGGAAGATTACTGTCAGGCGCCGATTAAGAAGATAATTATATGATAGAGTAACCGTCTGGACAAGTAGAAGTCCCTCTTTCAAGGCTTCATTTACTTTGTAAGAACTTTTTGAGAGCCAATCTCTGATAGGTGTTTTCGGAAAAACTGATTCATGCTGTAACTGAGAATCTGTATTCTTTATCTGCTCACAAGAATACACACCTTAGTGATGGTATGAGAACAAACTGCATGCTCTTTTACAACATCCAAATGAGCAGCCTCTGTGATACAGATTCACTCTCTAGTATTTACACAATTATTAGAAAGGTGGCATGTTTCTTACTGGGGACATTATATACATGTATGAAAATACTGCAGGAAAAACTAAGGTACTTCTCAGGCTTTTTTACATAGCACACAAGTCAGCTTGCGCACAGTCAAACCTTTCCCCCATCCGCTGACCGAATGACCGGTAGTCTGACAACTGAGGTTGAAGTAGAACATTTTTTTTTGCTTTTGTGTTCTATCAGGTAACATCACAATGGTACAATCATGATTCTGTGAATTTGTTTTTTATCCTTGAAAGCATAAGAAAAAAAAAATATGCCAAAGAGCTGAGTTTCAGCTCTGGTTAGAAAGATTGAAATATGGCTCTTGCCCTGCCCCACCCATTTAAACCCACTGGCCATTTTCAGACTTCACCTGCCTTGTTCATGTAAACCACGTGTACTCTAATCCATGAGGGAAACCTGTTTTTCTACTTTTTGTTCTTTGTTTGCATGAAGCATGAGGGAATCTTTTCCGGACAGCTACAAAAAAAAAAAAAAAAAAAAAAAAAAACCAACAAAACAAACAAACAAACAAACAAACAAAAAAACCCAACAAACAAACAAAACAAAACAAAACAAAACAAAAAAAAAACAAAAAAAAAACAAAAAAAAAAAAAAAAAAAAAACCAACACAAAAAACAGGTGTTACATTCAAAGGAGTCATGCTGCTGTCAACTTGGAAAAGCTTAGAGCAAAATCCTTCTGACATTTTAACCACAATGACTGAAGCATGTTTTATGTGACAAAGAAGTATGCTGTAGGTTTGTAGTCTAGGAATAGAGTTCACATTTTTAAGCTAGGAAAATCGAAAAGTCTGCGTATTTGAATGGTTTCGGTATGTACATTTGACAATTAGCACCAAACCATGCTTTCAGATTGAGTATTTCAAAACAAAATACAATGGAAGAATGTACTTTTATATATATATATATATATATATAGATATAGATATAGATATAGATAGATAGATAGATAGATGATTAACATGTTCCTATATAATTTCTTAAATATTACAATAGTGTGAAATCAGAAAAAAACAGGCCAATAGAACAGCTTTTATTAAAATTAGATTTTATTATGATAGGAGATGCAAAACTTAAAAAAAGCTTTAGTACTGGACTGTTCTAAAGCAATATATGCCATATTCATACAGCAGATTAGAAACTACAGACAAAAATGCCTATCTACCAATTGCAAGAACAGCAATGTCAAACAATGTCATTCCACCAAATGTTTTCAGTGCTTGGCAAGCTCATACTCGATTACTTTTCCCATCCAAATACCCAAATTATGTTAAACACACACAAACACTCGCACAAACACACAATAAAAACGTATTAAAACTTCATCTGGGAATTATATCACAATATACATGTGTAAAAACATACTTTTACAACCTTAAAGTAATGTACTTTATCTTTTGGAGTTACTTTTATTTTTGTGCAAGAACAACATGGAAAATCCATAATCCACACATATTCTGTAGAAATAATAAAGAGTGCAACAATACTATAAAGAATTTGTGTGGTGTTGTTTTCTTTGGTTTATAGTCTATAATGACTATGCTGCATACTGATAAAAAGAATCTCATCCCTTCTTGGTGCACTAAATCATGGGCTTGGGCTTTGGTTCTTCTGCAGACGGTGCTTTTATCAGTCGTAAACTACAAACAGCATTTATCTATGCGTCATGCAGTTTCCAAGGAAGCCACCCATAGAAAAGTTCTTTACTAGTTATAGTATAACTAAGCTCAACAATCCAAAGGTCAGCAGAACAGCTTATGGCTAAAGCTAAAATATTACAAAGGCAAAGTATCTTTAGAAATATACACTAAAATATACAGCACTCGGAGCACTGAATCTGTTGTTCAAAGCCTGTATGAATGAATGCAACATGATACGAAATACAGAAACTTTCTGATTCTGTGCTGATTCTTATCAAAAAGAGCACTAAGTAAGAGTTTAACTGCCCCCAGCACAATGATTCTACTATGTCTGCAGGAGTTTGATAAGTGTATTGGGCGTACCAATACCATGAGTATTGGCTTTCAATTATCTAATTTTCCACTTTCCAATCCCACATCTATTATAGTAATGCTGTGAAAGTTTAGAAGCACATAAGTCATCATTGGTTTAAAGAGTCAATGTTCCCACTAGCTGTCTAATGTTACAATTAGACAGCTATAATTTTTAAGCACTACTGCATTATTTTTGATTGTTTGATTTTTCTCTCTCCTTTTGTTCTTATCGGGGGACGGATGTGTCTGACTAGCAGTCCAGGCGCTATGATTGGTTGGCCAGTTTGATTGTGCAGGGGTGCTCTGGGTGGTGACTGGTTCCCAAATGCAGCCTTCAGGGATTTAAGACCAAGTACAACCAGTCCAGCGGTTCCCTTCCCACTTCAGCCTGGCAGGTCAGGAGCTGGAACAGGAAGGGAACTCGCTGATCTGGTATTAGACTTTGATTAGTGTAGACTTATTTCTGCCCTAAGAGATGTAGTTGAGTGGCCTTTTTGTTTGATCTCTGCCTCATCAAGATTCTCTTTGATTAGAAGATTTGGTCTGAGGGTTGTAGCTTTCTTTGTTTCATAGAAAAGTAAACACTGTAGGTGTGACTGGTTTAGTTCAGTTTTGTTTACTTTGGCTGTTCCTGCCTTAAAGCCACGCTAGTTTACCTGAAATAAATACAGTGCTTTTACGGCATTTGGTGCCAGCAGTAAGTGGTTTTTCTTGGGACCAGAAATGTTTTGCCAGACTCTTCCCTCAGCTGGAGCGTAATAACAGAGGTCATATGATGCCTCTTAAAACCTCTTGTTTTCTCCCAATTCTACTCTATACTTCAGTAATACTCTAAGGTATACAGACAGCATACGAGAAATTGGTATGAACAAATGCCAGAGTAATTTTCAATTCACCATTTATCAAGCTCTCTATCTGTAGCAACAGAATTCTGTTTATATACTGAAATAGCATATTTGCTAACGGGGGTATGCTAAACAAAGGCTTTGCTTTATGCTCTTGAACTAGATTCAATATTTCTTTCAGTGACTGTGACTTTCTTATGTTGCACAACCACTTTCTGGCTTCCTTGGTGCGGGGGTGTGGTTGTCAGGGAAAAGTCCTCGGTTGATCCTGAAGAACCGTGTGACCCCATTGAAAAACTCTGAGCTTTCTCCTGCATACCTCGACCTCTGACCTCCAAACCCTGCTCGGTAGACCTCTGTCCAGTCTGAACAAATCCCTGCGCTAAGTGTTCACCTTGCTCTCTACCCAAGGACCCATTCTCCACCACCAAGACTTTCCTGGACCTGGAGACTGTTCCTTGTGAAAGGCCTTGTGCTACCTGCCCTGTCACTCCACCCATTCCAACCTGCCTATCTACAAGGACCACACCCTGAGTACCTTGGAAACCACTGACCTGCACCAGCCCCTGACTTACCCCAACTTGCCCTACTTGACCCGCTGCCTGCTGCTGGGTGGCTCCCGCCACAAGCACCACTTGGGGCTGGGGCTCGACTACATACATGGGTGTAGCAGCATAGTACATAGTGGGCTGCTGTATGAGCAGTGTCTGACTAGGAATGGTGAGCTTGTCCTGGACATGTACCTTGGGAACAGTTGCTGAACCCTGGGATCTCTCAGCGATTCTCTCCTGGACAATGGTAGAGGATCCAGATGCCACATTGGAGGTGTTGACCGTGTTGATGTTAATTTGATCCCTGTCCCTAATTTTTTCTGTGTGAGTATGAACACGTGTGTGGGTGGAGGTGGAAGGCCTGACTGGGGACACTGGTCTGACAGGAGAACTAGAAACATCCACAGACTCCATCACTACGGTTGATCCTTGACAAATCTCAGCCAGGGTTTTGAATTTAGGTCCGAGGTCATTGAGGAACGCGAGATCAACATCATTCTCAAGAAGGCTGCAGCAACCTACAGAACCTGCCAGGGACCCCTCACCCTCATAGTCATAGACCAGCAGTCCATCCTTCTCTTGGGACCGTTGTGCAGCATGGTTTGATTTCTGTGAACAGAACCAGAATATAGGAGTTGGACTTCAGTAACACTTCAGTTATGGTTTAATTCAGTATTTCAGTTCTATGCCTGTAAAACAGCTTCTAGTGTGAGATGAAAACTGGCTATGTTTTACATATTTGAATACGTATTTATCATCATCCAAATTCCAATCCTAACCTATTCTGATGAATAATATAATCTTGAAACTTCAATCAGAGTGTTACTCACAGTTGAATAGTACTCTCCCAGAAACTGATTAGATAGACTCATCCCATCAAAGACCCCAGTTCTGTATTGGGAGTAAAGGTGTTCTGCCCCCATGTTTGCACCCTCCATTTCTGTCTGCTCTTGCCCACCAAAGTGTTTCTCATGGTGGTACTGGTACATGTTCTCAGCTCTGAGAGTGGATGAATTCATGGCGCCGCCAAAGGCTGCTCCTCCACCTGCTGCTCCTCCACCTGCTGCTTCTCCAAATTCAGTCAATCCTGTTAGGTACCCTCTTCCCCCAGACTTAATGTTGATGTCCTTGGTAGTCAATGTGCCAGCATCAACTTCCACTGGAACATGTAGAAGAGGAACTTCCTGTGAGAAAAAAAGTGACATTCCATCACAGTTGCAGCATTTTAGTAACACTTTTCAAAAGTAAAAATTTCTAAACGTTATATATGATCCACTCATATTCACACTGCACAAATCAAAGTACCTTGTCTTCTCCCTGTCCCTCAGTGTGATATGAAATCAGCTGTTGTTTTGTACCAAATGGAATCTCCTTGAAGTCTCCCCAACCTGTAGCACCTCCGCACAAGCAGAACAGCAGCAGCAGGGGCACCACTGAAAATAAACAAATTTGACATCAGAATAAATTCTTAGTACAGTTTATTGATCAGATCAATCCAATCATCAATCAGTGAATTACTTTCATTCAACAAAGGGATTAAAAAAAATGTCTAACACATCCTGAAGTCATGATCTGCGTCTTACAGAAATTGTGACTCATCCACTCTTTGCATCAGTCTCTCTTAGCATGCTACAAAATGTCAGGACAGGCAGCCTTGCATTAGAAAGTTAATGATCCTTATCAAAATATCCATCTGTGAAAAGAAAAGGGTAAGGTAATACTTGACTCACACAGCAGCAGCAGCAGTCCCAGGAGCAGAAGCAGGATACCTGAAGCTCCAAAACCTGCACTCTTTGCTGAGCGTGGCAAACAGGTTTTAGTGTTTGCATTGCAAGCACACACAGTTACGTCCATCATCTGAACATCAGCACACGACTTTCCCTGCTGGTCCTTGACCTCTAATGCCACTTTGTAGGTGCCTGGCCACAAGTTCGCTTGGTCTCGCAGAATGGCTGTGGTTCCTGAAGAAGGACAAAACCCAAATGTCATGACTGACATTTACTTGGCATAGCAGGGAAAGTGTAGCTAGTAACATAAAAATGGTTGAATTTGATTTGAGTATCCCTGTGATCCATGCAAGTAATTAAAAATTCACAATTATAAAGTACTTTCCAAGACAAAAAAAGAAGAAAAAACACAAAACCTGCAATGTGCAGTAAAATAGATAAGAAAAGATACGAGATAAACAATGACAAAGTGCGTTTATTCTATGTGCAAAACACCCCATGCTATGTGTTTTTGGACCTTAAAATATAATCTATTTGCAGCAACTTTAACAATATGAATATATTTATTTGCTAGTTACAGAAATTCATACAGTGTGAAGCCAGTTTAAAAAAAAATCTAATTGATAAAAAAAAACTGAAAAAAACTAAAGTCAGATACAGAATTTGTCTAAAGAATTTTAAAGGTTATTGTAAACCTTGAAGAGCTGTGCCAATTCATCTGTGAATTGCTGCAACTTTAACAAGCACTAATTGTCCTCTTTACATGATCTTACCATTCAGATGCTCCACTGTCCATCTCCCGTTGCTGCTCTCTGGAATCAAAATGAACTCAAACGGTGTTGAATTGGGGAACTCATCCTTGTCTACGGCTGTGGCATAGATCACATTATCCTCAAGGCACATGGTGTGAGTAGTAGCAGTCAGTGTTGGACAGTGATCATTAAAGTCCTCCACCTGAATGGCTATCGTCCCTGTGGCAGTTTTTGAGGGCGTATCTGAAAGACAAAAGAGCGAAAAAAAAAAAAATTAGCATTAGCCTGTGGAACACCATACACAGCACACTGAAAAAAATGTTTCATTGAATTTACTCAATTTTAATGTTGATAGTGGTTGAACGCAATACATTCATCTAAATCTAGACATATTTTTTAAGTTGGCTGTACTAGTAATTTCAAATAAATTATATAAGCACTTTCAGCACAAAAATTCTGAGTATTTGTTACTTTTTTGCATTTCCTTAGTAATTCTAACTAAACCCATGTTTAATTTACTTAAATTCATTATGTAATTCATATATAGTGGTTACATAATTTGTTATTGTGCTTTAAATTAAATTGTTTTATTCTACATTATGTAAAATATGTTAATTCAATTCACAATTTAATTTAAAACAATCAAAATGCATATGTAGATGTGGGGGTGGCCGAGAAACCCGGTATACAACAATGAGTTGTGGCAGTCTGGAGCAATTCCCAGTTCCATTTTATTTGACAAAATAAAATGGAGTCTTGTTCAAAAACTCCGCAGTAAAAAATGCACATTGGGCCAACCAGAAAGATAAAAGTAAGCAAAAAAGAGGAAAAAAATTCTCAAGAGCACTTCTCTTCATCTCTTCTCTTCTCACTTACATAATTTATTTGAAATTACTCAAAAATATTAAGTACAGCCAACTTAAAAAAATATGTCTAGATTTAGATTAATGTATTGCGTGCAACCACTTTCAACATTAAAATTGAGTAAATTCAACGAAATTTTTTTCAGTGTATGTACACGGGGGGAATTTAAAGAACTCACCATTGGTGATACATATAATTTTGGCATAATATGTTCCATTGATCAAGAACTTGGACTCTCTGTCAGGCAGTTTATTCAGCCTAATATCTGCTGTCTTCTCATCAATAATCAGCCAGTTGTCATCATCACTGATTTTTGCATACCTGAAAGTAAGAAAACTCACATGTGAGGACAAAAATTCTAACAATTCAGAGACACAAAAAGATATATCCATGCATCTGCTGTTTATTAATGTCTTTCATTACTGTATGTAGCTGTACCTTACGTTGGTCGCTTTCTGTAGTGTGTCACTGTCAATAGCAGCATAATTAGTGATGACTTTGTTGATGAAGACGGAAGTGTGGTCCTCAGAGATAGTGACCACTTTGACAGATGGTTGGAAACGGGGGCCCTCCTTCTGATTGATCACATTGATTTTAACGGGGTAGAGTTTAGGGACTGAGGCCCCTGTTATTTGCGCACTACCAAAATTGTACTGTGCTTTGTTGGAAACACCCACTTCCAAATTGAGCAGTTTGACTGCCTCATAGTCCAGGGGCTGTAGATTCAAGGATAATGCACAGGATATGAGGTTCATATCAACTTTCATAATAATATTACTCTGCAGGCTGAATGGCATTATTCTGTAGGCTGAATGGCATTCTTCATTTTACTGTGTATAGTTATAGTTCATCAAAATGAAACTGCAATCTTTTACCTTGTGAATCATGATAATTCCCTCATTGGTCTTAGAATCGGTAGTGATGCTGAAATAGCCTGCCTCGTTCCCTGAAACTATTTCGAAGACAGCCAGCCAGTTATCAGTGTGAATGAGATCCATGTCAACAGCTTTGATCCTCATCACTTCCACATTAATAGTGTTCTCCTCCACACTCCCTTCATACTGCAAATAAAATGCGCATGAACAGTTAGTGTTAAATATTATATATTTAAAAAAAACTGTGAATCAACTGTGACAGTTGACTCACACCTACCAATTCTTTTTCCAGGGTTGGAATATTGTCATTTATGTCCCCAATGTTGATCTGAATTTGTCCCCTTCCTTTGTGTCCTCCTGGTTGTCCATACATGTCAGAGACTTCAACAGTCAACGTATATTTATCTTGTTTCTTCAAAAAGAAAAAAAGAAAAAAAAGATCAGAGGTACAATGCAATGATTAATGCATTCTACATTTTAGTTTCCCATAAAACCTGTTGTACAAAAATGTACAAAAGTGCCTCACCTCCCTGTCTAGAGTGTTCCGTTGGACCGTGACCACTCCAGTTTCTGCGTTGATTTGGAACATCCCACCTATGTTACTCTGCTCCAAAATCCTGTAGTAAAGCTTGGAGCGGAGTGTGTTCTCTTCATCAGCATCAGTGGCGATCACTTTCATGACAAAAGTACCTATAAATCACCAAAGTAAATCAAACAGATGACTGAGTAAAGTTAAAAATCCTTTTGTTTTCTAGAACCATATCACTAGTATACTGTAGATATCTCAAAATACCTGCTGCACTAGATTCATTAACAGATCCAACTTGCTGTGCTTTAACAACTGGTGGGCAGTCATTCACGTCCTCAACAATAATTTTAAGGTCAAGCACATTTTCAGCGTTGGTCCCGTCAGTGTATTTTGCCAGCCCTTTTAGCTACAAAAAAAAAAAAAAAAAAAAAATCACAACTACTTCATAATTTCCTCACTGTACAACTTGAGTACATGACTGTAAATGCTTTATAAGTGCTCTTACGTAATAGAAGGGGATATTCTCTCGGTCTAGAATGGAGTGGACTTTCACAAAGCCGCTGTTATGGTCAATAGAAAATACTCTGAAAGGTGGCTGGTCAACACCTGGCCCGGTTAAGTCATATATTATCTTTGTGAAGTTCTCCTTATCAGAGCGAATCTGAAACACAAATACAGAAACACATAATGAATCCACCTCATACATAAATTGTGTCATTCTGATCATACAGTGTGAGCTGTGGTTTGGCATCCAAACTGTTGAGAACAATCACACACAGATCCTGTTTATTGTTTGGTAGCAACCAACGTCATTCAATTACACCCAACAATTGCAACATCAGACTCTAACACCTAAAACAATATCTAGCTGATATATGAAACTAATATAAGCCTTAGGACATCAAACAGGCATGTGCACGGCTAAAACATCTGAACAAAGATGTATTCATCAACGTGTGCTGAGTCTGAACTGACTCACTATGAATGTTGCAAGGGTCTGGTGAGATATTCTCATACATAGTCAAAACTAGGCTTTCAAAAATCAAAGGTGGCTTAAGGATAAAACCAGTGAGGTGGAAAGTAATCAGTTTACTTGACAATGACATAATTAGTTTAAGGAATGAAATGTTGCTGTAGCCACAATAAATATGGACATGAATGTAAGAAATATTTTGTATGTTTTTAAATGATTGTGAATGAAGAATTAGGATACTTGATCTTCATAGAATAGAACAAAAGTACACACTCTGGCAATGCTCTCCAAGCCGGTGTAATCATGGTTCTCCATTAGCTTTCTGGGAGCTATGATCCATTCTCTTTTCTGTCTGTGTAACACTGGCCCATTTCCTTCTGCCCCCACAGGAACCAGCTGCAGGTAAAAAAAAAAAAAAAAAGAGGGAGGAAAACATGTATTATTATTATTATTATTATGTAATGGTAACAAAATCATGTGGCATATTGTTGTTCCTGACTCCTTCACATATGACATGAGTTTAAACAACATATGTTACTTTTACATCATGAGAGGTTGGGTCCATTTAAAAAATAAATAAAAATAAAAATTTGAAACGTGTACATAAGATTTTTTTTTTTTTGTCAGTAAAATATGGCCTAAGATAAGACGTATACAACAAATGCCCGATGTGACATCGTCTCCTTTAATATTGTATTAAAGGCATACGCACATATAATCTCCAAGTTCTCAAAGCGTAAAACTTCTTCTAATCTGAGATGAACTATTCGTACTATGGAATAAAGACTTCTCTCCCATATCTGGACTCAAATATTTAGAGAAGTATGTGTAAAGTTTAAAAAAAAAAAAAAAAAGTCGTGTTACGTGATATTCCAGCACAATAAGTAAGCGAAAACAAGAACACTGCGCATTTACTTTTCCTCTCATATCTTTAACCGGATACTCGATGGGTCTAACTTTCACTACACGCTCAAAAAAAAAAAAAAAAAAACAGCTGATGGAGTTAATACCACACGGGAGAAGAGCCACACCTGCCCAAAAACATTTACTCTACAAACGACAAGGACCAAATAACGACACATTGCTTACCGTTAAGAAGAACGCCAGCAGGATAAAAACGCTGCACTTCAGCAGTGGAGCCATCGGCTTGAAAAATAATTAAAAAAAAAAAAACACACACACACAACAAAGTTACTGCTACCTCCTGTCGAAGTGAAATCGCCTCAGCTCGACTCTATCTGTAGTCTATTGTTGGTTTCGTGTAGACTTTGACCCTGTGGAGGGGAGGAAGGACTATTACAGCACAGTAAAAGGCGTTTCCTCCCTACGTTTGATTGCTCACAGGCCACTGCTGATAACAGGCGGAGAAAAAGAAGTGGCCGTGTCCACTTTCTGCATAGCTGTAATGTTTGTGTGCAGCCTATTGTCTCTGACCATGAAAAAAAAAAAAAAGAAAAGAGGTAGAGAGGCAGAGAGGCAGAGGCAAGAAACCATGTCCAAACCAGGCAGACATGTCATTATCAGTCTGGAGTGACAATGTGTGAAATAGTTTTATAGGATTAAAAAAAAAAAGAAAAAGAAAAAAGAAAAGAAAAAGAAAAAGAAGTCAAGATTTCCACCCTGAGCTTGCAGTGCATCTACTATCCATGATTTTGATACTCAGTTTTTAAAAAATCTATTGGAGGGCTTTTGGACCAACTTTCTCACTCATCTGTAAAACTTCAGCTGCACCTGTGAAATTCCCAAGGTGGACACCTCGGTTTCTGGGTTCACAAACATGCAGCTGCTCATTGGACTGGTGTGACCGCTTCTGAGTGTGTGTGTGTGTATAGGCCTTTATGAGTTGTTTGTTTTACAGAGAAAACCCAGAGAGAAAAAGGAGATAAAGAAAAGGGCACATGTGGACACAGTTTGGGTGGGCCACGATTCTTGATTCTACTCCTTATTATCAAAGGTGTGTCTGAAATTTAAATAAAAGAGATTTAATCTTGCCTGATTGGGTATTAGTTTCATAGCATAGGGAATTATTATGTATGTGTCTTACATTCGCACACCTATAATTTCAATGTAATGCAATAAATCTTGCACCATTGTTCCACAGAAGTGAGAGTGAGTGCTTATTAAATGATTCTTGACTAATAACTCACTTTATTAGTCAGCGCGCAAAAACACAAGGAGTTGCCAGGTGAATGGGTGGTTTCGATGCAACTGTATGATGCATGACCTACGATAAAAAAAAAAAACGTACATGAGAAATAAACTGAGAGTGAACAGAAGGAAACAAGCCAACTTTTAATTAAACGTTAATCTGAGGTTACTAAATTCTCTTCCCTGGCATAGTCTCTGTAACAAATTTAGCAGAGATTTGATAAATCAAAACAAAAGACAAAAATGGTCAAAAGTTTATTATGTAATGCTGCAGAGTGAGCCTGGTATGAAACAGGACACACGAGCTGAGTGAGACACGTTTGTCCAGTTTGAGTGACCAGACTGCTTTTGGAAGTCTTGTCAATATTTCAGAGTCCTGAGTAACACTGCCTCAGGTACAACTGTGCTGCTGGTGGATATGTTACGGCCTTTTCTGACTGACCAGTAAATACATATGCTGGGAAATACGTGCAGTATGCTGGTAAGTATTATCTTAGGTTTTACTTGCAATCATGCAATGTATAGGCCCACATTAAAAGAGTATTACAACTTTAAGGGGACACAAGCAAATTTTCATGGGAGCTAAACTGAAAAGTCATTCAGATCAAGAATAAATTGTGTATTTATAAGTAGTCCTACATGGCTTAGTGTACACTCAGTTGCCGGAATATTAAGTGCACTTCCCTAAAATGAATGCAATCTAATTTGAGAGATCAGCACTGAAGGATATAATGGTCAGCTTTTGCTGAAACTCTTTTAGAGAGCTTCACTGTCATTTTGGGGGCAGTTAAATTGTGTTGCATTATACTAAGGGGTGTTTCTAATATATCTTGCCCATTCAATTTATCTCATTAAGGGCACACTACATATTAGAAACACTTCTCGGTGAATCACAGCATCATTCAATAGCAAAAATAACCATATAGTTGAGTCTGTAACTCTCTAAAACACTTTCAATAAAACTTTAAGATACAGCATATTCTTCACTTATGTATGTATGCAATATTATGTGATGCTTGATTCCAATATTGATAATGTACATGACTGTTACACAATACGTTTTAATAATCAGAAGATATCAATCACATCATTCAAAAAAGTCCTGCCAAGCAACTTGTCTCACCCAAATACCAACCCTGAAACATGACATAAATGCCCCACCCTTTGGATGAGTCCCTGTTTGGGACTCATCCAAAGGGTGGAGTAGCTGCTCTAGGTACAGTCTGGAAACTTTATTACCTTGGGGATTCATTGCTGTGGTAGACTGAACAACTGGATTTGTATAGAATTTTAAACCTTTTAAATATGTGATCTGGAAACATCTGGTATTAGCTCTCTATCATTTGTGATGTGTCTGGGCAGCACACACGATTTGTTGCCCTTATGCAGATGGTTTGTTCCAACCTTGACTTCCCAACATAATATTGCAACACCTAACATGATAAAACAAACACTGAACAGATATATTGTATTGTATTGTATCATTTTGTGCAAAATTCATTTGAATTTCAGAATTGGTGGCTCAAGAGTCTTCCTGGGAAATGAATCAACTTTTCTTTGGACTGTACTGCTCAACAGAAAATTAACGCTTTAGTCATTTGCCTAAAGAATCTCTTTTGTCACTAATGTTTTCGCAATATATCACAATGAGTGGACAGCCAGAGGAAAAGGTCAGACACAGTGTCAGCAGTAGAAAAAGCAGAAACATAACGGGCTCATCTGCTCGAACGTGTTTACTCTGTTTGCTCTGTGAACACACACTGAAGCCGGAGCGCAACCATAAGTAATTTTCATTTTAGCTTGGGAAAGACGCAGCAGGGTATTTTACTAAATCTGTCTTGTATCCAGCCTAAAGCCCTTTCATTATGTCCACACCCATGACTCACACCAACACTGTCTTCCTGACATTTTTCTCACCTTTCCTGTTGCAGTCCCCACATAGTGTAACTTCCCAAAACACTTTTAACAACAACAACAGCATCTGTGTCATTACAGCAGATTCAAATGTGACCTGTTTTCAAAGCACATAAGCCTGGTCTTGCTGGTTCTGGTTGCTCTTGCTTCTATCAGCAGTTTATAGAGATAGTGAACGCTTGGTTGCATGGGAGCGGGGCCTCCCCCACGCTGGGCTCCGTTGAGCTCACATTCCTGTGGTCTTAAGTGAGGAGCCCAATTCTGTTCCTCCTACCAGAATGCTTCAGTGGATCTGCGGAGGAGAGAGGAGGGGCATGCAGGGGTCAAGCTCTGTGTCGACCTGGGCGAGGTTTCTCCGAGTGGATACTCTTGAAAAACAAGCAGACACACAAACACGTACTTATCCCTAGAGCAAATGCAAAAAAAAAAGGTGATTTCTATTAAAAGCAAACACTTTGACTTTTCATCTATAGCTTACACACCTTCATGAGCACCTGCTCAGCTTTCACAGGAATCAAGGTTATATTCCTGTAAGACTTCTTAGTGCTTTTATAAACATTTGCCTCTCACATGGTAACAACTATCTTCCCTGGAACATTTAATGGGGCCTGGCTTGCTTTTGATGTCTTGCAACATACCTAAAATTGATTGCAGAATTGCTTTAAGAGGCTGAAGCCTTGGGCAATGTTTCCCCCTGCTGGCAGGAAAATATATATTATACATTTACACGTTTGCAAACTTTTAGGAGGAGTCGTGTTCAGAACAATAGCGACACAACAGTGCGCACAGCTCAAAGGTGCTCTGACAGCTCCTCATAGCAGAGAAGTTCACTGTGTCTGGGTGGGGCAAACAGGTGTGACTACAAGTTGACTCACGGCCACTGGTGACACAGCGGCTCGCAGTGTGTGAGTCCGCCTGCTCTCACTGAGAGCAAAAGTACAGGAACAGACAAGTTCTATCTGTTAAGGATTTAACGGCGAAGCGAACCCGTCTTCTGTCAGTCTCTGAACGATTCAGAGGATGGCAAAGTTTACAAAAATGGCGAATGTTTTAATTTTCAACATCTGTCTGATGCTGGTAAGTACTTTCCGTTTTTATTTATTTATTTATTTTTCTAAGAAATCCCCTCCTCTGAAACATTTGTCAATACAAGTGTGACGCTATTACTTGTCTGTACTAAACAGAAATAATGTAATTATTTGCTGTTAAAGGGACACTTTACGCTCATTATAATATTAACAAGCGTTTAAATGCGATGAGCGCATTTTAAACTCACCCTAAAAAACAACTCCCTACTTCAGATTCTGGCCCGAGTGGAGTCGTGTTTTATCCCGAGCTCTCTCTATGTCCTTGTGCCGCAAACTATTCCGACTGGATACGAGATCACTAAAGGTATTTCAATGATAATTTTATCCCATTCACTCCTTTCTGAACAGCTTTTCCTTATTCACATTTATAGCTCCTTGAATTATGTCCTGTATTGGATTTGGTTTTATAGCTCCCTTTCACTTTTTATTCCTCCCCAACACTTTTTTTTTTTTTTTGTTTTGTTTTGGTTTTCAGTTGAAGTTGCTGACTGCGACACCAAATCACTGCGCTTTACCTCGAAGGACCCAAATTTTGCCATAAAGCCAAATGGAGCAGTCGTGGCTTTAACTTCAGTGCCTGTGGGAACAAGAGGGCGGACATTTTCTGTGTGCGCTCAGGACGACAGAGGACCGGAAAGTGAGATGGAAGTTCACCTTGTCCACAGTGCATTGCAGGAGAGAGAGGTAAGATTACAGTGCATTAGCCTGTAACTCGTTCACATAGGCCACCGTGGTAATGGTCTTTTTTTTTTTTCAATGGTCCTTTTGTTTGCATGTCACAGCACCAAGGCCAAAGCTACCTGAAGCGTTCCAAAAGAAGGTGGAGTCCCCCACCCTTCAACATATTGGAGAATTATCCGGGGCCTTTTCCAAAAGATATTGAAAAGGTAACTTTAAGGTTGGAAAATATGAGCCACCTGAACATAGTCTTGCATTGCTCTTGCTGCAATTTCTTTTCTGACATACTTAAAAAAAAAAAAACACACTGTCTATGGGAATCTGCCATAGGATATTATAGTCACATGTATATCATCTGCCTTTTCCCTTCATCCATTTCAAAGTTTTGCAAGTTTAAATAGATCACAGAGGGACGTCTTAACGATGATAGATGGTTTATGAACAACAGAATTCCAGTTTGTGTTTGTTGTTAATTTACATGGTTTCTGTTGTAGATTGTGTCAGATTCCGAACTCAACCACCAAGTGTACTACACCATCAGTGGACCCGGTTACGACAAGCATCCAGTGGGAGTGTTCAATCTTGACAGAAAGACTGGGATGTTGACTGTTCTTAAAGCAGTTGATCGTGAGGAGTTCCCAAGCTTTACAGTGAGTGTGAAATAGGGCCCGTAACTAACAATAGTTTTATTGATCGATTGATTGTTTGGTCCATAAAATGTCATAAATCTGCAAATAAAGCCAATCGTCATTTCCTTAAGCTCAAGTTGGTGTCTTTGCATTGCTTGGTTTATCTAACCAGCAGTTGGATAGAAGATATTCAATTTAATATAAATTTTTTTTAAAAAGAGAGAAGTTGCAGCTAGGTACAGTACTGTTTGGCATTTTTGCTTGAATAATGACTTGAAGCAAGTAATATACTATAAAATTATGGCTGATTCATTTTCTATTAGTTGATTAATTTGAGTTTAGTTTTATAATGAAACCATAACATTTATTTTGTCGATTCACCATGTTGCGTGTTGACCTCGTAAAAATATTTTCTTCACAGTTGACGACCAAAGTTTTCGACCAACAAACTAATCAGATGACTGACGACCCCCTGAACATCCAAATAATCGTGGATGATGTGAATGACAATGTACCGGAATTCAAAGACCAGCTGCAGTTTACTGTGCTCGAGCAAAGCAGCCCAGGTGAGGCGCATGAAATGTAATCCTGCTGTGTTGTGTTTGACACTTCAGTGAGGATGATAATAAACTTGATGATCATATTTTACTCCACAGGGACAGAGGTGGGGAAGGTTAACGCTACAGACAGAGACCAAGCAAATACCCTCCATGCCGAGATCAGGTATTCTCTCTTGAATGGATTGGACCTGTTTGCCATCAACTCAGAGACAGGTGTCATCACCACAGTAACGAACACCCTGGACAGAGAGGTGAGTCCTGCCATCATTGTCTTAATACATTACTCAGAAAGACGACATAGAAATGAGATTCTGTACGTGCTTTTTTTGTTGGTCTCTTGCCTTATTTTAACACATTCTGTATCTTTTTCTCATATCATTTTGTCACATTCTCCTGAAGGTGAAAGACAAGCATATGGTGATAGTACAAATCAAGGATATGAAAGGTGCAGATAATGGGCTGTCCAGGACAGGAACAGCAACAATTACACTGGGCGATATCAACGACAACCCACCAACTTTCACAAAAACATCTGTAAGTGATTAGCAGTTACTTAAAAAAAAGGCAAATCTTCAAATGTCTTAATAATTTGTAACAATAAAATAACTGGTGTTTTGGACTTGTTTTGATAGAATTGGGTGTCTAAGGAATAAACCTTTTGTTTCCTTCTAGTATGAAGTCAGCGTCAAAGAAAATGAAAATGAAAAACTTATCCTTCGAATTCCCGTTGAGGACAAGGATTTAATAAACTCACCAAACTGGATTTCAAAATTTGTCATCACTAAAGGAAATGAAAATGGAAATTTCAGGATCGATACTGACCCCAATACAAACGAGGGGCTTCTGTACATCTCGAAGGTCAGTTAAGATTGTGTATTATTAATATTATGAAATTAGTTGTAATTGTACCGCTATTTAATATGACATAGAGACTCACATCTTTGTCTTTATAACACTCCCCCCTCCCTGTTTTTTTCAGCCCTTAGATCACGAGCAGGCCAAAAATGTAAAGCTTGAGATTATGGCACGCAACGAAGCTGAGCTGAAAAACGCCAAAGCCCAGTGGCAGTCCATCCCTGTGGATGTCACCGTCACTGATGTCGATGAGGGCCCGGAATTCACAGCTCCTACAATCCGCTTCATCGTAAAAGAAAACACACCAAATGGCACACTTATAGGAAGTTACACGGCTGTTGATCCTGAGACCAAGAGCAGTGCGGGCATCAAGTAAGTGACCTTACTTTAAATTTGTGTCAAAAAAAAGAACTTTGTTGTGGTACAGTGCGGCTCATACCAGACACAGATGCAGCTAAATCTCGAGATCTCAACTGAAGTTTCTGTTATGTTTCTTGAACACTGGAGGGCAGACTTCGACTGCTGAACTGAAGAGTAATACACAAGTATTTTTCCACTGTCTCTCAGGTATTACAAGGCCGCAGACCCAGCCTCCTGGATCAGCGTGGACAGAAATACAGGAGAGCTGAGGGTTGCAAACGTAATCGACAGAGAGTCACCATTTGTCCAGAATGGAATTTACAACATCACCATGAAGGCTGTTGATACTAGTAAGTTGCTTGTAAATGCTGTACACTTACCTGTCCATGGATTCCATAAAGAAAGCATCATAAGCTCAAGTATATCAGCACTCGATAAAAAGATAAAGGATAAAGACAAACCAGTCTTCAGCACTGCTGTTACCTACATAACATGGTGAGCCAACATGTCATGTCAGCATAACGTTTGTCAGGCTTTTTCTTGGCACTATTATATAAGCAGAACATTATTATGAACAGCAACTCCACCCCCACCAGTATCTGTCTGAACAAACAGCGTAATCTGCCCAGGCTTTGTCTCACATGAGAACACCTGTTGGCAACCTGTGACATTAACAGTGACTCACAGTTTTTGGTATGATTGTGGAGATTGGGTTCTCAGACAAAGTTTCATTTCAACTGGCACCCAAGTGATGACAAAGCGGACCATTTTTCCATGGTACCAACATGTCCACATATGTCTTGTCCTAATGCAATACTAATGTATTTCAGGCTCCAAAACAGGCACAGGAACAGTCATCATTCAGGTGGAGGATGTCAACGACAACAAGCCGTTGCTCCCCACCGGTGAGCTGGTGATGTGTGAAAAAGACGGCTCTGTGATGGTTGTGGCCGAAGACAAAGACGAGATTCCCCTCTCTCACCCTTTCACCTTCACTTTGATGGAAGACAGTAAAGAAAAATGGTCTCTGCAGACACTGAATGGTAGGTGGTTGTATTTTTACCCATTTGATCTATCTCTCTCTGTCTGGCAGAGAAAATGTTCAGTGGAACAGTTTGAATAAATACTTGGAGACATGTTTAGCCACAGTGAAACATTAATGAAAACATCTGTAGTAGCTCAGTAAGAAATGTTCAAACTGCTTGCACAACATAATCCAAGTCTCATTAATTCATTCATGATTTTACTATCTCCAAAACACCTTTTTTTTTTCTTTTTGGTGAAAGCCATCAAAATAAACCTTTACAGCAAAATCTAACAGAAGCATTCTAATGAAGGAACCAGAAGCAGGTATTAAACTGATCATTTACAGCTCAGTTGATAACAAATTTATGAAGCTGACACCATTATCAGCTGGGGCGGAAAAAAGAATTTAGAGTAGCAAAACCACAAAATACAAAATTACAAGTAAAAGTCCTGCATTCAAATAACACATTAATGACATGCCACTTAATTTTTTAATTTATATCAATTATCATATTTTGAGAGCTCATGTTATGTTTTGTAACTATGGCTGTCAAATAAAAGAACTACACAAATAACAGCTCTGGATAAAATATTTGTTTAAATCTTTGTAATGATTTTTTTTTCTTTTTTTAAATACATTTCTTCTTCTTTTAGGCACAACAGCTATATTGAAGTCAAAGAAAGAGCTTCCAATGGGGATCTACACTGTTGGCATAGATGTTAAAGATCTGCAGGGCTTTGGTGACGTACAGACACTGACAGTAAGAATCTGCGAGTGCAGGAATGGAGCCTGCCTGATTAAGGACAGGTCTGCGACATTAGGTGGACTGGCTATACTGGCTATGCTGCTGCCTCTGGCCCTCCTCCTGCTGCTCTGTGAGTATCCCCACTGCTTTACTCTCGCCAACAGACTTCTGTAGGCTGCACTGTGCAGATAATGAAACAGGAGTTTTGTGCCCGTGCATGTGTAAAAGTGCAGCAGGAGTGATATAAAGTTTTAAGATTCTGTTGTTGCTGAACTATGCATGTATATTGTGCACTACACTGCTAATATGTTCACTCTTGTGATGCCTACCACACATGGGGCATTCTATATTTAGAAAAACACACTCTTTGTGCAGTCATTTCTAACATTCATGCTTTGTTATTGCAGGTATACTCCTTGCCTTTTTCTGTGTGACAAAGAGAGAGGGGAAGGAAGTCGACTCTATAGGAGACGTTGGAGGAAATCTGCTCACGTCAAACACTGAGGGCCGAGGGGATGAAGTGGTAAAGAAAGCTTATAATTGTACCCTTGTAAAGAAACCTTATTTTCTTTAAATTTTTTTTTTTTGCTTTGTTTGTTAATTGTTTTTGTTTTGTTGTTTTGCTCTACAGGATTCTAGTCTCATCAATGTGCCCCCCTTTGGAATGGGCCAAGCAATAAAGGGCTCAGTTAAGCATTCTATGGCAAATCCAGGATGGCAGGGAATCAAGAGCTCGAGCACACTTGGAGCTCACAGCACACATGAGAATTGGGCGTATAAGTCTGGTGTGGATATGCAAGAGATGTCCTCTGGCCAGTATAATAATCAGTATGGTGCTCAGTATGAAGGCCAGTTTGGAAGTGAGTTTTTTAGTAATAGCATGGGTTTTGACTCCAGACAACTTGTCCAGGACTCAGCTCTTCTTCACACCTGGCAAACAAATGGTCGCTATCTTCAACAGGTAATGTTGTTTTAAAGTTAAAGACAAAAGTTACAGAATTAAATGTGTTCAGATATTTGCCCTTTTTTTCTCTGAGGTTTAATAACTTCTTTATCTGTAAGAGCTTAGGTAACTCTCATGTGTAATATAATCTTATACTCTAAGCTGTGATAGTATCCTCTGTAAACTTTAATAATTCTCAACTTCTTGGTGAGAAATATTATTTCTCTAATTTGTTGGTGAGTTGTTTGTTCACTGTGTAATATCTGACTGCCAGTCATATCCTGAGCAGCCTTGTATTATCACATAGTGTAGTATCTCTCCTTCCATCGCCCAGGCTTAGTCCACTCAGAGTAATAACACGCTTCCACTTTGTCTAACAGAAGCTGGTCTATCTGGGAACAGAAGAGGACGGACGGTACGCGGACGACATCATCCACTCCTACGGGTTTGAGGGGTTGGGCTCTACAGCTGGCTCTGTGGGATGCTGCAGTGACTACGGCGACAATGATAACCTCGACTTCCTCAACACACTAGGACCAAAGTTCAAAACTCTTGCAGATGTCTGCACAAAGACATGAACAATGATAATGGTGTTTACTTTTCACTGTACAGGATGTACTGAGGCCTGGGATATGAATGCTTGGTATGCCCCTGAACATGAATGAGAACAAACAAGCAGGCGACGCCAGTGTGTGTGCGCGCACTGCTCTGCTACTGCTTTTAGTTGTAAGCTTTTTTATCGCTGCTTTTTTTTTTTTCTTGGTAAAAGTCTTTTGCACTGAAAATGTACATACTGTATGTTGTGTATTACTGTGTATTAACGTGTTGTTTGCCTTTAAAGTCTCTGAGTTCTTTGCAGGGTCATGGTGGTTGTTGTATTGATATGTACAGTCAAGGGCTGGGGTTTTCTATCAATTGGTATTTTGGTTGTTGTTCACAGGAAATGATACACTTTTCATTTGCGTGGCTGCTTTCAAACTGCTAAATTTGATAGTTTTGATACATTTTTTAAGAAAAATAAATACCTAAACGGAATACGACAATAAAACCGCATTTTTGTAATATTTAATGTGAAACTACGTAATTTCAATTTACTCATACGCAATAATGTCGGTTAACGTCCGCTGATTTTCCAACTCACATGGTAAATATTTGTGCAAACGCACTCCAGTGCAGCTCCTGACTGTCAGCTGGGCGTAGTTTCAGCCCTCCCCTCACTGAAGTTATTGCAACATTCTGACAGTAAACGTGCAAGTTAGCACAAGGGCGTGAATGGGAGGAGTGAGGTGTTACTGACACTGCCTGCAACTGTCTGAATAAAAGACTTATCAGACAGAAGGAAAGCTAACCAGCTCAGAAAAATGTCCTTGAACATGGTAATTAAAGTGAGTTTGACGTTCCCATATGTGTGTATTAAGCCGTTAAAGCTGTAATTATGCATTGTCAATAAAGAAAGAATTTTTTTTTTTTTTTAAGTATCAGATTTTGTTTCATGCAAGCTTAATTTAAAACAAATAAAATTTTCAAATGAGATTTATAAAATACATTTGTTATCGAGCAGACTACGGATTTTGAAGTTAAACTGTAAACTCAACTACATGCACTAAAGTCGTGAGCATTGATCGTGTTACAGCATGTTTTTTTTTTTTTTTTAATAAACATTAACGTCTAAAGAAAAAAAAAGCTTTGTGGTGCTGATTTGACTGTGTACTTTGGCAGAAAGATAGACGAGCATTCCATAGAAGAAGCATTTGGTCATTGTGCTCAGTCTGTGTGTGTCTGTGTACTCTGGTGCATGATTTACAAGGTGTGGCACCCTGAACTTGCACAATGTGACACTATGTTACACCTACTCTCAAACTCCTCACCTAATCCTATTTAATATTTACCTCCACCCTTCTGCAGATTAAGTTGGTGTACTTAGTGTCATTTTTCCTTTACCGCAATTACCAAACCTTGTCCATGCCAACGGACATTAATTGTCATTTACTATATTTTGTTAAGGGTAAAATTCTTCATTACTCTTTGAAACAGATTTTCCAGGAACAGGAAAGTCAGTGTGGGGTCCAAGCTACGTCACTTTTAATGAATTATTAACAACATATTTAAAATGATGAGATTCTGTAGATAACAAGCTTAGCTACAATATGCACAGACCTCCATAAATAAATTATACAGTATAACAAATGTATTGAAACCCAAATTGAAATCCCCAATGAGTTCTTGATCTTATTACACTTAGGCAGATTATGGATTATTCATTTATAAAAAGAATATATACTTAAAAAGCATTGGCGTTAGTAAACAATTCACCAATTTTTGCGGACGACATGCAAATTATGCATCAATGTGATGAATTATGAATCTGAAGCTAGAAATATAATTATAGGGTATAGAAGAGACCATCTGTCATGTGATTGTGGTGATGGGTATCAAAGATGACAGCAGAGAGCAGGGGAAAAAAAGGGGGGGGGGGATTAAATCCTGGAATGAAACCGGTCCCTCGCTATGATGAAACACTGGAATCTTGTTAAAACTACAACAATATCATCTGCACAGATTACAATAATACTGTCACAATTACAGGGGGATGAGAACGAGATGTGAACATCAAGGGTTTTTGCTCAAAATCCCACTGGGGCCAATTAGGAGAATCTTGAAAAGTCACACAACTCAAAATAATAAAAATAAGCAGTTAACCCAAATATCTAAAGGCACTCCAAGCAGAGACAGCAGCTTTGTTACCCATACCACCAATAAACAATCTTCTTTTCTTTTTTTCCTTTTTAATTAGTATTCTCTGCAGAAATAAAAGCTTTTGTGTGTGTGGCATTGTACTGGCATTCTAGAAATGTGCAATTATCTGCAATTAAAAGCTGCAATGATTAAAAATCCTCAACATTTTCAGAAACACATGCATTTCTGGGGAATTACATTATTATTATTATTATTTTTTTTTTTACCAAGGGCCAGCTGTTGCATGTTGCAGATGTAGGAGGTCATGAACTGTGTTGTGTGGTTAGTACTTTCTGACTAAGGAAGTGCTCATAGTGACGACTTAGAATTGAGACCTAGGAGTAAATCTTACTTGAACAGCAAAAATCATTGGACACACTGTTTATTTATAGGCGCTTACCCTTCAGTGAGTGTGAAATGTGTCATGTGAGTTCAAACTGAGAACTAGGGAGGAAAGAGTTTGACATGACCGTAGCAGATCTTGGATGATGCCTCACTCGTTCGCCGCAATGAGTTTATATTTTCACACGTTTCCATGTATACAAACTTACAGAAGTTATGTAGTCCAAAAGAAACATTTCTGTAAAGGCCTACCATACAAAACAACACGCTCAGCTGGCCTAACATATGGTGTGCACCATGGGAGCTGCGTGACAAAAATACCTCAGCAGCTATTCAAACAACAACAAAAGAGAATTTTTAGATAATTTCTTTAATGATCATCAAGTGCACCCCTATGTAAAGCAATGGCACTGATAAGCCATATAATTCAATAGACCACTTAGTGTGTCCACCCTTATCAGAGCTGCTTGAGCCATCACTTCCACTCACTTCTGTAAAGATGCAATTAATTCTAAAGCAGTAGCGTGAAATTAATTTATTGCTTGTAATTAGTTTTCGGCATACTGTGAAAACAATCTCTCCAGATAGGGTGTTTTCACCCTCCACCAGAGTGTCTGAGGACACTTGGCTCCATCAGAGTTCAATATGGAGTGGTGCTTTCCGCTGCCAAGAACGTGGAGCGCAGAAACTTCTTAACCTCCTGCTGACTTGGCCTCAGGATTTACAGTTTTAAGTGGCATGTGCAAGATATTTTAGTTGCTATCAACGCACATGACAAAGTAATTTCTTCATGGTGTGTCTTGGGGAAAGCACAAACCAGGTCATATATATATGGAATTTAGGTTGGTTTGTGAATAATTTAATCACTGAAAGTGTGTGTTATTCCACGCGTCAGGCCTTATTGAAATTATTGTGATATGTTCATGAGAGAGACTGCAATTACCTATTGTTTCAAATGAGTCAAGTGCCACTAATCATGTATTTTTCATTAACACTTCCCTCATGAAAGGCTCTTCTGATTACAAGATGTTATTTCAGCATGTGACACTAGGTGTCACACTTACCTCTCATCTGAGTTTAAGACTCAGCTGTGGAGGTGGCTGAGGCGGAACATTTATAGAAGGTGGCAGATTTCAGGCAAGACACCACGTCTCTGTCTGTCACATGTATAACCAAACACCTGAAATCACTTCAATTAAGCTGTGGAGCCACGGTAGCGCAGTTAAAGTGAAGTGATGTGACAAGCTGTGACAGGAGCCTCATCGTGCCTTGATGTGGCATATGCCAGACCGTGCAGTTATCACGTGCTCTCAGTCCCCTTCACTGATATTTGGTGTCACTTATCTAACAAGATCAGGCTTCTCAACGCTCTTCCATGCTCATTATGACTAAAATGAGATTGCAGCTGACCACCACCTCTCTAGGAAGGTGTGCCTGTACGACAGGTGAAAATACCAAGAGTGACGATTATTTAAAACCTGCGTGTTTAACTGGCTTTAAGAGATTATTGTATTTTTCGCTTCATCACAACTAAATCAGACTTCAAAGAAGGATTACATTATGCTTCTGTCATTTAAATGGAAGTGTTTTATTTACAGTAATTGAAATGTATGTAACAAACAACAGAATTGAATTTCAAACAGCTATTGCTATGAACATTTCCAAAAACTATATCAGCTATTACTAAAGAGAATATTATATATCACAATAATTATGTGATATTTGTGGTTGTACTGCCATCATCAAAACGCCTACTCCTGGAGTACCATTTGGCAGATTGTACTGTACCTTCAAACTTCTCATACATTAACTATGCAGTAGCTCAATTTACTTGTTAAATCATTTGTTTGAGGTATTGTGTTTCTTCCTGGAGTTGCCGTCCATATTATTCACACTCAGCTGAAATGTGCAGCTTACATATTAATTAGCTAAATCTGTTTAGCAGTTGAAAGCCTCCATGAGACATCTGGGTCTTAATTAGACAAAAGGATTCAAGTGATAAACAGTCAAAAGAATATGCACATAAATGCTAAATTAAGTCATTCAATTAAAGCCATGATTATTAACAGTAGAACACCTACACGCAGTCTAAATATGCATCTGTTATTCAATTCCTGTATCCCTGATATTTGTTTTGTCAGATGCAGATAGTTTTTTAATTTTATTATTTTAATGCTTTCTAAAATCCTGATTTTGTGGTGAGTTTTTCCTAATAATTTTCTCATAGATCATAGATACCGTTATGTCTTCAGAGGGCTAATGAGAGGACTCTTCTAAACATTGGCTGAATCAATATGCCATTACTCTCCCTGGATTTTAATGAGTCCTTGTATATTACATTATGTTATACAATACTATATTATATATAACAGAAGTCTTTTTTTCTTCTTTTCTTTTTCTTTTTTTTTAAATTAGTGGACACAAGGACATGAGTATAAAGTGCATGGTAAAAGCATAGGCGGGGAAATGATGATAAACTCACTAGGAAATTGTTTTGAAATTACAATAACATGAACTTATTTTAGTGTCGACCTCTTTTTTTCTCCTCCAAACAGTTAACAGCAAAAAAATATATAGGGTAGCAACAAGCAGAACAAGATGAAAGCTTGACTTTCATCCTATTTTTCTTAATAAGATCATAACATTGGAGGACCAAGCTGCTGAATTAATCAAACATGTGCTTCATCATCAAGTGCCCACCCCAGTAAGAGCCCTGTGGAGCCTCAGACTCATCGCTGTATCGAGTGATTGGTTGAGGTTGACCACTACTGAGGCCATTCATCTCTGCAGTCATACCTCAGAACCACATCAAAAGACTGTTTAGGTGTGTGGTTGAGATATCCGCTTGGGTTTGTCTCTACTGAGCAGAAGTGCTGAAGTACAATAAACTAGAGGTCAGGCTGCAGTAGATGTAGTACAAGCAAAAATCATAAAGTATGCTTCATGTTCATTACTGTTCATCCAGCTGGGTGAGGTGCTGGGGCTTTGAGAGAAATTCACAGCTTGTCTTAGGTCTTGGCTGGAGTGAGGCTGAAATCACTTCTGCAACTACTGTATGTCGAAGAGAAGCACAGCATAATCTGTCTAATGAATATGCAGCCACAAACCGAAGAATTGCAGACAATAGCTGCGATCTCGGAAGGGCACTGTTGGTGCCAGAAGGCCTTCAAAGAAAAAAAGAACTTTTGTTACGAGAGTTGCTGTGATGTTGTTGCTTGTCAGCAGCGCCACATATTAGCACAGTGGCCCCGTTACATTTATCTGATGGAAACAGCAAAGAAGCAGACCTGACAATGTGCTTTTTCTCCATCGTCGTTATAATCAAAGTGAGCCCTCTGCAAAATCTTACTGTCATGTTTCACCAAGTGCTGGGATTTAACAGCTGAACATGCAAGGATCAGCAGAGTGCAAGTTGCCTGAGTAGAAAGAAAGCGATAGATGGGGTTAGACATGCTGGGGAGCAGAGGAGGAGGGGGGCTAAACAGGTTGATTGAGAGCGTGAACACGAGAGGCAGAGTTCCTGACACACACACACACACACACAATTTTTATGAGGGTGTTTGTGAGATGATTCTGGGGACTGATGTTGGGCATTAAGTCGGAGCAAAGACTGAGCCTCACTCTGCCTCTCAGTGTGTAACCCCTGCAGTGAAGATCTATAACACTGATCAGACCACCTTCTGCGTGAGCTGCTGCTTTTGCCTCACTGCCAGTCTCTTGGCTGGGTGCAGAGAGAGACTTCAACTGACTACAAAACACAGTCTCACACAAGGGTTATGCCCTGATAACCACACAGTCTTAGTGTGGAATTTAATTGGCCCACTGCACATTTGACTTCAGGGAATGTTTTGACACTGTAGGTGTCAAAACAAGATGAGCTAAAGGTTGAAGCGGTAGATACACAGTGTGCAACCAAATCTCAGCCCCCTCAGTCCTCTGAGCTCAATGGCCATAACAAAAAATTTGCATACTGATGAGGATACTTGGAAAGTTTTTAAGCCATGAGTATCCAGTCAAATTCAAAACCAAAAAACAAGGATTACTGGACTAAGTGTAGACATCACCATTTTTAGGGAAACACTACTCTCTCATACGTTTTCGGACAAATATATAATATTCTGCAAACAACATGGCAAAGCAGAGCTGCACATCAATCACTCACTGAGGATCTGCACCGGCAAGTCCCAGAGGAATAAAATATGTAACAAAATGAACACGCCGCATGTGTAAGAATGCACATAAGAATACAACTTCATTATCCTCGAATAAATGCACCCACAGTGGTAGCAAAAAATCCAATACTGCACAGCAGCAAATCTCTTACTGAGTCCTGTGACCACTTTGTTGTTTATATATACCAAACTCTAAAGAAGTTAAACCACACCGACACTCCTTACATGTTGATCCCTTTTATGTTCCAAGACCGAGCTCAAAAGACATTTTTTATATCCACTAACACTGATGCTAAGGGAATACAATTTATTGATTTCCTGTCAGGCTTGGATCAACATGGTCCTATCTGGAGGTTCGGTACATAACAACGCAGCTGTTGGAGGGCGAGCGGAGCACAAATAGAACAGCAAATAATGATGAGTACTGTGGAAAACACAGCGGTTGACCCCATATCTCGGGCAACTGGCTCAAAAGAAGTAGCATCACACATATCTGCCGTGCTCTGTCGAGTTCACTTGGCTTCCATTCCCAGACACTTGGCTGCCAAGCGATAAAAGTCAGTGAAGACCTCATTCGACTGAATTAATAAATCAGATTATCAATGAATCACAGCAGCACACTGTACTGCTACTACCATAGATATCTTATGCTCCATACTGAAAGGTGTAGCATCCGCCAATGAAATTCATTTGGATAGCAGATGGTAAACATTTTGTACAGTTTTAAAATGAAGATCAATCCCTCAAACTCCCAAATGCCAAAACAGATAAATCTCTATCTTCTTCATCTTTAAGTTTTTCATTGGAAAGCACTTTCAAAAAATCAGATTTTAGATGTGGGGTGAAGGCTGCAGTTTTATCAATCTTAGCAGGCATTTATATTGAAATTTGCATAGCTGGGGAAAACAGTTATTCACCTTCTGATGGGGAATCAGATGAGATGACTGATACTCTCTCATATTTGCACATTAAATGCGAGGCTACAGCCAGCAGCCAGTTAGCTTAGCCTAGCACAAAGACTGAAAATGGAGAAACAGCTAACCTGGTTCTGTCCAATGATAACAAAATCCACCTGGTGCATGTATCTGTGGGTAAAGGTGAGAAGGTAAAATACAACCTAGCAAGGCATTTTACCCTCTGTTTAAATGATTGCAAGGTAAACAGTGATGTTCTAAAGAGATATAATGCAGTGCTATTGCCAGTCTGAACATGGCCTTAGTGCTCGCATGCTGTCAAAGTGTTGCCAAAAGGTGTCATTTTTAACACCTGCTCACAACACACACCTCATTCAGCAAACAGGCAACCTTGACCTATTTGCTTTACATGCCGGATCACCTGTTCCCCTGCTGTTCCTCTGCTCGCTGTGTGCGATATTCTGTCTCTGACAAACTTCACATTCTGCATTTTTCTTTAAATAAGGACGAGATCCCTTTTTTTTTCTTTTTTTGCCCTGGTCTTCTACCCACCAAAAGCACCTCTTCTTCTTCTCTCTCTGATTGCCTGCCCGACATCCCAGAAATCACTCCATCTATTGTGAGTGACAGGTAAAGGAATGACAGAGGAGAAGAAATCGATTGAAGTACATTTGGCAGTCATTCCCTTCCTCTAACCTTTCATCCTCTCCACCGAGAGGTCAAATCAAAGCCTCATCATCAGCGATTCCAGCACTGTGGAATGAATTGTTGCATATTTTTTTTTTCTTTTTTTAATTACGCATGTGGTGTTTTTTTTTTCTTTTTTTAAGATCTGGAAAACCAGCATTTTCTATTTTAGGAGCACTTCAGGCATTTGCAATTGTCCAATACTGATATATTGTGACTATGTAGTAATATCTCATTAAACTATTTAACTTTGACAAATTCACATAAAGAGTTACTGACCGCTATGATTCAAAATATGTATTTCTGTATCTGATATTGTCTTATTAATTGTGGTGTATTTCCTGTGACACTTGTTAAGGTACAGGTTTAAATTCAGTCTTGGCAGTGATTCATTTAATATGTGCATAGGAATGAACTACTATTGACTAGAGGACTCCCCCATGCATCGTGCAAATACAAGGCTCAAAGACTGACCAACACCTGGGGAGTTTGACCTCTTGAGGGTCACTGTCCAGCACGATGAATCCCTCTTAGATCGAATGAATGCATTACCAGGAGCCTGTGATTAATTACTAACAGGGGCCTACAGCAAACCGCTGCCACAGATGACAGCTTCTGTGATAACATTCCTTATCGTTGACCACCATCACCCCTTCTATAACTCACATAGATCGCACCGCCCTGATGTAGACCTGCTCTCGTGGAAGACAATAATGGAGCAATTGTTGCTAAAGGACTGGACACGTAATTTGAATTGCAACCTTCTCTTTTAGTGCATATTAAACAGCATTACAAGTTAAAAGCAGAGGATAAATTTAAAAAAAAAAATGAAAGAATACAGTTTAAATAATATATTATGGCACAGTGATATAGCGTTTTTTTCTACTCATCCATCCACCCCCACATCCACACTTTTACTTTTTCTGCACTATAAGAACATCACTTTCAAATGAATGGTCATATATCTGGTGTGGAAAGTCAAATATTCTAGATTTGTTGTGTATTATTTTAGCTTTACATCTGTAGCATCTCTGGGCAGTTTGGGATCTGCAGAATTTAAAATGATGTTCTGTGGGTTTAAGCAAAGTTTGTCCACACAACATGAATTTTGAGTTACTGAGCCATTGGCAAGTTAGTAGGTTTGAAGAGGATACAGCAAAATATGAAAACCAAAATCTATGTTAGAACAAAGCAAGCAAATTAGTCACAGAATCACTTTAAAGCTAACTTGAGCTGTTAAAAATACGTCTAAACACGTTAATTGCAACATAACTGAAACTAATCATAGCTAAAACAGAAAATCTGTATCTACCTCACTGGTGTAAATTTCTAACCTTCCTGACAGCTTATAATTTTTAGAGAACCATTTTGTAAAATTGTCATCTTGACATTTTGGCTTAGCAAAGAGGTAAACCTTGTTTATCATCAACATTACAGTGGAAACTGCCTCTAATAATACAGCTCGAGGGTTATGGAATGAAAAACATTCCATATATTACCAGTTGCGGACAGTATATTTATGAGGTAAAACATTTTCCATTAATAACCTGGAGACTTACAGCCAAGGCTGTTGTCAACAGAAAATAGGTAAATGCTCGCAGAGCTCCACTGCTTTTGGCTTTCAGGTAGCATACAAGTGGGTTTTAAAAATCACACTCTTGGTTTTACACCTTTATGACATACCTGAATACGATATTCCAGTGTATTTTATAAGCAGTGCACATAATGCACAACCACAGTCTGTAAGGAGTCACACTTGAAAATGTTGCTCATCTGAAAAACACTAGAAGACCCTAATTATTCATCTGAATGAGTATTTTATAATTTGTCATTATGAGACCAAGTGAAGAGATAATGTGATCTTATACACAATTCCATAAAAAAGTAAATGGATTATTAAGGCAGCATGTCAGGCTAAATATATCTCTTTAGAATTTTACAAATGATATTTGCGTCTCTGTGGAATTACACGGCTAATGGATTGAAAAAACGGAGTCCCTGGGCGACAGCACCATAGGCACACAGTCCATAGGCAGCAAGTAGCCATAACAATAGAGAATAGGGCAGATGAAGGTTGCATGTAATTACACCTACCCTCAGGCTTAATTAGGTCACCCTTAAGTGAGTATTGTGTGATACTGCGCGTGTGTGTATGTCCGTGAGCGAATGTGTGTGTGAATGCTATCTCCCAACAGACCAGAGGGTCACGTCCGTGAGTCACAAGATCAGAATGAATATACAGTAGGCTGCTGAAAAGTGCCTCTCTACCCAGCTGAGAGCAAATTTGGTAAAACACACTTATGCAATGAGTGTGTTCTCATGCATGCTCCTGCTCATGAGTCAGATTCGGTTTTTCATCTCTTTTGGATGATGGAACCTAGAGCACTCTGGTTTCTTAATATGCATTTATATATGATTATCCAGGCTTCTGATCATTGTTTGTTGTCTGAACAGGAGCGTCTCTGAGTCCTCAACTTCGTAGTCAGTCTGTGTCATTTCTGCAGGCCTTCTGATTACATTATCTCAACAGCTGAGCATGAAGCCACTTTAGTTAATAGCTGCCAAGACACTGCTGCATTGTAATGCACTGGTGTGAATATGACTCTTCCATCTTATCACTAGTAATGGAAGATGAGAGCTTATCACCATACTTTGTTTGTCTTTCTGACTAACCCCTGTGCGACTGGAGTTGAAGAACAGTCCGTGCACATAGCAGACACTGATCAGATGCCTGGATAAAAGTTAAAAAGCTAAAGTATCCGGGTTTCCTTGAAAACAGTCCAGCTATCTACTTACTGTAAGTGCTTATCCAGATTTCTGCAACCAGCCCACCCCCCCATCCTTCTTTTGTAGATGCACAAATAAATTGGTGTTTGGATTTGCTTTATAAAAACCAGCATTGAAGGTGTGAGTTTATTCCGAAAACGTGCTCTGTAAATAAAATCTCTATTGTTTAAACCATGATTCTAGTCATATTTGAAGACTAAACATTATAGGTTTGTTTTTCATGCTGGAGAGACTCAAACATCACACCCACCTACTTGGGATTCAGTTGTATTGACTGTTTTCAGATATTGTCATCACAGAGGAATGGCTGGAGCTACTCATTTAATCATACTGAAATTATTCCAAGGTGACATTACTGCCTGCATTCCACATGTTATGCTGTTTTTTCTTCCGCTGCTCCCATTTTTCATTGTCATTTTAAACTGTCAACCTTTTGTCCTGCTCTCTCTCTCTCTCTCTCTCTCTCTCTTGCTGTGTCCTTGATATAAGTACCCACTGCTTCCGTCTGAGAACACCATTATTATCATGCATGGCTGTTTGCTTAAAAAAAAAAAAAGAAGAGAGAAAGAAAAGCTAATGATGTTGGCTTGAGCTCAGAGCTAATTAAAATTCTATAAATATGGTGGAGGTAGGTGGCGTGATGGATGTAGTGTGTCAGAAGTCTGGTGAGTGGGGAAGCTGTGTGGAGATGTCCGGACGATCAATACTAGCATAGTGAATGCATGACACTGCATATGCATTTCATGAACCAACAGTTTTATCTGTTAATTACACGCCAGGACACACCTTAGCATTCCTCATACTGTGCTAAATCTTCCCTGCTGTCCAGATAATGGCCAGCAACAAATCTGCAAATGGTGGGCACATTCCTCTATTTATACCCGCTCACTTTATCTCTGCCTCTCCTGCCTGTGCTTTCATTTATTGCAGGTAATTCTCCATGCAACACACTCCACGCTGTATCAGTAAATGTAATGTATTTCTTCTTTTGTCCCCTGACCACCTAGTTTAGAGTAGCGTCGACATTCATTCTGCAAATATTGTATCTCTGAAAATGCCAGTGGTTTCTCAATGTGCTGGGAAAATTGTGCAGGCAGGCAGAGGGGGTGCGGGTTAATTGGCCTAACAGGCAATGTTGGTATATTGAGAAACAAAAAAGGAAAAAAAAAAAAAAAACTCTCATGTTAAAGCCCACACAGAAATCAGCTTCAGTTAGAGAAGCCAAAGAACCATTTTTTTTTTTTTGAAGAACCAGTTTTACAGTCCACTATCTTAACTTCACTGGGAGAGGTACTGGAACAAAACAACACTTCAGTGGCTCTCTTTGCACACCTAAGCCGTGATGAGATCACAACGAGATGACTGGAGAGTGAAAATATCTATCGATGCTTATATTACACCCTGCTAATTCTTCTTTTCAGAGAACGTCGTGGCACTCCAGCTTATGGCTTTAAAAAATCCTGTAGAGTAAGCTGTGGTATAATCCCTTATTACCGGATGAATTCTTCTGCGATGGTGAATTATTTTGAGGGTTAAGCTTTGAACATTATCTCACAGAAAGTAGTTTGTTGTAGGGTGAAGAGGTAATACTGGGTGCAGACAGTTATGTAATTTAATGTGAAATATGAATAAAGAATAGAGGTGAATGGTACATAATTAAAGAACATTAACTTTTGCTCTAGTTTACTCATTAGCTGCCACTCATGGGTCTAACCCCAACCTTTTTGTGTCATCCTTCCAGTGTTAAAGTTACAACTGACACCTTCCAAGACAAAGCAGTTTTTCACCCTCTTGTCACTTAACATTTATAGGACAGCACATGAATATTAAAACAGTTTTTTGTTGGCTTTACTGCAGCACGTTGGGTTTGAAATGAAAATCGGGCTAAGATGATGACTTTCAGTTTAAACTTTAACCAACCAATTAATCATACAGACATTTTAGTCCTTTTCATACACACCCCTTGAGCTTAAAAAAGGACTACAGGTCCTACACTGTTCACCCAGTAAGGATGTGAACACCTCTAAACAACCTTAAAGCTGCTTTAAGTCAGCACTTTAACCTCAGAGTTGTTGTTTGAGTGGAAATCCAGTGTGCTGCAGAGCACACACACTGAAAAACACATTACCATCTTAATAATTACACACCGCACTGTAAGTTATTTGTGACACAGTGCAATTTAAACACACACACACACACCACTACTCAGAGTCTGGATAACTTAATGTTTCTTAAGCTGGAAAAGGTAGAGCACATAGTGGGCTTCAGCAGGATCCTTATATATAGATAAAGACATTTTTCATCTATCATTGAATCTTGGTGTGCTGGGACTGAGTTTTCACATACAGTTTAATGTAAATGGGACTAGTGTAATGTCTTTAATGGTGGAGAGTGTGTATTTTAACACTGTCAGCACAGTTTGGGCTAATTTTAATCATACGATTTCTTCTATTTCATATTACTCTTTCTTCAGTAGCTTTTTCTATTGGAAAAGTTTGTTCAAAACTTGCAAAACTTCTCTGAGACTTTCCAGATCGACTCGCCCAGTCTCTCTGTTTTTCTTTCTCTTCCACTTCTCTCACACACACAGCACTGTGACCTCTGGGCCATTAGGTCAGCCTCTCGAAACTGCCTCTAAAGCTCTCACCAACTCTCTTCGAGCAAGTTCAGTTTCTGTTTATTTTTAACTCCGGCAGCTGTATCTTCTCTTTCCTTTCACTCTTTTTTTTTTTTTGTAATTTATTTATTTATTTTTGCAACTCAGACATGTTTTCAGATGGGCTCAGGCGGAGGAGGCAAAGCAAACATTCCTCTGCTTATTCCACGCCTCCCCCAAAAGAGCTGGGAAAATAAATATATAAATAAAATTCTGTAAAATGTGATGTCCTTGGTGTGGTACTGGTGGCGGTGCATAATTTTTTTTTTTTACAATAAAGGCAGTAGATCTTATGTGACTCCCAAATGTTTAAACACAGTAGGGGGCGCTGTTTACTGCTTAACTTGTAACTTCTGTGCCTCTTTTGGACTGCATGTATTACTGTCTGAATGGGGTGGAGTCATGGGTTGAGTTGAGGTTGAGGCATAAGAGGAACATATATAATTGAAAAAAAATGACTTCAAGCTCACACTCTCACTAATATGTATCCCTATATAGTAAGTGGTGAAAAATATATGTCATTAATGATTTTTTTTTTTTACTGATGAGATGGAAAACCAAGGAACAGTAAGCAACATGTCAGGTTGCCATATGACATGATGTGGTTATACCTGGATCTATTTAAACAATTAATATCTTTTTCTTTCACCTCATCATGGTGCTGCCTCATGTGTCCACACCTTTGTTATCTGTCCACAATACTAATAATATAAAGCTGTAAATTGCATGAGTCAAAAATGATGGGCCAACTAGGCAAAATCACCCTGGATGCCAGAAAATTCCCCCGGCTTGCCTTCCTCTGGCATAACAACCTGTCAGTGAGGTAGAATTCGCCACATGGCAGGAATATCGCTCCACCTTTGTCAAAACAAACTGTTGAAAAGGTGTTGCATGGTGGAAATCTCGAGCCTGCCTGTGGAAAAACACGTCTGTCGACTCAGTAGAGAGGAAAGACCGAGGATAGGTTGGCTGATGGTTTAGCCAGAAGCAGGGTAATATTGCTCTGGTTGGCAGGTCATTTTGCACAGAGGGACGTTCTGCCGCCAGTAGCAGGGCAATATTTCTACCACGTAAGGGTATTCTGCCTGGTTGGCAAGTTGTTTTTCCAGAAGGCAGGGAAAGATTTCTGGCATGCAAGACGACCGGTCAGTGGGTCAATTTTCCAGAGGCAGAACAGCTGGGCATGAAGTCTGATTCTTACAGATATAGTTTAAAAAGGGTTTGTACACAAGCAGCGATTTGGTTTTTACAGTTACTGTAGCTGCCTTGACATTATGTTCCTGTCTCAACAAGGAATCTTGCTTAAAATGGCGGTCAGTGAAGTTGATAATGGATACAGCAGGCAACCTGCAGAAATAAGAAAGCCAGTGGCAATTAGGAAAGGTGCCAAAGAAGGCTTACTGCACTCCATTATGTGTGTGTGGTCCAAATTAAAACCTAATTTAAGGTGGCACCAAGATAAAAAAGTGCGTTTCATTCCTTCAATTTGCACAACTATTCCATTCCATTAGACATGTAATTTCTGCTCATCAGACACTGGGTGAAATTGGTGCCCCAAAGGAGAGCTTTTTGCATTTAAAGTAATTAGTCCTGGAGAACAGGGATGAGCGAGCATGCATGCATGTGTGCATTTCTGTACATGTGGGCGAGCGGAGGGAGATAGGGAGAGAGAAAGAAGAGGAGAGGAGCAGAGGGGGATTGTGCAAAGAAGGCATTTGTGATTTAAAGTATTGATTACAGCATATCAACACATTTCAGTAAAATATCGGAAGACAAAATCTCTTGATGACTAATTTAACATTTTGTATTCAAATAATTTTCTGTAGCTGAGCAGACGAACAGAACAATACAAAACAAATATGTTTTCCTGTTTTTTTGTTTTTTTTTTAGGTTCATACTTGTTGCTCTGCACTTCTTCTCACTTGTCTTTATTGTTTGCCGTTTCTAACACTCACACTCACTCACAGTGACATTAGCAAAACCTTCAGATGATGCTGTACTGTTGGTGTCCCTGCCAAGTCTAAAAAAAAAAAAAAAAAAAAGTACTGGATTGTAGAGCAAAAGCAGTGAGATCCTCAGATTTTGCTGCATGTTTATTTGAATTGAGTCCTGCTGAGATGACCCGACTGCTGCCTACTCACTTACAAAGCGTATTAGACTGACTCACCATGTGGATGACCACGCTCGTGGCCATTTACCAGTACCCATAGGCTCTCCGGGCAGAGTGACCATGGTGGGTGGTAGTGAGCTGATTTTCTCCTTTGTACTCAACCCACCAGCCCTGACTCTGATTGGAATGATTGTGCTCTACTCTGTGTGAGGTTGTCATTGATCAGGCTTGTGACTCATGATCTAAACAGGAAGAAACAAGCTGAAACTTTGCTTGAATCTAATAGTACTAATGACACAAAAATACCCGCATACACCAGTTTGGCTACTGCACATACAGAGAGATCACACATATTAAAAGAAATGTCGATAATAATCTTTGAATCTACTATTACATCTTTTTAGGTCTGTGGAAGTTGAAAGTGCAAGAAATGTTTGCATCATTTTTTTCACTAAGCACTTTTTTATCTGTCAACAGAAATTTCTCTAAGCTGTCATTCATTCTATTATAACCAGTTAACGCATCAATCATTATAGTTAAATAATGCTCACGCATAAAATATTAATAGCATCAGTGTTCAGAGCATTTTTTTTCTGATCAAAGTATCAATCCAAAACATATATAAATAAATATAAATGTCTACTCCAAAGGAAGAAGAAACACTTGCTTGTCCTTATATGTCCACCAAGTTCCATCAGTCCCATCCAGTTCCTTCACTAGCCCACAATACACAACAGCTCTAGTATAAGAGCATTTTGCAATATTTATAGATTGAAGTTTCAAAACTTCAAATACATATCAAGGCTGCACAGTTTTAAAGACTCCTATTGAAAAATACTTCCACACATTCCTGAGGAAAGGCAATGAACAACATTCACTCGCCGCGTTCTAATACATTTAAGGTCAGAACATGGAATTCTGCAATTAGTGAACAAGGCATAAAAGGCGAAAGTGTTTACTGCAATCACAGGTTATAAATTCTTTCTATTTCTAACAGCCCACCCCCTCTCCCCGTGTTCTCCCATTTTTGGCATGTCCAATCCCCTGTGCACTTCAGTAGCTATCACTGCTGTGGGCCTAGTCAGACATGTGCCACCTCCGTGACACATGGTGTTGCCAGCAGCTTCCTTTCACCTGCTAGTGATGAGCTTCACCAGGACGGTGTAACACACATGAGAGGTTCACACTATCTCCAACAGTTCCACTCCCCACTGGGCAGGCACCCGGACCAAGCTCAGCACCAAGGACGCTCACCCACAAATGCGGTCAAATATTTCCTGTGGAATGCAGGAGAAGCTAAAGGAGCGGGAATCACGTCAATTTAATTCAGTGATATATAGCAAAATGGTTGTTTACATTTCCGTACACATGTTCATAACTACCCCACAACCTGTCTAATACTGAGAAAAAGTCACACCTAGTAATCACGATGAACCAGCATAAATAATCTAGATCATCACTTAACTCAAGACAACCTGAGCCTTCCTGGAGCGTGCGCTCAACTACATGAGCGTAGGAGTAGCTGAGATTGATGCACCGGAAAGCAAGACACATGGTCTGTTGCTGTAGAACTGATCATTGGCTCCCACGCCAAGGAAAGAAGAGAGAGGGACGGCCAGCCACAGAGTGCAATGTGCTCAAATAACACACCCTGTCAGCGCAGGCCGCCCTGCCAGTTTGATTAAACTATGTACATCACCAGGCCTGCACCCCAGAGGCCCTGGGTAACACAAGGGCATGGTTTGGTGGGGTGGGTCAAGGGTGTTCACTGCTGCTTTTTTTAACCATTACTTTTCACTGCAGGTTTGTGTCAGAAAATAATACAGACACAGGTAGGCACAAGTGGTATGATTTCAAGTGTAATTTTGTGGTGCCAAAAGCTGTGAGAGCGTACCAGCTGGTCTGTGAATGTTTTAGACCCACTGTGCTGCTGATGAATCTCAGCTCAGCTGTCTTACCAGGGAGTGTTTTATCTACCGTGCCACACCTGCGGAACATGATATTCTCAAAATCCATCTCCTTCTTGCCCATGTTGATGTTAAAGAGTACTCCCCGTAGAATCTCACATGATGCCTGAGCCAGGCTGGGAGGCCTGACCCAGATATGGCATCCCAGCGTCACACACAGCAGCCAGCAATATCAGTAAAACTCGACATCTCTTTCACACTCGCGCACAATTCTTTCTTTTCCTTTTTCTCCTTCCCACCCCCATTTCCTCTTTCTTTTCTTTTTTTTTTTTTTAAAGTATAGAACCACACAAAAAGCTCTCCAGGGGAATAAGAATAAGAAGTTTGCTAAAACAGTTAATGCGTGTGAAGAAAAATGTGCAAGCATACACTAAACAGAGAGGCTGCGGAGATATTGCTCCAGTTGTTCAGCAAATTTGTTTTTTACAGTATATAATTATGGTAATTATAGTAATGTTCTGGAAAACCGTTGGGAGAATAATAGTGTTCATTTACATCAATGGCGATGCTTTAAAGAGTTTTAAGTCTCCTAGGTAAAAATTAGCAGCTCTGGTGTTCCTTTCTAAATGCAATAAACACCTCTGGTATTTTTCCTTTTAACATTTCAGAAGGTTTTCTGACGATCACTGCATGCAGTTTTACACGCAATGAAATAAAAACAGAATATGAAATATACACATTATTTCTGAATTTCCTTTTTTGTTGTGAAGAGGTGAAAGTGCCACTTTTGAGGCTGTGTACTCTAATGAACCACTCTCACCGAGAAGTTAGTTCTGTGGTGAATGACCTTCACCAGAACTGCACAACCAGAACCTTTTTGTCCTTGTGACCAATTCCATTAAGGAAGAAGAAGAAGAAAGATACTGTGAAGTAAGCACCAGTAAATCCAAACGGGCCGCTCAGAATGAGAAATGCTGTGGGTAAGAACGGGCTCATTTATCAGCATTAAGTCAAATAAGGAAGAGATAGAGAGGAGTGGTGCTAGTGGAGGGTTGGGGTGAGTGGGGGAGATAGTGTGCGTTGAGTATACATCAGTAGGACAGAGGAATTTAAAAGAGACATCAGTAGATAATGACTTCATACCCCTTCATCTTCTCTAAGTGTACGGTAGCTTGCAGTACCCAGGCTCCTCGGATTCTTCAAAAGAGAACGAAAAAAAAAAAGACTGTACATTGAAATGTGATAGACTTTAGTAGCAAACACATGCTTCCTCCCGACTCTTTTAATTCTATCAAATGGCCTGTATTTAGAAAATGAGATTAAATTCAAGCAATCAAAATAGCAAAGAGGATTTATCATGTCGTGCAAACACAGATTCATTGCTTTTTCTGTCTCACACATAAATACGAATGCACGCTTATTGCCTCTCTCTCACTCACACACACGTACGCAGATACACACTCTTGCTCCTCCACCACAGAGAAGGGACCATCACTGATAGCGGCCGTGACAGATTCATCAGTGGGCGGTGGGCGTGGGTGAGTTGATGTAGTGTGCGTGGGTGGACATGATTTAGTACACACTGAAGCTTACCGCAGTGAGACACGATGGCACTGCTGGTGGTACAAAACTGTCTGCGTCTAGGTAAAGTCAGCATAAGATTATAGCTCTTCATTCTCAACTGGGCTTGGAATGCTATTATTTAGTTCTCTGCAGCCTTTCATGAGTTCTTGAAGATTCTTTCTAAAAGGTTTTTTTTTTCTTGTAGCACCATTAGTTTTCTTTTGCTTTGTAAATCTCTTCTAGTGAAGATGGTTTTGCATTTGCAGAAAAAAACAAATAAAAAGGGACAATGCCCCAAATTACTATTTTTCCTGCACTTGCTGTTTGAGAGATAGATACTGATGTTCTTTCGTTAAAATGAAAAAAAAAAACATACATTAGTTTTCCCAGGATCCCTCTAATCAAAGTGGCAACTGTGCACTCAGAATACAGCCTCTAGGAATCACTAGCTGGGCTTTAGTTACAGTTGATTGATTATATTGGTGATTGTTAGATTGTGTTGATGTAAACTGAAACCAGAAACACGACTGGTATTCCTTATGCATGTATTTTTCTTTTGTCCATTTTTATTCTTTATTTAATCTCCCAAAATTATTTCAAGACTTTATGTGAAGCACTTTGAATTACCTCTGTGTTTGAGGTGTGCAATAAAGTTGCCTTGCCAGTAATGTGTGTTATTGTATGTATGTGAACTACTGTTTACCATTCATAATGTTAGGACTCAAAGGAATGTCCCACAATTTGCATACTGTCCTTAGGGGTACACATAAAAAAAGAAGTGAAATAACTAAATAAAAATCCCCAAAACAAACAATATGTATAGCTTTGCTTTGACTAAAGGTCAACTCTCTCCTTTGTGCCTATGATAGAGTTTTCTCTCGGCTCCAGCTGGGGTTCCTGACACCATCATGCCATGGTTTATTCCCCTGCTCAGGAGGACAATCATCTTTCAACCCTGTGGTGCTCCTTGTAGCGAAGGGCACAGAGAATAAATCACTGCTGCCCGGTCCAGAGACATGGGAAGGCTGCTGACAAGTTCAAGAAGGGTCTGAGGTGCAGTCCAGAGAGAGGGAGTGAAGGGTCAAAGCTTCACGAGTGGGTCAGTAGGTCAATTCCTGACCAGGTTGACCGGTGTTGGTATTTCCTTGTGCTCTGGCTAACTCAATGTAACAAACAATCAAAAGTACTATGAGACAGTGATGTCATTTCATCAACAGTGGTAGGTCAGTATGGCAAATAATTGGAGGACTGCACTGTTTTAAAAGATTTAAAACCAGGATAGGTAAAAACCTTGTAGAGGTCTGCTCACATTAAAACTTCTGCAGTGAAATAAATAATAAATATAAATAAATAAATAAATAATAAATAAATAATAATAAATTTTAATGAAACTGCCATGATCACTGGCTTTGCATGCAAGGGCAAAGTAAATCCACACAATTTATTTGCAAAAAATTCAACTTTGGTGAACGTTATTGTAAGCTTATAAGTCATGTTTCACCATGAACTTTACTTTAACTCTCCTCTGTTTAAGATAAACTACTCCACAGCAGAGTTTGAGTTATGAAGCAGGAAATAACTCTGTGAACCTCTCGTCCCCATCGTGATAACAATAAAAGTGGTTCTGTTCTATTCAAGTGTCCCAGTAAGCCATGCCAGTGTGACAGTGAGCCAACATGAACAATACCAGGACCCTGGAACTGAAGCACCTAAACTGAATTCAGTCACCATTCATTCAATTATTCAGTCCTGTGCTTTTCCTGCTGCAGCATGTCAAAATGTCTGATGTTGAAAAGGCCTATTTTTTGCTGATTTTGAAGTGGCACATCAAATTTCATGTGTGTGTTTGCAACATATTTGACTCTGGTGTCTTAGTGATGTAGGAACCCCTCACAGGGCTAGATGGCAAACTGCTGTTTCTGGTGAAATAACTGCTAACACTTGAGCCAGCAGTGAACATGGTGGTGCTAGTCAGTCACAACAGTGCAAGATTCTTAAAAAAAAAAAAAAAATGGATTCAGTCATCCTTAATTCTATTATTTATTATTCACTTTTTACAAACAGGAAAATTCTACCCAAAGTGATAGAATAAAAGAAACTGCCTAGAGGGGGAATGAAATGGTTTTAAATGGAGAAGAATTCCTACATAGTGACCACTTGTACTTTAGGTTAGCTGGTGTTTTATTTCTTTGTTAGGAGAAGCACTTTGCACTGCCTCATTCAGATTCTTCAAATTACGGTAAAATGATGAATAGTGATAATACAGCACAAAAGGGGTGTTATGGCTTTATTTTGAAAAATTAAAATTAGTGCTTCCAGTGTTGGATTAGTACTTCCAGCTTCATTTGACCATTAAATTCTGCCTTTAAACAATGGCTTAAAAGCTTGCACAGATAACAGCACATTTTCTCAGATATTCCAATGATAGCAATTACCAAGGCCTGTTTATATAAAAAATAATTTGCAGTCTGAACAATTTCAGCCACTATGCAGTTACAGTGCAAACACTGCCTAGCCATTAGTTATTAAAGCAAAGAGAAAGCCTTGTAAAACTTTCTCAGCCAAAGAAGTTATTTCAGTCACAGGGCTCTAATGGAAGCATTTGAAAACGAATTCCCAGTCTGCACTGAAACACGCATCTTCCCTCTTGTCTAATACCCGGATTAACATTTTTGAGACACGGCATTTTTTTCCTTCCTTATCAGCATAAGACAGTAGGAGATAATTACATGCCATAGCACTCTATTGCCTGTACAAGACTTCTTCAGCTACTGCAATCAATATCACTTATGCTGAGATGGATAAACAGTTTGCCTGTTTAGAAAACAGTGAGAGTTTCATGGGTGTCATGGCAGGTGGAAACATAATTCATTTGAAACTGTTAATGGAAACTCAGTGGTATGGCTTAATATTCATTTCAAACTAGTTTATAGGAGTCCGGAGGCACCCAGACAGACTTTTATTACAGTTTTTTATTCTTCGTATCAACAACTATGAGTCTCTGTCTATATATAAATCTATGAATATCTGTGTAGACAGATACAGATGAGAATGTGTGCTTCAGAAACCCCTCAGAAGGATTTATTTTAGTAAACAATAATAAAAGAATTTAATCAGCGGTAACGTAACTGGGACATATCTGGTCTTTCTCCTACTTAACCTCTGACCTGCTGTCTCTCTGGTATTTGCTCCTCTGCCTCAGCAGCCTTCACTAACTCTCCTGACTCTGAACACACGTCATCTGATCCCGCTAATACATTCAGACTTAAGCAAAGCATGGGACTCTTTGATTAGTAGTGACCTTATTAATTCGTGATCAATTTGTTATCTTGCAGTGTGTCTGAACCTGACCACCAAGCCACCTCAATATCACCTTTACTCCACAAATAATAAAAAGTGCAGTAAAAAAAAAAAAAAAACAGCAGTTCTGAATGTGGTTAAAGGCTTGTTTCGTATAACACTACGTCATATTAAATCAAACATTACACCTAGAATATTAGACATACCCTGTCCCCATTTGAATTTAATTTGTCAGCTGCTCTGATAGGTAACATACAATGAGGCAGGCTGGAGGCTGTGAAGGTCACTGTAGTAAACAAAATTCCAGGTTTTGGCCACGGTTTTGGCTTAAGTTGTGCTTTTCTCATGACACGGAACATAATCTTAACATAGTATCCACTTGACAAAAGGTATACTAAACCATGCAAAGATGCACTTGCTAAATTGCTATGGCCTGGTTCTTGGCCTCTGAAAAGCTCCCTACACCTCCGATTTGTTCAGTGATTCAAACACATCTGGTGTTGTGCCCACCGACAGCTGTTCTTCCTGGTTGGAGAATCGACTAATCAGAGCTTTGTACAGTGGGTGTGATAAAGTATATGTACAGTGTCTTCCTATGAATAGCTAGCCATCAAGCTGTAGGAGGCTGCACAGTTTGCATCCCTTAAAATGAAATTTTTAATTACTGCGAAAAGAGCATCTGCTAATAATACAGAATTTTCAAAAACAAAACAAAATACCACCCTCTCCCAGCAAGCAACCAGGTAGCATGGTCACCACAGAGTTGCAAAGAGGGAGAAGCTTGTTTGATTCCAGATCCATCCGCCATGCCAGAGTGATTTCTCATAAACAAAGCAGAAAGACATTAAAACTGGTAGCCATAACATGAATTCATAGAGTTCACAAAATTATCTGGGAGAATCCCATGTTTCTGTGATAAGTAACATTAAGGAATATCATGCAAAGAAGAAAAACGGTGCTGTGTACTGGTACCAAGCCCCTCTGAACATCACTGTTGTATTAAGTTGCAATCTGCCTGCTTTTAGCTTGAATGCTCTTACCATTCTCCTCTACAACAAAGCAGAAATGCTCTCTCTCTCTCTGTTAACTCAAGAAGCATGAAACTTCCAGGAGTGCTTATGGTCACAGGGTTCCTGAGACGCTGGAGGCACATCAGACAGCTGTCAACACACAAAATTCAAATCACTTACTGTAGATCACATCTTGCCCATTTCAACGTTTTTTTCAAGCAGTAAATGAATTGCCCGAACATGTCTGCATGCTTTATGTTTGTGCTTTATTTATGAGGAAGTGACTGACTGGAGGAGTGAGTTATTAGTGCTCTGAGGGAGACTAAACACAAATGGTAGCCTACTGTAATCTTCATCCCTTCAAGTCATTTTCATTGCTTGGGATGTCAAAATTACCTCCATTTGAAGCTGCCCATACGATGTATTTACCATCTCCTGTTTTGTCCTTGGATGTGCTTATTTCCTGGAACATTTAAATGACGTATTTAATTTGCCATGGGACTGAATGGGAATATAAAATGTGATCAAATTGCAATCAAGTGCAAACCTTGGTGAGGACACAGAGGGAGCAAGCAAAAGAAAGAGGCTATCTTCAGTCAGAGAATGTTTTTCAGAGAATACTAGAATTCAGTTCTCAGAGAATACTAAATAGGAGCAGTGCATCTATGGGTATTCAACACAAAAGGAACACTTTATCCCACCAAGCCATCCATGTTTCATCAAGCTGCTCGCCACAGAAGAAAACATAAATGCTTCATGAAATTCTTATTTATATTGCCAGATAACAGTCTTCAAAAATATTTCTTTTTGCAAGCAAACAAAAAGATACAAGTTGGGTGAAAGTGTGGATCAAAACCTTTTTTTTTTTTAATAACACATTGTTGGCATAGCTATATATGATCTGAAAATGAATTTCTTTAAAATTGAACCTAGAAGCAGGCTCCAGGCAAAAATAAACACAAGTTTAACGGACAAGTGACAAGTGCCGAATCACCAACTGAGTGAAAGCAAGTTTGGAAAGCAGCACAGCAGATTGTTCAGATATTCAAGACTTCTGAAAATCCAAGTAGTGGAATGCACTCATGACCGAGAAATGGAAAGATCGAACAGTCAGCCGAACCCCCTTCAGTCCGAGAACACATGTAGCCTTGTATGGCAAAGCTATTAACATAAACATTGATAATGACTTCTCACCAAGGAACAGGGGCCCACAATGTGTTTTCCACAATAGCTACACCATCCAATTATCTACAGATGTCAGCTTCACAGAATGCTGGTTCACCACATCTGTTTGTTGGTGGGAGATCTCATTATAACAAGCCTGTTTTAGACCCCAGCATCAAGCTCTGCTTGGCACATTTTATTGCAGCATGTTAAGCATTTACAACAAACATTCCTGACTGCTGTAAAAGTTTGCATGTTAGACTTGATACCCTCCAACAGTCAGTAAAATTCTCTTTATCGCTGTCAATTACAGTCAACAGTTTCTGACCTTTCCTCCATGCAAAGTCACATTACAGTTGTTTGTTGGATTCAACTATAATAGGAAAAAAAAAAAAAAAAACATGTCCTAATGGAGCTTTGACTGAAATGCAGACAAACCCAAAAGCAAGTTTCACAATGTGGGCTACCTCTTTGGATCATTGTCTCCTTTCCCAAACAGAGTCAGCCGTGGAAATGGAAGAAGAGAGGGTTGCCTGTCCCCTGTGGAGAACGTTCAACACCGTGGTATCTTTGAAAATACACCTCTTACCCAAATTACAAAAAGTGCAAAGTAGACATTTCCAAACGTCAAGGACACAGTGGGAGCATGTGTGTGAAACCTCTTTTATTTCATTATACCATCAGGACATGCGATGTCAAGCAGAGGTCCCATGCTGATAATATAATTGGCTTCTTGTATGGCAGAAGCAAAAGCATGACACCGTGCTCCCCATGAGAAAGACGAGGATATTGAAAAGGAGCGAGGAAAGCCTTGTTGACGTGCACGTGTGCATGCATTTGTGACAAGTTAGTGTTAGCAAGTAATTACTGTGTGCCTACAACAAAAAGAAAGCAAGAGTGAACCAAACAATGAAACAACAGTTTGCAGGTTGTACTCATTTACTCTAAAACTCTTGAAATATTTGTAATATCAATGTAGTTTTTAGAAATTTCTCAACTTCTTAGAGTGCAAATTTTACAAAGATGGCCTTGGAGACGCCATGCTGCATTTTACACTCCCATTTTGAGTAGAAACTGAGGCCCATCAGCTTCACAGCACAAATCACTGTTGAGTATGTAGGTTTGTGATGAATTTACATACTGAGTTTGCAAACGGTGCCCTCCATAAGGATCCTGTAGGCATGGCGGCAGCAAAAACATGACCTTTAAAAGCTGCTTTGTGGAGAAACCCATTCTTGCACACACTGCAGTACCCAGCCTCCGTGTCCCCTGTAGAATCAGGTTGATTGAGCATGACCTAAATTGGATCAACCATATCTTGCCTGCTGGAGACCAGGGTCCGTTAAATCGTCTGGGCTATGAGGCAGCCAAATACATGGCTATTTAGTTGGTGGACAGTTTCCAGGGAGAGTTATAAATCCATGAGTGTCTGTGACTGACTGCTGTCATATTGTATTGCTCATTTTAGGTATGCTGTCTTGTTGAGGATCACACTTGAGAACTCAGTGTGGACCTACACATATGTACCAAAGCTACACTTATCTATCATCAGTGTGCAATATCATTAAGACTGTCATAAACCGTTCTGTTTGTAACTATCGTTACTCCCAAAAACATAAAAATTTACATAGCAGCAGAATTAACAAGAATGATAACATGACTGCATTTTAATACACTGGAAAAATTATAGTATTTTCTTGGCCACCTGTCAAACAGATTGTGCTACAAATGAAGTTTGCCATGCAGGCGAAATTAGCTGCATTTTGTGTCTGTTTACGCAATTTAAGAAATTACTCATCTCATTAGCATTGGACATCCACGGGGGAAGTGTTGATGGACAGCGGTGGTGTATCAAAAGCTCTAAGCCTAACCACCCTCAAGAGTCACATTACATGAAAGAGAGCCAAATTTACAATCGTACTTGGTGCCACACTGACTAACTGTCTGCACCAATAAAAAAAGCCTCTTACCCTCCCTAAATGTAACCGCTGTAGAAGCTATTAGTATCAATCAGATCTCAGTGGAGAAGGCCATTTGAGAGAAAATGAGGCTCAAATCAGCTCTGCAAAATAAAATTGATGTGAAATATTAAGATTTATCGCTGCTCTTCATACACCCCCCTCCACCACCCCACACACCTCCTCCTTACTGTCACTTTCTTGTCCCCCCCCCCCCACCCCCCCCCCCACCCTTTTCCTAAGTGTGCCCCTTCACAGAAAGCTATGCCTGGGTTGGGCAGGCAGTTGCACAGCTGGGGGCTAATGCAGAGAGTGATGGATAATGATACAGGCTGCAGATGGAGATGTGCCATGGGAGATTAATCCCCAGCAAAGTCAGAGGGCTCCTGAGATTTTAATTATGCCCCAAAAAGAAGAGAAACAAGAAAAAAAAAAAAAAGCTATCACATTAATAATTTATAAGCAGCAACAGAGCAATGTTTTCTATTTCAGCTGAGGGACTGTCATTTCCCAACTGCATGGGACTTTAGACCTGTCTGTTAGACCTGTCTTCACTGTGAGGGTTGACTGGTGGAAGGTAATGTTGTGGTGGCTGGCATTCAGTATATTAGCAGGGGAGAGAAAGGTGAGAAAAGAACATCAACGGAAAAAGTGTTTTGGTGTATGAGGAGGTAATAGCTGCGCATGGCCACCATTTTTTTTTAAGTTATCAGGTAGTAATACCACAGTCTTCAAATGAGTGTATGATTTCCAAATAAATGATGCTTCTCATTTTATAAGCTGCTGACAGTATCCATCCATCCATCCATCCATCCATTAGCTATACTGATTATCCCTTGAGGATTTTGGGGGTGGAGGGAGCTGGAGCCAATCCCAGCTGACATTGAGCGAAAAGTGGGATACACTCTGGTCAAGTGGCCAGTCTATCACAGGGTGGACATACAGAGATAAACATTAATGCTCACTTTCACACATACTGGCAGTTAAGAGTTGCCAATTAACCTAACCTGCATATCTTTGGACTGTGGGTGGAATCTGGAGCACCCGGAGGAAACCCACGCAGGCACGACTGCTGCACTGTGCTGCCCTGCTGACAGTAGAGACAGACAATTATGTAACATGATTTACTGAAGACTACAAGAGATTCTGAAAGAGAATATTAATGTTGACCATGTTTGATCCCACTTTGCTCTGTGTATCTGTTGGATCAGTAGGGAACTACTGAGCCTCCAGGCGGGTGTGCAGGCTACTTGTTTAGTTCACTTGTGATTAATAATGGTAGAAAAAAAAACATGGTGAAAAAGTTTTTGCCTTTAGCTGACATAACTTGAAGACGGGACCAAAGTAACTTTTGGTCTTTAGAGAGTTGTTTGGAGGAAAAACAGACAAATATGCAGTAATGATGTTTAGCAATTGGCAAAGATGTGCACGTAATGGTGCATAATATAATCTGCAATGCAAATTTTAATATTACGGCTGTATACAAGTGGCTAATGATATTCAGTCTAATTGTTTCCACTATATGGTGTCTGATTACATTTTATTAAAATTAAATGCAAAATCATTTAAATTACAAAACAATATATGCAGCACTGCTCATCCACTTGTATGCTGTTTGAGAAAGGTTTGTGAAAGTATATTGTATTTCCATGAGGGATAAATGCATGAACAAAGTGCTATTTTGAATCCAGTAATTTGTAATATTCGAAAGAGGCTATCAAGTACAAATGAGCTCATTTGTTTTCCCACTGAAAAGTCGCTGCAACTGCTGCTTACAGAAATAATCGTAGCATCCCTCTAGGCTTTGTGGGGCTATTTGAACCTATTTAGTTGTATCTCTTTGGTCAATTACCAATAACAATTATCTTTATTGTGTTAATAAACCATCACAATTTAGTCAATATGTATCGGAGATATGCCTCATTGTACAGTATGTGGGTTGACTGCTTAACAGTCTTCTGCATGATTTATTCCAAAGGGCAATGGTGGCAATAATGCTGTAATGGACTGAAGACAAATAGACAAATAATGAGACAAAGAAATCAATAAATAAGAAATGGGCATGAAATGAGCACATACACACAATTAGGGAGACACATACACACTCATGCGCCGGATAAAGAAAATCAGGACTGAGTTGATACTGGCAGAATGCCCTGTCTTGTATTCAGCAGTGTGACGTGTATACTGACAAAGAGAGACACAAAGAAGCTGTTAGCATGTCTGAGTCATGCAATTACACATCTCTGCCTAATGGGGGCCACCATTATTCGACCTGAAAAGGAGGGTGAGACATAGGGAGCAGTGTTGACTTTTGAGATACCATGTGAGCAAGTCATACTCACCGTCATCATTTCAACAAAGCAGGCAATGTTTGGTCATGTTAAGTCAGAAGGTTTTTGGGGGGGTTGTTTTTTTTTTGTTTTTTTGTTTTTTTTTAACTTTCAGTCTGATTCAGTGTGACACTGCAAAAAAAAAAAGAAAAAAACAACAACAATGTGCACCATAAGGGTTTGAAAGAAAATACTGACATTAAAAAGGCAGAGAGAATTTTAAAAAAGTATAATTTCCTTGTGTTTTATCTCACAAGAGACTTTAGTTACTTGCTCTCAAAATATCATGCATATAATCTACAGAGTGACGTGAAGGGAAAAAAAAATCTAGCCTATTTTTCATTTGCTTATCGCATGAAATGGAGAAAGTTTGACTTGAATTAAATGTTCAGCTGCTTATCAAGCCTTATTTCAGCTTGTTAACATGAGTGAGCAGTGACAGGCAGGGCAAAAATGTGTGAAAAAGGAACAAACTACTAATCAAAGTTTTAATGAACATAATGTGCAGATTAATTCTACCAAGAAAAAAAAAATATTTTCCATTTTTGACGCTGCATCTGACACGCAGTCAAGTGGTCTGGCTAGTTTGCATAAGGCTATCAAAGCAAAGCAGCAGGAAGCACGTCTTTGTCCCTCTTTGCTTCGCCAACTCCTCTGATGTTACATGTGAAGGTAGCAGCTATTAATTTGACCGGCTGGGATGATAAAAGGCCAGAGGACTCTGACTGGTTAAAGTGAAGCTCCAGAATTAAAATTGAGTTGAAGGGATAGGATCAAGAGCAAACCGATTGGTTAGAGAGATAAGGTAAAGGGCCGCTAGATTGGACAAAATGAGGAGTCTGCAGTTCAGGATGACAGAGGTGATGGAGTACTGTGCTGCGTATGATGGGGGTGGATATGTCACCTGCCGGGGTTTTACTCTCCACAGGGAAAAACCATTACTATGATCGATTCCTCCTTGGTATTGGTTCTCTTGTTTTCCTGTCTTCCAAAGAAGAGTACTGATAGGCTGGGAGGTGGTAAAAGAAGATGCAGTGGCTGCTTAAACACACTGCCAGCTGAGGACTGCTGTTTAGCACTCTGTAGTGTAAAAGATACATTTGCCATAAGGACAGCTATGGGACTATTACGTTGTCTGCATTTAATCTTCATAGACAACAGTGCTATGCCAGTGTCATGATTATCATGATTATCTTCTTCATCATTACCATCAAAGTTGTCTTCAGCTCATTTTGAAATATCATCAGTGAAGTACATTGATTTTTTTATGCTAATCTCCACCACATTGTACAACACTTTCTACAGCGTGAAAATATTACAATTTCTTCTTAAGCATAATTGGACCTTGAATCGGTAAAAGATTGGAAAAAAAAAAAAAAGAAAAAAAGCTGCAACTTATTGTTGGTATCTCTCACAGATAACAATACACTATTGAACAGTGCCCAAGCAAGGACCATGTAAAAGCCTTTAAAGGCAAGATACTGTGCAAGAGTATTAGTCAAGGCCAGCATATTCTTCAGCTAAAAGGGAAAGGGAAACAAAGCATTCTTACAACTGGGTCAGACAGACTCACCCTATCAGTGAGAATGAATCACTGTCAGAAGTGACAAAAGAAACGATTCAGAAACATCTATCGAGACGCACCCTATGATTGATAGTTCTGAGATTTTTAATTAGCCTGGTGACTTGAATAGTCACCTGGTTGTAGGTTACTTATAAAAGCACCCAGCATTACATTTCGCTCTTTTCATTTCATTTCATTTCATTTTTGCCTCAATCAAAAATTAAAAAATCTATTTTGCCTTTGTATTTGAGCATTTCCTCTCTTCAGAATCCCCTGGAAGCTGGGTATCAAACAGTGCTCGGCACGGTGGCTCACCAACTCTCGGTGGGTTATATGAACAGATAAATCCCTTGCGTTATATTTGTTGCAACCCCCCCTGCACATGATCTCTTCTCTCTGGACCTCTGGCACCACTGGCCTGCTTCTGAGGTAGGGTGGATGCGATCTGAGCAGGCCAAAAAAGCCCTGCGGAGATCAATCTGAACAATGCTCTGCTGTTTCTCACACCCAAAGCTCTCTGTGACACCCACAGATCTTTGGATATGGATGCAGCAGCCCCAAAGCAGTTCCTTTGAACTGTCGAAAATCTACTACACATCAGTGTATGCGTTTGCCAATCCTTTTGCATCTGTATACATCTGGTTATTTTACACATGTTCTTAAATGTTATAGCTACATTCAAGTAGCCTCTTTGCCTCACTTTTTGGACCTTATACAAGAAAATTTCACAGCCTCATCCTAAACCTCTCGATGTCTTCTACAAAACTTGCCCATGTCTTACAAGTCAGATTCAGCAAACCCTCTTAAATTGCAGTACAGTGCTTGTTTCAACTTGATGAATGCCACCTGTTCATGAGTAGGTGCACATTTTTGAGATGTGATCATAAGCATAAGTGACGCCCACAAACTGTTATATCTGACTTGCATTTGTGGGCAAGTCTAAAACACATGAATGTTGTCCAAGACTAAACAGAAGAATTTCACAATTTTCAACAGAGATTCATTTGCTGCTGTCAGAAATCAGTAGATAAGAAGACAACAAATTTAACAGTGTCAGAAGTCATACTAGGGGTGTTGAAACAATTAGAAAATATTAATAAGCTGCAAAGGACGTCGTCAGAGTAGCACCATACTGTGACAGAAATAAAAGGAGAAGAACTAGAAGCTAAAATTCATCTCACACAAGCAAAGCAGTTCGTGACTGAAGACTGGTAGCAGTCAGAGTGGACGTGCCAGTCACGCAGATACTAGATGAGAAAATATGAGCCCATACAGCAGGTGAGGCTACACTTGGTGTAACGGAGGATGTTCCCCTGGACAGCGGCTGGTATAAAGATCCTGAGGCAGCTGTCGGAGCGAGAGAATTTTAGTACCTACTGAACTGTGGCATGTAAGTTGTCCTGCCAGAACATGCCAACAAAATAATAAAATTAAAGAAAAACGCTGTCAGCCCTCTCAGTAAACTGGCAAGCCCAGACGATGATGATATGGTAAACAGACTATATTTTTTTATTCTAGTTGATTTCTGTAACTGCAAAATTCATTAAGATTAAAGCATCATGATTCAGACGAGTGTTCGAGAGAAAGGTCGACTCTGTGCTTGGACTGTACAACAGATCTGGCCCACTTGTCAACTTCATTCACAGAAGAGAAAATCCTAAGCACAAGAAAATTGGTGAATGCCACAAATTCTTTTATGTACCACTTAAAAACAAATCTGTTCGAACGAAAGGGTTTTTTTTTTCTTTTTTTTGGCATGAGGCTCATTGTCTCTCTCGTTGACGAGAGATTTTCTCTGCTTATGTGTACCACTGTTTTCACATTCTTTCATCACAGCATGTGGATTCCAGTGGGCCTCTCTGCTTTATTTTTCTTGGATAAAAACACAGGTTTGCTGTTTATCTGTCCTATCAGCATCTGGCATTTATTACAGAGGGATGGGAGCGCAAGCTTGGATTATTAGGATTACTGGTGGATTGGTAGAAGGACGAGACTCATAGCAAGGTTAATAATAGCAAACTCTCCTTTTACCCGTGGATAGGTAGCCCTGCAGGCTTTCCCTACATTATAAACGTCTGAGCCTACCCCCACTTTTGGAACACAGCCCATGAGAAAAATCCCCCCAGCAATCTCCTCTGAAGCTGCTTTGCTACCCAAGTGAAGGCTACCACACGTGTACAAAGATGCTCACAAGCATGATAACATAGCGTGCACAAAGACCATGTACCTAGACATGCAAACAAAAAAAACAAAAGAAGGTACATTTTACATCCAAATTTTTTCCACACAGACAGGAAGATGACTCATAATCAAGAGTAATTCCTTTTAAAAATAGAAATACCTTGCTGTTTGTCAAGCACATTTACAGCTTCAACACCTCGCGGTTACATTTTTACCATCTTGCTATCTTGTCAGCACGTTTGTCTCTGTAGCCGCCATGGTGTGTGTGCGAGTGTGTTTGTGTTAAGTGTGCGTACTGTATGTGCTGTTCCTCAAGGGAGATATAAAAGGGCCGCTAATCCAGAGCGACAGAGGAATAAACAAAAATCCCTAATCTCATTGATCCCTCACAAAATCATTCAATTATACTGCACCACAGAGTATGGCACTATGCACAGAAGGAGAGGCAGCAAAGGTAACAATCTCTTTCTCTCATTACAGAGCGAGAGAACCGGAACTCATTGAAACATGATAATGAAATACCACACACGAGCAGACAGATAGGCAGCTCTATTCAAAAGAGGGCTGCCAAGCTGCTTTATGACCATGAAAACATGGCAGTCCAACAATGTGCTGTATAACCAGCAGCAGTAATACTAGGTGGTATCACCGGAGAAGAATGTAGTTACTCTTATCAGGGGTTGGGAGGGGGGAGCAGGGGGTGGCAGGACTATAAAGGAGAACTCGGGACGTTGGTGCTCTTGTTGGAGGGTAAGCATTTAAAAAAAGGTCTGTAGGGTGAGGAGTGAGAGAGAGGAGAGGGGAGGAGAGGAGGGAAAATTTAGAAAGCTCCACAGATACATGCACCACTAAGTGACCCAGTTTAACAGCCTAAAGCCTGCTACCTATTATCACAGGGGAAACGTGTTTTTCTCCTGCAGCTTCAGCATGGAGGGCAGACTCGCTCTGATATCAGTGTGACAGCTACAGGGTTGCTGCTGCCTGCTCATTGATTAAGGGGCTGTGTTTTTTATCCTGTTCATTAGAGCTTTCTAAGCGGTTGGAGCGCTTGTAGGTTCGTGACATTTCAGCTAGTCACATCAAAGGCTTTGGCAAGGGGGTATGCATGGAGCAGCTGGGGGTACGAGGGCTGCGAGCCTAAGGTTGGAACTGGTTACATACACACACAAAAAGGGATGAACAAGCACTCCTACGCACTCTTTTCCGTTCTTTCAATACTATCCCTCAAAAAAGAAAAAAATAAATACAGTTGCTCTTGCATCGGTGGTGACCTTTGATAAAGAGGTACAAGAACCTGTTCTTGCATCTGGACTTTGCAGTCTCCCCCCTTTTCCCTCTGTAAAGCAAATGTTAGTTTTAGAAGTTAGTTTGATCAGGCCAACATTCAGTGTGTGGGGCGTGGAACGTGGAGGAGCTAGTTTGATGTATGGCACCAGATGCCCGCTGCCAGATGTTGTACAGGCTGACATGCAGGTCTGGCATGAGGCTAGTTTTCAGGGCTGGCCGCGAACTAATTAATCTACTCCCGCCCTGGTTTCACAGAAGGTCACAGTGAAAATATGTGAGTTTGTGAATATTTGAATGTCTGAGTATGTGTGCGCATGAGTCTGCATGGTATGAAACGCATGCTTTAACAAAAGCTTTTGTGTCTGAGAATGCGCCCATTTCCGAGCATGGCTCACTATCAATGCATGATTGTACAAGCATATGCCTAGTATCCTCTTTGTGGGAGTATATTATGGCCAAAGAGCATGTCTGCCAGTGAGAGGATAAATTGAAACAAGATGTGCTGGCCCCTCGCTCCTTTGAAGGTGTTCCACATCATACCTCTGATTCTGTGGAGGGTAGGAGTACTACCATAAAAGGACACTCTGTTTACCTTAACCTGCTCGCGTCTGCCTGCCAGATGTTGCAAAGTTTTTCTTTCATCTCCTCACACGAACCTTATTTTTATTTTTACAGCGAGTTTGTTACTCTACATTTTGCACTGATGGGAAAGAGGAAAAGTCAACTTTCTTCTGCTGGAGGGAGGAGATGCTAAATTTGAACATTGTTTAATTTGCCTTAGAAAGCTTGCTGAGATTGAAGGATTTGGGTGGAGAGACAGACAAGGTTCACTAGTCTCTCCCTCAGCTCCACTGTACTGATGAAGACATTGATACCACAGAAAAAAGAGGTTGGGACCCTCAAACATGGCCTTTGGCGAACTCACCTACACATGTCAGACTTTCTCCCAAAGTCCCTGTTATTCTAACAGAAATGTTGCCTTTGGATTACTTACTAGCTGATTGCTGATGACTGCTAATAGCTATTTAAAGTAATTTTCTTTTCATTTAGCACAAGGACACATTGTGAACGGGGTAGTGGGAAATGAATGGAAATATACAGTCTCAATGACACTTGGATTACTGAACTCAACTTAGATTACGCCTTGAATTAAAACCACAATTTGTTTCTCAGAGAAAATAATACCTTTAAACATAGCATCTCTTCAGTAAATAATTCAGCAAGGAGTTATAGTGAATATGTTTTGTGTCTGCAGCGTTAATCCCTTCCAAAAAAGGACGTCTTTATGTTATGTTATGATGAACGATTTGCTAATGTTACAGCAAGAGGAATGAAATGACATCTTGATTCCAATGTTTCAGTGGCTGCTTTTGAACCGAAGGAACATGTGGTTTGAGGTACTGTGCCCTCAATACTTTCCATATTGTTAGGTAGAAACGTTGGCACAACCCAGTAGGAAAATCCAGGGTTGTTTGTTAGGGCTGTTATTTTATATGTTCAACAGAAAATCTATGGCAAACAGGGAAGTACCCTCAGACAAATGCACGCTCAAACTTAACATAAAACAAATGTACTTTACTAAATTGCATACAGTATATTGTTCAAACTCAGTAAAAGACAGGAGGAAAACATTCTGCCAGAGTCTCTACGCTTATTTTTAATGTAATCAAGGAGAACACTTTTCATGGAAATGGCTTTAATGTGATTATTTATAATAAATTCTTAACCTTGAACCTTGAGTTGTTTTGATTTGAAAGAGTCATTGAAATTCAGTGGCGGTTAAGACCAGTAATTACGAGACCCTTAACTGGATGGTGGTGGTGGTGGTGGGGGAGAGGGATAAGAATAGAAGGTCATTCACTCTCACTGCCTCATTGTCATTGCTGCTACCAAAAATATAACACTGATGGAATAAATGTTTTGCATTAATGAAGATCTAATAATTAGATTAACTGAATTAGATTAATTGAAATAGCACACAAAAGTAAAAGTTACTTGTGTATGTTGTAGTATGTGTTTCAAGTTAAACAGGAGCATGTATGTTGTTAGCCTTTTCAGACCGTCTGGAAAGTAGATATAATCTAAAAAGAGTATGGTTTGATATATATATGTGTGCCAGGATGCAGTTTTAACAGATATTTTGAAGAAAGAGTAATGGATACTGAGGGCCTTGAGGATGAGAAAGAAGTACTCTTCAAGTAGCGGAAATGAACTCAAGTGTACAGATGAGTTCGGTAATCATCCTCCATTAATAACGCAACGATGACATCTCAACGCGGTACAATGTTTGAGAGAGAGAGAAGGTAATGGTGAAATTTTTTTTGGAGATGAATTTTTCTGTTCTCCGGCTGAAAGGTTCATCATTTTCTCATGTTTGCAGAGAGGATACTTCAAAGAAAGGAATGTCTGACTGTGATCATAAATAGTTCTGCTTTGATCTAGAAGAAAATAATTACAGGCTATTGTTTGGTGAACATAAAAACGTGTCAGATTTTAGAGGGCTTTTGGCCACCCAAGTTTGCTTTGAATTTTCACACAGCATTTGCTCCTGATTTGTTATCACTTAGATTTTATAAAGCAGGTTGAGGGGTGGTAAGTCCATTTAATTGAGTTCTTCTGTGTTTTTCCTTGCCAAGGTCAGATGGAAACACTGTTAATTGCCTGCCATTCAGTGTCCACATGACCATGTTCAGGAGAAAGCATTTATTAAAAAAAAAAAAAAAAGTCTCAGTAAAGGCTCTGACAAAATGAAAACAACCAGTGTTCACCTTGGATCAGTTAGTGGTTGCTTAGATGTTCACATCAATGAATCATGTCCATTATTCTGCGAGACAGCCTGTACTCCTGCTTCCTACGCACTCCACTCTGCTGGATTTTGTTCCTTTGGTACATCCTTTTGCACAACACCTGAAGAATGGCTACTCAAAAGAGAAAAAAAAAAATTAAAGAAAGAAATCTCATTCTCTTTGTGTCTTCCTATTGTTCCCGATGCCACCTGAAACCCTACTCTCACCCTCCTCTTTTTGCCGGGATAAAAGTGACAACGTTTTCAAAAGGCTGCTTGATTAGGCAGAGTGCGGTAGTCGCTAGGCCCTGCGGCTGTTGTCAGGCTTGTCTCTGCACCACTGCCTCTGCTGGTGAGATTTATCCTGTTTGTTTTGGTACAGTAGCAACATGTTTCTCTCTCGGAGCAGATATGCACCTTCACTCCCTCGAAAGAAAAACAACATTTTCACAGACGGAGAAGAAGAGAGGCGCCGAGGCGGGTACCTGCTCTGCTTCCAGGAAGGATTTTTCACTGGCAGATACAGTACATAACACTTACGCTGCTCCTTTGTCTGCTCTGCTTTGAAGTCACTTCCACACCTTTATTTATGTGAACACGGATTCATGCAGCAACACCTGCTGTATGATTATACAGCACAAGCACAAAACATCATGCTCCATGATTTCTGTTAAGACTGTGGCGGTGGAAGTTATTATGTTGGTGTGTGTGTGTCAGAGTGTATGTCAGGAGTACTCGCACATGCATAAAAGTTGTGACTGAATATGTAAGTGTGCTGCCTGTTTTCCCTTATGTTCACTCATGTCTATACTGCTCTTCGTGTAGAACATCGTGTATTTAGTATTTTTCTAACAATATGCAAAAGTAAATCTGAGTAAAGCAGTCTGTTCAGCTAGAGCCTGTCACCTTCTCCAGTGATGACAGGTAATTAAAACAATGTTTGAAATGTTGAGCTCTGCGTCATGTGTGGAAGCCTCCTGTTTATTTAAATCAACCATTCAGAAAAAAAAAGAAAGACACACCAGCTAGCAAAGCGTGACATTACTCTGCACAGGCAGCTTATTTTGATGCGGGAGAATACAAACATGCTTTAAAAGGTGTCACTTTCAGTGTACTGGCTGTTTTGAAGAGACTTTATTGGCAATGTCAACCAGGACGAGTGCAACCCAATGAGCCGATCAACGTTTCTCCACAGCAGAGCATGAAAGCATCTGAAACCACAGCGAATGTGCTGTATCACGCTACAAATGGATTTTGTGACAATGTATTAATTGTAGAATAATATAGATACTTTAAGTACGACATAGTTGGCTAAAAAATAAGGACAGCCATTTATCTGACTTAAGTCTTAACCCAGAGCAGTAGTGATCCTGGAGATAACTGGGCCACGAGACTACACCGAACATTTAATAACTGTCTACTTTCTAAATGGATTCAAATCTCTCAGAAAAATGTCAGATATCATAAACGCTTAGGCTGAATTCAGCAAGAGGAAGATTTATCTACCTACCCTTCATTTTCCATTCTGCATTTTCTTTTTTTATAAAAGATGATGATTTTGGGGTGGTTATAACAGAACAGATAATTTAAGGTAACTGGCTTCACTTGTGACAGTTGCTCCTACGAGGGAATGCCTCAGGAGAAACCATCTGTCCAGGCCTTGTCTGACTTTCCTACTAATCATTAAAGCACAGGGCGCTCAGCGCAGCATGGGGAAGCTACAGCCCTCTCTATGATTCACATCACACACAGCTAGTGTCTCTCATTAATGGTGCCACCACGGCCATTGATGTTGCACTGGCCAGGGTTACCTATGGGCCAGTGACTGCCTGTTTTCAACAGGGGTTCAACAAGCATTTGAAATTGAAGTACTGTTTCCATCCACTGGCATACTGATGAAAATGAATGAGAGTCACTTCAGCGTGTGGCTTGATCCAGGAAGTAAGGCTGCCACTTAGCGTACACCATAAAAGTAGAAGGTGAATCTTTGCATGCATTCACAAATCCAGGACAAAGCGTGACAAGACTGAAACTGGGAAGGAAAGAAGACAGGGCTTATCGCTCTGTGTGGCTGTTGTTGCAGGGCTGACAGTCTGTACCCACAGAGTGCGAATTGTTATAGCACAGAAATCTCGGCAGCTGCTTGACGCTAATTGTGGGCCTCAGGTGAGTTGGTAGCTGATCCTGACTAAGACACCTAAACAGCACGAGTCAGAGTAAAGTCATCATCAGAGTATTCAAGTAGAATTTAGAAACCAGTTTTGTAGTTCAAATTTATTTATTTTCCAGTACTTTTTTTTCATTTATTTAAAAAAACAAGATGTCAGACTAAAAATAGCTTTTAATGTCTTAATGGCTCATAAGTGTTTGTTGTTACAGTGAATATTTTGGGCAATACTAAAATAAAGACTGAAAAGGCAATAAGGACAAATAAATAAAGCAACATCAGATATATTTCACACATTTTCAGGCCTAGCGTGGACATAACGTGATGAAAACCCAATGAAATCATTCAATCAGGTTTTCAAAATAACATTAAAATAAAAAGTGTGACAGCATGGTGTGTAAAATGTGCGCCCAAACCCAATCTGTGTGTACATTTGTTAGACCAAAAACGCACGGTTTAAGAACGTCATGCCGTAACTACACGTACGCAAGTGTATACCCATGTCACACACAAGTACACAAACACAGCATCAGAGGCTAAACACCATTTTCAACCATTTTTGTCAACTAATTTTCCTGTTGCTGACAAATAAATGGAATGTGACGGAGCGGCGTATGTGAGCAGGAGACAAAATATATGACTGCTTATTTATTTTCAAATTACATAGAGTCAGATAAATTGCATATGCCAAAGACTGTAATAAGCTTTTTAATCGAGGATGACCATTCCAGTGTGGGTGTGTGTTTTTGTCTGTGTGAAAAAGAAAAGAGGAACTGAAAGAGGGAGGGAGAAGAGGAAGAGGTAATACTGTTTTGTATCCGCTACCCTGTTGCCCTGTGGCGATGACATGGTCTGTAGGAGTTTCTCCATTAGTACGCGCTGACCTAATGTAATAAACATCCAGGGCTGATTCCTCCCAGACCATGGGTACTTTATCACAGATGATAAACCCTGTTCTGGTAAGGCTAGGAGGACGAATACGGGGGGGGGCAGAAGTGGGGGCTTAACGGGTGAAGCCGTTACAAAGGGCAGAGACGGACTGTCATGCTTTTGCGTCAGCCTGAAACCCCCTTTCTCTCTCTCTCTGTCTGCATTCTGCTTCAGTTGTCAGGAAAATTGGCAAGCAGTGGGAATGAAAAAAGCGGATCAAGTTGAGCAAGCTCCCAACTCAGAGGCCATGCCCAGGCACTGAAAAAAAAAAAAAAAAGAAAAAATAAAGGTCCTCCCACTTGACAAAACAAGTGGAGAAGAAAAAAAAGGGTTATTTTTAGACCAACCTTTACAGCTGTGAACATTTATACTGAAACCAAAAGTTGTCAGATTTGACTGCACTGGGAACAACATCTGACCACTTATAGCTACCACCTTAACATCACTGCACAGTAATGGCCAGAGGTGGTTGGCTCTGTTCGGTCCCTGGAGCAGCCAAACTTCAGAGTAAACTGTCCTTTGCATGAATACTAAATGAGCTGTTAAACATTATCACACTGCTCATCTCTTCTTAGTAGCTCTCACTTTGAGAACTGAGAGTGCGATGCAATATGTGTGGTATCTGTCAGGAACGAAGGTGTTTATCTTGGGAGAGATTTTGCCAGTATGTGCACAAGAAGAAAAAAGGTTTAAACTCACAAACCGGAGAGACAGCCTGAACTTTACACAAAAACACACGCATTCTACACTCATCCTTTGAGCACTTTATCACAAAAAAACACACTCTGCCTTGTGTTACTAAAGACTGACTCTTAGTCCTATAAAAACTACGCAGGTGGGTTCAGTATAAAAGCAAAGGAGGATTTTGTGTCCCGGTGTGGCTACAGCAACACTGAGCTTTAGTGATTAATATACCTCCCACAGTGTGCTCTCAGCTAGTGAGAACCGTGGGAAGCTCTGCAATTTGGTCAAGTGCTGGGCTCTTACTGGTGTGTTTTTACTCTTCAGTCTTTCACTCTCTCAAGAAGTCATTAAATATCTGACTTTTTGAACTGTCACACAGAGTAACTTGGCTGTGTCAATTTGTACTTCTCAACATGGCTGCACAGCCATTTCTTGCACCTTTGTTTCAATGCTGAAAGTTAACTTATAATAAAGTAATCCCACTGGGATTGTTTCTCCTAACTGTTGGAAAGCAGTGGAAACTGTAATTCATACCACTGTAATGTAGTTATATGCACAGCTGGCTGGAAACCAAGGTGATTATATTGGTACGATTGCAAGAAGTGGAGTCTTAGCTTATATAAAACTAGGAGCAGCCTAGAGCATCGTTTCTCTGCAGGGTGACGTTGCAGTGAAAAGGAAAAGCACTTGTTGGAGGTCTGTTTGGCAGTGATTCAGCCGACATCTGCTGACCAGGAGACTGGAGCTGACAGTGGACGTCCACACATTACAGACCGACACTTGCTGATGACACTTTACAGCACCTAATAAAAGCCCAGGACTGTTTTCCCTTTCCGTTTTAGCTGTCCAAAAGAAACCAGCGTTGTCTGTATTGGTTCTGGTACGAGCTGGAGTGGGTAACTATAGTAGGATGGTGCCAGGTAATACACTGTGGCAAACCCATTAGGAGCCCTTGTAACTAATTGTCTGACAGGCGCGCAATGCCCTGGATGAGTTCACTTCAAATGGGACTGGCTGAGTCCCCCCCGCCTCCTCTCCTGTGTGTGTGTAGTTGTATGCGTGCAGGTAACACTGCACAAGCAAAAGATAGCCATGAACCTTTACTCCTTCAAACACAGCCAGCTAACAGGAGGGAGATTATGGAGAGAGAGAGAGAGAGAGAGAGAGAGAGAGAGAGAGAGAGAGAGAGAGAGACAGAGAGAAAGAGAGAGGTGTAATTAAGTGGATTGCTCTGGATGCAAAAAGTGGAGGAGCAATGTATGTTCAGGTTCGCTGAATTATCGACTGCGTCTGAAAGGGTTGGACGTGGCTGTGAGTCTGTGCGTGTACATGCATGTGTGCATGGATGTGGGGATTTGCTGCCCCTGAAAGGATAATACAATCCATAAACATCTGTGATTAAAAGTTCTCTGAAAAGTTACTTTGTGCCCTTCCATGAAAACACTTTAATCCAAAGAAAGCAAAGCAAAAATTCTTTCAATTTCAATATTTGTCTAAAATATTTGTCACACTAAGGCAATAGCCGCACACCTTAGAGGACATTAGAGAGTCAACTGAAACACAAACAAGTTTGGAAAAAGTAAGGGCATCATCAGGGTGGGTTAATTTCATACTACATTTACACAAATAGATATATCAAAAATAGATGCAGCTAAGAAGGATTAGATGTGGAAAGAAGAAATCCACCTCTGGAGGTGGTCTGAGACACTGAACTTACACTGCCAGATGTTTAAAAGCTGTAAATGCATCTGTCTATCTAAGCTCCACATATAATCTTTACTCCTTCAAAATGAAACTAGAGTGCATTAAGCCAGTAAGTGGTCTGTGGAAGCAGCCACACAGGTCTGTCCCATGTAATGACAGCAGCTGGAGTGACACTGGACTTACACTGAAATTAACCATCATTCTCCCTGTCACATATAAAGGCAACAGGAAGAAAGCAGCTCCAGTGTAGTGAAACCACTGAGTGATCTGTATGGATGAGGGAGCAGCGTGAGTGATCGTCCATGAAAACTAACTAAACTCCCATCACCCATCAACATCAACCTCTGGATTGGTATGATTTGTATATTGCCCGGGAAAAGCAAGACAGATGCAATCAAATTCATGATGCTGCATTCGGAGATGCATGTGGCCGAATCGAACTAAGAGCAAATTAAATCATATATGGATAGCGTAGTTAAAATTTCAAGACCAAATGGGGCTCAAGTATTCAGCCTGTCAGTTCTCATTTTAGATATTTCTGGATTATATTAGAACCTAATTTAATCTGTATACAAGAGTGAAAACATTTGACAGCGTTATTACCTTATTATTACACTGTATTCACATCGTTAGCACATTCCACAGTCTATTAACTTGCAATTATTTATCTATAAGGTGTTCAAAATCCATCGTTTCAAAATCTCTCTTTACCTAAAATTAGGGAAACTATTACACTAACATAATAATATTTGACAGTGTAATAGCACGTTATTGTTAAAGCCTGCCATGAGAGATTATGAATTCTTGGTTAATGTGAAAATGTCATCAAAAAGCTGTTACTATGTACTAAACTTTGTACTGAAAGTGGCATTATTAACCAAATAACACTTAATAACAACAATCATAAACATTCTTGGCATTTAATTTACGAGCTTATGATTTTGTTATGTTGTTATGACTGTGTTGTGGCAGCCTTATAAGGTGTTAGCCCAACAGTTCAGTGCTAAAAACCAGCTAAAGGCACCCACTCGAGCTAGAATCTTTCCTGCAACGCAATCAAATCTGTCTCCATGCTGAGAGAGCTAGGTGCACATCCTGCTGACATATTTGCATTTTCATACATCTTCTGACAAATCCTGGGGGATACAGGCCATTAGGAACCTGGGCTAAAGGTACTATACATGAATGCTAAATGAGCTGTTAAATAAAATCACTGTCCTCATATTTCCTATCTGGGGCGCTTGGCAAGCCCTGCCCAACTGCTAGTGGTGACATATTGCAACAAATGTGAGTGAGTGGTATGTCTCACTAGCAAAGTAGGGAGGCCATGTTGCTCATGCGTTATCTCTTAATGGTCTTATGATCAATGCATATAATACGATAATGCATTATATGTCTGAAAAGAATGATCTAGCCAATCATAACTCTATTACAGGCTACATTGTTTGTAAGGAGGATCCATGACTTCCTGGGTTTTCAATAGATAGCCAAAGCATCAAATAATATCTTGAACTACCTTTTAGCTTTTTCGTTTATTGCATATATAGTCCTGCTAATTTTTTTTTTTTTTTTTGAAAAGAAAAAAATCACATAAAAACACAACAGGGTTCTTATGTTTCGTAAAACTCCTTATCAATATACTGTTTATGCATCAGAATCTAAAGCTCTGAACAAAACACGAACAAGAATAATTTGGTTTAGGTCGGATGCATGGGCTTCACATTTGCAATAACTGTAAAGGTTCAGGGTTGGTTGTTGCACATCAGTAATTAAAGGTTTATGAAAACGACCTTTGGCATTAGATTTCCTCAATACTGATGCGATCTCCAGTGACTTTTCGTCAGTGCTCTTCTCGACTTTGAAAAGCCGTTCTCAAGCTTGAAAGCGTGAACTCAAACTAACTCTGCCTTGAACTTGATTTTTGCTTGCTCCCATCTCTCTCTCTCACTCTCTCTCTCTGTCTGCCCATCTAACCACACATCAAAGCACAGGCTGTTGAAGCCCTGTGGTGAGTGCTCTAGAGGCCCAGCACAGTCCACATCCACTGAGGTGTCTGCATGTGAGGAAAGTTTAGAGAATCACCAGGACTTTCAACAACTTAAAATCTTGTAAAAGTGGGATTATGATTTCTGATTCTCTTTTATAGCCCTGAGTCTGACAGCGCTGTTGGCCTAATACCAATCAAAACAACCAATTGTAGAGTAGACGGATAACCTAAGTCTCCAGGCGGTACCAAGGCCTGCTAAGGAAACGGAATTTGACAGAATTTCCTCAGAATAAAGCTATTCAGACACTGCTGTCAGGGAGTGCAGGTTAATAGTTGCCAGGTTTATATCCTTACGCTTGTGAAGGAGGTTAATAAAATATTTTCACATCACTTCACATCAGTATCTTGTCTTTTGTTGATGAAGTACACACATTCACACATTTCGCAAAGGTGGGAGGAAGGCTGTGTATTGAGAGGTCCATAATGCAATAACCTAAAAGAAATATATGTTATGTTATTTTGTTTCGGCTGTTACTTAACTCGCAAAATGAAACGTCAAACCTGTCTCTGCTAAAAGTGATTCATAATGTGTTTTGGGGGAGAAGACCTCAAGGCAATTGCTTTTCAAAACTGCATATAGTACAGTACACAGTATTAAGAGAACATATGAGAATATAACAGAATATTTTCTTTTTGCAATAAGTGTTACTGTTAATTAATAGGCATCATGTAATAAGTCTATATAAAGTGTATGATGGTCTAGGATATGTTACACTTCATTACAAGGATGTTGACCATTATCATACAGTACATAGTGCAGAAGCAAGAGTGTAATGTTTTAATTTTTCAAGTACTTATTGTAATTATCTTGGCATGGTGGGTATGAAAACATATACGGGTGAAACAAGAGAAACAAGGGAGGTATTAAAGCCCTCGTGTGTGTGTGCCTTAAGGCTTGCATAATTTACATCTCTTTTTAAAATATTCTGTTAATTGTGTTTCATAGCCATTATTCTGCCGACTGCACACTGGCAAAACACAAGAGAAGGTACACTGTATGCCTCCCAACACACAGTTCAGTTTATGATGCCTTTGATAAATGTAAAGCCTGGCCATATGCACACAAGCTGCTACCTACAGCTATATTTATGTGGCCTTTTGTTACTACAGCTCCTGTGCAGCGGATTGTGGGTTTGTAGTGTGGCGGTAGTGAGAAATGTGTGCTCTAGATTAAAGCATTTACCAAATATTATGGTATGTCATGTTATGTTATGTTATTATACAAATTTACACATTTAAAATTTACACATATATTAACAACATGCTCTCAATGAGCAAGTGCTCCATAAAGCTTGTGCTTGGTGACTTACGCATTTCAGGTTGTTTAGCTGGATGTGTAGAGAAAAACACCAGTCACTTGACTGCATTTGCCTGTATTTTTAGCCAGACAAAAATAGCCAAAAACGTTCCTAAAATCTTCAGAATGTCTTTGAGACCTTGAAAAGCCCTTGGGAGTGGATTATATTTTTAGTAATATGAGATATGTTTTCTCTCTTGGGGGAATTCTGAGAAGAAACAAAAGGTAAATTATCTCTAAGATGCCAAGGGCAGCCTTGGTTGGCTCCTATATTTTTCATCTGGTTATCTCGGGCTCATGACTTAATGCTTAGGGTGCTGCTCTTATAGTGACCCACAGCAGGTTTTTCAGTATCTGTCCATGTGTTTTACTGCTGTGGCTTTTGTATTACTGATGTATTGATGTTGCTGTTAGATAATAGTACAACAAATTGAAAAGAACTACTGAACAGTATCTTGTTATCTTGACATTTCAGTGTTAACCTTTATAAAAAATGTTATTATGGTGTGATGATAAAACAGTTTCTGTCAGATTAAAAGATGGTTAAGAAGACCATTATTTGATATGACTAAAATAAAACACAATTCATTCATTCAAACACCAAAAGAAGGACATCTGTCTACTAAATTTAGTAGTAGATGTCTGCAGATTTTATTTCATTTTTGACTTTGAAATCTGAGATTCCAATTTAATTATCTCTATCTCAATATAACAAATGATTGTGAGTGTGTTAAAAAAGAAAAACACTTTCCTTATAACATTACACCATCAACAGCTTCCTTATTCACCCTACAAATTTAAGTATTTAGGCCACATCATGCATCATGTTCCCAATTTCCCTGCAGGGCAAGTTTAATCTAATTTAGTTGAAGACCATTAGAAGAATTTTGCAAGATGTTGTATATTTCAGTAAAAACTGAATTTCACCTTCCCTCATCAACATGCATAAAACTCTTCATTTTGAGTTTAGCAGTTAAACTCATGAAATTGCATTAAAATGAACATTTTCTGTTCCATTAACAACACAGCGGATAAATGACTGAGCTACAAACTCAAAAACAAAAGAAACAACACAGAGACATAAAGAGGTAAAATTTGGAATGAAGTAACATAAAATACAGATAAGAGAAGATTGCTGAAAAAGGCTGAACAGAATATAATCCCTGTTCATTAATTCACTACATTAAAACTACCGTCAGGACAAGCAAGACACTTGCTAAGATACTGAAGTCAAAGCAATACATTTCCTTAAATCTCAGAAGAGCAATCTGTCCCATAAGGGATCTGCCCCCTTGTAGCCCCAGTAGGCTATTGTGTCTGGAAGCTAGGGTGACTAGAGGTCATTGCATCTCTCATTTTCATGGGTGTGGCTGTGTCCTGTTGACAAAGGCTAGGGCTTGTCAAGCAGAGGGAGGAGCAGCATTTTTTGAACTTTTTTGCATCTGCATCGTGGACAATCCCGGGACTAGCTATATCTAGCTACACAGACAAGTGTGCTTGTCAAGCTACCCTTGTCAAGCTTCCACAATTCCAAGATCATTTATGATATTGTACATATAAATACAGGTGCAGATGCTTGTAGAAACTGTGCACAAGAAAATTACTTAAAATGTTTTTTCTTCTTAAGTGTTAAGAGGTATCAATACCACAAGCGAACAAAATACAAGGTGATTTATCATCTCAAATCAGTAAAAAGTGTCTTTTAATAATTGTCTTTTGCAGGGAAAGCTTTCACAGACACATAATCACTCAGTATTAACATATTACCAATTAACCATAGAATACCTGAGCCTTTTAAATTCCACTTTCTAATTATCATATCATTTCCTCTCTGTTAATCAAGGTGTAGGGTTCTCTGTGCAAGATACAGGAGAGAGGCGTCAAGCACAGGAAAGACGGGCATCACAAAATCCTGAAACGGGACAGGCCCTGAATCATAGACAGATTGCCTACTACTACTACTACTGTCATGAAATGGTATGTTTTAGTCCATTTTTCTCAATTTTTCTCAATAGTGCAGTAAACAGCTGAATCGTAGCTGTGGAGGGGTGGGGGCTGTCACTGCACGCCACTGCTGTCCAGAAATATTACCTCTAAAGCTTTTCAGCTGAAAATCAGATGCTGATTTTTGTTTTTTTTTTTCTGATGCTCATCTCACTCTAAATGAAGACAGACGGATTCATTTATTTGCATAATGTGTTTCCTATATCAATTTGTTATTCATTGGATACCAGAGTGTTCCCTCCTCTGTCTTCTTCAGATATTAGAATGTGCAGCTCAAGTGCTGCAGATGTATTTCATTTCTTGATTGAATGACAGCTTTTAATTGAATTACTAGGTCTGTCACTACATTTATCCACTCTTACCAGCAATTTTACTGTACTATATAAATCATGCAAAATGCCAGTTCTTAGGTGCTTCCCTGCTTCCCATTAAATGACCAGGGTGCTAGAGTCCTGTCACATCTGCATAATAACAATTCAGAGTTCATGAGGCTCAGCCAAGGAAGCTCAGAGGTTTTTTTTGTTGACATTTTCTCACTTTGATTCCAGGGACTGGGTAGAGGGAAATGGTAACTTTTAGCAAAATAAGATTTGACTGCTGATGTGCTTGTCATGACTACCAGTAGAGATATCACTCTGCTCAGGGGTAGCAACCTCCACAACTAAATCATAGTGACACAGAGGGAAATGTGTTTAGCACTGTTTACATGAAACAATTTGTCTTTTCTCCTTTGCCTTTAGGAGAAGACACCACAACATTCAAAAGGAGTATTAATATTAGTCTCTAAAGTTCCGCATTTCATCCTCTGATTAATCAAACCAGCGATAAACTTGACTTTAAAATCACTGTTTCATATTTGTTTTGTTGTCTGACGCAATTTACATGTAAATGACAACAGTTTTATTGGGCTGTATTAAATGACTGTATACGTGAGCAGAGAGAGGAGGAGAGAAGCAAACAGATCAACGGCTGAAACAGGATAACACTAGGCAGAAAGTAAATCCAGGGCAAAGATGTCATGAATGTGCTAATTAGCGTATTGCGCCATCTAACATTTAGCGACTTTTCTAGCAGGCTTTTGAGACTTTTCGAAAGTAGTTAACAAAACGGTTCCACAACAGTTTTCAAATACATCCTCGATTTTGCACATTGACCATGTGTGCTTTTATTGCTTCTTTTACTTTTTTAATTTTAATGCAGATGAATATGCCCAGAATGAAAGAAAAATACACTGAAATCCCAGTACAGTAGGCAGGTGCCCATCTTTTCCCACAGTGATAATTTTTCACTTCAGAGCCCCGCCTCAGGGGACGGGGATGGGAAACACAGATAGAGCCTGTGTAGTTCTTTCACTGATGGATAGAGAGAAGCTGATACTGCCACATCAATCATGGCTTGTTCTGTGTTTTGTTCTTTTGTGCACAAAATAAAGCAGTAAATCACATTTGTTACCTTACAATACCCTAACAATACAAGGGAAAAGATCACTAGGGTCTAAGTGTTGATTTCTCATGGTAAGTAGAAGTAAATGTAATATTTGTCAGTGAAACACAGATGGCCATCGAGATATAAATTATTATTACCGTGCAAAACAAATTAAATAACTTGCTAAATCATTAATCATTGTTTTCATATCAAAATTACACTGATATACTATTCGCTCATGCAGCCAGAGTGCAGACCGGTCAGCAGTATTATTTATGGTCAGATGTGACTTAACCTAACAGTAGTTTGTCATGACATAAAAGGCCAACTTAACCATAATCAGTAAGTATACCAGCACATTCAAACTCCCTCCTTGCATAAGCAGAGAGAACAACAACAGTCTTGTTTACTTAAATTGGTCAGATGGATGAACTCGACAAAATCCGCCGAATTCATCCTGTGATCCTGTTATGCTTCTTGTTCCTGAATTATTCTTGTGACAATGGCCAACTCTGCCATAATGCTTGTGATAATGCTTGGTACAGTCATATCTTGTTTATTACCATGTAGGCACGTACAGGCCCGGACTTTAAGAAAATAAGAAAATAATTGCAATCACAATAGTTGCTCAGACAAAGCACAATTACATATCTTCCTCAAATTGTTCAGCCCAAATTATTACTGTGTACGACATCACAAACAACAGCTTGTGGCTTCTTTGATTCTCTCAAATGAAACATCCACATTCTGGCAGAAGATAAGTATCTGTTGAGAATATTATATAATAGGAACGGTACAGCAAAGTAAAATTAGGCAACTGACTGATCACAAAAAAAGACAGAAAAATCAGTGTCACTGTACTCAAGGATTTAGTAGTGAATACAAGTAAAAGATTCAACAAGCTCTTGCTGCGCCCTTAGATTTCCTTCCACGTCCCAGTCAGAGCAATAGGCATCATCGGCACTGATTCAGGGATAATTGTTCCATATAGTCATCTCTGACTACTGGTTATACAGACCAGTGGTTTAATATCTAATCAATCTGAATGAATTATGAGCTCCTGTCAACTCTATTAGAAATACAGACTTGACCATTACATTTTTAATTAACCCCAAGTACAACATATTGGAGAGCTGTCCCAGATGTCACCATGTATAACTCTGGCTAATAGAATGAAATGGCCTCACATATTTCACATACTGAATTTGAAATCACATTGGAAAGTGAATGTCTTTGGCCAGACGAGAACAGAGTTTGTACTACTTATCAAGTGATTAAGGCAATCTCTTTATTCGACTCTAGTTTCCATGGAAACGTGGCTTGATTTGACAAGCACAATGTGTGTGTGTGTGCATATGAGTATATGTTTCTGTGTGCGTGCGTGCACAGAAGTCAGAACTAGGAGAGAGATACAGCTGAAAGTAAACCCCAAAACCTGTTTTTGTAGAATAAAATGCACATCCTCTACTGTAAGACTTTAGGATCCCAGTAACCATGGCAACCAGAAGCCTATGAGGAACAAATCCATATACTTTTGATGTTAAAGGCTGCATGTGGACTTTAAAACAGAAGATTGGTTTGTTCAACTATTTTCTAGAGACACGGTAATTGATTAAAACTAAACACAATCTGAATCAGACACATGGTGCAACTGACCTAGGGCAATGTACAGTGTCTGGTAAGCCAGATGTGATTTTAAGTATTGGAGGTTTTCAGTGCTGCTATATTACAAACAAAAAACAACGTGAAAAGCTGCAGGGTAGAGAGTTTTACCAGAGGCAAGTCTTGTTTGATGAATAATGCAGTCATCTATGATCAACAAAATAGAAGAAATCCTTACAGTACGTTTGCCCGCTTGTTTTAATCTAATATGCAAGGCTGTGCTCGCAGTGTTTCTAAAATGTTGTCCACCACTATTTTCATAGGAAAACCAAATACAAGAAAATGTAAATCCAATACGACACCGTAATAGCCTTAAAAATTAAAATAGAGAATCAACACCTTTGTGGCAGTGTTAACAAATGCTTATTATTATTTGTCTCACAAAGGAAGGATTTAGTGCAAAGCTGTTGAATTAGACTGCACTGTGAGTGCATTTCTAGAAAAAGGTGATATCAGGGTTGTTTATGGCAAATTTGTTTTATAATTAGTTCACTTAATTATCAAGTTGAATGCACCTAAAAGTAAAGCATATTGTGTTGCATGCACGATTGTACAGGCTCTCTCTCACACACTCGCACAAACACACACACACACACACATTGTACATGGGCACACATGCACTGGTTTGACTAAACAGACTGTGAGAGAAAGAGGGTTTGGGGACTGCCTGAGGAGATACTGAATTCGCTTGATCCTAATTGCACTGTCCTGCTGGGGAGAAAATGTACATCATTATGGCCATTAGTTGTAATCATAGCCGATTAAGGCCAGAGCTAGCATGCACATGGGCCTGCCCATGTCGGGGCACATGCACTGGAGCTGGCTATGCTCATCACAAGTGATGAGCTGCAGCTCCTTGGCCACTTTCACATCTTTGGTCCCATGTGGGATTGCGCTATAAGGTGTAGAAATGGTATTGTTTCATAGGACAGAGTGATTTATGATGTGAAATGATTGGTAGATGGTTGCTATGTGCCACAGGTTAATGACCACGTGTGATGGATTGTGACAAAGCTGGATCAAATTTCCAGATCTTAGAATTCCTTTGAAGAATGAGGATTTGTGGCCTTAACGTCTGTCCATAATGATAGATATGGCCTTAAAATAAGTTTTTGATAGCTTTTCTTTATTTTGGTCAGGTGTTATCTTCAAACATCACATCCTAGCTTTAGATGCCACGAGAGAGCCCAGACTAATCCTTTGAGCGCATCCTTTCTCTGTGGTACATCTATTACACTCTTCTCTCAGGGTATACACACTGCGGCAGCAGAGCAGCAAGAGGTCATCTGCAGTTCAGTCTGCAATTAACTCTATGCAATTATTTGCTGATTTCAGGAGAATAAACTGTTCTGAAAAATAAGGCACACTGTGGAATTTGGAGAGCTATGGTTTGATTAGCTTTCATGGTAGCTTAGGCTGAAACGGTTCATGCATAAAAGCTAACACTGTGCATTAGTATGCCATTAGGTCCCCTTTTACATATGGGGATGAGTATGCATTTGGCAGGAATATATAATCAAATAAGCCTTGTGTGTTTTTATTACTGCGGAATGAGGGGGGCCTTATTGTATTATTTGACCAGGCTGCCCATTAGTTATCCTTGACTTTCATACAAATTAATTTAGCCTTCAGCGCCCAGAGAAAGACAGAGCTGTTCAGTATGCATTGCCTGATAAATTATGATTGTACAAGTTGTGTACAAGCACAGGTTAAAGGTGTAGGTCAATTACAACCTCCCGTGGCCAAGTGTTATAAGACCTACGTGAACCTACGCGACCTCTAGAGATCAAACCCCATTTGATCTCTAGAGGCATGGGGAAGACAGAAAAAGATGAGCAGACTGTCACAGTCAAGCCTGTGATCCGAAAAAGACAATTAGGCCTCTTTGTCTATTGGAAGGCAAAGACTTTGAGACAGAGCCATCCCTTTACAATTAGCTCAAGGTCTGGCCTTTTTTTACCAGGAGAAGAAAGGACACTGTTGATTAATTTAGACAGAAAAGAGTTTGCGGCCTATGAACCATTTTAGAAATGACATGGAAGAAACTAATCACAAAAAAAAATCCAGCAGCCTCAAAGAAATAGAGATGACAGCCTAATTAGTTTGGTTCCAGCCTGGTTCAGGATAGAAAGTACTGATGCTGTGCTGTGAACCAGGGTGTAATGATGAGAGAGCTAGAGTGTGACTGCCAGTGTGGCCCTGAGACCCAGAAGTTTTCAGGAGGCGTGGGAGGAAAGGCAGCCAAGCTCTCCCCCATGACTTGACAATGTTTGTTTCACCATCTGATATTTGACATAATGAGCAAAAGTATGTGTGTGTGCATGTGTGTGAGGGCTAGTACTTTTTAGTAAGAGTAGATTGGGCTGGTGGTAATAAATGGGAAAAAGAAACTGAGCGCTCCATCTGGTGCTAGGCACTACAACTTCCCCTGTCAACAATCCCTAATCATTGGAGACAGGCCCTATTAAAGGACACGGACTGAGATGTCCGGCCCTCACCAGAGCCCCCTCTGAGTGCAAATCATTACTCTCCATGTGTTAAATAAAGAGATAGCTGTGTGCCCCGTCTCTCTTGTCAGCACAGGTCATTAGGCAGTGTAAATATATAATGCACTGACATTTAGGATAAGGGATAGGACGCAGTGTAAAAGCAAATTTAAACTTGGGTAATTAGGAAAAAAAGAAATGTGTGAAAATTTAATGAAAATGATCAAATTAATCCATGTTTTCCTGCTCAATAGAGAGAGGAAAAACCAAACCTAATTTAGTACTAACCTTTAGCAATAACTGTCCAATAAATGTGTTTTTTTAAGGATCTGGGCTGTATGATCAAATTCACAGAAGGTCAAATAGGATTCGCAGCAAGTCTTTAAATTCTCAGATAATCCAGGGATCATGTCTTAGTGTTTATTAATTATACATCACACACCTCATTGCAATTTAAGTATAATAACTGGGGGTCATTCTTTAGGAGAGGTTTGTTTAGACACTACTCACTACTTTCACTGTGCACTGCTCATTTCAATATTTTAGTGACTGAATTGTTGAGGCCACTTTTCGAGAAGATGAATATTTTATTGACAACAAGATCACCAAGTTTGTCTTGACATTCAAATGTAAGAGACAGCAGACCGCCTCAATCACATACTATATGTCACGATTAAAAAGAATGGATCTCAACCAATTCATGAAGGAAAATGAAGTCATTCTGTCGTATTTACGTCAGAGAAAATTGTCTTTTCTTACAGAAATTTCCAGTGCAGAAAGAGAGAGACATCAAGGAACTGAGACAGAGACGAATGAAAACTGCTTTTTCAAACTTCTGGTTAAACTGGGATTTAAAGATCTAGTAATCAGCCAGAATGGCTGAATGCCTGATTACTAGATCACACATATACTCCTTGCTGCTTTGCAGCATACTGCTGATGGCACACAATTATGCAAAAAGACTGAAAGCAAAATGGAAATTACATTTTCTCTCGAGTCCATGATTTAATAATCAAGGAAAATACAGAGCTGACAAATACATACAGTATTGTAGAATACAAATTCTTTCTTGTTAAGGGTGAAACCCACTACAGCAGGAAACGAAACTGTAGTCAGTTTAAGTTAGAAGTATAATTACATGTAAAAATCCCCACTGCTTTAAGTTAAACAAGGTTTAAGTTGTCAGCTGCAGCTCCTAAGGTTGAGCTAATGCGTATCTGAAATATTAAAAAGAAAAACATATATTTGAATGACTGATTCTGTATGGCCAAGGAAGAATTGCATTTTCCCAGAGGATCAAGATGAGTTTGTGTCTGTCGATACCAGATGCAGTCAGTTTTCTCCTGCCTCAGTCAAGTCTTCCATTTAATCTAGAGAGCTTTTACTACAGGTTAATGTGTGCTGTTGAATGGGAGAGCTTATTGGGTTGTGTGTAAGTGGATTTGGCTGCGACCGATGACCAAAGCTCAGCATCAGAGATCTCTCAGACAACACATTTGGGACTTGAGAAAGGCAGCTCAGACCACCTGTCAACTTAAAAGCCATTTAAAACAAACAGCACGGTGAGAGATGCAGGGAGAATATTGACTTGTACTTTACCCAGGGAACGGCAGAGCCGAAGGAAATGGAGGAAAGTCAAAGAAATCTGAAGAGGCGAGACACAGGTTGTTTGCAGCACCTGGAAGACTTTGGTGGGTTGTAAGACAAGACTTTTGGTGGAAAATAGTAATGATAGTTTCTCCTCTGTGAGAAAAGTGCCAGCAGCTTGGAAGCCTCACAGTCATTACAGCTTGTGGTAACAGCAGCTCTTGTGTATTGTAGTCCAGAGGATTTAGTCTGTTCCATTACTGAGACGCTTTACCGTCCCACACCGTATCTGCTCTAGTCACTCACTGCATCCATCATATCCTTTAATGTTAGCTTTGCAGGATAAGCAATTTAGAAGGACAAAAAGGGCAGCCTCTGTTAATTCCACGAAGCTCCAAACTTTTAATTAGGACAAGCCACGAAACAACAACAACATTAACAATAGAATACAAAACAATAAAAGGGTAATTATCGTGAAGCCATACTGTGGCTGCCAAGAACACCATAAAACTAATTACCAGTGTCTGACAGCAGATGGTTTGGGGGTGGCAAGTAAAACTGGGAAGGTATATGTACATCAGAGGATATGCTTGTGCATGCGTGTAGAAAATAAATAAGTAAAGAGTTGTTGAATCCAAACAGAGCCTTATTTGTAGTTCTCCTGAGTCTTTATTGTTACAGCAATGCCTAAGAGTGACAGAAAAGTGGAAATGATTGACAGTTTCTCTTTAGAATACAATTAAGGCACCATGCTGGCGGGATGTTCGGCCAGCTCTAACAAGGAACTATTTCATTCTATGGGCAGAAGATGAGAGACATTACAGAATCACAGGCAGGATGGGACACTCATGAACTCGAAACTTCACAGACTGTTCTTGTCTAGCACATTCTTAATAGCCCTCAGATGTTCTAAAAAGTGACCATTACTGCCTGTAGGCCTGACAGAACAAGTTCAAACGGAGGTAGAAAGTTGAGGAGAGGTCAACTAATGTGTCAATTAAAGAGAAGAACAAGCAAACACAGCCGAGTCAAAGCAAACATCCTGGGAGCGATTTCCAGCTGACATAAAACAGCTTTATGTACACTATGTCAAAGCAATACGGCCTATCCTGGTCACCCATGCAGCTCAAACTCTCATTTAATGCAGACACATATTTGTGTATGTCAGAGTAGACTAATAACACATTGACAGATTGGTAGTTGGCCAGTGTTTCAATTAGTTTAATTCTCTTGAGACTGTTATCTATGTTGCTTTTTAAAAAAATCTGTCTCTTCTTTATATGGCCATGCAAGGCCTGTCTGTGGACTGGAATAGGGTGCTACTTATCGAATTTCAGAGCTGATCACTCAGACCCATTTTGAAGTCTAAACCTGGAACATGTTAAGGACACCACTTTATATTCCTGAAAGCATCATGGCTGCATTCCAAAAGCACTGGAATAAATGTAATTAACAATTATGGTCTGCCCCTGCTTGACATCTCATTATTTGAGCTTTCCCGATGTCCTTCGCCTTTCCTGCCTGCATCTCTTTCTCTCTGCCACGGAAATGTTTTTGTCAGTCAAAACACACAATGACAGCTGGGGCTGAGACAGACAGGAGTCTAAGGGAATGCTTGTGTTTAAGTACATTTTTGGCTTGGGCTTCAAAACCAGGGGTTGAAAGAACTTCCAGCAAACAAGTGGATTAGAAAATCCATTTGTGAGCCCTGACACTGTGCTGCCTGCTGATATTCTGACATAAAAAGAGTAAGTGGGTATGTGGTATGCACACATCAAACACAGAGTCAAACATACCTGTCTGCGGCAAGCCATTAGGCGCAGGTGGAGTGGCTGATGGATGATATCTCTGTCTGCCTCGAATCGCTCACATCCAGCTTAGTCCAGAGCGTGACTGGATGAGGTCTTGTAAAACTTCTCAAAGTCACAGAGTGAGATGACTGTCCCAGGTAGCTCACCTCTGAGCACGGTGACAGCAACATATTTTTTATTCCTGAGTTACTGAAAATGCTTGAAGTTCTTGCTTGTCATAATGACATTCTTGAATTTTACATATCAAACTCACCGAGGAAGCAAAAAGTGGATTCAAGAAATGTGGCAGGTACATGTAAAGACATATCTTTGCTCTTCTTTTTTTTTATATGTTTATGTTATTCATGTCTCTTCTCATTTAACAGTCAAAAATATGATCCGATAAGACTGGAGGATATGGGGCAAAAAAAAAAAAAAAAAAAAAACACAGCATAGAAATTTAAAAGCCAGAAGGCTGTCTATCTGAGGTGTCTGCAGGCAAAGAAAAACCTTGTCACAAACTCAGTGATCCCACATTAACGTCAGACTAACATTACTCACCGTCGTCGACCATGTGCATCAAAGAAAAATTATGCATGACTGATGAAACACTTGCAAAATGACTTTTAAGCACACTACACTGGGTTGACAGAGACCAGCTCTAACACGGTCATATGGAAGGCACTTCAGCACTCCAGAGAAGCTCACTCTTTGATTTTTCAGGGCAATCCCACTTAAAAACTAAATTATTCAGTCTGTTTTGGAAAAATGTGCGCATCAACTGTGAGAAAGGAGCGGGCATTCAAAAGAGGCCACAAAAGATGGCGTACATAACGATAAAAGAATTGCATAAGCAATAAGAATTTGCTCACCCCTCGTAGCTCCGCATGCTGCATGAAAACATTTGTTGTCAGTGTTGTTGCAAAAAGAAATGGTAAGCAGAGGAAGCAACCGATGGAGCCAGGAATCCAACAAATAATCATCAGGTTGCAGAGATTTAGTGCCCATATGAAGAGTTGCGCTTGAAAAATATTGGAACTTCTAAACAATTTTACTTATAATAAGAAAACTGCATGTCAACAGTATATGTCACATTCTGCTCTGCCCCTCTCCTGCCCTGCTGCTCAGCCACACCCTTCATCAGCCCAACTGCTTCCACCTGCTCACCATCTCCAATCAAGCCAGTATATATGCAGCTTCACTCCTCTCACTCATTGCCAGATTGTCTTCGCTCTCATGCCTGACTCTCCAGCATTTATTCCCGGACTGCTTACCTGGTATCAACCCGTATTGCCCCCGACCTTGCTTCACGTCTCTGTCCCAGTAATCCACCAGCCTTCTGTCCTTGACTACGAGTACTGCCTGCCTGTTCTCCATTCCTCACCTGCCTGTGGCTGCTCGGCACTCAGCTTCACCTCTCCGGCTCACCCCCTCTGTCGTCAGCTCCTCCGACTCTGTCTAAGGTCCGGATCCACGCCAAACCCTCATTCTAACCACCTTCCAGCAAGGCTTCACCAGCAGTGAGTTTGAGCCATTTCTCTTCCCCCGAACTCGTTGAGCTTGTTAAGAACTGTTGGACTGATTACCTGCTCACGAGTCTCCCGCATTCCCTGTCTGCGAAGGTAGCATTTGTCATCAACCACCTGACAGGCAGAGCTCGGCTATGGGGAACAGCGGAGTGGGAGAGGCAGTCTCCAGCCTGTGCCACCTTTGACCTGTTTGCTGCTGAGCTTCGCAAGGTTTTTGGCTTTGAGAATTGTGGTTCAGAGTATGCAAGGGGACTGATGGGACTGAAACAAGGCGAGAGAACAGTGGCAGACTATTCTATTGATTTCTGCACCAGAGCCAACCAAAGCACTTGGAACAGTTCAGCCCTCTGTGATGCCTTCCTTCATGGTTTGGCTGACTACATTAAAGATGAACTGGTTTCTCATGACACCCCCAACACCTTGGACGGGGTGATTGACTTAGCCATCCGCATTGACTTTCGTATCCAGACTCGTCAACGAGAGAAGCGTCAAGGGGGAACCCAACGTCTTCTTCCACCTCGTTCCCGTGGGGGTGCTGCTGCAGTCAACTCCGCCCCTTTGGGTCAGCAAATGGGGGATCCTGAGCCCATGCAGTTGGGTCACACCTCCCTCTCCCTGGAGGAGAGGGAGCGCCGCCGCAAGTTCAATCTCTGCCTCTACTGGGGGGCAGCAGGACACTACATCTCCAACTGTCCAGCAAAAGCCAGAGCTCACCAGTAGTTGGGGAGACCAGAGACCCCTGCTTCAAGGCCGCCTCCTCCTTCCAGATTGCCCTCACACCTTGGCTATCTTCATTGACTCTGGGGCTGATGCCTTGATGAGGAGGTGGTCCTCCAGCTGGGGCTCAAGCGGGTTCCCTTGCCTCATCCAGTTCCTGCTAGAGCTTTAGATGGACACCTCATGGGCACCATTACGTATCAGACCTCTCCTGTTCACTTGCTGCTTTCTGGTAATCATCATGAAACGATCCAGTTCCACATCCTGAGATCTTCCTGCCTGCCACGCATCCTGGGGTATCCATGGCTCCGCCTTCACAACCCTCATATCGACTGGACCACTGGGGCCGTTCTGGAGTGGAGCTCCTCCTGTCATCTGAGGTGCCTGCCGCAAGCCTCAGCTCCGCTTCATTCCTCCAGCTCCAGATTTTCACCTGACCTCACCGGGGTGCCTCCTAAGTACCATGATTTCCGCCAGGTCTTCAGCAAGGCCAGAGCCACATCTCTGCCCCCACACCGCCCCTATGACTGCGCCATAAATCTCCTGCCTGGTACGTCACCTCCCAAGGGGCGCCTGTACTCTCTGTCTGAGTCCGAGAGAAAAGAAATGGAAACTTACATCAATGACTCCTTGTCCATCTGTCCATCTTCATCTCCTGCCGGAGCTGGGTTTTTCTTTGTTGAAAAGAAAGATAAGACTTTGAGACCCTGTATCGACTACCGAGGACTGAATGAAATCGCCATAAAGAACCGATACCCACTGCCACTCATCTCCACTGCCTTTGAACTGCTCCAGGGGGCCACCATTTTTTCCAAGCTTGACCTGCGCAACGCCTACCACCTCATCCGCATCAGAGAAGGAGATGAGTGGAAGACGGCATTCACCACCCCAACCGGACACTACAAATACCTCGTAATGCCGTTCAGCCTCACCAATGCCCCTGCCGTCTTCCAGGCTCTGATAAACGATGTGCTCCGAGACATGCTCAACCGATATGTCTTTGTTTATCTGGATGATATACTCATCTTCTCCTGGTCCAAAGAGCAACACATTCACCATGTCCAGTCTGTTCTCCAGCGCCTCCTGGAGAATTCCCTGTATGTAAAAGCCGAAAAATGTGAGTTCCATGTCTCTTCAGTGTCTTTTCTGGGGAACATTGTGGCTCAAGGCAACATCCAGATGGACCCAGCCAAGGTCTCAGCTGTCACCTCCTGGCCTGTTCCTGAAAACCGCAAACAGCTTCAGCGTTTCCTGGGGTTCGCCAACTTTTACCGTCGCTTCATCCGAAACTACAGCTCTGTGGCTGCCCCTCTCACCGCCCTGACCTCCTCCAAAGTGCCTTTCCAGTGGTCACCTCCAGCTGCAGCAGCCTTTCAGTCCCTCAAAGATCGGTTCACCTCATCACCCATCCTCCAGGTGCCTCACTCTGAACGCCAGTTTGTGGTCGAGGTGGACGCCTCAGATGTTGGGGTGGGGGCCATCTTGTCTCAGCGCTCTGGCACCGACCAAAAGCTCCATCCCTGTGCCTTCTTCTCTCGACGCCTCTCCCCTGCTGAGAGAAACTATGACATAGGTAACAGGGAACTGTTGGCAGTTAAGATGGCCCTAGAAGAGTGGCGCCATTGGTTGGAGGGCAACAAGGAGCCTTTTCTTGTGTGGACTGACCACAAGAATTTGGAGTATCTACGCTCAGCTAAAAGACTGAACTCTCGCCAGGCCCGCTGGTCCCTGTTCTTTGCCCGGTTCAACTTCACCCTTTCTTATCGTCCGGGATCCCGCAATTCCAAGGCCGACGCCCTTTCCCGCCAGTTCCAGAGGACAGAGGATTCTGTGGACATACCTGAACCCATCCTCCCTCCATCCTGCCTTGTTGCCACATTGACCTGGGACATAGAGGAGAGGGTTAGAGCAGCCACAGAAGGACAGCCGGGTCCCAGCTCCTGCCCATCGAACTGCCTTTTCGTCCCTCCAGCCTTGAGGTCAGATGTGCTTCTATGGGCCCACTCTTCCAAACTCTTCTGCCACCCTGGTGTTCAACGGACACAGCATGCCCTCCTCCAACATTTCTGGTGGCCCACCGTGCTGGAAGACATCCGGGAATTCATCAAAGCCTGCCCTACTTGCAGTCAACACAAGACCTCCCACCGGCCTCCTGCTGGACTGCTTCAACCTCTTCCTGTTCCTCACCGCCCATGGTCACACATATCCCTGGACTTTGTTACTGGTCTTCCCACCTCTGATGACCACACTGTCATCCTGACCATCGTGGACCGCTTCAGTAAGATGGTCCACTTTGTGCCTCTGTCCAAGCTACCCACTGCTAAAGAGACTGCTCAGTTGGTTCTGCTCCATGTATTCCGCCTGCACGGCCTCCCTGTTGATGTGGTGTCAGACCGTGGTTTTCTTCTGTGTTTTGAAGTTGGGTGCCACCGCCAGTCTGTCCTCTGGATTCCACCCCCAGACCAATGGACAGACTGAGCGCATGAACCAAGAACTGGAAACAGCCCTGCGGTGCATGGCCTCCCGGAACCCCTCTTCCTGGTCATCACACCTACTGTGGGTTGAATATGCTCACAACTAACTTGTCTGCTCCACCACAGGCCTTTCTCCATTTCAGTGTGCATACGGCTATCAACCACCACTGTTCCCAGCCCAAGAGAAGGAGATTTCCTGTCCGTCTGTCCAAGCCTTCATCCGTCGCTGTCGCAGAACATGGGTCCAAGCTCGCTCCACTCTCCTTCGTTCTGTGGGTTGCTATGCTGCCACTGCCAACTGCCGCCATACTACTGCACCTACCTACCGAGTGGGACAGCAAGTGTGGCTCTCCACCCAAGACTTACCTCTCCGGGTGGGGTCCAAAAAGATGGCACCAAAGTTCATCGGACCGTTCACCATCCAGAGAGTCATCAATCCATTGGCAGTCCGGTTGAAGCTCCCGTGTTCCATGAGAGTTCACCCAACCTTCCATGTCTCCAAGATTAAGCCAGTCCACAACAGTCCCTTGGTCCCTGCAGTACCACCCCCTCCGCCTCCACAAATGGTCGGTGGCGGTCCTGTGTATGCCGTGCGTCGCCTGATCCGCTCTCGTCGGCGGGGTAGAGGTCTCCAGTACCTTGTGGACTGGGAAGGTTACGGTCCTCAAGAGAGGTCCTGGGTTCCTGCTTGCCATATTGTGGACCCCAACCTCATGGCCGACTTTCATCGGCAACACCCCGACCAGCCAGCCAATGTGTCGGTTCGTCGTGGTACCCGAATCTTTCCCCCATCTGTCCAGGATGTTGAGGACCGTTCTATGGGGGAGATGTCTGATGTGGGGGAAACCCTCCCCCAGACCCCCTCCACCCACCCAGCTGAGGAGATGGAATTGCCTTACTCCCAGGAGTTTTAGGCCCACCCCTGCGCCCCCCTCCTCCCTCCCAGTGTGCTGCCTTTTGGGATGTCGGGAGCCATCCCATGGGGGGGGGGGGTTCTGTCACATTCTGTTCTGCCCCTCTCCTGCCCTGCTGCTCAGCCACACCCCTCATCAGCCCAACTGCTTCCACCTGCTGTCACAAGCTCACCATCTCCAATCAAGCCAGTATATATGCAGCTTCACTCCTCTCACTCATTGCCAGATTGTCTTCGCTCTCATGCCTGACTCTCCAGCACTTATTCCTGGACTGCTTACCTGGTATCGACCCGTATTGCCCCCGACCTTGCTTCACGTCTCTGTCCCGGTAATCCACCAGCCTTCTGTCCTTGACTACGAGTACTGCCTGCCTGTTCTCCATTCCTCACCTGCCTGTGGCTGCTCGGCACTCAGCTTCACCTCTCCGGCTCACCCCCTCTGTCGTCAGCTCCTCCGACTCTGTCTAAGGTCCGGATCCATACCAAGCCCTCATTCTAACTACCTTCCAGCAAGGCTTCACCAGCAGTGAGTTTGAGCCATTTCTCTTCCCCCAAACTCGTTGAGCCTGTTAAGAACTGTTGGACTGATTACCTGCTCACGAGTCTCCCGCATTCCCTGTCTGCCCTGTTGGTCCTGTGGTTAAGTGCTTGCCTAGCACACGGGAGACCCGGGTTTGAATCCTGTTGTACTCAGCTGCACTGCATCCTCTGGTTGATTGTGTACTTGCTGAATAAAGACTGTTTATACTGATTTGTGCTGCAATTGGGTTCATTCTATACCCGTTAAAGTATACCCGCATTTAAAAATCTTTTGATGACACAACACTATATTTTCACACTTAAGGTGTGCCTGCATAAGACAAGGGTCTGACTGAAAACAGTACGGGCAGTTTGGACTGTTTCAACGTCTTAAACCAATCAGAGTCATTACAGACAGAACTTGACTTTACTCAAAATGTGAGAACATCTCTTTCATACACAATCTAAGCATTTGCCAAAGTTTTTTATTATTTGCATGTAGCACATTTGCTTGAATTCTACACAGCACATAAAGACAGCATCCACCGTCTGCTCTCATTGGGCCTATAAGGCCCTCTGAATATAGCATCAAGGTTTTGTTGTTATTGTCTGTTTTTTTTTATTGTCTCCAAATTGTTCAAAAACATCGTGTGTTTTCTACTTAAATCGAAACAATCTTATTCCAATACTACTGCTACTATGCAATAATACTGCTGCTACTATTACGTCTATTAATTATCATTATTATTATTTTAAAGATCTAATTAAAAAGCTGCTTAAATAAGAGCAACAAGAAATGCTTATGTAAACAGTGCTTTTCAGTATCTTACCTGTGACAGTCAACGTTATTTCACTGAGGCGGCATGCTGCGAAAATATTTACTTGCAGTGTATCAGCTTTTCACCATTCTGCTCTGCCATATCAATGTTAACAGCTTGTCTGGATGTAAGACGTGTGTGGAGAGTGTGGCCCAGATAAGTAGGGAGAGGAGTATTTTCTCTCACTGCTACAGAAATATCAGCTAAGAGAGAAAAAGAAGCTACACTTAGGAGGGATCAATACCAGCTCCAGCGAAAGTAAAATGGATGACACGTCTGACCTGCTGAACTTGTTGGAACAAAAAGTCATCAAACCATTATCAGAGCATTCGCGCAGGATGCCCACAAACAGCGAAAGAGAACAAGGACAGACCTTCGAGAGCAGCTTGTTGAGGACACACAAACTGCCCTCAGGAGTAAAGAAATGCTGCTAGCCACCAGCTCACAGTGCTGACCTCTTCAAATCATTTTAATGTAATGTGCAAAGATAACACAGACTGTACCATTGAGCTGGAATGCATTTGTAATGAAAAAGTGATAACAATAATGTCAGAAGAAATTCAAGTCTGAAAAAGTTCAACGCTGGTTTGAATAATTTTGTTATACTGCTGTATATTACTGGAGCTTTCTTTCTGCCGTGTTAGGCTAATGTATTACCTTGCTGCCAGTCTGAGCAATTCTGTCTTAATTGATTTGATAGAGCCTGTTCATGTACCTTTCATCAAACATCCTCATTATATTGATCATTTGAAAATGTACAATTCCCCTGCACTGCCATAAGAGAAGAATCACTCAGGGGGAAACTGTCCTATAATTAAGAACCTGCCCAAAACCATTAAACTGCTCAGCAGTGCAGGCCTCTTTAGTTTGGAGTGCACAGCCTCCAATAGTCCATTACTTTGATCTACAGGTCACAGAGGAACAAAACTCAATACGCAGGCTTAGATGGTGTTATGAGCTATATCAAGTTGAGTTCAGTGTCAGTTGGAAATCCATGACTTTTCTACAGTATATCAGCTGTAATTTCTCAATACGATGGAGAAAGGAGATAAAAATAGCTTAAGACTGCAAGTGCATCAATTCAGTAATACAGCTGAGCGGCTCAATGGTGACAGAATAAATGAATAGGAAGCCCCAACGCCAAACAGCTCCATCTAAATCCTCATAAAAAATAAAAAAGATAACTGCATTTCACCACATTTGAATTTCAGTGTGGTATTTTGCTGATGGCGTGCCATACTTCAAACTATAAACCAAGGTTCTCGAACAACGAGGATGTATTGGTCCTCCCATATAAAATTTTTAATCATCAACTTTGACTATGAGTGCAGGGTCAAAACCTGCAGTGTTACAGAAAGAATAAAAATACCAACACATTTCTACAAGGACCAGGTTACATTTTATAACATGAAGCTGTTTTATATAGTTACAAAGATTTTAAAACTACATGGTTAGGTGTAGCCGCAGATCATGGTTTGGATTAAAATTAAAGTACTTCCTTTAGTTTAGAGAGCCTCTGGGGGTTGTTTTTTACAGGAGGACAGTCTTGCTACTTTCAACTGATAAAATGTCAAGACTACTGTTTACTTAAAAAGGTCATTTCACAGAGAATCATGTCCAGAAATGCACAAACTGGAAGTTCAACATTACGCATTTCGCAAGGAGTCTGGAAAAACAGATCCTATCAGATTCCTCCTTTTTGGACCATCTGGTGAGATTCTTTTTACATCCTGACCACACACCTCCTTGGACAGATCGCAGTCGATCACACATGCACGGTACAGTTTTGTCTATGCTATGTCAGGGTAAGATATGGTTTCACTTCATATGCAACCCCACAGTATCATTTCCTCAAAAAAGTTGTTCCAGTAGTATTTGTTCACAGCTGCAACACGGTAAACATAGGTACGTATTCGGTACACAAACTATGTACATGATGACATAACAAACCTAATACTGGCTTCCACTAACAGTTTGCTAACAAATAGAAACTGTGTCACCAGTGCTTTCATAAACTTGTTTCTTGCCAGACACAGTGTATTGCCTTCCAAACTGCAGAATTCACTTGCCTGTGGTAACACATTTGAGATACCAAACAGCCACAACTGGAGTTCTGTAAATTTGTTTTTTGAGAGTCTGCATCTTTTCCTGACAAGAACTGAGACGGGGTTCAGGGTAACAGCACAGCAGGCGGAACTTTTACAAACTGAGTCTTCTCTCAAAATGACCTCACTAGAAAACTAACAGTGATGGAAACAGAGACGAGTGATGGAAATGGAAGGACTATTTTCTGTTTGCTGCTCCGGAGCTGATTCTCTCAGCTCCAGAGTTGAATTTAAATGAAATCATCCAAACTACTTTTGAACCAGATGCTGGTTTAAAAAAAAAAAAAAAATCTCCTCTTCTTGTGTCCAGTTTGAGTGATTCAGTTGACAGAATTGTCAGGAGTCAGGCAGGAGAGACGCCCTTGGGTGCATTAGGATTTTATAACTGAACTACGATGATGTACACTTTTTATGTGTCTGACTGTGTTAAGAAAACCGATGTTTTCACATTACAGTAGCAAATTGCAAAACAATGACGTCAACTTCATGTGTCTGGAAAATTGCAAGAAGAAGGAGTCATGTGAGGGGGAGGGGGGCGGTCGAAAAGATGACTTCATTTCACAAAGAAAGAAGACAACGCTGCTATTTGTAATGTCAGCAAAATTTCAAGTCAGGGTGGAAACACCAGCAATATGCTGAAACATCTTTCAGCGCCAACAAGGGCTTAAATTCCAGGAATGCCATGTACTTGACACTCTAAGTAGTGTCACTGCTTCCCAACCGAGCTGCATATCCGTTACAAAGGGTAAATCACCATATTATATAATAACATTAGTGCCATGCAGGTAGGCTTAGTAGATTTTTTTCTTAGGCTAATAAAATCTAAATGAAAATGAAGTTTTCATTTAGGGATGTCTTCTTCCTATTATCTTTCTACACTGTGTTCAGAGATAATAAAACAGTTGCACTGACACTGCTAAAACCTGCGTAGGCCTACTTTTTTTCCCCCACTCGGAAAACTGATCAGGAATTATAAAGGGAATCAATAAATAATTGGACCAATAAACAGAAGAAATAATAAAATTGGTATTAATAAAACCTTATCAGTTCCTGTCCCTAATTCAGCTCGTCTCATATTTCTAACTTTGACTGAAAGAGGCTCAGAACAAGAATGGATTTGATTAGGTGAAAGTTTACCATGAAGCATAAAAGAAAAAAATCTCAGTCAAAACATTTTACAGTCTACTTCTTTGGACTAGAAGGAATTTCACTCTCACAAGCAGTGGCATTAGTAACAAGTGTGACTCACACACCTACTGACTGCAAATTGTCTAGAATCATCCTGAACTTTCAGAAATAATAATAGTAACCAAAAAGCACTCAAAGGCTGTATTACTATCACAAAATGTATTTTAATGACAGAAAATTGACAAAAGGTCACTGAAATCTCTTAATATGTTTTTGAGATTTCCTCACGACAAAGAAGGAAATCTAAAAAGAAATCTGACTGAAAGCATCACGTCCTTGGCAGGGGTAAAAAGAGGAAAGAAGGGATGTAGAGTGACACGTGGCCATAAGCAATCATTGAGTAGTATAGTTTAGGCCAATGCTGTTTCAAGAAGGGAATCCTGTAGGCTTGTAAACCTCTTTGAGTACCGTGTTTTACACTGACCGGCAGTCTGATTAACTCATGATTTTCGTGTTTTTACAGCTAATTTAACCTGAAATTGCTCAAGATTTAACCAAACATGAAACTAAGTGCTCAAAAGCTGTTGCAGACTGTGTTTTTTGCATTCCAGCAGGCATGATGTAATGTTTCTTTTCAACTTCTCTGTTCTTGTTCTGTGCTGATGAGCGAGGTGATGCTCACAGCTGCTCTTTGAATTTGAACATGAGAAATCCGAGCTGATTCTGGTCTAATGAAAGGACAGTATTTCAGTTGATTTTTACCAAAAAGTGACACTATTACAGTAATGGTAGTATCATACCATGTGTCACACAACTAGTGGACAAATACCTACAATGTATAATTAAATATCTTAAATATCCTAAAATAGCATACCATTTTGTCTGGCTGAAGTATCTACGTGCAACGCGTGTACTGAACCCCTTTAACGTTTTCAGAAATTGGTTTATCCTGCAGTTGGGATAAACTCAGGTTATTTGTCTCTGTAATTACCACCGTAACTCTGCAGCAGCAGTCTGAAAAACCTCTTTGGCCTTCTGTACAGCAGTAGCATTATAATATCTGATTTCAGCGGTCTTAATGCACAGGTACAATAAGTGGTAAATGATGCAGAGTTTCTCTCTCCACAGAAAAAAACACTGACTACTGCAATGAATTTACAAAAACCCTTGTGAGCTAATTATGTTATATTTCTGGGTAAATTCATCTAAATCAATCAGCACAAAAATAATAGCATCTAAAGCTCAATTGTGCCCCATTCCATGAAAAACAAAAAGAAAAAAAAGAAAAATGCCAGCCATCCTTTCAGTATTATCACAATTTCTGCAAGAAAGTCCAGGATAATAACCCCCCTCTGTCTACCAAATGTTAAAAACCTAGAGAATGCTTTATTGTTGGTTGTTTTGTAGAGGTGGGAACCTTTACTTTTTAGAAATGCAAGTTTTGATTGAATATGTCTTCTTTCAGGAAATTTAATTATATCGTTTTTGAGGTGAGTAGATTTCCCATGTCAGGTGAACGGCAACATCCTTTTCATGATAGCTCCCTCCAGATCCCAACTGTCATTGCATGTGACAACGGCACCGGTATCCACATTTTAGTCTGCGAACATAGTTTTTTGTAACACCTTAATCAGGGCTGTTCAGTGACAGTTTGACACCAAAAGATGCTTTGTTTTTGTTATCAAAAAGTCCTTTTCTACAATCAGCCTCTTGTTTTTGTTTCCCATATCAGAACGGCTTTGATGATAATCGTGCACAACTAAATTTAGGCATCAAAATGCTTTGCTGCTCTTTTGAATAAGCTGCATACATCCATTAACTGCAATAGGCGGTGGAGAGGTACAATACAGCATATCTCTTGAATCCACGGGTGGCCAGTCCATTCTTTTTAAGTCTAATCCATTCCAAGTACTGTGACATTTTATTAACCCTCGTCAATTCTTTGAGAAAACTGTACTTTAAACATAATCTTTACTCAGAGAAATGAGAGGTCATAATCCCCAGGGCAGCATAAAAATTAAAACCACGGATCAAATGCAAAACTCCACTGATTTGTTAATTAGCTTCTTCTGGCTGTTTTGGTATCTTTTGAGTGTAATGAGGATAATGTTCGGTGTGAGAACAGAAGTAAGGCATTTTCATATAATCCTTAAAAGGAAAAATGGCTCTAAATACCACTGCTGTTCTGTCTGCATCAGCTGCTTTGGTGTTGGGGGCTATTTTTTCATCACTGCACTGCCATGATATTAGCGAGATCCCAAGAGCCTTCTAACATGCTGTATACACATGTTTTGTGAATGTTTTTCATCTGCCTTTGCAGTTTTATCCTCCTGAGGTGTCACGCTGGTTTCCACTTTATGTGAATAGTTGAATGTTGATGCTGTATTTCTTATGAAAGGAGTCCATAATATGTCACTAAAAGGTTACAGAGTTTCAAGTGATGATCATGGTTATGTAAAATATAGTCAATAGATAATGAGTGTCTAGGCTATAGTTCAAAACTAAAATGAGACAGGTATTAATGCTGCCTTAAGGCCAAGGTTAGGCTGGATTACTAAATAGTTTGAACAGATCAAACTGTCACTGAGATCAAGCTATTACCGGCAACACAACAAGTCCAGCTCCAATACGTCTGTGCGTAACTGTCTCACCACTGTTAGATTATTTCAATTACCCAAGACCATGGAAAGCCAGAGCAAGCACAAATATACACCATAGCAGCAACAGGCTATGTGTAACGCACAAATCTACCTTCAGGAAAGCCAGAGCAAGCGCAAATATACAGCATAGCAGCAGCAGGCTATGTGTAATGCACAAATCTACCTTCAGGAAAGCCAGAGCAAGCACAAATATACAGCATAGCAGCAGCAGGCTATGTGTAATGCACAAATCTACCTTCAGGAAAGCCAGAGCAAGCACAAATATACAGCATAGCAGCAGCAGGCTATGTGTAATGCACAAATCTACCTTCAGCAAAGCAGCACAATATCGTCCGTGGAAAAAAAATAAAATAAAGTACAACTTTACTCACCATTAGAATAACTGAAGGAACGGTGGGGTGGAAACCCCAGGACACATGTTGCAGTGGAGGCACAGTCAAGTTCCATTGATGCGGTGGGGAAAACAAAATCCACTGACAAACGGTTACAATGCGTCTCTCTCCTTGTACCGTGCATCATTCACAAATTAGCACATTTTACTTTTGTGTACAAGGAGTGGGCAACACTGTTAATTGACTTGGTTTGGCGGTGTCTCCGTCCCAAAATCATCCCTGGCCTGCGGTGGAAGGCAACGAGTCCTGGCAGAGCAGCCGGTGCGGCCTGCGGGGATGGAGGAGCGGGCTGATGGGGTGCACCTGACCAGCGCCAGCCGGTGAGGCGACACCTTTGCGGGCACGGGCGTCACTCTCTCTGAATACTTGGCTGAATTTCCAGACTTGTTGCATTCGCCTTGGCCACAACGTATTCCCCAGCTGCCGGAGTACCGGCTTTCCCTAAAACAGGTGCGCTTTTGTATGTTGTACTTGTATGTTTTTTTAAGGTTAGCTAGCTAGCTAGTTCAATTTTTGCGCGTGTTGTTACATTAATTATTTCCCCGGTGGACAAAATCCGCGCAAGCGGAAGTTCCGCACTGCCTTTCTATCCTAGGTAATTAATTAAATAATTTAGAATTATTATTATTAACTATTACCGACGGCTACACCTGTAAATGTCTATTGTTTGTCACTGGTCCATTTTTTATGAGCTATCAGAATGTTATCTCTTTATTAAAAAAAAAAGATTTAATCCATCATTTTAAAGATAAAGGAGACTCCCTCTCCTCTGAAGAATGTCTGTGTTGTATTACTGCACTCCCCTACTGTCATCACACTGAGTTTAAACACATGGGACTGTTAGCAGGGGTAACGCCAGGTCAAGGAGGATGTGTCACTGCTGGTCCAAGGCATTTTCAATAAAGGCACTCAGGCCAAGGCCTTTGGAGATATCCCCGGGTGAAACTGAAGCATTGCCAGCACCACAGTTAGGTCTCACACTCACTTAAATAGTTTCAGCCGGAACTTGAGTGAAACTCAAAGTCAGGCCAGCAAGGTTTTGAATGTGTTAAATATTTATTCAGCTTATCTATTCAGCCTATCTGACTGAGATTACTTCAGACATGTTATTCCCAAAAGCTGCACCATTTCAAGGAAGGAAAGGACGTGGTGAGAGTGATATCTACTGCTGAAATCTGGTGCTTGTGAGTATAGGAGCTACAGAATAGTAAATATATGCTGCAAAGCAATGTGCTTACAGCATCTCTATTTAGGTTCTTTTTCCATTTCCACTCCATTGTAGTGCAAGTGGCCATTTCAACTTTCTGTCTAAACAAAGGCGAATGGAAAATGTTTCTATGTTAATTCTGTTCTGAATTGTTTGCTTTCCAATAGGCCTGTGAAGCTGAGTCCAACTTTTATTATTCCCCAGCTGGAAAATAATCACCTGGAAGTCTGCTGTGCAGTTAAGTGTTCCATCTTAGGGCAGTCCTATAGGCTAAAAGAGGCCAAGCATGGGGCCACCCAATTTTTCTATTTGTGGCATGTTTCACCAAGAGAGTTTGCAGGAAATTTTCAGCTGGCAGATTTCACCCAGCAAAGGTTAAGCACTCTCATTCAAACGAAAATATTTGGATTATTTCTCACTTTCCGATAAAGCTTTATTGTTGGCTATGTGAATGTGCAAGACACATTTTCATCAAATAAATAGCACATCGAGCACATTGTTTGTGTGCATTTCAGTTATGCTTTTACAATGTCTCTATCTGATGGCCACATATAATTGCAAAAATATGGAGAGATGCTACAATAGAAGTCCATTAGTAAATCGGGGGTGATTATTGGAAGCAGTGATGTTAGCTATAACAAACAGTATGTAAATTCACCAGGTAATTTGTCCTTGCACCAGCATTAGAGATATCCCATTTAGCAGAGCAGTAGGGAGGAGCAAAACAACAAACAACCATGGACCCTTGCAGGTTCCGACTGGACAGGATCATCAACAGACCAGCATGATGTTGATAGCATCCCAGCCCCATTTCTACTAACAAGGATACATTAGTTTGTTTATAAAAAATGTGGACGCCTTGTTATTCTTGCTGTAACCTGCAACCTTGAAATACATCAGTTTTGTAAGTTAAGAGGAACTGAGGTGGACTTGGGTGTCGGTCGATGATTCCAGAGATGTTGGCAAATCAATACTGTTGACAACTAATTTTTCAATTTGCCTCATATGTCCTATCACCCTGTACTCAGGCAAGTGGGAACACTGGCAGTAGAAGATTTATTTTATTTTTTTTAATATAATGCTGATTTTATACCTTTTTAAGGTAGAATAACTTTAAGCTATAATTGACTATGGAGGCAGAATTTGGGCATAAATAACATTTAAAGACAGACTTCAAAGAACTACAAGTAAAGCTAAACCTTATGAAGTAAGATGTGGCATTTTATTAACATCAAGTATCTTATAATAATCAAATATATGCTGCTGGAGCTAGTCTTTGTTTTTTTGACTTCCCAGCAGTAACAGATGTTTATACCACTGGATACTTATTAAAACATCTGTTTAGCTTGACTACTTTAGCAAACAGTGTTGTTTGCAACTGAAAAAAAAAAATTTGTCCTCACTGTGAAATAACTTTAGCCCAAATGCTCAACATCGAAAGAACAACACAACAAATTATTTTTTATATGACTGAGGAGTTCTCTGCCGATACACAGACAGCAAGATGTTTTCACTCCATTGGCAGGATTAATGGCAATCATAAACATGAGTATGGCCCATGAAGGACACTGCTAGGAGAAGCCTGTTTAACATCAGTATTCACATAAGTAATCTAATTAGTTATTATAAGATAACACATTTTTCCTACTTTGCATTCAGGGAGATGTTGCAATGTCCTTTCAAATTGTAAAGTGGTAATACAAATTAAATTAACATCATAATATTGCAAGGGCAATTTTCGGCATCCTATTCATAGCATGTTATTTTTACCCAGAGCAGGGAACTCAAACACATCTCAGATGTCTGATGTGTTTGAGAAGTACACTGAAAAAAATGTTTCATTGAATTTACTCAATTTTAATGTTGAAAGTGGTTGCATGCAATACATTCATCTAAATCTAGACATATTTTTTAAGTTGGCTGTACTAGTAATTACTAGTACAGCCAAAAAATACTTTTTTGTATTTCCTTAGTAATTCTAACTAAACCCATTTTAATTTACTTAAATTCATTATGTATTTCATATATTGTGGTTACATAATTTGTTATTGTGCTTTAAATTAAATTGTTTTATTCTACATTATGTAAAATATGTTAATTCAATTCACATGTGTAGCACAATGTGCTACACGTGCCTTACATGTGCTTTCTCAGGTAGATTTTATCAGAATGTTGATCCTGGTGTGAAGTGCTGGTGGTGATGTGTGTCGTATGAACATTTGGAGGAGGGAGTGAAGGAGAGAAGTCACACTGTGATCGTGTATTTGATGTATCGAATTTAAATTTTGTTGACCTGTCTCCTTTGTTGCACTTCTTCCTCTGTCAGACCAGGAACAGCCAAACCTGAGCTGGAGCGGTCCATTTGGTTAAATAGGGGGGTTCACAGGGGAAGAAACCAAGAGTGGGAGGGGTGTTTTGTCTTTTGTGGTGAAATGACCTGTATAAGTATCTTGTTAAAAAAGAAATATGTGTTTTTAAAGTAAGTTTAACTGAACTTCTATTTGATAATATGTTATTTAGTATTGGGATTTTTGTAAGTGTGTTGGAAGAGATAATTGATATTGATTTCTTGGTGCAGTCCACCAGTATAAAAGTGAGGAGGCTGTGGTGGCCGGAGCCTAAAGGAGAGAAGCACAGCTCCTGAACACAGCTCCAGATTATAGCTCCTGCCATGGGCCCAAACTTTAAGGGCATAGCCAGAAAAGCAGTTTAGAGAAAATTCTTTTGTTCTGTATTAATTTGATTCTTCTTGAGAAGTGCTCTTGAGAATTTTTTTCCCCCCTTTTTGCTTACTTTTATCTTTCTGGTTGGCCCAATGTGCATTTTTTACTGTGGAGTTTTTGAAGAAGACTCCATTTTATTTTCAAATAATGGAGTTGAGAATTGCTCCACACTGCCACAACTCATTGTTGTATACAGGGTTTCTCGGCCACCCCCACATCTACATATGCATTTTGATTGTTTTAAATAAAATTGTGAATTGAATCAAAATATTTTACATATGCAGAATAAAACAATTTAATTTAAAGCACAATAACAAATTAGCTAACCACAATATATGAATTACATAATGAATTTAAGTAAATTAAACATGGGCTTAGTTAGAATTACTAAGGAAATCAGAGTAACAAATACTCAGAATTTCCGTGCTGAATGTGCTTATATAATTTATTTGAATTTACTCAAAATATTAAGTACAGCCAACTTAAAAAATATGTCTAGATTTAGATGAATATATTGCGTACAACCATTTTCAACATTAAAATTGAGTAAATTCAACGAAACATTTTTTTCAGTGTAGAAGAGACACAGTAATGCATGATAAAGTGGGCAAAGATGTCCATAGTTTCTACTCACAGCTTTAGCAGGACCACAGGGAGACACAAAGTTTCTTCTCTGCCTGCCTGACTAAGAGTCACTATTTCATCACTGTACTTCAGCAGTAAATCACAACAAAACAGCTTTCAGAAATATTTAAGGGGATTAAGTCTAAGAAATAGCATGCCTTTGAAATCAATCGTGTAAACCCTGTAAATAATAATACAGGTTGAAACAAGGTGATTCAAAGCAATACAACAGCATTTTAATAGAATAAAACTGGATAGTGTGAAGTGAAAATGCAGTTAATTAAAGTCATAGGATAAACTGCAGTATAAGAGGAGAAGCATTTAAAAATAAATGAGTAAAGGATAACAACAGTGAGAGAATTGGCAAGAAACAGAATAAGAGGCTACTGTAAGAGAGATGAAAAGGGCAAATGGTACATGGATGTTGTCTTCTAAATATCTAGGTTATATAGTTTGGGGGGCAATATAAATATGAAGGCACAGTCACCTTTAGCTTCTTTCCCAGATCCAAAATTGCTCAAAAAAATTGTTGCTAAAAATAAATTGCAGGTAATGGGAAGTGGTAAATCTGGGTTCCTTCTCTATTCTACCACCATATTTTGTGATTCCAACAGGATGCCGTGGGGAGACTGGATGTTAGACCTGTTCCAAGATTATACTGTGGAAAGGGACATCTGATACGCTCAGGAGCTTTTAGCTTTTATCCGACTGTTTCTGTGTGACATGACGCTGCCCTGGGTTTGTTTTTAGATTTCCAAAATATATGGTGCTTATACATGTGTATATCCAAAAAAGGAACAAAAAAACAACAAAAAATGTCACTGGCAAAATGGGAAATTTGTGGTTCATAGTGAGAAGTGCAAGACCCAGAAACTTGGCTACCCCAGCTCTTCCTCTCAGTGCTTGAGCAACATAAGCTTGTCAGGAGTGAACAGTCTCATCTGCTGACTGCCTCTCTCCACCTCACTGCCACCTTGTTTAGCCTGATCCGCCAATCTTCAGCAAGCTAATGCAAGATGACACTTTGTCACCAGAATCCTAAACTCTACCCACTACACAATTTGTCATCACATTCAGGAGCCCATGACATTCATAAGAGCTTCTCTGTCAGTATCAATTTCAGTCTTATTTTAAGGGTTGTGAGCCCTGACATTCTCACTAACAGATGCTCAAACAGTGTCCCAAAGGTTCATTGCCACTGAGTAAGCCAAGAGTGCCCACATCCCAGACTAACAGCTGGTCATTTCCATAACATAATATCTACATTTCCTCTGTAGGTTTGCCCCTGATTAAAACTGTCATTTTGAAACAAACAAAACAGAACAAACGAAAAATCTTCCTATGCTTACTTTGCCCAAAGTTGAGACCTGTGCTAATTTATATCCATCAAAACATGCAATTATAACTGCACATTGATTATTGCTACATGTATTACTGACCTATGAAGCTGAAACTTTGTAACAGCAGCCTCCAATCAAGGTGACGTCTGTCTAATTTGGCCCTCAAGGCAGAACTGAAATGCAGGCGTAATGATGCGTTTATGAGAAGTAATTTCTGACCCTCAAGGAAACAAAGTAAATTAGGCACCAGGGCATTAACATTTCAGCTCTTGACCTAGAGGCCATTATACTAACATTTACATAGTGTGAGAAATGTGAAGAAGGTTTTAATTGAAGGTTGATGTAACCTTTTCATGTGTAAGGTTGCACAATCAGTCTTAATGTAGGGGGTGAAATGCTTGGTTAACCTACTCAGGTTACATCACATCTAATATATCTGCCGTTTGCAATCTGCCAGCATTAGAAAAGCAAAGTAATGAAGTGAACAGGAAACCTAATTAAAAGTTGACTGTGAATCTGTATGTCAAAGGGTCAGCAGTCTGTCTTACTGTACACGGAACCTCACAAAATTAACCTTGTCAAGTTAGATTAGGTTAAAAATACTTATGGCAAATACAGTAACACAAATATAACACACTGAAATCGATGTGAATTTAAAAGGTGAATTCTTAACCCTCTGTAAGTTACTGCTTCCCACAGCAAGGCCTGGCAAAGTGATTAATCTTTCTATTTTTAGATCAGTTTCCTACTTCTTTATTTATTTATTTATTTTAATGTAGAAGGGAGACGGCAGCTCTGCCAACAGAAATACTTTGTCAGCAACTTGATTGCATTTACATGGTAGAGTGAAGCCAAAGCTGGAGCAAATTAGAGAGCTCAGCCATGGGCTATGCTGAAATAAAAGGCACTTCAAGAAATGCCATGCGAGGAGACTTCTCAAAAATCAACACCTCAGGAATGTGATTTTTTTTTTCTTAAATATGCCCTGAAATTGTTACTACTCAACTATGTTTGTTTTACGCAGCATCTTTTCAGCATCTTCTCCCTTTGATTTCATTTTCTATCCTAAAACTACTGCAACAGGAGAAAAATATTAGATGATGAGAACTGCAGAAACAGCAGATGGTCAGTATTACCTAAATACTAAAGGGAAATTTCACCAGTAGGATACTAGCGCAGTACAGACAGTAGGTATCTAATTGTGATGTTTAGGACATCTGAACACACTGTTATTTTACACTTTGTAGTTTAGAAGTACGAAAAATACAATTTTGCTTTACCCATTTCCTCAAACTGTGAAATATGTTAATTTTGCTTCTGTTTTTGAATGTCTGCCGTTTACAGGGGTGGCTCTCAACAGCCTGCCCTGAAAACTTGTTGCTTTCAGTTATAATTTGGGCAGCCTAGTCAGTGAGGCTATGAAGATACCCTCACTTTCATATTTAGAGGTGTTTATGAGAAAATGTTTGCCACTGATGTTTTCAATGAAGCATTTCCACTGTGATGTAATGCCACTACCAAATGTGGCAGCTCTGGAAAAATGTCAAGGTGGCCTCACCTCACTTTCACATAATCACTAAGCAACAGGCCCAGATAAGTATTGCACATTACCAGTGATTGTTTGACTGTGAATTTTGCTTCAACTAAAGAATGATTCAGCTCAAAGTAGAATAAGATCATTAACTGATTAATATTTTTGGGTCCAGCATAACAGATCACAGACATATTATCACTATTATGGCTGACGTGTTAACAAACAGTTACACACCCAACAGAGATTTTGCAACCTTAGCATTCATTTGCAGTTGTGTTTCTGGCCACCTAACGAATGTAGGTCCAGTACTGATTTTCCTTTTAGCTCTGTTTTGGTATCCACCAACTCCTGTGAAAATCTGGCCATTTAGCTGCTAAATGCTCCCCTCTGTTCACCAGATAGTTGCCAACTTTGTCTGTCAGCTGTTTGGTCCTGGGCAGGCAGTGTAGTTGGTTTATCAGTGCTTTTTTTTGCTGAAAATAGCAGCCTGCTGCAGCTGGAAAGGATGTTAAAGAGAGCTGTGAGTCAACCGAAACAGTGAAGTTGTGGTCTGTGAAACCAAGGATGCTAAAGCACTCTGCGCAGCTACTGGGATACCTCTGAGTTAGCTAATAATTCTTTAGCAATTCTTTTGACATTACACATAGTCATTTGATCAATTGTTCATATAAAACTATTGTGAAGTGAAGCTTTAGACATAAAATATGCTTAGCATGTGATGCATTCAATATTTTGTACAATATCCTTTAGTATAGCCCACAGTCACAAATCATTATAGAAGTTGAATGTACTGATGTAAGACATTCCTGCAGCACAGGAGTCCATATAATCATTTGGCATGCCTTGTGGCCCCATAGAGCTCTGATGGATAGAAAATGTATTGCTGTAAGACATGCTTTTTAGGTTTTTTAAGCAACATGCTCCAGGAATGCAAATCTGCCCATTTTGCCCACTGAAATGTAATAATATCTCTTAAATTAAACAAATCCAAGTTCATGAAAACACCAGTGGCCCATGAAAATCTAAATCAAACAATAAAAGCCCCATTTAAACTGTGAATTTGGATCATAGCACTGTAAATACAACAGTTGTGTGAGGCTGATTCATGTAATATCCCCCTCTCTCTGGCTCCAGAGTCCCGCTGACACAGCAGCTGTGAGCAATACGTAGGCTACGCGCGTGGGTGTGTGTGTATGTGTGTGTGTGCACTTCTGCTTGTGTGTGTGTGCGTGTGTGTGTGCCTGTGTGTGTGTGTGTGTGTGTGTGTGTGTGTGTGTGTGTGTGTGTGTGTGTGAGACTGTGCAGGTGGTAAGAGGGAGGGACAGCAATGCCTGTGAGCTGAATAACAAATCTAGCATACTGCACACCTGAGGAGCTGTCACTGTCATAATCAGCCGTTTATAATGCATGGCAGAAGGGGGACAGGAGTCGAGAGGAGGAAACGAGGACACAGTTGGTATCAAAGCTCCGTCTGTATTACATCCTTTTCTTCTTATCCTCACTATTGCTGTATGGAGAATTGAAAAGGTGAAAGTTTTTTTTTTTAATTTTCACTCTGTGCTCAAATTTCCTTCAAGTTACTGCATAGCTCTCTCTCATCCACTGAGCCACAGATGTCGCATATGGAAAGCTGGTTAGTTAGCTCTACTTCCTCTCTGCTTTCATCCTGCCTCCTTCTTCACACCCCGTCTGGCCCAGCAGGTTTGTGTCCGGACACCTCCTCCAGAGAGCTCAAGGTGACACATGGTTGCTCAGGCACAGATCAGTGGCTGTGTCCCTGGGCCTCTTGACAACCGCCAGTTGGCCCTCTTACTTTTCCCCCCTCTATAACTGTACTAGAGTCCCTGAGCACTGGGAACAAACACCCCCCCCCCCCCCAGAGCCTTTTGTTTTTTCAGCGCAGCTCTAATCTATGGTTCTGCTGTGAGGGCCACAAGAGCGACTGGTTGACGCACTTCCAGCTCACTGACACAATCATTCAGTGCTTGTATTGGGAGTGCTGTGTGTGTGTGTGTGTGTGTGTAGCCAGAACAGTGCCTGTTAGACAGCCAGGCTGATATTTTTTTGCAGGGTCAGCAGAGAGTTGGCCAAGCCAGCATCGTGGAGGAGTAAATCAATGAAATCCAATTAGACACCAAGAAAGGTGAGAGAGGAATCGAGCAGCTAAAAAAGCACAGACTGAGACAAAAAGTGATCCTTGAGAGTTTTTTTTTTTTTTTTTTTAAATACCAGAGAGTAAATAAAACATCTTTGCCACTGTGAAACAGGCGAACCTGCTCTTTATGTTTAACTGTGCAAAACCTGATATTAAAAACCGCATATCTGAACACAGCTTCACTCACGATTTGTGGGAGTCTCAAAATTATTGTGTGGGACATGCTGCGTGTGGCTGGTGTGAGTCACGTAGATGCATCATTCTGCTTCACTTTAACCAAATAAAGCTCTGCTATAAGAACTATGAGGAGCTTTTGATATCACAGTTTTCAAAAACAAACACTGGGAAACACCTGAAATATCCTGTGCTACTAAAAAGGGTTCACTTCAGACCTTTTGTGTTGTCCTACAAAAAATATTTAGCCTAATACTTTAGATTCATGTAGTGGATTTATTTCTCATTCTCATACTTGTTTCATTTATGTTTGACTGACAAATATGCATCACTTTAAGTTTATTAGTAGTTAGTAGTAGTTGTTAAAAATGTGTAATCTAAATGGATGGAGGTCTTATATGCAATTAAAATATGTAAATCTTAAATATCAGGCTAAATATTTTTAAGTGTACTGGCCCTTTTGAAGTTAGTCTTGCTGAATTCCCCAGCGGACAAAGAATGCAGTCATGTGTCCGTGTGGAGGGCGAGAGTAAAGGCAATATGTCTCATGATCACCTCCTGAGCGAGCCAAATGAGGCACCCTTCGCTCAGAGCAACCTGCCACGAACATCTGCTGCTTTGGCCGCAAATGACCTTCTAAATTGTACAAATCCTGCCTGCTTATTGGTTTTGAACCACCGTCTATACCACACAGGTAAAAATTTCAAATAAAACAGTATGCCACTTTCGAATAATTCATTTTTTCTTTTTAATTTTATGGATGGCCAGACCTCATTTTACAGAAACTGAAGGCAAGTGGAGAGTCTATCAGCGTTTGCCACGCAGACAGGATCACTACAAACAGCAACAGTGAACTTTAAATGTGCCGTATTGTTGGCATGCAGGGGTTTTATTTTCCAACAATTATCTGATTCAGATGAAAAATGCAGCATTATTTTCTGAATTAATGAAAGAAAAACATCATCTCAGGCTTTTGATAACCTGCTGACTGCTAATGAGCTGTGGAGATACCATTATGCACCAGATAATAATCCTGTTCACATTGACAGTAAAAAAATAGAGACTAATACCCACAGGCAAGTGTGCTGGAATAGTATGTTGGAAAAGGCAACTACGATGAATTCAGATCATATTTTAATCCCATTAAAACACAGTGTCTTGCGTCAGATTAACAACATTGTCTACTGTAAAATAGATAATGTCCCTAATTTAGTTGTGGTCTGTTATGAGGTTTATCAGCTACAATGTTTAAATCTTACATATGTGTTAGATAAACTAGGTATATACCACAATGATAAAGGGAACTTACAATAATGAGGCATCTTAACGTTCCATGTTTCGTTTATTATGGTGGCATACTAACTAGATTGCCTTTTATCATACTTTTCATCATGATTTTAATCATTTTAATGAACACACTCTACCTCTTTATGCAATCTGACAGGCCAGCCATTTGCCACCTTCTTAAGCCCACAGTAATTATTAACACATTTTTGTAATCAGGCTTCTCTGCCATTGGCATGAAAGCAATCTAATAAATGTGAGAACTAAATTCTCCCAGCTGAAAACATTAAGATAACCAAAAAAATCAAGCATTTATTGAAGTAACCTCTAATCTCATTACCTCTGTGATTACAAAAAAAAGAGTGTCTTATTCCCTGACTGCCTCCAAAATTAAGCTCTTGATAAGAAAGCCCAGTTTGAGACAGAGGAAGGTGCAGGGGTGGTTCAGCAGCAGCAACAGCCCAAATATAAATCCATCCAGCCTCCTGTGCTCAGACAGGCTGTTGGTCCACTCCTAAATCAGACAGGCCAGGCTGTCACGACCAGAGACCTTGTCTTCTTGCAGATCAATGGTGATAAGGGGGAATAAATTTTGAGCTGCAAATACTGAAGACACCAGAGAGGCACTCTCTGGTTGCAAAGAGCTCCATAGACATGTATACAGAATCTTTGAATATTACTGTAGAAATATTGCACACTGAAAGCTGTGATGGTGATTTGGTCGACTTGGATCATGCTGAGGATAACAGCAAGGCAAGGCGGAAAAAAAAGTGTGACAGATCACTTTGAAAATGATGGTCTCCCTGCAAGAGATGAGCTTGTCACTGAGGCATTATGGTATTTCTGTACTTGTTTGATAACATGGAATGTGGCTGTGCACTGATTGAAAACATGTGCCTGATGATAAAAAGCTATTTTAAATAACTCTAAATTGTTTACTTTTAGGCTTAATAGTGAGTTTAAGTATGTGTGTGTGTGTGTGTGCACGCAAGCACTTGACTAACTGACCTATCATGTATGGAAGATAAAGCTATTTATTAAAGCAAAACTTTCCAGTTTTGTCCTGAAAGCTCAGATAACAACACCACAGCCATTTATTATTTTCTCATTCGATGCTGAGGAGAGGAATAGAAACTTGTTCATTTCCTTTCTCTTGTTGTGTCTTTAGAGTCAATTTGTATGGTAAATATCTTGAGTCATGCTAGTGGCTTGGCTTTATGGATGGTATTGCTGGTTTGTTCAGTCTGCTATGTAATATAGACTGAAATATCTCAACAGCTATTTAATGGATTGCTGTTCAAGCCTGGACAGACGTTCATGGTCCCCGGACAGTGTATCCTAATGGCTTTTGTTTTCCCCAGATTTCTACTGTAGTGCCGACACATGGTTGACATTTATACTTTTAAGCAAAATGTCAGAATAATTGTCAGAAAAGTTTGTACAGACTTTCACATCTCCCTCAGAATGAACTGTAATCACTGCTTAGGCCCTGACATTTTATGCCGTGCCACCATCAGGCCAATATTTCAATTTGTCCAGTTTGGTTCATGACCAAAAATGTGCAATGCTTTCTTGTTAGCAAGCTAACAGGCTAAACAATGACTGTGAACATGGTGACATTACATCGATTAAGCATTGTAATTGTGTGCATGTTAGCATGTTAACATTAGCTCAAAGCACAGCTGTATCTAAGAAAAGCATCACAGAGCATGGTTCTGGATATTTTATCTTGTTAAGAGAATGAACATTTTTTAGTTCCTCTGTTGTTTACCGCTGTTGTAATTGCTGTATTTTCAAATATGGTACTTGGTCCAACTGAATAAGCCCTAATATGTTGTTTTTGTTCAAAAACAAATTCAGTGATTTTGAATACTTATCCATTCAGATTTAAACTGAAATTCTGAACATGTAAACATCCAAAATAACCTTTTGGACATGGTTTGAAAGAAAATACAGGATAACGAGAATAATTGAGACAACTGCCTTTTTGCACACATGTACCATAATCAATAGCCACACTTCTACTGCATTGCTAACTAAAGATGCTTTCTTTTCTCCTTGGGTTGTTCTGGAGTTCAACACAATTTGCCTTAATCAGGCAATCAATCACTATTAGATCTTTGTGCCACACCAGCACACAGCAGGCAGATGTGGCCCCCAGCAAAAAATCCAATCCCTAAATTGGGGCAGACACACACTTGTATGAGCCCTGTGACATGGTAGACGTTGCCAGAGCTGCTGCCAGAGCTGGCAAAGAGCACTTTGCCTTTATCTGTCGACAAGGGGGTGGCACCAAGCTGCTTTACTGACATGTCTTTTCTCAAGAAATTACAGAGAAAACACGCAGTGGAAATGTTCTTGCATGTCTTTGTCACTGTTTGTCACTTTGCATACAATACAATATAATCAGATCCCTTTTAAGGTTGCAAATTTTCAGTAATCATGCAGTATTTTCTGTCTAAAACATGTCACGCGTTGTGTTTGTGGAGGATGACAAAGATGACCTTGCTGTAAAATATTTGTGAAATTCAGAAACAACATCAATAAACTAGATATGACTTACGCATACACAGTATAGATATACGTCATGCATTTACACTTATGTGGGTATCTGCACCCTAATTCATGCATGACTCTATTTGGCTCCATTGTTTAAATGATATAAAAGACTGAATGAGCCGATTTGGCATGAGAGGAGAATAATCAGAGCATTACTGTGGTCCTTAGAGATCCTTTATTGAATGCATCACAATGAAGCTGGATTGGAATTGATAATGGCTTCGAGGACTAGGTTGCTTCTTTCCAATGACTAATTTGTTTCAAAGCAACCTTTGACATGCAAGGGATTGGCAATGACAAGGTAATTAGCCAGCTGTTGAGAGGGGTCAAAATATGTGTGTTTATGCCAAAAGAGAATACATTCTCCCTTAATGATTGAATGTTGAGGCACAGTGTCATTTCAAAATACCGCACACTTCTGTGTCAATTTACATAAGCAGCTGATAAATTCGACAGAAATAGGTGTGTGTGTGTCACTGAACATTGTCATCTATATTTGGCTTTGAGTAGAAATGACTGAGCTCTGCATTACAGTATGTGGGAGCAAAGGGTGAACTGTATGATATTCCTGTATCAACACAAAGTCAGCATGAAGAAGTGCCACGGATGTGAAAGTGCTGCTGACCTCGTCCATTTTTCTTCCAGTGCCATCAAGGCCACCATGCTGCAATGCTCCACGCTGCATCCAATTGTGCAGAGTTAAAGGTGTGGAATCAAGGGCTCCACTGGGCCAAGAGCCCTCAGACACCAACGCTTATGAGAGTCAACCGCAGTGTCAGCACTGCAAGCAACATGCATCATATAGCTGCCTCACACATGCTTGCAAAACAACGTTATCTGTCTGCACACAGACAGCGCAGGCTCGAGAATATATTAACCACAGACTGCACAGTGACCTTGATGGTAAATTTCTCCTCTGATTGCACATTTTAGACCCTGCCAAATTCAGGTATATGCTGCACACAGAGTTCTCGGGGGTATCAGATTGGTCTCATGAATCGTGCAACATGATATTGTTTGATTGAATGCACTAAGTCCAAATTGGATTCCCCCTAACGCCTCCTCCCCTCCCTCCCTAGACAAGTACTGATGAAAGATAACCGCTTCTGCATTAATCAAAGAGATGGAGCATTTTGATTCCACTCTCAATTAGATTGGATTACAGAAATTTAACAATTTGTACAAAATGCAATATCAATTATCAACAGGTCATTCAGTTTGATCTCTTGCCCAATTCTGCCACAGCAAACAAAGCAAAAAAGTGCACATTGAATCTCAGTGTCTGTGGTAAAAACATAGCTTTGCCATGTTTCTTAATAGCTGTGAGCAAAAGTTGCTGTGGGAAAGCACGGCCACAATAGACTTATCTAAATGGGCTAAGTGTGTTATCGTAATTTTGTTGCACTTTCTTTCCTCTTTTGTTTGCATTCGCTTCCACCAAAGAGACAGTCTGATTATTTTAAAACATGGACGAGCAGGCGTGGTAATCAATGACAGGAGTGTGAAGTGACATGAGTCACTTATTACAAGAAGTGAGCACTGTCAAAAACTATTCAGCCCTCTCTTCCTGTGTATGTGTGCTGACTGTAAGTGGGATGTGATAGTGCTTACTGTTTGTTTAGGATTACAACACACTCTCAGGGGCGGATGGTTTGATTTGTTGGAGGAGGGGAGACGCATTGCTCCCATCACATACTTGCCTGCACCTCAAAACGCCAATAACTTGGAAAACAACAGATTGCCCAGGAGGAGGTGAACCAAAAGTCAGCCCTGTGTTTATTATTTGGAGATGGAATAAGCATTTTTCCTCATCTGCCAAACTGAAATATCTCTGTATCACAAATGCAATCTATTCCATAGAGCCATCTCTTGATAGTTAATTAGGTGTCAGCAGCACAACCGAGGTAATTTAACCTTCATCAGGCTGTATCACATGAGAAGATAATGTAAGGGAATTATTCATTGCATATTTTAACGGAACATGAAAAAAGCTTTACTTACAAATTCTAGGCTTAAGTGAGGGTGAATGAATAGAATGCAAAATTCAAAACTCCATGGTGATCGAGTCATTTGTGAAACAGTGAGCTTATGTGGTGGCAGTGAGGGAGACTGTGTGCCTGAATATGGTTATCTGAGAGAGAAAGAAAGAGAGGGAAACACGCACACATACAGAATCAGCACTAAAGCACTGACAATTAATAATCCTTGAGATCAAACGTGTAGTAAACAGCAATTATCTAAGGGAAATGTGATCAGAATCTCCCACCTAATGATCAATAGAGTCTGGGCCTTTTTATGTAAGCTGAGAGACAACTGACTGACTCCTTTAATGGACGCCCATGACATTCAAAAATCTTTTTTTTTTTTTTTCCAAAAAGGACACTGTAAATGTACAAGCAATGCAAAGTATCATGAGCTGAAATAACACACTACCATGTGATAAATTCAAACTGAACTTCAAAATGTGTACGTGCAAATAAACAAAAATCTACACATTGTACATCACAATGAGATTAATATGAGATGTAAGATATTCATTTACAAGAATATCTATTTTGATCATTCATTTGTATTTCTGTCAGTCTTAGGTGAGAGTCTCATTTAAATATAATGTGCAAATATAAGTGAAACCAGAGTGAAACCAGACAAAGCAAATAAATGATGACCTCAAACTGATTTTACAATGTTGAAAACTACTGTAGGGTGTTGTAATCAGAACTGATAAGGCATTTTCTTTCAGAGGAAGTAACAGTAACAGTAGAGTCATTTAATTTTGACTTGATAGGTAGCTTACATATATATGTGAGTCTAATCATAATTTGATTGTATGGGTTTTATATAGTTTTAATCAGGATACTAAAGCCCCCTCAGCAGTTTTGCATTCACCTACCTTTTTAAGCTGACAAGAAAGTGATCATAAAAGAAAGTAGGGACAGAGTCCCAGTCAGAGTACATAGCACAGCGTGCGAATGACATGAGTTTTCCCATTACAGAAGGAAAATTTTTAAATAAATCTAAAAACACATGTAAGGTACATAAATATAAACCATGATGTAAGATAGAGCCATCATAACCCCGGCACTTACCACCCCGCACTGTGAATAAACATAACTATTGTGTGTGAACATTATAATACTAGTGTCATTTGGGATGATGGTCAACATAGGAGACCACGCTCCATCCCAGCGGTGAAATTGGCCGTATGACCGGTAGGGAGAGACAGTGAGATGGGCGGTTTATAGACTAGTGCCCGGGGCTCTTTTTGTTTTTGTGTTGGACTGGATGGGAGGGAGCAGCAGCCTCAGTACCAGGCAGTGCTCTCCCTCAGTATTGACTGGATAGATAGAGGAGGAGGCTGCTACATGCTGCCGCCGCCACCACCGCTCCTGCTGCCACTGCTGCTCCTGCCTTTGTCGTAGAGGGACGCTTTTTTTTTCCTCCATCGAGGCCACATTTGAGCCAAAGGGATATTCTTTCTTTATTTTTCCTTATTTCTTTTTCTTTTTTCTTTTTTTTTTACACGGATTCCGAAGTGGGAAATTAAGCAGTCGTACCAGGCGTACCAATGTACTCGCTACACGAGGGCAACGGGCTTCTTCTGCTGGCGGTCTTGGCAGGACTGCAGGTAATGTAATATCGAAGCGGTTTCGAGCGGAGTTACACCGGACAGTTTAGGAGCTTGTTTTTCTGCGGTGATGCCGTTCGTTGAGTTACGAGTCCGGTCGAGCCGCTGGATGCTTTCCAACAGGCACTTTACACGGCGCGCAGTTTGTAAAACAATGCTATGTTAAATTAAAAAAATATTGTGGAGAAAGTAGGTTTGGCACGGGCTGTAATTACTCGCGAACGGTTCTTTTTTATGGTTATTAAACGCCCACGAGAGGCTGTGTTGTTTAAAAGCTGCGCACGTTTAAATTAATTATTTCAAGTCAAGAGAAATCACATTTGCGATGACGTAGCCTGATTTAAGTTCACATGGCTGAATCTTTTATTGTGTGGAAGTTGGGTGACACAGGCCCTGGTTAACCTAGTTCTCACTTGGTTATATTTAGTTTAGGTTTAATATTTATGTAGATTGCTGCAGCGTGTCCCTGTCCCCCGGCGAGTTAATTGCCTCTCTGGTAAAAATCGCGTTAGGAGCGACAATGAAAAGTAGCCTACTGTAAATTACTGTGGTGGTACAGGTTATGTATAGCCTAACAATTAAAGGATAGTGGGTTATTTTCTTGACTAAGCCGCTACTTTCTTTAAAAAAAAAAAAAACAACTGTGCTCGAGCAGCAGAGAATAAGCAGCGCCACACATAAATAATGCCGTGCTGGAATACTTGATGAAAAGGGCTGGCTTGTGTTTTAATTCTTAAAACCAGAATAGTGTACATCCTGGTGCCGTTGTTGTAACGTGCTAGAATTCCAGCTCTGCCCCCCCCACCACCACCAACCACCCCCAACCTTTGCAAGCATTTTCCATTTAAATTCCTCTGATTAAGTATGGCAAGTGGCACGGATACCCACAATGCTCTTTTTCAGCTCTTTCCCCTCTCCTTTTTACATTCTTTTTAGAGTGCATGCAAAGAAATAGGGCCAGGCGCCTGTTCCTGAGAGCTAAATCAATGCTGAGCTTGTGTGATGGTGTCTGGACACCAGAGCATTTTCTTCAGTTATACTCTGCCTGTGTTTCTCACTGTTAGTTATTTCTTTCTTGTTTTCTAGATTCAAGCTTTATGGAAACACCAACCTCAGTGATTTACAGATAATTTTTTTCTTTGCAACATCCCTGTTATTCCCTAAGTCTTTTGTGTTGCCTCCCTAAGCACAGTTTTCCTTTTCAGAAGGAAGCAAAAAAAGTACTGTATTGATCACAGTCATAGCCTTGCAGTTTCTTTAGACATCAGCAGTTGTTATTTATTGTTTATTCAGACATTCACACATAGATGTTTATTCCCACAACAGTGGATCGTTATCCTTTACTTTTTATTCCCCTGTTCCTGCACTTCAAAGTGAAGTGTTTGTCCAGAGTGGTGTGTTGATCAGAGGGGCTGACCGAGAACGTTGGTTATAACTCTACCCTGTGTCTGGGCCCCTCCAGGGGGACAAATGGAGCTTGTTCTTGCCAAGCCATGCTTTTTGGCTAATGCTTAAACCTTTTGGCCTCATTATCCTAATTGCAGTCCCTGCTATAAAAACAACAGATGCTTTTGTACAACTGTGGGGGGACTTCAGAACGTGACCAAGAGGTTTTGGAGGCAACAGAGTGCATTTTTGAAGGTTGATTTATGACTCATTGTTGCACCCCCCCTCTCTCTCATTCTCCCCCCACCTCCCCCCACCATCACAGATTGCAGTAGAGGGCAGGGGCACCGCACCATGCAAGCCAGGCTTCTCTGAAGATGTGTACAAGGTTGTGGTGCCAGATATCACAGAGAAAGGACAGCCCCTTTTCAACGGTGAGTGGTGAAATTTCCCTAGTGCTGTTTCGTGGTGGATTCTTGTTATGTCTGCGTTTGATTGAGTGTGTGTATGTGTCGGCATGTGCATCACTTGTGCGTGTTTGCCCCCATGTGTTACATTTCAGGAAGGATCAGAACAAGCCTGACATATTTAAACAATTAGCTTCAGTGTAGTTGTGTGGTATTTCAAGTTGTGTAGTTTGCCTTGTAAAACAGCTCAAATGTGGTTCAGATTTATATAGCTCCTGTACATTTTGCTTACATGCAGTTTTTTCTTTCAAAGCAGGCACAAACATAAGCAGATTGTTGCTTAAATAGCGGATTAGACATTGTAGCTTTACAGTTCCTGTTTTTGCAATTTGCATTTTGTTGAGATGACTATTAACGGCTGGCTTTGTCATTAAAAGTAGGAACTTTGTTGATTGCACTGGGGACTCTTCTCGTTGCAATGAATAAAAATCATTTACACACAGATTTGAATACTTATGCAACTTTAATCAATCAAATAACCTAGCTATTAATCACCCTATGCCTAGTGCTGGTGCACCAAATTATTCCCATTATTATATGCCATATTTCTGCATTTATCTTCCCTAATTTAACATCACTTCAGTACAGATTAAAACCCAGTGCAATAAGTATTTGTGTCTGATACTTTAAGCATTTTACTGCCTAAAGGTTCCTGCTGGAATTGTATGGTAATGTTGTCCAATTTCAGTTTTACACAGCTAAGCCCACTCAATGGCAGTAATAACAGCAATTTAAGGTTTGTTAGCAATAGTCCTTCTTTGGAAGATCCGGCTGTAGTAGTTTTTTTCTAACATATAACCTGCTGCAAACAAGAAAGTGAAAAATAATGATTTTTTTTGCAGTAGTCCGTTACATTGCAGCAGGCATGACCAATACTGCCTCTTTGGAATTTAATATTGGCAAAATGAGGATGCAGCTACCGTGAAACGGTATGCAGGCCTACAGACGGTAATAAAAATTGGAATATATCACCAGTGTGCCATTAGAGAGGTTAGAGCCTTGAGGTCATTTGGACCAGAAAACATTCTCACTTGTGTTGGATTTCACAGTGTGTGTCTAAAACTTGCAGGCTGCCACTAGTGTGAGTCAGAGAGGTGGAGGGCGGGGGGTGGCTATGACGAGGGAAGAAAAGAGAGAGGGAAGAGAGTGTTTAGATGGGTGGGTAGAGCTTTCACTGGGCTTTACCTTGTGCACAAGTTTCCGTTTGATCCTGCAGGTGATGGATTTCCCTCTGTTGGCTTGTGGATGAGCCATGACCAGGGGTAATCAGGTTCCTTTTTGTTTGCCCCCCGCACTACCCCCTCTCCTCTTTTCTCTGCCTTCCCCTCCCCCAGTGAGCTGTTGCTCTGTGGAGATTTCCTTGACAGAGAGGGGCACTCCTGTGCCATTGTAATGCAGCAGGGCTCAGCAGCGTGGGATGATGTTAATGAAACTGCATTCTCTAATGAAAAGCTCCTGTGGCATGTTTTGAAAGACAAAGCTCCCACAGTGTGGAGAGTATGCCCACAGTTTTTCAACTTTGCTTTCACCATGCTGGTTAAGAATATTGTTTTTGACCAGGAGCAGAAGGTTTTTTTTTCATTTTCAAATTGATGCTTCTATAGCTGCTTGTAGCAGGCCAATGCTTTATGCTACCTGGTGTTTCTTTAACTATTCTTTTCTTTAATTGTTCTCTTAAATAGTGAATGAAAAGGCACTAAAAGAATCTTGTTGGAATCTTTCTATTAAATATACCTGAAGGTCTGAACATTAGAATAGAACGCATAGGCTTTGGTATGTTATAAATTACCAAGTCACTAATTCCAGTGTGCATAAACTTCTCCTTAAATTATTGGTGAGTGGTCACCAGTTGTCTGTCGAGGTAGTTAGCTTATTTGAAATAAGATCTGCCTGAGTATCATTGTAATAATATCAGTAGATTGTATAAGGTGTCAGTAATGTGACTCCTTTGCTCATATTGTATTGCTTTTGACCCCAGATGTGCATGAGACACAGAGGTGGGGGGAGTTGAGTTGTTACATATCTTTGTCCCATCTAATTGCAGTCTCTTCCTTGCTATTGATTGAGAGAATACACATCCTGAGGCTTGTAAAACCCGGTAATAGCGACAGTTCACAGGTAAACAGCTGACATTGTGTGCGCCAAATTAAAGACATCCTGTGGATTTGATGATGGCAATTGTGGCCAGCTAGTTAACATAGCTATTTGATTGCGAGATTTAATCACATTCCTGGGGGCGTAAACTAGACTTTAACGGTTAGCTAGCCAAGTGACGCCCCATTGATTTGCAGTAGATTTGTTAAAATGCATTTCTTCAAAGTTGCTTGGCAGAGCAGCTCAGAGGAAAGCCAGGAAGGACAATTATTCTTCTATGAGTACTCCTCTCCAATGATCCAATAAAGGGTGGTTATGCTCATTGTTTGCAGATGCAAAACCACATCAGGCTTAGGAGGTTACCCACTGTCTGCCCCCCCCCCCCGGGGTCCATATGACCTTGTTTTTAAGGTTGTTATATTTGCTCTGGCCTGATACCAATTGAAAAGAAACTGCCAAACATTGTTATTTATTATCAGACCATGATACAGATGAAAGCAGCTGTAAGTCTTTAACCATTTGTCACGTGTTTCCTTTTATGTTGTTTGGTTGCTTGATAAAGTCACTTATTTTACTAAACTGCATTTAATTTCAGGTAGGCTGCAGCTGCGGGTGGTTTGCCCCTGGGTGTCTAATGGTATTCTGGTGGCTTTGGAGAGCTGACACACATTGTGTGTCATTTTTTTTTCCAGATGAGGCCTTTAAAGCAGGGTTGCAAAGTGAGTCAGTCAGAGCATTATTCAGCAGAGGTTTCCCTCCCTAAAAACTAGGTTAATGAAAAGCCCAAAAGCCTAATTGAGCTTAATACACTCTCTTATGCTGCTGTTCTTCCATCCCTACCCCCAACCATCTATTCTGCTTTCATTTTTCTTTCCACCACCCCTCAGCCCTGTGTTTTACTTCTTTTCTTAATAATTATGTGAGCGCTGGTGATGAAGGAGATTCGTGTTTATAGTCTGCTTTAGCCTTGGTTCAAGTGCTTTGAATGCGAGCGTGTCAAGAGGGTCCAGTGAGCTGGCTCCACAGATGCACTGACGGGGGGGGGTTTACAGTTGACCAGTTTAATAATGTGATTGAAACAATTAGTGTCAACGTCAACAATAAGAACACGAACTCGAAAACTCACTGGGGCTAAAGATATCTCAGAATTTCCAGTTAATCTGTCATTAGGTATAATTACTTCTCTTTGCTGTATTTGTTTAAGCCAAACCTTTTAAACAAACCAAATCTCCCCCTTTTGACAAGAAAAACATTGTATTTGTGAAATCTGAAACTCTGCGCTGACTGAACCCGTTTTAATGTTGTTCTGGTTCTCTGCGCTCTGTTAAGATTCTGATGGCCCTGGGTACAGCTGGGGCCACTCATATGTGTTTAAGGGGCCCCAGTGTTTGGTGAGATGTGACCCCGCTCGACCCTTTCCTATAAACTGGGCCAAGTGCTCAGAAACATACTCAACCCTTTTTCCTGCTCTCAGATTGGGAATGAGACCGGTGGGGGTTTCCTGGTGAGGTATAGATGAATGGAACACCAGCCAAAGAGGTCCTGACCCGTCACCAGGGAGTCCACAGATGCATGGCACCCCTGCCTCATGTTGTTCTGAGCCACAAAGTTGATCGTTTATCACTGGGAGAAACAGACAAAGCCAAATTTCACAAACCCAGGTTTTCAGGCAGTCTGCATACCGAGTTTCATAGTATTTTTCCTGCAACAGCTAGATGGACAGCAGATAACCATTATGGCCCTTGTGGTATGGACCAAGGACTGTAAGGGACTGTCTCTGGAACCTTGCAGAATTTCACTTCAATATTCCTTTGTTGTTTATTGAAATATTCAGTGATAGAGATGAGAAATAGCTTGAAAAAGGGTATTTGCCGAAGCCCACAGTGTCAGAAAAAGAACGTCTGCTGTGGAGGTCTTAGTGTTTGAGGTATATGAGGTCTGCGTTGATGTCTGTGCCAGTGCTGAATAATTCAGTAGTCAAACATGACTTTCTTAATATTCAAATTCCTGCTCAAGATGAGATCCATAAGCACAGAGGAACCATCATACAGCAGACGAGAAAAATGAAGAGCAACACGAGACACTGTGAAAGTCTTCCTTTTTTGAGGGTATAGGGACTTCTGCATATTTCACATATTCTCCATGTCATTGTGGGACATCAAGAGCAACCACTCAAGACCAGCCCTCTCTTTTTGTTAGTGTTCAAACTCCAACCCTCCTTTATTTTTTCAAACTAAGGCAGCGGTTTCCCTGGAAGTTTGTTTGTAAGAGCAGTCCATTCCTCGCCCCCACCCCCACCCTTTTTTTCTGGAAGTGGATCAATAAATCCAGGGTCTTTGTTTGCAGTGATCAATATGTTGTAATGAAGGCTGCGCTCCAATTCCCAGCTAAAGCATCACTGGCGGGCTGGGGTTGAATTTGTTTTATTCTTTATTGTTATCAGCCTGCATAAATTTATTTTCATCTCCCGTCACTGTGTCTTTTTTTTTTTTCTGCGAGCGCCATGGCCTAGATAACTACCACATATTGTGACAACAGATTGAATCTTGGCAGAATATGGTTTTGGAAAGTAACTTTTGATGCAGTTTGCCTAGAATATAACAAGGAAGCAGAGTTAGTCGTGCACTGCTGCTAGTGGTAGGGCCACTGTAGCCATTTGTCAGAAGATCACAGCTCCATTGCAGTCCTAGGGCTATATCATAAAAATGAAATAATAATAATGTTAGCGTATTAGAGCAAGTGCACCCATCTGTGGCTAATATGTGGGTGTGCTTTCTGAGCCTGCTGGGTGGCATGACAGGATAAGCCATATTTTATTTATGTCTGACCTTTTTAGGCTCGAAGTTCTTAACCAAACCAAAGAAGGCAGAGAGGTACTTGTAAATTCCTAAATGTAGATAAAGTATTTTCTAGAGGGCTGACCTTGCCCTGGTGGCTTCTCATCGCCTCTGTTCATATCACTCTTATCAGCTACAGGCCCTGCCTTCTGCTATTGGCACCTAACTATGTGCCTCTGACATTAGGCAGCAGTTAAGGTGTTCCTCTCTCATTAGTGTGTGCGGGGTGTTTGTCCTTGGCATATAATTAGATTGTTCAACGCGGACAGCTCTTGGTGTTGGTGGACAAATGTACGGGTGACTTTTATAACCAGCTGATGGTAAAGGCCATTTGGCCTAGCCTGCCTCTATCAACACAAGATATGACTGAAAATCAGCTGTCAGGCCATGCTATATAATCTGACTGTGATTAGCTAAATGTAAATTATTTGTCTCTCATAAGGTTGCATGTAACTACATTTGCCTAACCAAAATGTCATTGTCTATTATTATCCACGGTGACTGGTTTGAACAGAAAACCTTTCACTGTACTGCTCCTTCACACAGCCATGTGAAGGTTAGAAGGGGTTTAATAGGTTATTTGATTCGAGATCACACCTGGGCCCCTCCAGTCATGATGCTATATTGCCAAGGTTTTAAAATTGATGTGCATGCTTCCATTTGAAGGACTGTCAAAAGAGAAAAGATTTATTTATATTTCTAAAACAATCCTTCCCTGTTTGCAGTTGATCATGACATGGAAGGGAGTTGGAATCATTCTTAGTGACTGTGGTGCGGCACGCTCGACGCACTGGCTCTGATGTGTTTTATTTAATGTTAGGAACACCCAGAAAGCGCATAAGATGACCCCACTATGTAATGAGGTCATGTATAAATAGCTGTATTGACCTGACTTTCTGCATATATGCCTCCATATAACTAGGCTAGTTATATGGAACTAGTTCTCACAAGTGAAATGCTAGAACCAGTGTGGAAAAGAAAATGCCAGCTTGCACCTAGAAGACAATACATCAGCACTATGGAGTGAATTGTTTACTTTTCCAGGGACTGATTTGTGGATTTCAGTGCCATTTTTCTTCTGTGGGACAGCCTTTTTTGGTTGGTAGAGCAAACAACTCCATATCTCTTTCACATATCCTGTCTCTACAAAGAAAGCGCTGTTTGCAGTGTTGCCCCAGCTGTTTATTGTGTAATACCATCGTTCAAGCTTGCCTAGTTTGACTCTTTGCCATACCTGCTTTACTCATTATGTTAAGCTAGATGAGAGTAGAGAGACATGTCCTCACGTTTTCCATTGGCGAGGCATGTGAGGAGAAGCCACTCCCATTCCCTGCTACTTTCTCAAATCTTTTGTTCATAAGGCCGTACATTTACTTTCAGCTTTGTTGCTTTTAGACAAGAGTGCATTCACTGACTGCCCAGATGTAGTTTCAGCAGCATTACCTGTCTCACGTAGCTGTGAACGACAGACTGCAGGCAGACACTGTGTCTTTGTGTGCAGGGTCAAAGAGGGAAGCTAATACTCAAATGAATATATTAATGAGAGTTTGAGCAAATGTAGAAAATAGTAACAGAACTAGCCCTGTGTTTAGCCCTTTTCTGTATGCAAGTGACACACATAGCTCACATTTTCAAACCTCATGCTGCGTTCATTAGGCGACATGAATTGGCACACTATTATTCCTCTGACAACAAAAGAGAAATTTGAAGCAGGGACACATTAATTGACCCAGATACTGTAACCATGTTCACAAAGGCCAATATCCTGCCTGGGAAGAGATGTCTACCTCCTGCGGGCCACGCCAACTATTGTGTTCCGGTGGAGGCTTCAATTTCAACGCACCAGCTCTTCTCTGGACACTAGCCTCTGATGAGTCGCTTGGTCGTATCTCGTGACACTTACCATGCATCCTCCTTTTATCCAGCCCTCTGTCACTTCCACCACTCCCTTCCCTGTCATCCCTTCCCCCTCTGCCACATGTGTGCTTTAAGATGGAGGAGTTCCCTTGGCTCTACGTTATGATTGATGTGCCTTAATTGAGTAATGCAAAGGCTGTACTGAAGCATTTAGTCCTTTATTCTACAACTGAGTTTGTTTCTCGCAGTGATCTTGGTTGCTTCGTGGTTTCAGTGTTGAGGGTGATGTGCAATTTTAGCAGTATTAGTACTATTTCTGATAATTGGCTGTCTGAGGTTTTGTGAAGCATGTAGTTTTCTGATGGTTCTTTATGACAAGTGTTTTTTTCTTACACCAACTTGTACATGCACTGTGTGTCTGTGCCTGTTGAGATAGGATATGAATAGCATTCTCATTCAGTATTGATTGATCGTATCATTTCACGGACCTCTGGGATGACAGTCATTTCTATTTTTTGCTACTTATACAAAATAAAGAAAATCATTACTTTTAGTTAGAGTTAACATTGGTGATCGGTGATAACATTACCTCCCCTACCACCACCCCTCCTTACCCCAAAGTGTTGGCTCATCACATAAGCATATGTGGCCCACCATATTACTTGTCTCAAGTGATCTACTGTTACCATGGGCTTGCTGACACCAGTATCTGCCATCACCACACGGATATTATGATTGACCTGCAGCAATTTCTAGTCTCCATTTGAGCGCACACTATGGCAGTAAGCAACATATCGCTCTGCGGCCTGTGTTGTCTGAGTTTATTTTATCTCTTCCTCAGTCGATATTTACTGAGGCATTAAAGAGCATGCAGCATGTTGCCACTTTATTTCCTGTAGCACTGCCTGCTCAGCAGGACAAAGGCTGGAGGGAGGTACATCCTCACTGAAGGGTATAACTGCTGCTGCAAACTGATGGTCTGCTAATTTCTCCAAACGTGTTGAGTCTGACTTGTATAAAATAACCTTGTGTGTAAGGCAAATATGCACCAGCGAGGCGGCAAAGACAAAGGCATCTGGCATAACAGTTTGAATCAAATTCGAAATTGTGAGCACAGTTCACTGGATTGTGGAAATAATCCAAAAGTTTTAATAAAAGTTGTAGTAAGTGGCTGAACCAAGTGATGTCTGAACACTAAGTGCCAACAGGACTACATCACAAACCTCACAGCATATATGATTTTTTTTTTTTAACTTATATAGCTAACATTGCAGCAAACATTTTTTATAACCAAAAGTTAGAGCATCATGGGCATATCAGTAGACTCTTGCCACCTGTCAAATGTAAGTTAAATATTCTCATTTTTAAATGTCTAGTTTATTCCAAGTCCTGAATAAAATATCTGGTCTACCTTGCTAGAAGTTATTCACTGGTTTCTTTGGCTCGCAGGTAGAATCTGCTTGTGTGGGGCTGTGAACTGGGAGCAGGTGTCCATTAGAGCTGCACGATTAATTGTATTAAAATCAATATTTACATTTACAACCTTGAAATCTCATTTGTTTAAGACAACGATTTTGCAGGTTTTGATTAGCAGGAGATCAGCTGCATGAAGCCAAACCCATTGAATTTCTCCCTAAAATTCCAACTGAGATCAAAATGGGTCATGGAAAGGGAAACCCTGCTGGTCATGCTGAGGAAGAGGAAGTAAATTCATCCAAACCAGTTCTGACATAAACAAGCTTGCATCCAAATAAGGGTCTTTTGCATAAAAAACTTTTAGATTCTTAGTTGATGACAACAAATAAAAGCACATTGCAAGCAAATCATTGTTGTAGTATTGGAAGATAAAAATGTTTATTCAGAATTATGAACCAATCAAGGCCATAAAATGTTATTATTATTATCATTATTATTTGATTCAATGTTAATATAACAGAAGTGCCCAATAAAGCAAATTTTATTCTGTAAATTGAAAGAAACACCAAAGCCCTGTGTATTGATATTGACTGTATGCTCAACAACCGTAACGCAGGTTTCTAAATGTGGCATCCCACCTATCTTTCATCTGATTCCAACTGAGGGCAATACACTCCATCTTATATAGGTCCTGTGTCAGCCCGTCACTCTCACACTAAGTGTTCCAAGCACTGTGACCTTTGTAGAAGATAAGCTTTCTTTGGCTGACTTGAAGAGTTTGGAATAACAGCCTCAGCCATTAATTTATGGCGTTGCTAACCATATGAGGGCTATGAGCCAAGGTTATTGACCTTTCACGCCTGTCACTAGTGATAGAGAGAGCTAGGCCCAAGAGGAAAATGAATTGGGCTTATTAAGGAGCTGGGCTTAGAATCAAACCTAGGGGGCAACTTTATTCTCCAGTTTTCTCTTTCACTCAAATCATTACTTTCATTTTTTTTTTACCCTGCTTGACCAATTGTCTTCTGCCAGCATAGAAACTGAGAGCACATACAGCTGGAGTTACACTGAGTCATTATGCCTCCGTGAATGTGTCTGGGAGTGATCAGGGTGCAATGTGTGAACTGCCTGAAGGATTAACACTTGGACACAAAAAGCATTACAGCAGCACATTTTGAACTGAGGTCATCATTATCAGATGAAGGATTTTGTGGATTCAGAATCACTTGATCAAAATTTTTTTTTGCTAAGGCAATTTGAACTTGTAGACAGACATCGCAGTTTTATTTCAGTCACAAGTACTTTTGTCTTTGTGGGTCTTTGCTTAAGATTTACTTGTACATTTGCGGCTGTAAGACAAAGGAGGAACAGGCATAAAACCATTTGAATAAAATGAAGCATGTAAAGAATGTTGTGTGGACTGTGGAGAAACTGAGCCATGGATAGAGAAGATTGAGCACATGTTATTTCAGCCCCATCCTCCCTCAGAGCTCCCAGTCTGTAAAACCTGGTGGGAGGCAAGAGAGGCATGCATTTATATTGGATCAACATGCTATGATGTTATTTTTCCAGCTCCACTACTTGTGTTTATAATCATACTCGGTCCCTTATGGGGTTAAACTAAAACCATTTTTTATTGACTCTGGAGAAGCTTATCTGCCTGATGCATTGTTTGTACATAGGACCACAATCGCATCCCAGTGGAAATAAGCAATAGATAAAAGGAGAGAACTTGTACCATAGATGTGTTTTTGTTATTAGAGGACATCCGGGGGAAGGTTCAGCTTAAAGGACATTTTTAATATTTTACATTTGTTCTGTTTATATGTTTACGGCAGATATTACAAGTGGGCTTAGTTACAACCTCATTAAGGTAGCAAGAATAGAGGCAGAATCACCGATGCTGCTTCAGCCATCCTCTGTAGTATTAATTTAGAGAAGCTTGTTGAATTTTTCAAGTGTTTGTTTATTTGCAGCGTGATAGCCAGAGGAAGTAAAAGGACTAATACATGCAAATTTTGTGCACTTGAATGTGCTGTTAATAAATGCAATGCATACTTTTGTGTTGCTGGGACTTATTTACATGCTCAGGTGTACTGCTTATCAAAACGTACACTAGGTACAAAATGGAAAGAATATTATCTTTGCCTGTGGGTAAAAGGGGTTTCATATGAGTGGGAGGGCTATTTTGGACCTGAAAAGCTCCATATCGCAAAAGCTTATACCGTGAGCGGGGACTGTGGACAAGTGGGTGCTAGCTGAAGGAGAAAACATGCACTTAGGGTATGATCACACTGCAGCTAAATATGGTTGTCACTCTAAATCTAAAGTTCACATACAGTTCAGCTATGAAAGAGGATGACCACCAGATACTGAAAAAGTAAATTGACTGCTCAGAAAATTCAAATTAATTTTGGGGTGCATTTATTTGAAATCTGCAGCATGCACTGAACCCGCACTAGACAGCTAGACATTGGCAACATCACAGTTATAGCCTTGCTGTCTTTTTTTATACTTCTTCCTTCCTCTTGAGTTGGTGTGAGTTCTCTTTTCTTTTTTTCTTTTTTTTTTCAAGCAAGATGCCAGTTACTCATAGAGATAATGAGATGTAACATCCTCACATTTTCAACCCAGACGCTGCCTTTCCGCTGGGGTTGCTCCCAATGTGGGCCATTTTGTGCTCTGGGACCCTGGGCTGCACTTTACACTGAGCACTTTCCCTAAAGTTACTAAATTTGCCAGGAGGAAAAGCATATGAAATCACTGTCGGTTTATCACAGCGTGATGGATAAAATCACAATTGGTTGTTTGAGGCAATCAAGTCAGGCCAAAAAAAACCCCCACAAATGGAGATGCCATTTTTGGTCTGTCCTTACGTTGCTGTGGTTGCACATGTCAGTAATGAATGAGGTCATTTTAGTTACCTGTTTATACTCGTCACACTCTGCTCTGATTTAGTATATAATTTCAAAACCGTGCCAGTGGTTAATAGAGCTGTCAATCATTAACAGTCAGTATGAATATCAGGGCCATCCCCTTCATCCATTAGTCATTAGGGTTTCAGTTGACCGAGAAATTTTTAGACACTGAGTCAGGTTTTATGGATAATGAGCTGTTAGCCATTATTTATCCCTTGCGACATTTGAGGGACAGTAATGTTGGAGAAACATTTTGATAGATTTTGCAGTTAAATCAACTAATAGATTAACTTAAGAAATCCTATGAGTAGTGAACAAAGAACTTCTTCAGCTGAGAACAGTCCTAAACAAAGCATGCTGTGGATGGCTTTCCAAGAACATAAACCATCAGGTTGACATGGCATATTTAGTGTTTGTTTAAAACCACTCCCCCACCCCCAGTACACACACACACATGCACATACCTTGTCTTTTAAAGGGGATCTTATTGGATAAATAGCGGAAAAACAACTGCGGTGAACCCGTTTGAATATTTCCCCTCTGTCCTACCAAGAATGTGTTGTCTAGGAGAGCTGAGGTCAAAAGACACAAATAAGGCTTTGTTCTACGTTTTCCAGGCTTATTCTATTCAGAGCATCTGTAGTGGGCAACACTGGCACACATTGTTCTTTTATATATCTGCTGAAAGATTGGGTAGTTGATTGAAAGAGAATATTTATTCATGAGCTTTAATGCTGTATATTAATCTCATTTCTTTTTGACAGCCAAGATGGTCACACATTCTTGTATTCTGAATTGGAATATATTGAAGTTGTGCTTTTTTTTTTTTGTAGACATAAAAACAATCTTAAGATTCATGACCCGCAGTAGGTTACATATTGACGTGTGGAAGAGATCTGTAGCTTGTCCGTAATAGATACTTGATGAGTCAAGAAGGAGTACAATAAAATCCATGTTTTAGACTACAGATATAGTATATGCAAGCATGTAATGCTGCCACATTTTTATGACTTCAGACTTTTTACCCTTATAACCTTTTTTATTACCAATTATTCATAGCGATGAATTCACTGCATACGCATCTGCTTCCCGAGTGATAAGGTCGACAAATTCTTCCATCATGAAGATGATTCATAAACATTTGTGCACCGCTTACAACTATAATCCGTACATTCTCACAGGAAAACAGTGTGGCTGTTGTTGCTTTTAATGGTGGACAGACTAACAACTAAAGCCCTCTCACTTGGAGCACCATATGAACAGGGCTGCTGGAGGCATTAAAAGGCGTGTGTGTGCGTTTGTGCAGCAGTAGGTGTTGGACCCTGCTGACAGCTGGAACAGCGTTCAATGAAACTTGGCCACAGTCAGTACAGTGTCTAGTCTCTCCTCAGCCTATGCTCTGATCCTGGACTTTCATTTATTGGTCCGTCTGCAGTGTGCTTGGGAAAACGCAATTGCGCTACCATTGATTTGTGTCTATTTGAAATAGGGCGGTCCAGACACTGGGCACATGCAGAAGTTGGAATTTTATTTTTTCCTTTTTACTCTTTTCCTCTACTGTTCTTTCTGCATTTCCATTGCTATCTCTTTTTCTCTCCCCTCCACTTCTTGCGAATCCATTCTCTGCGTGCCACACAGGCGAGACGATGGTTCCTTAGCCGCTTATCATGCCTTCCACCAGACCACCAAGGGGTCTAAGCATGTGTACACAGGCAGCTGTGCACCACTGTTAAATTCCATTCTGTGCAGGATAAGTGGGGATTGGCATGTTCTCTGCCCGTCAGAGCGGTTTCATCTGCTCAAAAGTGCGACAGCTGGGCAGAGCTTTTTCACTCCTCCCATATGAGAGAGACAGACAGGAATGAGACATAGAGAGACAGAATGAGAGGAGGGACATAAAGAGTAGGGTAGCCACAGCTTCCTGACTGTGGCTTGGAGCAAAGCAAATGTTGGCACATGTGTTACGAGTTAGCGCCGACATAACTGTTTTTAAGAGTGGCCTAACACATTAAAGATGTGTGGCTGGCTCCTCTACCTTCTTCCTTTATTCTTTATGCTGTAAACACTGAGCAGTAATGGGAGGAAGGGCATAAGAAGAGTAATTTATGTGCGGAGGAGAAGCCTGAGATGAGCCCTCCCTCTGGGATTAATGGGAGTCTCTGTCTCTGTTCGCAGGAAATATGAAAGGCCCTTTGTTGGTAAAGGGCTTGCTGCTGCCAGCAAATAACCACCCCATGTCATATCGAAAATCCCCCAACCTCTAAATTCATTGCCTCCTCTGCTGCTCATCCTTCACCCCTTTTTTTCTTTAAGCCTATGTGTTTTCTGTCAAAGTCGCTCATTTATGATTCTATGCCGTGCCTGCTGTACAGAGGCCCAGGAGATGCTCGTTCACGTTGTTAGTATTCACTGTCACTTCTAGAGTTCCGGCCATTGGGTGAGCAGAAGGAGGACTTGGAGAAATAGCGCTGTACAGGTGGTGATTCATAGTTTCACCTTTGATACCATGTTCAGTCTTTTTCCTCCCCTGTTTTCCGTCTGACATGCTTCATTCCAAGACTCACTATCATATCAGGCAGGGAGTAGCAAGTTTGCTGTGGTTAATGTGTGACCAGCGGGCTGTGCTGGTGGCAGTGGCTTATTTTTAGTTTCGGTGCCGGTGTGTGTGTTGGTCTGCGTGATGGCTAAGCACACCTCCTTAGGCTATGCTAAATAAAGAATGTCCTATCAGTGAGGGGAAATGACTGTTTGGCACTACACTGGCAGTGTGTCTTTCATCAGGTCACACGTTGGTCTGCTCACACCTGCGTCTCAGGACAGGAGGGTGAAAGGCTGTTGGCAGGTGTTAATTGCTAAAAAGGGCTCTAGAAGACAAGGCTTGGTATTGTATATTTTTTGTAGTATATTTTGCTGTCTCCTGAGCTGATAATTCAAACAGCTAAAATTATTATTTGTGAAGTGTTTTTTTTATTTTTTTCATCCAAACCAAAATGGAAGGAATAAAGAATTTCACAACCAATTGTTGTGTTCTTTTTCTGCCTTACGTTTGAATTTTCGGTTCGCTCAAGCAGTTCAATAAACTATGCAGATTAATGTGTTTGTACAAAATTCCTCTTTTCAGTGTTTCTGAGCGTACCAGCTCTCTGAAAAGAGTTTCATTCTTTTTTCTCTCATGTCCAGCTTTTTATTTCAGCACGGTGGCTTAAAACTTTTTTTCATTTACTTGTACATTGCTAGGAAGAAAAACAGTTTACTGGAACATCTCTGTCACACCTGAATAAATCTTGACTGAATGTGTGAAGAAATAGCAGTTGAATTGTTTTTTTCTTCTTTTTTTTTTTTTTTCAAAATACCAGTTTTTACCTAAAAATGCATTCTTGCCTTAGATGAAAAAAAAATTGTTGTAGTTGTTTTGAGCTGTCTGTTTGCCTTCCCTGCCTCAGGAGTTCCACAGCAAAAGCAGAGAATCTATTGGCTCCATTGACTTCCTCAGGCTGTCTCCAATGGATTTGACATGGATAACGCGGTTGTGTTTGTAACGAAAGGGGGAGGGGACTTAATAAAAGCAGGAGATCCCCAACTGAAAAAAGAGGGAGGAAGAGTGAAATGAAGAAGACGGCAACTTCAATGAAGAGGGCTCAACTTGGCAAAAGCCATGGGTTGTCAGGGGCAACTAAAATGGCTCTGTGTAACCTGCCTCTCTCCCACCCTCCCTACAAGAAACTCAGATGTAGGCACATAGTAGGACTGAATATGAGCCTGACATTGAAAGAGTGAAACAAAATACACACATTGGATGTCTGCCTTATAAATGATTTATAATTGAGTTTTCCTGGGCTCTGCTTGGAGTGTAGATGGAGTAGAGCTTTAATTAGCCTCATAGTTTCATGTTATTCTATGCTTTAATTGTAATACTGAGGACGCCATTCATTTGTTTAATTTACTAGACTGGGAACTGATGGCTGGGCTGGCATGGTAGGGGGGAGTTTAATGGCTATCCTCTGGAAAGGATAAGGCTTATTAGGTCTGATGGGCCTCCTGTCTCACATAACCTAATGTGGCCATGATAGACAGAGGATTCCGGGTTTGGATACATTGGAACTATAAATCGAAGCGTATTCCCAGGCCCTGGACTTTGTAATTGCCCATTAAGGACCATGTTTGTAGATGGAGGGGCCAGATGTCCCTGATGTGGCTGAGGGTCCGATGCAGGCTTTGAGGCAGCATGCAGTTAAAGTGAGGAGGAGCATGGGCTGGACATTGCCCCTCATTAGAGTGACCTGCTCTCTGCTAGCAGACCCATAAAAGAAAACCCTTTAATGTTCTTACCAGAGAAGCTCCACAATTTGCCCACAATTCCACAGCCATAAAAAAGGGAATGAGATTCCATACGAATTCTCTGCTGTCATAGCTCACGGCACCAGCTGTCTGTCCATGTTTAAATCTAACCCTTGGGCGCCACTCCCTCTCGGTTTGGTGTGTTCCATATGTTACATTGATCTTAAAAGCTGGGCTCCCACTGGTCTACTTGAGCAGAAGACCTTAGCCTGATTGAGTGGGACATGTGCAAGGACAACATCAAACATTTCAGTATTTGGTGTAAGATCACATGACTCTGGTGACGTTATCCTGATTGATTTACAATGCAAATGGGGCTTCTCATGTTACCACTCGCCTCATTTCTCATCCCTATCCCCTCTCTCTTAGAAAAGATACGTAAATGTGTAATTTGGTTCCATGAAACGGGTTGTCATGAAATGGTAATTTAATTTACTCCAGGCACACCGTCAGGGATAGTGTGTCAGTGTCATACCATACATGCATGGCAGCATCCATCCCTCTCTGAACACACTATCTCTTGTTTGTGTTTGTGCTGTAAACCCCCGTGCACAGCTGCCACCGGGGCATGTCTGGGGGGTTCTGTAATGCCGATGACCTCCTAATGTGAATTCCAGTGAGGCAGAAAGGCAAATGTTTGTGCTCGCAGGTCTTCCCGGTATCCTGGGTCGCTACAGCTGTCATGTTATCCCGTTCCTGCACAAACCTTCCAGCTCAGAATGCAACACAGTATCTGCTAGTGTCCCAGCTGCAGACACTTTAAGATATCTGCTGTTATTTTGACAGAAGCCTGCATACTTAATCATTAGGCTTCCGGCACAATAGCCCTCTTTGAGGCTCAAGTCCCAACCGGAAAACAACAACTGTGGTTTTCAAGGAAGGAATCTGATTTAATGCCCTCATAATGCCACACTCTCCTATTGGTGCTGAATGCACTTTATGTGAACTGCACATTTTTAGATAATGTACCCTCTGAATGTGGCTCAGGGTAAAAGGTAGTAAACTCTGTGCTTAGCTACACTTGGGTAGTGTGCAGGAATCATCCCTCCCACCATGTCTTTAATTGTATTGTTTTCGTTTTTGTGGAATGTTAGGGCCTTGTTTGTATGCTGGTCATAATGAGCGCCAATGGAAATCTTGTTTACACTAGCTGGGTTTAGGAGGGTTGGCCAGCACAGTGGAAAGTGTCCCCTCGTTGCCAGTCTGCAGGGACTACACTGAGCTCTGTTTCTGACGGATGGGTCTTTTAATGTGACAACTGAAAGAAACCCCACAGTTTCCGCCATGGACCTGGATACAATAAAACAGCTACTAGTTGAGCTCTGCTTTTACCCCCTCCCCTTTCTCTTTGTTTCACAGGTTTTTTTCTGCCTTATTCTGTTCCCTGCCCTCCCTTCCACAGCTCTCCTTACAGACAAAAACCGATATGCAATAGACGGCTTCAGGTTACAGTGCAGGCTGTAAGATTCTTTTGAAATGATAAACTTGGTGTATAGTAGGATGTGGTAGAGGTGCGTGTATAGGGATGGCGGAATTCAGCATCGAGGGAGGAGCCACCCTCTCTTTTGCCGCTAGGCAAAAAGCATGCAGCTCCTGCCCATTGTGAGTCCTCACTCTAAGGGATTTGTGATGGGGATGATCTTTGACCCTTCTACGCCCACATTATGTAAATGAGTGTGCAAAAGAGAGGGATAATATAATTATTTTCCTACACACACACACTGTCATTTGTGAGTTTGAACACTAAGAAAAGTGGTTCAAGTCAATGTGACACTGTGTAAGCTTTAGTTTTAAAGTGAACTTTACTGTATGTGAACATGCACAATTTTTACAATGCTACCACCCAAACATTCTGCTTCTCTCTTGTGTGTGTGTGTGTGTTTACTGCTTAGCAATCAGTGTCCTGAGGCATCTAAACAGCATAGAGAGAAATACAGGAAGATGGACCTGTTGTCATGTAACTGAGCTGCTTCCATATGTTGTTATGGCAGTGGTTGGGAAGGTAACCAGACTCCCCCCCCCGTCAGCCCTGCAGCCACCGCCCCCCTCCCATATGCTGTTATTGTGCCTGTGCACAAAAGATGGGGGGATGTGTAACACAAGATGAAGCAACTTGCTGAGGTTCATGGGCAACGCCCTTTCCCAGACTATCTCAGCATATCAACTGACCATTTCTAGTCTTATAGGTGTCACATTTCACACAACAATTCAACATTCAACAATCCAGGAAAATGCTGGTTTCTTTGTTAGTGTGAATGGGTTCAATGTGAAATTTCTGACCTGGGTCCATATTCTGGATTCTGCCTGCTTTGGTATAAACTGATATAAACATGCAACAATAGCAGATATAGTGTTGCAAAAATGGTCACTGTCGTAAGCCGCTAGGTAACCTTACTGCAGTATATAGGTGGTGACAGCTGCTATTTGTGTCAGCCAGGAAGGGAATCAATCTTAGTAACAACTGAATGTCTGCAAACCTCGACCATTTTAACTGATGTGGAGATGTGGCAATGCTGAATAGTGCATAAGAGGACATTATATAAGGTGCTGTATAGGGAAGTGATGTGCGGTCAGAGCTGACCTGTGACTGAAGAGGATTAGATGTCAGTTGAACCTGTATTTGGTATCTGCTTCATATTTTGGTTTTGAATGTCAAAGTGACAGTAGCCACCAATCAGCGGTTTATTAGTTTTTAATACCATTCCATGAAAGCAAGTTAACATTTATTTAACATTTTGCTTTGTTTGCTTTAACCAGAAACTGAGAACCTGCCTTCACTTTTTTTTGTGTGTGCAGGGTTAATGAGTGTACCAGCACCCTCTTTGACACGTCGGTAATGGAAGTTGCACAGCTGGACTTAATGGCACTCACTATTCAGTATTGTCTTTTTGCATGGTTACTTCCGCTTTTATGTTGATTTTTGCTCACTACAGCAATGTACTTCAGAACTGAGTAAAGCTTTTGAAAGAAAGAATGGCCTTCAAACCCTAAAGTGACGTTTTACCACTGCGTGATCGCCAGCACTTGATTAATGTGTGTCTATGTCTGAACACAGGCAGGAGGCAGTTGGGCGAGAGGGGGGGTTTGTTTTTTTTTTAATTTTTAAAAAGTTCATAGTCTGACACTGTAAGGTCTTAAATACACAACAGTTTCCTGTGCTCATCAAAAATGGGATGTGATCACTGTATTTAATTTAAACCACTTTTTTTGAGTACTTCTCACCTGAACAATATTTTTAGAGGCGTCACCCCATTATAGAGTCAAATCCTTGATTTTAAATGGATATGACAGTGAGCCTCACTGTCAAATACTGTTATTATTTTTTTTTAAATTTAAAACAGTTGCTGGATTGCACTAAAACTCTTGGCCCAGTATTCCTTTTTTTTCTCTTTTGAATTATGTGGCCGCATAAGTACAGTGTCAGCATTTCTACATGTCAAGATTCACTTTATAATGTGTTTTTGAGTGTTTTTAATTAAGACAGTATTTGCAAATGCATGGAACATTTGCTTGTTTTGAAAACTCAGTATGACTCTGATGTACTTGATTCAAGCCATATGTTGAAGGGGCTTGAAAGGATTCCACAGCATCAACAGACACAGCTGGCCAGCAGTCTGTGATCTCATAGCATGCCATGTTTGCCATATTTTGCTGCACTCATCAGCCCTGCCAAAGTCTTACCTTTGCTTGCTAATTATTTGCCCTCAGATGCCAAATCACATGCTGATGAGTACCCTTCAAAAGTGGTCAGTGTCGTGCTTTCCCGAAAAAACAATAAGAGCTGGTGAATCATATATTGTGGTGAGTTTTAGGGCTCCACGAGTCCACAATGCTGACGTCACAGAGCTGGTAAGCCTGTAAAAACATCAGCTGAATGTTATTTATGGATGCTGTGTCTGCCTGTTTTGGAGGGACGTCTCTTTGACGCTCATGTATAGTGTTAGCATGAGAATTACAGTCTGCATTGGCAGTGATGTGACCGTGGACAGTGAGTTACAGCCTAACTGCTCTCAGCACTGATCATTAACAGTTCTAACACACTGGGATATTAAAGTTTGTTTTACTGCTCCCATCAACAACTGTGCAGGGCCATAGACATGTGTTATTGAATTCATATAATGTGAGTTATTAGGCTGTACATCTTGAGCGTCCATGTATATTGCCAGATCTGTCCTGTGTGGTCCTAGAGGAAATAGAGTAGTGGAGGAGATCATATTGGTTAATAAGCAGCTGTGCCATACCCCGACCACAGAAGATATGAACAAAAAATAAAAGGTTATTATTGCTATTATCATCCCTGGGGTCCCTACGTCCATATGAACATGCTCACACACCTGGTACAGATAGTCTTTGTTCAAAACAATAAATAATGAGGTTAGCACAGAGTTTTATCAGCCAATGAAAGTAATGAGATTAAGCCAGTAAAAAAACATAATTCCTGTGCCCACTCCAGTGAATCAGAGGTATGTGGATAAGTGGAGAGAACAGGCTTAGATGAGAAGCAGTGTAAGTAATAAAACCAGCCACAGACCAAGTGATGCAGCCCCCATCATTCCTGTTGGTCTGTTCATGCGCTTTAAAAAAAAAAAAAGATCAATTCCAGTCTCGGGAATTGCTATTCTTATACCTGCAGGCCTAGCAGAGAAGTTTTAAAGAAAATAGGACCCCACCTGGAACAATTTAATCCTATAACTGTTTCCAACAAAGAAGCAGTGCTGTATCATGTGCCTGCTGGCCAGTTGTTGTCGACTTTACCCAACTTTGGCCTTTCCCCAGTAATGAAAAAGCAGATAAATGTCCATCAAAACCAAAATTACATTTTCTTCATTAAGTTAGTCGTAGCTTTTCTTGTTAGTATGTAAGCTGTAACAAAGGGAAATCTTCTCAGCTGTGTAAGAAAGTCTTACTGCCACTTCTCAAACACTACATCTTATTGTGGGATTAATTCTGAAAAGTGTTAGGAATCAACTTGTCTCTACTTATGTATATGTGAAGGAAGAAAGCAAGACAAACAGGGCGGCACATCAGGAATTGGGTGGTGGATTAGGGTGCAACAGTGTGGTTTGATGTTTAATCACTCCTTATGCGTAAGCTGTTCTAAGGGGGATAAAAAGGCTTTTCAGTAAGCTTTAATGGCAGTGGGATGTCTTCCTGGTGAATCTTGCCTCTGTTGGCATAACACACTGTGAACCTGCATTTGTTGTTTGCCTGAGAGGTTCCAGTGAAGCAGAATGATAGGACAGCACAGTCCAAACATAGCACCTCACTTCTGTCCCTTTCATCTGTCTCTCTCGCCCTCTCTCTGGGTTGGTTTGGGTGACTGAGGTGGAGGTACCATGATTGCTTACATTTTTGAAGCTTTAAAGTCTGCTTCTCAACTGTGTAGATGTGTTGTCAGACCTGGCCTGAAAGCATTGTATAATTGGACGACAATTACCCTGCTTAATAGCAGATCAGGCTGTAACTTTCAAAATAAAGAAATAGACAAATGGAAGCAGCAGGAAAACAGCACTTCATTGGCTATAAAGCTAAGGGTCACAATAAAAACCACCAGTGATTGTTTCCTTGAGACACACGCAGAGACCACACAACAGCACCAGAAGCTGTCTACAGTGATTCACATGTTTGTGCCACCTGCTTGTTTGTGCCAGCACTGTCGATGTTAGTGTGACCCTGACGAACATTGCTATCACTGCGAGGTGACAGGCTATTCCCACGAGTCCTCGTGTTAAAAACCCAAGGTCTGGAAACATTTCCGCAGGCGGCCTTTCCAAGCGGAGACAGATTTGTACATGGCCATGCTTGTGGTTTGGTGTTATACTGCAGACAAACTGAGGACAGATGTGTTTGGAGTCATTTTCACCCCCCCTTCCTACTCCCCCATGATCCTCTCTTCCCTCCCTCCCTCCTTCCAGTTCCCCTAATCTGGGACTCATTGTGTCTGTAATAAAGCACAGCTGCAAAGATCCCTCTCTGAACCCACTCAGTTCAGCTGATTACATGGGAGTAAGAGGGCTCTCCTCTCACAGTCCAGTCACACAGACATGCTTCCCACATGGTTATGCTCTACTGTTCCCTTAACACACATAATGCATGTGAGAGGAGACACTTCCTTGTGCTGGACTGATGCCAAGACTAATTGTTCACACCTGATGTTGCATTTGCACTAGGCAACTGTTACAGTGCAGGGACTGTAATATCCATTTGTGTTTGTGAAGTGTATTACAGATCTTGCACACATAAGGGAAATTATGTGCATGGTTTTTCTATATTAACTGCTGAAATCGGTATTGCAGCTTTGCAGATTGCAGATGAGCAGACATTATCAATCTACAGGCATTTTGGAAGAGAAAACTTTTTTTTAAATTATCAAATAGTTTGTGTAGTTTTAATGCCGCTCACAGTGCTCTGTGTGAAGGCGAGACTCCAATGCAATGTGTCAATTTGTCGGGTTGGATTGTGTTAAATTGCTTTTGCTCAGAAATAAAAAAGAAGTCATGCATATGAAAGTGAGCAGCCCTAATAGAAAGATGTGTCTCTCTTACAAATTGATGCCACATTGAGAGCAGAGGCTGAACTTCGGCATTAAAGACAAAAAAAAACAGTAACAGGAATCAATAGCAGCTCTGAATTGTGCACGAGATGCCTGTATCACACAACATGCCAACTTTCATCCAGATCAGATAAACAACTCAAGTTCTCAAAGTCTACACAACGGCAGCATGTGGAGAAAAAAAGCTTTTAAATGGATTTCTTTGTCTGCTGCAAGTATAGATGTTTGTGCTATCAATTTGAAAATATGATTCATTCAGCCTTAAGATAAAGAAATTAATTGCTCTACACAGATGGATGTTATACTTCCATCCATCCATAGAAAAACCTGCCTCCTCCCCTTTCTCTATTCTGCTCGGTTGATCTCTTTTGAGCTCAAACTATGTGTGGGGGAGGGTCAAGCAGGTCAAAGTAGGTTAGTGGCGAGATGCATTCGGCTTTTCAGTTGTAGCTTGATAGCTCCAGGAACCAGCGCAGTACAAAGGGATAAGCTCGGCTGACACATTAAGACAGCGTTTGTAAATTCATACAAATGCATGCTTTCCTCTCTGTTTGCTTTCTTCGACGGGAGCAGCACATAACAAGCTGTCATGCGTCTGAAAATCTGTGTGTGTGTGTTAGATATGAAAGCTTTTGAGAGGAACATTGGGCTTGTCTTTAATCTTCCTTCTGTGTATTTTTTGTCTTTTTCTTTAAGCAGGGGCTAATTGAGTTTCAAGCGGAATTTGACACGTATTGATTCAAACGTGCAATGGCAAATGCGCACACCCTGCGTATTGGCAGCTGCCCTAATCCATCTCTTTGAAGAAGCTTTATTTTCCTTGCTGTCATTGTTTTGAGGATGGATCTTTATTTATTTATTTTATTATTTTCATTTTTTTTCTCCCCAACCTTTCAGAGGAGGCAGGTTTCTAAACTCAGTGACCCTACAGCCTTGGGTTTTTTTTTCGCCATACGTTGGTTTGTTTTGCTCTTATGAAGGGGTTTTAGGGAGAGAGAGAGATTTTGAAGTGTCTCGTGATGTGTGGCACAGGGCAAGTGAATAAAATGAAGATAATGTACGACTGTAATGGTCTACCCACCACGATGACTCATTTGCTTTGTTTAGCTTGAAAAGGAAACACTGAAATGTCCTTACGGCCCCTTAAACATAAGAGTATTTTTTTTGCTTTGCACTCTCACTCCTTAATATTTTTTTGCTTTGATAATTAAAATATATTTCTTACTTCACCCAACTAAGAATATTTTATCTGATTACCACCACAACTGACTGTAGATTTGTACAATTTACTGATGCTGGTGTAAGCAGTGAGACATAATATACAGTCTGTAGTGTTTGTAGGTGTCCAAATAACTCAGTAAATCATGTTTCTTTACTTGGAGCGAGATGCAGAGGCAGCCCCTATCTTACAGTATAACCAGCCTCTCCAGAGGCTGTCAGCCTCATCTTCCTTTGTCTGCTGCTTTGTTTCCCAGCCAAAGAGGATTCACATGCCTTCTCCTTGTTTCTCCCCGTGCCCCGAGTTCGCCAAAGGAAAAGGCAGAGAAGCAGGAATTCCATTAGCTTTGTTCTCAAAAACTCAGCATGAACTTGTGACTGCGCCACACATGACATAATGGCCTCGGAACTGGTCCCAGATCCCCATGCATTCTTCCACATGTTTTTACTTTACATCTTACACTGTAGGTGAGTGCATCACATGCTTCCGTGTCTCTTCTTTTTACAGACACTCTGTTTGCATAAAATCCCTCACTTTTTGAATCTGGCTCAAATTGCTGTGCTCTTCTGGTTTTGAGCACACGGTGGGATAAAGGGATACTGTATACGTGCGTGTGAGTGTGCACACATCCACGTGTATGTTAAAAAAAAGTAAAGAATGTGAACAGAAACGGCATGTTTGTGTGTGTGGTTAGGTTTGTAATTGGATGCAGTGAACTGCATCAATCTTTACCTGAGCAAGTCATTTGCATGGGCTTGATTGACAACAGAGCTATGCAAAGCAGGCACAAGCCTTATTCCTTATGAAGATAGAGAGGCTGAACAAATCATGCCTTTTTCATTAGATATCACGCACCTGTTAATTAGTATTGAGTCATTATTGGTTGAGTTTTCTTTTTGCACAAAGCCATGTGAACTCTGTCCAGCTATGGTCCATCTCTGTTTGAGTTTATATTGGCAGATTAGCTCTTAGCTCAGGTTAAATGTAGTGTTATTAAACTTACTCACAAGAATCAGAAACATTCAAGTCCACCTTAACAAGTGCAGCAAAGCAGAACAAAGAGGAACATCAGGGAGGTATCAATCAAGAACATACTGGTTCACACCCAGTGAAAAGTAGGTGGAATTAACAAAAACCCAAAACTCTTTTCTGAATAAGAAATAGAATTGACTTACTGTTTTGCCATGCACTTTTACTCTACTTCTTCTAATATTTTTCGAATATGCAGGATGTTGTTTTGTTTTTTTGTTTTTTACACCTACTGCAAAAGGCTGCCTTAACTACCAATCACCACTGAATGTGTGAATATGACTCCCTAAACAGATAGTGGAAAGTAGTGCATTTAAAGCTGAACATTATTTATTGATTTATTCTCTTCCATTGCCTGGAATATCATGCGGTGTCTTTGTCATTGTGTTTGTTCTGAGTGGTCATTCGTGTGGCTTACTCAGCGCAGTGTAGAGGAAGTTTAAATGTGTGATTGCTGCATTCATCATTGAACAGAGAGAACTTGAAGATTAGTATGTGCTGTACAGCTATTCGTGGGGTGTGTCAAATATGGAGGGCCCCTACTGCTGTCGCTTATGATAGTTATTATTTACGGTGGCTGGATCTCCTTCCTTTCGGCATTAAACGAACACCATGTCAAGCAGTGACACAAGAGGTTAGACCATTTGTTAGAATTTAATCACATCCTAATATACAACTGTGCTAATTTTATCAAAATTGATAATGTACAAATTGCTTCCTTGGTGTATAATCTCCCAGGAAATGGCTTTGTCTACTTGAACATTAATTTGCACAACCTTTGTCCAGTGCAAATCAAAGTTTTAATGAACTGTGTGGTTTGATGTCCCTGAGTAAAGGTCCTGTCTGTCTTTTAATCGTCTTTGAACATGTCCAATGTGGAATTTCACATTTGCAAAGATGCAGTGTACCTTTGACTCACTATTTATGACTATTTAAGATCAATTTCTTATGGCTTGATTCAGTTTTCATTGCAATTTCTATTGTAAACTTCAACACAAAGTAGACATTTTATAAAATGTAAACCTTATTTTTCTTATTTTTGAAATTGAAGTAAAAAATAAATGATACTCCGTCTGTTGCTATTCATGCCATGATACTCAATCTAATATGTCAATATCAGTTTTCAACTTTACAAAGAGTTCTGCAAGCCAGTTTTCAAAGAAGTATGAAAAATTTTGTTCAAACTTATCAGATGCCGCCTTTTAACTTAATTCAGTTCTCAGCTGTCAATCTGTATGCCAAAATGTGGCTGAATATACAGCTTTCCTTCGTTATGCCTTCACTAGATGAACAAAAAATATGCGAGTGGTCAGAATTTGATTGATACAAAATGTTTCCACGCTCTTAATAAAACATACAATGTTTCCACTCAAACTGCTTTTGGAGCATATCTGTCTGGCACCAGCCATCTTCAACCACAGAGACGCCAGCAGTGTGTTTTCAGCAGTGATAACAGTTCTGCTCTCAGTGAGTAAGTATCTTGTTGCACACTGAACTTAAGTGATTGTTGCTATAATTTCCATAAACATGCACCTCTAACTCAGTTAAAATGGGAGAGGAACCGTGCCAATGCTGAGCCACGGCACTGGCTGGCAGTGTTTGAAGCACAATATTTACTACAGCCGAGACAGTGAAGCTGGAGAGCACTGCCCAGAAATGCATGATTTTAACACTATGAGTTTTCCATTCTGTGAAAGCAGAGTGAGACATTGTCATCATTGTATAAGTCACCTATTCTGTTTTTCCACCAAAAGCTTTGTCTCTGTGGAACAATGACTGGCACAGTTCTGGCCAGAGATTTATTTCTGTTTCTTCTCTCAGCAACAAATCAGAGACAGGAACCGCTCTGGTGGTGTGATTAAAAAGTCTTACAGGACCCAGTGAACATGCCAGAAGAGGTTACCTCATTACTGGTCACTGCCTCCTTCTTTGTCTCTTTGATTTTTATGATGGTATTTTGACAGAAATGATCAAGGGGAAGAACTAAATAGATTTGAGTCTGTGCTTTTGAGATCAAAAGGACCTAATAATGTCATATTACAGGTTTCACTGAGGCAGTTTTAGTGCCCGGCCCTTGTGATCAGCCTCTTCAGAAAATATCAGCTCAGCTCTGGGACCAGAGGCATGGGGGCTCATAGTCATCAGCTGCTGTAGCCATTGGCTGCTTAACTTTTATACTTGTCTAACCCTAAATAAAACAAAGAAAAAATCCTTAGCAAAAAAAAAAAACAAAACGAAAAAAAACAGCAGCTCTAATTCAAGCAAGCTGTTCACTGTATGTATATGTAGGCTTGTGTTTGACCTATTAATGTAGAAAAAAAAATTGTAATGTGGATGTGGTGTTTTTTACTTACAAGTTAATTCAGGTTCCTGAGTGAATCTCTCTGCGCATAATACTTGAGCTCTTTCTTTTAAGTAAGTAGTGTCTTTGTTTTCGTCACAGCAGATGCATAATAATTGAACTCGATCAATATGTGTTCTTTAATATTTATGGTTATTTCTCACTCAACCAGAGCCTCAGAGATGAGTTAACTTTATGTCCATTTGAAAGTGCCTGAGACATAGTAGCACTGTAGCAGCACCAGTGCACAGCAGAGACGGATGGGCGGTGCAGTGGAGCATTTCCTAATATGTGTATTACTGTGGTGTATGGTCACCAGAGAATGACCTAGTCATACAGGAACAATAAAAAGTGATGCATGTGGACACCTTAAATGGCTTATTATTCACAATCTGATTCCTAAAAGGCATCTCAGTGTCTCAACCTGCCTCTGGCCTCCAGCCTTGCACAGATTGTTCTTTTTTTACTCCTACCTAGCTTTTGTTCTCCATCTCCTATCCGTTGCTGCATCCCCCCGTTAATCATTAAAGTCTTTGTAGAGCGAACAGAGTGACCATTACCAACAGTTCTAAAGTGAATTAGGGCACAGAATGCAATTAAAATCGTGTGACCTTTAATGAGAGGACACGGTGAGGTCAGAAAAGATGTGTTATGGACATGAAGTTCAACACCTCATTGTGTATAACTCTGATTTACATCTGAGAGGTTCTGCCAGCTGGGCGTTGTAGACTGTGGGTTTCAAGATTTAGAGAAAGGAGGCTGGGTGGGTATTATATGTTCACATTTACCTAACACTTAGCCTCATCATAGTCTGCAGTAATTGTAAGTTTCCTTCTTCAAAAAGTATCATTATTGTCCTTTGAACTTGAAGGAGAAAGGTCACTGAGACATACTGGTAGTATTTTTATTTATTTATTTATTTATTCATTCAGAGCTGTCAGCATTTATGATTTTTGCTGTTTGATTTACTAGTATATTAACGTGATATTTTTCATGATGAGCTTCACCTGTAAGTATTTGCAGGGGTCACAGAGCTTTGGTGAAAGACATCATAAAGAGCAAAAGTGTTTGACATCCTGGTAATGTGGTCAGTTTAATACCCCACTAAAGCCTCCGTATCAAGTCACTCGTCTCAATAACTCACTGAACAAAATCCCAGTAGCTATGCGCTGATAACTGCAGAAGGATGTAGCTTAGCCTTATCAGCTCTTGGCTCTAGTGACACAGTAATCCACACAATGCTCGGCTGTCATTGTACTGGAAAACACAGAATCATTTCATTTACCCAACAAAGGCCCAAGAATAATTGTGATGTCCCCCTGTGCTCCCCCTTCGCTACTAAACCATTGAGATTGTTAATTTTCAAAGGCCAAATATTACTTATTCAAAAAAGCCCAACTGTCATCATGCATTTTTTCCTTGCAAAGAAATCTGTTTTGCCACTGGAATAAGAGGCTCTTACTGAATGTCAGTTTATGAAGATCACAGCGGTCGGTTGCGTTCAGCTAGCTAAGAACCCAGCAGGTATCTTCAAAGCATGGAGTTGATGTGTAGGCATGGGACAGCCAGTGGAGACGGTAATGGTAGTTTCCTTGAGATTAATCATTTCTGAGATACGACACAGATCCTTTGTACTCAACGGCAACAGTGAGGAACTTTGGCACTCTGAAGGAAACGGAGGTGGCTCTTGGTCTGGTGGGGAGTCTGCTTACCTTGTATTCGTCCTTTGAATACAATATTTGTCAATGGGGGTTGCTGTATCCTGTGAGAGCAAATGACCATGTGAAGATGTGATACAAATGCAAGTGTTAAAAGAAAAGCAAGAACACGTCAAAATGAAAGAAAATTGTTTCTCTTTCCTAAGGGCCAGTTTGCCAGATCAAGGGAGCTTAAAAGAGTCTGTGTTTGAGATTGAGTAAGCTCATATGGCTATAGCCGATCGTGGTGCTTATGTTTCTCAGTGTGTATACCAATGTGGGTATGTGCGATAAGGAAGGTAGTATCAATACGTTTTTTTTTTCTTTTGAGGGCCTCTTCATAACTCTATAATTGAAGCAGCAGTTTTAGGGAGGAAAATAGCTCCAACAATATGCATAAACTACACAAACCAAGTGCTAGGGGAATGGTCACTGCAATCAAGCTAGGAAAATGAGCCAGCTGCTTGTTAAATGTGTTTATGCTCTGATGCAATTCCTCTTTAGTTTTCTTAATTGATAGAGACACCGAACAGAGAACAAACACTGCATGTTTTTTTCATGCAAATCCCTTACATATTTTAGGAGCAGCTATAAATGCATGGAATGCTTTGCACGTTTGAAGAGCAGTACATTAGTAAAATGCCTTCAAGGGCTTAGTCTGGCAAAAGGGAGTATCATCCATCCCATATCCAAGCTTCAGCTACAGTTTACTTTCTCTGAAGAATGCTCTTAATTTCTAAAAATAGATGAGTAGTGGAACATTGCATCACCTCAAATACCACAATTGCCCCACTGCCAGTGCTGCCTGTATTATTAAAAAGAATATTCTTATAACCCAGGATTTATTGACAAAATTCTTGCTACAATTAAGCTTATCAGTTTAAATGTGCATAGTGAATAAATTTGTATTAAAATGGAAATGAATTTATTGATTGCATCAGATCACAGCGCAACAAGACAGTCTTTTTCGGCTGGAAGATTTACTTACAAAAATAGCCTTACATTTTAAGCATCTGCATGGAAATGGCTATAATTGTGAAGAATAGGATGTAATAAGTTGCACAATGGCGTTTGTTTACTTATCAGCCTTGAAGCTGTAGAATATGCATTCATAATAATAGCATCAGAATAAAATATGGTAAAAAGAAAAACAAATGCATGCACAATTACACATAGCAAGCGGTCATCTTATTTAAAAAAAACATTAGTAATAGTATTGTATTGTGCTTTTAGCAGTTTGTGCAATAATTGGGCAATTATAGAATATGCTGGGAAGTATGTTTTTGTGGTTGGGCACAAAGTCTGTACGCTGTTAAAGAATGCTGACCTTAATTTAGCATGTTCTCCCCAATTTTGGACAGGATTAGAATTTCATATCACAGCAGTTTGAATTGAGGTACCAAAGTGCGGGCTCCACTGGGGCTTAACAGGATCTTATAAACAGTGGTGCTGGCATGGATTTCTCACACAGCACATTTAGTTGGAGCCTCTGCTTCATATTGCATTGTCTCAGCGCCAGTGCAGGCCACTATACTAAACCTGGTCACATTCATTTGTGAATAATGCATTTTGTCAGGGGTGTTGTACTATTTGCCAGGGTTGGGTGGGGAGGGGGGTGGGGGTTTGCCACTGGGGTATTTGCCTAGGTCTGCATTTATCTGCAGCTACTGATGAAACACCTATGCTGAGTATTTCTCTACTGTCAGTGACCTCACTTCTCAGAAATGAATGATGGTATATTGGGATGATCTCACATGAGAGGTTTCCGTCTTGTCACATTTACAGCACATTAGAGGGGACTTTCAGCCTGCTCACTTGCAGCCAGTGTATTTGGCAGGCAGGCATAAAAGCTGAGATTGTGGAACATTTTCTTTTCGTCTGTGCAGCCACGGAGTCCACATTCCATGTTCCAAATTAAATGTATCTCTCTCTGCCTCTCCCTATCTCTCTCAAACTATTTGTGTCTGTCTGAGTTAGAGTTATCACGTGATGGAGCAGACAATAGCGAGGCACTCTGGCACTACGGAGAGGTTAGCCGGAGTTTTTGTGTTGCTTGTCAGTGGGGGGGTGGGTGGGTATCTAAGCCGTGAATAGGATCATTGAGTCGGAGGTAATTTTGGGCCCCGGTGTAGGGCATTAGTTGGACAGGCCTTTCTGCTGACAGGCTTGGTTCTCCCCCACCCCCCTCTTTTTTTTAGTCCCAACCCCCAATTCCCGTCTGCTGCATCGGCATTTCTGTCCAAACCAAAGGCCTCGATCGTGCCCATGACGACATGTCTGATAGGGTGTGGCAGTAAGAACTCTTCCAGGGCTGCACCTTGGGGAGCCAATACATCTAGATATAGATAAGTTGCAACAGCCAGGTTTTAAGCTGAGCCACACTACACATTTCTGTGGTTTTATACGCCACCAGAGTCCATCTGATAAATGAACAGACACATGCTGGACATTCCCATTCATTATCATTGGAAATGGTCGTGCCTGCTGGGAGTTTGTGTTGCAATTGCTGTGGGGGCTTACTGTTGAAGGGCCTCTCAGAGGTGTCCTGATGGCTAAATTTCAGACAATGTTAAAGAGCTGGAGCTGTGCTCAACAAGAGGCTTGGGCTAAAATAACTCACACGGGGAATGCTGCTGTCAAGTGTGCCGCTACACACGCTCACAAAAATGTATAGTCAAAAGGGCTACCCAAACTGATTTCTACTGGCAACATATTTTTCAACTGCAACTAATTAAAAAAAAAATCTGTAATTTTTATTTTCAATATATGATTAACAACTATTTCCTTGAGTTAAAGGCATGTCTGTAAATTGCCTAACCAACAGTTCATACTCTAGAAATATTTAATTTACAATGATATAAAACACAGAGAAGCAGCAAATCATGATATCTGAGAAGCTTGAACCACCAAATATTTGGCTTTTTGTTTGAAAAATCGTTATTTCTCTCAGTTTAGTCATATACTGAATGTTATAGCTCGACTTACATTTGCTGAATAACATTGTGTGATATTCTTAACCCAAGCACTTGAGTCAGAGTAGTGTGAATGAGACTTTACCTCCCAGTGACATTGTGAAGCTTCTTAAATCTGTGGACTTTCCTTCTGATGTAGTGTGAGTTATTTTGACAGTTCCTTACTCTGTATTCTACCTCTGTCCATCTGCTAACTTGGGCTGGCAAGGCTGATTGCCTGAAGGCTTTGAGTTTACAAGCGGCTGGCTTTAAGGCAAGACCTTCAGAGAGAGAAGGTCATCTGTCTGATGTGAGCTTTTTCCAGGTTCAAAGAGAAAAAAAAACTAATTGGCCAATGATAATTGAACAAAAGCAGCCAGGAAGGAGATGGTCAATATCAAGTCCATTCCAGCATAGAAGAAAGATCTTGTCATCTTCTGTCTTCATTATTGGAAGTGCTGCCTCTCCTGCAGTGCTATTTCACCTTGTGTGCTGTTAGGCAATATTTAGATTAGGGAAGAAAAAAATACTATTCAATATTCAGACCTATTCAAGGTTTTCACAACTCTGTCTTTTTTAGTCCGACAGCTTTTCAGCACTCACTAACCGGCTCTGCCTCTCACTTGCTTTATCATCATATAGTTTCTCCTGTTTTGCTGTAATGTTTTTTTTGATGGGACTTTAAAGTCGGGCTCAACAAATTCCATCAGGGTTGGAAAAAAGCTGATAGGAAGCAGGTCTTCAGTCATCATGTTGGAGATGAAGGTCGTAGTTTGCTCTGCCCGTCTAACATCACACTTGCTTCATCTGGTGACAAATCTAGCCATTGATTCTTGATCTGTGGATGGACTCTCTGCTCAGTGCTCTCGAATGGCCGTGTATAGTTGTGGTAGACTTAAATTATGCTATAGCTTTATCTAGCACAGTTTGCACAGCACCTCAATTTCTTTTTTCTTTTTTTTTTTTTTTTGAAGGTGTTTCACACAGAACTTGTAAGATGGCTGTAGTAGCTTTTGGATTTGCATGTTTCTCCTGTTTCTACAGTAGCATCTAATCTCACAGCGCCAAAAACATTTTGCCGGTGCCTGGTAGTAACTAGTTGTTCCTCTTCTTCTGTTGTTCTTTAATGGTGGTTGGCAAACAGCTTTCAGGTGCATTATCGCCACCATCTGGTGGCCGCAAAGCATTACGTACTACACGGCACGTATAAAAACAAATGAAATTTTATTTTTTGAGGTGATAGTCGCATTAACTATTCATTTTTTTAAATAATTCAATGACTATTCAAACATTTGAAAATCGTGACCCATTCCTAATTTAGATGAATAGCAATTTTTCAGGTTAAAAAGTCCAGTTTGCTGGTTAGGGTTAGGGTTAGGGTTAGGGCATTCTTATTGTCAAATTCAAAAATATGCTAGTTTGTACAGGATGCTTGCAGTGGCATTAGTTTTTTTCCCCCCACTCTTTTCTTTCCCCACATTCAGTTTTCAATAATATATATATATATATATATATATTTATATTTTTATTTTTTATTTTTTTTTTGGAGGGGGGGGGTTGCATTCCCTTTCCTGCTTCTCTCTTGTGTTCAGCCATTGTGCCTTTAGTTGCTTACCGAGAAAATAGGTACATCATACTGTTATAAGCAGCAAGAAAAGTGTTAAATTCACCTTGTCATGACAGAGATTTATCAGTGGTAGTAGTAGGGTGTGGAGCACTTCAACTGACTTGATTGCAAGTGTTTGGGTGATAATATTAAATTAGGTCTAGGAGAAAATGTATGACTTCCTGTAGACCCCAAGCTGATCTACTGCATCCTCTCCCCAAGCCCAGAGGAGCTCAATGCACTCAGAGTGCTGATGATACTCTGAAGACATCAGTGGGTCCCTAAGGTAGCAGCACAAAGGAAGATTAGGCACCCTCCTTCAAGGCTTTTGTTAAGTAATTCCACATCTGCTTTAATAATTCAAAGCGGCACCAGCAGTGCCTCCACACAAACGATATATGGCAACGTTGTGATCTCTGTGGCCGGGAGGGAATTTTTTATCTTTCCCTTTGTGCCGTTTTGTGTGCTCTAAACATGAGGTGGGCCTGCCAGGGAAACATATCCACACAAAAGTGTCACACAGTGATGCTTTAAGGTGTTGAAGTAGGTTTGTGAGTGTGTGTGTGTGTGTAGGAGCTACGTAGGCTGTGCTGTACTGCCACTCACTTGTAACATGAACCGGTGTTGTAGCTCTGCCACTGAGGCACCTGTGGGACGCGAGCCCCCATGAGCCACCTGCCTGCCGTATCTGTAGGTGTGTGTGAGTTTCAGTGTGTTTTCTGTGTGAACATGCTGATGAAATAAACATCACACGCACTTACTTCTGTCTCTCGAGAAGCCGAGGATCGGTAGTCATCCGCGGAAGGCATCCCTGTACGTCATTGGGGACAAAGCTAGCATGCAATGGCCTTGGCCTGGAAATAAAATGAGTTATCTAGCAGAATTAAACATTATGCATACTGTATATATTTGCACAAACCCAAACACAGCGGGGCATTTAGACAGTCTAATGCTCACATCAGGTTTTAAATGTATTGTTTGGGGTTTTCGGATTCTTCTTAATAGCCCTTAAGGGAAACACTTGCCTTTTTTCTTTGGTTTTCTCCTCCTCCAACTCTCTTCTCCACTACACCTGTTTTGAGCAATACCTTTGGAGCACAGCTTGAAGTGAATAATGTATGAGTGAGAAAGAGAATCAGAAAACCTTTGTGGACCTTCTGTCCGTCTGTCTCATCAGGCTGTCTGTCCTCCACCCCCTTTGTCTGTGCATCTATTTTTTTCTAGGTTTCTCTCTCACTGTTAGGGAAATTTTTTTTTTTAACTTCAATCCATCTGTCTCTGTCTTTTACAGTGAGGTTTTTTGACTGTGGCCGTGGAGACCTGGTGCGGTTTGAGTGCAGTAACCCCTCTGACTTCCGGATAGAGGCTGACGGAGTAGTTTATGCTGCCAGGAGCCTTCAGCATTCTGCTCTCCCTGAGTCACCGTTGCTGATCAAGGCCAGTGACTCCACCACGCAGCAGCAATGGGTGACCCAAGTCAGGCTGATGCTCTCCACTCAACCCAGCCAGCAGGTGACTACAACCCCAGCCACTTCAACAACATTTCTGACTTTGTTTTGTCGGTTGTCTGACTGATGTTACTGCCTTACAAAGGTGGAATGATCAGTTTTGTCCTTGTATCAAATAACTTTCGGTTATTAGGCACACTGCACATTCACAGATGACTAGTTGCCTAAATTGTAGCGGTTGTTCCGAGAGACTGAATGCTTGCTAATTAAAACTTAATGTGTCAGTTTACTAGGAGCACAAACATATACTCAACACGGTGAGTGGGTAGAAAAAGCAGATGCAAAATAGCTCCTCATAAAGTTGATTTCAGTGAGCATGCCTTTTGATTGAGAGATTATTGCGTTAGCATCCAAAAGGGGATGCACCTCTGTCAGTACTTTGGAGGACGGGAAGCATCTGCCTGAGCTGTAGACTGCTGCTCTAACTGTTCCGCTGGACGCATTGTGCAGTCATCTGCAATTAGTTAGAATGGCCATGTGCTCATATGTCAACATTGTGGTTGGCCAAGGATCAGAGGAAGTGCACAAAAAAAGCACTGCACATGGTTCTGCCTTGTAACCAGGAAATGAAAAGAAGCTCCAAAGGCTGTGTTATTGTAGAGGTTTTAACTTCAGTGCCAGTGGATTATGTGATACTGCTCAATTAGATAATATCTGTTGCTTTAAACTTACTAGGACACTACACCGGGACACTACACACAGAGAGACACACACGCTATTCTCAGCTGTGTCTGCTACTCTCTATCCTGACCCATTCATTAGGGTTATAAGTGAGTCTTTATGTACATATGTTAATAATCATTGCTGTAAGATCTTAAATCATTAGCCGTCTGGTGTCTTAATGAACACCCCCAAATGCAGTAATCGTGTTTGTTTTACAAAGACCAATGTGCTTTTCGTTTTAATCCCCATAATACACTTAAACAAATGGCCACAAGTGGCCATTTCGAAATGTGTGGTGCAGCAGATAATCTCAGGAAAGGCGGCCATCATATTTTATGTGGGTGCAGATTAAAAGTTAATACTGACAGTTATGTGTAGTTAGTGTCAGTGCTGCAGGTGCAGTGGTCTGCCGGGCCGAAAATTAAACTTGCAGCCAGTAATGATTTCATGGCTTTCCAAAACACCATCGTTAGCCAGTGACAGCCATTTACTACAGGGACTCCTGCAGGTATGTGATTTTAATGATACCATTAGTCACTGTTGTTGGTTGGTCAAAGGCAAATACATACGTGTCCCAAACAAGAAGACACAGACTTCCTATAGGTTTTCTAAGATTTTATATAAACGTCAGAATCTCACATAGGTTCGACATGTCATCATCAGTAGTTATACTCTGGTCTGTATCAAGTGAGAGCTGTTGAATTTGCCCTGATTTGTCCATAATGAATTCAGGGATTGACTTTCCCGCATCTTGCATGTTTATGAGGTCATGAGCGGTTATCTTCCCCCCAGCACAATTATTGTCATGAATCATCATGCATCTCTTAATCACATCAGCGATTAAATTTTTTTATTAGTGCCATGAATGCTGCAGCCTTGGGGAAACATTTTAATCAATGACAGCCAAACAATATCCTCATTAACATGAGAGTGTCGCCCACTATCTCCACCTCAATTAGAACCTCAGCTCCGCTGCAGTCCGAGAGTCGAAAATGTTTCAGAATCGGAAAGAATTTTTCTAAAAGGGCAAATACACACATGCGTAATCCTATCCACACGCTCACAAACACTCAGGCCATCACTCAGCATAACACTTTCCTGGACTCTGAAGTAGACTCCTAGTCAGAAGATGGAGGGGGTGCGGAGAGTGTGCATGGGTGCAGACCAACGGCGCACCAGAGATAGATGCGTGTTGGGCTGAACAAACCCACCATGCCATTCATCATTCCAGATGCAGGTTGCAAATAATTACTGCTCTCACTCGCACCGATTTTAATAGGGTAATAGATATTTCTGAAGCATGCCCCTTCGCTATCTGTCCGCTTGCCTCTCTGCATTTCCAATGTGTGAAAGCAGTATAATCGGATTTCAAACATGATTAGTGGAAGCTCTCCGACAGCTCCCCAGATGTTAGAGGAGAGGGGATGTGGGATATGGGTCACGATATAAGGTGGCAAAGTGGTAATTAATTTTTGTGTTTGCATAGGGCATTTTGTAGTCATTTGTTGGCCTTGACTACCACACAACCAATCAACATTCAAATAATTACAGGCAACATAATGGAAAATACTTCAAGGGACTTGACAGTTCCATTGAAATCCCGGCTATCACTCACTGACATTGACGGATTTTACATATTGTTTTTCTGTTTTCCTTCCTGCCTTGTTTTGTTCAAGGTTATTTTAACTTTCTCTGGCACTACTTCAGTCTTCTCAGTCTCTGGAGCAGCATAGGCAATTTGAGCCATCTGTGTGTTTAGTGTCTGGCTTGCAGGTACCATCCTCCTTTGTTTCAAATCTCATTCATTACAGCCGAGGGAGGATGGCAGATCCATTATGGAAGCTGGTCTGTCTGTGTGGGTGCATTTTATCAGCACATAAGAAGAGGTCTGACATTTAAAGCAAACCAGCGTTGGTGCTGTGCGGCTGCCGCAGTAGCCACACCAAAGTGTTTCAAGGCATATCATCACATGTTGTACTGCAGATATTTTAAGCTACAAAGAAAGACTTAAAATAATGGATTATTTGATTGAACACACAGTTGGAATAGGTATTAAATGAAATTTAGAAGAGCTTATTAGATTTAGCAGAAAATGGCAGCTTGTTTCCTTTCATCACCACATCAGCTTCCTGTTGTAAAACCAAGCCATGCTCTACAGCCATGCTAGCAGCTCTGTGAGGCTGTGCATAACTGGGATTTGAGCAAAATGCTAAAGTCAGCATGCTAACATGCTCACAGTGGCAGTGGTGGTGTTAGAGGTAATGTCAGGGCATAATCAAAGTCAGCAGGAATAATTATCTGGAAACCATGCCGCCAGCATGGCTGAAAATGCGCATACTCTCATTTTAATACATAGATATGGTCACTACCCAACTCTTGAACTAAATCGTTTCTTTTTCACAGGTCCAGGAAGTTGCCGTCCCTCCAGTCATGTCCAAGGATTTGAAGGAAATTGTGTTTCCATCACGAAACATGGACAGCCAACTCAAACGCATGAAGAGAGACTGGGTCATCCCCCCAATCAATGTCCCAGAGAACTCACGAGGCCCATTCCCGCAAGAGCTTGTCCGGGTAACTTGGCTCACCCAAGCACACGCATGCCTACACATACCACTCTCACAACTTCAAAGAAAATGCTTTTTGCATGATCTGACAACCTTTTAGGTCCCTGATGCTTTGAGCTCCCACTCAGAGGGTCACAGACAGGAGACTTATGCCTTCAACAAAATGCTTCATATTTACAGCACTTTTCTAAAGGTCGCAGCTTTTTTTTTTTTTTTTTTTGGCCTGTATTATTTATCTTTTGTTTCAGGGGGCAGTCAGTACCAATGTAACGTGGTATTATTTAGAAGCAGGGCGAAATCTGAAGTGCTCACCAGTGCAGTAGTTCCTTGGTTGCCTGTTCAGATATTATAGTCCTTTTATCACGGCTCAAGGACACACACGGCCCAGTTCATTTGCAGCAATTCTATGGCTGGGGCTGGGTGTGGGTGGCTGACAGAGGACAAGCAATACTTGGGACAGCTAAGAAGAAGTAGATCCTTTCTCAGCAAATTAAGTTGACTTCCTTAGTTAAAGCCCTGTACATGCCATTTGTGTGTATTATATTTAAACCGGCCATATTAAAAGGGATGTTTCTTAGCTTTAGTGGGTGATATCAGGATGAGGAAATACTTTGTTTGCTCAGCATGGATCTCGGGTGTAGGCACAGAGGGTCTCGGCTTACATGGCAAACAGGATAGACAGCCCGGCCAAGACAGAATTTCAATACTACACAGACACACACACTCTTTATATGCACTCTTTTACTTACACAGCAACCTATTTTTAAACCAGTGCTGAAATGATAAGTCAATAAATGAGTCAATCTACAGGAAGTTATTTGCAACTTTAATAAAAAATGAAATAAGAAAAAATTTCTGGGTCTAATTTCCCACAGACAGATTTGCGTTTCTCTGTTTATTATTAGAAATGTAATACTTTTGGATTTGACTGTTGGTCAGAAATAAAAACAATTGGAAGACATCTCTAAATCACCAAATGTATGGAATCCTTAATGAAAAGATTTAGGATTTTTTTTTTAACTCTCTATGTGGATAAACCTTTATTGTTCAAGTTATAGTTGATATTGTTGTGAAGCATTAATTAATAAATCTTAATACCCACAGATTCGGTCAGACCATGATAAAAACCGGTCCCTCAGATACAGTGTGACAGGCCCTGGCGCTGACCAGCCCCCCACCGGCATCTTCATCATCGACCCAATTTCTGGAGAGCTATCAGTCAACAAGCCCCTGGATCGAGAACACATCTCCAACTTTCATGTAAGTCAGACACAATAGTTTATTTAAAAAACAAACCCTGTAATTATATCTCTATAATTAGCAAATGGTTTTTCCAGCCTTCTTCATCAAGAGAAATGTGTTCTCTCTGGCAGTGCTGTACATTCCTGCCAGTTGGCATGTGCTCAAGGGTCATGTGTAGCCTAAACGGCCTCCTCAGACTCAATAAAGACTGGGGTCTCCCAGGAAATCTGACTTATCCGTCTGAGAATTTAAAGGATTTAATGTGATGTTTTTGACTGAGTGTGTGTTGGATACATTACGAGAACTTCAGCTCCTTCTCGAGCTGCTGTATTCATTAGTGGTCCTTCCATGGCAGTGCTATGGTCTTTAAATTATACAGCTTAATCTTCAGTACTATATTTTCATGTGCTTTAACATAAACTAGCAAGGTTGTAGTTAAGATAAAATGATGCAACAAATTCATCTAATAGGGTGTAATTCCGTGTTCTTTGAAGGTCATGAAAGACTATTGCAACAAAAAAGCTTTGCAGGCATCCTTTGCTTGTTCAGTTTATGGCATATGTGAACTGTAAAGTGTCGAGCAGTACAGGAGCAGCTCAGAATGGTTTTAGTTGAACATGTCACTCTATTTCCTGTAATGCACAGGCACATAATGTATACTGTACACTGTAGATTTTCAACATACACTGTATTACTTCTGTTTATTCTAGAGTATGAGCCCTGTGTTTGGTACCAAACCCGAAGGTGTCTGTATGTTGGGAACAAATGCACGTGAATTGCACAAAGATTCAGCAGATCAAAGCTGTTTTTGTGAAACAGAACTGAACCTGTCGTGACCCACTGTTAGGCAACGGTACTGAATGAAATCAGAGTATATATGTTTCAAGACACAACAATAAAAATGCAGCTAAAAGGCCAGTGCTGTTGTCGATTCTGGCAGGTATCAGACAAAATCTGATCACTGTTTGTCTTTTCCGCTGCACGTGCTAGAGCTAGAAGTGGGAAAGGCTTCTTCTGTCCAAAGAAAGAATTCCTTTCTCGGTCGTGCAGATCTGAATAAAAAAGGATTTTCTGAGCATTTGCTCTTCTACATATATTGAAAGATTTTAATGATGGTTTTAGAGGTTAAGAGTCACAGCACTTTAATGGACGATATTCAGTGAGTGGTTTCTCCCAACATATTGTTTGCACAGATGATAATAGTCCTTGCTTGAGCAGTTCTACAGTCCAGATGTGTTTGTGTTTTCCACCAGCTGAGAGCTCATGCAGTGGACCTGAACGGCAACCAGGTAGAAAACCCTATTGACATTGTGATCAATGTAATCGACATGAACGACAACAGACCCGAGTTCACCCATCAGATCTGGAACGGCACTGTTCCAGAGGGTTCAAAGCCAGGTAATATACCGCGTAAAGCCAAGCACCGCACCACACTGTATGAGTAAACGATTGGCTGTAGTCTGAGCCTTTACCTCCACATGTTGCCAGAGTGAATCAAACAGCATTGATGGCATTCCTGGGGCGGCCTCTTGGTTAACTGTGCTTCTGCTGTAATAAAGCATTCAGTGGTAATTTAAGATCACATGAAAGAATATGGGTTGTCTGTATTACAAAGCTATAAATCTGGTAGTGTTCAAATAGCACTATTCACTCAACTTTTAGTGCCTTTTGATTGGCAGAAAAAGAAATAAATGGAGCGATAACATGAATGTATTTGCATCATTGTATCCTGTAGGAACGTTTGTTATGACTGTAACGGCTGTTGACAAAGATGACCCCAAAGCATCTAATGGGATACTGCGTTACAAGATCCTGTCTCAGAATCCAGAGAGTCCGACCTCCAACATGTTCACCATCAACAATAAAACAGGAGGCATCATTACGGTGGCAGCAGGCCTGGACAGAGAGGTGACTGACACATTTTCTTTCTTTTTTTTTTGCTGCTTCATTTCTTCTGTATTTTTCTTTACCTTGTCCTACACCTGTTTATAACATAGCTTTCTTTCTCTTGTATTTTGCATTGCATACACATCAATGTTGTTGCCATTCCACTCCCTCTATAATGTTTATGTATGTGGATTTTTTATAGAATTGTTTTACCGGACTTTAAGTGAAACCCTCATTAGCAGGGCCATCCATTATAGTAATTCATTTTCGTCTTGCATTTGCTGCTTGTTGTAGATGTAGATCAACATATCCATTTTCCATGTTTACATAAATGGGCTGTGCATTTTTTATATGATGACAAAACACAGCTTGAGTATCTTTGCTAATATCCAGACTGTCTGAGAACTAATGAGCCAAAGTGAATTTTGCTGATTACTAACTAAATGAGAAGTAGAAATGGACTTCGCTCTTTCACACTTATTTACTCTTACAAGGAGGTAGCGTGCATCACTGAGCAGCTAAATGTTTTCCTTCCCTCATTCTCGCCTTCTGTCTTTTTTTTTTTTTTTGTCTCTTAAGCAGAAGCTTTACTTGCATTTTCTTTCTCTCTATTTCCCGTGCTGTAAATGTTGCCACTCTTTCATTTAATCGGATCGCATGGCTGTTTGAGAAAATAAATAAAATAATATAGAAAGCTAGTGCCAGTTGGTGCAATTCTAGTGAGGGCAATCTGACTAGGTGGCTGCTCAATCACTTCCGCCCTGGGGCCGCCGTTTTATGTCTGCCAGTTGCCACCATGAAAGTAATTTGCCCGACTCTCATTACCTAGCAACTGGTCCGTCACCTGAGTGGCTTTTAATGTGAAAAGAGTCATTTGTTAGCTTCACGATGGTGTACATAGCAGAGGTGGAACTTTCACACATCCACTAACTCGCATCCCCCCACAGGGAATAAATCAGATTTATATAAAAAGCCACTATTAGTCATCATAATTAAGAAGCTATCCAGTTCAGATATGTTTCATTTTAGTTGAAAACATTAATACTCATGTGCACTGAGTTACCAGCTTATTAGGGGCACTTGTAAACTGTATTGTAATCCAATACAATACCAATACAATAGCCCAGAAATAAATCTTCATGGTTAGGGCTAGTCTGTAATGCTCACTTTTTGCTGACACTAAGTCAGAGAGGTGGTGATTTAACTTTGTCATTTGAGGCTGTAGTTTGTGGTAGTTTTGTAATGAACTGAATTATACATGCTCATCGTAATGTAGTTTAAAATAAATTCACGTAGCAAAGAATAGTGTTGTAATCCTGTTATTGTTTGTCTTCCCTTCCCCTCCAGAAAGTGCCCCAGTACACGCTGATCATCCAGGCCACTGACATGGAGGGCAACCCCATGTACGGCCTCTCCAACACCGCCACCGCTGTCATCAGAGTCACTGACGTTAACGACAATCCACCAGAGTTTACTGCTGAGACGGTAAGAAACAAACTCATATATACACAGTAATCTTAGCTAAAGAAAAGCACCATAAGTACCCTCCCCATTTCATCCTAGTGTGGATATATGCACTGAACCATCGGTTCTTCTCACTTAACTAGTTCTGCTTGCCCAGCATTTCTGATGCCATACAGATACAAGTAGCCAGCCATGCGCAAAGTGTTATATTCCCCTCCAAATGTTGACACATGCAACTACAGGGATGTCTGCCTGAGTAAGAGAGGCACTTACTGTGCTTGCGAATCACTGAAATTTGTAATGCTACTGTTGTGCTATCAGGGGAGGACAGGGAATGAGATGACCATGACGACATGATAAGTTACCTTAGATGTCTATTTACTCAAGATTGGTCCTGCTGTGCTGTGTAAGGCAATGCTCTGTGTGTTTTCTGCTGCCACAGCAGTATCACTAACAGCTCGCTCTTCTGTACGTTCATGGTTTATTCATGCAGTTTTTCGGCGAGGTGCCTGAAAACCGTGTGAATGTCATTGTGGCCAACCTGACGGTGACTGACAAGGACCAGCCCAACACGCCAGCCTGGAATGCTGTCTACAAAATCACCGGGGGCGACCCCACCGGCAGGTTCTCTGTGCCCACTGATCCAACCAGTAACGAGGGCCTGGTAACAGTCGTCAAGGTAAGGCCTCCTCTTCAAACTCCCCCTTTTTAACCCCCCGGAGATGCATAGTAAATGTATGTATGCCATAGTGAGAGGTGGGCAGTGGTTGGCTCTGCATTATTTTCTGTCAGTTAGGAAATTCTGTGCGCGTATATTGTTTATTTATAAATACACACTGAAATTGATAGAAGTGAAGATGTCTTAAATGTTATGTTGCTCCCTGTTAATTAAGAGAACAAATTAATACTCCCAACTGCCTGGTTCACTTGTTCAGTAGTAAAACTATTCATAGGAGGTTAGTACTGATAACATTTTATTGATTTTACAAAGATTAAAGTACTGACAGTGCTTACTATGGTGAGGAGCTTTGCTACTAGCAAATTCTCAGCTTGAATTGTGTGCATTCAAATTCATAATGTATGATTAAAACTTAGAACAATTTTAAAATTCAGGACACATTTCAGATGAAATCTCTTGCCGTTGTGTATCCACAAAAGGTTACAGTCTCTGCATCACATCTCACAGAGCTTTCACAATAAAATATTTTTTAGGCAAGATGAAAAAAAAGCTTCCATTCTTTGTGTTGCTCTCTCACCAGTTTCACCAAAAGTGTAACGTGGTTTAATTTGCCCTGCATTTTGATGTGTGATTCCCTCTCTGTACACTCCCTTCTACTGTTTTCCAGCCTATTGACTATGAAATCAGTAGGACATATGTGCTGACAGTTGAAGCAAGGAATGAGGTCCCCCTGGCCAGAGGCATCCACTCTCCTCGTCAGTCCACTGCCACTGTCTCCATCAGAGTGATAGATGTCAACGAGAGCCCCTACTTCGAGCCCAACCCCAAACTCATCAGACTAGAGGAGGGAATGATGCCTGAGTCAACTCTGACTACTTTCACTGCACAGGATCCTGATCGCTTCATGCAGCAAAGCATCAGGTAGATTTTACAGTAACAATAAAAAAAAGAAGAACTTGAGAGCTGTGTGATTGAAACATTATATATCTTGAAAGGAATCAGGTTCGCAGATGTACAATCTGATGAGTTTCTCAAGCGTTTAAAGTTAGCTTAATTTCCTCAAATGCCTGTTCCCTCTTAAAAATACGGCACAGATGTTTAGATCGCATGTTTTATCACACATTTAGGTAAAGTAATTTGCTGCAAAAATGATAAGGTACTGGTAGGTGCATTACTGATTATGTATGTGTGTCACAGAAATGACATGATGGGTTAAGATAACTGTTTACCTTGGCCGTTTTCTCCATCCCTCCTGCCCGAAATAACACGAAGCAGCCAGCATGTCTCCATTTCATTCTTGTTGTACAAGCCCTATTTCTTTTTTTTTTTCCTTTTTCATCATCAGACGTCTTGCCTCACAGCTGTTTGGTCATGGAAGAGTTTATCTGCCGGAAAACAGTCCATGAGAAATAAGCTAACTTTGTAATTCCATGGTTTGTCCTACAAATTAGTTTCAGCTACAGATAACAACAAGCCAGTTTGGTCTCCCCTGAGAGGCTGCTCTCAGAAGTTAGAATAATTATGTAAAATGTATGACATTTAAAATATTTATTCTGTGTAAACAAATAAAAACAAAAGCAGTTTTAGAAGAAAAAGATGCCAAACTGGTAATGTAGACCAAATCCATCAAGTAGATTTCGTTCTGCAGAAAACAAAATTGAACCTTTTTAGAATTTTATACTACTTTTAAAAAGAACTTGCTGATAATTCACAACATGGAAATATGGCTTAAAGTGAATTGTAAGGATTATGAATTACTGTGTAAACCTCTTTTTTTCTCCTTCCCTCAGATACTCCAAACTCTCAGATCCAGCTAACTGGCTGAGGATTGACCCCAACACTGGTCGTATAACCACAATTGCCATTTTGGACCGAGAGTCGCCCTTTGTGAAGAACAGTTTGTACAATGCAACATTCCTGGCTTCTGACAGCGGTATGTAACCATTCAAGTGGTACTGCAGTTGCCAAAAATACCTTGTTGAGCCCCTGTGATGCACCAGTTACATGGCCTAGGTGTTTTAGCCAGGCTGTTACACAAGCACTCTATTCCAGGCCATTATTGTTAGAGCATTCAGGAGGAGATAATGCTGCCTTTTCAAAAGGAAGCCTAGCGGATGTCTAATGTAGCCTACCTCTCAAAGGTCAGTCTCCCACCCAGCATCACTTTGACTACCTCTGTGATGTTTTTCACCTGAAGCCAGTGCACAAACAGACTGTATCTATTGAAAAAAACTACCTCAGTTACAGCCACAAACACATCCTCCACGTTTGAAGGTCAACCAGGCACTTGGCCTGTCTGGGACGCTGACCACCTTAGTTGAAGGTTAATGTGCAAGCAATCCCTGGTCCATCCAGCTTGTGGATATATTCACCTCTTCCCTGCACTGGTGGGATTTACCTCTGTTCAGGTTTAACCTGTTCTCCGGAGCATAGCTTAGGCCAATAGGCTTAAAAACTCTACCAATAAAGAGGTTTCTCAGCATTAATGGGTCAGGATTGGATGACTAGCTCCTTTGAGCGTGGCCTGAATGGTAAAAAAGCCTCTTAGCTGAGTGAATACATAGAGGAGCCTGAGAGGAGCGACAGTGGGCTCTGTTTGTCTGCTTTAGTATTCCCATCCCGTGTCCTTCGTCAGGAAGACGTTCTTCAGGCGCGCACAGACACACACACATTCACTCTACCCAAATGTTCTGATATCTCCCTCTTTCCGTCTACCTCCTCACTTGAGATTAGATTCTCAGATCAGTATGCAGTTTGGATGGGTCTTCTCCCACTAGAGTAAATAGCTGTTTAGAGTGTCTTTTTACAGCATGAGACCCGAGGAATAAACTTCATACTTTACTTTTCTCTGCTGGGTGCAAAATGAGAGCTGGAATTTCAGTAGTTTATATTGCTATCCATATGAAAATATTTTTTTTTAAAAATCCCTTTTCTCATAAATATGTATGTGCTAAGTGTGATCGTGCGTGTCTGTCATTTTATGGTTCATGTAGGTGTACCTCCAGCAAGTGGCACAGGTACTCTCCAGATCTACCTGCTGGACATCAACGACAATGCTCCCAGGGTGTTCCCTCAGGAGGCAGAGATATGTGAAAAACCAGAACCAAATGCCATCAACATCACTGCACTCGATGGAGACCTGAACCCAAACGCAGGGCCGTTTGCCTTTGAGTTAGCCCACAGGCCCTCTGATGTTCGCAGAAACTGGACCATCACAAGAATCAGCGGTAAGACACAGAATACACGCACAAAAATTTCATAACAACAACTCTAATTAGATTCATATGAGGCTGCTTAGACTGTACATTTGAGAACAACCATGCACTGTGAAATGTCTGAAATAACCTGTCAAGGACAGTGTTTCATCTTTTTGGCACTGGCTTCCATTTTATTCATTACGGGAAAATGAAGGGAGAGAAAATGACCATTTCCAGTCTCTTTCAATCAGTGGCATTTAATAATTAGAAAGAAAACTAAAAAATTTATATATATATATATATATATATATATATATATATATATATATATATATATATATATATATATATATAAGCAGTCTGTTGTTCAGCAATTACAGCTTGCGACTTTGATCCAACACTTAAAAAATATGTGTAAACACACTGCAGAAAAGTCAGGTAGAGCTGAGATTCATGGTATAATAATGTATTAACCTTACCAAGCAGTCATTAATTGTTTATGCTAATTTGAAGCAAAAATACACGAGTGGAAAAACTCATTTGTTGTGTGCTAGCTATTAGATAGTGTGAGTTGAAACGCAGTGAATATATCTTAATAGGATAATGGCATTTGGATTATGCCATGCCTAAGCAGCATTATCAAAAGGTATTCAGTAGATTTATAAGCTCCAAATCTAAATCCTGGCCATGTTTTGGATTAGATATGCTGATGCAACTTCCAGGTAGGAATTTATGCTGCATATTTGTGGTAAAATGTGTGTAATCATACTGTGAACATGGTCTATACAAATGACTATTCAGAGTTTTGACTTAATCCCCTCTGAAAGACTTATCTGCGAGAGAAACATGATGTTATTTTATATTTATCCACGTTAACTTGCTTAATTCTATACTCGCCACTTCCACTTCACCACTTCATATTTATCTCTTCTGAAAAGGAGCCATCATAGATCGGTCACTCACTCTTTTAGCCCTTTCTTCTCTCCGTCTCTCAGGTGACTACGCTCAGGTGAGCCTGAAGATTGGCTTCCTTGAGAGTGGTATCTATGAGATCCCCATCATAATCACAGACTCAGGCAACCTGCCCATGTCCAACACCTCCTACCTGCGGGTTAAAGTGTGCCAGTGCGACATCAACGGAGACTGCACCGACCAGCAGCACATCATGGCCGCCGGTCTGGGCACGGGAGCCATCATATCCATTCTCCTCTGCATCATCATCCTCCTCAGTGAGTGTCTCAGTGCCTCTCTCAAACAGCACATACATACACAGGGATTATAAAGACAGCTAAACATTATCCGAGATACTACTAGATTACTGTAGGATTATCAGAAAGATAGCCTTGATCAGGCCCCTATCCAAGCTCTAAAACATTGGATCCGATTACATTTGTATGAAAATATGGAAGTTATTATGTTTTGTAATGTGAGATCTCTGTCTTTGTCTATCAGTTCTCGTGCTGCTGTTTGTTGTGTGGATGAAGCGCCGCGATAAAGAGCGCCAGGCCAAGCAGCTCCTCATTGATCCAGAGGATGACGTGAGAGACAACATTCTCAAGTATGATGAAGAAGGTGGAGGAGAGGAGGATCAGGTAAGAGTCATATGGTAAACCCACACAGTGTAGACTCTCCAAAGTAAGAATTGTTTTTTGTTATTCTAGTGATAGGTTTCTGTCTGTGCTGCTTTGTCTGTGTGCTGTCTTATTGCTTTGGAGGGAGATGCCACATACTTCTGAGCACCAGTGGGGATTTAGCCACATTTAAATCAGAATCTGGCGACAGTTGTGTGGGTGTCTGTTTTTTTTTTCTTGCCAGGCCACTGTCAATCAAATTCGTTCAAACTTGCACGATCTTGGTGAAGCAGATAAGATGAGTTTTTCAGTGTTAAATTCAAAACAAATAATACCTCTCTGTCTGAACTTAAACTTTTAGTATTACTCATTTATTGTTCAAGATCTTTAAGGATTATTTTGTTGCATTCCACCTTCCACCTAGAGAGGGACATTTCTTTGGAAGGGTGACATAAGGCGAGTGTGTGGTCTTTGTTAGGAAGAAACATTCAGGTCACATCTATGCAGAACTGTAGCAGTTTTTGTATAACTGAAGCAGCATAAGGACAAAGAGGACCACCAAGTCTTTTTTCTGCAGGCATACATACTGCATACACAGAATGCATTCTTTCTTGTGTTACTCCTGCTCATTATGCTGCTCTAAGATATACCTCGCAGTCATTCACATTGGAAATTGGAAATAGTACTTTTTCAGGGTTTTTTTTTTTTCTAGAAAGCAGTTGGGAATCGAAACCTGGAATCAATAAGGCAAACACATTTTGATCCAATCGGACTTGGAAATAGTGGAAATGTTTTCTCAGCTGGAACTGGTTCCCACTCCACAACTGTAACACACACACACACTCGCCCAGTTGAAATGCAGTGCCACGGGCATCAATAAAGTCACATCTCTGTATCCCCCTGCACTGATCAGGCACATACAGGCACAAATTCAATTGTCCTAATGACCCCTTGTTAGCAGAACGGAATCATTTCATAAAAAAGGCAGTAATATACCAAATGGGCTATTTTCTTGCTGCTGGCTGAAGTGCTCCGGTGGCTTAGGTATAGCAGAAATGAGCGGGAGACCCTGGTCTGACCCAGCACAGTGCCAAATTAGCCTTGGAGACTTGTAATTGGTAAGCTGATGTCATTTGGAGACAGACATCTGCTGTGGTGCAATAATGAAGCTCTGTCTAAGGTAACAATATGACTGGAAAGCCATTATACATCTGCCAGTGATTAGGCAGGAGGGAGTGCACCCACTTGTGTATTCACATCCTCACGTTCAGACACAAAATGCACAAACTTGTGGACCAGAACATGTTGAAAAGGAAACTGTTGCATGATATAACACTCCTCAAAGGCAAACGAACGGGTGCAGCAATTTATTGTGGGAAAACAAGCTTCCATTTTGACTGGCGCAGGTCGCCAGGAGAAAATGGTCTTGTCTGTGGGATCGGGGGAGTCAGTGTTGGGTAAAAAATGGACCTGACTTTCCCAGCGATGTGGTCTTTATAATGCCCACCTCTGTTCTCCCTATCTCCCGCTGGGGAGGAAATTGAAGTGTCAGACCATTGGGCGCTCTCAGAGTATATGATTTTAGTTGCTGCTGCCATTGCCCTGGTTTGTATTGGTTTGTGAAGCACTCATTTCATCAAAGGCAGACAGCTGATCTGGCTGCACTCTGTGGACATAGAAAAAATAATGCAGAAATAATAGCAAATTGAGAAGTTGTTGTGCACAGGTTCGTGGGTGAAAAAAAGATAAAGCGTAAGACAGAGATGAGTCATCTGCTTCTTCAAATGATCTCAGAATAATTTGATGCACATTAACCTTAGACAGCGTGGCTTTGGAGGCGTGCTTTGAAACACGGTCTGATTTGTTTTTCAATCCCATGTAATAAAAGAAACAAAAAGAAATCTGACCTGTCTATGCAGATAGTATGAGTGCCTCATGTTTTTGTCACTGGAGATAAAGAGAAGTTAAAGATAAAGAGAAGTTTAATATGTAACACCTCTTCCTCAATGGTTCTCAGACTTGGGGGCGTACCCCCCCGGGGGGGCATAGAGTCATTCCAGAGGGGGGGGCGTGGTTGGCCCGGGGACAAATATGGAGTGAAACTAAGTAGAGTGAAAATGATTTATGTAGGGAAAATAAACAAACAGGGGTTTACTCATGCTATCATGCAGACCTTTATTTCACTGAAATTGGAAATGGATTCAAACTCCAATTAAAATGGATTCTTTTTTATTTGTTGCTTCCGCTATCAATCATAATGATTGATGATTTAAATTTGTGTTCAAGAACCGCTGTCTTACAGTGTAATTCTGGGATTGTTGCTGCGTTGCTGCTGTTACGTCCAACAGGGCAAGAAACACAAGGGATCATTTAGGATAAATGCTTATTTGCCTTTTTTCGAAAGTTACATGATACAGTTAATCCTATATGGTAAATATGACACTTAGCACACAGACACAATCTTCTGATCCAATTTCCAGTAAGAAAGTAAATAAGCATGTAGTATTTTCCAAAATATCCGGCTATTTCTTAAAAGCATGTAGTAAACAAGCCAGCACTTTAGCCAGATTATCTAAAGTGCTTTATTTAGAGGTAAAGGCAAAAGTGAGTGCTCCAGAAATGTTGATAATAATCTCTCGCTGCGAAGGAAACCAGTGTGGACTCACAACTACATGGGTCAAAACACATCCAGAAAGTCGTTCTGGCAAACTGCAATGGATGTTTACAACAAACTGTTTGGGTAACGATTTAACTGTTCCTCTCTCTTTCCTCCTCCAAATAACCTGGGGTTTGTTTAAAACGTGTGGTCAAATGACTGCTTATGTTTCATTCCCTGTTCCAATTTATTTTTAGAAATGTTCCTGCTATGCCAGATCCCAGCAATTAAATTAGTGTTTAAAATGTTATTATTACCAATAGGGATGATGCTAAAAAACTATGAGAATAAATGAATCCTTATACTATAAGGGAGGTTTTGGACTTCAAGCTCTCCGTTGGCATGATGATAAACAAACTCAGGTCTGTCTTAAATTGCTCTGTGTCTCACAACAAATGAAGTGTATAAGGCTTAGCAGTGCTCAGTCTCCCATGTTTGAATGTGGGTCATGAGTGCCAGAGGGAGCCATTTCACCAGGCCAGTGTACGTGTGAGGAGTCAATTCCCCGAAGGGGATGCTGGTATGTCATTAGACCTTCCTGCTTAGTTCAGCCATTATACGGCTCCGTTGCAATTCCTGTCACCAACTCCTGACCCCTCCGGTGTGCAAACTCACAGAAGGTCAAACAGGATCCAGACTGAAATGGACCAAAGATGATGGATGGCTCTACTGCGTGATGTGTGATGACCATTGTTGTTCTGCAGCTAGCCTCAGGGTGATTGTCGTTCCCCATGAAATCAAATTACACATGAATAATCGATGCGTTTGTTTTAGATTTGAGATGATACTTATTAATGTGGAGTTGAGTAGGTGTTTGTCAAGTGCCCGCTTGTTTCATCGTGTTTGTATATCTGGGTTGTTTGTGCATCATCACAGGGTTTATATTTATTCTCACGTTTATTTTTACATCGGCGCGTCTGCCGCCTTGTATTTATTTATTTATTTATTTTCCCTGGCAGTGTGTGTGCATGCGCCGGTGTGTCTGTGTGTGTGTGTGTGTGTGTGTGTGTAGGTGCATGTGCAACTGAGCAAAGACAATTTTGAAGGGGGATATTAGAGATGGATGGATTACTGAAAATCTTCTAAAGAGGGACAATCCATCATGCACGCTTATTAGGCACACACCCTGATTCTCAAATGGCATTTTCTCTATCATATCTGCTGTCACCGTGATACCATCCAGACTTTCAGCTCAGCTCAGCACGTCTCTTTCTCTCTCCTAACTCCTTTTCTCTCTTCACTCTTTCTCCTCCTCCTTCCCTGCCCATGACTTTGCACAAAGTGGGAGCCATTCAGGTTGCCTTGGTAATGTTAATAGGATTAGCAATGGCTTATGCATATCCACCATCCCGTGTCTGGGCATTGATTAGAGCAAAGCAGTCGCCTGCACATCCTTCCTGCAGCACACTGCACAAGTACAAACACTCTGCAGCGTATGATGTGGTCCTCAGCTTGCCCCCCTCAGTGCTGGCTCTTTTAATGTGTCAAATTGTCCCTGGGCTTGTGCTTCACAGACAAGAAGATTAAAGTTTCCCTCATGTTCCCTCAACTCTCCTCTCTGCACAGAACTTCAAAATCTTCCCTAGACTCAGTTGAACTTCTTCTTCTTTCTCTGTACAGTACAGGATGTGTTTACCTATTTAATTAACCGCACTCAGTTCGGGGTCTCTGCACACTGCTCAGCTAACTCCCATCTGTCTGTGTGTTCCTTAGGATTACGACCTCAGTCAGCTCCAGCAGCCGGACACGATAGAGCCTGATGCCATCAAGCCGGTGGGAATCCGCCGTCTAGACGAGAGACCCCTCCACCCCGAGCCACAGTACCCCATGAGGTCAGCAGCACCCCACCCTGGAGACATCGGAGACTTCATCAATGAGGTAAAAACATCAGCCAGTAACAGTTATTGAAAACTGAAATCAAATCCCAGGAAGCTATGAAGAGAGTTGAAATGAAGGGATCGGTGCCATCACAAAGCTTGAATTTCATTTTCAAGTTGAATGACTTTCTTATAATAAATGTGTATCTAAATAAAGTGTTTGGCTCAGTATCGAGGAGTTAAGCATCGCCTTGTAGTGAGAGAAACAACTTTACTTTAGATTGAATAAATTATTATTAGAATTGTTTTCATCTTTTCCCAGCAGAAAGTAGAAACTTTTCTCATCTCACATATATCCACTCAGACATGTTCTAAGCCCAAAAAGTACATGATGCTAACTCACTTAGATATAATTGTTTTTCTCTTCACTTTCCGCCAAAGTAGAGTTATAGATGTGTCAGCATAGAAATAGGAGATGAGAGAAGCAATACATTGGTTTTCTATGGGAGTGCACTGTTCAGAGTGCCCTCGTTTGCCTGAGGCCATCATTGACTCCAGCATGAAGGGAGAATGTAAAATGAAAAGAGCAGTCATGTATTTTTCACAAGCTCCAACAGACAAGAGTTTCACAGCATTACAAATGGAGTTCTCTCCCAGTTTTTGGATGGCGCCCATGTTTTTAGATTGCTCTTTCAGCTCTGCTCCCCGACCATCTATCTCTCAGATCCCTTTACTCAGGCACCAGTCATTTTCACTCTCACCGTGTGTCATGAATACACCTAATACACTTGTCGTAAAAGCTGATACGGAGCGAAATTCAGTGTTTTGCACCGTCTAATGAAGAACAGTTTGACAGCACACACCATCCTTCATCAGATTTGTTATTTTAATATTCTCGCAAGGCCTTCGAGACTTTTCAAGTCTGAGTATCCTGACCCAGAAAACACTCGCTGCAACCAGGCAATGTTGATCTGTTTTTAGTCCCAGATTTGACTGTCGCTAAAGCTCAGTCATGGTAGCTCCAGCGCTCACATGGAGCTGAAATCTGACCTAACTGATAAGGGCTTGCAGCCAGAGAGACAGAGAGGGTTGGGGGGAGGGAAGGGGCAGGGGTGGGGGTGATTGGGGGGGGGGGCGCTGATCTTCATCCTGAAATGTGCACACACCCTGGGAGCTTGTGGCTCTTAATTAAATTAGAGGGACAAAAAAATTAGGCTTAGGTTTAGCATAAGGACTTTAACCTCACAGTCAGACAAACAAACGTCTATTAGTCAACTCCTGGTCTGTTCCCACAGAGGGTGGGGGCATTAAATACATTAGCACCAACTTGACACGACCTCTGTTGGTCACAGGTGGACACAGTGCCGCAGAGGGAGACAAAGCTGAAGCGATTGCATTCAGTGTTTTGCATAGTGCCTTGTCTCAGCCTTGGCAAGCTTGTCTGTGAATAGAAATACCAGTGGGTTTGATTACACATCTCTTTTGTTATCTGCGGGACAGAGTGACTCCGAAAAGTTAGGGCTGTTCACCATTTCACTAAGAGTCGTGATTGTCTCTAGTACAGCGGATGACTCAGTTATAATGAAATAATGAAGCTGAGTTCTGTGATTGACTAACCGTATGAAACTGCCAGTGGGGTTTTGGTTGTAGATAGAAGGGGCTATAACCAGCAGAGCGATTATGGTTGTAATTGTAATGAACGATCCATCTGTCATATTTCCCACCAAATTATCAGCACCGCAGCCCTGAGCAAATACTTAACGAAAGCTAACAAGTGGAAAATAATCGCTAAGTGCCCCGGCACTTTAATTCAATCCATCTTTTTATTTGAGAGCATTTCAGCGCTATAATGGCAGCGCTGAGGAAACAATAAATCTTTGACAAGTTCCCAATGAGCTGAGGTCTCGTTTCTCTTGTGTTATGTTGCTCCACTTCTTTTAATTCGTTTATTATATGTTGGGTGTCCTCAGTTGTGGCAGTAAGAGGGAGAAACCAGGCGTGGATCCAAAGTGGTTCATGGCCAAAGCACATCTCAACTCCTAGATTAGCAATCCATCAAGTCTCCTGAGTCCCATTAAGGAATGAGGCTGAAAATCAATAACAATCCATAAGGACCTCTCATGATGCTGTGAGGATTTCTGGGAATGTCGAGCATAATTTTCAAAATAGAACGAACCCCACCAGCACCAAGAGCCTCATAGAGACACACATTCGCAACACACACACACACACACACACATTCATCTCATTTCTGCCTCGCTTGAGTCTTGTGCTTGTTGCTACTGTTTAGGCAGGAGTCAGATAAATATGAAATATTAAAGATATCACTATCTAGATTACAGATGAAAAAGTATCAGTGCTGGAGTTGTGCTGCCTGTGCAAGGCCCTTGAAGAGAGAGGGGAGGGGGGCCTTGCACAGGGGTCTGTGGGCGAGGGGGAGATGATTCCAGTCATCTGAGGCTGCTGGTCACGCTCAATCTTGGCTTTTGATCAAGCAGTGGATAATCCTACATCCCAGAAACATCAGGAGAATCCCAACCAAAACACAGAGGAAGCTCATAGGACTACTAGAGCCTGATTTCCTGAAACAAGTGGATTCAGAACCACTGACTGGTTTTAGGCTAGATTAGCCTGTTTGTGTGCAGCAGTGGGGGGGTAGTTGCATTCACGTGGCTTCCTCCTTGTTACGGACGGTGGCGGTGTGCAGACACGGCTTAATCTTTTCATCTAACCGTGGTTTTATTTCCTTCTGTACAGGGACTCAAGGCAGCAGACAACGACCCCACCGCCCCTCCCTACGACTCCCTGCTAGTGTTCGACTACGAGGGCAGCGGCTCCACAGCTGGCTCCCTAAGCTCCCTCAACTCCTCCAGCAGCGGGGGTGACCAGGACTACGATTACCTCAACGACTGGGGCCCTCGCTTTAGAAAACTGGCAGACATGTACGGTGGAAGTGACGACTAGGATACACAGCCACTCCTTGATGGATGGAAAGATGAAAAAAATTTAAAAATGAAGAAAAGGAACGATTTCCTGTTGATGGACATCTACAGCTTCTGATATTCCCTGAGAGAGTGACGGAACTGTGACAGAAAAGAAACACAAAAAAAAAAACATTGATTCAGAAATTTTTTCAAAAACAACCAACCTAGGCTTATTGTTGTAGTCTACGCATACATATGCTTGTCGAAAGCTTAGGCATAGGCTGTGGTCCAGTTGTGGAGGATGTAGGAGGGAACACTGGTGGACTGTCACCACTCGGATTGTTGGTATTGAATGCGCTCAGTTACACTTGAATTTCACAGTACAGAAGCACTGGGATATAATGTGCCTTTTTGTACATTTTTTTGGATCTAAATGATTAGTTTTATGTTCAAGGCTTTAATGGTACTGACTTTTGGAGTGATTTCAAACAAAGTATGTTACACTCTGGTATGCTTCTACATGCTTTTTTTTTTCTTTGGTTACACAATGCTCCTGTTTGTTGAAGATTATTTAAATAAACTACAAAGAAAATGAAGGATCATCTGTTAGCTTGGATGGAAAGAAAACAATTAAGAGCAGCACTGTACAGAACGCTAGACTTCTAGACTTTTTCACTAAAAAATTAAAATTATGCAGCTGGTTGCAAATAAAGGGAGTTATGAATCATACTTTTTGTAGCAGATTTTTTTTCCTTTTTTTTGAAGTGATGTAGTATTTTACAAAAACAACAAAAAAAACTGTTTTGGTCTAATCTATGTACACTTCATTTGCCTTAGTCATCATCTGATATTTTCAAGTTTTACTTCACTGTAAAAAGATGTGTGTACATAATGTTTTTTTTTCTTTATCTTTTCTTTTGATGTAGTATATGAAGAAGTGCAAAAAGTTCCAAACTTGTAAATGTATAATTTGGACTACAAATTCAAGTTTTTTGCATGTTTTTATCAACAAAAATGAAAAATGTTGTTTCCCAAATTTATTTACAAAGTGAAAAAAAAATAAAAAATCTGGGTGACATTAAATGTGTAGAAGTTAAGAGAGTTTTTTGTATAAAACAAAAAAAAAACACATTGATAAAAAATTGAAAAGTAGTGATCATGTCAGCACAACTGTTGAATTTGTACCAAAAATGGGGGGTGGGGTGGGATGACATGCTAGGCACTAATTAATGAATCAGCTTTAAGACTGGAAAAGGTTTTGGACTTAAGCCTTGTGGATAACCATGTGTACTGGAAAACAAATTATACATCTCTGACCCCAACCATCCAAATAAAATGCTAATTTTGGAGCTAAAAACTGCCTCTTTATTTATTTGTTTTTACTCAAACTCAGCATTATTGCAGAGGCTTAATTAGATTGCAAATTTTGCAATCTATCTCAAAGGACAATAGCTTTAAACAAAAAGCAGTTCATCGGACAATATTTTGCCAGAAGGGAGAATAAATCATTAATACTCTTATTTATTTGTTGTTTGCAAACAATGTATAAAACACAAAATGCTTAAGGCCCATACAAGTATGTAGATGATAAGTGGTGTGACTTTCAGGCTAAGAAGAAAACAATACCCTCATTCTGTAACAATATCTGTGTGCCCCTAAGCCAAGTCAAGGTCAAAAGCTCATGGAAAAGCCACATCCATCCTGCACCTGTCTGCTATCAGGGATTTGCACAGTAAAGTACTGTAGGTCAGATTGGACTTGGACCTCATAATGAAGAAAGCATCCAAAAACTTCCAGTAGGGACATTGCACGTACAGTATCTGGACCCTGGGGACATACGGAAGGATGAAGACAAGAATGATGTGCATGTGTGTTTATGCTTGTGTGTGTGCTGTATGTATGTAACAATCTGTTCAGCCGTCATGCGCACAGCGTCGCAGAGCATCAGCCGTTTAGTCTTCAGCTGCCCTTCCTTTCCCCTCTCTCCTTTCTCCTCTATTACTGTGGGACCGTGGGCCACCACTTGCACCCAGTTGAATAGATGCAGACATGGCTTATTAATTCAACCAAATTAGACAGGAGCAAGTCTGGTTTTGTAGTCCTCACGCAAAATGCAATGAATGTCTGTTAGGGTATAACCAGTGAACCATACTTGCCTTTTGTTTTTCAGCTGGTGTAATCAGTGGAGCCGCTCTGTGTTAATCAGTTCCACATCCTGTACCTCTTAAGAACACCAGTAGTTTTTCATACCTCCTCCTGGATGAGCGGAGGAGTTATTCTTAGAGTTGTTTTCAAATGACCTCGTCTGGTGCATATCACTTATCTCAGAGTATGCATAGCTATGCACTCCATTTGCCAGAAGCAACATGAAATTTTACAGTGCCCAGTCGTATGAAATGTTAAACAACAAACCGTCTGACCTCGAGGTGTTGTTTCAACTGCAACTGAGTCAGATTTGTTTTGCCAAATCATTTCCTCTAACTTTGAAGTTTTCTAACCAGATGGTTGGTTTTAATGTATTTCCTTTTGTTTCTGCTTTACTAATAGAGGGGTTATACCACTTAAACCTTTGCCTAACTACTTTCTTTGCTTTGATCTTGGGCAGGCACAGATGTGGCTAGTGACTCATCATCTAAAAAGGACTTCATCAAATCCTGCCTATGGCTTAGATGTGCCCAAAGTAAACAACTGTGCAGCCCAGCAGGACATTGTTTCAGAGAAAGTTTTATACCATTAAAGGAATAGTTTGACCTCGTGGTAAAGTTTCTGCCAGAGAGGTAGATCAGAAGATCAGTGCCATTCTTATCTTATACACATCTGTCCTCTGTTAAAAACTACAGCCAGCAAAATGGGGAAAAAGCTACCCTGGCTCTGTCTGAAGATAACGAAACCTGCTTTTACCAGCAGCAAAACTCACAAATGAATATGATTGTTTAATCCCTGCAAAAGCAAGTGTGAAAAATGTCAGTTAATGCGCTGGGTTATAGCTAAACTAGTCCTTGCCTAGCAGCAGACTTATCATTTTTACCCTTCAGTTTGGATAGATAAAACTCTGGAATCATAAAATAAAAACAAATGCAACAACTGCGGACAGACTATGCTAGCATTTTCCTCCTGTTATAAGTCTTTGTGCTAAGCTAAGCTAACGAACTGCTGGCTGTAGCCTTATATTTAAGTCTTCCGATCTAACTTTCTTCCAGAAAGCAAATTAGCAATTTCCCAAAATGTCAAACTGTTTCTTCAAATAATACACCGAGGCGAGTAGCTAGTTGCAGCAAAATCTACTGTGTACATTTGTCCAGTTTGTAAGGCCGCCTCTTCCCCAGCTTTAACTCCTCTACAGGCTCTCCCACCCTGCCGTATTGTCATCTTGATGTTCTGATTGCTCCAACGGGTTCATATCCACCAAGCAGTCAAGTCCTGTTTCATTTTTTAACCTTCAGCAGAGAAAAAAAAAAAAAGAAAAGAAAGAATTGATATTCCAGTACTGCACTTCAATTTCACAACATGGATTATCCCTGAAGGAACGCTGGCAATCTAAGGGAGCCCAGGACATAAAGGCAGCCACTACAGAGCTCCTTCACTATCCACACCCAGAATATACAGTTGTGTATCATTTATAGACATGTAGTGTTAGAGGCTGCAACGAAAAGGGCTTGTTTCAGTTAGAGTGATGCTGGGATGTATTATATGGGAAATTAAAGGACAGATATTTGAGGATTCTAATCACTGACATTGACTGACTGAGCAGTAATTGGAATGGCTATTGTGTGAGAAGCAGTTTTTTTTTTTAATCATTTATTTGCCATATGGCCCAGCAAGGATGGGTGAAATAATTGCTCAAAACAGTATCTCATTTGCACATTTTAGCTTGCTGACAAATGGATAAAAATAGTAATGCAAAGGAATTTAAATATGCAGAAAATTATTTGCAAAGCTAATTAAGTTGGACGGGAATGACAGTGGTTTCATCTGCCAGTTTATGCGAATGTCTTTGACATACAAAATGCACGTATTAAAAATTTAAAAAAAGCAAACACCTCAGGAATACAAAACGATAAATAGATAATAAATGTGCTATCATTTGTTGGCTAGCATTGCGGTCTTTGCTGTCTATTCTGAACTGAAATCTGGCTCTCATGTGCACATTTCATTCCAGTGACTCCATATCTTTTCCCATTAGATACTGCAATATGTGCCGGGCAGATTATTGTTTTAGTTTTTATTCGAAATATTAACTCCAAATACGAGGAGGAACTCAACTTATAACCCCTGAGTACTCCCAAGATGTTCTCTTTGGAAAATGGCTGCAGATTGCTGTTCTTACAAGCACCCCAGGGCCCCTTTTATTGACTGTGAAACAATGCTTTCACCAACACCCCCTCACCATCGCAGATTTACAAGACAGCCATCCTCAGCTCCTCAGAGTGTGTGTGTGTGTGTGTGTGTGTGTGTGAGGATGTCTGAGCAAGTGTCACAGAGCTACCCAGCCTCCATGGGGGGACTGTCAGTAAACATGCAGAATACAGACTAGAATCCGATGCAAACCAGCATCTTAAGTTATTCTGCTCCTGACCTTTGGTGGACTTTGGGAAGATGGATGCTACCCAGGCTATCGATAGAAATTTCTGGCCTGCAGCAGCAAGAGCATATTTCTTATGGTTTCCCAGTCCCTGCATGCTACCTTTGAATGAATAAGTAAGCAGGCTGGATGACAGAAAGCGCACACACTGTGCACATGCAGCCTTTAATGTATTTGTGTATAGGCTTAGTTACTTGTGTGGAATCGATCAATTTAAATTCTACTCTGTTGCCCTCTACGTGTAATATTAGATCAGTTTGTTTGGATTGCTTCATCCACAGAGAGTGAACGGGGGCCTGCTCTTGAGTCCCAGGTTTTTGCGATCACACCAACATGCAGCCTTGATCTACAGCTCCCTGTGTTCTCACTGACTGCCGGCAGATATCTCTCGAATGGCTTACCCTCTGTTTCAGCAGATATTGTTCTACCTCTCTCCGCGATACGATGATTTATCAGCTCTCATTTATCAGGCCCCATCCTGCCATTATTCTCAGTCCACACACAGCCGTGACACCGTGGTCACAGAATTGGTGGTGGAGCGAGGGGGGGCAAGGGAGGCAAGGGAAGGGGGAGGTGGGACAGTCGGGGTGCACTGAGACAAAAATGATGAACGCTGTTTCTTTCATAAGATGCATATCGGCTGAGCATGAGATTTTCAGCTTGTATATGGACGTTCAATGTCACTTTCTGCTGCCTGCGAGCGCACGGAAGGCATTTCTCATCTCGCTGTGGTTTCTCTTGCATGAATGGTTGATGTGCTCCACAAAAGACATGTAATCATAAAGCATGCACACACATTTACAGACACCCAGGCTTTCTTTTTCTCTTTCTCTATTTCTATCTACCTCTGTCTCCCTCTCTCTCTCTCATACACACACACACACACACATTGCAGTTAACCTTTTTTATCGCAACCTGAAAATGACTGAAAAACAAAAAACAAAAAAACAATTACATTAAGCAACTACGCACTCCAGAGGAATACTTTCTGATTTTTTTAAAGTCTCTTGTGAAATTAAATATGTAAAAATGGGGTGAGGAAAAAAGACAAGAAAAAAAAGGAGGAAACAAAGACTCCTTTGAGAGCATTTATATTTATTCATGCTTTTAAACACTTGACATTCCATCACCCTCTTGTCATTAAGGCTTTATTTCCCTTGGCCGCATCCACACAACAACCGGATAATTTCTTCCAATGAGAACAAATATGTTACTGTGGTCTTGCTGCTGAATAGTGAGAGACTTCCACCATCAGTGGCTAATAAATGTACTGAGGGCTAGACGGCCCCGAGATCAATGTGCTGCTGATTGTACAATGGGGTCATTATATTATTGTCTATATGGAGCAGAAAAGAGGCCACTGGGTAGGCCAGTCTTTCCTGTCTACTGATTCCATTGTAGCCACCCATTCGTATAGATAGCCGAGGGGAAGAGTGACAAGAGTGACGAGCCATCAGCCAGGCAGGAACAAAACTCCAGAGTCACAGTCAGTCTAAAGAACATCAGCTTTCATTCACATGTCAAAGAATGCTAGATGTGATATGGGAGCGCACATCAATTCAAGTATGTTTTAATCAGCCCATTATTTTTTTGACATCTGTAAAATGTCAGTTATTACACGAATTACAGCTCATTACTGTAACACAGCAATGAATTAGTGACTGAAAATCATTAGTCAGCTTTGACATGTATGTCAAACCATCCGCTGTGATTGGCTAAGTAGTGATAAACACAGCGATTAAAAGCACCCTTTAATCCTTTTTATAGTTTAAATTCAATTGGCAGAATTTCCATCATATAGCAAATAGTTCTAACTGGTATTTCATGCTAATATAACGTTGCCCCATCTACACTTAAAAGGTGTAACACAGATTTACACGGAGACTGGATGATGTTAAATGAGTTTTCACCCTACGCTGACTAATCTCTCTTCAGGCCATCGTTTTTACAAATGCCTCCTTCTCTTGATTTGACCCTTTACCCTCATTTCTAAGTGGAGAGGAGCTTCAAAAGCAGGGTGGCTTATAGTGGGAACGTCTTCGATGTCTCTGTCACAGAAAGTTTTTACAAGCTGTGTCCTTTAGAAGTCCAAAGTCCAAGCACGGATTTTACTCAGGGGAGATTTCAGAAGTGTCACATTGGGCCTTATTGCTAACCTGCAGTCCTTGGCTCATTTGCATGTCTCTTGTGGATTGAAGAGATAAAAAAAAAAAAAAAATCCAGTTATTGCTGCACAAGATGAAATCTTCTGAAAGGTTGATTTATATTGGTACGCAACCCACACATTATAGAACTAAATGTCTTTTTATGTTGCGTCCATGAAATACCTTTCTATTTTATTACAGCTATAATAACACCCTAACAATGACTACACAGAATGGAGTATGAGAATAGAAATAACTGTAGCTGCTCTACAGTTCTCAATATTTCAAAATAGTTCTTGGTATCTAGCTCCAAAATATATATAAATTTCTTTTTCCTTTCTTTTGCTTCCTGTTTGTCCACAAAAACAAGTATTTTTAGCTCAAAAAAAAAGTACAGAACTGACTAGTAGCACAAAGAAGGATCCTTAACCAAAGCAGTGAGAGGACTGCCTCACTCGACTTGTTTATAGCACAGAAAAATTGTATTATGGGCAAACAAATACACAGACAGGCCAGATGCTACCCAATCCCACAGTGCAGGGGTAGGTGTTCAGTATGACGCAGTGGCTGAAATTATTACAACACTGGAAAATTCAGGATTTCACAACATTTAGCCATTTTATTGTAATGATCAACATTTACATTCTCTTAGGTTTTCTATATTTAAGGTAACCAGTATATATTCTTTATCATATTATACTTGTACAGTGTCTGTTCATTCTTCACATTTCTAAGGGCAAACTGCTGCCAGCTCAGTTCTGGTTGTATCTTAAAGCCGCTACACACACACACAGGCTTTAAGAAACAACGTTCAGGTGGTTTGTTTTCTCCTGCAGTATAGAGACTATTTCCTGTGTAAAAGAAAAGCAGTGTGACCAAAAGACAGATGAAGACAGCAGTGCCAATGCTAAGAGCCCCATAAACTCTTCAGTTTATAAACAAGCAGAAATGTATGCCTGCCAAGATGGATAAATCATCCTCATGGCTTTAAAGCCCCAGACACAGAACTCGGAACTCCAAAACCACTTTATTATCAGTATGTTGAACATTCTGGAAGTTGTTTTGGTCAGGCACCCAAACAATAACAATACCCAAGACAAAGAAACAACAACAGTGCCTGCATGCCTTTCCATATTGCTGTTTGAATATTGTGGTTTCTGGCAGCAGTATACAGTGCAAGCAACAGCTAAGAAGTACAAATATGCAGTGAATACATACAGACAATGCTGTACAATGTTCAGTATATACAGTGGGTATGGAAAGTATTCAGACCCCCTTAAATTTTTCACTCTGTGTTATATTGCAGCCATTTGCTAAAATCATTTAAGTTCATTTTTTTCCCTCATTAATGTACACACAGCACCCCATATTGACAGAGATACACGAAATTGTTGAAATTTTTGCAGATTTATTAAAAAAGAAAAACTGAAATATCACACGGCCATAAGTATTCAGACCCTTTTCTGTGACCCTCATATATTTAACTCGGGTGCTGTCCATTTCTTCTGATCATCCTTGAGATGGTTCTACACCTTCATTGGAGTCCAGCTGTGTTTGATTACACTGATTGGACTTGATTAGGAAGGCCACACACCTGTCTATATAAGACCTTACAGCTCACAGTGCATGTCAGAGCAAATGAGAACCATGAGGTCAAAGGAACTGCCTGAAGAGCTCAGAGACAGAATTGTGGCAAGGCACAGATCTGGCCAAGGTTACAAAAAAATTTCTGCTGCACTTCAAATTTCTGCTGCACCACAATCCTTAAATGGAAGACTTTTGGGATGACCAGAACCCTTCCTAGAGCTGGCCATCCAGCCAAACTGAGCCGGCCAAACTCTACTAAATACTGAGCAAAGGGTCTGAATACTTATGGCCGTGTGATAGTTCAGTTTTTCTCTTTAAAGAAATCTGCAAAAATTTCAACAATTTTGTGTATTTCTGTCAATATGGGGTGCTGTGTGTACATTAATGAGGAAAAAAAACGAACTTAGATGATTTTAGCAAATGGCTGCAATATAACAAAGAGTGAAAAATTTAAGGGGGTCTGAATACTTTCTGTACCCACTGTAGTATATGAACAGAGTCAGGTGCCAAAACATTAAAGGCTCGGTTAAACAGGGTTCAATAAACAAATGGAACTATTTATTCATCTGCTAATTAATTTAATTCCTTGCCTCAGAAATTTGTGACATCATTTACATGATGTTATAAGACCTCATGAATCCCTTTACATCCACAGTTCCTTGTTCAATTAGAGACGCAACACTGTAACAATAACACAAATTCATTCTAATTAAGTGTAAAACATGGCAGGAATGATGCCCAACATAAATACAGGACATGGCAATTTCAGCTCATTATCCCCATCTATCGACACCGCAGCCGGGCCTCTCATCGTAAATGCAACTCTGTGTGCGTGTTTATTGATTTCCCTCATTTCAATATGGGCCACAGATTGCAGCATTGCAGCTGAAAGTGTCTGTACATGTTGTTGTGCGTGTGCATGAAGCTCCACAGCCTGATGCGTTTTGGCTTCAGACATGCTTTACAACCTCTGTGAAAAAAACAAAAAGAAAACATCAATAACAAGGTATCCAAGGACTGAGACATCAATTGCATATGAGGCCGAGATCAATAATTAATTTAATATAACACACCACAGTTTGAGATCTGTTACTGCCCATTAGTGTTCTAAATAGGAACCATAGAGATGTCATTAAGACACATTAGTCATGAAATTACTATGCAAAGCCAATAATTCCATGGTTATAGTGGGCTAGGAGAGAGTCATAAAAATTCACATGCAAAATAACCCTTAAAAGATTTCTTACAAAATTATCATGTGGTAAAGTCGAGCTGAATAAAAAGATTGTGAAATGTGAAGTCAGAAGCAGAGGATATTGCAGCCCTGTTAAAGAACAGCACTGCTAAAGAACAGCACTGCACAATAATGTGGTAGCATGACCTTGTTATCCCGACATCTCGATGTGAGCTCCAACACCATTAATGGCATGATATTGTGATCAATCACACCTTATAATAAGAAGGAGGTGAAGCTTGTCTCAGTCCTTCACCCAATTCCCTTTTTTACCTGCTCTGTTCTCTCTGTCTGCTTTCTGACACATTCAGCTGGTTTCATAGTTTTATTGTACTGCGTTGGGTTTTTAGCAATGAGTCGATATTTCTTACCCCATGGAGGTGCTGCTGTCATTTTGAGACTTAGAGCAACCTGTCATAGTGTAACTTTTCAGTCCTACTGTAGCTTCCACAGGCAGGACACTTAGATTTTGTACTAATGAGAGCTTGGAAGGAAAGTTATCCTTTTAACCTACCTGTACAGTGAAGTGTAAGTGTGTATTGTGTTCAGCTGTAGGACAAAAATCTAAAATCTAAAATTCATATATCAGGTAGCCTGTCATGACTAGACCCTAAGGGGGCTGTTTTCTGAGCCCTTTTTATGTTATGATCTCTTTTGTGGACATTTGGACCTTTTCAGATTCGGTTTGTTAAGTTTTGTTTATAGTTCCTGTTTTATTTTGAAATCATTGCCCTTGTGTATCTTCTCTTGTTCTACTTCCTGTCTTTGTCTTGTTTCCCTCCATTTGTGATTGTCTGCCCCACCCTAATTGGTTTCACCTGTTGCCCCTTGCCTTGTGAGTTTAAGTCTCGTTGTTTCCCTGTGTTCTTGTCAGTTCATTCTTGTCTCTCGTCTCATGTCTTGTCTTTTGTGCAGTGATCAAGTCATTGTGTTTCAAGTCAGGCTGTGTATCATTTGTTCCTTTGTTTCTTGCTTGGATTTGGTTTCTCTGGTTGTCTTTTTCCTCTCTAAGAGTGATTTTGAGTTCACGTTTTGTATTTTGTTTTTTTTTTGTGCCTTTTTCCCCTTAATGGGTGGTCCTTGTTTGAAACTTTGTTAGAATAAACAGTATTATTTTTGAATTCGTCTGTGGGGTCGTGCATTTGGGTCCCAGTCCTTTCCCTAGTTGTGACAGTAGCCTATTGGGAGAATAACTAATTAACTTAATTCATAAGTTCAGCAGACAAAAGTGTATATCAGGTATATTTATATTTTACAGAAGAAGAGAGACAGAAAAAGGATTATTCCTATAATCATATAATCTGACAAAATATCCACCAGCTCTAAAATGAGCCATTGTACAACACCACGGATAATCTTATCTCCAACTGAATGCACAAAGTGAAATTCCTTTAAGTGCACTGTAAGAATTCCATTTAATAAAGCACATTGTATGCGTGAGTGATCCTGAAATCATTGCCAAACAACATCCAACAAGTAGCTATGAATATTTCTCTTTCTTTCTTTATTTGGTTACCTGCTTGTTTGCATGTGTATTTAATATTTTGTGGAGCCTCTGTTTTCTGTCCTGGCACACGGAGAAGCTGGACCTGAACGGAATGCTAATCCCCGCAGCTGATGAGCACGTTCGGAGGAGCACTAAATAAGACACGGGTGGATCACTGGCCATCTATCATCATTGCTGGACTATTGGGCGCAACCTTATCAAGGACGACATTCATGTTTACACATTGGAAATTACCTCAGATGAATATCTGATATGGCTTTCTCTGGTGCATTACTCCATACGCTTCACTGATAATAAAGTGTTGCTGCTATAGATTACATCAGAGCACAGTTTCTTAAACATGTGACACAATGTCATGAGGAGAAAAGAGCATAGTGCATCATTTAAAATGATTTTAGTTATGACTGCATGTGAAAGCATACAAGATTTACTCAGTAAGATGGACTGTGCCAGGGACTTTGGCTGGAGCGTTAACTATCAGATGCATGCTGAGCTGAGATTCTTCTCAAAAAACATGCTTTTATATAGACTTTTTACATGCACCTTTTTCTTGCATGTGAGGGCTCTGCTTTGCTTAAAAATCTGAAAATTAGTTTGTTATTATTATTATTGTTGCCCCATTGTTGCTGTGATGTTTGAAAAGATCTGTAAATCTACTGATTGCGGTTTAGCTGGCTACAGTGCAATGCAAAGTAAGTTAGCTATAACTTTTCAGGGCTACAGCCCCCACTGTCCAGCTCAGGTGTTGCCCAGAGATTGTGTGTCTTCCACGTTAGTGTTGAAGTATCGCCATATGGTTTTCAATTGACCATATGGAGACACCCACACACTTTCAATGGAATGAAGTCTATCATGACAGGTCACTTATGTTGTTGATGCTAATGATGGCATACCATCAGGAACAAAGGGATCGTTTCAGCATATTTTAGACTGCCTTCAATTATGACTGTATAATAAGAATATGGCAGCAGCATTTAGTTGTTTGAATGGTTCAGGAAAACTTTAGTGTCCCTGTTGCTCTAGCTACAAAAGCTAACTGGCTAAATTTGGAACCAGTTGTTGAGCTTGCTGACTAAAAAGTAGACACCCCTGTCATCAAAAGCAAAATTATTGAATAAAAAAGCTACATTATGAGAAGTGACATTGTGAAATAAATTGTTTCTTGAACTGAAAAACTCACTCAAATTAATCAATTAAGTAAAAACGAACCCAAATGAAAATGATAAAATAACACTTTGTGATACAGAATTGACAGAAATGATAAGTGATTACTGAAATAATATCACAAGTTATTGGTTCATTTATACATTTTATGCAATTCAAACATTTATTTATTTCATATTAATTTCTTTATTTAGTGTTGAACACTTTGTTTGGGGCTCCATAAGAAGCATCAAGCATGACTGGACATGAAGCACCGGATACAGTCTATTTATCTAAATGGTGTAATTGATGTGAGAATATGACTGGCTACATTCTGCCTGTAACCCTGTAGTGTTTGGCAGGAAAAAGCCATTGTCTTCCAAGCACTTGACTTGAATCTTCCTCTGAGGTTTGATCATCCACCATATGAAGGAATGAGGCAGACTGGGGGGCCTTAAGCTGAGGCGGTTTTCTCTTTCTGCCAATACCAACACTCTGCATCTCTCAGCACCCAGGGACAGTATTAAGGTGAACATGTTTCTTTTGTGTTTCAGACACTGTGAGGGCTGGCAGGATTTGGAGGGACTGACTGGCAAAGAGAGGGGAACCTTTGGATGTGTGTGGGTAGGATACAGTGGGAAAACCAATAGGAGCTCCTTTTTCTTGAGAGGACACCCACAGACTCCAGTGGGAGATATTCTGACTGAGCTGCCTACAAAGCTGGAGGTGGAGAGAAGAAAAAAAAACAGCAAAGGAAAAAAAAATGTAAATTATTTGCCCAATCTACAGAGGACAAACTGTGGGATACTGGGTGTTAAAGAATCTGCTTATACCCTGCTTAGCGTTCTCAAAATAACCCAATTTAGATGATATTATACAGCATGAGGGAATTAGCTGTTCCCAGGGCCCTGCGGGCAAATTAGTGGGACACTTGTACCTGAATGGCAATGCTTGGAGGGATACAGCTCAGCATTTAGAGCACAGGGAAACGCATTAAACAAGTTAACAATTTGTGACATTGGTATAACTGCCAGTTTTTATACTTTGACGCAGCTTTCTTTATAACAAATGAAAAAAAGCCCTTTTTTTTGTCTGATTCATGAATATATTTCCTCGTTCTACTAATTATAAATTGCTCCTGGGTATGATATAATGCTCAAAATGTTTTATAATTTAATGCAGTGATAATTAGCAGCAATCATGGCACAATGTAATAAATATATAAACATTCCCAGGATTTAATATTGTAGATGCTTTAAACAATCATGTTGTGCTGTTAACACCTTGTTTATAGCCACAGAGAAAGACAACATAAACTATAAGGTTTATTATTTCCCGTACAAAAACAAAATATATACCTACTTTTCTGGTAGGATGTGTTAGAAAAGAGGGTCTCTCCTGCTTTATGAGGGCATTAATATTGCAGGTCTCTCTAAACCCGTATGTTTTTCTACAGGTGAGCAGAGAGGTGAAGAAGTCACTGACCCATTTCAGTAATGAGGAACGGTGAGATCCAACCAATAGCAAGCAAGGAAGGGGTTTGACCATCCCCCGTGCACAGTCTATATTTTATTCATATGGATATTAACACTGTGCTGGGGTGGAGATAAAGACAGTGATTAATATCAATATCTTGAAAAAGGAAGTGTCTCTAAAATGGTTGGCCAATTTGTGCTCTTCAGAAACACGTTTATAGAAAAGACAAAAAGCCGGGTGATTAGTTAGGGCTCATTGGTCTCGGAACTTGGAAACAAATTAGTTATGCTTTATACACCCTGTCCCCTTGTAAGCCCCCAACCCCACCACATACACACACCTTTCCATCCCACCCAAGAAGTGGTACCAGCGATTAGAGTGTCATTAGTTGAGCACAGGGGAGTTTCAGCTCTGGACTGCACCAGATTTATGATGGCGGGAGCCCACGCACCAGTGACCCTCTTCAAGCTGGCCCTTTGTAAGGTTCCACCATAGATACAGTTAATGGATGCACACAATGAGCCTCAATGGCCCTGCAGTGATGGATCTGGGGCATTGTGAAAAGCTCTACAGACAAACCAGGTATTGCAGATGCCTGTCACCCAAACTTAGAAGTGGGAGGAGTGGGAACAAAGCGCACACTGCAGAAATGTTGCTGGGAACATTTCGAGAAATATAATTGGGAAAGAGTACAGTATTCCTAAGCAGCATTTTAATTGTACATAGAGGGACCAGATTGGATTAAAATCTTGCCAAGGAACTGACCCAGAAGTGTCCATTGAATATGAACTTATATGCATACATGTAAAGACTGGTACACAGAATACACACACAGACACACACACACACACACACACACACACACACACACATTTTGAACAAGGGTGCATAATGTAGATTCAAGATACAGTACACTATTCTCAGTTACATTTAGACTTTGTCAGTGAGTGAAATACAGAAACAAACAGAAACAAAATGATTAATCTTTAAGTCATAGACACAATGCTGTTGTAGGATTAAATGTTTTATGAATTTTATGAATATGAATCATAATCAGGCTCATGTCATGATGTGATTTCTTAATTTGTGATGTTATTCATTGATTGATTTCAAGCTGGTGACTCCCTTCTTCAAAAAGCAGATAAGGTTTGTCCAAAAAGTTGCTAGATTTGTGCTTTTGTGGGCAAAAAGGGTCACTAAAAGGGTCTGAAAAGTCAGTAAATTTAGCAGCAAATGTGCTAAGTTGCCAGCACTGCCTCTAAACAAACCCCCATTTCCAATGATGTATTAGAAATTGTTTGTGCCAATTCATTTTGAAAGAGCAGTGGCCAATGGGGAAACATTTAGTGCCAATAAGAGAAATGATCAGAATTACTTGCTGTCTCGTGTCAATGCGGTTACAGAGCTGTTAATCAATTTTGGAGTAACAGCAAGCATCCATTGCTGTGTTTTTTATTTATTTTTCATTTGATTCAATATTGTTTTGCCTATAACATAACCATATAAGTCCAAACCCCAAATCAATGTGAGAGAAAAATATAGCACCAAAACATACTGTGGCTTGTGTAATGATCAGAAGAGCCTCGAGCTACAGTATTATGAGCAAGAAAGATGTCATCAGATAGTAGGATTGAAATCAGTGAGCATTATTTACAGCTTTACAGCACTATTTGGCTGACTCTAAATCACACCCACCTCACTACCTCCATTTAATTCTGCCACCCCATTACTCGTTTTTACTTGCCCTGTCCCCAGTCAGCTTCTCATCCCAATGGGCAGCCATTAAGCCTAATACAGGAGTCGTCTGCTGAACTTTGCCTCCACTCAGAGTCTAATGACAGTGCTTGGTGGGTATGGATATCACATGTCTTTCTCCCTCTACAGGGATGCAGCTCCTACCGGCAATGCTCTCTGCAGGGAAGAGATGTGGTAATTATGTGCAAGTAGGCAGATCGTGAACATGATACAGAATGGAGGTTGTTACCTTGTCAGTTTGATTACAATGTATGGTGATGACCGGACCTCACACTCCGACATGTGTTTTGTTGTTATTGTTGCTGCCTGTTGTCACACCTCAGGTAATACTATGATAACTGAAGAAGCAAAGGCTTCTCTTTAATTATGTGCAGTTACAGCTATCACGTCCTGGCTTGCTGTCAGTTTACACTGTGAGTCAGTGTATAGGCTGCAAAGCTATTGCTTGACATTAATATGGTGGTTATGATTAATGGATTGTAACTGCACCCCAATTCCATCCCCCGAACTGCAGTGTCAGAGAAACTTTGTGTTGAGGTGATCTGTTTCACTACAGTGCCCTCCCCCTGCCCCTCTCCAATCATTGTACACAGTGTTCTCTTCCACTCAGCAGCTTTGATCATGCTGAGATTGTTTGCTCAAGCCTGTCACTGCTCTCTTTTTTTTCCTTCCAATCATTCTCAACGCCAACAGTGTTGTCCCGAACTCTGGTGACATGGAGAAAAAGGAAATCAACAATGGGCCTCATTTGCCAAACAAGAGACACAGAAATGTGTACTGAGAGCCCTGCTAATAATGTGCAATCAAAAATAATTAAACTGCCAGTTAGACTGTGGCTAATCTTTACAAACATTTGGCAAGATGTTTTTGTGCTATGAATCTGTTTTGGCTTTGGATTCTGATGCCCGTCAAGGAACTGAACAAATGTTTGTCTTCCAAAACATTATGTAAACATAGATAAACTGGGTGCTGTAAAACAGTCTGAGTATCATTACATTACCTTGGGTATTACATTATTTATCATTTTTTGTTTCTGATCATTTAAAGCATGAGCTGTGAGACTTTCCAGAGAAACAATTTTAGCATGAATCAAATTTTGTCTTATCTGCTCTACATTTATTACATTTAGGGATGACAGGCTAAAGCAAAGAAATACTTCAAAAACTATATCCACATTTTCCAAACTGTAACTGCTCTCATATGCATGAGCAATGATAAGTGTATTTTTTAATTAGGTTAAGTAAACACCGGCAGCAATCAGCTCCTTCCTAGAAGCGTTTTCCAAATGTGCCAGTCCAAGACCGGATCAAGACACACTTTCTCTTTTGAGATTGCTCTTGTTTTTTGTCATCGAACACGAACGCTGCTGCTGCCAAGGACCTTTCCTAATCCAAGTTCATGGTCACTCTGTGCACACAGTCTGGGAAAAATACCAAAGCTTGGTACAACCGATAGTGAGATTCAAAGAGGAATGACAGACAGAAAGGTCACATTGACTCCACAGCTAATCTCCATCCTCTCCAGTCAAGTATACATAGTGACAGACAAATGAGCTCCTCTCTAATACATTAACACCATAAATAAATCCGCCATTATGCATCCCATTTCAACTCTCAGGTGCCACTGTAACCTCGTACGACAATATCTCTCCTTTGTATCCCACTGGGCAATCTCTCCATTAGCCCTGTGATTTGGAGTCTGATGAGTCTATCACAGGTGACAGTGACAAGGAGGTCCCTCATTATGTTTCATATACAACTGATATGAGCACAGCTGTGCATTTCAAAAGAATTCCTGGATGTCCTTTTTGCTGCTTTCAGTCACTTTATCATCCAGACACAATGACACCATGTGGCCAATGAATTACAAGCCAAGGCAGATAATATAAAAGTGTGTCTCATGAATTATTCTTCACATATATTTAGCCTAAAGAGGAGAAATTGTTCCATTTAACAAGGAAAATATTCCCTTCTTATCTTATGGGCCAAGGGAACTGGCTGCCAGAAACCAGAAAACAAAAATGGAATTTGTAATGTCAGAACAATTAAGTACCTGGAGCTAATGCAGATTCATAAGCTACACATGTCAACTTTAACATCTAGATGACCTTGAAATTGATGTAAGACCATTTTAAATGAGTGAAAAGCAAACCCTATTTTCCCTCCACATCACACAGCAGGTTTGCCTGCTGAAATTAAAACTACAGAGCACAGTGGATGTTCATATTTAAAAGCAGGAAATCAATCACATTTCCCCTAAATAACTGTGAGCGTGTGTGTGTGAGTTTGTGTGTCGAGTTGTGTTTGTATAACAAGAAGGATCTGGCACAGAACATATGGTTGCTCTGCCAGTCCTACTTTCACAGTTTGGTAGATGCCAGAGTAGTCAAACTGATTTCTAACACGCCATGTGTTCCAATTGTTCTCAATTTGCAGATAGTGAAACACAATGAGGAAAGTGAAAAGCAGGAAAAAAAAATATGTGGCCAGAATATTATCCTGTTCATCTATCTTTGCCTCACTCAGATTTGTTTAGCTAAGCAGCTTAAATTGCACGTAGGGAAAACGTGTCCGACAGCATGAGCTGTTTGGTACTGAGGTACTCTGACAATCCATCTCTCCCTCTCTCTCCATTTGGCTGCAGCATTGTGCTGACCTGATGCCTCTCCCTGTTGCATAGAGACCCAGTAGAGACAAACAGTAATTCTCTTCCAGTTCACTGGACCCACACTTAAATTAAACGGCTAATGTTTAAAAGAACTCAGTGGAGTTTCTGCCCTGCGGGGATCTTGAGAAACTCGTCGGCTCAACTTAACTTCTGTCAAGTCTATTGCTTTTTTTTTTGGGATTGATTTTTGTACCAGTGAGACACGGCTTCTGCCCTTTCCCCATATGACAAGTACTCCATTTTCAGTTATGTGTGTGAGACAGAGTGGTCTGTGAGCAAAGCAAAGTATAAAGCTGCACCGCGACAGAAGCGACGGGCGGCGGGCATTATGGGTGTTCTCAGGTGTGTGTGTATAAAGTATAAAGCTGCACCGCGACAGAAGCGACGGGCGGCGGGCATTGTGGGTGTTCTGAGGTGTGTGTGTATAAAGTATAAAGCTGCACCGCGACAGAAGGGACGGGCGGCGGGCATTGTGGGTGTTCTGAGGTGTGTGTGTATAAAGTATAAAGCTGCACCGCGACAGAAGGGACGGGCGGCGGGCATATTATTCTTTTATTTTCTTTATTATTCTAAAGTAATAAAATTAAATTGTTTTTATTTTATATTATTGTTATTCTCTTCTGTTGTTATGTGTGATTGTGTATATTTTTTATGTATATAGAGTATATTATATATATATAATTTCTGATAACTTTAATTTCTACCTTGTTTTGGTAGTGTTGGAGCTGGAGATTGTTATTATATAAATATTGTTACAACATGGCTGCTAAAGTTTGCCAGTGGACAATATGCTTATTTGCTTTCTTGCTGAGACCTAGATGAGAAGATTGATACCACTCATGGAGTGTATGGTGAAACTGAAAATATCAGCAGAGAGCCAGTTATCATAGATTAGCACAAAGACTAGGAACAGGGCGAAGCAGCTAGCATGGCTCGAACGCATGAGAATCTCTATAACTCACTTTTGAACACATTATATTTTCTTTATGTAGCTTGTACAAAAACTGAACTGTAAAAGCAACATGATTATTTAAGGGGTTTTGTACTAGACATATAAGCTGGGAAGCAGTAACTTCCTGGACTACTGATTTCAGTGCAACCTTAAGGTAACTGCTAGATTTTGTTACCTATGCACAGAACCAGGTTAAGTGTCCTTATTTTTAGTCTTTGTTCTAAGCTAAGTTAACCAGCTGTCGTTTCATAGTTACTGTGCAGACGTGCGTTTGCAGTCAGCAAGAAAGCAAGTGGGTGTTTTTCCTAAAATGTCTAAAGCTACTCTTTTGATGAGACTAATTCAAAGTTTTCTTTCCAAGCAGGAAACATATCACACAACTGGTTCATTTGACAATGAACTGTGTAAAAAATAATGACAAAGCTAATCTCAAGTGTACCCAATGTCAGCTCAGCTTCAAGAAGTTTTGAAGTGGTTTTTAGAGATGTGTGAAGCCAGCACATTGCTGCAGTGTGATAATACGGGAGTGCAGGCTAAGACCAGAGGATCACTGGCTGAGCGCTACGAGTGGCTATACTGTCTCTCTAGAAAGTGGTTGTGTGTGCACAGAATGACATTTTCCAGAAAATGAATGTGTATACAAAGGATAGTCAGGTCATATGAGAGTATTGCTGTACAGAGAGTTTCTATGTGTGCGTGAAAACAGTATTTGTGAGCTCCTTTGCGTGTCTATATAGTAGTTAGTGTATAGGTGCTTTTGCACAGAGGGGTATGCATAATGATCCTCTGTTTTTCGCTCTCTCTCTCCGGCTGCTCAGCGGAGATCAGCGGGGTGTCACAGGGGAAATAAACAGCAGCAGCTCAGCAGGATGGACCTAATTAAACACAACGCTTTAGCACGGCAGCCAGCAGACTACTGCAGCATGGACCAGTCTAGACATGACTGGCCCCGCCAAAGACCCAGCGTTGCCATGATCACCTGCTGCCACTGCAAGTCAATGCCGGGGAGGAGTAAGAGAAAGAGGAAGTGGACGGCACCTCTGAACCTCAGAACTTTGCTTTTTCATCATTTACGAATGGAAAAGAATCATTAAAAGTAGAAAGATAACTGATTTTTGGGTTGAGGAACATGACATGAGGCTTTGCCAAGTCTTTTAAAACTTATAGAACAGTTCTACTTTTTTAAAGCTGAAGAAATACAGTGATCACAGTGTTACAATGAACCATTTTTTTTTTTTTTACAATTTGTTATACTTTGTTAATATTTAGATGTTTTACTTAATCCCTTAAACCTACAAACTCACGTTGAAAAGCCAAATATTGTTCAAACGCACAGTGCTTTATATTAAATTCTATTGGAGATGACCCAGTTTCCAAAAATACCAAACACGTCAGGATGAATTTTGGAGAGATTTTTGACGCACAAAATCCATTCCAAAATGGATGATTGTGCCGCTTTTTACATGCTCTATATACTTTAGTTAATTTATTCTCTAGCAGTAAAACATATTTAATGACCTGATAAGTCTGCATGAGAAAAATTGATCAGCAAATTAACTTGTAATTGTAACTGTTACATAAATGTAAAAAACTATTTAGTAGCATAAAGTGAAAATCATCAAAGTACAGGTTCCTCAAAAATACAAGACCTTAGTAATTGTACTTCTGCTTTTGTGTAATACCTTTGAAATCAGGGGATTCTTTTTTATATCCACTACTTTAACAAGTAAAAAGCTATTATATCTGACAAAATGTTACATGGTGTAAGTCCCTCTTGTAGCACAGCACAAAGTTTGTGTAATACGTCATGAAACTGGAAGAGATGTTTCACAGACTACTTCCTCCCACTGGTCGATGAGCAGAGAAATGTTGAGCAAAAAATGAAATATCAGAGCTGCCCTCATGTGATTTACAGCACCAGCCTGCAGTGAGAGCTGTTCCTGACTGTGTTTTTTAAGATCTCACAGGAAATTACGACAAGCTTTTGTGAATGTTTGTGAGAAGGTGTGAATTGGATGGTTGAGAGTAAGCCAAGTCTTAGCTTAGTCCTAATGCAGCGTTTCTGTTGCAGAACTCAAAGAGCTGACTCAGGTTTCGGTTCTTCGCTGTTTCCCTGTTTCCCCCCTCCTTTATTGCACAGTACATAATAGAGGATGACAGCAGAGATGTTGGTGAGACAGAATAACATGCGGCATAGCTTTTGAATCAGAGCAAAACCCACAACATATCCTGGCATATACCTCAGTCATCTGATCCACTCAGCACCATATTTGTCAGTTCTAACCTTGTATATTTCATTTGACCTTTTGACTCTCATGGTGTCACTTAAAATAAGCAGCTCCATCTCTATTGCTATTCTTAAACCACTTATACAGCCAGAGAGGAGAGGGGGAGAAGGAGGAAGCTCATTCCCAGTGTGATGTTTATCTGACATTTTCCACTGGCCCGTGACTCAGTGTGCTGTGATTGCTAGCAGAACACATTGGGCTGGCAGGGGCTCTCCCAGCGTTAGCTACAGGGCACCACTTACCGGACGCTGCATTCCTGCATCCTCGCTCACTCAAGAGCCAGAAATGACAAAATGTTCAACCAGGATTCGGGCAATATCTTTGACCCATTAATGGTAGTTATTTCCTGCATCTGTGTTATTGTGTGTCTGTTTGTTTTGAGGACATTCATATGCATCTGTACTTTTATTGTCCTATTGAGAGCAATGTGAATGCTGTGGTATCTAAATCCAGGGCCAAAATGGTTGCTTTTCTGTTAATTAATAATCCCACATCGTCAACATCATCAAATGACTTTTTCTCCCCCCCAAAAAAGCTCTCTCTGAGTATCAGACAGTGATTAACATGCTGAAAAGATTATAGGAATCAGTAAATAATGAGGTGGTCATACAGTCCATCTATCTCCTCCACAGTAACCTGCCCTTGTGTGGAGAGATGCAGACAAGTCTGAGCTTCCACTGCGGAAACTTTAAAGTTACAGAACGATGATAATTATTCCAAGATTTTAGCTTTCATTCTAACTCTTCTGATCCTCTCACTGCCTGTCTGTTTAATGATGGGTAGTGAGAAGCTGTACAGCTCCCCTGAGATGATTCTTAATCAAACAAAATGTATAAAACTCTATTTTCCTTTTTTTTTTTTAAATTTTCAGCTACTGACTTGTGTTTCAATACAAAAAAAGAAGCATCTCCTCCTGTGCTGTATAATGAACATATCTCTGAAAATGGATTCTGGAGAATGTTATGTGCTTTATACTTAGTGCCTTAGTGATCTTAAATGGGAAATGAAGATATTCAGTCTGCAAGGACAGGTAAAGCACAGAAGCTGCCTTGAAGAAACTTGTTTGAGTAGCAGCAATGTGGCAGCGTAATGGCCAGGTGTCCTGAAACAGCAGGCACGGATGGCACTCCTCCATATTCATATTTCACATTCATTCATGTTTCACAGTGGAAGAGTGATTAGCATAGATATCGTGTCACCTCCACCTGCCAATTTATTTCAAGTTTTATAGTGCACAGGTTACTTTAATGACTCTTTCACCAAACCCTGAAAAAGTGAAATTTATTGATTCCAGATGTTGCACACTAATGTATTCAGTAACTGTATATCCTGTGTGGGTTTCAGAGCATCTTGATGACCATATTAAGATATATTAGAGCAGGCAGCACAGCAAATGCAAAATAAACATTTAGGGAAGGATATTCCCCTGTCCCTGATTCAGAACAGCTTTTAAGCAGTTAGGGTCATTGCTTTTCAAAACCACAAGGCCTCTTATAATCAGAGCCACATGTTTACCGCGGGCAGAGTCTGGTCACCAAAATCAGCAGTGTTAACAGCCCAAAGCATTAGCCTTGACACTTTTTCCATCAGCTTGCTCTAATTTTGTTTGTCTGCTTTCATAAGAATGTTCTCAGATGATTTTTCACAGCAACGAACAGAACACCCCCCACCATTCATTTCTATGGCTTGCTCTCTGTGGACGCAAATTACCTGACCACATCCGCACAGGGCTTCCTGCATGTACTCTGCGTCTGTGAATGTAAATTGTAGTGTGAGTCGATGATGAATAGACAATACAAATAACACGCTATATAGCTTATCTCTGCCGCAAAGAGTATACCAGCGGGTATGATCGAAAAGTAGTTGTGGACGCAGAATGGCCCGACCAGATGACAACAAAGAAATAATCACTTGCAAAAGTGAAGTAAGTGCTGAGGCTATTTTTATTTGAGAACATGATGAAACCACCAAAAAAGCTAAACATCTCTACAATCTGTAACTCAAGGAAAAAACTTGTTTATTACTAATTCTAATAATTCTGGTAATAAATTTATTTTGTTAGTCCTTTGATATGATATCACTTCCAGCACTGAATTCTCGTCCCTTCATCATCTAAATGAAACTAAACCACTTGTCATACATCTTTATATCCATTCTCAGTTCATTCACAAGCATTTTTCAGTCTCTGAGAAGCCATTTCAGTTTTGCAAATATAAATTGCATTTTTCTTTAAACCAGAAGAACAAAAGGTAAAATTAGTGAGCTTGAATTCCATTGATTAGTGCAATACCAGCTGCCTCTTGCTGCTCTCTCCATTAGCACAATTATCTAGGATTATTGCTGTCTGAATTTTTTTCTGTCACTTGCTTCTCAGGTCTAAGAGCATGCTCCTGTATGGACATTTTCAACCAACTCAATGCACTGAATGAGAAGCTTTTACTGTATAACTGCCTTTCATTGGTGATTTTCTGCCATTATCTTGAGCTGCTAGTATAAAAGGAAAATAATCAGCACACTTTCAAACTTTAGAAACAAATTAAACTGCTGAATGACACAAGTGTTTGCAGGTCTGCATTATTGTGTGTTTTTCAATGGTCTTTAAGACCTCATGTAATCTTTCTTCAGTGTCACTTGATCTGTCAGGATCCTTCTTTCAATAATATAACAAATTTCATCTAACATCAGTACTGTGTTTTCACTGAGTGTTGGGCTGCATTGCTTTCTAGCATCAAACTGTAAAATATGAGGAAGAGTATAAAGTGTCAAGTTTCATGACAGCAGCCTCGGTCTATGCTTTTAATGGATTAAACTAATAATTTATAGTTAGTAAAAGCAAGCATGAGCTCATAAAGCAGTGAAAAATTATGTATTTATTTAGTTTTCAATTATTGATGTTTGAGAAAATATAAGCTGAACATAAAGACGAGTGACAAATTAAAGAAAAACATGAATAAGTGAGTGAAGAAACATCATGAAAAGAAAAGTGAATAAAGCGACATCTGCATTCTACAGCTGTGGGAAAGACGCCAGTAAACAAGAAAGGTCGGAAATTGTGGTTGACAGCAGACATTTGATGACCATGATGCTCCTGCACTTGACAGTTTAGTGGTGCACAAACCACAGGCACTGGTTTACAGAGATGTGGGAAAAAAGTGATATAGTCAGATGAGTCATCTTTCACCATATTCTCCACAAGTGGGCGAGTGCATGTGTGGCATCCACCAAGAGAACAAGTACAGGCCTGAATACTTGACCCCAACGGTGAGGGGATCCGGTGGCTCTGTTGTGCTGTGAGGGACATTTTGCTGGCATGGTTTGGCATTGTTCTCCTATGACATTTGTTATCTCATCTTCTATGTTTAATTCAGTAAGAAGCAATGTGACCTGCCCATAGCTGAACCTCCACCACGACTTTTGTGGTGAATTTACATTTATTCATTCATCTGTTTGACACAGATTCACCTGTGGTCTTACTCTGCCTGGAATCTAATATCCAAATCATGAAAAATATGTTTTAGTAATTTCTTTGGATGTTGTAAAGCCATCTAGATTGGTAGAACTGATGTTATTTTGAGTTGCCATGTCATTGTAGAAGACACTAATGACATAAGACACGTTCAAGTGCCAAGTGCAGGAGACTCCACAAATTCAAAGTGTCCATTGTTGTGGACTGTTGTGGACATCTCAACAAACTGTACTCAGTTTCCTCCCATGCTGCCGAATGGTGTTCACAGTGTTATTATATTTTCATTTTCAGCTTTATTGATTTATTTGTTTTGGAGGCCACAATGACAGAAATTATCTGATATGATCAAAAAAGCACAGGGAAGTCCTGGCTCTTGCAGCATTAATCATAGTGGTGAGGGAGGTTTTTTTTTTTTTCTTTTTTTTGATTGCCTTTGTCCCCGGCTCTGGTGTAATCAAAGGGTCAGGCCTTGCTGTTCACAGTCTGACACAGCATTTAATGAGGATGTTGTGTACTGGCTCCCTCAGACACACTAACACTGTGCTGATTACAGACTTTTAGTTTCCAGTTTTCACAGACCTTTGATAGTAAGACCTCTTGTTGTTAGATGGCTAATTCCAAATATCTGAACATTTCTCACATGATGCAAGAGCGGGTATTTCAAAATGACTGTTAGTAAGTTTATGCTATATATACAACTTTATAACAAGAAAACTGAAAAATGTCCAAAATGTTAAACCTCTTGTGAATAAAGTGACCATTTTTTAAATAAAACCAGTAATTCAGAATCTTCTAGATCACAGCTTCTTGGTAAAGATACGTGTCTCGACTGTGGACAACATAAGGCTAACTGACAGACTGCAGAACATGATTGTGACTCATGGGAAATAAATATGCCTATAGCCACAGTAAATTGGTATTTTTCCAGAGTTGGAACAATTCCCATTCCTTCATGTTTTTTATATCAGTTGAAAAAAAGCCAGTTCAGGCAGACAACTTAAATTGCACACTGCTAGATGACTTACTCTACTGACTGAAATATACATCCAAAGCACCTTTTTGTATAGTGTGGTTTATTCCAGGTTTCAGGTAAAAGACTATTGGAACACTTGCCTCTACCATTACACCTCGTGTGGCTTTTCATTAAAAACCTTACCAGCTAAGAGCTCAATCATGTCGCTTCAGGGTAGCTTTGAGGAGAAATAACAGTGTTTGCACCTTGTTTGCCACTGCTGCTGTGTGGAGTTCCTCGACTGCATAGTGTTTGTTGTTCTTTCTATCGCTTCTCGACCTCAAAGATGCACTTCAAGCCGGAAGACGGTTTCCTCTCTGTGGTGTGGCAGTTTGAGATCAAATTCAACTACCAGATGGTTCTCTGCTGAGATGGCAGGGATCACTACTTCACCATCACCAAGCACATTTCAATTCACCAAACTGTCTCCTGCTTGTACTAACATGCATGTGTCATTGTCTTGGCTCCGTTCCAGTGTATGTGCTTGGCAATTATCAGTAACACACAAGGCTGCTGACACTGCTGACCGTGCTATGTACTGTAGGTCTGCTCCTAGGCGATGTCTCTGTGTATCCCAGCCTCTAGTTCTAGTTTCTACTTATATTGTACTCACGGCTACCTGCTTCTATTAACTACTAAATCCTACTAAAGTTAGGCTCCAAACTAGACAGCAGTTCTTCCTCTAAAATCCTTCAAAACAAACATTCCCACACTGAAAAAAATGTTTTGTTGAATTTACTCAATTTTAATATTGAAAGTGGTTGCATGCAATACATTCATCTAAATCTACACATATTTTTTTAAGTTGACTGTACTGGTAATTTCAAATAAGCACAGCTCCTGAACACAGCTCCAGATTGCAGCTCCTACCGTGGGCCCAAACTTTAAGGGTATAGCCAGAAAGGCAGTTTAGAGTGAATTCTTTTGTTGTGTATTATTTTGATTCTTCTTGAGAAGTGCTCTTGAGAATTTTTTTGTTCCCCTTTTTTGCTTACTTTTGTTTTTCTGGTTGGCCCAGTGTGCATTTTATACTGTGAAGTTTTTGAACAAGACTCTAATTTTGTCAAAAAAAATGGAATTGGGAATTGCTCCAGTCTGCCACAACTCATTGCTGTAGACCGGGTTTCTTAGCCACCCCCACATCTACATATGCATTTTGATTGTTTTAAATGAAATTGGGAATTGAATTAACATATGCAGAATAAAACAATTTCATTTAAAACACAATAACAAATTAGTTAACCACAATATATGAATTACATAATGAATTTAAGTAAATTAAACATGGGTTTAGTTAGAATTACTAAGGAAATCAGAGTAACAAATACTCAGAATTTTTGTGCTGAAACTGCTTACATAATTTATTTAAAATTACTCAAAAATATTAAGGACAGTCAGCTTAAAAAATATCTCTAGATTTAGATGAGTGTATTGCGTGAAACCACTTTCAACATTAAAATTGAGTAAATTCAACAAAACATTTTTTTCAGTGCACTTAATGTTTGAATACTGCCTGTCATTCTCATAACGGAAAGTGTCCATCCTCTTACCAGACTCCACTGCATCCACCCATCCATTCATTTTCTATACCAGGTTATCCTGTTTAGGGTACTAATAGGGGTGAATCCTGTCCCAGAATGCATTGGCCAAGAGTAGCGTATTCCCTGGAGAGGTCTGTCACAAGGCTCTAAAAATATACTGGTGAAAATGCAAAGTAAAACAGGACAACCAAAGTTCATCAAACAACAGCCATGGAAGTCTGACATACATACAGTGGGGCAAAAAAGTATTTAGTCAGCCATCGATTGTGCAAGTTCTCCTGCTTAAAATGATGACAGAGGTCTGTAATTTTCATCATAGGTACACTTCAACTGTGAGAGACAGAATGTGGAAAAAAAATCCAGGAAATCACATTGTAGGATTTTTAAAGAATTTATTTATAAATTCCTGCGTAAAATAAGTATTTGGTCACCTACAAGAAGCTCTTCTGTCCTCCACTCGTTACCTGTATTAATGGCACCTGTTTGAACTCGTTATCTGTATAAAAGACACCTGACCACAGTGTCAAACAGTTAAACTCCAAACTCCACCATGGCCAAGACCAAAGAGGTGTCGAAGGACACCAGGAACAAAATTGTAGACCTGCACATGGCTGGGAAGAGTGAATCTACAATAGGCAAGCAGCAGAGTGAATAAATCAACTGTGGGAGCAATTATTAGAAAATGGAAGACATACAAGGTCATTGATAATCTCCCTCGATCTGGGGCTCCACGCAAGATCTCATCCCGTGGGGTCAAACTGATCATGAGAACGGTGAACAAGAATCCCAGAACTACACGGGGGGGACCTGGTGAATGACCTGCAGAGAGCTGGGACCAAAGCAACAAAGGTTACCATCAGTAACACAGTACGCCGACAGGGAATCAAACCTCCTTCCATCAGCGAGAGCATTGAAGATGAGATGTGGCTGGGTCTTCCAGCATGACAATGATCCCAAACACACCGCCCGGTCAACGAAGGAATGGCTGCGTAAGAAGCATTTCAAGGTCCTGGAGTGGCCTAGCCAGTCTCCAGACCTCAACCCAATAGAAAATCTGTGGAGGGAGTTGAAAGTCTGTGTTGCCCAGCGACAGCCCCAAAGCTTCACTGCTCTAGAGGAGATCTGCATGGAAGAATGGGCCAAAATACCAGCTACAGTGTGTGCAAACCTGGTGAAGGCCTACAGGAAACATTTGACCTCTGTCATTGTCAACAAAGGTTATATTACAAAGTATTGAGTTGAACCTAGTTGTTATTGACCAAATACTTATTTTACGCAGGAATTTATAAATAAATTCTTCAAAAATCCTACAATGTGATTTCCTGGATTTTTTTTTTCCACATTCTGTCTCTCACAGTTGAAGTGTACCTATGATGAAAACTACAGACCTCTGTCATCACTTTAAGCGGGAGAACTTGCACAATCGGTGGCTGACTAAATACTTTTTTGCCCCACTGTACACTGACATTAACAATATGGCAAGCATACAGATTTTACATTATCCTGTTACACTTGGGCCACAGAGAGAGCTGCATTTATAGTTTTTGACATGCTTTTTTTGTTAAAGTAGTGATTTCCTTCCAGTGTGTTTTTTTTTTGTTTGTTTTTTTTGTTTTTTTTTGTTTTGCCTCTTGGCATTGGCAAATATTTCTGCAGATCCACTGAGTGATAGTAGTTGCTCTTCACTGTGTGTTGACCTTGCCATGTTAGATTAAAACCTAAGCCGTGGTACATTCAAAACAAGCTGTTGTTTGGACTGAGTAGCGGAAAAGGTGGTTTGTGGAGTAACCTTCCCCTGCTAAGAAAGTGGAAATTTTCTCATTTAAAGCTTGAAAAAAGAAGAAAACATCTTATCAGTAGGAGTTGCTCAAACTTTCACATTTCCATTCTGAAACACTCACCCATGACATTCCTTATGTGAACCATGACGATAATACAGAAATGCTGTGTTCAACTATTATAAGATACAGATTTATTGTTTACAATCACAACATGGGAAACGGATGACATGGCTTATTGCCTTGTGCAGGAATTAATGTGAATAACATACATTCCTTCAGGCATGGTCAGATAAACAATTATTTTAGATTTATGTGAAGTTGTTTTAAATTTATTTTTTCCATATCATTAAATGCACCATATGTTCACATGTGCATTTCATCCTGGACATCCTGGACAGGATGTAGGAGAAGATATTAAAGCTAATGAGTGTAATTATGATTGTAACGGCCTCACTATTGTACAGTATTATTAAAGGTTCAGTGTTCTATTAATTCTGACCTCTATTGCTCTCCGTCTTCCTTATTTCCTCTCTCTAAATCACCTCCTTCTGTTGCAGTCTGTGCAGACTGTGCACACACATACATGTTTCAGTAATGAACTTGTGCATACATATGTGTAGGTGGTTGGTGGGTGGATATGTAATCATTCCCAAGTTATACCCCTGGTGACCTGTCTTACTAATATGGCCATTAAGGAGAGTTATTGTGACCACATGACAGTGTAATGATTCGTGTGGAATGCAAATGTGTAATAAAGTAAGTGAGCAGCATCTTGAGTAAGACGTGGAAAATATTTCTTACACATTCAGACACACAAAACAATGCAAAGAAAAAAAACCAATAATCATCAGTGGCTTTAACACCACAACTGTTTAATTCAAGGGAATATAAATTGCAAATGATTAAACATTATAGACCATTTGAAGCTCTGTAAAGTGATATTTTTGATTACACTGATTCAAATGACTTTGCGCCTGTAATGTGAAGGGGTGGTTTGTACTACTGATCGCCTTAAAGTTAAAATCCAGGAACTGATGAAACATCGGGTGGCTTTTATTATGAAACATCCACAAGAAACACTCTCAGTTAAATCTGACTGTTATCTGTCATCTAAAATGTGTCTACAAAACTAGACAAAGGTTGTTTTTGTCATTTGTTTGGCTAAAAAACATTACAAGAATGAGAAGGGGCAGCCACAGCGATGAAGGGCTGCAGGCGATGCAGCCCTTCATCGCATCCAAACTCGACAGCAAGGTAACTCACTCTACTGTGCCGTGCTGTTGTGTGGAAAACCACTGGCTCTGTGTGCAGTGTTGCAATTATTATTGACTGACTTCTTCATTAAAACAATGTGAGTTTATTTGGTCTCACTGTAAGCAGACAAACCAGTTCTTCTGTTGTATTTCTGACAAAGCAGCTTCTCAAGGTGTGTGTTTGCTGCCCACAGAATTCTGTGACCTGTTGTATTAAACCGCTCATGCTAATACCAGAGTGACCACAGGTACCACCAAACTGATCTTGCCTGAAATCTTGAGGATAACAACTTTGAAAATCAACACCTGGCTCTCTAGCTTTTTGTAGCTTTCAATCATTTTATATCTAAGCATGTAGAAAGCCTAAGAAATCCACCTGTATTTTTTTTTTCTCAGGGGTTCATGGATCAAAATAGGTCTGAAATGTGAGAGAGTATAGGCTTACATTTGACAGGTAGACAGAAAAAAAAACTCCAGTGGGATGTCTGTGTTGCTCTGAGTTTGTTGGATGTGTAAGCAGCCATTTTCTATGAATACTTTAGCCCTAAGCACTTGATAAGCTGATGGTATAGAGCTCTGTTACTCTGCTGCTGAATATGTTTTCTTCTCTCTGGTGGTAAACACTTAATGCAGGCTTAAGGGACATTCATTAGCGTATGACGACTCATGACAGACTTTCCTGAGGGACATCTTATATGTACTCTTAAATTTCATGTTTAATTTATCGTTAGACTGGAGGCATTTTGCAAAAGCACTACTTCAACAGAATACTGTAACTATAAACAGATAAAATTGTAAGCAAAATTGTGTCATGTTCCTGAGAGCACTGCCGAAATCAAAACAGAGAAAAATGAAAACGCACCAAATGTTGGCTTTTATAAAGTGCACAAAAAATTCACGTGTCAGGACTCTTATGATTTATGAAGCCTTCACTGTATTGGTCCAGTATAGTTCATGACAGCTGACAAAGCCATTAATCATATGATGTGTATCTTGCACTTCCCATGGGGCTGATCTACTGTCATTGATCATTTTTATGTCAACAGCATCGGGCCTGAGACACAGCCTGGAGATATTAAACTTTAAATAAAGATGATGGGGACATTTCCTATCATGACTTAGTGGGACTGTTATGACTAATATGACTTGTGGCTTGGCCATCCTGTAACTCCACAGGCCCCTCTGAAGCTGAGTCACCTTAACTGTGAGTTTACTTCATGAGTGGTCACTCTCAGTCAGTGGAGATAATCCCTTCTTGGATTAACCTGGATGTTCACTGATGTAGTAAATATAAAAAGGCATCAGTTTGTGCTTTCATCTTAATTAAAGATGGGTGTTCTGATTTCAGGCAGATTAGATGGAGGTGACTCTTTGGAACACATCACATTTGTCACGTCCTTCTCCTCAGGTAACTTACTCGTATGTAGGACCTAGCAACTGACAGCACTGAGAAAAAAATATGATAAATACAAACAAATACAAAAAATAAAAACATGGTAAAAAGGCAGGCATAATAATAATAAGAACAATAATTGCTGCTGTTTGATGTGTTTATCAGTTTGTGGACAAGACTAACAATGTCATGCTTTGCAAACGGCACCACAGGTCTACATGTCCAAACCAAATATTAAATCCTTCTACATAGATGGGCACTTTGCAGCTCATGCATACATCAGTACTAATAATTATCAACATGCATAAATACATTGATCGCTTAATATCTTATGCAGTAAATAACCAAAAAAAGAGCTTCACCAAGACACAACACACTGTGTAGAACTCTCATATAGTGGTTTGTTACACACTGCAGTCATGTTTTTATTCAAAGGGGTTTTTCATTTTTCAAACTACATGCTCCAAATTTCACAGTTTTTCTTTCAGTGGTTGTACATACATGCATGTACCTGCTGGCTGCACAGTCCCATTGTGGGTGTGTTTAATTTGGGTCACTTAGGATGCTGGATGGTGCATGAAAGGTTAAGCAAGTTAAAGTACTGTAATAATAAGTAATGTAATCCTTTTTTCTTTTTTTTTTGATTCGTATGCGGAGGAATAATTTATAGTGCCAACCCTACTCAAATTAAATCATCCTCAATGTTGTCGGAACATTTTATTTTGTACACAAACTGCTCGTGACTGTCCTCCACCTCGACAGACCAGGTTCGTACAGCCTGACCGTGATTGAACTGAACATTTTGAGAACTGAATCTGTCGCCACAGACTGTTGCAGAACTCCTCACCGCCCTGCTAAAGTTCAAAGAATATCAATAACTCGGAGAAACATGGTAATCAAGTTTCACACTCTCACACAGTATAGACTGCAACCAATTTTCAGAGGAGATTGTGAGTAAAGCCTGCAGCGCTCGATGGCAATAGTGTTTTAATCACTCTGTCACAGACTTGAGGCCAGTTTTAAGAGCACAGTGAGACATGATGAATGATGGCTGTGGCCCTGCACAACTAGTGCAGTCTGCAGCATTGCTATGATGCTGCGATGGAAAAGGCTGATTAGCGGCATCTGGGGGGATGATTAATTGATGCAAACACATTTCAATTTAACGGCTCTTTGATCAATTATTAATGAACAGATCCTTCTATCCCCCCCCACCACCCCCACCCTTTACTCCCTCCTTCTTTTATTATGTACAACTTCAATTAACAGGTCCTCTGCTTTGACCTACCACTGACCTCTCCAGCAATTCTCAAACACTGGAACTCTGCAAGCAAGTATGTTTCAATGAGCAAAAACTTCATGCACATTTATACGTGAGAGAATAATCCTCTTACACATTGAGAGGACTTAAGATTGAAGGAGGATGACTGTAAATGAAGACTTTAGAACATGTACAGTACATTGCTGAGGGAGAGGAAGAGTCATCGAGTGCTGGTCAATTTCGCCCCTGTAATCTTTCCATGAAGCTGACGGCTTCTCCTCCAAATTAATGAAATGTAGCAAAGAGCTTGATTCCTCATTTCAGGACACTTATTTCTCACATTCTTTCCGAAGCTGTAAATTGGAGCACACATTTCTCTGAGGACTCCTAGGTGAGAGAGTGCTCATGAATGTGCTGCCGGTAAGTTGGAAATTGTTCCCCTCAAGGCATCGCTGCCTTCTTTCTTGTAATCTCGCTTGTCTTGCGGACTGATGGTGAAAAAAAAGAGAAAATCAAAAAAACACCTATTGAGGACTGTCCCTGGGGCCTTGCTGTTAAAATGCTTCCAGTAAAGTAAGGTTTTTGATTGGTGTTTTCCGATTGCCAGGTTGTCATGGCACTCATCTGAAACTGGGAGAAACCTGAAACCAGAGGAGCAATTTAATGACTATGTTTGCACTTACTCTACCATCGAGGTCAAACTGCATTAGAAAATGGAATATTTAAGAGGATTGAATCAATACAGTTTATGCAGCAGGCAGGATTATTACAGTTAAGATCAATCGTTTGGGCATCGTAAATTAATTGTGAGGGAGTTTGTAACAAAGGATCTTGCAATTCTTTTTGTTTAAGGTATCTACAGTTTCAGTCAGACCTCATGTGTTCTCCGAGAATCATGCTGCTCAAGAATTTGTCTGTTTTTGAAGTTCAAAAGTCATGTGCAACCTATAATACTTTGAAAGCCATTTTGGTAAAAGGGCAAATGATGCCTTCCATATCATTTTATTGCAGTCATCTCTCCTTTTACTGGTATGTTTACTCTGAGGGAAATGCTCTCTACCCCCTTCACTCTCCCCACTATAAATAATTCATTAAGGACCCAGGGATAACAAGGGTATAAAGAAAAATATATGTATTGGTAGGGATCTGGGAAAGAAGCCAAAGGATATATCAGACACAATTATGGGGAAAGGGGAGAATAATTCCTTCCATGTACTCTTTGGCCCCCACTTGTCCCTTTGGCTCTGTTCTCAGCTCCTCTAGCCAGTGTGGATGGGTACATTAAGACACACAGGTGGACTGATAGAGGTTGAAAGTGACCCTCTGCTCTCAACACCAGCGCAGAGCTGCAGAGCATCAGGCTAAGCCACTTTGACTCTCCCAGCTCTCTTAATTGCTCAGTGAACCTGGCTGCAGCATTGAGCTGCCTGACTTACTAGTCCCCTGGGAGTGTATTAGGAGTGCTCTGTCCAACTAATCGCCCCCTTTGTCCCCCATCATCCCCACACAGTTTGTCCACATGTAGTGACAGGCCAGTCATGATGATAGTAGCACCATCACCTCCTTCTTCTGCTCCCCAGGCCCCCAATCACTATCTTATTTCCTCAGTACACCATCACATGCAGATACAGCAGAGTGCAACCGATGAAAGGAAATTGTTTTTTCTCTTTTCTAAACTAATAAAAATATATCCTGCATGGATTCCTGTTGCAAATAAACACTTAAAGAACTCACTCACACTGGCAGTTTTTGCATTTATATGACATTCTTTCTTCTCTGTAAAAGCTACCATCAACATTCAAGGACACTGGGTAATTTGATTTATAAAGGCTTCTGTTGGTCAAAGTGCTTGTGTACAATATAAAGAGGATTCCATCTAAAAGGTGTGCTACATTTTTTTTTCTGTAACTTTACACAGCCTTTGGAAAAGAGATACACAGCGATGAATGCTCTAAAAGCAACTGAAATCAGAGAATGTGACAAATTGGAGCAAATGTTAATAACTTTAGGTGGTGAGAGCCAAAATGTCTCCACATTGTCATAAATATTTAAATGTTATCCCTTGATTCAAATCAAAATGCACAAGGTTGAAAATGGTTGTTTTCTGTTAGGTAGAATTCCGTCCTTTATTTACACAGCCGTCTTTCATTAAATTGTCTCTGATTCTGCAAAAGCGTCATGATAAAATAAACAAAATATCGATTGTTCAAGCTCCAACTGTTACAGTAAAATTTAGAGCGAAAACATACATAAATCAGTCACTCAAAGAAAAAAAAGCTACACCGCAAGAGCTAAAATCCAAACAAGACTAGGGGCAATGTTTTTGAAGTTATGATAAAACAATATTTTACAGTATGTTAAGCTGACTTTGCAAACTGAGCTTTTACATCCACAACAAGGAGGAGTAGAAAACACATATCCATTGAATATAGTTACACTTCATTGTCAATAAACCTTTCCATGGAGTGACCTCTGTTTGCTGTTTTATAATGGGATTATACTGTAGATTTGTATCCTTGCTTTAATGTTTTGTAAAATATTTTTTCATGTACTAATTCTGAAAAGAACTGTTTAATATTACAGTGATTTGAACCCTCTGGTTTGGATTAATCTTTAAAGAATCTGGTGGTGAAAAGGCAAAAAACCAGATCTGTGTTGTATGTGAGCTTTTGTTGTCCGTGTGGTTTTGTGTATGCAAACCCAACTGTAACAGCAAACATTCAGTACTAAATCGTTTTCTTAAGATGTAAATGTTTAGAGGGTTTAAATATTTATAGGACTCTTAATTATTTCTTCTGAAACATAAGAAGTGACTTGGTTGGATCAACAACTGACCTTTCACTAAACCCCTTCTCCAAACAGCTACTGTCCAGTCATAGCTTTGCAGCTGTAAGCTATTCATGCCTGTCAAGTACCGGACTTACTGAACTTAGTAAACAGTCATTTTTTTTAAAATTAGGACTAATAAATACTGTACAAAGCTGTGAGTTGAAATAGTTTATAATTCAAATCGGCTAGTTCCTTGAGCGTATACAGTATCACTCACTTTCTGCTTCAGGCAGAGTGAATCACCTCCAAGTGTCATTTCAAAGGCGATAACAGCAACATTTAAGTTAAAGTTACAGTTTGACAGTCTGTGTGAGACTGTTTACCTCTCTGTGTTGTACAAAGCACTATGGTAGAATGAAAAGCTTAAGAGCTGTGAATTATTTAAACAATTAAATAATCAGTGAACAAACAAGAACATATTTCACAGATTTCCCATGAATATGGATCATGCCTAGCATGAATAACATTTTACTGGTGGAACTCTAGAGTGAGAGAACCAAAGAATAAATAAAGTGCTTTGTTGTGTGTTGCAGATGAAAATGTAACTCAAATGTTTTGCTGGAATCAGGCTATGACCTGCTGCTAGCCACTGATCCACAGCGATGATGTATAGATGGATACAGATAAGATGCATGGATGGTTGGAAGATTACAGAACAGATAGTGCAAGGATGAAAGCTCCTCTGTGCAAATGACCTTAGCTGGGGCTTTATTCAAGAACATCTGCCCTTTTGTATGAGCTATGAATCAGTATTTGGGACATGACCTTTAAAAACAATGGGAAATTTACCCAAAGGAAGGTGTTGGCATATTATCACTGGTGAAGCAATGAAAATATCTCCATACAGTATTAGATTGACTGAGGGCATTACGAGGAGGATAATGATCATCTTTAAATGGTTAAATCTGATAATTATGATGCAAAGCCACCATGAAAAATTCTCATCTCTTGCTCTTTTATCTTTTCTCTATACATCAATAACTTTCTAGCCGTATCTCTCCTTACTGTGGATGTTTATGTGCACATAATTTATTCATCTGTGTTTATTCGGTTTAAAAAACGACCCCTCCCCCACTCAGACAAACACCCACCAAAAATACCACATTGACTGCGCCGACAGTAAAGAGCTGAAATTTTGCTTTTAATTGAACACGTTGTCAATGAAGGACAATGTTGTTAAAGATGAAATTGGGGAGCGATTACTGGCAGCTTTTATTTTACAATACGTGGTTGCCTCCTTTCATTCCCGCCTTTGTCTCGCTAAGAGCACTGTTGATAATGTCTGCCAATGTAAAGTGCTCTTTGTGCTTTTGAATGGGGCTGTGCTTTGTATCAACAGTGTTAATGAAGACTCTTTCCTGCACATTGCCACACATCAGTAATACATGGTTATGAGGGATTTGCCTCTCCCATCCTTGTGTGGCTTTCTGTCTGTCTCTTTGTGTTTCGTTCTTTCGTCTTTTCCCTCCCTTCCCCTCTCTTCCTCTCTCCTCCTCCTCCTCCTCCTCTCTCTCTCACCTCATCTTCCCCTCTTCCTCTTGTGCTCTCTCTCCCTCCGCTGGCATCAAAGAGATGCGTAACCTGAAATGAATGCATGTGTTAATCACCATCTCCTAAGAATTAAATGATCTCCAACCACTCTGACAATTCATGTGCAAAGGAGAGCTCTCAGAATTCATAAGCCCTGTGCTGAGCATTTACATGGATAACAGTGTCAAAACATTAAGTAGGAGGTTCAGAGAAAATGGCTCTTGCAGTAGATCAAAACCCTTCAGTGTTCTGCGTGAACTGGTTTCCCCCCATGTCTCTGTTGCAGTCTAGAAATGCATTTTGAAACCGAGATATGTTCATAAAAATGTACTGCTTATGTGAGTTTTTCAAATTGATTGTCTTTTCTTCTGCTTTTCTCAATCCAGTTACCTTGTATGAGTGACTCACAACAAACACTGACATCAAACATTAAAGATGATAACATTCACAACCTGAAGTGTTAAGAAGCTCAGAACAAAAATGCGTGGGCCTGCAAAAAACAAAATACCCCAAATGCGATCAGAACTTTAAAATTGCAATAAGTAATTGCTTGGGCACTTGGCAACAGCACTATTACCACTTTATAAGTTGTTAGCAAAATAAGGCACTCTTACACTGAAAACAGCAGCCTTCTGCTTCCAAAAACAACAATATGCAAGTGGTGAAAGTGAACCAAAACGTTACAGTTGCAGGCCCCAAAAACCAAAATAATATGCTGAAAGATGCCATTAAGCACTGAGAGCTTAATAGCAAGTTGTTAAACCTTTTTGAAATAATTTTTGTTAAACCTTTGCTTGTAGCTTCTTCAAGGTCTTCATCAAACCTTTATAATTTATTTTCAACTTAATGCTAAATTTGACTTTTTAAAGAATATGTTTTATTTTGCAATAAAAAGATTTGCTCATGGAGTAGCCTATTTAGCCTATTTAGCATGAGGAGGACATTAACATTATTTCTTTTGTTTTGATCTCCTTGTGAAATGATAGTGCTGCCCCAGACTTAGTACTTTTGGATATCCTGTGATCTGTAAGACAGAGAATCTTCACTGACTGTCATCTTGCTGTGTGCAGAGATACAAGGATGAATAAGTAAAGTCCTTAGAGTCATTTCTGTCTTTCTTTTTTGGAGGGGCTCAGGAGGAGATTCCCACCACAGGCGAAACTTGTGATCACAGAGTTATAATACAAAGCAATGAAACAGGTAACAAGTAAAAAATGGATAATGGGGATGTTCTTGCTGCTGGGTTTATACGTTCTTAGAAAGGCACATCATCTAGCAGTAGCAACAGTTGGTAAATGAGGAGGAAGTATTTTTCTGATTTATGTAAATAGTGTTGTGGAAAAAGCACATGTAACTGTGAAACAGTGAAAATGTTTGTACTTGTATGCTTTCAAATATTCAAAAGTATTTTGAACCCAAGAAACCCCAAAAATAATGTCTGTTGCAGATGAGTGTTCACGAGTGATTGAAAACATCATGTCAGTTCATGATTTAACATTAAGTCATCCTCTCTACATGGCTGAAGTGGTTTTATTTAGTCAAGGCAAGGATTTTTGTTATTGATAATTTTGTTCTTAAAAGGAGCAACAGCATCAAGAGAACTCAAGCAAGAGCCGTTAAAGCAATCAACATACTCTTCAGAACTGAGTGGAAGCACTGAAGTAGAGTTGGAAGAGAAAAAGGGCTCAAAAAGCTTCACTAAATTTGCTGGCAGATGCAAAGCTGGCACTAGAAGTTGCAGTACTGACTACTGACAAAAAAAAAAGCAATGAAGCATGAGTAGTTCTACGACACACTGGAAAGGAAACAGTAAAACTTCAAGGAGAGAGATGATAAGTGTAGGTGGATGTTGAAGACAGCAGAGCTCCTTTTAATTAGTGTGGAGGTAATTTAAGAATATGAAGCAAAGAAAGAGCAATGCCATACCCAACAAAGAGTGTTTAATAATTATACCAGTCATCATTTAAAGTCCATTTACCCTTTACTTTTGAAAGAGAGAGTGCAGATCCTAATGATTTTTGTCTCTGTATTTGAGGGTTTTCCTCTCATAATAGTAATAGCCATTTAACCTGTTTCTGTTCTAAAGCTAATCAGTATGCATTCTTGTTTTTCTTAAGATAACGATTCTCTCAAACTTCAAACATCCAAAGATGTGCACAAGACCTGAAAGGAAAGCATATACCATCATCCCACTATCCAAATCCGTTTTTTTAGATACAGACCAGACAGGTCTTACGTCTACTTATTGGCAGAACTTGTTTTGACCACCATTTTCCACAGGATGTCACCAAACCTACCAAACCAAACAAACAAAAAACAGAGTTTTTTAATGGGAAACAAAAACTCTTCATTGTGGCATGAAAGCTAGCTGTTAGACATGATTCATTAGTGGGCTGCAAACCCTCTAAGAGTTCTCCAAAAAGGCAGAAAACCTCAAATATCTATATAAAACATCTGTAGTATAATCCATTTCTTCTTGTTACTGTATGTCAGACTTGTCCAAACACTATCCATATTTTCCAAAAACTTCCATCATGACTACTGCATCATCAGCATATAACTCTCAAGGCAACCCTGCAGGAAAGCACAACAAGGGCAGCAAAAAAAAAAGGATATCAGTCTTGAAAACTATGGACATTCTTTTAATATCACCACAGCAGCCAATGGTCTATTATTCAAAAACTGGCCATGAAAAGGCTTCCTGAAAAACACCAAAAACATCAAGCAGATGTCTGTTGCGATGACAACGGAAAGGACTACTTGCAAAGAGCTGAACCAAATCCCACCATCAAATTAAAGAGCAGGAAACACCCTTTCATAACAGGTTTAGCATCTTAAATACGGATTTTATTTACATCATTAAAACACAGTGTCATCAAGAGTTAATCTAATTGCTATTCACATTTCTTTTCACATTTATTCCATCAAGTATTTTATTCTTAATATTTTTGACTTCTCCAGCAGTTTCACCCATTTCGAAGTAGAAATGGGTGAAATGACTGAAAAGGCTCACCCAGACTTCAGCATTGTTCTACTGTTACAAATGAGATGCATTTACACAGCTGTATTGCAGCTGCAGACAGAGACTGTTTTCAAAACTCTCCCTGGCGGGTGCATTCAAGGACTCTTCACTACTCAAGAAGAGGCTGTTGTCTGCCGAAAAACATTGCACTGATGAGCTATATTGTCAGAAAATCATCATCAATTTCAAAGTCCAAACAAGCAAACTCCAAACTGTTGTGAAAAATATGATGCGAATTTGGCTGTTTTTTTTTTTTTTTTTTTTTTTTTTTTTTTTGTTGTTGTTTTATGTCAAAAGATTTATGTTGAGCAGCTGACTTGGAAGACCGTAATATCAGTGCATCCTTCAACATATTAACAAGTAGAGCTGTCTGAACTGTTTCTGGTCCCTTCTGAAAAAAAAAAAAAAATTCATTACAATGGAGCAAAGCAAGTTTAAAATTTCTGAAACCCCATTTTCATGATTTAGTACAAAGTCAATCTCAAAACTGATATTTTTGGAAAATGGCTGGCAGTAATGTAAAACAAACAATTTTTAATTTTTGTAAAGAAATTCAAGGTTCAAAGACTCATTCATCACGTACTGTCATTTTCCTGTGAGATATTGTAATTGTAGTTGTCTACTACAGTTTTTACTACAGTAGTTTCTGAATAATGGGCGGCAAAATTTCACACAGCATCAGGCTCCTGAGGCAGTGTGTCTGTTTATTTCCCAGAGTGCAGTTTGTAAAGGAAATTGGTTTATACTTATGAGCCATTGATCCACAGAGAACAGTACAGTTTGTCATTCAGCAGGTCTCTCGGACAGAGGATGGAGAGATAAGCGAGAGTCCGGGGAGAGATAGATCCAGATAAGTTACTTCCGCCATCGCTATCAGCATAGTCTAGGAGGACATGCTGTTAGAGGGGATATGAATGGGTCACTGCTAAAAAGATTTACCAGCAATGCTAAATACATTGGTTTGGATGCTCCAAGGTCAGGGTCTTAACTACTTAGCAGACCAGACAGGCAGCAGGACATAGCTCTTTAAAAATTTTTTAGCAGCTTTTATTTGTCTAGATTGAGGATGACGAAAAAAAAAAGTAGGTTGTATTTTTTGCTGTAGACTCAGCAGTCCAGAATCAGACGTTACGAAGGCCTTTTGCATTTACAAAATGCCTCTGATGTAAATTTTATGAAAAGCTTTTGAAGCTCACTAGTTATGCAGATGAAGCCATTTAAAAGTTAGGCTCTTCTCTGCACACTTGCTGAACAAACGATTTTTCTGCACAAAAGAATTATTTAGCCATAAATATTAAAAAGCATGTTCTTACGACTGCTTTTGCTAAAAGACATTAGAAAACACTGTTTTGATGTGAAACACTCAGGTTTTACTTCATACCAGCCAGCAAAGGGGATATTTTGATGAAGCCATGATTATTTGGAGCATACTGAGCTCACTGATGGACAGTGGAGAATTGTACGATGCTGTAGGGGAGCTTTGAGACGATTATGTAACCTTTTTTTGATATATTTTCCACCGGAAAAACCTAGAAGCTATTGTAACGGATATAACGGACGTGAATTCAAGTTCACCATAACTGATCCTTAAAGGCAGAAACAACAAACTTTTTACTGCTGCCTTACTCGCCCACAAAGGGGTAAATATTTGATATTAAAAAGAGAGATTTTGGGCAGAGTAACTCTTTAAAACAAAAATAAATGTCACTATCCAAATCAAACTCTTCAAGGGCATCAAATTTCTGAAATTATGAATATAGAAAGAAAAGGACCGCCTGATGTGTTAGTCCTTCCTATAGAAAATCAAATACCACAACACCCAGTGGAGGCACAACATCTTGGCCAATACTGTATATAAATACATCAGTGATTAAAACAGAATGAACGTGAATATCTTTTCATGCTTGTAGAAGAGGCAGCTAGGAAATTGTATCCACCACTGCCTACATTTTCCCAAAAGGACAGTGGGATGTCTGCAGATATATTAGATTTTTGTGCTCTGATACTGATGAACTAACTCGATAAATGCATTATTTGCAGAGAGGCAGTGAAGCCTTTTGTCAGAGAAGATTGCAGAGCTTGTGATGCCCATGCGCCACTATCTGCATTCACAATATGTCATTACATACTCAAGCTTCACAAGAGCAATTCATGCTAATGGAAGTAATTACACAGAAATTATAACCTGTCTGAGTGAAAGACTACAAATGAACAGGCATGTGACTAAAATAGGCTCTTCTCATGCAATCAACACGTCTATCTGTGTATGACACACTTAACCACTGTGCTCTCTGTGTCAGTGTTCTTAACCACAGAGTTGAGAGGAAGGGAGAAGACTGACATTTCCATAATCTTACATGAACGCTGACTTTGACCTTGTGTTACTTAATACCCAGCACCGCTCAACACTTGAAAGAACTCTTATCTCCATTTTGATGAAGTTCAGAGGGGGGAAGTGGATTCATCCCTTTCTCCCTGTGGAAATCCTGAAGGTTAAAATCCACTCACTCGATATTTAATGTATGATAGTGAATTTGATGTCAGTGATAATAAAGCTATCCTTTTTGTAGTATTACTGAGCTCAGTCCATGTTTGAGGTAACAGAATTTGCTCCAGTGGTGCTGCATTAGTAAGGCTGAAATGATTACCCAAAGATTTTTCATTTAAAATCTAAAATTCTCTGCTTTAAATCTCTATTTCAGCCTGGAGCAGTTCTACAGTACATGGGCTGACACTGTATTGATTGTGTAAGCTGAAAACTGAGAGGGGGCAGAAAGAGGGAAGAGGAAAAAAAAAGAAGAGACAGGCAGTGAAGTGAAAAAAACAAAACAACAACAACACAAGAAACTGTCAAGGTTTTGGGAGCATTATGTGTTTAACGCATCTGTGGTGCTGCACAAGCAGCCACAGCGCTTGCTACATAAAACGGGCATTTGTCAGGGAAATACAAGTGCCGTGCCATTTATAAGAGGCGTTCTGTTACGCTTGTGGAACAGCAGCGACCAATAACTTTTTCTGGAGTAAATGACAAATATAGATGTCTATTATTGCTTCTAAAAGGACAGCATCATTTGTCAGGGTCTTTCAAAATGTGACTGTTTTCTGGTCTGTCACAGGTAAGCTTACTACTGTTAGTACTGTTAACTGTATTTGTACTGTATTTGAATTGGCTATTATATTTGCAATGAAACCAATAATTTTCACTGAAATGCAGCTGTGTCTCTACTTGCTGATTGACACTTTCACATATTCATACTTGATTACATGAATAATTATCAGGAAAACCTTAGTGATCTGAACAGATTTGCATGAAACTTAGTGGAGCAAATGGGGCAAGGGCCAGGGAAGACCCCAGTCAATTTTGGTTTTTTAATTTATTTATTTTTTAAATATTTGGCAATTTCCAAGGAAATGTTTTTTGGAAATGTTTGGATCTTGATGTAAAAAATCAGACACATTTATGGTGTTGAGATCTATGAGTTTGTACAGTTTGGAGCAGATCCTGATAATAATCCAAGTCTGGTGGAAGAACATACTCATCAGTTTTATTTACCATGTTTTATGCCAAATAAATAATTTCTGAAACTTTTTATTTTCCTATTATGAGAACCAGACAGACGTGTAGGATTGTTTGGCCCTGATGGCAGAATGTGCTCTACTGAGGGCCATTCTGACTCTTTTTATATCTGTTTGCACAAAAGCAATTAAGTCCCAACCAAATGTCTTTTGTTTCTATGTATGAAACAAGCAACAAATGAACAACAGCCTTCAAGATGAACATATATGTGTTTGTGTTTGTGTGTGTGTGTGTGTGTGTGTGTGTGTGTGTGTGTGTGTGTGTGTGTGTGTGTGTGTGTGTGTAAACCAGACTACACAGAAATGATTCCTGTGCCACCCAAATTTATTCATTTTAGTCCTTTGAATATTTGACAGGTTACTGTTTTAGGTCGTGAGGGGTTTTGGTATTTATACTGAGCACAAAAGACATATATCCATGTGGGATTTACCCATGCACAGAACTCATTATAATAAAGACAGATGCTTTCAATGCAATGTATATATCATGGCTAATTGGAGCTGAGGATACCTTTACTGTCAGTGGTTTCAACTGTGACCCTGGCATTTTCAAAGCGAACAATCTCTGAACTTAATCCTGGACCTTTTTGGTGGGGTTATGCTGCGTTTTAAAGAGCTTCATAATGAGTGGTTGGGTTTAAAAGCTGAGGGACCAGGGTACCACTGAACCCCCAACCCTGACTGATATAACACAGTTAAATTATTCATTTGAAGTAATAGTCTTGCTGATGAAATATTCATCATTCTGTAATGAGGGATGTATTGATTTAAATAGAAGCACTTTGTTGAAAGCCCCAGCTTTAGCCAAGGAAAAAAAACAGAGAGAATGAAAGGTATTCTGCAGATCATCTTTTTGTATTTTATCAGCACTGAGCACTTGTACTGATTACTAATTAGGCACTCTTGTGTGGAAACTATGTAGAGAAAATCACAGCACCTTCATACAGCAGATTAGGTATCAGCAGTTACTGATAATGAAAACACTGTTACTCTTAATTGCATCATTTTTATTGTGAACTTCATTTGCCCCAAGCATAAAATTGTGCAGACTACTCAATGACCACTTGTTGCAGTGAGTCTGTGTTATATTTTAAAATTAGGATTTTTTAATAATCACTTCAGAATAATTCATTGCTTAAAAGACGTATTTTTAAATTGTGACCAAGATGTTTCACTTGGGTTAAAAACGAAAGTGGTTATTTATATTTAGGTAAAATTACAGAACCATATATAGACTGATATTACAGCTAAATGTTTGGCCACGTTAATCTTCCATCCTGTTAATATTTGCTCTGTCTCTGGTTCACTTCAGCTGCATCCCATAAAACAGATTAATTCAAGCATGAGTTTCCTGTTTCGGTGGGAGTTCACTTCCGTTAAACTTTTAACAAAATGGTGAAGCCATTATTGTGGCAGTGTGCACACTGTAAAATATTTGTAAAATATTACACCAGACAAGAAACTGCAGCTTTGTTTTTACACTCTATTTACATTTTGTGCTCTTTTCAGTATTTACCAATTTCCAACACTGAAACCATGATAGAACATTCTAATGTCACCGTATAAAAGTTTTGATTTAGAAACTGAGAGGCAACGTGGAGATGAAGGACCCGGTAGAACATATTCAGTTCTGTTTATTATATGTTTGAGTTACAAACTCTCCTTGCCCTTTATTGTTTAAAATGTTATTTACCTGTGTGTGAATTCAGCGGTGAGGATGGGATAATTGCGTAATGAGCTGCACCTTGGGACAATTTGATGTTTCTAATCCAACCCAAGAGTAATCAGTGTTCTCTACCTTTAGAAGATAGCTCCCCTTTAAAACAGTTGTCTGTGGCATCAAACCAGTGTCTGGGACCTGGAGTCTTTTCTTGAGATTTTTAAAATGTAATACAAACAAAAGGAGATTTCTATCCACTGTTTTGGGGATCATATCATGATGGGTGCAGTTCAAGACTCGCCTGTTAAAAATGCTTTGTTTAGTGCTTGCATGTCTTGCTTTTTCATATCCCACTGTCTTGGTGACATTGTTGATATTTTGTTTTCTTTCTTTACCCTTTTCTGTAAGTGCGGGGCATTTCTGACATCTGCTCTTGAAAGGTGCAGTATAAGTAAATGTCTTGAGCGCCACATGGCTCTCTCCTTCCTGCTGAGAGACAGTCAAAATCAGCCAAGTCACACAACGTGTAGGTCTGCAGAGTCTGCAGCTTCTCCATGCACTTGAAGAAAATGGAGAAAATATAGGAAGATGGTGAGTAGTAGTAAGAGGAGAATGAGGATCTGTCCCCACACTTAGACGAACAAACTGCAGTAATCTGTGACAAAATCAAAAAATCCAAATATTGATAGAATACAAAATGTTGATCTAAAAATGAATGAAAATCTGTGTAATATAATCTACATGTATTGTTAAAAAAAAAAAAGGGATGCCATATGTGTCTCTAAAGCATGATGATGGTGCCTCTGTTAAACAGAGGACAAAAGGGTTTGATGAGACAATGAAAGGTTTGTCAGGAGACTCTCAACCGATGCACCTGAAAGTGTCCCTCTTGGGGAAACGGTCCACAGGGAATAAAAGAAGGAACAGAAAAACAATCATGAAGTGTGTGACTTGAAATCACAGTCTATTCAACTCACTAAATTCACTTACTTAGTCCTCAGCTTTTAATAGCATCACAGGTAAAATACAAAATATAAGAGATACATCTGTTGTCATTATAAAGAACCATTTTTTTTCCCCTACGAGGGAAAAGTAATAAACATCTCTCAATGAAACACACAACATGAAAAGCTTTTTCAGGTGCAGGAGCATAAACAGTGTTACTGTGAACTGAAGTCCTGATAGTAGCTTTGATCTTTATGCAGTATGGCTGTCATTGTAAGCAAGTCCTGTCAAGAAATTGCTGTTTGTGTGAAACATGAAATCGGACAGATTTTCATACACTTTATGGCAGGGAACAAATGCCTTAGGATAATTTTGTTTACGGCAGTGGAAAACATGGAACAGCATAGAGTGGCAGCCTTGTGTGCCAGACTTAAAGGATGTCATTTAAGGATGTAGGAGAGGTACCATTTGTCTTAGGTAAGCACCAGCCTACATCTTTTTCATGGCATAAACTGCTGATTAAACATGACATACTGAGGAGGTTAAACAGGGCTTTTGAGAATTATGGCACAATCATAAACAAGTAAGAAAACGTGTCCCTGCTGGCTAGAATTAATTAAAACACAATGCTGCTGCATTTCTTTTGTCAGCTGAATAGTGGACAAATTCCTAGTTGTATGCTTTTACAGGAGCAGGTGATAAAATATAATTATGGTGGGCTTAAATGCAGACGTGTGACCTTAACATTTGTATTTATTATCCTGGTCTCCCTTTTAAGTAAACTGAACTTCTTATAAAGTAGGATATCAGCAGTGAATGAAATAGCAAGTTTCTACCTTTACCAAAAATTATGCCAAAACGAACCAGGACTAAAAAAAAAAACAAAAAAAAAAAACAAAAAACTGAGAGCTCACTCGGTTTGTAACAAAGTACGAAAAGAAATCTGGCAGATAAAGGATACTTATTAACAGGAACCTATTTTTCATAGTTCACAGTTGGAGACAGATGCTGAATAAAAGTCAAGAGATGTACTCATTTTTAAATGCTGGTAAATGTTTTGAATGTAGTCCAACCTGACCCTCAGCTCTGGTAAATATAATGTTAAATCTACTTCACAACTATGCACGTGACTGTTTTGTGTGTACTGACCTGTGCCCCATCAGATGCCTATGCTTAACATGCAGCTTTAACTGTCGTAGTATACCATGGAAATAAAATGATAAATGCAATCACGCGAAATATAAGTGGATATTCATTTTGCTTTGCACCTCCTGTTTGAATGGAGGCTCCTCTTGAACCTACAATTCTACCACCACACAATTGGAAGAGAATACAGCAGACCCATCCACAACTGAGGCCCTTTACCTTCTGATTGGGAGAGAGCGTTTTACACAGTGAACATTTACTATGATAACCTGTGGTTCATGTCTTCCTCCCATGGCCATTACAGCAAGCTCAGGAAAATTATACTTCAGGAGGTGAAAAATTGGCTATTATATATTCCCTTCTCATACACCAATGAAAATGAAAGTTTAGAGAATTAGTATATCATGTCTTGGCATATTTCTTTTCCCTTCAGCTGACTGGAAATGCATGAGATTCAGTTTTGACCATGAGCATACGTAGCCAAAAAAAAAGTCAAACAGTAAAAATGTTATGTCTAGCCCTTAAGTCTGGTCTGATGACTATTTCCTTGTGTTGCCTTTTATGTTTGGTTCATGTCTTATTTTGAAATCTTTTCCTGCCTGTTTAGTTCTAGATTAATTTCCTGCCCTCAGGTGTTTTCCCTCCAATTCTGATTACCTGCACCGCCTTTATGGTTTTCACCTGTGTTTAATTGTTCTGCCCGCCCCCTAGTTTATTTAAGTCTTGCCTGCCCCTTTGTCTGTGCCAGATCGTCTTAGTCCATAGAGTCAAGCTTTCCAGCATTTGTTTTCCTTGTGTTACTCCTTGTGTGTTTTCAACCTAGTTTGTTCTTCTTACGGTTTTGCCTTTTGCCTCTCGATTTGGTTACCTCTGCCTGATTTTTGGACTGCCTTCTCGTGTACCAACACTGTTTGTATTAAAGACTAAGCCTTTGCCTTTTATCCCTGTGGTCTGGAGCCATGCATTTGAGTTCTTTTCTGAGCCTTCTCCCTGAAAAAAAGAGTCACAGGAAAAATAATTTCTAATTTTAGAAAGATAACCTTTTTTTGATATATTACATATGGCTACAACATTTTTGTTTTCAGGAACACTCATGCCTTTTTGAAAATAGAGGTGTCAGTGCACTCTGACATGGTAGTATTGTTCCACTTTTTGGGATGCTCCCTGCTGCTGCAACATAGCAAAGCAAGTAGCAAAACAGCAACAAAATGAAATATATGTGGAGGGCACTGCAAAAATCCACAAATGATAATAAACTTAGAAATAAAGAGACACCATACATGCATACAAAGGCTGGGATGGAGGAGGCTTCTGCCAATAGCATCTATTTGGACTTTTAAACAGGCACACCTTTGACATTAACAGCTTGTCAGGACCTTTATTGATGGCCAGTGGTGTAGTTGTGAAGTTGTTTTGTCTTGCACAGTTGTTCGCTCCATGTGGTAGAAGTGCCAGGGCTGAGAGTGTTTCTGTTTGCAAGTGATGCACGCAGATAGTCTGACTGCTAATTTGGTTGACATTTCAGCCAAAGTCTGTGGGGTGACTCGGGAACGGTTAAGGAGGAGAACAATCAGTTGATTGCTTGTGCGAAAGTAGAGGAGGCTGAGTTGAAGAGCCAAATGATGAAGCGTGCTGCGGACCAATTGATTGATATTCTGCAGTTAGAGATAATGTGGTTGCAGGACAGGACAGAAAAATAGCAGAGCAAATACAAGTCTCAGTAAGAGGGATGGGGGAGTGTACCAGGAGAGGCTGGTGTTTGGAGGGTTTAGCAGAACAAAGAGCTGATCCAGTTTTTTTATATTAGCACTAATGCCCCCCACCCCTCTATGAAGAGATATGTTTTAAAAGGTTATTATTTATGCCTGAATAGGTAACACAGTTACAGTTACAGTGAAAGACAAGTTACACTTGCTGAAAGGAACCGTAACTTAACAGTTCAAAATTAAATTAGTTGCATAGTGTATACAGTATATGGAGGCACTGAAGTGTGATGTGCAAGAAAAAAAATGAACAGAAAGAGATGTTATTCCTAACTGTTCTAGCATGAAATGAACCCTTCGCTGATTGTTCAGAGCTAAAAACAGAACAGATCTGTATGACCGACTCATTAATGAGTGCTGAAGGTAGCATCTCTTTTGAAGGTATGCAGCTGAGCCTCGATTCCAGTAAATCACATCATTTAATTTGTGAAAATGCCCAGTACCATAGAAAGATTATGAAACTTTTGAAAGAAATTCACCTTTTTATATATGAAAAGTAAAATTTGCAGTCATAAATTCTCCCTTCCTAAGTTCAGTTCACACAATGGTTTTGCAACCATCTGTCTTAACCAGTAGCTCATGTTGCCTATTATTAGCAAAATCTACTTTTAGCAAAGTTTAGATGTGCAGATATTGCTCTGTGAGGTACATAGTAAGTTGGCTGACATAATGCTTTTACATTTATGCAAAGGCCTTTTAGATAGATATACATAGAATGCCCTTTCTGAATTGCTAAATATCACCTTCTGATTGTTTTATACAAAATAATCTACTTTCACCCATGGCCATCTTTAATGATTTAAATATTTACTATGATATGCTAGTAAGTGAGTTCATTCAACATATGTATTTAAATATTCTGAAGAAAAGTGTCCTTGGAATGGAACAGTGTTTGGAATGATGCACTCTCTTATTTAAGCACTTGGGTTGTTGTATCTCTTCTGGAGCTTGATGACGAACACCAAGCAAAAGGTTTTGCTCATGTCAACAATCGTCAGCGATCCTTGATCATATATATTTTTACAGGTTGAGTGTGTAATTACCGTGTCTTATTCATGGCTTATGTTGTATGTTGTACATGTCTTGCAATTACCAACCACTCCTGGTACCATGGTATATGCAGTGCACAAAGCTCTTCTTTTTCTCACTAAATGTAATGTCATTCAGTGTGGATTAAAGATGCAAAACTCAAAACTCTTCTTTTATTTTTTTAATTTTTACATTTGGTCAATTAGAACTAACATTTGCTCATACCATAACAAATAAAACTCTGGGGCATTTGAAATAATATTTTCTGACCATGTATACAAGGTGCACATATTCTCTTCCAAAAGCAAAACAAAAGCAGGTCTGGTTGGAACCATGATAATTTATGCAGTGACTGAGGAGGTGCTGCAGACTGTGGCATGTATTCAGTGATACAACGTGGGTGGCTGTATCAAAAAAAAAAAAATTTACATTTGCTCTGTCCAGATGATTTACTAAGCTTAATATATCAGTTGAAACTGAGGTTTTGACTGTGGCTTGTTAGTTTGCTACATGCAGTAAATATAGAGACATTCAAATCCCCTTCCTAACATTCAAACCAAGACAAGTGTTTATTTTAAATCTTTTTTTTTTCCATCTCTAATACAGTACTGTCTTGGAAGCAGCTCTGTGTGGGCAGAGGACACAGCAGAAGTGCAAAATAGCATTTCATCTTTTTAACTGCTTGTGAAAAGTGAGGTGTTATCTAATGAAATCTAATGAAAATGAGAAACACTGTTCCCCCTGCAGAGTCTCTGCCAGAAGAATGTCAGAGCAACCGAGCTCTTGCCCCCACTTCCTTCTTTCATAATGAATTTAACAGGCTTCCATAACGAGGCTATTATAGACTCCAGCCTCCCAGCCGAACAGAGAATTAGATAAGAGGGCACCTGGACACTTCAGCAGCCATCAAAATAGATGCCAATCAAATTAGCTAAGGTCTGTGCTTCTCCCTTGTTTTTCTCTCGAAAGACAAGACTATACAATCGTCCCCAGAAGGTTTCTTCACCCTCTGATTTACTGTTTTCTGTTTTCATTTCTTTCATACAATATGCCTGTATTCAAACTGACCATGTTGTATTAGCACTTGTGCTGCTAATACAACAAGATACAGCAAGATTAATAAAAACATGGTCTCTACCCAGCTTAAGAGTCTGCAGCCATGGTAGCATCTCTGGGAGGCTGTACTTAGATCTACATGTTAATGCTGCCCTGGCAGCACGCTAACAATGACAATGCTAACATGCTGATGCTGAAAATCATAAATATCAGCTTCATGTTGGCGCTAGTGGAAAAGTCTGGGAATCATGAATGACATGTTAAGTCAGTGGATAGTTGATGAGAAATCACATTGCCATGCCTTTAGCATTGCCCCCTGATTAATCTATTCTTTACTACCTGCCCCCAGAAACAAATACTGAAAATTAGTAGGAGGAGGCAAATGAGGATTTGACTTTTCACCCAAAGGCTTTTGAGGTTAGAGAAGGAGAGTGAAAGAAAGAAAGGCGCCAATGTAAGATTTTGCCAGTAGGACAGTACAGGATCCTATAGTACAGTCAACAACAAACTGTCAAGTTTTAGACTTTCAGTTATAGGAAGTATAGATGGAAGACAGAGAGAAGCAGAAAAAAGGGAAAAGAGATAAGTAATAGAAGTACACCTCTTGACCTGGTTTGACACCGTATATTATTAAACACTGCTGTGATTCACTCTGTAATTAAGAAAGGAAATGGTCCACATGATAGCATGGTGCTTTGAAATGCCATTTCTAAGCCTACAACTCTCTGAACAGTATCTTATAGGGAATTGTTTCCTAAAGATTTAAGTCTGGCTGTGGTATTAAGTGGGCTTTATCTAAATGTCACTGCTAAAGTGATTGTTGATTATGTTGCCTGTATTGATCCCATATCTTACCTCTTCTTTGGGGTCCTTCACCGTTTGTCCTCACAAGCCCTGTATAGCCTCTGTATAGCCACCACCCACAGCTTAGTCAGAATCTCTGCAGCCTCTTTCATTTTTTTTCTATGTTCAGGAGGACTTGATTTCCTTCCTTAATGCTTTATAACCCTGCCACTGTCTCCAGGCAACTCAAAGGCTGTTGAGCTCGTTAAGTCTCTATCCCCTGAAGAGGCTGAGTTCCTTTAAGATTTTATGCAGTTCCAGAACCTCTGCATGTTTCTGTTGAAGATCAGATCATATTCACACACCAAGCACTTTGAGAATAATTAGAGCAGTAATAGTGTTAGGCAGCCCAAGCCCTCATTAAATTGCTGTTAATGTGGATATTTGAAGCAGTTGGTTTTGACTCTACTGTGATGTGTCAAAGAGACAAGAAGCAAGTGCAAGTGTATGACTGTTGAAAGCCACAGCCTTATATCCTTTTATATATTTAATATTTCTAAAAGAATATACTTTGAAGGGACATGTAAAGCCACCTGGAATAGGCATTCATTTTTCTCAAACACATGGTATCTTGTGTAGAACATTCATGCGGAACAAGTCCTCAGAATGTTAACTGCTCGGGTTTTTCAATATTTCATGTCCACTCATGGCAACCAAACCGTGGTTACGGTATGGCTGAGAGATCAGACAGATAACTCAACTGAAGCTTGTGGTGACGAACTAAAGCACAGTATGTAAAGATGGCTTTGATTAGGAGTCTAACAGTTTTTGGTTAAAGCTGCAAGAAGGTCAAAACAATAAACAACATAAATGCCATCTATATTTGTCATCCTACATTTTCACAAAATAATTTTCATCATACAGTGAATCAAAAATTCTGAACAACTGTGTGTCAACATAAATCTTAGGTTTGAAAACAAATAACCTGCGGAAACAGGCCCATTACTTGGTTAGTCATTTTCCAGTTGTGGTTAAAATAGAAACTTATCTGTTCCGGTCAGACGAATTTCAGCTAACCAATTGCAAAATGAGGCTAAAATGCGTCTTGTGTAGAGAACATGTAAAAAAACCCCATCAAATATTCAATCACTGCACTCAGAGCAGAGACAGTTATTTACAGGGAAGAGAAGATGCATCTATTTCAGAGGTAAGATGTAGTTGTATGTTGTGATCGTTTTCTGCCATTTACTGTAAAAAATTTTAAACAATTGATAACTTCTGGCAGTGTCTCCAGGCCAGTAGTTTTCATCCATCGAAGACTGGGAAGCAGTATAGGCTGCCCTTTAGCTGTAAAGCCCAGTTTCAAGCTCCAATGACAGCAAACATCCACCAGTGGAAGTGTCCTTGAGCTGGACCTGAATCTCTCTACTCAAGAGACTGTTGTTTACACTGTTTCCTGACCTCCCACTGGACAGGGGCAGGTCATAATTGAATTCTTAGGGGATCAATGCAGTGTAAAAAGAAAAAAAGTCAAGCACTATGGCTGCATGACTGTGGGAAATTGATAACAGAAGTGAGTGAACAGTGGCTAAATGCTTCCTCTTGCAGATACAGACAAATCGTAAGATTGAACGCTGAATAGTTACTCAAAGACAGAATAAACAAACACAGCCACTGTGAACAAGAATGTCATGCAAAACCGTCATGACAGAAATGTGATATGTTACTCAAGCTACCTACACACATTTATACATATCACAAAGATACTTTGAATTTAAGCTGATAGCTAGAAACAAATAATAATATGGTTAAAACAGTTAAAAGTTACCTCATTCCTAGCTTGTAATATTGTATCTAATTTTCATTCAGGAATTGAGGAGTTTGACAGTTCTCATGGGCCATTGTGAGTTGCCAAAATAATGGCGGAACGAGCTATGCTGGTATTTGGAAATATGTCACACATGTTTCACAAAAGATATTCATGTGCATGCTTTGATAGCTCAAATTACAAGTTTAATAAGCCACAAACCAGGGATCCTGGAATTGTTCTTCTTCTTCTTCTTTTTTTTATAAGATTCTAGGTTTCTTTTCAAAAGAAAATGTTCCATGGCATCTTTGAATAAATAATGAAACAGGCTGCTATTTTGATGTGGAGTGAATAATACTCAGCATTCAAAACCATGGACTGTGTCTGCCAATCCTCCATGTAAGCAAAGAAAATATGAAGCAAATGTTTCAGTTCTGTGGTCACTGACAAATAAAATGTGGTGCTATAAGCAGGATTAGGTCAACACCATGTCACTGCCAGGAGATTGGCACATTAATTAATGCTGTTGAGCATCACAGAATGAAACCATGGAAATCTGTTTTCTGAAAAGCAGCAACTGATCACAACCTTCCTTGAGTTACATTCCAAAAAATATTTGACTCTTTTCTTATCTTAGACACAGTCATCAGCATCTGTCAATAAAACAAATGAAACCCATTCAGTATTCATCTCGCCATGCATTGCAGGGTGAAAACTGAGCAGCTTCTAAAATCTCTTCACTTCTATACTGTATAAATTTGTATTGCAAAGGTTATGAGTACCAAAAGTAAAGTTTATACTTCATACTGCCCATATTTCTAGTAGAAAGCAACACTTTCGCTCATCTGGGACACATTATAGAACGATTCGACAATGTTTTCATGCATGTTTGACACATCCATTTTCATAAATAGAACTCCTCATTCTCACCTTAACAGCTGTGTCAGTTTTTGCTTTGTACTTACCAACATGGAATTTAAACATTCTCCGTCATAACCCTTCCTTTAATCTCACACAACAATGACAACAAAGTCACTTAGAATGCACTGTATATTTTTTAAAGTAGTATCCTTGTAGTTTTTCTGATGTTTGCCTGTTCAGTTTGTGTGCCGCTCCTGCAACATTACACAGAACATCAAATACTTCTGTGAGAGTCTATGGCCCACATTTGTTTACACAACTGAAAGAAATACAATAAAAAATATAAAAAAAAACTCATGGCAACACAAATGTCTCTGGCGGCTTCTGACAGCTCCAAAAAAAATCAAAGTTCATCCCAGATCATTCATATCAGAGATGTGTGAGTGGCATTGCTACTGAGATAATATACAATTTCACATAAAATTATTTTCCAAGCTAGACAGTCTACATCTGTTTCCCCAGAAGCGGTTGCATATTGTTCTGCATTTCAGTATCAGAATACAAGCCATTAGACAAGGGCAATTGAGTGGAGTTGTCATATTCAAGAAGATCTATGGTGTTCATGGAGACAGGTGCTTGGTGCTATTCCCAAAAGACGTAAGGAAGAAGCTAATCTGTTTCCTGCTTTACCCCTACAGCTTGGCGGTATTGGCAAGATATTATTTTAACAGTTTTGGTGATAACACAAAAGTGTGGGAATTAAACTTAATACTTCCAGATTTTCAGTATCTTCCCCTATAATCAATCACTTGTGACAGCAGAGAGTTTTGAGCAAACTTTTGCATTAACATTGAGAATAAAAATATGAGTCACTGCAGTGTTGTTATGTGGCCATATCTGAATTAACAGATATGCAAGTGATGCAGAATATACGTGGGGATGTCTTGAGATTGCACACGCATTGTTATTATTAAAGACATAACATGCAATCATTGTGGCTACATTGTCAGGGGACTGCTGGCATGGATCTTTTGTGACAACCTCACCAGTGCAATTCTGTTTGATTGCTTTCTATTCACATTCTAAATGTGCGCATTCAGAACTTATAGTGAAATGCATCTATTATGAAAAAATTGAAGATTATGATGAATTCAAACTACGAACAACACTCGATTCAGACTTTGATTATTAACCCTAATTAGATCATCAAATTCCCATGTCATGCAGAAAAAAGATTACTTGAGGGTCTTTCCCACAGCTTGGAAATGTTTTGAACACTTTCATATTTTATCACTAACACCAGAGTTAGAAACCCTCCTCAGGCAACTTGATGTGATTTTACAGCAAGCTTCTACTGTGTCAAACATATTTCTTTATAAAAAGCTGTCTGTCCCACACCTTTCCCAGGGCTGTGCAGTCTGTCACCCAAACGGAGCGTGTCCATCTGTCCCTTCCCATTTACGCTCTGTTGTTCTCACCGCGGCTGCGCCCGTCATGTAACGCAGGGATGGTTGACAGCTGTTTGTTGATTCAATGCCACGGCTTATTTCCTCTGTCTGTTTGTTTTGATGTCAGCATTCAATGGGATCAGTGGGTGAGTCAGCGTGCTTCTGTTTCAAGGCCTACTTCTGACATCAGGACACAGACACCACAAAGTAGTTGGTCTTTTTCTGGCATGTCAGACCAAGTTGAGATGACCATCATAGTAAATGAACAGGACTGCCTGTATGAGGTTATCATCGGGTTGATCAAAATCACTTTTAACATGGATGTTACAATAGCTAAATAGGGCTGGGAGGGTTTGCTAAATTTATGTAGCATCAAAACAGGCCATGCGATGACGTCTGTATGTGGGCAGATTTTTCTGGTACGTTTATCTTTAAATGTCTAGTGTTCTTGAGGAATGAAATAAGACAAGGAAGACACTTGCAGCTCTGTGAGGCAGCACCATAGCATCTACATGCATCAGCAACAGCAAGCTAAAATGCTGACAGTGAATACTAACATACTGATGTTTAGCAGGCACATTGTTAACCATATTCACCATCTTAGTAAGCATTCTAACAGCATTTTCTAATGAGCTCTAAATACAAACAGATGAACCTGAGGGCAACGTAATTAGTTTTGCAGGTATTTGGTCATGAACCACAGTACTGTTGAAATGTTGATGGTCCTGTCAAGGGTTTACCAAGTTAGAAAGATAAACACTGAATACTTGTATTTTCTGCCAGTTGATGTTGGAAATGTTGAGATATTCTTCTGGCTAAATAAAAACTTTGACCTGCTAATAGCAACTGGATTATTTTGATATCTGTAAGATATGTAAAAAAAAAAATGTTTTCATTGCTTATTTTGAACCTTTCAAGCTTAAAATCAAAATCTTTTTATTCAGCTTTTAATTTTGTAAGTCGACTCTGACATCAAAGACTAACAGAACTCCCAGATAATTTAAACATTTAAAAAGGTGGAGGCCCAAGGTAGCATTTTATTTATTTATTTATGATTGTTGTTCTCGGAAAGGATCTACCGCACACTTGCTATCCACTTTATTAAGTACACATTCTCATTTACACAAACAGCTTGCCCCTCCAGACAGTGAGTCATACTGTATATAAATAATGCATGAGTGTAAAGCATGCAAACAGGATTGGGAGGTTCAGTCACTGTTGGACTAAATGGTAGAATGAGCAGGATGTGATCTAAGCAACTTTGAATGGGGTATGATGTTTGATCCCAGATGTGCTAATGCCAACATAAACACATTCACTGTTTTGAGACATTCATTCACTACAGAGCCTTCAGTTTATTCGTAATGGTGCCATTAGCAAAAAATATGAGTCAGAGTCAGAGACAGGTCTGTGGACAAAAGCACCTTGTTTCCGGAGGATGTCACAGCAGAGCAACAAGCTTTGTTCAATCTGACAGTTGGCCCACAAAACTCTAAGTAACAGCCCAGAATCACAGGGATGTGCAGGAGGGCATCTTAAATCAGACAACTCGTCAAAACTTATAATGGGTGGACTACAGCAGCAAAACACCATGCCACGTTCCACTCTGTCAGGTCAAAACAAATGAGAAGAAGCCATAGTGGGAATGTCATCACGACTGCACAGTGGGAAGCTGTGGTTGGTCCAAAGGGATCAAGGTTTATGTTGCAACATGGTCACGGCAGGGAGACAATTTAGCATAAACTGCATGAATCACTGGGTCCATCCTGTTGGGAGGGTGCACAGGCTGCTCCTAGTGGTGTAAGATTTTTGTTGCACATCAGCTCCCTTAATGCCAACTGAGCATCATTTTAATGACACAGCATACCTAAACATTTCTGACAAAATAAGTCTTTCCATGTCCACAGCCTAACCCAACCTTTTTTTAGATGAATTCTTCCAGCAGGATAATGTGTCATATCATCTTAAGACAGTTCCACAAACATCACAGTGTTGCCAGTTCGGTCCCCAGATCTCAACCCAATAAACCATCTTTGGCGTGAGGTGAAATGGAATGTTTACAGCATGAATATTCCACAAAATTGTTTGTGTATTCAGACAGAACTGAAAACCCATCCAGTTTGAAGACGATCAAACTGTCAAACACAGATATAGATGAGAGTGTGCCTCAGTATAATGATTCAATCCTGCTGTAGTCCATCAAAATTCTATCACTTAATCCTGCCTTGTAAATACCTAATGTTTTACAACATATGCTGCGCATGTTGCATTTACAACTGGCTAAACTGTTTGTTTTTATAGACATTAATCGCAATGCTATGAAACCAATTCATTCTATGTTCTAAGACCATTAATTCGCCACTAACACTTGTTGATGTGGTTGTAAAAGAGCTTTTGTTTTGGGTTTCATCAGCGCAAAGAGCTTTAATTAAAAGGCTGTGGTTTGTGTGGTGACTCTTTGAAATTGTGGATATCCTCCTGAGACCCGGCAATTCATTTTTGTCCTCTGTGGGGGACATGAGTCTGAGACCCCTGGGTCAAAATATCATTTATAGAATCTGTCTGAATCATACTGTCCTTTTAAATGGACATCCTGGACATCCTGGACTTTCTTGTGATGCCTCAGTTGTGGGGTTGTGGCCAACACAGTAAATGGACTGTCTTTTCAAAGTGGCAGGAATTCCAACTTCCACATTTTATGGTAACAAGAGAGATGAGTCATTGATTTTTTTTTTGCAGATATTATGTTTCTGTTGCAAAAAACAAGTTTTTTCTTTAATATCAAATATATATATATATATATATATATATATATATATATATATATATATATATATATATATATATATATATATATATATGTGTGTGTGTATATATATATATATATATATATATATATATATCAAATAGATATATATCACATTGCTTGGGGTGTGCCACGACCCCCTCGACTCAGGCCTCCCCGAGAGGCCTGAGTGCTCTTATTCTACTGCATTCACAGTCAACAGCCACAAATTAAAAAAAAAAAAAAAAAACAGTGCCCTTTGGTCACGGGCCTGCTTTATCCAGTTATACACATAATGCAACGTGCCCTTCGGTCACGGGCCACCTTTATCCAGCTATACACATAATGCAACGGGCCCCTCGGTCAGGGGCCACCTTTATCCAGTGATACACATAATGCAACGTGCCCTTCGGTCACGGGCCACCTTTATCCAGCTATACACATAATGCAACGTGCCCTTCGGTCACGGGCCACGTCCACAGAACTTTTTGTTGTTGTTGTTTGCTATGCATAGAAAAGTTTCTTCTGGTTGATTTACTGTATTTTTCTTTTTATAAGACAATATATTTAGCTAGCTAGTTTGCTGACCTTGTTTTATTGAGTATTTCTTTTCAAAAATTCAAGAACAGTGTTGCAAAGAGAAAAAAGGCTTAGGCTCAAGTGGGTTGTATTTCAGGGTAATCTTCTATTCAGGTTGACATAGTTCTCCTCCACTTTATTAAATAGGGTAGGTACAGTATGTTCATTACTGAGGGATGAGATGTGTAGTCTTTGTAATTGTACAATTTCTTTTTTTCACTTTACGCTTCTAACATCTGTATTGCAGATACATACACCTTATATAACTGGAAGTAGGAAAAAAAGGCACTGTTCTCAAACTTCCTCCTTGCAGTGTTCGAAGTCATCCACATTCTAAAGAGATAGGTCAGTTATACCAGATGGAGGCCTCTTAAGTGCAGCCAAGAAGATTGCTTTGATTTCACTCCTCTCACAAATGGGGAGGGATCCTTTGGATCCACCAGCAATTCTGTGGACAATGTCTTAAAACCTATTGAGCTCAGGTCTTTTTCATTCCAAAGTGGTGGAGAGTAGGCTATAACTGGACAGATGGACAGAGAAACTGAACAAATGGAAGCAGACATGTAATGTAAGGAGAGACAAGAAAATAGATCCGTCAGTTTTTAATGGAATCTGTTCTCTGTGCAGATTAAATTACTGAAAAATCTATTCGTTACATTATACAAATAACCCCTTTTTTATTCTTAATCATGCGGCGCATTTGAAATATATAGTGCTAAGTGCTGTCTTAATTAAGTCATTACTTGTCCTTATGCTTCAAAGCCATTTGATTTACTGTCTTTTTACATATTACTCCAGTGCGTTTAGCTTCTTGTAATATTAATATGAATTTTATCAATGTTCTTTCTGTTACTCGGCTCATAAAGGCTATTGTATCCTGGTACCGTATCCTCACAAGCACAAAATGCTTGTAAATTACCTTATAGCCAATGACATGAGCACTGCATGTTAGCAGTATGACCTTCTCAATAAAAGCAGATCTTTAAATGTTCATATATGTTTAAAACTGGATGACTTCACAACCCCACTGTCAGAGAGTCTACATAGAGTCGGTTATGCAAAATTCATGCTAATGACATTCAAGTCAGTTCAACGCATGACAAAATGGTGCATGGATAGGATTGCTTAAAAGTGAAACATGAGCATGAGAGACATGAGCCAATGATGCACTTCTGAGAGAAGTATATGTTAAACTTTTATAAGACAAAGATGTAATGCAGACAGAAAGGCTGGTTTTTCAAAACATTTTTAATCTATGAGGAATGTAGATGGATTTCCTGTGGGTGGATTATGTCAGGGTTACGTAAGGCTAAGCAAGGGGACAAACATAATTAGATCACATGAATGTGAAAATCATTCCATCACGTGGGGACAGAAATATTTTGAAGAAATCGCAATAACCTGCAATGAAACCAGTTTCACCAATACATATGCCGCTTTATAACAAGCCAGCCATGGTGACAGTCATGAGCTGGAGGAGGATGAGGGTGCAGGCTGGAACTCAGGCTCTCAAAAGCTCTCTCTGAAGCTTCAAAACTGTCCATCATACAGTATGTCACGCCTGAAGAGGGAGGGAGTCCCAGGAGAACAGCAATGTGAAGCATAAAGATGGGATGAGTACTGGCCACTGCCATTGTCTGGGTTATATTTTGTTTTGAACTGCAATTATAGAACTGCTCTTGTGTCAATAGAATGCAGGAGTGGGATGAATCAACACCATGGTTCATCAGTCAGTTCAGGGATGCCCTGAACTGATGAGGGGTGCACAAAAACTAAATCACACACAAAGAGTTCCTCTTGGATTAATGACATTTTGGATTTTTGGGGGTTTTTAAGTGCCAGTGCCGTGTGATTAGAATGTCAAGGACTTGAGTAATGTCTCTGCCTAAACTCAAGAAGAAATATTACACACTCAGGTTGCACAAGGTATTTACTTTAGATAGAGTTCCAGAGGGCCTCTTACTGCTTGTATAGTACAACTTGGTGGTAAATGTCAATTTTGATGCCAAACCATTTTCTAAAAAGATATTAGTTATACCACAGTGCAAAAAATATAATACAAATTTGTGAACTCCACATGTTTCTGTCTATTTGTGTATTGGCAATATCAAGAGCAAATCTATACCTGCACTACAGGCTTGTGAAATATGTACTATTGTAATAAAATATCTATTAACATATTATTGAGTGGCATCTATACAGTATCTATCTAAACACAGTTAGCTTGTGTCTATTTAAGATAATCTATGTAGGTTTAAGCAGTTCTGGCATTGTTGCTGGACTTTTTGCAAACCTTATTGATTCACTTCACAGCCTGGGGGAAACCTCCACTTTTATGTGATTAAAATACCATATAATCGTATAATTTCACCTGCTCATTGCAGACAAAAATGAATTACTGATTTGTAGTACATAATATGCCAAGTACAATCTGTAGCCACTGGCCATTGTTGTGCATGAAGCAGAAAGAGCGCCATGATGCACATATTGATTTTGCTGTAAAGTACACACTCAGAGGGAGTATTCAAACAAAAGGTCAGGAAAAATGAGATGGAACTTTCATATTATAATACTGACAATCCCCATTACTTTCAGAATCATGAACTGAAGCCTTAGTCACCACTACTCCCTAGAGAGTAATGCAACACTTTCAGTTCATAAGTGCTTGTTGCTGAAGGACACTCTATCCTACTCACTTGTGAACTGAGGTTGTTATTGCTACAATTACAATATGATCATACAATGTACCAGGTGGGAAACTCAAATGGATAGGTATGAATACAAGGTGAGAGAAGCTCTGCCTTATAGTTTAAAAGCAGAAAAAGTTGTAAAGATAAAAGAAGTTATTGGTGCCTGCTTAGTGAGACTGCATTTAGGAATATAAATACAGAATATGCTCTTCCCTTGATGAGGATAATTATACTGCTTTTTCTTCAGTCAGCTTTCCAGTTCAGCATGGGACCCATGAGTCTAACTTGGATAAATTTTTCAAAGCCTTTCAACATCATTCGGTTCCAGCCAGTGGGAAACTGACATAAGAGGAACAGGATACTTAGCTAACCCAAATAAACAGCATCTCTGTGCACAACCCAACAGGAGGACAGAGTATATGATGTGGCTCTCTGATACTGGAGACAGGATCCCTACTCTAACCATTTGGTGCCATGGCAACACGTCTGCTTGCTTCATTTGTGATCCTTTTTTCCTCTTCTCTCACTCTGCTATCTGTTAACAAGTTGTCAAATTACCTGAGGAAAGAGTGAAATTAGTTACTAGATGCTGCTACAGCCAAACGGGAGAAAAGTAAAACTCCACCTTGAAATTCTTCAGCTCTCTCTGACACTGTCAGTATACGTTCCCAGAAACACCACGTGCAAACTATTTAAAGTTACAAAATATATTTACAGGTGAGTCACTATGGACTACAATACCAGGAAAAAAACTGCACTATTAAACTGATAATAGCATCTTCAGTGGAAGAGGGTTTTTTTTTTCCACGGTCACATAATGCTTCAACATTCAACAGCAATCCATCAAAATAGATGCAGACACTATGAACCACTGAAACGTAAGACAGTACATACAGGTCAAACTGCCACAGTGGGGAATACCATCCACTGAGCTCCATAGATTTGGCATTAGTAGTCAGTGGATTTGCAAAACTGAAAAAAGGCCCAAAAGCTCTTTGTAAGGTCAGGTGTGCAATACAAAGACTTGTCAGCCATGTCAAATTTCAAACTGGCAGACCCTATTGCTTTTTCCACCTCAAGAAAGTGGCTACATGATAGCAGCTAACTTGGAAGTAAGCTAACGTAATTTCAGGAGATAATTGGGGATTTTCATCTTACATTTGCATCACTTTGTTATCAATATCTAAACTAAGAAAAACACTTGGCATTAAGTTAACCCTCACTTCCACTGTGTGGGATCCATTTTTAAAGTACTGTGCCGAGTTTTAAATGTTCAGTTTGTTGATGCAGACTATTGAAAAAATCCTGAAATTCACGCTAGCAAAATAGTGTAAGCTATGTGTGATACTGAGAAAACTGTGATACAAAAAAGTAATTAAAACTCATCGCAAACATGGGTATTTAACATTACAGCTTGGTCAGATGTGTAGATTTTGTATGGTATGAGTCAAAGGTATGATGATAATGAGAACATGCTATTAATCAGGGTTTGTGCACTGAATTCACATTGGATAATAGTAACTTTAACAAATAAATGGTAAAAAAAAAAAAACATGCACATGAATTTTCCATGTATATTTTGTAGGGTACATTAAAAAGTCTTAAAACACAATTTTTCCTTCAGTATTAATTTACTCATCTAAGCAAGCAACATGTCTTACATAGGATGTTTCTCATCATCAGCACACGTTATACTTATTGTTTAATGGAACTTTCTGTTTTTGTTTGAAGTGTGGTCTATTTCATTTTGTTGTAACAAAAAAAAGGTTTATCAGACCACTGCGCACAACGACTGTCATTTGTTTTGACATTATTCCTTGTACTATGTATAGAACTGAGAGTGTTGCCATAATGTGTTGCCATGTGGGAAGCGTCATAAAGCCAGGGGCTAACAGTGAAGCCAGTCAAAGCCAAAGTCAGAGCCATGTCCGCCCTTCACATGCACTCCCCAATACACACATTAACAAGCCTACAGTACATTTCATCCACTGATTTTCATTGCAAATGACTGTTCTCTGAATGTTTCCAGGCTACGTACATTCCTCACAGAAAAAGGGGTTTACATCATGTATTTTACAGATTTATTAAAAGTACTGAAAGCTGTGATCTATATGCTCATCATTCCCTCTCTGTTTTTTGCCAGAGAAGCAGGTTTTAGCCCATAAATTTGAGTCTATATACAGTAGCTTATGCCTATGGTGCATGAAGAGGAGGGTTTACTCCTACAGGGACCAGCCCTTGGCAGGCACACTAATGGGATATGGTCCACAGCTCCACCTGTTCCAATGAATTTCTCTCCTTGGATCAGCTAGACAGCATCACGTGAGAGGCTGCAATAGGGAGGTAATGGGGAGGTAGTGGTTTGAGAGACAGCAATGATCATCCCTGATTTCATGGATATTATTCCAGCAGCCATTTAAAAATCAAACATCACCACTACTCTCTCCGGAGGGAGGAAGCAAGAAGTTGAAAAATGACAAAAGGCTTCAAGGACAAGAACCAAGCAAAAGAGCTCTGACAGCCCAACTTGTCGTGGTTTTCCAGAGGATGCAGAAGTGTCAAATATGATTTTTTTTTTTTTTTGACCGCAACAGAGTGACAGTGTGGAAAATTTCTCTGGCTATTCTATTCCAGAAGGGTATCTCAGCACATTAAGTAACCTATATTATGTATAAACAGTGTTTGACAGGTAATTATTTTAGACAATAAAATGGAAAGGAAAAGTTGCATGCATGCAAGCGCAAAGGCCGAGTCAAGCCTGCAGTGTGCCTTTCACCCCCGGTTGACGCTCATTTGGAACATAGATCATTTTTATTTCAACAGCGATCTCCCCTTATCTTTTCAAATACACTGTGCATTCATGGCAGTGTGTATGATTTAGTGCAAATCCATCTTGATAATTGTCATATGCCAAATGGAGTGTGGACAGAGTGAAACATGGTCACGCATCACCTAACATCTATTAAGAAGAAAGTTTTGTGTCATCTGCATTCACAACCTCTGTGTACTGTAAATCATGTAAAATGAAAATGTGCTCTTTTGAGCAATGATATTGCAGACTGTAGTGACAATAATCTAGAGAATGGGATCATTAAAATGAGCATTAATATTGAATGGGACTGTCAATCTACTCTTGTCTTATCCTTCACCATATTTATTGTCTTCCTCCTCTCCATTTACGGCTTCTTTCATTCATTCGCATATTGATTTTGTGTGTGCGTGTGTGTGTGCGTGTATTTGTGTTTGACTGTGCATGAATACGTGTGTGTGTGTGTGTATGTGTGTTACCCCGGGGTGCTTGTTCGCTAATAGAGTTCTTTAGTCACAGATCTGTGTGACAGGTGGCCCTGCTGGCCTCTAGTGTGTGCTCAGTACAAGTGCTCTCCTGGGTGAGAAGCTGTCACATCCACTTTCACAAGGGAACAATACCTCAGTCTCCATTCCTTTAAACACAACTACCTTCTATCTTCCAAAAACACCCCACTTTTACAGTTTTGCCATTTCAAATTCAAAATTCAGCCTCTCCCCCATCTCGGAGCAGCATGCAAGTACATACACCACAGTCTACTGTGTCCACGAATATCCCCAACAAAATATCAATACCCTGTAAAGTTCACTGGGGAGTCTGCTACTGGAGAGTATTGAAATTTGCTAAAAAAAAAAATAACTGTCAAAGATGGGTGTCTCCATGTTGGAGTCTGGTGGATATTTTGGCTTTTACCATTTGACCAAAATACACACACACCGAGTAGCCTACAATACACTATATGCATGTCTATGTTGTAGAAAACTGTTTGAAGACCTTTCTGTGTTATGGTCCATGCTGCGAGAGCTGCCTCAGCAGAGAAAAGTTCTTTTCTGTGCTTTATACTTGGCAGTTGAATCATGTGGGGAAGAAAATGTCATTTTTGTTCTGCATCAAATATATGTCACCATAGGGAAATATTCCTCCTATGCATGCTTTCCAAACTCTCACTGTAGGCTACCAATTATGCAGTTTGAAGTCAGGCATAAAGGGGAAAAGACCCATTTGAATTTATGAGTTTCTGTAGCCAAATACAGTATTACGTCGCATGATTAAACACAAGAAAAACATTTTATTTAAGGAATAGTGGTAGCGGTGCCTATATTGAACAGAAATTTTCACAGTTGTTTCAATGACATTAAAAGATTAGTTTGACATTCTGCAAAATACGCTCATTTGCTTTCTTAGCATTAGATTAGAAAATTTATACCACCCTTATGTCTGTACAGTAAGTATGAAGCTACCGCTAGCAGATGGTAACCTTCGCTTAGTACTAAGACTGGAAACAGAGAGAGAGAGAAACAGCTAGCCTGGCGGTATCTCTATCCAAAGATAAGAAAATCCACCTAGCAGCACTCCTAAAGCTCACAAATTATTTACATCTCATTTGTTTAGTCCTTGGGCAAAGAAAAACAGAAATATGAAAAAAAACATGTGCGTCATTTGGGGGTTATGCTCTGGATTACTTCTTGGCCAGATATAGCCCAATAACACCACAATGTGGCATTTTAGGCCACTTTTGTTACCTTTGTACAGAGCCAGGCTAGCTATTTCCCCTTGTGTTCAGTCTTTGTACTAAGCTAACTAGCTGTTGGCTTTGGCTTTATACTTTCCCTACAGACGTGGGACTGGTATTGATCTTCAAATATAGAAGAAAGCTAATGTGTATTTCACAAAATGTTAAACTACTTCTTTAATGCAGCCTGTACTTTATTCACCACGGTGTGATGGTGCTTGTTTGCCCAGTGCTAAAACTATTTGGCTTGCAACAAACTGTGTTGGCCTTGGATGGATGGTGAAAGGAAAAGTTGATTTCAATTTTAATGCTTTCCAGTTAGCTGCCTGACAATGCCCCCAAACCAGCTGCTTGTTAGATTAACACTGAGCTGACTTTTTTTTTTTTAAAGCAATCATGTGGGTTTAGATTGAATGTACACTAAGGCCAAAGACATGTTTGGAGACTGTGCTATGCAATTAGTACATGGATGCATACCCATGTTACTTCTCAAGCCAAGGTTTTATGCCCATAATTTGTGTATACATCAACCATGTCAAATTGCACAAGAAGAGACTTTGACACAACTGCAAAGCTGCTGCAGTAATTTCATAAGCAAGCTTTTTTTTTTCTTTTACTAAGCTATCATCCTGTTAATAGAGGGATAAGACTGATAGAAATATGAATAGCCACAGAAGGTTGGCAGGGAGCTCATACTGTGACAGTACATCCACTATTAAGTTAATATTATATAATGCCACTAGGGTTGTCACTCAGAATGTAGAAATGTGGGTCTGTGAGGAATCTGTAGGTGGCAGACGTCTCTGCGTTTCAAAGCACACTGGCACCATCCTGAGGAACCACACAGCACCTGCATCATTAAAAAAAAAAAAAGACTACCCGGGTTATTCTTCAGGCATCTTGTAGACTGAAAGGGGTGGGGGTGGGTGGATGGATGTTCAAACGTTTAGATGGGAGCTAATTAAAACACCTCATTTGTGTTACACTCGTTGATTATTCTGATATATTATCATTTGAACATAGTCTACAGTTATTCCATTCATACTGGCTCTGTATGTGAGATTATTTAACTGTTCTCTGATTGAATTCTACAGCCAATGCCAAGGTATTTGTAATATATGTAATAAATGATTTTGAAAGCTTTGTCTCATGTATCACGTAGTTTGTGTTTTTATCTCATTATGAATAAGTATTTAATCCTGGTTTTAAGGCATTCCTCTTGGCATTTTTTTCCAGGCATGGCCTTTATTTAAACATTATTATCATCGAGGCAGATAGATTAAAAAAACTTGGCTTGTATCTTTGTATATTTGTATTTTGTATATTTTTTTGTTTGTTTGTTTTTTTAAGAATGTGTGGTGAGAAACTTCACACATACTGCAGACCATGTGCACAGTTTTCTTAAGTGTAATATAGTGAGGTGGAAATGAAGAATAAGGTGATACATGAATTCTAAAATTCTCAATTTTTTGTGAGCCAGCTTAACTGTGTCTGTGTATTTTTTAACACCATTTATACACAAACTATACATCTATTTATAGTGTCCAGAATTGTACTTACTGTATAGCTACACATTATTTTAAAAGACTACTCCAATATTTTAGGTTTGCGCGTCCATAAAGATGGAAAGATGAGGGACAAAGTGATCAAAAACGTAGCAGAAGTCAACCTATCCTTAATTTTAAGTCACATGTATGGGTCAAGTTCTAAAATCCCCGGGTCCTACACAACTGCTTACACAAATTCAGCACTCTGCCCTCTGATGAGTAAACTAATCTTTGTGTGTAAAATTGGTGGAATGCCGCTTTGATGATGTTTCAACTTTCTTAAACTTTTTGTTTAGTTCTGCTTTTGCTTTCTGTTGCTTCACCATTGGTTTGACTGTTTGGGACCCAGGACATCAGTTGCTCCTTGGGCAGTCTGTACATAGACTTTAATCTGCTTGTCTCGGCCTGGCTGCACTTTTAGACCACCAGGCGGCTCTCCGTTCTGTCAACAAGTTAAGAGATGAAATGAGTAAGTGATATGTTTCTTTCTGTAGGCACAACTCCAGCGCCAGTCTGTTTTTGGAAAATGAAGAGGTATACAATGTTTCCAGGACTGAGCTGGTGGGTGAGTGTCCATCTAAGAGTGGGTGTGCAAACAGAGTGCAATGAAAAGGACGTGCTTGGCACTGAGGCCAAAGAGGCAACGTTCAATTGCTCTCCACCAGAGGCTAATTTATTAGTGGAACTAGACTAACAAAGGGCTGCATCAATGAATATTATGCACAGTGAATCCAAATGTTTCATTTAATTAGTGGGAACAGGGACTACCAGACAAGTAAAAATGTGCTCTACACCCGTCTTGTTTGGGAGACATTATGATGAAATACAGACAGGAGAACCACCTTTAAAGCAAAAGCAGCACAATGAAGACAAAAGCCTCCATCACTGAAAACACATTGTCTGGAGCACATGGCCTTTTTATTGCCCTTCAACCTGTTCTGATTTTCATTTTTCCTGATCATGCTATCACTTTTTCTGATTTTTCTCAACCTGCTCCTAGGAGCTGCCCTTCTTGGAAACCCAGTAACAAGCCAATAACTAACTAAATAAATAAATAAAATAAAATTAATTTATGAATTAGCTCTCAAACAAGAAGCCAATGTTTTTTTTTTTTTTTAAAGGGGTTCCCTTTACCCCAGTGACCATCCCAGCAGGACAGAGCAGAGAGGGTGGATGATACTAAAGGGTGTTTGACGTTTCCTCTGTCTGCTGGCTTTGGTAATCTAAGAGCTAGTGTGACATTTCAGACTCAAAGTCGGTGAAGAGGAATAAAGGAAGTCTTTGGGGCTCTGGCAGAGTGCTATCTCCCAACACTCCTGCTGTAAATAAATGATTCTATTCCTTCTTTGCTTTGATGTCTTAAAGATGTTTTGCACAGCGACAAGTTTTAGAGTTTCACTTGCTACTCGCACTCTGATGAGGGCAGCGTGCTGTAGAGTTAAATATTAAGTACATGTGAAATGTGTTATGAATATACTGTATTATAAACATTGCTAATATCTAGTTGGTTGACATGTTAAACTTTGGGTGATTTATTATGATTCATGCTTCTGAATAATCATTAGCTTGACCTGAACACACAACTCTTGCTTTTCTATTGCCACATCTCCACATTATTCACAGTCATTTGTATGTGATTCATTGGCTGACCTTGGTCTAAACAAGAGCATCTTGACATCTGGATCAATATTCATAGTGAGGCAAGCTCTATAGCACATGATAATAACATATTGATCATAGTGGTCAATGAAGGAGTTGTCAGTGGAAGTCTTGGTGGAATTCCCTCTCTCTCATACTCTTTACTTTTACAATAAATGTAGCACAGATGATGGTTTTTTTTCATCAATGATGAATAGCGGCAATGCAAACTGTTAGCTGGGCTATTGAGACATTGAAATTTCTTGCTCTGAGTTCAGCCATATTAGTGAGATAGTTAAATCTCTCCACTGACAGCACTGACAGCAGATTGTAAACTCAAACTGAACCCAATGGACTAACACCTTGTGGAAGACTTGGTTTATAATCAAAAATTCAGTTTGAATGCTTTCCCCGTAAATATTTTCTTTTCCCTCTAATGCTGATGCTAGCAGACATCCTATTTTCTTCGCTTTGGGAGTTAAGGCTGATGGTTTGCAGCATCTGCAGTAGGATCCTGTGGGTTTCAACTTGACAGCTTGTCTCCATGAAGGCTTGGTAATGAGAAAGACTGTGTTCATTCTGTCTACATGTGTCAGAATGACACATACACAAGTGTTTGGAGCTTGTGTACACTGTGGTTTTCCTTTAACATTGCTTGACAAGTATAGCAACCAAACACCAGTAACGACATTCAGACATTTATCTACACCATCTATTTGTCTAAGTTTGAAGTTATGATCGGCAGCTTTTTGAGTGTTTCTGGTGTAGGTTCCATCCACATGTGACAAACGTGTAGTAGAAATGCTAAGCAACAACTCTTTTGGGGGCTGTTTTCCAATTCTGTTTTCACACTCCCCAGAGCTGGTCCTAGATTAAAGTTAAAGGCAGAAAATACAGTGATGGTGAGCTATGCATGTGGAGAACCAAGAAATTTTAAAGGTCGACTTTGTTCATTAAAACTTGCACTGATTGTTTTTTTTTTTTTTGCTCACTTGGTGGCAACAGAACAGCCTGTAAACATAATACTTATTTATTACCACCTTATTCAACTCATTAAAACTGATATGGAGAGCATCTTGGCAAACAGATGCCTACAGTAGTTATTCATGCAAAAGACATGGAGAAATATCAGAATTCATTTGGAGCCATGATTCTGTCCACCTGGTGACAGAAAGTTGAGTTAACATACTCTTTTTTTGTTTTGGTCTTCGCCAACTCCTGAGAGAAATATTTTTCTGTAGCAACCAAATGTTCACCCGCTAATTTTGTCACGTCATGTCATGTCATCATCTGCCGCTTATCTGGGTCCAATCCCAGGTCGCGGGGGCAACAGTACAGAGAATTATTTTTCACAATTTAGTGTAACAAAGTTCTATTTAGCATCAGTTTGTAAGTCATTACTGATTTCAATGTCAGACAGGAATAGAGTATGTAGAAGAATAGGCGACATGAGGCAAATTCTATATTTTCTTGATGTTTGAAGTGAAAAGAAGTAAACACCACCAGTGCAGCAAACACACATAAATATGCCTCTCTTCAAATGTTAATGCTCTGTTACTTTTTATCTAATTAATCTAAAGCAACAGAAAAAGAATTAAAAAGTAATTGTGCCATTTACCAAAGTTTGGACACCACACTAAATCAATATTCCTAATATTAGTATTATCTGAAAGTTGGGCTTCCAGATCTTGTCTTGACTTCTACAGCTCCCCTTAAGTGCCATTTCTTCATGTCATTTTGAACAGTGATAATCTCAAACTGGAAGCAGTTTGACATCTTTTTTTATAGCCTCCCCTGATTTGTAGGCATCAGTTAGCTTCATTTTGACATTTGGTGCCCAAACTTTTGACATAAAATTGTCAAACTTTGCTTTTTTAAGTTCATGAAATAAAAATAATAATAATAATTGTAACAGAAATAATAACACTAACATTAAATAATAACATTTGAAGAAACAATTTTTTAATGTCTATGCGCTGCAGGGGTTGTATTTACATCAAATATGTAATTTAACGAAGGTATCCAAACTTTTGCAAACAACCTTGTAGGTTTTTTTTTTACAGGCCTTGACATGAAGGACAAAAAAAAAAAACAGTTGAGATGTGATGGCACAGACTACAGAATTTGGACAGGCAGGCAGGACTGGTACAAATAGCTTGAGGTTGTGTGGCAAGAAATTCTGCAAAGTGTGTTTGCAAGCACAAAAAGCAGCAGATTTTTTTGTTGTTGTGGTTGAGCTTGTCACTCAGAACTATAGCCACAGGTCTTTATGTGACTTCCACAGTGCCTCTCTACTACAATTTTCTTTAGCAGTTTTTCTGTCAAAACTACATTTTGTGTTGGTTTTTTGAAAATCTGAAAAAAAAAGTTTGTTTGTTTTTGCCATCAGTAACCAAAAAAAAAAAAAAAAAAAGTGTTAGCATCCTCATATACCAAGCTATATTTAAGTGGTCTAATTATGACACCTGAAAATTGTGAACCCAATGATGAAACATGGACTTAATGTCACCAGTTGTGACATGTTGTATTTCAGTAATAAACATCAATCATAGTAAGTGTCAGACTGGAAGCTTAGAAGCTCAAATTCCTCGGTGGGATGTAACAAGAGGCTGGAAGCTCTATGATACCGTCTCTGAGACTGTCTGTGGACACTGTCTGAAAGCCCTACAGTATCAGTGTTTACTCACACTGGCCCTCCCACAACACAGAACAATTTGTTCCCCTCTAATGCACTTGCCCTAGACTGATATCATAAAAGGGAAAGATGCAGACAAAGTCACTCAACAGTTCTAAGTTGCTGTGAAAGCAAGATATTTATGATCTTTGCTCACTGGGTGGGGAGATCACAAACTGATCTTGAGAGAACAGGGACATGCTTGGTGAGACTGGTTTTTCCAGGAAGAGCAGGGGCCAAACGGCACTCTCACTTCACAGGTGCACTGGAATGAAGACTGATGTAGACAGATCATCCTTCAGTTTAAAATGACTCTGGAATGCAAGTCTGTCAGACAGGGTATTAAAAACTTTGAATGCTGCTGTGTGTGTTTGTCACATCTTGTGAAATATGCAACACAGGAGTGAAACTCAGAGTGAAAGTGTGTGAATTTGTGTGTGTGTGTGTGTGTGTGTGTGTGTGTGTGTGTGTGTGTGTGTGTGTGTGTGTGTGTGTGTGTGTGTGTGTGTGTGTTAGAGAGACAGCTTTGTTTGCCATTTTCCAAATGAGTGATCATGCTGAAATATTGCTGTGCTTCTGAGTGGTTGGAGATCTGTTGATGATTTTCACATATTTGTAGCCTTTCATTTGTTGTCTTAATGTTTATATGCATGTTTTCTTTCTGTTACTCTATAACAGTATTAGCCATGGAAAATTCTTATCGAGCCACTGAATCTCTTTGAAGTGAACAGAATTGAGTGAGACAGAAAGTGAGACAGTGAGAGAAAGAGAAAGAGAAAGGGGGTCTTAAAATTAAATCCCCAGCAGGTGATGATGACTTATGCTGAAGATGATGCGATTTTTCCTGTAAAGGCCCCTCATGGCATGAGGAGGCATAGTCACATGACATGAGTGTGGATTGTGTCCAGGTTGAGTGATTTGTCAGATGAATGCCATGACTGAGAATCCCAAAAAAATATTTAATACTTTGGATCTTATTTTCCCTAGATGCACTTGGTTCTGCTTCACTTATATTGCAGTTCCTAAAATTATACCTCAGCTGAATTCCACCAGGGACATTGTGTAATTTTGTATCAAGCTAAAACATTTCCTGTCCTGCATATCCACTAAGACGCTGGACAGATGACGGTAGTTATCTGTTCTCTGTAGCATTGTGATTACAGTCAGAGCCCCCTAAGCCATCCATAGTAGCATGTGCATGTGAAGTTTGCATGCTGATAGTCTGAAAATGAGGTTGAGCCTGTCACGTCAAGGCTTAAATTTGATTCAATTTAAGCCTTTTTGTTGTGATCCTGTTTTATTGTGTAGCTCTAACCCTCTGTCTCGTTTCAGATTTACTTCTTGTCCACCTGTGTTTCCCATCTGCTTGATTACCTGGCTCCACCCTAATGTGTTGCACCTGTTTCCCATTGTCTCTCCACCCCCTCATGTATTTAAGTTGTCTTCCCCTTTGTTCTCTGCCAGTTTGTCTTTGTCCTTTGAGTCAAGTGTTCTAGCAGTTTTCCCTAGTGTGTTTTTCTTTTGATAATTGATCTAGCTTTCCCCTTGTGTTTTCTCAAGTTTGCCTATCAATTTGGATACCTTTGCCTGATTCTGCTGACAACAGTGTACCGACCCTTGCCTGATATTAAACCTCCCTTTACTTACCTGAGTTTGCGTTGAGTTGTGCATTTGAGTCCCTGGTCCGAGCCCCTGGTACCATATGATGGCCTCCCCTATCAAACGGTACAATGGTCACAGTGTTTCTCATCTGCTAAGAATTAAGTGATCAGTGAGTGGCAGGAAGATTTAGGAACAGGGTCGTTCACTATGGGGGACTTCCTAGCACTGTGGTGAAGTCACAGATGGCAAAATTGGTGCCCTCGCTTAAAGGAAAACCAATATATGTGTTTTTTTTTTAAGGTTAAAAAAAAAACAAAAAAACACTAGACTGGACTAAAACAAAAAGATACATTGGTTTTTAGCTCTACATTTCTACCCGAGCAATGTTGCCTTTTGCTCAAGTTAGCCCAAGTAGAAAATGTGAGTATACTCTCTGGATGATTGAATAGGAGTAATGAAGCTTACATGGAATGTGCCCTCTCCCCACAGCAGAAAACACTGGGATCTTGTCAAGTTGTTTTTGTCCAACAGCACCATAATCTCAAGGTCCTTTGAGTGCTTGTGAGAGAGACAGAGAGAAAGAGAAAGAGAAAGGGGAGAGGCAAAAAAACAGAAAAGGAGGAGAAAATGTGTGTGTTTATCAGACCATAGGATTTATACAGACGGCCAGCAGCTGGAACTAATTACAGTTTGGTCAACCGACACAGATGGGAAAGTTTTATTGATATGTGAAAATGAATAAGTGCAGTTAATGTTTAGCACGTCATCACTTCCTGCAGCATACTATCTAAGCCTGTGCACAGGGGTATTGGGAGTGACTATAACAAAATCTTCCCCCACAGGGAAACTAGAATCAGAGCCTGGAGGTGGGGTTGATTAAATACTAGGCAGCAGCAACGATGATGCAGTGATGCTTACAGTGTGCAGTGTAGCTGCAGCAGCATAGGCAGAGAAAAAGAGTGTGCAGAGCCTTAAAGAGATTAATACCTTATTTCAAAGAAGGCATTGATTATGTGTTACAGTGAGTTGTTTCTCTCTCATGTGAGTGTCGCAAGTAAGGTTTTCTTAATGAACCGGTTCCCACGTTTTGCTGCATCACCTTCAATCGCAGTTTTTCAATTGAAAAAAGAGAAACAAAAACCATAATCACTCTCTCACAAAAGGTCATAAACTGCCATACAGTTTGTTTGTTTGTTTTCCAGAAAATCCACTGGAAATTGATTGTGGGCTACAGTGATTTTGATAAAGCACTGTAAGATCCCAGTGGGACTAATTAATGTTCTTCTGCCTTTCCCTGCTATAAGATGAAAATTATTTATTTATTATTAAGATTTATTTTGTTTGTAACTTTGTTAACTTCCCCCACTGATGTTCCCTGTAATGACAGAGACAGCTGAGGGAATGGTACCGCATAGTTTAATAATGTGTGTGATTTTGTGTTTTGGTGGGAATATGTACAAAACATGATACATTGCATTTTGCTGTTAGTAATAAGTTATCTTTTTTAGTGATTAGAAATTCATTTAGCTCAGCAAAGTGATGTGCTATAAGAGAGAACAGTGTGATGTATTACATCTTCTGTCAGTTATGTTTTCTATTTTCTTTTACCCTACATTCAGCCCATACACAGGATGTGAAAAACTTAATGAAAACTTAACACACTTGAGGTGAGCATATCACCTCTGTGCACAAATATGAGAGTTACATAAATGGTGCAACTCTAGTTTTATAACCAAGCATGAAGACCTTTAATTGGACTGTATAAGCCATGGATCCATATACTTACACATTGCATGTATATGTATCATGAGCCCATTCAGACCAACGGTTCTGCTATTAGAGAAGGACAGCAACAACCCTTTTAAATCTGCAGTGACTACACTGTTATGGCCGAGTGACTCACTTTAACATATTCCAGGGGAGGTAAGAGAAGGAACAGCCAGAGTGAACTGGATAAAAGAGGGGATACAGACAATGGGAACTTTATTGCAGTTTAATCACTGGTTCACTCCCTGTGCATTGCAGGAAAGAAACCATCCCTTGGAAAGCCAATTTAGTTGCTGGATGCATGCAAGCTGTACCATCCTCTTGCATGAATGCATGATTACCAGACCTTACAGTTAACAGCTTGTTTTTCTCTCTGTGTCAAAGGTCAAGCGAACTTTCACAGGCAGATTGTGCCTATTTGCTTCATTTAGTTCAATAAGAATCAACCCTTTGACAAGTGCTGTCTTTCAAGAAGAGGTCACTGATTTGGCTCCCTGTCAAGCCTATAGATTATATAACAGTGTTAGGATTCTCTTCACTGTGGTATGTAGAAAACTTGGCATGGTGCAGTGCTAACAAAAGCGGTAGCTTGTGTCTAATGAAGCATGGCAGTATTACTCAGCAAGGAAAACATGTTTGTTACCAGAGACAGTGTGCTTGTGCTGCCTTTGTTAAATCTCTAGGGTTGCAGCTGAGACTGAATATTGAAAAAATAGTATACTTGATAACCTGGGTGTGGATTAGAGCTGTATTGTTTGAACATTTGTCATGATTAATTTACATTTTTATATGTTATAAAACCTAGTGATAAACTGATAGCCTCCCACAATGGCTCTAAAAAGGTGAGCAGTGCGAAATGAACACATTACTCATTAAGAATTCCCTTTTAACAAATTACTTCACTTTAAACTAAACAACCTAATCTGGAGGACAGTTCATTAATCAAACAGAACTCATACAGTATCAACAAACATTAATTGACTCAACTGTAATTTAAACACATGCAAAACTGAAGAATTAAGGCAAGCTTTTAATTAGTAAAGAAGAGGCTCCTCTGATGTGTGTGAAAATGCCTGGAGGAAGTATAGAAACAGGATCCAGGAAAAGAACTCCACACGACACTGAGTAACTGTTTAATAACGATTTATGTAGATCATTAATATTCATGTTTGTATAGCGTGCAGATTTAAATTTCAGTGTAAAGTGAGCAAGCCTAGTGGCCATATTTACTATTGTAAATAAAACTGTACTGCATGCATAATTGTCACATTATGCATATGGCACAGGTTGTATTTAATTGTATGGTAAATGCAAGGTGCTAGTGTTAGCTGTCTTCGCCATGGTGTTGAATTTTTTTTTTTTCTTAATTGGAAATTCAAATTTTTTTCAAGAGAAATTTTCGGTCTGAGTTTCTGATTTGTGTGAAATAAACTTTTTACTTTTCAAGTTGTGTCCAAAAGTGAAGAAGAATTATTGAAGATGGCTTTTTTTTTTTTTTTTTAGGGTAGCAAAAAAAGAGATCCTCCTGTCATGAAAACTGTGCCACTCTACACGCTTGTTTTTGACTTGACATGCAAGAGGATACGAGTTGGCATTGGTGAAGAGTGAAGAGTGAAGACGATATATATCTTCCTCCTCTTCCACAGTAGCATGTCTTTACTTCCAAATTGAGACTGCAGAATCTCTTCTGTAAGTGGCAAAAATATTTCACTTCTGTAATTTATGGTGTCACTGGATGGATCATGTTACTCTGACACTGATGTGCAGTTGTTTGCAGTATGCATCCATGATATCCTCACAGCACCTCTACATGTTGAAATTCAAGAAGTTACCATCTATGACCTTCATGCCCATGCCATGTGTCGAGACCAAAGGGTAAGTATTGGCCAACTTTTGGTCTCGCACCATAGCAAATCAGTCATCCGTTTGTTCAAAAATTGCAATTAAGATTTTCCTCATTATTGCATACATGTTTGATGTGTGTGTGTGTGTGTAGGTGTGTGTGAGTATTTTTGTACTTACATGGAGGACAAATGTAGGTCACCATATTTTATTCACGTCACTATATTCAACTTCTGACTTCAAACTAGAGACTGGTACCTCAATGTCATGTTAACACAGATAAGGAAGGAAGGAAGGAAGAAAGAAAAAGAAAGAAAGAAAGAAAGAAAGGCTCTCCCTTTTAGATAAAAGAGATGTCATTTCAACAAAAGGGTGTCTTGACTTAATAAATAATGTGAGATATGTCGACAAAAGCCCAGTTGGGGCATTTTTCTTTTCTTTCTTTTAAATTTTGTTTTCATGTTACACTTGGCCTCATGTTATCTCAAAATCGACTTCACCTTCCTCTTGACCTTCCTGTTGCTTGATGGGGAGCATAACTGTTGGGTTGGCCTAAGGGAGCATGAAGGATCCTTAAAATAAATATTAACACATGAGATATATTAACGCATGAAAAGTCCAGAGAAATGTCCTTTCAGAGTAAAGTCACTTACGTGGTCAGTGAATGCATCATTAAGTTTGGTCACACAAAATTACCATAAGTTACATGTATCATTTGTATTTGTGAATCATTGCACATGTGCAGTCATGGTCACTGACTATTTACATGTAAACAGGGTTTAAAGGATCACATACATTTACATGTATTTTGTCAGTATCACAGGCATCTGGTGTGCAAATGAGACCAAAACATATCCTAGACCATTATGAGGTAGGATTTTAGATTTGTCATGAGTCATCTTTTGTTTTTTTCTTACTCAATGATTTTATTTATTTAAAGTGCCCTGTTTGCACCACAGTAAGTAATCCAGAACTCTATCTTATATTTGAGAAAGATGAAGATGTGTTAAATGTTCAGCACTATTTTGATTTTAATGTGGTGCGATCTACTAGATAATCAATTTTATGATAAACGAAATACCACTTTTTGACAGCCGTAACACACAGCACTAAGTCTTCTGATGATAACTTTAATGTCATTTTTTTTTTTTTTTAATCACAACAAGATGCCAAAACAATAAACATTCAGCATGTCCTCTGAGTGTCCAGTACATACTGTGTTTATTATTTCAGGAAATTGTTTAGTCTGTGTTCATGTAAATCAAGCAAGTCATCATAAGTCCAGCTTTCAAAGAATCTCTTGGTCAGATTATCTGATTAAAAAAAAACAACGAATCAGTTCACTTGGTGTTTTTTTTTCTTTGATTCTTGATTGGAAGAAAAAGCTACAGCACAATGTTACCATGGGTTTTACCAGTTATGAAACTTTCAATGTAGATTTGGCCAGACAAAATATCCTCTGCGCTGCTTATTTGTTGTTGTGACAAATATCTGCAGACAAAGAAGATTAAAGTAGGATTATAACTAGAAACTGAACGAAATAAAACAACAATATTTATGTAATTTTAGGTATAGTGGATATAATGTATTTTCTCATCTATTTTTACAAACACTGCTCAATTTATGATGTGAGAATGCAACAGAAATGCCAGACTCCTAAAGGACGTCACAGTAAGCTCAAAAGGAATGCAGGTGAAAACTCGTAAATGTTACACAGAAAGGAGTGTCTTTACTCACAGTGATCTCTGTATCCATCCTACAAGGATACTGTAAGCTTGATCACAGTGAAGATAACATGTTTATCTTTCCATTCATTCCAAAAAGTCCCTGTTTCTTACTGGAAGCTTATCATGGAACAAATGATGAAGAAAAAATCATGTGTGCACATGTGTATGCGCGTGTGTTTGCTAACCCTGAAGTACCTGATCCAGATAAAACAGAAATGTGGAATTCTCTTTCTTAACACAGAAGTACACTCATGGTTTATATTTGTTTCAGAGCTGTTACGCATCTCCTAAACCTGAAACCATGGATGACTCCATATCAATAAATTGCTAAACCAGGTCTTTGTTGAGGCAGATAATTATAATATTATTGCCAGTAGTAGAAGAAGATCCTATTCTTATGTAAAAACAGCAGTATCGCAATTCATTTAACATTTTACATGAGTAAAAAGTTTAGGAACAAAACTTAGATCATAAGAAGTGAAAGTAGTCGCTATGCAGCATCGTCCCTTTAAGAAGTTTATGTTATTATATATTAAATTATCACATTGTCATTGTTGATAGATTAACATCAAGTAGCATCTTAATGTTGCAGCTGGTCGAGCTGGAGCAACTGTTCACTTCTGTAACAATGCATCATTATTTATAAGACAATAATATGTTTTGTGGGAAAATTTGTAAAAAATGTATTTGTAAAGTGTGTCAAATAAATGCCATCAAATGAAAAAGTACAATATTTCCCTCTGAAATGTAGAGGTGCATTGGTACCATAATATGGAAACTTTCCACCACTGATTTTTAGCACATCTTATGTTTCATGTCCTATAATAACACATAATACTCTGTTGTTCTAAAAAATAAATTATGAGTAGGGCAAGTTGAAATGCTCAGTAACTTTTTACACTGGCAAATAAGTTCACTGACATGATGATAATTTAATGTGTAATCTTCCAAATATGAGTGGTTTTGTGAATATTGTGCTTACTCCAGCATGTTTTCAAAGCTCTGATATGGGTAAGATGCTGAGGCTGACTCAGTCTCTGTGCGGTTGCATTTGTGCAAAAGTGCTACTGTTTGCTCAGCAAGCAAATCTCATGACTCCTCCCCTCCCAGAGCAGGCTGTTTAATTCCTGTGAGGTGATGCCCGCTTGGTAACGTAATAAAGTTGCTGGATGCAATCCCAGAGGCACAATGTGTGGATCATGTTCATCTGACAGACCTGCTCTCTGCTCCACTCCTGCGCTCACACAGCCTGCTGCTCTTCTGTAAGTACTGCAGGTCACAGCCATCTCAGCTTTTAGATGTGATGAAGGGAGAGATGTCTCTGCTGGTTGAATAACTCACCAGGACTTATGAATGAAAACACATCACACACAACATCGGGGACAGGGAGAGGGAGAGCATGTTATTGCATTTGGTAAGTTTTCGCCCTTTAATCTGGGAAAAGAGACGACTGAAGTTATCACACTGCAGCTGTGTTGCCTTCAAGGTCTGCTGAACACTGTGTGATGATATTTAATTTGAATTTTCAACAATTTTTAAAAATGTACAGTAACTTACATGTTTTAATTAATGTAGCTCATGTTCTCTTCAGCATTAGTAGTCAAAAGAGACACATTTGTTCTGCATTGGTTCTGGTTAAGGTTCAGTGAGTGACAACAATTAAACATTGTATGCTTTGACTTTAGGTGTGATAATTTGCCCCTATACACAATGTTTAAAGAATGCTCTGTATGGCATTTTGTGATGGAAAGTCACTAGCTTAAATCCCTAGTGGAGTTATAAATGTTGTGCCCAGAGGCAGCCATCCTGATAGGGTTCAGTACTTTTTCAGCCACATGCACGCACCAGGAATACATAAGTAGGCTAATCATTTTGCTCATTATTCTTTTTGCCAGGAGGTTCCTGTCCTGGTGTAACTGTCAGAACATAATGGTGGCATTTAAAGGGATCTGGACCAAGGACTTCTGGAGGGCTGTGTCTGGAGAGTACCTGGCCACTCTCATCTTTGTCCTTCTCGGTCTGGGCTCCACCATCAACTGGGCTGCAGGGGAGGAGAAGCCTCCCCCAGCCGACCTAGTCCTTATCTCGCTGTGCTTTGGCCTCAGCATCGCCACCATGGTGCAATGTTTCGGCCACATCAGCGGTGGACACATAAACCCAGCTGTCACTGCAGCTATGGTTGTAACTAGAAAGCTGAGCCTGGCAAAGGCGTTGTTCTATGTGGTGGCTCAGTGCCTGGGGGCTATTACAGGAGCCGGGATTCTCTACCTAGTCACACCTGCTGCTGTTAGAGGGTCCCTCGGTGTGACCACAGTAAGAATCAGACCATAGTCATTTACAGTTGTCTGTTTGATGAGTTTTCTTGCAGTTTTGTAAGGGAAAATCTTGTGTTTCCAAGGTGAACTCCAACATCTCCCTTGGACATGCTCTTCTTGTGGAGCTTCTTATCACATTTGAACTGGTCTTCACCGTCTTCGCCACCTGTGATCCCAAACGTACAGACCTGGGCGGCTCTTCTGGCTTGGCCATTGGCTTTGCTGTAGCAATTGGTCACTTATTTGCAGTAAGTACCTTCCTTTAAGATAGGTAAGAGATAGATTTGAAATGACAGGAGAATATTTATGGCAGGGAGTTCTCTGAAGAAGCCTCTTGGGCAAGAGTTGAAATGTTTTCAAGACCTACAACCAAGTCCAGTAGCCCTCAAGTCAACTTATCTTGGACAGCCATGACCAAGATGACTGAGAATCTTTACAGACCTGTTTCGCTGTTGTTATTTTCTAAAATTCTCATGACTCCAGCAACAAGGTGGTCAACTAGATTATGTAGAAAGAATGGTGTATTTACAGTAAATATGTATTTAGACATTTATATACAAAGTCTAAATACAACACAACAACCTCAGGAATATTTTACAACTCCATCTTCATATCAGCTGACTCCTTCTGTGCCAGCTTCAACAGTGAAACAGTAATTTAAAGATTAATCTCAAAATCATATTAAATTTAACACGCCCCATGAAAGAATTGCAAACCTCTTTAGCATGTACTGAAGGCTGGAGCAGTGATATGTCTTGAGAAAAAGCAGGTGCATCAAAGCATCTATTGTTCAATGTGTAATATTGTACACTTTTTAATGATTCACACCCACGTGCCCATCTTTATTGGAGGCTGCCATCGCATGGCAACCAGTCTCTGGGGGCTCCTTGAACCCTGCAGAGCAAATGAATGCACTGGGAAATAGATGGTACCTCTCGCACTGCTCAACTGATTTCTCCCTTGTCCTATTTTAGCAAATGCACAAATACATTTACTGTATTACGTACATATTTTGACTTGTATAAGATATGTTCTTCAGAATAAGACATATTCTGTCAGTCAAACAGACAGCCTTATACCTAAAACATATCTCAGATGATAACTATGATGTTTCATGATTTAGACTAAAAGCGATGCTTTTGCGTGTGTTTCTAGATTCCTTATACAGGAGCCAGCATGAACCCCGCTCGTTCCTTTGGCCCTGCAATGGTCACGCTTAACTTCGAGAACCACTGGGTAAGAGATACTTCCCTAAGAGGATAATCTTTCTTTGAGGAGTTTGCATGGCCAAAGTATTACCCTGACTCCAGTTAATGAACATGTGCCACTCACTTCTGTGTAAATAATAATGCTTAAGAGTCTGTTTCAAGTATTCTGCGGTGGTGTCATGTCAAAATGCTCTGAAATAATTTGAAGTAGTTAGTGATGATTATATTTTACTGTCCTGAAGAGGGCAAGCTCAAACGACAGTAGGCCAGAATGGCATGTTGAAACCTGGTAAGGTCACAATTTCAGCACTATTGCCAGGACAGTAAAAACAGGTGTGACCTAAAGACAAAATCAAAGACCAGTCTTCCACTCATATCTGTAAATGCCAACAGAAAGCTATAGAAGTGAGCTGGTTTTTCAATGCTTACTAAAAACCTTACACATGACCCTTTCTTCAAAACTTCATCCAACAAAAGAATCACAAATTTGCAGCTTTTCACCTCTAGCTACATAATGAGATGTCACTGAACGAGGTGTAAAATAACATTAGCTCTGAATTTATGTATCCAGGAAATTATTTCCACTGAGCTATTTGCAGACAGCATGGCGTCATGTTGTGTGTGTGTGTGTGTGTGTACTGGGTGATGCACAGATTGTCAGAGTTGCTGGTGTCATATTCACAAGTGTCTTCTCTTGGTTGCACATGCTTGATATCACACACGCTGAGCTACCTGCCTCTGAGGTTGACCCTCTTTTCCAAACAGTTTTCATATCAATGTCAGTGCTACATTGTGTTGACAGTAAAAAAAAACATCTCTGACAGATTATTTGATTAGCCAGGTGGCTAAGAAAGGTGTTTCTCTTATTGTTTATGGTAGGTGTACTGGGTGGGACCCATTCTTGGGGGCATACTGGCTGCTGGCCTGTATGAGTACCTGTACTGCCCTGACCCTGAGGTAAAGAAGAGGCTCAAACAGGTCTTTCAGAAGGACCAATCAGGGAAATACAGGGAGGTGGAGACAGAGGACATTGCCATCAAGCCAGGTACCATTGGCACCATCGACCTGGGGAAAACTGAGAAAAAAGATCCTTTCCAGGACTCGACGGGAGAACCATTGTCCTCTGTATGACTATCACGTGCACTGGAAATGGAGACCAATCTGTAGACTAGACTGACAATCAAACTTTGGAGTATTAATCTTGAGTCTGCCCCCCTGCCCAAAAGACTTTGTCCCCAGTAGCAGAATTCTGTCCATGAAACTTTACAGCAGGGCTGAATCACTTTCATTGTCATAAAGCTAATATGATGTTATGGCTCAATCCCACAAATGTCTACAGCCTGTATAATACTACTCCTGAGGCCCTGAATGATTTTGTAGCAGTGGCATGTGGTGCACCTTGCACACTGCAGAATAACAGCCAGCAATACATTGTGTCAAAGAGATACAGTATGTGTAGGGTCAGCCAGTTAGGTTGGGTCATCACGCTGAACTGGAGAAGTGAAGAAGAAAATGCGGCCTTGTTATTTTTGGATTAGTGTCACATTTGGTCCATGTACCGTATATATAATAACAGGAGAGATTTTCCTTGTGATCATTAAGCACATTACAGGTCCCAAGTAATGTAAGACAGCTCTGACAAGCTTTATTATCAGAGTTATATTACAGTGCTCTCTATTTTCAGTGCATTAGTCAGGGAAACAACCAGTTCATCCTTATGGAGACAATCTTTTTCTGTAAAGATTTATCCCAACAAAACTAGATGTTTATCATCATCATCATCATTTGTCTATTGTGATATAATGATTTGATTTTGTTTCTATTTTCATAAAATTGTCATTCTTAGATGTTTTTATTTTGTAGATCTAGATTTGGTTCTTGTAACACATTTTTTATTTCTGTATGATCTATGCTCTATTTCACACTTGAATTTATAATTTATTGGTATAAGATATTTGGCTGATCTGTCTTTGCAATTGTGTGCTCAGATATTTCTCAATTATGTTCACAAACTGGAAGTGCTACAAGATGTAAAAGATATTCTTAAAAAGTTGTAAAAATATATATTTTTTTCTAATTTCTAAGACATGAAAAGTCTCTTTTTCGCTTGACATTTCTGAAATATGCAAACAAAATAGCTGCACAAATTCCCTGGAACTTCCACAAATTTATATGAAATCGAGTGACCATACCTACAAGGTTTTTCACTTGAGTCACTTGTTTCAGGTGGTGGGAGCGGAGCACTGGGGAGAGGAGAGGTCCAGATCAATGATGGATTGACTCATCTACCTTTTGATTATGTCTCCCTGTGGCCAGATGAATGTCCATAACGTGTGTTCTTTGTGAGTTAAGTCTCTGAGAATAGCTTCATATAATCTCATTCCATCAGCAGAGAGCACAGAAAATGATACCATTTTATGATACGAAATAGAGGTGATCTGTTATGTCTACACTTTATTTCCTTTGCTAAAAGAACAGGTGCAATTCAATCTTTTTTTCTGTAATGTGGAGGAAATGATCACTGATCGTACTGCATCAACTGAAGTTGTTACATGGTGCAACTATATTGCGTTTGCAAGGCTAGAATGCCAGTGTAATTCAGATACTAAATCAAAACTATTTTTACTCCTACATGGACAGTGGCGGTTTTTGGCACGGGCGAACCGGACAGCCGCCTGGGGCGGCATCACATGCGGGGCGGCACAACCACGTGAAAAGAAAATCATCTGGGCCGCTAAGCTGTTTTCTATTATCTATCATATTACTGTGTGGGGAAATTGGCCAATTGGCGCCGCCCCCATCTCCCAGCATGCACCACCAGCATATGCATGTAGAAACGGCACCCCTGGTGGTTAGGTTGGAAGACTGTGGGAGTCCGAAACATGCGCGGTAGCTCATGAGGCAGTTGTATTGAACCACTGTACCGAGGTGTGGTTTGAAGCACTTGAGTGACGTTTGAAGCAGGGGAGTGCTTCGGACGTCATACGAATCACCTGATTGTTTCGGTTTGTCATGTGAATCACGTGGCGGGATCGAGTGTGTTCAGAGATAGAATTGCTCTGTATAGTGGCGGTCATTTGAATTTTTCTTTGCAGAGTATGTCGGTTTGTTGCGTTTGTTAGGTGTTTTGAGAGTTAGTGTTGACAGTGTATTTTTGGAGAATCAGTGTATATAGAGCAATAGATATATAATATATAAATTAGATAGATATAAAGAGTTATATAGATAGGTATATAGATATATAATCCTAAAAAACATCAGATATAGATAAGACATATAGATTCATTACATATAAATAATCTGTGCCATCTGAACAGGTTTTTTTCCAAGGCTGGGGAAATAGTTTGTAAAAGAAGAAACCGACTGAGTCTAAAAACTATAGAAAAACTGTTATTTCTTCATAAAAACTCAGTTACAAATAAACAGTTACACAAGCACACCCACTGCCCTGTTCTTCAAACACACCCTCTTTACCCACATACACATAAACCTCTTTACCAACGAATCAGTCTGTATTTGTAGAGCACTCTACAAATACACTCTCATGAATGTACCAGCACCATTTCAATGTTTCACAACACAAAATATTTGTATATTATTCTTTTATTTTCTTTATTATTCTAAAATAATAAATTATATTGTTTATATCTTATATTATTGTTATTCTCTGCTGTTGTTATGTGATTTGGGGGGGGCGCTTGGAGGGGGAATCTCCCAGGGAGTAGTTCAATGTAGAACCGCCACTGTACATGGACTACCTCCCTCCATCTCACCTTCCTCCCAAACATTGTGCAATTTTCTTATGTTACAGCAGCATCACCTACTGGCCACTGTGTGAATAGCATACTGTGCAAAAATGCTCCCATTTGTATTTCTCCAGGGGAGGGCAGCCACGAGCCTTGGATGTCCAGGTTGCTCTGCAGACACAAGTCGGTTTTATTCATAAGTCTGAGCCACATTTCATTTGAAATTGGTCCAGACCATTAATTCAGAACTACACAGGAGCATTAACTGTTGCACAGCCTTGTAACAGGGACCCAGTACACAAGCGAGAGCCCAAGCAAGTTATATACTAAATTACTTTTTTGTCAACCTTTGTATTCCTAGCATTTTTACAATTTTGTGAGAGCATGAGAAATGCTTATTTTCACTTGAGCTGCTAAAATTGAATTGCATTCCCCAAACTTTTCTCCATTTAACATTAAACTCCTGAACACCAGTGCTGTGAGATTGTTGTGATGTTAACAAATGCTGTTCTTCAAGGCCTAGTGGAGTTGAAAATGGACAGCACTGAATTTCTCAGCAGCACCATGCTTTACCTGCAGGCATGCTGCCTGTATCCCTTAGGGCTTCAGTGGCTCGAGGCCAGCACCCTCTCAGCTCCCCTTAATAATCTTTATAACTCAAATAAATGAGTACATAAATCTGATGTTTCATGCATTGACTATTTCCTCTTGGGACAGTGGACGGGAAATGGGCTCACTCAGATTTGATTTATTGGCCTTTGCTCATCTTAAGATTAAATAGAGGAAGACAGGTGAGGATAGCAGTCCCTCATTGAATTGGGAATTTGGTTTTGTTATGAATTTCATATTGGTGATGGAGAGCAAGATGTTAAAAAGCCTTTAGTGTGTGTAGCTTCTGTGCACATGCAGAGCAAGACATTGTTGAAATTCCTTTCAGTACATTTTTGAACTACTACATGAGCCAACACTGTAAAGTGTCAATCACTCCTGAGATCTCATTAGAAAAATGTCCTCTCTGTGTGCTGACAAACCTCCAAAAGATTGCTGCAGACACCTCAATCAGCAAAAAGCTAATAAAAAGTGACTGCAAATAATAGACCAACGCTTTTTCAGCTGTTTGTTGACATCGTGAATAGCTTATCAGCAAGATGTTGAGCAGAAAACTGATAATACATGGACAGCCTTCATAGTGGCTTACTCCATAATTCATTAATATACATTCCCATATGATGCAAATACCAACAATGGTTATATGATGGTAATATTATTATAACCAGAGCTTCATTTGCACATCATACAGATGCCAGCAAAATATATCTCAAAGTGCATCTTATGTTTATCTAACTGAGAACAGACAGATTTCTTGCGACTTGAAAATTCAGATTCTCAATTCCCAGCATACAACAGAAGGGGCAAAAGATAAAACACACACCTTAAAGATCATTAGCAATTAATATTTGGGGATTCATGAAGAAAAACAGCGTTAAACACTTGTTTAATAATTCATACTATAAACAAGAAAGTCTCCCACTTCCTTAATAATTTAGACGTAAGCTAATGTTGATTTATTCAGGAAGGTCTCTGCCACCAGCACTGCCTGGAGTGCCCAAATTTGAATTAAAGTAGGACAGTAGCAGGCGAGTCTGTAATAACATTTGTATAATTTTATTATTGCTCTGGGCTCAGTTCATTTCCTCCTCCAGTAGCTGCGTGAAATTGTTTGATTCTGGAAACTGCCTTGAGTCTGCGGCTCTGGGGTTGGAGGGTGGTACAGGAACAGGAAGGCATGCGACACTCTCTCTCTGTCTGATGCTGTCAGACACATAAACACAGAAACACACACACACACAACTCCGTGTACACACACACACACATACATACACACGAAGAGAGAGAGAGATAAATAACTTTATTATTCTGGGTTTTGTAATACTGTTACATTGGCTCACTTAATAACTCAAGCTGTCTTGAGAATATGATTGATATTCCCACTCACCTTGTCACTTGTGATAAATATTTTACTGCATTCATGTGAGATAGCTAAGAAACCAAATAACTCATTCATTACATTATCAAATCACATAAATATGAGAGCTTGCATTCACGTCTTTTTCCCTTAATATTAGTCAGAGAAAGTCACTTCCACTGTTTCTGTGCAAAGAGTTTGTTTGTAAAGAAGCTGATCTGATGAAATTCTAGCTTTTTCTAACTTTACTACTAAGAAATATTTCATTTCATTTGGCCCACAAGGAAGAATTAAAGTTCATAATCATTTGGAGGTTTACTAAGCTATCAAGTCTTATCGTGTGATTTCTAGTTTGTGGTGTTCCTCTACTATATTGTGATTTTGTTTACCAATGATAGGACTATCATTTCCAAAATGGTAATTTACAAAACTCTGATTACTCTAACACAAACAATCAAGTTTGGGAGGTATTAGCTCATGTAACACACACCTGAGACCCCGGTGGCTTTGACACAGGAAGGGAGGGTGGAGAAGTTCTGATTGGTTTCCTCGGGGCTCTGCTTCCAACTTCCCACCCGCACACATTCCCTCACTCCTCCTCCCCCCTTCAATTCCTTTATGCAGAGCAGCCCAAACTGCAGTTTGATGAAACACATTTGTTTGACTTAACTCTTGCTGCGCCATCATGGCTAAATCTCGAAGGCCTGTCGGTGTAATGTGGCCCAACAGCAATTGGGTTAATGAGAGGATATATGTGCAAGTGTGGGACTTGACCGGAGGAGCTGTTTTCCATTTGGGTTTGGTCTGCTTGTGTTATTAGGGAAACCTTTATTATTGTTGCCCTCTAGTGGGAACCATATAATAGGATTACATTTTATTAGAGCCTCCCAGCATTACCCAAGCAGCCCCCTCCTCTTGTCTCTCTTCCCCTCACAGTAGTGTCACTGACTCCTCTGTCCACTGTGGGTGGGATGGGTACATTTGGGGCTGAGAGGGAAGCCAACGAGTTGGGCTGTAAGTGATACCATACAACAGGGATCCTCATCTTTTCTTAGCTGCTGAAAAAGCGACTTGTTAAGGTGAATTTTTGATTTTTGATCACTTTTGTCAAAGAGCAAACTGAAACCCTTTTCATAAGCAGAACAGACTCTGTCATGTGTTCCATGTTTGCTTTGTAAAGTCGAATAACTCAGTAGAAGTGTGGCGGGAACTTCCAATATGCAAACTCGGTGGAGTTTGCGCATAGGAAGTTACTGATAAAGAGCAAGAAGCAAGACACAATTATAGTACACAGGCTTGTTGGTTGTCTTTACCGTTTGCTTTAAGTAACTGAACATGACTGCTCTTGTGTCAGAAAATTACCATTGTTAATGTTTAACCTTCCTGGGCAATACCTGATGGTATGACTTGGACTGCATTGTAGCCACAGAGACATTCTCCAAAGCTAAATTTCATTGTGCCAAAGATAATATTTGATGAACAGTTCTGGCCCAAAACTGTGCAACCCTGCAGGGCAGATTGAGTCAGGCTCTGGAGCAGCTTCAGCACTTTCCCTTATCCATCCCACTCCCTTACATAACCACAGGCCATTAGAGGGGTGTGGTGAGTATAGCAGCAGTTATTAATATGGTCTGAGGCTAAACCAACATCTCTCTCAGTCCATTGCAAGGACCGGGTAGCCCAGAGTCATTCAATAGGTACAATGGTTGTTTACCAAGTTTAGCCACTTATATAGTATCTAACACTAGATATAATGGTTATAAAGGTGCTTTAAGAAAAGCAGTATCTTCATTCCTAGACAATAAAATAGACATCCATATGCTGAAAAGTCTAGACTATGTCACTGCTGAATTAGTGCTGATAAAACGGAGCCTTCCTTTCAGTGTTACAATGGTGGTCAAAGTCCAGCTTTAAAGTGAAATCTTGTAACTTTTGATAAACAGTTGCAGCTTTGGCCACAAATGATAACTGAATAATAGCAAATGCTTAAATGCAGTGTAACAATAGCACAAGTAAAAAAGAGACATACAGTCAGCAAACCGACGCAGAGATGTCCATTATACGATTTTATTTAAAGTTTGCCAGCATGAGCAAACATGACCACAGGCTACCAGCCATACCACACAAAGTTAGGTGGTAGCTGGAAAAGTGCTGAGTGTATTGACTTGTGAAAAGGTGTGTTTTTTGGTTTATGAATTTCAGGTTTCATTTGTAAGAGGAGTATATAGTGGACAATTTCTGCAGTCAGTTTCACAACAGTCCCTCAAACCAAATTAGTTTTCCAGGATTCCTCTCTCCTTTCTCCTGTGTATGCATTTACAATCCTATGATGTCATTCGGGTTAGGCAGTTTCTGTTTGGGGCAAAAGCACATCTGAAACCAATCTGGATAATTTGTCCACCAAAATATGGCGCGGCCAGCCAGGGCTCGCCTGCTGTTGCTGCTGTAGCAGTTAGATCCAAGGAAAATACTACTCCTCCACAGCAGCATTAGAACAATGGCTTTGTTTTTTTGGCATCAAACATCACATGCATTCAGAGATCTCCACTGATTAGTTTCAATAACATCTGATGCATGTTTTAAATACTGAAATGAGAGGATCTGATCAGTATTTTCCATTTGTGTGGAAAATGTATAAAGTATGGGATTTTAAGGCCTGGGGTGTTCTCCAGTCACTATAAGTTTGTCAGATTAATGGCATATAAATGTGTGCGTGAATTCTTGGTTGTTGAGACTTTGTGAATAGCGTAACCCCTGGGGCAAATAACTTCATTGTAAAACACTTTAATCCTGTGTTTGTTTTCCTTTGGGACATGTTGGTCAAAAAGTGGAAAGTTTAATGATCCCTGGATGGGATGGGCAAGGGATAGCTGGCCCTTCCTCAAGAGCAATTCTGCTTATCATCTACAAAAGATGCTCTGAGAAGGGAACTCTTTTGATGAAGAGAACTGGAAAATGCTTTTGTTTGTATGCTTGCATCCTTCAGTCGCTGGTCCCTAGACGAGGCATTCTTTTTCCACTGTTGCTGGAACATCAAAACAAACTTGGATTCAGCTTTCTCCCCGGATCAACCATTGAAAGGCTCAGCCTGTTTGTAAACATTTGTGCCAAATGGATGTTTTCTCTGTTATTTTCTCGTGTTTTTCTGCTTCTTGAGTTGGGTAATGTTACAGTTACATGGCTAAAAAAACAGTTGCTTTCATAGCTGCAGTGTCGATGCTCTCAACAGTAGGGGGCGCAAGAGCGGATATTTCAACCTTATTCTATTGCAGAAAGGCGTGGGGATAACTATTGGGAATGTAAAGAAATAACTGTGTCAATTCTATGTCCAGATGGGCACAAAATAAAACTCCTGACACTTGAGAAAGAATAATTATGCATGTTCACATGAAGGGATTTTACAAAAGGAATGTCTTTAAACGAGTAATTCCTTCACTGTCTGCATCCCCCAAGTAATTCTAAAAGCCTCAGAAGTGCCTCAATCTTCCTGAAATCATGCATGGTTGAACATTTGAAATGAGCTCGCACATCACCCTCAGGCACTGATTCAGACTTGATTGGGGCAAGGCAAGCTGCAAGTGCTTATTTATACAACTACGTCATTTGGAGGTTGTCCAAAGGGAGGAAAGAGACTGAAAAGATTACAAAGGAGAAACTACAGAGTGAGAATTTCATTAACCACATTCCATTAATTTAATAAGTTGATTCCAGGCTAATCAACAAGTTGTCCAATGCACGTGCAGTGTGTATGGCATGCATTAAAGAAACAGACTAGATAGGTTAGATGTTTGAGAGGTAGGGGGGAGGTAGAAAAAAAATCAAAAAGCACCACCAACAATCTATATAATTATCATCATCTGCTGCTTTTCCTCCCTGGCAAAGAAACACTCCATCCATTTGTAGAAATCGCCCGGGGGAACGTTACATCAAAACTAATCATAACGATTAAAATCAGCTTCTCTGCGAGAGGGAGGCAATAGGCAAGTTGGAGGCAGGAGGAGTGAGGGTGTTGTAAATGCAGAAAAAAAAAAAAGATTTCTTTATTTGATTTTATAAAAACATAAACTCAACAAAGACTGAGGCACTGCTGCTGTGATCTCTTTGCTCGCAGTTTTATTCTGCAGATTGGTTTAGACTGGGGCAGAGACATGAGCTAATTGTATCCTGATCTTTGCCTTCAGGGGTTTCGGAGCCCTGGAGCAAGTATTCTCTGTATTTTGTTCTGTCTACCTTAGCCAAGCTATTGCATTTCTCACTGGTGTAGGAAGAGCAGCAGATCGTGGGCCAAATCGGAGGGAAAAGGTGCACAAAAAGATACTTTATGCCGCTCTATGTTTCAGGTAAGCGGAGATTTATTTGGTTTGCTATTATTTCCGAGGCTGGATGGACTGGGACATTGAGGCGCAGCAGCTTTTACGCATGTGCCAAGCGATTCAAGCGGTACAGTTCTTAAAAAATATTTAACCACTTCCTGGCTATTGTTCCTTAGTTACTGTACAAATGTATGCGCGTGACTACAATATACGAGGCTCTAAAACATCTCGTCTGAACGAACAGCGGATTAGACTGCGATCTTGTCGAGCAAACACTCTACTTATCCACCGTGTGAATTTGCTCCTGGCGCGTTTCAGCTCCGAACACATCACCGTCTCCGTGTCGCTGTTGCTGTATAAGTTGCTGATAACTTACTCAAACCTGCGTTCGTCGTTTCCATGAAGATTTTTTTTTATGAAGACAGTTTTGTCATGAAACAGTTCTGCTTCCTGGCTGCCCCAGATCTTCTAATGAAAGACGCCATTGTGGAGTAATTTTGCCGCAGGCGTTTTTCTTTTTCTCTAAAACAGGATGTACCTTTTACACACGTCAATGCAGAATCTGTGAATCATCCTTTAATACGAGCCGTGGCCGTGTTAAAAGAGTCATATTTATTTAAACGAATACAAAACCGGAGTGAATTCTGTCTTCTCCTTTCCAGTCTTGGCTCTCTGACCGCGCCGTGCGTAATCAACTCCAAGGTCCGGATGCGAATCGGCAAATGTAGTTTACTAAGTGATATACTGGACCTTTTTAGCCCATGGGGCCACGAGATTGCGTAAACAAACACGGATTTCCCTTCATAAAGTGTAGACTTTTAAAATGTATGTTGTTCGTGTATTGTGATTGTGTATTTTGTTACTTAAACATTTCTCATTATACCAGTGAGGGTAAGACTTTTAATGACAGATTTTAAATGAAACATTATAAACAAAATCCTCTCAAGTTTAGGTCACCTGTAGTAAAAGCCAGTAGTCGGTTATACCTGTTTCAGAGGGCGCATGAATAAACAGAGTGAGACTGAGATGGTGGATTATCAGGACCGATCACTTGATGGCGCTGTAGTAACAAAACCATACTACTTTACTGTATGTACAGCATCTGTACATCTGTTTCCCATTAAAATTACATTTAACAAACAGACTGATCTTGTAGGAGACACATATTTAGAAGGCAGATCAGTTAGTCTACATTACATTAGTCAGACTACACCATCAGCTCTAAGATAGAGGTGTTCAACTAAATTGGAACTCCTAGGAGAGAAATAGTGTTATTATATTTTATATTATGGCTCTGCCACTCCTGTGCCCTGGGACACTAAAGTCTGTGCCAGTGAACATGCACCACTGTCTCCAACACCCTGCGGCAACACAGTGCTGATCACACTTCCTTATTTGTGATGTCACTGCTACAATAGCACCACAAAGAGCTAGTAGCCCTACTTGTGATAAAAGTCAGGGGATAATGATGTGCTTGTGTTTGGTAAACACTGGAGTACTGCTGTAATATGTAAGTTGCTTGGATGTAAACTGTGAAACTTTGTGTGAGTTCAAATCGCCTTTTATTCCTTGTTAACAAAGTGGCTGAAGTTCTGTGCCATTGCTGATTCTATGGATTCTCAAAGACAGATTGGATCAACTTGATCCAGAGGCACTGCAAATGATTATTTCCCTCATATGCCACCTCTACTTTCCAGAGATAAAATGCGGTTTATCCAGATATCATATTTTCACTTTAAGGAGCAGGTCAGCATATTTACACTTAACTTTTTTTTTCTTCCAGTCAACCTCTTCATCCTTTCGCTTAACGGCAAAGTATTTTTTTTACACTCAACACATTTCTGCATTTGTCAGCCTCTTGCTGAGGAATAAGCCTTTAAGAAATACAACCAGCTTTAAGTTGTGAGTTATGAGTTTGACATGTCATGTCACAGTGACAAGAAAAAACATGGTGCCAATGTCTGAAGTTTTATTGGAAGTTTAAACAATTACATTAGTAAACTGAGGAATTGCTCTTCAGCTGTGATTAGTCGCCTTCAAATCACTAATGTCCATCTCTATGCAAAGTTATACACACCTGATCAGACCATCTACAATATTTATCCAGGCCTTTTTGTTATGGCAGTCTCTCTACCTGTTGTTTTTGTTCTGTTTTGTTTTTTTTCCTTTCCAGTCGGCAGCGACTGAAGTTAACCCAAAGTCTGTAGTTGTCTGTGTGTGGACATTTGAAACAAATGGCCACGGGCACTAAAGCAGAGACAACCCATCCAGATTATGTAAATACCAGTCTGCCTGCCTCAAACTGAATGTTAATGCCCTGATCTGAAATGCTAATTGTGTCTTGTGTGATATGTCGAAACACTGAAGAGCTGCATTGTGGGATGGAAAATTGAAAGCTAGTTCGTTGTATGTGCTGATCCCAACAGGCCCCTTGACTATTGCAATAGCAGACAGGTACTCGCTTCTTATGGGAGCATTAGCGGGTCATAGCCTGAGCTATACTAGACAGTGAATAAGAGCTATGATGTTTGTTTGTTAGAATATACAGGACGGAAATGATGATTTTGCATAACAGGCATGCCACTGAAAGACCACTGGTGGAAAACAACAGGAGTAACTGGAACAGCCTAAGTACTCCATGCTTTGATGCCCTGTGTCTGTTTTAGATTTGTTTGTGCATACTGTGGTGCAACAAAATTACACAAGCTGAGTAAACGAGCAAATGCCCTAAACACATATATTTCAACTTGTTTCACAAAAGCTGGAAACTCTGGGCACACGTCTATAAACACTGTCACGTGAGAGACTCGGAGATCTGTGCCAAATTCAAAATGGCAACAGGTAGCAAAAGAGTTGATGTGGAAGATCTGCAGTGCACCTCTGATGGCTGATACATGCATGAGCATCAATGGTCAATATGACATCACAGGTTTCCTGATGGATTCTGATGATGCAGTGACCTTTGAACTGTCCTTGAGATGTAAAAGTTGTAAAGGGCAACAATATGATGCAGACATTAGTCCACAACACATGTTATCTTTACTTCCACCAACTTAGAGTGATTTTGTGATACAAGAGCACATTCCCACAAACTGCCCCCCCAACACCTCCCACCCACCCGTTCTCTTTCACTCTCTCTTCTCTCTCCCCTGCAATTTTCCATAATGCCTTACAGATTTTACACTCAATCCACCTTTGCGATGACAAGGCTTTGAGGAAATCCAATTCCACCAAGCTGTTTTCAGAACTTACTCTCCACAGGCACACACTCACTCATACACACACACATACACACACACACACACACACACCACCACCATCTCCACAAATTAGTCAGGGAACAAATTACCTGCATTCTGAGTGTGATCCCACGCACTTTGCCGGCTGCCTTACACAGGTCCCCTTTTGAAGAGCAGCCATGTGATTTCTCTCTCTTTTGCCCTGCAGGCCCCTTTGCCTTCTGCGAGGGATTCTGGAGTTGAATTTTAAAACTATGTATGGCTGCTGCCTGCGCTTATCAGCGCGTGCACAAGCGGCATGCAAATCAGACCAGGATCACACACCGCATTGGAGGCCTACACTCAAAGGCAAGCTTAATTGCTAATTGGGTATCTAGGTGTGAAACTCACACTGCCAATGAGAAGCGGGAATGTGGATGTTTTAAGGCCAGTGGTTGAACTAATTAATTTTAATCTGAATGTTATTAAAAATTGTGGATTCCCTGCATTTTCTATGAAAAACAGCCCAGGAGAGTGCTGTGGCAGTACTTTTAACAGCAATTGGACATGTTGTGGTCTGGTTTCGTACTCCATGATGACATTAATGTGGTGGTTTTGCTATGCTGATGTGGTCATCAGTTCTTATACAGTAACTCTGACATTTGCTGAGAATAAAACTAATGAGAAGCTGATCCAGAAGATGTTTTAAGTGTCTCTGTCTGCTCTGGGGGACAGATGTTTTGGAGGGATGTGATCTGGTTCTTTAGATGTGATGTTTCTTTGCACATTGAAATGGCACATGAGTTATTAATATTCTGTTTGAATGACGAAAAGAGTGTTTTTGCCTTTCAACATTTTTAATAACAGTACACTGGGGCAACTGAAAATGCTATTATTGGGTGCTTTTGTGTGATTGGAAAGATCATGATCAGTCAGGTGGCTTATGATTATGTGTGTGTGTGTGTGTGTGTTTGTGGGTGGATGGTGTAAGGGGCATTTTTTATTTATTTATTTATTTATTTATTTATTTTTGCTTGAGTGGGTTAGCCACCGTTTCGGTTTTGTCAGTGACTGAACTTTGGACTTTGTGGGGCTGCTGTGTTCAAGGAGGGTTTGACCTCCTGAACAAAACGGCTGCTGAACAATGGGGCTGCAGTATCAGTAAGGAGGGCGACCGCGCTCAGAAACACTGCTCCAAAAAGGGCAAAGGCCAACTGTGGAAGGTCCAGGTGTGCGCGTTGACCCGGCTGGCACAACCAGACGATCACATTTTGTGAGGCAGCATTTGTTTTATTCTGAAAATGCGACACGCATACCTGCCACTGAAACAGCGACAGCCCAAAAGAGCCGCGGGCGCTACAATGCTAATGTTGTCGGGGGCTTTGACTTCTCCCAGCCATTGCAAAGACGCTGCTCTGTGTGACAGCCACGGCGCCGCTCTTCCCCCGGTGTTCGCTATCCCTCTCTCCACATTTGGCAGGTGTGTTGGAAAAAGCCCGACCGCGTCCTATCAGTTAACCTTAAAGTCTGCGCAGTAATGGACGAAACGGATATCATGGACTTAACGCATCAGAAAGCGAGAAAGCGACCGCGTCCAATCAGTTCTGCGGATGAGTCCGTGCACGCTTCCCTCAAACGGCTCCCGATCCGAGCAGCGGAGTGCAGGGAGCCCTCACTGATGTTCGCAGTCAGGGGAGAGCCTGTTCCCGCAGCATCTCTCAAGCAAAATGACCATTCGGTGACTTCATCTCCAACCACAGTGATGCCGGCGCAGGTAAAGTCTGATATTGTTTGAGGAAAAAAAAAAAGAAGAAGAAGAAAAAAAAATCTGAAATAACTGGAAGACTGGGGTCGACCTGTCACTTCTGCTGGCGGAGTGAAGTGAATGCACTTAGGTTTTATTGAATGCTGTGTGAATAGATTGTCTTCCTGCTGTGCTTTAATGTAGAGTGCGCACTTAATTGTCACGTTATTTCAATATCACGCACGCACAGTCCTCTGTTTGCCGCTTTCCTACTTTAATTTACTGCTAAGTCTTTTTTTAAATGGTTTTTAGCAAATGTTTGTAACATTCAAATCTAGTCATCCTCAGCAAATGAGATGTTAGAGACACTAATTTCCCCCCATCTTCACTAGAGGTCTGAAACTTTCGGGGGTTAAAAGTAATTTTCTTCTGAGAGCTTAACAGAAATTGTCTGCTAATGGTGTTTGTAGGTTAACAGGAGACAGTTTCTCCAAATCCTATTACAGTTTTCAAATCAAGAGTCATTATTGCTCATTTCCAAGACTGTGAGATTGATGCTCCAAATTAATTTGGTTTTGGAGATTATGGCCCACAGGAGTGGATGCCTGTGCTTTGTGGCAACATTCAGGTCAAGGTCAGGCTGCTGTAACTTGCAGTGAAAAATCTTCCCTTGTACTCCTGACTGTGAAGTGTGTTACACGGCAGGATTGTTTTGACTTAGACTTGTGTCTAATAATTATTTGTAAATCTGCAGATTTGTTGGTTGTTGTAATGGTGTCTTTTGCATCTTTGATTTGCAGCAGAAAAACAGATTTCGATGCACCTTCTATCAATCTTACCTACATGTGTCATAATATTTTCTCCCTTGTGTTGTTTGAAACAGGATAATCGCTCCAGCATGTCCAGGCCCATGATCACACGGTCACCAGTGTCTCCCTTGAGTAACCAGGGCATCCCCACACCTGCACAGCTCACCAAGTCCAACGCCCCTGTGCACATCGATGTGGGCGGACACATGTACACCAGCAGTCTGGCCACCTTAACAAAATTCCCAGAATCCCGGTGAGTCTCCTGTACTATGCTTCTGTATTTTAAGTGTGTTATAGAAATAAAGTTGGGCGTTTTTGGCCACAAGTGAATGCTTGTGTCTAGTATTTAGCTTGTATCAGGAAGTGAACTTGTGAAATATTCTGTGTTTTATAGGGAGTTTATTCAGTTCAAGTCAGACGTGTTTGTAAGCATCAGAATTTCTTCACTGTTTAGTGCCATCCTGTTTGATGTTTAATGTCAACTCGGTGACATTAAACAGTCAAATGTCACATCTCTTCAAATCACAAAAATATCCCATGGATGCACTTGGTAGAAAATACTGAGTTTTGACAAAATGTTTGCTCCACAGAGCTTCTTTATCAGCTGCTTTGGGATTTATCAGGTAGTATCACAAAATGTCTCCTTCTCAAATAAAGCCCACAGTTATTTTGAGCGGTAAACAATTTGTAGGAGCTTCAAGTGCAGAATGCAGCGCGTAGACAAAAGCAGCTTGGTTATTCTGACAGATGTCACAGCAGCAGTAAAGGGCCAAAGGGCATGGGGCCATCTGGAGGCCAGGAGGCTGCACTGTCGCTCTGAGCCCAGGCCTGGGGGTGACTGGCAGCCTGCCTAGGGCAACCAACTACCAGCTGGCCCTGACCTCTCCAGACCACCTCTGTTTTTAATCTTTTCCTTTCTTACTGTCTGTCTTTTTTCCTTCTGTCTGTCTTTCTATCCTTCCTCCTTTCTGGTTGATGCGTGTATTGAGCTTGGTAATGTGTGCATCACTGTGCAAAGGTGTGAAAAACATTTCAGAACTTGAGAAAATTGAGTGAGTCACAACCCTTTGCACATGCTTCACCGTGTCATCTTTGACTCTTTCTTTTTTCTATCCCATCTCTCCCACTGCACAAGGTGCAGGGAACAGACGCATAAGCTCCAGAGCAGTACTCTAGATTATCTTTAAATAATGTTATGAATAATGTTATGAACTTTTGTTAATGTTGACATGTGGTCTCTCTCCCTCCCTCCTTCCCTCCCTTTCTGCCTAACCTGGCCCCCTCCCCCATCTCTGTGGGTAGAATTGGTCGTCTCTTTGATGGCACAGAGCCTATAGTCCTGGACAGCCTGAAGCAGCACTACTTCATTGACAGGGATGGACACATGTTCCGCTACATCCTCAACTTCCTCAGGACGTCCAAGCTCCTCATCCCAGATGACTTCAAAGTGAGTGGATGTCCATCCTAGAAACTGTAAATTCCCATCAGCCAGTCAGCAGTCCTACAACTTAGCACACACAATGAATGCTAAGGCCATGGAATGCCTTTGGTCACCACTGGTCCTCCTTGAATTGAAGAAAACGGTTCCCATGCTGGAGAAAAAAATCATGTGGGTCCTTTCAAACAAAGCTCAATCATGACGCATTTACTCATCATGGGATGCAGTTTGGTCCCCTCCAGCCAAAGATTCTTCGAGATATGTTAATAAAACAATAAGCTTTCATCAAGCCAAATAAACAAATGCTGTGGCGCCCATGACCACATAACATGTGCTAGATTTCACCATTGCTCTATGTTCTTGTGGCACTTGTCCATCCAGGGTGAGTCTCGCAGTATGACACATTAGCATTCCTTCTTTTTTACTCTTATGTGTCATTTAGCCTGTAATTACTTAGCTTGCCTTAGGAGAAAACAAATAACCGCATTATCTGATGGACTGTCCACAGTGTGACTCAATCAGTGGAAAGTATGTCAGCTAAAATAAGCAAAGACAAAAGACAGGCTCAAGTTCAGACTAAGGCCACTTTCACATTGCGGAGTTTTTGAGAGGAGCATGAGAAAACTTGAATGTGGTGCGATTTTAGGCCCTGCAGTCCTGCGGGTAAAGGATCTCCTCCTCTGCCCCACGCAACCCTGTGTTACATGTCGCACTACATCTCCTCTACTCAGTATCTTTTGTAATTTTTGCTGAATGGTGTCTTGGCTAGGGTTCATTGCTCGTTCATGTAGAACAGTTGTTTCAAACTTCCCCGTTGTTTCCTTTTTGGTTTGTATGCACATTAGAAAGAAAATCACAACCTCAAACAAATTAGGTTATTCTGTTTTTGGTTATTTTGTTCTGTGGTATAGCAAGATGTACTGCATAGTACATTTAGCTAGCAGCTTCCAGCTCCAAGTCAGTGCAGTCTACCTTGATATCCCGGAGATGTATAGTTTAACAATGCTTGTATAAACAAAAATGTTATTGTAGGAAAGTTTGAAGGAGTATCTGAGCTTTTTTGTCAACAAAATCATTCTACATATTTCATATGATGTATTGATTGCAAGTAATATATTTAATATAATATAGTATTTTCTAGTTTTCAGCAGATACTCACACATTTCTTTTCCCTCTTCCAGGACTACAGTCTGCTGTTTGAGGAGGCCCGGTACTTCCAGCTGCAGCCCATGCTTGCAGAGCTGGAGCGTTGGCGCCAGGACCAGGAGCTGGGCCGGGTGTCACGCCCCTGCGAATGCTTGGTGGTGCGCGTTGCACCTGACCTGGGCGAGAGAATCACGCTCAGCGGTGACAAGGCCCTGATTGAAGACGTGTTTCCAGAGATTGGTGACGTCATGTGCAACTCCGTCAATGCTGGCTGGAACCATGACTCCACGCACGTCATCCGTTTCCCACTCAATGGGTACTGTCACCTCAACTCTGTCCAGGTAATAGGAAATTTTGGCCTCCGAGGGTGTATGGTCATTTATTCTGAGTAATTTATTTCTCAATAAGTATAAACACTCAAAGGTTAGATGATGTAGTGTTTTTCTATGTTTTTCCATTCGATTATATGCCCAAGGAATTGACTGAGGTGATGATCTGTTCATTGAGCTTCTTTTCATCTGCTGTTATACTGTAGACTTAAAATTTTACTGATGTGTGATTGCAAAATCTTATCTTTTTTTAATCTAATCAAATCACAAGAACAGCCTTGCAGAAAAATAAGCTCTTTGATGAGTTCATCAAAAGCATCAGTTTAGCAAGCCATCATTACGCAAGTCTACCACTATCTTTACTTTTCTGTGATCTGACTGGAATAATGATTTTCACTTTGGCTCTGGTTTTGGAGAATTGTCAGCTACAGTAGTTTCTTATGTATGCCTTTGAAATACTCTTAATACGGTCCTCACATCTTCCCCAACTTTCTGTGTTCCACAAAAAAGAGTTACAATTAAATCCTTAAGTAATTTTGAGTGTTTTAAACTTTCAATGGAAAGTGGGTATCAATGCCAGTGCCTGCTAAAAATGGATAGTAAAGTGGCTAATTGTAGACTTCATCCCATCAAGTGAGGGAATATTGGACATCTTAAATCATGATGGAGAGTCACATGAATGCGCAAACCAAGGTGGTGGCGGAGGTCTGGCTGACAGCAAGAGGAAGTAGGCAATTCAGGATGCAGTGAAACACTTAAGTAGACATAAGATGAGATGATGCCCCTGAGTGTCTGAGGGGGCTGTTGGATCAATGCTCAATTTAAAATTAAAATCAAGCCAAGCAACTCCATGTATTTTTCCAAGAAATCCAAGAAACAAATCAGTGGAACACATTTTTCGTAAGATTTCTTACCAAATAGTAGTTCAAAGAAAGAGTTGCACAGATCCACAACACTCCTGATGCACCAATACACAAATACCAGCAATTTCTATGCGCCAAAACAAAGCAGAGTTAGAAAAGTAGTCTTGCCATATCTTGATTAACGTTAAGTTACATTAAGTGTTGGGAAAGTTGTGATTTCGAGGGGGAACAAAATTATAACCTAATGTCTTTTACTATGCAAAGATGGATCTGTAGCTCAGTTTCTTTTAAGAACTAAAGGCCAGTGCACTCTGGACACGTGCTGTTACATTTATACTGTATAGACAGGATTTAATAGTATCTTTTCTTAGGCATGAGTTCTAGGCCATACTTCCAAGACTAAAATATGACTGTAAAACAAAAGCTTCTACATTCAGCAAAATGTGTTAAATTCATCTTTTATATTCAGCATGTATTTGGCAATATTGTATTTCTCTAATTATATATTGATATCCACTAATTCATTGATGGTAAAATCCTCAGATATGTATCAATAAATGATGGAAGAGAGGCATATTTTAAAAGATTTCACAATGATTTGGACTGTGTCTCTGTCTGAGGAAGTCAAATCTCCATCTCCTTTCCAAAAACACACAAACAAACCCCTCTCTGAAGTGTGCGAGTCGTGGAGAGCGAGCAAGAGAGTGAGCATGCTCCCTGGCAGGTTGTCCCCAGGCAGGGCCCATAATCCTGTTTGGTTATTAAAGCACGCCGGCGGTGGATGCTGTATCTGCGGCTAATGGAGGCAGGGCGGGGGTTTTGAGAGAAGGAAGGGGGGCATAGAGAGCTGCCAGCAGTAGGGGGACCTTTGTAGTTTTGGCGGAGGCTTGGGCCTGGGGCTGGGGAGAAATGGGGAGAGGGGGTTTTGCTGAGCAGCCCACACTGAGCCAAGTGGCAGAGAGAAAGCCTCACTGCTCCCTGGGGCCTCTTCGATGGAATGTGATCCTACAGCCCCCCTGGACACGTCTGTAGATGTCTGTAAGGCTGCGAGATCAGGAACAGCTACACACAAACATACACACGCAGTCAGACAAACACACACATACACCAGAAAACAATGAAAATGAGGCATTGGGCAAAAAATGAGGCTCTTGGTTTTGTGGAAGTCTCATCCAAATTCCCGTCACAGGCCGTATGTCGCTGCAGCTTACTCCCAAAGCTGTTTCCAATGCTAGACTTAGCACTAACTCGGCAGCATGTAAGTGGAGGAGTTTCAGATTGTTCAGTGTTTTCCAGTTTTGCAGTAATAAACAAAAGGTTAGAAGTTTGTGGTGATTTGGTATCTGGCATCTGAAGTGCTTATAAAGGGTGCTATTGATGGTTTCTTCTCCTGTAACTGATGTCCTGTATTGCTGCTTACACTTTCCTCCGTCTTTACATTCTATCTTTTTTAGGTTCTAGAGCGTCTCCAACAACGTGGCTTCGAGATTGCTGGCTCCTGCGGTGGAGGCGTGGACTCATCCCAATTCAGCGAGTACGTCCTGAGGAGGGAACTGAGGAGGACAGGTCAGCGAGGACCCAATTCAAACAGGATAAAGCAGGAGCAGCTGGACTAGAATCCTCCCGACCATTAGGAGGTGCTAGACTTTTCTGTGGCAGCCAAACGCTCGATGCTGCAGAGCTCTGTGGACTCTGTTTTTCTTTGTTTCCTTGTTGTTTTTGTTTTCTTAAACTTGAGAACCATCTAGAGAATAAAAAAAAGGTGCAACAGGAGATTTTTGCCATAAGAAGATACAAGATATTTGGTAAGTTTGAGATTGCAAGGACATTTGTGATTGTCTAGCCCCAATAAACCAATTTAAAAAGGATTTATATACGCTGGATCCCCAAACAAAGTTTGTTTTAAAACTTGGAGCCTACATTAGGTTGAATATGATTTCTATTATACCCATATAAATTAAAAAGGCTTTTATCGCTTATGTAGTACGTTGCATAGCTTGTCACCAGTGACTTGATTTTGTTGTCTCACTGGCAAATTGGCCAAGTTTGTTTTTATCCCTCGCTGTAAAAAGGTCACTCATGTGTTGCTTACAGTACAGAATGTCTCAGTTGTCATATACAGTTAGTTTCAACAAAGCATCTTTTTTTCACAATAAACATGATGTTGAATATTGTGATACAAATGAAGTGTTTTTTTTTACTTTAATGGAAGTTATGTTATTGGATTATGCCATAAAATATAGTTGACATTAGTATCACCAAAATTTAACATCAAAGACCATTCTATACGCAGTAAAGTAAATAATTTAGTAAATTATTATGTCACACCATTTGCCTCATTTGGGAGTATGAACTACTAACCCCCATGTGCTACGTTGGGAATTATTTAATTGGATCATAATGTTCCTCTCAGTGACGACCTGTAAATTTTTTCATTGTATATGTGTTTGTGTTTTTTACATTGAATCTTTTTAAAGCAAATTTGTTGCCTCAGACATGGCTGAACAGATTAAAAGCTTATTGTACTACCCACTCCAAGATCACTTTTACTTGTAGCACATATTGATATGAAGTTGGATATAAAGTATTTCTAAGATGACTGACCCACCTACGCTCCCTAGATTTGAGTAAAGAGGAATGTAGCAAAAAAAATGTGAAATAAATCTCAACTAAAGTTGTCATGGTGTCTGTTCGCTGTTTTTACATTGCTGCAGGGACTGCTTTCACATTTGCTATGTCTGCCCAGTGCTGCATTTGAAGCACAGTGGTTAGATAGTACTTCCTTAAACTTGAATTTACTGCATCTGTCCTACCTCTGACGATTCCTTCAGTGGCGGTGGCAAACAAGAAGCAAAATCTTCTACATTATGTAGTGTTTTAGCTTTCTACAACCAGAGAGGTGAAGCTAACTTTACCAAGGCAATATTGTACCTTGGAGGATTTATGCTGGTGCATCAGTGACTACTTGGGGCATTCTTTACTTAGTTATATTGAATAGAGCCGACTTCTCCACGCAAGTCCTGTCAGTTGTGCTTCCTCGTATCCCTGCAGGGCCAAAATCCAAAGTGAAATCCCACACGGAGCCCTGTCGTCTTGTCTTCATCCCTTTTGGCAGAATCTCCACTTTCTTTGGCTATCTGCGGTTTGTGCTATATGTCTCCCTTTCAGGCCTTTTTGCCCTAGATTCCCTTTTGACTGACTGTTATTCTCATAAGCTAGAGGTGCAACTGTGATGTGAGTGGTACACAGCAATGCTTTGCTCTCAATCATAAATTCAAAAATTTCTTTGCCTGTGTAATTAACAAGTATTCATGGAGCAGGTGTCAAACACATCAACTCTCAACTAAAACCATTAGAGTTGGAATAATTAAGTGAAGTGCAAATTTCAAGTGTTTAGGGCAATACAATGAACTTTAATCATATCACTATCAAACCCACATATTCTCAGTCTTTATCATTTCAGATGAGCAAAGTACTACCTGATACGTATCTAAAACATGTCACATTAAATAATTTTCTGGAATTTTTAGAAGCATAAATACAACAGGCCGTGGTTTAAACGATTATGTGCCAGACTCTTACTTGGGCACGTGCAGTGGCTTCCTGGACTAAACGCAGCCAAGCTAACTGTTTCCCCTGTTTCCAGTTTTTGTGTTCAGATAATCTAACTTGCTGCTGGCTTTAGCTACATATTTATTGTACAGACAGCACCAACTTTTTCCTCACACCCAGCAAGAAAGTGAATAAGGCTGTTTCCCAACATTCCATTCATACATACAAGCAAAGAGTTTTTAGAATGAAAATCATTGACATACTGTAGAAATCTGGCCACTAAGTTTTGTTAGCTTGGCGAACAACAATGGATGACCATTAAAAAAAAATCAGTGTTTTCCTAAAATAAAAATATTGTTAAAGATGGCAGAGAAAGAAAATTAACACGTGCTTAGTTTAAAATTCAGCAGTACTTTTTGTGCACCCTATGTGATTTTCAAGTTTGGTACCTGTGGGGCAGCCTGAGTATAATGAGACCCTGTCCAGCCCTATTTTCTCTCACTTCCTGGATTCAGACTAACTTGAAAAGGAATTAGAGATATCCTTCTCTCAGGACACAGCCTGTTGGAGAAAAGATGAATGGTATTAAGAAACTGACTTCCAGTCCTTTAGAGGACAGGGGTTTTGAGGAGAATAAAGTAATTTGAGATCCTCCTCTTTTCTGTGGTGTGTCTGTGATCGTGTCTCTTTCACTCTCTTTCTCTCTAGTGATTATTTCCAGTCATCAAAAGGCAGAGTAGGGCCTGGAGAAAGTGGCTTTGGCCATCTTTCCCTCGCTCCCCAGGCTCTGCTTACTCACCACTAGTGAAGGTCAGTGGATGGACTCATTCACCTCATCTTCAAATCACCAGCCCTCACAGTGCTCAGTTCCATAGCCCAGTGCAAGCAGTGGCAACTGTTCCTAATGAATGTCCTGACTAAATACATTTAATAGAAGATATACTTTGTACTCTGAATTTAGTCTTATTCTATCTGCAGTCTTCTTTCTCTCTTTCTCTGTGTTGATCTGTAGGTAATATTCTGCACTGTAGGTGCCTCCTACCTTTATTGAAAAAGCCTCCTGGCCATTTTATGCCAGCACGATAATTATAAATGTAACCTGTGGCAAAAAAGCAAAACACAACTCCCACATCTCTCCCTTGCCATTTCTCTCTCTCTCTCTCTCTCTCTCTCTCCCTCTCTCCCTCCCTCTCTCTCTCTCTCTCTCTCTCTCTCTCCCTCCCCTCCTCCCCCACCCTCAGCCTCAGGAGCTGATTTCAAATTTTCAAAGATATCTCATAGCAAGGCTGTGAGACTGAAGTCTCATAAATACCTTTATTATAATATAATGGCCACATATTTCTAGCCATTATTTCTAGTGGAAAAATTAGTTCATCTGTGTGATGAATGCCTCCACGGTCTTTGGGGCTTTAACTGTTCTTAGATGGACAATCACTGGTAGGATAATATCTCAAATGGACACTCGCTAGTAGAATAATATGTCACAGTGGCTTTGCTTGAGTTATAGAAATTCAAGACATAGTGTAAAATGAGGCCAGTCTACATACAAAAAAAGAAAAAGAAAAAAAAGCTCAGCACCTGCTGAGTTCTTCAAATCCTTGTTACTTTTGTTTCTGCTGGACCATATTAACATATCATCCTTAATGTCCTCCAAGTTTTCTATTTTGTAGGAGCCAAAGGCAACTTGTAACGATCCACTTTTAATGTATTGCAGATTGTAACCCAGTAAGCTTTGATAACCTCCAGTCAACCCAGCCATACCAGATATTTTGACACGAGGACAGTTTCTTGGATAGTGGAGCTAGAGTGGAGGTGGATGGCTAGCAGCAGCATGCAGTGACTCTTACACAGAGGCAAGTAGAGCATGGAAGCATTTTAAATCTGTCTTTGCATTTTATTTTGGTCACAGTATGTTTTAATAATAGTGCTTGTGATATCTCACATGTGGCTCTGACTTGCAACTGAACATTTAGCCCACTTCGTAGAAAATACAGAGATATTTATTGTGTATTGCCATTCAGCCTAAAAATATCAAGATATTTTTACATTTTTGGTCCATATTGCCCAGATCTAATCCACCCTACTGTTGATTATAAATTTCAGTCTGGACCAAAGCAGTGAGCCAACCACCACTGTTTGAGCCATGCTGCTTGCACGGCTAAAAAATTTATTGTCCCCGAGCCCAGGCTCCGAAAGTGATGTCACTCGAGTAATTTTGTCAGACATGACAAAGTTTCTCCAGAGTCAGAGTAGACATTATACAACTGTTCTGTTAGGCTATGTAGTACTCTTCTTGACTACTAAATTGACTTAGACAAGTAAAATCTGTGGAGTGCCCCTTGAAGAAAACAGAAAGTGAAAGGGAATCACCCTATTGCTTAAAATAATACCCTCTGTTGACTCGTTGAATCGTTAAATATAAAACTTTACTCTTGATAATGAGTCATTAACATTTCTGTAGATTTGTTGTACTGTTACATGTATCCTGTGCCATGCTACAGAAAGACGATACTTTCTTTGCTGAAACAGTAGATTTTATATTCCAATCTTCATTGGACATGGTGATTGGGCTGTAATATGTGACAGTGCTCCAAGTGGAGGATTTGAGGTAATGCTCCACAACATGCTGCACTTTCCATTGTTTATTTATCAGTCAGGCCTTGAGTTATGGTACGCTTGCAGTGAGGAATTTTAGACCGGACTATGGTCGCTGCAGGCCCCCTGGCATACACTGTACACTGAGAGGGAATCATTTATATTCTACTCCAGAGGTAACAGAAGAACATGAGATTGGGAAACAGCTCAAACACCACTCTGCTTGTGAGGCTTAAGGCACAGAAAAGTCAAGCTGTTTTTTTGGGGGGGGGGGGGGGAGGGGGGGGTGCTGCAGAGTATATTCAAGCAAGTTCTGTTTTTCTTTTCAGTTTTTTTTTTTTTTAATAGTTTTTCCAAAAACCTCATAATATATATACGGTGCTTAGTTATGCCTACGTGGTCACACATTTTACGCTGAAACTATATGGCTCGCTGGAGGTGTGATGGAATTCTGGCTTTGGTGAAATTTTCAGCAGCAATAAAATCTGACCAGTGAAGCTACCTGTAAATGCTTAAGGTTTCTGCATTCTAACCTGTATTTAAAAAGCCTGGAGGGCGTTTTGAGCCACTGAGATAATTGCAAATGTATCCTTTGGCAAAAACAGCAGCAAACTTGCCCCCTCCCTCAATCCTTTTCTCTTCTCTCTCCCTCCCTCCCTCTCTTGGTTAAGAATTAATAATTAAATGATTAAAAGGTTTCAACTGTACTGTATTGCTCACCGGTAGCTCCCTGCACCAGCCTTATACATGGGTAGACCTGCATGTTAGGAGTGCTCTAATGATTCTGGAGCTTGCCATTCGAGGGCCACCCATCCATCATAGTGGTAAGGCCAGCGGCTTTATTATAATACAGAGGACAGACGTGCTCTGAGGCTATGTGGGACACAATAGAGGTCTTTCAACAGACCTATAAATACATGATCTGTCAGAGTTGCTGTCCTGAGGGCGCTCTCAGCCAGGCTCTAGCCCTCCGGTTGGCCATCACTTATGCTAAGATATGCGCCAGCCCCCAGGCTAAGGCTAAGGCTCAGTTCATTTCAGCCCCTCATCAACTACCACACTCTACCTCCAGCCAGGAGAATAAATAAGAACAAGATGAAAAAAGTGATTCATTATGATGGAGAGCAAAACCTTAACAAAACAAACAAATGGAGGGAGTGAAAACAAACAGTGATAGCCTACTATTGACTCCTTGGCAGCAGCATCTGAAAAGCTGTTGCTGAAAGAACACAAGGAGATTTTGATGCAACAACACACTTCAATTTGAAGAAAAGGCTGGCCGCACGGGCTACACACTGAGACATTTGTTTTGCTATCTCACTAGAATGAACAACTATATTCAAAATTCTGACAAACAACACTGCACCTGCAAGTGTGTGCGCTGAATAAAAGACATGTCTCTAGGATTGGTGTGAGTTTAGAGGAAGAAGTGGAAAATCACTGTCTCCCATCAGCTTTTCCTCCAGTATTATGTTTTTGAAAGTAAATTTTAAGTGATATAAGCAGCTCCTCCTCCTCCTCCTGCTCCTCTCCTCACCTTATCTCAGGTGAGAATCTCCTTTCACTGTTGCCTCCAAGCCAAGATCAGCAATCTGGGAGTTGGGTGTGTTCTTTTGGAGATTAGTTTGGATGGAGGCTGTTGCATGTTAGAATAATAAACAGGTGAACACTTTAACTCTGCATAATTCTCTATCTCTGGGCCACCTTAATGTATTAAAATCATATTCTTCCTCGGGGCAGAAAACCAGCAGCAGATTATGTCCAGGGCATGGTGAGTGGAAACCCAATGACAAATCCCACCACCCGCACAACAATGATCACCTGGGTAGGAGGTTGCTATTTATCATGCTTTTCACCAAATCCTGCCATTTAACGGTGTGATTCTAGGTGTTTGAATTGTAAGTATTGCTAATGTGTCTGGTGATGTGGTAATGCCATGTTTACACTGGGACTCACTTTGCTGTATCTACAAACAACACCTTACTCAAAACACATGTTCCTGTACGCACCCCCCAAGTTCTTCGTGTTCCCATCCAGAACATACCCACTCCACGAGCCCCCTCTTTTGACTACTCCAAGGGTTATTCCGGTCCCCTTGACAGCCAAGCCAGGTAGGGGGTAGTGTTCATAATGGCTGGTGTTCTCAGCTTTAGATTTTAGTTGCCCCCTCCTTTCACACACAAATGCACACAACAACGCCCCCTGCACCAGTCTCATCCACCCCCCAGCGCTCCCTCCCTAACTCACTCTTCTTCTTCTTCTTCTGCTTCCCCCAGATCTCTCTTTGCCACAGCTGCTGCCTCCTGGCCTCGCCCAGAGCCTTCAGGAGGCTTCCCAGCTCCCTCTCCTTTCCCCTGCAGTCAAGAAGGAAAAGCAGGCAAAGGAGAAAAATAAAACTTCAGGCACACCACGCAAGGCCATCTGGGTAATCTTGTTCAAAAGGCTTGAGGTGATAGCTGCAATTTACACAGGCAAAAAAAAAAAGAAAAAAGAAAAGAAAAAAAACAGACCTCATTTCCATACCTACCAGCCTCAAGGAGATGAAATTGAATAAACTAAGAATTAGAAAAGAATTACAGTAAAACCAATACGGAATATTCAACATTAGTTCATTTTGTCCTTGCAACACCCCCTCCTTGCACACACATCTCCTGATTTCCTAAGAAAGGGAACAGTTGGGCTGACATGAAGGTGCCATGGACCACTAACAGAAGAACACAAGTGTACACACTCACATACACCAGCACTGCTCCACTCAAATACACGTGCAGGCACACACAGCCGTGGGGGGAAACAATATTTGCGATGAAAGCAAATCAAACTGAAATCCAACATGTTAAAGTCAAGTTGATTAGTGTGAAAATGTAAAAGCATCTTCAACTGGCATATCCCACAGTCATAAAGATATGTTAATTCGCAACTTAATGGCTGAAAGCATTTTTTTGCTTATATAAACCTTGAAACATGCTGCATTTCTGAAATGTGCCTTAATTTAATGAAGTAAGCACCACCACAAAACAATAAATGCCCCAATTAAAGAACAGGCATGAAGAGAAGTGTCTATTTCCCATTTTGCCCCCGCGGACATATGTACCCAAGCGTGTCTGTGCATTTACCCACACGCAGAAGCATATGCATCGTGTGCAGCTCATAAACATCATGCCTTCACGTTTCACATTAGCATATGTGCTGTGTTGTTTAAGATGTAGGTTATCTGGTGTGAGATCCAGGCTACATGTTTATGGCGTTATCACTGAGCATACATGCATGTACGTGTTTGTGTGAGTGTCTGTTGGGGGTAGGGGTGTGTGTGCTTGCACGCCTCAGAATATGTGAATGTATGTAAGTGTATGTCTGTGATGGTATGGTGTTACTGTATAATTAGTACATAATGTAGTCAGGTTTTCCATTCCTAATTGCGTGCATATTATTGTAACATATTGCACATTAAAGGCAGGATGTGCCATCCTCTATTCTTTCTTCCTTCTTTGCCTGCCCCTGTGTCTGTATGTCATCTGGCCTGCTTCGCACCCCTGGGGGGCATATCCCATCAGGCTCGCTGTGCTCCAATGTGTCCCGACAGACCTGATGTGATCTGAGTGGCTGACGGGTTTGTCCCTGCTGCCCGCTGTCTTTTCTTTTCCCTGCTTCACTCACACATGTGCCTAAGAAACACACAACTTGATGCAGACTGACTGGATTTTGCACCTCCGGTGGAAATCCTCCAATCAGTCCATGTGTAATTATCTGCTGCGTGTGCAGCCACCAAAATATGTTCAGCATGTAGGAGTCGTGCATACCTCACACAATAATCTTGACTATAATCTTGAGTTTCAGTTTTGCCATGGATAATTCAAGTGTGGAACATGGTTACGTGCTTCACTTCTACTTTTAGTATCCATTTGAATGAGTGCATAAATGTGAACGTTCAATTATGAAACCCCGCTGGAGAGAAACAATGCCCTCTTGGTTCAGTAGCCATCTTACACACACACACTCATACACACACACAGAAGCCTGAGGGGATGCAGAAAGAGTGGGGGTTGGATACCACGAGTCTAGGGCATCAAACTGGGGCTTAGAGACAGAGATATACCAACTGGAACCTTATACCTACAGGGTGTGTGTCTGTATCTATGTGTGTGTCTGCTCACATCCTTGTGTTAACACAAACTCACACATATGGAGGAAGCAAGTGTCATACTGAGGAAGGGAGAATGCTGCATAGGAGGAATACAGTTTGTGGAGTATGTGTGTGTGAGTGTGTATGTGTGTTTGAATATAATCTAATTGCTTACTAGTGGAGGACAAAATTGTTATGCCTGCAGGTATAAGTAGGATGGTGCTGATGAGAACTGGTCTGATATCTCAATCAACCAATCAGCTATGCAGGGCAACCCCACAGCCTACCTCTTAAAATCATGTCCTTCGTGTATGAATACTGTGTATGTGAGCATAACATTTTTTTGCTTATAAAATATTGTTATTTGATCTTAATTGTTTCATAAAATGGACATCGAAAATGAGGGCAGTTTAAAGTCTCCATTCAACAGCAACAGGGAGCATCAGGCTTTTAGCCTTTAATTAAAAAAGAGATCAGGGGGATTTTTATTGATATTTTTCTGTGCACTTTAGGCACAAGACGACAATGCCCCCAAGTCCACAGTAATGTTTTTTTGATCAATGATTGACTATCTTAGTCGGGATCTTAGATCACCTTTAGGTGCTCCTCACAAGCTTGTTTGTCTTGTGGCTAAAATGAACCACAACATGGAGGAAATGGCTGCAGAAATGGCTTAGGGAGGACAGTGACGAAGCAATGTTATTATCCTGCTTGTGTCCATTCAAGCAGCACGACTCAAGTATTTGCTTGAACTCAAGGTAAAGGTCCAGCAAGACAGGTGCTTTCTATCACTAAATTTGCTCTCAGTGACTATTGTAGAAATGATGGATGGCTTGCTTAGTTTTACTGTAGTGCTCAAACTTTTTCCACATGAATAATATTGCAGCTGTACTGCTTTAAGATGACACATAAGGTTGACCCTTTCTGACATGATGTTTTGACACTGTCAACTTGGAAAATTCTCCCTTTAAAAGCCCAAGGACATAACCGCCATTTTGGGGGGGCACATGTGACCCTTACGCTGTCTGTGATCATTCTAACCGGCTCGCCGACAGGAGGGGAGGGGTTGCAGGAGGTCTGGCAGGTCAGGAGTCACTTGAGTCATGTGACAACCCTAGGGCTTTGTTGGGAGTGACAGCGAGACCAAGATTCAGAGCTGTGGTGTAGCTCCAAGCCCACGGGTGAAAAGGAGGTCAGTGGCCACAGGAAGTGGTGCAAAAGTGCCCAGAGCTACTGTCCTTAATGAGAGAACATCCCCTGGGGTGTATATCCCAGCAGCCTAACTGCCACATGAAAAACTCCAATCTATATAGAGCGCTGTAGGCACAAGAGAGCAGCCATTTTCATGGTCCATTCCCTGAGCCAGGAGCCATCTTGTGAGGTAAACAAACCCAAGTACAAAGATGTGCACCTTGGTACAGGGCCAGTGCTGTTCCATCATTCACACTGTGCTCTCTGAGTCCTTGTCTTATCATTTGTTTGGTTTGAAAGATCTTGACTGCTAGAGTTTCAACAGGGGCCTCCTCCAAAACATAGTAAATTGATTTATTAATAAAGTTTGTGTGCTGCTGAGGAACAGAGGCTAATAAAACAGGAGCCCTATAGGGTGAGTGGGGGAAATACATTTGAAAATAAACTTTGAGTAACTCATTAGATTAAGAAAATTATAAGAATAATATCCCTGAGCACTGCCTGGGGAGGGAAATCTCATTAACAGGTTTTTCGATTCCTCCTTTCAATACATTTGTTAAAAGTGCCAGGGAGTGTTCAATTATCACCCGCCCTCTCACCTCCAAGACATAGGGTGACAAGAAACCCCAGAGAAACCTGCAGGGCCAGGGAGGGGCCATGCACACAATAACACACACACACATATATATATATAACCAAACGTGCACAAAGGGTTTCACTTCATTCCCCCCTGAGTAATGGGCTTTCTGACCATTTGTTTAATACTGTCAACAAACAAGACAGGAGCTGGAGGGCTACTCAGGCAATGCAATCCCACTCTTGAATGAGTGTGAGCACATGAAACACACACATGTAAACTCTCAGGCCCGTACATGTCCAAGTGTTCGTACACAAAAAAGGAATCTTTAGCCTATTGAGTCTTTTTAACAAAAAAAATTCTTACTTTCTAAAGAAAATGCTTTCATCCAGCTGGCTTTCATAAGCGAAACCAAGAGCCCCACCTAAGTTTCTTTCTTTCATCTGTTTCCAATCTTCATATTGGCCTTTGGGCTACATCCTTGAGGCAGGAGGTTTGGAAGGCTATATTTGCTCTGGAACCATTTACTGTGCTCTCCTCCTTCTCGAGACATGGCAGAGCGCCCGAGGGGGGTGCAACTCGGCCCACCTGGAGTGCTGTGTCTCCACCTAACCCCCCTCTGGTGGTAGTCACCAACACTGTGCAGCATTAGTTTGTGCCTCGCAGGCCTCAAACTACAGCAACTGCTTGGAAAGACATCACAATCTGGAGATCAAGATTGAATAATGTCGGCTTCCAAACATCAGTTTGAATTGTATAAAGCTGAGAGAATGGATTTGAAGCATATGTGGCCAACTGAAAGCTTGACCACAGCTATGTTATGGCAGCGCCCATCACTGTTTACAAGATAGATTTTTTAAAAGCTGAGATGAGATGCTGGGTAAAAAGAGAGTTGAACTGTATTCTCACAGTGCACACTGTACTATTTCCATGTTTATTTCTGGTACCAACTGGCTAACAGTTAGCTTCACTACAGCAACACCTGGAGCTAACACCTCTTGCCAGTTAATATTCCTTAAAATAACCTCAAAGATCCATGCAAAGAAGGCGTAAAATGGACTTGTAATCATAAAAACTAAGACAGCTAAGTAGCTTCCTAATTAAAAAGTAAGACTTAAGTTGAGCCATATGTGGTTAATCTGCCTATAAGTGCCAAATTCTGGATATTTTGCATGCAGGCTAAAAACTATTTGTGTTTTACCAGAAAAAAAAAAAAAGAAATTTCAATATTTTTTTTTACGCCTGCTAAACTATATATTTTTGACTAATAAAAATGTGTGAATCGGGGAATACACCTCTTTGGTCATGTTGACCATTGGGCATTATGTGTGTGATTTACTTTGTCTGGCTCTGATAAAACAAAACTACCCACATGGAGGCTGTTGTGCACTTTGGAATATGTGGTGCTTTTAAGGTTATGATCCTCCAGAATGGGCAGATCAACCAAATCTCGCTCAAATAACACTTGCAATGTGACTGAATAATACATTGTAGACACACATATGGTGACTATTTGGTACATTTACACACAGAGTATACATGTGTCTGTTCTTTTGTAAAGAGGCAAGGTGATTTGCAGATAGGTAAAAATATAAAAAAAAAGATATTCCCTCGGCTGGAGGCAAGAGAGAAGTCATTTCTTTTCCAGCCCTCTAGCAGCAAACCTGGCATCATTCATTTCCATTTTTCTGTTGCCTACACCACTGTTGAAACAGCAGCATGTGCTTGCCTTGTTTCATTTTATATCCAATGGATTGGCATTTAGTGTGACAGAGGAGAAAAGAATAAGTGGGAAAAAAATCAATCCTTTGAAAATGGGTTTTCATCAGCTACAGTGTCTGATGTTGAGGTGAGTTAATGAACAAGGGCATTGATGCAAAGCTCCAGAAACCAGGACCAGACAACATCATCCAACTACAAAGCTGCAATGACGACAGTTTCAAACCTGGAGTACTAACCCGGTCTGTACCACCTATCAGCAAGGAAACCAACAGCACTTTTTTAAGCTGCAGTTGTAGATGATGCACTCAGTAGGCTGCTATAATAGGAAAAGCACAACTGTTACTATTAACATTAATGAAGGCTCTGTTTTATTCAAGTGTCCCAGTAAGTCAGGCTAACGTTATGTTTTATAGCCACACACTAAATTAAATTTCTATTTAAATGTATTTTGCCATGACTAGCCCCTAAGGGGGCTGTTTTCGGAACCCTTTTGTTATGTTCTGAACTCTTGTTAAGTTTGTTAAGTTTTGTTTGTTGTTCCTGTTTTATTGTGTCACTGCCCAGTGTATCTTGTCTTTTTCTTCTTGTCTTTGTCTCATTTCCCTCCATTTGTGATTGTCTGCCCCGCCCTAATTGGTTTCACCTGTTGCCCATTGCCTTGTGTATTTAAGTCTCGTCATTCCTGTGTTCTTGTCGGTTTATCTGTTTCCATGTCTGTATCCATGCTTGAGTCTGTGCCATGTCAAGTCCCTGTGTTTGTTCATGTTCCTGTGTCTTTTGTTTTCCCCTTCATGGACTTACCTCGGTTTCTTTTGTTTCAAATAAGGACTTTTGTATTTTTGTTTAGTTTTGTTTCTTAGTGTTTTTCTCCCAAGTGGATGATTTTGGTTGTTTGAGTTTTGTTCCCTTGCCCTGGACTCTTCCCGTGATTTTAGTTTATTAAAAGACTTTTAATTCACTCCTTTTGCTTGCATTTGGGGTTTTTGCGTTTGGGTCCAAGTCCTTGCCTCCCCCCTTTGTGACATATTTAGAGTATTTGACAGATGTTGGAGGTTAGTGTGAGACAGTGTTGAAGTTTACCAACTATTTTATTTTAGCCCATAAGTGGAAAAGAAAGGTAATAGTTGCTATACAGAAAAAATAAAGAAAAGGAAAAAAAAGCTACAACACTCATCGACTGTAGGTGGTGCAAATGTAAAACTATATGCATTTCTTTGGTTTTAAGTGGCGACATCAATGTGTCTACATGTAGGTGGCACAGAATGGCCTGTGTAAAACTGGCCTGACAGTGACTGAACAGCTCCCTTTGGAGCACACTGAACACGAGTTTGTGAGCGAGACAGATGCAATTTTAATTGTGCGATTCACAAAACTTTAAAAAAAAAAAAAAAAAAAGACAAATGATGACCTGACAAACTAGTGTTGGCTCACAAACATTTATTCCATGTCTAAAAATAAGAAGTTCTTGTACAGAATATAAGGTAAAAATCAAAGACTAAACCGAATGAGTAGTGGTGCATTCATGAGAGAATGTAGAGCAAAAAAACGCAGGCATTCACATACACACACACACACACACAAGCACAGTCAAAGTTTTAGTGCTTAGTTTTGATTCAGCTCTTCATTAGCCACAGGGCCCAACTCCGGTTAGCTCCAGTATTAGGCTCAATTAGAACAAGATCCAATTAGAGGGCTCCTTTCCCCTGGGGCAAGGAGAGGCAGGAAATGGAGACTGAGAAATGTATAAGTCGACAACATGCGGACACAGCCAACATAAACAAACTTACTTTGTTGATCTCTGCTGTTGCTACGCAGGAGTCCTCTGGGAGTTAAAGCCCTGCTAGTCTAAGCTATGAGATAAAACAAAATAAAAAAAAGCCCCGCAGCAAAACATGAACTCTGTGAACACAAGGGCTCCGACACCATGAAGGGAACGTCTGGGCCCAGAAAATGAAAAGCCCACAGGCGTTTTCCATTTACAGCTAAAAATCCAGCACTAGCTTCTAGCCAGGGTTAGTATCAGACTCTCAAAATGAACACTTACACTACGGGGGGAACAAATGAGTATCTTTCTATTGTCACTCTATTAAATCTGTCGGTTAATGGACATATACCTTACTACTGACAGAAATCAATAACGTACAATAAGATAAAGGGCAGGAGAGAAAAAAAGAAAAAAGAGAGAAAGGTATAATTGGTGAAAGGTAGAAAAAAGGAGAAAGACAGAGATCCAACTGTGTGATTCTGAGCGCAGTATTTCCGCCTATCCGTGTGGTTTGAGGTGGTGATGGCGGCAATGTTGTGTGAGCTGTTTGGGCTTGCCCTTGCCTCAGGCCACCAGTGTTCCTCCCCCAGGCGGCATGTGAGGGAAATGGTGTGTGGTGCGAGGGTAAACCTTGACCTGCCTGCCAGGAGGCTGCACACGGAATGAAATGAGCACAAACAAAGCGGGGGAAAGAGAGGAGGAGGAAGAGGAGGAGGAGGAGGAGGAGGGGTGTCAGGCAGCAGTGGAGGAGGTATATGGCTTTACTTGTGTCACCGCAACACCCCTTTTTGTTGCTGTCTGATCTGACTCTGAGTGGCAGGATACACATCGTGCATCCGTGGAAGGACACACACATCTTGCTCATTTGGGAGTGCTCAGGTGTTGTGGGTGGCATCCTGGTATGTGGTGAAGATGGAAAGTGAAATGTTGCATTTCCCTTCATGCTCTGCCAAGTTGTGTTTCAGGGAAAGATGGAAATCCCATTATGTCACATGCCTAACTTGGCCCTACAAACTCTGAAACTCATTTGTGAAATTGGGTTCAGATCTTAATGAGTTGCAAAGTGGATCTGGTCTTATAAGTCTGGAGAGGATATATTTGTTGAAACATGGCTGAAAGTGTGGCTATGCCTCAGACCTGATTTAGAGTTTACTTACAAGTGACTTACAACCTAGCAACCTAAAGTTACAGGTATATTCTGTTCTTTTGTGTCTCCTGGTTCTGCTTACAGAAGGTGTTTGAAGATTTGACAATTTGTTCATCTTTATCCGGTGAGAATTAAATAAATTTAAAAGGTATAATCACTGTAAACCAGCGTGTTGACAAAAGTGTGTACGCCATATCACCCTGCTTACCTGTGAAAAGCCCAGTGAAATCCATTACATACTTTAGAGACGACTCATGAATGGAATAATTAGCACAGCATGCTTTCCGCCCGGCTGGAAGTCTCTCTCGATAATGAACAAAGGAAAGGAAATTAGCTTTTGTCTCATAAAGTCACAACTTCAAAGATCCCTGCCATTGCGTTAATACAGCCATAGCCTGCAGCAGCATGGAAGAGAATAAAATAAGCACTCTCACTCAGACCCCATTCCTATCAAGGTCTTTCTCAGGACAAATACCAGGAGCTTGGCTCTTATAGACCACACACACTGGACTGGATCAGTAAGAGAAATTAGGAGAGAAAAAGGTATGCAAAGCCATCCAAGCCAGTTCTCATAAAACAGTAAAATGGCCAATTTCCTTTGTGGATTCTGACACAAAACATGGTTTACATTAGTAAAACAAATCTCCAGGTGTAACACTATTTCCACGTATTATCCCTCCATGCAGCTGGATGTACACTTAATCACATCAGGTCAACACTTTACCCCCGGGGTTCCCAGCTGTGGCCTGGGCGACCTGCGACGGCCGTCTCGCCTAACTGCTGTTCCAGTCAGCTGCCCTCAGGAGTGTGAGTGGTACACTGATCTGGTGCTGGGTCATCCGGCCTGGCACTACTACATTACAGCACATTAAAAAAGACCTAAACAGCCCAGTGTTTGTGGTCAAGCTGACACGATTGATGGTGACAGATACAGTTTAGGTCACAAATTGAATCAATGTGTGGGGGTTTTCCAAATACTGTGCAGTGTAAAACATATCTATGTCAAGTGAAAGCAAGTTGTGGACAAACTGAATTAAATATGCAGCTTTTTTTAAAGATAATATTATTCAAAAAAGCAAGTACGGCTACAAAATGTTCAGTCTTTCTCACTGTATGCTTAACCTCCTCATCATTAGCAACACTTCGTCCTAACAGTTGTTATCGTCTTTGTCTCAAAGCTAAAGGCAGCAGCACTGAAGACCAGGGCGAGGCAAGTATTGTCCAAGGCTCTCTCTCTTCGCCTATCTGCTCCTTTATCTGCCAGGATCAGTTGTTAGTGCTGGCAGTTTTCCTCTACTGTCCTCTGGAGAGAGGTGGCTCTCAGCTGGAGAGAGGCGCCAGAGGCTATGCACTGTCTCCATTGTGTGGAGAGACACACGGAGGACTTGAGAGACTCAGTGCAGGTGCAGAGAGGAAGAGTGAGAGGGAACACACCTGAGGGGGTTGATTTTTTTTTTTTTTCCTCACAAAAGTCAGGCTTGTTTTTTTTGAGGGGCCTTTTTAGTGCAGGGACATTTGTTGTCGGGAGGACAGATTTACTGGAGGTACACTATACTGGAGGGAGGGAAAGGGCCCTCAGTTAGAATGCTTCCTCTCTAACTGCCAGAGACATTTGGTTACAGACGCAGACTGCCAGAATAAATAAAAATTTCAGCATTGAGGACAAGATGCAGGACAGTGCTATCACTGCCAAGCTACCAAAACAATCTTTACGATTCAAAGCAGCAGTTAGTTTGAATGTGTATTGCAGTGAGATGAGGGGTGACAATGGTCCACGTGTGAGGTCATATTCCTTACTTAAGTCACAGGGTGGGTCTTTCTGTATGGACAGGACACAACAAACTAAAGCTGATAACCTCACCTCCAACTGGGAGGTTTCCTGTGAAAGTGATCCTTTTGCTAACTGTTTGTTTAAAAGCTGACAGGCTACAAGAGTCTCTGACAGCATCTATTCATCTCAGGGTGTCAGACGGAGAGAAAGAAGGAACGAGGGAGGGCTAAAGAAACTGAGAGAGAGAGAGGAGGCGGATGAAGAGAGATGGTGAGAGAAAGCCCAGAGAAGAGTAAATGGGAGACTGGTGTGCTTTAACAATAGGCTAGATTTACCTTTAGCTTTGAAACATCTTCAGATCATCCTAGTAGCAATTTCAAAAATTCGTCTGGCGAGTGACTGAATGAGTGCTGATGTTTTCATCACTTTGGTTTTAATTATATGTCTCATTCAGCACAGTCTTCCTTCTACTCGGCTAATTTAGATTGAGATCCTTCCAGGCTTTCCCCTATCTTTCATTTCCCTCCCCTCCTTCTCTCCTCTCTGCATCCCATCAGCCCCTTTGTAGAAAAAAAGAGGAAGGAAAAAAACCTTCATGTCTGTGACTTTCTTGCCCTCCAGCGTATGAAGCCCTCTTTTATTTTGATCATCGCAGCACAATGGATTCATGCCATTCTGGCAACTTTATTCAGTATCAGCCCAAATTTACATACTGCTTAACAAGTTTGTGCGTGACTGTTGATGCCTCTGATCAAAGTGCTTTTGGAAATCTTTCTCATCTGATTTTTTTCCCGTCCTTCATTTCAAATGCATGCTGCAGACAGGCATCTTTAACTCAGGGGCAAAGAAAGGTAACCTTAGTGCTGCACAAGCCCAAATGTCATCCAACAAGGAGGGCTCATGTCCTGGGGATAAAGATAATGTAATCTAAGCAGTATACAGTGTGTGACTGTGTGTCTTTGAGTGTGTGTGAGTGTGTGTATCTATGCTAGCCTCAGTGTTTGTTGGAGGCTTGGTTTTGGGGGCGGAGGGAGACAGGGGATGACAAAAGTCAAAGCAGTCATGTGTCATTTTCGGTGCTGAAGGGCTGGGACCTGCCTCCAGGGCTGTCCTCTCTGTCAGACACACTCAGATATCTGCGCTGAACTCTCTCGCTGTCTCTTTTTCTTTTGCTCTCTCCATCCTACTCTCTGTCTTTATCTAATGCACGCGCATGCAGCTGCTGCAACTAACGCAACAATTCTGTGCTCTGAGAGGCATACAGCAAGATAGATTTCAAAAATAGAGATCTAAAACAGAAGATTTTCAACCATAAACCACTGCTTTGTATACAACATGCAATGATTCCTTTCACATTTCTAAATGATTGTATCCTGACCGCATCTGCCACAGGAGAAAGACTGGAAGGGACATGATTTGCTCTATGACCAGTGATACATGTATCCCACAACACTGCAAGGGTGCATCAGGACAAATGGGGAGACATTTTTGACAAAGATCAGGTTGTAAATCAAGATATCAGAGGCCACACGGCAAACCAATGGCCCATAAAATTCCCATGGGGATAGAAGAGGAGGCTGCACAGAAAATATACTGTAGCAACCCATTGCAGGAGCACAGCAGCCTCCATTTACAATAATAACAGTACATGTGTAAATATATGTGGCTACCAGAGCAAACAACAGAATTGAAAACATTAAATAAATGAGAAAGAAAAATGGATTCAAAAATACAATGAAAAGAGGGTGTGGGTGGAAAGAGAGGAATCGTGGGAATGCAAGATTGCACCTCCCTCAGGCAATCGAATTATCCTATGGGCCGATGGTTCCTCCTTATGCGTCGGCTGACATTTTCCTGTAACCCCATCCCGAGTAATGCTATGTGATGTGTGTGACTGGCTTCTGCCATGGCCCTGAGAGGCCACGAAGCCCCAGGGCCATTTGCTTTTGGCCTGCAGCATCTTGGGAATTGTTTATTTTAGCTCTGTCTGCTCCTTTTTGCCTCTCCCTCTCATTTTGCTCTCTCCTTCCTTGTCTCTCCTGTTCTCCCCGTTTCTCTTTCTATCTGGCCCAGTGGTGTCTACTTTCAATTAGAGGAGGATGCACTTGTATTCTTCTATGAGACAAAACCCCCTGACAGGTGACTCTTGAGGGGTAACTCAAAACCATGCCTTTAGTCTCCTCACACAAACTGTTAGTATTCCAGCACCTTTCAGAGGACACAAAGGTAAACGACAACCGAAGCTGACGGCGGTATCTGTTACTCAACTGTATATGTTGCTCTGTGTGATGATGATAAGAGTGGAGGGTGTGTTCAAGAAGAAAACAGTTGAAAATCAAGATCTGCTCTGTGTTGTGCATGTGTGCGAGAGAGGGAGGGAGAGAGGAAAGAGATTTAAGGACAGAGAAGATGAGATGTGTGATATGAGATAATAGAATGATATTCAAAATGTACCCCTGGAGCTAGAAGTTAAAAGAGAACATTAAAAGGGAACATATTTTGATTGCTTATGGGTATGTAAGCCAGCACACCAATATGCCCAAACTTTACTTCATACTGCAGAGCCCTAAAGGACATAAGTGGAGGCGGGCTGATCCGCCATACACAAATCGTGTATGTGTGTAACTGTCGACATGTGACAAGCAGAAAAGGGACAGTGTTGAGAACGTAGCCTTTTATGACCCAACACACTTTGACAGCTTGGCCATCGCTTGAGGCCACAAGCAATGTTGCTTTTTCATCTGACAATTTTAAGCAAAACAAGTCTCCCTCGATGGATCCAATTGTTCAGAGAGCCTTTGTGGCTGTGTGTTAAAGTACAGAGACAAAAACATGTCAGTAGCCCGTACATTCTGCTCGCTGTTAGCTAGAGGAGTCATACTGTCAATCTGTAGGACAAAAAGTGAGATGAAAGTGAAAGCGATATGATGAAAACACTGCTTTTATGCAACACTGCACTCTGCTGGTACAGAAAGTGATAACACCTTGAGTAATTCAGTAGCAGTAGTGAGACAGTCTTAACAGAGAACTAATGTAACCTTAGCTCCCCAGGGATGCAAGTGTCTGTGTGCTTCTACCCTTGAAGCAGTTGCCTTATTTGGACCTAAGGACATTATGCACTGACAAATTTTAAACATCCCAGGAGGAGCATACTTTGAAATATGGCCACAGGGTGGCACATTAGAATGACAAAAATGTAGATCCTCAAAGTGAAATAAGCCTGTGACTTGGAAATAAGCTAGAGAGGAGAGTAATGGATATTGTTAGAAAAGGGTCAGACTATTGATGTTAGATACAACCAAATACTTAAATGAGATGTGAACATGAGGAATGTTTTTTTCCCAGTATTTGTTCTATATTAACTACAACATGAGAACACACTTCGCCTAAAGTGAATGTGCATGACAGATCAAGAGAAAAAGAGATGGGGGCACTGTTTAAAAAATCTGTTGTGTGTTCACATAATACAGTCTTTGCTATGCGTATGTGCAATTGGCCTGTAAGCTGTGTGTGTGTGCATACAAACAATGCACTCAGTCGACAGCCCGCAGCAGTGTGCATTCTTGCTTGGAGAGTACATGTCCTCGGGCCTCGTTCCTCCGTCGATGACCTCTGGTGAAGCCATTATTTTCTGCATTAATGATGAGCAGCAGCCAGTGATGAGAGAGATGGACTTTGTCCTGAGGCAGAGTAGCGCTGATTATGGGCAACAACAATGCCAGCAAAAAAAAAAAAAAAGAAAAAATAAATAAAGAAAAGAAAGAAAGAAAAAGAAAACTCTTCCCACAAGCAGTTCAAAAGCCTAGGAGTCTTAGCGGCAACACAGAATAAGCTGCTCTTGCTCTATTGACAAGATGGATCTGATAACCTCTGTAGCTAGAGGATTACCTAGAGTAAACTTTAAGAAAGGTTAATTATAGCATCCAGTGGATTCAGTACCTCTGTCTGCAAACTGAGCACCAACACACAAGTGGCCGTGACAACATCATTATCTTATCATATTCAGACCTGAAATACATCAGTGTGTGGCAATTGGTGTATGGATGAAAGGGGCTAAGGGTGAGTCATTCAAACTTTATTGCCCTCCTAGCATCTCATGACATCATGTTTGGGAAGCAATATGAAGAGGCCTAATTGATCCTCCAACATCAGCCCAAACACCAACCTATAAGACTCACAAACAAGACAAATTGCAGACAAAGTGCAATTGCTCTAGTCAAGGCAGCCAGGGCACCCACTCAGGAAATCCTGGCTTGGGGAGATGACTCTAAATGAAGGACTTTACCATTCACCATTATGTCTTTGGTGAGAGTCAGAGGGAACCCCCGGGGCTCTTCAGCACAGCACGGCACAACTTTTCAAAGGGCTCCAGATTAAAGTCACTGAAAGTTCCCACTGGGGTCTGAGGCCAGGATCCCATTAAGCAGCCCTACCACACCGCCGGCCATAATTGTGTCGTTGAGAATTCAGAGCAGTGGTTGCTTGATAAGCGAATTTAGGGTGAAATAAAAAAGGAAAGGCAAAAAAGGGGTCTCGTTGGGCCACCATTAGACACTTCATTCGCTCATTGCTAATTTGCTTTAAATGACTGAGGGAGAGGTGAGCACTTTATAAAGCATTCTGAGCTTACCCCCCCAACCCATTTCCAGGTCTGTGCCGCAGAATGCTGATAAATGAAAAACATTGCCGTTTATAGCCACACGCTACACTGCCGCTAGTGGTGTTTTAAACTGTAGTTATCTTTATCGCAGTACTTGCTTTGCAGTTGGATAATCAATAAGTCCCTCTACTCTCATCCTAAAGAAACTGGTCACTGCACCACTAGTAATGACAATTACCACTCAGTCTTATGAGCACACACCATCTTGTGAAGCCATTCGGCACAACAGATTGTTTACAACTACTTTTAAAAAAATACCATAAAAACATGCTACAAACAAGTCAGGTTTATTGAGTATTTAGTTTCATTATGGTCCTGAATGTTACAAATGCTTTGTTTCAACATCTGAGATTTGTCACCATCAAAGCGGTTTGGTGAATGATATAAAAACATCCTGTAAGATCTAAACCCTAACTTGAGATCTATGGATGTGCTTTTACACATCAGTGAATTCAAAAGCTGGAAGTATAGGAGCTACTTATTTTTTACAACTGGTACAGTATCACTCACTGCGTGCAAAACATCAACAGATCTCAAGTTACAATTCAGCTCTACAATAACATAAATGAGAGTATACCCTCTGAAACATACTAATATTTGCAACCCAAATATGCTGTTGTCATCCAAGTGCAATAAAGAAAAACTCTTAATTAACTGCTTCAGGTGGATTTTTTCTGCTTCTTCTTCTCTGCCTCTTCCTCTTTCTCCTTTTCAATCTCAGCAACCAGGGTCTCAATTTCCTTGGATTCCAAAATCTGCAAACAGCCAAGAAAAGCAATTATTAGCCCATAAAAAAGGTAGAAAATGAAATAAAAGAAATGTAATTTGCAGCAAATCACCTTCAGTGGCTGATTCCGTCTGATAACAGCAAGTTCAATATTCTTTCCTCCTGACTGGACAACCTATAACAAAACACATAATGTGACAAATCCCAGTGAAACTGCATATAAATGCCAACTGTAGCCTCTGACTCAGATCCATGTTGAGAGGCTATGACACAAAGTTTTGAGAGTATTTAAGTGCAACTACAATAAGACATACAGCAAAATAAGTCCTTGACTTCTGTGAGTAATTCTGGAATAATTCATTGTAAGAGCTGATTAAGAGTTTGAAAGGCCCTTTTACAAGCGAAATTTTTATGGCAATTAATTTAAATCACATCAAACATGATGATGCACAACAAGTCACACGTGGCAACGATTACGGCGGCTCACTTTATGGTTCATGTCTGGCAGCAGGTGGTGCTCTTTGATAAAGTCAGGACTGTTAAATTCACACTTTTGTCCTCTGTATTTGTGGCATGTTCTATGTAAAATTGTCTTAAATAAAAATATTTGTATGGCAGCAGGATAATTTTATTTTAAAACAGTTTAGTAAATATTCAGGGTCAATGTATGTAGTTAATAACAAAATGTGCAAATTCATATATGTCAATGCAAATACGAAATTTAATCTTACCTCAAGCAAAGCTTTGATAGCCAACTTTATTGCCTCATTGTCCCCAGCAATGGCTTCATCTGTGTAATTCTTCTCCAAGAACTCCCTCACAGTTTTTGCGCTACGGCCAATTGCATTTGCCTGATTTAAGTAACAAAACAATTATTAATCAGTTTCATGCTAATAAGGTACTTGTTGTACAGGTGTAAGAAGAGAACAAGCAATATACAAAGAGCAAATTCACTGACCTTCCAGGCATGGTAGGTTCCTGATGGATCTGTCTGGTACAGCCTTGGAGTTCCATCGTAGTCAAAGCCGACAATTAACGCAGAGATGCCAAATGGCCTGCGCCCATTGCTTTGAGTGTAGCGCTAAAAATATTACAGATGTACAGACTGATGTGACTGGTCATTCTTCAAAATATCTCTTATAGATAAATTAGCCAGCAACCAGGGAGTAGAGCACAAAAGCTAAAACTGATGTTCCCACTGACTGTGCAATCTTACAGACTCCTTTTAGTAAATGAATAGTAAGCAACAAATTAACGGTAAGATGGTTAAATACCTGTTTCAGTGTAGCTATGTAGCGTGTGATGTATTCCACTGTGACTGGGTCCTCAACAGTTAGCCTGTGGCTCTGGCACTCAACCCGAGCTCTGTTTATCACGATACGGGCATCAGCTGTCAGACCTTAAAAACATCCAAAGAGGTTAAATGGCTATACAACATAAAAGGAAAATAATACAGGATATTCAATTAAAAACAAAAACAGAATATCCGCAAAGTGACAATGGTCTTTTGAGTTCTCTGTCACAACAAATTGAGCTGTGACAAAACATAGTACTAGGTGTAGTCTATGATGAAATGTTACATAATGAATGCATTATCCAGTTATTGAAAAAGACTGTGCTGTCTGAGGTACCTGCAAATGCCATGCAGACATGCTCATCCAGGGCACATATCTTGCGGACAGTCCTTTCTTCCTGCAGCTTTGCTACAGATTTCTTCTCAACACCAAGGACAACAATGTCTTTACCTCTTATTCCCACCTGCACAGAAAAAGAAAAATCAACTTAGTTAATTTCTGAGCATTGGCAACAGACATTATTTCACTCGCATGGGCTGGCAATTTTTGGACATTAAGTAGAAAAGACCAAATATCCAGATTCAAATTAACTGATGTAACAGACTGAAGCCCTGTTGTAATAAAGAGATCACAGATCTCAAAACAGGTCTTTTTACTTCAGTTCAGTAGTTCAGTTTGATATCTGAGGGGGCCTTGGGTTTGTCAGAATTTCCCCACATAACTCAAAAAAACCTGTTTTCTTTGGACATGTTTGAGGAACTCTAACAGCCTCAGAACTGCCTTCTACAAGGAAAAGAGTGACACAATTCAGTTTATCACTATGATAAGTAGGTAGTATTGGGAGTATAAACCGATCAGCAACTTCAACACCAAATTGATCAGCTGAGCAGTAAGACCACAGTATTCACATCCGCTGCTCTTAAGAGAGAAGTATTTAGATAGATGGATAGATAGATAAACTTTATTAATCCCAGAGGGGAAGTTAGTTTGTCATAGCAGCACATATTGCTATAACACACAGAACAATACGATTATAAATAGATTAACAACCCAAATAAAATTACACAAAACTACTTCAGGCTTTAAGTTTGGAAGAAGGTATTCTGATCTATCAAAATACCTTCAAACAGTTAAACACACTCATTTCTGTCAGGTCACAGCATTATATAAAAATTTTATTCAACAAATTTGACTTGCTATTAATGAAATTACTGTCAAACAATTACATTCAAGTTATAACTGGTACCATATGTGATTAGGGGTTTGAGATATTGACATAACGCAAGATTCAACAGACTTGAACGCAGTTCTAAAGTCAGATGTAATTCTTCCTGAACTTCCCATACAAGTTATTTACACTTACTACTACAGAGATTATCTGTATCCAGGTTAACTGCAACTACAATGACTTAGTGAGTATATGACTAACTTAGTTAACAGAACTGCCTCAGAATTTAGCGCACTTGTGGTACCGCTTAGTATGTAGAAATTATCATGGAAGCTAAAAGTACGTATAACCTTATGTCACTGTTACCTTGTAAATGTTTGTATTTTAATGCCTCTATACTGCGTTATAATAGATATAAAATTTGCAGAGCAATGTTCAACAAAGAAATACTGTTTCTGGCTTTAGTTGACAGTATCACATTGAAACTGAAACTACTGGGAGAGTGACACAGCGACAAAATGTTCGCTAACGGTATCTCAATCTTTTTGTTATAAGCAGCTGATGAATAATTCATTGCATACAGAAGTTGCACACCAGTAGACCAACGAGATCGTAAAAATCACAACACTTGAGAGTATTACACTCAATGAAACAACTACATCAGCTATTTACATGAGTAATAAAAATGCCTGCTACTCGCTAGCTTAGCCTTTTAGCTAACTAGCGTTTGCGAAAGTTAGCTTGAGCATGAGTTTCATTTTAGGACTTACCGCTGTGGAACCTTTTTTTACAGCTTCTTGTGCATACTCCACTTGAAAGAGATGCCCATCGGGGGAAAAGACAGTAATAGCTCTGTCATATCTTGCCGCCATTGCACTGCAAGACACGTAAATTCACAAAAAGGGGAGACTTCGACCAAATGATTCAGCTGGTTAGCAACAAGCCGCTCACCCTGTGAAGCTATCGTGTGTTGAAAACGGCGCATGCCCGTGACCTCTGCACTCGGGCGATACCAAAACCAGAGGACAGCTGCGATTAACAACCATACTAAAAACACAGTAAAATGCTCTCAATGTAAGTTATACAAATGCTCCGGGAAAGACTTTTTACTTTGAAAGTAAAAATACAAAAAGATTCAAGATCAGTATCTCAATACTAAGCTTTATTTGCTCGGTTCATTTAGTGAAGGTTCGGCAATGTTGAATTTTAGTGCACTGTGGACGGACTTTTAAACACATAAAACTAGAAATAGTAAACATTATTATCAATATTGCCTAAGACTGCTTGCAACATTATTGATATTTTATTGTAATATATTAAAGCTCTGACTGTGTTTCCCCTTTTTGTTGAGCAGTCCATTTCCCGTGGCCTTTCGGACTAGATTTAGACTGGTCCACTTTATGAAAAATAGGTGGGATTGTAATTCAATCAAGCCAAAATGTAGATGATTTAAACTAAAATAATGAGTGTGTGTTGAAATTTTACCAATTATGCGTACATAATCGGGACATCACGTATTTCCGTTTGATCAAAATAAATAATATTTGTAAACTATATTTTCAAATGTGCAGTATCCCCCCCAAAATGGACCACTGCATTACAAAATTGCATCCTATTCTGAACTGTTTGATCTGAGTTCTCTCGATTTGTTAAGTGTGTTATTTATGTTCTAGCTCACTTTTATTTCATAGAGTATCACCATGTCGGTGGCGTTTGCACCTCACAGGCAGCGTGGGAAAGCTGATATAACACCCGCTGGAATACAAAAGGTAATTCATCTTTTTTAGCGCGTCGCAGAATGGAGGCTATGGCATCAGGCGCTGCTAGCCGTGGAGCTAATCAATGTAGCAGTGCCCATCCAAGTCCAACTGTGAACAGATCGGAAACAATGTTGCAGGGTCAAAGCGCGGTGAATATGAACCTCTCTGGAGTCAGGACGCCATGTGTAGACAAAAGGCCTTAGGTCGATTTATCGGACTAACGTAGAAGTGTATTTTAAATGAATGAAGGCCTGCGGTTTTGTTAGCTAGGTACAGCTAGCTAGCAAGACGCGTCTTTTGTTAGCTAGTAACGCACACTCATATTTAACAATAAACGGCGCTCATCCACACCGTTGTATTCAGATTACGACAGAATAACTATCAGCAAACAAAGGATTTACCATATGAAATTAATCAGTGTCAGTAGTTTTGCATTATGTGTTCTTATACATACATATGTATATGTTTGTATGCATATATAAAATAAGTATGTGGTATAAATCTACGCATTTACTTTTGCAGTTACTTGACGAAAACAACCAGCTGATCCAGTGTATAATGGACTTCCAGAGTAAAGGCAAAACTGCTGAGTGTTCACAGTAAGCTATGAAAAATCCATCTTGCCTCCACGTTACAATAATTTGAACCTTACATTGACTCAAAACCCATATTGATGACTCTCCGTCTGCCTAGGTATCAACAGATGCTGCACAGAAATTTAGTGTACCTTGCCACGATAGCAGACTCCAATCAGAACATGCAGTCTCTTCTCCCTGCTGTGAGTATTGGTCTTTGCTGATTGTTTTGAGTGAGTGAATTGTAAATATCAGTGTGAATTCCCTTCCTCATGAATTATATCATGTCCAACACATTTCACTTGGGTATTAGTTCAGGTAAGCAACCTGAGCCAATAATTCTCTTGCAAGTCTCACAACTTAATGGAATTTAAACAACTACAAATTTCCACTTCAGTTTATTAAAGGAAAAACTTTGCTTAGACAGCTTTTGTTTTTAGAAGTGTCACCCTGTCATATCACATGCCATGTGTAAAGCTGTAACAAACATCTTTGTTGGCTCTCAAGGCTGCTCAACTTAACTGAGCACACTTTATTCAGTGAAATTGTGACAATGTATTTGAATATGCGACTATTTTTTTCTATTTTTCTAAATATGCAGTATCTTTTGAAGTTTTACTAATCCTTGATTGATTACGATACGTCACACCTAAACTGAATTATAATATTTTGCGCAGAGATGTTGATGCTTATCTCCTTTCTGCTTTGAGTGGCACAGATGTGTTTCTAGTCAGCTGATGTGCGGTTTCTCTGTCTGTGTTGTGCTCCTCCAGCCGCCCACTCAAAACATGCCCATGGGACCTGGTGGGATGAACCAAAGTGGACCCCCCCCTCAGCCTCCTCACGGTCACAACATGCCCTCTGAGGGTATGGTCAGTGGTGGCCCTCCAGCCCCGCACATGCAGAACCAGATGAATGGACAGATGCCTGGTAAGTTCACCCCCCACCCCCCCAGAACTTCCCTCCCTCATCTTTATCCCTTTTCTCTTTCCCCTTCTTCCTCTCCCTCAGTCCCTGTCTCACTTGGGTTGCCTAGCAACACCACAGAACCGTGAGGCAGGTCGCTGTGCTGAAGGATGATGTCACCCATTTGCCAGCTCTGGTGGTCTTGGACTTTTACTCCATTTGATTATGCTTATACTCTTCTCCTTAGGCATTATGGTTTGTTTTAATATGTGCTTTGTTTGGTGTTAATTTGCAAAATAAAATATATGATCTAAAAACTTAGGCATAGCTTGAAATAGTGTTATTTTTTAAGGCACTGGTTGCTTTACAACAAAATTATTGTTATTTCTAAAAGCTAAAAGTCTAGGGCACTATATTAGAAACCACAAGGAGGAAAAGAGGATGCAAACACAAATTAAGTGATTAGACAGAAGTTTAAGCCGTTAATTACAGTTACATGCGGTTTGGGTGAATCCTGAATTTCCAACATATCAAGGTAGGTGATTTTGTTTTTCATATGCTATTCCATTCTTGTTGTATGGAAATACAGCCTTAGGTTAAAGTTGTCCACAGAGCAGCTTTTTTCCCCCCAAAGGGACTCAGGAATCATCTCTGCTGTTATTTTCTAGGGCCTAATCACATGCCCATGCAAGGTCCCGGTCCAGGCCCCAACCAGCCCCCAAACATGCCCAGTGGCTCTATGAACATGCCCCCCAGCAGCCATGGCTCAATGGGTGGCTACAATCACACCGTTCCTTCCTCCCAGGGCATGCCAGCTCAGAGCCAAATGAACATGACCCAGGGCCAGCCCATGGGAAACTATGGGCCACGGCCAACCATGAACATGCAGCCCAATCAAGGTAAAATATGTCACTTTTTAGTTGCTACTTGGTTGGATTGATGTCCAGTGCCTTATCACCTTGCTGCACCTCATTCGTCAGCATTTGATAAAGCATGTCCTGCTTATATGGGTTTTCACAGGCCCCATGATGCACCAGCAGCCTCCCTCCCAGCAGTATAACATGCCTCCTGGTGGTGGTGGACAACACTACCAAGGACAACAGAACCCAATGGGTATGATGGGCCAGGTCAACCAAGGGAACCATGTCATGGGGCAGAGGCCAATGCCACCCTATAGACCTCCACAGCAAGGTATACCCCTCAGAGTGTGCCTGTTAAGTGTGCAAGTTGTGAGTGTTGCTTTTTCTTCTCCCTAACCCTCCCTCCTGCATTTCTTACTGTTGTTCCTCTCAGCTTCCTTTATTTCCACTTCTGTAGCCCACAGACATCTTGATGACTAAAGATGTAATCTCAAGCCTCCAATTATAAAATTAGTCAAGTGACCAAAAGAAAGCTTTCTAACAAGAACTAGCGGCAAGGAATCCATCCTCTCTGCTCTTCCCCTCACACAACCGATCCAACAACACCTTGAATCTACTTGTGTGTATGTTGTGTGTATGTGTATGTAGGACCCCCTCAGCAGTACCCAGGGCAGGAAGACTACTATGGGGACCAGTACAGTCACGCAGGACAGGGAGCCTCAGAAGGTAGGAGAACCCTCCAGTCACTTGGAGAAAACCTAAAAAATAAAAATAATAAACCCAGGAGTTGTGTTAAAACACAAAAATGATGCAAAGAGACTGTGATCAAGGCAAAATTTCAGTTTCTTCATTATTTTCTGGGAAATCAAAGTGACTTTGGGCTCTAACAAAGAAAAAGTATGGTATCTAATTATGAGGATACATTCACCTGCCAGAGCGCACCCTATTCCAGAAGGTGCTGCAGTCTGTGGATAAGTTAGCCCCCAGTCTTGTAATCACACCTCCCACTCACTCTTACTGTGGGTGTGAAAGAAAAGTCAGGGACAGTGTTTTGTGTGAGTCTTAATGGTCAAAGCTGTACCAAAGTTGTATAAAAGTATAATGCTCACCCTTCAGATTGCCACATGTAATGCTTTTATAACTACATACATGTACATGTAAGCATTTTTGGAATATTAGCCTATGAGTGTAGTACTATTATTTTTTTGTTATTTCTTTTTTTTTTCGGGGGGGGGGGGGGTAAATATGCTACCACTGCATTGTCCTCTAAATTTAACAGCTGACATACTGCCAATTTCCTCCATCTTACTGTGTCTCGGGGTGATATTACACAGTAGCCACACTGATTTCAGATTCATATTAAACAACTCCTTTTCTTTCTTTGTCCAATTAACATTTACTTTTTTGTTGTTTGTTTTTTCCCCTCTACTGACTACACTGTTTTCCTTTTGACCTTTCAAACACAAGTGGTTTCATTTTTTGAAATGAAAACAATGCAGCTGTTTTGGGAGGGGAAAAAAACCCAGTTGTCTCAAAAACTGCTGCCATCAAGACACTACAGCATGGTTTGCAATCGCTGAACACTTCAATAATACAATCAATTTCATCTTATCCTTCTGAGATTATCTTTCTTATTTTAAATGCCCAGTAGATCCTGAATAATTTGAATGTGTTAATTTAGCCTTAAGTCTCCATGTTGAGCTGATATACAGTTTGCAACAACCATATCCTGATCAAGGCAGTGGTAGGTCTTATGTGAATTCATCACATCATTGCTATCATGGAAAGGATGTGTTTTCATGACAACGCTGACATGGTTGTTTTTGTTTTGTTTTTTTAAATTGATCTAGATCATGATGCTTTTCTTGCTATCATTTGCTTTTGAAAAGTATAGAGTATTAACTGAAAACCAAGTATCTAAATGGTCAGTATCCTAATATCTTAGGCTTTATACATTGCCTGATACTTGAAGTGCTGCTGGACAGTGACTGGGAGTTAAGCAGTCAAAGCTTTCCGAGATGTGCGAATCAAGATTCCTTTCTTTGCTGTTACTTGTCTTCAATGCTACAGTGTGTATCATTTGTTGTTGGGTAGTAGCCAATTCCATTATACTTCTGCTGCTAGTATCTTATTAGACAGTGCTGTTGTGTTTTTTGATGGCTGTATATGCCAGCCTGTGTTGTGTTGCAGTTATAGGAACATCTTAAGAGAACCATTCAAAACCTCTTAAGTAATAGCATAGAAATAATCCTTTATTCAGTGTCTACCTCTGTCAACATGTTGCTCACAATTACTGTTGCCCCCTGAAGGTAATGCCCAGTATGGCCAACAGCAGGAAGCATACCAGCAAGGCCCTCCCCAGCAACAGGGCTACCCTCCTCAACAGCAGTACCCAGGTCAACAGGGCTACCCACCACAGCAGCAGGGTTACGGTGAGTTACTTTCTGCCAAATAGGGACAGATACTTGCCCTGTAGGAGGCACTATCAGCTTTCTTGGGCTATGTTTTTTTTTTTAACTGCTGAATAATAATTCCTCCTGAGTGAGTTGGTAGTTACTGCCCTTTGGAAATGTAGCTGTGCCAAAAGAATGTCAGGACATCATCAAGAGCAAGGAATTAAAGGACCACCTTAATGAATGGTTAGGGGATTGGAGCTTGGTGAAAGAGAAATTTAATCAGTAGTGGTGACTGGCACCACATTAGCATTTCTTCCAGTGGTTCAGTTTGATATGACACATTGTTCTGAGGGAGTGGGAGAGGAGCTGTGGCTGATGGCTACAGACTATGAGCAAAGTGTGTGTCAACTGCCAGCCAAACTTTTTTGAACTCCTTGCATTTTTTTTATTTTGGGTAAATAGCTAAGCAGTGTGTTGATAAATGCTTGCAACTGTTTTTTTTTTAATGGCTTAGCATTTCACCTTTGTGGAAGACAGTTGGCTCTAACCACATTTGGAGCTCATGACAGAAAAAGCAAGCTACAAATTGTAGTAAACACTGGAGAAAAAAGCAGAGACAGATATTTCTTAACTGACTTTTCATGACCTTTCTTTTTCAACTTTAGGGTATTGAGGTCATGGCTTTGAGATTTAACAGTTTAACCACAATTAATAAAGTGCAGAATGGCTGGGAAATGTTTTGTATTAGAGTTCTTACAGCTCTTTTTTTTTCCTCATCCCATTTTTCACTGGAACTTTCCATCACTCACCCTCTGTCTGAGCCAGAGCTCATGTCACTAATGAGCTAGCAGAGAGGCAGAGGCTGTGAGGTGAGATCCATCTGGCAAACGCACATGCTTTCACTTGCAAGCCCCCACAAGGTTATGCTCAACAGCATAAGGCATTATGAGCTCCTAACGATGCTGCGTGGGCCTCATTTGACTCCAGCCCCACTCAACCTTTGTGCGGTCTTTCACTGTGCTTGCATAGATAGCTACAGTGTGTGGTGGCTGATGAAGTGATTTTTTTTTTCTTTTTTTAATGAAGCCTGCTCCTCTAATGAAGACCAACAAAATCTCCTTGATGTCTCCTTGCATTAGGGAACCACTGCCTGGCTCCAACCTGACTCACTCATTCTCATTCATTACTGAGTCAGGCATTGTGGAGGCAGCCTAAACAAATGGGTCTGACATATCCACCATCCTCTCTTTGTCATCTATCAGCTTTTTATTGCAACCCATTAGTGATAGTAAGCTAACAGGGATTCCCCAGAGTTCTCAGAGTAACAAGTAGGAAATGGAAGCTCTTAATGAGCAAAACTTGGGCCATTTTCACACTGGGTCCCTTTGTTTGAGATTAAACCTGAGTTCAAATGTCCCACCTCTTTCTAAGCAGGTTGTAAGACTTCTGTTGAAAAAAGAAATGCACAAGGGGGCAGCTCTTTCAGTACTGTGTGATATCGAGTTGGGCTAGTATGAAGCCTTGTTTTCATCTGCTCCCTTTTGCCTTGTTAAAGTTACTGCAATACGCTGTTGATACAAACTCAACATTTCCTTGAATCATTTCACATTAAATGTCTAGCATTTCATTGGACAGAAACCCTTCATTTCTTAACAGGGCTTGTTTTGTGAAACATTTGCAGGCGTACCATATGCAACAGTGGAACAGAATGAACAAATCAAAAGCCACCATTGTGTCACTTTGAACCCTGTGAAACATACCGGCTACATTTATCGGAAATATTCTCTGAAAACAAAGTGTTTAACAGTAGGTTACTATTTTTGAAGAGCTGGCTAACAGTACCAGTAACTGCCATTTAAAAGTGTGTCCTTAAAAGTTTCCCAACGTGTATGTAGTAAATCTACACATAGGATCAATCTAACTTGTGTGTGGTGTAACTAGTCACGTACCAGACGGTAAATATGGCACAACATAAAAACGAATTAAATCTGAGGTACTCCAGTGTGAACAGTACACATGTACATAATTTTCAAATGTTTTTAGGATTACTCCAAGCTCTCAAGCGTACACAGTTTTACATTGGGTTCTCAATGTTTGTCGTAGGTCCCTCCCAAAGTGGCCCAGGACAGTATCCCAACTATCCTCAGGGGCAGGGACAACAGTATGGGGGCTATCGCCCTCCTCAGCCTGGCCCCCCACAGGGCCAGCAGCAACGCCCTTACGGTTATGACCAGGTGAGTATACCCACAACATTGGACAGTCACAGAGACTTGTCTATACGTGGGTCTTAGCTTCTCCGTTATAATGTAAATTGCCAGACTTAGTTTTGTATTTTGTGTAGTTCTCAGTGAGACCAGACATTAATGTGAGTGAAGTTAGAAGGTAAACATTAAAAGGTAGGATGTTATGCATGCTGTCATCGTATTGGGGGTTAATTCTGTTCTTCCCAAAAAGAAGGTATGTTACTATTGTCTTTCACTTGTTAACCTGAGTCTTAGTTACATATCCTGGCTAATGTGGTATGCCATTCCATTGAAATATGAGGGCTTTAAGAAGATTCTTCCTTAAACTTGATGCAGACTGCTCTATTGTTTAAAGGGAGATCTATTTGTTGCCCTGTATTTCCTGTGGTCTTATGTGGGGACCACAGCTACACTTTGATATCTTTATCTTTGAATATTCAGGGGCACATGAGGAAATAAAGACCCGGGGATTTGAACCCCTGACTAGCTCTGTAAGAAGCAAAGGTAATGGTTGCTGTGAAGACCTCAACGTCCAATCTAGACGTTTGACCACCTAGCCTTAATTTGCATTTATGTTTCTTCTGTCTCTTTTGTCTCTACCCTTCTTCCATCTTTCTCTTCTTTTTTAAGTTTTTTTCTTTTCTTTCCTCCTTTTTTCCCTGTTTTTTTTTCTGTTTTGTTTTGTTTTGTTTGCTTTTTTTGATTTGTTATTAACCAGGGGTCGAATTGTAAGTCATGAGGTCCAGAAACACAGCATGCTTAATCTGCAGTGAGATAGCCAAAAGCTTATCTGCTTTGGCTGTGTCCTTAATCTCTGCAATTTACTACACTGGTTTTGATGACTTTTTCTTTTTTTCTTTTTTTTTGCTTATGATAAAATTCTCAAATATATTTGAAAGAAGATGTTATGATATATCAGACTGTGAAATCATAGTTTGTTTCCAAATTTGTTTCCATTGTATTTTCTATTAATGTCAAACACATACTTCGACCCCTGTTTAGAAATGCATCAATTACTACTGTTCTCACACTGAATTTGTTTCACTTGAAACTAGTGTCCACTACTTAATATGGTATACTGTCCTCAGCCATGCTGCTGCCGAAACATGAGGTATCAAGTTAGAATTTAGAGCTCACGAGTTGTGAGGCCATGCTGCCACCTGCTGGTCAATACCAGCAAATGCAGCTATAAATCATGGTTTGCAGTATATGGTTGAAACCACAGATGTCTGTTTGCACCCTACTGAGATTTGTGAATATAAGCTTTACTTTGCACTTATGGAGAAGGCAAGTAACACGTGTCTGTCACATTACTCTCCACAGGGCCAGTATGGAAATTACCAGCAATGAGAGATGGTCACAGCAACCCACACAGCTCTGCTCTGATCTCTGTCTGAGCTTTGACCTCTGGTCAACCGCTCAGCAGACTTTAATGATGGTTGCAGCTCACTGAGATTCTCTCAGACACGAACATACAACACTCAAAAATACAAAATATGTTTCCCCCTCTCTTTAGGCTCTTGTCCTTGCCTGTAAAATGTATTCTGTTTATCATGTACATTGACTTGATAATGTCAAAAGTCCATGACACCCTCTGGTCCAGTGTCTCTCAAAGCAGCAATGCCTTAAAAATGGAACTGCCTTATCCTTCAGCATTGCAGATTGTGAAACGAGCTAACAAAATTTTGGATATCAGAGATGATTTAAATGTACAGTTTCAATCTACTGTGGTACATTGTTTCTCTATCATTCAGCTCCCTCTTCATAAGAAGCAATAATGCCAGCAGTAGGGAAATGTGTGGGGGCTTAAAGATGAAATAATGCACCAGACAAACTCCCCGCTAGGCCATGGTACATGTCTTGATGTGTGTGATGATGTAAAAATATATTTTATGCTTTTTAGACCAAGCTAACTTTGTATAAGACATTGGAAACTAGTACTAAAGCTGTGTTGTTTTTTTCATAAAGTGTATGTGTCAATGTTTTTTTTTTTTTTTTTTTTTTTTGTCTGTTTTTTTTATGATCTTTAAAGATGATCCCATCCAGCACATTTTTTTTTTTTATTTCGCTGTTGTGTTGAATTGTATAACTATCAAATTGGATCTGCTGCTTCAGTGACATGGACACTCTACAAATGTTGTGAGTAAGAGCGAAAAATGACATGCAGAAAAAATCCTTGAAGGACACACACCAACATCATACCTGGATTTAGAGAATGTTTAATGTCTGAAATCATGTAACAGTTGCTATAGTCTGTGTTGAGCTGTGTTTTTAAGTCAGTGAAAATATATATATAAAATTTGGATCATGAATAGTTTTTTTTTTTTTTCAACCACATTACCTAACAGAATAATGGCCATTGGTCCTCATCTAACATGCGTGGTCAAAAAGGTGATATGTAGCAGGTGCCACTGCAAATTGTAAGATAATGCTCCTTTTCTTTTCTATACAAGCACCTCAGTCTTGTCCACTGACTGCAAATTGGTGAATGGGAAAGATGAAACTTGGTATAATAAATATTTCTAACAAGTAGTTTGTTTTGTTAGTCTTGACAATGCTGGAATCCCTTCTCCCCTTTGAATAAATGTTTAAGTTGATGTCATTCAAATAGTGTTGTGTGTGAATAATAAAGATTGTTACTGTCAAATATGTAACATAAGATGTGAAAATAATGTTCCTTAATTTCACAGTAAAGACTGGTTGTGCAGTTTTATATCACTGGCTTGATATCTGTTTTATGGTGCATACTTTATTGATCCCATATGTACAGCAACATAAAAAAAAAGAGGAATTCCATGTCCTCTTGTATTGTTTATATATGGCTGTTTTAATATTTTGCATTCTGCACCCCATCCAAGTGGTGGTCACATTTGTGTCATGGCAATGTATAACTGTACATTATAATAAATTGGAAGAATCTTTAATATACTTTGACTTGTGTTTTTCATAGCATTTGACCTATTCAAATGCTGTTAAATACAAAAATTGTTCATCGTGACGACAGCATAAACAAGATGTGCGCTATTGGTGCCGTCATAATGTGACAGTATGATATAATTGTTTTGTCTTCATCTGCTATCTGGTAGTCAGTTTCCAACTGATAATGACCCTGCCCCACTCAGCAGCATGTCTGCTTTGTCCAGATGCATCCAGAGAGGTCCAGAGCACATTTACACCCAAAATTACCTTCCGTGTCCCTCTTTCCCCTTCTGCTCTCTCCAGAGAGAGAGAGGGACTACCTGTCACATCGGGGGGAGTGATACAGATGGTACACCAGATGTGTGGCCGAAGCACGTGATGGGAGAGTGGTGCTGGTGTTAAGAGGGCCACAGACTGCTTGGGTTGCCTTGGTGCCAGTGATGAGTGCTTGTGTGTGTGTAAATGTGAGTGAGTGCCGCAGAAGTGCCTTAAGAAAAGGAGGAAGTTTAAACTTTTCTGAGTGTGCCCATGTATAAAAATTTGTGTATGCTTGTGTGTGCATTTGTGTATACTGCTCAGGTTTAGTGGCATCTCCTAGTCACCCCACCATCCTGCTGCTCCACAGCTGGCCGCCCCACCCTTCCCAGCTGCCACTGGGGCTCCCCCTGGCCCCTCTGCTTGGCAGAGCTGGCGTTTTGGGCGCTCCCCCACCAGTCGTCCCTGGCAGCTGCTGCCCTCAGCTGTGCTCTTGCAGACGGTATTGGGGTCGGACAAAGTCACTCCTCCTGTGACTGTGTCTGGGGCCGTTGGGGGAGGATGAAGAGGTGGCAAGGAGACTCTTACCTCCTATGTAAGATCTCCTTTAAATGCTCATGAATTTAAATTGATAGACACATAACTTAAAATGAGGTGAGGTGAAGTGAGGAATTTTAGTTGAGTATAAATACATCTGTGGTCATTTATTAATGACACTTAAGTAGCTCAGTATTACAACATGAGGTCTAACAAAAAAAGATGTCTTTGGCTGCGTAGTTTTAAATGAGTTATCAAGAAAGCTTACAGGAGTGCATTACTCCATGCATGTTCTATGATGGTAAGGCAAATAGTGTGAAAAAGTGGCAGCATCATTTAAAAGGATGATTATCTTGTTCAATATTTTGATAATTATAATTCAGGGCACCTTTCAGAGGAGGCTTCTAAGCACTGAGGGGAAAATGACATTGTGATCATAGCTGGCAGGCAAGATGTGATCTCTCTCTCTCTCTCTCTCTCTCTCTCTCTCTCTCTCTCTCTCTCTCTCTCTCTCTCTCTCTCTCTCTCTCCCTCTGTCTCTCTCTCACTAACTCTCCCTTTCACTCTCTCATACCCACACTCTCAGTGTGACAGAAAGTCTATGGGGAGGTATAAGAGGTAGTTATGGGGGGAATGCAGCAGCCTCCACAGTTTAATTGGAGATGTGTCACACTAAATAAATGGTGCAAAAACAAGCGCTGACTGGAGGCTTGAGGGAGGGGCCCTGGGGATGCAGCCTGTTTTATTGGGCAGGAGCTTTGCACCGCTCCAGGGTGAAACGGGGCTACGCACTGCTGAGATACCCTCCAACCACCAAACCACCAGGCCTTCCAAAGACTACTGTGGAGGAAAAGACAAAGGCATTCACTTCGCTCCGCAGAAAAGCATCTTATTGGTGCTGAGGAGAAGGTGTCGGTGAACCTGGTGACCCGATTGTTCTTCCTCCAATAAAGGGCACATCATTGTCCTCATCTGCAATTTCAATTTCTGCACGCTGGCGAACAAATCCATAATTGTAAAATCTTGAGGAAGTGCTGTCTGCCTCACTTGCTCCCAGATCTTATGTATGTCAATTTATGTTTTGAGAAGATGCCAGCCAACAGCCTCCAGCCAATCCCATTTTCCTGTGTAATCCATACATGACCTCTAAGTTACCAGGAGAATGTGTTTTCCAATATTCTATCAATGTTGATATAACTGTTGTCTTCGCTTTACTTATGCAGCATGTGTGTGTGTTTGTCTTTGTGTGTATGTGCACGCACCTTAGATTCCAGAGTTCATGGCACGAGTTTTGATTTACCTCTACAGTGTGCCGCAGTAATTGGATGTGACACCATTCTCTCTGCTCTCCCTGGGGGATATAACAGGAATCTGACTATTATAGCCCCAGTCATGAATATGTCACGACAGCTGCAAACAAAGGCCTGTGATTTGGATAAGACTCCTCTGTATGTTGTCTCTGCGCTGATATATGAGATAAATGCTTCAAGGGTAAATTAGTTTTCTGTAAAGCAATTTGCAGTGTTTACAAAGAATGATTAATTGTCATTGTTTGGAAAAAACTATGGCAGAGACGATGTTCAATATTATATGTTCATCATTATGCCTCCCAGATATACACTTGCCTCACAGACATTTGTGAAAGCTATTTTATCTAGTTTCAAAACAACGGGAAAATATTTTTTGGACCTGACATATACAAACAGGGTGATCCCCTAGAAAGGCATTGTTTTGCATGCATCTGACGTGCAGTGCTTTGTTTAAATCCCATCGTTTGTTGAGGGTTTAGCCATCAAATCAAATTGAGTGTGATGTTTTGTATGTGTTCTAGCCTCATAAAAGTAGTCTCTGGGTGAAATAGCAGGTATGCTGATATCAGTATTCCCACAGCCTGCATAATTGCTGTAATTTGCTTTCCCTTTGGGTAATCTGTAAACATGGCTGTTTTGATGTTTTTGGCATCCTCCATTGGCTGAGCTCTCTACTCCTCCAGTGGAGCCCCCATCCCAGCCCAGGGTGACACAAATAGATCCTTCCCCAGAAGGCGCACGTAGTTCCACATGGGCACAATCAATACAGCCCAGTCATCACTGGAACTGTGGCGATATTAAAAGCACCCCGTGAGTTGGTTCTCACCACGCCAGTGTTTTAGGGAAATAAAGCTATTGATCCTCCTGGGCCTCTGGCAGAGCATTAACCTGGGCCCACAAATTAGAACGTGCTCATCTGGACACATCTGCCTGCAATGTTCCCAAAAAGCCAGTCCCAGGGAGAGAAAAGCAGGGCTGTGAGGCCTGCTGGTTCCAATGATGAGTAGAGCGCAACTTGACGCCTGTGTCGGAGCAGGGGAGGCGTCTGGATGCCCAGGACTTCCATTAGAGGCCCAGGATGGTGGCATGGGTCGATGTGGTAAGGTTTGGTTGGGGGTACTCCATCTCAGATCAGTGTGGTTCCTTCCCCCTGATGTAGAGAGAGAGGGGGCTGACCCACAGTAAACCTGAGCTCCTGACTGGAAGGACAATGGAAGAAAGGGCTGATTGTTCCAGCAGTGTCAAAGACGCTGCTTCTTTGCCTCTTTTGTACAATTTTATATCGAAAACCAGAATATTCTGTCATATTTCACAGATATATCCAGAAGAACTGTGCAAATGTACATGCATTTTCATGCAGATTCAGTCTCAGACACACTGCAAACAGTAAACATTCACTGATTTATCCCCTTCTTTGAAGTATTATATAGCACAGTTCTTGGATTTTGTACAACAAACTGCAATTTCCCATTTTGAGGTTGCATTTTTATTTGTCTGAAAAACCTGGAACTACACTTCACTCTGGACACCATGGGGCTATATGAGCCGCTGATTCAAATGTGTCACTTGCTGGGATGTCAAACAATTCAGTAATTATGTTTGACAAGGAGATCAGAGCCTGGATACACAGACATAGAAACACAAACACTGTTATGTACGTCTACGTGTACATACATAGTATTAATAAAGACCTGCTGACTCTTATTCCTTCATTTTTACCATGTCTCCCTGAATGCAATCCACCTGTATGACAGGTGACCTCAATCTGACCTCTTCCCTGTTTATTTTGACGCAAAAAATATGATTCAAGTGTGAATTTTCCAGTTTTATTTCACCTCCAGATTTAAATGTCATGGATGCAGGAGAGCTGTTCTATGCTTTTGAAAAATTTGCATGATTAGTGTTTACCGGTCAAGAAAATCCATGTCCCTCTCTTAACAACACATTTCACCAGCTACGCAGACACCGACAGACAGAGACACTTTGGAAACTTTCCCTCTTTTTTCTCAGCCTGCCCTAACAGTGGGAAGCTTGGAAGTTCTCTGCCCCAGTTCTCCATGTCCTTGAGAGTTGTGCCTTCAGGCCGGGGCTGGTGGGGTCCCGTGGAGCACAATGTGTGCTTCTCACTCAGGCTCCCGCTGTACTCCGCCGCCCCTGCATGGCTCTGGAGAGTTGCCAAGCTCTGAGGGGTTGTCCGTGCGAGTGGGGGAGCATGCATGTTACCACAGAACCGCTCCAAACATCTCACTTCCTTTCCCCATGACAGTCGACCGGATATAAATCACTTTCCTGGATTGGCTTACTACAATGGGATGCTTGGGAAGACGTTGTTATGAATAATCAGACTAATTGCAATAAACAGTGTGAAGTGATGTGCAAATGACTGAGGATCTTGTTTTTCCACATTCTGCTGTTGCAAAGGTTAAACCATAGGGTAGACAGTGTGATGCCAACTTAGTGAAGTCAACTAAAGCCTATGTGGTATGACATGAAATATGAAGAAAATCAAATTCATCTTGATAGTATGTTTAGCATTATTTTACTGCTGTTTAGCGACTGAATTAACATCATAAGAAAGGGCAATTGTAGACGGTGGTCATAATTTGTAGCTGTATGTGTTTGACAAATCTCTTTATATTTTATTCAGTAGATATGCATTGTTTTTTTTCTTTTTTTGTAATTAATATGGATATTGGCCGAGAGCAAAGATAAAGATCCATTTTCTAATATTTTGTCCTTGGATTGTGCACTCAGGGAATTCACTCCCCTTTTTCTCTTTCGTTTCCCTGGCTAAGGCATGGGGAATTGGTGGGATGAGAGGCTATTCCCTAAATAGCCCATGGCAAGAGGTATCCTGATTAGCATGCTGCCTGTTCTCTGGCAGCAGTCCTCCAGGCCACCAGCGCTATCACTTACGTGCTGTTTGTATTTGTAGTTGATAGTGTGTGCTGTTATAATTGGAATGAGCTCAGGAACCTCGTTTGCTTTTGATCCGCTGCCAGCCACTCAGAGTGCTACTGGGCCACAGCTCTCACCTCAACACTCCCAGTGGATTGTGGGAAACTGCAACGCTTATGTTCTAAAAAGCGCCTGACAGCATCTCACTCAAGGTCGAACAATACAATGGTAAATGTAGGGAGTAGAACAAAAAAAGATGGAGGAAAAAGTTGAAGATATTTGATGTAACACTGGGTATTGGGTCGGGAAGTGGGAAAACAGTATTTCAGACTCATGAAAGACTAAGAGGCAAATATCAAAGTAACTGTATGATTGTTTGGGGTAGTTTCAATAACACACAAGGATATGTGGAATTACAACCCTCAGAAGACCTTAGCACAAATCTGCATTTTCGTGTACAACAAGGTGATGAAGAGATTTGTAGCTAGTGATGTACTGGGTGAATCTGTGCTGGCAAACAGATAAAGACAACATAGAGCATTTCCACAACAGACAGTTTGACTTCTCATTGATGGAAAAGCACAGGCGTTCAATAATCAATGACACCAATGTTATAATGATTTCAGTTTCAGTGGTTGATTTAGTGACACCTATGGTTACTGGTGGTAACAGCAAATGCATTTTGATGCTACAGCAAATACTACTTGAGCCGCAGCTTTGAAAGAAATACAACAGTTTAAAGAGCAACCAAACAAATTCATGTTGTTTTAATAGAGGTCAGAGAAAAAAAATCACACCCCGCAACAGCAACAAGGTGAAGGGTTTTTTTACCTTGATGTGGAGTTGGAGGTATCTGTCATTGTCAGTACTAGCATCAGGAACAAATACATTGTGTTTCCTGTGATTGCCTCACAATAAAAGGCACCCTGTGTTTGGCGAGTTAAATGCTTTTAATGTGAAGCAACAGTAGAAGGAAGTTTTTTATTTGGTTAAGCAGTAACCCAACAGATGATACAGCTGTGGGAGAGTGAACAGCAACAGCAAGGCTGATTGTAATGAGATCAAATCACAAACAGTAACACCAAATTACATGCAACATAGTTTCCTGTGAATCCCTCATGTGGTAATTTTAATTTGAATCCAACGCCAGAATGGCAGACTTGCCACTAAAAAAACTACTATAATAAGAGAGTTACAGAATGTAAACGTGCTGAATGCTCATTGCTGAAAAACAGTATCAAAAAACTGGCTATGGTTTCATGAAAATCTTATTATTACTACAACTTTTCCATGAAGCTATGACAGTGTGACAGTGAGCCAACATGCACAATACCAGGACCCTAAAACTGAAGCCGTTTCAGAAATTCAGCCATCGTTGATTTTATTATTTATACCTGTGCTTGTCCTACTGTGACATGTTCGAATTTCTTCAGAGAAAAGATGTATTACCTCAAGTCCCAGTTCTGTCCTTTACTGGTGTAACTTATCATGCAACACTGAACACATCATAATTCTGAGATGACTCAACAGGCATGATCCAAGTTTACTTTCCACAGTATCACTCATCTGGACCTCATCAAAAACTATAATGTCAGATGTGAAGAAGACTCTCTAATGATTTATGCTTGTGGTTCATTTCCTTTTGCTCCATGACATTTCTACAGTCTGATCTGCTGTCTCAGCACTTTTCCAAAGTGGACCAACTCCAGAGACTTATGGGAGTTTGATGCTCCCTTGCTGCCAAATGCCAGCAGGCCAATGAAAAAAGATATCTGAAACTCCTAAGTTCAATATTTAATCAAGCACTGGGTTACATTTGCTGTATGATTAGGTAAGAGAATTCCACCTCCCAGAGTCTGTGATTGCTTTGAAAACATTTGGCCAAAAAATTAATACTCCTCTTTGAACTGCGTGTTCTCAGCACTAATATCTCAGCATCAGTAACACTTTATAATTGTCATGGTAACATTTGTATTCTGTTATGGAGGCACCAAGTTATTATTTTTCTTTTTCCTCTACTTTTCTCTTCTTAGAATATTCGTACTATTGATATTATTGTTTGTATTATTATCATTATTGTTGATGTTGCTGTTTTTAGCATTGCTTTTGATGTCCTATTCAGCAGCCTCATTATTACCCATGTTTTTTGACCATAAGTCCATCTTGTCGCATCATAATCACCCAGGACGGCAGAGAGTCACCTGAGAATAGCCCTGATGAGCTTTTTCCAGGAGGGCATTACCACTGGTTAAGTACAAACACCTGCTAAAATATTGGCAATTAGGACATAATTAGCTGCTAATGTATTTCTAATCCGAAGCGGGCCATAGATTTGTCTTTTTTTGCGTAGACTCCCTTTTTTAATGTTCTCCGTTGTTATTGTTTTCCTCAGGTATTTGTATCCCGAGAACATTGACTAAGTGCCCTAGTTCATCATATGCAAATGGCTTATTAATTACACATGCATTATGCCCGTATTCAGAAGACATCAAAGGGCCTGCGAGTCTTCAGATGGTCCCCCTCTGTACCACACTCAGGTTACAAATGCCTGCGTGTGCACTTTCCTGCATGCCTTTTCAGGCAGAATAACTACATCCTCAATTAAAAATTTTCACAGGAACCTCTCTCTTCTTGCCTCCTAATATTTGAGAAACACCTCCGGTGGTCTGTGGTTGTTTGGTAACCGCAAATTGCAGATAATCATTTGAGCCTAGATTACATAGCATTATTAGAAAGCAGTGAGACTGTGAGTGTATCTTTGTAGCAAAGCCAAACCAATATTTGCTTTACTAAATGAAAAAATGTCTGTAGTCGTGTACGGCCTAGATAAGTTGTTCCAGATCTTTCCATTGATCAGCTCCTTGATGACCATAATAGCGATTTGGTATCAATGCTTTAGCCTGAGCTTCAGACCTTTCTGTTCTGTGTTTGCATGTTTGCTCTGTTTATTCCTCCCTGGTGAGTTCTCTGTTAACAACCCATACAGCAGGTGTCAGAGTGTGATTTATACAACCTATAATGCCTCACATTGATTAGCAATACTGCTCTAATGGGATGCCAGCTCTCAAACTCAAGATACAAAGAAAAACAAGACATTGCGCACCACACCATCATAGTGGTGTTCTATATCACTATGCATCCTATTTTCGCTTGAAAATCAGCAAGGCAACCTGTCCAATGTGGTGGCATAGAGGGAGTTGGTGTGTGCAATCACTGTAACCCTGGGCAGTCCTCTTATCAGTCTCTGGTGAGCTGCTCTGACTGGGTGCTGCTAGCATAATTAGCACAGCACTCACTTTGATGATAAAATGGGTAATAGAGCATTCCTTCCCTCCCCTGCCTACCTGATTTATCATCGTTTATTGATCTAATTAAAATAATTCAGCTGTTAATGGTGTAGTTTTTGTTGTGGAAAGGAAGTTTTGATTAAAGATATTTAAGAAGATGATGTCTGTGACTGTGTCTACTGATATTAACAAAACACAAACTCAAAAGACAGTTCAGTTCATTTAAAGGTAGTTTTTTTTTCTTTGTATCTGTTCTTTTAATGCTATGAAAATAAATTTCTTCTGATGCCACACCTGAGCTGATAAAACATATTTTAACTACCCAAGGCAAATCAAAAAGATGTCATTGAAGATACTGCAATAATACAGAAGTGCTGTGGAATACTGATACTAATGTAGAGCAATTTTTCCTCCTCATGTATAGGAGCATAAAGTGTAGATCAAAGCCACCAGGTGGGGCTGATTCTTTCACAAATGACTCCCACTTTTGGTACTTCTTCTTTTTTAAATCACAGTAGAAAATGTGTAAGTGAAATCTTATTCTATGGCATTTTTGTATGGCACCTCCAAAACTATCATTTCTCATTAGGAGACCAAACTGTTTGTGGTTGTCCTCATTACTAAAAAGGTAGAGCTCTACCCCCAAAGGTAACTTCATCAACACCAGAGACAAATCTATCTTAGGTGCTCTATTTATATTTCTGACTCACTGCCACAAAGATTTATTCTGCACTCCTGTCAATCCATCTCTCTAATGGGCAATGGCATCCTTTTTAGTTTAGATGGCTGGTGTGTGTGTGTGTGTGTGTGTGTGTGTGTGTGTATACACGCATGCGTGCACATTCTTTAGAAACAGGATTTTTTTTTTTTTTTTTTTGTCAGAAGTGCACACAAAAACAAGTACCTCGAAGTCACAGAGCTCGTCTCATCTCTAAAGAGAGTCATCTTTAGATAGAGAGCTCAGATGTCATGTAATTAAGATGATAAAAAAAAAGCCCATTTGCACTTCCATGGGTTATTAATGTGGACTAATGATGCTCAGATCAACTATAAGATGTCTGCTAGTTATGGGGTTAATCTCCTCATTCTGGCAAAAGCCGTAAAGATAAACATCTTTATGCAGAAATGGGCTCATGAAAATCCCCAGAGAACTGCATCCCAACTTCATAAGAAAGTTTGAAGGACCAAAAATAAAACTGCTGTGCAGACTAGCATGGTCATTTTTGCAAAATCTTCAAACAAAGCTAAGCAACCCAAGCACTGCTAATAAAAATAAGTAACTGAATCTTTTTTTTTTTGTAATATAGCATCCATTAAGAAATATATCATGTTTCAAATTATATACTTATATCACAAAAACACTAATGTAAAAATTATAAATATTTATAGTATGCAATCAGACTTTCTTCTGAACATACTGAGAGTCTGCTGAACACAGTCAAAATATAGAGTAGATATAACTGGGATTTTAGGGCAACAAATTAAAGAGAAAGCTGTTTTGAGATGTTTACAAAGTATAGTAGAACTTGCTTTATGTCACAATAGAGCAATGAGAAGCAGACTTTCTATTTGTAATTGAGCTTAATGCATTTTATTTAATAATTTATTTTTTAGTGCATTTTCAAGGGGCTTCATCAGAGCAAGACGTCAGATAACTATTTATTACCTTCATGGGATCTTGTAATTCTAACACAGGGCTCACTAAAACTGGAAATGCAAAGTTTTCATCTAAGAAGTGAAAAATATCATAAGCTGTTTGCTGTCACTGAGGGTCATTGTTATAAACTCTAAATTAAAATCTTTAATGACTTGTGGGGTTCTCAAATGGATAAATTCATGAGAAGGAACCTGGGGTTCACCTGAGTGTATGGGTGGTAGATACTCCTAAGACATCGAATGTGTAAATGTCATGCCTTCTGATGACTTTATCATGAATGCTCTGATCATTACATTGTCATTAGTTAGCAGACATGGTTGCACCTCGTTAATGCACGCAAACAATCTGAGGAGCAGCAGATAATGTTGTGTGGTGGTGGTGTTTAATGAGGGTCCACATTTGCATACTGGCCTCCACCCCCACTTGCATTCCCACCCCACTCTCATTTATAAAAATAAATCACATTAGAACATCACCAGCTAATAAACTCGACTCCGGCCCACATCCCACATCCCAGTGATAGCCAAGTCTCAGTGCAGGAAATACACAAAGCAGTCTCTCAGGATTAGAGAAAACCTATTATAGAAAATTCTCATATGGCACTGGAACATTCTTCATATTAACACTGTGCTGCTGAAGTAAATTATGCCAGTTGTTGTGCAAGCTACAATCAAATAATCCATCAAGGAATCTCCTCTGGAAGTTGGAGCAAATGTTGAAAGTCAGCCTATCAAATAATGCAACCACTTAGAAAAGTCAGATTTAATTACATATCCTATCACTGAAAATAGAAGTAAAATAGGAGTGTGTTTGATTTTGAAGTAGTTTGTAATCTTGATTGCACATAATTGTACAGGATACCACCTGAGGCGAGCTAGTTTCACTGCCATTTCTGCATTATTGAAAGGCTTTGATTTTGTGAAGAAAAGATTGCGCTTTGATTGTGAAACAAATGCAATTAATAGCAGAGCTTACATTTTGAAGTCAAATAGCTAAGCCTGCTTAATATGCCTCCCTGATACCATGTAGCGCTGACTATGAACATCACTACCCAAACTAGAGAGGTCAAGAGCTACAACCTTGTAAGAGCTCTTTGTCTTGTGTCGGTGTGTCTGTCCAAGTGTGCACACATTTGTGCCCCCAAGTCAAAGCCCGCTAAATAAACAGTGTGTTTCCTGATGCCTAACGGTGTGCACGGCCTATGCACTGCTGATGTCAATCCACCCAGGACTACCAGTGGCCCCACTTCGCTCACTTACTTACTCTTTGGCTCACTCCATCCTTCCTTCATGCTCAAATTGACACTTGGTGCAGAGGCAGGCAGACAGGGGGCCTCTCCGCCCTGCGCCTCCAGAGATGTGGCCCAGCTGTCAGCCGTCTAATCCAGTCCAACCTCCCCCTGAGCCAGGCAGGAACTCCAGGCTGCTCCCCCTCATCCTCACGCCTAGAGGCACAGCAAACAACTCAGCCCTCGTCAACACTACACACAGCGGGCCGGGAGGGGAGCTCTTTGCCAGTCAAATCAGTCTTACCCATTCTTCATAAATCAAGCACAACCATGTGACGGCACACTCCAAAAGCCGTGTGATTGTGTAGGAAAGACAACAGGTTATTGATCATCTCCCTTTGTATCATTGAATTGGATTCAATTCAATTTTATTTTATTTTATTTTATTTTATTTTATTTATATAGCACCTTCCACAATCAAATTTGTCTCAAAGCGCTTTACAAAGACCCAGAGCCTGACCCCAGAGCAAGCACTTAAGCACTGGTGTCATTGTTGGAGCTGTTACTGTGCTGACAACTGTACAGAGAAAATTTTGGTTAGATATAGTAGCACAGACATGAAAGAGACACTATCCAATACACTGCTGTCTTTTATACACACAATAATTTGACCTGACTTTGCAACCATGCATCAATGTAGACATATGTATTACATCATTTCATATCATAGACAATTTGATAATGCATAAAAACAGCATTTCAGAAATCTGTCTTCATGTTTGTGTGGTTTGTGAGTGCTCATGGCACAGTTGTGGGCATGTGTGTTTTCAGGAGTATGCTTGTACCTTTCGTTCAGCTCCCCATGGCATTCCCAATATCAGTATTCCTGTAGATGTGTTTGATGTGTTTGAAGCCACGTAGCATACCTTGGAACATGACAGTAAACATGGCAGAGGCTCTCCCTCAGTGGAGCAGTGATGCACGTCACCCCTCAGAAGTGTGTGACGGGTGTACAAACCAAACCCACCGGGCCACGTCGTCTCCTGGGATTCTCCCTTACTATGCTGTTTCTCTGACTGGCTGCATTTTGCTCAATGCTACGCTGTTCAGAATAATTCCACCCTCAGCCTGGAAGACAAAAGAGCAAACAAAAATGGGAGAGAAACAAAGAAGAGAAATGCAAAACATGGACTTGTGACAAGTTATGGAACTCACTTAACTGGTTATCTGACCCAGCAGCAGTAGATGTCATGATATATCCTGTTCTAATGTTTTCACTGTGTTTCATCCCTGGAAAATCACTAGTGTATGTTTCCTGCATGCATCCCTGGGGAAATTAAGAGGCACACTATGTATCTCGGGAGGATTCCCCCAAGAATGAGAATAAAGCAGGCAGCATGAAAGAGTAGTGTTGGTGTGAGGGAGTTATTGGTCTGGCAAAGGGATTGCCAACACATCAAAATAGCATGGGTGTTGAACAAGACAGAAACTTGCACCATTTACACCTGCCACAGACAGGGAGAGTGAGAGAGAGAAAGAGAGAGAGAGTGCCATCCTGACATGGAAAATTTTCATAGCCACATACGCACCGCATGATGTGAGGTGCAAGAGTTGACGCTTCATGTCAGACTGAATTTCATGAAGTGACATGTACAACATGTTCACATGACAGAGGTGCTTTGAATGTTGTTTTTGGCTTGGTAAGATAAGTCATTTGTATACAGCAGCAGTTTTATAATGTCACACAGGCAAAGCTTTGAAAAGAGGATCCTATGATCTATGACAGAAAAAAAATGGAGTGCATCAGCAGTTTGACAAAATAGTCAGTCGTCTGAGATATTATCAGGCTTTTCTCACTGTGTCTGACGTTGAATACCAACAGTACCTAGAGTGAAATAAGACTTTACTACTCACAATAGTGCAAAATTGTCACTTAGGACACACCACACACTGATTTGATAACATCAATCCACAGAAACAGTAGAAGACCTGCTTTCCAGAGGTGAATATTTATAAAGCAAGAAAATGGATTTGTCTGTAAACAAAAAAGAGAAATGAATGAATGAATCCACTGTGACAGATTAACAGCCTGACAGCAGCCCGATACGCAAGCGCCACAAAGTTTGAACAACCACCCACATTAGCTTTCCTGCTAAAGTCTCGTTTTTATCCATCTTACAAACACAGACACACCTCTTGTCCAAACATCCACCAGGGAAAAGTGCACTATTAACATCCGTTTGAAGGGTAGATAGCTAAGCTGCTCAGCTACAGCACATTAAACAGAATATAAACTCAGCTGCAAATGTCACTTTGGTCCATTTAGATGCTGGTGTGGTCCTTACTCTTCAAGACCACTGCAAAAAACATACTGTCTGTCCGTGGCTTGTAGTAGTAGTGCACGTTTATTTACCGTGACTTTGTGAACCCCTGCCAGGGCCAGGAGCTGAGAGAAAAAGGAACATTTCTAACATTTCTCCAAAGACTTTTTTCTAATGTTTATTATTATTATTATTATTATTATTATTATTATTATTATTATTATATATTATGAAAAAATATCAGAAATTTCAACACTAACATTAGTTTTTATGGGAGGAGGACCAGATGGGATTTCAGTTGGATTTCAACTACTTTTCCTAAGTCATGAATGAACTTTCATGCTAAAAAAAAAAAGAGAGCTGGCATTTATACTTAAGCATCATTCACAAGGAGACTAAAAAAGACAAATGAATTACAAGGTTTAAATCTCTCAAGTGTTTCTTTGACAAGCTGTATCCTGAATCCACAATGCATATTTACTGTATACAGTGTGTAACTGATTCTAATCTTTGTTCGAAAATCGAGTTTTGTAGTTTGCATAGTGAATGTTTTGGGCATATTTTATTTAGTCACTTTTTAGTATGACCACAGTACATACTCAAAACCAGCTTATGATTAGTAACATGGCCTTGAGTCACAGCTACAGTTTTTGTTGTTATTGTTTACAGTGGTAAATTCTATTTTCAAGATGACTCAATATTTTCAGCATTAACAGGATCGCCAAGAAAAAGTGAGCGCAAAAGAGAAGGCCAGACAGGGCGACGTGAAGGGATGGAGACTGCAGTGTTGGAGGAGGAGGAGGGCAGTTCATTGAGGTCAGGATGACAGTAAAGAACAGATGAGATAGGGCGGCTGAGAAGTGGTTTGTAGGTGGGATGCTGTAGCAGTGGGGTGGGAGGGGGCGGAGGGGAGTTGGTGGAGAGGGGGGACTGGGGGTGGGCGGGGAAACTAGGCCAGTGTCCTGACTCAGAGCACCGAAGGCCCCGCGTCCCTGGATGCCCCGTGTCAGCCCTCTGACAGGAGAGATGGGACTTTAACACAGAGTTTTTCACCACCAGACGCTCCCCGTCTCCTCTGAAGAATACCCCTCCTCCTCGATGCACTCACCAGTCAGAGTTTGAGGAGAGAAATGCACTCGTTACAATAAGGAGGGCACATGGCATGGGACCTGAGGCTTTGAGTGCCGCCTCCTCCACACTCTCAGTAGAATTAGGCTCTTTCCTACAAGTACTGTGAATTTCCAAAGTTGATGTGGAGTAAATAGAATTTTTGAGGCAAGCTCACCCTGCTTAGGTGCATGACCATACAATATGTTTCTCTGCTTGTTGGCCATGCAAAAATAACAAGCTTACTGAGCATGAATACGCGGCTCTCTGATAGCTGTATTTGAATATTCCTCCCCATCCCTGCAGTCTATTGAGCTCTCTCCTACCCCACAGATAAAGCAGACTTATTGTCAGGCTTAATCAGGTGGTCTGTTACCTTGGCAATTAAAGCCTTGTTAGAGATATAAAACCTTGAGACTCAAATGGAGAGTCCCTGGCGAGTCAAACCACTGAGCAAATCCTTAAACCAAACAACCTTCCAGTGGGAACACTTCTTCTCTGAGGATAGATGTTTAATTATCTCTGCTTGTTTGGGGGGGAAAGGAAGGAAAAACTGTTTCGCTCCCTCTTGTTTGTCTTAAAAGCTCATGAGTATTTATTGGAATTAATTTAAGTGGCAATCAGTGTGCTGTGTTTGATTGTCACAATGTATTGACCTAAGACAGTGAACATTACAAATTATTTGTGAAAAAAGTGAGAGGCATAACCAAACCACACAATGAAAGTGACCAAAATACAGAGATTAAATCGTGGTTTTAAAATGTTTTCTTAAAAAAAAAAAGAAGGCAAAGCAATTTCAGGAATATTAAACAGATTCAGTGTTCTTAATTTACTGTAATGAATTAATCTTTAAAATATTGCTGCTAAGTGTGATCCATTTATCATTTATTCCCAATTGATGCAAAACACCTATTTCAATGTTCTCCTAAAGTAGGCCAGCTATTTTCCCAAATGAATCTTCCTTTTTTTGAAAATAATGCTACATATTTGGGCAATATGATGTGATAATTTATCATTATTTAATGATCTCCCTCAGACAGTACATCACACATGGTGCAGTCAGCGACAACAGCTGTGCAGGATCTTGATGGGCTAATTCTCCAACACTCAACTTCTCTGCTTGTTCAGTCCAACATAACCCTGTGACCTCTCCTTTGGTGTCCACTTTTTTCTCCACTGAAAGGCCATTTCTGTTTCCCTCCTTGTCTCCTTTCATCTCACCTTTTTGTCTGTTTCTTCTTACCTCTCTGACATACTCCTCTAAATGGGTCTGGCATGCATCCCACTATCTAACGAAGGCGTGTGTGTGTGTGTGTGTGTGTGTGTGGGCGGTGTTTAGGGAGGTGAAACCTTCTCTGGGACACACTAATCAGCTCCAAACCAAGGCCTGGGCAGGGAGGCACTGGACAGGTGAGTGGAACCACTCGCTACACCTCCTGGCTGATCCTTAGTGTGAAGGTCAGATCAGCTTCATCCTTTATGCCCTAGTCACTCCTTCATTCTGGTGTCCCCCAGTCACCTGGCTTCCATCCCTGGTCGCTGGGCCCTTCCTGGGCACCTCTGAGGAAGGAAACAGTGAGCAGCTGCTTTACCAAGGGAGCCTCCTGAACGCGCCTTCTGCCGGGCCCTGTGTGTGTTAACCTTTTCTTTTAATTAACACCGTCCCAACTCCCAGCTCCCACCACCGTGGTCCGGAGAGAGGTTCTCTGGGCTTATGCAACTGTCAGGGAAGTGGGGGAGTCATCGGGGATCAAGAAAGGTGGTGGGCGGGTGGGAGTGATGAAGGTGAGAAGGGTGAGGAGGAGGAGGAGGTGGGATGAATAATGCGTGCATGGCCTGGGAGTGAGGGTTTTTTCTAATCCTTCAGAGCCTTCTTTATCCGCATGCCTTCACAGAACTACAACACACCAGTCATTCTACACAGCTGCCTATTTTCCAGGGACAATCCCGAAGTAAATTGGACAGGCTGATGAGAAGATGGCTGCTCTTAATTTGCACTACAGCTCATTACACTGCATGAGAGTCAAAAAGATTTCATTTTCTAGTCACTGACTACGCAACTATAGACATCAGTGGGTTACATTCAGAGCCATGTACTGCAGGGGCGGCTGGCTAACAGTGGGCGACAGGGCGCCGCCCTCGTTGACCCACACGAAAAACATAAGAGTTTATTTTGCTCTTCCAAGTCTGAATATTATTGTCCAATCAGGAGCCTGACTATCATTGTCCAATCCATGTCCATTTCTATGGGCTCCGGGAGGGCTTGCCCCAACCAGTCTATGGCCCCAACGTGCTTTCGTCATACGCACTGATGAAGTCACGTGTGCATACGCATCGCGTTCACGTTCAAGATCAACATGGCTAGCATTGCAACTCAACGCAGCAACGCCATCGTGTCATTGCGGGAATTACCATTCTGTCGTCGGAGCAATCAAGATAAATTGGCTATCAAAGCATTAGGACCATCAGACCAAATTTAAATATCAAGCAGGTGTCTTCAAAGGCGGGGAAAACCTACAGCCGCGGATTTTCAACCAACTGGCGTGGGCGGAAAACGTGGCTAGCAGGATGCGAAGTAGCTAACGCGCTGTTCCGCTGCCCCTGCCGTCTGATTCAGCCGGATGGAAACACAGACACCGCCTGGACAACCACCGACATGCACCATCTCCCGGAGAAGGTGAGAAAACTGTACAACACAGTTGGGTGAGAGCTACATGATAGTTGTGTGTCGGCATAACGATGAGATGTGCAAGAGCCGCCATATTCTAGGCCGTGTTATTGACTGTGTTAAATTCTGTGGCGTGTTTGAGTTAGCCTTGCGAGGCAAGGATGAAATTGAGGGGTCCAGCAACCCCGCGATTTTTCGTGAACTGGTCGACTTTGTGGTGTCGCTAGACGAGGTGTTTGAGGAGCACTTAAAAACGGCCTTGTTATTGTACGCTCTAAATGTTGAATTGTAAATAGTTGTACTGATTGCACATTACCAGCTGAATATCACTGTATATACTGAATATGCTCTGTGATGACTTGATTTTAATTTGATTTGATTTTCAATATGATGGTTACTGTGATGATGGCTGTCTATAGAGTAAATAGTACGTTATGCCAACATTGATTTCATTCATCAAAACAACTGCTGCACCTAAAATAAAATGTCAGGTGAAGACAATGGGATTGTTGTGATTATTGTAAAGCAGGTCTTTTTTCACTTTCAGAGGTATAAATGAGTGCAAACTAGTAGATGACAATGTATCTGTTGATGGGCACGGTGGAAGTGTTTCATCGTAGAACCAAAATAATTGTACTCAAGAAATTAACTCTGAACTTGATGTAGCTACACAAAATATTGTATGTCTGATGCTGCCATCTAGCTAGTGGTTGAACAGGAAAGGTAAAGTGACTTTGGTTATTTTACCCATTGAATCATCTTGGCCATCATTGCAACAGCTGCCCCCCCTGAGAGGTTTGTCAGGAGCCGCCTCTGATGTACTGTGTATTTGTGTTTGTTCTCCAGCTGTAGCCACATGTCTGTTGTCATGTTCTTGAGTCATGATATACACTTGTTTAAGAGACATCCAATTCTTAATTATTAAATTCAGAGATCCATTGAACCTGGTAATCAGACATTGGTACTACACTCAGCTGAGTCTGGTTGACTGTGTAAAATGATAAGGGGCTCTTAAGCACGGTTACATGCTGTAACTTAGTTACCACCAGCGTATAGAGAGGTGAGTAGGCTTGATCTCATCTTAAAGTCAAGATCTCCTAATGAGACAGTGGTAATGAGCAAGAAAAAAAAATCACTCTCATTTCAGTTAAAAAAAAAAGTGTTGAAAGGTTTGCTATTTTTCCTCTTTCATCTTGTGTGGCAGTGCCAAGTGGAAAATGTCCATCTTTCACCGGGAGATTTTTATGTTCGTCTTGGCTCCTGATAATGTCCCCGGGGGATCTTCTTTCTTGGCATGTTCATAGTGGTCACCATTTGCTGGAGACGGGCTGTGGAGGTCAAAGCCATTTGAGAAGGACATAAAACCCCTAGAATGATTTTTGATCACACCATGAAACCGTCCCATTGTGGTTAAATGGTATCCTTCATGCCAATAACATCTTTGTGGAGGTTATTGTCATGACAAGCAATTTAAAGTTGGTCTATCGGAATAAATCTACTGTCCATAGGTGAATATATGAATGCAGCCAGCTGGTTAGTGAGTGAAGATGTTTTAGTTTGTCTAGGAATTTGATCATGTTACCAATCACCTAGCAGATGATGTTAAAATACTTTCAGTGAAGGATCCAGGTGATAATACTGTCGCTAAAGCCATGACAGCATCCTACAGTTCAGGCCGTGATGCTGCAAGTGAAGGATACATGAGTCTAGCATCTTGTGACCTCAGTTTTATGATGGAGTAAGTAAGAGGAAAACTGCCAGGACCTTCTCCTCATGAAGACCCAGAGCAAGGGCACTGTCTCCCCAGCCCCATAGATCAGCCAGCCCTGAATGTCAAACCACACAGCAGCCACTGCAGTGCCAGGAGTCCCCCTCTCGCTCCCTCTCTGGCCCGTGATCTGCTGTCTGGTGACACCACTGCGCTAATGACCCGGTTTGGGAGTTGCTCCGTGGGGCTCCTTGGCTTGGGAAGATGGAAGTTGTGGATATCCAGCTGGAAGGTCACTGTTGACGAGGACCACTCACTCCACATTCCCTGTACTTTGTTGACATCCTTCAGTTTGCAAGGATGTTGAGACAAGGAGCCTGTCACTGACCATCCTATTGAAACAAAAGTGCATTTACTGGTTGGAAATTCCAGAATATTCTTATGTGATTTCCACACCGTTTTTGTAAATATATGCACTTGGTAGAGAAGAAAACTGTGTGTAAGTGAACTGCATACATATGATATTTTTTTTTTGCTTCAGTGTTTAATTGCTCAACAATTTGGATAACAGTGAAGTTGGAAAGCAGCACTCACGCCTTGCTTGCCAACTCTGAAGCCTTCTGATTGTTAGCTCTCCATGTTGTTTTTGTTCTTTTTTTAATCAGTTTACTGTGAGAGTATGCCTCAGTGCTCAGAGAGGGCAATGTTTTCAGTCACTCGCTTTCTTGACTTTTTTTTTTTCTTTTTCACAGCCTCAGGAGTTTGGCTTGATGGAGCAGAGTGTAAAGTCCCCAGGGAGCGCTCCTCTGGTGATGGGGGCACTGCCTCGACCTCACTCATGCCTGGTGTGGGTGGCATCCAACTAGGGAGACACACAATGGAGAGCAAGACTGAAGATGGTGATGCTTCTGGTGGACTCTCCCAGGACTGAGCCTTATTCTCAGGGTCATGCATTCCAGCAATCTCTGTAATTATAAGCAAGTAAGAAAAAAGTTGAATCTTCTGCCTTTCTCAAAATGAACGTGCCCCACTCCTCAAGGGAAACATTCACATCTCTGAGTTCTAGTAGCTGGATGGGTTTTAATGAGGCAAGTCAAGAGTGTGTGTGTGTGGTTGGTGTACATGCATGTCTGTGTATCTGCCCTCTTCTAATGAGCGTAATTGACCGACTGTGCTTTTAAGCCGCCGTTTTTCACCATTTGTGAGAGTATTCTGCTAAATAGCCTTCAGTGATTATTATTTCTAGAGGAGACACTTCATTGGGATTAAAACTTTCTCTGAGTTTTAAAGTTCAGTTTCTACTTTTTTTTTTTTTTGACATTGTGCTGTCGGAGCCAAATGGACAGAGGGTGAGCAGGCCACAGGTCAGGAAGAACTGCTGAAGGATCCCACCACCCAAGGGCCACAGATTCCACCAGGGAATGTTTCACCCTGCTGAGAGGCAGAGTGAAATGTCTGATGCTGCGGCACATACACATGCTGCGGCGTCTCGATGTCTAACTAAAAGCTATGGGTGGTGAAAAAAATCTCCACAGAGCTGCTCAGTTTTACTACAGATACTGTGGTAAGAAGCTTAGGTGATCTGAAAACAGACTGTGCCTATCTGTGTTTTATACCAGTCTAACAGCCTGGAGTCTGAATGTTGAATTTCTGAAGGACAACACAATTAGAGAGTCTATAAGGAGGTTTAAGTGAATTTTCAGTGCCTTAATTTTGTAGTATCATATAGGTACACGCTGAATAGAAATTTCCTAGCTGGCACTGACAAACATGTCAAGTTTTTTTTTATTTTATTTATCTTTGTTTGATTCCCTTTTCCCTCCCGCTCAGAGGTGAGAGTTGAAACATAAACATTTTTGTTGATTTTCATTGTGCCTATTTGCTCCCAAAAATTCACATTTGATTCTCCTTTCCATATTTATAAGGTTATCCCTGAGGGACAGGCCGTGTCAGACTGTTTTTGGAGCATCATGAGCAACCTACCTCACATGAGGTTTCTTCCACTTGAAGGAAAAAAAAAAAAACAACTTCTGAGCAAGAGAGTACTGTAACTTAGAGACTGAACTGTGCAAGCACTGAGTCAAGTCGAGCCTTTTCCCAGTTACTTTGTCACTAATGAAAGTAGCAAAGAGCCCTGGAGGACTGAAGAGCACTGTTTGTTTGTGTTTGAGAGAGCATTCGAGAGGTATGGGGGGGGGGGGGAAGGTGGTAAAACTTTGGGAGAGCCGTCTGACAGAGCGCTGAGACAGAGAGGGGGAACTTTGGAGCATTGTTAAGATTGAAGTTTTAAGGCAGCTGAGACCTCCTGACAGATTCCAAGCACCTACAAATAGATGTTTCATATGTGTGTGTTTACCAACTTTACTGTAGTTTGGGAGGGCTTTGAATTTACCAAAGCGCATCACGTCAATCTATGTCATACTTTGTTTTATTGATCTTTTGAACACAATTTATGGCAGCTTGTGGGTGGGGAAATTATTTGAAAAGCAGTGGGTGTGGATTAAATTACAAGATACAAATTGAGCAAACACAATGAAAGCTTTGACATCATATGTAGGTCATATGTCCCCACTTATTATGTTCAATTCTCACACTGATTCGGGACAAAAGCTGCAAAATAACAAAGCTTTATTAAAGTAAGAGTCAGGTAATGACTGTCAACTAATAGATATCTCTTCTGTAGCTCTGAATTTTCTATTACATTTAGATTACTTTGAGCTTGGTGATTACCATAGATGTCTGTAACAGTATATGGCCTCATTATGAACTCCAAAGTAAAAGGTAGGAATACCCTATAGAATAAGTACAGCCTTAAAATGTACTCACATCATTAACTTTTATAGTTATTGTTAACTTTTATAGCGAGTTTTCTTTAACAAAGTTAGATTCTGCCACAGTAAAGGCTATCAAAGGTTGTTGTTAATTTTCTTCTTCTACACCAGTTCGTATTTGGCAGTTGCCCTATCGACTGTTTCTCTCCTTCCCTATAGGTCTGCGTTGAAAACCTCGCTTTCCTCTTACATTTGTCTCTGCGAAAGAGTCAGAAAAGAAATGCATCAAAAGTGGGAAAAGCAGTTCCGGGACTGTGATTTTTAGATGGGGCCCCTGGCAGAGGCTACCTCCAGGCTGCAGAGGGGAAGAGTGCAGAGTGAGAAGCCCACTGCAGGACTCCTCTCTGGATCTCATTTTCACATAGCAGGGGTAGTATGGGGGCCTGGACATCCACATGCAGGTGAGGGTGTAAACAAATGCAGTGTTGTGAACATTTTTGATAAGAGGTAAAAGAAAGAAAGATTGTGTGATGTTGTTTTTACACAATAACAGGTATGCCAATTGATTAACTTAAGTGTTAGCAAGCTAAAATTAGTCAAGTAAGTAATTTAAAAAAAAAATTTAAAAAACGAATTTTCCTATAAAAATAAGGTAGAGGTTATACCTTTTGACACAACCACAAATATTATTTTAAACCTGAGAAAAGTGACATTTCTTTATAAATAATATTCTAATAATTAGTGGCATAAAATATTTTTTATTGTGCATAAAAAACTCTAATCTGTAAATAAACTGATCATCCCAAAATTCTGCGCGTGCCATTACATGCCATATATGTCAACAGCCTCACAGAAAATGTCTCTCTGCTTAACCATTTCTACCAGAAGGGGGACCAGTCCGTCTGCCGTAGACGGAGAGTGGCCGACGGCGAGCTGAGGCAGAGGAGACGCCAGGGTGAGCAAGCCGACTTTGGGTTTAGAGTTCGACTCCGGATCCGGGGACCAGCAGATCCAGCAATCCGCATCTTGCCATGATCCCTAGGATTTTAATCATGTCTCTCTGTCTGTGTGTGAGTGCAGGCAGGCTGACAATGATTTCCTCAGTGATTACGTACAGAGCGAGTCCCTGCGGGGTAGGGGCCCCCTCTGGAGCCATCCTGATGGCTTTGGGGGCCTTGCTTCCATTTTCCATTATTATGTGGACTACCGGAGCGACAGCGCAGTCCAAGACCTTGCAGGTTTGTGATGAGGAGGGAGCTTCCATCTTCTCTCTGCTTCTTCATCCTCTTTTAAGAGCAATTTAGACGTAGACTTAGATCAGATTCCGAACATAATTCATGATTAGCTGACTGGAGTGAGAAAAGGAGAAGTCTATAATAGTTTTGATGCTGTTAGGTGGATATGAAGTGAAAAGTGTAATTATCATTTTTCCTCCTTTTTTTTTGGTTTTGTTGCATTTTTTTTTGCACTCTCACAGGAGGCGTTTTGCTGATGTCTTTCTCACGCGGATGCATTTGAGATGAGAGGCGAAAAGCAAATATTCCGCTTTTATTTCTAAACGAACATCATGCCTACACGCGTGTGTGGTTTCCCGGAGAATGGAAGCGCATGACGGGATTACTATATTCTCACACTTTTCCCGATACCCAGCTCAACTAAACAGGGTCGCCTATAACGATCGGGCTAATTGGATTTTATAACATCCACCTACTCATCACCAAATAACAGCAAACTCGTGTTTAGATCGCGCGGCAAGGGCTAAGTTGCATCTTTCTGTAATGGTAAAAAGACAGCCGCGATTTTGGACAGTGAAATTTAGAGAGACTACACCTTTAGACTATCCCGTCTTACACAAATTATCAGACAGAAACTGAGCAACTTCAGCGTTTTCTATAGGATGTCGCGCCGCAAGCAAGCTAAACCAAGATCACTGAAAGGTAAGTGATAAGCCTATGTTTGGTGGCTCTCAGAGCATTTTATTTTAAGGTGATGACAAGTCTAGACGAGCATGAACTGAACTTAGGCTATCGCTCACTGAAATGTCTGTTTTCCCCTCCTTTTTTTACGCATTTGGAAGTGTTCTTCCTCTTATGTTGCGCATGAGATCGACTGCATATACGCACTTGGCATCGGGGAAAAGCTGGTCGGCTTCAGTTCAGACTGTACTGTAATGATAGTTAAAGTGCAAGGGCAGGGCATGGATAATTTAGAGAGCAACAGTGCAGCGAAACATCTGGATGTGTTAAAGACGCTCCTGGTCGGAACTTAAGCCGTCTGATGGAATGGGGTGCAGAGTCACGTGACCCCCCCCCCCCCCTTTTCACATCCCCCCCACCCCAGTCTGAGAAACTAAGGAGGAAACATTTTATATGTTGGGGAAAGGGAGGGCTGTGATGTGTGTGTGTGTGTGCACAGTTAAACGTGAAATCAGAGGTGGGAGAAGTGTTGACTGCTAATTGGACATGTTCATTAATAAGTTGGAAACATCTGGATTTATCAGTCATCAGCTCCAAGCTTGAAAACAACAGAACTTTATGGTGTTTTTGTTGCATGTAAAACCTCAGCACAGCATGTCAGTGTATACACGTTAGACACTGTACACGATTTTTGTTGTTTTTCTTCATTTTAGTTACCTTTCCCCCTCTCTTTTAAACTGTTGGATTGGTGGTAATTTGATCGTGCATTTGTGTCTGAGTGCACATGTGTGTGAGAGAGGGGGAGGGAGGAAGAAATAGAGACAGAACGAGAGAGCAACATGCATGCACACACACTCTCTCTCACACACACTTATTCACGCACTACTTTTCTCTGTAGCCTTTTGGTGGGGGAGCTGCTGGGTTTTGGAGGTTGAGCTCCAGTTCATCTGGCAGGCATTGTATTTTGCTCAGCAAATAATTGTCCACAATTTCACATTCCCAGCTTGTGGTCTGAGGACCCCTTTCTCTCTCTCCTTTCGTTCTCGGAAGTCCTCATCTCAAAGGAAGATTACATGGTCTGCGGTAGTACATTCATGCAGCCACCATTTTAAATCAATACCCAGGAGAGGGTGGAAATGTGAGTGCATGCACATCTTAAAATTGTCACATTCTGTTTTCAGACCTGCACTGCTCTATTCACAGTAAACAGCTCTATACATAGATTTCCTATTTTCTCAGACCAGATTGGCATTGACTGTTTTTTTTGTTAGTTGGTGTGACATTTGCTATTCTCAAAAGACACATCACTTATATATAATCGTCTCTTGCCAGCATGCCTACATGCTACAAGTGTGTGTGTGTGTGTGTGCGTTCAGAGGAACATCTGTTAAGATTTGTATACATCTATATGTGCGACAGAGAGGGATAGAGAGTGAGCACATCAGTATGCAAATGAAGTCAGAGTGATGACATTGTTTGTTTTGTTATTGTCACTAAAATTTAAATTGGAAAAACGTAGCGCACAAAACATCCCGACTTTTATGTCTTCATTCCGACTGCTCAGGCGGAGCAGAAATGCAGATACGTCATAGATATTTCCCTGTTTTGGATCAGACCCAAAGAAGGCCAGGCAGATGTTATTTATTGTTCTTTGTCTATCTCTTTCCTCAGGGACAGAGATACACTTATACAGATGTCCACAATAACTTTTCTTGTCATTTTTTAAAATAGTTGCTTGACACTGCATTCTTCTTTCTTCTTCGTAGAACACAGCAACTGTCATTGTATTTGTAGACTTTTTTTTTTTGTAATACAAAACAGGCATCTCTACATTTGCATCCCTATGTTTTTACATGTGTCTTCATGTGCATGCATGTGCGTGAGCCTGTGTCTACATGTATTGTATGTTTTCGTGAACAGAATGGAGTAGCAGAGGTCAGGTTTCACTTTTATAGGTTGTCTTCTGCTGACTTGAAGCAGTGGCCAAAGTGGACGGTGCCTCTTTTTTTTTTTGCACAGAAAGAACACTTTGTTCTACGGAAGGGAAAATAAACGGAGGTGCCGATGGAACATAGAGGGAAGGTAGAACGGGCATCATGAGCGGCGTTTGAGGTACTGGTATGGATAGTATGAACATGGAGTGTACCCTGTGTAGAGATGAGAAAATAATGCTGTGACAGTTGGCACTCTTTTTTCCCTTGTGTGCCCCAACATACACACCCACTTCCTCAGTATTGGCTGCTTGTGGGAGTCAGAGGTTATGTTTTTGGTCCCATCGAGGAAAAGGGCAACATTACAAGTCCCGTTTCAATTAAGTCTGAGAGACAGATCCGGCTACGTTATTGCTTGGGGGAATAAATGGCACAGGACGAGACCATACATCATTCGCTTATATGCAAACACTTCACCCCAGCCACTGACATTTACTCAATCCTGAGCCTTCTACATTTCTCAACTGTAGGCACATTGTAATTTTGTTTTGATGTGCAGAGGCTTTGGGTCAGCACATTGCCTCAGTCAGTGGTGAGCAGCGAGGAAGGAGGATCTCACTCCAAATCCTGCATGTAGCGTGTGATGACTGCCACGTTGCCTGTCCTACAGCACTTCCTGAATAATGTGAGGCTGAGTTGATATTTTCATTTGGAGCACAAATGACACTCTCAAGCTTCAGTCCTGATGTGTTTATTGGCTGAGGTGGAAGTTTCCAGGTCTGTCATCTGCATACATAAATATATTTTCTGCGTCATTTACTTCAAGTATAGCGGTTGTCATGAAATCATTGCTGTGTCATCTAAACCTTGAATATCGGATGTTTTTAAGGAGCTGAAATTTGGTGCCATATGAGTCAGCTCTGGAGTTTTGCTTTGCGATACAATGAAAGGAAATATATATTTTTTTTTACACTTTAAATTGGAACCTTTCAGATCAGGTTGATTTATGAATTCTGTGGAGGGCATATTTAAAACAAAGTTAGTGTAATAGTCTGTTTTAAGTTAAAATTCCTCTGCTCAGACATAAACACAGTCTTGAAGTACATTTTTATTTCCCTTCACGTCAGGGAAATATGAATAAAACTGCGATTGAAATTTGGCCCTTTTTTTTTTTTTTTTTTAAATAAATCCACCTTTGTGGATTTATAAAATCTGAAGCTTTTCTTTTTGGAGAAAAGAAACTTGACCGTGTCCGTTATGCCCAGAGATGAAGAACCACTCCCCCTTTCAGTCCTTATAAGCATAGGCCTGTGTAAGTAAAAAAAAAAGTATGATGGCACCTTTAAGTTTGAGAATTTTTGTCAGATAAAAAAAAAAAAACAGCTCAAAAACTCCTTCAGTTCTTTATTTTAAATACACACTGTAGTGAGTATGTTTAGTGTTAAATGTAATAAAGACCTCTTCTTAATTTGAACAATTAAAAATGCAGCAACGTACTATTCCACTCTATTTTTTTTCCTCTCCTGGTAAAATGTCTATTAACAGTTGCGTCACTCCTAGTTTATTGGAAGCTGCAGTATTTCAGTCTGTTCGCAATTAATGATCTGTGGCATAACACCCATTAACACTTTTCTAATGTGACACAAAAATATGGTTAGTATTATCATTAAGGAAATTATGATGGAGCCGTAGAAAAATCCCATTAGCACGGCTGTCAGTGCTCTTGACATGCGGCTCAGTGTGTTGGACTGGGTGTCGCGGGAGCTGGCCGATATCTCTTCTTATTCCATGGCATGTGTCTCTCTTGTTGTCATGGATTGTCTGCCACATGGAGAAAGAGTTCTGATTCAGAGACAATGATTGATTTCCACCACTGCTGCAAATGAAATGATACATTTCCGGGCGTATTTGCGTCTGCCTCTTTTTCCTGTATAAACAGCATTAATATTTTTTATGGAAGCTAAATTTGCAATAATTGCGTAAAGGGATTATTGATTCATGGCTTTTTTTTATATTGCTACTAGTGGAGTTCAATTAGATTTAGAATAGGTGCTCTTATGATTTGCTTACAGTAAATGGCAATATATGGAGGATTACAAATGTTATGCAACATGATTAACATGCTCCTCTATTGCAAATTATTTATGACACTAATCACCAGTTCAAATAATGCTCATTAAGAAAGTTATTCATGTGCAGTGTGTGTCCTCCTCCCTCCCTTCACAGCCCTAATTGAGGAGGGTTGACCTCTTGACCCGAGCTAAATTGAGTTGTAGTCCCTGTGGCGAGCGTCTCCTTCCCGGTCAGTCAGGGCGGATTACACAGCCATTGTGTTCGGCACTGTATCGTCCAAGCTGGCTGTAACCAAGCAGATGAGTCACGCATATCCAGGAACACACTCAGGGCTTTTTTTTTTTTTTTTTATGTATGAGAAGTGCTGAGAGATACCCATACACACAAGCAGACACACAAATACATGGCAATCCTCTGATAAAAAACACAAAACATGTACAGTATATATACAGTGCACAGTGTCTACACACACACTCTTCACTCTGTTCTCTTACACAGCAGGAATTCATTTGATGGATTAGGAAAGGACCAGGCTGCTGAGTTTGTCATGTTTTGCTTCTTCATGTCTATTAAATCATTTGTTTTTGCGGTTGTGATATTTCATTGTCTGTGCATGTGGTGACCAAACTCTTTTATAAATTTTGTTTTGTTTAGTACATATGGGTTTTTACTTTCTGTTTTATTTTTGCGTCTTGTTTTGCTCTCCTATCTGTAGACAATTAATTCATCCCGTAAAAGGAAATGTCCCGTCTTGGGGATTGTCACTCACAATATAATGACAGTCACTATATTCATTTTTGTGTGTGGCCAGTGTGTTAATTAGTGGCCTTTAATACTGTGCCACTTGTTGTAGGATTATGTTTTTTTTTTTTTTTTTTTTTTTTTTTTTTTTCTCCTGCGCCGCGTCTTGAAAAAGCAAAGGAGCAGTGCTGAAATGGTCCCAAGTGTGTTTGGTATTGTATCAACAAAACCTAGCAGCACGATTGCAGTTTGTCACTGACTGAGTGATACACTGTACCTTGTCAAACATTAATTAACTGATAGCAGTGAGGCATTAACAACAGTGCGGACTGACTTGTATTCAGTTGGAGTTATAGTCATTATGAGGTTATCATGAGCTTTAGAGTATATTAATTAAAACTGTCCAGCTATTTGTATTTGTACTGTCTTATTATTGTTGATCAAATGTCCAGCCAGTATGAAACATCACAGGAGTTTGCCCTTACTTGACAGCTCACCCTCTATGATCACTCCTCGCTAGCTATTAATTATCCAGAAGACAGGTGCAAATGAGAAGAGAATTTGCTCTGTGATGGAAGTTGTTTACTTTAAATGACAAAACTTTTAATAAGTTCACAGTGGTGACAAATCATCACAAACTGCCGTTATGTTTAAGTTCTTATGGTATTGTAAAATAGAATTTTCTGCCTGAACTGCCTCATCTCACCAACAGGGATGGTAATCAAAACAAAAGCTCCAGCTCCCACCACCAATCTCTGATTGAACCATGGGGGATTTATTAGGACCCCCTATCCCTAGCCCATTTAAATGATCCTAGATGCAAGGCGCTCAACAGTGCTGGAGAAACTCATTAAACTCTCAGGGCGTCAGCCACTAAGGCCTCCTTTAACAGGACAAGGTTTCTGTGTTGGCTGATACAGTCCTCTTTGGTGGCTCTGAGGGATATACCTCCATGGTGTCCAACTATGTCTATTCCATCACTTTTAATTGATTCAGTTAATTAATTGCTGGACCCATGACCATTTGTTTAGCATATTTCCTGTGTACATCAATTATAATTGTTACTAAGGGAAATATTTCCAGAGACATTCTTAAATATTTGAATGAATATTGACATTTGTGGTTTTTGTGGGTCTTGTAGGAATTCAGTTTTGGCTGGACAAGGCCTGACAGCAAAACATAGTTGCTCCGTCATTTGCCGTCTTCATAAGAAACAGCTCAACACTTTCCTCTTCATTTTTCACTGAGGTTTGACACCCTGCTTGACACTGACTCTTGCTCCCCTGAGGGAAAGGCTTCTGCCACCATAGGATCCTGCTTTAATTATGCAAAGTACAGGATATTTTGTGCGATTTTAAAAGTGCGCCAGTTTCTGCTTTGGCAGTCACTGCCACACTCCCCTACTGGGAGGTCCTGTCAGACTCCCCCCTTCCTCTTTGCCCAGGAAAATGAAAGGCTAGAAAGAAAAGACACAATGGAGAATGCATTTCAACTGCAGGGGTGGAACGCAGAGGCGTAAGAAGTCCTCAGTGAGACCCTCATTTTACATGGAACAGGTGGGAGACTCTTTTGTTCTCTTCCCGCTGTTAAAATCCATTTCATTTCTTGTCCTTGACATGCCACAAGGAACTCTCACCAGTTCCAAAAAGGCTGCGATGTAAGAGGTTTCTGCCTTTTACTAAACAGAAGTCATGTTTTTCAAGGCCAGTGCTGTTGTCAAAAAGTCAAAAGTGGACCTAATGAGCAGATCTGAGTGCTGATCAAGCCGTCACTATTTTGTCAGCCACCCTGTTAAAAGAGCGAAAGCACTTTGCAGCTGCTTTGGCTGTTATGACATACAGAATGAATATATATCTTGTAAATGTAAAATTTTCCTTGCTTTTAAGTTTGGATCACAGTCAGTGTTAAGAAGGTCCATATCTATACTGGCACCTACAAATCTTCTTTTTGATACCCATCTAATCTAGCTAACCAAGGCACTGTACAACTTTCTTACTAATGCAGTCATCAAGGTGTTTTTCACTTGGTCACTGTTGATGTTGGGAGGACGTTTCAAGGGAGACGTTCATAATTCATCACGTCATTACCCAGTCCAATATGTTATTTACGTGGGTGGCTGTTTGCCTTGTTGCCAAACCTCATACATATGAAAGGCTTGCATGGATTCCCAAACCACAGGTTGAGCTGTCGAAAGCTGTTGAAATCTCTTGGAGTTTCCATACAGAAAGTCTCAATAGTAAATAATAAAAAAGAAGGAAATCTCAATGTGTCTAACTTGTTTTTCACCGTTAACTGTTTCTTTCCCTCTTTTTCTCCCCCTTCTCTTTTTCTGGCAGTAGAAGACAATGTGACAGAGGACCAGCACAGTCCCGGGCAGACTGCCATTCCAAGCGGTAATGCTCCATTTCATATTTCATCATTTTCGGCTGGAAAGTGGATCATGTGTCTGTGTGTACGTGCGTGCGTGTGTGTCTGCCTGTAAAATCTTTGTTGGGTTCAGAAAGATATAAAGTATGTGTTTCCTGTTTTTGAGGTTTATACTGTAAACTGCACGGTTGCATGTGTTTTTATAAGAGAGGGGCCGAGCGGTATAGCTCTTGTTTGTGTGTGTGTTGTGTGCATGCATGCATGCAGGTGTGCTTATAGCTGTCCTTGTGTTTCTGTGTGTTCCTGACGTTTCCGTAGACTCTTTGTTTCCCAACCCTCTGTATGATGTAGAATAGAGCTACCCAGATGAATGTGTCCTGTCTCCACGTGTGCCATTCACAGTGGCCCTCCAGGAACAGAGCGGTAATTCAGGTCAGGCTAGCAGAAAGCCCCCTATGAATGAAGCCTGCTCCTGATGCACCACACTGTATATTTTCATTTCATTTGTCTCTGGTAAAGGTTAAGTCTCAGGTGTGGTTATTTTAAACCCGATATGGATGGTTTTGCCCAGCAGGCTGGGGACCCTGGGTACTCCTAGGCTGCAACATTAGTCCAGCATTTACCCACAGCTTTCTGAGTGCTCCTGTGTGAAATACAGGAGCTGAATGCAGCACTACAATAGATCCCAGCTTTTCTTGACTGCTTATGACTACAGTATTATGTTCTTGCACAGAAAGTGAAATTTCTGACATTTGGTGTTTTTAGTTATCTCTCTCATGTGTCCAGTTAACAATTTCCTGTATAATTGATCAGAAATGTCCATAAAGTTTTTTGTTACGTTTGCTCATCCCTGGAAAAAGCAGAGCAACATCTATCTTCTGCTGTGTTAATGTGTATTGATAGGTATTGGTGGGTGGTTCTGTGGAAAGAAACTGCCTCCTTAGCCCATCTAACCCCAGCTCAAGGGATGAAGGACTGGGCATAAGAGGCAGACTTGCCTCGAAGACCTCCTGTCATCCAGAGCCAAAGCAGAGCTAATGAGTGTGCCTGATTACAACGACCCCCTCAGACACACGAATCTCCCCTCTCCCCATCCCTCCACCACCTCTATCTCCAGAGTGAGGGGAGACAGCCGCCACATGATCGATGTCTGCCTGTGGAGAAATCAGGAGGGCGCACAAATTAATTTCTCACTTTCCTCATTTGACTTCGTCTGACTGATTTATTTTTTAACCCCCTCTCAGGATGCAGCTTGACGGATGGTCACTGTGAAAAGAGTTGTTTGTGGCGGTAAACTTTTAACGTGGTGTGAGATTTCTCTTCCTTTTCCCCCAATATGTCAGCTAGGACTTTTTCATCGGCACTTGTGTGTCGCATGGTCTTTACCATAGCAGCTGTAATTCATCCTTATGGTTAAACCACTGCCCAAACGAGCCCTTTTTAACGTTACATTGAAAAGCAGTGGAAGGGCTTACCTGCTTTTCATGAATTTGCCACTTTGACGGACATGGCCACAATAGCCATTAGACTCCTGACAAGCTAAGAGCTTAATCAGACACGGTGTCAAGATCTGCCTCATAAGTCGACCCCCAGTTGTGCTCTTCTATGACTCTGCAAGCGTTCTGCAGACCCTGCATCCTGTTTCTCATTCATGTTTGATATGCAGCAAAGGCAAAGGAGAAATGCTAACAAAAGAGGCCTTCTAAAAGATAGACAGTATTATGCATAGTATAGAGGGGTAGAAACAGTGTGGTATCTGAGATTTAATGAGGCAGTGCGCTTTTTTACCCAGAGAGTGTCGAGCAGGCTTAAGATCTGCAGCTTGGCTTTACCACTGCGCTGCCTGTGTGTAATTATAACCACATGCCCCGTGCTTTTTCTTCTCTCTTATATATACATCCCTTTCTTTTTTCTGTCTTTCTTTTTTGCTCTCGGCTATGTCAGATTGAGAGTGTTTTTCTGGAAAAGGGTGCCAGCTCCGTCAAAGTGGAGTGGACCGAGGCAAATAGAAAGTGTTATAGAAATCTGAAGGGGTGTCTGGGTGGCAAGGTGCCGTACAGTGTAGAGTAGTGTAGCGTAGTGGTGCGGTGTATGAGACTCTGTCTCTGGCTGAGGTTGAGGCTGCCCACAGATCAATGTACTGCAGGGCTCACTACAGCAGGAAGAGGAAAGGACTCTTTCACTCCACCACTTCAGAAAATCATATTCTCTATTATTCATTTCCTTTGATGTTTTACTGCACTAATGGCATAGCAAGGCGCTCCGTTCAATATTATCACTCCCTGTGAGAGAGAGAGTGAGACAGGGTGAGAGCGAGAAAGAGAGCATTTGGTATGTTCAAATGCTGTTTCTCATTCAACCGCTTTGATTTCCATTCTTCTTTGTAAGCTCATATCTTTTTTTGGTGCTCATATTTTAATGGTGGATGATGGTGTCTGTATACCTGTGATTATATGTGCTGCCTCCTTCATGTAGTGCTCTCTGTGTTGTCTTCATTGTTTGTTCTTATTCCTCCTGTAATTGTTTGGCACCTTTTCTCTCTGTGCTACTCTTATTTTTATCACAGCATGCATCATAAAATTTTCATAAATATGCTGCACGTTAACTTGTAACATATAACAAGGTGGGAAACATTTTCTGTCAGCGCATCACTTTGAGCTTGTAATGTGTTTAGTGTTTTAAGAGAGATGGCTTTTGACAAACTTCTGCTAATCTACTTTCAAATTTCAAACGTATAAACATATTAAACAATTAAAAGCAATTAGTCCTTTATATGAATCTGGGGGCCTTGAAGCATATAAATCAAGTTGCACATATCAACCACATGAACACACACTCCCCCCACCCAATGCAAATTCTTGACAATCGTTAACAATCTGGCAAGTGTCAAGCTCGCAGCCTCGTTGTCGGATCATGACGTTCTTTAATGATGGGAGATCAGTGGATGTGACGGCCTAAGTGGAGAGCCCCAAATCCCATCCACACAGAGGAGGATACACTCGGAGGCACATGTGGCATTAGAATGTAGTGTGACCTATATATGGCGGGTGCTCGGCAAAAGTTTTAGATTTTTAAATAATGAGGTGCCGGCAACCGTGTGAAGGTTATTCAATCTTAATGTCCTCCTATTTCTGACAGCCTCCCTCACTCTGATAAAGGAGCGCACTCACCTTTGATCAGGCCCGCCGACATGTGTCGACAGAAGCTGCTCGCTGGTTAAAATAAATTCTTAATTCGAACTTGGGGGTGGGTGGTTGTAGGGTGGGTTGCCACGGAGGGGGCATCATAGGATCAGGATCTCTGGGTATGATGGGGAAATGAGGAGATGGGTGAGCTGGTAATAATGTTTTTGACACCAAGGTCTTTCATTGCACAAAGAAAGACTCAGGCTAAACCCTGATGGAGCTAGACATCCTGTATCTACAGGCAAGTAAGAGCATAGCCCTCAGTGATTTCATACTTTTTCGTGCTCAGTGTTTTGGGGCTGGATTTGAATGAATTTCAGTTTAAAACACTGACATCCATCACATGTTGCGTTTTAAAAATTGCTTAGTACCCAACAACAACTTTTCTGTGCCTCTTTCCTTGTTCTAGGCGTTCGATATTTTATTTAATCTTTAAGCTTAGGGTTAGACATAAAATCTCCAGTGAGGTTAAAGGCAGGGTTCATGGTGAGAGTTAACTTTTTAGATGGAAAATTATATGGAGTTCAGGCTTTGCAGCTTGGCCAGACTCCTCACTTTACATCTTCATTTTTTTTTTCCCCCTTTGAGTATTCCTCTACGTTCATACCCTTCCTCCTCTCCCTGTGGTCAGTGTCTCCACCTGTCTCAGCGTGTGGGCCAGACAGTGGGGGACAAGTGTAGGCTTCCCTGCGAGGGACCACGGGTCCCTGGTGGGGCTAATGGAGCAGAGAAGGGAATATCAATTAAAAGGTTATAAATATTTAAGAGCAGAAATATTCAATAATATAAGGGTGGGGGGTCCAGGGGACTTCTCAACTTACAAGATGTAAGTTGTGGCATGATAAATGTCACCAGGCACCACAAGAGACAAGAGTGCGCATGATGGATGGACCCAAAGTTAGACAGATATTACATGGTTCTAAAGCTGTCAATCACCATTCAGATTTCCGCAGTTTATTAGTATAGCACTAATGCACATTTAGTAACATAAAGTGTGAAAATTCATCCTTAAAAATCTTTCGGTCAGATCTTCATTATATTCCCCTCATGAATAATTTCTCAGTTGGAGCTACGATCGTCTTACTTCGAGCTGACCTTATCAGAATATGGATCAGCGGTCAATGTAGCTTCCCTCTTGTCCTTACCTTATACCCTAACATTGTCAAGATGATCAACAAAATTAAAAAAAAAAAGGCGTTAGGCATGATGAAAAATCCTCTATATGCCACACATCTTCCCTCTATATTCCACATGTGATTGTCAGCCATTCCAAGCATGCTGGTATTGATCTGCTGTCCAGCCTGTAGAGACTGGTAGAAGAGGATGTCCTGATCTGATGGATTACTGTATGAGGCCCAGAGGCACAGGAACCTCAGTATTGACGTGGCTCTTTAATCCCAGGGTTGGACGTGACCTTGCCGTGTCAAGTCCCCCCCTACCCTCCTATTCCCGCTCCCCCAACACCCACACCCCCACCCCCCAAAGATGTAGCAGTTTTACACTTCCAGCGTCGCATCACAGTGGTGCACCGGAGGTCACTCAGCTCGACCAAGAGCACTGACCCAGCTTAGACTCACTGTAAGCTGGAAGTTACAGCTGGAATGTGTCACTCAAAACAAGAGAGAACAAAGGAGTGGAAATCAAACTCACACATGCATAAAGCTCTTTGGGTCTTAAGCTCATAAATTTCCCAGTTCCTGAATTGTTTTTTCACTTGGTCGTTATCATAGATCTATTACCCGTGAAGCATTGAGAGAATATCAACTTAATATGAAAAACCAGCATAAAATGCTTCTGCATTCTGCACTGAGAAATGTATTTTTATATCTGATAAAACATAAAATGCTTAAATGTAGCCATCAGTTGTTTCCCTGACAGGACCAAGTTGTAATATTAGATAAATTAATGATTCATAAAGGCCGTTGGAAAAAAAATATCAAAGTCTTAACCTCCTCCACAGGCACCCTGTAAAAAAAGACATGAAGTGTTCACATTTCGGTGCATATTGTGAATTCTGTGTCTGTGTGTGTGGATGAATCATAAGTCTATATTGTGTGGCTTTTGGCCTCAGTCAGAAGTGTTTCCCCCAGAGCAAGAAAGGCCTGCATCTGTGAGGATTGGGTTGGGATTTTCATTTTCTTGAAACACCTTCTGTTCTGTTCTGCATGGTCCCACTGGGGACCACAGTGCTGATATTTTTAGAGGGCATGTTCCGAGAGCCTCAGTCGCCAAGAGGGAAGGACAATGGAGGGTGTGATGTTACATCAATACTTGGCGCAAGTGGGGGAAAGGAAAAATCCTGGGTGGCCTTGATGAGTTCTGGAACGCCTTTCCTCAAGGAATTTCACAGTTTAAGAGCACCCTACAGAAGGAGGACTTAAAATGGCCGCCCATGTGTATATACACCCAGAAAATATATGTACACCCGCACCTGCACGCATCAGTGCCACACACTCCTTGTCCTCAGGCACTGTTAACTGTGTGCAAGGCAAAAAAAAAAACAGTCTTCCTTCTAAAGTCCCCCTCCGGAGATTCAGGACAAGCTGAGGAACACTTGCATCAGTAGGGCTTAAAATGGCTGCCAGTGCAAGTGCAAGGGCTCTTCTCCCCCACAAAGCCTTAACCAGGGTGACATGATTGTTTGATTGTAAGTATGGCTTTTTAATCAGTCTTATTGTGAAGTGTAATGGCCACAGCAGGGAAGAAAGAGGGCTGCAGGCCATGCTGCCTATTTATAAGATTCTGTTTCAAGCCAGATTCGCTGTACTGTTCTTCTGAATGAAGATGTTTATGGTACGCCGTGAGTGAACAGTGCAAGGTTTGATTTATTGTTGGAATATTTTAGAATCACATGAAGAACTTCAGGTTAGACTGGTATTTTGAAAGATGATTCCTAGTCCTGGTTCAGGGTAGTCAGTCGCCCACCCCTGGCACTGCTGCAGCACAAAGCCAACAAGAGACAAAACTGCAGATGGATTGAAGAATATTGATGTGCGCGACCCGCGGCTGCCTGCAAGCAAGGCTGAATAATTTAGGGAAGTGTGTGTCGTGACGACAGCCTTACACACACCAATCTCAGTTTTGTGTGTCTTACTGTGCTACGCTCCATACATCCACAGCTCTGGCTTACATGTCTGGATAATATGGCAAGGTCTATCTCCTTTGATAGACACTGACTGATGCAATTCAGCACGCACTGGCAGAATTTCATATTTCTTTGGTCCAGCCAAAACTGCAATCCAGGATTTATTGACTACACATATTCCCATCAGTCTAGTTTCATATACTGAAGTTTTGCTTGGGTGAAGCAGGGCAAACACAACGTAAAACCATTTCTAATAACAGAGCGGTGTGTGTTTGTATGTGTGTGCTAGATTTGTGTGTGTGAGCATTGTGCCACCTTGTCTGTGTGCGCCTGTATATCTCTCACCCTCACCTGCCCAACAGTTCTGTTATGGCATGACTGGTTGAGTTACGGAGGCCCAAATTGAACCTGCATTTTTATTACAGCTTTTATTATTGTTTTTATTAAATCCAGAGTCTAGAAATCCATTTTATTGTCACCCAGAGGAAGCTGTAGTACTTCACTGTGTGGGTCACCCCTCTGACTATGTGGTGCTGTCATTTCCTGTGGCTCGGCAGATCCAGAGTGCGCCCTCGAGAGGGCGGCGGAGGATGGTGAGACTGGGCGTCTGAGGAAGAGGCTGCTCTCTCCAGAGGAAGGAGAGGAGGGAGAGGAGGAGGACGAGGAGCCTGCGCTGAACAGCTGCGACAGCTGCCGGCAGGTGTTCGAGTCGCTGAGCGATCTCACCGAACACAAGATTAATCAATGCCAGCTGACAGGTAAACAACGTTCAGCCCACCGAGCCTCCCCTCCACTCTGCCACTCAGCTCTTCTCCCACTCCCACTCTCGCTCTATGCCTACACCAGAGAATATGCCACACTATGTGTGTTAGTACACTGCGCCAAGGGGAGCACAACACCAGACTACCAGTTTCCTTGGTAGATATCCAACAACATAGACACACACAGGCCTCACACACATAGCACATTATTTATATGTGCTGTACATCAATATCTACAGACGTGACATACAAATAGGCCTCCATGTGTCCTCATAATAGATCACTGTAGGCTACAGTATGTGTATTTATAGCATGTGCATTGTGTCCTTCCCTGTTTCAGTGTAACATTTTATACAGCGCTATACTAATTCTAACATTTCACTAGAGTGTAACATGCTGCTATGAGGTCCCACAGTAACCAGACCACCAACTGGAAACAGATCCTTGCTCCAGGAAAGTCCCCTCAGCTGGTCCCAATGCTAGCTAGCCGCAGTAGTAATACCTAGTGGGACTGAAAGAGACGGATGCCATTGGCAGACTGTGTCATTGACCTGTTGATGGATGAATAGAGCTATAAATACACTGACAAGGTGGCAGACAGAACTAATGATGTGAACTGAAGGTTTCCATGTGCTTCTCCTGGACTTGCTGTCCTCCTTTACACGTCCTGATGGGGCTGCATTGAGAAACACCATCTGACACACATTTCCCAATGTTTGGGCACAGACCTTGTCTCTTCCTATCCTTTTCAGTAACAGAGTATGAACAGGCTAAAATGTAATGATCCTGTTTCTGATGTAGCACAGAAGCTACTGTTTATCATTTCAAAGCACTGTTCAAGAGAAAGCTAGCGGAGTCTCTGTTTACATTCAAGCACAGTTTGATTTCATATTTTGCAACCCACAATCAGCAAACCACAAATTATAGGGTCGATATCCCACGAGTTTTACAAAGATTTTCCATTAACTGTAAGGCAGTTTCACAAACCGAGTCTTGTGTACGTTTGTGTGTGTGTGTGTGTGTGTGTGTGTATAAGCGTGCACATGAGAATGCTACCGTGCCCCCATTGGTGTTTATTTAAGTAGAAATGCATGCGTGTTCATTGTAGGAGTGACTGTGTATGTGCAGCCGTGCTTGTTTACTTGTATGTGTGCCTCGGGTGCTCATGTGTGTGCAAATTCAAAAAAAGTGATGCTCAGTTGACTAAAGGTGTGAAAATCAATGTACTGTTCGCTTTCACATGACTGTCATCCGACAAATGCATTCATCAGTTTGAGGGAAACTAAGTTCAGAACCCCGTGTCACCTTTTTCAATGTAACACCCAATTCCATCAAGCCAGCAACGATTTGCAGACAGTCTTTTTGGGGAACTCAGGAAAGAAAAACACAAAGGGCATTATTTAAGACATAGGGGGGACGTGCACTAACACTGTTTGAATTAAAATTCTCCTTTAATTATACTTATTTGGTTGTGTAATATTCCGGAAATAGTCAGTAATGTTAAAAGAGTTGTATATTTGATTCAGGGGCAGGCCTTTTATGTTCAGCACCATTTTAATGTGGTCATGACTGACTCAGCCATATTTTTCCTATAATTAAGCCGGGCTTTTATAAATGTCAATCTTACGGACAAATAACTCTTAATTGCTCAATGATGAAAAAAAACACAGTTTGGATAAGAGCCCCTGTGGAAACCAAACAAAAGAATCTAATTGCCATTAGGGTATTGTGATTGTGCAGAAACACTCTATTAGTATTCAAACACAGTGGGAGAAAAGAAACTTCTAGATGGCATACTAAGTACTTTGAATGTGTGCGTGTGTGTGTGTGTGTGTATGTGTGTGTTTGTGTATTCTCTGGAATATGGGAGGAGATTTCCTATGTGGCATTATGTAGACATCCATGACCAATTAATCTGCCTTACATCAAGTCTCTACTCACAGATGGATCCTTTATTAGAACCATTTTCTAATCAACCACCAGCACCTGCTAAACCCTCCATTTTTACAATTTCAAATGTTTTATTTTTGGTAAACAAATTGCAGAGCTTGACTGGAACCAATCCACATATGGAGATTTACTTGCTGTTCCCTAACAGAACTCAGCTCGGCTTTTTTCCCCCGGCTGACATCCCGTAAGCGTATACAGTGTATTACCAGAACCAGATATGCCCACATACACGGACCAACTCACATGTTTATTCTGGGCCTCATTATACTCTGCGTCCATGTTCTACACTAAAACACAAGTTTCACAATAGCTCTGAGTCAAAACAGACTAAATAAAGTCTAAACAGATTCTAGCAGCATGTCGACCACGCCCGATGGACAGAGAAAGAGAAAGATGTTACATGTCACTGCGATCAATGGCGGCCATTGTCTCCCCCCCGTCTGGCAGAGGTATAACACCTTTCCATGCACTTAAGCCGTGACCACTGCAGTGCGCTAAGGGAGCGCATGGGTATGGATTGCCTCGTGTCCCCGATGCGATCGGTGCTATTGATCGCACTAATGCTGGACTGCGGAGGAAGGCGAGAGCCTGAGAAAGGGAGCAAGGGAGAAGGAGGGAGATGGGGAGAGAGAAAAAGAGAGAGTGCTGCAGGAATGCGTCCCCAGGGAGCCCGTCTTGGGCTGGGGCAGGGCTTCAGGAATGCTCCCCAGGAGAGCTCAGTGAAGGCTAGGGCAGGGCTGGAAGAATGCTTCTCTAGAGAGTTGAGAGTGGAGGCTGGCTGGGGCAGGGCTAGAGGAATGTTCCCCCAGAGCACCCCTTTAACTCTGGGGCAGAAGTGGAGGGGCTCCGCGGGGGGAGAGCGCTCCCCCGTCCCCCCTCCGGCTCCAGGATGGCTGCGGATCAGGTTTCCGTGTGGGGATCAGCATCCTGCCGACAGGGCTTTAGGCTGCCCTGGGGAGGAGACAGGAGGCTGGAGGCACTGCTATTCCATAGGCCTTTCCAAAAACACTTCAGAAATGCTTTGTCTCACTGTCTCACTGTATTGTCTGTACACCCTTGTATTGTTACTGATCCTTCACGGAGAGAGAGAAACAGTGTCTGTAGTTTGACTTTTGTTCTCAGTTGGCACAAGGCATGCTCATATGCTAGATATGAGATTGCAATAGTAGGCAAGGAAACATGCCTTCAGACCTACTCGCCAAAGAAATACCTTTCTCCTCAGCTCATTTCCACTTGTGTTTACTAGCTAGCCCACACTGTAAATAAAAATAACATCTCTAGCTCAGAATTTAATTCAAAAGATTGCATTTTCACAAAGCCTTTCACTGTTAGTTCTCCAACTCCGTCTCTCTGAAGGTATTTGAATAGCCTAGTGCACACATGGGCTGTCAGCCTGGTGGCCATTCTTTCATTACGGGTCCAGCTCCCTTGAGCAACACCTTTTCTTGTGTCCTTCACTAGAGGAGGGGCATGGCTGCTCCCCCCAGAGAGATCCGTGCCCTGCTATTTTAACCCTCTGTGAGATGACCTTTTTAATAAGTGTCTTTCTCTGTTTTCCTGCCGGCCACTGTGCGAGCAAACAGAGCATGTCTTCTGCTTCCCTCAGATAAAGGAATCAATCAGAGAGGGTGCAACAGAGAAAGGGAGAAAGATAACTGGGCCATATATGGATTTATATTATGTAGATTTCCCCTTTCTTCTTCCCTGCAGACATTGCAAAATGCACTCAGCTTCAATAAAATACATTTCAGATTTATGAGAAAAATACAAATGAAATACTAATACTCAGTGAAAAACAATAAGATCCCCCCACAATGCAGAGGAATGGTAATATGATAGAAATAGTTTAGACAAATTTCTAATATGAAGTCTCTCTTTGTGAGGGGTAACCAGACAAATTTTTTAAGCCCACTGATATATGTTTTCCCCCTTCCATTCCTAACCACGACATGTTTGTTTGAAGTGTTTGAATTCATTTACATCAAGTCTTTGGGTCAGCAGCATGGAAACATTCAGTAATACCCTCAACTATGAACAGGCTCCTGGCAGTCCGTGTTTTGTACTAACTGTTTCCAACAGGCTCCTATTGGTTGTACAGGTTTTTTTTTTTTTTTTTTTTTTTTTTGCAGCTAACTTTGTGTATTGATCCAACAGCTGCTTTGTGGCTGCCAAGAAGAATGTGCCAAACTGCAAAGACTTTATTTGCTTCAAAAGGGCTCACATAAGAGGAGAGCGACATGAGCAAGACCTGATTAGCCGAACTCGGAGCCACTGCCGTTCATCAGAAATTCTGCTGTGTTTTTGCCCGAGCGTCTTGCGACATCCTGGTACAAAGAGCAGCACACTGATTACAAGGCTTTGAAAGGAGGAGAGGCGGTCAGGGGAGAATAGCTACTTCTGGCACAACGCAGCCACTGAAAAGAGACCTCATGCTAGAGTGAGCTCTCAGAATTGGGCTTGAGTCTTTCCTGTGTGTATGTGTTTGTGTGGGGGGCATGTTCTGTGTGAGTGTCTATGGGAGAAAGAGAAATAGGTGGGAAGAGAAGGAGAGGTAGAGAAAGAAAGGGAGAGAAAAGGAGTATTAAAGTAGATGTTTGACTTCACGGCGTAGCATCCCTGTGCATTTCCTCTCTGTGCGACAGCGCCAGTAACGTTAACAGGAGTGTCATTAGGAATTCAAAGCATATGCCCTCGTGAGGACGCCCTCTTTCTCTCTCCCCTGTGTTTCACACCGCACACATTATGCACTGTATAAAGTATTTATTGGTCTTTGTAAGACGAGGACTGCATTTTCTGCAGAAAAACAATCAAAATAAGAATAGAAGAGCCTTCATTTTATGCTTGTGTTTTTGTGTTCAACGCAGAAATGACAGTGGCCGCTGCAACTCTTCACCCCCCTCATATTCACATCCCCCTTCATCTAACACACTCCGTCTCTCATGTATTTGCTTGCTCAATCAGTCATCCGCTTAGGCATGCAAACACACACAGACACGTATTAACGCGCACACACACGTGCTCCCTCGCAGCACCTGCGTGCTTGCACTTTGCATTTTAGACGACACATAATTCATCGCCCAAGAGACTAAACACATGCTGTGACTTTATCCAGTTGACCTCTTTCTTAAGTAGGTAGCCACAATAGCAGGGATGACATGTGGACAAAACAGAGATAATCTCATGTACTCACCCAGAACTACACGCACTGAGTGAAAACGCTATATCAACGACACTGTTATTTCCCCCTCCACTATGTAGCATCCCTTTGAAACTACTGACTTCAGTTGTGTGACAAAGACCTGGCCATGAAGCAGTTGTCTCGGTTTCTCTTGCTCTCTTCATCTCTCCCTGGCCCTGGCTCTGCCTGCTCTTTGTTCACTCTCTTCCTCAGCCTGCAAGTCTTTTTCAGCGGCACAAGCAGAAGAATGGCACATTAAATCTTAATAGGACTGCGTCTGGCCGTGTTGAATTGCAGAGCGTGTTAAGCCGGCGCTTTCCTCCCCCTTGGCACACGCTCGTGGAAGTGGAAAACAATTGAATAAAAGAAACCGCTCCCACCCTCTGTAACACAAGTGACTTCGGCTGATCTGCTGAAGCTATGAGACTGAACTGACTCCGGCTCACAAATGGCTTAAGCCCTTACTGAGAAACTGTAGCATAAATTTCATTAGTCCTTTTCAAAATGCATAGACATACATGCAGGGTAGACGTGGGATTTACCTGACCACCCACAGTGAAGCTGTTGCATATTCTCTTTTCAGTGGCACTTGGAGAATACTGCCATAAAACACACTATGTACTAGATATTCTTCAAAATAGCCTGTTGGCTGAGATAAATGAAATAGAGTAGAAGAGGACAAAGCTAGCTAGGAGAGGCACAAAAAATGTGTGAAGACATGGGAAGGACAGAGGAAGAAGTGGGAAGTTTAGAGGGAGAACGGGATCGGTAGAAAATGACAAAGAAGTGCAGAGAGACACAGTCAAGGTAGGGGAGAGTCAATCTTAGCAGCAGCAGCGATGTGAGTCCAGGCCTGCTTTGTAAGGCAGTCAGAGGTGGTAATTAGCCAGTGATGAGTTGACTGGTTGTGTGTCCAGTGCACAGCACTGCTGGGTGGGGCTGTGGGAGGTAGATAAGGCCAGCAGTGGGCTTATCTCTGAGAAGGACAGGCACCAGGCCTGCCAGGCAAATCCACCCACAGACCAGCCGCATTTTATTAACAACATCATTAATGCCAGACAGGTTATGTGCGGTGGCTCGGAAGAGAGACAGGAAAAAGTAAAAAACAAATAAAGTCTCAATTCCTGCTTGGCCGGCCGGTCTAAAGTACATAGGCACCGGTTGACGTGTTTTGAAAGCAAGGAGCTTGTGGAGATGTTTACCAGGTAGGCAGCCAACGGAAGGGCACGGAGAGCGAGCTTGGATCTTACCTCTGGGTTTTGCTCACTCTCCTCTGGGTCCCCAGAATTCAAATGATTTTCTTTTTTCTCTTTCAAACGTGGGACTGCTCACCAGAATAATGATGAGGCAGATACAGAGAAACATAACTAGGCACAAAGAAAAGGCAAAAATGTATTTTAAAAACTTTATGGACATTTTCTTAGCACGGTTTTCTAACAAACGCTTTGTGAAATGTCGAGGGTTTTTTTTTCCTCTGCTCTGAGTCTGCACAGGACAGTCAGGTCAGCAATGTTTTCGTGTACATGAACCATTTTAAATAGAATGAACGTTAATAATAAAATACAGTTTTATGCTTAAATTGAAAGTACCTCAAGAAGGCGTTTATACTTTTGATAGCAGCATTTCCTTTGATCAGATGGCACCTTAAACAGGTGTCTGGTGTGTTGTGTGGCAAATGAGCATTCACTCGCTCTGGCTTGATTTTCTAAACAATCGTGTGAAGTGCGTGACATGAACAAACACTTGGTTTGTAATTAACACTATATTAGCATATCAAATGCCACAGAGCTTTTCGGTGGCGTGTTTCTCTACGATAATTTATACCAGCAATTGACGGGATGTAACATGGTTTTGAGACAAAAACAAGGTCACCGATCAGCATTATACCTCATTCACGGACACCTAAAAGAAATATGTACAGGCTTTTGAATGTTGTAAATACTCCCTAATGAAAAGGCCATAGGATTTCGCTTATGTCTGCATGGAAATGTACTGAACATTGATCCCCATAGGGCTTTTTCCTTAGATGGCTTTTGCCAAACTCGCCAGTAATGGGAGGAAGGGAAAGAGGGAGATGGAGGGCGGTGGAAAGAGTGACCAGTCCGACAGGTTTATGTCTCCCTGCAGGCTGAGCTCTGTGGACTGGGCCCACAGGAAGGAGCTGAGCCAGCTGTGACGGCATCCTGCTAGCCACAGTGGTTTAGGAACTTTGGGGTTACACTATCACCGACTCAACATTTCCCCCTCTCCTCTACCCCTCCCAGGGGTTGTTTTTGTTGGCCAGGGGGTAGTGTTTGGGTGGGGGCTGCTATGGGGCTCTGTGGAACAGCCACTCCTATACTTCAGGATATGAGGAGTTCAGACACCCACCAGGACAGGGATTCTCAAATATCATGTGAAGTAACACATTTGTTCCTTAGTGCTAATTGCCATTTTCAGACTGGAAGGTGGGTTCATAAATTTAGTTTTATGGGCAGGATGGGTGTCGTTTAAGGTCTCCAAGGCCACCAGCTGGACTATGCTTTGGCAGAGGGAACAGTGTGTGTCGGTACAGAATGTAATGGTTTGACAGTAAAGCCATGCTACCAGGTAATACAGAGATGTCCTCTTAATGTTAAGAGCAGTGGACAGTGGGGGGTCCAGCACTGCTGAGAATGTAAAGGTCATCTAATCCATTCCACCTCCAACCTGCCTGGCTGATCAATCATCCTGGAGGAGTAAATCGATTTGATCAGAGAGCCTCTCCTAAGAGATGGCTTACCAACAAGTAGCTGGGATTCTGTGGAAGGCTGCAGAGTGTGCCAGCTTGGTACATGTCTCTGCGATAAACCAAGACATTAAAATCCTTGATTAAATAGTAACTCGCCACCTGTGGTAGGCATTCTCTAAATAAGCCACTGATTTAAAACAGCAAAGAACATCTACTGTTACTATCACTTCATCATGTTATCAGGCTCATTCTATATGCCATGCATGTACTCTAAAATCAGATCAACAAAATCCTGCAGGACTGACTGACAGCCAAGAGAGATCGGGCTGTAGTAAACAGAGTGGTAATCTTTATATTAGGACATTATGTGCCCCCAGTCAAAGCATGATGCATCTTTCTCATCATGAACTTGGTTTGTAGAACATACCCCACAAACAAAGTCAACATACAAAACCATCGTGTGATTGGATTTTAATCCAATTGCATTATTATTCAGGCCTCCCATTGGCCATTCATTACTCTCACATGGAGCCTGTGTGGGTTGTTATCACCCAATCAGGCTCAAGACTGTATTCTGGAGAGCATGCTTTCGTTTGCATCCTTTAAACCCTATGAGCCTTCCCTCTCTCCGGGCCCGCCAACGGAATACCTAATTCCAAAGTAAACTGATTGCTCTCTCCAACAAGATTACACTGTGATGATGTTAGCCAAATGAGACCGCTATTCGGATGCAACCAGGGCAGGCAAGGATGCTTACCACAAGATGTCTGATCAGCATGTTAAGAGAAACGAGTTTGGAAGAAAAAAAAAAGGGAGGAGAAAACGAGGGATAGAAATCGAAAGAGTGTGAGAGAGTTGTGCGCGTAGGGGTAAGCAGAAATGTAATTTGCTTCTCACCTCAGGCGACTGGGCTCTGAGGCCAGTAAATATGCAAACAAGCTGAGCCTGGCCATCAATATGAAGACCCTAGATGATTACTAATCTCCACCACAGAAGTAGATTGAGGTCTGTACGGCAGCGCCAAGCAACGACGAAAAAAAAACAGGAAGGTTAGAGTCCAAACTTGATCTCCATATTGGCCCCCAACACTAAGCTCAACTCATAGTTACGGGTATATTTGACCTTCAGTTTGATAAGTAATATACTATTTATGACACGTACAAATCAGCAATACAGCAGCATAAAAAAATGTCTTTTGAAAGGATTTATGAATCTTATATCATATTGTGGCTATAATTCACACACTAATGCCATAACTTCTCAGCAACTTTGAACCTTGTTCTCAACTCGCCCCAGTCTTTTCATCATGGAGAACTCCTTGTCTGATATAAGCTCTTAGACGTGAGGCACAGTAGTTTACCAGCCCATTGTCATTCCCCATCCGTAATCCGGGATAAAAACAACCTATGGGACATGGACCAGGCTGGAGTCATTAGGTGTGCGCGTGGCTTACCCAGACAGCCAGATAAACCAGATGCCTCGGGATGGCCAGGGGTCATCTCTCTGTGAGAACACGTTGTTGATGTCCTTGTTTCTCTCTACCTCTTCTTCACCCGCACTCCTTTGCTTGCCCCTCGTCATCATTCCTTTCTTTCTTTCCCTCTTTCTTTCTTCCTCTTCCTTGATTGCTGTGCACAGTCATCACAAACACAGAGGTCTGTGTTGGAGCTTAGCAGTCGAAGAACCTGTCAGCTGAAGGGAAGAAGGAAAGACAAACAGGGGAGTAGTCTGTGGCCCTAGGTTGAATGCCTGAGGGTGTACTACGTGTGGAGGATAGTTAGTGCAGAAGGACGCACCGCAGTCTGCAGGTGAATCCTCTCATTTTGGGAGACTTAATGCATTTGAATCATCGCCTCTAGGGGGGAGTGTTATGACTTTCTGTTACAGGAGGAACCTTGATATAAAATGCAGCAAAAGTTGTGTCTTTTTTATTTTTTATTTCTTAATACAGCAGGAGGGCCATGTAAGAGGAATATATATTCTAAGAATGTCTTCCCAGCCTTAAACATAATTGACTATTCCTTGTATTTTAGAGTGTGTTTCCAGCATTGAGCTTTACCCTCTGCAGTGAGTGCACAAGGCTTGAGGATGTTTACCTGGCATGGTGCCTGTTGTAGCTGCCCTCCTGTTGAGGAAAAGCAGGTCAGGCTATAGCTTTGTGTTTGTTTGTGTGTGTGAGCGTTTTTGAGGGTGTGTATGAGTTTGTGAACGTGTATGTTTTTGTGTATGTATATGTGTGTGGTATGTGTATGAGGAAGAGGGGAAGGGAGATCATTAGAATGGAAAGGGTCAGAAAGCGCATTACATTCAGCAAGGAAAAACGCAAGATGTATCTCCAATGTAAGCATTTATTTTTCAAGAAGCAGATAGGATGTGCGGGTATGGGGGTGGTAGGTTACTGGACTCTCAATCCAACTGAACCATCCATCTGCTCAGCCATCAATCTTCCCCCTCTCTATCCCTCTGTTCATTTACTCATCCAGCCATTTATCCATCCTCGCCCATGGCCAAAGGGCCATGTCTCTTTGTGGCCCTGATAATCTGGACCAATTTCCTCTGCAATTTATTTCCCAGCCAACCACCCACCTGGTCAAGCAGCATCAGGCTTCTCAAGGTAGAGCCACTCATCCCAGCAAGCCCCTTCCCACCAATCACATCCTGTTTTTTCCTCCTCAAGCCTCGGATCTTTTATCTTTTGTGTTTTGAAGTTTCAATCCAGCACTGGAGTAATGCAACCTTTCCTCCTTCCTTTACTGTAATCTGACACCACTCAGCAGACGTTGTTTACCTCTAATGTCCTAACCCTTCTCTGTCTTTGTGTTCTATTATCATCTTCCATTTCTCTCTCTGCTGCCTCCCCTCTTTCTCTTTCTTTCTCTCTCCCTCCCTCCCTCCCTCCCTCCCTCCATCCTGTCATGGCTCCTCAGTATTCTGCTGCTGTCTTGTGTGGAGTGATTTTGCCCAGACACGTCTGGCTCTGGGTAAAGTGCGGTCCCCAGAGAGCGCGCTCTGCAGCCCCCAGGTCGCCGGCACCATGAATACATTATGATCCCCATTTCCATCCTGTTGCCACGGCAGCAGTTTTGGAGCCGCAGGGCGATTAAGACGTGTGCTGTCGATACCCTGATAGGAGCAGAAGTTGGATCTGGAAGCTGGCCTTTGATCAGATTCCATCCTCCTGCCTGCTACTGGTGGCTTCAGAATAGGAAGACAAAGAGGAGGTCTTGTGGGTTTTTTATTAGTTTGACAAGCTCACCTGCTGTACATAAGCATACCATGCATCCGTCCTCAAGCTCTTTTTGCCACCTCTCTGCTTTATCTCTGTCTTTCCTGCCTGAAACCATTTCCCTCCCTTATTCACACTTCCGTTGCTCCTCCCCATCGCCGCAGTTCAGCTAAGGCAGCATTATACGCAGTCTCTCTCTGATATTCTGCTTTCCTCACAAAGGAAGCAACTCCCTTACCTTTTATTGTTTCCTTTTTTTCTTTGGGGGATGATGTATAAAACATGGTGCCTCAGGTAGAGGATGTTGGGTAGGAAGCCATGTCCCCCTAAATGGCCAGCCGTGTGCATGCGCCTAACACTTCACTGAGCAATCTGTCAACATGTCAGCAACACATGTTTTGTAAAAAGCCTCTGGTGGGAGCCAGGGGAAAAAAGGCACTCCTGCCAGACCAGAGAGGAAATGCTTTTTTCTCCTCTATGCAGTGGATTTTCTATTGCTGGTGCTCAGTCCCACGGGCCCCCCACCACCACCCTCCCCTCCCCCACACATACACCCGTTGTCTGCACTTCAGAAATTTGAACTGGGGACCCTCGAGGGGGTTTACTGGGAGGGTGGGGGTAGGCTGGGAGGGAGGGGCTCCCTCTTTTTCAGAGCGTATGAAATTGTGAAGGTATATTGTGGCAGGTCCCCAAGCGGTCTTTTCTAATACCTGAGTTTCTGGCGAAGCTGGAAATTACCAGCGGCTCCCCCGAGGGACGGCTTTATCCACACCAGGAAGGGGAGCAGAACTCAGTGGGGAGGTTACTTAATGCATGGCTGAAATAAAAGAATTTCTGAGAGACAGAGGCTGAAAAGCTAGCTTTTTTCTTTTTCAGCCCCCCCATTCCCTCTCCCTCTCTCTTTTCCTCCCCAGTAGTATAGTTTACTACTCTCTGCCTTCTCTTGAAGGGTTCTAGTTTAATAAACTTTCAGAGGATCCTGCTAGTGCAGACAGCTAGACAAATACCCTTGTGTGTTCTCTTTTGTCAGAGATACAGCTTTTTGTTATGTTCTTGCAAATTTGATTTCTCCCTCTGTCTTTCGTTTTCTCTGCCGCCCTCTGTCTCTCTCCCTTTCTGCATTTGTCTTCATCTCCCTCGTCCTCCTCTCGTTTTCTGTCTCGCGTTTCGATACACACGCACAGACACACACAAAGTCAAACTCTGTCTCTTGTGGTTGAGTTTATTGTTTGGTCTGTCTCTTCGTTCTCCCCCTCTGTGCTCCCTTTTGTTTTCTGTATGTTTTGTTGTATTGTGCAGAGAGGCTGAGATGCAGATAGAATGCAGACAGTTTGCCCTGGGTGAAGAGTGCGCACAAGCACCCTTGGTGTCTTTTTAACAAAACACATTCATCTATTTACACATGACCAAATGTATTAAACTCTACTTTTTAAGCAGAGGGTATAAGGTGTTTTCAACAAAGAGATTTAATGCATAATGTTTTGGGGGCAATTTACTCATCCCTCTGTATGGCCTTATTTTCTGCTTACTGTATGCTAGGATGCCCTTTTCTTTTGCAATCAGCACCTGTATCTGAAGTCCATGGATCATTAATCTTGCCTTGTTCATAACCCCCCAAAAAAACAATATAAAAATCTCATCCCATGTATGAAATGCCTCTCTCTCTCTCTGTTTCTTTCTTCCACTCTCTTCCTCCCCCTCTACTGTTGGTAAATAATTCAACCTTTTCCCTGTAACAAGTGCTGGCCTTAATAGGGAGCAGTACCTGTAGTTGGGATAAACAAGGCAGCCGGCCTCACCAGTGAAACAGAGGGATTTGGGCTTCATGAGGGCAGAGGAATAAGTCGTTTCCTTCTGAAAGGCAGAGTAGACTGGCTGACATTAATTAAACCCTATAGGATAAAGGTTATCTGAGGCCTACCAAAGCAGAGACCATGCATACATGCGGGATGTTATGCCTTCCGAATCCTAATCAAGACTTCTTATTAAATCAACATGTGTGGGCTCGGGCATGTATAACAGTTGGGTTTTTTTTTTTTTTTTGCACTATTATGTTCCAAAATCTGTGACAACATTCAGAAGAAAGGCAATCACCTCTTCGGCCCTCCACTTTCAGTTGCAGGTACAAACTGATAATCCAAGCAAATAGTTCTCAAGAAATATGAAGAACAGTTTAGCTACCACCTCTGCTTCAGCACATTCCTAAAAATAAAGACTGAGGCAACTTTCTGGAGAGTTCCATGTTTAGAAGGCACTGTTTTGCCCACCATGCTCTGTGGTGGGAGGTGTTCCTCCTCACTAGAGATCTTCCCATGGTGCACCTGTGACTGAGTCACCTGACCTGAGCTTCAGCATGGCGCTCGGGTGCCATGGCTCATGTTTTGCAAATTACCCAGGGGGCCATGCACCACCTCTGTGCCCATATTTCCTCCCTGCTGTATGCATAGTGCGTGGGATTATATTCCCCAACGCCAACTCTTCCCTCAGACAATGAACAGCTGCAGAGATGACAGTCACCTCACTAACCCAAGAACGCCAAGGAAAATACAAATTAAGGAAGGGATGAAGCACTGCTCTGACCTATTGGCTTCCTCTGTTTGTGCTGGATGTATGCTAGTTAAAGAAAAAACAGCATGGATCCTGTTACCAGGCGGGTAGGGCTCTATGTGTTATATGTGTGTCATCAGGACTCCAGTGGTAATCTTAGAACATCTCTTTCTCTCGCTCTCCTCCTGACTCGTCAACTTATTTGCATGCCAAATTTAATTAAAGGTCACCTTATTGCTAATATTCTCTTGATATTTAAAGTAGCCAAGTAAGATAGCTGGTGGAGGAGTGACACAGGTTTTATTACCATCTCATTGTATGCTCTTTCCATATTAGTGGCACAGTAACACTAGCTCTTTCACAGTAATAGCATAATAGTAATGTCTCCTCCTCTCATAGACCGATAAAGGCTGATGTCCTCTCGTCTACAACAGTCCAGTGAAAAGTAATTAGCTGATATGGATGTTATTGTCAGTGATAACTGATATTGGGAGACTATTACATTCTCTCTCCTGAATGACAATCCTTGAAATGGGTTCATCATAGTGAGCTGCACGCTCAGAGGTGAGATTACTATGTATAAGCAGGAAAGCTCCTTATTACTGCATTGAAGTTGTATATTCCAAGACGTGGGGGACACCGAATTGTCAGAATATCCACAAATATCTGAAAGATTTAGAATACTGTAGTCTTTTCTTCTCTAATCTAACACATGACCCATCTCTAATATTTGATTTATTCACTTAGCGTTCGCTTAATAAAATGAAAAGTCATACTGAGCATCTGAGATTTGCCTCAAGTTTACTTGTATTGAAGGGATGATAATTCATATGGGGGTGTTGGCTGGCAGTCATACCAGTCCCTCTCCTGAGAGAGACATAAATAGCCTCCCAGGTGGTGGTGTGTAACTAAGTAAATGGTTACTAAGCCAAGGAGTGCTGGGCCTATGTAAATAGGGCAAGAAGAAGAATCCATTGAGGTGCTGGAGTGAGAGGAGGGTATTCAAGGGTAAGATGGACCTCAATAATCTCTTTTAGGGATTTTTCTACTGTGACCCTGAAAGTTTTCCACTAAGTACGTCAGCATGCAAACTTTTAGCAAAACAATCCAGGGGAAAGTTTTTTTTTTTTTTCAGCTGATAAATAGATAAACAGGAATAAATCAATGTGAAGTGATGGATGAATAAGTAAAATGCCCTGTAGTCATTTGTCTGGTTATATTCAGGCCTCATATTCAAGCCCTGTTCTGCAAATGAAGATGAGGTTGAGGGCAGTGAAGGAACTGATTCGTTCTGTGGGGCGTGTGCGTGTTTGTGAGCGTGTGTTAATGTGTGCATGTGTGTGTTTTCATAATGCTTAGTAGTATTAAGATATGATGATGAGCTGCTTAGATACCAGCAGAAAACAATAGAAGGGGAAACAAAGCAAACCCCTAAATCTGTCTGCCATTTGTGCTCGCATACTGTACACACATGTCATGAGTATTCTGGCACAGTTACTGGGCCAGGGAAGTGCTGGTCTGGGGCCTGGCCCATTCTCCAGAGACAGCCCCCCTCCCGCCTCCTCCCTCTCCGCCCCCTTCCCCCTTCCTGTGCAGTCTGTGGACACAGTCTGAGGCGACAAGGTTGCACAACAGCTCACAAAACCTCCACTTTACAAACACGATCATAAAAAACACAGCCTGCCATTAGAAATCCGTTTAAGAAGAAAAAATAATTAGAAGGACTGTGATAATTGTGTCAAGGGGGAAATAGATCAGACGAATTATGGGAAGAACCAGAAAATCTTGCCGTGGCTTTGTTACTTTGCTGTTGGTTCATTTCGACATTGATCCACCCTTCCATCTGTCATCCTTTTCCTGTGCTCCTTCTTCAACTCTCCATTTCGTTCTCTCTTTCTTTCTCCTTTTCTTGGATTCGAGAGTGGAGGAGCCTTCTGGCTTTAACAGAGAGGGGATGAAGATGTTTATTCATCTGGAGGGTATTAGAGCCATGATTAAGGAGAGGAGGGAGTAGTAAGGCTGATGCGACGTCTGCATCGCTCGTTCGTGGGCCGCCTGCAGGATTCTGGCCAACACACCAGGAAAACAAGAAATGAAGAAGAATGAAAAAAACTTGTAGTGAAATTCGATTCTCTCGGGAAAGGACAGGAGTTTAAATTTTAGCCGTCTCGCTCGTTCTCTCATTCTCGGCCTCACTCCCTGTCCTCACAGCTAAGCTAATTATTAATGAATGCGGTTTCTGTTGAACCTTGGAGAGGTGTCAGGGCTGCAGTCACTGAGGGTTAAGAAATCTTGACATTTAAGACAGGGATGCATGAAAATACATCGTCTTGCTTGAGTTGATGCTTGTTTTTCTTCCCCTCCCGCTCTCCTCTCCAAGATGCATGTTTTCTTCTCCCTCCTGGGCTGTCTCCAGTTGTTTTACCACTGACAAGCCGGGATGGCGTTGAGGAGGTATCAAATAGAGCCACAGTGTATTAATCAGGGGAACTAAAGGTCATGGGTCAAGAGGCAGGGTCAGGTTTTTCTGACAAATGCTAATGCTAAAGCTAACACGGGAGTCTATTTCTAGGGTTGTTTGTCCATATGCATGTGATTTTGTTTTTCATCCTTTGCAGTGAGAAAAAGAGAGGTGTTGATATAAGACTTTTTTATGGGCATTTGGCAGACTAACTGCCTTTTTAAAAATATTCCCAGTGTACTGAAACATAGATCCAAGTGTCTGAAGTTATCCTTAAACAGCGAAATAATTCTACGTTGAAGTCTAGCCCAAGTTTTATGGGTCACTATGAGGTAGTTTGATTAAAAAGAATTAGACTTTTTCCGAATTCACTGAGTGCTGTGCTTGGTTTTAAGTAATGGATAGCACCCCTTGAAACTTGCAGAGCAAACCCTATTTTAATGAAGCAACCATACAGTAACTCAGCATATTTCTATGCACACAACAATTTTTTTCTTTTCCAAGCTGATCACATAAATCACATTTCCGTGAGTAACTAAGAGTGGGGAAAAATAAAAGAGCATCCAAGTAAACTCTTGCGCAGTGAGGAGATATTAGTGGTGTAGTAGCATAGTACAGCACAGCGCTGCAGCATCTCTCACAGTGGCTGACTGGCTGACTGGCTAGCTGACTGTCCACTGGGTCCTGCGCCTGGCCTGCCGCAGTGTTGAGGGAACAGGACACACACATACACACAGAGGCTCCCCTGCCTATTGAAGCCCAGCCCAGCCCCGTCCCGCCTGGCCCAGCACTCCCTTAGAGCCAGTGCAGTGAGGCAGGCGGTGAAGGGGCATGCTGGGGGACAGATTGTCATCCTCCTTTCTCCCCCTGGGAGGCTCACTGTGGCTGCTGGTCCAGCCAAGACCTGGGGAACAGCCTCCTTCCTGTTTGTGCTGTAGTCTACCTGAAGTGGTCAACTGTCCTTCCTCTTCATACCACCAGCCGTTCTACAGGAGATGACACCACTGCCACCACCCTTCTCCCACACACAAACTGCTCCATCTATAACCAAAACACACCTCTGACCATCTTGCCTTGCAGCACCTTCAGGTCTTATCTCTGCCAAAGCCTGATGAGGCTTCTTTTTCTAAAATTACGAATCGATACGTACAGTATATGCTGATCATCTGAGATATTCCACCTTACTGGAATGTAGTTTTGCCATAGTGATAGTATCTACGTGAAAATTTCAATCTTTCTATCTATGTCCATCTATTCAATTAATACACATTTATGAATAATTTTAAAGCACTGTATCAAATTTCATGGTACATTTCAGGTAATGACGTGCGTGCTGTGAATAGTATTTTGGTTCGAGTGTGATTCACGTTTAATAATTCAAACACTTCAAATCAAGTAAAATTCAACTGAAACAATAAAACATCAACATTAGCCCTCAAGCCCACCCGCTGCACTCTGAATAGTAATCTATTATGAACCCCAAATTCACCTTTCTTGAAAAATGGTGTAATTAAATGTTCCTCTTTTCTTCTCCTCGCATTAATTTCTTTTTTCCTCTTTAAAAAGAAACTACTTAATTTTGAAAGCAGCAAAATGAGGCACTCCTGACAATTTAATTTCTTGTTAACCCTGTCTCTGTGACTTTGCCCTGCCCTGATTTAACACTTGCTTCTATCACAAAAAACTACACAGCAGAACACAGGCAGGACCAAATATAATAATACAAGACAACCTCCCAAATTGTGTAAATGGCCATTTTAATAGCCTTTGTTCACAGGAAATGTTAATATCTTTTCAAACAGATAAATATGTAATTCATAACATCTTTACAGGCCTGGTCAACCCTATCTGCCGCTCATATTACAGTATGTGTTAAAGTGTGTCCCTGACCTCAGTGACCTCAATGTAATAGCATGCAGTTATTATGGAGGATAAGCAATGTGTTACCCAGCATTAAGTCATCTCTGGCTTGCATTCAGAGTTCAAATGCTGCGGTTATGGATTGCTACACAACACTAATTTTCACAGGAAACACAATGAGGCAGCTCCTCCACGCAGAACATCCTTCATTTTAGAGACCTGACATTATTTTAAGAAAAAAATATTGATTGATTATCATTATTAGTATTGATTTTGGGTTGTTTGTGTTGGTGGAAAGTCACCAGTGTATCAGGGGCACCTCTCTGCATACACATAAGAAATGAAATTCTACAAAAAAAAAAAGCCTAGTAAAGGATGACTGGCCGTCCTACTTTTCCTCCTCTGGTCTTCCATTTGTCTAACTTTCCTGGGACGCCACTGGGGCACTGTGATTTCTGGGACAGTGACCAAGTGCTCCTGTCTGAGCTGGGGGACGTGGGTAATGTGGACAAAGTAGTTGACAGTTTGCTGCTTCCCCATGGTTGAGAGACAGAGCCATGAGGGCCAGAATAATGGACACCCAGACCACAGAGTCAGGACAGCGCTTGATGTTCCAGCTCTTTGTGTCAGGCCCTGTGTGAAAAAATCCCCATTGACTGCAGTTTGGTGGTGTGTGCAATTCTCCTCCAAGTGTGCGTGTGTGGATATGTGTTTTGTTGTGCGTGTACATGATGTTAGGCCGGAGTAACTGGCTGCTACGGCACTGATGAAACCCCGGGAAGTGAATCCTCATTTCATCTACTGTTTTTCTACCTCGTCCAGTAAAAGATAGCATCCTTGTTCGCTGCACCTCCAGTCGTCTCCCACAACCCCTCCTTCTCATCCTGTAGCATAGTGGATTTGATTGATCTGTAGCAAGGGGGGAGAGGGACCTGACATTTCTCAGTGATGTGTAAAAAACATATTGTGTTTGCTAAAAAAAAAAAAAAAAAAGGAAAAGAGAGACAAGCTGAGTATACACATAGCGCACACACAGACAATACTATATCTGAGGCTCAGAATGTAATGATAAATAGCACTACTTTAGATACTTCTGCTTATTTGTCTGTCTGTGTGTGTGTGTGTGTGTGTGTGTGTGTGTGTGTGTGTGTGTGTGTGTGTGTGTGTGTGTGTGTGTGTGTGTGTGTGTGTGTGTGTGTGTTAATCAGCTGCGTGGTGCAAAAAGCCATGTCTAGCCACCTGGCACTTTTGTTGACAGCTACTGGGAATTATCAGTGTTTCATTTTGACTGGATTTGATGTCTTAAAACAGGGATGTAGCAGGACTACTGTGAGTAAAGCCCAGCACTAGGCCTCTTCCAATAGCTCTGTGTCCTCTGAGCTCTCGGTCCTGAATCAACTGAGTGATTCGTTCATCTGACTGGAATTAGTCCCAGAAATTCGACACCCCCCCCCACTCTCAGTCAGGGAGATTGGAGTCTTAGCTAATGTAAAAATTTCTCTCGCCACCTCCTCTATTAGATCTTAAGTGGTTGTGTCACAAACAGGGCCGTACATGATAGTGTGTTGTTCAGACACACATTTCTATTTGGGCATCAGAACAGGAAAAGCGTCGAGATGACACATGCATTGTCTCACGGGAAAGGCTCACTACTTTTCCCAGTAACTGTAAAAAGATCCCCTCTCTGAATATGAAGTGGGGTCATGGTGTTACATCAGACAAGTTGTCAGCTTTTTGTTTATTCAATGAATCCCTAATCCCCAATGTGCCACAAATACACTCACACAAACACATCTCTTATGACAACCACTACGTACAGATCTCTGGTACAACACACAAGAAGACAAGGTTTGGCGGCTGAAAGCATGGGCATGCTTTGCTTCACTAGAATGGCTTTTGAACAAAGTCTAGCTTGCCACAGAAGTGGCAGATGAGTGATAGCAAAAACACTTTTCTGATAAGATAAGGTCCTGGACCTGGATAAGAGTTTGGCTTCCTAAATAGAGGAGCTGTACTCTGTTGCTGTCAGGCAGTGATAAGCCATCTTGAACTGCTTCCAGGACCTCAGACACGAAGCAGTGAGTTATTCCCCAGCCACGGGCCTTGAAAGGTTTCAGGAGGGTGTATTACTGGAAAAAAAACAATAGAATCACAAACATCTGTTTATCAAGCATTGTTTCAATGTGAGCTTTGGGCAAAGCCTGTGATTAAATGTCAAGTTCTATTAGAAAAAAAAAGTAAGTAGGTAGATAATCATACAAGTAAAACTTTATTTCTTTATTTATTTGCTAATTTAATGCTCTTTTCAACACATTGATTAATATGGTTTTCAAAATAAGTGTTTCACAATACCAAAAAAGGCCAATTCAGTCTAGGGATGGTCATGGTTATTTTCACTCAGCTGAAATAAAAACCTTTCAAAACATATTCAGCATCTATAGCTTTGCACTAAAGCAACTACAATGCAGTTTTTATTTATACATTTTTTAAGTGATATTTGTGTGACATTTCACAACATTTTAAAATGGCAAGACGCAAGTGTGTCTGGGTTTGAGAGTAACACAGTACCTTTAATGAGCACTGTGCTTACAGATTCTTATGGTATTTTGGCAAAAGGCCATTACTGTTTTAAGGATTCCTTACAGCATGAAAAACACCAAATGTTAAACTGAAGATCTTAGCTGTAGCCCAATACATTTAACAATGTGAGAAATTGATTATACCTTTTTTGTCTGATGCTTTCATTTTTGGTACTCTTTTATGTGTCTACAAAAAATTCAATTGCAGAAATTCTTCTGAAATTAGGAGTATGATTTAGCATTTTAAAAAATAAAGACAGAATTTGCCACCATATGTATTACCTGGTCCACTGGGAAACAATGTCGTCAGGAAAATTAATGACTTGCTCTCTCCAAATTATATTCATATATGTTGCTAATTCTCAAATACATTAATTAGATGAATAGAAAAATTCTTTTGAAAGCTATGCCGATGTGTATGGAAACCACAAACTTACCTGTTCCCAGCATTAAGGATCTTATTTGAACAGGAGTATTTACTCTGGGATAGGGTGCTATAAATGCACATAGAGGAAGTGGTGCACAAAGAGTAGTTCAGACTAGCTTAGAGGAAACTGAGACCTACGTGTGAAGGGGGAATTTTTAGTGGTTACATTTGCAGTAAAAAGAAACACTAATTTATATAGAGCTGTTGCAGATGTCTTTATTAACTGTACATAAAAAGTTTTCTTGAACTTGACAGGCTGAGTTTTATTTTTATTTAAAAAAAAAATTCTATGTGTACTGTAACTCTGGGGTGAATTTCTTGCTTGTAAATATGGCTGTGACACAGTTTATGCCATCCCTTATAGCAGCACTCCAAATGAGGTTGTTTTGTTCCATATAGGAGACATTTAAAAGAGAAAGAAGGAGGGGGTAGGGACAGAACTCCCAGAGAGGGACAGGCCTTAAGATGGAGGTCTTCCTCCCAGGACGTGACAGGCTGTTGGCTGGAGGATGCTCAGGAAGGCCTTGGCAGACCAACAAAGACAGCCCTTCAGCTGCAGGGTGTAGTTTTTCAGGCCCCAGCATCCCCTTTGGCAGCAGCACAGAGAGTGCTGGCGTGCACAGGCCCCCGGCCCGAGAGACAGGGAAGTAAGGCCCGTTCTTTTATTTACTCAGGCTGCTGCTGAGGCCTGGGCATTTCTTGTCTGGGTGAAGAAGGAAAAAAACAAGTCTCTCTCTTGCTTTCCTCTTGTGGTCTCCTGAGGAAGATTGCTCTTTCATCTACAGTTGTTCACACACTTGTTTCGGCCATTGCACTGTTATCTGTGTATTCTATGTGTACATGCATGTGCACTCAAATATGTGTTTGTTACTGTGACTGAGTGTGCGGTGTGAGCGCTCATGCTCTCTGGTGTGTATATTACTGAGAGAGTGTGTGTGTGAGAGAAAGAGGCAGAGAGAGTAAAACTCTAGTAAGTCTCACTATGTGGGGCAACTTTACCTGTAATGTAGTTTCAACTCTAAATGTCCTAATAGAGATGTGAACCTTTTTTTCTTTTTTTCTTATTCCCCCACAGTAGTAAGACAAAGGACTTAGTGACCATATGTATTACAGAAGCAACAACTCTGGATTTTGATTCAGCACAATAGCAATAGGTGCATCTCAAAGTCAAACTACTTACATTATTACACTATAATATTAATATTATGGTATTATTTTATAATACAGCAGCTTCTCTAATGTTTCCTAAACCTCATATTAACATAGCTGTTTGCCCATTGAAACATCTTTTGTGCTAGCTCAACTCAAGCAATGTTTGCAACTCCCACGTCCCCCATAGAGACAACTTTATGTATGTGTGGTATTGGAGTAAAAGGACTAAATAAATAATATACATCAAGTAAACAACAACAAAACAAAAAAAAATGGAATGAGGTTGTCCTGACAGCTTGGTAATGTCTCAAGGCAAAGATATCCTCATTTAAGACAGTAGAATTTCATTTAGCCTTGTATACAGGCCCATTTATTTGTTTGTTTTATACTATTGTCTCAAAGCCAATATGTATGACTGTAAGGCATTGGCTGGGGTCATTCTTCTTGCACTGTCTTCTTCTCCTGTACCCTGGGAGGCAGTATGAGAGAGGGCAGATCCGCCCCCTCTGTGGAGGAGGGTATAGCACTGAGTCACCCATCCTCCCTCAAACCAGAGAGAGAGAGAGAGAGGAAAAAAAAACAGATAAAGCAAGTAAATCAGGCAAGGTTTGCTCCTTGAGTGAGATGTGTGTGCAGAGTGGGCGCCTTGCCAAGGGTTGGGAGGTTTCCGGGAGGGCCACGGTGTGGAGGTGGGCTCTCAATGTGCCGCTTTCAGCAGTTTGGAGGGGCAAGGGAATGGCCTCCGACCCCATCTGTTTCCTGAAGATAGGCCCTGATGGGGGTAAGTGCTCAAAGAGGGCATGATATCCTGACAAAGGGCAGATCTCCCAGCAAAAACAACAGAAAGAGGGGGGGGGGGGAGACTGACTAAGATTTGTCAGCTGAAGGAGAGTACAGAGGTTGGATCCTGGAAAGAGCTCATGCTTTTCCTTCGTCCCTCTCATAAATCTTTGCAGTTTCCTCTTGTTTTTCCCATTCCAAGTTTTGGCCTTTTGACACAGTTTTTTTTCTGAAGGGGTTGGGATTGCGTTGTTTTATTTAGGTAAGGAAGTTCACAGCACTTAGAATTCAGCAGCGGGAAGAAGTGGTCTGTAACCTTTTGAACTTGTGGAAAGTGGTGTTCTGTGTTTTCCATTCATATCACCGTACAGTGAACCAGGGGAAAGGAATGTCAGCAACAAAGCAATTTGAATAGGGACACATTAAAGTAATTGTAACACGAATGGGGGCTGTATTGTCAGTTGACTGGTGTTCCCTGGTCATTCTCTGCACCTGCTTGTCCTTGAGTGAGACTGTTAGCCACTTGGTCACTATCCGTTTCCCAGCCTCCACACCCCCGTCCTGCATCAACACATGACACATTCATCCATCCAGCGTCAGTTGCCTCACGGCTTAGCACAAACCACACAGACAAATATGATAATAATGCATATTCTATAATCTGATATCTATTGACCGATGTTCTGAAAGGCCCATGTTTCATGAAAAGCATTTGTTTTGCAGTGAAAGGTTGCTAAAGGCTATGCATAGCTGTGGTCTAAATTGCACATTTAATCTTCTCTTTCGCTCTTGAGAACTGCTTTTCCCTTCTTTTTTTCTCTTGTCTTAAGGTCATTTCAAGGGCTCTTGTTTTTCAAAAATATTCTAGTAATTGTTCAGGAATAATAGTAATGTGCTAATTTACCTCATGCCAGGCTTACATCCTACAGTACATCCATTGTCTTGTATTGGCTTTAAATGTCAGAGAGATTGTGTTTTGAGTCACAGTGGGCTAAGCCATTACCTGGCCACATACAAGGTTAATTGTAGTAAAAGTATTTCCACTTATTCTCTTCTCTAATTATACTTAAAATTGCATATTTAAATGTAACTTTTTAGATAACACCTAAGGTGAGATATTGTTTCCACTGAAGAAAAAATGGTCTAAGTTGCAAAGAATTCTAAATTCATACACCACAACCTTATAATTACTATGACAAATAACACCATGGTGGCCCACCTTTTCTATTTCAAAGAGTGAGACAAATGAGTTGCTAATACAGTCTTACAAAGCAGCTCTTTTACACACTCTTCTTCTCTCTCCATCTTTTTTTCCTCTGATGTGCCCTTGATTCTCTATTTTCTCTCTTTCTGTCCTCTTCTCCAGACGGTGCTGATCTAGAGGATGACCCATCATGTTCTTGGCCGGCATCATCTCCCTCCAGTAAGGATCAGACTTCTCCAGGACACTGTGAGGACTATGATTTTGGCGAGGAGGAAGGGGGCCCTGGCCTGCCATATCCATGCCAGTTCTGTGACAAGTCCTTCAGTCGCTTAAGTTTCCTCAAGCGTCACGAACAGAGTCACGGTGATAAACTCCCTTTCAGCTGTACCTTTTGCAGCCGACTATTTAAGCACAAGCGCAGTCGAGATCGACACGTGAAGCTCCACACTGGTGATAAGAAGTACCACTGTGGAGAGTGTGACTCTGCCTTCTCCCGCAGTGATCACCTCAAAATCCACATGAAAACTCACGCCTCCAACAAACCCCACAAGTGCCCTGTGTGCCGCCGAGGCTTCCTTTCCTCCAGCTCTCTCCATGGCCACATGCAAGTACATGAAAGGGGCAAAGATGGCAGCAGCTCCAGCCTTTCCAGAGCTGATGAATGGAAGCTGAAAGAAACACGCAAATGCAGCCGTTGTGAGGAGGGCTTTGATGTCCCAGAAGAGCTCCAGAGGCACATCGCCGAGTGCCACCCGGAGTGCTCTCCATCAGAGGATGGAGGCCTGGGTGCCACCCTGCAGTGCATCTACTGCCATGAGCCCTTCAGTGATGAGGGAACCCTGCTAACCCACATTGACCAGGCCCACAGCCGAGACAGGAAGGGCCATACCTGTGCTATCTGCTCTGAACACTTTCTGTCTGTTGAGGACCTCTATGCTCACATGGACATCCACCAGCTCCCCGAATCAAGTAACCATAGTAACAGCCCTTCTTTGCTAACAGTGGGCTACACCTCTGTCTCAAGCACCACTCCTGACTCCAACCTCTCTGTCGACAGCTCCACAATGGTGGAGACAGCGCCACCTGTTCCCAAAACAAGGGGCAGGAGAAAGAGGGCTGCTCAGAACACTTCAGACATGGGAGGACGTTCCTCCAAACAGCCTAAAGTCTCCTACAGTTGCATCTACTGCAACAAGCAAGTATTCTCCAGTTTGGCTGTGCTTCAAATTCACCTGCGAACCATGCATCTGGACAAGCCAGAGCAGGCTCATACTTGCCAGTTTTGTTTGGAAGTCCTGCCATCTTTACTAAATCTAAATGAACATCTTAAGCAGGTCCACAATGCAGAAGACCACGCTGCCCTGTTAGCCAGCTTGCCTGATGCCCTCCTTCAGTGTAACTTCTGCCCTGAGGTGTTGAGTGACCTCAACGCACTCCAGGAACACATCCGCTGCTCCCATGGCTTTCCTAGTCCTGTGGCCAAGGAGAGCAATGCCTTCTTCTGCCCCCAATGCTTCATGGGATTTTTGACAGAGGCTACCTTGGAGGAGCATGTTCGTCAGACTCACTGTGATGGGGGAAGCCTGCGCTTTGACTCCCCCCTGGCTGTAACTCCCAAGGAGCCTATAGTAGAAGTGTACTCCTGCTCGTACTGCACCAATTCTCCCATATTCAACAGTGTTCTGAAGCTCAACAAGCACATCAAGGAGAATCACAAGAACATTCCGCTGGCACTGAACTACATCAACAATGGAAAGAAATCCCTGCGTACTCTCAGCCCCTCTTCTCCAATATCTGTGGAACCAACCATGCTGAAACAAGGCAGCTCAGCCTCACGCACTGCCAGTGAGTTCATATGTAACCAGTGTGGAGCCAAGTATACCAGTTTAGATCTTTTCCAGACTCACCTGAAAACTCACCTGGATGGTCTGCAGCCTCAACTTACATGCCCACAGTGCAACAAAGAGTTCCCCAACCAAGAGTCCCTGCTAAAGCATGTGACAATTCATTTCACCATTACCTCCACTTATTATATCTGTGAGAGCTGTGACAAGCAATTCACTTCAGTGGATGACCTGCAGAAGCACCTACTTGACATGCACACCTTTGTGTTCTTTCGTTGCACTCTGTGCCAGGAGGTGTTTGACTCAAAGGTATCTACCCAGCTCCACCTAGCTGTAAAGCACAGCAACGAGAAGAAGGTGTATCGCTGCACCTCCTGCAACTGGGACTTCAGGCATGAGACTGACCTACAGCTACATGTCAAACACAGCCATCTGGAAAACCAGGGCCGTTCCCATCGCTGCATTTTTTGTGGAGAGTCTTTTGGCACAGAGGTGGAGCTGCAGTGCCACATCACCACCCACAGCAAGAAGTATAACTGTCGCTTCTGCAGTAAGGCCTTCCATGCTATTGTCCTTTTGGAGAAGCATTTGAGGGAGAAACACTGTGTGTTTGAGGGAAAAACACAGAACTGTGGTGCTAATGGCTCTACTGTAAGTGGTGGAGATGCTCAGCCTAAAGATGATGCTGAGCTACAAGGTCTCCTAACTAACAGCCATGGTGCAGGGGCAGCAGGAGGATCTGTGGTGGAGTCCCAGAACAGCCATGATGGAAGTGAGGAGGAGGTGGACACTGCAGAGCCCATGTATGGGTGTGACATCTGTGGGGCATCTTACACCATGGAGTCACTCCTCACTAACCACCAGTTGAGAGACCACAATATACGCCCTGGTGAGAGTGCTATGATAAAAAGGAAAGCTGAAATGATCAAGGGCAACCACAAGTGCAATGTCTGCTCCCGCACCTTCTTCTCTGAGGCTGGGCTGAGGGAACATATGCAGACCCACCTTGGGCCTGTCAAACACTACATGTGTCCCATCTGTGGGGAGCGCTTCCCTTCCTTACTCACCCTGACTGAGCACAAGGTCACCCATAGCAAGAGTCTGGACACAGGAAGCTGCCGCATTTGTAAGATGCCACTGCAGAGTGAGGAGGACTTCCTGGAGCATTGCCAGATGCACCCTGACCTGAGGAACTCCCTGACAGGTTTCCGCTGCGTGGTCTGCATGCAGACAGTCACCTCCACCTTGGAGCTCAAGATCCATGGTACCTTCCACATGCAAAAAACAGGCACCATGTCCGCCACCCAGCCCATGGGCCGCAGCAATGCCATTTCTCAGAACCAGCAGCAACACCATGCTCAGAAATTTTTCAAGTGCGCCTCTTGCCTGAAAGATTTCAGGTCCAAACAAGACCTTGTAAAGCTGGACATCAATGGCCTGCCTTATGGTCTTTGTGCATCCTGTGTAACAGCAGCTGGCTCTAAGAGCTCCAGCCCAACAGTGAATGGAGGAAGACAGCAAACGCAGGGCGGAACCACCACTCCTGCAACAACTACAGGCACATGGGTCCAGGGGGAGAGTCTTAGCCCTGGAGATGGGAAAGGCAAAGCCGTCTCTTCATCATCTTCATCCTCTTCCATATCCTCATCATCTGCTGCCAAGACACGATGCTCCAGCTGCAATGTGAAGTTTGAGTCTGAAGCAGAGTTACAAAACCACGTCCAGACAGTGCATCGGGAACAGGCTGGGGATAGCAACAGCGGGCAGCTCAAGACCCCCCAGGTGTCCCCCATGCCTAGAGCCAGTCCCTCACAAACTGAAGAGGTATTGTTAATTAGTGTTTAATAGAAGCTAGTAAAAACCTGCTGAGGTTCAAAAATGATTTTGTATTGTTTTGTTAAATTGGTAAAACAAAAGTAAGTTCTAATTTGTAATATTATTTTTTATTCAGAGTTGACTACAATAATCCTCTCTGTCTTATTTACAGAAGAAGACATACCAATGCATCAAATGTCAGATGGTGTTCTACAGTGAATGGGACATCCAAGTTCATGTGGCCAACCACATGCTGGGTAGGAGAAAACTCTTTTCGTTTCATTCACTACGGTCTTTGTTGCACTCCTGCAAACAAAGTCATAAAAAACAGTGCTTGTGTAGTATTTTTGTAAATGTGTTTTTCTAGATTTCACAAAGCATTTCCACAGTTTAACATAAATTAAATCTATGGGGCTTAAATGCGTGTTATTGAAATGTTAGAGGGAATAATTTTGCGTGACCGACATTAATATAATATACAAATTATTAAGGATGATTCACCCAAATTCACCACAAATATCTGATCCTTTTAAATAAATTTCATATTGAGTCTTTTTATACTTTTTCAAAAGATTAATCACATATCAAGAATTGATGTGATATATGTAATAAAATATTTGACCCTGTCTCATTCAGGCTCACAAGTATCTGGATCACATCACCAAATAGGTGGAATGATTTTAATATTTTGACCATCAACCGCATCCCCAGTGTTGTGCATTTATAAACCCATCCCCGTCATTTTCCCATGCATGTGAATGGTATAATATAGTACGTGTGCATGCTTGTGGAGCAAAATCTCTCCACTTCAAACCACTCTGTTATAAAGGTAGTTTGAAGTAGTGCAAACATACTGTACAGATTATTCAAATATTTGAATACCAAAACTGATTTTATTCAGCTTGTTTAAATTCCAAATATTCAAAAAATCTTCTCATTGCTGATGTACTTTTTTCTTTTCTTTTTTCTTTTCTTTCTTTTTTTTTTTTTGCTTGTTTATTGTGCGTCTTCAGTTCAGTACTCTGTTCAGATGACTGAGATCTGAATACAATACATTTGGTAACATACCTTCATGCTCTCAGCATTGAATGACGTCAAATCAACTGAAAAAATGGATATTTTATTTTATTACTTTGCATATCACAAAATTATTCCAAATTTCTCATTTCCTTTGACAAGATTCCTAAACACAGAGAGCTGGTGTAACACTAACCTCCACATTTTCAAAATGTCTTTACTTTTGGTTGTCATTGTTTGCAGGCAGAATAATTTGTTGAGAACAGACAATTGGAAAACAGGTTTTCTTGCCTGCAGTAAGTAGGCGTCTGAATTCCGGTCTCACGTTCCTTTATTCATTCATTTATTCAGCTCGTTTGGCGGCTCTTTCATTACACTGCATTATCTGTTGTCTTCAGTGGGAGAGAGACTCATTGATCTGGAACCAAACCGCCTCTCTGTTTGGGACACGCTTCTAGGCGCAGGTGAATTTAAACACGGTGGGCAATTCTATCAGGACCGGTAGGCAATTCTATCAGGGACCCACTGTTTGTGCATAAACAATCAGAAGCATGTGATTTGTGATTTTGATGCTGCGGTGTATTTGCAAAGGAGAGAGACGAGCTGTGAGTGTGTAGGTGTGTATTTTGTATTCATCTTTGCGATCTGCTCACCCACTATTCTACTGGGGGTGCCTAATACAGTACCATGCCAGCATTAGTCCTTTCTCTCGCAAAGGCAGGCACAGAGCACACTGGGAGGGTAGAAAACAAACCCCCCTACTGGTTATTTTATGTCTTTCAGCAGCACAAGCACACAGTTCCCCCATAATAGTGGAATTCAGACAGCTTAAGATAACAGGAGGATAGGTGATTGGGTTATTGTCTGATGTCTTACTTCTCTGATATGCCATTGCTTTGTATTCAACATGATGATGGTTTTCATCAGACTCCTCAAAAGGGTTTCTGTTAGATGCATTTGTTTTGTGATCTGTAAAATAGGGAGAAAACAAAACTCATCGCAATGGAAATTTGGTTCAAAAGATGAAGTTGTCCAGAAGTGAGTGCAATTGGAAAACAAACAAACAAAAAGTGAACCTGAATAAAATAAATAAAGAAAATATGTCTAACTGAAAAGCTATAAAGAAAAATACATATGCATCAGGTTAGTTGTGTCACAACACTAATGCTGATCTAATGGTTTTATATGGCTTCTGAAGAATCTTGTTTTAATGTTGAATGGGGTAAAATTTGATCCAGCCTGTAATAACTGCAAAGCCAATTTGGGCCAAAAACATAGAAAAAAAAAATACTAATTTGGAAAAGCTCTAAATACCTTCTCTACTGAAAAACAGGGACACTTTCTCCTTTTAATGGCCATCTGCACAGGAGAGGGGAAACAGGGGGCTGGGGTCATCTCCGCTCAGCTGTCAGCGTTATTAGCGTAGGTAATGGAGCAGACGCTGGATTCATAGGGGTGTTGTTTTCATCCATGCCCCGCTCCATGGTGTCAGTTCACACTGATAACTCTATATATAGTGGTGTGCCATGACATAACCATAGTGCTAAGTGTATGGAACAACAAAACCTGAGCCTGTCTCACCCAGACAAGTCCATATTAGAAGCCTTTGTAATACAATAGTCTCCCTAAACCAAGTGCACTCAGCCTCCATCCTCACCTCCTCCCATCGGGCCGAAGTACTCGTGGCTGCCTCTTCTGTATGAGTGCCAGCACATTTTGATGCATGGATATTACACTCAGATGATGACGTCCTAGTTCAGACATAAAGCGCAGCTCTGGTGCCCCGCTACTCGACATTTACTATGATAATGGAGGTAAATGAAAGGGAAGGAGGTGGCCGTGGATGCAGAAGGGTGTGTTGCAGACCAACCCCAGCCAAGCCCGTGAACGGCCCCACGTGTTTTAAGATGGAGGCCGCAGCCTGCTAGGGCCCAGATGGATCAGTACACATTTGCTGTACAGCTGGTCGCTCTGTTTGGGGACCTGGTGTGATACTCCTATGGAGAAAAAAATGATATCGCCACCATCCAAGGAGCAATTTAATAGCAGGCCAGAAGACAGCTGGCCACTCTTTAGTTTAGAGTTTTTTTGGCATGGCACACTTACAGAATTGAGGGTGTCCGATTTTTCTCCAGAGACACACAGATTTATACAGCTTTCAGCTGCTGCAGTCACTATCAAACGTGTTACTTCTATTTTTCTTTGAGAAAACAAATCTGACCATCAGTTCAATTTACCATGTTGATCTGTAGTAATTGCATTGGAAAAAAATATTTAAAATCACAGTGCTTTCACAAAGTCATCTGTTTTTTGTTTTTTTTTGAGAGGACCTTTGAAGGTCTTTCATTGACACAAAAGCCTGTTTGGTTTTATCAGCATGCCATCATGCCACCCCATTGCTTCACTTTGACCCCTCTGTAAACTATGACATTTGGAGCCTCATGGGGGGCACGTTTGGCCTATTTATCGCACTGTTTCAAATGTCCCTGTGTGGATTTTAAGAGCCCTGACATGTTTTGAAGCACGGGCTCTGTCTTAAAGGGTTTTAAAGGTGAAAAGGTTTTTGCCTTTCTGTTATATCTGCTTTCAGTCCAGTTCTCATCTCACTCTTGTCCATTCCAAGCAGCCGCTGCCAAGGTGGCAGTGCTCAGAAGGACAATTGTAAACACGCAAACCAAACCACATCCCAGAAAAGTGTTTTTGGGGTCACCTCTACAGATTTTTTGGGCTGGTGACAACACTGAGCTTTAAGCCAAGTCAGGGAGGAGCCTTCTCTCACAGAGAGGAGCCGGTGGCCTGGTCGGCCCAGGCAGAGGGGGGCACTGGAGGGGTGGAAAGGTTCGGGGGCGGAGAGGGAAAGGCACATTTGCTGTACAGCTGGCCGCTCTGTGTGAAGCAGGCACTGTGGGCCGTTACAGAGCTGGAGAGGAGAGCGAGTGAGAGGCCTTTAGCTCTCCCCTAGTTTCTCCTCCTCCTCTCTGTTCTCTCTTTCTCCTTCCCCCCTCTCTGTCCACTATCTCTCCATTTTCCTCTGTGTCACTATCTAGTGCCCACATTTCCATATTAACTGAGCTCCAACCTGGCAAAAAAACATACTGTGTTGGCTGTTAGTGAGGGAACAGACAGGAGGCACACTGTAACAGTATTTGTAGCTGAAAGCCTTGTTTTGTTTCTTGCAAAGGGCCGCAAATTATCCTTGACACATATCCTCTTGTCTTGGGCCCCAAGAGCAACTTGGCCAGTGTATGTTGATTACATGGTCTCCATCACTGTCTCTGCCCTGGTGGCAACACATTCACTACTCCAATAAGCTTTTTTTTTTCCTCCTGGTGCACAAACAAAATATGGTATTTTCGTTCTTTGTTTCTTTTCCTATAATCCTCTTTGATTAGGTGTGTCTGATGGTGTTCCCTCAGTTTCTGGGACTCATTCATAGAGCACATACACATGTAATCTGCTAACAAACATGGCCAAACACTCCTCATTTGACTCCTAGGGGGCTGGATCAGAGTCAGAACTCAATAGACAACACAGCACAGGAACAGGATCAATCTTATGAAATAAATAAGAGAACAGGCTTGGACCAGCCAGTGGAAACAAAGGAAACCATGCGTGCCATATAGTGAGTGTGATATCTGCCTGCTTTTATTAATTGGTGATTAATAACACCTCTCTGTTCGTTAGCGCAGTCACCTCCCGTGCAGCCAAGTGTGTTGCTGCTAATATGCAATTATGCGCACCTTACTGCTCGTTACATTATACCTCTCCCTGACTAATGTGGCGTCCATGAGGAGAATAGAAAACAGAGTGAGCTGCAAAAAAGAGCTATCAATAAGATTCTCACATTCACTGTGTTACCTACCTGTCTGGATGGAAAACAAAAAAGAAGTTTCTTATAAATTTCTCAATGTAACCAGGAGACTGCATTAAAAGTTTTACAGCATTGCAGAGACTGTTTTGCTCTTCCTGGTGTTTTTGTTGTAAAGCAGAGGTAATTGACATCACCATGGGGATGCTCTGTTGCTAGGCCAGACAAGCTCAGTCTGATGTGGTCCTTATCTATTGATTTTCCTGACATTTCCCCACACCTCACAGACTAGGCCAACATGTGAGAAAATATCTGATGCTCTCAGTTCATACAGCCTGTTTGTACAAACTCTGAGCGAGCACTTGCTGCCCCTTACTGCATTGCAATGGGTTGGTTGGTGTCACCATGGTGACTTGGGGCAAATTCCTTTCAGTGACTGATTGAACTGTGCTGATTTGTTGAGATGATTATTCTAAAGTTTATATTACAAATCAAATGCAACAATACAGATTTCTACAAATCCTACAATTTTCTTCAAATTTGAAGACATCATCGAGTGAAGGATTCACTGTGGTACTTTTTGAATCCTCCTATGCAAGTCTAGTTGGGAACATGGGCGACCTGAATAAAGGTAGGCTCTTCCTGTGCTTCTGGCTATGTTTTATTGATATACAGGAGGGATGTCTCCTTTAGAGTGTTAATGCCAACCCTTGTTCTGAAGTGAAGCCCATAAATACTGCATGATCAGAATTAACCTCTGCATTACTCCACCTCCCCACGGTCTCTGGGATGTCACCAAGGCCGTAGGTGCATGCGCACCCCTGGTCTGATGGGGTTGCTTAGCAGTCTGACTGGAGGGGGGCTTATGGGAGAAGTGCAAACAGACAGTCCTGCCTTAGTAAAGGTCAGAGCTGCAACCTACACCTCTCAAATCCCAGGCTGGCCCTGATGGGACCAGGGTTCCAAGCGTGCCTGGAGATGCTTGTGGTAAGGGAGAATTGCAGTGAGAGTGAGATGGTGCTCTGCTGCTGAACTGCATTGCTTTTAGAGGTTGTCAGCACCAATAGTAGTGTGACAGATCTGATCTAACTTTGTGTAGTGGCTCTTACTTGGTGTGTTTCTGGAATGACTGGCACGCTGGGACACCAGTAGCTATCATACGCTACTGAATAGGCAAGAACTTCAATGTTGTTCTCAAAATTGTAGTTAAGTACGCTTCATAGGTGTAGAGAGGTTTGTGTTAGAATGCAAGCAGACTTCAAAAGAGTACCGCAAAAAGTTTTAGCTCTCTTTTATGGAGCACAATGGTGGTTTTGCAAAGTACCATGTAACGAATGACTATCCTCATCGAACTTTGGCTGTGTGAATGGCAGACAGGGGAGGAGAGGGGAGGGGGATAGGGTTCTGAAAGGCCCCCCAGCGTCAAAGCCTTAATAATCATGTGAGCAGCGCTGGACTTCATTACCCTCCTGTTCGACAGGCCGAGTGCCAGCCTGGATTGCTGGCTGGCTGTGGCAAGGTCAACGGCGGAGGAAAAACCAGTTACTGTGTTACTCTGGAGCGGAATGGAGAGGGGCGGCCATCTGTCAGCTCAGGCCTGCCATACCCGCAGAGCAAATGGACACGGGCGGCCAGAGGAGAGGCCACAGACACCCATAGAGCTAAACCCAGTGAGCATAACACTGAGGCATGGACACAGATCCAGCCAAAGAGATGGGCCTTGGTACCACTAAAACACATATATACACACACACACTCATAGCGGAGAAGATAAGGCTATCTCCAAGAAATTTGGCAGCAGGTTGTGTGTGTTTATGCATGTTTGTTTTTAGTTTCAGTGCACTATTGGGCCCCTACTGTTTTAAGTCCAGATGGCAAACCATTTGATAAAAAGTTGATAAAAGTTTTTCTTGGCTTGCCAGCGGTAAATGTTTTAATCATAGTGGTGCTTTATGAAGACAAACTAAGCGCAGAAAATGTAGTTAGGGATCTGGTGAAAGCAACATGTTTTATTCCTAACGACAATACAAACAGGGCCACCATTTGTGGTATACGCAGATGTCACGCTCCTCCACTCTAGCTGTAGTGTTTCACCTTGCTGGCTGTTTGTCTGCTTCTGAGTCGCACCGATCCTCTCTGTGAGGACCTTTACGATGCCCTCTGGCCAAAGTGGAAGAACCCTGTGGAATGTTCCAAAGCTCTCTAATAGGTTTCAGGTGCTGCGGGCCACCGGCCAGCCCCCCACCATCACCCCACTCTGTGTGTCTTGTGTGATAGGACTCCCTGCTCAACAGTCAAAGCACCGCCATTTCTCCTCTAAAAAGAGAGAGGGCAGGTCTACGAAATGGATTCTCATCATTTACTGTAAAAGCGTTGCTTGTTTTTTCAGTACTCAGTGTTATTTACGCGTTCCTTTGTTCACACTGCGCCTTGTGCGTCTCCTTTAACTCACATTTAATTGCTGGTTAAATAAAAGAGTAGAAGTTTCTTGCACACATATGTTAGAGTTCAGGCAGAAATGCAATTTGCATCTCTACCATCCCACAACTCAGCACAGATAAAGTTCTTCCTTGTTTTCCTCCTGTGCCGAGAGTGCCGACCCCCCGGCTTGCACGTCAACATGCTCCGGAAAACAGGGAGATGGTCCTGGGCAATTCCCCCCATATTAATGGAAATCACACAGGAAATCCCTGGATGAAAGCTTTATTAGTTATTAAGGTTTAATGTTGATATCAGTGCTTATATGTTTACTGGAGTGCACGGTGCTGCTGATGTGGAATTGTCAGAGAGGTGCAGATTTAGTAAGGAATTAGTGTACGCCCAGGATTTAATTAAGGGGATCTATTTCCATCTTGTTAGAAAGAGATAATGTGAGTACTGCATGCATCATAGGTTACCATATTAAATGCTGCTTCCTGTAACACCATTATATCCACAACAGTAGAGCTTGTAGATTATAGAATGGAAACAACATATATTTATTAAGCTATATTTAGCCGGAAGAATTGCAGCTAAAAGGTAGCTTTAAACACACAAGCTCTCAATGTACATGAGGTAAAACTTTATTTTTTTTTTTAATTTCAAATAGTATTTTGCTTCATGTTTCTTTCTTTTCATATTCAAACACCCAGATAAAACACTAGTGGCAATCATTAGAGGTAAAATGGTCACACCTCCACTCTTTTCATATGCCTTGTTCCATTTCCAGCATGACAGTGGAGTGTGAACACAGAAGCGACATGGCCTCTTTGTCTCTCCATTTGTCCCACCACTGCCTAGAGACGTAAACCTTAAGCCACTCACTCTCTGATTAATCTTTAACATTTATAATTACTAATTAAGTTAGTAAGAGACTTTTAATGTAGTCCTCCTTCAATGGGGAGCAGAGAGGACAACAGATCATTAGCTTCAATAATGAACGCGGATGAGACAGATAATGGCCTATGATAGGTGAATACTGACAGTTACATTAAATGAGGCGAGTATATGGGAAATGCTGTGTGCAAGTAGCACTTCATGGGTTCAAAGGCACAGGGAGACAAGGTGGTGAAGTACTCCACTAACTCCAGAAACGTCCTCAAGCATGAAGAAATCGTAGAGATGGTCTGCACTAATTAAGACATATTTCTGTGGTACAGTCAAGTCTGTATCAGCATGCAGTATGTATCATACAATGTATATCTGCCATTATAATTGTGTCAACCCCAGTTTCAAGTACACATTTTATTTATTCATTCACACTGGTTTCATTGAGTTTTTTTGTCTCCCTTATGTGTTAGGTGTATCTCATTATCACATTATTACATTAGTGTCTGCATTATCCTGGTGGCTGTAAGTTGCTGCCCATTAAAAGAGTCATTTCATCTCTGTTTTTTTTTTTTTTTTACCTTAACGACGATGCTACTCTGGCACATTCCGTGAGCCTTCCCACTTTGGGGAAGGTGCTTATGCCATAATGATTATTATCATTAAGAAGATATTAATGTGCTTAGTGTTTGCGACCCAGCTGCTCATCATGGCCTGAGTTCCCTGCCGGGGAGGGAAGAGAGCTGCTGCCAAAACGGACAGTGCACGTAGGCCACCGCCCACCTGTCCAGAGGTTTCAGGGTCAGTGGAGGTCACACCTACCTACCTCCCTGCCCTCTGCTGAACTAGAGGAGGGATGGCTCGGAACATAAAATTGGAGGAGATGAATTGTGCTATGTGTTGTGGAGTGACGTTAAAAAGCTGTACCGTATGAATTCAAGTGACTGTAAGCATCTTCCTCTAATGTCAGTATACACGTTAATTATAGTTTAGGTTTTCCACATAATTATTCATTGAATTTCAAGAGCTTTGAAAGAGTTTTGAAAATAAATTTAATTAATCAGACCTTCACAAAATCTGTAATTTTTGTCTCGTAACAGAGCGACAGCAGCAGGATGTTTTGTGATGACTCCTGTTCTGAAACATCATATACACACAGATAGACGATGTGGGGCTAAAGGCAGCCTGGCTCAGCATCCTCCAGTCTCTCAGTTTCAAATTGCTGCTTCATTAGGGCTTGGAAAAGAAACCCATGGTTACATTTAATCAAAATCGGTATGGCAGACCCACATAATCAATCACAATCCTTATCCAATATGCTACATTCTGTAACTACCAAGCTGGCTTGGAGAAAAGTCAATTATGGCCCGTCTCTCTGCTCCTCTGCCGGGGTTGCTGTGATATTATACTGTTTCTGCAGTTGTTTTCATTATGCAAACATGGAGTGTGTGCATCTCACACATACAGCTTTTTACTATTCACACAGCTATTTCCTATTTTTCTTTTTTATACCGCTAGTTCTTGTATGATACATGGACTGGGGGTTTTGTCGGGGAGTATGATGTGCCATATCTGGAATAATCAAATTAACTATTAATGATTTTTGCTCTCAAACTAACACTTGTGTTACACAGTGGGCTGCAGTCAGTGATGCTGTTCATATTTCATATATTTCTCGTCCATGTGGATGTGCTCTCACTGTCTCTCTCTGTATGAAATCGTTTACAGTTTGTTTCTATAGACGTTCTGCTTTCTCACCCTGTATCCCTGAGTACATTTATGAGAATGCAAACATGCACACACTGCATGCTCAGACACTTGCACAGCCAAACACTGTAATCACAATCACATATTAGACACACATACTCACATACTACACACACTCATCACTCAATCCATCAATTCTTTTTTTCTCTTTTCCTCATCTTGTGTGTTCTTTCTCCCTACCTTTTCACTTCAACGCTCAGCCTCTCGCGCAATCAATGTGCTCCACATAATACACATAAGCTGGGAAACACACACAGGCACGCACACACAAGGTAGCTAGGTTGGTGGGGGCCATGGCTGCAGCTCTTCTGCGCAGTCCCAGAGTGGCTCCCGGGGCTCGGCTGCCAGTTGTTTGCCAGCGTCTCCGGGTGGAATTCATTCAAATTAAAGCGGTGGAATGAGGCCCGAGTCCCAGAATGCCTCGTCCCTCTCCTTCATCAGCATTCCGCCGATGAGAGTAATTAAAGCAGAAATTAATTCTGCTGTAAGCAGAGGAGCCACAGAATAACTGATATTAGAGGCTGGATGATGAATGCTTGGCATCAAGGGAGGTCTCAGGGGAGGAAGGGGAAATTCACAGATCTCTTTTTCTCTTTCTTTTTTCTTTCTTTCTTTCTGTCTGTCTTTCTTTCTTTCTCTTTCTGTCTTGCATTCTTTCTTTCTTTCTTGCTGTCTATTTTATCTTTCTCTCGTTCCACTTTCCTTTTCTTTTTCTCTCTTTGCCCACTCCCATGTTTTTATTTCTTTGGTCTGCATTTCCCTCTTCTATGTGTTTCTCTCTCTACGTCTGGGTACTACTTGCCCCTTCTCATCTTTACATTTCTTTCATCCTCCCTGGCAACATTTGTCCTTGCGTGCCACCACAAGATTGCCACAGAGAGCTGAAGCCATTGGCTTTAAGCATGACTGAAGACATCGCTACTAAGTCTCCTCGCTCAGTAACAGTATTTCACATTCTGTCGGCACTGGTGCTCTCATTTTCAGTCAACAGGCATATTAGTGTGTACTGATGCTTCAAAATGCTAGCACTTTGTTGTTTGTCAACAGAAGCCAAAATGGAGAGTGCTTCCAGGTGAATTTTATTATACCACACAATTAAGTGTTACAGAAAAAAATATATAAATCAATGTAATTGTTAATCAGGATGTGAGCAACCATAGAAACACACAATTATTGAATTAGACTGTGTATATAGAGTGGCTCAAAGCAAAAACCTGTGTATTATTTTCACAACAAACTGTGTTTTTTTCTCAGCCATATTTTGAGACTGAACCTTGAAGCTCTCCAGATGATGTGATATTCTACCCAGGATGATTCAATGATCCCCCACGTCCCCTGACGCTTTATTTTTGGAATAGCACATCTTTAGCAAGAGCAGTCACAAGACTGAAAGACAAACACCTGAACTCTTGAAACACTGAGGCTGGATGAGGCTGTCAGTAAGACTGTTTTCCTCTCTCAGAATCAAATGGAATTGAACAAAGGTTAGCTCTTTGGGGCTTTATGGTAATGTGATATACGATGCTGCCATGGAATTTGCCAATGCATGTCTTAGCACTGTCTGACTCTAAGGAAGGAGTGAATGGTAATTACGCTGACCTCTGCCCCTCCCTCTTTCATTCTGCCCTCTGGGTAAAAAGCCTGAGGAGGTAATAAACAATGGATAGATTTGTCTTGTTTGTATTGCCACACTCTTAATGACACGCGAGATTGGTGTCTATTTTGAAAATAATACATGCCAAGATCTGCAGGTAGTTGTGTTGCATTTTTAATTGGTTTGTGCAAGAATATCTCAATCAGATGTAAATGAATGGAAGCTCATCCGGAGACTTACTGACTGTTATTAAGAATTTAGCAGGCTGGCATGGAGTTGAAACACAGAATTAATGATTAGAAACCATAAAGGGCCCCAATGCAGAGGAGATGTAAACCGGAGACGGAACCAGCCACAAACCTGTTGATGAGACCGCGTTGTGAGGTTTAAAGTCTTGAGGGAAGACCTCACTGGCACTGACCAATAAGGCCAAATCTTAAAGGCGTAGACAGGCTGTATTTTCCCTGCTGTTTTACACCTGAGATATTAACTGAAGATACATAGTAGATTGCGCATGGTAAGAGGCAACAGAATGACTCATCGTACCTCTAATGTATTTTACATTATACTTGCACATGATGATTTCATTCTGAAATGAGCAAGATACAATTTTTGGAATTTGCTGTGTGAACTTCACTAGGAAATACTAGAAAAACATAAATGCTGCCCTTGGAAAAAAAAAAGTTATTTTATAAGCAACTATGTAAAAGTTATAAACTCACTAGAAATGCATGATGTGCTGAACCTTAATTCCGATATTAAATATGGGAGAGAAGGTGGGTGTCTGATATTGCAGTGAAACTCTTGAAATCTACAGTATGAAAAGTACAATTTTATTCCAACCTTTCAATCTTTCGTGTCATTTGGCTATTTCTGTTTCTGTCTCTCTTTTCCTTTATTCCTTCTTTTGGAAAGATGATATGAAGCGTGAAGCAGAAATAGTAATCATACAGTAACGGCATTTCCTCTAAATTATTTAGTAATGGCATCTTTTTATAGACACATGGTTTACCTATGGACCTTACTAAAAGCTTGGTACTTAGCAGCAGTTTTCAGAATGTATCTCTACGGTGGATCATATTGCTGTAGTGCATGATATTTCTCTCTATCATTCAGAATGGCAATGCCGTTATGAACGGGGAGGGTATATCTCGATGTCTGCCATCCTGGAAATGGTGGCAGCATTGTTTGTTTGTCTTCTTTGTTCCATACACCAATAAAAAGACACTCAAAATGAAACCTTGGTGTAACGATGACCTTAAACGCAATGACACTCTTTCCCATAACATTGTCCTGTCCAATAGTCCAGAACTCCCCTAAGAGGCCTTACAGCAAGTCTAGGAGGAACCAAATGAGAGAGAAATCGATTACTTTCCTCTCTCCACTGTCTCTGCCCTGGCTGAATTACTGAAACAAGATGCTGCACTTAGAGGAGTCTTTGGAGAGGCAGAGGCAGCGAGAGAGAGAGGTGGGGGAGAGAGAAACACTTTTAGGGACATGGGTGCCATTTAGACTAGGACCATCTTCTCACAGAAAGCCACTAAAAGCAGTGAATGATCCTCTTCCTGTCCCTGGCTGGGAGGTGGTTAGCCTCCTGTGGTTAAAAGAATACAAAACATACACTCAGGTTTGAGGTCAAAGCAAGATCATCAAAAAAAATATTAATTTCTCAAGTCCAAGTATGACACACGTATAACTGTAGCTTTCATCCTTCACTTGAGCTAAGCATATCGCAGTTGTGGTGTGTCCGAAAAGCTTGAGACCAGGCCACATGGACTAAATCTGATGTTGTTTTCAGACTTCCTAATATCAAATGGGTTTTGTTAAACATCCACACCAGGTTTTATTGTCTGAACTATGAAGATGAAAATGAATCCCGCTCGTTTGGTAGACAGAACGCGGTGCTTAAGGGACCCAATCCCTGTAAGTGCCATTAAGTGGAAATTGCCGTTCACATATTCCAGTGGTTTGATTAATTACACTCTCTCATGTGTTTTCATAAAGGCCCAATGAAATATGGGGAGCAAATTGCATTGTGTTCCTGTATCCTGTTATGTAAAAGCAGTTTAATTATTGACACATGTTTTGCCACCTGGCAGGGGAAAGGATGGTTGGACATGAATAGAAATCATACAATAGATATTATGGATGGGTAGTGCTAGCACTTGAGATGCCATGTGTTTCTGTATCTGTGACTCAATTTATGTCCCCGTCTTCACCTCGCCTCAGATCTCCTGCTGAATCAGAGCACAGAGTAGTCGTGATCAGCTGGATATGTCATAGTTGTAAGGGAAGCATTTTGTGGAAGTGACTGCACTTTAAAACCTGTTTAACTTTGTGTGGCAGGACTGCTTTTTGAAAGGTCTTTTCTAATAAATATGTAGTTAAGGAGATATTTTGTGAAGGCTCCACAGTCTCTCTGGGGGATTAAAAGATCACTGCTGGCTTTGTGTGATATCTTAAGATAGCTCTTTTTGATCAGAGTACAGGCTTACACACTGCTTAGTTACTGACACACTGCTACTTTGAACTTAAGGAAGTAGTGTAGGAAGACAACAAGCAAATTTGCAGTTTTTACAGAAATGTCTTTATTCCCCATTTTCTCTCACTTTTTCTTTGTTCTTCGGCAGTGTTTTTTCAAGAGCAGTGCCCTCTACTGCCACGGAGACTGAATAACGTCAGCGTCTCAGGGCAATGCTTCCCTTCTGTTGTAGCCAGTAGTACTTAGACTTCACTCTATTCTGTATTCTACAGTGTATGTGGAGGTATTAGCTCATAAAACCCTCCTACTGTCATATGAACCCACTGCCGTCCCTGAGCTCTGTATGAACAGCAGGGCTCTGATACTTAGTCCCAAGCTGTTCCTGTTTGCCCAAAACGATGAGGCCTGGCCTCGTGCTCTCTACCTGATCTAGTTGACTGGGCTGTGTAAGTTAGGTAGGCAGTCCCTGTCTCCATCCCCCTCCTCCCTCCCAATATGCACTTGGACCCGGGCTCAGGCTGCACCTTTTGTGTTCCACAGGGATAGGGGGGCCAGATGGAGGAATTTGATTAACCAGCAGTGGAGGACCAAATGTTCAATTGGATACAGAACCAGTTGGAAGGCGGGAGGGAGCGAGGGATGAGGCGGGGTAGAGGGAGAAATCTAAAATGGCTGGTCATGTGCGCCGGCCAACACTTTCCAAAGGGGAGCCCAAACAGACACTGAGGTGTAGTAATGCAGAAGCCCTTTTCCAAGTACCAGCTGGGCCTTTTAGGAGCCTCTATCCCCACAGCAGACACTCGGCAGCCTCCGAGCAGCTTGACTTTACCATATGTGGAACTTTTTTATGCTCCACCTGGTTTCCCCAGGGGACCTATGCCGCTGGGACGCCGGAGGCAGGTGAATTGCTCTTAATGCAAGGCACTGAATCACTGGGCCAACAACATGAGGGAAGTGCCTAGGGAGAGGAAATGGATCTGCAGAAAGACTGGCGCGGACTGGCGCGACCTTGGAGCTAGTGCCTGCTGCGGAGTAAAAAACGAGGCCGCGTGACGTGTCATTGTGCCTCCACTCACCACACACCTCTATTTTAATAATATGCACGCTTCTATTTCTTACATAACATTTTGTATCATTTTACAAAGTGTTTTTTTTACTGCAACTTAATCCATTTGTGAACTGACTGCTGACTCTCAGCTTCCATTTAGAGACTCTGTGCCACAACATGAGTTTCTCCCTCCCTCTTTCTCATTTCCATTTTCGCTGTTTCATTCGTACTGTTTCATATGATAATCTACTGATATGGATTTTGCAGTATTGGTTTCATAACTAGCACAAAAGTATGACTGTATTCTACTACACAGCATTTTTGTCACAAACTAATATTTGCATTCTTCCCATGCAAACAAGGATTTTCATCATTTTCAACATCAGTTTCTGTACCTCTGGTTGGTGATAGATCTTTTTCTTACATAGTCTGAGTCCTGACCATCAGGACAGGTAGGTCAGATGAGGGAGATTTTTTTGCCTGGGCAGTGGGGGTGTGGTCACTTTCCTGCCTGCACCTGTCTCACTGTGTTTGTGGCAGAAAGCCAGAGGTCAGGGGTCACCACAGGAGGCTGTCAAGGTCAAAGGTTTATCACTCTCCGAGGGGTCCTGGAGCCATCACTCAGACCCTACAGTACACATGATCTGCCCAGTTGAGTTTTTTCTTCCCCCACTTTTTCTAATCCTTCCAAATGGCTCAGGCAAAACTCCTGACAGCAGCAAGAGAAACAAACTGTGGGGTGTGGAGCTCTAAGCCATCAGCTGGAGATTTCACTTTGAAAAGATTCGCTTTTACTTACTGCCCTTTCCACCAATCAGAGGGCCCGCCAGAGTCCGGGCACCCAGAGCAGCTGCCCTCTGACCCTGCCAGCGGTTGTTGGTTTATTTTGTTTGGGCATTTCAGAGAGGATGGGGCTGCTTTTGACAGGTCAGGCAGCAGGACTTGGATGAGGTCTTTAGCAAAGACAGCCAGAGAGGGAGAATTTCACAGCTCAAGAAAAGACTGAGGCTACCTTGAGCTGGTGTTACAGTTCACTGTTACTCTCATATTGCTGGAGAGGTTGTTATATTCATTGAGACATGTGGAAAATGGCCCATTTTGGGGGGAAAAGAGGGGCCATTCATGCAAAGTCAATTCCATCAAACAGACAGAAATTCCTCGATACCCCTGTTTATGCAGCTGTGCCCTCCGATCAAATTACACCAGCCCACTTACAACACCCACACCTCCTTCTGCCCTTTTTGCTGGTCCCCCCTCAACCTAATCTGAATGTGCCAGGAGCCTCAGATGTGTCTCCCACTCACTGGGGAGAATGGGAGAGGTAAAGATGCATGAGGGGGCACGTAACCTAGAGTTCCACCTACCCGTGGCAGTAATTGGGGCAACGCCACAGAGCTTCCATGGGTCAGAGGAAGGGCCTGTCATGTGACAGGGCACGTAAAGGCAGGCAAAGGAGGCACATCCCCAGAGAAGAAGTACTAACCGTCATGCTGTAGCACCAACTCTGACAGACCACAGGGAATGGACCCGCCGCATCGAGCCTGTCAGCTGTTCCAGCAGCGCAGAGCGATCGTGGAGCCCTCCACTGGGACTGTATTACTGAAGGCTTTTCTTCTCTGCCTGTTTTATTTTTTGGGTGGGGAGGGCAGGGTTGCGGGTCTGTGTGCAAGAGGGGGTGTTGAGGGGTATAATTGAGAGCACAGAGGGAGCTTCGTCTCTCCATCTTATGATTTGGAGGTGAAGACAAGCGCCCTCGGGGGCCCCCTGTCAGAGCTTTTGGGCCCGCTCAGTGCAGACTTCAATAAAAACACACAAAAAGAATTCCCCCACAAGGGCGCCTGGCTGAATCGCTGACGCCAATGTAAAAGATTCCGTTTTCTGTGAATCATTTAGTACGCGACCCTGAGCTCTCTACACAACGTGACAATAACAGGAAACCCCCCTCTGTCCTCCTTACCGTGAAAAAATGAGAAATGCAACAAACCCGGAGAATGCCAAATTATTTTTTTCACACATACAATTTCACACATCGATCACCCTCTGCCACTCCTCCATTTTCCTCTTCCCCTCCCACCTCTCACTCCTCTTTTCTTTTCTCCCCTCACTGTATTCCTGTCATGACAAATGTCAAACAGTCAGTTAGGAGGGTGTTTTTTTTCTTTTTGGTAACCAAGAGCTTGCCAAGTCGAATGTGCGCTGGGACAAGACTGCTGCGGAAGCATCACATTGGAGCATCAGCATCAGATATTTCTGTGAAAGTAACAGAAATGTTTGAAGGTGTTGTCACAAGCTCACAGGATCCTGCTGTTTGTGTGCACCAGAGGGAAATGGCGCCTTCTCAGCCCTTTTGTCTCCTCCCTCCCTATTGTTGTTTTTAAACTTATTTCTCTGTTTAGTTGTTATCACTTTTATTGTGGTTAAGAATCTCAGCATGGCTTTTTTTTGTGGGTTTTGACAGAGGGGCTCGGTGTTGTAGTCAGAGTTAAAATTAGAGGAGTTGCTTTTTTGTGTGACTTGGAGACATGTCATCTTCTAGAAGCAGTGGGGAGTCTGTCAGTCACAGCCATGGTGTGTTTTAATCATCTCTGTCCCACTTGGAGAAGCGCTGACGGTTAGAGTGAGGGTTCCCTCCCCTGGACAATACCAGTATGCTAGAATCTCATACACTCTGATGTCAGACATAGCAACCAGTTAAGAAATATGAGACGTTTCTTCCTCAAGTTAATCCTGCAAATTCAATAGGGGAATCAAGCAATGTCTGGTGAATTTGAAGACATATCACAAGTGTGTTTGAAGGTTTTTGTGATCTTTCAAAAGATATGACAGCTGGAAGGAGATTGGCAACAAAATAGCAGGAGTTTGTCACTATAATAAGAGAGTGAAGCTGATAGAATAATCAAAACCCACGACGTCTTAGAAGCTTAATGAGCGAGGGCTCCCCCCAAGCGAGCAATAATAATAGTGTTTTGTAATTCTATAGCCCTTTTAATAATACTCCAAGGAATTTTAAATAGACATTTCTTTGTAAAGCAAAGTAGGTTAGACTGTAAATTATATTTTCCATAATGTTGCAGCGATGACGGCAGTCGTCTTTACAGTACGTCGCTGAGAGAGAACACACAGCCAGGATACTGGGCAACAGAATCAGGCTGAAGATTCCCTTAACCCTGTGCAGAATTGGCCACTGCACTACACCCATCCAGCTCACTCTCCTTTAACCCCAGCCCCCGTCTGAGCATGCTCCCTGCAGACCTCTCCAGAGATATGGCCTCTCATTTCCGAGAGCATCCTCTGACAGTCTTAATGGACAAGTAGTCTCTCTACAAGGCCAGGAGAGCTCTTGCTGAAAAGACCACTCTGGGCATGTCTAGGATAAGTACTGTTTTCTCCTCTCTCTAGTCTAAGGTTGTGTTTATGGACAGAAATTAAACGGAGCTGTCAGAGGGAAACAAACATGGAAAGAGGGAGGAGAGGTGAATCTTTTGTTGCTGTACTTACCTTAACTTAAATAACATAATCTGTCAAAATGTGAAATAGAATCTGTAATTACAGAAAAAAAAGTTATTAAAAGATATGTTAGAAATATGCGTTGAAGTTGTGAAATATGAATCTTAATCGTAATACTCTACTAATTGCACTAATTGCAGTTGGAGTTTAGAGATTTACATATATTTTAGGCATTTAATGTTCACCAGAGTGATGTGCGCCACTAAATTGAGCTTTAAACAGAAGTACTTAGAAAAATATTCCTACAAACCCCCAAGCAATTAATCCAGCTGCCTGCCTTTGTCCACCTACCCATTGTGTTCTTTGTAAAAACCATTCTCTTATACCTCCACTTACTCCATCCTTTGAGACGCCATTGGAAATCCAGGGCTCTGAGTTGAACCCACAGTTGGTTTAAGTGTAATGAAATGTATGTCATGTCTCTGGCTCTCTCCCTCTGGCTTCCCCTCACCCCTGGCCCCCTGAAAGCACTGCCTTTGACAGGAAGGCCTCTGTGGCTTCTTCTGCAGTGATCTTTAGCCCCTTCAGGTCCCATTGACTATTTCAGGACGTCCCTGCGATTTGAGGGTGGACACAACCGTTCACGCATGCTTCAGAGCATTGACTAAGAAGAAAAATAGACAAGAGCGATGGAGTGGAAGCCTCGGACAGCTAAACCAGCCCTCTGGGAAATCCTATCCTGATGCCTGGCCACGTTAAAAAAAAACCCCAAAAAAACCAGCTTCTGCTCTGATAATATTTATTAATGTTGTACAGTATTCTCATTGAAAAACAACAATTTGGCAGTGCTTATTATACACGCTGTGGACCTAGCTACGTGCTAATTTACTCTGCGGTTTTCACTCTTTTCTTGTTGTTCTTGTGTATTCTGTCCTACATTGTACATAATAATAATGGAAACTATGGCAACAGAAGTCAGGTGCAGTTTCTGTAAAAGGACCCAAGCTGAGCTATTCCAGATGATGCACATTTAAATTTGAACATATATTGACTCAGTTCCTAGTACCTGTTTATTTATCATAGATTCAATCTTTATGCAGATGAGGGTGAACACATCATGCATGGAACACTTACCTTGCATCTATATGTATGTATGCTTTTGAGGCTGTGTATGTGACACACCTGAAGCTTTTGTGAGTGTGTGACTGTATGTGTGTGTGTGTGTGTGTGGTTGTTCCCTTGTGTACATCAGTGCGTGGACATGTGTCTGTGCATGGATATTGCAGCTTGGAGAGAGTGTGCATGTCCACTATATTAGACAGAGCGTGCGAGGGGTGCCTCAGCATGTGTGTACTGCTGTCTGTTCAGAGCTCTCAGCGCCAGCAGGGTGCGCCATTCCAATTTACCCATCAGCCACAGAGGTAGGGGGTAAAAGTGCAGGGCATCACTGTCGGAGATTTCACATTCGAGGGACGAGATTACCAGTCAGGGGACCCCTGTGTGGAGGTGATGAGGGAGGGAGACTGCAGGGGCACAGTGTGGGGGAGTAGGGACTGTTGGGGGACGGTGGAGTGGTGAGAGGCGGGAGAACAGCACGACTCAACGCCACCCTGGAATCCGTGGACTCTCTGTTTTCTGGGGAGCTTAGCTGCCAAGCTGCACATCTGTTTGACACCAGGCGCTGTGGTATGGCAGTCAGGGGCTGTCTGTCCTGATTCACATCTCTCCGCTCTATAGTTTGTTCTAAGAATCTGGACAACTGCTGAAGCTCTGTCTCTTTAGAGATCCTTGCAAAACTGTGTGATGTGTAGCTTTCAGAAAAAAGAAGAAGAAAAGACAAAGGGTGCAGCATTCTTACTTTCATTCATAGCAAACACATGTAGACATGTGGAGGAAAGGATTTGTGTATTCTAAACACTAGAATATAATTATGGCATTGTAAAATTATCTTGAATAGTTGCCTCAGACCCAGAGACCCAGCCTTGTCGGCCGTGCTCGCTCAGCTTGTGTTTGAGTGTCGGCCAAGTCAGCTATGGCTGCTCCAGAGGCCCTGAAGCCTGTTGGGGAGACGGGACATTCCAAACAGCATAACTCATTCTTTACACCCTCTCTGCTGCCATTAGTTAATTATATGCAGGTGTTTTCCTTTCTCAGGTTTTTTGCTGTAGATCTTATAAAAATGTAACCATAAATACATAAAGCCAGATAGACGAAGAAAAAGAAGGGGAAAACAGTGTGGAGGAAGTGGCTGAATGTGCTGTGTGAAGCAAATTATTGCCCCCATGTAGATTCATCAGTTCTCCCTGCTGGATTAAGGAAGGGCCTTTCTAATGAAGTTCGCCCCGTCAAAATGAAGGGACTAATTCTGATTTAGCTGAGGTAATGAACTTCCCCTCTCCTAGTGAGAGCAGCACCATGGGGCGAGGAGAGAGGGGTGGTTGTGTAGGAGGGCGGGGGCAAAGGAGAGTGGTAGCAAGAGGGAGAGGGAGGCAGGATGAAGACAAGACAGCAGAGAGACATGGAGTGAGGACAGAGAGATGGAAGGGAGAGAGGAAGCTAGGTGGAGAATGAGGAAAAAAATTATGCAAAACGCCTGTCTCGTATTTGCTGAGATATATTAAATTTCCAGTGCGGGTGCCTGTGTTATATAAAATTATGTTAATGTCTCGTGGCCCGCTGCGAATGGCGGCTTGCTGGTCCTGAGCATGCGTGGCTGGCCGCTACACGGAGCGCACTCAGTGGGACTCAGCTTTTCTATTAAGGAAAACCTCTAGACACCTGATGATGAATTCTCTCTCACCAAATGTTCCCCCTTTTTTGTGTCGAAAATATGAGCACTTTTCTAAATGACTTTGGAGAGCCCGGCGTGGCGCTCGGCGGCCTGCGTCGAGCAGGGGGGAAGGGGGGTTGGTGGTGGTGGGGGTGGGGGGGTCCCTCTGCAGCAGGCTAAGGGAGTCAATTAAGGCAAGCACTGATAATTATAAGCCGGCAGAACGCAGGGGCTGGCTAATTGTACAGTGTTCCATGCCGCGAGCCCAGCCAAGGGGCCTCTCCGCAACGCTCTCTTTCCCTGCTCCTTTGTGTGGACCACAGACCCCATAGAGCCACATACCTCAGTCTGACAATGCCACAGTGAGGCTAGCGAAAAAAAGCCAGGCATGTGCCCGTAATTAACTTTTTACATTCAGGCCACTCACTCTTTTGAGACCTGAAAGAGATTCTGGTCAGATTCACACCTCATTTCTTCTCTCCTCTTTGCTTGCCAGAAAGTTTTCCTTTGCCCATTTTACTGTTTCCTTGCTTTCCTTGCTAATTTTTATTATCACGTTGCACAGCAACTTTCATCAAGCACAGTCTTCGAAAGTCAGGGCGTTGTCACTTGACCTTTATTTCCTTCTAACAAGAAAAGGCCCAGCAGTTTAGGATAGGCATGTATAGAGTAAATTAGAGCATTTCAGCGCAGAATGGTGTTTGTGTGGCTGCAGGGGGTCCGGCACTCCCATGCAATCCATCTCAGCAGCCTGCACTGTTTGTCCCCAATGGACCTCCATACCTGCCTGCAGCTGCAGCGCCTACACATCATTCGTTAACAAGTATTCAGCTCTTGCCTTTGTTGTTGTGGATTTCTCCCTTCTCTTTTTTTTTCTTTTTCTCTGCCTCTGTGACCTACACACTGTTCATTTGACCGAGTTTTAGCCATTGTGGGTTTCAGCTGTAAGAATAGCAAGTAAAGTGGTCCAGGCAAAACACAAAATGGCAGACTATCCTTCAAAGCGTACTGTAGCACCAGATCTTGCTGAAACACCAGCTTCATCTGGTTTTACTCACTTTACTTTCCTTTTCGCAGTTAGCATTGTAACACATTAAATTCAGTACAGTTCAATATAGTTTCAAATCTAAGAAAACAGAAGATGTTGACATATCTTGTGTAGGGATAACTTCTAGTGCATGTTTTCCTTAGTCTTTTATGACACATGTGAGTCAAACTATGTGCAAATAAATTTAAATTAAATAATACACTTGTAGAATGAGAAATGTCAGCACAATCTATAAATATTATAGAATGAGATGTAACAAGCTACAGCGATGTCAAAGATGAAATTTACAAATGGAATTTTCTTCTATGTCTTTGATATTATGCCGCTGTTTGCCATGTTACCATAAAACAGTCGAGTCATAAAAGCTTGTATAATGTGTAATGTAAACCATGCATAGATAAACACAAAGCACAGCAGGTTCTTCATAAAGACCAGGCTCCATGTAGGAAGTGGCACATGCATTCATTTAGTGCAAACCTATCATTTATGCATCCTTCTTCAGGTCCTCTGGTATAAAATGTTTTAAGACACTGTAATAATGATGCAGAGTAAAACTGCTTCCGTTTTCTCTTATGTCTTTGATGCTCCAATAATGACTACTGGCTGTAGATTCTGCATTTTTCTGCTACACGGTGAACAATCTCAGTATTGCTAAACACATGCACAGGGACTCTTGGCAAATAACTCAACTGGAAATGTCTGCTCAGCGCGTTTATGTTAGGGAGAAGGAGAAGTGTCCTTATGTTTTTGTCCCCCATGTTTTGTGAACTCCAAAAGGTGTTCTAGTCGACTAAACCTTTTGTAACATCCATTCAAGCGTTACGCACGTTTATCTCGACACAAAAACCTGTCAGTTTGGTGTTTCTACCTCTGGCCCAGCAGCCAAGGGAGCTGGGAGGCGGTTAATGTAGGCGCAGAGTGGCTGATCCTAGCAGGAGCCTAGCCCTGCTCTGATTAGCACCTCCAACGAGCTGCCATGCATCAGAGCTGACATTCTCCCAGAGACATGTTCCCCCAGAATCCTTTGCTCTTGCTGTGCGAGGGCGTCACCACTACTGACATGTCACAGCCAACAATCTCACCTCACCCCTCCCTCTCCCTCTGGAGGTTGGAAAACAGCATCAGGCATGCACTGAACTTGGGACCCTGACATGGGGGCTTTGGTACCTCGCTTAGCTTATCTTTCAGCTCTCGCTTTTCTCTTGCAGACACAGTATATGTCTTTTACATGCCCACTTCCCTACAGGCAAACTGGAGTAAAGCTTCTCCTTTCATGCTGTGGTAGTTTTCCAATCTCTTTGATTTTATTAGCTGGCACTCAACACACATTCCATCACTGTTCGTGTAATACATTAACTCTTTGATAGAATGGGGTGAATTTTCAAGGTGCCATGATTAAATCTTGTACTTTAATTTCAACATTTTGCACTTGATTCGCTCTGTCCTTCTCAAACTGTGGAGGCAGGAAATAGATATTAGTAATGTTCCCCCCAGGCACCAGTTCTCCAATCAGCTTTGGTCCAGGGGGAGTCCATCCCTTTGTGCTCCCACCTACCACCTTACTACCCCCATCCACTGCATTCTCCAGGCCTTAATGGGCCTTGTAGTATTTCTGAAATGAGTTTGTTCCTTATGAGCAGTGCTTCCACCTCAAGAGAGCACACCACACGGAGGTGGAGTCAATTTGTATTCACCCATAATTCCCTGGGCCTTAATCACTCTGATTTTCCCCCCATTATCTGTTAATGGATAGTTCCCGCGGAGAGAAGAGAGAAGTAAACCCACCTACTGTTTACAGGCCTGAAGCTGTCTACTCTGCTACCATCCACAATCCCGTTGTGGGTTGTATATACAGCAGTGAGTCCGCAGAAAACCAAATCTTCTCGGTTTATTAACATGCAACTCCAACATCAGGCTGAATAGTTTGAGACAGATCGTGGTAGAACAGAAAGCAAACTCTTGCAGAAGGCGAAATTCATCGTAAACAGAATCACTTCAAGCAGGTATTTCCATTTTTATGTCAAGGTTTGGCAGTTTAGAAACTCGGTATTTCATTGACCCGTTAGTTTGACTAGACTTTCTTTGATTACTACGGTTGTTCTGTCTGTGGTTTTTCCAAAACAACCCATTCCTGCCCACTAAATAATCTCAATTTGTTCTCCCATTTGTTTACTCATTACTTTCAGCAAAAAAAAGTGCCTTGATTGATGTCCTTAATATCATTTGTTAGAGTGTGCTGCTTTGGCGACACAGTCAGCATGGGTCTCTCTAAGAGTGAGCTTCAGAGAACCATTCACTATGCCCCAGAGAAGAGTGTAAATCTAAGTATCAGATTTTTTTCTTCCAAAGCCAAAACGCTAAAAGTGATCCTGAATTCCCCTGCAATTCAAACTGCTCCTCAGCAGAATTGTTTAAATAGAGTAAGGGGCAGTGGTGGTGGTGGTGGGGAGAGGGGTGGTGTTGCAACGGAATAAGCTGAGGGAGAGTTTTTAATTAAGCAATGCCCTGCGTTATACTTAACTACACGCTATTATCAGAAAGTTAGTTTAGTTTCTTTCCTTTAGTTTCAGTCTTTAACTCACTGTCAGTTGCTGGCTGTGCATTTACGTACTCGAGCAAAGTAAGACGCCTCTATCAAATTCAGAATTCATTATGCCGCATCTGTGTCGTTGTTACATGAAGAGTTCACCGAACTATGCAAGCCAAACCTGCGAGTCCCAGCGTCCCAAACAACCTTCAACAGCACATGAACTTCAGCCCGGATGAAAAAGTAAACAGCACGAAGAAATAAAGACCATTCTTTCTGAGAGTAATTTTTCCTCTCTCCCTCTCCTGTCCTCCACATGGGAGAGATATTAGGCGTTTGTGTTTTAAGGAGCTGTGAAATACATAAACCATGAGCCACAGGAACGCGAGGCCCTGTGGATATGCAGATGGGCTTACTTTGCTGGTGTCAGGGATGCTTAGAGGGAGCAGGCACAGGAGCAGTTCTCATCTAAAGGATTTTCTTAGTAGTGCAGAGGGACAGGGTGGTGGCAGCGGAGAACACTCAGGAGACTCGGAAACAGAGAGTGGGAGGAGGGAGAGAGAGAGAGAGAGAGAGAGCTGACAGTCCCCTGTGGCCCTGTAACTATATCCAGAGTCTGCTCAGTGCATAGAGAGGGGTGGGGGCTCATGCAGGGCCATGCTGATTGGGCAGCCCAGGAGACGGGCTGGGGGAGCGACAGGAAGTGACCTCAGCCCAATGAGGCAGCTATAGGGGCGAGCGAGCTGACTTCCTCCCTTGGCTCTCACTAAGAAACAGGCTGCCAGCCTGATTCAACCCCTGTTACACTGCTACATATAAACCCAGCCCTGCACAGACTGCTCATAATAGACACAGTCAAACCTCTATTTCTCTCCCAGTCTCTTTTTCTTCCCATCTGTGTGTATTTATCTATATGTTACGTAGAACTGTTTAAGTATAGGTTTGCGGATAAACCTATGAAGCATATAGTTGAATTATATACTACATATATTCATACAAGATTATATATTCCTAATCAATAACATTTTATTTGTCAGTGAATCCCAGAGCAAAAGAGTAAAATCGACACTGAATTAATCCTTCTAACAAGTACTGTCAGTGTAGCCACAGCCTGATGTAGCTTATTCCTCAGCTCCACATACCTCCGCTGCACGGGAAGGAACATTCCTTCATTACGATGACAATGGGCTTTATACTTTATTTTATTCAATCACACATATACACCATCCTGTTAGAGCACCAAATGTGTATTAATAGAAAAACAGTTCCTAGCAAATGTACGATGTACACCCGTTTCAGTAATGTTTGGCAAAAACTACAAAGCCCGCTGTTAAAAAATTAAACTATGTATTTGCAACTTGTTTTCAAAGGTTTGCATCTTCAATAGGAATGAGTGGGCTTGGGGCTAAAAGCCATAGCAGAGTAGGAACGCAATATAAGAGACTTACATGTTGTTAGTTTTAGTCTAATGGGATTTGATGACATTAAGAAAAATATAAAATAACATTAGCCCTATTCTTCAGATTTGAAGCATACTATATTTATATCTTTTTGCCATTTTCCCTTGATGCACCTGCTCACAGACATAAACACACACATGCACACACACAAGGTCAGTCAGGCAGGTGCAGAGTTATCTGCATAATGAAGCAGGCCAGGTCTCTAAAGGGACAGCTTTGTGCACTAGGGTCAAATGAGGGCTGCGCATATGGCAGAGGAACAGATCTGTGAACCCTGCAGCAAGCTTGACCTTAGTGTACACCCTCACACAGATAAGCAAGCTGAATGGTGATCAAAGAGGGCAGTGATCCTCTTGCACGGCTATGTGGATGCGCTCGTGCCACCCTCCTCCCCCTCTTTCGCTGCTGCCTGCTGCTACACTCAGGCGCACATGTAGGCTACAGAGCATCTCATCTGCCGACTGCATGATCGCAAAACACACCGTCAACTCTTTCCCTTTCAAACTACCATGAGCTGGGTGAAGCAGCAGCTGACCTGGTATAGTGCACGTAGCACATTTCAAGGCTGAGTCCTTACCACAGATTTAAATCCAGACTGGGCCCTTTGCTGCATGTCATCCCTCCTCGCTCCCTTGGCTTTCCTGTCTACCTCTATTGTCAATAAAGCAAAAATAAATCGAAAAAAAAAAGTACAATGAGCTGCTTTGATCAGCCACTGCCTTTTGCCAAACAGTCATGAGGGAACGTAGACTCAGACGTAGAGCTTGACAACTGATGGTTTGTTTTTATGCTGTAGACACCACCCTATGTGATATACCATGCCATATGTTTATGCTATTGAGAAAAGCTTGTAAAAGAACATGTGATGATATGTTACAGTAAAAAGTTCAATATGTATACACCCCCACTGTTTCTTTTGGCAGGAGATGTTTCCATTCCCTTCTCGTCCTAGAATATTGGAGGTCATTGGGTTCCATTTGTCACCATCACTCAATATCAATCCATAGGTGTAGAAAAAAAAATCACCTGAAATTTTTAAAAAAGGCAAAAAACAATTCACATTCTTGATACAGCAAGACTTTAGAATTTCTTTAAAATGTAGTGATTCAGATTTGTTTAACAGCTTCTTTCATAGCAGGTGAGCATTTAAAACTAATTCCAAACAGGAAACTAAATAAAGTTGGTAGGTATCTATCTCTTTATTGTACAGCACTGTTTTTCAGTACAGCACTGTTTTTGCCAGATTTGCATAAAGCACCCTAGATTAACCCTCTGCTTGGATCCTCCAGGACTCGAGCCAGGCACAGCTGGTTAGGTGAATTGTGCATTTGTGCTTTTGGTACTCAGGGCCTATGTGGTGGGTACTGGACTGTAGAGACTTGGGGATAAACTCTAGATTAGTCCCCGGTGCATACGCCCCACCCCCTTGCAGTAGCTGGCCTAATGTCGGGCTTGGCAGGAGTTTGATAGAGCACTAGTCCGGCCCCATGGCAGAGTGTACGAGCCGTTTATTGACGCACTGGAGATGGGCAGTTCTCTGGAAGTCTGAGTCAGCAGATCGTTGTGCTGCAAATGAGTGTGCAGGTTCACAGTCTGAACGACATTTATTTAAGCTAACTCTGGCTGAGGTTGTCTAATGTCAAGATAGACGTGTGGGGAATTCTAATGCCAAGCAGATAAACTGGGACTCTGTCTTGCTCTTGAAATAACTGTCGTATCACTGTATTAAAAATGTTGACACATGAGCATGTTGTAAAGGAGAGTTGTTTTGGGAGCCTTGACAGCCAGCATATGTACACTGAAGAAGTGATGAGATGATTTGGTGATGTAAAATGAAGGTTTTAGAAACTATTTTTCAATATTTTATTTTGCAGTAATAGTAATATCCTTCTGTACTGTTTAAAATGACAGTATTTGCTTAGCCGATTTATTTTGAATCATCTTCTGCAAAGCACAAATGACAAATGTTTCTTTCATTTAAATTTCCTTCAAATCTGTTTTAATTTGAAGATGCTAAAAATAAATTATTCTGCATGTAAGTTAATCAAAAAGATGATGCTCGCCATGTTCAACGTGCAAGGCCTCGTCTGAGCGATTAGGACCCCGGCTGGTCATCCAATTTATGCCTGATGGGAGCAGATCACACGTTATATTATTTCCTGTATGAGTCATGAAAATCACAGGCAGGAGTCTTTGCCACAAATTTGTTGAATTTAAATTTCATGTGAAAGAACAAAGTAAAAAAAAAAAAAAAGAAAGAAAGAAACAAGACAGAGTGAGACCTCTGCTATTCATGCTCTGCTTACTTCCCCTCTCATGATTTTCGGTGTGTTTTTGTCTTTCTTCTCTACAGAGGAAGGACTGAACCATGAATGCAAGCTCTGTAGTCAGTCATTCGACTCACCAGCGAAGCTTCAATGCCACCTGATTGAGCACAGCTTTGAGGGCATGGGAGGAACCTTCAAATGTCCCGTCTGCTTTACAGGTGTGTATAGTTCATGTATTTAAGTGCATGCAAGTGTGTGTTTGTGGCATGGACGTGCGACTCAATGAACTGATAGAAAGATGAGTATGGCAGAGTTAGTTTTTATGTACACGTTAACTTTTCTGAGACATTTACATTCTCACTGTGCAAAGCGTTGCATTCCAAGCATCTTCTTTTTTTTTTTCAGTGTGAAAAGGCAAATGGGTTCTAAATGAGTTGGTAAAGGTCAAGCAAGCAGGTCGGCTAAAGCTGAGAGTAGTTTGCTGCATGTGGCTTTTTATTTAGTCAAATTGCCTCCAAATCAAGGCCAAAGAAGTGTCATGAGGTGAGAGGGGGAGAGAGCAGGGGGGAAGACAGTGTGAGCTGAGGGGAGATGGGGGATGGAGGAGTGGGGAAAGAAAAGGAGATGTGCTAATTGTGGATGGCAGTGGTGCTGATAGCTGTAATGATCTCATCTGTCTCTGTGCGTGGAGGTGGAAGGACCGGACTCCTCCTGAGAGGATAGTGCCCTCCTTCAGTGTCAACAGGGTTAACTATCTCTATAATGAAATCTGCAAAGTCGTTAACTTCAGCTCTTCACTCTTTCTCCCTTCTCAGCTCTTTACTCTTCCTCACACTTTTTTGGGTCCTCAGCTCATTTCCCTCTCTTGCGTTTCCTGCCCCCCACCCACATCCTCCGTCTGCCCATCACCTAAAAAAACTAATTTGTCTCTCCTCCACTTGTTATATGAGTTAACATCATTAACTCACATTTTGCATTTTACTCAAATATCTTTTTCACATTTTACCTCTTCATCCACCTCACTACTAAGCTCCTTATTCATTTTCCTCATCTCTCTTTCTCTCCTCCCCCTCCCTCTACTCCGTTCTACTTCCCTCATTGCTGTTTTGGCCTTATCTCTCTTTTAGCAGAAGCCTATTGATATATCCCCACCCCGAACCCCCCTCCACCCCTCACAGGGGTCTGGGCATTTAATATACAGAGCATGCCTCCTTCATCTGAGCCTTCATTTTCCACCGCCGGCTTTGACAGGCAGGTCCCCCCTCTCCCTCCGCGTCCATATCGATCACAGCACATGAGAGAGAGGGATGCTGGGAGGGAGAGGGGAGGAGGGAGAGACAGAGTACACCCTCAGGACAGTGGACGCAGAGCAGACAGACAGATGGGTGAAGGTCTATGGTAGCGGGGAAGGAAGGCAAGGATGGGCTGAAAGGCCTCCCTCTGTTGGAGATACAGGGGACAGGCAGACTGAAGTCAGAGCACTCAGAGGAAAAGGAGGAATTGAGAGATTGGCTGACAGCTGTCCTTCAATTTATTTCTCAATAACAATGCATCATATTCTCTAAGATGATCATATCGTTCGTATGTAAAATCACACGGTTAAGGTTGTGGAATGGTCATCGTTTGGTTAGGTTTAGAGACAAAAACTACTTGGTTAGCTTTAGGAAAACCCATACATCGACCCCAACCTCCTCCTAACTCGACCTTTGTTGCTCTATATACTCCTTCACTTAGTGTCATAATTACTACGCTAGAGGTCACCTAACAATAAAACGTAACTATGGGTCATAATGAGCTGCTCTCACAGATGACCCATGGGGTCATTTCTTACAGGAGAACGTCCTAATTCACTGTGAGGCTCTCAATTCACATTTTGTTTTAACCAGTTTTTGTTTAGTCGGTGTGGATGAGATGCTGAGGAGGAATCATGGAGTGCACTTTTCCAAAAACTTTGTTTACACAGTTAAAAGGAGCCCCGTTACCAACATAATGAGTCTGAACATAAAAGCAAGACTTTGATCAAACTAGGTGGTGGCAGTGACAGTGGCTGGGTCATTGAGTTCACTTGATTAATAAGGTTATTCTTTGTTTAAAAGATCATCCCCACTCGATGCCCGTATTTTAGTTTGATCTACCCCAGCCCACCCCCATGTGACCTAAAACTCAGTGGGAGGCAGGAAGTGATTTTCATTCTTTGACATACCTGATTATCCTCAATCCACACCGAAGGGAACGGAGAGAGGACAAATCATACCACAAAACAGACCGAAAGGAAAGTATGGGGAAAAGTAAGTCATAGACAGTAGATGAGGGGAGACAAAATAGAGGAGAAAAGGAGACAAAACTTGGAGGAAGCTGAGAAGGTTGCAACTGGCAAGTTTGGATGTGAGATGAAAGTGGGGAAGAGGAGGAGGAAAAGAGAACTGTGTAGGGGAGGGAGGGTAAATGGAGAGAGGTCCATAAGCCCCTGGATGATGAGAGAGAGGCTGACTCTCTCAGGACAGATTTGACAGGTTTCAGAAGTGGGGGAGCCTGCAGCTAGAAGTGTCTGCCTGCACCCTTAGGAGCAGTAGTGAGGGCTGGTGTGGAAATTGTGATTGGGAATATGTGCTTAAGACAAACAAAACAGAAGAAAGTGTGCCTGATGAAAGTCGTACGTGTTTGTATGTGTGTATGTGTGTGTGTGTGTGTGTATAAAACCTTTTTTTTTTTTTTACTTATGTCACAGCATGAAGTACAAACTTGAAAAACTACAGGATGCACTGCTTTCAAATCCGCAAGAGTCTGACAAATACAGTAGTTTAATTAGTTTTTTGTTTAGATGCTGCCCACATTCTGCTCATGTGTGATGTTAGAATTATGACAGCTTACATCCAAAAAACTGACAAAGGCTTAGCTTTAACTCAAAATTAGTAGTTATCAGCTTATAGCGCCAAATCGACTTGCACAGCCAACTTGTTTGTGTTGCCTCAGAAAACATGGATCAGACTCTGCATTGTGAACTCTTAGATTAAGCAGAAACGAACACATGTAGGCTAGACGAATAAATAAATGAAAAGGAGAAAGGGGGGAAAAAAGGATAAACTTTTTTTTTCCTCCCTGCACAAACAGCTTAGTATTGGTGCAGTGCAGCCTGCAGAGAGCACCACCCTGCCAAAATAAAGATGAGCTGGGGCCTGTAGTAAAGGAGACGTCTGCCATGGGCGGCCCCTGAGATCTAATCAGAGGGCTTAATATCCCCCACAGCGAGGAGACCTTGGCCCCTCAGCCCCCTCAGCCCTGACACCCCTGACGCCCAACCCAGCTCAGCGCTCTGTTCAGCTCCACGGCCAACAAACTCCACAAAGTTCTCTCTCTCTCTCTCTCTCTCTCTCTCTCTCTCTCTCTCTCTCTCTCTCTCTCTCTCTTTCTCTCTCTCTCTCTCTCTCTTTCTTTCTCAACAGGGAGAGACACAATGGCCAGCCACTGATCCTGTTTGGATGTGGTTTTGGATTATTTCTTCCCCGTTTCTCTGTGTCCTCATTTTAACCCTCTAGGAGGACATGCCTCTGTTCCTCCTCTAAATGGGCATTGCAATAGCATTTTTCATATGTGACTCATGTTGCCAAATGCCAATACAATGTCCCTCCACTGCCCATTTCAGCTTATCCCTTCATTACAAGTTGCATGCTAATTTGATGATGAAGACAAAGAAAGCGTCTAAATTGTAACTCTCCCCGCTAATCAAATGCCTACCATCAGCAAATGCTGAATTTTGCCATCATCTTTAGTAATCATAAATATGACCCACGCCTTTAAGGATGTCAAAACCGAACTATATAAATTAGCTACAAAGTTACTGAGCTCTCATTTACATTTTTGCCTCAGTCTAGTCTGAATTTATTGGCCTTACAGGAGGCTTGAAGGTGCCATTAATGCATTTTAGGCTCTGTGGCACTTTGGCTCTGAATACACGGCTATAATTTGATAAATGCACAGCTGATTAAATGTCTCTCTTACTGGAACTGGACCAGATACGCATGTAAACAGGGAGAAACAGCTAACTTGACATCTCAGTTGTGTTTAGCCCTATTGTACAGTATTTGAAGGCCCCCCAAGTCTCAAATCCATTTTTATTTTTGCTGTATTGACTTTTTCCTCCTCTAGCCAAAGACATAATGAAGGCTTCCTGCAGCTGCTTTGACCTGCTTCTGTACAGTATATGCAGATAAAACACAGCTAAAGAAAAAAAGCTATTGTTTATCAGTGCATTTTTTCTTTCAGAGCATGTATTCCCCACAAAGAAAATTGTCATCGTTTTTGCAGAAGCAGAACAAATATGCATGATAGCCGAGACCTTAACCTTGAGCTGAAATGTTTTGTAACAGACTGCAAAACCAGCCATCTATCTGCAATTATGTTTGTCTTCATATTGCTGTGGTCATTAGTTTCAGAAATGGACCATGGAGTTGTTGTTTGTTCATTAGAGGAGGTTTGTTCATTTCTGGTTAACATGCTGCCATGTTCCAGAGACAGCTGTCACCCAGGCATTAGCAGTCTGAAAGCATCACCACAGTGTGTCTGCTTTGGATCTAAACTTTTATTTCCCAGGTCAGGAGTGTGACATTCAATGCCGAGAGTGTCTCAAGTGTACGCAGCTCAATAATTAATAACCCCTCTCCCAGGTGAGCTCAAATTGGGACACGTTAATGTTGCAGAGCCCCGCCACGGGGCTGCTGCGACCCCAAAGCCATCTCCGACAGACACCTCACCTTTTGTGGCTGTGCTTTTTTTCCTCCCTCTCCTTGTGGCCCTACGGTGCATGCATTAGAAGAAAAGTTATTTTGAGCTGTAAGAAATTCAAATGAAGCCCCCACATGCTAACTTTTCCAGAGCATCCAGACCTTTGAGATTAGACAGCCATCCTTAAAGCACAAGGGTCTGGGATAACAAACGGCATGTTTGAAGTGCTCCTTGGAGAGTGCAGAGACACACACAGACACCCACACACGCAAGACACATACACTCAAGACGCACACAATTGCATCCCCCTTAGCTTTCCAGCGTGGACTATGGCTTAATTAAAGCACAAATGTATGGTATATGTTTTAAGTGCCAGCGCGTTGTGTGTTTATATGATGTTGAATGTAGTCTGAGTCTGCATTAATAAGTAGTGCAACACCATGAATATTTATATTGTCAATATAATTAGCGATGTAGACTAATGGAGGCCATGTTTTGCACTTGAAGCCATGCCAATTTTTTGTGGTTGTTTATTTTCTGGCTTGTTGTCCCCACAGTAGTGCTAAATAAAGAGCATCATTATTCCCAAAACATTATGCATTCGCTAGTTCTAGAGCCATGAATATGACCACTCTAGTTTCACTGTTAACATCTAAATCGTTCTCCTTTTTTTTTCTAATTATACATCTCCTAACAATGTTTTTTTTTCTATTGTTGATAGTGCATTCATTTGTTTGTAATTAAGCAATTTTCCTTGCCATTTGACACAGTCTTTCTTCAGTTTTTACTGAGGCAGATGCATTTTTGATGTTGCCTTTGTTCCCTGAACGCAGGCAATAAGGCCGTACTCTAATTTACCAAAGTCAACAATAAGAAGCAAAGAGTAGAAGCACTGACAACAGTGACTTTTTTTTTGAAACACAGTCTATAAAACACTTGGAAATGCTTTAAAATTTGCACTAACACAAATTTCTTCTCTGCCCATGTGTTTCCTTTCCATGTATCTGAGCAGTGTTTGTCCAAGCCAATAAGCTCCAGCAGCACATCTTCTCTGCCCACGGCCAGGAGGATAAGATCTACGACTGCTCGCAGTGCCCACAGAAGTTCTTCTTCCAGACAGAGTTACAGGTGAGCCTCGGGCTGGTGGAGCGAAAGGGGGCCACCAGCAGAAACTGCTACCGCTAATCACACATGACAGCTTAACAAACACTAAACACCGCTCACCACTCTCCAGCTATCCCCTCCATCCCGGCTGGGGTGAGAGACTCAGAAGGAATTATTTCAGTCCGTTTCCAAAACTCATTTGTGATGGGCAGATATGATTTGATTTGCTTATTAGACCAGCAGAGCACTAAAATATCTGGAATTAGAGGATTAGTGGAATGTTCGTTTTTGAAGAAGTAATTACATACAGTGCAGAGGCAAAAACACAGTTGAGTCAATATGCCTGCATCTCCCCTCCTAATCACAGAGGAGGACTCATGGCTAAATATGAGCTTTGTCCTCTGGGAGACCGTATCTGCCCTTCAACAAAGTTAGTAGTTGGACTTATGAACTCGCAATGTTACAGAGATAATCCATTTTCTAGCAATCTTTTTCTCTGGTCCTTGGAGAACCTGAAAAAATGAAACAGACCTTATTATATTATTTCACTGTGGTGGTGTTTTCAAGCAGATCTGTTTTGTTTGGGGGATTCTTTACCGTACACATGGCACACTTCTCATATCCAGATCTTTTTCTATTACCTTTTGAAACTAAATCATTAAAATATGAGCAGTCTATAAACATCGTGTTCAATCCAATCACTGAAATTATTCTTATTTTGCCTAAAGCACACAGAGAAACCAATAGCTCCTGACCACATCCGCCAAGTACACCTATCTGAAAGTTGGATTAGCAGCACTATGTATTAGCAGGTAGCCAGAGGAAGTATCCAGGGCTTGGCTGCCTATTGATCGGCAACGATTTTCATATTGAGATTCAGGTTGTAAACACAGAGGCGTGTGTCTGCCAGGAGGAAGGTGAATGTGATCATTATCTGCTGGTCATTTGAGCACCGCAACCATGAATAAAACACGTCCTGATCCACCAACATGCAACTCCACCACAGAGAAGGTTATTTAACAAGCCTCGCGCTCCACCAGACTGCCAACGTGGAGTCTTTTCATTCATGCCAAGGCCTCCTATTTATCACATTTTCATCCCTCATTGGTACGAGTGTTCTCTATATAGCAAGGGTTGTTGCAGGTACCTGTAAACAATCTCAAATAACCTGGGGATGTTTTCCTACTTTTTTTGTTTGACATTTTTTGGAATGAAGTGATCTCCACCTCCCAGAGGTGTTGTTTCATGCATGATTATATTGTTTTACACTCTGTGTGAAGAGACAAGAGCAGAACATGAAAGACCTATGGCACTTTGTTGTGAAACAAGGGGTTATGAAAGGAGAGCAGGAATGAGCTTGGGGGATAAGACGATCATTATGCTCAACCTGTGCCATGCTCTAAAGGCAGTCCCATGGGAGAGCATGCTTACACTCTCTCGTAGTAGTTCCTTGTACATATAGATACAAGTACGTATACTGTTTCTTATCACATTCATACAGTAAAATCCACTATGCCAGAGCTTTTTAATGGTGTGACCAACTCAAAGCTATTTTAGGTTTCTGGATTTTTCACAGGGCCATCTTTATTTTAGGATGCAACTCCTGAACTTAGTAATGTTAGATTTGCCTTTTTCACTGTCTATAGTTAAAGCCTTCAACAAACATTGCAGGTTGGAGTCTTGTTTTTAGTTGTTGTTTGTTTGCAGTTGCCATTTCCCATGCATCACACTTCAAAATATCTCACTGACATGGGGCAGTCGTTTGTCAGTCTGTCTGAAGTGGTGCTGTCTTCCAGCAGCGAGAGAAGTGAAAGCTCTCTCTCTTTGCCGGGTCTTGAGTTTGGAGTTTCTCCCTGTTTCTCCCTGACACTCTGGCCCACTCGCCGGCTGCCTGGGCTCCTCATCTCTCACAGTAGTCGGAGGGGTCAAAGGGCCAGTGCAAGCTGGGAGAAGGAGCGGCGAGAGGGAGAGCTGCCACGGCAGGTAAAGGGAAGCAGGAACGATATTTTATTAATTTGCTGCTGAGATCCTGAAACAGACCAAAGGCTGTGACAGGTATCCAGTGCACCGCTCCACATCCTCCCCCACCGCCTCCCCCCGTGAACTCTACCCTGCGAGGGGCTAGCCAATTTTCGCCAGCCTGTCGAGATGGATGATGGGAGAGCATCCGTCTAATCAGCCCTCCTAGGACCCCCCGCCCAGCCGCCCCCCCCAGACCAGCCAGATTGACTGACTCCTGGGCCAGTGTGCCCCAGAATCCAGATTCCAAAGGAGAATAATCTCTCTTGCTCTCCCCTCTCTCTCCCTCCGTTTCTCTCTTTCCTCTTTCTTTCACAGACAAAAAATAAGCACCGAGATGCATAGACCACCATTCCCCTCAAAACTCTCCAGAGGACTCCCCTCCACCATCACACACACACTCAGGCAGCCTCCACCCTGCACATCCCTCTCCCTCACCCCATTAAAATATGGAGCAAAGTCTAGTTATTTCATGAGGTGCTGATGGGGAGGGCAAGTGGGCCGGCTGTGCAGCGCTCTCTCTGACCCTCAACTGCTGCCCACCCCTTGAGCAACTACGAGCTCAAGCTTCACTATAAACTCTCACCCAAATAAAATGCTCTGTCCTCTCATTTTAAAAGCAGCTGTCGCCTTATGAAAAAAAAAAACTGTCCCCGGATTCTAGCAAAGGCCACATTGCAATGTGAAACTTGATAATAAACTTCCTTTTCCCTTTGCGTTGGCTTCAGATACAGTAGCTTTTCACATTGCGGAAGGAACTGAGCCACTGACAATGCTGCTAGGCTGGATTAATTAACCAGATTCATTAACTGATGGATGCACAGTATTAGCCACAGCTTAAATCTGACATTTCTCTGAGTGCAGTTCATTTGTGAGGAAACACACAAGTTCAGCTCTTCTCCAAAGTGCCGTACTGGAGAGCTGCAGACGGAGGCTTCTCTCCCAATGATCCCAATTCCTCCAAAGACAAGACAATGAGATTGAAGTTACACAACAGTGAAGATGACATGTTCTGCGTGAGATTCCCTTGTTCCTTTTAAGCTGGGCTGTCTTTTATTCCCTCCGTCCTCCAGTTTCATTATCATTCCTTCGAAGTGACATGAGATTGTAAGTCATGTGTTAAGCCGTGCCGCTATCAGCGGAGGAGTGGAAGGACTGGGGTGCTGTATGACTTCTCCCTCTCCTCAGACGCCTGCAGGACACGTACCTTAATTGGAGTGTCTTTTAAAAGGATTCCTTCAAAGACAATCCAAAGCTCCCTGGCCTTAATGAGTGCTGAAAGTGACAAGAGCACATCTGCATCATGTTCTACTTCCCCACACAAATGAGATTCTCCTCTCCCTGTGTGATAGCCATTATTGCCAAGCTGTGACCAATTCTACTGTTTTAATTAAGCATATTTATAGGCTTCGTGGTCACCAGGTCAGTGTAAACAGCTTTGCATTTCATAGAGAGGGAGAGAATGGAAGAGATGGACAGTCTGAGAGAAAGGCATTCTCTAAATGTGTCCAAAAAAAATCAGTGTAATATATTTTATGATCTTATTATAATGCATGGAATTACTGAAGTTAATTCTATATAGGATGGCTTCTTAAAAACAATATTTTAGGCCTTTTTTTTTTTTACCCCAAATCTAAAGAATGGCGCTCTTCTATATGAAGCACAGAGACTCAGTTCCCCCAGAAGTTTTTCTTTCTTTCTTATTTTCCATGAATTTTAAAACATGCCCCGAAAAACGCCCCATATGCCCTGTGTCCCAAACGTGTCGTACAAAAGCAAAGCTTCATGTGTTTGTCCCTAAGTGGCTCTCAAACACCCCATTTTCTCTGAATATCTTGATCTGCTAAGTATGACAGCTCTTCATGCTTTTGAAAGTGGTATATATACTTTTTTCCTTTTATATGACAACTTGTTTTTTTCTTCATCACCCCAGGTGCTCAGATTTCTGTCACCATCTCAAAAAGTTGCACTACAAAATAAAAGAACAGTGAATTAAAAAAAAAAAAAACAGCTGCTTGTGAGGCACCATCATTAATATTTAAGATTATTTATAATTGTGTACAACACTGTACACACACTTCTCTGCACTGTAAATGGGGACATAAACACCCTTAGAAGACTAGTGATGTATCACAATAGTAGTGTTCTAGTTTTGTAGGTGGATCAGAATTAGACAGCATGACAGACCTAATGATCCTGGGAGGATATTCTCTTTCTCAGTGTGTGCGTGTGCGAAAATGTGTTTGTGCGTATACATCTGTGTGTGTGTGTGTATGTGCGCTGTATGTATTTGTCTTTGTCTCTGTCTCTCCCAGGGTCTGATATGTGCATGCAAACACATTGTCTGGAGGGAGACATGACAAAAACTCCCAGAAGCCTTTGAGCTGTTCTTTTTTTTCTTTTTCCTCTGTTGCACCACTGGGGAAAGTTAAATCCAAACAAAGAGGAGACGCTTGGTGTACTGTGCTAGAATCCATCACCAGATCTCTCCCTCAAACATGTCTCCTTTACTTTTCTTAGTTGACTTTTCAGCAACTTTGATAAATGCCATTTTAAGCGCTTCTCTGGAAATTCACTACAGGTTTAATTTACTGTCTGTAGTGATTTGATTTTCAAGAGTCTCTTGTGCTGTTGATGTTAACAAAATACAGCAGAGGCTAAAATAAACAGCATTAGAAAAAATTATTCCCTCTCGAATTTTATGTTCACACATCGCAACACCAAAGTAATTTAACTCTTCAGTTTTGGAAAACGATGTTGAATGACACCAATTGTCGCGCAATTAAAAGCTAATTTTCGGATTCGCTCCTCCATTTTAGTGGGAAAACATGAGAGTGCGGATCGGCTCCCGCTTTCTCACAAAAGCGTGGAAATGCAGGAGAAAATTTAGTCCTCAAAAATATACGCATTTGTGAAGTGGCATACCTAGCAGCACACGAGAGGGAGAGTGGGGGGGTTGGGGGGTGGGGTTGGATGCTCTGTAGCATCCCTAGTCAAAGTCTGTCCCCGACTGAAGTGGTTAAATGTGAGAGTAATTGTGTTTTGTTTCTGGGACTGACATGTGGAACCCCACGGACCCCATCTCCCTCCCAGTGACAGGCAGAGATCCTCCCCCCTCGCTCTGTCTAATTAGAGGATGTAGCCCAGGGCTCATGTCCCAGGAAGACCCATCCCCCTCCCAAGATGGCTCCCCAAAGAAAGCCCTTAATTGGGTTCTTTAGTCATAGTCTTCATTTTGGCTGGAAAGGCATCTGTGTGTTGCTATCACCTCAGAATACAGTTTGTATCGCTCTCTTGTGTTTTTTTTTTCTTCCTCTGTTTTTTCTCCCTCTCGCTGGCCCTCTCTCTATTGCTTTTCCTCTCTCCCTCTCCCCGTCTCCCACTCTCTCCTCACTTAATGAGGCCCCATAATAACACAGCAGTTGTGCAGTTGTTTTGCTACCTCAGTCAAACAGCGGGATCACTGCATAGTGTGTTTCTAGTACCATTCACTTGTCTACTTAGACAAGGTAATGAGTATCATTTGGAGCTACAAAGCACCAGCCCACAAAAAGGGTGGTCCGTCATCTCCGGTTACACCTCAGAAGTACTTGGTCGGGGTAGTTAGACATCTAATCAAAGCATTTCAAGCTTTATGGATTTATTATATATTTTTACAGGCCTTCATGGTGGATATGACCGGACGCAAAACAAAACACATGGAAGACATGGAAATCTATTGCTGTTTTCAACTCCACCATAGCCTAGTGCTGTTACTGTATGGCCACGGCTCCCCGGGTACCTCACTTCAAACAAGACAGTCTGTTACCAAGGAGACAGGGCCGGTTGTGGCACAACAGTGTTTGGGGTCAACCCTCCCTACGGCCTGATAAGTGATGACTGTGGAGAATGCCAACTGCTGTATTATTTATTTATTTGATTGTGTTCTTCATTGGCTAAACTAGCCAGCAGTAAGCCTGGCCTGAGGTCAAAGCAGGAAAGGATTACTCCCTCAGTGGACTGGTCAACAGTAGGGAATGCACAAAGGGAGGACTGAGTCAATACTGGACCGAGTTCAACACGCCATTAAAGATCAAGACAGAATGTAGCACTCTTGTCTTTCTCCACAACAGTTCAGAACTATAAGAAAACACTTCATGTGGTGGCAGAATTTTCTCAAAATAACCTAAGATGCCGTGGGGTCATTACTGATTGACTCCTTTTATTCATCTTTCAATCATTACACAGACATAAATAAGCTTAAAGTGTAAATCCAAGAGTTTTCCTTGTTTAAAGTCACCCTGCAGTTTCGAGCCTCGAAGAAAGACCGCAGGTTCTTTGTTTTAGTATCATTAGGTGACGTTCTCTTATGTGTTAATTAAATTCCTGAGTGATGACTACGGGTATGCACAGGTCTCAGTGGTTTTGTGCACACTCCCCGTGCTCCAGATGCAGCTATGCAGACTTGCTGTATGTCAGCCATGCAGGGTAAGAGAGAAACTGATAAGACTGATAACACTTTTAATCAGAGCTTAGAGGGTGGTGTTTACAATTTTGACTGTTCTTTCAAATTTTGATTATAGATAAACTAAATACTTTAGCTGCAGGCGTTAAAATGAATGTGCTTGACTCTTCTAATTAAATAGTTTCATTAATGAGTAATCTTTACTGTAAGTAACACTTACTTGGCTCACTTATGCATTACCGGCTGCCATCTCAACAGACATAACTATTATTTTTTAAAATTTTGTTATAAGCTTTCCTTTTTTCCCAGCGCTTCTTTTCTCACTACTAAATAATTTACGATTACAATATTCCCAGAGAATACCCCAAACTGTCCTTAACTGGGACATTTACAGTATTATAGCAATTTTACATACTGTTATGACATTTTGTTCACACCCAAATAATGTTTTATTTCAAGTTATGTACGTGTTTAAAATCACAAAATGATGCATTTAAATAACTCTGTAATAATCAGTTCTATAGTTTTAGTTCTTCCTGTCTCATGGTTGGCTTTTTCATACCATATAACACATTAATTATACTTAAGGGTAAAGGTGGTTTTACCATGCACTGTTTCTAACTAATTATAATGAGCACTAGTTAAGAAAAGTAATTAGACGTCAGTTACATTTTGAGTTGGATTGTTTTTGTTTGTTTGTTTGTTTGTTTGTTTTGTTCCGTTACATTAGACTTTGATTAATCCTGACATAAAAAGAACTTTGTCATTAATTGCAGCATTTTCAAATGTGTTGGTAGCTTTGTACACATTCATAGATTTACTTATACTTTTACTAAGTGTTAGTTCATCCACTAATATTAATTTTGGATTTTAGAGATGCAGAACTTAGAACTTGAGGGCTACATAATGCGACAGATTCTGGTCAGTTCACTGGTCAGCTCTACACTTGTATAAAATGCTCACTGTTTGTTTGTTTGTTTGAGAAGCCTTGAAAAGGCCGTGGCTTAAAAAGCTGTTATTGCTCACTCAGCTCTTTAACCATTCAATAAAGCCTGAGTTTAATGTCACATGCTGGATAACACCAGGTAGAGGAGCAGACACAATGTACGTAACATGTGCTCTGCAGCTATTAACATTATGCTAATCAAACATTGTTAGCGTTGAGATTAAGCTTTACATCCTCTCTCTGTGATGTTGGACGATGTGAAGATTGTCTTTAATACTGCAAGATCAGATGAAAGAGAGATTGTGTCTGCTAGTCCACTATTCTTCCTCTGCAGAGCTGATGTAAGAGATGCACCTCTGTTGCCTCACTGGAGACCGGGTGCTATCGATGGAGACCAGAGCAATGGGGAACGACATAAAGAATGATTAGTTAATAAATCAACTCCCCAGCCTACTTGCACTTTCTCGCTCTCTGCTCTTCCCCGATCGTTCCCCATTTTTTCTCACCCTCTCCCTGTCTGCAGCGGCGTTAAATTCCTTAGACATATTGCACCTGTTTGCATGGGTACACAAGACCCCTGCCGGGTGTTCTCCCTCCTCTTCCACTACCCCTGAGGGCGTTGCAGTAGGGTGATGTAATCAGATGAAAGTGGTGGTTTAACGGTGGCACAGAGCCGGTGAGAGAACAGGAGAGGAGGAAGAGGCTCGCTCCGAGCCAATGCAGCCGGTCTTCATAAGGGAGGAGCGGGTGCGCATTATTGATCAGAGCAAAATTTAATTTAGTGGAGAATTGACTGCTATGGTTTACCTGAATACTGCTGGTAACTGGGCCCTGCAGCAGGCCTGTGTGGCCAGCAGGTGGTTGAAAGGATCGAGGAGGAGATTAAGGGTTGGATAGAAGGGAAGGAAATGGATGATAAGGGGAATGGCAGAGTTTCAGGGGGAATAGGATGGCATTGAAGGAGGGAGTTAGGATGAGAGCTAAAAGGCTTAATGGAGGGCATCTAATCCTAAATTGCAGTGATTCTGGTGTGACACCATTAGTGACATCCTCCTAGATAGGGCGCAGGACATTTTGGACAATTTCTTGCACAAGGTGTGAATTGTGTGTTTCACATCTAAATTGACATTTGTGGTTGCACACTGTAGGTATTAAACTTACCCAACGCTGGTGCAGAGGTACTTGAAGAACTTGACAAGGATGAAGATTGGATAGTGAATTTGTATCATCCCTGCCTTCTCCCTCCCTTCTACGCTCTGTACTCATACACAGAACAGTTTATATGTACTCAGTGGAGTTCAGTATCCACAGAGATAAAGGTATCAGTTTCATTTTCTTTTAACATTTTTTCCCCCCTCTTTTCCTCTATTTCCCTTTAGTCTGCATGGCTGCCACAGCCACTGAAGTCGTTTAACACCGTCCTTGAGAAAGCCCTCAGTGAGAAAACTCCTGGCATGTTTAAGGAAAAGGTAGAATGCAGTGTGTGTCAGACAGAGCTGGGACATGCAGAGGGGGGGAGCCATTCCCCAGAGGGGTTATTTTCCCCTCTAATAGCTGTTACGAGCCCTACATTATATCCAAGGAGCTACATTCCTTTGGGGTCCACAGACACACACACACTCACCTAGACACACTGGCACACTCACACAAAGGCATGCACACTCAGTTGAGCACAAATTTTCTCTCTCTGTTTCTCTCTCTTCCACATACACACAGACAGACACACACACACACAGACACAGAGGCACACACACTCAGTCCTAGCCGCTTTGCTCTCCCCGTGTCAATATCCTGCCATTTGAAGTCACGTACTGCAGGGGCTTCTGGGAGTCGCCGAGGAGCCAGGCTGACGGGTAATGGGCCGCATTCATTAATAAGGTTGCCGTTCTCCTGTCCCTCCTCAGCAACGCCAAGGATGTCTTCACCGGGGGGTAGGGGGTTGGTGGAGTGTGAGGAGGGGGAGGAGGTGAGGTGGGGGGAGAGAGAGAGAAAGAGCATCCCGTGGGGAGTCTCCTCCCAGACTCACTTAAAGGAGCTTTATTTCAGCAAGAGAGGAGGGAGGAAGGCAGAGGAGCTGTCCGGGGCCGCCTCTTTAAAAAAGGGAGAGCAGGGCCCAGGCGAGCCACGCTAACCCTTACAGGGGTCACACTCCTGCTCCCCGTCAAACAGCTTATTACCCCACCTGTCGGGAAGTAATCGCCCTAGCTGAAAGGAAAGCTGTCGAGGTGTTTAAATGCTTTATATGGAAGCAGCTGAAAGGGTAAAGAGGGAAGGAACGAATGCAAGGGGGGCTAATAGTCATCTCCCAGCACCGCCCGAGGGACTCTGCACCAACAAGACTGAAGGTGACTGCTTTGGTAAACCTCCTCTCTAAGGTTAGAGTAATCATTTTACATTGTCTGTGTCTCCCAGTTATATCTCAAAAACCAGTAAGGCAGTAAAACTAATTTCATGTGCTTGTTCACGTAATTTTGCACCTACGTGCAGGACAAAATGTATGTGTGCGCTGAGGTGTGTGTGTATTTGTGCATGCATGCGTGCCGATGACTCTGTGACAGGTGTGTCTAGTCCATGCCAGTTTAGAGAGTCCAAGGCCGTGTTTTAAACAGAGCGCAGCAAGTGGGGCATGTAGTTTGCATTAAAGGGATTAGCAGTCACTTCAAAAGATGACCTGGATTCAGCCCACCAGGGACACCAGTTACACACCCCCTGGTCCACACTCCCTTTAAAGAACCTGGCACAGCTGCCCCACTACAACCACTCTCAATGGTCTGTGTGTGTGCCTGCATAAATTTGGGAGATACAGCAAAACAGGGTGATGCCGTCAGCTTGTTATCCTGTCATAGTGAATTGTGCACCGTTACATATTTACAGAAGTGTGGAGGATCAAATCATCAACAGCCTCACCTGCGCGTGAAGTATTTCTCAACTCGTTTTTTTCTGCACTGCACGTCTGCAGCACATTCAATACATGTAGGTACTGGATAAACAAGACTCCAAAGAAGATATTCCATCAGGTGTGTCAGTGCCTTGTTATGGATTTGTTTCCATGGACACAGCCTTTGATCGGGAGGCAGGATTTCTGAGGAATGGGATGCTATCTATCAGTGGTTTCGTGCCTTTGTGTTACACCAGGACTTAACTATCCGTAATCCCAAAGCCAACTGATATTGATCCACAGGCAGGTTTGACTCCTGTGAAAGTTAATTGGATCTGGATAATGAAAGCCTAATAATGATGATGTTCAAATGTCAAGATGATCAAAAGACAGTGCCCGTCAATCCTAACATTTAAAACAAATTGTAAGGTGTAGGAATATCAGTGGCCACGGTACGAACGATGAATAATGTCTGTTTAATGAACGGCAAGAAAAGTGAAAAATCCAGCTGATCATAATGTTTCCCCTGTTTCTTTTTGTGTCCTTGCAGAACCACACGTTGACTCAGCACAGCAGCTAACATGGATCAGCGCCGTGGCCAAGAACAAGGATCACATGACGCGGAGAATAATGTCTGACCACCAATTACCGTGAGTGCAGTTTTCCACTGACTGTCTTGCACTGAACTTTCAATTCAGTTACACCACAAGGAACCATGCCACAGCAAGAAAAAAGAAAAGCAAAGAAAATAAAAGAAAGAGGGGGGAAAGAGCATAAAAGAACCCTCTCCGTTCTTTACCGACCATTATTTCAAAAATAAAGAAAAAGCCAACTTGTTTGTACATAGAATTCTTCATGTGTTGCTTAACTACAGCTATATTGCAATCTTATACAGTATTTGCCAATGTACAGTTCAAAATGTTTGTTCAAAAAAGAGAAGGGAAAAAAAAAGATCAATGACATTGTCAATCAGACCAGATGGGACTCAACCAGTTGTGTAAAGGAGAAACAGGGTGCCACTGAGAGTGTAGGAAACTGTAGGAACCGGCAAGTGTTGTCAGGAGGACTCTTTTCATCAGCGCCACTCCTACTGCGCAGTATGTCACTCTGTATCCTGACATGGTCAATCATTATGGGGATAGAAAAAGCTTGATTCACCAGCATAGGCTGAGATCTTGTCTGCGTGTCTGTTGTAACATGGCTACCAGAGGACCAGCTGAGAACGGCGGTGCGACTAATCTGCACTGCCTGCGCTGGAGTTCAGATGAAAAAAAGAAAAAAAAGAAAAAAAACAACACAGAGAACAGAAAAACAGGACAGGATGCTGATATATGCAAACGCAGTGACACAGATTTGGAAAAGGCTAGTTCCTCTGGTTGGCTCGTGAACAGAAGCTCCCATGTGGCTCTCAGAGCATGGGGAAATCTCCAGCCCACTGACTCAACCTGTACATTTCTGTTGTTAATGTTTACTGCTCTTTGAAGCCTGGAGATTACTGGAATTTTTTTTTGTTATCTCTACATATTTTTCGCAATGGGTGAGTAAATCCATTTGGATTTGAGGTCATGAAGATTGAACGCAATTTCAGTCTGTCTCGGGGATATAACGTAGTTACAAAACTCTGTCCCTGGCTCTCCTGGAGAGTGCCCAAGTACTCTTCTTGTTTCTTTGCAGTATCCCATTGCTCTCTGCTCAAGCTGGAAGCCACTGTGGCATCATACAAAACTTTAAACCATTCTGTTATGTAAATGTTTTGCATTCGTTGAACCTGAGATGCACTTTTGTATGAAACTTTAATGTTTTGACATTTTGATTGAGAATTGTTCGTACACAGTTTACAGGAAATCACCATCTCCTGCAGCTAAAGGACAGTTATCTCCAATGTTATTAAAATGTATTGTACAAATATGGAGTTCTGTATTTGGCAGACCTCGTTTTTTTTTGTGTTGCACATGTGATGGAAATATTAAAAACTGTATGAGAAAATGGCTTCGATGTCCCTTCATTATCTATCTAGAAGGCATGCGTGTATCTGTGTGTTAATCTGTGAGTGTGTGTGTGTGTGTGCGTGTCTGTGTGTGTATGTGTGTGTGCATGTGGATACAATTAACCCATCAGACAAGACCTATCACAGCATAAACGCGATCATCATCAAAAGCTTACACTGCTTTTTTTCATTGTATCAAATTGCATCCTATTTTTCCTCACTCCCTCGTGGCTCTCACTAACGAACATCTGAGCATCTTAAGGGAGGTCTGTGTTATTAATGACTCCATTACCCATCACCCTGTGCGGTCCCATTCTACACACCCTTGCGCTAGGTCTATTTAGGGAGCCTCCAGCACTCCGGGGGACCGAGGAAAAGATTCTTCTGCCTTTGCCGAATGGGACAAAACCCATGCAGCAACATCTGTCTGTATCAGCAAATGATTCATCAATGGTGACACACAAGCAGCATAACATTTGTTGAAGCTTTCAGTTTTGTTTTGAAAAGGCTCAGCGCTGTAGCTCATAGCACTGTAACTAGGTTATACTGTGAGTAACAAATGACTGTAAACTAATGCTTCATTTGAAAAACAAAGCAGATACTGTATTTCATCATAAACCACCATATACTTTCCCGTATACTGTATGCATCTTCTAACATAAATAAGAATAATAAGCATAGTAATATTCCCACATATACTGTTTTGATCCATTATGCACAAAACATATCTAAATACATATAGATGTGATCCCTCTGGGTGAGAATATTGAAGCTCATTTGTCATAGAAAATGATCACATACATTGTTTTATAAAGTGTCTGTGCAATCGGGCTTTGTGAAGCTTGTCTTATTGAATTTTTTTTTACTTCAAGCGTAACATCAAATGTGCATGTCGTCTGTCATCTATTAGCTTTTATTACATTACTATAATGAGGATCAGATGAGGAATGGACAGGGCCTCTTGCTGTGACAGACTCCCCTTGTCGAAACCCCTCGTCCAAATCAGAGATGGTACGGCCCAACATTAACTGTCATACTGAATGCAAGCTGGGCATCCATTAAACAACTTTGCTAGCATCTCCCTGTGCCAGGCACTTTTAATAAGCTTCAAGGGCATTTGAACGGGTCCAGAACTTTGCTTTGCCAGAGATGGACTGGCCCACATCATCCATTACATTAAATTGGGTGGCGGCCTCCAGCTCATATTTATGATTTAATTAAATTCACTTGTGAGGCGTATCAGAACCACTGTGGCCTCCCTTTTAAAGCCAGCCTAAGCAGCAAAAAACACACACACACACAGACACTCGGCTACACACGAGTGCATACACAAGCGTTGTGTTTCTGACACTCGCCCAAGTGTGAGACTTTGTGGGCGCTTTGGCAGGGGCGTTCTCAGGGGTTCATTTAAAGCAATATAATTACACAGCCCCCAAGTATTCTTCCATCAGAAAGCAGCAGAATGGATGGCTTGTTCAGAGATAACTTAGCCTGGCTGATCCTCTACGGTGTCGTCGCCTGAACGTAACCTCAACGCTATTGGCACTCAATGCTGCTCAGAGCTTGGCCAGTCCTTAGTGAAACTGGGCAGTTGGGCCAGATGTTTGGAAGTAGCTGAAATGCCATTGTTCTTGTCCAGGTTGTGTGTGAAATGGCATTTTGTGTTTTTTATTTGACAGCCTAATACCCATAGTCCTCTGGAGGAAAAGTGGCAGCCTCGTGTTAAGGCTTTATTAAAGAATCATGAGATCCTACCGAACCTGTGCGGTATGTTGCCATCCAGCAAGCTGAAAATGTTGAAAATGTGCCACTTTATCCCATATGAACAACCAGCACAAATATAAGTATGCATTCAGCGCTTGTCCCTTGTGTTCCAGTGTCCTTGCTGTCGCTCTTCTTTGGTGCAAAATTTAGTTTGGTGAAAACTCCACATTGTTAGGCTGTGCATTCCTCCCTCTGAAGGAGACCTCAGAGACCTCTTATGGCATTCAATATGTGCGCCCAAGCATGAGATCCAGATCCATTTGGCCGGGAGGTCCGCTGGGAGTGTCTGGGGTAACCCAATCTCTCACACCGGCACTCCACATCCAGAGAGCCATCTTTTCACTTCAGAACTGTGTCAGCAAAATGGACGCTTCTACCTCAGTATGTAGCCCTGCCGTGGTGTTTATGGATCGAGCACAAGGGCCGTTGCTATTGTCTCTTGTGTATTTCCAGTGTAATTTTGTGTGCACCCTGTTTCTATGGCTTTGAGATGTAATCATATAAAAATAACAGTAAAAAGACAGTTATGAAAGCTATGCATTGTCCTCCTCAGAGTGAAGTTACTTTAAAGAATTTTTTCTTGCAAATGTATGGATGGCAAAGACACAATAATTAGAAAAGAGGGCCTGGAGATGTGAATATCACCCTCAGGTCTGGTGATTCACCCTCATCCTATACTTCAAACCACACAAGTACAAAACTAGAACATGTAAATAAATGCATTTTAAAATGAAATATTTATTCGGAGTTGATTTGTGTTGGGGAAAATGCATCTTTCATCTCTCCATCCATTTTCTAAACCATTTATCCTTTTCAGGGTCACTGGGGACTTGAGCCAATCCCAGCACAGCGCAAGAAGCAGGGTACATGGTGGGCGAATCACCAGTCTATCACCGAGCTAACACACATATAGATAAACAAACACATTCACACTCTTCCCTTCTCCATAGCCCCTCCTAATGATCCCCCCTGTCTCCTGAACTGGGAGAGCTGAAGGTGAGTATCCCCCTCTAGCCATCTCCCTCTGCCTCACCAAGATAGACACTTGAAATAGACAAGGCACTATATCTTTTTTTTTTTTTTTTTCTTTTGGATGGGATGGGGGAGGATTTTCAAAAATGTATTAAACACCAAGCAATAAAATATAGACCAGGTGGGGTCAAATTCACTGCAACTCTCCAGGCTCCACAGCCAGTGTGGCTGGTGTGATGAGATGAGGACAGGGGAAGAGTCTAACAAGAGGAGAGAAAAGGGAAAGTAAGTATCAATAATGCAGCGTCCACTGTATACAGATGACATAAAAATGGAAAACACACTGCCTGAGAGAGAGAGAAGGGCACTCGAATTCTGGACTGAGTCCCTTGTATCTAAGTGCCAGAACATGAATTCATTGGTTAAATGACTTGATATTATTGTAAGCAGTTCAAATGGTTCAGTGCACTGTGTGTGCGGGCCCACACGTGCACAAATGTCAGCACAGATTTCTGCACTATTTAGTATGTTAAATGTCTTCAGCAGTGTTTTACAATGAGCAGGAATCTTTGTATATGTTGTGTTAATGCTGATGAGAAATTATCTTTGCTGACAGAAATCTGTCATGTGTTTATTTAATGAACACATGGCAGATAAACACTGGTACAAAAATAAATGTGGAGGAGGAGGCCAAAGTAGAATACGAAAAGGGGGCTTCCTTTTTTGATAGTATTTTTGTTGATGCTTATTTTATTTATTTTTGAGAACCGGGAATGTCATTTAAACATGTTGCTTCGTGCTGTCAGTTTCACATTTATTTTCCTCTTGTTTGCTTATTGGTGATGAACTAAAAAATGCTCCATAATGGAGCCCCCCGGGAGAACAAGGGCCCCATTCTCCCCGTATTCCCCCGCTCTCTCCCCTGTCTTCCTCTTTTCCTTTTTCTTAATTTTGTCCCACTCTTTTTTTTTTTAAATCTGGTGTTTCCTGTTCACTCTTTTCCTGTCTTTCTTATCCTTCATTCTCATTCTCTCTCACCCATGTCAGTCTTCCTTGCTCCCACTCTTCCACCACCCCTCCTCTCCCTTTGCATCTCTTGTATTGTAAACAGCTCACAAAAGCATGACAAGGTCTCTGCTCATGTTCCCCCTGCCTCCCTCCCTGTACTCCCAGCTATTTGTTATTGTCTCCTCGCTATCGTGTGTGTTTGTCTCTATCACGCTTTCTTTATTCTGTTTTTCCTCTGCGTCAGAAAAGCAAAAGTTAATTAAATATGGAACGAGATGGAGCAGCATCTCTTTAAACCATCATGTCATTAAAATGGCATCCCTGGGAGATCAGCTTAAAAGGAGTCGGAGAACAATGTCTTCTCAGTCAGATATTTATGGGCCTGGTTATGTAAACATGCTCCCTTTATTCTCTATGTATATTTCATGTAATTATCACTTTTTGTAGCGCTTCCCCCCTGAGATTCGTAGAGGCAAGAAGTTACTAGGGGAATGTCATTAGAAGAGACTATTGTTGCGGTGCTGCTATGATACTACATCAGGAAAAAGGCTTCATTCTCATCCTGGTGAAACCTTTTATCTATATTTGACTTCATCATCTAAAAATCATCAATGTCTTGTTACAGCATATCTGCAGCTGAGACTCAAACCTCACGGCCCATTCTCTGCAGTTGCCCATCATTATTAAAACCGAGAAATAGACTGACTGGAGCATTCAAGAGTGTTTTCGCCTCCTTCCAGCTTGCATCTGATCTAGATACCAGGATATTCACAGATGATTTGCAGGTTTGCAAAAACCTTGATGCCTCTTACTCAGCCCGCCCATGTATCCATCTGTTAGAAATGCTGAAGATCTGGAGTGAACTGGATTCCTTCAGCAGCAGAGGCCAGTGACTGGTGCTTGAAGGCCTGGGTGCCAGCTGACGTAAGTTGCTAATTAAGAGGGCTGGAGAGCCAGTGGGGTGCCTTATGAAACAGGGGCACCTGGGTTTCACAAGAGGGGGCCGGATATCCATCACAACTCATCTGTTTTGCACAGGCAAGACTATAGTTTTCTCCAGCCCTTTGCCACGCAGCACTCTTTCACTCAAGCATAATGTCAAATACGGCTCACACAAAAGCCCCCCTCCCCCTGTGCCCTCTCTCAGCTTGTTTGCCATCACAGAGAGAGATGTTATTGCATGGCATGATGAAATTGTACGTCAAGGTGCATTTCATTCAAGTCAAACGCACTTACAGATGCAAAAAGAAACAGCTGTGTATAGACGCAGTCAAATACACACGTGTCATATAAAAAATCACTCACAGAGGATCTAGACTCCCACATGCATAACTTAATGCCCCTCTCCTTTCCATTGTTCGTTGAGTCTACTTTGCTGTAGGGTCAAAATGTCTCTAAGTAATCTAACTAGCTCTGACTTAAGGGACAATATAAGGCCTGCCATGAGTTCTGTCATTACAGTTTTACCCACCAGAGGCAGATACAGCTCTCGACCACCACTGAACCTGCCATATTGCTATCCAACCTGACCCCACAGATGCAGTAAACCTAAGTGAACCACAGTTTCGAAAGTCGACAGCAATAACCACTGCAGAATTGCTTTTAATCAACGTCTGAAATGAGGGTGACTTGAAGCGTCGCCCCATGCTGATTAAATGTAATTGTTTAATTGCCAAGTGCTGGGAACCCATCCTAAGAGGATTCCAATGGAATTATTTAATCTCTAGTCAGGAAGTACACTGCAGGAAAAAGCAGAGGGAAAAAACGGAAGAACGGAAAAGGCAAAAATCAAACAGAAATAGTCTGTTTTTTTTTTTCTTTTTGAGGATGTATCTCATGAAATATTAACCGCGGTTTACATTTAGTTAGCTGAGAAAGTGAACAGCCTACGCAGGGGGAAAATGTGCACTAAGTGATGTTACATTTTCAATAGAGGTCACAGTTTTGACCTGTATCTGCAGACTAAAGTGGTTTGGCCTACAGGTTCACTTTTATATGTTCCAGCTTTACTCCAAAATACCACAAGTGTAGCATAGTGGTCAGTGCTTTGTTGTAAAGAGTCCTGGTATGTGAAAATGCCATGATCTTTTCTGTCCTTCATTATGCCAAACAGCGGCTTCATCATACAGTGGGTACGGAAGGTATTCAGACCCCCTTAAATTTTTTTCACTCTTCGTTATATTGCAGCCATTTGCTAAAATCATTTAAATTTATTTTTTTCCTCATTAATGTACACACAGCACCCCATATTGACAGAGAACCACGAAATTGTTAAAATTTTTGCAGATTTATTAAAAAAGAAAAACTGAAATATCACACGGCCATAAGTATTCAGACCCTTTGCTGTGACCCTCATATATTTAACTTGGGTGCTGTCCATTTCTTCTGATCATCCTTGAGATGGTTCTACACCTTCATTGGAGTCCAGCTGTGTTTGATTACACTGATTGGACTTGATTAGGAAGGCCACACACCTGTCTATATAAGACAGGTGTGTGTCAGAGTAAATGAGAATCATGAGGTCAAATGAACTGCCTGAAGAGCTCAGAGACAGAATTGTGGCAAGGCACAGATCTGGCCAAGGTTACAAAAAAAATTCTGCTGCACTTAAGATTCCTAAGAGCACAGTGGCCTCCATCATCCTTAAATAGAAGACTTTTGGGATGACCAGAACCCTTCCTAGAGCTGGCTGCCAAACTGAGCAATCGGGGGAGAAGAGCCCAAAGATCACTGTGGCTGAGCTCCAGAGATGCAGTCGGGAGATGGGAGAAAGTTCTAGAAAGTCAACCATCACTGCAGCCCTCCACCAGTCGGGGCTTTATGGCCTGACGGAAGCCTCTCCTCAGTGCAAGACACATGAAAGCCTTCATGGAGTTTGCTAAAAAAACACCTGAAGGACTCCAAGATGATGAGAAATAAAATTCTCTGGTCTGATGAGACCAAGATAGAACTTTTTGGCCTTAATTCTAAGTGGTATGTGTGGAGAAAACCAGGCACTGCTCATCACCTGTCCAATACAGTCCCAACAGTGAAGCATGGTGGTGGCAGCATCATGCTGTGGGGGTGTTTTTCAGCTGCAGGGACAGGACGACTGGCTGCAATCGAAGGAAAGATGAATGCGGCCAAGTACAGGGATATCCTGGACGAAAACCTTCTGCAGAGTGCTCAGGACCTCAGACTGGGCCGAAGGTTCACCTTCCAACAAGACAATGACCCTAAGCACACAGCCAAAATAACGAAGGAGTGGCTTCAGGACAACTCCGTTTCTGTTCTTGAATGGCCTAGCCAGAGCCCTGACTTAAACCCAATTGAGCATCTCTGGAGAGACCTGAGAATGGCTGTCCACCACTGTTCACCATCCAACCTGACAGAACTGGAGAGGATCTGCAAGGAAGAATGGCAGAGGATCCCCAAATCCAGGTGTGAAAAAGTTGTTGCATCATTCCCAAAAAGATTCATGGCTTTATTAGCTCAAAAGGGTGCTTCTACTAAATACTGAGCAAAGGGTCTGAATACTTATGGCCGTGTGATAGTTCAGTTTTTCTTTTTTAATAAATCTGCAAAAATTTCAACAATTTTGCTGTGTGTCAAAAGAGGTGTACATTAATGAGGAAAAAATGAACTTAAATGATTTTAGCAAATGGCTGCAATATAACAAAGAGCGAAAAATTTTAGGGGGTCTGAATACTTTCTGTACCCACTGTACATCTGTTGCCTTCTTGTTGTCTATTGTGTGGACCAGATCTGTTACCCGGTTTGAAAACAAGAGATTTCAGCATTAAGTCATGCTAACAAAAGTGCTGAAGGGGAACCTCTAAAAGTTTAACTGTTCAGAAATTGTCATGGGGAAGTTATATAGGCCCTCTCCTCCCTCTGATCACTGACTGAGTCTCTACTAATGGGGCTCTATAAAGTTAAGGGGCACAGGTGTGCTCCATTTGGGGTCACAGCTTTTAGATACATTGCTTGGGGTCATAGACATCCAGCGCCCCCATAAACACTTTCACATACACACATAGAAAAGGATTTAAAAAGCACATACACACGCCTCACTATGAACAAAAAAAATATCATTACTCTTTTGTATTTTTCATGGTGCTACCCCTCCTAGACCAATTTAAGCTGGCATGATCACCAATACACCCTCAGCCAGTAGCCAATCGTTTTGGCACACATGCCATGACATTTCAATCTATCAACAAAATCAATAGCAGTACTCCTGATATAACTGCACACAGTGCAAGCACTCCTCACACTGATACAGCTCTTGCTGTCGCATTTAGATACACAGGGTGTGAACCCAGGCTTGCCATTCTGCTGATAAATGCAGTTCTGTCATCCCAAGGGAAATGTGCCTGCATCCCTCTGGTCAGAACTGTGCTTCTGTCCTCCCATCACGCCACTGGCGGAGAGGGAGTGAGGGGGGGTGGGCAGAGGCCTGTTCCCTGCAGCTGTGCCCTTATTCCCAGCACCTGACCAGGGGCCCAGATGTGCACACAGGCAACAGCAACAATTTGAGCAATGTAAGTCCCCTGTGGGACCCAGGCACCTGCAAATGTAACCCCACTATCTAACATGATGGCGTAATTACAGGTTTAATAAGTCTACATCTGGAAAGAACTCATTTAATCTATCAAATCAAACCTACCTAGACTGGGGAACAATACAAAAATGGTATTGCACTCTCAGCATTTCATCTGCACATCAAACAAAAGCCACTCGGCACTTGGAACTGACCCAATTAGTCATCAGGTAGACAGCAACTATAGGCCATAACACTACCATTTATGTGCTTTTATTTATGTGCCACAAAGCAGCTCATAGATAAAATGTTTCAAATCACACTATGCATAAAGACTATCAACCAGTTACAGAGATGTTTGTTTAAATTTAATATAAGACCACAACTAACTTTTTTTCAAGCATACAATAATTATCTTTTGACCAAAAACAAAAAAAAAAAACAAAAGAAAAAATTCAGGCTACCACCCTAATTTTTAATTTACCCAAACAGTTACAAAAAATAGCATAACTTATAGAGCATGTATAACAATTGCTAAAGCATAGGACTTTTATTTTTTTTTTACATTTTATTTTTAAGTGACAATATGTACAGTGAAATGATTTGTGTGAGTAAATCTGAAGAGAGCACCATCCCGTTTTATTGACCTGTGACTATTAGGTTACATTCTTCTATTGAATGAGTCAGGGTCTTGGTGCAGCAATAAAGCATGTAGTGAAACTGACAATTCAAACACAAACGATATAGCAAAACAGTTCATGGAAATCACAGAAAATCTCAAAGACTGTCTTCACGCTATGATAAATGGAAGCTTGATCCTCAAGCACTGAACACGCAGGAAGCTGTAAAGGTTAATGGTGACATCTAGTGGCACAAGGATACACACACCTGCTCTTCACAGTATGATGGTGTTTTGGCATTGTTTGTAAACAGGTTACTTCCCTCTCCAACATATAGCCAAATACTTTCTGTAACAACAAAAGGAAACAAAAAATGAAAAACAAAAAAGCCTAATGGTGGTGGTTGTATTGCTCTGGAGTGTTTTTGATGGCAAAAGGATTGATGATTAATAGAAATGGGATGATAGTTAAAATAATATGAATGTTTTGTTTGCATTATTTTTATACATTACTGTAAAAAAAGAAATAGAAAGAAAAGAAAAAAATTTGGGGGGGTGATGAATGTGCAGAAAATGTACTGAATGTACTGTATGAAGAAATGCACTCTTGCTGTTATGTAACACCAAAAAAAAAAAAAAAAAAAGGAGAGAGAAAAAGAAGAAGAATAGAGTACTGTTCGGCTTTGGTAAAACATTTCATTTTACAGACATGTATACTTAATGGCACTTTGTGTTTTCCTCGCTGTGCTTCTGTAATGGCAAGAGTAGTAAACTTTCTAACAGCAGAGGGTGATAGTGATCTGTTTTACCTCAGCTGAAGCAAGGATGTCATGGCTGCTGCTACAGTTTTTATGAACATGCGGTAAATGCTCAATTTAATAAATACAAATTCCAGATAGAAGCTGCTTAACAAAAACAATTAGACAACATAACCAACAAACTGCCACTTAACTTGCAAGGGTTATGTTTCATTTTACAGAGACTATCTACCACGTAACTAAGTGGACAATGAATGTGCTGGAGAGTATGAAGCTGTTAGTCAAGGAAATTTCTTGACCTTGTTTCTAATATTTCTACAAATACACACAGTACAGTACATAAGATATAGCTGACAGATCTCATTATTACATTGTCTGTATGGTGTTTATCAATAGGCCTGAATGAATGGTTTTGTTGCTGTTTTTTCCACTGGTAAACTTGTACAATTCTTAAGTGAAAACTTTGTTGTGTTCATTACCATAATACTTTTGTTGGCATATATAATTTTTTAAGGCAGGATAATTATTTTCATGCTTATGATGATTTTAACTACTTCAGATGTGAACACAGTGAACTCATTGACAGTAAATTACATCATTCTGTACAGTGCCAACCTTGTACATCCAAACACAATTGAGAACCATTGATTATAGTCTATGTGACAAGCTGTGTTGCACAGTTTAGCTTCATCTGCTGAAACTGTGGAATTTATGGGATAGATTTTGAATACTTCCATCCATAACTTTGGCACATTGTTCGTCCCCATCCATCCACATTCGTCTGCTTGTCACTGACCAGCACGCAGGACAGATGATGGGGGAGTAGTGTGCCGCTTTGGGCAGAGAATCTTGCTAAAGGCTCTGCGAAAGCTACTGTGGCAAAGCGGGTACAGGAATGGGTTAATAGCAGAGTTGAGCCACAGGAGCCAGAAGGTGACCTCGTACCAGTGATGCTGGATGCACCGCCCTCTGCAGGCGGCACGGATGATCATCAGTAGGGTGTACGGTGCCCAGCAGATGGCAAACACACACACTATGATGGCCAGGGACTTAGCAATTTTCTTATCCCTGGACAGACGGCTAGGCTGGGCCGCCCTGCTGGTTGAGGGATCTAGTTTACCCAAACTGGGAGAGGAGGGCTGGGAGTGGATAGAGCCTCTTACAGCCAGCTTCATCCCAAAACCCCAGTTGTGGGACAGGGGGATACCTTCCCCCTGGGCAGAGGCAGGTTCGCTCATTTGAAGGTGTAGCTGGGCCTCCCTGCTGTGGAGCCTCCTTCTGCGTATGCTGAGGTAAATGCTGAGGTTGAAGAAAGCCACAGAGATGAAAGGAGAGAAAAACTCCAGCATTGAGGCACTCAGCAGGAAGTACCAAGAGTAATAGAACTCAGCAAAGCACTCATCCTTTGGCACGCGGCTTCTGCCCACCGCCAGCTCCCAGAATATGATCGCTGGGCCATACAGGACAAAAGCTAGCACCCAGACAGCAATCATCTTCATTATGGCTCGATGAGTCATGCTCTGTCTAGCACGATAACTCACCTGTAGTAAATATAAGCATAAATAAGAAAATGTATTTTGAGTATTATGGCCAGTGTGGGGTCACTCAATTACTGCATTCTCCTATTATTATAGAAATACTTACAGGACAAAATAATAATGAATTCTCCTCGAGGCTCTCAGATTGTTTAAGTAACACATTTAAAGTAAAGAAGTAAAAGTGCAGTACAATTACTTCAAAACTGTACTTGTGTAAAGCCCTTAAGTTAGTGTATACAGATTGATTCAAACATTGTTTACCACAACACTGATTTCCTTAAACTAATCACAGCACAGTTGTACAGTGAATATGGAGGCTAGTCTTCACTCAGAAGCCATAAGCCACCATGTCTTCAAAATCAGCCCAGTGAAACAGAGAAACCCTTCATCACCAGGGCTCTAATGAGCCCACAGAGGAGAATTTTAGAATATAATCAAGTATCAAGCTAATATATAAATATAGTATCAAGCTAGTAATACTGGAACATATGATATGCATCCAGATACATAATCATATGTTTGTGAAATCAAACATTTTGATGCAGAGACAAAACATAGGAGCTCATAATGTTTCCAACACCCTGACAGCATGCAGTACAGAAAAGTGTGTGAATGAGTGTTAAGTCAATGAAGCACCACTCATGACCACTTGTCTCAATTAGTGTCACATCCTATGTCCCTGTCCACATTCTTGTTCAGCGGGCAGCATGTTTTATAACCTCTCTAGCTGCTTTGAAGATATGCCACTGTCCTGGATGATGAGAAAGTAACTGCAGTTCTTCTTCAAAGAAAATGAGATACGGCTCCATTTATGTTTGTATACATTAATTGGTATTCAGTAATTCTTGTACCACTCAGCAGAGAGGAATCAGGTGTCCTCCTGTTAGATTCTTCCTTTGTAGAATGGATCTCAGCTTAGTCTTGTCACCAAAACTAACAGATTAAATATGATCTTTTCTCTGTATGTCTGTGTTAGCGGTTAGCATTTTGTTAATATGATAACATTTCATCTAGCTGCAAAATATATGCATCCAATCTGACTCCACCTTTTCTTTTCAAAGACAAACTTTGTCCTGTGACTGCTGACGATCCTTTGTCTGTTCAGAGAGAGATGCTTTTAGGAAAATGCTGCTTGGCTGCCGGTGGTCTGTTTCTGCAATGATTGATCTCTCCAGGTTGGAAGGACCATGGCACGGAGGAGGATCTCTATGATCAAAGCTAGCTAATTAAAGAAGAGGCTCTCTCTCTCTCTCTCTCTGGTGTTATTTGTATTCATTGCTCTGATGTCAAGTGTTTGTTTGTGAAAGGAAAAAGAACACTCTCTTTGTCTACTATGCCAAGCCTCATCCCACCTTTGAGTTAACACACTGTGTATAGAATACAGTCAGCTGGCTAATGCACAGGCAAGCCTCAACGAAAGACTGAATGGACGAACAGCTGCAGAGGTTTGGAAATATATGCTAATTACTAGATAGGTGCCAAGACAGGCAGAAAATAGAAAATCAGCAACACCGATGGTGTACAGTTGTATTTCAGAAGAATAAAGCAGTTGCATGGACATAGATGAAATGATCTGATATTGGTGAAATGGAAATTAAAAGTATTCAAGTAATGTAAGCTTATTGATAGTCATGTGTTGTTTTCTGTGTATTTTCTGTCTAAAAGTCGAAATGTGGCTTTTATTTTTTTTAATCTTTGTCGTGGGGAACGACTCTAATGAGGGGTGGCGCTGGGCCTGAATGGGTCAGGAATGATTAACCTCTGCAGATGGGCACATTTGAGAGAATGAGCTGGCACTGCCCTCACCAATGACCTGGGAGACTCACCAGTCAGAAATTAAGCGACAGACCAAAAGCAGTGAGCATTTGAATACCTATAAGGGAAAAGACTCTTCACCTTATACATTTATACTTCAAATGCTTCACTCTAATGTGAAAAGAAAGTTATTTCTTTCTGAGTGGAAACTGTGAAGGGAAAATGAGCCCAAGAACATTTACAGTAAACTCCAAATATACTGTACTTTGGTATACCTTAATTTGCCTGTGACTCAATCTAATATTCTTATGCAGGCTATTGTGTGTCACAATCCTTCATTCACATTGATGGCTATGTGTGTTACAGGTGTGAGGCACAGGATGTTCCACTCACTGCTCTGGTGACAGACAGGAAACGGTCATAGCTGATGAGGACAATGTTGAAGACAGACGCAGAGCAAAGCAGGTAGTCCGTGACCAGCCACAGTTTACACAGTCCTCGGCCCAGTGTCCACCTGCCCGTGAGGATGTAGGGGATGTAGACTGGAATGCAGAATGCCCCTGCAGAAATGGTTATTGGTAAGAGATCAAAAACCAGGGGAGTACAGTACATTTTTAGTAATTTGCAATCATTAATTACACATTTGTTCATGTATAGAGAAAAGCACACATCACTAAAACATAGCTGTAATATGTCTTCAAAGGAGAAGTTACAACTGCTGAAAATACTGTACATTAATAAGCATTTCAAAATGTTCTTATATCTGCACATAACTACATCTGGGTGTTAGAAACCATTTGTCAAATATTTATATAGCTTTCTAAATTCTAAATAAGGGGGTTAAAGTACAGTGTTACTATAAAATCTGTTTTACTTTACTGAATTTAAAAGGAAGGAAGGAGGGGGAGGAGGTGGCAAATAATGATGTGAGTGAGTGTGAAATAAAAAGTAAATCATATAAAGATTGCCTGTTTGCAAAAGTTAAGCAATGACATTGCCAAGAAAGAAAGAAAGAAAAGAATTTGCAGCTACTCAATTTTTGCTGCTGTACTTGGTGTTACACATCTAGCACAGGGAGCCTGACAGACATACACAACAGCATCAAAGACATTTTAAGGATTTCAAAATTGCACCTTTCGTATATCAACATATCATAGCACATACAGAAAAAAATTATAGTCAAAAAGCCTACATGACGCCAAATTCACACTCTCTTCTTTTATTCCAGCGTCTACAAAAAAAAATAAGGTTTGACTTACCTACAAGAAAATCTGAAATTGCCAAATTGAGGAAATAGTAATTGCATTGCCTTCTCAAACTCTTGTCCACTTTAAAGGCCAAAATGACCAGCGCGTTCCCCAAAACTATCACAACAACCAAAGTCACCATCATCACCATCAAAATGACAAATATGGGTCCTGAAAACACGAAGCTGCTCTGGACTCTAGTTGAGGCACTGTCAAAATAGTACCCACTGGAGTTGGAGTCAGTTTGTTCCTCCGACATGATCCTGATGAGAGGTGAACGATGCGGTCGTTAAATTCTCAATAGACCAGCGCTGATAATTAGAAGGCAGCAACAGGTGGCATGGGAACGGACACTGCATCCAACACCCCCATATGTGCTCAGAAAGCGTCGCTTTTATTTATTTATTTTTGTTGCTGAAACTGAGCACAATGCCCAAGAAAATCCACGAGAGAGCGCACAACGCTCTTCACAAGACTCTGCCTGGACACTTGATGAATTACGCATTTGCCAGCAAAGTCGGGAGGTAACGCCTCGCTGTAATGAGATTACTTCTCCAAACGATCCGTGAATAGATTTTTATCACACGTTGTGCAATAATTTGATCGTTTACAGCATTTCCACGATGCATGTGTTCGTTGATATGATAAAGTGATGCTGGTTCAATAGGTTTTACAATTTAACACGAAACAAAAGAGGTTTCTCTTCACTGATGTGAAATTAATGGGAGTTAACTGCCATATCCTTCTTTAATGTAATTACGGATAATTTTTTTTTTTAAGTGCCATATCCAGCAGCAACTCACTTTGTTGAATGGAAAAATAGATGTTTGCAGCACAGCAAACTTGATTATTGTTTTTATACTGTGTTGTTTAAATGACTTGACGTCAAAACGAGTCATTTTCTTTCTCTTTTAATTTTTTTTTTTTTTCCATGCTGTGAATCAACACGGTAAGCCGATCTGCCCGTTCAGTAGTCTCCAGTCATATCCCTGATGATATCCATTCATGGAAACCTCATATTTGATTCACAGGCACACACTCCCACAGCTGAATAGGATTGCACACACCACCACACAAGCAGGCAGCCTACCGTCACCGGTCGCTGCCTCAAAAAAGCATGCGGTGGGATGTGATGGCTACAGAACTTGCAGGGACTCTTTTTTACTCTTTATGCTTCTTACAAACGTCTGGACATACGTCTGTGAAAACTGATAAAGGATCATTTCTTTTGTTTCTTCACAGCTGACACTTTTGACATTCAAGGTCTTGACCCAGCAACACTTGTATGATTTGTATATGTGGTTAGAGCCATTCTATCCCCAGCCTTCTCTCCATTTCTTCCTCCCACGATGCCAACAGCCAGTACATTCAATCAGATTGATATGAAGGCTTGTGTAAGCTACTGACAGTACGATGGACAAAACAAGAGCAAGTGGGAGGCATAGATACTGACTGGAGCTCTCATCAACACACCTTGTAAGATTAAGTTTTACCAGTTGAAGGCTAATAAGATATTTAGCATTCTCGCCTATGGCACATGTGGTCCACAGATTGGAAATTGTATATTTCGTATTCACATTGTTCCTGTTTAGCTACTTTGTGTGTGTATATAACCTCCCAGTGGCACGCAGCGGAAGAAGCTGTAGGCCTTATTTGCATTCTGATACTATCCTGTCAGTTCCCCAGCTGTGGTCCAAGAGAAATGAGAAGCACTGCAGAACAGTTGAAGTGACTGAAGGAGCCCAGCTTGAATTACTGTTATTTTCCCACAAATGGAAGCACCACCATCCCTCCAACAGCTTAGTCACGTCACAGTTGCAGCGCAGGAACCAGTACAGACAACAGCACACGGCAAGTGTAGGAGTTTTAATGCAGCCCCATTCAGACTCCTTACCAGTGTTGTTCACAATAAGCTCAGTTAAAGTGAAATGTCTGTCCAAATCAGCTCTTTAGAAATTTGACCATAACTGCTTTTGCAGCTTCACTTTAATTCATTCGTGTCATCATGTTTCCCAATTTTCACTGCGAATGTGTCAGCTTTGATAAAAGAAAAAGGATTGAGTGCTTTACCATTTGAGAAATGTTTCATAATGGCAATTTGTGCTTGTGTTTTGCAAGTCAGGATGACAGCTGGGAAAACAACATACATAATGTTTTTTTTTTATTTAAAAAAAACGGTACAAAAAGTATTCTATTACTAAGAATTACATAAACATCATATATAATGTAATGATCATGCAAGTGACTCAACCTAACATTAATATTAGATCATTACTTCAAAGGTAATGCACTAAAGTGTTCCTGATAGCATACATGAGTATAACAATGAAATAATGGGCAAAAGCGTCCCCAAAGCCCAAGGGTTTATTTATTTTAGAATAATTTTGTTTTGCCCAAATAAAATATTGCATACATATTAAACAGAATGCAAGGAAAGCTTGTCAGGGAAGCAATCAATTTGGCAGGTGCATCATCACTGGATTTGGAAATACATGTGCAGTGAGTCATCTGAATATGGAGGGCACTCAGAAACAAAGCCGTGTCACAGAGGGTACACAGAGGCTCCAGTGTTGCCGATTATACTGTGCCCTGCTGTGGCTCTCCATTACTCTAGTACTCAAGTGTTTGTGTTTGGATGCTGGGTTGGAGTACTGATGCTATCATACTGTAACAGTGTGCCTATCCACAATAATCACAGCTAAAATTAAACGACAGCATGTGCAGCGTGCATCCCAGTGGAGGCTTTTTTTGGTGTCATTCCAAGGTTTTATTCATAATACAGTATGTTGTAGTTTACAAATTTGTAGCACATATTGTCAGCATGTCAGAACATGACATTTTATCATAATTATATTGGAGACTTTCCAATAATCTATTATTGATTAGTTTTTAAGGTATAGAGATAGATTTAGACTGCCAATATACGCGCAAATTATCCAGGATAATAATTATTCTTCCCACTGTATGATCTGTGATTTTGATCTGGATTTGTATTAAACACTTGTAATTCTATTATTTGGCCCATAAAGTCTCTTAGATTCTCAAAATGTAATAAGATAAGATAAGATAACACTTTATTGATCCTACAGCGGTGAAATTTACCTGTTAGACAGCTCACAAGAAAAACAGGAAATAAGGTTAAAGTGCAGAAAAACAAGAAGTGTGCATGCAATTCAAGTACAAATGCTGGGTAGTAATGCGGCACATCTGTCAGGAACACGAAGAGTGTCTCACTAATGGAATAATCACGGTGGAGAAATGGTACAGCCTTTTCATTTTTATGTTTTCCTAACTCCCATCTCTGGCCATTTTACAGTTTACTAAAATCAAAAAGTGATTCATTTTCACCAAGGAACAGAGACATTATTTTTGGATTACTTTAGTAAGGAGTCCCAGTCTCATTGTGCAGATTTGCTGTGGTTTAGCTCTTTCCATTGACAGACGATAACTGAATTAAGTCTTTCAAAGGACGTTCAAACAAAAAGTGATCTGAACAATTATTACTTTCGGAGATACAAAAAAGACATTTTGAAATTTGCCTTTTCATCACAACCTCTACTAAGCTAGACTCACAAAACTGAGTAATTTTAAAATAGCACTGCACCTATGATAGTGACATTTTGTAGTGAAAAGCATTCTCCAACTGCTGAACATGCATGTCTGCATCAATATGCTGGGAATGGGATAATTGCCATTTAAACATAACAGAAATATCTCCTGGTAGTTTCAGTCTTCACATCACATCAGAGCTGTCACAGTTTACATAATAAATGCTAATCATTAATGAGAGAGCTGAACTCAGAGCTGGACGCTTCACAGCCTCACAGTCTGTTTGGCAGAGCTGCCTGTGAGATGAAGGGTGCTGGCATTTACCTTATGCTCCAGATCCACAGAAGCTCATTGAAATGCTGTGGGTGTGCCTCATCGTGACAGTATTTTGACTTGTTAAATTTTTCATCTCATTTTCAAAAGCTCCAAGCTGGTTAATCCATATATAACTGTACCCCACCCTCATACCAAGATTTATTGGGTAAGTCATCATTGAGCATCACATCACGGTAATTATTACTGAAAGATTTATGTAACCATTCAAAGAAAATCTTGGAAGTTAAATAACCAGAAGGCATTAGGCATGTGAAGGCTAAAAGAGAAGAAATAGTAAACATGTATTGAGCTGTTTGAAGCAGTTAGAAATTCTGCAATAGCATCATGTGGTCCCTCTTGGTTTCTTTTTCAAATGTTCACCTCCACCATGAAATTCGGACTTGCAGATTCCACTTGCTTTTGAATAGATTTTTCTCTTATTGTGATGTAAATATGCATTGAGAATGAGTCAAAGGTAGGTTGTTCCTTGCTAAAGGTGAAAGACTAGAATAACTGATGGTGATCTATACCAAAATAGTGACACATCTATCCTGCAGCATCATGGCAGTATTAAAGCAATATTAATGATTTACCATATTAACACCTATCAGTGCTATTGACAATACCCCTGTGAAAATAATAGCTAAAGCTGATGATCCACTAGGGGTCATGTTCAAGACACAATGCAGTTGAGACCATTTTAGAGAAACAATGAATGTGTCTGGGGATGGGTCGTATCTGAAGTGAAAACTACTGTGAAAACTCCTTTAAGCACTGTAAACTTTGTGATAATCTGGCACCTGGGATCATTTCCACATAAAAAGCTATAACATGGAAAACAGAAGAAAGAAAATAACAAATTACTTGTACCAAGTATTTCCTGAAACTTCCTGAAACACTTCAGCCATCAGTGGTTCAAAGGACAGTCCCATACAGGCCCTCTGTACCCATGGTCCTCCTACACAGATATGTTCATTTATGTTGTCTGATTAGGCCTCATTAGGACAATGTGGGAGTGTTCAGATTGTGCTTGATTGATAACTGTCTGACCCTCTTAAACTGCAGTCACACCAAAATCTTCCAGGAGAAATTTACTCTAATGGTGTGTCCAACATCAGGTGGGGTCAGGAAATAGCAGCTAAATGGCATTCAGCCATCTTTATTTCATTATGTATGCTTTCTGTGACAAGTAAAAAAATGTGTTCTGTGAAAAAGGCCAATTGTTTGGGTTGCAGAGGTTACACCTTTATCTTTCTTTAGCAGAAGTGTAAATTACAAGAATAGGTGGAAACACCTGTGTGGCTGCACAGGACGATTAAGGAAGGGACACAACAAAACCAACCACCTATGTAACACATTTTGTCCTGTCATGAATGTATAACAGCAGCACAATTATGTACTGTATATCAGAGACACTGCAGAAGCCTGTTCCCCTGCAAAGTGCTGCCTGCTTTTTTGGCAATCATCTTTTCTTACTGCTTAAAAAGAATTCAGGTTCCAAGACTTCTAAGACACCAACACAGTAGTGTCATTGGTGAATCATAGTTAGAATTAGCATATAATATTCTATTTTGTACCATAGGTAAGCATGCCACATGTTGGACCCAAGGAGAGGGATGGACTATTGATCTGTGGCAATTAGCTGAACCATCCACTGAGCTCATGCTGCACATCAAGAAATACAATGGACTCACAGGGAATTTAACATTGGCTATTATTTCCTAATAGTTTTTAAAACTACAATAAAAAATATAACATGTTGGTTGAAGAACAACTTTTCAGAACAGTTTCCTTTGGAGCCGATGACTTTACTAAGCAGTCAAATAAGCCTCTGCTATTCAGACAGCTCTATGAAAAGGGAATACATGCTGTACTTCTTTCCCCTACCTTTCCTTGCTCGCTGTGTCTCTCTCACTGCCTGTCCCTAAAATGTCCCTGCTGGGGATTCTATCTCTTGGTTCCTTTTGAAGCGGTGGCCTCTCTTTGCCTCCATTATCTTGTAATTTGTGAGGGATTACGCTCTGGAGCACACACAGTACACCCCGTTGCTTAAGAACTGTGACAGCTTACAATAATTGCCATGCTAATTAGCAGGAACTAGCCCAGTGCGCTTCCTTCCCTCTCTAGACGTGATTTGATGAATATGCTTTGATTAATGTCTGCAGCCGTGTTTCCATAATTTCCAATCCATTGTAATTAACTATGTCACCAATGATAACGACCGATTGATATATGTTAAATAAAATGTAGATGGTATTTATTTTGAAGGACAAAGAGAAAACCTGCATTCAATCCAGGCACTTAGAGGGTTTTATTTCAGTGTTGGACTGGTGTAGGGAGCAGTAATTGCAATAAGATCAATACAAACATCTCTGGAGTATAAAGCAAATTATGATCAGCTCAACCATAACGACTTGAAAAGACCACCTTTAACCCATGATGTATTTCTACACTGATGGAAGCAGTCACTCTTTCTATTAACAGCATAAGAGCTGAATGTAGAGCATGGTAATAATTACAACCAACAACATGATATGTGCACCAGCTGAAAATCAAAAGGAAGCTGTGGAGTGGCTTTTTCTTCCCCCAGTGTGGGGTAGTCCATATGGCCTTGTCTGTGTAAAGAGGTGAGAGAAATAAGATTGAGCACATTTTGTCCCTGATAGTCAACAACATTATTTTGGCTCAACAGTCATAGTATTGTGAAAAAAATAATGAAGATGAACCAGCAAGGCCAAGCTTTTCTGTTTTTGTCAATGAATGCAAAATCACAAAACATAATCAAATCTAAATGAAAATAAGGTTGCCGGAAAACAAGGTTAGTAACAGTAGAAAGCAGCATGGAGGCCAGTGATTTTGTTACCGTAGTTACATACTTACTCCCATTAAATTGTCTTGCAAATTCTTCATTCTTCATTGGTTGGAACAAAAACCTGCAGCCACACGGCCCTTTGTGGAACAGTTTGGACACCCCTGACTTAGATCTTTTCCTCTTGCCACCCTGATACAAAATCAGAATCAACAGGGCCTGCTCAGCATCGTACATGCCTCAGACATTGATTGGATGTCATTGCTTAGTTGTATCATGCAGTTATTCTGTGTGGAAGCATCTGCATTCATTATGTTTCTCCATTCATTTATTCAGATTTTTTCCTTTAATTTGTCACCCCTGTATGGGTAGCATGCCAATTAGCAACCTTTGTTAAACCCCTGTGTAATATACAGAAAGCATTTGTTTGATGTATCTCTTTTGTTTTGTTGTCTCCTCTGTGTCAGAGCAGTTTATCTTTGTTTAGCATAATTGTTAGGATTTCTAAGGCGTGTGACCCTTAATTCCCCGTGAATTCTGCAGTTATTCTGACAGATGCATCTACAATTTAAGCACAACTGAGTTGGCCTCTTTGGAGCTCTGTTGGTTGTCTCATGTTGCTTTGAAAACTTACATAAAGTGCTGATTTACAGACTTATTTTACGGCTGGCAAATGCAGCTGTTGCTATTTATACTCAAATGACCCACCTCTGTGGCATTGTCTCTTCATGTGATTTAGTCACTTCAGCATTCAAGCCGATCCCATTAGGTGTTCATCTTATTTTGTTTATCCCCGTCCTGCAGCTCCATTATGTGTCAGCCTTTCTGTGATCAAGGTTCCTGGTCAACACAGCCTCTCAAAAAAGATATTTCTCTTCTCACGGGTGACTCAGTAACTCATCTTTGAAGTCCTTTTTGACACCTACTTTCATTACAGCATGACTTCCCCTCTCTGCCAGATATGCACATACCTCATGGGACCTAATTGCTTGAAGTAAGCAGGGCCTTCAAAGCAACACATAGAGATTTGACCTTCAATACCTCAAAAATATCTGCAGCTACAGTTTTCTACATAGAATAATAGGACCAAAATGTCTGGGACGAATGACCTTTAAGGTGAGACATGGCAGGCAAAATATAGTTTTTAATGCAATGTCCAATTATGAGATTTTGGGCTTTTTTTGTTTCCATGTCTTCTTCCACACGAGTGGAAAGAAAATGGAGTTAACCAAGCCTATTAGAGGGCTCCACATGTACTGCTCAAACTGGAGTTGCATCTAGTATCTACTATTTTACCAAAATTTAGCATGCTAATACAACATGTAGTACTGAATCAAAGTGTTTCCTCTCTTGCACAATGTTGTTGGATCCAAACATTGTAATTTCCTTTGTATCACACATCGTGTCTGTAAATCATGGTTTCTGTTAAAAATGGATGGAATCTTACAGTAAATGTCTACGGAGGCAGATTTTCTTTTTCTTGTTTTGTCTTTTTTTTTTTATCCTCTGACCCAGAAATCAGAAAGTTATGCAAGTTTCCAGAATTAATTAGCACCTGTTTAATGTAAGTAATCAACTAGGGAGAGTGCCATAAAACAGAAGTATAATTGTGGGTAAAAATGTGGCTGAAATGTGCAGATTTCTGTGTGAATTTTTCCCAAACATTGTAACTGTCTCTCTGGCAGAAGCTTAGAAAAAAAAAAAAAAAAAAAACACAGCTAACCTATGCAGGCATCACCTGGTGCAGCAAATGCTTCCATCTAGTGTACAAGTGAAGAATTGTGTTCTGGTGAGTAATTTGGTCTGGGGTTCATTGACAATGTAAAGTCAGGACAAGTAAAATGAATAGTTGCCAGTGCCACCATTTAGATTTATGTTTCAAAGGGGGGGCACGTCCATCAGACGTCTAAACATTGGACGTCTAAGACAGGTGCAGGAAATTGATATTATTAATGTATGCATCTTTGTTTTTAATTTATGACAAATAACGTTGTTATCAACATGATTAATGAATACGAATATAGATTATTTGATTAAACATTATTTGTTTGTAATTATTTATTTATAGTATAGAGTACATGATATTTTGTTATTTTATATTTTCTGTTTTTTCCTCTAATGGTTTGTTTTATTTTAATTTAATGTAATTAATTAATCTATTTATTTATTTGTTTATGTTTTTATTCATTTATTTATTTGGAAATGCAACTTGCTGGAAATTAGGCTTCAGAAAATAATTTCATGGTACATAAGAGCCTTGATTTTATAAATCTTATGAGTTCAACCAGTCAACGCCACTCTGATTGGCTGAGGCAGCACGTTGTCATAACCCACCAGTAAACGGCACTCTGATTGGCCGAGGCAACACGCCAAGCTTTTGGCGCGATTCGGCGAGTTTTGTCAACCGTCTCTCCATCTCTGATTTCGTCTTCAGCGTACATCAAAAACCACCGTTTTCCACTAAGTTGAAAGTAAGTTCGGTCACGTTAGTTCATTTTATGTTGATTTATGTATTTATAGTGTTAGCTGTTCTAGCTTTGTTGTTTTAAACTATCTAAACCTGTTGTGGCTACAATTGGCAGTGTATGTCATCCCATCAGCTAATGTTAGCTAAACATTGGTCATAATTTAAAATGGAATTGGAATTACTTTTGAAAACGACCCTGCCTAAAAATATTCACGTTAGCTGAAGTTTTAACGTGAACAAGCATTGTTCGGTCACTACTTACTAATCAGAGCTAGGCTGGTATCTAGCTAGGAGCTAGCTAAATTCGCTAAGCTAGCAAAAAGAACAAGCTACAAACTTTTATATCTACCGACTCCCTCATGGCAGGGAATATGCTTTTTACATGCTAGCGAGCCACGAACGTAGGCAGGTGGTGATGTAGATGTATTCATCCAGTACTGGTAGTGGATGCACAGGCAACATATTTTTGCTTACAAATATGGGGACTTAGTGTACACGTGCTGTCTTTAAAGGTTAAAAATAATATTTAAAGTTCATAAGTTAAAAGTGTTAAATAAAGTATAAATGTATAAAATATGTATTTTCCTTTGGTTCATGGAAATTGTATCAGAGGGAGTGTTCTGTACTTTTCTTAGTTTTTGGAAACGGCAACAGAGTGAGCGTTCTTTCTTTTAATATTCCAGTTCGCATCTTTGCCTCTCCGTTCTGTTGCTTCAGTCAATAAGTTAGGTCAGTAACATAGAGATGGGCTCTTAAAGTTGGTTAATGTGGGTACACACGTTTCAGGCAGGGAACATTGTGTATGTGTAGTTTTCAAAGTGGTATGTTTATTGTGTTGTGTTGTGTTGCGTTGCGTTGCGTTGTGTTGTTAGCATTGTTTAGTGGAGTTTGTTTGCTAACCGCATTACATTTTGCGTAATGTACTGTTTAATGTATTTGTGTATTTATGTACTCACCATATTTCTGCGTAAGGTTACGCCTGGTGAGAGCAGTGCAGTATGATTGCAGATTGCCTTTGCATATTTTTTGCTTGTGCAGATGGAGTCATGAAATTTGATAACACAGCCACAGAGGACTTTATAAGGATGAAGCAAAGGACCGCAAAGAAGTGGAGGATACACAGCAGTCGCTCAGGATTGATTATCCATTGTGGAGAATGTTGTCACAGCTTTTATACATTGTCTTCTTTTCTGTATTTATTATAATTGGTTCTGGTTGGATTTTACCTCAAAACACATTCAGTTTAGCACTTTAATTTTTATTGTTGTAAATTTCTGTTGTATATTTTTTTGGTACAGACCCAAGCAAGGTGGGCTGTGTAATTAATTTTGTTATTTTCATATTTATTTATTTTTATTTTTCCATTACTAGTAGTTATTGACTATTACTTTCATTTATTTTTGGCAGACAATCAAAAGTAAAGCATGTTGGCTTCAACTGATGAACATTGAAGCAATGCCTAACACTTCAGAAGTGAAAAATTCAACAGAAGTCAAAAGCTTTATTAGTGACATGTTTGTGCCAGTAATTAACAAAAATAAAAATGGAAATAAATGAGTTGGGATTAAATTGTGATTTATTGTAAACCTCTGTGTATAACTATAGTCCCATATGTTTCCAAAAGGTGGAGGACCCGTTACCTGTACCAGTTAATTTTCCTGTAGCTTCGTTCGCTCAGCAGCAGGTTTAAACTGGAAATGCATTACACCTTTGTATGCGTTTCCAGTTGTCACCTGCTGTTGAGATTATCAAATGAAGCTATAGGAAAATGAATTGGAACAGCGTGCCACCTTCTGAAATGGGACTACAGTTATGCACAGAGTCTAGAAGCAGTATAAAAACGATGTCTAAAATGAGTTTAAATTTGACGTAGAACTACGTGTGGCCTACAATTAGCCCTTATTCAGATTTCCTGTGGACGTCAACACTGGACGTTCGGTAGACGTCGGAAAAAAGACATCGTTTGGACGTGTCTTTGCGCAGTGGGATGCTGGGGATTATATAAGGTCACCAAACTCTATGAACTAATTGCAGCGATAATGGTTTAAGTTGTCCTTCTCTATCAGGTGCAGTAAAGCAGCAGAGTTAGGGGGGCTGTCAGCTGTAAATAGATTTATGACTCGGGTATACCAAGGGAAGACAGGGTGTACATTCATAGTTTGGTGTCACCAGGTAATTTCCTTGTTAGCTCCAACCAATTTTACCAGACTAAAGGTCAGGTAAATCTGCCCAGTCCTCATAAAGTTTCATTAGGAAAGGATTTGTTTGTATATATTTTGGGTTTTTTTATGCTTAGTCGGCAGTTCATCAGAGACACCCAGTGGCGATTTATGGCACAGGCGAACCTGGCAGCCGCCCGGGGCTGTGGAGGCTGTGGCTTGTGGTGATTTTAAACAGTGCCGCATTATACTGAGAGGTGTTTCCATTGCTGCCTGTCTAGCAGCTGCCTGGTCACATGATTGCTGCCGGCGGCTGTCAGCTGATTAACATGATCAAATTTCGGCTGTGAAGTCTTGTGTGTCTTAAATCTGTGGCTGAGCCAGACCAAAGTCTGTGTAATTTGGGTGAATTAACATTTGTAAATCCTCACCTGTAAGTCGGAACTTGTTATCTCACTTTAGCTAACGTAGGTTAGCAAGCTAATTACTTAGCGTTGTGGCAAATTTGAACTTTTGTGAAAGTTGCGTCGTCGGTTGACTCTTTAAAATCAGTTCCCCCTCCACGTCCAAGGTAAAATTAAACCGTTTGACATGTCTTGTGGAGGAGTTATTCAACATTTAAACTTGTTCATAAGACTTCATTTGCCGTCAAGAAGCTTTGTTCACCTGTACTGGTTGTATTTCTACCTGGTAGTATAACCTTGGTGCTAAATATCATCGACAGGCATTTGACTTGTCTGTTGTCTTTATTTCTGGAAGTTAAGTGGCAATGGAGGCAGACACCCTTGAAGACCAACTTCTCCTCTATGCCAAAGAGGGCAGCTGTTCTCAAATTCAGAAGCTCCTTCAGTCAAGGATCGACCAGAGCGTATCTCTCAACATCAACTGCAGGTGTACGTAGTGAAATGAGACGCCATCAGCCGCCGGTTAGCATGACTGCAGGTAGCTCAGTTCATTTTCATTTGTGTCACTGTAGCCAGATCAAAAACCAGTGCGGGATGGACACCCCTCCATCTGGCCTGTTACTTCGGACACAGAGATATTGTAGAGGAGTTGCTCAAGGTGAGGGCAGATGTTCATAATGCTCTGTATATTATGTCCATTGCATGTTTCCTTCCAGTTGAATTTACTGTGTGAAACACATTTTGCAGGCAGGTGCTGATGTGAATTTGCAGAACAACATGGGTGACACACCTCTACACAAAGCAGCCTACACTGGAAGAAAGGTAAAAGATGGAAAAATAGACCCTCTACCCTCCTCTGCCAGCTCATATGTTTTTATAAAGATAGCGCTTCTTTTTGCATTGTAACTTGTGATGCACTGCACCCTGTTTTCTTAGCCAAACTAATGTCAGGTAGAATCACTGTCACAGACTTCACCAAATACCAGCTTTTCTCCAGTTGAAATTTTTGAGTGACGACAAATTATGGTCAGATTTTTTTTTATTTTTATATATTTTGTTACTTTGAACCCTTAAGGAGATTGTTCTGTTGCTGCTGCGGTATGATGCCTGTGCCAACATAATCAATGGAACAGCTCAAATCCCTAAAGATGTCACAGAGGATGATGAAATCATTACAATGCTGGAGGGTATGAAATGATGGGAATATTTGCTGATGGCTTCTCATTACTGTAGATCAGCTGCCCTTGTTCTCAAATAGTATTTGTTTGTGCAGCTGCAGAGAGGAGGGAGACAAGGCGGCGGGAGGAGAAGCTTCTGGAAGCAGCCAGAGAGGGGGACATCTCAACTCTGTCTAAATTGGTTAGCGTCTGACCTCTTCTTGAACCTTGGCAGAGTATCTGTAGATGCCATTTTGAGAGCATCCTTCTTGATTTCGATAGCAAAAAAAAGGGTTTATAGTTCACATAATTAACTACAAATGTAACAACAAATGATGCATTATTCTCTGTCCACATTACCAATGCTAACCAGCACCATTTACAGAATTATTCTTGTATTTGTCTGCTTAAAATTGTAAACGTCATACATATTTGATATAATAATCGAGGCTCTAAAAGGTCTAAGGCTTAGTCAGAAGGTGGAAAGTTTAAATCCAAGACTCGCACACACAAGATAATGTGTGCCAAATGTCCCTATGTTTTGCAAACTGGTGGAATCTGTTCAGTCTTAAAAGTTGTTGTCAAATTAGGCCATAATTGACCGTTATTCTGTATAGTGTCTTCCTAGCGTGAAGTGGATAGTTTGTGAAAGTTCACAGTGCTGTGTTGAGCTGTTTTCTGTGATTCAACATCTTCTATTCTTTAGCTCAGTGGAAAGGAAGCTCCAAATATTCACTGCAGGGATGCTGTGGGTAATACACCCTTACACTGTGCAACCTACAGAGGGCACAAGCAGTGCATTATAAAGCTGCTCAAGTCTGGAGCCGACCCTAGTATCAAGAACAACAATGGTACATCACTTATCTTGTTCTCAGCATCACCCCTTATTATTCTGACTAATGCACTAATACCAATACTACATCCTGCTAATTTTGTTCACAGGCTTGAGTCTAAATGTGCATAGTAATTTGCTTGTATGGCTGATGATATTGCAGAGCAGACAGCATTGGACCTGGTCCGTAGTGATGAACTGAAACACATTGTAGCAGCCTATGAAGACAAGGTGAGGGCAGATAACTAGTTTTAAAATCTTCCACTCCCTTTGAATTACCAGATCTGCTCATTGAAACATTTAGGGCACCATTGCACATTTTTGACATGTAATGCCAAAATTGAGTATATATACTTACTACAACCAGAGCTACCATCCTCAAACCAGATTAGTATAAAATTTGTGTGTTTAGCACCTTAATCACAGACCTGGTGTTTGCTATGTCTCTTTTTTGAAAAAGTGGTCTTTGCTCTTGTGCACCTGGCCTAAATATAGCTGCCCACAATCTTTTTGCATTTTCTCTTTTCATATTTCTCCGTACATGTTCACTTGAGGTCTGGCGACTGTGGAGGAAAAGCCTTGCAAGTCAGCAGTCCTTGCTCTTGCTTGGATGTCTGATAAACCTGGCGTAGCTTCAATGCAAAGCATTGCACAGTCATGGTGGAAGAAAAAAAAAAAAAGACACTTGGCTTTTAAGTAAATTAAAAAATATTTACCTTTCAAACTATGCAGGTTTCAGTGTAATACAGACTAACTCTTAATAACACCAAAAACTGTTCAGCACTGTCAGTCAGGCTCTGTCTGTACACACAGTCTGAGAACTATTATTTTTTCTCCCACAAAGGATGTGACCGGTGGGGTGCAGAAGATTGAAGGCCCTCTTTGGAAGGTACCCAGACGGTGAAGTGTATTCTTGTCTACTCTTAATAAGTCAGGCAGTTTTTGTTCAGACTCCCCCATATTTGATGGTATGGACTTTACTTTTTTCCTGTTAGTCAACACACAATATTGTCATTGTTATATATTTAAAATATCCCTTAAAACTCTTTATTTCTTCTTATTCTGTGTTTTGTATTTCATATCTGTGAGTTTATTAGTTTATTTTGAATATTGCATAATTAGATCAGTATACAAAGTTGAAAGTAAAAGAAAATGTTCTCCCCTTTTACAAATGAAATATTAATATAATTATATAATTTACTATTGCTACATAGTCTATGTGTTGTTAACTTCATGTGTCTCTGACAGAGTTCACGGTTTCTTGGATGGCGATCCCACTGGGTGGTAATTGAGGATGGAACTCTCTCCTGGTACCCCAGACAGTGAGATAACTTTATCTGTATGCAATCATCTAAAGAAAAAAAATGTATAATATTTACTGTGTATGTATAGTTTATGGTCTATAATGTGCATGGGCTGTAAGCCATGACAGAATTCTCCCTCTCTTATTAATCCATCCTTCATTATAGCTGTAATGTGTAAAAAGTCATGTTTAACATTTCCTCTATGTAATTCTTGTTGGGGGTGAAGAGATCAGTAGTAGTCCTCTGAACTTACAGTGAAAACTGTTTAAACAGTGACTGAATCTGTACTGTATTTAGATTACTGCCATGTTTTATTTTATACAGTGCGCCTGGTGTCTTTGTGCTCTTTCATCTGTTTCATTTTTCCAGGGCTGACGCACAGGCTGGTGTCAGAAAACAGGGCTGTAAGTCTCTAACACAAGCCTACTGCATGGTAGGTAGAAGAGCTTAGAGACTCACTATGACTGATTAACCTACACGAAATGCTAAGGCCTTAGACATTTCACTTGTGATCACTTATGATGTGATGATGTTTGACATCCAGTGCAGCAAGCATGTCTTTAAGTGATTTCATGTCTGTCATTCCAGGTCAAACCATGGGATCATTGCTTCTTCATGCTCAGGTGCTTTGATGACACTGTGCATAATTTTAAGGTCCCCTCAAAGACAGATTCAGTGGCAACAAGAAAAGTGAGATGAGATTCGCCTTCTGCATTGTTGCTATACTCTCACCTCCCTGAATAATCAGACTGATTCGGCTGAGTGTTATCTGCGTGAGTAGATAAATATGTAAATGTTACTGGTGTTTTTCCACTTAGAAATGGTTGGATGCTTTTGAGGCACATTCGTCCTATAGCACTCGTCACTTCACCGAAGAACAGATAATCAGTGATGACGATAGTGATGGTGGTGTGCGTGTTGGGAACCTGACTCCAGCAGTTCAGGTAAGATTAAGTTAAAAAAAAATAATGTGTAGTATTATGTAGGGAAGTGTCATTCAGGGCTTTTGTTTCAACCATGCATAATTTTAAAAGTCCATGTGTTGTCAGATTTTTGTTGAGCTGTGAGGATTCCTCTGTTTAAATGTCTCTGTCCTGTCCTCATACAGGCAGCCAGTACTTGCCAGCAGAAATTGGAGAGTGAAGTGTCAATATTTTTATCCATGGTGAAGAATGAGGAGAATTTTGGTAAGTGTCCCAGTCTTTGTCACATACCAATGCAGTGAATAGTGTCCAACAAATTTTGAGCACTATCTTAACTGTATTAATGCATGTGCACTAGTGCTGAAATGATTAGTCAGTTACTTAATCAGTAGCACATTTATCATCAGCAATTTTGATAATAGATTTATAATTAGATTTGTTTAAGTCTGTTTTCATGCAAACGCCACGCACTTGTTGCTTTATTGTGTTGTATATCAGTGAAAATTGCAGTTACTGGGGACTTTGGTGGTGGGACAAAACAAGCTATTTGAAGAGGTCATTTTGGATTCTGGAAATCTCGTGCACTTTTCCCTTTATTCTTACATTTTAAATAGTAGACTGAATATTGAAAAATTCTGAATAAAAATAATTACAAATGATGAAAATAATTGATAATTGCAGCTCCATTGTATAATATTGTACACAATTTAAGTTAATGTACTGTTAATCTGCAATTATATTTTTTTCTTTTTCAAAGCCTTGGCTGCTCCTCTTCTACTAAAAGCCAAAGAGATCAGTGAGCTTTCGAGTGAAACTTGTGCTGCCGTCCATCTGTGCCTGGAACTGCTGTCAAAACAAGAAGAGGTAAGGAAACGTCTTAGGCAAACTAACACATACAGTTTAATGTCTACCATCATACCATCCCTCAGACATAATTATAAGCAATCAAAAGCATAAAACCCGTGCTAGGTTTGTTTAATTTTTATGTAATCTAATAATATAGAATCTTTTCCAATCCTGGAGTTGATGTAATTGTTTTGGAAGCTATTTTTTTCTTTTTGGATTATCTGCAGCTCACTGAGCTTCTATGAATCTTCATCTCATTGATTCCCATACCCTCACCCACGTGCTGAGCTCCTATTGGTTGAACAAATTATATTGAATGATTACAAAATCCCCTAGCCCCTCCCCCTTACGTTAGCTCCTTCATACCGATCAGGTTTGAAGTCTGTGAGTGCGTGCGTGCGTGCGTGCGCGCGCGCGCGCGCGTGTGTCCCTGTCCACCTGTCCTAGTGCTTGTGCCGTGCCCTTGGGGGAGAGCAGTGGAACAGTGTGGTAATCACTGGCATGTCTGGAGGAAGGACACGGGCAAGATCCGCTTTTATGCTTAGGTCTGCATTCAGCCTGCAGATCAGTGTAGAGACACACACACACACATCCTTGGACTTGGATCTGGATCCACACACACACACACACACTCCTGCTCTAGGGAGAGGCTGTGCATTGAGTGAGGGAACTCAAGTGTGTGCATATTCAAAGGCTCAGCTGGCGATACATGCTTTCACCCTCACCCAGTGACAATACACGCTCGCAGGCACACTTCTACATGCCAGAGCATCCGCACACAGGAGAAAGAAGAGGCAAGTGACGGCACTTTCATCCAGCATCTGCACAGGTACAAACCAAACACTTGTTCTTGTATTATACTCTCGATTTTTTTTTTTTTTAATTATCAGCTGAATAACTGGCTTGAATAAGTGAGCTGGTCCCAAATGACTTAGCATGAGGTGTTTGAAGTTTGGCATCAATTGAATTTATTCTGATGTTTTTAGCGTGGTGTTGACTTGAGGGTTGGTATTGAAGCGCTGGCATAAACGAGAGCTATTTATCAATATGCGCAAGTCGTTACTCTGGATTTAATTACCTGAATAATTTTCGTGTGAAATTGAGCTTGTTTGAAGTGATACTGAACGCTACGCTGCTCATTGATTCTTTTTAATGAGATCATCTTATAATGTGATGAATTTCTGAGTCAAACTAAGAGTATGGAGAGGATAGATTAAATTGCATTGAGAATTTATTTGATATTATGATACTTGTTGTTAAGCTTTTACTGTGTGTTTAACCATTTTAATGCAGCAGTTCTTTTGTGTTTCACAGTACTGTAGTGCTTAAATTAAGAATTTAGAGATCATATATTAATCTCAGACTCCCTCTTATTACCAGCTAAGACTGTGTTGAGTGATTTCTGGCATATAGCATGGCGTTTACTAAAACCCTTATTTTAAAACAATTCACAAAGGAGAAATTTAAATTATTTTCATATGGAGACGCAACTAAGAACTCCATGTGCATGTGTGTGGTTTTTGTTTATTAAAGTGCAGGTAACTGAAATAATTTTGCTTCAGATTCAATAAAACTCTGCTGTAGAAGTCAGCTGGATATGATATAACTCTGCAGTGCCCAAATGTAGCATGTTTACACAGTGATGTGTGGATTGCCAAATCACATTATCTTTGTATGAATTGGCAACAGCTGCTGTCCTGTCACAAGAAATAACCCACCATTGTTATCACAGGGAGGCTGAGGACATTCCTCACAGTCTCATCACCCAAGAAACATTGGAAATGTCACAGCAATGGACACTGAATTAATTCCTGCCAACCAGAGAGTATAACAAGTAGAAAATGTCTTAACAAGCATGTTACATCCACTCGTCTCATGCTAAGCTTCTGCTACTACGTGTACTAACTGGATTATATTTTCTACAGTGCTGAGATTGGCTGTATTAGGCAGTATTAACTTTAATCCCACATTCCCATTGTTCTGCCACAGATACCACAGTTGGTGCCTCTTAACACATTTGCTTTGTACAGTACACAACATGCAGTAGTCACGTGCTGTTGTAATTGTGCTTTGACTTGCAGGCAGATGTGTAATAGGGAAGCACTTCTGTGGGCTGACCCATTTTAACAGCTGCCGCAACACTAAATTATGCTTGTAACAGTGCCATATTTATATAGTACATGCAGGACACAGTATCACTGGTTGGTGACTACATGACATTTAGGATGAAGCTTGTGCTGATAATTTACTTCGCAAACTATTGTAATGAGGATTGAATAGATTATCCTGGGGCGAAACCGTCTTGGAGGTTGTTACAGTAACATAGACAACACATTATTAAAAAAGCCCAACCTTTCATTGTGTTTCTCAGACAGCAGGTTTCAACACCTGACAAGAAAACAGGCTTATAGTTTGTAACCACTTAGCGGTGGGCAGGGGAATGGCGGTGTTTTTATTTTTTATTTTTCTCTTTGTTTTGTTTTTGTTTTTTGTTTTTTTTTTGTTTTGTAACCCACATGCGTTACTATTTACAATGTGCGTATACATGGAGATATACCAGGGACTATTTCTGGGAAATTGGTTATTACGTCTCTTGGTACTTGTCATGTCATGTTCAAATATTAATAATAATGATACTAATTGCTTTGTTCCCACCCATCACTGATTCATGTACAGTTTGGTATGCAGTTATGACAAGTTAAGAGCTATTACGGAGTACTTTAATAGAGCTATAACAAATTTCCCACTGAGATTTGCTTCCTCTTCAGCAGAGAAAGCAAATTTTAGAACAAAGTTAAAGCTCGGCCCTTTGGGGTGTTGGCCAAGGAGAAGCATCCCTCCCAGGCTCCAGCAAACGGCTACAGCACACAGCCTCAGCGGGGCTTAAAATAGCGCTGTTTGTGCTCAGGCGAGAGGATGCAGTGAGAGCGAAAGAGCTGGCTGGGATAGTTACACAACAAAGTGTTCTGTTCCTGGATGGGCTCTTAAGCCAAGTGCCTGGGACAGGGAGTGTTAACACAGGCTTCTCCACAGTGAGCTCATTTACTTTAAACCATACAGTACATTTTAAAAGAGGGTTGAATTAAATGCTGTCTTGCAAGTTGATATGTTTAATGGTTTCTTATTAGACAGTGTCATTATGTGTCTATGCTATTGTTGATTTGGAATTATATTAAAGGTCATATTAGAGGTGTTAGAGGAAAACTGGCAGATAGGAAGAGCACGAACATTTTAGAACAAGAGAATAGTGCTTTGTTCTAAATACTGGATTTTGTTAAAATTATAATTTCTCGTCCTTTAATCTTGTCCAAACATCACTGTGTTAAAGTATTATGATTTCTTATATAGAGGGACATATCTTTAAGTCTGGAGGGAAACTATAGTCTTTGTGTGTTTCTCAGATGTGAATTGGACAGACTCCAAATATCCACTAACACTATTCCTATTTTCAGGCACAACAGAACCTAAAGGGAGCTGAACATACAGTACAACAGGCGTGATGACAGCAAGAGTGAAAGTGTTAAGTTTTTCCTTGACTGTAGGTGCCAGACAGATGTTGAACCTTGTGGGAAAGAAGCTTCTTGTCAGCTTTTGTCAGTTACAGCGAAAATCCTTAACGAGTTAATGTTAATTTACAGTCATTTGTTTTACAGGTATAAAAGGATTAAAGGTTTATATAAAATAATCATAACTTAAGTGTGAGTGTGGGTTTTCGGATGTGTGTATTTGTTCAAATGGGGTGATATGTGGTAAAGCCATAAATTTGCAATAGAGTCAGTTAAGAAACTTAATGTAGCTTGACATATTCTGATCATAGGGGTTTTATAGCTCTGTGGCAGAGTTAGAATCTACATATTGTTGCGCATTAGTCATTCTGACATATGTAAATGTCTGTAAAATTCAATTTTGCCGAGTTAAGTCAGGGGCACAAAAGAAATTGGGTCAACATTATGTATTTCCAGAAGGTGCATAATAAACCCTTAGCTGGTGTCAGAGGTGTTCCAGTTATAATCAGATCAATATGCACTACAAATTGCTGGACTTATGACCTTGAAGTTTGCTGATGAGAAAAAACAAACAAATAAGTAAATGTGATACTCGCCTGTCTCCACCACACAGGCATCTGAAGCAGTTTATGTTGGAGCAGCTGCCTGCAGTGGGACAGTCAGGGCCATTTTCTAGATACTGAATATTGTATACTGTCGAGTGATTAAAAAAATTCTTAGAAATAAATTAAAAAGAAAATCACACCGACACTGGTGCGTTTTTCACATTTGTTTCTTTAATTGGAATCTCATCAAGAAATCTTGGAGTAGAATCACATCTTTAAATTTTACCAAAATAATTTTTTGGATCTTGTTGATCACATAAAATTTCCATGGTGATCACTGAAACATTGCTATGGTGGTTATAGGCACATATCAGAAAGAGAAATTGTGGGCCCCAGATACACTTGGCTACAGTCAGTGAATTAAAACCCAGTAGAGGAGATGAGTCAGAAGTTTTTGTCTTTAATAGAAGACATTGGCCTTGCTTTGCAGTCTCACAGTTACAGTGTGATTTACAAGCTCCTGTTTCTGTGACTTCGTTGCCTTTCCCAAGGTGACTCTTTGTTTAAACTGTGGAGGCTATGCTCCATTTTTATGCTCTTGCCTCTTTCTATCCTTTGTTTTCTTTTTGTTGTTATGCATTCATAAGGGCATTTAATTTGTAAATCTGAGAAAGCCATTATCTTATCCTTTATTTTTTTTTGATAGCAAGTGTGAATTTGTGTCTTCTGTTCAGATAGTAAAAGACGCAAAACAGCAGTGTTAGACAATACGAAACACTATCTAGTTTGTCCCTCAGTGGCCTAGCTCAGGTTGCTTTGATGGGACTCTGAGCTACAGAGCTCTCAGAGACTGGGGTGTTTGGTTCCGACTGGAGGAAACCAGATCTGTAGACAAGGATAGAACAATGGCCTGCCATCAGAACCACTAAGATGGTCAAACCATCAGTCAACCTTTTGATTTGCCAGTTATAATGTCTGTCCTGTACACATGCATCAGAAATGTTGGATCAAAATACATGAGCATATTCCCCTCTTATACTGTACCTTGTCTTTGGTATGTGTCTGTGTGTTTTATCTGTCTGGTGGCCCTGTGCTTGCAGGTGTGGAGTCTGAAGTTAGAGCAGGAGGTGGAGAAGAATAAAGCTCTGACAGAGGCTCTGCAGACTTTAGCAACTGAGCACCACGAACTCAAGCAGTCCCTTAGCAAGAGCAGGAGGTCGTCTACCCTCAGTACTCTCACCGAAGATGACTTCTATGACGCTGAATCAGGTCAGCAGCCCTTGCTGTAGGTGGTCGGTTGGTGAAGTAATAAGTAATTAAGTCTCAACGGTTAATTTCTAATTTTACTAATTTTGCATGTAAAATAATATTGAGTTGAGTTCATTAAGTGAGTTGTGCTCATTCCTCACGTTGCAGAGGTTCCCCCTTTTGTTTTTTTGTGTCTTGCACATGCACGCTTATGACTCGATACACATTTCTGTTGTTGGTGTCACACTGCTCTACTGATTGACAGTTGGTGGCAAAGATGTGCCAACAAAGGCAGGCAGGCAGGGAGGGAGGGAGAGGAGTGCATGGATGTCAAAAATGCACAAAAGTAAATATATACAACAAAAAAAAATGTTTTATGAGGAAGGCATTCAACACATTTGTCTGGCCTCAGTGATAAACATAATGCTTTTTGGTGAGCAACACTAAATATAAACTGGGTACGTTTACAGGAAAACTCCACCGGGCAGCTTGTGACACATATATTGCATACTTCACACCTCCAGCAGCACATCACTTTCCAAACTGCTTCAGTTTTCAGCTCTCGCTTCACTTGCGCAATAAGTATAGTTAAGAAATACAGCTGTAGTGTGCGTGTGTGTGTGTGCATCCTGTGACACTCACACTTTTGGCACTGTCTGTCTCTGAGATTGACGAGACAACATTGCCAATGTCCTCTTCTCTTATACTCAAGGGTAATGGGATAGTCATTAGGTTGATGCTATTTTTTTTTCTTAAGTACAGTTCAAAGCATTGGGGAACAGAGGAAGGGGACAGTGGTTACTTCACTGAATGTCTGCCATCTACAGTATTTGCATCAGCAACATGTGGTAAAGTGTATTTCACAAAGTCTGCTTCTCTTTATGCCCCGGAACCTCACCATGGTGATTATGTACAGCAGACTTCCTTCTACAACATGTTTGTGCTCTATGGAGCAGTCTTTCTCAGGAATCATTGCATTATTCATACATAGCCTTGAGTTATCCACTGGCCTGAGACACTCTATACAGTGAGACTCTAAACTGAACTGAATTTTCACAGGCTGGGGTGAGTGTGTAAATACAACATGCTTTTATTAATTTAGATAGTGTTTGTGTTAGCACTGTTGTATCTGCTACAGCCTGGTGTACATCCATGCAGCTGTTGTGTCTGAAATTGCAGTCTTTGTATTTAATATACAAGTACATGTACTTACAATAAGCACTCATAACTCAGACTAGCATGTACAGTCGTCTATCTACCACACAGTTTTCCCCTCCCTTTGTGTTTGTGACAGCGCCTGTAATGTCAGTGACAGTGCTAGCTAGGGGAGGAGTAGCATCCAGTGAGCAGAGTGCAAACAGTGTTGGAGGAAATGAAGCCTCTGTGCGGCCTCTCATTGGAACACAATCCTCAGGTGGGGTTTGGCTGGCAGTAGGGAGGGGGAGGTTGGAGAGGAACTTGAGCACAGGTGGTTATTTGCGGACAGTTTACCGTTGAAGCTGCAGCTTTCTGAGCCGGCCACTCGAACCTGTGTGTGCGTGCGCATGTGTGTGTTTATGTGTGTATGAGAGATTGTTTGGCATGACCTGGCATCTGCCCCCTGTCATCATCCCACAGAATCAGAGTCGGACCTATCTGTGAGCGGCTTCCTGTCTGTGGCCAGTCACTCCTGTGAAGAGGACGAGGGGAGAGACACCCCCCTTCTCAGCAGCCTCCGCCATCCTAGCGCGCTCAGGGGGCCTACCGGAATGTCAGGGGAGGGTAACCATGGCAACCCAGCAGCCCAGTACAATGGAGTCAAGAAGCACAGGTGGGACATGCTCCAGTTATGATGTCATGCTTGTTTACTGGCTTAAACAATGGCAGTGAGACGGTTGGAAATACAAAGACATCCATGCTGAGTGCTCGCCAGGCAAACTGTTCACTGTTTATTAAAGATAACTATCACAGCAGGTGGTAGAATTAAAGTAAAATACAACTTTGCATTGCTGAATGTGACTTGTTAGTACGCATGTCTGATGACAGGTTGCAGACCTCCATCAGCTAGCAGGTAGGCCAGCAAATATAAGAGTTGGTGTAATGGGACACCAGCTTTCCTCTCCGGGTCTGTTTTTGTAGTCAAGTGTTTTTGTTTGAGCACCCAGTCCACAGAGAATAGCTTGGTGTGTTTTTCCTGGCAGATCTAATTCTCCAAGTGGACGTTCAACTTAGCGCTCTGTGTTTGATGCTTTGTTTCGTGGAGATTTGACAGTCTCTTTCATTTCTGTGGATGCTGATTCTGCCTTGGCTTCTCTTTCTTAATCCAACAAGTGAGCCATGAATAATTTAGCATGTGCTCAGAGTTGGAGTTGGAGGGAAGGGGACTGGCTGGCTGGCTGACTGGCTCTGTGTGCATATGTGTAGGCGTGTGTGTTGTGCATTAAAGATTTATGAGGTGTCTGTTTATTTGGAATTACGCCTGTCATTCAAAGATACGCCTGTCCCTGGTTGCCTGTAGATGGGCCTGAGTCTAGTTGTTTAACATTTCTCTCACTTTCTTCCTTTTTATAACAACACCTTACCATAAATTCTCTAAAAATGTGTAAATGTCTTATTTTCATGCATGTAATAATGATTTGAATACTGATATAGCTCAACTGGCTGTAGGAGGTACATACAAAGTATTTATTCTCACGTTGGCTTGTGTTTCAGTAGCTTCTTCTCAACAATGTGGTTTTACTTAAACATTTTATTTTATGTTTTTATTTTTGACCATATTCTAAGCGAAACAGGGAAAATTTGTTTGTAAAATTTGAGCACATCATTGAAGAATTTAGACGATTTTACTCAGCAGTTGCAAAATATATGGGTCCAAGTACAGCTGTAGATACAGTTTACTTTAGTAAATAGAAAACCCCTTATCATGTATCATGTAATCATGTTTCGGAAAGAGCAGAAGCCATTGTGGAGTACAGTATAAAGCAAACCACCACCACCACCCCCACTCTCTACCTCTCTGTTTATTTAGCTGAAGTAATGGCTTTTATTTGTGAGGTGGCTTCAGCACTCATTTCCAAACAAGGACACCATCTGCCTCCACCCAGCATACCTGTAAATCAGTCCACACTTCAGCTGTCTGCAAGACTGGAATATACATGGTGCTGCTCGACTAAATTGAGTCTGTTGTGTTGTTACCAAGATAAGATTTAAAGAGATTAGGAAAGTGGCGTTTGTCAAGTTAAGGCAGAGATCAGAAAAAGTTCAGACATTAATGAATCTGGATTGTATGAAAACAAATATGTGAGGAGTGTTTCTGAGCCAAACTTCATGTGCAAAAGAACAATTAACGAGTGCATTTTAAAACCAGACTTGAAAACCAACACACATGCAGTTGTATATCCAGTCATGGATATTGCATGAGGCTTGACCAGACCAGCTGAAAGCTCATTACATTACATTACAGGTGTCAGATGACTTTGTTTCCAAATGGTGGGTCAAGCTATGTTATCTGCTCTGCAGCTTTTGAATGCTATAAGCTCTCAGCAAGCGAATGGACAAAACATTTGTGCTCCATGTCATATTAGAAAAGTAAATCATTTTGAGTGGGGAGAAGTCCAGATCACAATTTAATGATTTCACATTAATGAAGATTAAAACTTATTGTATTTACACACAGATTGATGTTATAGCACATGATATTGGCTCTGAAAGACATCATCTATCTTAATGTAATTCTCTCTCACTGTCTTTATACCGCTGTCCCATAGAACATCTCTACCGGCTCCAATGTTCTCCAGGAATGACGTCAGCATCTGGAGTATCCTGAAAAAATGCATCGGCATGGTGAGAACAGACAAGCTTATGCAAACAGATTTTCCTTTCATTCGTTGTTTGTTTTGCAGTTTGGAGAAAATAAAAGCTAACTTGAGGTTTTGTTTTTAGGTAGTCTTGTTCAATAACTAAACTCAGGCAAAGTTAGGTAATTGTGATGAATGAGTTGTGCGCTTCCCCATTACCGTTTTACTATTAGGTGTATCAGTCATTAGTGTCAGTATCCTGGAGTCCTAAGGGATTAGAGTCCTCACTCCAGACCTTGCCTGGATTTAATTACTTTTAATAATGTCTATTAATGTTTAATTCCCCAATTAAATATGGATAATAAGTCATGCTTATGCAATACAGTGGGCACATAGCTAGATACAGAGTCAGAATACAGACACACACACACACAGGATTCTACTATGTGCTTAAAGCATGTTGAAGAGTGCAGTCGTATGGTTATTGAATTAAGATAATGTCTCTTTCCAGCTCTTACGCGGGAGTCTGTGCCCTCACAGTTTCTTTCATCTTCTCCAACTCCTCTTGCAGGAGCTGTCAAAGATCGCCATGCCTGTGATATTTAATGAGCCTCTGAGCTTCCTCCAGCGGCTAACGGAATACATGGAGCACACCTACCTCATCCACCAGGCCAATGCCACAACAGACTCTGTCGAGAGGATGAAGGTATCACCAGGCTCATATTCACTTTCTTCATTAAAAACAGATATAAAAATCGAATACTAAATCTCCAAGTTAATATGTCATTACTTATTTAAATCAAGACAAACCATTGTTCGTAAAGTACTGTGCCATTATTCACCTTTGTGCTGTCAGTGTCTCTTTGGATAAAACAGTTACATACTTTTTGGGACTCAGTAGTAACTACTTTATATTTTCTGTCTTAATCAAATATTGAATTAGTTGCCTGTAATTAATCATAAGTCAATGCTCTGTAGTGTGTCGCAGCATTTGCTGTGTCAGCTGTAGCCTCACAGTGGGAGAGGACTGGGAAGCCTTTCAACCCTCTACTGGGGGAGACCTACGAGCTCATCAGGTAACTAGCAGAGAACCTTAAATTCACAAATGCCTGTCGTGAGCACACGTGTACACAAAATGTTTTCCAGTTATTGTAGATTTTTAGCTTAGATTTGGATTTCACTGCAGTACCAGACATGTCTTTGTTCTCCTTCAGAGACGATTTGGGCTTTAGGTGGGTGTCAGAGCAAGTAAGCCATCACCCTCCAGTCAGTGCCTTTCAAGCCGAGGGCCTCAAGGAGGATTTTGTCTTCCATGGCTCCATCTACCCCAAAATCAAGTTTTGGGGAAAGAGCATAGAAGCAGAGCCTAAGGGACTCATCACACTGGAGCTCCCCAAGTGAGTGCATAGTCTAAGAATGAAAGTCAGATTTTATTCACTTTGAGATAGCATCATCTTACATTTGTCTCTGTCTCTGCAGGTATAATGAAGCCTACACCTGGACAAACCCCACCTGCTGTGTCCACAATATCATTGTTGGTCAGCTTTGGATTGAGCAGTACGGCAATGTGGAAGTGATCAATCACAAGTAAAAAAAAAAAAAAAAAATCTCTTTTTGGTGTTTTCCGTGTATGTCTGCTAATGTACATGCATGGTGCATTTGCATGCACAGAGACTTGGGTGTGTGAATTACTTTCCCTCTGCCCTCTGCAGTGGAGTGTTGATCTACTTTCAGATTCAGCTTATTGATCATGGGAGCAGAACTGGGACAGTTGCCATTGGAATAGAAAAGCGTGTGCAGGATAATTAATGTTTGAAAGCCTCAGCTCACAGAGGGAGAATAGAAAAAGAGAATTGGTAAGCAGTCTTGTCATTCTGTGGCAGGACTGGAGAGAGATGCAGCATTACGTTCAAGCCCTGCGGCCTCTTTGGAAAAGAGCTCCATAAAGTGGAGGGATACATCCTAGACAAAAGGTATTGTCTTTGTTGAATCACCAGTTTTATTATTTAACTGATGTTCAGTATTGCTCTTAAAACGATTAGCGAATTTGTCATAAATTACCACATTTTCAATGACTTTGTCATATGTAGTGTAACAAAACAGTTTTTGTAGGGGTTTTAGTCATCTCTATTGTCAGGATAGTAGCGTTCAGAGGTGATGTATCAAATATCAAAGACACCTAAAGCCGTGTTTTATTAATTGTTGGCAGCAAAAAGAAGCTCTGTGCAATATACGGCAAATGGACTGAATGCCTGTATACGGTAGACCCCGCCACCTTTGATGCCCACAAAAAGTCTGACAAGAAGAATTCAGATGAAAAAAAGGGTAAACAGGTAAAAATAAATAAATAAAAATTCACCAATATTTAATCTCCATTTGGTTCAAGTGAAACCTATATTTATATATGTGTGTGTCGGTGGCCCCAGAGCAGTGTGGATGAGGAGCCAGAAGAGATGCCGCCACCTGATGCTGAGACAGTCCAGGTCATCCCGGGCAGCGAGCTCATCTGGAAGATAACGCCTCGACCAGAGAACTCTGCCAAGGTACAAAAAGACAGGAGATGGAAATAAAAGGACAACAGTTTGTAAATTTATAAAAATAAAAATCAGGCCAAATAGCTCCAGACGAGGCAGCTTCTCATCCTTGCTTCTTTCTATGGCATTTGAAAATGAGTGGTAATTTTATTCTCTCTGTGGCAGTTCTATGCCTTCTCCACATTCGCCATGCAGCTAAATGAGGTGGAGAAAAGCATGGAGGGAGTCATTCCTCCCACAGACAGTCGCCTCAGACCTGACATTCGCGCCATGGAGAATGGAGACATTGGTACAGTGTATGACTTTGATTTGAGTCCACATTATGCCACACCAGCTAAGTTCTGTGTTCAGATTTCTGCATCTGTGGCTCATAGATTTGGCAAGTGCAGAGAAGAAGAGACTTGAGGAAAAGCAGAGGATGGCTCGGAAGAATCGCACCAAATCCACAGAGGAATGGAAAACAAGGTTAGCCGCTGAGAAATCACCAAATGTTGTTGTCCAATTCCTGATTGTGGGTCTGTTTTTACTAAATGCCTCCCTATTGTCTTTTGTTTTCCACTGTGCCATCCCCTTTTTAATATTTGAAAAGGAATGCTGCACTTGGTCCAAGGTTTGGTTCAAAGCTTTTTTCCCTTTTTACTGTTGTTTGCTTGGGTGTGAAGTGCTGATCTACACCACCCTCTTCAGGACAAAATGCACAACTGCAACTGCGTGGTGTTTTTAATTGAAAGCACCAGTCAGTACACTGACACTCATGAACACAGTGGTGTCTGAAACTGGATTTGGTTTGATCGAGGAAGATTAGCAACTCATTCCAGTTGTACCCAGTGGCACTTTCCCGTGAACTAGTGTTATGGTTTTTTTGTGTGTGTTTTAGATTATTATTATTATTTTGTTTTTAATCTTGGTTATCTGCAAATTGTGCATTCATATTTAATGAGGCTTGTCATTATCAATTCTCTGCAGGTGGTTTCAACAAGGACCCAACCCTCACAACAAAGCTCAGGACTGGCTCTACTTGAAAGGCTACTGGGACAGGAACTACACTCAACTGCCTGACATCTACTAAAAAGTAAAAAGTAGAAACACACACACACAGATACCACACACACACTGATACCATACACATGGATATCTATTTTTACCACCTTTCGGACTTTATCTGCTGTTCTTTGGGTTTGTGCTGGGGCTCCTGGCATAAGCATCATTGTAATTGAAATGGTGTAGAACAGGTGGTAGGAAATAGGTTTCCGTTTGAGAAAACATACTTAAAATGTGTGGTAAAAGGCAGTAAAACACTGAATCAACCCGAAGGCTTATATTCCTCAACAGATCTGTGTGAACAATAAAGCACAAAAACTCTCTTTTGCTCATTTACTGTGGTTCTCTACCACTTAAGTATGGTATAGGCATGTGCTGGAAAAAACTAGAATGTATTTTAGAAATATTTCATGTTAGCTAGATGGAGTGTTTGAATAGCAACCTCAGTTTTACTGTCTGTAGTTTGTCCATAGTTTTTAGTAGTTATGTAAACATTTTACACATCAGTTGCAGAGACATAGGAGGCAACACCTAGCTACTAACAGCTACAATGGAGAGAGCATGGTGCGCCCTGAGCACACTGATAGGATGTTTTAACTCTAACACTGATTCTACTTATGCATGCATAACATAATGCAGGGCAAAGCACAAAAAAAAAAACTGTAGTGAATTTGTGGGTTTTTTTTTCCCACTCCCTGGTACAATGAGTGGTGCAGAGAATTATTGTTTAACTTAATGTGTTTTGCCACTGCAATCCATTGTAAATCTGTGTCTCCTTCTCTGCAATCTCTCTGGTGATGGCAAGTAAAATGTTACCATATCTGGCAAGAATGATGGCTAGCACTACAGCAGTAAGACTTTTACAATAAAATGTTTAAAATATTATTAAGCCCTAAACTATGTACTGTATAGATGTGTATAGAGACTAACAGCATTGCACATAAGTCTACCTGATTCTATGGACACAGTAGCACTTTTTTCTAACCATACTAAAGCAGGGACACTGCCTCTGCACTTATAGATTTGTGTGTGTGCGTGTGCGTAAAGGTCTTGCCATAGTTAAGTATAATTAGATATATTCCTAGTGCGATGTGCATTGATCTAATTGAAATTTAACTACACAATAAATGCATGTGCATCACTATAACTATGCAAGCCTTACCTCCTTCACAATCAAGCATTGAATAATCATTCTCTTATGTTGTGGATAGCTGCTACACATTTTAGTTTTTTCTTTTACCACTCTTTGGGTTTAATTAAACAGAATTTCTATTGTTGCTAAATAAAAGCTTAATATTAATTGGACTCGGGATTGTGCCATTTGCTTTAAGAAAACCTGAAGGTAATCAGTGGGGTTTCTTGATTGGTGTATAACAAAATTAAGACATACTGGTCTGTGCCCTTACTCTATCCCACTGTTCTGTCTACTAAAAATGTCTTTGCTCTCCTAATTTTGTGAATTTTACCATTAGGTTTTTGTGGACATTTTCATTTTACAACTCATCTACAGAACCTTCAGGGATCAGGCAAAATCCTGTTTGAAAAATCTCGATCTAGATGGACTGCTGAATGTGAGGTGGGCCGTGAAACTCAAAACCACCAAACTCCTCATGTTTTATACCAGTGTTACTTATGTAGAAACTAGCATAGTGGTATGAACAAAGGCAAATGAGTCTACTTAATGGTGCAATGTTAAAGAATGTGAGACACTCGTTATTCATCTGTGCAATGCAGAATTTATGCAGGTCATCTTTATTTTTGCCTCAGTCTTTGTATCCACCGTAAAACACTACAGCCCATTTCTAAAATCAGCACAGCAGCAAAACATTTAATTTTGTGTACAGACAGTAACTGACTATAGCAAGTCAGTGCTTCATCTTAAATATGAAGCTGTACCTGGATTGTGCTCCTTCGAGACAGCAACCTTAAAAGTGCAGTCAATATTCCCTGATGCTTGTGTTGTGAGTACCTCCTGTGGATGTTTTTAATTGTTAGAATTATTATAAGAGTAAACGTAAGTAGTGACATTTGTTAGCTGCTTGTGTAAATCATTTCACAATAAACTATCATTTCTGTTACTGAATACAGTGGTGTATACATCATGTTCAGCTTAATGTATAATACCTTGGCAAACATACCAGATAAACTAATATTCCATTTTACAATATTCATTTTATTATCTTAAAACAAATGAATATAAAGTAGAACCAGTTTACAGCAAATAGTCCCACTGTGCATCTAGGCCACTCAAAAGTGGCACAGCATGATGTTGGCACATTATTAAAACTTGTGTTCAAGACATATTTACAATGATAAGAACAATTCTGCTTAAAAAAGGGTCTATGCTCAAAAATAACAATAATCACTGTTCAGTAGTCATGCCTATGGAGTAGCAAAGCCTTTACAGCACAAACGTCAAAGTCAAACACCAACACTGAGATGGTAAGAATTTCTGCTTCTCAAAGTCATAGGCTGAGGAGCCAACTGTATTAATTGCTTTGTCAGTTAATACTTGATATGTGCCGTTACATTATTGACCTGACTTTTCTCCAGATCAGAGGAAGAATCAACCCCCCTGGAAGCAAAATGATCGATGCCTTTCAAAATTAAATGATAGATTTTCATCTGATGTAACTGGCATCTAGTTTCAAAATTAGCAATGTAAACAATAAAAACCAAATTCATCTAATTGTGCAGTGCAGTAACAGATCAGTTCTATTGCACACATTTTAAAATGATATATTGGCTCATAATCTGAAAAAAATAAGTTACTTAATTAAAACAAATAAAACTGTGTGAACATAAGTGCCTGTAACAGTATTGTGGCTTTTTCAAAGACAGTTTCTTCCAGTTCTGTCTGAGGTGTGGGTCAAGGTTGGGCTGCAGCCCTCATAGAGGCGAGAGCTGAATGAATACGCACATGGAGCCTGTTCTCAAAGTCATAGCCAGCATAGTCCTCCTGCATAGTCCACAAAAAAAAAAAAATAGTGAATACAATAGAATTTTATTTTGTTCGTGCACTGCCCTGTAACAAGTCAGCTCACTCAGACAGATCAACGCAGTCGCTGTCCAGGCAGGTAGCAACACACTCATTAAAGAAGCAGACAGGCCTACGCTCTGCTCCTCCTGTCAGACTTTGCTGCATCTGCTGAGGCATGCAGAGATGGCTGTTAGAGCTATAGCAGAGAGAAAGAGATCTGTGCTCTGACAACCTCAGCTGCACGCCCACTGACAAAGTCAATGCTGCTGCACCAGACATCTCCATTGTGATTCAGCTGCACCCAGTGCACAACAGGTAAAGCAGGAACTATTTACAGTACGTGTGTAGACACACGCTAGTGTAGCCTTATGGAACTAGGTAATATTTATTTAATGCAAAAGGTGTTTAAACACCTTTCTGATATTCTAGGGGCTGATGAGTCAGTCAGGTAAGAGGTCCGGAACACACTGTACTCTGTGTACCACTGACTTCAAAGGGAACTAGTGGGCTAGCCACTCCTTTACTGGATATGCTATCACCTGAGCAGGCAGTGAGTTCATTGATCTGTCTCAAGAGTGGTGAGCCAAAGCGTGCACATCCTAAAAACTGTGATAGGTCCAAAAACTGAAGACAGAAATCAGACAAAATTCAAACTCAACTAATCGCTCTCAATATTTAACGGTTTGATCTCAGAGATCTTTGCCAGGCTTTGTCATGAGTTAAACGATTACTGAAGCCTATTTGTGTTTCGGGTAATTGAAAAGAGAAAATGGACAACACCCTCAGACTGCTACCTTTTCCCCAAGATAAAGAGGGAGCTCAGTGGTCGACCAGTTTCTGGAGGCCCAAGATGCCAGCTTCTACAAAGAAGGGATCTGTATGCTCCACGACCCCTGAACTAAGTTTGTAAATGTAGAAGGGGGCTAAGCTGAAAAATGTGCTAGGTTTTCTAAAACTGGCTCCCACTATATTAGGCCATGAACTTATCAACCACCCCTCATAGGACAGCTATTACCAGGATGAAGTACAAATCTTTAGAAAGTGTAAAGCAAGTAAAGAAACCTACTGTACCTTGGCCTGAAGCATGAGCATGCGGCCCTTTGCTGCAGACTGAAAAAGAAATATATAAATATTTAGACTATGTGACTTCTCCACCCTCTCAGATAAGCTAGACACAGTCTCTCTCTCTGTATCACACACACAAAACTTGCCTCTGGGGTGTTCAGCAGCACACAGCCCAGTTCATAGCAGGCGTAGGGCTGAACGTAAGAGTTGGTCAGACGACCAACCTCATCCCTCACAGCCAGATGGAAATACTACAAAATAAAAAAGGGGAACATTTCAGTCACGGCACACTAAACTGAATCAGTTCCAGCTGAACTAAAGACAGTACTGATTACTGAGTGATGAGTACGCAGTTTAGAAAAATCCTACAACTGCTGCTGCTGAGTGCAGTCGAGGTAGTCCAAGCTCCATACTTTGTATCATTAAACAGACATAACAGTACCTGAATGGCATCTTTGGTATTATGAAGACATTTGTTTATGGCACCAAGAAGTAGGTTTTTCAGGCCTGCACATGAGGCATCATCAATGCCCTGCAGAACTAAAGCAAGAAAAATACACCCAATGATACAACAACAAACAAGAAAACAAATTTACAAACAAAGCCTATGCTATTAACCATGATACAACTGAGATGTTTTAGAGACGAGTACCTTGTGTCATTGTCTGCAGCTTTGCAGTGGAGCAGTTGGGCAGAGCTTTCCACAGGTAAAGTATCTCAATCACCGACAGGATGCAGAGTTCTTTGGACAGACAGGGGCTCCTTAGCTTCTCCGCCTGAAGAAAAAAAAAAAAACGTGCATACACACTTTACTGATTCTCAGAGTAATTTAAGAGAATTTTCAGTACATAGTCAACTGGATACACACTCACCCTCTTCATGGAGAACAATTCTATCTGATTATTCTTGCGTTTGAAAAGTCTTTGAACATCCTTGAACACAGAGACAGCTCCCTCCAGATCACCTGTGGCTCCTTGGCAAACTACAGAACACCACAAGACATAATACAAATCAGGAGCCAATACAGAAATCAGAAGAAATGCCTGTAAAGCCTAAGTCAGCTGTTCCGTTAGTACCTCCAGTTAAATAGGCGTAGTAGCACTGGGACCAGCGAGACTCGGTCTTCAGTCTCTCAAAGGCCCTGTAGGCTTCTCTGTAGTTCAGTTCGATCATGCTGCACCAACCTAAAATGTTCAACAATCAGAAATTATGATGCAGACTAGCGCTGAGTAAGGTGGTGTGAAATCTGAGAGGGAAAATAGTACCTATTTCATATAAACACACGTGCTGAATCTCCCTCTGGTCAGAGGCCAGATCTAAGGCATCACTGAAGGACGTCAAGGCACTACTGATCTGGCACTAGAAAGGGGAACTTTGTGGTGTAAGTTACAGTTACAGTGACACAGTATTGACGATTCCTAAGTCACGAGAGCAATCCACATAGCATCAGATAAAAAGGGTCTATTCTTAACATGCATTTACCTCAAGGCGTTGGACTCTGCCTTTGAAAAACATGAAGAGGGAGGAGTTTGGATAGATAGCCTCCCTTTGTTGGAGAATGGACTTGGCTTCTGTTAGTCCTGTCTGTGTGTCTGTGCCGTCCAGAGCAAAGAAGGGCTGCACTACTGTGTGGTACCACAGGAGGGCCAAGCTGTAAGGGAAGAACAGACACTGTAATGAGATGTACTGTAATAGACTGCACTGCAAAACATGCCATTTTCCAAATTCAAATATTGAGCAAAACTCAAGAAGAATGGGTAAATGCTTTTTGAGTATTTGTTTGATAAAGCGGACTAACCATATTTAACAAACACTGGCATAGAGAAAGAAAGACGTATACAGCCCAGTGTGGTGTTATCATTACTGACATTTAGATAACTTAGCAACCCTTTAGACAGGGCCAAATTTCTACTGAAGATTTTAAGAAGGGGTTAAATACAAACATAGCCACCAATCCTTTTTATTGTAGTAATAAAAAGGATTGAAAAATGATTAATTATGAAGGCATGATTGGGCAATTTTACGCTGCAGTGGCCAGAGTCAGTCTATTATTAAAGCTGTCTACAGTGGGACCAGAAAGGATTTTTATGTACCGCGTTTCATTGATTTTGAATTTGTTACATATTTGATCAATTACACAGGGCTGAAAAACGTTTCATCATTTTAAGATGTTACCGATGAAGGTAAGTCCAGGTAAATCAGAATCCCAATTTTTCACTTCCAATAATGCCATGATTCATGCAAGCTGCCACAATAAGACGAGGTTTCTTCTCAGTCCTCCAGTGATTATGCTTCCATTGTTGTCATATTGTTTACAACTGAATTAGTTAAATCATATTTCAGTTCTAGCCAAAATACAGATACACAAACTTACTCACTCACGTACTCACGTCGCTAAGGGGGCCTTCATGTCCTTACTTTCACTAGCGTATGTGAGCGCTGACAGGCCTTGAAGGCGGTCGCCTGGGAAGCCCAGCAGGTTCACGATCTTCAGTAGGTGCGGCGGCACCATCGAGATACAGAGGTGGAAGAGGCCGTAACCAAAGCTGACTGAACCTTTTAGCCTATCCAGAGCTTCTGGGCTGATACCGTCAAGTCTCTGGGACGGGCTTGGCCCGGGTGAAGACGAGCGGCTGCGGTCGGACGGCTCAGAGGACGATGACAGAGACGGAGACGGCGTCGCTTGTTGTTCTGAGGCCCTTCTTCTGCTGCGTTCCTGCAGGTGTGTGATGTCGCTGTAACATTTGTTGTACATCTTCCAGGCTTTACGAAGGATCCAGCCTCCTTTGATATATGCTGTCGGATAATTGAAGTTGAGGTCAGTGAAATACAGAATTCTGTCCTTTACAATCACCTACTGGTGTTTAAAAAAAATCAACTATGTGCATTTTTTTCCATTTAACACTAATAAGTGTTCAGTCTTCATCATTAATCAAATGCTACTTAAGTTTCCCTTACCTGACAGCTCTTGTTTGATGAAAGACAGCACTGCAAGGTAAACCTGGCAGTCTGCAATGATAATCTGCCTCTGAAGTCGGTCCACTGCAGTCACCCCAGACCTCTGAGAGTCCGTCTGCCCACACAAATACCCCACACTTATAGACTGATGTGACAGACAGACATGTCAGCAAGCTAACAAGCCAAACCTGGACGCTATGCTCCAATTCAAAATGCTAATTTTCATGCAAATTGTATTTGTTCTACATACAGTAGCTTCAGAAAGTATTCAGACCCCTTCACTTTTTGCACACTTTATTCTGCTGTCGATTTAATTTTAAATAAACTGCCATTTTGTCCGTCAATCTAAACTCAATAACCCATGATGACAAAGTGAAAATTGTTTTCTTCAAAGATTTCTCTGTGCTTGTTTGCATTCCTCCTTCCCTTAATTCTGACCAGCCTCCCTGTCCCTACAAAGGTTCTCCGATCTCTAAAGCTTTGTTAGAGTGGCCACTGGGCTCTCGGTCACCACCCTGACCACGGGGTCCTTCTTGCCTAGTTACTTAGTTTGCTGAGCCAGCCAACTCTAGGAAGAGTCCTGGTGGTTCCAAACTTCTTCTATTTCACAATTATTGAGTTTCCTGTGTTTCCTGAAATAACCAAAGCCTCAGAAATGGTTTTATAGAGTTTGTTGAACTTCACATTTTGGTTTTTGTCCTGACATGCAGCGTGAATAGTGGGACCTTATATACACACACAGGTGTGTGCCTTTCTAAAACTATGTCAAATGAATTCAATCAAGTGCTAGACACATCTCGAGGAAAACTGGAGCAAACAAGATTCACCTGACCACAATTTGGAGTGCCAAGGGTCTGAATATTTTTGTAAATGAGTAATTTCAGTTTTTAGATTTTTAATAAATTTGCAAACAAAAAAAAAGAGACATCTAAAAACATGTTTTCACTTTATCATTATGGGCAAAATGGCAATTTTATCAATTTAAAATTAAACCTACAATAGAATAAAGACTGCAGAAAGTGAAGGGGTCTAATTAGTTTCTGAAGCCACTGTATATCATGTACATTCCATTAAATCAAGTGTTTGAAGAGGTTACTCACACTCCTTTTGATCTTGTTTTTAATGGTTTCAATGACACCAGTGTTTTCGCTCTCACACAGTCTCTCTGTAGCTTTGAGGTCCTCAAAGGCCATCTGCATTTTCTCCTCTTCAAACGTCATCATGGCATTCTACAGAGAGGTAGCCAGACAAAACACAGTTTAACATTATATTCAACTATAACCAAATGCTGGTGATGTCTTCAAAGTGAAGCAAAAATTCTAATCCTGGATTTACTTTTGGATAAACCCTGGGGACCGGAGAGCAGGAAAACAAACTGCACTAATCTGGCTTCTGTTACAGATTTCATACAAACAATTTACAGAAGGAATCCTGTATTTTACTTTTTATATATCTGAGATCAGCTTGTCACATCCTTCTTGTGGCACAGGTGAAGAGAGCATGTAGCCACCTGCACACAACCAAAACCTTACAAAATACTCCCAATCAATTATTAACTGATCATAAAATAAACACTGTGAAAGTCAAGGCAAAGGTAGAGAGAAGGTTAACTTGTTATTAGGGCTCATTATTTTTACTTTTTTAACAGGTATATTTGATAAAGAAAAAAAACTCTAATTCATTAATTAAAAAAATAAGATGGCTGAATTGGCGCCCATCGGGAAAATAAGGGAAATTCCTTGAATCTCATTATGAAACCAAAATGAAATTGAAGGGAAATTCATCATTTTAGTGAGCGTTTTAACCATAAGTGCAGAAGCATGTTTAGAATGCTGCTTCTCGACTCACCAAGAAACTCACAAAACTGGCCCCGAAACTCATCAAGGGACTGTGGTTCCTGAAACAGATGATAAAGAGAATTTAAATTATATGCTTTGTGAACAGGTAAGAGATAAAGGGGCATGAAAGGAGTTCATGGTTGGACTGACAAAAATGCATTGAGCCTGTTTCATGCATAAAGCACTGGACTGATTGGTTAGACAAAAGTATCTTGACTCAAAAGGAATGTGGTGATTTCAGCAGATACAGATATCCCTTCACGGTGTTGGTGGTGATTTAATACATCACAGAACCCCCTTACCTAGCCTCCCACAGCCATAATGCAACACACTATGACCGCTTAACAGTAGGAAATTGGTTAATACAAACAGTCACACACTCATTGTCAATTGCTGTGTATGAGTCTTTCACTTCACTTTTTTTTTTTTTTTTTTTTTTTTTGGCTGATGCAATCAAAACAGGATGACACCTAGAGCTAAACGCAATTAGTGGGAGAGATGACATTTAAGCTTTCCCCAGGGGGTCAGGACACATAGGGGCTGCCCTTCTGTGCCAGTCAACATTCAAGTTGAAAGCAAATCCTTCCCAGAGATTATCAACACTCATGATAACAAACCAGCATGACTGAGGAATGTACATAAAATCCTGCAACCTGCAAGTGGAGGCTGGTCAGAGAATGTGGGTTAGGTCAAGGGATCCCAATATTTTTGACTTCAAAATGAGGTCAACCAAAACTGTTTTTTTTTTTCTTTCCCCAGTTTGATTTGAATAGGCCTCAAATGGTTATCCAGTAATTCACACAAACGTTTGCTATGAAAAAAAAATCACAGTTTTGCATAGGATATTTGTTTATTTCAGCTTTCCTGTACTGTTAATTGTCTCGCACCCACTCAGGCTGGGGGGTCCCGATCCCGCAGGATGGGAACCACTGTGTAAGAGGATAATTTACAGGTTTAATCCTTGCAATTGGACTGTAAATCAAATATACAAAGAAAATAGGAAGGTGCAACCATCAAGCTGAGCTGAGTCAAGGTGACAAATTTAACACAAACCTGTTCAGAGGAACTGTAAGCCATTAAAGTGGCATGACAGGAATGTTAGCCTGCTCTGAAAACATTAGTTCATTTACACTGAAGACGATCACAACAAGTGCAACAGCCTATCACCAAACATCAAGAGCAGCATTATTACAATAAATCATTAAAGCTGTTTGAGCATCGCATGCCACACTCTGGGTGTGGATATTTGCTCAAAGTAATTTAAAGAAGATTCATCTTACTTGTGACCATCATATAGTGCTACACTAGGCAAGCGTGACAAGGATGTTGGGGTTTTGTATGGAGAAGCTAAGCACAGGCAGTGCTGAGGGGAATTAATGTATTTTGACAGTATTTTGTAAACGTTAGGTACACTTGTCACAACATTTAACGCCACCCTGTGGAAAATATTACGGTGTCCATCACTGAAATGTTTCCCGGACATCAAATCAGACTGACCAGAAACAGAAACATTGTGCTTGTTGTCTTTGAAGGAGACACACACACATACACAGACCTGTATGTCCTGAAGAGCTCGTCGCTCTCCTTGAAGCCATTGTTGAGGAGCATATTGATTCCTTTCAGAGCCAGCTCTGCGTCGTTAATACGCTCCGTCTTCTCCTCCTCCGCGTTTCCCGGGGCTGGTTGCGCCGGGTCCGCCATCGAGATACCCGATACCGGTGGTGAGGAACTGAACGCGGCCGGGGGGAGAAGGCGGGAGGAGACGCGCGGTTTGTCTGGTTAGTTTACTTACAGGCAGAGGAGTCTCAGCCAGTGGCGCAGTTTTGCGCAAACGCAGTCAAATCCATATTTCTTTCACGAGGAGACTAATAAGCGAATAATAACTAAAAACTGACAGCATGGGTGTGCAAGCTAGCCGTAGATTGACCCAGCGGTTATTTCGCTCTTACACATTCCGCCGCCCGACCGGTGCGTTTAGGTGCTTCGTCAGGAAATGCGATACCTTCAAATGCTACCGGAATTCTGTGTTTTACGGTCAGAAAAACACCGAAACGGCGCTGCGAGACAACGAAGCAATACTCATAGAAATCGAGCTTTTAAGAGGAGAACAGCGTGAATTAATCAGTTGTCGAGCTGTGAATATGTTATATGCTCCTGTCTGACATTCTCCGTAAGCAAGACTGGATTGCCAACCGAGCAAAGTGAGCCTTGGGGCCCCACACCTGCAAACGCTCTATCAAAGAGTTCAGTTTGATAGCTGCTGGCAGATGTCAGTTACCTATGTGCACGACTTTCCAGCAGTCTTTCAGAGCGTCACAAAAAGTCCGTGAAGGCAGCACCGGAGAGGGCGTGGTGTTTTTAGCTTGACATCCAGTCAGCCAATGAGGTGTGAGGAACAAGTTTACGATGTTCTTCACAAGTTGACGGTAACTTGCACTGTAATGAAATTACACCGTTATCTAAAACAACTCTGATCCAATTGAAAAACCCTTCACGTACAATGTAGGCACATGGAGATAAATTGAAATTATGGGTACAGTTCACCAAGTAAATGTGAATACATTTTTTTTCCAACATCAAAAATAAACTTAACACATATTCAAAAAAATGCAAATTATATTTATCTAATCTTGCAATCAAAAGTATACACGTTGCTGAGTACAATTCAACAATTAACCCCGGATTTTTCAAAAATCATGTGTCAGTACATGAAATAATGAGTTGTCACCATGATCACAAGTAAAAAGATATTTTTCAAGACCTTCTTATGGCGCAGAGAACTATTTATGAAGTACATTACATGGACAACAAGAGAATTAAAAATCAGTGGTCGCAACACAGGCATGTACAAATATGTCCAATTATCATGCATATTTTTTCTCATATCACAAATTTTGGTGTAAATGTACAAAGCAGGTAGGTAAACACTTGCTGAAGAATTTAGGTGTGTTAAATGCTTTTTTCGGGGGCCTATCTTACTTTCATCTTTATAGTAATATTGGCTACATGGTCCCAAACATGACTGATCAGAATAGTGAGAGTAGTGTATTGTATTTTGGATTTTCAACTTAGAGACACTGCTCCACAAAATGCAGTGCATGTTGTTTTCTGGTGTAATTGACATTAACAGCCACACAGAACATCTTCATGCATGCAAAAGGAATGCAAAATGGAAAATGAATTCAGGGCAACAGTAATACAACATGGGAAAAACCATGTGAATTCATGACCTGTGTGAAGACGCCATTTCTAGTTAAACCAGTTAAAATGCAGATATCTACATGTGGGGATGTGAATGTGAATATGAAATAGCTTGGCAACCCCTGAAATGTCACTGAATTAAGCACCGTGGGTGTAAACGTAATTTTTCTAGTATAAATTTTTGCGTCCAACAAACAAACAAAAGAACATTGGCTAATCTCTACCAAAGCACCGTCAAAAAAAAGCATAATTTGTCTTCTTAAAGTGCTGGGTTGCTCAAACTGCAGCCCTGACCGATCACTAGCATATTCAGTAGCATTTGATTGTCAACAGAGAAATAATTACTGGACCAATACATCAGGCTGTAAAACAATTATAAGAATATGTATTCATGAACTGTTGCCATGTTACATGATTTTATCACAAAATAAATACAGAAAAATGTTTAACAGAGCAGCAAATATTTTGAAACTGTCAGCTGCTGCTCACAGATATTTTACACACAAATACACACACTCACATTCACAGATTTACACACACACATACTCACACTGAAACACACTTCTCATAATACATATTTTACATTCTTTCATACAAACACATTCTCTGTCTCGGTAACAGATTGCACATGGTTGGCGACGGATGTGGTCCCAAGGTTTGTTTGATGATGATGCAGTGGGGCGCTTTTGTTCAACCCGGACACTCTTTGAGGTTGACTGGACCAAACACAGCAGAAAGCCTGCCGAAAGAGACCGGGTCTTCGTTGATCCTCATGTCCTGGATGCATCCCACATAGGACGATGTGACGGGGAGTGTCTGTTCCATTGCATACATCTCTGCAGCAGAAAGGTACACAGAGTGAACTGGTAAGTGATTTTGTTGTATTAAGCTGTAAAATATGTCAGCATTTTGCAGTGATATTTTATTGATATGTACCAAAAAAAAAAAAACTAAATTAAGCAGATTGACACTTGTATTAACAGACACTCACCAGGAATGCCACCCACATACAGGGGGTCTTTGGTCAAAGTGGTAGTGGAAGTTGGTGGCCCAATCTTGTAATTGTCCACTGTGTCCACATGCAGTTGCACAACATTTTTCCTCTTGATTACTAGAAGACACATGGACACATTGGTAATGGCACCCTAATAGGTCCTAAAAGCAGTGTTTTGTTTTTATCTTTAAAAATGTCTTATACAAAGCGACTGTGCATTTTACCTGAAATTTTATGAAACATTCCATCACATAAAGAAGCTTTTGGTTTCACTGACACCATGAATTCCCCTTTTCCATTGTTAACCTGTGCCACCACCTGCAAAAGGGAGCATGTCCAAACATAGTGCTTTTAGTCACATGAAGACAGAACACACTTGAGGTAAAGACACATGTTTAGTCTAGATTAAAATTTAGGATCTGTTTCAGGAAAATCCCCTAATATGGCAACAACAAACAGACACTGTGTAGTCAAGTCTCACCTCTCCTCTGAGCATGTAGATACTGAGATAGTGGCCCATTGTGGATCCATATTGCATCCTGCTGGAAGCACCAACATGTAGCAGGAGTCCGGTCGGGCTCCGTGGACGAATATTAAACAACAGCTCAAAGCTGGAGCCCACAACAAAGGAGTCATCTGAAATACAGAAATCAGAGAACATCGTGGTTGTCATTCATAGCTTTTTTACAGATGTATTTTAGACCATAAGTATCAAAACAGTGAACAGCATCATTTACAACATTAACTGATATGTAACAAATTTCCTTGGAAGTGCCCTTTCTGCTGATTAGAAATCCTTCTGTCTACAGCATAATCAGACTGCTATCAGAGTGTGTACTCACTGATAATAACATATGCTCCATTCCCTGAGAAATAGGCCCCTTTTTGTGTCGGTCCCTCGAAGCAGGGTCCAGCACCATGGTTTGCAGTTGGATTTGACATTGGTGCTCCATTCATTTTAAAATTGCGGATACAGCCAGATACACTTTGTTTTGGAAGGGCCTTTGACTGGGAAAAAAATTAATAAATAAATGAATAAAAATGACAGATGATATGGAAATGAATTTGTGGGTCTGGGTTTGTGTGAATTAGCCAGTTTTTTGTTTGTTTTTTTTTACCTTTAACTGTTTGTGAAGGGATTCTGGGGCACTGCCCAGGTACACAGGTGACATGAATTGCAGCATGGATGTCAACTCAGAATTTGTCAGCTGACCATCCTGAGCTCTGATCCCATCTACAACCAATCGGAACTTCTTCTTCTCCAAACTGAATATGACCTACAGTAAAAATGCCACAGACAAAAAGCATAATAAAGTGAAATTCTGTGATTCCAGTTATAGTTATAAAAAAGTGCACATAAGGTTGTGATTTAAATGACATGAGTGCACTGACCGAATGCCACTTTCCATCATTGTACTTCTCCCGGTTGAAGATCTCCTTTTGTTTACCCACAGACAGTCTGATCCTGCCCTTGGACATGTATAAAGCAAGATGAGAGTGCCCTCCTCTGGTAGCAGCAAAGAACAGCAGCCCTTCAGGAGATCGAGTCCTGACATCCACAGAGAAGTGGGGTCTGGGGAAGAGAAAGAAAAGCACCATCTTCAGTGTTTTGTGTGGGCTCTGACAGACTCAGCCAAGCACACATTGCATTTGTAAGTCTTCCACTGAAAGTTTCAGGTGTGTTCATGCATGTGTATTGTGCATTGTGAAATAATGCAGAGAGGCTAGACTTGACCTGGGCTGCAGGACCTGTAGTGGAAGACTGTAGCTCAGGGTGCTAACAGGGCCCCCCATGCGATAAGCATGGCGAACCAGGGCTGGCAGCGCACACATCGATACACTCTCATTTATCACCTGCATCCCGCCATCCTACAACAGCACACACATAAACAAGAGACACACTCAGCATAAGGTGCAAAGTTGGTCATTAAATCTTTGCTGGATCACAGCTCTTTGTTCACGGCTCCACTCTGTCTGTAAATAAAGGGGAGGGTACAACAGCGCATAGAGAGTGTCAGCACTTACAGTTAACAGACATAAAAACCTATATAATATGTATTAAGGATGTGTTGCAGACTGATGAATGGATGTAGCGCTTCATGGATTAATTTCATTATCAATGAATCTACAAATTATTTTCTGGATTAATTGATTAGTTGTTTGGTCTATAAATTGTAAGAAAATATACCCAAAATACCCAGTGCAGATAACTTTAAATTTAATCAACTGCTGCTGCTTTGCAGACTAGAAATACACTAGATGTCTCCATAAGAGAGTCAACCCCCAATTGGTGATAGTTTTGGCAAATGGTATGGTAATACATATGGTATGGTAATACAACCTGGATGTTATAATTTCAACATTTTCAGTTAGTATTGATGGTGACAGGTTGCTCAGTATGGATTTTGTAATTACAGCTATTAATATGTATAGAAGACACTTTTATTTTGTGTTACCACAACCGCAACAAACTCTCTGTTTACACAGAGGTGTGTTTCATTTCAACACAGTTCGGAATTTGTGCTTGTTTAACTTCTTGCTACAGCATGCAAGAAAGTAATTGCTTGCTAGGACTGAAGGGATTTCTGTTTGGCATACACTCAAGGGTAACAGAGATAAACTTGTAACAGAGTTGCGGAGTTTATAAAATGGTAAAAAGACTCTAAGATCATATTACACACAGTTTGATATATGCTTCTTCACATACTTCAATATGAGAACCCAATAAGTCATCAGTGGATCTACTACAAGTCTAGCTTGTAGTGTGAACTGGGTATTGCTGTTTTTGTGAACTCATTATTCAGGTCACTTATTGTTGGCCAGATGTTGGTGGAGCATAGATTGTGGTTGTGAAAAGGCCTCCTTTAATCAGATGCTCTGAATCAAATAACATAGAGTTTAGTAAATGATGATGGACATGCAAGATTCATGGTGATTTGAAATAGTGTAATCATGCTTTTGAGAACATACAATGAGAGTGATAATCAAACATTCAAGTTCCAGTAGGCCTCCCATATTTCACTGTAAGGCCTAACTTAGCTGTGAAATATTAGCATTTCATCTAAGGAAAGCTTATATCATAGTTATATCATAATGTTTGTGCACATTTGAGTGTTTCTCAACCTTAATGCTCGGATCCCATTCAGGTTTTCAAGAGATTTAAGACTAGTAATTTAGTGTTAGTGTTAGTCAAATCAAGACAAGTTTTTTTTAAAATTTCCCAGTATTATTTATACAAGTCTCGTTTGGCAATTGAGATATGTTCTAATCTCAAAAACTTGGCATTTAAAAATCAAGCTTCAGCTGTGTCCTTAAACGTAGAACACAGCAGTTTGCCATAGTCAGATTCATATGACATGAATTCACATGACTTTTCGGAACTAAAAAAAAGGGTCACAGGCCGGAAAATGTTGAGAAACTCAGCTGCAGATTGTGTTTATTGGATATTAACTGAGCTACCAGTAAGTTACTGTGCTCAAACATCATGATTAGTAATTTTATCTGTTGGTGAGCTTACCATTTCTATCATATCATAATCAGGCATGTTTGTTGTTGATTGTGCGTATTAGGTCTGATGCTAGTGAGTTAGAGGGAACGTGCTTGTGAATGACTGTTAGAAAGTGGCTCATTACTCAGTTACATGGAAGAAAGAGAAGAGGCATGAAATGATTTCAAGCTTGTTATTCACAAGTTTTTGTTCGTAGTTCTTGGATTTTTTTAAATAGAATAGACAAGGATACAACACATTTTATATTATGATTACTGGAACATTCATGCAAGTTTTTTATTAAAGCAAATGATTGAGTTTGTGCAAAAGCAACAGGACACTGTGATGCAAACTGTCAATATTAGATTCTTGTCAGCATCAGCGGGTCTTAGGGCTCCTTCTTCTTTATCTCTGGAAATAAGGCAGCAAAATATAATGTAAACAATGTCAACAAAACACAAACACATAATGAGAGTGTACCAGTACAAAAGTATGAAAGTTACAACAGGGAAAAATGAAGCTGGGTATGACTTACTGATGTGGAATCAATGATCATCAAAGTCACCGCGTTCATAATGTGTATGTTAGTTTTTACAGTTACACTTTGAAGTAAAATTGTTTGCCCCAGTAATTTAACAATAACATCTCTGGGTTCAGAGAAAGACAACAAATTTTCCTCAGGAAAAAAAATAAGTTGAATTATTACATCTAGTGGCAAGCTGTTCATTTACTTACAAAGAAATATCAACATTTCTAGAATGGATTACTAAATTGGATTATGCATGTAAGACAAACCCTCACCTTTTTAGGAATGCGGTCCAGCATCAGTTGAGCAATGGTGTCAGAATTACACACATCAAGAAGGACATCTCCAGAAGCCTTGAAGGCGTTTAAGTCCTCAGCCTTGTATAGATTCTCTGGCCTGCAAATGGAAAAAAAACATTCAGATAACATCCAAACTCAATATTTCAAGGTGATAAGTCTCCTGTAGCAGAGGTTTGTGCCACTACAATAATAATTGTGCACGACATAAATTTTGAGCTTTTTCAAAATCATGCAGAGTGACAAAAGATTACCGTCTTGTGTAGAGGTTGGAAATGCAGCCTTTGAACTGATCTTTTCCCAGGACCACGGAGCCAGCTGTGTCAGGTACGGAAGCGCTGTCACCCTGCTCCTGGCCCTGGTCTTCATCATCAATAAGCAGCTCAGTTCTGTTTGGAAAAATCATTCCAGCATTAACTGTAAATTAACATTAGATTCAAGCACTCGTTGAGTATTTTTAGACTCACATAAGCGTGCTTAAGGGCTAAAAATGTATAAACGGTCACTTGAATTAATGATATGTTTAAATGTAATATCACTGCCTAATTCATACCTTCCAGCTCTTCTGGTTGCAGTCAAGTAATGCCACTGGCCATCGTGGTATTGTTTGTTAGATTTCCACCTGTTGCTGTTGAAAGTGAGAATTACGTAGCCATTTTCCAATGCAAGATTAATCCCATTAGCCTGGAAAACAGAAAGAAAAACGTAAAGGATCTTTAAATTGTCTCACACAAATCAGATCTCACGAGTCACAGTCACAACATATCCTTTTAAAATTGATGTAAAGACTGACCGACTCTTTGTTCTGTAGAATGAGACCCTGATTCTCTGTGCTCTTGAATCCGAGAGAGACAGTAACATCGTCAGCCAGACTGAAGCCTTTGAGTCCAGCTGACAAGGAGCTTCCCAAGCTGAACTCTGCTTTGCGAGAAACCTATACAGGAACATAGGTGTTATACATCAGCTCATTAGACACACAACTTAACTGTGGTTTGGGCAGTGATAAGAATATACAAACAAGTTGATGGTTTGGGATGCAAAGATTAATGTCCTACCAGGGAATTTGTGGGGCAGCCTTTGCTGATGCCCACTTGTTCTTCCAGAGTTTTAAAGTCCCGATTCAACTTCAGATTCTTCAAGCATCCTTTGAATGGCTGCATGGTGATGTTATGTCTGGGAAGAGGAACAGAAAATAAAGTTATTCTTGCTACAGCGGGGAAAGGTTGACTTCCTAACTCACAACATACAATAATTAAGAGGGAAATGGATAACCACATACCTTTCCCTCACGTCTAGGGGGGCACCGCCAATATAGTAATCTTTAAATTCGTTTTCGTTGACCTTAGCCTTGACTACAGCTAGTGTGGCAGTGTTGGCGCGGACTTCAAATTGTCCGTTGCTTTTGATGATGAGGACATCTGTCCAGCCGTTTGCCTAAGGAATGCAAAGAGGAACAAGATGTGGTGGAATGAATGGTTATTTACCATCATTGTCATATGGCTGAATAATGGTAATTGCAATGGAAGAACCTAAGTGACTGCAGGAAACAAAGGAAAGAAAAAAAGCTTCTTACCTGGAATATTTTTTCCTTGCTTTCTTCTGGTGCTGCAATCAAATTACTTCGTATAACAATGAAACCCTTCTCCACTGTTACGGTGAAGTATTCGTTCTGTGTTGAAGAGGAAGCAGAATAATCAAATTCTCGCAAATAGTAGATATAATTCTATTTTAAGCGAATAAAAACGTAAAATTTATACAGTAATCACATGAACAACAGTTTACCTCATTTCCCATGTATAAGAGTAGACCGTTTTCTGAACGAGTGAAGATGGACATACTAAAGAGGAGGAAGGACGATGGTCTATCTGTCAACACTCTGCCATATCCAGTGCCTTCGTAGTAGTGAGAATCCTCTGGCAGCACATACCTAGACCGAGGGGAGAATCAGAAAAAAAAAATTAAATCAGGTTTTAAAATTCTAAACTTTTTCTTATCTGTCACGACATTTTTACAATATGCAAATTTCCCTCCTAACAAAAGTACAGATTAGAATTCACTTTGTCTTTGTTGTCTTGAAGGCCTTTGCATCCACACACTTTTCTATGCCAGTAAATTCCTTTTCATGACCACAGTGCCCGAGCCTATGCCTGAAAGCCACCTGGGCAAATAGGTAGGAAGAGTTTGGGCAGTGGCAATGCTACCAAAGAGTGGAGATTTGTATCTATTTACGCCAGAGGGGTAACATCAAAAACTAGGTTTGAGTGTTACTGTAAATTCAAACACTAAATGGCAGTAAAAACAGTATGCACATAACCTTTTTTTTTTGTATGTATGTAATAATGTCACAGGTTATTGTGCCATTAAGGAGACATTCAAGAATGTTTAAAGTCTTAAAATGTATCTAGGGTTAAGCTACTCTCAGCACTACTCATACCAGGACGTACCTCTTGCATGGAGTCTCCAAATTAATTTTCTCTGCCTGTTTGAAATTATAGAGACTGATGACCTTGTCATTAAAGGAAGAGAACTCAATGCAGCCCTTGTACTTGGGGTAGTCCAAAGAAGCTGGTGGCTGAGAAGAAAACAGAGAAAGGTATAAATAAAAACTCATGGCATGCAAAAAAAAAAAAAAAAAAAAAAAAAAAAAATATATATATATATATATATAAATATATATATATATATATATATATATATATATCACTGTTCTCATTTCATTGCTGCTTACAGTGAAGTTGGAAGGGTAGCCTCCAACATAGAAAACAATATCACTGGGGCTGAGGTCCAGAAGGTTCTTGTTGTCCTGTCCTTGCACGCCGGTCTGACTTTCATCACCAGAAGTGGCCGAGGTGACATCTTTGGTAAGAAGCATCTCTGCATCTTGGTAAATTCTAAATAATAAGAAGGAAAAATATTTACACATTTTTGTGATATCTACATTCTTCACAAATGTCCAGGGCATTTTTCACTCTGAAATACAGACAGGGTGATGTATTAAGTTGCAGTGGATGAGAGCGTAAATAAAAAATAAATGTGCATCCGTACATACAATGCAAGATAAGTTACAACAGAACTAAGGTGTCTGTTCACCTGTTGAATTCCACTTTATCAAACTTGGCCGGCTCAGATGGAGACTTGGTGATGTAACCTGATTTCATCTCGTACTCGACTCCGTTGAGCTTGTACACACCGTGCAAGACATTGCTCCTCAGAACCATACCTATGTAGTTCTTAGAAGACTACAAAACATGTCTTGTTAATGCCTTGTTCAGGATTGCAAAGTGAATCTTTATGTCAAAATATTCATATGTATTGGGATTCACTTACATCTCTGTTGCCTAGGTACAACACAAACATGTCTCCTGAGTCTCTGGCCTGTCTGCGTCGGCGTCTTCCATCTCCCCTGCCTTCAGGCCTCTGCAGCCGGAGAGTCAGGGATGTGTAGGCCTTCAGATCGTCCAGGTTCTTTGGTGGACGCAGCTCCACGTGGCCCTCGCCTGTGAACTTCATTGGGATTGGAATCTGGAGAGAAGATATGAAAAAAGGTAATTAGACCCTACAAGTAAAGGTCTGTTAGATTTGGGCTCGGAGGCGTATACAGAATATGGGTAAATATGGATGTATACACAGAGTGGGACCTCACCTTGTTAGCTGCGTCCCGGGCTTGTTCAATGAGGTCTTTGATCTTCTTGATGTTCTCAGATATGTTGGTAATGGGTGAGAAGTTTGAGGTCAGGTTCTCAACCTCTGAGATCTTATTATTCAGAGATGGGATGGTATTCAGTAAGTCCTTCACTGCAAGTAAAAGATAAGAATCAGAAAAAAATGCAATGTGTAAAAAAGGCAGCATCTTCAAACATCTAAAATGTAAGAAGTGGTTACTCTGGACCATAAAAAGCATAGCCAAATGTGCTTATGACATTTTTCCAAATTCTCACCTGACCGGTCAGCATTGTCCAATACACTGCTTAAGTTGGAGTCCCCAGGACCAACATTGATCTTGTCAATTTCCTCTCTGATAGCATTCAGTTTGTCCATAGTGTCTCTGGCTGTGACATTGGCTAAAGCTGCCTTTCTTTTGGCTTCATCTATCCTATTGCCAATGTCATCTGGTAGGGAGAAACGAGTAACAAGGATGAATAAAGAAGAAAAATGAAATCTGGCACCAGACTCAGACATATTCATTTTAGTAGCATGGCTAATCTTGAAATGCCTTGACTTGCTCTACCTCTCTTGATGTCATTTAATTGGTTCTCTGCATCAAGCAGGTCTTTCTCAAGAGTTTTCTTCTTCTCGTCAGCATTCTTCAGGCGCTTCTTCAGCTCATCAAGTTCGTTGGTAGCGTCTGTTAAATAAAACAAAGGATTAGCGACTGAGCTTTGGGGCAATTTTGAAAAGAACAATTTAAAAGACTGAATACCCTGAAGGTCTTCCTCTGCCTCAAGTGCATCCTGCTGTAGGTCATCAGCCGTATCTTTCAGGTTTTTTGCTTTTTCTGTGAGTTTCTGGTTCTTTACACTCTAAAGGAAAAGAAACAAACATACTGGTTAAATTGACTCAATATTCTAAGATATTATGAAATGTTACGTATTCTATCAAATGCTTAATGAATGTGATGCCGTGCCAAAAAGTGTAGCCTTACATTCAAGGCCTTGTCTGCTGCATCTTTGGCCTCGTTAGCAGCTGCCTCAGCGGCATTAATGGCATCTGTGATGTTCTTGTAGACCCCGATAGCGTCTTTGGCATTACGCACCTCAGGACGTCCACTTGCGTTCTTCACGGCACTATTATACACGATAACAAGGGAAGAAAATAAACCCAAGACATGGAGAATGTGTGCAAGAAAACAAAAAATCTCAAATACTTCTAGACTATACTTGAATTGCACTGAACTGGGAGGGAAATCTCAGCATCAACAATAGATAATATGTTAAATTAAACCTCAGGTTATATTGAGATAGTGTGTATTTATTGTTTTCACAATAAACTTACTCCTCAAGTTCCTTTGCCAACATGCTAAGGTTCTTAGCATGTTCCTCTGCAGCAACCACAATGTCCTCCTTGGCTGCTGCTTTGGAAATTTCATTCACCTTCTTGGTCAAATCAGTCTTGGCACCATCCAGCTGTGCTGCCAGCTGTTCGTACTCCTACAATGGGGAAGGACAGGTATGAATGCAAGTCACTCAAGTTATTCAGCAGAAAATACCATTTACCTCAGCTCAGAGCACAGCAAGCAAAAACACTGATCTTTATCTGAGTGGACAGCGTGTTAGGACCTGACAGCCCGCTTATGTGGGATCAGAGATTATAACATAGCTATAGAGTGTCAAAATGTTTTGGCTTGAAATAAGAAGCAAGATATGTAAGTGTATAAGTCTGAGAAAATATTTGAGGTAAAGAACATGCAGGCAGCTGTTTATCAAATGTACCGTTTTACTGTCGCTGAGCATTTTCACCAAATCCACAGCTTTCTGCAGCTCGTCCTCTGCCATGGACATCTGGTCCTCAACAGTCTTCCGCTCCTTTTTTAAGTTTTCAATACGTTTCTGTGGGAAGCATATGAATCAACTTATTGACAACTGTGTAATACAAGTACCAGCGAGTGAGGTATTTTACACTGTGTTCACATAATACTTTACCATTTAATTATTATCTATGCTATATACTTTTTTAAAAATGACATGATAGAAAAAAAAATACTATGATCTTCATTGTGGCTTATATGGAAAGTTGCTGACTATTAACCACCTAACGCACATATTCCCAATAACTGATTAACCACATGACTTGTGAGTTACCTTCAGATCTTCCAGTGCCTTAGCACTGAGTCCATTCTCTGCGTTGGCTTTTTTCACCAAGTCCGTCGCCTCCTTCAGAGCCTCGTCCAGGTCCTTCAGCTTGGCTTCGTAATCATTCAGAAGGCCCCGAATCTTCTCTGCTGCAGCCTCGTTCTGGTCAAGCTGCTTGCTTACATTAGCTTTGATGTAGTCAAGAACTGGAGAAAACAATAAAATAGAATAGTTTAATGGAAATCTTACTAACCAGTCTGCAGTAATGTTTAATTACTCCCCAATCAAGATCAGCGATTCAACAATCATATCAGTTTTCTGATAATGAAATTCTGGAGGATTTTGCTCTCCATGTAGGTTTTTGACTGAATAAGTCTCATACGTTTCATGGCCTCATCCCGTTCTTTCTCGGCAGCTGTCTTCTGAGGGGTGAAGTTCCTGTCCTGCATCTCCTTCACCATTCTCTGAGCCTCTTCTAGCATTTTAGCCAGGCTTTCACTTGGCAACGTTTCACCGCTAGTGCCTGCCTCCTTCAGTTGCTCAAGTAGAGCTTCAAACACACAAACACACACACTCTGTCAAGCAAATATTTACTATCTACATAAATTTTATTTTATTTATTTTTTTCAAACCTATTATTAACATGGGAAACAAGAGTGAGTAGCAGGCCAAAAGAAAGTTGAAAGCAATGGTATTACTGCACTGACAGGCATAATAGAGTTGCAGTGCCACTGAGTTAAAGTTTCCCTTTACCTTGGATTTTCTTGAGCATGTTTTGAATCTCCGAGTCCAGGTCCTTAGCCCTCTTATGGGTTTTCTCAACTTCTGTCACTGCCGTGTCAGCATCAGCAGCATTTTTATCTGCCTAAATAAAAACACATACCAACCATCCACATTTACACTCATTTTCCCACTTATTTTTGCATCCTTATATATTTATAAAGTGGCATCCATTGATTGCAGCACTCTACCTTGTCTTTGAGTGAGCTGATGTCATCTGTGAGACTGCTCATGTCCTCTTCCATCTGTTGGACTCTGGACTTTTGGGTGTTGACGGCAGAGCTGAATTTGTTGACAAGAATCTGCAAAAAGCACAGCAGCAGAAATGTTAAGGAAGCCGCACAAAGGAAAAATCAGATGTTGTAGGTGGTGTACTGAAGTTTGAGGCTCACGGGGGCTGTTTTCAAACAGTGCTGTGGGAATTATTTACTTGTATGTTATAAATGAACAAAGAGTGCACACTCAAATGAAGTGGATCTAACACTGAGATTATGAAGGAATGAAAAACGACAAGCCGAGGCAACAAACACTGGCATCCAGTGGCGTAGTCTCTAACTCGTGTTGACACACAGGATGTGGGACAAAATTCACAGAGATTGCTTATCAGCAGGGATCTCGACTGTTTGAACAAGCACACCCACCCTGTGCCATACTGTATGTGTGAGTGTCTGTGCGTGCATGACTACACTGTATGTGTAAGAACTGGCCATGTGCAAAAAACAGATCTCCATGCATCTGATATGGGGATTTGGGATATAACTTAAATTTGAACCTATGACTTTTTAAAATATCTTTAAGTGTTCTTCACTTCATCTTCACCCCCATCTGTGGCCTTCAGAGGTAGTGAGCATGCTTACAGTAAACCAGGAGGTTACCTTGGTGTCTGACACGGCCTTCTCCAGCTTCTTCAGCCTGTCCTGAGAGGAGGCACTGGCAGTGGCGTTGTCCAGCTGAGCCTTGATCCTTCCCAGCTCATCATCCAGCTTCTCCAGATCACGTAATAACGTCTGGGCACAACTGTCACACTCTTGAATACAAAGGAGGATTTGATTAACAAACGACCTTACCGCATTTCGCGTAAACTGCATGTCACAGAGTCAGACCTCAGTTCTCTTTGTTTATTTACCTTGGCAGTGCTCATCTGTGTTTGTGTCTCCTGGCAGTGTGTTCTTGCAAACTGTAGAAACATTAAAAAATAATAAGTAAATGTTAAAATGAACTAAAATGCGGCACAGTCAAATACTGAATTAATGTACTGTTTCAAAAATGGCAGTCCACAATCTAACCTCCAGTTCGGGGATCACAGTTGTTACCATTGCCATTGCAATTACAGGGCCGACAACTTCCTCCTGATATCAGTGGATCACCATAGTAACCAGGAGCACATCTGTGGCAAAGAGGAAGATGTAAGAATAGGAGGCAAAACAGAAATGAGCCTACAGTATTCCATAGTACACAGTATGTACACAGTACAGCAATACCATTACTTCATCTAATAGACTGACCGGTCCACACAGACACTCACCTCTCACACCTGTCTCCAGTGTAGCCTGATCTGCATATACACTGGAAGTCTCCAAACACCTCTCTGCAACCTAATGCAAAACTGCAGAGTGGAAGCGAGATTATGATTTAATTCCCGAATCACACATTTCCATTTGATTATTGTACAGCTGTTTTTTTTTCACCCACCTGTTTGTGGGCTGGCTGAATGGGCACGGGCAAAGTCTGCATGTCCTCTGAGCCGCGTTTCCATAGTAACCTTCTTTGCAGCGTTCACATCGGTCCCCAGCTGTGTTGTACTGGCAGTTCTGAAAATGATGCAGAGTATTCATTAAACCACTTACAAGCTATATGTGAAGAATGAACGATGTGAAGAGGCAAAATACTGGACACTGTATTATAAAAAGAAAAACTCAAATACTATGAGAGAAAATACATTTCCATGGTAATCAGTTACAAAGAATGTGTCTGATGAGTGTTTTTGGCTGCTTGCATCCATTTGGCTTTGAGCTGCTATGGTGTGTACCTATGTGCACATTGCACACACAGGCCCAGTTTTGAGCGTTTTGTATAATGGTTTAGATTTTCAAATGCATAAAGGCTCATCCTCCCAAAATGAAGAATAATGAGTGAGTGGGGCCCTTTTACAGGAAATCAGGAAGCCATATCAAATAATACTTCTGATGTGGTGATAAGAAAAAAACAGAACACAACGCTACAGGCAAGAAGAAGAAGGGTTGGGTGACAAAAGCGTGTTTACAGATGTTTCCTGAAGACAAAACAGTGGCACACACTGGGGTCAGCTGGGCTAGGGAATCACTCTTGGTTTTAGGTATGTGTGAGTGTCCAGTCACTAATAACGATTATGTTTCCTTACCAGGCACCTCCCTGTCCTTTCTTCACACTCATCAGCCAGACCATTGCACTCACAGGGCACACAGCGGCCCAGGTAAGACCCACTGCGATCTCTGTAGAAACCAGGAGCACATTTCTGAAAAAGAAAAACACAGATATAAATAAAGACATGATTACTGAAACTAGGGCTTACATACTCTATAACTCATTTAGCTTGGCATATTTGAATTTGAAAGCAACTTTTTGTTATTGGAACAATTATGTAATATTTATGTAAAAATAATTAATCCTGTAAATTCTATATTAGTAAAAAACAATCCTGATTGTTGATCTGCAACATTGCTTGTAACTACAATTATTAACAGTATAAACATAAAGAAATGTCATAAATCTCTGACTTTCTATCTTTTCCATCTCCTACCTATTGAAAAATGTCATGTACAAATGTAGAACACCACACCAATTATCAGTGCAGTTCAACGGAGAGAGACTAAACTTAGAAACTGAGAAGACAGCATCTGTTTTATTTTGCCTAAAAACAGCAGCGTTTCCAGAGATTTTGTCACCGTTCACAGTAAATGATTAAAAGCTACTCTCCCAGACAGCACCTCCGTTTGGTGTCATGTCATGTCATGTGAGAGCACACAGCAATGAACTTGACCTAAATTGAGTGACACTAACAATTAACACCAAAGAGTGACCTTTGCCTTCAGAGACAACAGTCTTCAAGTCACTGACAATCCACACCTGAGACACTGAGAACTGAAACCTACAGCTAGGGTAAAACAACATGCCTTCAGCAGCAAGATACATCACATCTTTACAGGTTTTTACCTGAATCTGAGAACTGTCATCAGCAGAGGGATACTGAACTGTCTGTCCCCTGTCATATACCGAGGGGTAGCGTATCCCCTGGGTGCCTTGGTCATTTACTGATGGATATTCTATCCGCTGAGTTCCCTGGTCATGAAGCGAAGGGTACTGTATCCTCTGAGTTAATCTGTTGTGATGCCTGGCATAGCGTGGTCTCTGTCCTCTCTCTCCAGTCCTGAAGGGCCTATTGCCGGCGCAGCAAAGTCCAATCAAAGTCAAACATATCAGTGTCCGAAGAAGAACCCCTGTACGGCGCCTTCTTTCCATACCCGTATCGAACATTCCTAACGTTTAGTCTGTGTGAAATAATGCTCCACTCTCCCCTGCCTCAGCCTCTTAAACACACATACTCACACTCACACACACGCACACAAAGAGGACACGCCCCATCTCTTACCTGAGTCAGACTAGCAGATCACCATGACTGTATGCTGGCACACAAGTTTTTTCCTTTAATCTCTCCCATACACACGCACACTAATGTGGGTGCACGCACAAACACACAAACACATACAACACACAACACACAGGAAATCCACTATTAGTATTTTTGTATAGAGATAGAGGAAAATCACTGTAGGCTATTGTAAATACTGATGTGTTTATTCAAAGCTGTAAGGTTGTGGTGATAAATCTTCCACTTTAAAAAGCAAGTAAAATATTCAACTGTGTATTCGTGTTCTGTAATATTCTGCATACATGTTCTGTATATGTGTGTGAGTATGTATTTGTACTTCTATATTTGTGAGGACCAGTTTGAGTAATAGACCTTATGGAGTTAGGACATTTAGGGAAAGTGAGGACATATTGGCCAGTCTATACTTTCTGATACACCTTCAAAATGCTGTTTGAGGGCTAAGACTTGGTTAGAAATATGTTTAAGTTACAGTTAAGGTAAGGGCTGGTTAGGCATTTAGTTTTGATCATTAAGGTTAGGGTAAGGGGCTTGGGAAGCTTTATGTCACTGAGTGTCCTCACAAAGTCAGTGTGTGTGTGTGTCTGTGTCTGTGTGTCTGTGTGTGGTTTATTACAGTGTTTGTGTAATCATATGTGACTGAGATGGAAGTCAGACATCCTTAGACAACACAGACAGCAAACTCACATCTGAATCACGCTCCTCAAACACACAACAGACACAACTAGGTGTGTCGGCCGCACTTACAGACGCACGCACACCTTTTAGGTGCACTCTGGAACACACTCAGGTTTATGAGCAACACTGTGTTGCCAAGTACCACACCCCGTGTGTCAAGGCGAGGCGCGCTGTCATACCACCTCTGGGCACAAATAATCAGCTTCCTTTAAACATGTCTAGTTATTTAAGGGCTCATGTGCAAAGAGGCTGGCAGCCACATCTTTGGCAACAGCACTCCCACAAAAATGAAAAAACTTTTCAAAAGTTTTTTTTGATACTGCTGTCTCTCTCCACTGATAAATGTTCTCTGTTACATGAAAAAAAAATCCCTTTTAATTACTGGTTGCTCCATTCTCGTTTTCAATTTGGTTCTGTTGGCAAAACTGCTGCAATCATGTATGCACAAATCAGATTTGAGAAGCACAAACACACTCAGTCAAGTCAGCACCATTCCCAGGATAAAAAGAACTCAAGTAAAGCCTTTTCTTAGAAACTACATCATGGTTGTTTGCACTACGTTTCTGTGAGCTGTAGCCATGGCAGTGATTATAGCTGCATAATCACTAATATTATGTCTGCGTGATTGTGCATCATATCCCAGCCTGGGGCTACACAATTCGGCTGCACAGCTCATCGGCCGGTATTTTCCAGTACATTCCACCCAAGGCTCCTCAGCTGATGATTTTTTTTTTCTTTCCTCTAAAAAAAGGGTGTGGTCCCTGGTTCAGGCATGTCAGGACACCCTAAAAATGTGAGGATGTGATCAGTCTCCTCAGCCAACACCTTGCTCCACCCTAGTTGTTATCCCCACTGTTTCTCAGACCTGACAGTATGATCCTAGCCTCCACACCTTTATTTTTCTTTGGTTCTTTTCGTCAGACTTATCTACACATGTCATGTACATTTCAGCTGTAGGGTTTTTTTTTTAAGTATGTAAGTTTTTCAGTATAGAAGTTGAGTGTCAATGCAACTGGATTCCCTCAAATATTTTTGTGTCCAAAACTTGGCTGTAACTGAAATTTTTTTTAACATTTATTTACACACCTTGAAATTGTGTAAAACTTAATTTTATCCAGGAAAATTCAAGGCTCGTAATATCAAGGGATACGTAATGGCCTTTTTCATTTCTCACCTCACAGGAATCTCCGGTGTACTGAGGGGGACAGGAACAATGCTCCACAGTGTTTCCAGGACCCCCAGTTCCCCTGTTAGTTGTCTCCTCCAAGCCCACCTCCCCCAGGCTTAGCCGCTGGGTCTGAGTAAAGTACAAAGCTTGGATCCTCAGGCCCACCAGACCAGCTAGGACCATCATGAGCTCCTCCCTGGACACGGGCCTGTTGGTGACAGCATGGCGCCAGTTTCCCTGCAGGCAGTAGATTTGTTATTTGGGGACGAATGCTGAGAAATCTGTAAGTGGAGACTCACATTCAAAAATCAGAATTTGTTAGATTTAATATGACATAAAACCAGATAACTACCATATATTGTAAAGTATATTTGTCTGTCTGTTCAACATTCTTTTGAAAATTTTTAAAGTTCTTGTTATCTAGTTTATCCCTTCCGACACTTTTATATCATGTGGTTGAATTAACTGGTGTGTTCTTTACCTCCACAAGTTGGACTCTGCCCTGATACAACCTGTCTGGAAGTGGGACTTGTGGAGCCATGTGGACGAGGGTCATATCCTGACCCTAGGGAGAAATAATGACATGGATAAATAAGCTGTGTTTCTGTCACTGAAAAAAGAGAAGTTTAAGAGTGACAAAACTAGTGCTACTACCCACAGTCAGCACAGCATCGGGTCTTCTGTCCATCAGAGTCATCCCCTCACTGGGAATCCCAAAGGATTTGGACTGATAGGTAAGGAAACCACCATAAGATGTAACCTAAGAGAAAAGGAGAAAAACCCAAACATCTGTCAGTTTATCTGCAAAGACAAATTACATAAAAAATTACAAATAGATGCAACCTGAGTATTATTTCTCAACTAGGAAGTTATGACAGCATATTACCTGTCAGTGTAACTCATGAGAATTTGGGGACATTGCCACATTGGAAAAGATTTAACAAGAGAAGGAAAAAAAAATCCCCAGTTAAACTGAATAAACTGATAAAACTCACTTATTTGCAAGTGAAAACACGCATGAAAGATGTGCAAGGAAGGGGAACACACCTGAAGTGTCGATTACAATCCTCTACAGGTCCATGTATAACACTGTTAAAGGTCAGAACTGAACCATAAAGTAGCTAAACCTTTAACACTGAGATTAATTTTCATTTATTATTTAAACAATAACTTTAAGATAGTAAAATAAGGAAGTAAAATAGGGAACACAAGACACAAACAATACAGAATTCTTTTAATGTTAAATTTTAGTTTTCTAATAAAATATTTTTTACTTATTTGATTTTTAAATAAAATAATTTAAAATCTATTACTCTGGAAAAAACTGCACAGTATCTGTTTCCATATTTAAACATCAGTAAACACTTATTGACGACAGCATTCTTGTTGCCTTGGTTTTGTCTCCCTCCACTGACTCACTCTGTCTCCCAGGTAGGACTGTGGTGCCACCCAGTGTAGAGTCTGAACTGTAGGAGGAAGCTCCTGGATGTCGGCCACCACTGTGTTACTGGCTGTGTTCAGCACAGAAGAAACCTCCTCTTGGTCAGGTCTTTCCAAACGCCAGCCTCGCATCTCAACAAACTAACAACAGTGAGTATAAGAAGTTAAAGCAAACATCCATCCTGAAACTGTATTATACCGTGCTATTCCAAATAGAAAGAAAACACCTTCTCAGGCTGGAGATCAGAGCAACAAGACTTGATAATGTCATGATATAATGTTTGGAATTACGACTATTCATGAAGTTACTTTTGAAATAACAAATGCACAGCTAAGTCCGACAAATTGAAACAGACCAAAATCCCTATTACGACACCCTGGTAATGTATGCTGTGATCTACTATGCCATTGTATGTCCTTTTCCTAAACAACATGTGTATATGCAGCTTTCATTAAACACGACAGTGTTCACCACATAGCTGCTATCAGCCAGACGGTTCTGTAGGTATAAAATTTCCAAAGGCATTCATAGACATGCAGGGGCACGAAAAGCAAGCACGCACCTTCCCCCTGCGTTTGCTGGAGCTCTGACACTGGTCAGTGGCTCCGAAGCAGAAGCAGCTGGTACAGCCGTGAGGGTTGGAGGGGTCAAAGTAGAAGGAACCTTCCCGACAGGTATCACACCTGACGCCAGCCACATTTCTCTACAAACATTTAAAGCAATAACAGAGAGGAGGTCAGAGCAAGGAAAAACAAAACGAGTAAGAGGGAGTTTTTAAATGGGCAGTTCGATGAAATGAACTCACCTTGCAGAGACACCTCCCTGTGTCTGGGTGGCACACGTCAGGTGTGACACCACCTTGATTACAGTTACACGGTACACAGTCAGGAAAGCGATAGTAACCTGCAGCACAGCGATCACACTGTCGGCCCCCAATCCTAGGCTTGCAACTACGTCAAACACACAGACATTATTTTTAGCAAAATTCTGAATTCAATCTGGTACATTTATAAGGTCAGATATTAGAAAAAGGAAGGAACAAACTACATTTGCACATACAGATAAATTTAAATAGCTTTTTGTAAACAGGAAAATACAGTATAACCATACTGCATGTATTCCTGTTCAGTTTGTTGCTTTATGCTAGAACTTGTTCATGCATTCCACTGTTTCTGAAATAACAGACACATCAACTAGAAAACCTACATGACAGAAAAGACAATCTGTATATCAGCACAACTGGACTGTAAGCTAATCCCCTCATTAATCACTTTTAAGTGGCTTGGTGTCATGTTTCGTTTTAGAAGCCGCAGGTCTCACATTCCAGCCTTTTTCATCACTCAAAAATTAGAGCATGCAAGAGAAAATGTATTGGCAAGGGACAACCATTATTTGTGCAGCTGCTTAATAAGTACTCTAAATTACAGAGAAACTACACAATCATACAATTAAGAAGAAATAAGAAATTTTTAAAAAAGCAAGTTATTACTGATTATTGATTATAGTTAGGGACATGGATGAAGTTGTGATTAAGTGTTCAAAATTCAAATTTTAAAAAGAATGTCCTCTCTAGTGAAAATGAAACATGACAATACCATTTACATGCCTGATTGTTAGTACAATACACAGTAAACAAAACTACATGCTATTTAATTTATCCACCTCACTTATAAATCCTTGATGAGTGCACAGTGTTCAGTAGGTTTCCACTCACCTGCACTGTCCAGTGATGCGTTCACAGCCAGGTCCTGCGTTGGCTCTGATGCCATCCGGAGAACACTCACACTCCTCGCAGCCCAGCAAAGGGTGGTAGTTGAAAGTCTGATCCTGACACACATCACAGGCTGGTCTGACTGTCTGAGGAGGGCAGATACAGCGTCCCGTCACCTCGTCACACAGTCGGCGACCGCACTCACACACTGCAGTAGAAAAAAGGAATTTTATCAGGTCCAATACATGTGTAGATCCCACACTGACTGGACATTAGAGGGATCAAGTGAGGACTTAAAACAGTCTTTTCATGAGAGATATCTTGTAGTGTATTCTCACACGCCAACACAAGTCAGAAGTAATCGTTAACTCACGTCTGCAGTAGGGGAAGCCATAGTATCCAGTGGCACACTTTGTGCACTGTCGACCAATGATGTGTTGCCTGCACGGACACTGTCCTCCAACTGGGTCACAAGTGGACCCTGTCGAGCCGGATATATCACAGTTGCAAGCCAGAGCTCCATCATTGTAGGCAGCTACAAGAGAACGGGCAGAGTCTCTGCAGAACTGGGAAGAAGTTCTCGGGCTGAAGGGACAGAAAAATAACAACACAGATGTGGTTGTATACTTTTTTATTACAGCTAGAGGGCACAATTTACAAAAACTTCCTCTGTACTGTTTATTTTTGTAAAACTGATGCAACGCTACTGCTGGATAAATAGATCATTACCCTAAAAATTTCAATCAAATAATCAGTCTATTATAGATTATAAAAAAAAAAGGGAGAGAGCTTTAAAGTATCACTTCAGATGGATTTGAGTCCAGCTTGTTTTATTGACTTGATGGATACTTACTCAATAAAGAACCCTTCTCCTCTGCATTGTTGTATGAAATCTGCAGAATTATCCAACAGCTTCTCTTTCAGGAGATCTGGGGTGTAACTGCTATCAGGAACCAACATGATATAATCCTACACAAAAGATACAAACCATACGAAAAGATAAAAACACACAATCTCATCAAAGACTTCCACTTCGGTTTGTTTTGTGCTTAAAACATATTTATCAGTATGAAGAGAGTGATAAACAGATAAACAGGGGATTTTAAGGGTTTTAGCCATATTTATAGTAGTTTGATAGTTTGATTTTATCTGAAGAGGGAGAGGAAAGCAAGTGAACAACAAGCAACAAAGCCCAACCTGCCCCAGCCTTACAGAGGTTGGAAGCTTAGCTTTTATAAAGCTGTGAGGGGCTGCCAGGTAGAATACAGTCCCTTCATTGTTATTGTTGGGGATATGGCATAACACCGAGGAGAGAGGACCTCAGCATGCCAAGTCCTCAACTTGAACAACTCCAGTACAAAATACAGACTCCTCAAACATTCAGATTTTCCACTGAAGCAAGTCTAATTAATTACTTTGACTTTATTTCCATATTTTTCTCATTTAATCCCTAAAAAAGTAAGTGAGTAAACATAATGCAGACAGTGTTTGACTTATTACACACACCACTGACCAGAATAAGGGTCTTCCTCTGTGGCACGATTACAGAGATGGTGGGCAGTCGCCAAGAATTTTGTTCCAAGTCAAGGGCAATGCGTCTGTCAGTGATGACAACCTCCCTGCAGCCTGAGACCGCAGGGCAGAAGGATGCATTTATTGAACCTGAGAAGAACAAGAGAAGAGCTGAGTTAAAATTGAGAAGAGGCATAAGCATGCTGAACAATCCATCTCTCTCCATTAAAGCCATTTAGGGAAGTGTGTCTAAGTCCTTTGATCATTTTGTCATGAGCCCATGGACTTAATCTGCTCTTAATCACCCCCTCACTTTCCCAGTTACTACCAGAGTAAACATGCTTATATCTAACAAGAGCTGATAAAGTCTTTAATATTATTTTATCAGTCAGACTTCCTCAAACACACTCACCCCTCCAGTCACGTCCAGCATCCACTCGGACCTCCACTGGGAAGGAAGTATGTTCAGGCTGGTGATAATGGACCACAACCACATATCTGCCCGGGAGGGGCACCCTAAGAGTGAAACTGATCTCTGTCTGGGGGAAAAAAAAAATGCAAGGAAACTTAAGTGTCAGCCACACAGGGAGAAAATGAAAATTCATGTCAGTGCAGAAGTTACTCACTGAATGTCTCAAGCTCCCCACACCAAGTCCAGAAAAGCTCAAACTATTCAAAAAGGTTAGAAAGGGCAGGTCATGCATTTTACTCTGATACCTGAGGGAATTTCAGCAGTATCCCATCACTCTGAGGTTCATGGATGGGAAACAACCCCGTCTGTCGTCTCCATCTCCAGTCCTCATTGTCTCTTCGCTGGGGAGCAACAGCTGCTGTGGATGATAGCTGTCCATCACGGGCTGCATACAAAATCCAGGCTGAGGCTGGCTTGTCAAATTGCCTCAGAACACAGTGCTGACTGGAAACATAAAACAGCAACAAGCTATTGTTACTTTAACCCGGTCGATTGTGGTTAAAGTGTTTGCAAAGCCCCATCGCAGCAGAAAAATGCAACTTGTTAGGACAAGGGTCCTGTGTCCAGTCAAAGGTTATGACCTATGGAACAACATTCATCATTTAAATATGCGAGCAGTTCTAGGGAAGCTTTAGTTTTACAGACTTTCACTCTGGTTGCATGTCTGTCTTCTTCCTCATTCTACATCATTTCATCATCATATTTGGTTCATTTTTTTCATGTGGAAAAATTGATTCCTGCTTTTATTCCTTACTGTGAAAACATCTTTAACATTTATCTTTGCTTACAAGTCAATTCCAGCTTTTTCTTTGTTGACATATTTTAGCCTTTTGCATGGCCCTTTTCTACCCCGTTCATTAAATGACAGGACTGCACACTGACAGCTGTAAACACATGTGTAATTGTCTAACCTGGTCATTGGGTTCAGAGTGAGAGTTAATTTAGCGTGAGAGAGTGAGAAAAAGAGAATTGGACCCTGAGTTTAGCCTCAGGTAAATGACCTTGCCCAGCTGCAGGAATGCATGTAATCACACCTGGAAAACAGATGTGTTTTCCACTCTCACAAACAACTACACAAGACAAAGGACAAGTCTTATAGCATCATCTTCTAAATAGTAGCCTCTTGATGGGTGTTGTAAAAATCTCTGTGCGACTGTGTTATTAAAAACAGACAGTGAGGTTTATTCAAGGTGACTTGCCTGTCTTCGGTGAAGCGGCCATGAGTAGAGACACAAAGCACCTTGGGTTCTACATACTCAATTGAGAACTCTTCTGCAGGCACAGCATACAGTTTGTACTGTCAAGAAAAGCAAGTTTATTTTAAATGGATGCTGCTGTCTCATTTAGAAGCTATAATAAATCTTTTGTGAAAATATTTCTCTTACCAGCAGGAACGAGGTTGTGGAAGTCTGCAGGAGAAGTTCTGTCCTGTGACTAAGCTGTAACACTGCCACCCGATTACTGCTGTCCACCGCCACACTCCGGCACAAAAAGCTACAGGGATTACAAGACACTACAGGTACAAACACATATACTGCAACTGCAATTTCCTTAATTTTTTTTTTTACATTGTAAAGACAAAAACAATAAATTATAAACACTGTTTCAGAAGCTAGAGCAACATATACAGGTCTTACCTGTAGGCACAACTGTAAATATTAGCCCTGGCTGGGATCTGGCCATCTAGCTGGCCACTGATGAGTATGTTGACATTTTGGACAGTGTCCACCTCGCTGGCATACTCTAGGACAAGTGTGTATGGGCCAGAGCGAGGGACACGCAAACTGAGCTGAAGTTGAGACTGTAGGACACATGAAAGAACATAAAGAGGACAGGCTTAGGCAGAAAATGAACTAAATAGACAAATATGAAGAAAGGTCAAAAGCAAGTTCAAGAGCTGATTCCAACACGTTTACAGTAAATCTCCACGTTGTAGATGTACAGTACTGAGACATGGTTTCCCACCTGTCTACCATTGAGAACAGCCATCTCAGGGTGATCTGGGGTGGGACGCCGCACACGAGCCTGCCTCCTCCGGCGCCTGCTGCGGCTGAAGAATCTTCCCTGTGAGCCCAGTGCAGAGCTAAAGCCATCCATGGCCACATGCTTATACAATAGACAGCTGAGACAGAGACACACAGACGTAGCCAGATTCAGCAAGAATGAGAAGAAATTATTACGTCATTGTCCCGTTTTAGCTGATGTGCAAAAAAGCCAAAGCTAACATGTTCATAAAGTATCGCTTAACATGTTAAATGCAAGGAATATTGGGAATTTTTGATGGCTATCCCTTTTGGATACTCTGCTCGTGTAGAGCATTATACAAACTATTTGAAAAATATGGTGATTTCTCTCCTACCCCTATTATAGCTATTAAAACACCTGTACATTTTTAAACACAAAAACAAACCCCTCATATTTATAATGACAGACTTCTGTAGGATCCTGTTAAGTTTGGTTGAACTGTGGCAATAACGTCATGGAACTGTATATGGAAAACTGGAGCTGTGAGTGTAGTATGACAAAAGGGATTAATGGCTATGAAAGCAAACCCCACTTATGTCATGCATGAGTGGTGAGTATGAAATAGAGACAGACCTAAAAAAATATGCTGAACAGAATCTTTAAAGAATTACTTTGTGTTCCCGTTTGCGGTGGGCAGGTATGTGCAGGGCTGGGTGATCTTTTCCTGCAGCAGAGGAGCCTCATAGTATTCCCGGGGAAGCAGAACTAAATAGTCCTGAGAAGTGAGAGTGACAATGTGTTTGTTAGAGTTCAGTCTACTGTACATTGGCTACTCTTCTCCTATTAAAAAACTGAACAGATGACTGAACTAAATGCAACAAATGCACAAGTTTTTATGTGGTAACTTCTACATCATTGGCCTTTTTACTGGACTCACCAGCAGTACACCCTCTGCCCTTATATGAATGATCCATTTCCCAGGAGTCAAAGCAAAGGGCTCAGCAAAGCCTTCTCCTGGGACAGTGAGGAAGGATGGGGAGCGACTCACGGGGAATATTATTTCCTTGCTCTGATCTGACCCTGACAAAAACAAGCAGAAATATCTAGTTATAGTGTTATAGTGTTATAGGCTAACAGAAAACACGTATGCTCAGTGGGATGTCATCAGCATAAGTCATGTCATGCATGAACTTACATGTAACTGTCATGAAGGAAATAATGTAATTTCTTTAATGATGGGTTAGATTTGAAAGTTTGATGGTGAAATGTAAAAGCTGATTCAGTGTCAGAGGCAGCCTTACCTGCAGTGCCTCTGTTATTGGTAGCTTTGATGCTACCGGTCACACTGGTGCTGCCGGGGTTAATGAACCGCAGAACCACACGGAATAAGTGCTCCCTCGCTTCTTTTGGGTCAACATGCACTGTTACTCTGACTTCACTCTGCAGGGACGAGAGTGACACACAGCTGACTGCAGTGACCCAGGTGTGAGTAGACGATGAAGGTTTAATGTCAACAGAAAGGTTAAAAATCATGTCCGACGGGCAAGAGAAGTTAAACAAACAGAGCGGGTTAATCAACAGTCAGCAAGGAAGGCGAAGAGAGGAAAAATACGTCCAAAGAAAGGCAGGTCCTTCACTTACAGTCACAGCAAGACTGCAAGCCAGCTTCATCCACCACCAAGATCCTTGCTCTCATTCTCTTTTTCCCCTTTTGTTTGGGGGTTGCGTAGCGCATTACAAAATGGAAAGGGCCAGGAAAGCCAAGGGTAAGCGTTAGGATCACCTCCGGCTGAAGAGAGATAGTGTTAGTTTTAGGAGAGCTGGTGTCCATATTCCCACATCAGCCCTGATACAATAGAGGCTTGCGTGTTGTAAGCAGGAATATTGGTGCAGAGGCAAAAGTAAAAGAATCAGTGGTATCAAAACAGACTGAAAATGGAAGGAAAAAGAAAGCTATAAAGTTTTTGAAGAGGCAGATAAGTAGTTTTTTCCCCAACCATTGTGTAATTCATTACAATCATCACAATAACATACTGATGTGAATATGTACTGACCTGTGCAGGGGACATGACAGCATAACCTCTCCAGCTGAAATCTGGGAACTCTTGAGGATTATAACCAAAGCGTACCGGTCTGGCATTTGGCGTGGTGCCATCCTCAACCTCAAACTTCAGCTGGTGCAAAGTAGGAAAGTAGTAGCTTGGTGCTGGCCTAACAAGGTACATAAAAATTTAAATCAAAATTACATCAGGTAGTGATTACAACACCGCTGATTTGCAGAAGAGAAAAACTTATATTCCATGCAAAGTTTCATCAGAATCAAAATGAAAGTCTGCCATTCCTTACTCAGTACACTGACGGCCAACTATATTCTTCCGACATCGACACATTCCCGATATCTCATCACACGCCATGCCAATGGCACCACCAACATCACACTGACAACCTATCAGGCAGAATAAAAGAAATTATTATTTCTGATTAAAAGTTAAAAGGATGAAATCTGTTTTCTCAATGTTGTGTACTTCCGTGTACTACCAATCAGGATTCAGCAAAATCATGGATATTTAATGTTATAGAGCAATATTTAGGATCTGAAACAGTGTTTTCAGGGACTTTAAAGAGTAACTTAATACCAGACTGAAAAGCAGTGTTTCTCAGCTGTCTCTCATTCAAAGGGCGTTGCACATCTATCAGAGTTGGGTGTGATAAGAAGTGTGCTTTGTTGCACCTATAACCGGACCCAACAGTGATGTAATGGTGTATTAACACACCTTGGAGTGCACTTCGGAATAAGTTCAGTGAGATAAGAAGGTAAAACAAACAAAAACAGGTTGGTTTTCATGATTTCAACACAAAAGTTGTTCTTTAAAAATAACCTGATTGAAACACCATGTTGAATCTGGAAGATAACAACCTGTTTGTTTATTCATGTGTGTATGAGTTCACTTGCAGTTTTCTCATATTCTCTTATGCTATTGTAACTTAGTACAGTGCATGAAAGTGGGATGTGATGTTAGAAATTTGGTTTAAGTAGGATATCTTACCTTGACAACCAAAATAGTACTTTTTCTGCAGCATGAAGTATCCATCCTTGCAGGAGTCACACGAGAGTCCGCATGCATTAGGCTTACAGTGACACTGTCCACTTTTCTAGACAAACAGATAATCAGGAGAAAACTAAATGTCACAAAATAGTGGCTGAGTCAAAAACTCTGTCACGGTCTACTTTAGTATAATACAATTTGATTAATACAGGTGTATCAGTCACCGGAGGTAGTGTTGAAATACTCACCTGTTCACACTCTCCGACACCACTCAGGGTCCCTTTCAAATCACATCGACACTCTAGTATGAGAGAAAGAGAGAGAGAGAGAGAGAGAGAGAGAGAGAGAGAGAGAGAGAGAGAGAGAGAGAGAGAGGGAGAGAGGTGAAAGGTTATGAAAATGTTAAGGGGGATCTGCAGTGAATAGACTCTGATTACAGGATTTTGTCACTTTCATGGGTGAAACACAAAGCACAAAATGAAGCACAAAACCCTCCAGTCCTCAGAGATCTGCACATCAAAGGTCCAGAGCAGCTTTACTGCCTCGGCTTGCTTTCAACCCAGTGAAAAAAACTTCCCCTTAATGTCCGGCCACAGTCAACCAGAGGCATTCTTAGGATATTAAACCCCCCCCACCCCTTGTGTCTTCAGGCAGCGTGGTAGTGATAACATTCTTGCAAGAGAACAGAACTGTAACATTAGACATGTATCTAGACAAAGGATGAAACTGTTCCTTCACTGGCTGGATATTAAGTATTTCCAGTGGATTATTTTTGGGGTTATTTTTTGTGTGGGCGGGGTGGGGGACAAAGTGCAAGTCCAGAGTCCTTAATGTACCATTAGATACTCATGACTGCTTTGTCACAGTATGAATCTCACGTTCACCTGCAGCTCCATACTGAAAGCAGCTAACAGGAATTTGCCTGTATTAACGGGTTATTCCTCAGCTCCCCTCTGTGGGACAGGAAGGCAGATCTGGCCTTGTTGACAGGGGTATGTTGACATATCTTCTGGGTAAGTGGGGCCAAGAAACCATATCAGTACCTTATCAGATTGCTACTGGTTATTTAGTATAGCAGGAATACATTTGATCAGTGATTAGAAATAATTTTCCTACTCCTTATTTTCAGCAGTTTAATGTTTAACTTCCAGTCACTTACCCATACAGCCACGAGGGTTGTCTGTGGCCAGATTCCAATAGAGAGATTTACACCTGTTGCACAGGGTTCCCTCTACGTTTGGTAGGCAGCGGCAGGAGCCCTGAAACAACAGATAATGAATCTAAAGATTGTTGAGACTGGCAGCTACTGTTGAGAGCAAATTTATATTTGTTTACAATCAGATAGATCCAAATCAGTCGTAACTGTCTGCACACTGTACTACACTGCAAATTTTCTGAATGACTGGAAATTGGCAGCTTTTCTTTCTTTCTTTCAAACATATATGTTCCAAAATAAAAGGAAGAGAGTGGCCTTCTACAAACAGTGAATTAGCTGAGCATTACTTCATTGGTGTTGTTTTTTTCTTCCCCTTCAAAATGGAAGGAAGTCTCTTTTCCTATTTTTAATTACATTTACATTTCGGGGGAAAAAACACTTCCTTTTAAAATCCGCTGGATGACGTTCTGGCAGCACAGCTCTGTTATCAGTTATACAACTGTTATTCCATATTAATGCACACCCAAAGGGCCAGTGCTGGATTAAGACTGCAACCACTCCTGTTACCAGGGCTAATAAAACTTGATTAACATTGGGCTGTGATAGAAGATTAAAGTTTATTGCTGTAGCATACCGTTTGAGGATTGACGACCTCTGTTCCTGCCACATTACACTGACTAATGGCAGCTGGAAGGACAAAATGAGTACAAAATGAAAGAAATGTGAATTAGTAAGTTACATGGTTAGTTTCTGCAAAGCTCTATTAAATAACACAAAAATAGTCAAATATTTTATAACACATTACCTATCCCTACCAAACAACACAGCCACATTAAATATTATTTGTTTAAATGATAACTGCTGTTTCTGCCTCTGTCCAAAAATGACTGAGTATGATGGTCCGATGTGGTTACCTGAGCACTGGGGGAACCTGAGTCCAGAAGCACAGCGGTCACATTGCTGGCCCACCACCCCTGGCAGACACAGGCACTGACCCGACAATGGGTTGCATATGTTGCCATGCGAGCCTTCGGGTGAGCATCGGCAGGCTGGTGACAGGAAACAAGTTGAGCAAGAACTTTAAATGCAAACCTCTAGTGTTATCATTAGGGTTAGGCAAATGTTACATGGAAAGAGTTTAAAAATTACTCTTGTTTTTTTTTTTCTTTAGTGGTTCCCAGTTGTCTGTTTGTCTTTCCTGGGAATATAATTCCCTAGAAGGAAGAAGTTCATATCTATCTCATGTTTCAGCTCTCTGTGAAATGTTGTGTCATGCAGTTTACATTACATAGATCAATGTTGATAATAGCATAGGGTTTTACTGTGGGAGAAAGGGGAGGTTTGCTCCACAGAGGCATGAGAAAAGGCCACAGTAAGTCCAGTGAAACCGGCACCAACATTTTTTCCACCAGTACTCAGATCAGTAGAGGTCACATGCACCCAGCTGGTTTATCTATCATAATTACACTGGTGAGGCAGAGGGATCAGACCCACTCACCAGCACAGTCTGGGTATCCATAGTAGCCAGGCGCACATTCGTCACACTCCTGTCCACCATAGTTAGGCAGGCAGATACACTGGCCATTTGGACCACACTCACTGTCAGCCACGCCAGCCCCATCACAAAGACACGCTGGAGGAAGAGACAAGGAGCTCAGCCGATGTTGTGCCATTTTGCAAAATAATCAGTCACAGTTGTATGGTGATTCTTTCTCACCCTGGCAGCTTGGGAAGGAGTGGTATCCAGGTTGACAGCGGTCGCATCGCTCCCCTTCCACACCCTGACGGCACAGGCAGCGCCCCAAAGCATCGCAACCCCCGTACAGTGTCCCTCGGTAGTCACAAAGGCACTCTGTGCACAAAAACATTAGAAATGTTCATATTAATGATGAAAGTAAACAAATTAATCCTAGCTAATAGAAATTCAAATTATTAATCCTGTTGATTCCTGAAACCTGCTTATAAATGAGCCTTAGCTCTTTCCTTGGTCCTGCTAAACAACAGGGAATGACAAATACTTTTGTCAGTTGAACTAGTCTAATGTTGTGGCACACAGTGGTACAGATACACTGGTGCCCACGTCTTGCCAAGCCTCGCCTGGTATTGGTATGTGAATAGACTTGGCACTAATACAGGACAGCCACCAGAGAGACTGCCTGTTTTCTTTGTGCCTACACAGCTCCCAAGCCTTAAAATCAGCTTTTCAAAGGCTGCCGATGAAATTCCTTCTCAGTCAGCTCACAGGATGAAAGATGAGTTCTTGAACAGACACATTTAGGGAAAGCTTACATTGTTAGTCTAGATTCTCTGACAAATGATAAGACATAAAAAGCCAAGGGCTAAAGGTCTTTGTTTTAATAGAAATGCCATATTAAAAAAAATGTGTTTCCCAGCTTGGAGGAAACCAGGGGAATTTATTGCGGGAGCAAAAACTAATAATAGACTGGATAGCTCTCACTGAACGAATGCTATCATGAGAGGAAAGAAACCACTTGAACTTAAATCCCCACTGTTGGACATCATAGTTTAAGACTATCAGACTGTTATGCACAACAACTGCAAAAGATCCACTGTCACTGAGCAGAAGATTCTCTAATTCTGACATTATACCAGTATTCTAACCATCCTATTAAACCCAACCATAATATACTCCCAGTTCTGTTTTCACAGGGTCTACAACCATGACCTGACCTATAGTTACATTAAGCACTTTCTTGACTGACCCCTGCCACATTTAACTTAACAGAAAACCCAGTCAGACTCAGTGGTGCCTTAAATGGTCATCTAAAGTCTTTTTTAACAACCTGGGCTGTCTGTAAGTAACGTGACTCAGGTGACAAGGACTGCACTGTAAAAAGTACAGATCCAGTATCAACTGTTTTTTAGATATGTCAAATGCAAACGAAAAGGAGTTAAAAAAAAAGTTGTTAACAGCATATCTATGTGAACCTCTCTATAATACTCTCTTTGAAAATTGAATCGAAGGCAACTGGACATATGTTTGTCTGAGACTAGTGCGGACTAGATAGACCGATGCGTATGAACTGATGAAGCCCCTTGGATAAGAGGCGAAACGTCTTCCCAGACAAACATATGTCCAGTTGCCTTCGATTCAATTTTCAAAGAGAGAACTATGACCTGGATGAATGAGAACATTCACAGACTCTCTATAATACTACAACATATCAGGTCTAATCACACTCACGCTGACAGTTGGGTGAGCCGAAATAACCTGGAGGGCAGGCAGTGGGCTCTTTACAGAGAGAAAGAAAAAAGGATGAAGGAAAAAAACAGGAGAGAAGTTCAACAGTGACAGCATTTTAAATGACTGTTTAAAAATGCTTTGTCAAGCTAAGTTGTGGTATGAGACACAACAAAATCTTGTTTACTGAGCTTACCCACAATAGGACCTGCAGGGGATTTGGTGGTCGCCGGGTATATGGGATATCCTGATTGCAAAGGACAGGTACAAAGTTAAGACCTCCACTGACGGGAAACTGTGATCAAGTAAAACCTTATATGTCATCTTTATTTATAGAAGTGAGGAAATCTCCACAGCTGGACCCAAAAGCTGGTTAGCTTAGCTTTGCATAAAGACTGGAGGCAGGGAGAAAGTTCATTAATTAATTTGTCAATTTTCATTTGTTTAATCCATACAAAAAAAATGAAGTGTAAAAACTATTATTTGTTAAAACTATAGTTTATCTGTACAAAAATGGAAGTGTAAAAACAAAAATGTTGTTATATGGGGGGTTATATGTGCCAGAGTACTTCTTGGCTGGGAGCAGCTGCCAGGAAACCAGCAGAGACTCCAGGAAATTACTATTCCAAGCCAAGAAATAGTCTGGCACATAACTTTGTTTTTACACTACAATTTTTTAAGGATTTAGTAAAAAAAATTTTTTTTAAAATACATGCTTATTAATGAGCTCAAGACATGCTTGTAGGCAGAATTTGTCATCTTTGGTTGAGACAGTGTTGCTGTTTCCCCATGTTTCTCAGGAGAACAGATGTGAGATTTTCTCATCTAACATTTGGCAAGACAGTGAATACATTTATTTCCCAAAATGTCAAATTATATCTTTAATAATGTTTGCCTTAACCTGTATTGAGGTCTGTACACTCTGTTTTGCTGCCAGCCTTACTTAGACTAGTATGATCAGTAGTAGGAAGCAAGTGTTTGCTAATGTTTTCAGCATTTAGTTGTTGCTGTTTAACAGACATTGCTCATTCAGTTTACTAACTTTATGACTCTTCTCTACATGTGCAACTGTTACTCTGTCTTAGCATTTACCATTTTCCCATAATTGTGGCCACAGAGGTTGTTCATAGCAAAAGTGAAAGCCTTACTTGAAATGCTAAAATACAGGAAATTTCATACAGTGACACAAAAGAGCAGAGAAGCATCTCCTTAACCCCAGACAGGCTCCCAATGACTGTGTCTACATGTTTAGACTAGTTTGTCAGTGCAACAGGCTGGCGACGAGAGACCCTGTTTAAATAATGGCTTCTAGTAATAAATCTCTTGTGCATATAATGCCAAGTCTGCATCTAATTTCAAGTTTATATGACATAAGATAAAGTACACCTGGGGCAGATTACAGTTATGTTGCTTTTTGTGTGTGTGATGACTGTACTAAAAGTTTTAATTTAAAAATTTCAGATACCACAGGTCAATCAGTGTTTTACATTAAAAATAGAAATGTGATCCTTATGTTGACTATTTAAACTAATTCCAGTAAAACTGCAGTTAAATTACAACATTAATGACCCTTGTGAACAAGCCAGTGAATGTCTTTAAAATGTTTATTATGAGTCCAAAGACATAGAAGTTGAGTGCAAGTCCACACAGAGACCTTAAAAAGGCTTATGTCAGTCAAAGCCACAAGAAACACTGGAAGAAAAAAGCAAAAATTACTCAAAAAGATGGAAGATGAAAGACTGGGTGGCTTATCTCTATGTCTTTGCAGCCTCCCGAGTCAGATCATAACGAGATACGAAGGGGAAACTCTTTGTATATCTAATATCTGCATCTATTTGTTTAGATGGAGGTGTGGCATGTGGAATGTGCAGTTATGGTTAGTCAATACTGTAGCATGTGCATGCAACCCTCTGCATGTAGCCCCACAGCATTAAAGGAATTTCTGCTTCAAATAAGCTTTGTTTAAAAAAAAAAAAAAAAAAAAAAAAAACATCCCCTCAAGGGGAAAACTGAGACTGGAACATAAAGGGCTGAAGAGGTGATTATGAAACTGATTCTGCACATTGAAGGGTGGGTTTAGTTTCTCCTCACCCCGTATACCTCTGTACTCTGAGCTCCCAAACACAGACACAGACAGATAATTTTATCAAATGATAAAGCTTTCTCTCTTATCTCTCTCTTTCTAAGATTCAAAAGTGCAAAGGTAAAAGTACCTGCACCTTCCTTTTTATTTATGCTGCTTTTACTTGGAGTGATCACAGATGTAATTCATGTCATGTGAGTAAAATTACTTTCCAGAATTTGAAAGATTTAACCAAAACAAAACTTACGAATGCACTGAGGGTAGTAAAAGTATCCGTCAGCACAGCGATCACAGTTCTCTCCTGCAAATTGTGGCTTGCAGAGACACCTTCCAGAGCCCATTTCACAGCCTGCTGTAGTCCTTTCATCACACCTGCAGGCTGGTGGGGGGGATTGTTTTATCACAAAAATTATATAATTATATAAATTATATAATACAAATATACAAATATGTATACAACATATATACAGGTGCATCGTTGTAGACTACCATGTATATGTACACACATCAACAGAGCACCAAATTACTGATTGTAAGGCTAAAAGACATTTACCCTACATAAGATAAAATCTCAGTATCAAGCACACAAAGCTTTCGATCATCCATCATCTCAAAATGAAAGATCTGAAAAGCAAATAATTATTACTGAGCCTTTACTGACTCTGTTTACACCAAAACAAACACCTTCCGCTGCTAAGCTCACTTAATTGAGTTTGTGGATACTAAAGTTTACTTTTCAAAGCACTGAGGGCAACCAGTTTAATTCCACTACTTTCTAATGTCCAAACACAACTGGCAGCTATTTATATGGTGAGGAACAGCCATGGGCCATTAAAGTAATGTAAACAAGAGCAGAGCCCAGTTTAGCAATAATACAAGCCGTGGTGCCAGTGGCTGTGCAATGGTGCCACTAGTGTCTGCCTCAAACAAGACGATGACACTGTTTTGGCTTCACTTGTTAGTCATACATACTGTAGGTCAAATGCCTACACAGTGAGAGATTATTTAGTTCTCAAACCGCCTCCTGGAAGACAGATGGCAAGGTTCAACCCTAACAAGTAAAATTTAAATAATATGCTTTCATTGCATCTGTTCAAGGAGCAGAGGAAACAATGCGTGTACAAAATGAAAACAGATTGCAGCACTCACAAACAAATCACAAACAACTCCCATTCACATTTCCATGAGAAATCCCAAATAGTCCAGCAACACTTAGATCCCAACCAAGCAAACATCTTTTCAAAAGAAAAAAAAAATAGATTTGACTTGAAAAATGGGAACTTGTGTTACAGTAGATCATAGGGACAAATGGTGGCTGAGGAGGTGACTGAGGAAATGACTTACGTATGCACCCAGTGGGAGACTCGGGAGGTACTCCATAAGGTCTGTAGAAGCCTTCAAGGCATCGCTCACAGTTCACTCCGGCAGTGTTATGCTAAAGAAGAACACAAAAATAAGGTGTGAGCCGTCAGTCACACAAAACCGAGCAAGATGAAAATAGGTGCCCAAGTAAAACACAAGTTAAGAATCACAAGACTCTTTCTTTTCACTGCACATCGCTATATTTGTATATTTGTGTAACCTGCATTTGACAGGACACAGCACTTCACTTTAATCTCTGCATCTGTATCATACTCCAGAATATTATACTTCTTGGAATGGTCAGAGGAAAGAGTGTAAATGGAAAAAGGTTGCACAAACTCATGTGCACAAGTTGCAAAGTAAATGGTGCAGTATGCAATGCTCCATAGAGAACTCCATAAAGATATACAGGCAACATGAATTTTGTCTTGACTTTTTTTTTTTGTGCCCACTCCACCCCTACAACCACACACAGGAATCAGTTTAGACTTGATATGCATTCATACCTGGCAGTCGATGCACACTCCCCCTCCGTCGTACCTGCCGAAGGTGTCTAAACTTGCTCCCCTCTTTTCCACCTCTTGGTCGTAATAACAGTCAAAAGCATGGGAGAAACACTGGCAGGCTGAGGAGGAAACCCCCCAGACACACACACACACACACACACACACACACACACACACACACACGCACATAATTATTCCATGTGCCACAGCAAATTACCCTTGACTCCCCCGTCTGTATTTAAGCACCTTAAGCTACTCATTTTCCAAAAAAGAATTATAAGTCTGGTTGTAAAGTATTAAGAGAAACTATAAAATCCAAACTAAACAAGTGGGCACATCCTGTTCCTGTATACCACCCCAGCTTCTCATTAATGTTTATGAATGGTTAGGGTGCATTTCCACTGTATGAGTGGACTGATTGGATTACAAGCCTTCTTCATCTCTCTCTCTCTCTCTCTCTCTCTCTCTCTCTCTCTCTCTCTCTCTCTCTCTCTCTCTGCTTTTGTGGCTGCTACAAGGTTGTACGTATTTCACGACGGGAAAATTTGTCAGCAGTCCAAAGCAATTAGATCCCAGCTGACACACGGCCCGCTGGCTGACGAGATGTCTCGCTGATAAGCTGGCATGGGGGACTATCTGGTAGACTGGCACGGACCCGGCTCTCTGGCTAAGCAGACAAAAAGCAGTTATCCTGGAGCGAGTTGTGCACTGTGTTGTTCATCACACAAACCATATGAGGTATGTCTTCTCAAGTCTACACTGTGGCTCTCTACAATACCATATCAGGGCATCCACAACAGGGCTTAAATATCATAGGCAAGAAGACACTTCAGTCCTCTCTGGGGGGGGTTGTAATTCAAAGAGCCAGTTTCTACTAGGAGTAGAAGAGTGTGGTTTTGTTTAGACATCGAATGAAGCATTGTACATGTACATGTACACTTACGCTGACACTCGTTCGGGCTATTGACAGTTGCAGCACGCCATGGTTTCTGGTTAAAGCCTGGGCAGCAGCGGTCACATGACTCACCGCAGGTGTTGTGTTGGCATTCACACTGGAGTCTAAAGGCAGGAGATGAGATACATGGAATCAGTTATACTCAGATTCTCATTTGCCTAAAGCTTTAGTGGCACAAAATCCCAGGACCTTCTTTAAACCTGCCATAATTCATTTTAAACCCCTGAGTGTCAGAAAGCTGTAAATACAACACAACATTGACATACTATCACCTTATAAAGTCATTATGGAGAATGTGTTAGAAAACAGCTGTTTATTTTCACATCCAGTAGATACAGTGCATGTTGTCTGTTGTCTCAGACAACATGCTGAATGTAATCCAAAATTTACTCTGCTTTAAACTCTGTCTGGTAGATACAAACAAACATATGAGGTAATTGCCCTTCCTCAGAAACATTCATTATCACTCAAATCTCTAGATGTGGTAGCATCTGTGTGGTCTTTGTCTCATCTCACTATACTGCTATACACAATGGACCCCACTGTACAGGAAGACTTCAGCTCTGTTAATGAATAGACAAATGAAATGGATTTACTGGCTGAAGTTAACTTCAAAACTAACTTTTGAAATACTCATAAGAAACCAGGAAAATTAATGAGTAAAGAAAAATGCTTCAACCAGAACTTTCCACATAAAAGTATTAATGTCAGATTTTCAGCATTTTATCTCATACATATCAAGACAAAAGCATAGACTGACAATAGCAAAGCTATTAAAGATGAACAGTATTTCTTACCTGTTTGGGTTGTCTGGGTCACGCCCCCCACCACACACCTGTGCATGCCCATGACAAACGCAGCGTCCACCGATGCTGATGTCTTTGATACTATAGTAGTACTGTCAACAAATGAAGTAAACGTAATCATCACTGCACCAGTGATGTCATTAGCAGCTCAACAACATCACCTGCACCAGAACAAATGCCTGGCTCGGCTCAGCAGCAGAAGTGAGTCATGCAGGTTGACAAGTACAAACCATGAGCTAAGGCAAGTTTTATGGGGTGAATCAGTGAGTTATAAAAAAAAAAAAACAATCCAGCAAAAAAAAAAAAGATAAGATAAGAATCAACAGCTGACATCACTTTATTCTGAACATGTCAAGTAAGAAAGAATAAATGAGCTGCTTCTGACATGAATCCTGAGGATATATTTTTGGAATTAAGTCTGCAAGAGACAAGAGTTTCATTAAGGCTATGATACATGATATCTTAAGTCACTACTTGAACATAAAATAAGAAATGTGTTTTAGCCTCATCACTCTGACACTACTGGTTTTTAATAACATATACTCTCCAGCTTTAAGGAGAGGTGCCATACTCTGCACCTGTAGCTTGTGGGAGCTGTCCAAACCAGACTTGGCAATCTCTGTGAGAGGAATTACTGTGATGACTGGACAGACAGATCTGGCATTAGGCCTTGATGAGGATGAATGTGTGAGCAGGAGAGAGCAGGCCAGTGTGTCTGTGTCAGCAAAAAGGAAGCTGGAGGGTAGATGGTGTAGAGTTGTAAAATTGGCATGCCCAAATGGGAAACAAGAGTCTGCCGGCATGACACCTTTTTGTGAAGTTGTACATTATGTGCCTCACCCTGCGTGTGACAGTGGGGTCTCTCTGGGCTTTAGAGATGAGGTGGCCCAGCAGGGTGCTGGTGCGGAGGAAGCGTAGGCGGATGTTGGTGGCCTTTGTGAAATCTCGTAGCACTGGTGAGTAAGTGAAGTTTTTGGATCCTGGCCGACCATTGACCAGTGACACCACAATCTGGATAAAATAGTATTCATTTCACACAGATGCTTTTTTTTTAAACTAGTAAAAATATAACAACTTTGCTTAGGTTTTTAAACTATTTGATGTGATACTTTACCTCTCCATTCTCCAAAGGCACAATTCGTGAGAACGCTGTGGTGCAGAGCTGGTCGTCATCATTTAATATACGAGCACTGGGCGCCTTTCCGAACTTTTCAATACACTCATGCTTTGAATCTGCCCCCAAAAAATAATACATTTTAATCTCTCACCCCATTTTCCATTCATTTCTCAATTTAAAGTAATGACACTGATATCAAATGGATGACTATGTAGTTACTTTCAATCCCTAATTAATATACCACACCAATACCAAGTTGATGCAACAGCTGTTGTGCTCAAGAGCTTGTGTGGAGCTCCAGCGGCTGATATTTAAGTCTTATCTGCTAGAAAATTCTTGTATTCATGAAACATCAATAAAGAGAGTCTGTGCTGAACTTAAACTTGGATCAAGTGAAAATGACCGCAAGGAGAAACTCTGAGATTGTAAATCTGATGAGTCACAGCCATATCTCCCGGCAATCTCTATGCACAGGTGCCTCCCAGATATTAGACATCACATCTCAGATGTGCCAGCTCAGCAAATCTAGAGTGTATTCAGGTATGCAGTTCAGGTAATCTAGAACTGGTGTGACATGATACGTTTTAAAATGGCTGCATGTTACCACTTGCCACTTTCTACACAAAATCTACCCCAGAATTACGTCTTAATCTGAACATTTTTTCTGTTCGCCAAGATTAAATGTGTGCCAGTAAACAAACTGTAATCCATCTTCACGATGGTCTTATTTCACAGCAGACAGTTTGACTTGTCATAGCAGGAACGGTACAGGTATAAGTGATAACAATAATAATGGCTGTATTCCATTTTGCTGTGCCAGTTCCAGGGCTCTGGTACTGTGCATGCTGAATTGCTGGCATAGTTTAGCGGGACACATAAAGGGATCTGAGCCATGGTTAACATTATTAGTTACGTCTGTGCAGGCAGTCAGAATGTCTGCCTATTGTTAATGAATGTGATGATTTCAACAAAAGCAGCTAAGTATGATTTAACAGCTGCTCATTACTAAATACCTGATAATCCTGTGTTTTTGTGATTTTGGCAGGATTTTGACAATGAGTAGCTGCTGCTGTTGTGTTTTTGAGATGCATTTCTTATAAATCTCTTTTCAGTCTCTTTCTGTTTATTCAAAACACACCACTGTTGTATCTTAAGCCTGCTACCAGGTGCTATGAACAGAAAGAGGAAAAGCTTTCGTCAGCTGGGGATGAGCTAAATCACTATTGTCTTTTACAGTCAACAAATAAGAACAGTTGACATTAATTAACAAGAAAAATTTACAGATTTATACTTGAACTACAATTACCGCTGTGCGATTGAATGCCTCCATCAACCAGTCAAGCTGTACCGGTAGTTTACAACCATGTCCAGACTCATTATATAAATTCTTGAGTTAAGGCCAAAAACACATTTTGTGACGTCACACTGACCATGACCTTTGACTACCAAAATCTAAATCAGTTCATCCTCAATTCCTACAGTGTGCAGGAAGTGTTTTTCTTTTTAAAGAATACAATAAAAACTTAAGTGTTGCAAAACAAAAATACAACATGGGAACTTACGTGCAAAATACTGCCAGGGGCTGAAGGTTCTCCCATTGTCCACTGAGCGCTCTAGCACCCACAGGTCAGGACGAGGAGAATTAGCAAACTTGATGAGGATGTACGCCACATGGAAGAGCTAAAAAGCAGAACATAAAGAGCAGGCTGAACAAAAGGTAGTCACTGCTCTGAATGGATTTTGGCAAAATACTGTAGTTTCCTGTGCTCTACTTGCTCTGTCAAGTAAGGCCCCAGTCTTGGCCGGCTACTCTGAGAATACTCATTTCCTTTCTTTCGAAAGCCTGGGCACAAAATCAGCTTGGATGTATCTCTGCTAATGATCGTCACAGCACTAATGGATTTAATGGGGATTTAGCCATTGCACTAAATCAAGGTCAAGACTTCCTGTTTTGAGCTTTTTTTTTTTCATTTTCTAGCTCTTGCTGCTTGATTTCAGCAGTATCTGTGTGGCCGTACAACAAAGTCCAAACAATTCACCAATATTTGTCAGCAATAAGAGAGGTGCAGGTGCAGCCAGGTTAGTGAAAAGACATCAGCTAAGCCCACATGATTCACGTCTGTTCCCTGAACTCTCTATCTCCTCCTTCCATCAGAATATACTGGCCATACAAGGGCAGAAAATGATGCAATGATTCTTTCTGCCAACACTGAGCTTTCTGTCAGGCTCATGACGCTCAGAGCAGTTCATTTTCTTTGCAGTTCATCAACATCCTCATCAAGCCCAAAAAGCGGGTGACTTCAGCTTGATTGAACATTGTACAATAGAAAGGTAATTTGTGACAGTCAAAGATCTCTTTGTTATGGTCTGGCATGGGCTTGATGTGACTTGGAATTTAAACCCTGTAACACCAACCTGCACGTGGCACCTACGGTGCCAATAAAAGGCTTCGCCTACACCTGACCACCACGCCCTGTCTTGCTTTTGTGAGGCTGACACACAGTTCATCTTTGTGCAATTTCAGTGGTGGCACGGATCCTAGAGCAACACTTGACATGTTTCAAAAACAAGTGTTGAATAGAAACTGTACCTAAATTACTGCATGCTATTTAAATAAAAGACATTTCTATAGACTGTCTTTTCTTCCAGAAGGATGAAGGCATGCCCACACTCGCCTAGCATCCCTCAGCACCTTGATGAAAACCCCAGTGGACATTTGAAACATTCAGGTTTCTGTCACTCTTTATATGAGGCAGGGAGCTATGTTAACATATCAAAGCAAAATAAACCATGGTAAACCCTCTGCTTGGGAGTCATGAACTGACTCAAGGAGCATCCACAATTATCTTAATGGATTGCTCCCCCCATCCCTGAGAAGTAATGGCCCCAAGATCAAGTAGTTCTTGGGTTGATGGATTGTGAGAGAGTTCAGAGGTCAGCTGGGGAAGTGTCTGGTCTTGTTCTTTAAAAACAATCCCTAATACCAAAGAAAAAAATCATTAGGCTGCAAATCAGGAATATTCTTTGATTTAATCACTGTTGCTATAGAGCAAACCAGTCAGTCTGTAAGTAAATAAATGATCTTAGAACACCTCCTCATGACCTCGACTTTGAACAGGGTGTGTCTCAAAATTAATCAGAGAGCACTTCCACCCACATGGAACAGGATGCTTGAAGAACAAAAAAAGATGAACGTCACACACAAACAAGAAGTGAGCTGTTATCCTGCTAAAAAAAGGAAGCAAGGATTTTGCTGTGGAGCTGCTTACTATCAATACGCTGGTTCGGCTGAGGACCAGGGGGAAGTTTAGTTCACATGGGTTGTGATGACGTTAAGGGAGGGCCAGGGGAAGGGAGGCAGGAGGCTGAGATGGGGGGAAGGGTGGGTAAAAAGGGTAGGGGTGGCTAGAGACGTGCTGGCTGGCATGCAGACCCATCTCAGATTCCAAACATAGCGCCACATTCCCCTTCCCTCCTAATGCCCCCAAAGCAGAGCATGCCACCGCTTTCAGGAACCTGTCACTGACAGCAACGCACAGCAGTGAAAATCTTCTCCACCACTTGTCATGGATACAAATACAGATTTGAACTTTCTACAGTTTTCAAAGAATAACATTGTTCTTTATCACCCACAAAAAAACAGTTTGTGCTCTGATTCTGTTGCACTCAGACAAAAAAGAATTGTGTTCTCTTGTGGGTTCGGAAAGTGGCACATTTGCATTAGTTGGTGGTGGTGCACATATTTTTGTATAAGCTGCACTTGAGCACCTAGTGAGCAGGCGACTACAGATGGTTATCATTATACTGGTGCTAATACAATGACTAAGACATTTCAGCCAGTACTAAAAACATACTGACAGTGTTTTGTCTGCTGTGCTTAATTCCATTAAAGAACTTCTTTCTAACATTAAATAAGTCTTAATTAAAACTTTAAACTTAATTTAATAATAAAAGACTGAAATAGAAAATACACAATCACTGTGCATTCAGTGATCTAGAGAGATCTGAAATTATACATGGTTCATTGAGATTCAAAGCAAAATGTAACCACAGTAGCTTGCACTCTCTGCACTGCACAGATTGATTGGGCCTGATATGAAACAAAGGGGACCCTATGCCACACACCCAGAAACAAATACATGTATGTATGCACAGTGACATCACTGTTCAGCAGTTCAACATACGATGTTAGCGAGTGCGTACACAGCAGCTGGCAATTCACAACTCTCAGGATAAGCAGCATATAGCGGCAAGTTGGGCTTTCTTACTTCTCCTACTAAATGGGTAGGAGTTAATCCTGTTAGGCTATGCATTAACACCACTGCACAGACTGTTCCGTATGTTGCAGTAATACCTGCACATTTTATGTTACTTAGTCAGGTTGGGCATATAATTAAACAGACAGACTGACAGCATACCGAATTACTGAGGTCTGTAGGGCATGCTACCAAGACTTGAAGAAGCATTGCTCTACCGTGAGGTTCACACCTCATGTGATCAGGATATGAATAATACTATTTAAATTTGACCGTACATATTTGTGAACACAAAATAAAAATTTGTTCTCAAATCATTTTTGAGAAACTAAATATTAAAAAACTAAGCATAGACTTCTTTTGTTGGTACCCAATAAACGCCCAAATCACTCCAAAGTGGTCTCATTCATATGTACATCATCTGTGGACATTTGTGCGAGCAACACAAGTATCTGTCATTCATTATTTCACAGGTTATCACAATTTGTTTATCTGATGTGTAATTCTCATAACTTGAGAATAACTTTAAGCAAAATGCTATGCTTAATAGTGTATTATTTAATTTCTCTTAAAATGGTACAAGCACAATTTTATTATTTTGTCTGCATAAACGGTGTACCAATAAATCAAAATAGTGTCATTAATATCCTGATCATATGGGGTGCCAACTTCAAAGGTGTACAAACTCAGTCTTGTACATTTATCTTAATAATCAAATTATAATTGAATTTTTCAGATGAGTCTGAAAGACTGACTCATCAACAAAGAAATAATTTTCTGTTTTGAGGGATTTCATTTTTTGATATATTTTACTAAAGCTATCTGGGCCCCCAGTGCCCTTCGAGCATCAAAAGATTCTGGAAAAATTAATACATCAAGGTGAACATGAATATCCCAACCTACCAGAGAAAAACCTGCTCATGCAACTTAAGTCAAAAATTCTCATCTAGCCTAAATGTGGTGATGCCATTCGCTGTGATATCTAATACTTGACTTGATTCCAGTAACTGAGTGAATCCTCCGGAAACAAACCCAGTCAGAAACAGACAGCATGATCTTGGAAGACAAGGCCTGTCCTGGCATGGCTTTGCTTAATTTCAGGCCTGTCTCTCCAACTGTCAGTCTAAACACACACTCTTGAAATATGTCCAGAACCTACGTACTGTTTGGAGGGAGCATGAAATATTCCGATGGCATGCTAAGTGCAGCAGCAGAGGATTCCAGTGGCGTAGAAAGACATGAAACAGATTGACAAGCTTGTGGCAAAAAAGCACTTGGAATAACACCTGAGCAGAGCCATGCTCTGCCCCTCCCTGTATCTGCAGCCTCAGGCTTTAGACAAGGGTGTCATGCCAGGAGGTTTAGTGTAGGAGGCTGTGGGTGGGTGTCAAAAAGGTCAGGGGTTGAGCTGTGACAGATATGGGCTGTTTGACACCTACCCTCTTTGCCTTCTACCCCCCTTCTCAAATTCCTGACCTTGACCCCCTGTAATAGTGTCACATACACAAAGGTATAAAGTATCCACGTTTCCTCTAACCTTCTAATTAACACAACAAGGCAACAGAGCTGACCATGTCCCTCATGACCAAACACCATTTTAACAGCAACATATTAAAATTCTTTCCTTTATCAATACACTTGTAGCAACATGTAAATTTATTTTCACGATTACACAGTCGCACCATTCCTAAATCTGTTGACTTTTTGCATCTCATGCCAAAAGTGTGTTTGTATGTGTATTATCAAGTCTACATTATTGATCCCTGACAGTTAACCCCTAGTTTGTGTGACAGCTCAAACATGACAAATGTTCATCCTTAAGTGTGAACTGCAGCAGCACTGCTGCCTCTACACAGAAGTCCTAAACAAAAGTTAACTTCACACATGTGTGTGTGCTTCAGGTAATGGAGCCGTGGAGCAGGGTTTCACCCTCACGGAAAAATCACAGATCTCGACAAAAGGCTGATTGCGTGACCCTTTGCCAGTTTCTCTCGTTGCCGTGCCTGCCACGTGGATCTTTTCAATTATAATCTCTTTGTGTTGATCAAATGTACTGTAAAGCGAACTGATTAAGAATTTCACAAAGCCTTCTCAATCATAAATTATAGTGTCTGCAACAGTTACTGTTCATTATTTTTAAATCCGCACACTTGATATTCTAATGTTATTGTTTTGGATAGATATGTAGAAAAAGATGTGTAGACAAAGTTCATAACTAATCTAATACCTAATCTCATCTACATTAAACAGGCATGAGAGGCAAGCTAGAAATCTAATATACATCACAAGTACATTTTCAGCAAGTGCAGTCAAGAAGCAGATACTGAATATACTAATCCCGAATTCCAACCAAAGCGCACTGCAGAGCTTAGAGGACTACATATGCAGTGAGATCAGACTCCTGACACATAGAGGCCATCTGGGTGAGCTCCTGAGAGTTTGATGTTGAGATCAGAAGAATGCAATTCAAAGGAGAGGAGGCATCGCCTTCTGTTGGAGTGGATCAGCCTTGCCAGACAGAGCATGCTGCAGCCCAGTGGGGTGGAACAGTTGCCCTCCAGTTTGTAACAATGCAATCTACAACTGTTTGTCTGTGTGAAACAGGTGGGCGGTGGAAGGGGTGAGGGGTAGTCTGGTGTATTTTTCTCTGTCTCCATGACAGAATTAGTTATATGGTAACAAACAACAGTTGGCTAAAAGTCACAAGAGACCTGCAGTTGCAACAGAATTCATACAGTACATGCAAGTTACTGCTTGTTGGCAATATTCTCATTGTAAAAGCCTGACGCGCTGCTGTTCGAGAATTGACGTTGCACTTTTCTGCATTGACTCCAGTATGTTTGCCTCTTTAGGAAATTTTAGTATTAAACCATAACGAAGGAGCCGTGTAAAGATCAAAGTGGGCAGTAAAATTCATGCATTTTTAAATTAGTGCATTTAGAAAAAAAAAGCCTTGGAATTGATAACCCAGTAAAAAAAAATATTTAAAAATTTGGGTAAAATATTCTCCCTCAATTACATTTATTGTTATTTATTATTAAAATTAATCTTCATTGCAATGAAACTCCTCTTTCCGCAAACACCTTGAAATGTGAATACAACATGATGCAAGAATGACAATACTGTAGTACAATATAAGTTATTGTAATATTGCAATATAAACAGATGCAGTGCTTGTTCCCAAATCTATCAATGTCCTCAGCTCAAAGTAGACCGATGGATGTACTACTATTCATGACACAACCTCATCAAATGGGTCTAGGAAAACTCCTGCTGTCTAACACATCCCATTGCATCAATGCCTACGTCAGTAAACCTGTGACCATTAATTGGAATTTCCACGTATGAATTAATGACAAAGGCCTTGAAAAGGTGAACAGATCCCATGTTAACCCCCACAAGCTTTTCCACATCGGAGCTCCAGATTTAGGAGGACGTGATGCACGCGCAAAGCCAAACAGCTACTGCTAACTAGCACGAGGTGGCTGTGAGTGGAGTAGTAAATATCTGCTGGGGTTGGCCTGGCGCCTCAGGCAGCCCAGCTAAAGACAGGCACTTACATCACCTCCATCGTCACTACAGCAATAGGGACGTGTCTAACCGCCAAACTTGTCTCTAGGGTCAGACTGTGCCAGCTGCACTGTATGAGCAAATCTTTATTACCCAGCATATGTATTTCACCAGATAGAGTAGATTTTCAACAGCAATTTACTTCATTCTTTTTTTATTATTATGTATTCAAATAATGTGACACCTCAGTTAGGATTAGGGGCTCTACATCTACAAAAATTACCTGTTGCATGATTTAGAAGTACAGCCATGCACACTCTATACAATCTATACCCACAAGATCATCCATGCATGCAAGCATCGTGCTCAGCTGGATCTGAATGTCTATTCAGTAGGAGGGCCGATGTCAGGGGAAAGTGGAATGTTTTCAGTCTAGACATGTGTGTTTGTGTGTGTGTTTTCTGTTTGAGTAGTTTCTCACCACCAAATTACACCACCTCTCCATTTCTATCCATTTATCCAGTGAAAAGAGAAGGCAAGGTCACTTTCAGCAAGGCTTAAAAAGAACTAAACCTTTGTGAGAGTCTGAGAGCACAGAAAGGATGTCACACAATACTGCCTAGAAGGATTCTAGCACAAAAGGGGGCGACCACTGAAAATAAAACATTCGAACCAACTTCAGTGGGAGGTGGACCCCTGAGAGAGGGGATTAGGTTCCAGGGGAATGTCTCTAAAATTGAGTTCTTGGAAGCTTTGTCTGTTAACGACTACAAAAGTGAGCAGAGCCAAAGCCACTGCACTAACCTGAACCAGATCATTTCTGTCTTCCAACTTTAGCTTTCAAAGCCCAGCATCTTGCACTTATTCACATCTCCCACAAAATGAAAAACGTATTTACCCAACATCATCGCCTGACACCTGATAGCTCCAGTGCCTATAAATCAAAGGTAAACAACGAGATGTTCTGCAATCAGAGTCCATTTAAATCCACAAAACCACCGCACAAAGCTCCATCATCAACACAGCAAACACCTGTCACCCACAGAAATAATCCACGATAATCCACAGATCTAACCTTCACATAAAAATGTATGTATGGATGTTAAGCCCACTAAACATCAGTCCAGCAACTAATCAGAACTTCATTTAAACCAATAATGTCCGATGTTCACTCAATGCCTGACACCCCACCAATCAGAAGCAGCTCAGTCTCATCCGATGGGAGACAGACAACAGTAAGCCCTGGCATGTTGGCCTCACATGGTCTACTCTGGGCTCACTCAGGCAGATAAGCACATGTGGTCAGGGCTCCTAAAATACATTCCCCAGAAAAAAGGAGTGACTGGCAGTATGATACGTGGTGTAAATGTTTACCAGAACAATGGCTTGCCTACTGTGTCCTGGAAATAGTCTGACAAGGGCAAAAGTTCCCGGAAAAGTAGCCAGTATTTTGGTGAGACATATCTGGCATAAATTTATACTGGGATGGACAAGAGTTTTACTGGTTCTTGACATGTGAATGCACTTGGGTAAACAAAATGGCCAAGAGATTAAAATAAGCAATGCAAAAGCTATAATAGTGAAAATCAAATGAGATATGATCTGTTCCCATAAATATCTACTTGCAATCCAAATCAGTCATTTTGGGCCAACTACTCTAAAAGTAAACAAGCCCATTTGGCTTTATCTGTCATACAGGAGCCAGCTGAAAATCGCTTCATCATGGGTCATGGGTCAAAAGCCAAGAAGTCAGACAAACAGGGAGTTAGCCTGCTCACATCAGCTTGTCTGAGATAGAAGGCTTATCCATAGAAGATTTTTAAGCTGGAGGCAATTTAGAAACTGATCATGACACAAGAAGTCTTAGGACTGGTTGATGAAAGTGACACCAGGATTTGAAGATAGGCTGCCTGAATGAAAACAAGACAAGAAGAACCTCATGGTGGCTCTATAGGTAAAGTTAGGGGCTCACTCAAGTCAGTATGATTTATTGTCTGGGGATCTGTAATGTCTGTAAAAAAAAAACATTCCATGGCAACCCAACAATGGCAACGTTTTTTGAGATAGTTCAGTCTGTGGACCAACAGGATTTCAGAGGCTAAACATTAAGCTCACTTTCAGTCAGATTAGACAAGCTTTAACTGAGGCAGACATTTCTTCAAACAATGCTCTATACAGAGAAACCGGAACCAGCTCTGTCAAAAAAAGGCCCCTCTCTTTGAACCTCATAGGTTTAACATAAACATCAACTGTGCCATTATCTAATATCTACTAAGAGCTATATAGACAACAGAAGAACAGCCACCTGTGTTGGTCTTGAAAGAAACCGCAGAACCCATTCAGCTGATTTAGCCCTCATATTTCATTGAACACATCATTTATCCTGTGGATTTAAAAAAAATCTACAAAGCTATCAAAGCTTCACATGGAACAGTCAATCTGACAGCTCAAGCCCAAATACAAATTATAATATACAGTTTGCAGACATAAGCAGCCTTTAACTAATAATTCAATCATATTGTTTCTGCCTTTTCTCTCCAGGAGTGCATGCAAAATCTGTTGTCTTTTGGCAGTAACTGAGACTGCTGAGTTTGCTTGTTTCATACACCAGAGATTAGGAATTCACTCAAGTAAGTTCTCATTCGTCAGGCGAATATCTGTTCCAAACATGCCAGTTTTTTTCCTCGCTGTCAGTTTTAATATACCTTACATAGACCCATTTTTCTTTGCAGGATAGGTTAAAATACTTTACTGCTAAAACAAACGTATGGCTTAAAATGCAGTGGTGGCAGGTGAGCATTGTTTACAGTCTCAGTTGTAGATGATCAGATGCCTTCAAAAGAAAAATATGTGTGACAGGTGCATGTGTGTGTGTATGTGTTTGAGGGGGTGGGATTGTGTCGCTGGTAGTCACAGCCAGAGACCTAGCAGCGCTCTTTTTAGCACACCATAATGCAATAATGCTGCTTTCCCTGCTCCCAAATAAACTGAGCATTACCACGTATTAAAGTCAGACATCCCTAAAGGCCCTGCATGTGTCCATCCTCTTGTAAGCGTGGACTAAATTTAGCCATGCAGGATCTTTGCTCAGCTCAGTCTGTCTAAAAACAGAGATAGAAAAGCCAACACCCATTGTCTGACACAGTGCCCACTGGGAGCTAGAGATGCAACACGTGTGGAGAGAGGCTCTTTTGTTGCACTCGTTTTGAAGTCTACTCCAAAACTAGTCAAAAACCTCCTCACACAAGAGGTCCAGGCCACCACCTGCACTCCTCAAATCTGATTTTACATCCTTCTGATCCCTAATCCCGAGACAGAATTCCTCTCTTTCCTCGCAGTGGATAATTGACTGTGAGGTACAGTTTTATGGGCCGTGAGCCAAACTCCTGCCAGAGACACGGGTCATGAAGGAAGAATATTCACCAGCCAAAGAGGCGTGAATCTGGCAAGCATCCAACTGCAGGACATTATTCACATGATCACTGCTGGCTGAGGTGATGAAGCTGAAACTGAAAACATAATCATGTAACACCTTTGGAATATTTGTGAATGAAACACCATGAGTCAAACTCTATTCTTCTAAGAATATCCAAAACAAACAAGCAGCAGCAAAACACAGCACTGAAGAAGAGAATGATGCAAAAATAGGTTCTCTGCTTCATCACACAAATGACATAATTCATCTCACAGCACCAGAGCAAGGGCCAAGACAGAAAACACTTTCCTTCTCTTGCCTCTGTAACATCCAGGTGTTATATTTTACTGTCACCACAGAGCAATCATTATATACTCTGCAGGTTGCAGCAGGCAAACAGCTGCTGAGTAAGGAATGATAATCTCACCTGCCCGAGGTCCAGGGTTACATTCACCTCATTGTACCCCAGCCCCCTGGAGAGAGGAGGGCTCTGCCACCACCGCTCGGTCCCATCAATGGCGTTGGTCACTGGGTGGGCTTTGCTTGGATCATTGGAGTTGCAGTAATCACAGAACTGACCCTGAATGGTATCAAACAGTTGGTACTTAGAAATGCACGTAGCCAAATAACTGCAGCACACTAAATGCATGTTTTATAATGGAGCGGGTGCTGGAAAATCATTAATCTACTGCAAAATATGAAAACTTTTGCAAACACAAGCAAATTTTAAGTCAAGAAAACCCTTAATAATGTCCTCATCAAACTGCTGCTCTCATAGCAATGTAGGATACTAGATTAAAATAACTCCTGAGGGGACAAAGCCACTGTTGAAAGGGCATTTCCTTTAGAAAATTTGGGATTCAAGTACAATTGTGTAAAACTATTTCTGGCAGTTGTACAACTTGGTCAGGGCGGGCAGATTTGTAAGGGTTCTCCTAACGCTCTGAGAACTCATTTAGTAACTTCTGTAGTGAGGCACAAAAGAGGAAGTAGAAGGGACCAGAATAATGAAATAATCATGGGAAATAACTCAATCGAATTTCAGACAGAGATCATATTGTATGTAACTTTCTGTTGCCTATATGTGCACGAGATTGCAATGTAATTACTCATTACGGCACTTGTTTAGAGCTGCTATCCCGCTTTTACGCACGGACTATAAGCTGTGCTTGGATTGCATCAAATCCGCACTTTGTATTCTTACCTGTATATTCTGAGTAGGAGGTCCGGTGTTCGGTCCTCCGACAAGCTTACAGTATAAATCATATCTCGGTGTCCCATTCTCATCCTGACCGCAGGTTGCTGTGGCAGAGATACTAGAGCCCTCGGCGAGGTTGAAATACGGAGGATTCAAACTAAAACCTGTTAGGTCATTAAAAGTTTCTTGTCCACTGGCGTCCCTAAAACGTGTCATGGACAAAGTAAAAAATACAGCGAGGAGATGAGCTCCTCTCATCCCTCTCGCCATGTTCCACATTAGAGATCCCTGTAGATGCTGAGAGCAACCCGCAGCGTGCAGGTCTTGTCATCTATAGATCCCCATGAAACGCGCCTAATGGGCTGCGCGAGTTACGCGCGGGGCTCTTGCCGTAGGACTGCACGTCCGCTTATGTCAAACAAAGCTTTAAGATGATCCTCTAATGCTGAAGGTGTGCTCTCTATCCGCCGCATGTTTCCAAACTAGCAACGACAGCTTTCCGCCTTTCTCACCAAACTGCGCACCGCGCTGGAGCTATCAGGTGTCAGGCTGTAGATGGTCTGAGCTCGACGTTAATCCACTGAGTGAGGCCAAAGGTCTCCTGTCACAGTTTTCACTGCCTTTACCAGCAGCACGTCTTTTATTCATACAAAAAAAACCTTTCACCTATAACTTTAAAATATACACAAAATAGACATAAAACATACATAAAAACAGACATTATAATCTACTATAGTCACTGTGAGAAGCACAGCAATTTTCCTTGAGCATGGGCTGCAAAACAAAAACTCAAACGTGCAAATGGTTACAAATGGAAATATTAGATTTTAATTATGATATAACGTATTGCAAATACAGACACTGGTTATAAACTCGTTTATGATGTATGTTTTATATTTTTATTAATACGAAATACTTTATATTTTTTATAGTTTTTATATGAAAGTGTATTGTTACTTCTCAGCAGGATCAGAGGAGCTCTAACCCGTGAAAGACCCCACCGGAGAGTTTACATGTTCTAAACATCATCGATCCTTAAACAATGATCTTGGGGCGACCTCTAGTGGGAGAGACACAACCCGAGTCACGAGTTTTTTTTTTTTGTCCCAGATTTTATACGTCACTCGGACTTTGAAAACAAGAACTCTCATACACAACTGAAACGACTGTTTTCTGTATTTTACGCGTCTTGTGTTGTTTGATCTATCTACTGTCCCAAATAATCTAAAAGCGAATAATTCAGAAATTCTGAAAGAGCTGTTTTCTATTTGGGTCATTCAAACAATGGCGACTTGTGTTGTCTTTGAAACTTGTACAACAACAGTTAAGCATCGTGACTAGCTGGCAGAGGTTTTTCCGCGTCCCAGCGTCGTTGCCATTCCTGAGACTGGGCAGACTGCTTTCTTGAACGCATGTGTCAGTGTTGAGGGAGTGATAAGCAAACAGGAACTGGTTGTACAGTGACATACGGTCTACGGTCTGGATAAACTTAACAAGACTGACGGTGATCACAGGTTGAATCTGTTGTGTTTTTTCTGTCACAGGACTCCGCATGGAGCCAAATAATCTACAGGTAGGATGAATAACTTTCCTTAAAACTGGAAAGTTCCCGTTTGTTTACGGAGTGGAGTGTAACAAGGGTAGTAACTTGCAGGAACAAAAGCACTAGGTGTATCTGTATGCAATCTGATGGTTTCATTTCTGCTGAATTAGGATTTAATCTAAGTGTTGCTAAAGCTCCTGTGTGCTTCTTCTTTTTAACGCAGGGCCTTTGGTTTCAATATTTATGTTCTGCAAGAGCTGAGTTCCATCATTGTCCAAAAATAGTTGTTCGCATCAATTCCACTAATTCAGTGGTAGTCTGTGAAATGATTCATTCACAATTTTAAACAGAGATTGTGACCAGTTATAAGGTTTCATGGTTCTATGTACAATCTGACTTTTTATTTTTATACACACACACACATATCTATATATATATGTGTGTGTGTGTGTGTCCTAGATAGAAAATCTGACATGAAATGTTGTCTTGTAATGGTGAAAACAGCAGGTACCCACCTCTAAGAGAAAGCTGGGGTAGGGTGGCCCTAGAACAGCTGGACAGCATATAGAGCCACTTCTAAAATTAATAAGTAGTTTTCTATTGAGAGTTATAAGGTTCAATCTGCTAAGGCAGATTCTAAGTTTGCACTTTACTCCTTTTTGTTTCACTACACAAACTTATTGTATAACTGAAGGGACACAAAAATCCTCTAGTAACATCAGACTTTTCACTCACAGCTCTGAATTGACAATTAAATTTATCACTTAAATACTTAACATAACCATTCACTCTATAAACAGTCAGTACTGACAATGTTCATAAGCAACCTATATGCTGGCTGAAGTAGATTTATGCAGTTTATGGGACATTGACATGATGTGGCTCACTCAGTTTGAGGTTCATACACAGACTCTCATGTGGTGTGATTTCATAGAAACACAAGGTATGAGTGTATCTGTAATATCAATAAATATCCTGCTCTTTCAGAAAGCTATTGCCGTAGCACAGAAGGCTTCAGAGGAGGACCAGGCTGGAAACTATGAGGAGGCCATCCGTTCCTACCAACATGCTGTCAAGTACTTTCTGCACATTTTAAAACGTGCGTCGCCATGGCTGGCAACAAAATGCTTCTAATGTCACACTAAAACACCACACCTACAATGACTGAGCTTTTTTTAGGTCATCCTAACAGTCTGTAAATGGGCGTCCAGCACTGATGGACAAATTAGCATCTACAGTTACTCAACCACTGATGGTTCTTCTTTGTGTACATGCCAATTTTAAGTTGTGCCATTCCCTATAACTTGTTAAGATATAAAGCTGATAAAATATCTGTAACAAAAATCAGTAGCAGTTTAGTATGGCATTAAATGTATTTTCTCCTTCTCATCAGGCGAACCCCAGGGTAAAGATGGCAACCAGAAGATCAGAGATAAATGTAAACAGTACCTGGACCGAGTGGAAGAACTACAAGAGTACCAAGTGAATAAAGAGGTTCTTACAAAAATAACATTTTTGTTTTAGAAATTTGGACATAATTCTCCATGAAAATGGAAAAAGTGATAAAATGGTTTATGGTAGAATGCCAGGGTTAATACTTAATTAATAGTCTGGTAGTGTTTAATTTTGATAAACGCACTGACTATACATAGAGAGGAGGCTATGGGTAAACTGCTAACCCAAGACAACACATAACAAGCCATGTCTGCTGCAACTAAGACTAAGATTAGTAATTTAAGGCCGGGGTAGTAAAAGTGGTACAAACAGGAGGCAAATATTCCCCATTCTTCACTTGACAGTGTCAGAATCCAAACAATATTTTAAATTGTATAAACCTAGTAACGCAAGTCACTCTGAGCCTACGTCTTGACGTCATCACAATCCGTGCACGCGAGTATCGACTTTTCAATGCGGAAGTTTCCTCCTCGGTCTTACTCGGGAGCGATCTAAGAAACGAAAACAAGCCTCATAAAAACCTTAGTTATCGAGTTAACAGTTTACCTGTAAGGCTGTATTCTAAAGCAGATTGTTTAGGAGTTGTTTACGCACGGCGGTGTAACATTTGTTTCGACTGTTGGACAAAGTGATCGGCCCTTATGGCTACCAACAATAATTTACAGGTAAGTTGAAGACCAACCCCAGAGCCAGATAAAACGCGTAAATACGCTAACAAAGTTTTCCACATCTAGGAGTAAACTGGAAAAAGTATCCGAGTGGTTGTTAATCATAACGTGTATCCATAACGTGTGTCCTTGTGTGGGGTGGTGTCCGGTAAAATGTCTACAAATGCCGTAACGTATGTAACATTAGCTGCTAATTAGCATGCTTAGCTAACTTAGCTAAGCTAGGAATGAATTCGACATTTAGCCTGTCAACAACAAAACGACTGTCAAAAGTTGATACCATGGTCTGTATGTAATATAAAGGTAGATCTTTTCCGTTGTTATAGTACAGGCAGGTGTTGCATTTGCCGTATAATGTCAGCGTTAGTTTCCATTTACTAACATCAAGACCGCTAATGAGATTAGCGTTGCTAACTAACTGGTTTTATTTCGCCTTTAAAAAGACACTGCAGTTTATAAAATAACGTTGACGTTATATTATTCGTGTTATAAGTACAAACTGTTACAGTTATAGCTAAAGGGCAAGCAAAGGGAAGTGAAAGGAAGTTATTTCAGTGCCTACAGGTGTCAATGTAGCTAACGTTGTTCTGTCTCTATTATTTTAGAAAGCCATTGATCTTGCCAGTAAGGCGGCTCAGGAGGATAAAGCTCAGAACTACGAGGAGGCTCTGCGTCTCTACCAGGCGGCTGTTCAGTACTTCCTTCATGTGGTAAAATGTAAGGCATAAGATTGCACATTGATATACGTATAGTGTGTCTACAATCTCATAATCATGTTATCTTTTGCTGTAATGTGTTGTGGACATGGTAAAGACTTATTTCTCCCAAAATACCATGCAGGTCATTCTGTACCTGTCATGGGAAGAGTGATGGCAAAATAGTGAAAGAACTGCCCAAAAAACTTTAATGTAATTCTTTTTCTCCTTCTTCTTCTTCTTCTTTTTAAGTTATCTTGTTAAACTGTTGTTTCGTGAGGGCACTCTTGCTGCCAGTAAATGCAGGAGAGTGTCTGATACTTGAGCCTTATTTTTGTGGAATTTGTGCTTAACCTGTGCTTATTTCTGACAGATGAAGCCCAAGGTGATAAAGCTAAACAGAGTATCCGGGCAAAATGTGCTGAATACTTGGACAGGGCAGAGAAGCTGAAGGAGTATCTAAAGAAGAAAGAGAAAGCTCCTCCTGCCAAGCCTGTCAAAGAGTCACAGTCTGATGACAAAGGGTGTGTTTATGGGTGGTACAGTGGAATATGTCTGTTCATGTGATGCCACACAGATCTAGATGAAAAATAATTTTTCCCATAATATATAGGAAATATAATAAATTTTTTCTTATTTGAAATTTAGTCAACATTATGTAATTTTTTGTACAACATTACGTTTGTGTTTCTAGGAATGAAAGTGATGAAGGTGATGACCCAGAGAAAAAGAAGTTCCAAAATCAACTCTCAGGTTTGTATTATTTTTTGGGACTAGTAGACCTTCTGCTACGTATATCTTCTGCTTTGTATATTTATTGCTTGTGATTTTTTTTTTTTATGCAGTCATGTCATTACAGAGGCACTGTTTAGACACATAGTGATGTTGTGCGTTTTCCAGGTGCAATTGTTATGGAGAAACCAAACATCAAATGGAATGATGTTGCTGGTTTAGAAGGAGCCAAGGAGGCACTCAAAGAAGCTGTTATTCTTCCAATCAAATTCCCCCACCTTTTCACAGGTACTAAATCTTATTTAATTGGAGGTCCACCACTTTAGAGTAGTCTTAAATGATAGAAGCAAAAATCTGTGTTATGTGGAATAGTTGTGCCAGAGTCCAGCTGATGCTGTTTTGGTGATAGAACTGTTAACTAAATCACTTCTGCACTTGGATAACAGGAAAGAGAACTCCATGGAGGGGGATCTTGCTCTTTGGACCTCCAGGTACCGGAAAGTCCTATCTGGCTAAAGCTGTTGCCACAGAGGCAAACAACTCAACATTCTTCTCCATCTCCTCATCTGACCTCGTCTCCAAGTGGCTAGGAGAGAGTGAAAAGTGAGTCATTTTATCAGCAATCCCAAGGAGCTTGGGTTTGCATATAAATATGCGGCATCCAATAGCACTCTCCTCTTTCATTTCCTGAAAGCTTCCCTTCTGCTTCCCAGGTTGGTGAAGAATCTTTTCAGCCTTGCAAGGGAGAACAAGCCTTCGATCATCTTCATTGATGAAATCGACTCCTTGTGTGGCTCAAGAAGCGAGAACGAGAGCGAGGCTGCTCGTCGGATTAAGACAGAATTTCTGGTTCAGATGCAGGGTATGTCTGATGAGCTAAAAAACACTATTTGTAATTACTGACTGCTGTGATATTCTCTCAATATTGCAGGCTGAACAATCTGAAATATATGTATATTTTTTTATGTGATTGAACAATATTCTGTGGAATCAGAAAACAATCTGTGAGATCTAAAATGGCAGTTCAAATAGAAAATGAATGTTCAGGCACTAAGAGACGCGACCCTTTCAGTTTCAGACCCTTTTTGAATATTACATTTTCACTGGCAGCATTATAGTTACAAAGCATGGCTGAGACTAGTGAAACTCAAGATATGCACAGGGGAAAATTATAGCTGCAGTGGGTGGTTGACAAGAAGGTAAATTTGTGAAACCTTAGAACATTTGAGTTGTTGGGTCACTCGGTACACAAGTCCAAATGCTGACAAAATATTCAGATTAAAGTCTGCTTTGTATAGAATTTGTTTTAGAGAAGGGCAGTGGGCGGACTCTTCCTCTCTCTACTTCTCTTTATTCACTTAGTACTAACTGGGGTGTGAACAGCTGAAATGAGCACTGAGTCAGGTGGGGCAGGAAAGTGCTACTACAGCACTCTTAACAGAATCAAACTTTACAGCATGGTATTTCTGGTCACTCCCCCAAACAGACGTCAGAGCAGACATGCTCTTTGACAGGTGAGGGAAAAACACCTGCTATGACATCACTGATGTTACCAGAGGTGCAGCATGACTTATTATGGTTATTATATCTGAAATATGATTCAAATTAATCCCCCTTTTAAGGCGGGCTTTAAGGAAATAATGTTTATGATATTGTCTAGTGCAGTAGTCATGGTGGTCAATTACACTGGTGAATGTGAATATATATTTATATATATTCATCAATATTATCAGTAGTTATTTGTGTTACATCCTGAGCAACTTTCCAAGACTAATTTCTTGCATGGACGCATGTACTTCATAATTAACATGCTTGCAATAATCAATTTTGAATCCATATTTTTGTAACTTAAATACAGGCTGGCTTGATGCATTCTGTTTGTCTGTGCCAGTGTAAACCTGTGAAACATCACTATATCTTACCCCTTTATTTATATAAACCGAAACCCTGTAATACAGTTCTTGTGTGATTGCTTCAGGTGTTTAGCATGTCATTAAAGGCATCAAAATATTAGGTCTTTGTTGTGGACAGAAAAGTTCAACTTTAAGTGTATCTCACCTTGGATTTGTCGTTTTACAGGTGTGGGGAATGACAACGAGGGAGTGCTGGTACTTGGGGCAACAAACATCCCATGGACACTAGACTCAGCCATCAGAAGAAGGTTATTGTTATTAGTCAGTAAAAGTTGTTAGTAACCATGTTGCCATTCACCTGTGCTGACTGTACACCAATAATCCTCTCTCAGATTTGAGAAGAGGATCTACATCCCGTTGCCTGAAGAGCACGCCCGTTCCTTCATGTTCAAGCTCCACCTGGGATCAACCCCTAACAGTCTCACTGAATCTGACTTTGCCACTCTGGGCAAGAAGACAGATGGATACTCGGGAGCAGATATAAGCATCATTGTCAGAGATGCTCTTATGCAGCCGGTTCGAAAGGTCCAGTCAGCAACCCACTTCAAACGGGTATGTCTTAATATCACACACTCTATTATGCTTTGGTGTAATGTGTTACAGCTAATTGTTACTTTTGTTTCCTTGCTGGTGTTTTGATGAAAATAAGGTACGGGGTCCATCCAGAACTGACCCCAACGCTGTTGTAGATGACCTCTTAACTCCTTGCTCACCTGGTGATCCCAGTGCGATTGAAATGACATGGATGGAGGTTCCTGGGGAGAAGCTATTGGAACCTGTAGTATGCATGGTAAGGATATAAGAATACTAGATGGTAATATAAATGCATATTAGAGCCCTTAATTTAATATCATATAATTTTTTCTCTCTCTTCAGTCGGACATGCTGAGATCTCTGTCCAACACAAAGCCAACAGTTAATGAGCAAGATCTGGACAAACTGAAAAAATTCACAGACGACTTTGGACAGGAAGGCTAGGTGGGATGAATGCGCCAAGTCAAACCAAAGCAAATGAATTGTGATTGTCTCTCTTTACTATCCTTGTCCCTTTTTTGTCTCTCTGTCTCATCCTGACCATTCACCAGACCTGCCGGTTTATCATAAGTGGGCAAGAATTCTGCTCTGCCAGTCTGATAACCACACAAAGGGTGGGAGACCTAGTTTTATTTTATTGTCTCTATTGTCCAAAGAAGATTAAAGACTTCCCATCTACAGCTGACCATTTAAAAAAATGAGTATCACATAGGGAAAATTAGATGGTTATTTGATGTATGCACTAAAGACTAAACAAAATGAGGAACAGAATACCCAAGCAACTTAGGGTAACTAACAGAGGACCTACACAACAGTTACTGCAAATGAGGTCTCTGAAATCAAGATTATTTATTTTAAGTTAGGACTTACTTCCTAGTCATAATATCTCACTAAACTAATAAATACCCCTTATATATTCTCTATTTTGTATTAAGAAAAAAACAAGCATTTTATAATGTGTACTGTACTTTGTGGACTATATAAATCCTGGGCTGGGGAAGTGAAGCGGGGGGGGCATGAGCTCACAGAATTTGTTGTGGTGAAATATGTAATTCTCGTCTCAAGGTGGTGGACATTATAGAGTTTGAGACAGAGATACTCAGGATGAGAGTTGCATTAGGTCCTGTGGCAAATTTGGATTGTTTATCAGGTTTCCAAACAAAGGACAATTGTATTTGCTAACTTACTTGTCATTTGAGTTCAACACAGCAATTAGGGTGGATCACCAGTGGTGCCGTACCAGCATTATTTTACCATTTTACTTTTGAAGGACTCACTTGCTTTGAATTGCTTTGTTATTCAGCTCATGTTTTTTTTTTTTTTTTTTTTTTTTACACAACCTAGTTCACTTTTTTTTTCATTGCTGTCAACAGACTTTGCTGGCTATCCTTAACACAAACTGCAAAAAACTAAGCCTTATATTAAGATAAAGAAGTCACATTGCAAATTTCGATAAAACAAGACTGAGGTATTGAAGTTGGACGCTGGTGGTTCAGGTGGAGAGATCATCTTCTTGTACTCTTTACAACCTAGGAATGCATCTGCAAGCATGCAATATATGTAGCCATAAGTGGCAGTGTGCACCATGTGCCTTCCAGAAAATTTGCAGAATTCTTTTTTCGTTTACTTCTAAATTGATCTTACTGCTCATATATTGAGTGCTTTGTCACTACAACTAAGAAATGTATAATACTTGCACATTTCATGTAAACTCTTTTGGAGACTGTATACAGCTGTACTCTTTTACCCCCCTGGTGTGTCTCTTTTGAGTTTTGATGGGAAACATCTCTTATTTTACTGTAAATGTCAATGTCTATATAGCCAACTCTTGAGCCTTTTCTTTGTGAAGAGGTCACAAACGCGTAAGATTTTCCGTTTTTCGTTTCCATAATGTAAATAAAGGTTATAGCCATGTCAAGGAAATTAGTTTACTTTTTTGTGCAAAATGTGTGATTGACAAGGATTTATAACAGGTGTAGGTTCACTAATAAAGGTTTCACAATTTAAAATAGCTACTTTTTTCACTGTCTTGTACCAGTCAACGTACCTGGTGACTGGGTGAATGAGGCTTAGGTGTGCGGCTAACTGAAACGGATACGACGAATGAGGAAGCGGAACGTTGCATTGTGGGATTTGTTGTCAATACCCGCTGGAGCTGCGTAGTGATTCCAGAGAGCGTTTCGGCTTTAGAACTACAAGTACCAAGAGTGACCATAAAGCGTCCGTTTACAGTGCACAGTTCGATTTGTTTTGGTTTCTGCAGACTACGTTTTGTCACGGGGAGCCAAGGTCCACCGCGGTTGTCAAACCTGACCGTTACACATCTTTGATTCACTGCCAAACCCCCCAGCAACCCCTCCTCCGAGGTCTGTGTTTCGCCACCCCCTTTTTCTGGGCCGCCGCCTGCCTCGTAGCTCCGTTATCGGACCCGAGAAGCTGGCCTGCTAATTAGCAAACAAGCTAACGATTGCCAGATTTCACCCATGTCCTCTGAAGAAGGGTTGAGCTCAACGATCACGGATTGGCTTTTCATCAATTCTTGGTGGCTCCTCCTGCCATTCATCATGCTTCTTGTAGTTGCTGCCTTCATTGTTGCCTTTGTGCTGCTGTTATACATGATATCGCCTCTTATTAGTCCCAAACCTCTTAAACTGAACGGGGCCCACGTAGTGGTAAGTGCACCGGAGAGCTAACGTTACTTCGCTAGTTTAGGCTGGTAACGGTAGCTAACGCCAGGTCATTACTGTAGCTCTGTAGCTAGCGTTAGGTTCTAAGCTACCCGAGTCTGTGCTATGTACGCCTGTTAGCGCTAACGACACAGTCTAAACTATTTGACGGAAAAGTACATTTTTCTCTGTGTAGGACTTAAAACAATAGTCGCTTGTCAGTCATCAGGAGTGGCACGCCCACAAATGGGTTAAGTAACGTTACAGTTAACTTCTCAACTTACTTTAAGAGACTAGTTTATAAGTCTCACCTAAATAAAACATAATTCATTTAACGCTCGTTAGGTAAAACTAGTTAATGGATTCTGGTTATATATCATGCCTTAGTAAAGGTTGTGATATGCAGTTTTGTTGAAACAGCTATAAAGAGATTATGATTCAACTTAGTTAATGGTCAACTTAATGGTTATGTCACTGGGGGTAGATAATAGAAACAGCTCTCAGAGTATTCGATAGGCTAGAGTACAACAAACTGTAGCCATTAAAAATAGCCAAGAAGTTGAGCCAACACCTCTCTCTAATAGTTTGAGCAAAAAACTGAGCGTTATAACCTCCTGGCCTGTTTTTATTGACTGTGTTAGCTTTAGCTGGGTGTAACAGCAGATGTGGAAACACCATGGCAGGACTGACTTGCACATTTTTAACTTTATCAAGATGCTCAGCATTTTAGATATATAATTGTGTTTCCAGTTTATTCGTAAACCCCAGCCTACGGCTAGCAGGTCAGCCACCCAGTATTTGATGTTTGATTGATCATCCTCTTACTCTTTGAATTTTCAGGTGACAGGAGGCTCAAGTGGGATTGGGAAATGCATTGCAATCGAGTGCTACAGGCAAGGAGCATTCATCACTTTGGTGGCACGAGATGAGGTCAGCACAAACCACAATTAACCATTCATTCCTTTGTGCCTAGCCTAATCACAACCTGTTTGTTGTTATAGCCGACTCGTTTGATGTTAAACACAGTGAACCGAATTCTAAATGCTCTATGGTGAATGAAATGCTCCACTGTCATGCAAAATGTGCTTCATTTGGTGTTAAACAGTTTGCCTGGATGTGAGCAGAAAAGTTCTTACATGTTTACATTTAGTTTTTAAAGGTGAAACATGATGACATTTTTAAGCATTTACACAAGTTATAACAGATTAAACATGCATTTTTTTTCTCTTAAGGCTAAACTGCTTCAAGCCAAGAAAGAGGTGGAGAAATTTGCCATCAATGATAAGCAGGTATGGGTTTAGTATTCATTTCAATGAAAGATGTTACGACTGTGTACGTGTTCAAACACCTGATGCCATTTTGTATTAGATTACTAAAGATCTTGTACAATTTCTTTATTCAGGTGGTGCTCTGCATATCAGTGGATGTTTCCAGTGATTATAGCCAAGTGGAAAGTGTGATAAAACAGGTAATGTTACCTTCTCCATCACAGTGGAACATCTCAGACTCCTTTAATAATTCAACGCTGAAGCACTGAAGTGGCTTTTTCCTGTTGTGCAGGCTCAAGAGAAGCTGGGGCCTGTTGATATGCTTGTGAACTGTGCTGGAACATCCATTTCTGGAAAGTTTGAGGAAGTGGAGGTGGACCGTTTTAAAGTAAGTACCAAGTGTAACCAAGACCCGACCATTGTTTTGTTTATGTTCGGGAGTCAGTAAGCTTCTCTGAGCAGTACTAAAAACAGTTTTAATCAAAGAAGCATTCACTGCTCATATTTACACCAGAGTGTAAGTGTCAGAAAAAGGGGACAGCTTTATCAAAACAAGTTCATGTGTGTAAGGCCATGAGTTTCCAAGTAAAAAGGGTTAATGTTGTGAAATGTTTGTAGCTACATTATGCAACACTTCACTCAGGTTTACTCCATTATAGTATGTGTGAACCGTGAACTTATTTCCAACAGAAACTGATGGAAGTGAACTACTTGGGCAGTGTTTACCCGACACGGGCCGTCATAACCACCATGAAGGAGCGAAGAATGGGCCGCATCATGTTTGTGTCCTCTCAAGCTGGCCAGATTGGTCTGTTTGGATACACTGCCTACTCTCCTTCCAAGTTTGCCCTGCGTGGCTTAGCAGAGTCGCTGCAGATGGAGGTGAGTTTTAATATGCGGTTTAATAACGCACACCAAGCAAACACACTGCAGCTTAAGTCAAATTCACACTGCGTCTAGTTCAGATTATTTAGCGCGTCTCTTATATTTTTCCACCACTTTGCCGCTGAGGGAAAATAATGTGCATGTTACTGAATTAAGAATTCCCAATATACCAATAGGGGGCATTCATACTGATACACATAATGGTGAGTGAGCGTTGCTGATCTTCTACTCCAGATAAAGCCGTACAATATCTATGTGACTGTGGCCTACCCCCCTGACACTGACACTCCAGGACTGGCTGAGGAAAATAAGACGAAGGTAAACTTTTTAACACAATTAATAGTAACATGATTTCACTTCAGTTCCCCCTTATACAAAGCCTTTTCATCCTTTGAACTTTTGTTTCCTAGCCTCTAGAGACCAAATTAATTTCTGAAACTTCTGGAGTTTGTCAACCGGAGCAAGTGGCCAAAATCATTGTGCGAGATGCAGTGGTAAGAAATTCAACCGTCATCATGTTTCTTGCCCAATTTTAAACATAAAGTAAATGATTTTGGAGAAAGATGGATAGTTTGTTGTAACTCCTTCCTGTTATTCTTCACTTTTGCAGCAAGGGAACTTCAACAGCTCCGTGGGACCCGATGGTTACATGCTTTCAGCCCTCACCTGTGGAATGTCACCTGTCACCTCTATCACAGAAGGTCTCCAGCAGGTACAGCCACGTGCGCGATACTGTCACATCAGCCAAAGTAGTACTACTCCAGGCTGCTGTTAATATTTGCACAGTTTACAAGTTTTAACCTCAGTTTATCTCCTGTACAGATTGTTACCATGGGGTTATTTCGGACCATTGCCCTCTTCTACTTGGGGAGTTTTGACAGCATTGTGCGCCGCTGCATGATTCAGAGAGAGCAGTTAAAAGCAGCTGACAAGAGGGAGTAACAGCAGCCTTACCTTCTTCACAGCCTAGTGCCCCTCTTCCTCCTCCTCTTCCACACCCCCACCCCCTTCCCATCCCTTTTTCCAGCTGTTCAAGTGCACATCCATAGGTGAGGAAAAAGGCCAAGCTTTGAGTGCATTTCTGGTATCAATGTAACAGCTGGGATAAAAGAAAATGGCAGATGTTTACTCTTTGCTTGTCCAGTGATGTAACTCCTCCATAGACTTCACAGCCATTTCGATTTTTCAATCCTATGAGAGCATTCCAGTGACTTTTCGGTTTAATGTGTCCACCTGCTTCTTTTTGTGGGAGCAGCCTTACTTTAGGGGAATGAGGGCAGACTAAACATCCCACAGCCTGGTTTTGAAGTAGGTAGGCTTTGTGAACCACTTATATTTTAGATATCAGGCCTCCCTGCCTCTACTCGCACAGTTGTTTTTTTTTTTGGTTCTTTTCCTCACAGAGAGGAAAAGCAACAGATAGCCTGTCTGACCAGTTGTGCCAAATATGGCTTGAAATTCATTCCCACCAGGGGCTATAGTGAAAACCTGAATGGTAACTCTCACCTTTTGCCATATTGTTGCATGTTTCACAAAACTAGGTCCACCTTGTAAGTTTTCACTAAACAAGTCCCTTTTTCCTCTACCTTGTCGTACCACAAGTCTTTGCAGGCAAAGCACCTTCCTTTTTGACTGAATAACTTTTCTGTTTGAAACCAGTTATGACCCTCAACGTTTTGTTTATGTTGTGGGATGTTTTGCTTTTGTGCTCCGTGTGTGAACCAAACCAGGATGCGATACAGTACTCTTAAGTGATTTCAGAGAAAGAAAGAGAGAGAGCGTGTGATGTTTTTAATTGTTTTATAAATTTTACTAATGCAAAAACATAATTTCCAGAGAATAATATTCAAAAATTTTAGACAGTGTTGGAGCAAAGAATTTTAGGTGAATTGTTTGCATGACTGCGTGTGTGTGTGTGCGTTTGCATTTGCTGTGACTGAGCCAACCCCTGGGGAGAGAAAAGCCATTAGATTTTATTGTCTCGGGAATAAACACACCAAATTATTTTCTCGTCATCCAAGCTTATTTCATAGAGAAACGGAAGCAGGTACAATGGGTTGAAGCCATGAAATTAAAAGATGGAAAAAAAAAACCCACCAGCTCAGGTGACTTCACCTTTCACCTGTGCATTTGATCAGTTCAGTACACTTTTTTTCCTTCAGTGTGTGAAAGGAAGCGTATCATTTTTACATGCAGTTTTGTGAGTCTGTGCACATATTCAGCCACCCGAGTGAAGATCCAAGTGGGATCCATAATCTGTCGGGGTAGTGTAAGTCAGGGCAGGGCAGGACTCGCTGGTTCGAGTCATGTCCCTGTAGGTCTAGTGAGGGCGCTAGAGATTTGTTTTACATGAAGGCCAAAACAGTAGAGGGACTAGCATGGAAGTGTGATCCTTGTCCCTCTGACTTTGACCTGCTGTCACTCTGTCATGCACAGTTAAGACTTTGTAACTCCCTAAATAACAATATCGATTCCCTCCTGATTTCTTGTCAAGCCTTGGAAAATCTTGTATTTACCATGTGACCTTTTTATTATTTTGCATATAGAGGGAGAAAAAGTACAGCACCGACTCTTGCAAGTCTTCCTTTGGTCCATCACAAATGGGGAGAATGTACTTTAATACAAATCAGAACATAGGAACATTATTTTTAAATATACCAATATTTGAATGCCAAAATGTGTTAAGACAATTTCTGTAGATGCAATGCATTTATTTGAGATTTATTTCGATGTTGCTGCTCTGTTGATCTTAGACTTAGTTTGTTAAAGTTGTGGAGCAGTGTGGGGATCCATTCTAAGCCTTAAGACGTGACTACTGATGAAGCAAATGCTATAAGAATGGACCTGTCCACAGAAAAATGTGGCTTAACCCACATGTGGTTTACCAGTTCATTTAATATGACTTTTCAGTGTAAAATGCCAACTGTTTTTGTGTATTTTGTCAATTTCCAGTCTTTGTATGATAAAAAGAAGCCTTACTGAAATCCAAGATATGAAAGTGAGAATGGATGACTCCCGTTTGATGATGTTCTCATTTGACATTGGTTAAAGGCATACTGTCCTGCACTCAAGAGCTTTTCATAATTGTACATTTATTGCTTTCAGAAGTTCTCTTTTACCTTGAGGTAGCAACACATAGTTGATAGAACATGTAGCCCATATAAAAGCAGTTTTGTTTTAACACCTTTAAGCTATGCAATTGAAGCCTATGCTTACAATATGTTTAAACATACAGTCAAGATTTTAAGTTCTGGAACAGTTACTAATTTTACCCTCTTTAATGGCATCATCATTGGATACTTATTGAGTATTGGACATGAAACTCATAACACTATCTTACTTTCTTTTTTTTTCTTTTTTTCTGCCAAAAAACTTAACACCTTCACCTTGTGTGCCATTGAAAGAAAATGTGAGAAGTGAACATTTCTTTGTCTTATTTTCTTACATGATAAACTAAATAAATACCTGTGAGGAAAAACACATCCCTCCTGTTATCTGCTGCAGACCTCTTTGGCTGAATCCTAGTTCAGGGAACCCTTTGCTGAAAAATGAAGTCTCAATTCACTGTGAGTGAGGGGGTCTTTCAGAAGTTTGATATTGGGGGAGGAGGTTCAAGGAGGGTTGTGGGAATTTAAGTATTCTGTTTGATGAGATAAGATTTGAATCTTCCATGAGGGGACTTTCCAGTGAAGCAGCTCACTCTCACAATAGCCTCGGGATTTTAGATGCTTTGTTTGTCCCATCTGAGTATAAGAAGAAAACGTGAGGGATAAAAGATGTTAAAGGACACTGCAGAGGACATAAAGAAACTGTACAGGTACATCAGTTTTGTGGCTGTGAAGTTGGATCTCCATCCACAAGGGGGTGGCTGGATCACATCAAAGCCGCCCTCCATCAGAATGGGATGGTCCTGTGCGCCTCATGAATTAATCAAGATCTTATAAGAGCTTTTCTTGCACATGTTTAGGTAAGCAGCTAAATGAAGGGCGCCTCTCTCTTTTTTTTTTTTTGTGGGCGAGGTCTGGTTTTTCCGTCCTAAAACGGAACAGTTCAAACGTACCGCTGTGGAAATATGGGCCATTAATGGTTTTTAGTGCAGCTCTTCCTACACACGGAGTCTCCGAGCTCAGCCAAAGGAATCACTGCGTGGCTGACGTCAGGAAAACCTCACCAGCGGAGTGCGGCCCACTGGCTGTGGGCAGGGTGCTGCTGAAGAGGATATGAGGAGCAATCGTGGAAGAGGACTCAGTCCGACCTTGTCTGGCTCACAGTCCCGCGCATGGTTGTGCGTAAACGCTGCTAAAATAGTTGGCGGCGTTTAAAGCCCCTTCAGGCGCGTACAACTCTGGCCTTCATTCATGTTTTGTTTTGTTTTTTTGCAACACAATCACGTCTGGGTAATGTGCACAGGAATAGATCAACACTACTCCAACCCTCTTCCGCATATTGGATTTCTATGCAAAGAGAAGGTCGCCTATGTCTCTCCAAGGATTCGGGAAATGAAAACTGCTGTTCAGACGGACTCAGTGTTTTTTATTTTATTTTTTTGACTTCTGAAACGTTTTCCGTGCAGTTTTAATTGAGGAATCTCTTCAACTCTCGAAGCATTATCTGCTCTCTGACTGGGATTACTCGTTTGCATTGCTCATATTTGAAAACAACCGAGTTTCGGACAAGCCTGTGCAGAGCTGCGTACAGTGCACACATCTGAGCATAATGTATTTTATTTAGGACACCCTCTGTCTGTAGAAAGTGCCAAATTAAGCCGGAATGGCGAGCGAGTGTAATCGCAAAATTGTGGAAAAGTACATCTGCCATAAACTCTCCAAACGGGGTTACGTGTGGGGATTTGATGATGTCCGGGATGAAGATGCTGCAAATAATGGGTCAGTAGTTGCCCCTCCACCGACTTTGGTCCGCCGGTGCCGTGAAGCCAGCACCGGGCCTGACAACGAGAGCATCCCCAACCTCTGCAGACGGCTTCCTCAGCCCGACCCGCACGCCGCCATCCACAGAGTCTTACGCGAGGCTGGAGATGAACTTGAAAGACTGTACCAGCCGGACTTTACGGAGATGTCGCGGCAGCTGTATCTCACCTCCAACACGGCGCAGAGAAGATTCGCCGAGGTGATAGACGAACTGTTCCGGGACGGGGTGAACTGGGGCCGGATTATCGCTTTCTTCGAGTTCGGGGGCACGGTGTGCGTGGAGTGCGCGGCCAAGGAGGAGATGACATCGCAGGTGGACAACATCGCGGAGTGGATGACGGAGTATTTAAATGGACCTCTTAACAGCTGGATAAAAGATAACGGGGGATGGGTAGGTCTGATTCGGATTGCGATTTGCTGTTGTGTGCCACGGTGGCGCAAAAGTCCTCTTTTGCTCTGTTTGAAGAGGTTTTAATCTGTGGATTTAGACGTTTGCAAGTGTGTGGTTGAGATCAAAACGTGCGTACTCGTCTGGCTATATGCCACACATAGTCGAAACCACATCTGTGGCTGATCATTAATGAAATAAAATCCAGCTTTCGATGTGTCCATTAAGCACGCCAGGTCGAACGCTCGAGATGGACGGCCTCACAAGAGCTGCTCCGATTGGACGTTCGCGGTGGCAGTTAAACTCATTTGGCCAATCAGACAGCCTTCTCTGTCACACCTCCCGACGCTCAACAGAGAGACCGCCCTGTCAACTGGACAGCCAGCGGCAGCCACGCAGCTGTCAGGGAGCATAGAGGGTAGTTCAAGCCTAACCCAGGGGGGGAAATTAGGCTCACAAAACCAGCATTTCATGCATCACAGTGAGAAAGCACCGTGTGGCTGTTTTGCCGTTCACCTGCTTTGTGAAGCTTTATGTACCAGAGTCCTCCAGTGCAGCTGTGATGTGATGCATTGAGTCATGATTCTAGCAGAAGGGAGGAGGCCAGACACATGTCAGCAAATTAATTGTTGTCCAGGCCTCAGGGCATGGCTGGACAGGGTTCAGCTATCAGGGCTGTTTTTTGCACATACAAATACAGACACATAGGCTTCAGGTGCTAATGAGGACAAGCATCTACACTCAGCCTTTACCTTTCCCTGCACACACGCACACATTCACAGAGAAACCATATCCCCCCTTTTTTTTTTTACAATAATTCTCCTGCAAACTCCTGCACAGCTCTTGTTTCTTGTGAGGAGCACATCAGCCTCCTCTTCTCCTCAACAGCTATTAAACCCATCTGCCATGAATTAGCCTCTAATTAGCAGAGGTGCTCTTAATGAGAGCATAACATTTGTGCTGCCTGGTTATCTTAGCTGGAAGGTTTCAGATTTGGAGGGGGGGTCATCAATGATTCATATTGAACATTTCATCTCAAAGGGAAGGACCGTTTAACATTCCCCTTGAGTGTGCCTTGCCCCTGGAGGTGGCAGGTTGTGCCACATATCAAAGGCAACAACAGAGGTAGGGCCCTCCAGGAACACAGAGCGCTAATCTGCAGCCGCTGTGTTTAACATGCAGTCCTCTGTGCATCTAGGTTGGAACTCTTTTGTCTGCTTTTTCAGACCTGGGCCTTGGAGCTGGCGCGGGCTGGCCTGCTGAGATGCCTGCTCGAGGTCTCTGGAGCCTGCGTCCACTGTACAATAATGTAGGTCATCACAGTCTGTGTTTTCCAGCTGGGCGGAGATGACTGTATCTCTGCTGCTCCGCATCCACTGGAGAGAGAAAGCACAGTCTCTTAATCCAAAGGATTATTTAGGATTATTTAAAAGCATATGTCTCCTGTTTGGGTCAGTTTGGTGAATTTCTGCTCTCAGCACCTCAAAAACCATATCCAAATGATTTCAGCTCAAATTAGGCTCTAAAACAGTTTAATACAGAAGACTGTATTGTTTACCTTGAATGTTTTTTTTTTAGCTTAAGCATAGACACATTGGATCCTAACAGAAACTGATGCTGATTTATGTAGTCATTTGAATGCTTGTCAGGTGGGGAATTTCCTACGGTGTGTGTTTCAGTTATTACCTGACCTTTAATAACTGACACTGCAGGCACAGAGCTTTGTCTGTGCTCTAGACTGAGTTTGTGAAATCCAGCTTCTCCTTTTTCATTGACCTGTTGGCTAGATTTTGAAACATAATGAAAGTCACTGTATCATTCAGCCTGTGCCAAAAAGGTTGCTTTCGCTTGTTATCTGCTCTTGGACCTAGAGAGCCTGTTTTACACTGAAGAGTTTGGGATGTTTTCTGGGTGCCAGTGGCAACTAAAAGTTGGTTGATTTTGTTCTGAATCCATAAAACCCACATGTTCCTGAGAATGTTAATCAGATATTTCCCTTGAGTGGTCACAGGGCTGTGGCCATAATAAGATCATCAGAGAATCCCTTTTCATTCATACATTCATTTATTTTGGTGGCTTTAGAGCAGTTAAAAGTAAATATGCTGAGTTTAAAAATATCAGAATCGGCCAATTAAATACCCATCATGTCTAGTTGCAGAAAAAAACTCAGTGTGTAAGCTCAGTGTTCTCAGTTGTAGACACTGTCTGGAAATAATGTGACAGCCAGTCTGTTTTATTGTGAAAGTCTGAAGTGAATCACAGTGAAGCAAAAGTGTCTACATCCATATTTGTTGAGGGGCTTCATCCATTTTTAGGGACACAGGTTTTCAGGGTATATATGGGTCATAATTAGTTCCCTCATTTCATCCACCATCTGCCAGGTGGCTCATGGTGGATGATCTCTGATGAGCTTTTGGCTCTGATGGAGCTTAACAACCACATAGAACAAACATGGTTAAATGTGTGTTTAGACAGGTTTTGTTTAGGGTCACTTACACTGTCCACTGTGTTCTTGTGTGTGTAGAGGTGACTCCTGTGTTTTCCACCACTCTTAAAAACAAAGGTGGGGGCTAATTAACCTATTACTGACATTTTGACATGTGAGGGTGGTGTGGAAACAGTTTTCTATCAGCCACCCCCGTTTCCTGTTGTTTTTGAGACAATTTGAGCCCAAAATAGGAGCGCCCACTAATCGTTGTTGAGTCTAGGCATCACCAGTGAGTCAAATATAGTTTCAGTTAAATAAAACTATCTGCCTTTTTGGAATAACAAGGCACTTACTGTATTTGCAAAATCCTGTGAGGGTGAAATTGCTCCCATTCTGCACTGATTACTTCCCACGCACCAGGATATGAAACACTGTCCTTTCATTGTCCCTAACACTCGGTTTTCTTCACCTGTATAAATTCAACCTTTGTGGTGACCAGAAATTGCTCTCATCAGGGGACGATTGCATTTAGGCTACAGCCTCACCCACACACGGTGCACCTGTGTTTATTTACTTTAACAAACTGGCAGGCAGCATCTGACTTCTATTTATTTTTTCATTTTCAACATATAAAAAATATGTAAGTGTAAGTCAAAAAAAAAAAAAAAAAAAAGAACAGCAAACATGCACAGCAAAATCTCAACAAACATAAATAAGAGTCCAGTCATGTCCAGAAAGGAGCAGTTCTGAAATGACATTCTTGGCCTCAGACATTTGACTGGCTTGGGGGGGCGGCAAAGAGCAAAATGCCAGAAAGTGTTCCAGAGAAAAATAACAGTTTCACAACTTTGAAAGGTTAACTGAGAGCAGCTTCACATATGATGTTGAGAAGTTAATTTCTTTTTTGTTCGTCTCTGTTATTTTTAGCCATGAGATGTCAGATGACAGATAATGTCTGTCAGTCACTTGTTCGGTCCACCGCTATTTCTGAAATATCTCAACAACGATTACGGAATTATGTACATGGTCACCAGGGGATGAATCCCACGACTTTTCCTTTAGGGTCACCATGAGGTTCACAGTCCTGGTTTTTAAATATCTCAACAACTATTGGATGGATTGCCATGAATTTTGGCGCACACAATAACTTAGCCCCGAGGATGAACTTTAATAACTGACTGTTCTTTGTGCTGAGTGCCAATAAGCAAGTTTTAACTTGCTAACATGCAAAACTAAGATGGCAAACATGTTAGCATTGATGTTTTGAGCATGTAACCACACTGATATTAACATTTAGCTCTATAGACTGTCATCTTGTTGTTGTCTTGTTTTCTTGTAGTGGATGAGAGTAAGGAGTTAAGTCACCTGTAAACCTTTTTTTTTTGTTGTCTCAAACAGTAGGATCAGGTGTCTGAGGGATTCTTCTAACCAGGTGGCCTATTTCTCTGTGTGTCACAGGTGTGTGTGTGTGTGTGTGTGTGTGTGTGTGTGTGTGTGTGTGTGTGTGTGTGTGTGTGTGTGTGTGTGTGCGTGCGCGCGCGTGCGTGCGTGCGTGCGTGCGTGCGTATGAGGAGAGGACAATGTAAGTTGGCTTGGGTTTGGTCCAACCTGTGGGGGATTCCCTGAGCACAATCTGCTTGTCGACGGGTGGGACCTGCATGTTGCTATGGTATTGCGGGCATCTGGCTGCACCCCACTACTCCCTTGTTGAGGCAGAGTGGATCTGGTACAGCGAGGAAGTCATTAATCTCCATATAGGTGACAAGTTGCTGGAGTAGAGGAGGAGAAAAAAAAAACCCCAAACAAACTGAATCACAAAGGAGGCACATGCAGCCACTCACAGGAGAGCAAAAAAAAAAAGAAAAATCTGGATGAGGTTTCACTTACGTCCAATTTGTGTCTGTTTGTGCAAATTCTTTCTGTTTAACAAGTCAATACTAACCATGGTACCATTCAGGAAGTGTTCAAGGCTGTACGTCCCTTGGCTTTTAACTAACAGAAAGAAGCTTTGTAATGAGCTCTAAAAGTCATGATTGATCCATCCATTCTGACATATAGAAATCTTCTCCTTTTAGTCTGTGAGCAATCACACTCAGTAGTGTCCTTTTTTTCCATCTGTTAATTTGTTGTTGTGTATCAGTCTGGCCTGACAAATTAGAGTGTGGGACAAACTCTGATTTCTTGTTCCTTGCAATCAGACAGAGGAATGAACGATTACTCATGCAAATAGTATCTAGGCCTTTTCCCTCCCTCCCATCATTTCAAAACAGACAACAAAAAAACCAACATAATTTCACCACTGAAAGAGCAAACAGTTCTGTAACTAAGGCTGAGTTTGAAGATTTTGAAAACAATTCTATCTCCTGATGTGGATTCTCGTCTCTGTAATGGAGACTGTGCACCACAAAAGAGCTTAGTGTGGCGAGAAGCAGCCAAGATTTTCCCCTGTACTGTACCCCTTTTGCTGCGCAGGCCTCGGTCGCTCGCCATCTGCCACTGTGTTTATACCCATCAGCCCCGCAACTGTAATCTCAGAAACGTTTCCTACAGATCAGGCAGCTCTGGGCTGTAACTCTCTGAATCAATCTGACATGAATACTTTCTTTCAGGAGCAACCCAGGAGAGATCTCGAGTCTCTTTGCTTTCTGGGTCTCTGAAACGCTCAAAGCACAAAGACCTTTGTTTCACACATTCAGTCCAGTGTGTGGAACACTTGTTTAACCCTTAGTAGTATCGGTGGTGCAGTATGAGTGACAATAAAGAAGCTACTTCAGGCAGTTCCAGTGCAGAGATTACTTGTATCTGGCTCACTGGCTAAATGAAACTAGTGGTTGACTAGTTTCATTATGACATAATCTGACCTTCATACGAACTTTTACATTGAAAAATGTCAAAAAATGTATATATTTATGCCCATACCTGCACTAATATCTGTTATACAGGAATTTTAGGACACTGACAATTTTCCAAAGGATTTGCTCAAAAACTGCTACATCTGATATTGCCGGGCCTTTTTGTGGCCATTTTTGCCAAAAAAACAAGTGTATTTCTTATAGAAAGAGGAAGGCTGACTTTGTGTCATTATCTTACAGCCTTTCTCTACATAGAATAACAAACATAAGCTTTTGTGGTGGCTGGATTCTGTGATAAATAATTTAGCTATTTATTCAAAATTTGAAATGCAATTCTTTCTTTTTCTGACTATGAGATCGAGTTGGTTCTTAAACTGCATACGTGGTGTCAGTCATAGTAATAGAAACACTCTATATTTTTTTCCTTTCTGTTGACATGAACATAAGGTCAGACATTCAGTTTGAGATCTTTTCAGCTTGACATGACACACCTTGCTTCTATGTCATGTTTACCATTCCACACATGCTGAGCATTTCACGAATGTCCCAATAATGTGCACCTTTGCAATTTTCTGGCAAACATTCAAATAACACAGTGCAGAAATATAGTTCTCTTTCAGTTTTGGGAACCTAATTCTGGTGCTCTGTGAGTGCTCTGCCTGTTTCCACGACCTCATTTCTCCCCAGAGACCCTCCACCCTGTCCTGTGCGCTTATTTCTGGGCCTCCTCAGGAGAGCAGGAGGAATGTCTGCAGGGGAACATTGACTGTAAATAAATAATGGAGACGACCTGGGTGTTCCTTTCCTGAGTGGTCGGTGAAGGGTGTGTGCGATTTTGTTCCTTTGTTGGGCGATCATGTCAGATGAGCATGCTTCATTCAGGAACCACTGTAGGCGGCTAGTGTGCTGACGTGTGTGTATATGGTTTTTGTGTGTTTATTTTTTTTGTCACAAAAGTCTCTTCACGTAAGCCACTGGGGCCATGTGAACCTAACCAGATTGGTATTTGGGAATGCCCATAACCAAATGATTGTGTTTACTTTTATCATTTTGTTCTAATCAGCAATCACCTCAATCTGCTGTTTTGCTCTTTCACGAGGGACACATGCCTAAGCTGTTTAAAAGCACCACTATCCAGTCAGAACACACACTGATGAATAATATATGGAGCGGATAAACTCGAACACTAAATGGATGTCCCTCAAGTAGAACCCTAAAGGCTGTCTGAGTTCCAGTCAGGAGCTTACCTCTTCTCTTTCCCTTCTTTTTATTCTCATCCTCAGTCTCCCTCTGTCTGTTTGTTAACCCCACTGCCACAGACGCACTCATTTACTAACATACGCGTGCCCAGTCCCTTCACAAACAACACACTAATACCCTGAGACCTGGCTTTCAGTGTCAGGTAACCCTGAAAAATACAGGGACATGTGAGAGGCCTCTAAATATAGAAGTGTTACCATCACTGCTCCCGTGTGGTCCTGTAATTGTCATGTTACACATAAATCCCAGCCCTGTTTGCTTCTGTGCTTTTATGACACTCACATCACAAACCCACCGCCAATCTGCATGGAAAAAATGTCGTAATGAACCATTTGAGACGGCAGATAAAAGAGTTTTCCACCTTTCCTGTCATGGTGGGAGCTGGATAATGAGGAGCCTACTGAGACACTAGTTGACTTTGCCACTGGGCACACCCTCGCAAGATGCACAGTATATCAATATAGGGCAAGGTTAAACAGTTCCTCCCATTGTCTAGCTTCTGTAGATATTTTTGGGACAAGCCCCCAAAAGGCTTTTAAAAGAGATCTCATATTCTCAATTAATTTCCTGAGCAACAATGGCTACTGCTGTACTGCTCAAATGACTTTCTTGTTCAAAAAGAGAGAGAGAGAGAGCATGTTGCATGGCAAGCATAGTCTAAATAGATGTGAGAGGATCAGGTGACGCAAATCACAACACAAGATTTTTTTTTTATTGATAACATTTGCTCTTGAAGAAATTGTCCCAATATCAAATGTAAACATGGGGATTTGTGAAATTATCAGAGTACCTGCATTATTGTTTTTTGGGAAGAAAAAGTGTGGTTGAGTTTTTCCAAATGATTCTTTTTTTTATGTCGATGACAAATCCCTTTTCATTCACCTCTATTGTGTTAAGATTTGTCTTACAAGAATCAGCAGTAACTTCCACTTTGGGCCAGCAAAACCGTCTGTAAACACAACATTGACATAGTATCACCAATTGGCCACTAGCTGTTTACAACATTAGCATTCATCTGTAACACTGGTGAGAATGAGGCAACCTCTAAGTTGCAAGTTGTGAAACCAAAACAATGAGCTGAAAGATGTTAAAATACTGCAAAAATATGGAATAGTGTAGCTTTAAAACATTACAAAAATGAAACAGTCTGCATGGCTGGATACCAACAGAGTATGTGGGAAAATGTGTTTTTGTGATTTGGGTGAATTGACCCTTTAAGGTTTATAAAGTTTATACATGTACACACACAGGCAGTCAAACACAAAAGCGGATGTGCTGGCGCAAATCAATTATTTGCTGTCCACAAAATGGCTGTGTACACACACATGCATATGCATACACACATACACTGTGGCACGTCAATGTGTACACACAGAAGTGGATGTGGTAGTGTGAATCAATAATGCTGTGTTGTCACAGGGTGACATGTGAGCCATGGCAGGGAGCAGATGGCCCCGGGGTGCCTAGCTTCCTGTTAGTGGTGCCATTCAGCCTCAACACACACACACACACACACACACACACACATAGGCACACCAATACCATCTCCGCTGGGATTTCCCAGTGCAACTAGCCACAGCACTGGCCATTAACAAACAGCATGCCATTATTGGTTCTTCTCTGAAATGCTGAGTACATGCCCTCCCAAAAAAATGACAACAGCCAGATAATGGTAAATAGATTTCTCTGCCTCGTCCGTGGAGGTCTGGGGTAAATAATTCTCTGCACCCCCCTCCCCAATGTGATTTTTGGCAGCAGAGCAAATAGCCCTCAGGAAATCTGATCTGTTTCGGTCGACGCTGAGTGAGGTCAGCCGCTGCTCAAATATCACTTTGACTATGTTGCATTGATTGAGTGTTTCCGATGGTTTGTGTTGGTATCCCTGATCAAAGACTCAATTAACGCAGCGAACCTGTGGCTGTAAGTGTCAGATTGTGTATGCAGGTGATTTATGGAAATTCCCGCTGAAGGAATAAGTGTCTCCGTGGAAAGACCATGGCAAGAACTTTTAGCATGTTTATGCTGACGGCTTTCTGCTGGTGTGTGTGTGTGTGTGTGTGTATGTGTATGTAGCAAAGCTCACACAGCACCACCTTGTTGGCAGTCACCTTTGATGGCAACTGATTGGGTTTGAAGTGCAGAAAAAGCAGTACGCTCCTAATGTTTGGAAGATAAAAGCTTTGCCAAGGGAGCGTTGTTGCTGCTATACAGTGTTTCAGGGCAGCGCTCATGAATCTCCTCGCCATTATGAACTCTTGGTGCCCCCCCCACCAAACCTATAACCAAATTCTGTCAGCGTGCTGTCACAGATAACCCCTGCTGCTTCAGAGGACCACTGCCGCCTACCTACCTACCTCTGACAGGAATATCCCGCAGGGGCATACCCAGCATTGTCATGGCGTTAAATTACATCAATTTCACTGAGTCTACTCTGAAAGAGCTGCCTTTAATTGGTTGTTGGACTGTCATTACAACTCAAATAAAGACAGATACTTCAAAGAAATCAGGGAGAACTGAAAACAAGATAACTGACAGAGATTCCTTTTATTCTTAGGTATTTTGTTTAACTTTTTTTTGGCTACACGGTGATTTGTGTCTGTGTATGTTCTAAGGATACATCATCTTGTGACTTATGTCAGGGAAATTTTTTTTTATGACGCCTGGATTCAGTCATGTCGGGCGCCGTTTTGCTTTATAGAGAAGTGTTAACTCTGTGACATGTCTAGACGAAGCTCGTGCCGACAAATCTAACCACCAGTAGTTTAATCAACTCTGCAAATTGAGCTGTAAAGTGCTTCATTTATCTTTCACATTTTAGGACCACTTGTGGTTGTTGAAAAAGCTGTAAAAAAAAAAAAAAAAAAAAAAAGAGAGAAGAGAGAGACAAATAAGTATGTATTTTCTCTCCACTTAATCAACAGAATTTCAGTATTCCACTGTAAAATGACCTTCGATTGTCACTGTGCCAAATTATTGGCTAGTTGGGCGAACTCATTTTCTGATACCACCCAGTCTATCAGGACAGGCACTCAGACTCCTAGACCTTCAGTATTTCCAGATTTGAATTAATGTGAGTCCACATTCCTGTACTCCAGGGAGCACAGGGGTTAAAAAGTATTCCTGGATGAAATGGCTGGACTTCACAAGGTGTCTTTGATCAGGAGGTGAGGCGAACAGGGTTGTTGAGGAGGAGGAGAGATGGAAGGGCAAGCAGGGAGAGGAGCCTTATAAAGCTATAAACAGACAATCCAACCCCTCTTACTGCCACATGTCCTGCAGCCAGGTCGAGACGGACAAGGCAAATTGCTGGAAAACATTATGGATGGTTGGCAAAGTAAGATCAGGCCACCAGGGTTGAAAGACCAAAGCAAATAGGGAGCTAGGAGAGCAAATGGTTTTGATTTAATTGGAGTTCATGCTGTGAAGTGGAGAAGGTGTAGATTAGCTCACTGCACAGAAATTTATAGAACAAACTTGGTTAAAGTGGATTGTTAAAGTCATCTGACTCAACAATCATCTGATTCTCAGCTGATCCATCTGCTGACTAGAAAGCAGAGGGATGTGCTCATGAAAGATCCACAACAACATTTCCAGCACTACCAGCTTCATATGTGTACACATTTTTTCCTGTATGCTTAAAAGTCTCCCTCATCTTCAGTGCACACCCGCATCAAGGCTACTTAGCTCACAACAGGCAGTCACTGAATACAACTAATGACATTTTCCATGGATTATTCCAGAGAGAAAATGCCCCCCCCCAAAAAAATCCTCCATTATGAAACTGACATGTGCCTCATTAGCTTTCCACACATTTTCACTTCAGACCTTCAATGTCACAATAGGCAACTCATTATCATTCATCATGTAGGCTGTGCTTGTTTCCCTTTGGTCTCTGTGTACAGACAGGGAAGGTCACACAGCTCTGAGTAAGCCAACCTGCTACAGATAGTTCAAACAATCGGTCCTTTTTTTTTTAAAGCATGCTGCTCCGCATAGCTGTCTCCAAGGTCTCTTTTAGTCACATTGAGCTCGGTCCAAAGACAAGATAAAGGACAGGGAATTAGAAGCAGTGCCCACCCTGGCTCTTAGATACTTTATTAGGCTTTAATTAGAAGCATCGGTTGCTGAAAAAGGTTTAGTTGTAGCTAATTTATTACATAATGCAAGTGTACATGTAGCTGTGCTCCTTGCAGTTGACTTGGTTATCTCAAGGTTTGTTCCTTCTCATATCAGGCCTCTCGGGCACACACAGTGCAGTTGTTTGTTTCCACACATCAATGCATTCCTCTCATTCCTTTCCCCCAGCCTGGATGAAAATCAGCTGGTTGCCTGAGAGAGGTCATTGAACTTTTCCCCAGTATTCCCAGCCTGAAAAAGGAAGAAGGGGAGGGGTTCTCAGTGGAGAATGTCTGAGTTCATTCTGAGATTGCCTTTAATAGAGCTGAAAATCAGACAGAGCCCAGGCTGTGGTTATCTGCTTCAGTTTTTCAGTCGGAAGTGGAATTGTGTAAGAATAATTATTCCTTCCCCTTCCCCCCCTGCCCCCCGGTTTCTAAATGACCTCATACTCCAGGATAGAGAAGTTTTGTCACGCATTTCACAATTTCAGCCTCTGGGAAAGCTGCTTTCCTTCCCATATTGAGTTTTGCTTTGTCTTCCCACATGATACCTTCTGCTTTTTAATCCTCTGATGCAAATATGACAACAGTAGACAGTGGTGGAAGTTTTCAGATCATTTACGTAAGTAAAAGTACTGGTACAACACACGCACACACACCCACACGCACGCACTAATCCATGACAAGTAAAAGCCCTGCATTCAAAACCAAGTACAGAAGTACTATCAGCAAAATCTACTTGCACAATGAAAAAGCAGGATTTTACTGCTCCAGGGTGGAGCTAGTTTTGCAGTAACTTCTTTATATACAGATGAAAACACATGGTTTTCCTATGTAGATTTGTTTTTATTTTTGGATTGTGCTCTTATCTTTGCTCTGATTTTGTGCTCTATTAGATTGTTTTTACTTATTAATGAAATTTAAATGCATCTGAGAAGTTTAAAGGGGTAATGTCTCTCTGGTGGGGCTCCGACCTAGACTCTGCTTTCTTGTAAGGGGTCACAAGTCAAAAAGTTTGACAACCGCTAAAGTAACTACACCTGTCAGATAAATGTAATGTGGTAAAAAGTACATTTTCCTCTAAACTGTAGTAGAGTAGAGGAATAAAGTAATATAACTGTACAGTACTTGAGTAAATGCACTTAGTTACTTTTCACCACTGGCAGCAGATGCTTTCACTGTGACTTTGTGGAAATTTTTCAGTTCACTCTGGCTCCTCTTCTCCCCACTTCAAAGGTGTTCCTGAGGGAGCTGCACCTCAAACAGATGATTGTTTTCTCTGACATTATCGGACATCTGAGATCCTCGTCATCTGCTCAGCTCGGCTCTGCTCTGCTCTGCTCGCAGCATGTCCTGTTGCAGACTGTGGCCTATCTCATTTACATGGGTACACGGAGAACACAGCTTAACCTGAAACCTGGCCCCGTGTAAACCGCTCCTATATCTTGTTGCCAAAACTGACAAGCTTTCATTTAGCAGCCGACTTTACAAGACGTCTCCTGTAGCCTATGAAAGAGGAGACTGCGAGAGGCGCTAGGCGTCTGGCTTTGATGTCCTAATACGTTCTCCTCTGCTGACATGTTTAATTCTCTATTAGATGATATTACACTCGACTTGTTTGGCAATGCTTCCTAAATTACAGGGGTAACTTGGGATTTCATCAAAGGCAAAATCACAACATTGCTGCTTGTTGTGAACATAAAACTTGCCCTTTTGTTACGGTTTGCGTTTTCTTAGACTTGGGGCTAAGATTTAGGAGTCAGTTAATGGTTCAAAACAAATACAAATCTCTTAGTTACAGTGTCTAACCAGCTGTAGTTCTCTCCTGCTGCTCCCCTTCCCTTTCTCCATGGTATTAGTATGACTACATGTTTGGCTTGCTTCTAGTCTTTCCCTAGTTACGCACACAGAGTCTGTGATTTAACCATACTTGGCTGTACCACAGAGAAGCTATAGTCTCAAACTAGACAGTGATGTCATCCCCACAGCATCTGGCACAGGAAGTGACTTAACACTAACTGAACTATTAAGGTCTTTTACAAAGACTCGGCCAATCGCTGCCGTCTGAAAAGCCCCTTTTTGAACATGAGGATTGTGTAATTCTGTTACATCAGGGCTTGCAAGGAAAAAAAAAAACTTAGATGCAGGCACACAAAGCCACAGTAACGGCAAAGCTGAATGCATCATTTCAAGAAAATCCCAAAGCGAATGACTTCATTTTTTTGGGCAAGCTCAGAACAATTAGCCACCACATGCTCTTTGCATCGAGTATGCTGCAGATGGTGTTCCCACACATCCCATTCATTATTCCATATACAGTAGTATTTTTGGCTCAGATCAGTCAGCCCATTATCAGCTCCACTGCCGTTGAGATGGTGGTTGTGTGGTCTCAAGGTCTTAAGGGGTCAGTGGATCTGACCTTTAAGGCTTGAAGCAGCGTGCCGCCCCTGTCACAGGAAATGAACCTCTCCCATGGGCTGTGTTTGTCACAGGAGAAGCAACAGGCCACATGGGAATCAACTCGTTCCCACGGTCTTTACTGCAGGTTTTTATCTGAACCAGTCCGGCAGAACAGTTCAGCGTCGGGGGCCCTCTTGCTCCCTTGTTTTGCCAAAATAATTGGTGCTTTAGTTCCTGTACGCAGCAATCCAAAGCTGATTTAAAGCTGATAAAGTGGCTTGAAATGTGAAAGTTTTACCACGGTGACTAATCATTAACCCAAACTGTAGAGTGAATGGGAAACATGGCCTTGCCTTTTCATCTGCTGAGTGATTCTGCGTGGTTTGAATGCCACAGATACTACTTTCCCTTACCAAGTGGCTCTTTATACAAGTGCCCTTGCATTCCTGAGTGCAAAATGAGAACCAAACAAACTGTGATGGAGAGTTTCACACAATTATCTCAGAAAATGTATCACAGCTTACAGGCTTTCACACTACTTACATGGATTTTTGAAGCCACAAACACGTCAGCAGAGCAGCTGATGTACTATGCGTGGCTTCCATGGAGAGAACACAGAGTTATGAGACACCAAAGTGGCAGACATCCTGTCTTTACTGGAAAGCCACTCAAGCCAGGTTTAATGCACTCCAAACACACCAGCCTCCACACGTGTGGATGATGACTCAGCGGCCCCTTTTCCATTCGCTCCTCTGCTCTTGCGCGTCATCCATGGCCTTTTAAACGGGCCGAGCAGCAGAGATGAGAGTTGTTTTATTAGATTGGGCAGCCCTGAACCAGAGGCTCTTGATATTTATAGAAACTCTGCAGTTGTGCTGCTTCTGTCCTGCTCGACTCTGTCACTTCCTCCTCCGCTGAGGGCCGGATGGGGCTCTATGCAGACATCCTCAGACAAAGCAGACATCCCCTTATAGCTGCATTGTACCTATTTGAGGAAGCCATTGTGCCAACTTTTGGCAATCGTAAAGGATTTTGGATCAATTGTTGAGGTTGAAATAGGTTTCAAGGTCAAAATCACAGATTGTTCCAAAGAATAAAAGAAACACATTGTCTGAGCTGCAGAGGCTGTTTGATTTATTGTGAGAGAAAAGGATTGTCTCTCTGTGGCTTTCCCTTTGCTTTGATGTCTCTTCGCTCTGCATGCAGAAGTGACTGACTGTAAATGATGCACCCTGAGCTTCAGTAAGGTGTGCAGAGGTGCCAACAAACCAGGAGTGCAGGAGGAGAGGAGGTGACAAGAGAGCAAACACTCTCTGCATCCATCCACTCCCCCTCACTCCTCTGAGCTTGCAAGGTCACCCAGTCCTTCATTTCATGTTGGATCAAAGCTGTTCAATAAACATCAGTGGAATTAAGAATAAACGGTCTGCAAGGATCATATAAGTGCTCAGTCAAGGTTAGGTGAATAGAGCAGGCATGTTAGTCAATTCGAAATCTCCCCAAAAACCTCAAAGAAACTAGACGCTTCTGCACAAATTGGACGGTTTGACTCCAGTGGTTCTCCTCCTCCTGCTGCCTCCTCGATGGGATAAAAACCAAGTTTACTGAAGCGTTATTCATCTCCTAAGAAACCGATGTCTCATGTGTAAAGTTACAGTCCTCATTTATCTGCTGGTTGAGACAATGAATAATGGAGACAATAAAAAACGCAGAGTGTCATGAGGAGTGTGGGTGATTTACTGGCGATCGCATTTCATGTTCCAGTGGAGCAGGCTCACTCCCACGGGAGAGCGCGCTGTTTTGTAAACACACAAATGCTGCTGCTGCTGCAAATTTGAATATTTATGAGCCTTTAGGGTAGCATCCAACGTCAAAAACGTTTCTCCCTTTACACCCGAGTCCAATGTAATGTTGAAAGTACACTGGCAAGTATGAAACCTGAGTCTTCAATGAAATTCTAGTTTCCCTGTTTCCTTTGTTTCATGTCAGGACTCCCCTTTTAATCTTTTTTATCAGACATACCGATATTAGTCCGGAGTTACCATATTGTGTGGCCATTTAAAAAGGTGGTAATGTTTAAAATAAATAGGTTATATTTAAAAGGCCTGGCATTTTAAAGGATGTAGACTTTTATGCTACTTGTGGAACCAGAGGTTAAATGACTTGACCTGTGGATGTAAACTGACCTGACAGGAGTTTAGTTAGTTCAGTTTGGAGAATTGTTCACTGCTCTTATGAGGTTTTCAGATGTGATTTAATGTCTCCTAAGCACTTTTATCTCTCACTGTGCTCATTTAATGCTAGATTAGAGCTGCATTTAATGATTATTTTCCTTATGGATTTATCTGCTTAGTATTTTCTTGATTAATCGTTTGGTCCATACAAGTCAGAACGTTCTGAAAAAGTGCCCACAACAAGTTGTCAGAGCCCAAGTTGTCAGGGGTATCAGTCCTCTCATCTAACTCTCCATCAGGCAGCTAATGAGCATCCAAAATGTCAAACCCCTGCTCACTCCAAATTGTTAGTGAATAATTTTCTATTGATCAGTAAATAAAGACTTATATCAAGGCCGCTACCTAGACAATAAAACCGTTTTTACTTTGTTAGCTTAATCCACTGGAAGTTGGCGGATTGACTGAGAGTATTTTCCAGATTTTTACAGCCTCCCATCTCCGACTGTCGTCACTTGGCCGTGAGGTTGTTGTTTCCAAGTATTGCAGTATTGTCACAGAGCAGTGAAGGGCTCAGTGTCCTCAGCTCCAAGCTGTTTGCTGGTGCTGACACAGGGGGATTCACCGGGTAATGAGTATTTCAACAAACTCCTCCGTCATCTCATTTTTGCCAGGCCAGTCGATGGATGACACTCCAGAGACTTGATCGAATCTGACCTTGCTGCCAGACAAGAGCTTGCTTTCCTGCCACCTATTGTGTCTGGCCTATAATATAAAAATATGGACACATGAAAGAGAGCGAGATATAAGCGTATATTTTGATCAAAACAGATCAATTATAAAGGACATTAATGCCTCTCTTGCAGTTTTTTTAATCTCTCATTACTTCCCTGTGGCTCCTGAAATGGGAGTTTTGTTTGACTTTAATTAGCTGTGGAGAAATCTGCAAGAAGCTCATTAGAAAATCAAAGGGCAGCAGCGTATGCAATATTGTAAGTACGTTACTATGTGAATGCTTAGGAAATAAACAGAGCGTGGGGAGAAGCTCAGTTCAGAGGTGAATATAGCAGCAGAGCCACAACAGGCACTTTAATTACAAGTTGAACTTTAACCCACATCCCTTTCTCTCAGTCTCAGTCTGCCCACAGTTACCCACAGAAACATCCCAAAACAGAGATGACTGCCTAATCATTTTTCTGTTTTGGCAAAGTGCTGTTTGGGGTTTTAACAGCGCTAAGCCAAGTGCACAAGATGACTCATTATCTTCCACACAAGCCAAGGGAACTTTCCCAATAGCAAGGGGGATACCCAGAGGAATTGGCAAATGTTTGGTATTTCCTGTTGCCCTTAAGATAGCATAAGACCATCTGAGGAAGACAACAGTTTAAAATCTCTTTGTGTCCACGAAAAAGACACTGAGCAAAGCCCAGAGGTCTAAATCATGTGAAAAACAAATCAGAGGTCGAGGACAGACTCGCTCCTGCTGGTGGGAAAAGCAAATCATGTGTAAAGCTTCCAGCCTGGGTAACCATGACACTCAGGCAGCAAGTTGCCACCCCATGGCTGAGTATGGAAGCCCCTCAAGTCCTCACTGTTCAGTCTCACTCCTTTACTCTGTATGTGTCTCTCCCAGGGATTCATTGTGTGCAGTAAAAACGAAGAGAAGGGAGTGTGTAAACCTGGCTAGGCATTTTCCCACCAGACCCGTGGCTTCTGTAGGGCGGCTGTGACCTTTTAAAAGCCATTGATCCAAAAAAATGAATACTGTAGAGAGCTGCAGCCTGGACTTTCATTTCCCAGATGCACACCTGCTGCTGATGGCAGATGGTTTGCTGCAGGGCAAAGATGAGTTTTTGAGGATTATGGAGTCTTTTGTTGATGTGATGAATGCAGATGTTTTGTCCTTTACTGTCCCAGCCATCCTTCCGTGCCCTCCTTTGCCAGCTGCTTATTATTAATAATATTTTCTTCAAAGGCTCAGATTTTTCATAATGTCAGTCAGCGCAGACAGAGAAAGAGGGAGAGAGAAGAGACGGGAGTGGAAAAAATAGAAAGTGCCAAGGTTTGTTTTTCACACTACTCACATGGTTGTGGCAGTGCTGCTTGCTAACGTGTGGGTGAAAAAAGTTCCAGGAGCTGAAGTGGAGCATGCCTCAGTCTCATGATATCCACCTGACACCCCTCCTCCCCTCCCTCCTCTATCTCTGCTTCCCAGCTCTCCCCTGAGTCAGTCTGGAGTTATTACCGTCCATGTCCTTGCGGGATTCTTTTAAACATCCATCACCGCTCCTACGAACCTCTTACCGTAATTGGCCTTCTTTTGTTTCAGACTTAAATAGATGATAATCTATGCCGACTGTCTGGGACATATCGAGGACACGCATCATGAGTTTGCCATTTTGTCGGGCCTCGCCAGTGGTCAGTCACATAGTCACATGCACTTGATGCTGGACCCAGTGGCTGGTTTGTGTTGTTGCCTCAGCAAACCATTATTTTCCATAAGTAGGTGGAAAAAAACATGATGAAGGCAATGTTTGTGTGTGTGTGTGTGTGTGTGTGTGTGTGTGTGTGTGTGTGTGTGTGTGTGTTTGGGTGTTTGGGTGGGTGGGCAGGGTTTTACATTTAGCTCTAGTACAGTCTCACAGAGCTGCAAGCATGGCTGTAGACTCTTGCTTTAGCCCTGGATAATTAAAATTGCTCAGATGCAACAAAGGAAATGCCATGTGGTTAAAGCTATTGCCAGCTGATTCAAGAGTGCCGTGTGTTTTGACACCAGAGGGTCTAAACTGGGAAGAAACTGCTGATCCTTCCTCCTGTGTGTCACCGACTGGCCCCCAGCCTCAGGAATGCCACAGGACGGGAAGGGAGGAGAGGGGAAACAGGAAATACTTTTGTCTCCCCACTGCACTTCTGAATGGATGTCTCCTTTTTTTAGTCCTGTGTGGGCTTTTGTTTGATAAAAGGAAACTGTATATTAAAATGTGACATTTGTGAAAAAAAGTATAATGACCCAGTTTTGCTGCTACGAGCTCAAGGTCGAATAAAACGTGTGCATTCCAGTTAGAGTTACACAAAGCATAATTACTGTAGGTAAATTGAGTTAAATGGAGACAGATTAAAATAGAATGATAATAGATTCCCATGGGAACTGACACAGTAATGTTGTAGTGAATTAAACTTAACAATTCACCATTGTTCACCGATGGGTCAAGTTACAGCTGAAAACTCAAAGGATCAAAGGAGCTCAGATGTACAGCTTCAGCACACTGCTACTAATGTGGTTAGCTTTATAACAAAAGAGCTGATATTCAATAGGACACTATTCTCTGTAAAATACACTTTATAGTAGTTTGGTTCAAGATAATATAGGTTTGTGTGTGTGGTGTCTGTGTGTGTGTGTGTGTGTGTGTGTGTGTGTGTGTGTGTGTGTGTGTGTGTGTGTGTGTGTGTGTGTGTGTGTGGGAGAGTGGAGAGCTTAGCACATTGACTTCCTGTCCAGCTGTTCCTGCTGTCACTGCTTACGAGCAGATGTCTGTATTTCCTCGTCTCAGACACACAGCCATGGTATTTGCTGTGCAGGCGCTGCGTACACTCACACATTCTCAATTTGTAACAGACCTCGCTTTTAAAACTCCTGTTAGCAGCAGAATGCAGAGCACCCTCTGAGTAGCATTAATATATATAAACGCTTAGTTTTGCAGCTCTAGTCCAAATGCAAAAAAATAATTATTTTTAAAAGTAAAGTGTTAATATGCAGTTACGAGTGGGCTCTTTTGGTATTTCCCATGTTTGTTTGTTTGTTTGTTTGGGGTGTGTTTCTGGGCATGTTGTGTCTCTGTCTGAGGTTGCATGTAGGAAGATGAGAGCCAGTGAACAGTAATGGATCTGCTTGCAGCATGGGTGTAATAACACTCTATTCCCACCCATACTTGGTGGCGAGTGAAGAGATTTACATTGTAAAGGGTCTCTGGAATCTGACTGACTGGAATCTCTGGTGCTCACAGCAGTGAAAATCTACATTTTAAAACTCTATCAGCAACTTCACTTTCTAGAGAAACTGTTTTTGTCATGCCAAACAATGAAGGGGCCTGACTTTGAACATGCTGAATACTGCACCTCTTTAAAGGACAAGGCTGCCATTATTCTATATTTTTATGAAAAGACCAAACCCAATAATGAACTGCATGTCTTTCGTAGACGTAATGGACATGCCAGCCTTATTTGTTATAGTGTTCTCTGTGGGGCTACACCCATCAGATAACCAACTGATCCAAAAACGCAAACATAGGTAAACACATATTCCTTGACTGTCTATTTAACAGTCTGACTTTCTCTTCCTTTCTGTTTCCCAGGATGCCTTTGTGGAACTGTATGACAGGCAGAGGGAGTCGGTCTTCAGTTGCTCCTGGCCCTCCATCAAGACAGTCTTCGGTCTGGCTGCTCTTGGAGCAGCTAGCCTCAGCATCGGAGCATACCTTACACAGAAGTGAATGAGTCCTGTTTCCTATCAGCTCGACTTTATTTCTTAACATCCTCCTGCTTTTCCTTGTGCCTCTCCTTTTTCCTTTTAAAGACACTCCTGACCCCTCAGAGACAACCTTCAGACTCTTCCGAATCTGGCTCTCTTCAAAGTGTTTGCTCAAAAAACTCCCTCTTCCTCGGCCCTCCATGTCAAAACAGACACAAATCAAAACAACTGAAAGAACCAGATGCGCAGCCCATACAAAGCAAAGGACGGCTTGAAAAGAGGCAGCTTAGATGTAATCACACTAAGCTGGCTACAACTGAGGAGAAAGGAGGGATCCGTGGTGTGCACCTAGCTTTTTTTTTGTTCTGCCTGCTTCTGTACTAGTTATAGCATGAACATTGTTAGTGTAGACATTGCATGTGTCTGAGTTCATGCAAGACCTTTATATGAAGGCTTTGATGATGGGGAGGGTTGCAGAGATGATGATGATGATGACGCCCCCCATGCCGGAGAGGAAGCGGCCGCAGCTCCACCCCTGCTTGTTAGGGTGACGAACCCCGTTTGAACTGTGGACTCCAGTTACACTCCCCACCTCCTGCAGCCGTCCTTCAAAGGACTTCCTCCACAGAACAGCTGCTCAGAATGTATAATGGAAACAGTTTGCTAGAACCAGCTCGGTGTGTGTCTGCTGCTTTCACTTCTCAGACTGCTCCAGTGAACTCTGAACACACTGCACCATTATACTTTCCCTGGCCTTTAATAGAAGAAGGGCCAGGGGAAGGCTGAGCTCAGCTTTTTGGAAGTTTTTTGAAAGCTCCTTGATTGCGATTTTTATGTTGATTTGAATTTTTTGCAGCACGCCAAACCCTAGCAGAGAAAGAGGGGATTTTGGGTTTTTTTTGGAGGAGTGAAAAACAGGAGTTCTTCACTCCTGCAGAAATATGTCAAATGATGATGAATATACTGAGAGAAATGATGAGCACAGCGCAAAAGAGCGAGGTAGAAGTAAAATAAACACTGCATTTTGCATCTTAAGAAGGGAGTAGGCCCCCACAACACGAAAGGACAAGATTTTCAGAGTGCATTCCTCCAGCAAACCGATGTTATCGAGACTGCTCCTCTGTTAAAGTATTCCCCCTCAAAAAAACCTGTAAGCACTAAGCAACTCTAGATGCGATCAGTTCTTTTCTATCTTCTACCTCTGTTGCAGTTTTCTTACTCTTCACTCTGTCCCATCGGGCTCACCCTGGTTTCAGAGCTGACCCTGTCAACTTGTGTCCTCCAGCGGCTGAGGCCTCACAGAAACTCTGTAATGCTAGAATCCACTCTAACAAAGACGGCTGTTGACGTGGACTGTGAAAACCTCTCTTGGCCACAGACGACTGAGTAGAACACCACGGCAGCAGGGTTTCAGTTTAGTACTAAAGCCAACGTGTCCCGTATGCTGGAACCTGAGATGTTCCTTCTCTCCAGTCTGCGAATGCATTCAGTCATTGATTTGTTCCTTTCAGCCTGATTTTATTGATGTTTGTCTTGTGTTACAGGTCTGATAGAAAATTTGGAAAGGCTTGCACAGGCTTACACAATATTTTATTGTACACAGTACTTAGCAAGTCGGTTATGGAAAAGTGATTTTATTTCTGTCATTAAAAAATCTTCAACTTCTTTGTTGCATGGATAAAAGATAGTGTCTTCACACAATAAATATTAAGTGTAACCATATTTATAACAGAACAGTTAAGAGGATAACAAATTACAACAAAGAAGTTGCCTTTTTGTATTTATTGAGAGGTACCAGATCACAGATTTTTAACAGTACTTTGATGAAAAATCGGTTGTTTTCACTTTTTTTCTGTTCTATGGAATCACACTGTAACTACGTTATTTCCTGGCTGCTATTATAATGAGAAAAAAATGTTTAAAAAGTGAATTTCTGTGTTGTATTAATATTGGCTTAAGGCTGCTATACTGTCGATTTAACTTTTACTTACAGCTTAAACTGCCACAAATTAACAGTATAGTTCTAGAGAGCTGGAAACCAAAGTTAACTTGTATTAATCTTTAATTTAAAAAAAAAAAAAAGCGAAAAAACAAAAAACAAAAGTAGCTTAATGAGAATACATGTTGCTTCACCTCACTGAGAGTCTGCTCAGTCGGGTTTCGTGATCTCTCTGTGGAGGGTTTGTCTAGTGTTACTGTCCTATATCAGCTTAACTTTCGTCAACTTTGTGCTCCACTGACAACTCAGTGCTTATCTGTAAAATGTTGACCTGCCAGACCTAAACCTTGTCTCAGTTATCACCTAAAAAAAAAACACACCATTCTCATCACATCAACAGCTCAAGGTGTGTGGTGTTCCACTGATGTGTATGTTAAAGAGGAACAGAGGGTGATTTATGAGCAGGAATAGCAACAGTTAAACAGCAATATACTGTAATTTTTTATATTCTCTGTGCATATATGAATGTAGGCACTATGGTTGCTGTACTGTTTTATGTCTATAATCGCAAACCTGTAGCACTTAAAAAAAAAAAGTGAATCGTGTTCCTGTTGTTTACTGCTATATCCACGATAAGCTAGCGGGATCATATTGTTCCTAATAAACCAGATTTCTCAAGCAGCTGCAGTCTAGGTTCATATTGTGTCTGCTTTTTTTTTTTTTTTTTTTTAAATCAATTCTCAGTTTCATCTCTGTGCAAGTGAGCAAGACAGAAAGAGAATAAGAGATGTTTAGGTGGAGAGCAGTGTATCAGCAGAGCTCTTTTGATTATCTGTTATCTATCCACAGCTATGAACTGTAACTGTAAGCCTGTTCGTGTCAACGTGACAGAGCTCCTTGTGAGGGACTGTGCCGAAGCAGCAGCCGCACCCCATCAGACATCAAAGCTGTCCCCAAACACTGCACTTGTCAGCCTCCCTCCTCTGCTCCATACGCTGCTAAACACGGGTGCAAAAACCCAAATGCCCTGCGGCCAGGTTTTTTTTTTTTTTTTTTTACACCCCCTGCCTCTGTTCTGATCACACTTGTCTTCAAAGGCTGCGGCGCTCCCCCTGCTCAGTGGAATTTGTGAAAAAGCATGATGCAGTAAAACTAATGTTGAAAGAGTTGAGTGGGTGCAAGAAAATGAGAGGAGTGAAAGAAAGTGGTGGTGGTAGTGTGTGTATGTGTGTGTGTGTGTATATATATATATCCCTGAGGAGACCAACAGCGGAGGGAAGTTCATTTGGGCTGGAGCCCCCATGCAATCCCTCCTCTCTCTCTCCCACTCGCCATGCATATAAAATGCATGACACGCTCTGAAGAGGAATTTTAAATCAAGCCCTAGACTTTCAAAAGAGAGTCCAGTGTGGGTGTGGATGGTGGTGTGTGTGTATGTGTGTGTGTGTAAAGAAAAAGAGAAAGATGGGCAGTGAGAAGAGGAGGGGGAGGATAGTGAAGCCCTCCTGCCTTTTCTGCTTTAGGGCTACAAGGTGTAGAGGAGGCTTTCCCAGCGCTGGGTATCACAAGGGAGATTGGGAGATCAAAGCAGATTGTGTGGAGTAAGTCCGGTCCAGTTTTATCCCTCATTTGGAAGTCCATCAGATCCATGCAGGGAACCTTTGCCTCATTTAGGGGCAACCTCTACCCCATCAAAAACTTCCTACCGAAATCTAGAAATTTCCTTGAAAGAGGTAAAAAAAAAAAAAAACAGCTAAAAATAATTCATCTCTTATTGGAATGTAAATATGAAATGAGAAAGAGGTTGTTGCTTATTACACCAGGATGGGGTCAACTGCAGAAACTGCCTGAACTGTGTACTACAGTGTCACCTTGTGGCTGCTACCTGCACCTTCCCCCACAAATAACCCAGCAAGAGTCTAAAACACCAGGCAGCCCACAGTTTGTCAAGCGCCAAGAGTCTGCAAATTTCTTGCTTAGCTACAGGAAATGACAGCTGATTTCACTGAGCAGATCATCTTCATATATAAGGGATGAACTATCAGCTGCTGTAGTGCTCATCTGAAATAAAAAAAACAGCCTTTTGCCAGCACACTCCGGCACATGCTTGCCTATCCCTGCTCTAAAATATCCTCGGGGCTGCATGCCATGAAGAGAAAAGGCTCCAGGGCTGGAAGCTCAACAGCTTCCAGCTTTGGGTGATGATTGCTCGGCCATCTGTGGCTGGCGATGGATTCGCTCCAAAAGAAATAGTTAAAAGAACTGTGCAAGACAAGCATCTAAATCTCACATCATATGGTAATAAGCAGGAGAGTGGGCATGGGAAGAGTGTGGTGTAACTACCAACTACAAATCATGTCTGCAGTGGTGGAGGAAGTACTGAAGCTTAGTACTTAAGTAAAAGTACAAATATCCCGCAAAAAATATACTCAAATGAAAGTAGAAGTACAACATCAAGAATCTTACTTAAGTAAAAGGACTAAGTACTTACTTTTAAATTAACTTTAAAGTATTTTTTAAAGTAAAAGTACTCACGCAATAGGTTTTTTTGAATTTCTTGATTGATTACTCTCTGCATTTAAGCCATACCAAGTGAACGAAACACACACATAAGCATGCACATGCACTAGAGACGCTGGCGCAGGGGACTGCCTAAAATCGGCCAAAAAAAGTCCAAATTTTTTTTGACCTCAAAATGTCATAAAAAACGTCATAGTATAGTATGGCGTTTTTTTGGGCCAAAAAAAGTCCAAATTTTTTTTGACATCAAAATGTCATAAGAAACGTCATAGTATAGTATGGCGTTTTTTTTTCGGGCAAAAAAAGTCCAAATTTTTTTTGACCTCAAAATGTCATAAAAAACGTCATAGTATAGTATGGCGTTTTTTTTCGGCCAAAAAAAGTCAAAATTTTTTTGGACCTCAAAATGTCATAAAAAACGTCATAGTATAGTATGGCGTTTTTTTGGGCCAAAAAAAGTCCAAATTTTTTTTGACCTCAAAATGTCATAAAAAACGTCATAGTATAGTATGGCGTTTTTTTGGGCCAAAAAAAGTCCAAATTTTTTTTGACCTCAAAATGTCATAAAAAACGTCATAGTATAGTATGGCGTTTTTTTGGGCCAAAAAAAGTCAAAAAATTTTTTGACCTCAAAATGTCATAAAAAACGTCATAGTATAGTATGGCGTTTTTTTGGGCCAAAAAAAGTCAAAAATTTTTTTGACCTCAAAATGTCATAAAAAACGTCATAGTATAGTATGGCGTTTTTTTGGGCCAAAAAAAGTCCAAATTTTTTTGGACCTCAAAATGTCATAAAAAACGTCATAGTATAGTAAGGCGTCAAAAAAAGTCAAAAAATGTCAAAAAAAATTTTTACCTCAAAATGTCATAAAAAACGTCATAGTATAGTAAGGCGTCAAAATCGGACAAAAAAAGTCAAAAAATTTTTTGACCTCAAAATGTCATAAGAAACGTCATAGTATAGTAAGGCGTCAAAATCGGACAAAAAAAGTCAAAAAATTTTTTGACCTCAAAATGTCATAAAAAACGTCATAGTATAGTAAGGCGTCAAAATCGGACAAAAAAAGTCCAAATTTTTTTTGACCTCAAAATGTCATAAAAAACGTCATAGTATAGTAAGGCGTCAAAATCGGACAAAAAAAGTCAAAATTTTTTTTGACCTCAAAATGTCATAAAAAACGTCATAGTATAGTAAGGCGTCAAAATCGGACAAAAAAAGTCCAAATTTTTTTTGACCTCAAAATGTCATAAAAAACGTCATAGTATAGTATGGCGTTTTTTTCGGCCAAAAAAAGTCCAAATTTTTTTTGACCTCAAAATGTCATAAAAAACGTCATAGTATAGTATGGTGTTTTTTTGGGCCAAAAAAAGTCCAAATTTTTTTTGACCTCAAAATGTCATAAAAAACGTCATAGTATAGTATGGCGTTTTTTTCGGCCAAAAAAAGTCAAAAATTTTTTTGACCTCAAAATGTCATAAAAAACGTCATAGTATAGTAAGGCGTCAAAATCGGACAAAAAAAGTCAAAATTTTTTTTGACCTCAAAATGTCATAAAAAACGTCATAGTATAGTATGGCGTTTTTTTCGGCCAAAAAAAGTCAAAATTTTTTTGGACCTCAAAATGTCATAAAAAACATCATAGTATAGTAAGGCGTCAAAATCGGACAAAAAAAGTCCAAATTTTTTTGGACCTCAAAATGTCATAAAAAACGTCATAGTATAGTAAGGCGTCAAAATCGGACAAAAAAAGTCCAAATTTTTTTTGTCCTCAAAATGTCATAAAAAACGTCATAGTATAGTATGGCGTTTTTTTCGGCCAAAAACAGTCAAAATTTTTTTGGACCTCAAAATGTCATAAAAAACGTCATAGTATAGTATGGCGTTTTTGTCGGCCAAAAAAAGTCAAAATTTTTTTGGACCTCAAAATGTCATAAAAAACGTCATAGTATAGTAAGGCGTCAAAATCGGACAAAAAAGTCAAAATTTTTTTGGACCTCAAAATGTCATAAAAAACGTCATAGTATAGTAAGGCGTCAAAATCGGACAAAAAAAGTCAAAAAATTTTTTGACCTCAAAATGTCATAAAAAACGTCATAGTATAGTAAGGCGTCAAAATCGGACAAAAAAAGTCAAAAATTTTTTTTGACCTCAAAATGTCATAAAAAACGTCATAGTATAGTATGGCGTTTTTTTGGGCCAAAAAAAGTCAAAAATTTTTTTGACCTCAAAATGTCATAAAAAACGTCATAGTATAGTATGGCGTTTTTTTGTGCCAAAAAAAGTCCAAATTTTTTTGGACCTCAAAATGTCATAAAAAACGTCATAGTATAGTAAGGCGTCAAAAAATGTCAAAAAAAAATTTTGACCTCAAAATGTCATAAAAAACGTCATAGTATAGTAAGGCGTCAAAATCGGACAAAAAAAGTCAAAAAATTTTTTGACCTCAAAATGTCATAAGAAACGTCATAGTATAGTATGGCGTTTTTTTCGGGCAAAAAAAGTCAAAAAATTTTTTGACCTCAAAATGTCATAAAAAACGTCATAGTATAGTATGGCGTTTTTTTGGTCCAAAAAAAGTCCAAATTTTTTTTGACCTCAAAATGTCATAAGAAACGTCATAGTATAGTATGGCGTTTTTTTTTCGGGCAAAAAAAGTCCAAATTTTTTTTTACCTCAAAATGTCATAAAAACGTCATAGTATAGTATGGCGTTTTTTTGGGCCAAAAAAAGTCAAAATTTTTTTTGACCTCAAAATGTCATAAAAAACGTCATAGTATAGTATGGCGTTTTTTTGGTCCAAAAAAAGTCCAAATTTTTTTGGACCTCAAAATGACATAAGAAACGTCATAGTATAGTATGGCGTTTTTTTTTTCGGGCAAAAAAAGTCCAAATTTTTTTTGACCTCAAAATGTCATAAAAAACGTCATAGTATAGTATGGCGTTTTTTTGGGCCAAAAAAAGTCCAAATTTTTTTTGACCTCAAAATGTCATAAAAAACGTCATAGTATAGTATGGCGTTTTTTTGGGCCAAAAAAAGTCCAAATTTTTTTGGACCTCAAAATGTCATAAAAAACGTCATAGTATAGTATGGCGTCAAAATCGGGCAAAAAAAGTCAAAATTTTTTTTGACCTCAAAATGTCATAAAAACGTCATAGTATAGTAAGGCGTCAAAATCGGACAAAAAATGTCAAAATTTTTTTGGACCTCAAAATGTCATAAAAAACGTCATAGTATAGTAAGGCGTCAAAATCGGACAAAAAAGTCAAAATTTTTTTGGACCTCAAAATGTCATAAAAAACGTCATAGTATAGTAAGGCGTCAAAATCGGACAAAAAAAGTCAAAAATTTTTTTGACCTCAAAATGTCATAAAAAACGTCATAGTATAGTAAGGCGTCAAAATCGGACAAAAAAAGTCAAAAAATTTTTTTGACCTCAAAATGTCATAAAAAACGTCATAGTATAGTATGGCGTTTTTTTCGGCCAAAAAAAGTCCAAATTTTTTTGGACCTCAAAATGTCATAAAAAACGTCATAGTATAGTATGGCGTTTTTTTGGGCCAAAAAAAGTCAAAATTTTTTTTGACCTCAAAATGTCATAAAAAACGTCATAGTATAGTATGGCGTTTTTTTCGGGCAAAAAAAGTCAAAAATTTTTTTGACCTCAAAATGTCATAAAAAACGTCATAGTATAGTATGGCGTCAAAATCGGACAAAAAAAGTCAAAATTTTTTTTGACCTCAAAATGTCATAAAAAACGTCATAGTATAGTATGGTGTTTTTTTGGGCCAAAAAAAGTCCAAATTTTTTTTGACCTCAAAATGTCATAAAAAACGTCATAGTATAGTATGGCGTTTTTTTGGGCCAAAAAAAGTCCAAATTTTTTTTGACATCAAAATGTCATAAGAAACGTCATAGTATAGTATGGCGTTTTTTTTCGGGCAAAAAAAGTCCAAATTTTTTTTGACCTCAAAATGTCATAAAAAACGTCATAGTATAGTATGGCGTTTTTTTTCGGCCAAAAAAAGTCAAAATTTTTTTGGACCTCAAAATGTCATAAAAAACGTAATAGTATAGTATGGCGTTTTTTTGGGCCAAAAAAAGTCCAAATTTTTTTTGACCTCAAAATGTCATAAAAAACGTCATAGTATAGTATGGCGTTTTTTTGGGCCAAAAAAAGTCCAAATTTTTTTTGACCTCAAAATGTCATAAAAAACGTCATAGTATAGTATGGCGTTTTTTTGGGCCAAAAAAAGTCCAAATTTTTTTGGACCTCAAAATGTCATAAAAAACGTCATAGTATAGTAAGGCGTCAAAAAATGTCAAAAAAAATTTTTACCTCAAAATGTCATAAAAAACGTCATAGTATAGTAAGGCGTCAAAATCGGACAAAAAAAGTCAAAAAATTTTTTGACCTCAAAATGTCATAAGAAACGTCATAGTATAGTAAGGCGTCAAAATCGGACAAAAAAAGTCAAAAAATTTTTTGACCTCAAAATGTCATAAAAACCGTCATAGTATAGTAAGGCGTCAAAATCGGACAAAAAAAGTCCAAATTTTTTTTGACCTCAAAATGTCATAAAAAACGTCATAGTATAGTAAGGCGTCAAAATCGGACAAAAAAAGTCAAAATTTTTTTTGACCTCAAAATGTCATAAAAAACGTCATAGTATAGTAAGGCGTCAAAATCGGACAAAAAAAGTCAAAAAATTTTTTGACCTCAAAATGTCATAAGAAACGTCATAGTATAGTATGGCGTTTTTTTCGGGCAAAAAAAGTCAAAAAATTTTTTGACCTCAAAATGTCATAAAAAATGTCATAGTATAGTATGGCGTTTTTTTGGTCCAAAAAAAGTCCAAATTTTTTTTGACCTCAAAATGTCATAAGAAACGTCATAGTATAGTATGGCGTTTTTTTTTCGGGCAAAAAAAGTCCAAATTTTTTTTGACCTCAAAATGTCATAAAAAACGTCATAGTATAGTATGGCGTTTTTTTTCGGCCAAAAAAAGTCCAAATTTTTTTGGACCTCAAAATGTCATAAAAAACGTCATAGTATAGTAAGGCGTCAAAAAATGTCAAAAAAAATTTTTACCTCAAAATGTCATAAAAAACGTCATAGTATAGTAAGGCGTCAAAATCGGACAAAAAAAGTCAAAAAATTTTTTGACCTCAAAATGTCATAAGAAACGTCATAGTATAGTATGGCGTTTTTTTCGGGCAAAAAAAGTCAAAAAATTTTTTGACCTCAAAATGTCATAAAAAACGTCATAGTATAGTATGGCGTTTTTTTGGTCCAAAAAAAGTCCAAATTTTTTTTTACCTCAAAATGTCATAAGAAACGTCATAGTATAGTATGGCGTTTTTTTTTCGGGCAAAAAAAGTCCAAATTTTTTTTTACCTCAAAATGTCATAAAAACGTCATAGTATAGTATGGCGTTTTTTTGGGCCAAAAAAAGTCCAAATTTTTTTTGACCTCAAAATGTCATAAAAAACGTCATAGTATAGTATGGCGTTTTTTTGGGCCAAAAAAAGTCCAAATTTTTTTGGACCTCAAAATGTCATAAAAAACGTCATAGTATAGTATGGCGTCAAAATCGGGCAAAAAAAGTCCAAATTTTTTTTGACCTCAAAATGTCATAAAAAACGTCATAGTATAGTAAGGCGTCAAAATCGGACAAAAAATGTCAAAATTTTTTTGGACCTCAAAATGTCATAAAAAACGTCATAGTATAGTATGGCGTCAAAATCGGACAAAAAAAGTCAAAATTTTTTTTGACCTCAAAATGTCATAAAAAACGTCATAGTATAGTATGGTGTTTTTTTGGGCCAAAAAAAGTCCAAATTTTTTTTGACCTCAAAATGTCATAAAAAACGTCATAGTATAGTATGGCGTTTTTTTGGGCCAAAAAAAGTCCAAATTTTTTTTGACATCAAAATGTCATAAGAAACGTCATAGTATAGTATGGCGTTTTTTTTTCGGGCAAAAAAAGTCCAAATTTTTTTTGACCTCAAAATGTCATAAAAAACGTCATAGTATAGTATGGCGTTTTTTTTCGGCCAAAAAAAGTCAAAATTTTTTTGGACCTCAAAATGTCATAAAAAACGTAATAGTATAGTATGGCGTTTTTTTGGGCCAAAAAAAGTCCAAATTTTTTTTGACCTCAAAATGTCATAAAAAACGTCATAGTATAGTATGGCGTTTTTTTGGGCCAAAAAAAGTCCAAATTTTTTTTGACCTCAAAATGTCATAAAAAACGTCATAGTATAGTATGGCGTTTTTTTGGGCCAAAAAAAGTCAAAAATTTTTTTGACCTCAAAATGTCATAAAAAACGTCATAGTATAGTATGGCGTTTTTTTCGGCCAAAAAAAGTCAAAAATTTTTTTGACCTCAAAATGTCATAAAAAACGTCATAGTATAGTATGGCGTTTTTTTGGGCCAAAAAAAGTCCAAATTTTTTTGGACCTCAAAATGTCATAAAAAACGTCATAGTATAGTAAGGCGTCAAAAAATGTCAAAAAAAATTTTTACCTCAAAATGTCATAAAAAACGTCATAGTATAGTAAGGCGTCAAAATCGGACAAAAAAAGTCAAAAAATTTTTTGACCTCAAAATGTCATAAGAAACGTCATAGTATAGTAAGGCGTCAAAATCGGACAAAAAAAGTCAAAAAATTTTTTTGGACCTCAAAATGTCATAAAAAACGTCATAGTATAGTAAGGCGTCAAAATCGGACAAAAAAAGTCAAAATTTTTTTTGACCTCAAAATGTCATAAAAAACGTCATAGTATAGTATGGCGTTTTTTTCGGCCTAAAAAAGTCAAAAATTTTTTTGACCTCAAAATGTCATAAAAAACGTCATAGTATAGTAAGGCGTCAAAATCGGAAAAAAAAAGTCAAAAATTTTTTTGACCTCAAAATGTCATAAAAACGTCATAGTATAGTAAGGCGTCAAAATCGGACAAAAAAAGTCCAAATTTTTTTTGACCTCAAAATGTCATAAAAAACATCATAGTATAGTATGGCGTTTTTTTCGGCCAAAAAAAGTCAAAAATTTTTTTGACCTCAAAATGTCATAAAAAACGTCATAGTATAGTAAGGCGTCAAAATCGGACAAAAAAAGTCAAAAATTTTTTTGACCTCAAAATGTCATAAAAAACATCATAGTATAGTATGGCGTTTTTTTCGGCCAAAAAAAGTCAAAATTTTTTTTGACCTCAAAATGTCATAAAAAACGTCATAGTATAGTAAGGCGTCAAAATCGGACAAAAAAAGTCAAAAATTTTTTTGTCCTCAAAATGTCATAAAAAACGTCATAGTATAGTATGGCGTTTTTTTCGGCCAAAAACAGTCAAAATTTTTTTTGACCTCAAAATGTCATAAAAAACGTCATAGTATAGTATGGCGTTTTTGTCGGCCAAAAAAAGTCAAAATTTTTTTGGACCTCAAAATGTCATAAAAAACGTCATAGTATAGTATGGCGTTTTTTTCGGCCAAAAAAAGTCAAAATTTTTTTTGACCTCAAAATGTCATAAAAAACGTCATAGTATAGTATGGCGTTTTTTTCGGCCAAAAAAAGTCAAAATTTTTTTTGACCTCAAAATGTCATAAAAAACATCATAGTATAGTAAGGCGTCAAAATCGGACAAAAAAAGTCAAAATTTTTTTGGACCTCAAAATGTCATAAAAAACGTCATAGTATAGTAAGGCGTCAAAATCGGACAAAAAAGTCAAAATTTTTTTGGACCTCAAAATGTCATAAAAAACGTCATAGTATAGTAAGGCGTCAAAATCGGACAAAAAAAGTCAAAAAATTTTTTGACCTCAAAATGTCATAAAAAACGTCATAGTATAGTAAGGCGTCAAAATCGGACAAAAAAAGTCAAAATTTTTTTTGACCTCAAAATGTCATAAAAAACGTCATAGTATAGTATGGCGTTTTTTTGGGCCAAAAAAAGTCCAAATTTTTTTGGACCTCAAAATGTCATAAAAAACGTCATAGTATAGTATGGCGTCAAAATCGGACAAAAAAAGTCCAAATTTTTTTTGACCTCAAAATGTCATAAAAAACGTCATAGTATAGTAAGGCGTCAAAATCGGACAAAAAATGTCAAAATTTTTTTTGACCTCAAAATGTCATAAAAAACGTCATAGTATAGTATGGCGTCAAAATCGGACAAAAAAAGTCAAAATTTTTTTTGACCTCAAAATGTCATAAAAAACGTCATAGTATAGTATGGCGTTTTTTTCGGGCAAAAAAAGTCAAAAATTTTTTTGACCTCAAAATGTCATAAAAAACGTCATAGTATAGTAAGGCGTCAAAATCGGACAAAAAAAGTCAAAATTTTTTTTGACCTCAAAATGTCATAAAAAACGTCATAGTATAGCATGGCGTTTTTTTCGGCCAAAAAAAGTCAAAGTTTTTTTGACCTCAAAATGTCATAAAAAACGTCATAGTATAGTATGGCGTTTTTTTGGGCCAAAAAAAGTCCAAATTTTTTTTGACCTCAAAATGTCATAAAAAACGTCATAGTATAGTATGGCGTTTTTTTCGGCCAAAAAAACTCAAAATTTTTTTTGACCTCAAAATGTCATAAAAAACGTCATAGTATAGTATGGCGTTTTTTTGGGCCAAAAAAAGTCCAATTTTTTTTTGACCTCAAAATGTCATAAAAAACGTCATAGTATAGTATGGTGTTTTTTTGGGCCAAAAAAAGTCAAAATTTTTTTGGACCTCAAAATGTCATAAAAAACGTCATAGTATAGTATGGCGTTTTTTTCGGCCAAAAAAAGTCAAAAATTTTTTTGACCTCAAAATGTCATAAAAAACGTCATAGTATAGTATGGCGTTTTTTTCGGCCGAAAAAAAGTCAAAATTTTTTTTGACCTCAAAATGTCATAAAAAACGTCATAGTATAGTATGGCGTTTTTTTCGGCCGAAAAAAAGTCAAAAATTTTTTGGACCTCAAAATGTCATAAAAACGTCATAGTATAGTAAGGCGTTTTTTTCGGCCAAAAAAAGTCAAAATTTTTTTGGACCTCAAAATGTCATAAAAAACGTCATAGTATAGTAAGGCGTCAAAATCGGACAAAAAAAGTCCAAATTTTTTTTGACCTCAAAATGTCATAAAAAACGTCATAGTATAGTATGGCGTTTTTTTGGGCCAAAAAAAGTCCAAATTTTTTTTGACCTCAAAATGTCATAAAAAACGTCATAGTATAGTATGGTGTTTTTTTGGGCCAAAAAAAGTCAAAAATTTTTTTGGACCTCAAAATGTCATAAAAAACGTCATAGTATAGTAAGGCGTCAAAATCGGACAAAAAAAGTCAAAAATTTTTTTGACCTCAAAATGTCATAAAAAACGTCATAGTATAGTATGGCGTTTTTTTCGGCCAAAAAAACTCCAAATTTTTTTTGACCTCAAAATGTCATAAAAAACGTCATAGTATAGTATGGCGTTTTTTTGGGCCAAAAAAAGTCCAATTTTTTTTTGACCTCAAAATGTCATAAAAAACGTCATAGTATAGTATGGTGTTTTTTTGGGCCAAAAAAAGTCCAAATTTTTTTGGACCTCAAAATGTCATAAAAAACGTCATAGTATAGTATGGCGTTTTTTTCGGCCAAAAAAAGTCAAAAATTTTTTTGACCTCAAAATGTCATAAAAAACGTCATAGTATAGTATGGCGTTTTTTTCGGCCGAAAAAAAGTCAAAATTTTTTTTGACCTCAAAATGTCATAAAAAACGTCATAGTATAGTATGGCGTTTTTTTCGGCCGAAAAAAAGTCAAAATTTTTTTGGACCTCAAAATGTCATAAAAACGTCATAGTATAGTAAGGCGTTTTTTTCGGCCAAAAAAAGTCAAAATTTTTTTGGACCTCAAAATGTCATAAAAAACGTCATAGTATAGTAAGGCGTCAAAATCGGACAAAAAAAGTCCAAATTTTTTTTGACCTCAAAATGTCATAAAAAACGTCATAGTATAGTATGGCGTTTTTTTGGGCCAAAAAAAGTCCAAATTTTTTTTGACCTCAAAATGTCATAAAAAACGTCATAGTATAGTATGGTGTTTTTTTGGGCCAAAAAAAGTCAAAAATTTTTTTGGACCTCAAAATGTCATAAAAAACGTCATAGTATAGTAAGGCGTCAAAATCGGCCAAAAAAAGTCAAAAATTTTTTTGACCTCAAAATGTCATAAAAAACGTCATAGTATAGTAAGGCGTCAAAATCGGACAAAAAAGTCAAAATTTTTTGGGACCTCAAAATGTCATAAAAAACGTCATAGTATAGTAAGGCGTCAAAATCGGACAAAAAAAGTCCAAATTTTTTTTGACCTCAAAATGTCATAAAAAACGTCATAGTATAGTAAGGCGTCAAAATCGGACAAAAAAAGTCAAAAAATTTTTTGACCTCAAAATGTCATAAAAAACGTCATAGTATAGTAAGGCGTCAAAATCGGACAAAAAAAGTCAAAAAATTTTTTGACCTCAAAATGTCATAAAAAACGTCATAGTATAGTAAGGCATCAAAATCGGACAAAAAAAGTCAAAATTTTTTTTGACCTCAAAATGTCATAAAAAACATCATAGTATAGTATGGCGTTTTTTTCGGCCAAAAAAAGTCAAAATTTTTTTTGACCTCAAAATGTCATAAAAAACATCATAGTATAGTAAGGCGTCAAAATCGGACAAAAAAAGTCCAAATTTTTTTGGACCTCAAAATGTCATAAAAAACGTCATAGTATAGTAAGGCGTCAAAATCGGACAAAAAAAGTCCAAATTTTTTTTGTCCTCAAAATGTCATAAAAAACGTCATAGTATAGTATGGCGTTTTTTTCGGCCAAAAACAGTCAAAATTTTTTTTGACCTCAAAATGTCATAAAAAACGTCATAGTATAGTATGGCGTTTTTGTCGGCTAAAAAAAGTCAAAAATTTTTTTGACCTCAAAATGTCATAAAAAACGTCATAGTATAGTATGGCGTTTTTTTCGGCCAAAAAAAGTCAAAATTTTTTTTGACCTCAAAATGTCATAAAAAACATCATAGTATAGTAAGGCGTCAAAATCGGACAAAAAAACTCAAAATTTTTTTGGACCTCAAAATGTCATAAAAAACGTCATAGTATAGTAAGGCGTCAAAATCGGACAAAAAAGTCAAAATTTTTTTGGACCTCAAAATGTCATAAAAAACGTCATAGTATAGTAAGGCGTCAAAATCTGACAAAAAAAGTCAAAAATTTTTTTGACCTCAAAATGTCATAAAAAACGTCATAGTATAGTAAAGCGTCAAAATCGGACAAAAAAAGTCAAAAATTTTTTTGACCTCAAAATGTCATAAAAAACGTCATAGTATAGTATGGCGTTTTTTTGGGCCAAAAAAAGTCAAAAATTTTTTTGACCTCAAAATGTCATAAAAAACGTCATAGTATAGTATGGCGTTTTTTTCGGCCAAAAAAAGTCAAAATTTTTTTTGACCTCAAAATGTCATAAAAAACGTCATAGTATAGTATGGCGTTTTTTTCGGCCAAAAAAAGTCCCAATTTTTTTTGACCTCAAAATGTCATAAAAAACGTCATAGTATAGTAAGGCGTCAAAAAAAGTCAAAAAATGTCAAAAAAAATTTTGACCTCAAAATGTCATAAAAAACGTCATAGTATAGTAAGGCGTCAAAATCGGACAAAAAAAGTCAAAAAATTTTTTGACCTCAAAATGTCATAAGAAACGTCATAGTATAGTATGGCGTTTTTTTCGGGCAAAAAAAGTAAAAAAATTTTTTGACCTCAAAATGTCATAAAAAACGTCATAGTATAGTATGGCGTTTTTTTCGGCCAAAAAAAGTCAAAATTTTTTTGGACCTCAAAATGTCATAAAAAACGTCATAGTATAGTAAGGCGTCAAAATCGGACAAAAAAAGTCCAAATTTTTTTTGACCTCAAAATGTCATAAAAAACGTCATAGTATAGTATGGCGTTTTTTTCGGCCAAAAAAAGTCAAAATTTTTTTGGACCTCAAAATGTCATAAAAAACGTCATAGTATAGTATGGCGTTTTTTTCGGGCAAAAAAAGTCACAAATTTTTTTGACCTCAAAATGTCATAAAAAACGTCATAGTATAGTATGGCGTTTTTTTGGGCCAAAAAAAGTCCAAATTTTTTTTGACCTCAAAATGTCATAAAAAACGTCATAGTATAGTATGGCGTTTTTTTGGGCCAAAAAAAGTCAAAATTTTTTTTGACCTCAAAATGTCATAAAAAACGTCATAGTATAGTATGGCGTCAAAATCGGACAAAAAAAGTCAAAAATTTTTTTGACCTCAAAATGTCATAAAAAACGTCATAGTATAGTATGGTGTTTTTTTCGGCCAAAAAAAGTCAAAATTTTTTTGGACCTCAAAATGTCATAAAAAACGTCATAGTATAGTAAGGCGTCAAAATCGGCCAAAAAAAGTCAAAAATTTTTTTGACCTCAAAATGTCATAAAAAACGTCATAGTATAGTATGGCGTTTTTTTCGGCCAAAAAAACTCAAAATTTTTTTTGACCTCAAAATGTCATAAAAAACGTCATAGTATAGTAAGGCGTCAAAATCGGACAAAAAAAGTCAAAATTTTTTTTGACCTCAAAATGTCATAAAAACGTCATAGTATAGTAAGGCGTTTTTTTCGGCCAAAAAAAGTCAAAAATTTTTTTGACCTCAAAATGTCATAAAAACGTCATAGTATAGTAAGGCGTTTTTTTCGGCCAAAAAAAGTCAAAATTTTTTTTGACCTCAAAATGTCATAAAAAACGTCATAGTATAGTATGGCGTTTTTTTGGGCCAAAAAAAGTCCAAATTTTTTTGGACCTCAAAATGTCATAAAAAACGTCATAGTATAGTATGGCGTTTTTTTTCGGCCAAAAAAAGTCAAAATTTTTTTTGACCTCAAAATGTCATAAAAAACATCATAGTATAGTATGGCGTTTTTTTCGGCCGAAAAAAAGTCAAAATTTTTTTGGACCTCAAAATGTCATAAAAACGTCATAGTATAGTAAGGCGTTTTTTTCGGCCAAAAAAAGTCAAAATTTTTTTGGACCTCAAAATGTCATAAAAACGTCATAGTATAGTAAGGCGTCAAAATCGGACAAAAAAAGTCAAAAAATTTTTTGACCTCAAAATGTCATAAAAAACGTCATAGTATAGTATGGCGTTTTTTTCGGCCAAAAAAACTCAAAATTTTTTTTGACCTCAAAATGTCATAAAAAACATCATAGTATAGTAAGGCGTCAAAATCGGACAAAAAAAGTCAAAATTTTTTTGGACCTCAAAATGTCATAAAAACGTCATAGTATAGTAAGGCGTTTTTTTCGGCCAAAAAAAGTCAAAATTTTTTTTGACCTCAAAATGTCATAAAAAACGTCATAGTATAGTAAGGCGTCAAAATCGGACAAAAAAAGTCCAAATTTTTTTTGACCTCAAAATGTCATAAAAAACGTCATAGTATAGTATGGTGTTTTTTTGGGCCAAAAAAAGTCCAAATTTTTTTGGACCTCAAAATGTAATCAAAAACGTCATAGTATAGTAAGGCGTCAAAATCGGCCAAAAAAAGTCAAAAACTTTTTTGACCTCAAAATGTCATAAAAAACGTCATAGTATAGTATGGCGTTTTTTTCGGCCAAAAAAACTCAAAATTTTTTTTGACCTCAAAATGTCATAAAAAACGTCATAGTATAGTATGGCGTTTTTTTCGGCCAAAAAAAGTCAAAAATTTTTTTGACCTCAAAATGTCATAAAAAACGTCATAGTATAGTAAGGCGTCAAAATCGGACAAAAAAAGTCAAAAATTTTTTTGACCTCAAAATGTCATAAAAAACGTCATAGTATAGTATGGTGTTTTTTTCGGCCAAAAAAAGTCCAAATTTTTTTTGACCTCAAAATGTAATAAAAAACGTCATAGTATAGTAAGGCGTCAAAATCGGACAAAAAAAGTCAAAATTTTTTTGGACCTCAAAATGTCATAAAAACGTCATAGTATAGTAAGGCGTCAAAATCGGACAAAAAAAGTCAAAAATTTTTTTGACCTCAAAATGTCATAAAAACGTCATAGTATGGTAAGGCGTTTTTTTCGGCCAAAAAAAGTCAAAATTTTTTTGGACCTCAAAATGTCATAAAAAACATCATAGTATAGTAAGGCGTCAAAATCGGACAAAAAAAGTCAAAATTTTTTGACCTCAAAATGTCATAAAAAACGTCATAGTATAGTATGGCGTTTTTTTCGGCCAAAAAAACTCAAAATTTTTTTTGACCTCAAAATGTCATAAAAAACCTCATAGTATAGTAAGGCGTCAAAATCAGACAAAAAAAGTCAAAAAATTTTTTGACCTCAAAATGTCATAAAAAACGTCATAGTATAGTATGGCGTTTTTTTCGGCCAAAAAAACTCAAAATTTTTTTTTACCTCAAAATGTCATAAAAAACATCATAGTATAGTAAGGCGTCAAAATCGGACAAAAAAAGTCAAAATTTTTTTGGACCTCAAAATGTCATAAAAACGTCATAGTATAGTAAGGCGTTTTTTTCGGCCAAAAAAAGTCAAAATTTTTTTTGACCTCAAAATGTCATAAAAAACGTCATAGTATAGTAAGGCGTCAAAATCGGACAAAAAAAGTCCAAATTTTTTTTGACCTCAAAATGTCATAAAAAACGTCATAGTATAGTATGGTGTTTTTTTGGGCCAAAAAAAGTCCAAATTTTTTTGGACCTCAAAATGTAATCAAAAACGTCATAGTATAGTAAGGCGTCAAAATCGGCCAAAAAAAGTCAAAAAATTTTTTGACCTCAAAATGTCATAAAAAACGTCATAGTATAGTATGGCGTTTTTTTCGGCCAAAAAAACTCAAAATTTTTTTTGACCTCAAAATGTCATAAAAAACGTCATAGTATAGTATGGCGTTTTTTTCGGCCAAAAAAAGTCAAAAATTTTTTTGACCTCAAAATGTCATAAAAAACGTCATAGTATAGTAAGGCGTCAAAATCGGACAAAAAAAGTCAAAAATTTTTTTGACCTCAAAATGTCATAAAAAACGTCATAGTATAGTATGGTGTTTTTTTCGGCCAAAAAAAGTCCAAATTTTTTTTGACCTCAAAATGTAATAAAAAACGTCATAGTATAGTAAGGCGTCAAAATCGGACAAAAAAAGTCAAAATTTTTTTGGACCTCAAAATGTCATAAAAACGTCATAGTATAGTAAGGCGTCAAAATCGGACAAAAAAAGTCAAAAAATTTTTTGACCTCAAAATGTCATAAAAACGTCATAGTATAGTAAGGCGTTTTTTTCGGCCAAAAAAAGTCAAAATTTTTTTGGACCTCAAAATGTCATAAAAACGTCATAGTATAGTAAGGCGTCAAAATCGGACAAAAAAAGTCAAAAAATTTTTTGACCTCAAAATGTCATAAAAAACGTCATAGTATAGTATGGCGTTTTTTTCGGCCAAAAAAACTCAAAAATTTTTTTGACCTCAAAATGTCATAAAAAACATCATAGTATAGTAAGGCGTCAAAATCGGACAAAAAAACTCAAAATTTTTTTGGACCTCAAAATGTCATAAAAACGTCATAGTATAGTAAGGCGTTTTTTTCGGCCAAAAAAAGTCAAAATTTTTTTTGACCTCAAAATGTCATAAAAAACGTCATAGTATAGTAAGGCGTCAAAATCGGACAAAAAAAGTCAAAATTTTTTTTGACCTCAAAATGTCATAAAAAACGTCATAGTATAGTATGGTGTTTTTTTGGGCCAAAAAAAGTCCAAATTTTTTTGGACCTCAAAATGTAATCAAAAACGTCATAGTATAGTAAGGCGTCAAAATCGGCCAAAAAAAGTCAAAAAATTTTTTGACCTCAAAATGTCATAAAAAACGTCATAGTATAGTATGGTGTTTTTTTCGGCCAAAAAAAGTCCAAATTTTTTTTGACCTCAAAATGTAATAAAAAACGTCATAGTATAGTAAGGCGTCAAAATCGGACAAAAAAAGTCAAAATTTTTTTGGACCTCAAAATGTCATAAAAACGTCATAGTATAGTAAGGCGTCAAAATCGGACAAAAAAAGTCAAAAAATTTTTTGACCTCAAAATGTCATAAAAAACGTCACAGTATAGTATGGCGTTTTTTTCGGCCAAAAAAAGTCCAAATTTTTTTTGACCTCAAAATGTCATAAAAAACATCATAGTATAGTAAGGCGTCAAAATCGGACAAAAAAACTCAAAATTTTTTTTGACCTCAAAATGTCATAAAAAACGTCATAGTATAGTATGGCGTTTTTTTTCGGCCAAAAAAAGTCAAAAATTTTTTTGACCTCAAAATGTCATAAAAAACATCATAGTATAGTAAGGCGTCAAAATCGGACAAAAAAAGTCAAAATTTTTTTGGACCTCAAAATGTCATAAAAAACGTCATAGTATAGTAAGGCGTCAAAATCGGACAAAAAAGTCAAAATTTTTTTGGACCTCAAAATGTCATAAAAAACGTCATAGTATAGTAAGGCGTCAAAATCGGACAAAAAAAGTCCAAATTTTTTTTGACCTCAAAATGTCATAAAAAACGTCATAGTATAGTAAGGCGTCAAAATCGGACAAAAAAAGTCAAAAATTTTTTTGACCTCAAAATGTCATAAAAAACGTCATAGTATAGTAAGGCGTCAAAAAATGTCAAAAAAAATTTTTTACCTCAAAATGTCATAAAAAACGTCATAGTATAGTAAGGCGTCAAAATCGGACAAAAAAAGTCAAAAAATTTTTTGACCTCAAAATGTCATAAGAAACGTCATAGTATAGTATGGTGTTTTTTTCGGGCAAAAAAAGTCAAAAAATTTTTTGACCTCAAAATGTCATAAAAAACGTCATAGTATAGTATGGCGTTTTTTTGGGCCAAAAAAAGTCCAAATTTTTTTTGACCTCAAAATGTCATAAGAAACGTCATAGTATAGTATGGCTTTTTTTTTCGGGCAAAAAAAGTCTAAATTTTTTTTGACCTCAAAATGTCATAAAAAACGTCATAGTATAGTATGGTGTTTTTTTGGGCCAAAAAAAGTCCAACTTTTTTTGGACCTCAAAATGTCATAAAAAACGTCATAGTATAGTAAGGCGTCAAAATCGGCCAAAAAAAGTCAAAAAATTTTTTGACCTCAAAATGTCATAAAAAACGTCATAGTATAGTATGGCGTTTTTTTCGGCCAAAAAAAGTCAAAATTTTTTTTGACCTCAAAATGTCATAAAAAACATCATAGTATAGTAAGGCGTCAAAATCGGACAAAAAAAGTCAAAATTTTTTTGGACCTCAAAATGTCATAAAAAACGTCATAGTATAGTAAGGCGTCAAAATCGGACAAAAAAGTCAAAATTTTTTTGGACCTCAAAATGTCATAAAAAACGTCATAGTATAGTAAGGCGTCAAAATCGGACAAAAAAAGTCCAAATTTTTTTTGACCTCAAAATGTCATAAAAAACGTCATAGTATAGTAAGGCGTCAAAATCGGACAAAAAAAGTCAAAATTTTTTTTGACCTCAAAATGTCATAAAAAACGGCATAGTATAGTAAGGCGTCAAAATCGGACAAAAAAAGTCCAAATTTTTTTTGACCTCAAAATGTCATAAAAAACGTCATAGTATAGTAAGGCGTCAAAATCGGACAAAAAAAGTCAAAAAATTTTTTGACCTCAAAATGTCATAAAAAACGTCATAGTATAGTAAGGCGTCAAAAAAAGTCAAAAAATGTCAAAAAAAATTTTGACCTCAAAATGTCATAAAAAACGTCATAGTATAGTAAGGCGTCAAAATCGGACAAAAAAAGTCAAAAAATTTTTTGACCTCAAAATGTCATAAGAAACGTCATAGTATAGTATGGCGTTTTTTTCGGGCAAAAAAAGTAAAAAAATTTTTTGACCTCAAAATGTCATAAAAAACGTCATAGTATAGTATGGCGTTTTTTTCGGCCAAAAAAAGTCAAAATTTTTTTGGACCTCAAAATGTCATAAAAAACGTCATAGTATAGTAAGGCGTCAAAATCGGACAAAAAAAGTCCAAATTTTTTTTGACCTCAAAATGTCATAAAAAACGTCATAGTATAGTATGGCGTTTTTTTCGGCCAAAAAAAGTCAAAATTTTTTTGGACCTCAAAATGTCATAAAAAACGTCATAGTATAGTATGGCGTTTTTTTCGGGCAAAAAAAGTCACAAATTTTTTTGACCTCAAAATGTCATAAAAAACGTCATAGTATAGTATGGCGTTTTTTTGGGCCAAAAAAAGTCCAAATTTTTTTTGACCTCAAAATGTCATAAAAAACGTCATAGTATAGTATGGCGTTTTTTTGGGCCAAAAAAAGTCAAAATTTTTTTTGACCTCAAAATGTCATAAAAAACGTCATAGTATAGTATGGCGTCAAAATCGGACAAAAAAAGTCAAAAATTTTTTTGACCTCAAAATGTCATAAAAAACGTCATAGTATAGTATGGTGTTTTTTTCGGCCAAAAAAAGTCAAAATTTTTTTGGACCTCAAAATGTCATAAAAAACGTCATAGTATAGTAAGGCGTCAAAATCGGCCAAAAAAAGTCAAAAATTTTTTTGACCTCAAAATGTCATAAAAAACGTCATAGTATAGTATGGCGTTTTTTTCGGCCAAAAAAACTCAAAATTTTTTTTGACCTCAAAATGTCATAAAAAACGTCATAGTATAGTAAGGCGTCAAAATCGGACAAAAAAAGTCAAAATTTTTTTTGACCTCAAAATGTCATAAAAACGTCATAGTATAGTAAGGCGTTTTTTTCGGCCAAAAAAAGTCAAAAATTTTTTTGACCTCAAAATGTCATAAAAACGTCATAGTATAGTAAGGCGTTTTTTTCGGCCAAAAAAAGTCAAAATTTTTTTTGACCTCAAAATGTCATAAAAAACGTCATAGTATAGTATGGCGTTTTTTTGGGCCAAAAAAAGTCCAAATTTTTTTGGACCTCAAAATGTCATAAAAAACGTCATAGTATAGTATGGCGTTTTTTTCGGCCAAAAAAAGTCAAAATTTTTTTTGACCTCAAAATGTCATAAAAAACATCATAGTATAGTATGGCGTTTTTTTCGGCCGAAAAAAAGTCAAAATTTTTTTGGACCTCAAAATGTCATAAAAACGTCATAGTATAGTAAGGCGTTTTTTTCGGCCAAAAAAAGTCAAAATTTTTTTGGACCTCAAAATGTCATAAAAACGTCATAGTATAGTAAGGCGTCAAAATCGGACAAAAAAAGTCAAAAAATTTTTTGACCTCAAAATGTCATAAAAAACGTCATAGTATAGTATGGCGTTTTTTTCGGCCAAAAAAACTCAAAATTTTTTTTGACCTCAAAATGTCATAAAAAACATCATAGTATAGTAAGGCGTCAAAATCGGACAAAAAAAGTCAAAATTTTTTTGGACCTCAAAATGTCATAAAAACGTCATAGTATAGTAAGGCGTTTTTTTCGGCCAAAAAAAGTCAAAATTTTTTTTGACCTCAAAATGTCATAAAAAACGTCATAGTATAGTAAGGCGTCAAAATCGGACAAAAAAAGTCCAAATTTTTTTTGACCTCAAAATGTCATAAAAAACGTCATAGTATAGTATGGTGTTTTTTTGGGCCAAAAAAAGTCCAAATTTTTTTGGACCTCAAAATGTAATCAAAAACGTCATAGTATAGTAAGGCGTCAAAATCGGCCAAAAAAAGTCAAAAACTTTTTTGACCTCAAAATGTCATAAAAAACGTCATAGTATAGTATGGCGTTTTTTTCGGCCAAAAAAACTCAAAATTTTTTTTGACCTCAAAATGTCATAAAAAACGTCATAGTATAGTATGGCGTTTTTTTCGGCCAAAAAAAGTCAAAAATTTTTTTGACCTCAAAATGTCATAAAAAACGTCATAGTATAGTAAGGCGTCAAAATCGGACAAAAAAAGTCAAAAATTTTTTTGACCTCAAAATGTCATAAAAAACGTCATAGTATAGTATGGTGTTTTTTTCGGCCAAAAAAAGTCCAAATTTTTTTTGACCTCAAAATGTAATAAAAAACGTCATAGTATAGTAAGGCGTCAAAATCGGACAAAAAAAGTCAAAATTTTTTTGGACCTCAAAATGTCATAAAAACGTCATAGTATAGTAAGGCGTCAAAATCGGACAAAAAAAGTCAAAAATTTTTTTGACCTCAAAATGTCATAAAAACGTCATAGTATGGTAAGGCGTTTTTTTCGGCCAAAAAAAGTCAAAATTTTTTTGGACCTCAAAATGTCATAAAAAACATCATAGTATAGTAAGGCGTCAAAATCGGACAAAAAAAGTCAAAATTTTTTGACCTCAAAATGTCATAAAAAACGTCATAGTATAGTATGGCGTTTTTTTTCGGCCAAAAAAACTCAAAATTTTTTTTGACCTCAAAATGTCATAAAAAACCTCATAGTATAGTAAGGCGTCAAAATCAGACAAAAAAAGTCAAAAAATTTTTTGACCTCAAAATGTCATAAAAAACGTCATAGTATAGTATGGCGTTTTTTTCGGCCAAAAAAACTCAAAATTTTTTTTTACCTCAAAATGTCATAAAAAACATCATAGTATAGTAAGGCGTCAAAATCGGACAAAAAAAGTCAAAATTTTTTTGGACCTCAAAATGTCATAAAAACGTCATAGTATAGTAAGGCGTTTTTTTCGGCCAAAAAAAGTCAAAATTTTTTTTGACCTCAAAATGTCATAAAAAACGTCATAGTATAGTAAGGCGTCAAAATCGGACAAAAAAAGTCCAAATTTTTTTTGACCTCAAAATGTCATAAAAAACGTCATAGTATAGTATGGTGTTTTTTTGGGCCAAAAAAAGTCCAAATTTTTTTGGACCTCAAAATGTAATCAAAAACGTCATAGTATAGTAAGGCGTCAAAATCGGCCAAAAAAAGTCAAAAAATTTTTTGACCTCAAAATGTCATAAAAAACGTCATAGTATAGTATGGCGTTTTTTTCGGCCAAAAAAACTCAAAATTTTTTTTGACCTCAAAATGTCATAAAAAACGTCATAGTATAGTATGGCGTTTTTTTCGGCCAAAAAAAGTCAAAAATTTTTTTGACCTCAAAATGTCATAAAAAACGTCATAGTATAGTAAGGCGTCAAAATCGGACAAAAAAAGTCAAAAATTTTTTTGACCTCAAAATGTCATAAAAAACGTCATAGTATAGTATGGTGTTTTTTTCGGCCAAAAAAAGTCCAAATTTTTTTTGACCTCAAAATGTAATAAAAAACGTCATAGTATAGTAAGGCGTCAAAATCGGACAAAAAAAGTCAAAATTTTTTTGGACCTCAAAATGTCATAAAAACGTCATAGTATAGTAAGGCGTCAAAATCGGACAAAAAAAGTCAAAAAATTTTTTGACCTCAAAATGTCATAAAAACGTCATAGTATAGTAAGGCGTTTTTTTCGGCCAAAAAAAGTCAAAATTTTTTTGGACCTCAAAATGTCATAAAAACGTCATAGTATAGTAAGGCGTCAAAATCGGACAAAAAAAGTCAAAAAATTTTTTGACCTCAAAATGTCATAAAAAACGTCATAGTATAGTATGGCGTTTTTTTCGGCCAAAAAAACTCAAAAATTTTTTTGACCTCAAAATGTCATAAAAAACATCATAGTATAGTAAGGCGTCAAAATCGGACAAAAAAACTCAAAATTTTTTTGGACCTCAAAATGTCATAAAAACGTCATAGTATAGTAAGGCGTTTTTTTCGGCCAAAAAAAGTCAAAATTTTTTTTGACCTCAAAATGTCATAAAAAACGTCATAGTATAGTAAGGCGTCAAAATCGGACAAAAAAAGTCAAAATTTTTTTTGACCTCAAAATGTCATAAAAAACGTCATAGTATAGTATGGTGTTTTTTTGGGCCAAAAAAAGTCCAAATTTTTTTGGACCTCAAAATGTAATCAAAAACGTCATAGTATAGTAAGGCGTCAAAATCGGCCAAAAAAAGTCAAAAAATTTTTTGACCTCAAAATGTCATAAAAAACGTCATAGTATAGTATGGTGTTTTTTTCGGCCAAAAAAAGTCCAAATTTTTTTTGACCTCAAAATGTAATAAAAAATGTCATAGTATAGTAAGGCGTCAAAATCGGACAAAAAAAGTCAAAATTTTTTTGGACCTCAAAATGTCATAAAAACGTCATAGTATAGTAAGGCGTCAAAATCGGACAAAAAAAGTCAAAAAATTTTTTGACCTCAAAATGTCATAAAAAACGTCACAGTATAGTATGGCGTTTTTTTCGGCCAAAAAAAGTCCAAATTTTTTTTGACCTCAAAATGTCATAAAAAACATCATAGTATAGTAAGGCGTCAAAATCGGACAAAAAAACTCAAAATTTTTTTTGACCTCAAAATGTCATAAAAAACGTCATAGTATAGTATGGCGTTTTTTTCGGCCAAAAAAAGTCAAAAATTTTTTTGACCTCAAAATGTCATAAAAAACATCATAGTATAGTAAGGCGTCAAAATCGGACAAAAAAAGTCAAAATTTTTTTGGACCTCAAAATGTCATAAAAAACGTCATAGTATAGTAAGGCGTCAAAATCGGACAAAAAAGTCAAAATTTTTTTGGACCTCAAAATGTCATAAAAAACGTCATAGTATAGTAAGGCGTCAAAATCGGACAAAAAAAGTCCAAATTTTTTTTGACCTCAAAATGTCATAAAAAACGTCATAGTATAGTAAGGCGTCAAAATCGGACAAAAAAAGTCAAAAATTTTTTTGACCTCAAAATGTCATAAAAAACGTCATAGTATAGTAAGGCGTCAAAAAATGTCAAAAAAAATTTTTTACCTCAAAATGTCATAAAAAACGTCATAGTATAGTAAGGCGTCAAAATCGGACAAAAAAAGTCAAAAAATTTTTTGACCTCAAAATGTCATAAGAAACGTCATAGTATAGTATGGTGTTTTTTTCGGGCAAAAAAAGTCAAAAAATTTTTTGACCTCAAAATGTCATAAAAAACGTCATAGTATAGTATGGCGTTTTTTTGGGCCAAAAAAAGTCCAAATTTTTTTTGACCTCAAAATGTCATAAGAAACGTCATAGTATAGTATGGCTTTTTTTTTCGGGCAAAAAAAGTCTAAATTTTTTTTGACCTCAAAATGTCATAAAAAACGTCATAGTATAGTATGGTGTTTTTTTGGGCCAAAAAAAGTCCAACTTTTTTTGGACCTCAAAATGTCATAAAAAACGTCATAGTATAGTAAGGCGTCAAAATCGGCCAAAAAAAGTCAAAAAATTTTTTGACCTCAAAATGTCATAAAAAACGTCATAGTATAGTATGGCGTTTTTTTCGGCCAAAAAAAGTCAAAATTTTTTTTGACCTCAAAATGTCATAAAAAACATCATAGTATAGTAAGGCGTCAAAATCGGACAAAAAAAGTCAAAATTTTTTTGGACCTCAAAATGTCATAAAAAACGTCATAGTATAGTAAGGCGTCAAAATCGGACAAAAAAGTCAAAATTTTTTTGGACCTCAAAATGTCATAAAAAACGTCATAGTATAGTAAGGCGTCAAAATCGGACAAAAAAAGTCCAAATTTTTTTTGACCTCAAAATGTCATAAAAAACGTCATAGTATAGTAAGGCGTCAAAATCGGACAAAAAAAGTCAAAATTTTTTTTGACCTCAAAATGTCATAAAAAACGGCATAGTATAGTAAGGCGTCAAAATCGGACAAAAAAAGTCCAAATTTTTTTTGACCTCAAAATGTCATAAAAAACGTCATAGTATAGTAAGGCGTCAAAATCGGACAAAAAAAGTCAAAAAATTTTTTGACCTCAAAATGTCATAAAAAACGTCATAGTATAGTAAGGCGTCAAAATCGGACAAAAAAAGTCAAAATTTTTTTTGACCTCAAAATGTCATAAAAAACGTCATAGTATAGTATGGCGTTTTTTTTCGGGCAAAAAAAGTCACAAATTTTTTTGACCTCAAAATGTCATAAAAAACGTCATAGTATAGTATGGCGTTTTTTTGGGCCAAAAAAAGTCCAAATTTTTTTTGACCTCAAAATGTCATAAAAAACGTCATAGTATAGTATGGCGTTTTTTTGGGCCAAAAAAAGTCAAAATTTTTTTTGACCTCAAAATGTCATAAAAAACGTCATAGTATAGTATGGCGTTTTTTTCGGCCAAAAAAAGTCCAAATTTTTTTGGACCTCAAAATGTCATAAAAAACATCATAGTATAGTATGGCGTCAAAATCGGACAAAAAAAGTCAAAATTTTTTTTGACCTCAAAATGTCAAAAAAAACGTCATAGTATAGTATGGCGTTTTTTTCGGCCAAAAAAAGTCAAAAAAATTTTTGACCTCAAAATGTCATAAAAAACGTCATAGTATAGTAAGGCGTCAAAATCGGACAAAAAAAGTCAAAATTTTTTTGGACCTCAAAATGTCATAAAAAACGTCATAGTATAGTAAGGCGTCAAAATCGGACAAAAAAAGTCCAAATTTTTTTTGACCTCAAAATGTCATAAAAAACGTCATAGTATAGTATGGCGTTTTTTTCGGCCAAAAAAAGTCCAAATTTTTTTGGACCTCAAAATGTCATAAAAAACATCATAGTATAGTATGGCGTCAAAATCGGACAAAAAAAGTCCAAATTTTTTTTGACCTCAAAATGTCATAAAAAACGTCATAGTATAGTAAGGCGTCAAAATCGGACAAAAAAAGTCAAAATTTTTTTGGACCTCAAAATGTCATAAAAAACGTCATAGTATAGTAAGGCGTCAAAATCGGACAAAAAAAGTCAAAATTTTTTTGGACCTCAAAATGTCATAAAAAACGTCATAGTATAGTAAGGCGTCAAAATCGGACAAAAAAAGTCAAAAATTTTTTTGACCTCAAAATGTCATAAAAACGTCATAGTATAGTAAGGCGTTTTTTTCGGCCAAAAAAAGTCAAAAATTTTTTTGACCTCAAAATGTCATAAAAACGTCATAGTATAGTAAGGCGTCAAAATCGGACAAAAAAAGTCCAAATTTTTTTTGACCTCAAAATGTCATAAAAAACGTCATAGTATAGTATGGCGTTTTTTTTAGGCCAAAAAAAGTCAAAATTTTTTTTGACCTCAAAATGTCATAAAAAACGTCATAGTATAGTATGGCGTTTTTTTTGTGCCAAAAAAAGTCCAAATTTTTTTGGACCTCAAAATGTCATAAAAAACATCATAGTATAGTATGGCGTCAAAATCGGACAAAAAAAGTCAAAAATTTTTTTGACCTCAAAATGTCATAAAAAACGTCATAGTATAGTAAGGCGACAAAAAAAGTCCAAATTTTTTTGGAGCTCAAAATGTCATAAAAAACGTCATAGTATAGTATGGCGTTTTTTTCGGCCAAAAAAAGTCAAAATTTTTTTTGACCTCAAAATGTCATAAAAAACATCATAGTATAGTACGGCGTCAAAATCGGACAAAAAAAGTCAAAATTTTTTTTGACCTCAAAATGTCAAAAAAAACGTCATAGTATAGTATGGCGTTTTTTTCGGCCAAAAAAAGTCAAAAAATTTTTTGACCTCAAAATGTCATAAAAAACGTCATAGTATAGTAAGGCGTCAAAATCGGACAAAAAAAGTCAAAAATTTTTTTGACCTCAAAATGTCATAAAAAACGTCATAGTATAGTAAGGCGTCAAAATCGGACAAAAAAAGTAAAAAAATTTTTTGACCTCAAAATGTCATAAAAAACCTCATAGTATAGTAAGGCGTCAAAATCGGACAAATAAAGTCAAAATTTTTTTTGACCTCAAAATGTCATAAAAAACGTCATAGTATAGTAAGGCGTCAAAATCGGACAAAAAAAGTCAAAATTTTTTTTGACCTCAAAATGTCATAAAAAACGTCATAGTATAGTAAGGCGTCAAAATCGGACAAAAAAAGTAAAAAAATTTTTTGACCTCAAAATGTCATAAAAAACGTCATAGTATAGTAAGGCGTCAAAATCGGACAAAAAAAGTCCAAATTTTTTTTGACCTCAAAATGTCATAAAAAACGTCATAGTATAGTAAGGCGTCAAAATCGGACAAAAAAAGTCAAAATTTTTTTGGACCTCAAAATGTCATAAAAAACGTCATAGTATAGTAAGGCGTCAAAATCGGACAAAAAAAGTCCAAATTTTTTTTGACCTCAAAATGTCATAAAAAACGTCATAGTATAGTATGGCGTTTTTTTCGGCCAAAAAAAGTCCAAATTTTTTTTGACCTCAAAATGTCATAAAAAACATCATAGTATAGTAAGGCGTCAAAATCGGACAAAAAAAGTCCAAATTTTTTTTGACCTCAAAATGTCATAAAAACGTCATAGTATAGTAAGGCGTCAAAATCGGACAAAAAAAGTCCAAATTTTTTTTGACCTCAAAATGTCATAAAAAACGTCATAGTATAGTATGGCGTTTTTTTTAGGCCAAAAAAAGTCAAAATTTTTTTTGACCTCAAAATGTCATAAAAAACGTCATAGTATAGTATGGCGTTTTTTTGTGCCAAAAAAAGTCAAAAAATTTTTTTGGACCTCAAAATGTCATAAAAAACATCATAGTATAGTATGGCGTCAAAATCGGACAAAAAAAGTCAAAATTTTTTTTGACCTCAAAATGTCAAAAAAAACGTCATAGTATAGTATGGCGTTTTTTTTCGGCCAAAAAAAGTCAAAAAATTTTTTGACCTCAAAATGTCATAAAAAACGTCATAGTATAGTAAGGCGTCAAAATCGGACAAAAAAAGTCAAAATTTTTTTGGACCTCAAAATGTCATAAAAAACGTCATAGTATAGTATGGCGTCAAAATCGGACAAAAAAAGTCAAAAATTTTTTTGACCTCAAAATGTCATAAAAAACGTCATAGTATAGTAAGGCGTCAAAATCGGACAAAAAAAGTCAAAATTTTTTTGGACCTCAAAATGTCATAAAAAACGTCATAGTATAGTAAGGCGTCAAAATCGGACAAAAAAAGTCAAAATTTTTTTTGACCTCAAAATGTCAAAAAAAACGTCATAGTATAGTATGGCGTTTTTTTCGGCCAAAAAAAGTCAAAAAATTTTTTGACCTCAAAATGTCATAAAAAACGTCATAGTATAGTAAGGCGTCAAAATCGGACAAAAAAAGTCAAAATTTTTTTGGACCTCAAAATGTCATAAAAAACGTCATAGTATAGTAAGGCGTCAAAATCGGACAAAAAAAGTAAAAAAATTTTTTGACCTCAAAATGTCATAAAAAACGTCATAGTATAGTAAGGCGTCAAAATCGGACAAAAAAAGTCCAAATTTTTTTTGACCTCAAAATGTCATAAAAAACGTCATAGTATAGTAAGGCGTCAAAATCGGACAAAAAAAGTCAAAATTTTTTTGGACCTCAAAATGTCATAAAAAACGTCATAGTATAGTAAGGCGTCAAAATCGGACAAAAAAAGTCCAAATTTTTTTTGACCTCAAAATGTCATAAAAAACGTCATAGTATAGTATGGCGTTTTTTTCGGCCAAAAAAAGTCCAAATTTTTTTTGACCTCAAAATGTCATAAAAAACATCATAGTATAGTAAGGCGTCAAAATCGGACAAAAAAAGTCCAAATTTTTTTTGACCTCAAAATGTCATAAAAACGTCATAGTATAGTAAGGCGTCAAAATCGGACAAAAAAAGTCCAAATTTTTTTTGACCTCAAAATGTCATAAAAAACGTCATAGTATAGTATGGCGTTTTTTTTAGGCCAAAAAAAGTCAAAATTTTTTTTGACCTCAAAATGTCATAAAAAACGTCATAGTATAGTATGGCGTTTTTTTGTGCCAAAAAAAGTCAAAAAATTTTTTTGGACCTCAAAATGTCATAAAAAACATTATAGTATAGTATGGCGTCAAAATCGGACAAAAAAAGTCAAAATTTTTTTTGACCTCAAAATGTCAAAAAAAACGTCATAGTATAGTATGGCGTTTTTTTCGGCCAAAAAAAGTCAAAAAATTTTTTGACCTCAAAATGTCATAAAAAACGTCATAGTATAGTAAGGCGTCAAAATCGGACAAAAAAAGTCAAAATTTTTTTGGACCTCAAAATGTCATAAAAAACGTCATAGTATAGTATGGCGTCAAAATCGGACAAAAAAAGTCAAAAATTTTTTTGACCTCAAAATGTCATAAAAAACGTCATAGTATAGTAAGGCGTCAAAATCGGACAAAAAAAGTCAAAATTTTTTTGGACCTCAAAATGTCATAAAAAACGTCATAGTATAGTAAGGCGTCAAAATCGGACAAAAAAAGTCAAAATTTTTTTTGACCTCAAAATGTCAAAAAAAACGTCATAGTATAGTATGGCGTTTTTTTCGGCCAAAAAAAGTCAAAAAATTTTTTGACCTCAAAATGTCATAAAAAACGTCATAGTATAGTAAGGCGTCAAAATCGGACAAAAAAAGTCAAAATTTTTTTGGACCTCAAAATGTCATAAAAAACGTCATAGTATAGTATGGCGTCAAAATCGGACAAAAAAAGTCAAAAATTTTTTTGACCTCAAAATGTCATAAAAAACGTCATAGTATAGTAAGGCGTCAAAATCGGACAAAAAAAGTCAAAATTTTTTTGGACCTCAAAATGTCATAAAAAACGTCATAGTATAGTAAGGCGTCAAAATCGGACAAAAAAAGTCAAAATTTTTTTGGACCTCAAAATGTCATAAAAAACGTCATAGTATAGTAAGGCGTCAAAATCGGACAAAAAAAGTCAAAAATTTTTTTGACCTCAAAATGTCATAAAAAACGTCATAGTATAGTAAGGCGACAAAAAAAGTCCAAATTTTTTTGGAGCTCAAAATGTCATAAAAAACGTCATAGTATAGTATGGCGTTTTTTTCGGCCAAAAAAAGTCAAAATTTTTTTTGACCTCAAAATGTCATAAAAAACATCATAGTATAGTACGGCGTCAAAATCGGACAAAAAAAGTCAAAATTTTTTTTGACCTCAAAATGTCAAAAAAAACGTCATAGTATAGTATGGCGTTTTTTTCGGCCAAAAAAAGTCAAAAAATTTTTTGACCTCAAAATGTCATAAAAAACGTCATAGTATAGTATGCCGTCAAAATCGGACAAAAAAAGTCCAAATTTTTTTGGACCTCAAAATGTCATAAAAAACGTCATAGTATAGTAAGGCGTCAAAATCGGACAAAAAAAGTCAAAATTGTTTTGGACCTCAAAATGTCATAAAAAACGTCATAGTATAGTAAGGCGTCAAAATCGGACAAAAAAAGTCAAAATTTTTTTGGACCTCAAAATGTCATAAAAAACGTCATAGTATAGTAAGGCGTCAAAATCGGACAAGAAAAGTCAAAATTTTTTTTGACCTCAAAATGTCATAAAAAACGTCATAGTATAGTATGGCGTTTTTTTCGGCCAAAAACAGTCCAAATTTTTTTTGACCTCAAAATGTCATAAAAAACGTCATAGTATAGTATGGCGTTTTTGTCGGCCAAAAAAAGTCAAAATTTTTTTGGACCTCAAAATGTCATAAAAAACGTCTTAGTATAGTAAGGCGTCAAAATCGGACAAAAAAAGTCAAAAATTTTTTTGACCTCAAAATGTCATAAAAAACGTCATAGTATAGTAAGGCGTCAAAATCGGACAAAAAAAGTAAAAAAATTTTTTGACCTCAAAATGTCATAAAAAACCTCATAGTATAGTAAGGCGTCAAAATCGGACAAAAAAAGTCAAAAATTTTTTGGACCTCAAAATGTCATAAAAAACGTCATAGTATAGTATGGCGTTTTTTTCGGCCAAAAAAAGTCCAAATTTTTTTTGACCTCAAAATGTCATAAAAAACATCATAGTATAGTATGGCGTCAAAATCGGACAAAAAAAGTCAAAATTTTTTTGGACCTCAAAATGTCATAAAAAACGTCATAGTATAGTAAGGCGTCAAAATCGGACAAATAAAGTCAAAATTTTTTTTGACCTCAAAATGTCATAAAAAACGTCATAGTATAGTAAGGCGTCAAAATCGGACAAAAAAAGTCCAAATTTTTTTTGACCTCAAAATGTCATAAAAAACGTCATAGTATAGTAAGGCGTCAAAATCGGACAAAAAAAGTCAAAATTTTTTTGGACCTCAAAATGTCATAAAAAACGTCATAGTATAGTAAGGCGTCAAAATCGGACAAAAAAAGTCAAAAATTTTTTTGACCTCAAAATGTCATAAAAAACGTCATAGTATAGTATGGTGTTTTTTTCGGCCAAAAAAAGTCAAAATTTTTTTGGACCTCAAAATGTCATAAAAAACGTCATAGTATAGTAAGGCGTCAAAATCGGACAAAAAAAGTAAAAAAATTTTTTTGGACCTCAAAATGTCATAAAAAACGTCATAGTATAGTAAGGCGTCAAAATCGGACAAAAAAAGTCAAAATTTTTTTTGACCTCAAAATGTCATAAAAAACGTCATAGTATAGTATGGCGTTTTTTTCGGCCAAAAAAAGTCAAAATTTTTTTGGACCTCAAAATGTCATAAAAAACGTCATAGTATAGTATGGCGTTTTTTTCGGCCAAAAAAGTCAAAAATATTTTTGACCTCAAAATGTCATAAAAAACGTCATAGTATAGTAAGGCGTCAAAATCGGACAAAAAAAGTCAAAATTTTTTTTGACCTCAAAATGTCATAAAAAACTTCATAGTATAGTAAGGCGTCAAAATCGGACAAAAAAAGTCAAAATTTTTTTTGACCTCAAAATGTCATAAAAAACGTCATAGTATAGTAAGGCGTCAAAATCGGACAAAAAAAGTCAAAATTTTTTTGGACCTCAAAATGTCATAAAAAACGTCATAGTATAGTATGGCGTCAAAATCGGACAAAAAAAGTCAAAAATTTTTTTGACCTCAAAATGTCATAAAAAACGTCATAGTATAGTAAGGCGTCAAAATCGGACAAAAAAAGTCAAAATTTTTTTGGACCTCAAAATGTCATAAAAAACGTCATAGTATAGTAAGGCGTCAAAATCGGACAAAAAAAGTCAAAATTTTTTTGGACCTCAAAATGTCATAAAAAACGTCATAGTATAGTAAGGCGTCAAAATCGGACAAAAAAAGTCAAAAATTTTTTTGACCTCAAAATGTCATAAAAAACGTCATAGTATAGTAAGGCGACAAAAAAAGTCCAAATTTTTTTGGAGCTCAAAATGTCATAAAAAACGTCATAGTATAGTATGGCGTTTTTTTCGGCCAAAAAAAGTCAAAATTTTTTTTGACCTCAAAATGTCATAAAAAACATCATAGTATAGTACGGCGTCAAAATCGGACAAAAAAAGTCAAAATTTTTTTTGACCTCAAAATGTCAAAAAAAACGTCATAGTATAGTATGGCGTTTTTTTCGGCCAAAAAAAGTCAAAAAATTTTTTGACCTCAAAATGTCATAAAAAACGTCATAGTATAGTATGCCGTCAAAATCGGACAAAAAAAGTCCAAATTTTTTTGGACCTCAAAATGTCATAAAAAACGTCATAGTATAGTAAGGCGTCAAAATCGGACAAAAAAAGTCAAAATTGTTTTGGACCTCAAAATGTCATAAAAAACGTCATAGTATAGTAAGGCGTCAAAATCGGACAAAAAAAGTCAAAATTTTTTTGGACCTCAAAATGTCATAAAAAACGTCATAGTATAGTAAGGCGTCAAAATCGGACAAGAAAAGTCAAAATTTTTTTTGACCTCAAAATGTCATAAAAAACGTCATAGTATAGTATGGCGTTTTTTTCGGCCAAAAACAGTCCAAATTTTTTTTGACCTCAAAATGTCATAAAAAACGTCATAGTATAGTATGGCGTTTTTGTCGGCCAAAAAAAGTCAAAATTTTTTTGGACCTCAAAATGTCATAAAAAACGTCTTAGTATAGTAAGGCGTCAAAATCGGACAAAAAAAGTCAAAAATTTTTTTGACCTCAAAATGTCATAAAAAACGTCATAGTATAGTAAGGCGTCAAAATCGGACAAAAAAAGTAAAAAAATTTTTTGACCTCAAAATGTCATAAAAAACCTCATAGTATAGTAAGGCGTCAAAATCGGACAAAAAAAGTCAAAAATTTTTTGGACCTCAAAATGTCATAAAAAACGTCATAGTATAGTATGGCGTTTTTTTCGGCCAAAAAAAGTCCAAATTTTTTTTGACCTCAAAATGTCATAAAAAACATCATAGTATAGTATGGCGTCAAAATCGGACAAAAAAAGTCAAAATTTTTTTGGACCTCAAAATGTCATAAAAAACGTCATAGTATAGTAAGGCGTCAAAATCGGACAAATAAAGTCAAAATTTTTTTTGACCTCAAAATGTCATAAAAAACGTCATAGTATAGTAAGGCGTCAAAATCGGACAAAAAAAGTCCAAATTTTTTTTGACCTCAAAATGTCATAAAAAACGTCATAGTATAGTAAGGCGTCAAAATCGGACAAAAAAAGTCAAAATTTTTTTGGACCTCAAAATGTCATAAAAAACGTCATAGTATAGTAAGGCGTCAAAATCGGACAAAAAAAGTCAAAAATTTTTTTGACCTCAAAATGTCATAAAAAACGTCATAGTATAGTATGGTGTTTTTTTCGGCCAAAAAAAGTCAAAATTTTTTTGGACCTCAAAATGTCATAAAAAACGTCATAGTATAGTAAGGCGTCAAAATCGGACAAAAAAAGTAAAAAAATTTTTTTGGACCTCAAAATGTCATAAAAAACGTCATAGTATAGTAAGGCGTCAAAATCGGACAAAAAAAGTCAAAATTTTTTTTGACCTCAAAATGTCATAAAAAACGTCATAGTATAGTATGGCGTTTTTTTCGGCCAAAAAAAGTCAAAATTTTTTTGGACCTCAAAATGTCATAAAAAACGTCATAGTATAGTATGGCGTTTTTTTCGGCCAAAAAAGTCAAAAATATTTTTGACCTCAAAATGTCATAAAAAACGTCATAGTATAGTAAGGCGTCAAAATCGGACAAAAAAAGTCAAAATTTTTTTTGACCTCAAAATGTCATAAAAAACTTCATAGTATAGTAAGGCGTCAAAATCGGACAAAAAAAGTCAAAATTTTTTTTGACCTCAAAATGTCATAAAAAACGTCATAGTATAGTATGGCGTTTTTTTGGGAGAAAGAAAGTCCAAATTTTTTTGGACCTCAAAATGTCATAAAAAACGTCATAGTATAGTATGGCGTTTTTTTCGGCCAAAAAAAGTCAAAATTTTTTTTGACCTCAAAATGTCATAAAAAACATCATAGTATAGTATGGCGTCAAAATCGGACAAAAAAAGTCAAAATTTTTTTTGACCTCAAAATGTCAAAAAAAACATCATAGTATAGTATGGCGTCAAAATCGGACAAAAAAAGTCAAAAATTTTTTTGACCTCAAAATGTCATAAAAAACGTCATAGTATAGTAAGGCGTCAAAATCGGACAAAAAAAGTCAAAATTTTTTTGGACCTCAAAATGTCATAAAAAACGTCATAGTATAGTAAGGCGTCAAAATCGGACGAAAAAAGTCAAAAATTTTTTTGACCTCAAAATGTCATAAAAAACGTCGTAGTATAGTATGGCATTTTTTTCGGCCAAAAAAAGTCAAAATTTTTTTGACCTCAAAATGTCATAAAAAACGTCATAGTATAGTAAGGCGTCAAAATCGGACAAAAAAAGTCCAAATTTTTTTTGACCTCAAAATGTCATAAAAAACGTCATAGTATAGTATGGCGTTTTTTTCGGCCAAAAAAAGTCCAAATTTTTTTGGACCTCAAAATGTCATAAAAAACATCATAGTATAGTATGGCGTCAAAATCGGACAAAAAAAGTCAAAATTTTTTTTGACCTCAAAATGTCAAAAAAAACGTCATAGTATAGTATGGCGTTTTTTTCGGCCAAAAAAAGTCAAAAAATTTTTTGACCTCAAAATGTCATAAAAAACGTCATAGTATAGTATGGCGTTTTTTTCGGCCAAAAAAAGTCCAAATTTTTTTGGACCTCAAAATGTCATAAAAAACGTCATAGTATAGTAAGGCGTCAAAATCGGACAAAAAAAGTCAAAATTTTTTTGGACCTCAAAATGTCATAAAAAACGTCATAGTATAGTAAGGCGTCAAAATCGGACAAAAAAAGTCCAAATTTTTTTTGACCTCAAAATGTCATAAAAAACGTCATAGTATAGTAAGGCGTCAAAATCGGACAAAAAAAGTCAAAAAATTTTTTGACCTCAAAATGTCATAAAAAACGTCATAGTATAGTATGGCGTTTTTTTCGGCCAAAAAAAGTCAAAATTTTTTTGGACCTCAAAACGTCATAAAAAACGTCATAGTATAGTAAGGCGTCAAAATCGGACAAAAAAAGTCAAAATTTTTTTGGACCTCAAAATGTCATAAAAAACGTCATAGTATAGTAAGGCGACAAAAAAAGTCCAAATTTTTTTGGACCTCAAAATGTCATAAAAAACGTCATAGTATAGTATGGCGTTTTTTTCGGCCAAAAAAAGTCAAAATTTTTTTTGACCTCAAAATGTCATAAAAAACATCATAGTATAGTATGGCGTCAAAATCGGACAAAAAAAGTCAAAATTTTTTTGGACCTCAAAATGTCAAAAAAAACGTCATAGTATAGTATGGCGTCAAAATCGGACAAAAAAAGTCAAAAATTTTTTTGACCTCAAAATGTCATAAAAAACGTCATAGTATAGTAAGGCGTCAAAATCGGACAAAAAAAGTCAAAATTTTTTTGGACCTCAAAATGTCATAAAAAACGTCATAGTATAGTAAGGCGTCAAAATCGGACAAAAAAAGTCAAAAATTTTTTTGACCTCAAAATGTCATAAAAAACGTCATAGTATAGTATGGTGTTTTTTTCGGCCAAAAAAAGTCAAAATTTTTTTGGACCTCAAAATGTCATAAAAAACGTCATAGTATAGTAAGACGTCAAAATCGGACAAAAAAAGTCAAAAATTTTTTTGACCTCAAAATGTCATAAAAAACGTCATAGTATAGTAAGGCGTCAAAATCGGACAAAAAAAGTAAAAAAATTTTTTTGGACCTCAAAATGTCATAAAAAACGTCATAGTATAGTAAGGCGTCAAAATCGGACAAAAAAAGTCAAAATTTTTTTGGACCTCAAAATGTCATAAAAAACGTCATAGTATAGTATGGCGTTTTTTTCGGCCAAAAAAAGTCAAAATTTTTTTGGACCTCAAAATGTCATAAAAAACGTCATAGTATAGTATGGCGTTTTTTTCGGCCAAAAAAGTCAAAAATTTTTTTGACCTCAAAATGTCATAAAAAACGTCATAGTATAGTAAGGCGTCAAAATCGGACAAAAAAAGTCAAAATTTTTTTTGACCTCAAAATGTCATAAAAAACGTCATAGTATAGTATGGCGTTTTTTTCGGCCAAAAAAAGTCAAAATTTTTTTGGACCTCAAAATGTCATAAAAAACGTCATAGTATAGTATGGCGTTTTTTTCGGCCAAAAAAGTCAAAAATTTTTTTGACCTCAAAATGTCATAAAAAACGTCATAGTATAGTAAGGCGTCAAAATCGGACAAAAAAAGTCCAAATTTTTTTTGACCTCAAAATGTCATAAAAAACGTCATAGTATAGTATGGCGTTTTTTTCGGCCAAAAAAAGTCCAAATTTTTTTTGACCTCAAAATGTCATAAAAAACATCATAGTATAGTAAGGCGTCAAAATCGGACAAAAAAAGTCCAAATTTTTTTTGACCTCAAAATGTCATAAAAAACGTCATAGTATAGTAAGGCGTCAAAATCGGACAAATAAAGTAAAAAAAAATTTTGACCTCAAAATGTCATAAAAAACGTCATAGTATAGTAAGGCGTCAAAATCGGACAAAAAAAGTCAAAATTTTTTTCACCTCAAAATGTCATAAAAAACGTCATAGTATAGTATGCCGTTTTTTTCGGCCAAAAAAAGTCAAAATTTTTTTGGACCTCAAAATGTCATAAAAAACGTCATAGTATAGTAAGGCGTCAAAATCGGACAAAAAAAGTCAAAATTTTTTTGGATCTCAAAATGTCATAAAAAACGTCATAGTATAGTAAGGCGTCAAAATCGGACAAAAAAAGTCAAAAATTTTTTTGACCTCAAAATGTCATAAAAACGTCATAGTATAGTAAGGCGTTTTTTTCGGCCAAAAAAAGTCAAAATTTTTTTTGACCTCAAAATGTCATAAAAACGTCATAGTATAGTAAGGCGTCAAAATCGGACAAAAAAAGTCCAAATTTTTTTTGACCTCAAAATGTCATAAAAAACGTCATAGTATAGTATGGCGTTTTTTTCAGGCCAAAAAAAGTCCAAATTTTTTTTGACCTCAAAATGTCATAAAAAACGTCATAGTATAGTATGGCGTTTTTTTCGGCCAAAAAAAGTCAAAATTTTTTTGGACCTCAAAATGTCATAAAAAACATCATAGTATAGTATGGCGTCAAAATCGGACAAAAAAAGTCAAAATTTTTTTTGACCTCAAAAGGTCAAAAAAAACGTCATAGTATAGTATGGCGTTTTTTTCGGCCAAAAAAAGTCAAAAAATTTTTTGACCTCAAAATGTCATAAAAAACGTCATAGTATAGTAAGGCGTCAAAATCGGACAAAAAAAGTCAAAATTTTTTTGGACCTCAAAATGTCATAAAAAACGTCATAGTATAGTATGGCGTTTTTTTCGGCCAAAAAAAGTCAAAAATTTTTTTGACCTCAAAATGTCATAAAAAACGTCATAGTATAGTATGGCGTTTTTTTCGGCCAAAAAAAGTCCAAATTTTTTTGGACCTCAAAATGTCATAAAAAACGTCATAGTATAGTAAGGCGTCAAAATCGGACAAAAAAAGTCAAAATTTTTTTGGACCTCAAAATGTCATAAAAAACGTCATAGTATAGTAAGGCGTCAAAATCGGACAAAAAAAGTCAAAATTTTTTTGGACCTCAAAATGTCATAAAAAACGTCATAGTATAGTAAGGCGTCAAAATCGGACAAAAAAAGTCAAAATTTTTTTGGACCTCAAAATGTCATAAAAAACGTCATAGTATAGTAAGGCGTCAAAATCGGACAAAAAAAGTCAAAATTTTTTTTGACCTCAAAATGTCATAAAAAACGTCATAGTATAGTAAGGCGTCAAAATCGGACAAAAAAAGTCAAAAAATTTTTTGACCTCAAAATGTCATAAAAAACGTCATAGTATAGTAAGGCATCAAAATCGGACAAAAAAAGTCAAAATTTTTTTTGACCTCAAAATGTCATAAAAAACTTCATAGTATAGTATGGCGTTTTTTTCGGCCAAAAAAAGTCAAAATTTTTTTGGACCTCAAAATGTCATAAAAAACGTCATAGTATAGTAAGGCGTCAAAATCGGACAAAAAAAGTCAAAATTTTTTTGGACCTCAAAATGTCATAAAAAACGTCATAGTATAGTAAGGCGTCAAAATCGGACAAAAAAAGTCCAAATTTTTTTTTACCTCAAAATGTCATAAAAAACGTCATAGTATAGTAAGGCGTCAAAATCGGACAAAAAAAGTCAAAAATTTTTTTTACCTCAAAATGTCATAAAAAACGTCATAGTATAGTAAGGCGTCAAAATCGGACAAAAAAAGTCAAAAAATTTTTTGACCTCAAAATGTCATAAAAAACGTCATAGTATAGTAAGGCGTCAAAATCGGACAAAAAAAGTCAAAATTTTTTTTGACCTCAAAATGTCATAAAAAACTTCATAGTATAGTAAGGCGTCAAAATCGGACAAAAAAAGTCAAAATTTTTTTTGACCTCAAAATGTCATAAAAAACGTCATAGTATAGTATGGCGTTTTTTTGGGAGAAAAAAAGTCCAAATTTTTTTGGACCTCAAAATGTCATAAAAAACGTCATAGTATAGTATGGCGTTTTTTTCGGCCAAAAAAAGTCAAAATTTTTTTTGACCTCAAAATGTCATAAAAAACATCATAGTATAGTATGGCGTCAAAATCGGACAAAAAAAGTCAAAATTTTTTTTGACCTCAAAATGTCAAAAAAAACGTCATAGTATAGTATGGCGTCAAAATCGGACAAAAAAAGTCAAAAATTTTTTTGACCTCAAAATGTCATAAAAAACGTCATAGTATAGTAAGGCGTCAAAATCGGACAAAAAAAGTCAAAATTTTTTTGGACCTCAAAATGTCATAAAAAACGTCATAGTATAGTAAGGCGTCAAAATCGGACGAAAAAAGTCAAAAATTTTTTTGACCTCAAAATGTCATAAAAAACGTCGTAGTATAGTATGGCATTTTTTTCGGCCAAAAAAAGTCAAAAATTTTTTTGACCTCAAAATGTCATAAAAAACGTCATAGTATAGTAAGGCGTCAAAATCGGACAAAAAAAGTCAAAATTTTTTTCACCTCAAAATGTCATAAAAAACGTCATAGTATAGTATGCCGTTTTTTTCGGCCAAAAAAAGTCCAAATTTTTTTGGACCTCAAAATGTCATAAAAAACGTCATAGTATAGTAAGGCGTCAAAATCGGACAAAAAAAGTCAAAATTTTTTTGGACCTCAAAATGTCATAAAAAACGTCATAGTATAGTAAGGCGTCAAAATCGGACGAAAAAAGTCAAAAATTTTTTTGACCTCAAAATGTCATAAAAAACGTCGTAGTATAGTATGGCATTTTTTTCGGCCAAAAAAAGTCAAAAATTTTTTTGACCTCAAAATGTCATAAAAAACGTCATAGTATAGTAAGGCGTCAAAATCGGACAAAAAAAGTCAAAATTTTTTTCACCTCAAAATGTCATAAAAAACGTCATAGTATAGTATGCCGTTTTTTTCGGCCAAAAAAAGTCAAAATTTTTTTGGACCTCAAAATGTCATAAAAAACGTCATAGTATAGTAAGGTGTCAAAATCGGACAAAAAAAGTCCAAATTTTTTTGGACCTCAAAATGTCATAAAAAACGTCATAGTATAGTAAGGCGTCAAAATCGGACAAAAAAAGTCAAAAATTTTTTTGACCTCAAAATGTCATAAAAACGTCATAGTATAGTAAGGCGTTTTTTTCGGCCAAAAAAAGTCAAAATTTTTTTTGACCTCAAAATGTCATAAAAACGTCATAGTATAGTAAGGCGTCAAAATCGGACAAAAAAAGTCAAAATTTTTTTGGACCTCAAAATGTCATAAAAAACGTCATAGTATACTATGGCGTTTTTTTTAGGCCAAAAAAAGTCCAAATTTTTTTTGACCTCAAAATGTCATAAAAAACGTCATAGTATAGTATGGCGTTTTTTTCGGCCAAAAAAAGTCAAAATTTTTTTTGACCTCAAAATGTCAAAAAAAACGTCATAGTATAGTATGGCGTTTTTTTCGGCCAAAAAAAGTCAAAAAATTTTTTGACCTCAAAATGTCATAAAAAACGTCATAGTATAGTAAGGCGTCAAAATCGGACAAAAAAAGTCAAAATTTTTTTGGACCTCAAAATGTCATAAAAAACGTCATAGTATAGTATGGCGTTTTTTTCAGCCAAAAAAAGTCAAAAATTTTTTTGGACCTCAAAATGTCATAAAAAACGTCATAGTATAGTGTGGCGTTTTTTTCGGCCAAAAAAAGTCAAAATTTTTTTGGACCTCAAAATGTCATAAAAAACGTCATAGTATAGTAAGGCGTCAAAATCGGACAAAAAAAGTCAAAATTTTTTTGGACCTCAAAATGTCATAAAAAACGTCATAGTATAGTAAGGCGTCAAAATCGGACAAAAAAAGTCAAAATTTTTTTGGACCTCAAAATGTCATAAAAAACGTCATAGTATAGTATGGCGTTTTTTTCGGCCAAAAAAAGTCAAAATTTTTTTTGACCTCAAAATGTCAAAAAAAACGTCATAGTATAGTATGGCGTTTTTTTCGGCCAAAAAAAGTCAAAAAATTTTTTGACCTCAAAATGTCATAAAAAACGTCATAGTATAGTAAGGCGTCAAAATCGGACAAAAAAAGTCAAAATTTTTTTGGACCTCAAAATGTCATAAAAAACGTCATAGTATAGTATGGCGTTTTTTTCAGCCAAAAAAAGTCAAAAATTTTTTTGGACCTCAAAATGTCATAAAAAACGTCATAGTATAGTGTGGCGTTTTTTTCGGCCAAAAAAAGTCAAAATTTTTTTGGACCTCAAAATGTCATAAAAAACGTCATAGTATAGTAAGGCGTCAAAATCGGACAAAAAAAGCCAAAATTTTTTTGGACCTCAAAATGTCATAAAAAACGTCATAGTATAGTAAGGCGTCAAAATCGGACAAAAAAAGTCAAAATTTTTTTGGACCTCAAAATGTCATAAAAAACGTCATAGTATAGTATGGCGTTTTTTTCGGCCAAAAAAAGTCAAAAATTTTTTTGACCTCAAAATGTCATAAAAAACGTCATAGTATAGTATGGCGTTTTTTTCGGCCAAAAAAAGTCCAAATTTTTTTGGACCTCAAAATGTCATAAAAAACGTCATAGTATAGTAAGGCGTCAAAATCGGACAAAAAAAGTCAAAAATTTTTTGGACCTCAAAATGTCATAAAAAACGTCATAGTATAGTAAGGCGTCAAAATCGGACAAAAAAAGTCAAAATTTTTTTGGACCTCAAAATGTCATAAAAAACGTCATAGTATAGTAAGGCGTCAAAATCGGACAAAAAAAGTCAAAATTTTTTTTGACCTCAAAATGTCATAAAAAACGTCATAGTATAGTAAGGCGTCAAAATCGGACAAAAAAAGTCAAAATTTTTTTTGACCTCAAAATGTCATAAAAAACGTCATAGTATAGTAAGGCGTCAAAATCGGACAAAAAAAGTCAAAATTTTTTTTTACCTCAAAATGTCATAAAAAACGTCATAGTATAGTAAGGCGTCAAAATCGGACAAAAAAAGTCCAAATTTTTTTTTACCTCAAAATGTCATAAAAAACGTCATAGTATAGTAAGGCGTCAAAATCGGACAAAAAAAGTCAAAAAAATTTTTGACCTCAAAATGTCATAAAAAACGTCATAGTATAGTAAGGCGTCAAAATCGGACAAAAAAAGTCAAAATTTTTTTTGACCTCAAAATGTCATAAAAAACTTCATAGTATAGTAAGGCGTCAAAATCGGACAAAAAAAGTCAAAATTTTTTTTGACCTCAAAATGTCATAAAAAACGTCATAGTATAGTATGGCGTTTTTTTGGGAGAAAAAAAGTCCAAATTTTTTTTGACCTCAAAATGTCATAAAAAACGTCATAGTATAGTATGGCGTTTTTTTCGGCCAAAAAAAGTCAAAATTTTTTTTTACCTCAAAATGTCATAAAAAACGTCATAGTATAGTAAGGCGTCAAAATCGGACAAAAAAGGCAAAAATTTTTTTGACCTCAAAATGTCATAACAAACGTCATAGTATAGTATGGCGTTTTTTCCGGCCACAAAAAGTCCAAATTTTTTTTGACCTCAAAATGTCATAAAAAACGTCATAGTATAGTATGGCGTTTTTTTCGGCCAAAAAAAGTCAAAATTTTTTTTGACCTCAAAATGTCATAAAAAACGTCATAGTATAGTAAGGCGTCAAAATCGGACAAAAAAAGTCCAAATTTTTTGTGACCTCAAAATGTCATAAAAAACGTCATAGTATAGTATGGCGTTTTTTTCGGCCAAAAAAAGTCAAAATTTTTTTGGACCTCAAAATGTCATAAAAAACGTCATAGTATAGTAAGGCGTCAAAATCGGCCAAAAAAAGTCAAAAATTTTTTTCGCTTCAAAATGTCATAAAAAACGTCATAGTATAGTAAGGCGTCAAAATCGGACAAAAAAAGTCAAAAATTTTTTTGACCTCAAAATGTCATAAAAAACGTCATAGTATAGTAAGGTGTCAAAATCGGACAAAAAAAGTCAAAAATTTTTTTGACCTCAAAATGTCATAAAAAACGTCATAGTATAGTATGGCGTTTTTTTCGGCCAAAAAAAGTCAAACATTTTTTTGACCTCAAAATGTCATAAAAAACGTCATAGTATAGTAAGGCGTCAAAATCGGACAAAAAAAGTCCAAATTTTTTTTGACCTCAAAATGTCATAAAAAACCTCATAGTATAGTAAGGCGTCAAAATCGGACAAAAAAAGTCAAAATTTTTTTGGACCTCAAAATGTCATAAAAAACGTCAGAATAGTAAGGCTTCAAAATCGGACAAAAAAAGTCAAAAATTTTTTTGACCTCAAAATGTCATATAAAACGTCATAGTATAGTAAGGCATCAAAATCGGCCAAAAAAAACCCCAATTTTTTTTTCGCTTCAAAATGTCATAGAAAACGTCATAGTATAGTAAGGCGTCAAAATATGCCAAAAAAAAGTGATTTTTTAGTATGACCTCAAAATGTCAGAAAACACATCATTGTATAGTAAGGCGTCAAAATATGCCAAAAAAAGATAAACCAAAGCGGGACACCATAACAGGTAAGTCATACAGGTAATTCACACACCAACAATATATTACTCACAGACTTAAGTCCCTTCTAGTTACAGCAGGAGGAAAATGAACCGTGAGTGAGCGTCCGCCCCTCAGGATATTGGAGATTTGGAAAAACCTTGATTTGTTGCTGCTACAAGAGCCAGTATACTTAATTTGTGCTAATCAGATCAAGTAGCCCTTTTTATTTCCATTTGGAGAGGGGTAGTCTAAAAGAACTTTACACTTTATGGGTATCTCTTGAATTTAATAAATATTGACTGTTCACAGGATTTCCTGTTTTTCTGATTTTCTTTTCTGACCTTATACTTATCTCAAGTTGCCTTTTGGGCAACTTTATTACAGCATCACGTAAAATTAACAATAATTAATAATGATAATATTAATATTAAAGCAAACAGGGCTCTGGTCTTGGAATAGTATTGGTATTGGCAGATATCCAAATTCAGGTATCGGGATCGGATTAGAAGTGAAAAAATGTGGATTGGTGAATCCCTAAGTCCGAATTAATATGCCAAGGATCCAGAACAGTCACTGTATTTTTTTCTACAGTGAAATACCAACAAACAATTCCATAAAACCTCAGACAAAACTGTGCAGGTTAGTCTTACCAGAAAGGCTGAATTCCCAAATATCACATGAGCATGCACAGTAAAGAAACAGTATGAAGAACATAGCTTTAAAGTACATTCAGTGTCCATTTATTTTTCTGCAGCCAGAAAAATAGAAAAAGTAAAACAAAGAACATTCATACTGCTGAAGTGTAGTTTCTCATGCTTGCACATTTACAGTACATGTTGATCTGATACAAAGTTTCTTTGAACTGGACATATTGCCACAATATATTTACAAAAATAACATTAAAACTGCAGTCTCTTTAAACATGTTGACACATTCATAAAAATAAAGCTTTCTGTGACACGTTTTCCGAAAGACAATCCTATTTACAGTCCAAGATGGAGATGAGTCCTGTCGAGCTACAGCTGAGATAACCCAGTTGGTTTCCATGTTTGCGAGTATTAGATTATCTGAAGCAACAAAAATCACTGAAAATGTAAAAAGTGTTTTTTTAAGCATCTAAAAAGACATTTTCGGTCATGTCATACCAATATGCATCTTTAAGTCACAAGGACTCTTAATCACTACTGATGTAAAATGAACAAGGTGTACTCACTCATAGTTCTTGGCTGATAGAATCCTTATTAATGTACAGTTATATTTGCCTCTGCTGAATGTGTCAAAATGATTTTAGGGTTATTTTCATAGTGACCTCTATTTATCAGAAATGAAATTCTTTACATTTCTGCCATGGTTTTGAATTTTAGTGATTTAGAAGGTACATTTTGTACATTTTTACTCCTTTAATATCACACATACATTCTTTAAAATTACAAATGATTGCACTGTTCTGATGACAAAAAATTCAAAGGACACAAATATTGCGCGTTTCAAACTGATGAGGGCAGGGCAAAGAAAAGGCACAAATAAAGACTGGGCATTGAGGGCTCCATATTGGCACTGGCAAACTGTTTGTTTGATTTTAAACATACAGCCATAAAATGGCCGTATCGTTGGTGAAGGGCAATTTTGCTACCAAAGAATTTGAATCTGTCAATCACCTTTCTACCGCAAATACTGAGGAAAAGGATTTCCTGCAGCTGACGACGTTCAGCATCAACTACGTTGTGTCTAAAATCAACTGATGACAGCAGCATGATCAAAACTATACCCAAAACACTAAAGCTCAAATTTATGAGAACCAGTCTCGACGTTCCCACCTTTCCCCCGGCACATAACCACAATGCATTTCTGTGTGTGTGTGTATACAGTATAATGTATGTGTGTGCATCTGATCAGTGTTCAAAGACAAAAAACAAAAAAACAAACAAAAAAAAAAAAAGGCAAATCCAGAAAAATCAATCCTCAGTGCAGGGACTCCACTTCACTCAGCTGTCTACCTCTTTGGTTTACAAGCCTCCATAGTGCATCAGTTGCAGGCGTCTCTGGGACCTTCGGACTGGCTCCGCTCAGCCTCACGCTCCCTACCTCAACCTTCCGACTTATTTACTCCCACCACGTCTCCACTTCTGCTTACGCTTCCTCCCTCTCACCCAGTCAGGTTCTCCTCCTTGCAGGCACCTGGTGAAGAAGAAGAAAAAAGAGCACAGGTTAGGACACAACAGGGACATGTTTGCATTAGTAAACATACTGTAGATTGGGAAGAATTACAGTTATTTAACCCAAACTTTGTCTAAATGTTTTCATTGTTATGAATTATGCATAGTACAACTTCACCAATGGTTTGATTTTTGTCAAACTTCCCACTGCTGCAGGATCTCACAAGGGAAAAAATACCATTTAGGCATTCAGAACCAATGACGAGTCTATTTAGATTTATTTTTCATATGTTGTACCAAAATTTTTCACAAATCTGTGTTTTTCTAGTGTAAGTTTTAATTACTTAGTTTTGCAACATCCCATTTCTCTGAGGATACAACCACGTCATTAAAATTAGGAACAGGCCTAACTCTGCCGGCTTTTCATCTGGACATGTAGACATGTAGATGTCTAAATGGAGCTTCCTGCCCTCAAAAACAAGATTTATCATTCTTTTTGAAGCCCTTAACAGCTGCCTCATTAGACTCTGTTTAGACCCAGTGATAAGATGCAGCAAACTGATTGGTTTCATAAAAATGAAGGTTGTGTTGATGCAAACCATAAATGATACATACATGTCAGTAAATCCTGTGTCGAAAGAGACTTAATGCTTGTGTGTCATGTTTTCTTTCCAGCACTGACTGTCTTACAGTTTGAACACACAGCAGCCTATGATGCTAAAATTGCTCAAACTGTGCAAGCATCTGTTATTTGCTTTCAAGCGCATCAACACAAAACATTCACATCAATGTAGAGCTTGCTACTGGCAAAACCGAGCACAATAACATATAATATGTAAAGCCTCTGCATGGGACAGGTTTAGTATATATTCAAACAAAAGCATCTGTGATCCAAACTACGATGAAAAACTATTTTGCAGTTTTGGTTTGTTTCAGTTCACGAAGCACAGTTGAGAGTGAACCACAGGCTTAATGTAGCAACATTGGACTCATGTTGTGTAACTGGCAGAGTTTGGGGAACCTGTCATCCCAGCAGGCTGACAGATTTTAGGGGCAAAGTCAAAAACAAACCAAATTCTAGCAGCATAAACTACGACTGATTACTTGAGACTTATACTTCGCTTTAATTTGCCCTGTCTACTTAGAAACACAGAGGAATAGTTTAATATGATGATCAGCACAGGCATGAAGCTAGTTTTGATTCAATAAAGGTCACCACATTGCGACACTAAGTTTCTCCTCAGTTCATGTTTTTGTGCTATCTCCAACCACAAGCTAACTGCTCAGTCCTGTCACAATCCTGCTTCTTAAGCTGTAAAAAAGTTTGATCTGATTTTTTTTTTGGTGTATTTTTAAAGCAGGTTAAAAAAAAAAACACCAAGACCAAAAGTGATAATATTCTACACATTCTTCTTTCTTGACAAAGCCTGGCTTATATTGATATAGTGATTCATATGTGTTGTGATAGTGGCGGCTGATGTAGAATAGAATGACAGGGGCTTCCTCCTGACACAAAAATCCACACAACACTGCTGCACAGAGCAGCATCCAGCAGGACAAACAGGACGTTGGACGGGCACCATGTCTCCTTACAGCTAGGTGCGTTTCCTACCTGGGCAGGTAGGTAGAGGGCAGGTGGGGGAGAGAGCTCAGGGTCCGGGACAGAAGGGGAGTTGGGGCTAGCAATGCTGAGCATCTATACCTGCAGGGGTGAGCACCAGGGCCTGGAGGATGTCCGACAGGGAGATGATGCCCTCAATGCTGGAGCGCTCGTCCACCACCACCAACCGATGCACCTAGCATAAAAACACACATTTACAGATGAACTTAAAAGCGGCTGTACGGCTATTTCTTAATACATGTAATGTATGTATGTCAGAGTCAGTGTCTCACTTCAGCTTTGACAATTCTGTCCACAATGGTCTCCATTGTTTCCATTTTATGGCACTTCACGACTCCTTCGAAGTACTGAGAGCGATGTTTCAAAGCTTGTGTCACTGTAATGTCCAGGTTATTGTATGCTTTCTCAGCAGCCAAGTTCTATCCACACAAACATGAAAATGCATTGTGTAAAGTAAGACAATAAATCACAAAGCAGTTTATCCTCTTAGTTGGTATTTTGTCTCTTAAAAAAAACAGAAATTGTAGAAATTTCGACTTACAATCACATCAAACTTGGAGTAAATATCCACAACTTTGCCTGTAAAAGAACAAAGAGAATTTCAGTTAGAAAGAAAGTTAATTCGGTACAATTAATTAAGCATATAGTGTCAGTACTAGAGTTTGTGGTCTTACCCAAGTCATCTACCACAGGCAAAGCAGACACTCGTCTCTCCACAAAGATGTTGAGTGCTTTGATGATGGGCGTGTCTGGGTGGATGAAAGCAATGTCGTGGTACGTACCAATGCCCAACTCCCCGAGAGTCTGCTTCATGAAAGCTGGCTTTGGCATTTCACACATCTGGGACGCACAAACGCACACACACATACGCAAGGAGACAGAGACACTGAGTTCAACTAGGTAAAGGTGCATTGTATTAATTTCCACATTGACCACTAGGGGGCAGCAGACAATGAAAACAAGAAGAGAGATGACAAAGTTTCCAGCAGAAGTAAACATAATTAATCATCATATTTTAAAATAGGCAGGCTTAACACTAGTGCACAGACAGGACAGTTTATGAGAGATTATGCAGGACTCACAAAGAGTTGGAGGAACTTGAGGATCCTCTTGTGTGTGAGAATATAAAGTGCGTTCCCTGTGACGGGGTCGATGACAGGCAGGCGGTGAATTTTGTTTTTGATGAGGGTATAGACCGCATCAAATAGGCTGCAAACACAACAAATACATTGGTCGGTAAACAATAATATCTGCACAATAATATCTGCTGAGAAATATGTATCTAAAGAGATTCAATCATCTACAGTCAGACACATACCTTGCATCGGGTGATATGTTGACCAGAGGTTTGAACGTTGCTTGAAGGTAAACCTCTGTGTAGCAAGAAAGAAAATATTAAAGGATTTTACATTCGGCTTGTAAAAAAAATTATAAAATCTCACTTCATGCATCATACAAGGAGATGACAGTATAAACATAACACTTACCTCTCCATGTCTCAAGCTTATGCTCCTCTAATTCATAAATTTGCACCTTAAGTACAACAAAAAATAGAAGTTGGTTAAAAAAATAAAATAAAATAATCGCTAATGTGGCAGGAAGCAAACAATATCTGTCACGTGGACCTACCATTGGTGACTTGTAGTATCTGTGTAGTATGATGATGAAATCTGTGATTGTCAGCATTCCTGCAATGGAAACGAGCAGTGAAACACACTGAATCCATAAACAACATACAGCGCCATGCCTGCAGGCGTTGTGCAATTGGGTAGAAGAGACAGCGCTTACAAGGGCGTGGTTCAAACAGCACATCACTGACTCCCTCCTGCTTCATCCTCTCACGCTGACTGGGCATTCATTATTCATCACAGACTGACTCGCAATAAACTCTAGGCAGCACAACAAAGCCAATTCAAAATTGGATTTTGACACCATCTGAACAACAGAAGGTTTATTTTTCTTAGAATCTACAGAGATTTTTTTTTCTTCTTCTTTCTGCTAAATATTATATCAAACCTGTCTGAGCACTGGTCAATACAGAGGAGTCATTGCTGTGCTTAATGGTTTATGACAGCTCTAATGACTCCTACTCAATATAGCATCACGCTCCACTAGCCATGACCAGCAGCATTAATATGCATTGAGTTGCCTCTGTGTTCATTTGGCAATGGTGCACCAGCACAGCAAGGAAATTTACCATCTTAATTAGGGGAAAATATGAAATAACAATGAACATTTGCCTTTAAGAAACTAAACTGTGGCTCAAAAATACGTAGACTGCATTCTGAAAGATGCTAAAGTCAAATCTTTAAAGCAAAGAAGAATAAAGGCATCTCGACATATTTTTGCTTGTAAATTTCACATGTAATTTCAAGTACTTTTTTTTTTTTTTATATTTTGTCTTATCTTTGGAAGAGGTATTTGACTGAAAGTCATGTCATGTCGTCATCTGCCGCTTGTCTGGGCCCACATCTGACCATATAACTTTTTTCCACATCTCTGTGGTCTATGCTCTCTGCACCACTGAACTCTCAAATGCACCTTCATCTATTTGTACTGAAACCCTTCTATATATATATGTTCTTGCTGACACAGTCTGATCATGTCCTGCATTGACATTCTGAGGAAGAGTTACTCCTGTTTTTCCTTACACATTGGACTAATGCACGAGCATCACAGTCATCAAATGTCTGCAGCTGACCGCAATTTCCGACTGTTTACTGACGTCTTTCCTGCAGATCTAAATGCAGATGTCACTTTAGTCACTGTTCCTAATAAAACAAAACCAGCTGAGCAGTCTGCGACTGAAGTTCCTGCCATCCATGCCTCAACAATGAATCCTCATTCAAAGCCAGTTAGATCTTTTCCTCTTGCCATATTTATAAAAAATATGAATCAACTGGGCCTGCTCAGCCTTGTTATACATACCACAGAGCGTGTGTTGATGTTATTTCTTAATTGTACCATGCAGTGCACCTGAGTGGAAGTATCCGCATTATGTTTCTTCACTCATTTATTCAGGTTTTTCCTTGAATAACTAACCCATGATTGGAAAATATGTAAAAAGAGCCAATAGTCAATTTACTGACACATTTTTGGATTCTTACCCACAAAGCTCTGCTTCTCTGTGTCCCACAATGGAGCAGCTCGCACACCATTTGCTACCAAGGCGAAGAAAGCTTTCTTAACCTGTTAAGTAACATTTGAAAGGAAAAAATGTGATTATACAATAAGATTATACAAAATACTTCACAACATGTGATTATATTTTCTACAACTTAGTCCATTAATCTATTAGTTGTTCAACTAAAAAACTAATCCTGAACCCTAATTTTTAGTTGTAGCCCTCGTCAACATCTGATGACTTTTTTCTGTTCCTATCACATTCACATTAGAAGAAAATGTCTTTTTTTTGAAGCGCTGTCTAAACTCTTGCTGCTTTTGTGTTGGTTTTTGGTATTTCCGCTTTGTTTAGATAAGGGTTCTTAACTCTTGGCTTCAGTGGATTTAGTGGTTGAAGATCTACACATCAAAGAGGTCAGACCTCCAAAGGATTACTGTTTAACAGCTTTATGACAATCTCATCAACCATCTCATAGAAACTGCTCTGAGGCAAAATGATCCCGCTTATTTTATTGAACATTAACTTGGGCTCTCTTTCAGTTCTCAAGGCAAGCGACCTCAAAATCATATATGGTATTTGTTTTAATTTTTATGTTGTTTTTGATTTTTTACTTTGATTTTAATTATTATTAGTAGTGGTGGCATTAGCAGAATATGAAGGTTCTTAGGCAAGAAAATGAGCTTGACTTTACGATGTAATGCTGTGGTAAACTAAACTAAATGAACTGACAACTAATTGTTTGTCATGCGTTTTTGGTACTATCACAAAAAGGGAAGTGCAAATATACAGATATAAAGACAGTCAGTACTAACTTGGAGTGCTGTGTCAAACACAACCAACTTGGAGCTTGTAGGGACGATGTCGTAGCACTTGTGGGATTTCATGAAGCGCATGTAAATATCACTCTCAGGTTCAGCAGCTGTAAGAAAAAAATGGCAGGAACATAATTTCAGCGGAAGGAGAAATCTCACAGGGAATATATAATGCGAGCCTGGAAACAAAACACACTCTCAGAGCCTAAACAACCATCATGGGCCTAGATCACTTACTGCCACTTTGCTGCTCCATCTTACTGATAATTATGCTCTGCTTTAAGCACCAACAAGTACAGAAACAGTGGAAAAACACGGGCAGCTGTAGGAGTTTTGTAGGAGCTTAGATCTGTCATGGATGATGTGCTCTGAAGATTACAGTAACTGTTTCCCCACATGTGATGGAGAAACACTGAACGGATTAGTTCACTTATAGAAAATTAAATCATGATCAATGCATCAAGTAAAAACATGAAAATATGTGTTTGTTCCAGCTGAGTTTAAAGATTTGCCACTGTTCCATCTCACTGTAAAAGGTCAATACATGTGCATCGTTTGAGAAACCATATTTGTATTCATTTATTCATGTTTTTATGTGGTTTCTATTTGTAGTAGTTAAGCTTACATGCTTTAACTGTGTCAGCTTTTGTAAATAAAAGTGTTGTTTCTTTTCCTATATAGTGTATGTGTATAAGTTGATATGGGAGGCCAGGTATTGCATACCAGTACATTTGCCTTTACAAGAATAAAATGAGCTTGTTGTGAATTGAATCTAATTAAATAATGAGACAGGACATCAGAGGACATCACATTTTTGTATTTTACAAACATGAGGAGTCAGCTAATCAAAAACGATTTTCTAAAATACGTGTTGCCACATGTTGATATTAATTACCATGATAAAAATGCACATGAAAGGCCTGTTGAATATCTCCTCTATTTAAATGCAAGTAGTCCCTTCCAGCAAGGCACACGTATCTGTATCATTCATCAAAGCTGCTGCGTACAATTCTCATTTAAAACAAGTCTCAGACGTTGAAATAAACGGCTTTTATACAACAACCCGGCAATGTCAGCAGCCTGTGGAGGGAATCCCTCGCATTTCTGACACAGTTAAGCGGATGAATCGCTGCATCTCTGTGGATGGGGCGCTGCATACGGCGCGCTGCCAATACAGTCTTTGAAATGGATTAAACTCTAATATGTGTCACCTCGTAAAATATCCTCTTAAACTGGCAACATAACTTAAACGCTACGATACCCCGATCACCTAAACAAAACATTAAGTCAGGGCGAATTGCGCCGAGGGCACTAAAAGGGAGCAGCGGACACTGGACACTTACCATCATCATCTAGTTCAAGTTTCTCCAGCATGCCTTCGAATAAACCGTAGACCTAAGAGAGGGGGAAAAAACGGCAGAAGTTTGCAGTGAAGAGCGCGGTAAATCCTCACAACAACACACGGCAGCGCACGACAAAAACTTTGCTGTAAATTGTGAGCAGCAGGGTGAAGCGACTCTTCACCAGCAGCCCCAGCAGACTGTGATCACACCGAGTGTGGTGCGCAAACATAAAACAAACACAAACAAACAAACAAACAAAAAAACGCCGTGCGCCACCAGCGTTTTACTGGTTACATAAAGCTAAATATACACAGGTAGCGTGGCAAAACAAAACAAAACAAAAAACAAAACACCGTGCTGTGGAGCTGCAACTTCAGTGGCACATTATTATTAAGCTACACACACACCCCTTAAATCTCGAGAGTGGAACAGTCCTGATCCATTTGCTGCAGTAGGGGGAACCACTGCGTACACGCTGCTCAAACGACCATTATACGAGCGTGTGAGGATTAATCCCACTACCAAAAAAAAAACATCTGAATTCACTGTCAAAGCCACAATCTGCCAAATAACACTCACCGCAGGAAAAGTCTCTAACACGAAGCGTGGGTTTGGGGGGGAAAAAAAAGCAGGAAGTTCCAGGCGCTGTGGACACACCCCTCCATGCAGAGCAACCTGGGCGCTTCACCATATTAGGAAATCCCTTACGTTGCTAAGCAGCAAGAAGCTGGGGATGCCTTGTCACATCTTCACAGTTCATTTCGTCTGACAAAACCAGCAACATGGCCGAGATCTTCAAATACAACTCCTCTGGCTCTTGGCAGCGGCAGCAGCAACATGAGAAAATGACAAGGAAATTGTGCTTTTTTTTTTTTTTGCATCTCACACGCAGCACAGGCGAGTTCCCAGCATGAAATGTGCTGTGTCATGCTGAGGGATTTGCATACGCAAAATGTGCTCGTTGGTACATGATTTCCCCTGGTCCCTAATTTGGCAGTATATTCACAACAAGCCACTGCAGCAGTGTGAGAAAGCCTGCATACCTGCTCCGGGATGTTAAACAGTCCCCAGTGTCACCCTGCAATGGTGACACAGCACTTCTCTCGCCTAAAACTACTCCTGCACTTTCATAAATCTCGCCCTGCTGCATCACAGTGGGCATGCTTTGGCATTACAGCAAACTACAGGGAAGCAGACAAACACAAATCCCTGAAATGAATTGCTTTTAAAACTGGATTTGGCAAGAAGTAAACTACTGTTATCAGAAGATTTTGTTTTTGTGAGCCTTCTTTATGTATGTTGGATGAAGAAGGGGGCACAGAGGGGCTGACAGGAACAGACTCATTGCTCTCCAACCACAGTCACGAGTCCTTGGGTGTTAATATCAACAGTATACAATGCTGTGGATGGAATATTGATTTACCCTTTCTGGGTAGAATCCACAATCACTCACAGCAGACAGGTCGAGAACGACCTTCAGATAATTATTCATTAAATCTGCACAGCAAGTCATAAAGTCATTCCTCACTAGCTGTAGGAAATCTGGTATCACATCCTCAGACTGCCTGGATCCTGCCTGAAACCTTCAGTGAAAAGTCTTGTGACAAATGCTAAATTTGTTCTCAGATGTTTTTGCAGTAACAGTCAATTGTGCAGCCGCTTAGCCGACGTCTATCCTTGTTTGAGATATTGCCTCAATGCTGAAACAATATTTACACCTTCTGTTCTGCCACGGATGCTCAGAGCAAATAGTGCAAACACAGGATTGTTGACACGACTGTATGCTGAAGTATCAGAGCCTGAATGAAAGGGATTTGCATCATCCGTGCTTTCTCTTCACCACTGTCCAAAAGTAAAGCCCTTATGACTGTGAGTAAAGTAGCACATGACTTGTAGACAGAAAGCATCTAAGGCCACTTTTATGTAGCCACAAAGGAAAAATAGCTCTCAGCTTCAACAACCCATGACCCAAGCAGTTTCAGAAAATGCTAATTAATATTTCTGACACAGAATTAGTGCAAAAATACAACATTTTACCTGCAGATTCAGTTGCATATTCATACTTATTTTTGAGTAAAAAAATTATTTCACACATTTTATGGATTTCAATGCATATATTATTTCTGAGCCACAGGGCAGGTCAGCCATGGCTTATCAATTCATACCACTCTTCTAAAAGTAGAAACTGGAGAGGTGATCTTTGAACTAGCTTTGTAACTGTGATAAGAAATCTTGCTGCTCCATAAACAAGAAAGATGCACCAACTTTGTGGAGCCATAAGATGCTAAATCTTCAAAATTTAGGCTCTAGCCATGGAAGACTGGTGCAAGAAATCACACTTAAATTTATGAAATACTATGCCACAGTCACACTCATTTATAGTTCAGAGCAGTGACAGAACAGTCCTGAGGCAAGTAAATAACACAAATTCGTAAAATATATGGCATTCCTATTTAAATTACATTTTTGCAGCATGACTTACTTGTTGTGAGGTAGAATAAGATGGCACAGGGCTTGGGGAGGGAATCGGGGGTTTAGCAGAGGGGAGGCTGAGACGTTGTCCTGTGTCTGGAGGTGTGGAGAGGGAACGGGATCTGGAGCTCGGCTCCAAGCGTTCAGGACTGGGCCCGCTCGCCTGGGGTTCCTGGGTGAACACAGGTTGGCTAGATGCCTGGGTCGGGGGTGGCGTGGAGAGGCCAGAGGCTGCAGAGAGATAAAAGGTTCAGTTTCGATACCTCGACCTATCTCTTGTTTCTCTCGATGTCAATCCATACTGTGTTGGCAGTGACACCGAGACGCGGCGCGGACTGACATTGTTGATAGTCTTAGTTGGCAAGACTGAGGTGCTACAGTGGTGACTGCTGGAGATACCATCAGTGCTGTCACATGCTATAACACAGAAGGAATGCATATCTGATCCATCAGGGACTGACAGTCCTGAGTACTGAGAAACAACACAGATACTAGCGATAAATCCACAGCCCAGTCGATGACAGACAAGGATGCAGTAGGTAAACCACCATCATAAATATGGCTAAAAAACAGTTATAATAAGTAATGAAGTACATTAACTGTATGTGACATCTTTAAGAGATTAAAAAAACACATAGCAACTTAAAGCAATGAGCAAACTCATTTTAAATAATGGTTGACCCACTCAGGTGTCTTCACTTATTTTGCCCATTGAGACCTCATCTGATGACTCATCTGACAGAAATGTAATTACATTATAGCTCCACCCAATTTCAACCTGAGCTGAAATCTAATTAACCAGAAGTGAAAATACCTGTGTGGGTGTGTACAGACTCTCATTTCTGTAAATGCACTTACTAGTGTATTGTCCAGTCTGAAACTTGTTTTGTCAACTGCTTTTTTTTTTGTTTAAAAGTTAAAAAGACTGTTTACATCCACACTTAAATATAAGTAAATTAGATCCACTTTGCTTATATTTGCGTTATATGATGCCTCAGCAGCCTTCTGTATTCAGGTGGGTTTAATCCTGCGTGGGATCAGAAGGCCAAGGCAGAGAGCTCCTGTTACGTCTTTGTGGGTTGGACCTCATTAAATTTTTAGTGTGACAAAATAGCTGTATGTTGTGAAAATAAAGGATGATAAAGAAACTGTAAATCTTAAAAACCCTTGAAACAAATCACAAGAAGACACAATAGCAAACAGATTTATCACAAGTTAAACTGTTTTCGAAAAATGCATTAATTAGGTAATTGATTAGATTTGCTAATTCTAGGCTGCAATTATACCTCGATAACACTTCAGTGACGTGACAGCGGTTGACACCTGCATCCCTCTGACTGTATTAATGAAAAATCCCTTGATGGCACTCCAAAGTGCATTTCAGCTAAATTAATTCTCTAAAAAGCAATCAATAACAGATCGATACTTGGAAAAAGAAATATAATGAGTCATGCAGGTTGTCTTCTTTTCCTGCCCCTGGCGTCCCTCCACAATAACTAGGCTGATTACAACACAGGCACACGCATTAAGCCCAACTCCAATGTAACAGTCAGCTGTCTGTGATGCAGCTCCTCCTGTGAGTGTCACGGTGAAGCTGTCAGTCACATGACAGCCCCACACATACCCTTTCACACCAGGCGTCACAATCTTACACATGGTGACATGCGACACTCACGCTGCCCCGGCTCCACCCCGCTGACATATTTCTGAGGCCAGACAATGGGGGACATGGATGATGTGGACCAAATGGTTCACATTACAAGGCATCCACCATGAGATTGCCAGTTGACTTTCATCAGGTCCACATGTCCAACGCCAGTGTGACAGCAAAGCCAAGACTATGTAAATGTCACATGAGGACTCACTCACATGAAAATACAAGAATCAGTGTCAGTAAGTCATCCCACTGGACTCAGTCATATGTGCTAAACTTAGACCATTCATAAGTCATTTGAACATTTGCCTGAGAAGTTAAAATGTTTAGGATATTCAGTCAAAGGTTAACAAGTTGTGCAAACTCCTGAATGAGCCAGGAGACACCTCCCTGTATCAGTCAAATTGATACAGTAATTTTACCTAATGTCTCGTACCATACATTTTTTTCTGCTATATAAATATGATCTTAACAAAGAGATCAAGTTAAGAGTAGTTTTGTCATAAATGAGGCCCAGTGTGTCAGGCAACCATTTTTCCTTGGTCTGTCCAAGTGCACTCAACACTATCTCTTGACATTTAGTTGGCGTGCACCAGCCCTCTTCGGTGTGCCCTGCTTCCGCCGTGCAGCCTTCTTATTTTAGCCACGCTGTTGTGGCACATTCCACAGGAGGAGATAACAGCGGGGCCGTGAGCCCTCTTCTTGGCCTGGTTAATAGGGGGCAGCTAGACACCACCCAGGAAACAGGAAATAGATGCCTTGCTTTAAGCAGGCCAGTTCATCTAACTTTACAAGCATAAAAAACCCATCATGGAGTACTCTTCTATTTAATGTGTAGATATCTAAGCATATACAGCGTATTAGATCAGATATCCTGATGTAATGGACACAGCTTTGTTTATGCAAGGAAATTAACCAGGCAAACCCACAGAAAATTTATCTGCAGCTATTTTAAAAACCGATTTATTGTTAAGTCATTTTCCAGGCAAAATGCAAAACATTCTCTCGCTCCACCTTCTCAATTGTGAGGATTTGCTTTCAGTTGCATAGAACAAAAGAGTTCTATGTGACTGAATATATTTGTGTTTTGGACTGTTGGTCGGAAAGAACAAGCGATATGAGGATGTCACCTTGGGATTTAGGAAATTCAAACTTTTCTTTTTTACTATTTTCTGACTTTATATAGACCAAACAATTAACTAAAATTAAAAACTATAAACAGATTAAGTAATTATGAATGTAATTATTTTCAGGCTTAATATGAATTGCTGAGCAAAAAAAATCTGCAATCTAGGCAGGGATTCAGAGGTCTGTAACCAGGTCAGTTTCTTCTGTTTGTAATTTACTGCAATTCTGCGATAATCTAACACCTTTAAAAGCGGATCCTCTCAGTCTGGGTGCCCCCTGACAAGTCAGGAGAAAATAGGGTGTTTTCAGTCATGTGGGGCTGTGCTGACTCTGAGAGCAACATGAACCCCATCGGTTGACGTCAGAGCAATAGTGAGGATTATACAGGCACAATGGACATGCTGCTACAGCCATCTAAAACAATGAATTACAACCATGAATGGATGTGTTTGAAGAGGTGCACGGGTTAGAATTGGTGTGTATATTGTGAAACAGTAAGAAGCAGTTAGCAACAACGGTTTAAAATTAATGTGCTGGTTACCCTATTGCACAGTTAGCTCCCAGTAAAAAAGGCAAACTGCAAACCACATCACAGCAAAACATTTAAATAAGCAGTCGCAATTCAAACTGACATATAGTGTTGCTAAAAAACATGTGATGTCCTCTAATTGGCCACTACTGAAATTTCACATGTAAATGTCAGCTTCACAAAGGGTGTAGTGAACAACATAAGCAACACAGCTGCAACCTCCACAGTGTAGACGCTCTGGATCAAAGGACTTATGGTTTAGGCTGAGGTGTCACCACATTGTACACCACTTTTACGATGAACTCTATATCTTCTACAGCCACATATGGACGTAAATCATAATGACAGGACTCTGCTCCTTCCATCTACTCCAACGAGGTCAGACTGGCTCCAAATAGGAGCTGTGAAGTCTGTGATAAAGAGCCACTTGAACACCACACAGTGTGCCCCAGTGCTTCACTCATAAAGCATTATGCCTGAACACTTTACAATAACTGCATTAAGTCTGCGTGGTGGTCTGAAGTTTCTGCTTGGCATCTGTCTTCTCTGTCACTGTTCATGGCTTGCTTCCTATAATGAAAACCTCAAAGAATGTTAGGTGACAAGAGATTTCTCCCAAACATGAGGACAAGCTGCAAAAATTCCACTTGGCACATTCTGAGTGTCACTAGTTCAGGTGAAATGCTTCCTGTCTATTTTTAATAAAGTTTTCAAAATGGAGCAGCTATTCTGAAGAGACTTCCTTTGAATATGGGACAGAATAATGACACTGAACTGACTATATCAAGCACCGTGCCTATAAATTACTCCGACCATAATGACAGGATTACTCCAAAATAAAAACAAAATACATTTTTGCTATTTCATTTCACTCAGACCTTGTATTACTTAACAAGATTTAAATCAATTTTTTCACATACCACCAAAACATTTAAATTACTGGAGACATTATAGATCAAGATTAATACAGGAAGGACGTTGCTGTATGTGTAGTGATTCAAATGCATGTATATGAATTTAGCAAAGTGATTGCTAACTTCTTTGGTCAGCCTCTCACACAGTTTTACCACTTTGGCCTGTGTCCTGTCGCTTTGTGCGGATACATTGCATTGCATTTGTGAAACCAGAGACCAGCCACGTAGCCAGCACCTAAACTATATGGAGAACCTAAGGCTAAAACGAACAGCATTCAGCATGTCTATCATACCAATACCAAATAAAAAGACAGATGCTCTCTCTTTGTTCAATCTTAAGAATGTTTATGCAGGATTACTAAAGTTTAGTAAAGTTTAGAATAAATTATTCTGAAACATTTAAAATATAATGCCCTTCTAAAGGTGTACTAACATACTAGCATGTGACTGCCTTCACTAAATGCCCACAACAGACAGTATAGATGTTGTTTGACGGTAAACATAAAAGATCTGAATCCAAGATTACTGAAGATAAAAGGTCTAATGTAGCAGGTGAAAAGCACAGCACATTACCAGACAGACATGATGCCTCAGACTGGTGTCTCCCTCCTAACCCATCTTGCTCCTTCCGCTTCTTACTCCTTCTTAGGCTGCCAAACCTCTTCATGGACAACAGCGGGTTGTGGGCTCAAAACTAAATCTGACCATGACCATCCGCATCACGAAAAGGGGCGCAGAAATGGTGAGAGTCACTCCATTTCTAGGCGAAGAAAGTTGTACAGAAATTAATGTGAAAAAAAAATATCCAACTGATGACTCCAGACGACTCAAAAGATCTAGAGAACAGTTAGTCTTTGAAGCAGTTTAGTCTGTCTTTAGGGGAGAAGTGGTCCTCTTTTTTTTTAAAAGAAGGAAACTGGTTGCCTTCAATCAATGTACCAAGGAATATATATGGTCGTCCTCTTTTAACTTCATGTAAATCCGCAGGAGAAAAAAAAAAATTTGACTATTCCATGAGGTTGCCAATCCACTTTTTCTTGGAGCCAGCTGCACCAGTAATGAACAGAATATGACAACCGCAGCAAGACACCAATATAGGCTAAGCTTGCATATTCAGGAAAAAAAAATCCTCCAGGGCCACAGAGCACAGAACCAGCAGGAAGCAGTGTACACTATCTGTGTCAGCTCATATATTTGATGGAAAAGGCTAGGAGAGTATGAAAGCTGTAAATTCTACACAGCTTCAGCAAAAAAAAGTCCCAATCGCAGCTGATGCAAATAACAACTGGGATGGACCGACGCGCCTCTTCCGCCCCCCTCAGCAGTGTCAGTGCTTTAAATTGTCAGGTGCAGCTGTGGGTGGTGTCTCTTTAATATAGCACCCATGTCAGCAGCCTGTAAAAGGAGGCCAGTCTGTGAAGGTTACACCAGCAATTGGCTCAGGCAGCACATCTCCCCGCCCCCCTCTTCCACTGCCCTCCCTCTTCCCACAGAGTAAATTCAGCACAGGCACATCTGTCTCACTCCGTCTTCACACAGTGTAACATACATTCAACGCTTTATCTGAGAAAGTCTCCTCCTGTTTTACATTCTTCTAAAAACTTGCAGTTGAGCCATTAAAGGGATTAAACATAAAGACCTAAAGGTTGTGGCTTTCAGCTGGGCGTCCTGCAGCTCTGTCATTTGTACAGTAAGTTGTCTGTAACTTTTGGGGGCCTGACCTTTAAGTCTGCAGAGGCCAGCCCCTGTCAGATGACAGCAGGGGGACATCCCATGTTCTGTCAGCTGATCAGAAAGCTTCCATTCAATACCACCAGCCTCCCCTACCCTTAACAGATGGCCCACTCTATTTGCTGCTCACATTAGCTACAGCATGTCCAGTACAGATCTCAATTAACATGTTATGCAAGTGTTCCACCCTGCTTAGTGGGTCAATGGCCAATATGAGTTAGCAGTTGAAATATCAATGACAAAATCACTCACCTCAAATATCCTGTGATGCTCAATATAATAATTTTATCATTATCCTAGGAAAATTAATTCAGGTTGCTAAGTTTCAGATCAAGGAAGATTTAAAATACTGTTTAGGTTACAAAAACACATCAATGTCTCCAAGGTGTATTTTGTTAGTCTTCCCTAGCTTAGCTTCCCCACTCAAAAAAAAAAAAAAAAAAAAAAAAAAATCACTGCCCTTGTAAGGCTTGCGTTTTGTGAATTTGGAAAGTCAAAACTGCACAGTTCTTTTATTTACTGACAACATACAGCACACAGTAGCAACAGGGAGAGTGAGAGAGGGGGGAAAACTTGCATGGTTGTGTGAGGAGCTCCTGAGAGTCTGGTCACTTCCAGATAAGGGTATGAAAGCACTACAGTTGCCTTCAGCAGTGAGAGACTGACAATGTCCAGGCGATGGGAAAACACAAATTTAGAACAGCTGGAAATGAGAAAACATTCTGATCATATTTGTAGCAAACATGGACATGAATGCACCTGAGAAAAATCAGTTTTCAAATGAATAATATGCAAATGATACAAAATCAGATGCTCAGAAACACATAAAATTCTGAAAAAAAAGCCTCCTTGTTCACAAAAAATTATATATAAAAGAAAGTAATAATGATGATGTCATAAAAACATCTACACTAATTTGAAAACCAAAGCAAGACAAGACTATGCCTTCAGCACACCCTTGTGGCGAAACTGGGGTGTCTACAAAAACATCCCACTAATAAAAATAGAAAGCTTGGTGTGCCCACTCAACTGCTGTATGATATTCATTTATAAGCATACTTTGTTGGTATCATCATTGGCCACCCCATCGCTTAAAGCCACATCATTAGTCAGAAAAGTACAGGAGACAGTTGTAGACATAATGTCTCAAACCACATCAGACACTGGTAATCCTGAGCAGCTGGCATGAGAAGGCCAGAGAAGTTGGTGTATTTTAGTTGGTTACCATCAAAAACAATCGCCAGAGTGAACGGAGCACGCTGACTCTTGAGGTTTGGGCCTAACAGAACTATTCCACCAACTACTGCCAAACTGAGCCTCTGAGAGGAAACGGAGAAGAATGGGTATATGTACGAGCCAAAAACATATGACTCATCTTTGTGCTGTTTGATGCTGCTTCCAGTAGGGATGTTACCATGTGAAACAGGCTGGTTTTTGTTATGTAATGATCAGCCACCCAAATACATGGAGACACGAGAGCTGAAAATCTGCCTGAAAGGTCTGTTCCTCATAAAACAAGGCCTTGTTCTGCCAGGCCTGTCTCATTTCAACCTCTTTGCACATACAAGTGGTATCATTATGTCATTATTGAGTTTTGATGATGATATGGAGAGTGTATGCCCGTCTATGAGATGCCAAACCTGTAACTTAATCTGATAAACTGGCCCTGCAATGTACTGCTCAGTGCTAGGAACTGAGAGCTTAAAAACGCTTCTTTGATTCTGAGAATAAACAAAGCCAACCACTTCCTTTTCCTAAAGAAAGTTGTTGACATCAATGAGAAGATGACTGACAATGCAGGGATATTTACTGCACACAAATGACTGCCCATCTGTCTGCGGAGGCTTGTGAACATTATGACACCACAACACACAGCAGTGAGTTTTTCTGTTGTAATGCAGAAACCCAGGCCTCTACCTCATTATTGGCACAATAATGTTGAGTGTGTGTAACTGTAAAAATTCTACACAATGTGTTTGTCTGTCAGCTATGTCACATGCTGCAAAATACCTGAACTCGTGAACTCAATCAGATAGACACAGCTTCCTGTATGTGGCTTTACCCTGTGTACACACAGCAGGAAAACCAAATAATCTTTAAAATGGTTTCATCTTTTGTGTCATACTTCCTTTATAATTGTCTTCCTTCTAGACCTGTACTTGATCTGCTTTATCACCAGATCACGAACTTTTTCACAATTTTCTTTACTTTATTCTAATCTTTACTGTAATTTATAAAACTATTAGAATACATTTGTAATTAATTCACCAACTGGTGTTGCAGCAGTCATGCTTTCAGTTTCCATCAGCATCAAGCTGAGCGTTCATCATGAATGGGCAACCAGTGCCGTGTTAGCTTTTTCAACTTACCTCTCCTGGTTCTGGAGAAGATTTTGATGCTTGCTGGTGTGGAGTTGGATGACGAGCGGAAGATACCACTGAAGCTTAGGCGGCGGGGGGACTTGGGTGGGGAGTTCTGGTGGGAGGGATAGGGGAAGATAGTTTTGGGTGAACCTGAGCTTGTCTTCGATTGCACTGGAGCAGATTGGGGACATGGGGGCAGCGGGGTGCTGGCAGGGCTCCTCGTAGACACTCCTATGGTGGGGCTGGCTGAATGGATGAGACGCTCTCCCTGAGAGACAATTAGGAGGCAGTTTTACTTTCCTGCTCTTTAGTTTATGTACAGTGTGTTTCCACAATATTAAAATGATACAGAGAGAGGTTGCAGAGCTTAACGGTGAAATACTGCACAGAACAAGATCCAAAACAAATGGCCACACTGAACGAGCAAATGTAGAGAAGAGATTTATTGTGAAATGACAGCCATTGATTGCACTTTTTGTGAGGGCTTGCTATTCTGGGTACTTCCTCTTTTTTCCACTTATGTTTTGTATAGTCAGACGCATTGTAACACTTTATGGTATGTTATAAAACCCTGCATGAGAATGTGAGTAGCCTATCGTGTCCAAAGTGCAGTAAAGCACATGTTCTTTCATAATCTAGTTGTTAAACAAGGAAAGGAGATAAAAGTTACTGAAAAACCAACAATATTGATTACCGGACTTTCTTAATCCCCGAGTTTTGTGACGCAACATTTTTCACTTGTTTCCTAGTCAGTTTACATTAATCAAACCAACCAAATCCTAAGCTGAAACATCTAATTTTGTTAGACACACAGCTGTATGAGACTTCAGAGCAAAAAAAGGAAACATTACCAGCAATTTTGCATTTCATGCAGCATATAGCCACAATGTTTAGAAGCTGAAATGGTCTTATAAAACACTGTATAGATCCAATGTTACTCCATTTCCCTCTAAGGTATCATGCCCTGTTGTGTAGTGCGCTCACAGGGCTCCATGTTAAATGGCCTCACCCTCAATGCAGGTTTTTAAACAGCACCATCAGGTTCACTATCAGACAATCTGCACTTAAACAATGGTGACAACGGTTTTCATGATGACTTTCTGTGTTTATAAGTCTGTCTTTGCAAGGTTGATCTCGTGTAAGAACACAGAGAAATTCTCTTCTATACACGGTGCAGATACCAAAACAAAACATGAGAGACGGCAGCCAATCTAGCTGGAGACAGAGAGAGCCTCCTCCCACTGCTGACTGCTGCCTGCTCTGGATGTGCCAACAACAAATCTTTTAACCATTTGTGGGCTCTGATACAGAGAAGCATTGTAATATGCAGTGATCTCTAGCTCAGGGGCTCTATTTACTGAAAACAGTAAAATGTAACAGGAATGTTTTGGTAACACTTAGCAGATAAAAGCCAGTATAATATCTACTCTCGACAAAATAGATCTGCTGCATGATGATGTGAAGTGCAAAAAGAACCACTGCTGCTCTGTAGGAATGAAAACACACAAATAAAACCACTAGTGGCTCGTTCACTGAATTTGTAAGAAATAGGTGATTGTTTTGTCTGGTCTCCCTAACAAGAGTTCAGGAGGGTATTTGCTTAAGGCAGGCCCAACTCCATAGGCACATTTGTTTTTAAACCAATCCTGTGACAAATCTGAGAGAGAGAGAGCACACACCCATCTCTGCTGTCTGCCAACAACTCTCGCTCTGTCATTGTGCAAGAGCTTGTTAAGGCAAGTGAAGAAGCTAGCAGGATTTTGTCTGGATATAAATCAGCTCTTTCAAAACAAGAGACAGTTTTTAATCAGCATTGCTCAAATACTACAGAGTAAACTAAACTACATATCCTGGCCAACATAAGCTAACAGTTGAAGATTAATCCTATTCAAATCAATTAGAGCAGACAGTAGGAAGAGGCTGCTTTCTTTTACAAAAAATCAATTTCCTGTATGTGATCTTGCTACGCCTGGACACAGTGGGCGTAATGTTACTGTAAGCCAGTGAGGGTTGGCAGAATGGGAGAGATGGCCTTGTGTAATATTTTGCTCTCCCAAATCCACGTCTAAATGTGTTCAAAGCCAAACAAACAGAGCCAAACAGACAAGATAAATCATGTGCGAGGAGAAAGCAAGCTTGAGAAAACAAACAGTTGGCAAGTAAATGAAAAATGATGATACAAAAATAAATAAATGAAAATAAATTCTTTACCGTCTGAGCGCCACTTTTGGTTGAGCCACTCGTCTCCACTTGTGGGGAAGCAAATGCACCAAAGTCCTGCACATGAAAGAGACCAGGGTGGTCAAGGTTGGCATGCTCTTTTAGCTGCTTTTAAAATGAAACTGACAGTGGTGCTCTTCTTCCTCACTTTGAGGCAACGTGAAAGACTTCACACGACCTGCTTTAGGCTTTCGGAGTGCCACTCAAGAAAGAAGATAAACATGTTTCGCCACAGCGGGAACCTTTGCAAGAAAATGCAACACAACACACTCCTTCCCCATACCAAGAGTTGGGTCTTACATTCCACATTAGACAGATGATGTTATGCATTCTTCAGCAGAAAGGCAGTTTAATTACACAGATGTAATTGGGTGACCACGAAAATCTGTTCTGATACCTTTTATGCAGCTGTATCAGTGTTTCTACCAGGCTGAGGTGGAGGCTCCAACATCCAGCCATAAAAGCATTGTTGCAGTCACAAGCTTACCTTTGATCAAGGAAATTATAATTATATGCAATGTCACATGGAACACACAAATAGTATGCCGTCCATGTATGGTTAAGTTGGAAAAGGTGGATCTGATGGACGCTATCCAAAAGATACATGCCTGTGAGATACAGTAACACGGCTGTTATCCATGCTACAAGACAAAACAAATCAGCAGTCACCAGAGTGTGCTCACCACAGTATCCATGAGATATTCTGACCTCCAAAAAGAAAAAAAAAAACCCCAGAAGTGCACAGAAATAACATTCAGTTCTCAACTCTGTGACGCCTGTGACGCAAAGGAAAACACAACCCTAGACACAAATTGCCCAGATTGATGAATAGAGGCAAATGTAAATCAGGAATGACAACTGAAATGAAGTTAAATAAACAAAGAGCCTCAGTATAGGGACCATAATGAATCATGACTCATTGGTTTGGAGTAGGTTACTTCCTCTGAAATGTTTCCTTTGCTTAGTATTACTTACTTTTCCTAAAAACTCTTTAGATGTGTATATAAGTTTAAAGTTGCAGCTTTTTGGTCATTTCATTGTTTAGTTGATCTGCAACAACTCTGACGATCTGTAAATCATTTTCTAACCAAAAATGTATGTTATTCCAGCTTCTCAAATGAGACAATCTTCTCCTCTGAGCTGCTGTATACTTCTGTAAGCTGAATATCTTTGAGTTTCTGCCAGCTGGTGGGACAAAACCGGGCATCTGAAAACCTCACCTGGGCATTTTTCTAAATTTCCTGACATTTTAATCGAGAAGATTATTTGTTAACGAAAACAATCCCCTGCAGCCCTGGCAGGGGAGTTGGCTGCAATGACATCACATTAAAGGGTTAGTGTTGGACATATTGGCATTGATTACAGAAGGAAAATGTCCCCTGTGTGCGTGTTTCTGGAAAATAAATGGTATATGTGTTGGTGGCGGCTGCAGCAGACTGATGAGCTGAAAAGTCGTGATGCAGAGACAGCTGTCAGTCGCGCACGCTCTGCTTACGTCGCCTGCGAGGACAGGCGACACAAAACGGCTAATGACGGCTCAAAGTACCGATCCCGATTTCACAAAAAGTTCAACAACAAGTTGATTTTTTTTTTTAACAGTCACAGTAAGAAGCCACATTAGTTGATACTTCACCGACTCACTGGCATGTTAATCCGCAGACTTCTCCGCTTCTTTGACATTTTCTTTGAGCTCTGCTTGCTGGGCTCCATCACCGTGCTTCCCATTTTTTTCTCTCTCTTCAAAGGGACAAAATGCACAACAACAGAGTGCTAAGTAACTGCTGTACCGCGAATTCAGACCACCGACAGACGCCTCCACCTTCCCTTCAGCTGTCCCCTCTGCTTACTACGACAACACGGAGGAGCTGCCTCATCCACCAGGAAGTAGGCTTGGCCGTGGCGAAAAGGGGCAGGGCACTCATCTTCAAATGAGTTTCAACACGGACTGTTTACACTTACAGGTGTTGTCATAGTGTGTACCCCTGAGAAATGCGTGTCCACTGACCTCAAAAACAGCACCGCCCCGTTGTTTTTGGAGTTCAGGTACAAAAACACACACGCACCATAACAGTTTATCAGCTTTCTATAATCACAAGCTTATTTGTTCTATAAGGAAGTGGGACTGTATTAGCCATATTTAGGCTGCTTGATATTTCTTAGGAGCACTTCCTTTCCCTTCGTCAGTTCATTTCCTTGTGCGTCCGCGAAACAAGAAAAGGCAAAACTGAGGACACGCATGCAGAAAAACAAGTTTTTGAAGGGGAAGCTAATTTTGACCCAGCACCAGGCAGGTCTGATACACACATGCTTCACCAACAGATGTCAGTACGACTCAGATTTTAACAGGGTTTTAGCACCAAAGAAATGCTATTTATGACCACTGTAATCATCATCATCATCATCATCATCATCATTATTATTATTATTATAGTCCATGTCAAAACAAGTTCCAAGGCAAAAGCAACAAGGCAATACATATAAAATAACATAAAACAGACAATAAACGTAATCAATCTAGAGGATCACGGAAAGTGCACAGTCACCCGTGGTGTCACTCATTCCTATATTTCAGAGTTGTGTACGGGGAGTTCAGTGATTAAAAACAGGCTCTAGACTAGGCCTATTAGGTGCTTCATAAGTAGTAGTAGTAGTAGTAGTCCGGTGGGAGCCAGTGCAAGGAGGCTAAAATTGGAAAAATGTGACCAATAGTTGATGTTCGAACCTTGAGGAACTCTGCAGTTTGCCCATTCCAGGAGCTGCTTTGGGTTAATAGGCTGAAATAAGAAACAGAAGGGCCACTGATTATGGCACCATATTCTACTCCACTATTCTATTATGTTCCCCTGGTAATTTTGACTGCCTGTTTTTTATTTTTGCATGAAGTCTTTGAAGCATATAAAGTTTAACATGCTTTCACATGGCCAGATTAACCCAATATGCCCCTTTGGCACAAAGGCTCTGTAGGCCTCCACTAAAAATAATTGCTGCAGCCCTAAAGTGGACACAAGCTTGCACTCCCTGGAAATACAACTGCCTCTTAAGGACACTGTTAAATATACCTACCATTTGTCCTGTAATTAACTGTCTGTTTCTTTCAAGTCAGAAACTGCAATAAAAACACTGGATATTTAAATAACTGAAAATGTGTCCTAATAGACAAACCATAGACACACCATGATAACATGTAAAATAGTTTATTTTTGTAAATGTTTCTAAATTCAATTCCACAAACTCCATACTCTGTACACTTCAAAAGGCATTTTCAAAAAAAAAAAAAGAAAAAAAAAAAAAGAAAGAAAAAAATCTGACTACTTTACACGACCAAGAAAATGTAGCACAAACACACTGGCAGGATGATGTAATATCATACAAGAGAAGAAAAATATCAAGAAACAATTTTGTTACAACCATTCATTGAGAAAATATATACAATTGAGTCTTCGGAAAGTTAAAAAAATACATGCCATATACATTACAAGTTCTAAGACTGTCTCCAAAATTTTACAGTCAACTTGAAATTGTGCACGCAAAAACTCTTCCGTTTCTAAGCATGTGACTTGTGAAGCGTCAGTATAAGAAATATTTCTGATTAAGGAGAATGCCATTTCTGTCCAAAAAGGTAGAACAACCTATGGTTCCAAATAAAAGTTCCCCGTTCTTTATGTCACACACTGGTTCGTCTAATTCACAACATCATTAGACGTTTGCACCTTGTTTTAAAAGTAAAGTAAAACAGAAACAGATAAATACATGTTGGTGTTCCTATTTGTGTTAAAAAGTTAAAAAGTTGTTTTTTGGGTTTCAAAACCTAATTCACAGTTCTTTAAAATCAAACCTGATTAACAGCAAACAGATCACAATGATCTCTTACTATTTGAAGTCTTTTATTTTTCTTTGATTCTGTAACTGATAATTCGTTACGTTAGTCAACAAAAATATTTCTTTTTTGAGTGGTCAAAGTATGTGTAAGTCACAAAACAATACGCTACAATACCTTACTTTTAATACAACAAAAATACTTTGTGAATTATTGTGGTTATATTACAAATTCTGTACAGAATAATCATAATATATACTCTCAAACTGAAATAACGTCCATCTTAAATAAATTTCAGTGACAAACTGAACAGAAACAATTCAAAAACACCCAAACATCAAGAAGGTTAAGGTAGTATTTGGTCGGTTATTCCTATAGTTTTCTTTATGTACATTTATACAAAAGTAACAGCATGTCTTCTTCAATCTTCAAAAACAATAGCAATCTAGCCTTCTTCAACTCAATCTCATCATTTTGAGAATAAAATTCATTCACTCAGTAATAAATACAAAACCTCTCGAATTCCACACAAATCACATGACAGAGACCTATGATAAAACTGACTCATGGAATCAAGTATTTTAAAAGTTTTTGTGTGTGTGTGTGTTCTGTTTTTTTGTTTATTTTCTCTTTTTTTTTTAGTGCAAGTTAATATTCCCTTCGCAGTATTCATTGCTGTACATTCCTCATTCAGTGATGTCTACATTTAGTCATACGGTATACATTAACAGTATGAAACAAAAGGGCCTGCCCTTAGTAAGCAATAAGGCCGCACCCTGCACAGTGCTTTCTCATTCGCTGGTGGATTCCGCACCCCATGTACACCAAACAAACACACAGATACATACAGACCAGAGGCATCTCATACAGCAGAGCCCCTCACATATGGCACAAGTCACATCCTGCTACTGTGTTACATTTTCCCTTCCTCCACCCATGATTTTTCCCATGATCCTAATGAACCAACAAGTAAATTCATTCATCTCCTCCAAGGGTTCAGGCCTTCTGCTCATTCGTAAAATGACTTTAGTGTGAAGCCTTTTTTTTCTCCATGCAGAGATCACAGCATCCACACGCTATAGCAAGGAATGCATTTAGGTTTGTCGTTTTCCTTAGTTAATCCACTTCCTGCATTCAGGAGCCCCACAGTGGCAGGCGATCTTGTGCTGACCCTCCACGGTGTCAAACTGGTAGTCAAAACACAGCTGGAGAACACAGACAGAAACATCTGTTCTCAGCATCACAGTGGCACGTTTCAAACCAACACTCTGCCTAATTAAAGAAAAGGACACTCACCTCCTCTCCTTTTTCAATTCTGCGCATGCAGCTGATGATGATTTTGTAACCCCTTTCAAATGTCACCACCTCAGCAACGCAGTTCGGGGCACAAGAGTGGTTGATGTATCTGTAGAGGAAAAATGAAAAGACATTCAACTGGTGCAAATAGTACAAATTTTATATTCTCAACTTAAATCAAGTGTTTTAATAGATCTGGATTTCAAAAAATGTAAAATGTTTTTTTCCCTTTAAAATCCAGACTTTTTAAGACGGTTTAAATTCGAAAAAGGAAAGACTTTATCCAGCTCACATTTCTTACAAAAGTATTCCAATTTGAACCATCAGGTTCAGTGTACATTATATTTAAAAGCCACCAAAAGCTGTATCAAGATATTAGTTTAATGTTACATTTATGTGTGCAGGCAAAGACACTGACCCAGCAGCTCCATGGTGGTAAACAATATGTACTTAGCGAGTGAGGTAACAGAAACTTTGCATATCAGCTGAGTCAGAAGCTCTCATTTAAATAAATGGGTTTCCATGTTTAAATACCTGATCCTTTGTTTTCACATTTGTGTTTTGTGGTAACATTTCAGCCACAACATTCAAATTACAATCACATTTCACACACACACACAAAAAAGCATGCTGCAGCCATAAAAACACCATGCTGAACATGTTTAATATAAAATAGGCATAGAGTCACATAATCACAGACGATGCACATGGAAATCTCACTGTACCTTGCGAGCCCTCCAGTTCGAGTGGCATCAACAACATGTTCGCTGTCGATGCGGAACATGAACACTGTTCGGTTCTATAGGGGAGAGAGAATTTACTTGCTGACAAAAATAAATTTAGACAAAATGAATTTTAGCCTTTAAAATATTTAACACAAATGTATACCTGAGATCTATAGATCTTCTCCTTCCTGATGGCAACCTCATTTCGGAGGATCGTTCCATTGTACTCGATCACCATAGTTTGTTTTTCAATGTCTCTGGCAGCAAACAGCCCCAGGCCCTATGAATACATTACACATGTAAGTATTCAAGAGTCCAGGAGTATTAGTCTCATTACATCATAACTGAATAGTAAACCAAATATTTAGTTCAAGACTCACCTGGATGCGGGAGCGGGCAAGATAGACATTGGCTCTCCACTCACTCTTCATCCAGCGGTACTGAGAGGATCTGGGGTGCACTACTGGAGGCTTGCTATGGGGGGCGCCACCTTCCCCTTGGGCCACATTCTGGTTAGACCTGGCATTGCTGCTGGATACTGCCTGTGGTTGTGGCCTTTATTTTTGAAAAGGGGGAAGTAGTGAATACAACAGTGTAAAAAACAAAACCAAAACCAAAAAAAACCAGCAATTCAATAATATTTTTGGACAACCGTGAATTCTATGAGATAACCTATGACCACAAATTAATGTCAGCTTCACACAAAGGTACCTTATCACCAGAGAAATGTAGGGGGAGCTTGTCCTTGGCTGGGCACGGGCACTGCCAGCTGGATTGAACATGAGAGGCAACTCGACGAGAGGGTTGCGTCCATAACGGAATGAGTACCTGTCACAAGCCTCCACTCCTGGGAGCTGAAATAAATAAGTAAAATGGAATTATATGCTGCAGCCACAACAGAACATGATATGTACATCTGTTTAAGTTCACAGTCATATTCCTATATGTGAGTAAAAATTATAAAACGGTGCTACAAACCGATTCAGTGATCTTGGTGACTGCAGGGACTGTGAGCCCAAACAGGTCCTCTCCCTTCAGGTAAACAGGGAAAAGCTTCAGAGTGCCTGATTCAGTCCTTTTCTCAGCAACGGGACCCAGAACCTTATCCCACACTCCTGTTTACAGTGAGATGAGCACACATTAAAACTCTGAAAAGACTGGAACACACAACAATCATATTTCTGAAAAGAATCGGAGAGAGCAAACCTTTGGCAGAGGTGTCAGTCAGTAAGAGGTCTTGGTAGCCCTGTTCAATGACTCTGATGGTAAACTCTGGCAGTCCCTCACGGTCTTCAATAGAACACACGTAACGGCAACGGCGGTTGCCATGGCGCATGCTCCAGTAAATGCGGCAAGCCTCATAGCCAACTGGAAAGATGGCTGTTGGGGAATGGAAAGCCGTCATTTGAATAGGGGTTAGTTGGCCCATCGCATGCAACACAAGGCTGCCCACTCGAAAGGTGTAGCCTAACTCAGGGTGCTGCACCGCAGTGGCAATCTGACGAAGTTCATCTCTTTGGACGTAGACACGTCGAAAGACAGCGAAGCAGCGCAGCTCATGCTCCAGTGCTTGTCCTGCTGTTCCCCTGGGCCTGTGGGCATGACATAGCATGGTCTTGTCCTTGAAGAAGGTGCACTGAGCTTGCAGAGCACAGGTGAAATGGTAGACATTGGTGCAGCGTAGGCGGTGACAGCCACTGGTGGCTCCAGTCTGCTGGCAGTAGGCGCAGCGTACTGTTTGACCACGACGCAGTGCGAGCTCCACATTGATGAGGGCGCCAGCCTGGGTCTCGTACACCTCAGTCGACCACAGGGCACAGTTTAGGTGAACCCATACATCAAGATCGAGATTAAGCAGCCTTGCAGGGCCATCGGTGACCCCATCTCCAAACTGGTGGCAGAAACAGCAACGCCGGTGGTCCCGGAGTGAGGCAGGAGGGCGCAGGGAGGCCCCAAGTTTCTTGAGAAGCTCATCGATCTTATCCTCATCTGGGAGTTGGGAATTCCCTCTTGGCACCACTACCTGGACGGTCCACTTCCTCCAGCGGAGTCCTTTCTGTCTTTTTCCCTGATGCCAGCCGTCATGGGACCTTGGCCGGGCCTTCAGCTTCACTGTCACTTTGATGGCATCAGACTTCATCTCCATCTTTGGTGTCTCACTTGCCATGGGGAAGGGGATAGGAGGGGTAGAGGGGGGAGACTGCTTGGGCTGAAGCTGGGCCAGGCAATGGACATCCAGCGATGACATGTTGTTACTGTACTGGTGCTGAGCCTTAGAAAGGTTCTCTGTGTGCTCTGAGGCTGGGAGGAGGGACACTGATTCCTGAAAATATAGGAAAGGAGCAATGACAACCAGCAAAACCAAAAGTAATCATAATAATGAAGTTTTTTTTGATGTAGTTAGATTTTCTTTAGTGTTTCTGCATGTTACTCTGGTGCAAACCTTCGTTTCTGTGGCTGATCTTGATTGCAGCGGTGGTGAGGAACAGTAGAGAAGGAAGCAGCTGTGACTGCAGAAGACCAGGTCTTCTTCACATTTCAAACGGCCTTCAGATTCCTTGTGAGAGAAGTAAGTCCAAGCTTTAACCGGCTGAATAGAGAATGAGCAGTTAAATCAAAGCCTGACCAATGTGAACTGCTTAAGCTCAACTGATGTTAAAAGAAGCTATGAAATAAGCATCAAAAACATACAATATTTAAATAACCAAAATACTCTCATGAGTGACATCATGGGGTGTACTGCTTAACCCACGAATTGATCCGAAATGGATTTAACTCCAGGATTTACATAATCAGAGGATACATGCAGTTTTATGTGTGTGGTACTGTGTGAATATGAATATATATGGATGTGTGTGGTCCTTCAGGCTAGAAGTAGATATATCCTATCCTATCCTTGATTTGTTACCTTCATGTGGGCAGGGAGATCTTTGATGGATTTCTGCACTCCATTTCCCAGAACCACCACCTTACAGTGGCAGCACCACTGTGGTTTACATCCAGGGCTGGCAGGGGTCTTATGGTCAGGACCTCGAGCTAGAGCTGCACCTGATGCAACAGAGAGCATGTTTTAGAAAACTATTTCCATTTCAAAATACATTCTGTGACTTTAAAGCTGTAAACCTTAAAAGAAAACAAATAAATACTAGCTTGGAAAATTAAACACTCTATTACAGCAGTAAAAGAAATGAAACCAGACAATGGAGGCAACTGAAATTGTCTCTTGGTGAGGTGTCCACTCTCTTATAAAGCTCGTTCTGTGCTGACAACACTCATTAGGCCTGTAACTGGGGTTTTGACAGCAATAATGAGGAGTAGTCATCTAAACAAAAATCATTTATTCTATTTCATTAGCTGAGAGAATCACTGATATCAATAAGGACGCCTGTCAGCACCTGGGCAATACACTACCCTCAGCCCCAGTTAAATACTGATATGGAAAACAAAATAACAATTTGTAAATACAGTTGAGAAAGATAATCACTCCTGTGAATGTTTAAAGGGAAACAATTACATATTGAGATTGCGTTGCTGTTTTGTGCTTTTTCCCTGCAAGTCATTAAGTTAGGCTTAAATCAGACATGACATTTCAATTAAAAGCTGCATTGCAGTACTTGGGGGAGTCAGAGATGTTCTTGTTTAATTTAGGTTTGTTCCCTCACCTGGGCTGTTGGGATGGAAGCGGAACTGATGTGCCTGCTGCTGTTGCATCATCCCGTGTGCTCCACTGGGTCTTATCATCTGTCCCGCCCGCCCATGAGGCCCTCCATTGTCTCCTTGTCCATGGAAGAGCATGGGAGACTGGGGCTCTGTGCCATGGGAGCCTACCCTTTGAGCAGTGAGCATTGATAGGGGCCCCCTGTCTGGGGTGCTGCTGACTTCATAGCTGCTCGGGATCTTCACACACAGTAGGTCTGAAATGGCTGCTACCACACCCGTGATGTTCTGAGGGGAAAAAAACAAAACAACAAAAAACATAAAGACTTTAGGTGATTAGGTTTTCCATCAAAAAAAACCGACAGTGCTAGAAACAAAAAGCAGGACTAAATCTATGATGAATTCTTGTGAAATCACAGTAAATTTAAGTATTCTTACCTCAGCTGCAGCTGGTCTCAGTGTGATAGCTACAGACACCAGTCTTTGTTTGGAATCGTTAGACACAGAGCCAAAGGGGGAGCCAAAGAACATTGCGGAAGGCTCAGTCTTGATATCTTGCAGTTTGATCTCTGACCCTAGAGGATGAAAAAAGGAAGAAATTCTAAATAATTGCCACACTGTTAATGTATGCTGGAACTATGTGTTCCAACTGTATACACCAACACATCCAATTAATTATGATTCATTTTTAATTACTGTGGAGTCAAGTATATTTACCTTTCCCATCAGGTGGAGGGAGCATGGGAAGGACAGGAGACAGGCAGGGGGATGGTGGCTCTTCCTTCACCAGAGAAAGGTCTGGGTAGCGACTGATCTCCATGCCAACCACACTCTCAGGAGATGAGGATGGAACAAAACTGTCAGGTGTGTCCCTGTCTTTGCAAGGCTCCTGTCCTCTGTTACTGTTAACATTTGGCGAGGACACACACACACACAAAAATTAACCACCTCTGTCAAAACCAGGCAGCCAAAGGGCTTTGATTCTTTAAAAGAATTACGGTTATTTATCTGTTACCTGAGCTCCTCCTGGTTGTTATGTGGAGGGGTGGGGAGGGAGGCTGGAACATCCACAGTTTTGGGTCCCTGCGCGATGGCCCTGGCCAGCAGATCTTCCTCAGTCCTAAATGGGACATGTAGCGGCTTTGGGACCAGGCCTTTGGACACTATATGAAACAGGGGAACAGTGTCATTGTGAATGTACACACACAATGCTTGTCTGTAATGAAGGAAATACACCATTTCTGATTTCTGTTTTCCATAACCAGTTACATAATGTGAGAATTTTGGATACTGTCACAATATCATGTCACACTTGACTTAAGTGTGACATAAAGGCACACCCTCATGTATTCTTACCCATGGCAGCAGCTTTGCTGGCCAGCTCCTCTGTTGTGGCAAATCCATTTATCATTTTCTGTCGGTTCACGGGTGGTGGGGTGGGAGGAAGAGATGCTGGTGGTGTCGGTGGATTACTCAGGTTACTCTGCTGTAGGAATCAACACAAGTGCAATGTCAGGACGCCATGCTGCAGACACACTTGACACACATCACTCTGTTTACCCATTTTAAACATAGCAAGGTAAGCAGGTAAGCACCTTGTAGGCCAGCTGGGAGTAATAGTCAGAGACTCCATCGAGTGAAGCGCTGCCAAAAGTACCAGATAAGAGGTTCTCTCCATTGAGCTGGCCGCTGCCATAGGGAGCAAAATGGGCAAAGTTGACCCCAATTAAGGGCTCCATGAGGGGCAGCAGGGAAAGCTGCTGTGTCAGGAGAGAAAAACAACCAGGAGGAAAGGATAAGAGTAAAATCAGAACAAGTATGTTAACAGCAATGGATGGTCTACGACAAACAATTGCAGGAAATCGCCAAACAGAATGATAAAACAGAATGTATCTATATAGAAAATAATAAAAGTACACATAAAAAGGACATAACACAGCATACACTATATTTATTATCAACCAAGCATCATGAATCTTGGATTGAATGACGACTTGTTACATTATTTTCGTTTATCTGCAGACCTTGTCATCAGTGCAATGTTTACACGAACAGCAAGCAGGTTTTTTGGTTATTCCCTCCTTTGTTTACTTGTTATTTAATAAAATAACCAGGCCATTAATCTTTTACAGCAAGTTCTTTTATGATAAAATAAACCTTTGATCAAAAACCTTTCATCATTTCAAAAAGATAATTCTTCAACCACTATAAAAAGCACTTGTATGAAGGTTGTTTCATCGTTATATAGGTATTTTACATCCTGTAACTTAGTGCTGCCTGAATTATCCCTGAGACAGTGGCCTTGTGTCTGGATTGAAAATAGGAACAGTAAGTAGAAACAGTAGAGTCTACATCTCAGCAGACTTCAGAACCAGGCAGGCGAATGTGGGCAGCAACAAAGAGTTAACTGTTCAATAGCTAATTAGAGAAGGGTGAACAGACATAGCTGTAATTTCACTTTTAACAAAATCCATGTTTTACTGAGAAACTGGCAGTACATGCTTATTTAGTTTTTGCTAAGGTGTATTAAATTTGATGATGAGATGATATCACACTACATCTCTAATGAGTGACTTAGCTTCATAAAGTTTGAGTCAATAAGCCTCAATCAATGAGGGACTTGCAATATAATCATAAATCCCCTTCCACTCTCCTGAATAATAACAGCTTCTAATACCTGGGTGTGCAACTGTCATCCAACAAGTACCTAATTACAGTAATGTGCTTATGATATGCAAAATTAGTGTCTGTACACTTGGTAGAGACAATTTTCTATTCTGGCAGCAATTAACACTGTAAAATTCAGAGCAAAGCATTGCATGAGGAGCAGGTGATAAGGTGGTAAAATAAATCTTACCTGTTTGATTTGGGTCATTACAGTGTCAGGGCCAGAGTGCATCAGCTGTCTCTCATCCCCTTCCTTCTTCCTCTTCTTGTAGCGAGAGGCAGGTTTCTCTCCTCCCTTTGGTGCTCTCTTGTTCCTCCCTTTCTTTTTCTCCTGTTCGGGGAGCAGAGGTCCAGGAAAGTCAGGGACACCATCTGAGTATGCCTGGAGACGAGGGGAGAAAAAAAAAGTTGCTGTTGTATAAAAAGGCATGAACAAAGTTCTAATTACTTGAGAAGCATTCTGGCAGATTAGATGTTTTAAAACACTTAACTATGACTCATTCAAAAACTGACAGCTATGACTCATACCAATTTAACTATAATGTTCCTCATATCTGAATCACATAGCCCGTCTATGACTCATTGTGTTGATCACCCCCCCAGCGCGCTATAACTGTATGACTGACCCCATTGCTGTCCATGGAGCTTTGCCTCAGCAGGGTTTTGCAGTCTGCATGCTCCTCCTCCTCTGAGCGCAGGCTCTCCTCTGACCTCTGCTGGGGCAATCCAGGTGGAGGCGTACTCTTGTTCTTCAGAAGGTGTTTCAGTAGTTCATTGCCAGCCTCACCCTTGTTTGGACTTTGCCCTGCCAGGAAGGGAGACATGCTCCCTTTACTACCCTCCTCCTTGACAGAGCTCATTTCTGAGCCGAGGGGCCCTTCTCTCGGCCCATGGCACTCACTGGCATCAGTCTGCTCCAGCTTAATGTTGTTGAGGATCCTGTCATGCTCCTGAGCCTGTGTCCTTGCTGTGTCTGATGAGAGACCAGGCTGTCCTCCAGAAAGCTGCCTTTCCAGCTCTGAGTGACTGGGGGTGGAAGATCCCAGCAAGGGGGACCTGGACAAGTCCTGGTCTCCGAAGAGATGGGTGTTTCTGGTTGGAGTTGAAGAGGTGTCTGAGACGCATGGTGTGAGAGGGGCTGTTAGGTCAGAGTGTGGAGTTGAAGGTGTCTTGACCGAATCTGTGTCATCATCTTTCTTCTTTTTGCGGCTCCTCTTCTTTTTCCCTTTCTCATCTGGGATGATGTTGGAGTATAGCTGGATAAGAGACTGACCTGAGCCTGGAAAGTTTGATGGTAGAGGTGTAGCCGAGTCAAATGCTGGACCTTCACCCTGCATCTGAAGCATCATTCCTGGGCCACTGAACTGACGAGGTCTTGGCTGACCCTGGGGAAAGTTAGGTGCTTGTAGGGCAATATTATCAGGCCCCATACCAGGCCCCATATCCGGGGGCATCATCCCATTGCCCATCAAGGCCCTCCTTTCACCTTGCATAAATGTTCCAGGTGGTGAGCCCATTCCAGGCTGCATGCCCTGTTGCTGGGGATACACTGGTCCTAGAGGCTGTTGTTGTAGAGGGGGCCTCTGAGGCTGCATGAAGTCTGGTAGCTCTGTATTAAAAAATGGCATCTGAGAGAGTGGTGCCATGTTCCCATCTGGCCCCATCATCCCTTGCTGTTCCATTTCCATACGGTGTTTCAGGGCTCTCTGTCGTTCGACTTCCTGCATGAGCTGCACCCGCTGTCTCTCCTGCTGCTCCCTAAGCCTCTCCCTCCTCTCCCGTTCCTGGAAGCCTTCACTGAATGGGTTGTTGTCATCAAACTTCACACCACCTGCCTGCATGGGTTTTACACCACCCGGTGGAGCTGGTGGTGCCTGGGGCTCCAGAGGCATTTGTGAGTGCTGAGGCATGTTACCCATTGGCATCTGATGGGGCTGGCCTGGATTTCCCACAGGTACCTGGGGGGGCATTATTGGTGGCATTCCTGGTCCACCCATTGACATGGGAGCACCTGGATGCCAGCCAGGCGGTGGGTTGGGCATACGTGTAGGTGCATTTGTCTGACCAGGATGGAGTGGCATCTGCATCATGGGGTTCATAGGCGGCTGAACCATTGGCGGTCCACTGGGGACCATGCCTGCAGGGCCTGGCATCGGGTGCATCCCGGGCATTACGGGTGTCATATTGTTTTGCTGGTGTTTCACTCTGTATTCCTCTATAAGTTCAGCATGCTCCTTCTGCTGCTTGCGGATCTGAAACAAAGCATAAGACATAAAATGTGACTGAAGTTCTCTGAAAATTACAATGAAATGATGTATTGCTTGCAAGGTGTGTTATCACATTTACAAAACAAACTCATGAGGACAGGTTTACCCAAGGGAGAAAGTGAATGATTGTTCTTTCAAATATCAGCTTAAGAATTTAACTTTAGAGCCAGAGTTGAATAATACTATCAGCCAAAAGCTTTTTTTTTTCAGCAGTGCTCTTTTAGGGAGTCAAAACAGGTTGACAGGTGCAGTGGAGACTATGTGCTTTGAATTCTTCTGTTTGCTTGGATATAATTTTTCAAGTCTGCCTGCAAATAAAATAGCTCGATGTAAACCTTCCTATGCATACCTACATTGTCGGTTTTAACAATTACACTAATTAATCAATATTTAATACTGATTTGGAACAATTAAAAAGGACAATGCTTAGGATAAGGTAGAGATGGAATTCAGTGGTAGAGTTTGACAGGCCAAGCATTTACCTGCTCCAGTTGTTTCTGCACTACACCCTGCTGCTCTGTGACATGTTTGAGCTGCTCAGCGTCCTCCTCCGGGAACTCTCTCCCTGCCTTCTTTGCTGTTCTCTGCTTGGCAGACAGGGCTTTCTTAGACTTCCTGTGAGCTCCGATCTTCTCTTCCAGAAACTTCTGCTGCATTTGAAGTAGTTGTTGAGTCTCCTGGAGCCACTCCTCGTACTGAGCCCTCTGAGCGTTGTCTGAAAGAAGAAAAAAGGCTCTGTTGTTAGCAATCTTGAGAGCAGAAAAAAAACAAACACCTTAACACTTCTAGACCTGACAGACTTTCAAACCAAAAAGTTGACAATGCATATATATTTTTACAAAACTTACTGACAAATCCTGGTCCAAAGTTTGGAGGATTGGGTCTTGCTACTTGTGTCAATTTGCCGTCCTGAAAGTAAAGTTGACAAGTATGTTGTCATATATTTGCAACTTAGATATTTTACGTTAAATAGTTTTACATAACATTTAAGAAAATAACATTTCATTACCTGTCCAACAACTTGTGGAGGAAGCGGTGTACTTTCAGGACAAGGTGGTACAGGACCAGGGGGAAATCTGTAATATAGCAATACCATAGTCATTCAGCCTTTACGAATTCAATCAATCACAGAAGTATAGCAAAATAGTTCTATGATTTCCAAGTAGCTGGGTTATCATGTTGGTTATGTCATTGCTTTAAAACTCTTTACTCCCACTACCAGTACTGCATTTTCTATTCAAAAAATTCATGTGGAACCAAAGTGAACTTTTACCTGCTCATGACCATTGGGGCCATTCCCATGTTGTTCTGAACCATGACTTTGTTGATGCCTTTCAGGGCAACCATTTTAGCTTTCATGATGGGGTCAGTGATGGCATCAAAATCTGTAAATAACAAACAACACACTGTCAGAAAAAAGCAAAAAACGAGTGATCATCTCAAACATGAACTTATACTGACATCTACAATTTTTTGGCCTAAATAATTTACCAATGTTGGGGAAGAAGGAGTCGCTGGAACGCTGTCGTATCATGGCTTGCATCTGCCTCTGTTGCTGTTGCTCCTGCCTCTCTTGGTCTAGGAGATCCTGCAATAGGAGTGGCTGCTCTTCCAGCAGAAGAGGACGCTGTTGCTGACCCATCGCCTGGTTCAGTGCTGTCTGCTGGGCCTGACTCAGACCGCTCTGGTCCACCCCAGAGGTTAGCCCCACCTGGTGGTCTGCTCCAAAGCCGGTCATAGAGGCTTCTGCTGCAGTGGTGGCGTCAGATATTGTTTGACTCATTGTAAGTCCGGAGGTATGCTGAGCGTCAGTGACTTGGTTCTGCTGGGGCATGAGGTTACCTCCTTGACTGACAGGTTCAACAATTGAATTTAATGACTGCTCCTCAGGCTGCTGCTTAATGAGTAAACTAGAAAGGACTGGGGTGGAGTCGGAGAGTACTCCCTGCTGGTTTGAGGTTAAGGTGTTTCCAGCAGCTTGCTGTTCTACCACCTCAGGTGGTTTCTGACAGTCTTTGACCTCTGTTTTAATTTCTTGCCCAGGTGCTAAAGAAGCAGAGTCCTGATTCCCAGGGGCTTCCAATTTGACTTCAGCTGAAGACTGCTCACCTGAGGCCTCTGATTTTGCCAGTACAGATGCTGAACTGGATGAAGCCTCAGCTTCAGTGCTCTGGTTTTTGTTAATGTCTGTGGTGTCAGCATTATCATCCATAGGATCACTGAGATCCAATTCCTCATTAAACATGTCTTTCTTGATGTCATCTAGGTCTGGGTCTGTATAAGCAATGATATCAAATTTCCCAGATGTTAAGAAGTCATCAAGGTGTAGGTCATTTGTCTCCAGGTCTAGGTCTTTACCATCTTCAGGATCCAAATTCAGGTTTTCCAAGTCAGCATCCACCAAATCTTTCACCTCCACGTCCTCTAGGTCTTTGACTGCCGATTCTTCTGCATCCAGTTTCTCCTCCACAGCTTCACTGCTGGCCACTGAGACAGACTCAGGCTGCCCAGCAGGGGGTGCAGTCAGGATCATTGATGCTGCCATGTTTTGGGTCTCATTTGAAGCAGGCTGGCTCATGGATCTCATCAAAGGAGACTGTTTGAGTGTGTTGTTTCCTGACATTTGGGCTTGCTGATGAAGATTGTCCATGCTAGCAGATAACTGTACATGGCCAGTCTGGCTAGTCATGGGGTCTACCATCCTGGACCCCTGATTTAAAGGGAACCTGGAATCTGGTGCTCCTGCAAAGCCTGCTGGTCTTTGAATCTGCATGTTGGGATCTATGTTGCTTCCTTGCATGGCACCTGGTGGAAAGGGCATGCGTGGCCTGTTTTCTGCTGCTCTGTGTCGCAGCTCGATGAAAGGCTGGCCCATTATGTTGTGCTGTTGCACTGGCATACCACGTGGTGGGAAGTGTTGGGGCAGCCCCATAGGGTTGCCTGGCATAGCCTTTGCCATTTCTGCAGACATGGAGCGTCTCATTTGAGGAGGGACGTCCTGCATTGGGTGTTGCCCCCGGGGAAAGAACTCCTGAGGCCCATGTGGTCCTAGAACCCCAGGTGGAAATGCAAACCTAAAATAGATAAAAACATATATAAAAGGAGGAAGGGCTAGATCTAGATTTATGCAGTGCAGAGTTATAAATTACAGAGTAATTAAAACACAAAGTTAAATAAAAACAATAATGTAACACAAACCTTGGTCCCTGATGTCTCAAATTAGGATCTCCAGGATGTAGGCCTCGAGGGATTTGTCCCTCATTAGGGAAAGAGACACGCTGATCCCCTGGAAAAGGTCCAGGAAACCTCATTGGTCCTCTCATGGGTCCTTGTCCAGGATAAGGTGGAGGAGGTCGGTTGAACATTTCCCCCTGTTGCCCAGGGACCTCCTGGGGCCAGGGTCGAGGAGTTCCTGGGGTTATGTTACCAGAAGGGTCCTGAGGGCCCCTCTCCTGTCGAATCGCACTCCTCTGTTGCTGTTGCTTGAGGATTAGTTCTCTAATTCGTTGCCGCTACAAAACACAACAACAAGCATAGAGAAATTTAAGCGTTTTTAGACACAAGGTCAGTGGGTCATATATAGCTCACAAAAATACTGTATTTTTAGCTGTTCATTTTGTCCTACTTGTTCTACACGCTAAAGCATTGCAATGCAAGTCAAAGGTCTTTCTTTTCTTCTAATGCATATTTTCAGTTCTGCATATGCACATACTTTTCACTTCCTATATCTAACATATTCTAATGTAGTAGTTAAAACATACAATGAATTATTGTAAAGATAAACATATGGTGTTAATCTGTTTTCTTAACAGGTAAGCGTATGTATTTATATACATGCACTGACAAAAGGTAACAATTTTTGTGTCTTTAATCTATTAAATTTATGTAACTATTAAAATAAAAGTAAAATTTAGTTTTATCTTACAACCCAGGACTCACTTAAATCCATTATAGGCCATTTTTCCTATCTTAAATAAAAAAGTTTTACTCTCTAACATTGCTGATAGAGGAATGTCAAGAATGGAGGAAACAGTGATTTCACTTCCAAATAAATGATTTACAGATAAAATTGGGGTTTGCTTACAACGTGTGTGACTGCTTGTGTTAATATAGGACAATAAATACACTTGGTAAAATATTATAATAATGACGATGATGATCAACTAATATTGTAATATAAATAATAATTTAAAGACTGCTAAGAATTGACTTAAAATAAACGAAACACCAGGACAAAAATAACATTTCAATAATCATGTAAGAATGAAAACACACAAACAACAGTATGCATGTACCTGTCTGAGTCTTTCCTCGCTCTCAGCGAGAGCGACACCCTGAGCCTCAGAGGATGCACCAGGCATTTGTGGGTTGTTAGACAGCTGGCCTGGGTCTTGAGGGACAGATCCATTGTTACCCACACCTTGCTGATCTTTCATTTCCATTTTCTCTGTTGACTGTGGACGAGGGGTCATGGGAGCTTGTTCAAATGGGTCATGGCCAGGTGTCTGACTGGGCCTTCTGGAGGGTGATTGGGTAAATCCATCTTCAGACACATTTGGGTGTTTTGGTGTTTGTGAACCTGGATGAGGGAATGACTCCTGAAGCATGCCTTGGGGTTGGGGGAAACGGTCCTGGCTTCCCATTTGTCCTGGCCTTGGCCCTTGTCTGCTGAGACCATCAGGACCAGGCCGTGGGGTCCCTGGAGGCTGAGCGTAAGGGTCATTCAGCATTGCTCTGGGGGCTCCAGGTTGAGAAAACATGTCACTGCTCCCTGGCCTTGATGTCCCAGGTGTACTTGTAAATGGTTCTATTGGCCCCCTCTGGCTGCCTGGTGATTTGGAAAACCTTTCCCCCATTGAAGGCCGTGGAGTACCTGGTGGCTGAGCATAGGGATCCACTGAGTGGGAAGGTGACATCCTCTGTCCAGGGTGCGACTGATGAGGGAACTGGTTCATCCCACTGGGGCGTGGGGTAGCAGGAGCCTGTGAGTAAGGGTCTGAGGATGGGCTAGGGGTGTTTGATGGCTGACCGTAGTTGTCATGTGGACGTGGGGTGCCGGGTGGTCGAGCATATGGCTCAAAAAATGGACGAGATTGAGCACCTGGTTCATTGATGGATCGTTGGTTAACTGCAGACTGACAGAAAGGGTCAGTACCTGGCTTGTTGGGACCTGAGGGCTGGACAAAGGGGTCATATGTAAAGTGGTCAGGTCTTGGAGTGGAAGGTGCATGAGCATAAGGATTTCGAGACATCTGAGTCATTGGTCCTGGCTGAGCAAATGAGTGCCCCTGAGGGTGATGCTGACCCATTCTAGGAGGACTGGTGAAGTTGTCATTCCCAGATGGTCTTGGGGTATGTGGAGGATGAGCATAAGGGTCATTCTGCTGATTCTGGGAGAACCTGTCAGTAGAATGAGGACCTGGTCGGCTGAAAGGATCCTGAGTCTGAGGAGGGGGCATAGGTGTTTTGAACAGAGGTACTGAGCCAGACTCATTACTTCCAGGGATTGGTGTTAGTAAAGGTCTTGAGTAAGGGTCAGACAAGATCATCCTGTTCTGGGCCATGCGCTGATAAGCCTCGTTTCTTATCATGGGTCTTGAATAAGCGTCTCTGCCTGGAGAACCCATTGGGGGTCTCCCCTGTGCAGCCTGACTTGCCCTGGGTGGACCCATGGGCTTCAAAAAGGGGTCCATATCCCCAGTTGGCCTTGGGGTGTCAGGGGGTTTGGCATAAGGATCATTGCTCATGGATGTTGGAGAGCCAAAAGATTCATGAGCAGGAGAGGGCCGACCTCTGTCTTGCTGCTCCATTAAGGAAGTGGGGGATTTACCAGATTCCACTGCCATTCTGCGACATGTATTTGGTCCGAGAGGTGGCGGTCTTGGAGTCCCAACCATCTTGGCATATGGGTCCCATGGAGAAGAGGGTCTGGAACCAGAGGAACCTGGTGAGAAAACCTGTGGGGACTGAGGTTGGGAGGAAGGCCCAGATGGCGGGGGAGGAGGGGGTCTTAAGAACACATCCTCTGGAGGACCTGAAGTAGGTGTCCCTGGCAGCTGTGGCCTGGCAAAGGCTTCTTTAGAGTTGAGCTGCTGCATGGGGGACATGCTGCCATTGCTGGGCTGGGAAGCTGGACTCTGGTTCCCACTTGTGTTGCCATCTCCCTCTGACTGGCTGCTGGCCTGCTGCTGTTGCTGCTGCTGCTGCTGTAGTTGCTCATTCTTCACTTGCTCCAATTTCTGAGTGGCTTCAATTTTGGCTTGCTGTTTGCTTTTCTGCCTCATTTGCTGTTGGAAGGGCACAGTAAAAAAGTGAAATTAGACATGAAAAAGGATGCAGCTAATATCAGTCTCATGCCAAAAATGAACTGGACCTACTAACCACCAATGTCATCAGGGTTAATGTGGAGGATAGTGAAGTTGTTTAGGGAGCTTTACTAAACCACCACTTCTTAGCTGTCTTAATATAAAGTGGACCTGCCGCTGCATTCGCTGACTTCATTGCATACACTCTTACCTGTCTAAACTTCCACTCTTGTTCATGCTCTGACTCTTTTGGTTTCAAAGGGTCTTTAAACAGCAGTTCTGTGTCTAGTGGTATGTTGGGATCAAACACCTCAGGGGGCTGTTGCTGTGGATGATGCCTCTTCACCGTCTCATTCGACATCTGGACTTTGTTGATGCGCAGGGCTGCTCGGTTATCCCTTGCCTTTTGCTAAACAGGAAATCACAATTGCAAAAGTACATCAGACATAAATACTTCATAAACACAAGATTAACTGTGAAACCCTGATCCTTGTCACAAGTGTGAAACTGGAGAAACACTCATGCTACTACAAAAACTGGTGTGTATGTAATGTTAAATTCTCTTTCACAGCATTTGCTTTGATATCTCACTATGATATGTGGGATCAACCAGCATCAACCAGCACCAACATCCTGAACAGATACAACCCAAAACAGGGAAAAGGAAATCATCAAAATTCTTGTTTGTGAACGCTGCTATACAGGTAAACACAACAGTGGGTGTTGGAAAGCTTCAACATCCCTAAAGAGAAGAAAACTACTCTCTCTGACCATATCCATCCTTTTGGTGATCTAGCAACAGGGGTTATCTGGGATGGAGGTGTTGTTCTCACTGGTAACCAGTTGACACTCTGTGGTGACAGTGAGAGAGGAGAGGGTCTCTATCTCTGACAGGGGCATGGCTGGATAAAGAACACTGTGGTCCCCATGGATGTTAAATAAAACCATTTTACTTGACTCTGAATCGGCAAAGACTGACCCACATCATTTAGTAATTTGACTTTTTCAATTAAACATTTATCTCTTCGGCATGCTGGGTCATTTAGTTGCATAGCCAAGATCCTCTTCGAACTGTATATGGCACATAGGATGGAGATCATCCTGTTACTCTAAACCAGGTGTCTAAATTATTGCTTGAAAATGACTGAGAGGTTTTAAGTGGGATATCAAAAGGAAAAGCTATGAAAGAGAACTGTCACCGTGTAACCAGTGGTGAAATATCCCTACAAATCACTAATGCAGGGTGCATTTTTAATCAAGTCTAGTTCTAGTGAACTTAATTATTGAGACCAAAGTGAATTCTCACACTGAGCAGGGCTTCCTATGTTAATTAGTTCATCTGTGAATGGCTGGATTTCAAATTGCATTGGCAAGAGGCAAGAGGCCAGATGCGATACAGGAGTCTGTCTTCTGCATACTAATACATCAATGCAACTAGCAGTGACAGTTTGATGTCTGGCATGGTTCAAAGATAGTTGAAAAAAAAAATTGGCAAATTCAACAGTATGATTGATCTTACCACATATGGGGCCCTGTCTTGTGAACTAGCTTTCCTCCAAAGTTTTGCAATTTGCTTTACTCTTGTAGACCAGTCTGTTGAAAGAATAAGAGAAAGGAGTTGTCATGCCAACAGTCTCACAGAGAATGTAAGGTATTTTTTTTTTACTTTGTGACTGACATAGTGCAGTGGGTACACCCAAGCAACACTAAGAGATAAGACAACAATGAAAAAAAAAATCACTGACTAATCATGAACAATAAAAAAACATAGACAAAGTGGGAAATGCATTAAAGCTTTAGAGCCATATACCAACCTGGGTATTCCTCTTTGAGGTTGGGGAAATTGACATTGGTATACAAGACTGGCGCAACAGTGGCTAGCTCTCCAAGTGTCTCCTCCTTCTCCCACTTGAGTGTACTCCTTTGGGCATTTGACATGGCTTCAGTCTCCCCCTCAGGCAGAGATCCAGGGGGTGTAGGGCCAGGGCCATGGGCAGGGGAGGGCCATGGACCAACTGCCTCTCTAGGCATCTGATTAAACTTTCTATCCCTGTGACAACAAAGGAAAAGAGGCCATGAGGTCACTGTGGTCTGGTTTTCCAGAGAAAAAAGAAAAGTTCATTTTAGAATCGGCAGGAAGCATTACCTTGGATTGTCGGTGAAAGGCATACGGTTAAGGGGGGAGAAATTTTCTGGGATGCAGGGCCCTGCTCCTGGATTTGTGGGGAAGCGTTGGTTTGGTCCCATCATACCATTGATCATTGGCATCCTTGGAAACATGGGATTCCCTACACACATGATTTTTATGAGATGAATTAGATCCATGGATTTTCCAACACAAAAAAAGAATCCAGCCCTGTATGTCTGACCTAGACAAGGTGACTAATAATGTACCTGGGTTAGGGTGAGGCATGCTCGTGCCGGGTGTGGCAGGGAGGGGCCCTGGACCCTGGGGGTGAGGCACCTGTGGTGGTGGAGGTGGTTGGCTTGTGCTGGGACTAAGGACTGCTGTGAAGAGATCCTCTACATCCTTACCCTCCAGCTCTGTAACAGAATATGACAACACAATTGTTAAAACACAGTTGTGTGTGCTAATATCAGTTAAAGTAGGTGTGAAAATTTATATAACTGTCAGATGGCAGAATTTATTCCTCCCATGTGCTACAGATATGTGGACCCTAAAACTGTTTATTAATCATTATTTTTTATTTACTGTATATTTATTACATTAAAGTAAAATATTATTTAGCCAAATACAGAACAATGGTACAATGCTGAATAGGAAGTTAACAGGCAAGTCATAATAATATGTGTAGGAAAACACTGGATCATAGTTTTACAAAAAGGATGAAATTACAAACCTGGAATTTTGTAAAGTTTGCTGAGAATTGATTCTGAAATGAAAGAAAAAAAGTAAGATCATTATTCATCTTATATTAAGTTTTAAAATATCAGTGTAAAACAACTGTCTGGATGTCTGGTCTCCCACACTGACCATCGGTAACCATCTTGTCTAGCTCTGGGCTGAGAATGCCGTCCAGGGGTTCCTCTGGGAGGGTTCGAGGTGTCCTCCGGCCAGCCTGAGACTGGGGCGCCACTGGGGAACTGTCTGCCAGGGGCCCAATGTCCAGACCAGCTGTGGAAACACACACAGACATACAAAAACAAATCATAACATGCACACAGACACAGATACACACACACACACACACAGAAAGCAACCAACAAAATACCAACCAAGAACGTGATCATAAATATAGACTTGCAGTGAGAACATGTTTATTGTCTTAACAGCCTGTGGAATGCAATCAAAACTGAACAGTATATGATTACAGCTCCTTGGGGTTCCTGTGTTGTTTAAAAGCAGTGTTTTGGGAACTGTGAAGAGACAGACAGGTCATACTAATTCTCAGCAAAGACACACAAACACTTGAATGTTTGTGAAGGAAAATATTGCTGTGACCCATCAGTTACATTGGTCTTTTGTACTAAATACCTATTAATCTCTATGAAAATGACCGGTCCCCTCCATAAGAAAACCCTTATAGATAACCTGGGTTACCACACTGCTATCAAGTTGAATTATGTCAGAAGTGGTCAAGTTTGCCACATGATCATCAATACAAACAACTGTTCCTACTCTATACTTTCTATTTCTTCCATATTTTCTTCAACACAAAACTTACTACCAGCTTTAAGGATGGTTGCAACTATTAGTTGGCATTATCTGTACTAGAACTAGATAATACCAGCCCAAAGCATTTAAGCTGTACAAATTATTTTTATTAAAAAAAACAAAAACAAAAACAAAAAGAAAGAAGGACATGTACTCAGACGTGAGAAAAGAAGACCTTCACCATCTTCTGGAACTGGAAGGACCTTCACCAAGGCCTCTTGTTCTCTAAATTGCTTGGTTCTAAACTGCTCATTTCTTGAATGCCAGGATGTCCTTGTCAGTTAGTTTCTTTGCTATCTTGAAGACATCTTTGATTAGGCAGCTATGAATGTGTTCTCTTATTTACTTGAAAAAAAAAAAGTCACAACTGTGAAAGGATTCAGGAGGCTCATAAACAAAGACTGACATACCATACGCACCTGAGTGAACACTGTGCACTGGGTTAGGTAAGCACTAAGCAGTTTATGAGTGTTAAAACAATCTGAAATGGTTGGAAAAAAGCTAAGTATGAAGCAGTTTTTATACATGCACAATCAAATAAAGACACACACTGTAAGAGAGGAAGAATGCACAAAAGCAAGGGATTAGTAGGCCATAGCACCCTTACCAAAAGGAGGAGGTGAGCTGTCAACCTGGAAGGGGCAAAAATCAAGACCTACAAGAACCCAAAACCAGATAAAATGAGTGAAAAAATAGTGAAGACAGAACAAGCACAACACACTTCAGACAATGCAAACAAATAAAAGATAAAAAACAAAGATGAACTAAAAGTATTGTTAAAGAATGTGATATATTAAAAATATAATAAATAAAAAGTGGAGAAAGCAAAATAAACTTGCTGTCTGAGGAAATTTCTGAACCGGAATGAAAAGATTTTGTAAACCCATGACTAGGTGACTATTAATAAATTCTTAGCACTGTGACTGCCCGTGAGAAATATGACGCACCAGATTCATTGCTTGGCTTTCCGAGCATTCCCAAGATGTCTGCATCAGTGTTCAGAACATCAGATAGATCAACTAATGGTTCCTCAGACGTCTCTGTAGATGGAAAAAAAAGGAAGAAACAAAAAAAAGAAAGAAAACTGAACTGTCACAAATCATAATTGATGGTGATGTTGAATGGACTTGAGAATGAGATTTGGAACCATTTCTTTGGACGCCACATGTAGATTTTGATCTGGATAACACAGGAGAAGAAACTGCACAGTTTGTAAACAGTAGTGACATTGAGTGACCCCTGAAAAAACTGAAATGTACCACATGAAATTGACCTTCCAAGAATATTATTTAACTGATATTATATTTAACTAATCACTAAAGTGGCTCTCAGGGAATTACTGTCAGAGAAATGAGCAGTAATACCCGGATACCAAAGTACTAAAACATGTTGAACATGGACAACACTGCTTTCCATCTTAAACATCATGGATTCAGTCAATACTGTTGTTGTAGCCTTTGATTTAGATAAATGTTGGTGCTTTGGGACTCAAGCTTTGTGTCACTTCATACTGTGAAAAGAAAGGAATGACAGCAAATACACTTTGAATATTTAGTCTTTTTCAAATTCATTTCATGATCAATTCTATGCCACACAATCTTTTCCCTTGAGAATGTTGTATTTTCTCTGACACAAACATTATTTTTTTTTTTAAAAGTTATCTGGTTGAAAAACTGTCTGAAATTCACCGTTGTCAGGGGTACAGTTTTTATTTGTGAACTGCAATACCAGCTCTTGGCAATATCAGTCTGATAACTGAAAATTCTTGCCATTTGTAGATGTAACGTACTTGTTTTCCCTTTCTGTATGTTCACAATTCAAATACACTGCTTTGATTGAAAGCAAGGATCTATATCAAATAAATATCTGTGCTCTCTATCACTTTGAAGTAACACTCATGAAAAAACTATATGATGGGTATGAGTCAGTGTCTCAAACTGCTTAGGTTTCACTTTCAACAATTTCAAGTTACTTGAACACAACTGGATATTTAAAAGAAAAAATGTAAAGGCTGTCCATAAAGGAATTCAAGTTCAAGACAGATTTCAAATGTATACATTTGACAAATCTGTCACACATTCAGATGAGCAGGATTGTTTTTTTTTCCAGTAATTTTAATCTTTTCTAATATTTAAAAAAACTGAGGACATGAAAGATTTGGTGATATGTTTGACACTGATTTGATATGTTTCACACTATATGATGCAATTGGATGCAATTCAAACACAAGACATTCCCAGTTTACTTTTCCTGCAGTTAAGCCAGTTGATGCAACAGGGAATCTTAAAGCAATAATCAGTCTGTATGTTATGGTTTTCTAGTTATAAAGCATTAGTTTCAGTAATAGACTTTCTGACTGTGCATAGACATGGTGTGTTAAGACCTTGATAGCAGTGGCTACAGATCAATTGCCGGTGTGGAAATCAGCTTGAATAAATTCAGGTGGCAAGCAGGATGTATGTATGTATGATCTCATCCTGATCACCTGCTGATCAAACAGTGACAAACTGTGGCTGAAGCTGTGCTGCACTGCGTATACCATTAACAGGTAACGATCATGATGAGCGAAATAATAAAGATGTTAAACCATGCCGGTAAACTTAGGTTTTGTTATTCTGTTTCAGGCATGTGGCTTTTGGTTTTCTAGCTGTACAACCAGTCATTCAGGCTGGCATAGGGGGCATGTGATATTTCATGTGAAACTGAGAAAAAGACACAGTGGGTAGACAGGTGACAGAGCAAGCTTGCAAAGAAAACTGACTGAAACTTCACTTTTTTTTGGCACTTATTGGATGAAATTCTACTCAATCTTTGGTGTAAAACTAATGTGCATGTAACTGTCGTTGCAGACTAGAGTGTGAATGCTGGTTCAGATCACCGATCAATCTTTGACTTGAATAAATGTGGTGGTGAAATGCGTTTTGAACACGTTCTCTGTAGACCTGTGTCGTAACCACTTAGTCCTGTATTGAAAGGGTTAATACTGTCATTGGGAGATGACACTTGCAGAGTCAAGGAAGAAAAAAAATGCATGGAATAAGAGACACTGTTAGGCACCACAATAAAGATAAACACAGAATACCGCTGTTGTGTCAGGCTTTTGCAAAACCTGTATTGATTCCTTTCCAGAAGTGGCCTATTTCAAGCTGTTCTCAATCATTTGGTCATATCTAATATTTAGCCCAATGTGGTGCTTTGAATCAGTCATTACATGCCTTGCATTGGAGCACCAAAGTAATGTGTATACGTACGAGGCGCTGTGGGTCTGGTAGGAAGGGATGCTGCTGAGGCACTGAGCAGAGGGTCTGATGAAGGGTCCAGGAAGCTGGTGGTGGGGTGCTTCCTCTCCATTTGGCTTTGCCCTTCTTCCAGTAAGCCTGATTCGCCCCCCTGCTGCCTGCTCTGCTTGCTTTTGTCCAGCAGGTCCTTTCCAAAGAATGCCTCCTGAACATGACAACACAAAGCGTTGATCACTTCTCTGTGTTGACACTTTCTTTCAAAAAAAATGGCCAGTATACCTTTCTTGACATCAGTCACGGGAAACATATCACCATGTCACATAGAAATTATTCAGCACACATCAAAGGCCCATGGGAACTGGCCAAAGTGAAACGGAGCAGCTCTGGAACTAACAGGCATGTCGGGACTGACCTCACTTTTGTCAGCACCTACCTCCCTCAACCACTTATATCCACAAGTCATCTACTATCCTCAATGACATGTAACTGCAGCTCCCTGCTGCACCAAGACATTAAAAGCCCAACATGTTGCTCTTTCAATAATTAATGAAATGTGCTTCACTGTGTCGGACCTTTAGGTTAGACTGAACCACCCCCTCTTTTCCCGTACTGTGGTGGGATAGAGAGCTGTACTGACAGCTGCTGGTGGCTTAATGCACATCACGTATCTATGTTTTGGCCAACACAAGGTGACACTGAGATACTGGCTAGAGACAAGGAGCCTTGAAGTCATCTCCAGTTAAGCTTTCATATGTCAATTCACAACCCAGACAGGAGCCATTTAAAGAGCATGATCAGAGACGAGTATCCTCTACTGTGAGTTCCTTTAGGCTGTTCCTCTTTCAAAAAAGCTCACAGAAGGGGCACCGAGCACCAAAGTTCTGTAAGTGGTTTCCAGGCAATGTACTTTGGTTTCCCAGCCTTCCCAAGGGTGAGATAAAAAGCATTTTATGTAGATATGGCATGACAAGACCAGACAATCTCTGCACGTGAATTCGGGGTTTGCATAACAATAAAAATGGATTTGCAATCAGGTATTTTTAGATACTTGTGTACAAAACAGAGAAAGATTTCTAATTCAATCAGTTCTTTTTTTAACACAGTTTTAGTCACTTACAATATAGCATTTTACATTATAAGGTTATATAGAGGTTATACAGGGACATCCTATTATATCCCCACTGATATACAAATTACAGATTAGTTTGCTGGTCATGACAAAAAGCAAATGTGCTGTTCAAAGTGACAGACCTGCAGGTAGGTGGGAAAGGCCTCCTCCAGTTTGGTTTTCTTCTTTCGATAGCGTTTCTTTATTTTTTCAGGGACTTCTGGTCCAGGGGGCGTCTCATCCACAGGAGTATCAGGAAGTGTCTCTGTCCAACCTGCAACAATGAAAAAAGGCATCAGAATAAATTCCTCTAGTTGTGCTTTATCTTTAAGCTTTTATTATGGAATTAGAACATTCCAGATCAGGGGACAGTCCACTATAATGAACATATGTGGATACATTATTCTTGTACAGACCCTCATCTTTTCCAACAATATTCTCTGAGACAGAGCCAGAAGAATCCTTTCTGCAGAGGGATCGTTTGGCCTTGCCTGGACCCTGGCCTGGACGGCTCCTCTGGCGGACCATGAACCCACCGATGCCTATTAAGAAGAAATTACACAATGAATATCAATAAATAAACCAATAAAAACAAAACTGTGATATCACAGATGTGTTTCGATTTGAAATATACTGAGTTTTGACTCTCTCTATTAAATGTCCACTGCATTCAGTGTGAACACTTAGAAGCACTCAATAGAGCCCTCTATACATCAGAGGCCCAGAGCAAGATGGCAGTGCTTTGTAGAGCTCCAACGTCAGGCATGTACTGCACCATTTTACGCTTCAGAGGAGCTGTCTCCTTCAATCAGGTGCCCTACCCGGCCGGTACGGTTTCCTCTTCCTCTTCTTGCCGCCGTCGGCCCCCTTGGAGTCGTCTTCTGCTGGCTCTCGCTCTAGGCTTGAGTCAGACTTCCCCTCACAATCTATGAGCTCCGCCTCTGCGAGAGGGAGAGAGAGCATTGATGACGAGTGACAGCCCTGCAGAACAGAACACCCCGGCCAAACCCCTCAACACAGCACCGGGGTCAGTTCTATCTGAACTCCACTCAGTGGCAGGACATTAGCCTGATTGAAATTAAGTTCACCAGTTCCATTACTAAGGACTTTCATTTCCAGAGGGATTTTTTTCACACACATTTCTTTTTTTTTTTTTTTTTTTTAATGGCAAGTGAAATTATTTTTTCAACTCTGACTTAGAGAAAGACTTTTGATAAGGGTAAATATGGGGTAAGCCAACATTATTACTATTTGGTAGCATTCCATGCAAATAATCTGCATATTACCAGAACTGTTAAAGGCATTGTTTTTTTTAAATTAGGCCTCCTGTCTGTATACAGCTCAGCCCATTTCTGATACTTTTATCTATCTATTGAAACACATCGTGCACAGTAACAGCAGCAGCTAGCAGTCTAAACTAATGATATTCACACTGATAGCCAGCATCAGCAAATAGTGCGCAGATATTTTATCTTGTCTAAACCTTCCTGTCATAACACTTTAAACATTAAACAAAAAAGCATAGGAATATACTCTGTGGAGTACATTTAAAGAAACATGTGATGCAGACTACATTCTGTTAACCTTGAAACTGAAACCTTGAAAATTTTGAATGTGAACTGTTCAGCTGTATAATGTTGAGAAACATCAAAAGTGAAAAAAAAATAAAACATCCAGCATGCTGGAAAATTAGAAAAAGCCAGTACTGATAGTCCACTGAAGGTCTCTGATAAACAGTCTCAAGATGAAAGAAGAAGCTTGTGCGGGGAGACAAGTACCTCTGTTGTCCTCCATGTCTTCATCACGAGAATGTTCTGAGAGGGGGTCTAGAGGAGCTTGAAGCACTGCCACACTGTTCTGGTTGATGATTTTTAGCTTCAGCTTTGGCTTGGGTTTCCTGCGCCGTGATGCAGTGGCAGACAAGCTCTGTAGCTGGCATAGCCCTGACTCTGTCAAACAAACACCATCCTGGGTGTAGGTCCTGGACAGATCTGAAAAGACCATAAAAACTGCCATGAGCAATAATGTATAAGCTAAAGTCAAATCCTCATCCTGTGGAAAGGGAAAAATGATTTCTGCTGTTGCTTCTAATCTATCAATTTTGAAGCCGTGAACTTACCCATTTCTTTAGCCTTTGTGACAGTCTGCGTTGTAACGGCAGGCTCAATGGCGTCTCTGGCCTTGGTCACAACTACAGCAGCGCAGGGCACACAAAGGCCGTTAAAAACAAACAGTAGTAGGAGGATAGAAATGTCATGGTCGAGCCTATTCACTCTACGGCAGATGCACACACAGAAAACACTGTGCAAAAAAAATCACATTTAGAATAATCACTGCGCTCCCACCTTTAGTGGTCTTGAAAGCTCGACACATTGTGCAGTCGAAGTTGCTGTCTGCAGCTTTCTCTACATCTTCCTCTGAATGGAGACCCTGACAAGAGGCATGAAACCATCTAAGGATAGAGAGAGAACACAAAGTTTAGATAAGAGCAAATTATTAGAGCTAGGTTTTCTTGAGCCGACAGGTTTTGTAGAAACAGCTCTCACCTTTCACACTGGCGGCACTGCACGACGATGGTGCCTTCACTGTAGTCCACTAGGCAGATGGGGCATGTTGGAAGGCTGGCACAGGGGGCACACTGGGTGTAATTATTCTGCCAGTCACACCTTAGGCCTGGTGTGGTGGCGCCACACTGGGTACAGGACACACACCTGAAGAAGACACAGAGGACAGAGGTCATTCTACCCAGGTTACTTCAAAGAAGTTAACGCAGATTAACTGAGCAGCAAAAATCCAGCCTACTCGCTACCACTGTCAACATGCTGCAAAGATGAAATTATTTCCTGATCATTTGTAATTTTTAAAAGAATGTTTTCAGTTAAACCACTCTCCATAAAAATATTTAAGGCATTAAGTTAACATGCCTTTGTATAGTTGAAACTAGATTTTTCTGAACAGATTTTCAATTGGAGATGGGTAAGAAAGAATTACAAAGCGAGACATTTATTGATCTTGAAGAGGGGGAGTGTGGTAAGTTGTTGCTTTCTGTAAGAGCAAATAATACAGTGTTCAATAAGCTGTAATTGTTTCATTCTTTTTTCGTAAACTTGACAAATTCAATTCCAATTTAAATGAACGGCTGCTTGAAGCAAATCTGGGCTGGATGTTTACCAAGTTACTCACCATTTGCACTTCCAGCTGTCCTTGGGAACGTTCTGCAGTGGAGGGTCCAGGCAGTAGGTGTGATAGCTGATGTCACAGTCATCACACAGCAGCAAGCGGCCAGGATCCGTGGCCTGGCCACAGGCCTCACACACTGTACACTCCAGACAACGCCAGCCTTTACTCAGCACCACCTTGGTGATCTGTCAAAGTAACAATGAGACATTTATACTGTAGGTCTGAGTATGACAGGACGGCATTTCTATTATGTATTCTTGTTTATTGAATGTGTGGTGTATAAACTCATAAATGTACCTTTATGCCAACACAGAATGGATGGTAGCACTGGCCACACTGGGCGCAGGCCAAAAGACGGCCCTCTGCACCAAGGCCAAAACTCCCACACACCACACACATGTCCTAAAACGAAGAAAGACATCATGAGTTATCTCATCTCACTGAGGCAGCGAGAGCCCCACTTTTGTTATTCTGATTTTCCAGTTGAAATCATTTTATTTTCTGTGCTCAAGAAAAAAAAAGAAACTAGTCAGTTTCTATCAGTTTGCCTAAAAGAAAACTATCTGACAGATGCTCAACATTTAGCTCCGTTTGCTTGTCACATGGGTATCAATGTTCTGCATATTTATTTATTGCCACTGGCACTTTATATAAAAGGTCATTGTTTATGTTGCTGCTATCCTGAAAGCTGAGGGAAAGGGAATGCTTTCTTTACCCTAAACCGGTTGTCCTATATCCTCAAATATTAATGTGCACAAAATCTGAAATGCAAGGTTTAAGGAATACAGGATGCTTTTGGAAACACTGTCCTTTAATGACCATTTTTTTTCTAAAACCAGGATGATTGAGTGAGCCCATTCAGCCCCTGCTTCACACTCACATTCACAGCCGAGGGCGAGACAGAACAGTCTACTGAGCACTAACCAGTTTCACTTCAGCCATTCAGGGGTCGGTGCCTTGATAAGCAGCACCTCAACTGTTTTTTTTAATTGCTTGGTCATTCGATATGAACAGTTATTCTATAACAATACAAGATTTCAACCTCTGAATTACTATCCCACGCTACAGCAAAACCTTGATGAATATTTGACAGTAGTCATCAGTCAAGGTGGAAAGTAAGAAACACTTCAATACGAGCCTGTGGAACATAATCCACTACATTTCCTGCAGGCAGTTTGAAGTATCTTCACAGGAACTAATGACCTCCAGGAGGAGAGGTCTTTAAGCTTAGATTTAATTTCAGGTGATCTAAGTGAATGGAAAAATGCATGGATCGGGATTTAAAATGAAATACATTGGTAGCACACTCTTAAGTTATGAAAAATTATTAAAAAACAAAACAAAAAACAAACACCTGTTTTAGTGTGAAACTGTCATTGCTGGAGAATATGACCACTGTGTTATGCATGGCATTCTCCTCCTCCTCCTTGACTGGGTATGGCGTTTCTATTGTGGTGATCTGCACATTAGAAAAGAACAGACAAAATAAACAGATATAACATGGTGTAATGACATAAGTAAAAAATCTTTCCTCACTAGAAGGTTTCTAAGACTTAATATGACTAATTAGAATACACGTAATATAGGTTATTATTTACTATCAGCTATTACTATCTATTATTCACAACTGCTGAGTCAATTTTTGGAGGTATTGAGAGGGCCCTCAGGAAATGTACAACCTTTACCATAAAATGAAATTAGCCGTTTTCTCTGTTATGCAGCTTATAATACATCATCCATGTCTTTAGCTGGAGGGAAAACAAACACTGATTTGCATTTAGGGCAATATTTGCTAAAGATGTCAAGATGTCATCCAGCTGAGAGCACATACCCCAGGGTTGATGCTGGGACTCGCTCCATTCTTGCCTCTGGCCCTGCCGCGTCCAGCTCTACCTGACAGACCAGCCCCTCTGGGCCTCCTCCTCCCAGGGAAGCCTGAACCTCGACCCTGTGGAGGCAAGACAAAAATCAGACCAGACAATGACCAGTACTCATCTTTCAAACTATAATGGACAAATGCAAGCTTCAGTTGTTTGCAAATGTTTGTTTGGCTCTCACACATTTTAAAGGTTTGCCCGAGGGGGCACCTTTCACCACTCCCAGTTCAGTTGTAGAAAGGTAACATTCTGTGGTGCTGTTTGTATGGATGCAAGCTGTTACTACAAGTACAGCCTGGATGATAAATGATTTACTTAATACATTCAAGTATATATTTTAGCACTGCTATGGCTTTGAAAAGAACTGTTTTGAAAAGAGATTACAAAAAATCTTAACTTTTGAGAAGTGTAATATTTGAACACCATGAAATGCTCAACAGGAAAAAATAAATCAACCTGATTCTTGACATTTTGATAGCTCATGGAAATAACTGAGATACAGTACAATTTCTGCCTGACAGCCAGCAAACGATGGAGCTGAGAAGAGGCCTCTGAGCCGTTGTTCTAGCAATGCGAGTTCCACTGTTCCTTTGGCACATTTCTGACAGGAGGCCTCTGCCTGATCATGACTGTCAAGCTCAAGTCTAACTGAACCGTCCAGCACCTGCCCCCAAAATCCCTTCCCATTTACCCCACGTTTGGCCCTGATCCCAAACAGGGGCCCCTCCCATCCACTGTGCCTCCTGAGAGACACACTGTATGATGGTGGTTAACCTGGACTGGACCCTTGCCACAGCATACAAATTAACCCTCACAGAGCTTTGCTAAGAGTAATGAATGTCACCATGGCAACCAACTGCCACAGACTTAACGTTAAGTCAAAATCAAAAAAGAAAAATAATATATAAATAAATACTTGCACAGGTTTGAATATGACAGAAAAGAGGAGAGCACAGCAATGCATGGTTGACAAAGAGGAAATGGGACACATTCATTCATTAGTAAAAAAAAAAAAAAAAAAACTATCCAAATGTCTGTGTAGACGGTGGAATGTCTTATTACACCATACTCTTGATCTCTCAATTCAACTGCAAAGCCAGCAAAACCCAATATCATCATAGCCACATCTTTCAGTTCCACTTCATAAAGTCAGTAGTTTAGCCTATGGTTTCTGACCCTCCTCCTCTCACTGTAAGGTGGTGGTACTTGTTAGTGTAGGCTACAAAATACATCACAGTGACATTCATGAACACTGGGGGACTGTGCGTCACTAGGGTAAACAGAGGGCTAACAGAGGGCAGCTGCTGCCCTGCCGACTCTGGTGAGCCACAGTATTTACCACTCTGATGCTCCAGCCGGGGCTGCCAGAGGACTGCCTGGTCTTTGAGACGTCCCACCCCTCTGGCTGGTCTGGTGACCAGGACGAGGGGGAGCTCACACTGCTATGGGGGCTCCATGCACCCTAAGGTAAGGGGGGGCGGGTGAGAGAGTGAGAGAGTGAGAGAGAGGGAGGGAGGGAGGGCGACAAAATGCAGCAACTTAAAAACAAAGCCAGCGAAGAAACAAAACATACAAAGAAAGATGTTAGAGAGATGTAGTGAGCTTCTAATGTAGCTATTTGGGAACTAGTCAATACACACCCATCTATGCAGAGCTACAGCATGAGAGAGCGTCAGATGTGCCAAAATATGAACAGTTTAAGTTATTAGTTACATTCTCTGTTAACGCAAGTCCTTAGGGTTTTCATGCATATGAGTTAGAGAAGCATGTTTCTAAAAGACTCCTCATAAAAGCAAAACTAAAGAGCACAACTGTGTTAGTTGCATTTCACCCAGCAGAATCTGCCAGGGCATCATGGCACCATAGAGCAGGAAGAGAGGCCCTGTAACCTCTCGCCATGACAACAGTGTATGTTTGGCATGTTGACAAAACAAGGGGAATTGCGTCAGCGCGGCAGCACATGAACCCATCAGACAAAAGCATGCTGGACTAAAGGGGAGCAACATTAAAATTTCTGGAATAGATTTCCCCAGGCCTTGTGTAACAAATTAGTTTGAGCCATATAATGTTTACTTAAGAGATGGGATATATCGGGGGAAAAAAAATACATTTTGCAAACTAAATTAGTCTATCCTCACCAGCATCATTCATAATATATTATAGCCATGGGTGTGATTCAATTCCCATTATTATTTGTCTGAGAGAGTCTACATTCTGTGTCAGTGATACTCGATTAGAATTTGTTTTAGCGACACTGAGAAGCTAATATTAAGAAGTTTTTTTTCACAGCCACAAGTGACCCGCTGCAACCGATGATGTAATATGGAGATAAGACATGACAATGGTAATGGTCACTGTAATTTGTGACTTGATGAATGTTCATTCTCAATGGGACAATCAAGTGGCACATGTTTGTAACATGGATGTGAGATGAACAGAGGCTGAGGTGGAATGTGAAGAGGACTGGCAGTAAAATGTGTTTCAGGCATAATACAAAACTACAGTTCCTACTGGAAATAATTAATACCTCAACTGAGCTCTGTATGAACACTGTGACTAACTAGTCATGTGGTGCACAAACATGTGAAGAGAGCACAGGGAGTTTAGAGAGAGCATCATTTAGCATGTTGTCCTCCTGCTATGCTTGAATAGGGTACTGCAAGGTATAACAAAATTAAAAACTGTGACTCAGGAGGTAGAGAGGGGGTTGTCCGCTTATTGGAAGGTCAGTGATTCAGTCCTCAGCTCCTCCAGTCTGCATGTCCAAGTGTACTTGGGAAAAAAATGTAGCCCCAAATTGCCCTCAATGTATCATTGGTGTGTGTGTGTGCGCTGGAAAAGTGGTTGGTATAGGAAAGCCTTTTATTAATGTGTGAGAATGGGTAAATGTGGTTTGTAGTGTAAAACGCTTTAAATTGTCAATAAGACTAGAAAATCGCTATATAAACGCAGACCATTTACCATTCAAACATAACTGAAAAACATATCCTAATATACAAAATGATTCAATCAACTCAGCGCCATCAAAAAAAAAAAAAATCCACCTTCACAGATGGTACACAAGGTATGAGCACCAATTATTATCCTACACACCATGAGTATATTATTTTGGCGGGGACAGTAAAATACCAGACAGACAGTGACACCAAACCCATCAGTGACCCGTTGTGACGTGACATCCAGGGTCCTACCTGTTTCACTCGTGGCCTCCCAGGAGAAAACTTCCTCTTGGTGATAGCTGGCTTTCCCATTCCAATCTTTGGGGTGAGTGGTATGAGGGTGGTGGTGGTGGTGAGCATTATGCTGCTGTGGTCACCCAGTGAAGGTAGGATCTGGGTCTGCGGTGGTTCTCTGGGAGATGTCCCTCGGAGCAGAGGGGAGGAGTGAGACGGAGAGGAAACCATTTCAGCCAACCTTTCCACAGACGTCTTGAGGGGTTTCTCCTCTGAAGACAGGCTGGGAAATGACAGATTAGGCTTGCTCTCTGGTGTGGTGTCCATCTCCTCTGATGTACTAGAGGCTGAGGGCTTAACAGTCTCTGCCAGGTTCCTGTGAAAAATACCCTCCCTCCTCTCCTTGTTAAGTTCTTTTGGAGCGGTTTCCAGAAAAGAAGCCCTGACTACATCCACGCTCGAAGGCTGGGATAGTGAGACTTCCATTGGTTGGTCCGTGAAAGGTACTGATGCAGTACTTGGTTCTTTGGTGGCTGAGATGATGGCCTTAAAATCCTTTGTGCTGGGGTTGGCCATGTCCTGTTCAGGGCAGGCCTCTGTCTTTGCTGGTTTGATTTGTAACGCGGTGTCCTGTGTCTGTCGAGCCTCTGTAGAGAGCTGGGCTGGAAAAGACTCCGGCTCCTGGCTGGGCGCTGTCGAAGACGCGGGACTCTCTGTAGATGTGAGCTGGGTTCTTGCTGCTGGCTTTGTTTCTGTGGGAGGGGGAAAAAAACAGTGGTCAGAGGAACATATTTGTATAGTTTTACACCATGTAGATCATTTCATTAACAGATGAAAAAAGATACAAGCTGAAACCAATACAATGTTAAACAAAGAGATTTCAAGTGATCAGCATCACTAAAGAAATGTCATTAGTGCAAACTGTCATTAATGTAAGTGACATATGGAATTGCTGTGGAGACTCCATGTCAATGGCCTTGTCTAACAGTAACTGTAAACACTTGGAATAAACTGTGAGCATCACATTCAACAAAAACAGCAATCAATGAAAAAAGTGAATAAGATGCATATACAAACCTGGTTTTAATTCTGTGAGGATTTTGTTGACAGAAGGTTCAATAACCTGCCCTTCAACATCTGCTTCCACTGAGACTTCTAAAAGAAAGAAGATTCATTTAAAATGAGATTATATATGGAAAAAAAACTCAATGTTTGTAGGTGAAAAGAGAAACTAATAGCCTGGAGAGACTGAACATATTAAGCTAAAGTGGTAAGGGAAAAAAGAAATCAGATCATAAGGAAATGTCAGGGTTGGGTGCTTGGCAGTCACCCCGATGGAAAGTAAAAAAAACCTGCTTGCGTCAAACCACCTGTTTAAGTTGCAGCTACAATTATTTTTGTTTTCAATTAAGCTGATGATAATTTTTTCAGATTAATTGTTTAGTCTATGAAACATTTTTGAACAATTGTCAAAAATGGCCAATCCGTTTCTCTACTATTGCTTGAAACATGAATGATTGTTTAAAGAGGTAGTGGTTATTTTTCTGTCGCCTGACTGTTTGAACTCAACACCCATTATTTAAAAAAAAGGGTAAAACAAACAAGACTCCTCAGTGTTGTGAATCTTTAAGTTGTGAAGAAAAAAATGAATATCTTCTCTTTCTAGTGAAACCACTTAACCCAAAAAAAAAAAAAGGTGAACACAGGCAATTTTCTTTATAACCCATAATTTAACACATAAAACCATTTGGTGCAAATCACCAATTATCTCTTGAGCCTCTAAATGGAAAAAAATGAATTTTATATGGTTCTATATTAGTGTAAGTAGAAAAAGATTTGACATTATATAGAGATGTAACATTAATTTCGCTCTTCAGATTTAACGGTCTGTTGTTCATGAGCCTTGAAATGGAGGTGTTACTGGAGGGGATGGCTTTCGAGTTACAAGCTGTCACAAAGCATAAAAAGACAATGAGACAAGCGTGTATCAGGCTACATTTGGTATTAATCTAGTGTCCCCCATCCCCGCTCTCTCTCTTTGGTTTTGTAGTGTCTCCTATCCTTGCTTTTAGACATCAACGCATTGGACTAGTCTGGTATGAATAGAACTAGTCATTCCTGGCTATCAGGCATCCACACATCGAGCCAATATTCTGCCAGACAGCCTCTGACAGTACAGATAGCCTAGTCTTAACGAGGCACCCACCATTTCAATCCACAAGTTCCCATGTCACACTGATCCTGACACACACATGCACCTGCTAAGCATCTCTGCCAGGGAAGGGAGTAACCATGACAACCAACATCCCAGGGTCTGTGTGCTCTGGGCTCATGACTGTGCAGCTTGCAGGTGCTCATCCGGTGCCGATGCCAGAAAGTCAATTAGGAGATGGGCTTCCAACCATCTCCAGCCTTCAACTATTGACCAAGCTGAACACACATTCTCATTCATATTAACACACTTGCTTCCTATATCTCCTACAGTGAATACGGTGATGGTTTATATAAATACTTGGCTTTGATTAAAGCAGAAGAGGCCCTTAAGTGAGGTCTAACTTGCACTCACAGAATGCGTCTGTCGGTTGAGTCATGGTAAGCCTGCTGTTAAACTGCAAGTGGTGGAGAATCCCGGCAGGTGATACACCGTTCTGGTTAATGACTTTAATTACATTACAAGTGCGGGCAGGTTGGCAGCAAAGTCATGATCTCACATAATTTCCAGCACATTATCAAAATATATTTCCTTCTCCTATTTGGGGCAGGACTATCAATACACAAAATTTTACCATTCAATTCCAGAGGCTACAACCTGCAGTCCCAAACAATATATAACGGGGCAGAGAGCATTTTGACATGCGGACTGAAAAATGGGTAAAGCTTGACCGAATGTTATTTTGCTCATCATAAACCTCCAAACGCTCTTCTCAAATCAATACACAGATCATATGTGCACTCCAAACATATTTAAAACCACAGTGGGGGAGGAATTGCCTTGCCAGCTAAATCCAGTGATTAAGCAGTTCATGACCACAGGAAAAAGGCTAGTAAAAAGAGAGAACATGTGTATGGTGAGCAGCGCAAGCAAGCAAGCAAGCTGCGTGAGCAGTCATGAATGAGCCAGTGTAGCTTAAAGGCAGGTTTGGAGACAGGGGATCTGATATCATCAACATCATGCTACTCCAACCCATTTTCTCCTGCCACTGGAGTCTGCTGTCTAGACAAGAGCAGGCAGCCTAGCTACCACTGCTACCCCAAGTTTTCTGCTTCTTTCCCTGATGCTGCACTGCTTTCCCGGCAGACCTCACAAAGTGCAAGTGCACCCCTGAACTTCAAACAAGCAGATACCAGCATCATGTAACTCAAATTATTTGTACAGTTTGCACCACAACAAGTAACAGAAACCCTGTGACCAGCAGAAACAAAAGACACTGTGACACAGTGAAGGATGGGGTTTACTAGATTTTCAGCTTCTAAATGCTCTTTTAAAAGCTTTTTAAAGTTTGAATCGAGGCACGATTGGTTCTGACTTAAAAACAACACTGCTATTTCTAGAAATTTCACTGAAAGTGAGTTAAAGAACCATTATTATGGTTACTTTAGCAGCCCAAACAGCCCTAGGTGTTTAAAGTCCCTGAATCCTAAGGCCATGGGCTACTGTATAACAAACACATCTCAGTGTGTCTTGATTTACTGTCACACACCTGTTGCTGGCAAACACACAGCAATAAACAAGAGGACTATAATAAACAAACCTTTTTTTTTTTCAGGAGACATGGTCAGAGAACCTTAGCAACCTCTCCCTCTGTTAAGGGGTAGTAATAAGTCTGGCCTAGTTTGAGAGTCAAACTGAAAGTGAGATATAAAGTTGAAATACTGTGTACGCAGCCAACCATAGTGCCCATCTCTGCCTCAAACTGCACTGTGTAGTTTTAATTCGCTATGAACTAAAATAATGTATGTAATAATTTTTTTTTAACAAGCGCTCAGGTATTAGTTTATCATTCACATTCATGGGCAGACCATACTACCTCCCCAGGAGGAAAGAAGAGAGGAAAAAAAGTGCTTTTAATTTTCAAAACACAGAATTACAAAGACAGCGGAGTCGCTTTAATCTGCCGCTAGTTGGACACCATCTGCTTATTGGGGAGTCTTCAGAAAACGCTCCAAATAAAAGATGGAGAGCTTCTCTCTGGCCCTAGTCCAAACAACTCTCTTCCCAATCCTTTCATCTGCAACAACTGCGACTTTCAAAACTTTATCAGGGCTGACACTACAGCCCAGTTTGGTGTTGCATAGCCAAAACTTTCAAGTGCTTCTGCATGGCTAGAGGCTGAGTCAATGAACCTTCAACTACTAAGATTGTCTTTCATTTTCAATCATATAACCTGGTGCTTTTGTAGATGATTTCATATATATCAAAAGAGTTACATTCCTTGGCTTGTACTTGCAAAAACAAAAGATGATAAATATGGTGATAAAACAGATTAGATTCCCAAGAGGGCCCCTCTGAAAAGAGGCAAAGAAAGACTTCAAGATTAAAAAGAAGGGAAAGAGATCAGAGCAGTTATCTTCCTGTGCTTAATCTAACCTTTTTGGAACAAAGACCCACCAGGCTTCTGGGCTGACGTGGCCAGCTTCTCCTCCTGGACAGTAGCCTGAACAGGCTCTGGATCTGAGTGCAATGGAACAGCGAGTAATTCCGGTTTGGGGTCATTGTGCATTTCAGGAGGCAGCTGAGTGCCAGGTTCTAGGTCCGTGTGCTTTTGAGCCAGCTGTAGGATAGTCTCGGAGTCTGTGTGCATGGGGGCAGGCTGAGGACTGAGCTCTGGGCCGGTATCCATATCCTCTGCCTGTAGCGCCTGCTCTGCAGCAGGAGACCTGCAGTTGGAACAGACATAGTCCTCTCTGGGGTGGATTTCTGCTTGGCCTGAGTTCTGACGCTCACACTCAAGGTGTAGCCATCTGAAAGGAGAGCACAGGAATTTAAGGGATTGTTCAACAGATCTCTTTGCAATCCTAAAATGTGACATATTTATTACTGTGGTTTTCCTGGTGTTTTCTTAGTGTTACTAAGGAACATCAATTTGCTACAATAAACCTAGGACCAAAAAAAAGGAGTGTTGCGATTATTATTAGACACTGGAATTAAATACGAATGATCATTACCTTTTACAAGTGTGGCAGAATAGTAAGTCTTTGTGATGCTCAGGGTCCAGGATGGAAGTACACGAAGGACAGCACAGAGCAGGGTCCTGATTTTGGACGCAGTTCTCACACAGCAGGCTGGTGTGGTGCCATTGCCCGCTGGTTCGTGTTCCACATTGGATGCAAACTCTGCAGTTCTGGAGGAGCAAAGTAGGCCTTCTCAGCACCATGACATTCAAAGTCGTTCAGACCCAAAGCAGTATGAATAACAGTGCTTCTGCCACACAGATTTGGCACTTCAGTCACAGGATGGGAAACAAGTGTGAAAGCTGTGCAAGCCCACAGTGAGTGTCTGTGTATTTAAGACCATAACTCTTTTCTAGCCAAATTTATGAGGCAGACCAAGGGAACAAGACTAAAAAACTAGAATTACTATTGCATTATAGCATTCATAAGAACAGGACGGACATTACATCACAGTAACCTTGGCCTTTGACCTCCAAAATCCTTGAGGTCAAGTGAACTTATCTGTATATCAGTATATTCAGAGCTTGATGAAATGGATTTACAAGGTGATTTTCTGATCATTTGGAGTAGCTCCTAATGAGTGGATATCAATACAAATATTCTACTATTAACTGATTTTTTTATATTATATTATTATACTATAATATTTTTTTTTAATTTTTGAGATTAAAAATGATCAAATTCTTAAAACACTGCCACCAAAATAATCAGGCTTGTTTTACACAGCTGCATGATGCTGCAATATAGTGTCATAATGTTAATGGTCAACACTTGACATCACTTCTACACCTGCTCAGTATTTTGTTCAGGCTGGGAATGAAAATTAGCTGCCTGAGACCTTTGTGCCACAATTGTACAGACAATCCTTTTCCAACACATTTAATCATCATTTCTATCATATATTATGAATGCTGTATTATGAAAGCAAAGCAAATATCATAAAAACTATTGTATAAGCGTTGCTGCACACTCAAAGATATCTCACTGGGATCTTGAAAAAAGTTGAACATCTCAAGTATTTTGATCTTCAGTACACTTGCAATGAAATGATTTTTGAAGATCAGAAAAAGAGATGGAGATTCATCTTTCCAGTTTTTCTCCTTAATTACCACAAGACATGGTCACAAAGTTTTGCCCAAGAAAAGTGTAGCAAAACTTACTTTCTCTCAGCAATATAATGACTTTGCAGTTTAGAAGACTAGCTAGCCACTAAGCTGGAGTAAGACCCACCCCAAGCACGGCCCTCCATTCTGGAGCTCATACATGGTAGACAACATGAAGAGGAACACGGCAGAGCACAGAAACTGGAACAATGACTCATTTTTCATTGATCTCTACTTCAGCAAGACAACTGCACTCAGAACAAAACCACCGTGTGTGTGGGGACAGAGTTTGGGGGTGGGTTCTCAGGAGAAGCAAGTGCCAAGGATGTGTGTGGGTAGTGTTCCTCCTGTGCTGAGTCAGACAGAGAGCCAAAGTGTGAAGACCTTTCGTCACCTGCTGCCTCTATTGCCGTGGCTTCCTCCCACCGCTGCAGAAAATCGAGCGGTGGGTTAACCAGCTGCCTGAGTGACAAGCACGCCATTTACGCTGCTGGAGGATGATAGGCGGGGCTGTGCCTAGGGATCTGTGTGATCAACTTGAACACGGAAGTATACACGCATACACACTACATTATCTTACCACACTGAGGCTGAAATGAAGCCTTTAAAGATCAGCCAGTGAGTCATTTCTTAACCACAGGAAGCGCACATATAAACCACCAAAAAGTCATATTCGCATGGGTGGTAGACATTTTACTCAGAGCCAAGATTCATATCTTGAATGTTTTTCCATTGAATATTAGTGTCCACATGTAGTGGGAATTTTGTTTTGCAGCCTGTTGCAAAATCAAACCTAGAAAAAATTCTTGGGATCATGTACCATAGGCTAGCAAACAACTTTATTTTTACATACCAGCCAGCATTGCCCTTATTTTATACTGCCTTTAAAAAGCAATCCAGCATCACAGGAGGTCTTTCCTACCTTACATCTCCATCCATTGGTGGGAAGGGAGTCTATAGCAGGTTGCAGACAGAAGGTATGGTAACCTTTGTCACACATGTCACACACCAGCATTTTAGTGTCCTCTCCTGGATTCCTTTAAAGAGACAGAGAGGACTGTATGTAAAGAGACAGCAAAGGACTTTGATATACTGCACATAAAGGGCACAAAGCAAGTAGGATTTAATTTTCAGTAGTCATAGCTGTGCTGTTTCTCTTTCTGGGACTGTCATCTTTAGCTTCCTGAACAATTTTTTTTTTTTTTTCATAATGCTTTAGTTCTCAGCTGAGCATTTCCCCCTCTTCAATTTTCCAAGCCAGGCTAGAAAACATTAGGTGTATTCTTTTTTCTGTCCTTTGTTTGAACGAATCTGTTGTTTCTATAGACAGATTGTTTCTATGGATCTCAGTTTGGTGGCAAATATCAGTTCCATTTCTTATCATGTTAATTAATGAGTGAATGCATGAATCGGAATAGAGAAGCAGACTTTTCCTCCCATAACTAATTTGTGCTCTCTGTTCTTATTTTTCAGAAAATGGAAGATGCATTATTTGTTTTAGTTTTAGTATACTTGCCAATACCTAAACATAGCATTCCCAAACAGATACAATAGTGATTCACAAGAAAAATACTACTTTTGAAGGACGAGCTAGAACACTGGCTTAGCACCGGATAAATTTCCATTATATTTCTATAAATACAGGTAATATTTAACATGTTATGTACGGGCAATGATAAATGGATTTGTTTTGTCAAACCTAAACAATTCAAAGGAATCAGACTATTTGGAATCAGTCTCAATTGCCACCCCATCCATTACAGTTTGTGACAATATATCACAAACCCCAACTGATCTTGAAAGATACCATGCTATCCAGTAATAACATGCATCTCTAGGATTGATATGTAAATATAAAACCGCTAGATCAATGGACAGTGTTCACCTAAAGCAAACAGGGCTGATTGCTATCAGATCTCCCGTGCTGTTTAAATAAATAAGGTCAGAGGTTATTAAGACAGAGATTCAGGGTAAAACATTCACAAACCTCAGAGGTAAACAAACCAACAGTGATTATCATGTCTGGTAGCTATGGAGAAAATTAGTAGGAGGAAAAGAAAGGATAGAAAGGACAAAAACATTCAGTGCAAGATATGTTATTTAAGGGGTAGGAAGGTGACTCACTTGCATGTCTGGCAGACTTTGCACTCAGGGCACTGCCAACCTGCCCTCCTTAGAGGGGTCACGGCCATGTCCAGGCACATCCCATGGTAATGCTGACCACAACTGGTGCAGAAGAGCTGGTCCAGTAAGTCCCCTGGGCTATCACATAGCGCGCAATTTACCTCATCTACAACTATGGACAGGGAAATTAAAGAAACAGGCTTTGAGTCAGGAAAATAAGGGAGACAAACTTATTTTAGACAGTGCAGTTGATAAAATGACATGAATTCAGATCAAATAATCAAGTTATTTTCACCATAGCTTTTTAAATACAATTTACTGTATCCAACTTACATTTGTGAATGGCCAATTCAGTGTGTTCTGGGCAGAGGAGTGAGAGACTCCTGATATCCTGAAAAGTCCCAGCTGCCCCAGCACAGGGGTAATGGTAACATTGAGCACATCCTTCAGCACAGCACTTGATGGATGCTCCAAGGCGCTTACAGTATGCACAGTGCTGCAGAAAGAGAGACATTACAAAATAAGTCTAAAATGTCTTTGTCCTGTAGAATGAATAAATTCCTAAAACATCCAAGGAAATAACAAACTCATGCCTACACTATTTTTTATGACAGACTTATCTTAAGTCCTTTATCCTTTAATGTCTTTTTGGAAAAACACTCATCTGGTTTCTCAGCTCAGGATCAAGACCCCAGTTTAAACCCCTGACAATCACATTCCTGAGTTCCTCAGTTCGATGGGTGTGCACTAATAGCCAATCTGGAGATCAAGTGAAAGACTTGCTGATGGGCTACACGACCAATGGGCTGCAAACGCAATCGAAGAGCCGTGAGCTGTGCCACCACTAACGCTAGGAGCTAAGCTGCCATGAGAGCTCAGCCCTGTTGAGTGGCGTGACCTTTTCCTTTTCACAGCTGAGAGATCCACGCTGCCAGGCCGACCTTTACCAGCCAGTCTGATCCATCAGCTTTGCTGTGCCTCACTGAAGCAGACCCTCCCTGCTGCCCCAACACATTAAGATGGTGTTAACACCTATTAGTCCACGGATGTTCTTCCCTGACTCACCTTTGTGCTCCCTGAGTCAATGGCTCTGTCCACATTAAGCAGAGATTGTCCCTCGCCCTCACACACACCTTCGGACCACAAGGCACAACTCTGATGTGCCCAGCATTGCCCTGAAATTTCAAGACATAAAGGAGGGAACGATGAGAAAGAGTTGGAGTCAAATTAATATTGATAAACTCATATCAACATTTAAAACATTTTCTGATGATGCAATCATATCTAAATGTTAACTCTCCAGTAAAAGTGTCACCAATTCCTGTTAAAAAGACAAAAAAGGTTTAGTCAGTTGGTCTTACCTGACTCAAAGACAGACTGGACTTTAAGATCTTTAGGAAGGCCGACATGAGAAAGCTCATCCCAAAATCGACTGGCTGGGTCTGGTTCTTCCTCGCAGCTTTCAGACCCACTGGAACAAAGGAAACGGTAAGCAAAGAAAGCAGGTCAGCACAGGTTTTTAAAAAAATAAATAAATAAAAGAAGACAGCTAAAAGATTTGCTACGCAAGACAAGGACAGCCTGAATAAACTTAAAAAATGAATCGAAAGCAGAGGCATAAAGGGTAGAAGACGGTGTGCAGTTTTTACAAAAGCAGAGAGATGAAGACAGAGAGAATGAGCTGGGGGAAAAATGTTAGAGAGCAAATAAAACGCTGTGGGGGAGGAGGGAGAGGAGGAGGAAGAGGGCCATCTTGTTTGGCGTGTGCACAAGAGGCTGGCTGTTCTGTCTCATAAAATCTGTTGAAAAGGATGTGTTTCTCTGAGTCCCTGGCTTGAACTAGTGAGCTGCATAGCATGCGGAAAATGTGGAGAGGGAGCATTAGCATTTAAAAAGGACCTAAGTTCCAGTAAACAAACCAACGGCCAAAATCAAGAGACTGGCTTTTGGAAGCATGATGGCACAAACATGACAAACAGCCTTGACAACGTATTGTTGAGAGCCAAAGTTTCATCACCAATTATGATATGGTCTTGTCCCACCTCCTCACATTTCCGCAGTCTCTCCCTTTTTTGTCCACCATCTCTGCTTCTCTGACAAATCAATATATAATTTCTCCTCCTGCAGTGGGCTCCCTACTCTGCCTTTGCATGGCACAACCGAGGGCTGGCCCCAATGACCAATCACACTGCAACAACACAACAGCTACTGGTTGGCTTGGCATGCTGCCAGACCCATTCTGCTCACACAGCCCATTACGTCACTGGGAACCCAGAGAGACATCCAAATGGTTCCAAAGGACCAAAACAAATTAGGCAGCTGGCCAAAGAGTGTCCGAGGAGGGTCCTTTGTTGGCATGGTGTGAACGCATGCGTGGACACGAACACACAAACACACTAACACACACTAACACACACTAACACACACAAACACACACAAACACACACAAACACACACAAACACACACACACACACACACACACACACACACACACACACAGACACACACACAGACACACACACAAAAGACTCATGTGCATCCCTCACCTGATGTGGCATCCCTGAGCCTCAGGGAACTGACAGATAGAATGCCTGCTACAGCTAAGTGATAATTTAGCCTTCAAACGTAGAATGACTACATAACACAACCTGCTAACTGAGGACTTCCCTTTGGCTTAGGATGTCTGTGTATGTGTGCATGCTTCTTTGATTGTATGGGTGAACGAGCACATAAAATTGTGAGCATTTATCAACAAGTTTGTTACCATTACCAAAGAGGAATTTCACACAACGTAATAGTCTCCATTTTCTAAAAGATTTCCAAAAGACCAAAATAAAGATCTTGTACCACAATTACGACTTTACCACAGTGTTGGTTATTTCCCTGCCAGTGTTCAGCTTATGCAGGAACAACCAAACGATCAGTGAAGTGAGACCATAAACAAATTCTGATTTCATGCAGCTCATTAACTTCCTACAGGGAGACATCACAGATTACTTTGCTGTCCTGACCAACACTGATGGTCAAACCATTTGTGACAACAGTGTCAACAAGGACTACTTACTTCGCCTTTTCCTTCTGTCCTGAGGTGGTCTCTCCAGCCATTTTTGGCTGAGTGGTTTTATCACCATCACTGCTATCGCTTGTCGAGCCTCCTCCAACCTTGTGGATGAATAGTGCTTCAAGCTCAGGCGTGGTGCAGAATGCTTGCAGATCCCCCTGACCCAGCAGGCTACGGCCACCGCAGTAACAGAAGGCACAGAGACGCTCACTGAAACAAAGAAAATGGGTGGTATGGGGTGTTTAATTATATATACCTACTGTGACTTAATACAGCGCCATGCATGTCACCATGAATTAAGGCCTCCTTTTTCTGGCATTGGGACCAGATGCCTACGTTTGTGAGGCAGGCGCTTCATTTTAACCATGTTATGTGGTTAATTCAGAATGATTTTATCTGAATAACTCTGCTCTAAAGAGTCAGGTAAACATCTCCTTACATGGATGACTGGTTATGGAAATGTTGCAGATTCCATGTGAGAAAGGTGTTGGAGTGGTAAATAGACAAAATGAGCAAAAAGTAGCCAAGAGAAGGAAAGTTGAGAAATAAAACGTGCGGTAAATATTTATCACATTTTGAAGCGATGAGATGGCCCTGTTAATAAGATCCCCAGAGGTGCTGCTGGTCTGCCCTCCATCACTAACATCAATAGCAGAGACAGGCCAGGAGATTGATTATAACCTTTAACAGAGTGGCACCTGGGAAGAGAGTGCTGCCTTAACCAGCTGATGACTCCATTTCAATCCATCCATGCATGTGCACACAGCAAGGCAAACAGCATGTCACATTGCTGGACACAAATGCACAATTGCATACTCCTGCCTGTGCATGAAGACGATCATATAAAACACAAGGTTCTTTTCGTTTCTCAAACAACTGTGGTCCGGGGGAAGTTCAGTGTTTCTAACCTGCTTTTGACTTCTCTACTTGCTGGGACAGATGGTCCTGCTGTATTCTCGGCTGGAGGGCTCTGGGCCCGAGGGGAAGAGGGCTTGTCCTCCTCTGGCACCTCACTGGTCATCACTTCCACAATCTCCACTGGCTGGATTTGTGTTTCTGATGGTAAACAAAACAAAACGAAATGATCAGTTAGTCAGAAATTAGAAACCATTACATCCCTCCTGTGAGTTTTGCAGCCTGTTCAACTCTGGCCTATATGTTATTAGTTACACTTCATCTTATTGACAATTATTACTATAAAATCAGCATGCAGCTTTTGACTGATACAAGCTGTCACAGGGCAAGCTGACTGTGCTCTAGTCAGTTTCCTCCAGGTCAAAAACACAGGCTTTATCAGTGAGATGGATAGTAAAATATGGGAAACATATGCTCAAGCACTGATTACAGTAAACCCACTGGGAACATCAAACTCTTGTACAGAATAGTAATAACAACTGAGGAAGGGGGAAAAAAAAGACAAGAATCATGGCTGTTGAAATGTCTCAAGAAGCGGGGTTCAATATTGATGGGGAATATTTACCTGAAATGGAACTGAACTTAATTTTGTTTCTGTGATGAGTGCTTTTGAGCTTAATTACAAAAAATGAGGCTAAGTTCACAATGCTCACAAAACAACTCCCAAATGCACCTTTCACTGAGACTTTGGGTCATGCAAAATTTTTATTAACATTTCATTGTGATGTAATTAGGCTAAGACAATCCAATGATTCAGTGTCATCCAATGGTATTACACAAGGACAAATTCAAGCTCATTACCCTCCTAATGACCAAATGTACCTGTGAAAGACTTCTTACGGTCTTGAGATATGAGTTAGGAATATAAACTTTGTTTTTTGTCACCAAATATAAACGATTGGTAACCACACACTTAAACACATTTTTAACCTGAAAATGTAGCACAGTAACATGTTAAATGCTTATCAGACTAGTAAGATGTTATTAGTCTTAAACCCATGTCCTGACCTTTTCACAACACAAGTACACTCTGCTTGACCTCAGCTGCACACAAATCACTTTTAGGGACAAGACCATATAGAATTGTAGATTTCATTTTGCCAAAAGCCTGGAAGTAAAGAGAGCCATTGACGTAACCACTGGGGTTTAATTAGACAAGGGAGAGGACTTAAAGAGCATACACAGTTCTTTCATTACAATTTTTTTTAAATCATATATTTTAAAACTCATAAAAAATGCCTGTTACTGGTATAATGTGAACTGCTACTACTAAAAGAAAAGCTAGCCACTGGCAGAGTTTGATTCCCCAATGTCTCCAGCACAGCAACAGGGCTGCACTGACATGTATGAGAATGGGAGGCATGGCCATGTGATATGATGTACACACATAAAAAAGCACATAAATGGGTCTGGAGAGACTGATGGGATTTTAAAAAGCTTTTAGAGGGCATTAGCCTTGGGCTCTTTCCCACAGCACCTCTATGCCAATCTCAGTGCAGGAGGAGAGATGGAAGCAGTAAGGGGAGAAAAAAAAAATACACACCCACTGCAGCTTCACAGCTCAAGCTAAACCCTTTCAATTATAGCCCTGAAGTAGAAGCATGAGGTGCCAAGAAAAAGCTCTCATCCATTCTTCTCCAGAAGAGGGAGACCCCTTTACCTTTACTGAAATATGTTCTGAAGCACACACTGCATGAAGCTGCCTGGATGTGCAAGTTCAAGTCTTATATCACTTCCAACAGAATCAACATGTACATAATGGGTCAAAGAAGAGGATTGCAAAGTCTCACCCGTGTCCTGAGGGCCCATAGACTCTGTTATCTCAGTCCCATCCATGCTGTCCTCCTCATCCACAACAACTCTCCCTCTGGTGCGACCCCTAGGGTGAGGAAGAGACACAAACAAATAAACAGAGGCAGTGAAAAAGAACAAGACACGGAAAAGTGTCTGGGTTCGCCTCAAGAGAGGGGGTGGCGATGTGGTCATGAATTAGTTAAATATAGTCACAGCTGTCACTGATTTTTAATGGAGGCACTCAAGCTGCTGGGCAAGGCGGAAGGCTGGTAGATTGGCGTGGGGGGCGGTGGAGTCTAAAGATGGAGGATGGCCAATCTGAATAACTCTGCTCTAAAGAGTCAGGTAAAGAGACTGGGAGTTAGAATAAAGAGGCACTGTAGTATTAATGTGAAACCATCCACAAACCAATAAAAACATATTGCTGTTCGGCTTCAGTGCAACGTGGAACACGTATCTTTATCATTTCTCTTGAGGGATGACAACTCATTAAGAGACTAACTGAACATGCTCTTGTTGAATTTCAAATCAGAATACAGACATGACTTATTATGTGATAATTACTCTGTAATTTAAGACACCACAAACAAATATCTAATCATGAATGTGCATGAGTCGTGTTTGAGATTTTTAACCAGCATGTCCTTAGGGTTATTTAAGCAATCTTTGGTGGCTGTGTGTATATCACATCCCAGTAAATGGGTATTATTCACTGAAGCTTTGGACAAAACCAATGATACAGAGAATAAACAACATAGAAATAATTTTACACCATTGTTTAAATATTTTTTAAATTTATTTTAGTCTTTTTTTTTTGGAGAAAAAAAAACCAATTATTCATGCAAATGAAAGCAAATTTTGACTTGTCCCTTCATATGGACACATTTGAATATTAACGTTATTTTAAAGGAAGTCCGTGAATAGGTAACTGTTGTTCTAAAAATAACTCCCACAGGAATAGAATAAACATCAATACATATACTTAGCTAAATTTCTGAATACATGGACATATTAGCCAATTTAAAACACACACACACACAACAGCTACTCTATCTGTTGACAGCAAGTTACTGTAGGCAATTAGTGTATAGAACACTGTGTATAGGCACTGTGAACCTCTCAAAATAAGGCTTGTTTTGTCTCCACTTGAAGTAAAAGACTAAAAAAAACGTCACAGCTGGGTATGTACATACATTAGTAATAAGACATTGGTTATGTTTTCAGAACAGTGGTTTTGTGAAAAGGTCAGTGCTCTAGTTAATTTTCCACTGATTATGCAAAGCAATTCGTCATTAGCAATGACGAACAAACGCTTTATACAAATCACGCTTTTCATAACTACCAAAACCTGTTAAGCAAAGTGAAGACACTACCATGAAAAGCTTTACCCAACTTGTATGTGGTGATGTTCCAAGCAGCTCTGAGTGATCAGTATCAGGCTTGATACCATTTAACTCTTCATCGTTTTGACTTATTCTTTAATTAAACTGTTCCAATGTAAAACCATAATTGACAGATTTGACAATTGTAAACTATTTTATTGGTGAGGAAAAATAATAATAATAAAAAAAACTTGTCAATCGGGATATCCCTTCTCATATGTCATTACTGGTCCTTTTCAAGATCTGCTCTCTGGGGTGCCAAGTTAAATGTAATCTTAGCCTTCTTTCCACTTCCCCCTGTCACCTCTTTAGAAGATGACACCACTATCTTTAGGCAAGAAAAAAATTTAGCCATTAAAAATAAAGTAAGAAAGTGCAACCCTTCCCATATCTTACTGAATATGCCCTGTCAGCAAATCAGACAACCACGTCAACGTTTCCAACGTTATGCATGTGTGCCAACTCATACAGATGCACAGATGCACACACACACCAGGACATACCCCTCTTTTACATACAGTATGGAGAGATCTGTCAGTGTCAGCATCCTCCAATGGGAGCTATGTTAACCAAATCTTGGAAGCGCCATGTGGATGGGATAATTGTCAGGGATACAAATTAAATAGCAACATCAAGTACTGGGAACGTGGGGGAGTCTGGGGGGTGGGGGGTAATTTTCAATGCCACTGGAGAGAGAAATCACAAATGGCTGGATGCCAAATGAACTCCTCCCTCTAAATGACTTCCATGTCATGATAAGGAGCAACCCAAAACCCAAGAATGACAGCAGAGGCCTCTAGCAAATCTTGGTTAAAAACAAAATTACCTGTGAGCTTGAGTCAAAAATAAACATTTTAATAAGGTGGGGGAAAAAAACTACCAAATTTTAAAATAGGGCTCTTTTCACGTAGTTGTGAAGGTACACACATAAACTGCGGAGCCAAATATTTTGGATCACACTGAGATTTGCACATTCAGAATCTGAATTTGCACAGTCCTCATGACGAACAGGATTTTTTCCATAATCAATTATAATTGATGACTGAATGCGATTACAAAAAGAATCAAAAACAACAGCTTATCAATACACAGTTACCTTATAATACATCTTAGATGCAGCATAAAATTTCGCATCAAACTTTTGAAGGTATTTGTTCTACTGCTACTACTTATGAGGCAGGGAGCTTGAACATATGACAGTAAAGAGAAAAATTCTATGTATTTTCACCATAAGAGGCCAGAGATATGCCACAAACATGCCACAGCCACCTGTGTGCCAGGACTAAGCTAAACGTGTTTACCACAGCAGCAGAATAAAAAAAGCATTTACATATTTCGGCCATTTATCAAGCTTAAGATTAGAGTACCACACCTCCTCTATCACTTGCTTCTTTTTACATGTTCATAGCAAACATATTTACAGTCTACAACTAATGATACTTAAGTGGGATTTGATTCCAGAAGGCAAACCAAAATGCAGAAATTAGCTGTGTGACATATTCATCCATGACGACAATCTAGTGAATATAGACAAAGTAGTTGGTGGAGACCTCTTTACATAGACTGCTACACAACATTCAACTGTAATTATATATAACAACGCTAAAGGCATCAAATTTCAGCACTGAGACAGCCAGTTATTTCACTGACAAATGCTCAAGACTAACATTCAACCCCATACCCTGCACAACTTATCCCCCCCACAGTCCCACCACAGGGAGAGAGAGGAGAAAAAAAAGGTGAAAATAATGCCATGGTAAGTAGTTCCAGCTAGCAGACTGCTTCCTGGAAAACCCGAGACGGATCACTGCCGTTCTGAAATGGACGGACAAGCAGATGGAGCGTGGGCAAATCGAGTAAATTCCAACAACCAGGTCTACGAGAGCGATTTCTGACACATCCTCCTTTGTCACAAGCAAACCTGCTTTTCAACACTTAACACTGGTTATTTTAATATTTATTTTATACATATTGCTTATATCCACAAAAGAGGCAGCCAGTTATTCTCAAGACAAGACTGAGAGAATGTTGTAAATGGGTATAGTGTGTCACTTTTAACAGTTTTAAGCATGGGCCATTCATTAGCATCCTGTTTTTATGACCAATAGCGAGATTAAAATTTAGGGTGTATTGAACTGAACATGCAGTACAGCCTGAGGTCCGTCCACAACGCTCTGATCATTGTTTAGAGTCGGTGGTTGGTAGAGGATTATTGAGCTTTCTGGAGGCGCAGTGGTTCAAATTCAATGAAATCTGAGATGCGAAAAACAGCTGTGGTATCAATATTGGGCTTAATAACTGTGCTAACCATTTTAGCCGTAATCCGCAGCCATGTCACAAACCAGTTTTTACACAAGCAACTAATGTGTGAATTCCAATGACAACATTGACCACCGCAACAACACGAGAAGAGCACATTTGTGCTGATGGATTGTTCTTGACCTGTTCATCAACTTGAAGCAATTCAAGTCTGTCCCAGGTCATCCTTCCACAGTGGCATTAACGCATCATCTGGATGCTTGCAGATTAAACGATCCATTGGGAGCGGAGTATTAAGATTGATTGAGAGGACAGGCTAAGGAGAGTGTTAAGAACCTTGTGGGCATTTTATCACAGAGCAGCTCTAAGCTGCATTATATGTTGCTATGGGAGTCACAAAGAAACCAGGCATTTTGTACAATGCCTCACAAGAAATTTCTGTGCTGGCATTACCTGGATTCAAGCTGCTGTGGAACTGCTAAAAACCCAGAGAATGATGTTCAACCATCATTCCTACCATGACATGTTAAAAAAAAATCTGCTGCTGGCTAAATGACCAGAACAGGACCAGTCTTGAACAACCAATATTTTCTGCAATGTCAAAAACGCCAAAAGATATTCTGTAATTTTACTAAATACTTAGACTGTTAGCCCTAGTAATCAGCTTTAGGCTGACATAGTTTTAGAAGTAAAATTATTTGGACTTCATCATATGGTGTTGGTACTGCCTCATAATCATGTCTACACTATGACTTAGTTTACTTGTTAAGTGTATATTTATAGAAAAATAACTGCAGATAAGCAAAAACGCATATGGTGGTCTAACTTCCTATTTTCTGGATCACAACTGTTTTAACCAATGTTTAGTTCAAGCTGACATGCCAGAGTTAATAAAGCATCAATAAAATATGTTGCTACGGTTAATCTGTTATACCTTGTGAAGGGACTGCAGTTAACAGATCATCGAGAACTGTTTGAAATGTTGTGATATATCATTTTAACAGACAGCGGTGTCTGGGTTTTGTACTTGGTTTAATCTTGTTTTACTCTCAAGAACAGTAGATTTTAAGAAGGAATAACTTCAGATTGTCACAAAGGGGGTGTTTTCAAGTCTCCATACATGAGTGGGCCATCTCAATGGGTCAAATACACCACTGCCTACTCTTATGTCAAATGGACAACCCTAACTGTGACTGACAAAAAAAATTCATTTAGTAATAACCCAAGGAATTAAATAAATTTCCTATGGCATGAAAAAACTAAATTATTTATTTGCATGTTGAATAAAGTAGTAAAAACCTACTTCTTTCTGTTCTTAGGCGTGGATGAGGGTGGTGCCTGGGGTAGGATGGCAGCAGCATCCTTGCGCGGCCTGCCACGCGGTCGCTTGTCTGCGTGGGCCGGACTTCCTGTGGACGTGGCCCCTACACTGCTTGAGGGCGGTGAGGGTCCCTGGTCAGAGGGCTCCACAGTCTTATCCTCTGATGACATTCTGAAAAATATGGTAAGAAAAATGAGATTGCGATAGGTGCTAAATGGCGCCTGAAAACCTAAGCTTGGAAAATGAAATCAAATTTTCAAACACTAGGAGGAAAAACAGGTGCTGATTTCACCTCATTTGATTTCATGTTGTTAACATGATATTAAAGAATGGATAGAAAGCATGAAATGGCATGTCACAGGAAATTTCAAGCCCTTAATGGGGGAAGAATGAAAATGGTTTTCACCTTTATGCAAATGTCCATATATTTTCAAACATTTGATTTTGCTCTTTCTAAGGCTCAGACAAACTTGAGTGTCACAATGAAGAGTTAGACTGGAGCACACTCAATAGCTTACATGTGAAAATGTCCATTTCACTGGCAATAATTTCTGATAAATATTCACAAAACATCATCCTTCTCTTAGTTCTGCTTGATTCTGTGCAACCTGTGTATTCTCTAATTCTGCTCATATTCAATGAAGCCTCTTAAACACTTTATAGATGGCCAGTGTTTTTTTTTTGCCTTTTTATCCAACCTGGCATTCCTGCATTTCTTTCAGAAACACCCTCTGACCCTAAAGTTCAAAAACATTTAACTATGAACAGAGAAATGTTCATCAACTTAGTTTCCGCCCAATCTGAGCAGAGTGGCAGCAATCCCTCCGCATCCAGCCGTCCGGGTTTTCTATTTTGCTGCAACCCACCCACTAAAAAACCCCCACTACAAACCACTCAATGGTACATTAGGTGAATACTACCCTTTAGTTGCATTTTACAATGTGAAGTGAAATTTAGAGGTGGCCCAAGAGTGCACTGAAAGAACAAAGGTAAACTCATTAAGATTCACTTGTTTAGACTGTGCTAACCATGGTTGGGTGAAATAACAATATAATAGAAATCTGTTAACTAAGATTTTTCAATATCATTTGTATCTTTAGGTGAGGGTCAGGGCATTGTGGGTAATGCTGAAAAATTAGAGAAAAGGACTGCTTTATGGATTAGACATTAAACGATTAACATTGAAGTGTCAGCTCGCACGAACATGAATGACTTTACAGTTCCAGAGAAAATGTCCAGCATGGGTTGTTTGCATCAATACTCCAGCAATTCACACAAATAAAGCCACACAAAAACTGTTCTTGCATTGCATGTCAGTACAGCTTGTTCATGGAATGCCACTCCACACCCCTCACATGCCCTAGTCCAATCGGATGTCTAAAACAGTGGCAGGTCTTTCTTCCTTTTAGATGTTTTTGGAAAAAAAAGCTTGCGTATTTCTGTCCATTCTGTTTTGTCAGTGTGGTCATCACATCTTGCAAATGACACACAAAATCCAATTGTGATGTTTTATGCCTTATTTAAATCTGTGTTGTATTTTTCATCCACTGATTCTGGAGCTGGCGGCGAAACCCATCACTTTCTTTTCCACTCTATGTTTTCATCCTGTAAAACATCGGTATGTGTCAAATCTCACCTTGTCTTTTGACTCTCCAGTACTAAAACCTAAAAAGCCTCACGTTGACCATTGGCCACTTGCCTTGGATTTCTTACAGCTTTTTATGCAATTCAATTTCACTGTGAAAAGATCACCACTGCAAGTAAATGATAGGTGCCAAATAAAACTGGAAGAAAAAAAACATTAAGTGTCTTACTGAGGTGCTGAGCCACCAAATGCTGCCACAGCAGCTTCTGTGCTTCTTGGCATAGATTCTACAAGCCTCTGGAAGTCTACTGGAGTGACTCTTCCAAAACATAATTCAATTCAATTTTATTTATATAAGACTTTCCACGATCAAAATTGTCTCAAGGCGTTTTACAGAGACTCAGAGCCTGACCCAAAAACAAGGACGTCAGGTGACAATGGCAAGGAAAAACTTTTAACAGGAAGAAACCTTGAGCAGAACCAGGCTCAAATGAAGTCTGAAAAGCAGTAACCGCAGAGGGCACATCATTTACGAACATAAACTCATTTATTAAAGTTTCTCTTTTACTTTGTCCCATGTCGACATCTATTAAATGTGTGCTTGCCCGTGTCTTTTGAACATCAAGTCTTTTTCAACAAGGCAGTGCAGTTAAGACTTTCACTACACTAAATTAAGATTTTAATTAAGATTTACTGCAACTTTTAATTTTCATGTGGGATGTAGCCCCAAATACAAAATCATAAACGGCTGTTTACAGTAAATAAGCTCAGAAAAGAAGACTGTGTAACATGCCCAGCCCTTTATAACAAAGGACTGCTGACCATCTGATGCACATACTGCAGAATAGATTGGCTGCACAATTGCTCACGAATTGCACACAACTGTGACCTGAGGTGATTTTCTTAATACACTACACGTCTCTTTTTCTCCAACTACAACGATTGGCTTCCCTGATTACAAATTGGACAGCAAGCACTGTCAAAAAACTAATTTCACATCAAAACTGTGTCTGAACCCATCTAGTGTAGACAGTGGTGGCTAACTGCAGCTGCTGCTGTTGTGCTGCTTTCACTACATTACCAGTGTAGACAAGGACAAAGTTAACAGTTGGCTGGTGAAGCATCTTGCAAGCTAAAGACCAAATATCTTTATTAACGGTTGCTAGGGAAAAAAAAAAGTCTAATCAATACCATTCAATGCGACGCTCATGTTGGTTTGTGTCTGCTGAACATGTAAGCAGGTAACTGTTCGCTAACACATTAGTTATGACTGCTTGATAAGGCCATTGGTTCTGTATATCACAACTGTTTCAGCGTATCTGTTTTGAAGCTACAAAACTTGCTGAATGTGGCTATAAAATATCACAAAGCTAAACACATACAATAAATCTTCTCAGTTGTGACAAAGAATTGTTCCATTTTTGGACTTCTAATACATGGCCGTATAGTAACATGAGTCTTGTGATAAGGCTGTGATGCAGTATGGTAAATGTGAAAATATCATTAAACCCTAATAATGCCTAGCTGGTTTGTGATAAATATAAATATAAATAAGCTAACGAAGATCAAAACATTCATGTTTGTGGTTTGTTTCAGGATACCAAGGTTTACATCTGAAATAAAGACAGAAAACGTACCCATTTTGCAAACCATCACCCTTTTCAAAAGCAGACTAGCTCTAAACAGGAGACATACTGTGTTTTTTTCCGCCAGTAATAATGTTTGATGGCTCCTCTTCATAAAGTGGATGCAAAACTCCACACAAACTTGCTGCTGGCATATGTTTTCCTGAACTAAAACTCACATTAAGTCATAAGACCTTATGACTAATGTTTAGAATGAGTCGTGGAAGTCAGCTTTACCAGTTTTAATTTTCAGTAAACCAGTAAAATGGTTTATAAATCATGGTAGACCTAACTGCCTCATTACACCAAATCCTTTGCAATGTAGCTAACTGCAAATTTTTATAACACAGTATCAGTGCTCCAGTGATATGTTGTTCAGCCATACATTACATCAACATGCTTTTAGCGCATATTATTGTACACAATATTTAAGATCACTGCTACTGGTAGCTAGGCATGTGCTGTGGTTTGGAAAAGCATTGTGTGACTTGCACTCATTTCAACAATTAAAGATGCATTTTGTAGCAGTGAGTCAGGAGAGGTCTCAGTTTCTGCTCGTTTATATTGTGGAACTAACACCATCTTTTGCTTCCGTTGTGTGGTAAATCTCTCTTTCTCTTATGTCTATATTGGCCTCCACAAGCCTCCAGGCTCTATGGACAGATGGCAGCCCTACAACACCAAACTCCACAAGAAATATTAGTCATTACAACAGTTAGACTGTCAGAACAATTATCTGGAAATTATAAATCTCATCTTAAATCCTTAAATCAGAAACAGGGACTTGAACTGTTCCCTGAAACACCATATGAAAAAAAATAGCTGCACCATAATATTACCAGATTTACAACCAAGCCTCAACTGAAAGTGATGAGAATAACGATGATTGTTAGGGCGTCCGAGGTTAGGATCCGGTGAGTACTGAGCAGTCACGACCACCATGGGCACAATTGTAGACATGCTAACGTTAGCTTTTGTTAACTCAAGCTTGGGCACAAAGCAGTTGCATACAGCTAACGATAGCTAGCCTGTTGTGTTGAACTCTGTCGCCTTTTCTTTGGCGACCACAGACAAAAGTAACACTAGCATCGTCTAGATGTGACAGAAAATGCATAGAGAAATAAATCCACCATTCATATTTAGCCGGCAATAGTAGACTGGAATCGGATTTGAGAGACATTTCCCAGTAAACTTTGATAGAGGTTCACACAGCAAACAGGTTACCTATGGTTGCAGTTAGTTGGCCAACTCATCGCACTAGCTTGTTACGCCTACGCCAAAACACCAAACATTAATGCTTCAGCCTTTTATTGTCCCACAGCTAACGTTCAATATAACAGTCTTGCGGACGGTGGCAAATTTAACTTGTAACGTTAACCACACCATTCGTTAGCCAACTTCCAACTGGCGACAAGGCAACGACGAGCATTTGTGCCCAACACACAAAGGCTCGGTCTACTCAACGAAACGGAACTGTTCTGGGGAACTACAATGCTACACAAAAAGTGAAAATGATACTCGATACAATGACGTAAGCCTCGAATTCTGCTTTTTGCTGCGAGCTAACGATAGTAGTATGAGACCATTGACTCGCATATTATGTTAAGCGGTTAATATATGATATTATTCCTCTATTTCTGAGTATACAGCACCCATGGACCGTTCTACTGAATGTTCTGTTCCGTTGAATAGTCTGAGTCATGAAAGCCAAGGCGGCGACAAACCCCCCAACATCAGACTGGAGGTGGATAATGTTGGCTCAGCTTTACTTCAAAAGGTGAATGCCAAACAAATCTAGCTTGCACGAAAAACAATTAAACTTCTCACTGGGGCTTACCTTCCAGCCCTATGAATAGCGAATTATCCTCTTCATGTCCAAAATACTGGGAGATGAAACGTCGCACTTTTATCACCCAGCTAGCTAGCAAGCTAATTGAGCTAGCTAGCCTCTCTCCAATGAAGCAACACCGCAGTTCTCAGAAATGCATAACGCATATCATTATATTCCAACGTTGCAATGTTATTCCCAACTTTGCCCATTTGATGGAAAGGCAGATGATGTAAATCCAGCAGGAAACCGCTTCACTGGCAGATGCATTTGGGGGGATCACTTTCCTTTCTCCAATGACAGCTGTCGTCGCACGAGTTAGGGTTATATAGCTAGTTGGTGTTAGCCACCCAAGTCTACGGCCAACAATTTTACCATTAACGTATAAACAAATCAAAGCCAAGATCCAAGCGGCTGCAAAAGTCAACACTCCGTAAATGAAACTTCAAACGTGAATCCTCGGCGGAGGTGCAGCGACGCGCAAAACAAATGTTGGGTGCCGACCGCTTGGTTGGCAACTGGTTCTATTTTCTTCAGCTGCGACAAGCTGCGGGACCAAGCGGCCAGTTAGGAGACTCTCGCACCCAGCCTGCCACGCAGTAACAACCGCCTCCCAAGACATGTAAAAGCAAACATTAGCTCGCCAAAAATAACATTCCGCCTGCCACAGTGGCCGAACTGTGAATTTACTGTGAAATATCCCAAAATTAAGTTGAAGATGACGCCTCGGCGTACTCTGTAACGGTGGCCATATCTAATGATAAGTGGCACCGAAGCACAGCCCCTCTAGGCTCCTCAAAAACTAGATCCACCTCCCCCTACCACAACTACGGCACACAAATCTTTCTAAATCGGTGTGACTCGTCGAGAAAGGGATGTTTCGTGGGTGTGGTAAATGTTTAATTACATCGATAAGAAGACATGATGAAAAAAAATACCACGTAAACCGTTTAACAATTTCTTCAAAATACTCTCTGACCCTGCGGAAGGATATGGGCATTTAGTAAATAAAATAATGGCTTGGGGGAGCTCGAAGAGCTGGAGCCTGGATTTGAACATTGTGCGGAGGAGGACTGTCCACCTTTAGTGCTCCAGCTCATGCAAATCTTCACCAGCAGCAGTAGCGGCAGCGGCTGTAGTGACTCCAGCTGTCATCAGCCTTCTCCAGAGAGGGGGGGCACAAAAATGGATTAACTTTAGTATGCACCGAGGTGGTTTCAGGGCTCGCCTGGGTGCCGTCCGTTCAGATAGACCACAACCAAATACATCTCCACAGACTACCCCAATCACAACGTCTCCTTTCCTGCTTTCCTTCTCTGTCACACACACTCGTCCGTGCACTGATGCAGGCATTGCATTGAGTGTTTGGTAGTGGTAGCCTGAAAACAGGCAGACATACTGTACATGCAGGGGTTAAATTTCGGAAAAGCCCCCAGGGGTCGGCTTCCAGCGGCTGTACATAATATGTTATAGAGCCAGTGGGTGTTACGTATTTACGTGCATTTTGCTTTTTTAAAGCGTTTATCGCCCCCGGCTAACTGAGTTTCTTCGAGTAAAGACCTCAGAAAATTAACTGGAAATAAACACAGCCCTATTCCTTTAAATGGCAAACCTGGTAAACCTCGGCACCCCTTTCCTATGGGCTATGAGCTCCCCCTGCTGGCTAATATAACGCAAGACACACAAAGTGTTTGCAATTTTTATTATCTTTTAATTAATGATAATTTGGCGACAATCCAAACAAATCAAATAGGAGTAAACAGATGAGTGAAGGGAATTAAAAGGGAAATCTGAATAAATTTATGCAAAACCATAACAAACGCAGATGCTTTCAGAAAGGGCACAAGAGGTCACTGTTTTGTTAAGTGTAAAAATGAATGAGAATCTAATGCTATAGCTTTCACAGTCATCAGATCAGATCGGATAGCGCTCCCCACCAGCATCACAACATAATATGAGGGAGCATCTTTTGTAAGAGACGTGTTAACCCCTCCAGAGTTACAGAGTTTTGCAAAAATCCATGGTAATTGGATAAACAGTACAACTGGATGTGTCAGAGAATAAAGGACGGAGAAGGGAAGTAAACTGATTCCTGCCAAAAAAAAAAACAAAAACTAAAAAGTGGGAAAGAAAAAAGAGAGGGATGGAGGTAATGCACAATAAATTCTATTGAGAAGTGTGTACAAGAAAATTATACATGGACCCTATTTACAGCATAATCATACAGTCACAAATCAAAATATCATTTCCAAGCACTGAAATGAGAACCAAGAAAGAGAACAAGCACCTCGACTAGAGAGTTGTTGCTGTCAGCAGAAGTATTTACCAAAATGTTTCCCTTTAAGAAAAAAAAAAAAAAAGCAAATCCTCACTTTCAGTTCTCCAGTTTAAAAGGAATAATGTCTGACTCTTATAGTAAGCATGATGGGCCTTTGGATGCAAGGTTGGGATATTTATATTTTAGCTAGTGTTTGTATGCTCTTGGGTGATTTTAGAAGCAATTTGAGCTATTTTTGCTTTAAAATTCCATTAATTAAATACAAAAAACTGTTTCCTGGACTTTGGTTTGGATTGGTATTCGTCACACATTTCTTCATCAGCATTGCTTCTCAATATGGAAAGAATGTCAATGGCAACTATTCAGACTTAACAGATGTATCTAAGTCATCTGTTGAGGTCAAATTAATGAATAAGAGTACCATTGTGCAGTATCATGCACTGTGGCAACTAACATCTTAATTTTTGGACAACGGTGTTGCCTGATGTCAGTGAAGTGTGAGACACAGAACGCACAGGAGTCACTTTCTAAATTATGACCTTTGAGCTGGTGTATGTTTACACCACCAACCACCATTGACCTAATTACCTGGAAACACACCAAGCTGTTGTTTAGTGATGTAACAGTGATACTCTTGTGGACCTAATTCCTACATGTGCAAAGCTAACGCTGACCTGCTGACACACACTCAAAGACTGTATTTACTATCAAAAGTGTATTGACTATTAATATAGAGTTGAACGGACATAATACTTAAGCAATAAATTATCTTATGCTTGTACTAGAACTTGATTTAGATCAATTTATAGAGATTTGCTTCCTTCACTCAGCATGTTTTTTTTTTTCAAATTCCTGTTAAAACTCTTGTGGCCGTTTTTCATACCTGACATTTTGACATGTCACAGTGGGAAAAGCCTAAATGTTAACTATCAACACTAACAATGGCTCTGTTCTATTCAAGGGTCCCAGTAAGCTATGACAGTGTGACAGTGAGCCAGCTTGAGCAGCACCACAACCCTGAAAATGAAGCAGCTATATTGAATTCAGTCATTGTTAAGTTTAATGTTTACACCAGTGCTTTTCTTACTGTGAAATGTCAAATATTTTTGACAAGAAAGGCCCACAACAACCAACCAACCCCTGAAGTATTTCATATTTTTTCCAAAAAGAAAAAAAAAAAAGCATATTTGTATTTCCACTTTGTATTTACTGGTGTTCAAACATCAGACCATTACAAGGAACCTGTTTTTTGTTTACCACCACATGAAATGCATAAAGTTGAAGATTACACTTGAAGATTTAACAGCATATTATTTCATTTAAATATGGAAACAAAGACTACAGCAGAGGTTTCTTCTGAAATAACTTCAAAAACGTTCAGGGGCAGAGATGTATTTTGGTAAATTACAGACAGAGGGCAGCACGACTCTGTTTTAAACAACACTGGGAATGATATTCAGATCAAACTGTCAATTACAATTCAACACAATCACTTTGTTCAGCACCCTTTTTCTGTGTTTTTTTTCTGGGTTGCACGGCCGGATGAGCAACAACAAACCATGTGTAAGGTTAAAAAGGCAAAGCGTAAATCATGTGTCTCCCCAATACTCACCCTTTTCCATAAAGTTTTGCATTTGTTGAATGAGAATCAGGTGGTGGTGGAAGGTAGACCCATCTGAACACATTTAACCTATGTACACATTTATATATGAGACTGTCCCTATCTTTTCATGCTCATCCACATCTCTATGCAAATTTATAATGTAGGTTTATATAATTATTAGCAGACAAATGTGCATTAATACAGTGAGTCATTTCAGCAAAATAAAACATAATTACATGCTGAATGGATAAATGCTCAAGGAGCTCTTTTCTGGTTGTTGAGCTTAATTGATGCCCTTTGGCTATCAGCAGGACTAATTTTCAAGAGAATACCAAGGCATTGTGACTGGGAGATAAAATAGGCTTTTTCTAAGCTAATGACCTGCACTTTGCTAGCCATGCAAAGTATCATGTGGGTGTAAAGTCTTGAATTGTTATGCTGTTCTTAAAAAATAATTGCCTTCTGTTTATGTTGGTGGTTGTTTTCCTTATGGTGATTTGAATTCATGCCATGCATGCAGTTTACTGATCATTATATGCAAACTCTGGCATTTTATGTGATGCAAAGCATACCGTATTGCAAAATAATCCACATGTATGAAAGATGTATAAAATACACCATTATTGAAAAATAATGTAAATCACATAGTCATATTCAAAATTATCTGAAGAAATAGGAGGTCATTATTTTGCTCCTGCAACTGAAATGAAACAGCTGATAATATCATAGTTTCAGGTTAACAACTGCCTTGCTTTTCAGTTCCCTGTATATTTCTGATAGGAGGCTTTTAGAGACAAAGCATTGATGCTGCTCAGGGTAGGGCAAAAGGCAGCTGCATGGGCAGCTGCAGAATAACAGGACAGACAGCTACGAGGTGAGCAGATGGATCCTATTAATATAATAGGAGAGACAAGAAACCTGAAACCAGATGCTGGCTGGACTCTTGTCTGCAGAAGAACAGGTATTGTAGAATCCAGCTCATATTAATTTACTGCACAGCGAGATAATTGTTTTCCATAATCACATGCAGAACACATTTCACAACTTTAGTATGTTGTAAAAATTAGGCTCAGTGTGAGTGCTGAAAACCACAGAGAGTACACAAACTTCAAAAGGCTCCGGGATAGGGAATCTGTTTTAATCTTTAATTTCAAAGAGATAAAATGTTTAAATATTTCAGAGACAAATTTGCATCATAATTTCTTCAGACAAGTGGGAGTTTAAACTCAGTGTGGAATGACTGTTACTTACCTTTAAATAGACAAGGGTTTTCATCACAGACTAATTAAAGAACAAAAATGTGAACTTTTAAGACCAAAACTTTTAGAGGGACTTTGTTTGATTGGATTACATTAAACAGGGAAAATTGGGAAAGTGGATGTGAAAGAGAGAGAGAGAGAGAAACACTGAAAGAGTGTCTCTTCTTCAGGTCATATCTCAAAAATCAAAAGTCTTTGGTCTTGACAAGCTTTGAGTAAAGTGGAAAGAAGAGGGAATTGAAAGTTTTAGGTCTCAGTGAAATTACAACGCGTATCAAACGTGCTTAGATGTTATGAACAGATATAATCAAACTACAGACATTGGTGAGCTATGTAAATGAGTCAAGATGCAATCCATTAAGCATCAACCAGCTGATGAAGAGAAACTGGGTGGGTTGATGGTCAAGTACTGAAGCTCATTTCAGTGGGGTAAGGCAGCCCTAAGACCCTAAAAAATATATATGATTTTTTTCTATTTAACTAATTGACTGCATTTATTTATTTTTTAAATCTGTGACTATTGTATTTCATTACTTTGTGACACAATGTCTTCTGATTTTGTGTGACTTTGAATCATAAGGTTGGGCTGACCTTTCTCAGTCCTTTTGAACCATGAGGGAAATTGATTGCACCGAAGAATTATTTTTGAACTGATAAAATATAGGAAAATTAATCCCTGCTTTGCAGAAGAAAATTAAATTGAGGCAGAGGGGATTTGCTATTCTTCTGACTTTTGCACAAGCTTTAATGTATAAAGGCTTCTGAGTGCAGTTCCTACTTGATGAACAATTCTATTGCCCATGGCTGGAGGAGCTAATTAGAATCTATTTATAATCATAGGGGAATATATCCAAAGAGCTAAGAGAGAGAGAGAGAATTGAGAAAGAGAGAAGGGGGCTAAAGGGGGGTGGGTGTCAAAAAATCAGTCTTCCCGCTGTGATATGTGAAACCAAGAAGTTCACATCCAAGGAGCCAGACAAAACCAAATTAACAGGTTCAGAAAGATAAGACAGAGTGTCTTTCTTTTCTTCTTTAGGACTGGAGCAGCAGTTTACGGTACATTCTTGAGTAACACAAGGGCAGCACTGAGGTGGAATCACTTGATCGCTTTAAAGTTACAAGTTTCGGAAACTTATCACAGCAGCTTTTAGCTAGTAAAATCTTGTGTGAAGCTCCCATGGTGGACAGTGCAGGGACCCTTCTCATGAGGACGAGATGCAGAGAAAGTGAAGCAGAAAAATGTTTTGGCCCTCATTATCAAACTACGGCAACTCATTTGCCAAGATTAAGATACTTTTGCATATCAAACATGAAAGATTGTAATTCTGTTCTGTGTATCTCTCTGACTAACCTTGATCTGCACTCAGCAGTTCCATCATCAAAGATGCCAAACCAGGGAGTTCAATGTGGCCCAGCCATCATCCACTTACAGGGAAGCATTAATAGTCTGACTGGAGTTGTGAATCGTTAAAACACCCAGTCACATGTACACAGACAAAGTGGGACACAAGCATGAGCAGACAAGTCAATACGCTGTGCTTTAGCTACTATCATATAAGTTGTGTGTGTCACATTAACCATGCATGTGGGGCAAGAGCAGTTTAAAAGGTCCTAAATCAAGACAAAAAGTAATAATGCATAAAAGTCAGCATAAATGAAAGTATAGTTGGAGGGTTTATTTAAAGGTAAGGATACAAAAATAGCACAAACTGAAACAGCCTCTGATCCACTTCTAACATCTTGATTCACTCCAGTGATTATTCATTGATGTGACAGAGTGAAAATATCTCTCCAGCATATAAAAACCTCACTTTTCTGTCTATTAAACGTAGGTTCTTCACCATTCCTCACTGTCACATCATCACTATGTTGTCATCTTTTCTCCCTCTTACTTGAACTGTCCCTCTGTTCCTCCGAGGAGAGACTCAGCACCCGTCCACTTTCTCTTTTTGGATAAGAACCGTAGAGCTTGTAGACAGTGGGCTCCCTTGCAGGCACACCCAAGAGGCCTTATTAAAGCCAAGGTTAAATCCCACTGTGCTCTGTCTTACACTTCACGCTAGTACCCACTCTAAGAGCTATCTAACATCCTGGATTCTCTAGCTGTACCTGAACTCCTCAGAGACACAGAGAGCACTGTACAGCAATCCTGGTGGTGTTACAATGAGCAGAGGTGAGATGCTTCTCTGTTTTTGCTCTGAATACCCAGAGGGACAGAGAACAATGGGACATTTTAAAATTGTCTGGCTTGGGTCAGAGATTATTTCACCAAATTATGCGTTAATAGAAGTTGTTTTTAGGAGAAGGTGGCAAACAATGAGTTTGCAGTCCCAGGTGAGCCTTCAAAATTGTCACTTTTCCTGCCTTGATTTGCTTGCTCATGAAAAACTGCAACAGAAATCCTCCATGTGAAATTCTTTTGTTGTAGCATTATCCCATGCATCTCAGAAAATTTCATTTGGTCATATTGCTCCATGAAGCAGCCTCTTTGCCGCATAAATCAGTTGTCTGACTCAGATGATGCCTTATGGAATTTCTGGAGCCCGCTGCAGCAATAGCGGAGATGAATTCATAGGGCTTAAAGTTCCCTTATAAACCCGGGGAGAAAGGGTAGTGGGCCATGAGACACCAGAACTGATGCTCTGTCCTCAAGCCGTATCAGGGAGTGAAGTGAATGTGACAGAGAATATTGAGGGGGGCTTTGCTCTGATAGTACAGGGCTCTCACTCACTCATCAGAGGAGTGTAGAAGAGGAGGGTGAGGAGTGTGAGGAGGGGTGATGGTGGGGATCATTCTGGCCACCACACAGTATCCTATTATTCACTCTCTTAGGTCTATTAGATGCAGGGTATTTTTATGCATCTGCGTACAATAGCATACAATCACTATTTTGTGTTGCAAAACTATTATATTCAACAGTTTTATATGTTTTTAGCACCAGTACAATCAGTGACATTTTTAGGGGCTAATTGCCTCCATACTTAATGCATAGAGATCTGTATAGACCGATAAGAACATATCTGTTCATTGTAATGATCAATCATGACTTGAATTATAATTTTACTCTTAGGAATCATTCCTCATTGTGCATATTACTGATCTTAATGGGAAGAGTTTTGATTCTAAAATGAGATATCGTTCCCAAGCCTGGTAAAATAAATGACATCAAATTATTTCAAAATGTCTTTTTAAAGGGATCCACATAACCATATACTTTATTATTCTACTTATTTGACAACGTGATGGCAGGTTTATAGACTGAATCTTTCACAGTTTCAGTTCACGGATAAGGTACCTCAATATGTTCTTAAACTGATTTATTAGCTTTTAGATTTATTAGCTTTTCTTTTTCTTTTCTACTTTTTTTTTGATAGTTGAGCTGTCATGAATTTGTCTCACATACTGTTCACAAGTTCAAGAATGACAGTCTGTGCCCCTCAGACTTACTTTTAAACAGTTAAAGTTCTCAACAGCTTCCCTGCTTGTTGAAATTCTAGATGATTTCACTCAATTTAGCTTGAATAGATGAGAGTCCAAATGCACTGAATGTTCACCGCAAAGATGCTTGTCAGACCTTTTGGAAAGATGCCATAACATTATAGCACATATCCCATTTTTGCCAGTATTAGTGTTATACTATTTATTTTTTTCCTCTCCCCAGAAATCTGAAACCTGGTAATAGGCTTGTCCTGAAGGGAGAAATCTATGACAGTTTGCTGCAAGTGTGATACTGAATACTTGACAAGAAATACAGCTACTCATATTTTGTGTTATCAAGCTGTCATGCTGTTTGTTTACATAGCAATGAGCCGAGATGAAGTGTGGGTAGTGTTTTGGAAGTGATTTGCCGACATTCATATTTCTCCTCATTACTGGTCTAGACTGGGAACAGTGTCAGAAATCATGGCGAAAAGATTAATAACTGTCATAACAGGGTAGGACAGAGAAAAACAGAGGCGTTGTTGCTTTGTCCTATGTGTCTGTACAATGATAATAACAGTATAAGGTACAGGAACATAGGACAAAGCAGGTACTTTGTAGAGAAAACTAAAGATCTCAGTATCCATCTAGCCATCTGCTTATGGAGCCCAACCCTGCACACACTGGGTGAAAGATGGGCTACATACTGGGCATGTTGCCAGTCTACCACAGGGCTAACACAGATCTCAGTAGAGCCAATTAAAAGCTGTGTCTTTCAGTGGTTCACCAAATCTCCATGGAGAGCTGTGGCCACATTATTAAATGATGTCCTTTTGCATTTGAACAATTTGCAATTGTCCAAGCAGCTTTTGTTTCATTCTGTTATTTGCAGAAGTGATGTTCTTGGATCATGTATTGCAATAAAAACTGACTGGCTGTTGACTCTAAGACATCATAGCCAAAGTAGTGAATAGTTCCTCTTGTTGTTAAAGGTGTGCAGATCCATGAACAATTTCAGTTGCACACAGGTGCATAGACCCTCAAATGTGGCACTCCCTGTCCTTCCTGCAGGTCGTTGTTGCGGCTTGTGTATGATCACATATTGCTGTGAGGTAGGAAAATGAGAAAAGGCAGAAATCTTAAGGGCATTTCTCTAAGTTTTGATGCCTTTGTTCAGTCTGGCCAACTAGTTACAGACGTCCCTGTTCCTGTTCGACTGTGGGTCAGAGCACACTAATTAGCCCAGCCTTTCTCTGACAAGTTGACAGTTGTAGGCCTGTTAAGTTCATAAGTGTAAGATTATGTTTTCATCAGGCTCCATCTTGTTAACTTTGCCTCTCCTTTACAGTTTGATTTAAGGGCCTAGAATGTTTTTTTTTCCCAAGGGGAACAAAGCCACCTTTCAAAATGTCTTTCTTTTTTTCTTGAACCAGTACATGCATTTGTCCTAAGTCTCTCAGCTGGGGAAGAGGGTGAGTCCATCTGTCAATAATTAAGCATACACTCATAGGAAATGAAGTTTGCAGGTAGTATTTAGGTTACTCAAGCGTTGAAAACATCCTTTCTGTGACAGTAATCTAGCTGAAAAAATCATATGCCATTCAATTTGAGCATGGTCAAAAATAATTTAGAAGTGAGTTCCCTACCAGCTATTTGGCAACAGGGAAAGGGTGCTAAGGTCTGCAGCCCAGCTCAGAAATCCTCATGAAAAGGAATAGGCATCCCCTTTACCATTCCTACTGGTTCCTAGACATAAATCATACATCAGTGTCTGTCCATTTGTTTTAAAATTGATATCAATGTACTCTGTATCTGTGAGGGTACTTATTATCATCAAAGAGACTAATTAGGAAAATATACAAGCTGTCTAAATGAGGATACTTGGCTTATTTACACCACCCCTCCAAAAAACAGACAACAGTCCATATTACAAATCCTCATGGTTTCATGCATTTTAAAATATGCTCTTTGACAGTCCAGGGAAAGATGCAGTGAACCAACATGAAATGGGTGCAAACTATCCCAAATTCAGGTGTTGGACTGAGGGTCCTGAATAAGTCATGGAGTCCTAGTCCATTAGGGAATTGCCAGAATTCTCTTTGCTGGCTACCAAGGGATCACTTCAAAGTTTGATGAGGCAGGCGATGAGACTGCACTCGCCACAAACCTGACAAAGGTTTTTTTTTTTCCAGGTGTTTTGAAGTTATCTGAGATGGCAAGTAAAAAAGTGTAGTTCAGTTCTGTTTTTTGTTGACTTATCTACCCCTTGTGTTCACTGACAAAGTTAGAGTTAGATGTAATAAACAAGGCGTTAATAGCAGTTTGGTACCTATGTGTGCAGCTGTAATGCACAGACAGAAAGAGATAGAGAAAGAAAGAAGACTTGTGGTTTGTGCATGTCGTCTGGAAATAGGTAAAAAAAAAAAGTTTTTAGAAAGAGTTTGACAGATCACGGGCTCTTTGAAATGATAAATATAATCTCAGACATAAAACAAAAAAGATCTTCTTTAATCCTCAGGAAAACAGAGTGGTTATCAGGCCAAAAATAGAGCAAACACAGTGTAGGAAGTAAACAGTCTGTGGCTGAGGTACAGTATGTGCAAAAACACTAATTCGACTGACTCATATGAAACTTTCTTCAACCAGCCATGATTTTATATTTGAACAGTAGAATACTGGCTTCCAACCTTTGTCACTTGTGACCAACCAAAAGAAAAGTACATCTGCTTGCAACCCTTTGTCACTGGTTCAGTCAAAGACCCATTGTTTTCATTGTTTTGTTGGAGTAATGATAGCAGCATGGCTTTCTGGATGGCAGTTTCTTTCTGTCTGTTGGCTGGTCAGTTGGTTGGTCCATTACTTTGGTCCAGACTGAAATGTCTCAACAGTTTTTGGAAGGATTGCTACAAAAGTTAGTATAGACATTGATGGTCCCTGAAGGATGAAGTCTACTGACTTTGTTGATTCCTTCACATTCTGCTAGTGCTGCCAGCTGATCAACATTTTCAGTTATCCTGTGAAATATCTAAACATCTACTAGATGGACTGGGACAGAAATTTGTAATTTGAAAGTAATAATCCCATCGGCCTCTGCTGTACTTGTTTTTAGCGCTAATTAGAAAATATTGACATGCTAACATGCTAAACTTTGATGGTGAACAATAATAAACATGATATGTGAAAAACATCAGAATTGCAGTTAGTCCTCCAACCTGAATAACCATATAGGTCATTGGTCCCTACCCTGGGATGCAACTCAGAGGAGCGCCTTCTCAAATAATGCCCCTGCGGCAGAAGGAGTACTGGATGTTCGTTGTCATGGTTACAATCATGAACATGTGGTGAAACTTATGAAATGGTCGTGGTTTGGTTAGGTTTAGGCACAACAACTGCTTACAAGAAACAAAGCAAACACTGGTGGAATGTGTAGCAAAGTTATTGTTTTTCATTTAAATTTTGTTTCTCATTTCTGTTTCTGTTAATCATCTCAAGACCCCTCAGACTCATCATGCAACCCCTCATGGGGGATCAGTTGTGACAGATGTGTTGTAACACCAGTAGTATGGATAGCTGCTGACCTGGTGTATTGCCCCTGAGCTGTATAACTTAACTCAGTGAACAGAGTAAAAGAGTACCAACTTTTTTAAGAGTGAAATATTTAAACATGCAGGACAGACTAGTTTTCCCAGCCCAAAGAAGCATAAATCATAAACCACAAATCACCTTTCTTTCAAAGCCAAAGATCCAGCAGAGCTGACTGTGGCTGAAAATGCTACAGTAAAAATACAGTACAGTAAAAATTCATAGTGCCTCCCTCCATTCACCATGATGAATGGTCCCCCTCTTTTAGTCAAAACAACAAAGCACACAGAGACAAAAGGCTGTGATGATGAGTAATTGTTTTTGAGCTGGAATATGACCTTTGTGTGTGCAGAGTATTTCTGTCAGTGTGAGATATTTGGCTCACTTTTCCCTTTATAATCCTGCTTCATAAGGCACATAAAGCTTAATGCGCTGCCAAGGTGATGCATGAAGGTGGGAGTCCATGGAATAATGTGATGGAGCAATAGTATCACAGCGGTGGTTTCCTTTCTGCAGGGGTCTGATTGGAGTGTAGCAAACATCTTGACCTCTTGACGTCTGTAATTGAGAGTGTTTTACAGACACCGTAGCTATGGCAAATTACTAAGAATGCAACTCAGGTGAGAAAATGGAGCGATTTATCCGTGTTGCATGTACCTTACATGACAGCCATTCACTCAATGTGTGTGCACATAATGTTGTTTGCTCAGCTCTTCGGTTCAAAACACAATGCTGTGATCCCACACAAATGTGTCCAAATCAAATCTACGGCAGGCTTATTTTGTGTACAGTTTGTCTCCTCTCATCCTCGTGTTGACAAATTCTATAATAAAATATGACAGTTTGCACATAGAGCGTGGAGCTTATTGAATTGTTGGGTCATTTTGAAGATTAATCTGGGCCAACATATTCCTTGTGGCGTTGTGAAACAGCAAAGCTGTTAATGGCATGATTTATCCCTCTAATACAACCAACAACAATGACTCTGGGTTGGGAATTCCTCACACTGATGTAAGATTGTCATATTACATCTTATTTGAGGAATGTTTACCATACAGAGCACCCACAAAAGCTCTGACAATATCACACGAACAAATCTGACTCTGCCTCACAACAAATGGCCATACTGCATGCAATTGAGCATCACTAATATCCCCCTGTGGCACAGAAACACTTCCGCATAAGAAAAAACATTTGGTCGTGTAAGGTTTTTTTTTTTTTTTTTAGCTTTTCCTACTCTACACGATTTCTAGCAAGTGCTTATTTTAAATCAGTCACACTTTATGTCTCCCAATGGTTAATCTTCTCATCTACTCTCATCTACACTGGAACAAACAGCTCAGGAGAGAAGTTTTCACCATCAGCCAGGCGCCAGAGAAAGATGAAGATGCACATTTCAAATTTAATATACAGACAGGATATATGGACTAGCCCCTGCACATCCTGCACGCAGTCTATTCATATTGTTTCCATGTAAATTCTGAGAATGTTGCCCTTTTGAGGTCAGTTGTAATTACTGTATGGATGTCAGTGGAGTGGTAAACAGGAGACGAGTGGAACTGTGCAGCTGAAAGGCAATACGACAGGAAGTTGCTCTTGACCACAACCTGAGATTAAGTAACTGGAAGTCTGAGACCTGGCCCTGAAAGCTGATGCAGGCTGTGGGTCTTTGTGATGTTGTGCATGTGTGTGTGTGTGTGTGTGTGTGTGCTCTTGTATGTCTATATGTTCTTAAATGGACTGCTTGAGGGTTCAGACTTGTTTTTAGGGTTAGAATTAGGTTGAGAGTAAGCCTAGGGTGAGTTGGTTAGTCATTTAAGTGTCATAGTTAAGGTTAGGGATTGGAGATGCATTCTTTTTTTTCTTTTTTAATGATTAGTTAAAGGAATAGTTCCAGATTTTGGAAGATATAAATATTACTAACAGAGACTCCTGGAAGTCACTGATTCATCCCGAAAAACCACAATTTTTTAAGACTTTGATGTTTGGATTGAACAAACAAGATATAATGAGCTGATTAGTGAGCTTTAGAGGTGGATTTTATTTCCTTCGGACAGAGTCAGGCTAGTGGTTTCCCAGTGTTTCCAGTCTTTATGCTGAGCTAAGCTAACATCTCCCGGCTCCAGCTTTATACTGAGCAGACAGACATTCCTGTGCTCAACATTTATTATGTAAAGAGTCCATTGATATTTTACATTTTTCTTATAGTCAACAAAGTCCATGGCAAGACCAAAATGAACAATCAATTTCTGTTACTAACAAGTCTTACTTGTACTTCCAAAACCCAACATATCTTATTTCTCTGAGCTATAGAGCTCTGTTGTTGTCCAAAACCAATTAAAACATATCAGTAAGTCTTATCACTGCACTCAGTGCCATATTCCTTTATTACAATGAACACGGTCAGTTTAGTTTGAGTCAATCCCATACACACACTGTCCTTGTGTGGCCTAAAATAACTTCCCAAAAAAGACACAATTTACACCTGTTTGATTAACATTTGATATAAACTACAATGCCCAGCTTTTTTAGGAAATGATTTATATTAAAATAAATCCATATATTTTTGACCCATTTTTATAGATTTATGTCTTCAGTGGTAACAAATGGACTTGATGCTGAGAACCCTGATAGACTGACTGTCATGTTGTTTGTTTTGGTCTTCCTGTGGGTTTTATTGACAGTAAAAAAATTGTAATTTGCAAACCTTATACTTTAATACATTTTATGTATAATTCGTGTTTCTCATTGTCATGTTTTTTTTTGGTTTTTTTTTTACAAGTAAAGTGCATTTGAACTTGAACAGCTCTAACTTGAACTTTTACATTAACACAACTCTTTTGTCTTTTTAGTTGTTCTGCTCCTCTGTTACAAGTAGATTTTTGGAAAGTGGCTCACCCTCTAAAGTGCTCCTCACCAAGTCAGGCGCTACAAATGGATTTTAGAGGCATCATATGACCCGTGTTCCTGCAGGCAACTGTGTTAAGTAATTTCAGGCAAAGTGGAGGAGTGGAAATGAATGTCAAGGGCAGGGGTATTGCTGCTGCTGTCTGTATTCAGTCTTACATCAGTCCAACCTCATGTCAGCTCTTCAACAGCCCACACATCATTAAATGGAGGAGCTTTTTACGCTGATAGCGCTGCTTCCCCTGGTCATTCAGGTCATTATCACTATAGGTCTTGGCTTTCCACATGCCGCCAGTGATCCCCAAAACGTACACTTCCACTGAGATCCTCAGGTCCATTAAATCAGTGGCGTGCAGAACTGAGATTTATACATCGCCCCACAGCTTGTGTGGTCAACTTGTTGATATTCTAATGAGGCCAGGGGAAGGCCAACTGGGAGAAAAATTGGATTTCCAGCAAGAAATCAATGATTTACTGTGTCTCTAAATTACTGTTTCAGAGGTGATGATGGAATAAATAAGTCATGTGCAAATCCATGAAGATAATTTTTGAAATAAACACACTTTAGCAGACATTTTGATTTCTTGTCTTGCCAGTATTAAAACCACAGGAACTTTGAATGCTTCTTCCAAAGTATGAAATCTCATACAACTGCTAAAATCATGTCATAGATTTGAAAAATTCTTAATGTTTTTCAGCTGATACAAAATGCAGCTTACACTGCAAATTCTTTATAAAAGAATCCTCAGGCTGACTTGTACCCTGCTGCGCTATGAGTCTATTTTTCATGTCCAAAGCGTATTTAGCTTTATCACAATAAAGTGCTTGTAGACCATGGGGACTGAAACAAGATCTGGAAATGCAGTACAGGATTCACAGCGCTCTCACATACTATCTGACAGGAAATGTCTTATTTATAACAGCATCTTGGGAACACTGATACCTTGTAATCATCAGCTGGCTTCTTGCTAAAAAAGATGTAATTCAGTACAGATGACCATTCAGCTGACAAGATGGCACAGAGAACCGAGAGGGCACAGTAATTATAAATATAGCGATTATTATTTGCCAATTTTTCAGAGAAAGTATGGTAACAAACCAATAAATGATAAACCTATAATTGGAGAATCTGATTTGTGATCTTAGTGAGTTCATCTTAAGTAGAGAAAGAATGATAAAACTACCCAATTTCAAATGAACTTGTGCTCAAACCTTCGCTCATAAGTTTGGTTTTTGAACATTTCATGTTCATCCAAATTATTTACCACAAGTTCTGATGACTGAAGTAATACCAGACTTTGGTCAATGTTCTCTAGAAGTTGTCTTCTGTGCTTCATTCATACTGTAGAGTTTTTGCCTTTTGGTGATAAAACTACAAAGCTGGTCCATAAACACAAACAGAGAAAGACTAAAAGAGAAGAGCATAGTAAGACGTGTTCCTCATGCAGATTTAACTCATCCTCCCCCACTGTATTTCATCTGGCTGATTTCCAATTTTTCTAGGTTCAGCATGTAACTCAGTTCCTGGTCTAAAACCTCCACTCCACTTGAACATTTCCACAACAGTATAACAACTGTAATTGGTCTCCTGTGGCTTTAGAGCCCCTTGCCTGTTCTTCCATTAACACCATCACAGAGCTGCCTGGCTGCTGTCCATGGTGGTAAACTGTAAATGATGGCTTTGCGATGGAGGATGCCTCCGTGCTGCTCAACCCTCTGTCACACACACTTCTTCATACTTTCTCCGGTCTTGTGCGTGATTGTCGATGTCCTCCATTTTTTTAAATCTCTTCATTTTTTTAAAGAGAGAAAGTAGTATGGTTTTGTAGTGGTATGGTTTCCACATTTGAATAAAAAATACTGTAAATATTTTTATGTGAGATTTGAATTTAACTTAATTTGCACTTGGAAGTTACTACTAAGATCATAACTAACCCCCCCAAAAAAGAGCTCTAATTCTGCCTGGCTTTGTTGTTTCTGCCTTAAAGGGGGAGGAGGCATGAGTGTGTTTTGTGTTGCCTTGCTGCTATTACACCAATGCAGCCCAATTGGGAACTGTCATACCTAAACTGTGTCTTTGAGTATTATATACTACATTTCTACTGTTCAATTATTTATGGTCTAACACCAGTGCAATGCGGCAAAAAAACAACAAAAAACATAAAAACATAACAGCAACAAAGAAAGTTGAGGTTGTTGGAAGTTGTTACAGCACAGACTTTGTTTTTCACTCTGCACTTCTTCATATCTCCACAGAGAGCAGTATCAAGGTTGTCTTTAGTGGACACTCACTGTAATCAGTCATGTACCTCAGTGAGAGTCCAGCTCTGATGTGTGAAGGCAACATATTACAAAGTCTGCAGAGGGGAAAAGGAAGACGAAAGGCAGGCCTGTCCTTTACTGGATTCACACAAATATCATTAGCTAAATATCAATCACACTTTCCATGCTAACAAAAGTAAAGTCTGCCCTTTGTTCCTTCTAATTAGCTGCAGCTGAAGTTGGAGAAAATTCCCCAGCCCCAGATCATTAGTATTTGCAGAGTGCTCCGCCACTTAGCTCCCTGTGGTTTCACTAAATTCACACTTTACTCTCTGTAATGAACTCCTTTGAATCCCCTTCCTCATTAGCCCTATGGAAGAAGAAAAAAAAAGAAGAAGTATTAACCGCTGAGGGGGCTTGAGGGTGACATGTTAACGCTTTTGATCCCCACCCACCGCTAAAAGCTTCTAATCGCTGGATCGCTGTGGAAGTTTCTGGCCTGAAACAGCAGCGAAGGGCATCTCATAGCCGGAGCAGAGAAACAAACAATTCACAAGCGAGTTGTGAAAGCAGAGTCTGAACCTCTCCAGATAAGCAGCGGCCACAGACGCTGGTCTGAACTGATTAAATCTTGCACTAAAGCTCTCACAACACATCCACGGCATGCTCTGACAGACTGGATGGGGCGTGGACATATTCAGAAAGGTGACGATGAAATGGCCAATAAAGACTCCTATTCAACTAAGTGGATTCGGACTGCACAGTTAAACATGGATAAACGTGGATACTTTGAAGCTTTGCAGTGGCTCCTCCATCCCTAGGAATGCACACGCAGTTTGCTGATATAGCCTCTGCTTCTCTTCTCCTTTACTCCCTTTCCATCTGTAAAGGCATATTCTAATTCAGACTGACCGTGGATCAGCTCATTTCTGAGCAACACATCTGCACAAAACTACAAAAGAAACCCCAACTTCCTGAGTTCGAATCGCAGCGGCTTGTCACCGTGTGAAAACTTTGCGCTGGTCTCCTGTCTCACTGCTGTAGGGTAGAAAAACAGCGCAACACCACCGTACGGCCCGTGAACAGCGCCTCTGGAGAGAAGCTGCGCTTTGATTTACCACTGGACAGCACTTCTTAAACAGCGTTAACAAAGGTGGGTGGCGTTTAATGACGCTCGTAAGCTGGAAGAGCTGGAGCTCAACCGCATGCAATTTTCAGCAGGCGAATGTCGCCACATGAGGCTTTTCAACTTGCAGGTTTCAAGAAGAGAAGTAGATATTCTCGTGCTTGCTTGAGCGTGAGAGAGAGAGGGAGAGAGAGAGAGAGAGAGAGAGAGAAAGAGAGAAAGTTGTTTGTTCAGGCGGCTTAAGGTGAATATTTTTGTATTGCAGACCATTGCTATATGGGACCATGAACTCATCAGCAGGTGCGGGAAACTACCGTAAGGGATCCACCAAGGGAGAGAAGGTAATTTATATTTTAAACCTCCTCTTTCCCCTTCTTGTTCACATTCACCCAGTGTTTATGTTTTTTTGTTTTTTTTTTTTTTTTTAAAATACCATTAGGCTTAAAATTCACAAAATGGCACAGAGCTGTTGGATTACTTTTGCCTTGGACTCACCCTCCGCAGTAAAGGAAGACGATCTGAGTTGTGTTTTGTGCTGTTGGCATGTTAAGGTGTCTCTAGCTGCTGCTGTTGAGTGTCATATTTGGTACAAATGTACTTCCAGTGTAGGAATATTTGTATAAGGGGTTTTCTGGACACAATAAGTGCCACTATTGTGAACCTAATCTCTGTGCTGGTATCATGGCAAGGACACATTTCACTGTCACAATGCATTTCACAATGCAAGTTTTCCACTTGCTTTGAGAAGTTAGGACTCAGTGGACCAAATCATCTGAAGAGATTTGTAATGTGCAAGTCCTAAATGGAGGTGTCTGTTCACAGCTGCTCCATGTGCAAACAGATTAGGTTGTCTAGATAAGAGTCTGGTTATCATTTTCTCTTCCCTCAAGCATTGACTCGTCCTGTGCATCTGTCAGATTGTGTGTTACCTTCTCTGTTTAGCTCCTTTTTCGAAGTCGTCGCAAAGAAAACATCACAAACTAACACACAGGGGAAACAAAACCAAAACATCTTTTTTTTTTTTCTTGTCTGCCCGGTCATGTCCCAGCAATGGCACTCCCATAATGCCATTTCCAAGCAACGCTCACATAAAAGATCCAAAGTTAACTTGAATTACACAAGGGGATAAATCGATTGTGGTCTCAATAGGGGATGAAAAACAGGATGATGCATGAATCAGGTTCCCTTCATGTGTCACTCTGAGAGCAGCTGGGAAATATTAAAATTCTGCCTGCCTATAGGGGGCATGTCGTTCCAAAAAATGTTTTCAGATCGAAGTTTGCAGTAGGCTATTTTTTTTTAGATGTTTCTAAAAGGTGAATCAGACTCATAGTATCACATAGAGAGTTTGTTTGTTTTAAAATGTTGTCTTTTAAGTTTAGACTTAATTTTTCTATCTTGTCACTAATGTATAACGTTCCACATAGTTGATTTCTACATGTTGTGTTTTATATAAGAGTGTGTAATTTAGTCATATCAAATGTGGATGTGTGGCTGCTTTTTATGGGTGTACACTCATCTGTCAGTGCTGATGGATTGCCATAGTTTCGACTTTAACTGTCTCTTTGGCTGACTGTTATTCAGTGTGTGTTCAGATCTGGCCATGCTGGAGTTAGTTTGCCCTCTGCTGGAGGCACAAAGTCACATACTCACTAAATATCAGGCTACCTTTTCCAATTTATTGGCATCTTTTCAGATTTAAAAAAAAAAAAAAAAAAAACTTGCTTATTGCTCAGGCTTTACAAGCCTCCAGTCAGTTTCTTTCAAACAAATTCCCACCACTGAATTGAGAAGCTCCTCCATTTGTACGTGCTGTATTTCTGCTGACACCATATACTGTACAGCTGAATTTTGTAAAAGCTAAAGCACCCTAAAGTCATGAAGTCTTAAGTTTCTGTGACCAAATTTTGAGTCCTTAAGGACTCGCGAGCACAGCCTATTAAATTCTGCCATAATCTGTGGTCAATTTGCATAGAAAAGAAATCATTAAGTCTGGCTGTGGAAATCCGAGCCGCCTACCCTTCTCTGAGGACAGAACAAATTGGAGAAAATGCAGACATGTCTTCACTAAAACTCATTATGCCTGATTTGGTTGTTATAATCCTGCCCCGAGAATGAGAGAGTACTGACTTACTGAAACATACTCACTGAATCTACATAGATACACTCACTTTCTCATTTTCTTCTTGTTCTTTTTCTCTTGCCCTTTTTTTCTCCCCTTGTTTTCTTTCACAGACGGGTTGAGTCATTGCAGCAGTCATCAGCATTAAACTTCACTGGTTTATTAACTCTGAACAAGTCACAGCCAGGAACAAAAAACCTGCTGCTCTTCACAGACAGGTGTCAAAATCTCAGGTCAACAGTTGCTGTGTGTCGCGCTTTTAATCCCATCAAATCTTTTACGTCAATACGTGTCACTTGAAATCTTACCTTTTCAGAAAGGATATTTGAGGCTTTAATTTAAAAGTTAAAAAGAAGAACACAAATTTAATTACTTTCACAGTGGCTGTTATCACAACATGTGATGTGGACTAAAATGCATGTGCTCTACATGCAAATCATTTCTACAGCTTAATTTTGAGCCATTTGAATTTCCCAAATTGTCACCACAATGAGGTGTAAATTACTGTTGTTTATAAACACATCACATTAAGTTTTTTGCAGTGTTTGTTATTCTGTAAGCTGCTTCTCCAGCGGCTGCTGCAGTGAAGTGTTTTTGATGTTTTCTGTGGAGATTATGTCCATGACTGCTTTCAAAATGAAACGTCACCCAAAAGCATATACAAATCCAAAAGATTCAGAATTGCTCTGTGGCAGATTCTGCATTGGCAGATTCCGGTATCTTGTATTATTGTAATATTCCACACATATTGTTGTAATGCCACAGAGTCCTGTCAACAATGTGTCATTCATCACATTCACTCAGAATTCAAGGTGCATTTTAGAGCCACCAGCTGAAATCCATTTAAATCAGGCAGAAATGCTGCTCAGCATCATTTAATCATGTTGAGACATGGCCTTGATTGAATCGTTGCCGTTCATTTGTACTTCGTACACCGCAGAGCTGAAAATATGCTTCACTTTGCCTGTCTTGTCTCATCTGTTGTGCTGGCTGCCTCTGGTATTGCCTGATGCCTGATGTTTTCAAGGCCAATACCTTTCTCCAGAGTCTAGACTTCCATCATTTGCATTTACTGAGAGACTGAGAGGCAGCCAGTCAGCTGACGGTGCTCTCTGTTTCCAAGATACGAATGGTATTGTTTCACTCTCTGCAAAAACATTCAAGTTGCAGCACTGGTCAAAATGCTCAGACACACAGAGTTTGTAAAAATGTTTTTAGAAATTTATTTGTAGGACCATGTTGCATGTTATTATTCACATGTATTTTGTGAGTTGGCAGAGAACATAATCATAATTTTAATCTGTTTGATCAGGTTAGTTTTGAGTGAACCCGCATAAGAGCTGTTTGAAAGTGTGCATCAAGGATTTACCATTACCTTGAACTGAATGTTAAGGTTCCCCCGGAGTAGAATCATATGGGTAAAGTTTCCCTGGGATGATTTGTATGCAGCAGGAATATGTACGGATGAAATGCCTTTCAAAAGCATTCTGTATTCATCCAGTGAACCCTCTGTATTTCTGCATTGAACCATTGCACTTTGAATCGCCTGCTTAAAATGTTTGTATTGCTGCTCACAGCCGCTATTAGCTGTTACAAAATGACTTTCATTTTCCTGATGTGCACATACACACACAATCTATGCCCACATTTTGATACCATCTGTTTATTTTATCCAATGACCGTATTGAGAGTGATAATGCAGTGGCGGACAATAGCACATTGTTCAACGAAATGAAATTCGGAGACAGAGAAACAACCAGGGACGCCCGGCAGCCAGGGACAACACCATTCAACAGCAGTCATTTGTCACCACTAACTGCTGTGCTGCGGCTTGGCTCTCCAGGGAAGGTTTGCTGTAGATGAGAGCCATGCTTATGAAAGCTGTACAGGTTTTTGCAGCTCCTGGCCACCCTTGAGCACCTAAAGCTCTTCATCCTGGACCCAATCACGCTCTTGCATTGCTCCCTGGGGTGCAGGGTTCATCTGTGCCTGTCACCTGTAACAGATGACCTGATAGAGCTCTGTCTGATGTAAACCTGCTTGCATCTTGCTGATAAAGATACATCATCGCCCGATATGCACGTATTCTTGGACTCTTTCCTTTTCTGACTAACAGCATTGTGTTCTCTATTCATCTCATTGCACCACTGCCCTTCCCTGAGCTCAAAGAGGGGCTGGTCTGAGAAGCATACCAAGTACAGCGGTGTGCATTTACAGGGAGGAGTGCTGGTGGAGGATGCTGGGGGCCCTTGAGTCACTTAGCCAGGGGTAGGTAGTGTGGTCTGGTTGAAGGTCAAGATCAGAGCTGGGCTAAGGACATGAAGGTTTGACGGCATCATGGGACTCAAAGTTGTGAACTGAGTTTAGACTACACACTCATAGTGCACAGAAGCGCACACAGAGAAACACTACACCACACACATGCATGTGCACATCGTCACATAAATCCTGTGAATGTCTCCATTTGGGTTTAGACCTCAGTTCTCTAAGGTTGTCAAGTCTAATTGTTGTAGTAGGGTTGAAAACATTGCTGCTCACAGGGAGGAAAAAAGCAATAGGAACACACTATTAGGGATGACTTGCTCCTTGAAATCCACATAGAGTTGTTTGGAATTTACCAGCCGTCTTTATTGATCAGTTTATGATTGATCAATTTAATTCAGCAGCTAGAGACACCAATTAGGCAGACACTCTAAGCTAAGCCAAAACCTAAACTGATGCTTTCATTATCCCCACAGCATTGAATAATAAATCCAGCTTTCTCTGCGGATCTAGAGAGCCATATATGCTTTAGGCGTTTACCATGAAAATGCTGATATGTCTGATTTTAAAAGACCAAAATGCACAGTCACAGGGAATTTTAATTTCTGATATAAACCAGTATGTTTCCCTTAATTTGTCCGTGCCATCGATCATAGACTTTATTAATGATTTTGTTTTGACATCAGCTCTTAAAATGCTTTAATGGCAGCTCACGTTCTGCTAAATCAGCAGGAGGTGACAAATGGAGGAAATTGGTAAATGAATGTAAATGGTGCTGTACAGCAAAGTAAATAAGTAAAGAAATTCAAGCTGCGCATTGTTAATCTTCTGTCGGTATGATAAAACCCCACATCACCTCCGTGCTCTACAGCAATAACAGCTCTGACCTTTTACACTAATTGCAATTACAGTGACTTACTGTGAGCCAGCAGTGTTCATAATCATAGGAGTGTACGTCATGGCTGTAAATGTGACAAAAATGAATGTGGAAGATGACCAATCAGGGCCCTGTTTAACGGACCCTTGGGAAATGTCATGGCACAAAATCAGCTTGTTAACAGCAGTAGCTATAACTACAACCAGGTCTTGCATTAGCTCAAAAGACTTTATTGTTCCTTGGTACAGTCACTGGAGCAATTATTCTGTCAGATGAAACCTTATCTCCTGTGGTATGCATGCAAATATGAACTTTAGATCATCTTTATCCTTGCTGTAGCGTAGGGCTTTACATGTAGCCCTAATTGACACAGACAAACCTCACATGTGTAGCTGTGCTCTTTTTTTCTTGTTTTCTAACTAGTTGGGGTTTTTTTGTTGTTGTTTTTTAATTGTCCAGTGTTCTGTGATGATACTGCCCACCTTTGCAGCCAGTGAAGCTCTTCATCAACTGTTGCTGTCACAGTGGGTTTGTTATCTGTGTGCAAGTCAAACATGTAAAATATGAGCTGAAGCCCGGCAGCCATTAGTGATAAACTGCTGCAACTGCAGGGGGTGAAAGACTCTTGCTTTAAACGGGTCCATGAGTCATGCTTGAAAAGAAATTCAGCTGACTTTGAATATAAGTATTTATGAAGTGCTATTTATGAAACCTCAAATCACTTCCTACCACAAGGTGTAAAACACACCGCTGTCCACGAAATAAGGATATGGGCCCCTCAACTTTATTTTATTCTCTTTCCCCATGAATAATTGGCAAGGTCACATTAAAATAGTGAACATTTTGCTCATAGACATAAAATTAAATCCTAGCTTCCACAGCTGTGAAGTGAAAAACTTGAGGCACTGTTCTGCAATATGATAGCTCCTTGATGACCTTGCACCATATACAGTATATGTCTTCCATGCTCACACCACCTCAGCATCTTGATTTCACACACAAGCAAAGTGCTGGACAGCAGCATCAATACGAGCCATGATTCAGCCCCCAAGTCCATAACTGACCGGGGATTGACTGTGGGTAGCCTTGTGATTCACTGCTCTTGGAGCCCTCAGTGCACCATTTTTAATGAATGAGCTGAGAATGAGATAACTCATGAGAGTGAGTTATGAATGCTTTGCTGTTCATTCTGGTCTTTTCAAGGTATGCTGCTTCTTTCCTCCGGCTTTTGTCGTATTCAGTTGAGCAGATCGGATTAAGCAAGGAGATATAACTCTACTTCTAGTTTGATAAAAGCATTTTAGTCCTTCATTCCCAAGACTCCGTGCTGTGCTTTGGTTGTACAAACCGGTTACTCAGTTTCAGCCCTGGGATTCAATACACAAGGCACAAACTGTACATAAATAAAGCAGAAGTGTTGCCTGTGCCAGGCTTCTGTCCTGTTAGCATGGCTTGATGGGTGTGTGTGTGTGTGGGTAGGGGGGGTTGTATTTTATGATGTGGAGGAAAGGCAACATAAATATTACTCGTTCTTAATCACAACCCAACTGCAAAGGCGACTGAATTGATCCATTTCTCTGTAATAGCTGCACACACTCAGATTGGGAAAACACAAACCTACTTACACACATGCAGGCACTCTGAGGGAAAAATGCCTAACAGGCAGTATTGGTACTGATGTGCTGAGGAGCAATTTGTGTTTATTGTTTATATATACTGTGTGTGTGTGTGTGTATGTGTGTCTAATTTACCTACAGTATTGAACTCTCCACCTTCGCTGAGAAAAGTCTTGTTGAGAGAGAGTTTAAGTGAGGGAGGGAGGGAGGGAGCCAGGGAGGCAGGGAGAAAGGACGGGAGAGATGAGTAGTGTTTGGAGCAGCCTGAGCAGGAGAGATGACCCCCCTCACACACACGCACGCACGCCTCCCATCCCACCCTGTCGCCCCCTGTGGAGGCGATGCCAGTGTCTGTGTGATTGATTCACCCCACGAGGAGAGAGGAAGGCATTCTGGTCGGGCTCCTGGACCCCCGGGTCATTCTCTCCCTTAGCTGTAGGGGAGGGAGGAAGGGGAGGAGGAAGACGGTGGCGGGGGTGGGGTGGGGTGGGGGGGACTTCTCAGACACCTCCAGCAGCCCCAACTTCACAGCACAAAGGTGCGAGCACAGCGAGGGGGGGAAAGCAAGTGGCACTTTTCACCATGTCTGTCCTCATAGCCACCCATCTGAAGATAGACACCAGCACTCCTTCCAGAAGGGTAAGGGGGCCCTTTTTAGCATGCATGGCACGCTGTGGGGGAATGTCTGTATTTATGGGTGAGCCTTCTGCTCCTGACAGAAAAGGCTGCTGGATGTTTTTGATATCAGCTGGACAGGCAGGAAGACAGCGGCAGGTACCGATGTCCCTTCGGAGGATTTTGATGGACAAACGCTTCCTGTTTAATTTTCCTCCATGTGCTGACTTCTAATGAATGGTTGGTAACATATGCTGTGGTGAATTCTTAGTGCCTCATTGTAATTCTTTGTGATGTGTTGCCATCTAATGACTTCAGTGAGAACTGGCCATCGCAGGGAAAAGTTGGATGGAAGTACGTATGCGTTAGTTTGTGTGAGATATTTGGATGCTTTTTAAAATGATTGGTTTGCACTCCTGGCTGGCATGTTCTGAATTTAAACATTTTGTTTACTCTTTGTTTATGCAGAAATCCATTAGATGGCTTTGAGGTCAGCTAATTGCTCAGCTTTGACTAAATGCTGACTTTACGCTGTTCTCATGCTTGCATGCAAATGGACTGCGAGGGAGATTGATGAAGAGTAGAAGTTTAGGACAACTTTTGTTGCTCTCAAGCAGTTAAAGTAATGTAAAATGTGAAAACAGATAAAATCTTGGGGTGGTAATTATTGGAGGTTTCTTGTTGTTATTAGAGAAAGGAATGGCTAAATCCATCTCCAGGGGAGAAACACTTACATATACAAGGCACAAATAATTTGACATTTCTCTGGGACTAAGAGGGTCAATGCTGCACTTGAGATCACAAGAATGCATGGAAATTATCTATGTAGAGCCATATTGAATATCAATGGGTTATTACAGTACATTTTGAGACCCGTAAAACCATTCAACCAATAACTGAAAAAAAAAAAGGGTAGGAGAGGTTTAGATTACCTCTCATGCGATAAGTTCCTACATTTCATTCTTTGCAAACCCATTTTCAGCCCTTGTTTTGAAACACACTCTCCATTTCCACACACACGCAACAATACATTTTTAGTGACTCGCTCTCTTGTTCGGGTTTCTCCACTGCCTATCTCTCTCCTCCCTCCCTCCCTCCCTCCCTCCGTCCTTGTCCTCCTCATCATCTGCTGCTGCCACAATCCACAATTGTAGTCTGCTGCCCCCCTCAAACGTAGCCACAGTCTATTCTACCACATCAGCCAGCATTAAACTCCATTTCCTCAGCGACTTATCTGCTGCCATTTCAATTTCGGCTCACTACATGGCTTCCCTTCATCTGTAATGTACTGGAAGATTCAGCACTTATTCTCTGTAGAAGATAATATACCAGTTCCGACAGGCAACATGCTCAGCTAGTTTCACTTGTGGAAAGCAGTTAACAAAGTAGAATTTTACACAGTGAGAAGCTGGTTTAGAGTGAGTTGAAAATGAGAATTTACCAGAATCTTCACATTAATGTGAATTTCTAGAAGGATTTTCATAAAAAAAATAATGCATGAATTGTGTAATCTACATGAGACTTGGTATGTGTTTGTGCTGCTTGTGTTCGCATAGATGTTTCCACCCTGAGAGCAACGGGTTTTGGAACACACACTTTTTCACCTGGACTTTTGTCCTATCTAACTAGTAAATAAGTTAAAAGTTAATATTTTTAATATAAGATTTTGAAAACAAATTTTAAAACCTGATGATTCTTAGGCAAGTTCTGGAGTTACAAGGAGCATCTTTTTTTTCTGTGGTTTCTAAGCAGGTTTATTATGGACATTGGAAATGACATGGCCAGAAAATGTAAGTCACACCGAATCTAAAACTACATGTATTTTGTGTCTGCGTGTTCAGATTTGAGTGAGTTATGACTCTGAGAAGGAGTAAAATTTTTGAAGCAAAGTGCACGACGCATTATTAAAGTTACCTCATTGCCTTCATGGCCGTGTATCAGAATTGCTGCTTCTGAAGCCACAGCCCAGTGATGGACTGTCTTGAGGGCAGCTTTAAGATAAAATACATGTGTCCAGTCCACGGCAAAGCCGGGCATGTAAATCAACACAGACAGCAGGATGATAAAGAAACTTATCGCCATGGTTGGCTTGGCTCAGCGTCAAGGGAAATCATTAGTGTCCATCTAATACCAAATGGAAAATTGATGCAAAAATGCGATTACGGTAAGCTGTGACAAAATCCATTCTGTTACATGCATGTAGAGAGACACAGTCATTACCTTATTCAGCTGAGTGATGTTTGAAGGAAATTAGATATTACTGCTCTCCTACCACACATTGATTGATCTGTTTGCTCTTCCATCCAATTAATTTGTGTGTCATTTTGTTGTGGTGTGTAGCATGCTGATGGAAACAAGTTGGCTTGTAGAGGCATTTCGGTTAACGCAAATGCATTAAATGTGTGCATTTACACTACAAATGATATTAGGAATTACGTACAAGTATGCCCCCCCCCCCCCCCCCCCCTTCATGAACTGACATAAAGTTACTGTGTCTTTCACATAGTGTTGGGATTTTATCTGCAGTCTGCCTCAGAGTACCCCAGCTCTCCATGGAGAACACAGTGACTAGTATTGTGGCATTATTTCATTTCAGCAATGAGGGAAAGTAAATGGCTTCCCACTGGCCCTTATATAATAAAATAACATCTGTGGATTTTCAGGTGGTAAATGTTCAGGTGACTTTTGTGTGTAAATTGTTCACAAGAATCATAAGTAAACTCACCCGGGGGTAGTTTCTTTCTGCATAGCAGAGTCTAATGAAGCCATCAGTCACAGCCTCATAAAGTGCACAGAAGGGCATCATGTCATTCAGATTAAAATGCATCTGTTATGTTCTTGAAATATAATTACAACGTCCCATATCACACCTGAAGTAAGTTTTAACTTGTACTGGATCCAAGAGCTCCATCAGCTACCCGGCGAGGTATTAGATATGCTCCAACTATCATCATCATTATAGCTGCTATTACATGCCTCTCCAAATTTTTACCACCTATAATGCAGAGCTTGACTGCAGCGATGTTTGTGAGAGCGGGGGAAAGGCATAGCTCCAGTCAGCTGCTGTATCTGCAAGGAGGCGATATGGGGAGTCAAGCTGAGCCCAGGCTCCTAAGGGGAGCGTTAAAGCAGCCAGGCAGTTCACAATAGCTCCCCAACAAGGTGAGGGAGATTGGAAGACATCTATCAGAGAGGCTGGGATGGATGTCAAGTGACTTGGACCTATTTCCCCAGGGGTGCGCAGACCCAGGAAAGGCATTTATGAACTAGAGAAACAAATGATGACAGGGACCAAAGCGAGCCACTGCAGAACAGGAAGCTGCTGGAAGCCCAGATGTTCAGCCCACAACATAAATCTCTGCTGAGACTCCGATTAAAAAGCACGCAAAAGCATCAAACAAAGTTGTTATTCAATTAATTTATGAATCATAGTCACAGACAAAGAAAAATTGATTTTAAGATGGAGAGAGGAAGGGAGAGATGGGGACTAACTTTAATTAGGCGAAGGCAGTAATGTCCTATGTCCTTGTTTTTGAATGAATGACTAAACCTTTGAAATCAATATTCTGTATTCCAGATACATATCCTATTATAAAGGTTACATTCATAATTCAAGGCATGAATCAATGAGCCTCCAGCGGTTCTGTTCTTTCAGAGTTAGATGACTCACCATTTGGAGAAAAAAAAATTAATTGAAACTTGCTCTTTGTTCAGAGTTGAATATTTTCATTTCTGCTCTTGTAGTCACTGTTCCTTGATTACTCAAACCATTATGAAGTGAACTTGATTTCACTGAAGATGCAAAACAGTGCTACTCAACAGAATACGTAGGGGGCTGTTTTGAGCTGTGCTTTAGCGCTGCTTTGAAGTTGTACCCCTGTGAAGATGACCTATTTCCCCGAAATACAGCTCGGCCCGGGTGGAGTGATAGTTTGAGCTGTCACAGTGGGAGGCTGTGGGGCGTTCGCCTGTGGCATTCATGACAGGGATTGGCAGAGATTTTAACACTTTGACTCAAGACCCTTTCCCCCTCATCTCCACCACTTATAAGCCAATATTCTGCATTTTCCAGAGAGCTGCATTGCTGTGGCCTCTATCAGCACTTCAAGCTTGAAATCACTTGCAATGTAGTGTATGAGCTGAAAACCAGTTGTGGGTGTGAAATGACTGAAAATATATGATAGAAGGAGGGAAACTGCATAAATTAAGGAGAGGGAAAGACACAGCGATGGTTTGAATTATTACTGTTGTTGATGGGATTTAAAGAAAAGTATTTGTGCACACTTGAGGAATGCTGCAGGAGAAAGGTTTATGTCAGCTGGCGTAAACACCAAAAATACATTCCTTTGATTTCATTCTGTTGTCTGGATGTTTCAAAGCAGTTGGAAGAATGTATAATTTTATTGGTCGGTTTTTAAGCTTCACATCATTCACTCGATTTGTGAGAGCTGTTTTTTTTTTTGAGAAAAAAGAAGGGAAAAAATGTATATTAAAAATATATATATATGTTGTTTCACTCGTGGAGTAACCTCTCTGGCTGTGGTCAGCCTGTTCTAATGCAGTGCGCCACGGAGAGGCACTCGAGATCCGCCCTGGGACCATGTGCAGTCATTTGGGAGAGGAAAAAAAAAAAGAATGTATGACTCTTTTCATGAAATCATAGATGAGTGCGACTTGTTGTCAAATGAAGGTCAATTCAGTTGAAACGTGCGCAGTGATGGCACATGTTTGCGCGTAGAGCAGCGCACAGGGAAAGCGCTGTATGACAGTAGCGCTACAGTAAAGCTTTTCTCTGTGCTGGTCACTTCTCATGCAGAGCGCGTCTGCGGAGAGTACCGCCGGGCTCTCTGCGTCTTTCACACTCTTCGTGCGTGAGGACAGCAGTCTGCCAAAAAAAAAAAAAAAAAACCCAAACACACACACAGCCGAAAAGTGTGGAAACATTACCTTTTGCTCTTTTGTTCTGTGGACAATCAATGGGAATCTGGTGGGGATCGAATATCTGATCGGAAACTCAGCGCATCCGCCTCCTATCTCGCTGTAAGGAGGCATCAGGAAACTGAAGAGGGGAGACACCGTGTTGTGAATACAGAAGAGAGCAACTATTGACACCTACAGCCCACCAGTCTGCTGTGCGCCTGGACAAAGCTAAAAGGACATAGCTGCGAAGGATTCGGCTTCATATCGGTCTATCACCGCAGCCCGTGAGTCATCGATTATGCATAGATGCTTATTTACTAGCTAAGTATCTTCACCTTATCTTTTTTCTTTTTTTCCTTCTTCTTCTTTTTTTTTTTTTGGCTCCATCCCGGAGGTGAAAACTGGCTGCCTGCCATCGGTTCTCCTCGAAGCGCACAGAAAACCAATTAAAAAAAAGAAAAGAAAAACCCGCATCGGGCGAGATCCGTCTGTGGCTCTGACATGTTGTAAGTTGTTTTTATCTGGACTGGACCTATATTATGGCTTCGCTGTATCAGAGATTCACCGGGAAGATCAATACGACCAATTCCTTCCCGCACCCACCTGAGGCCAGCCATCTCCTCGGTGGACAGGTTGCAGACGAGGAAAACGCAGCGAAGACCACTCAGCAACTCGTCGATGGCAGACTTCACGTCCAGTACCGCAAAAAATGCTTGCGGGAAGATGAGGATGTAAGACAGTTATGCTTTACTTGCCAACATAACCCCCTCCCAACCCCCCACCCCCCTCATGAAAAATCTCCAGATGTATAGTTTAGATAATTCCCACACACACACACACACAGACAAATATACATATGTGCAGGCTTGTACAGTATCTCCTTGGAGATGTAGAAGCTCTCTCATTGGTTTCACTTTTACAGGCTGTCCAAGAAAGTTTCAAAAGGCTGATTTTTATTCTATGGCAGCTGCAAGTTTGCTTGAATTGGTGTTGTGTTTGGCTGCATTGCAATGTTTTTTTTTTTGTCAGCGTGCCTGGCCTGGTCACTGTGCATTTTGTCAAATATGAAATCCAACCCGGTAAATGCCATTTAATTTTGTCAAGCTGTTGATGTGAACATTGTCACTGCCTGCTGTGATTCTCTGTGGTTTTTGTGTGTCTGTCTGCAGAGAGATTGTGCTTTTCCCCTGACACTGTCTGTGGTGCAGAAATTGCTAAGAGTAGGGTGTTCTGGTCACACACACAAGCACTATGGTAAAATATGGACATAACGTCTGTCACATTGCTCAGAGGTTCACGAAGCGATCTTTTATAGCTTTTTGATGGTGGTCACCGTCGTGGCAGCTACTGTTCTTGAGCACGAAAATCCAAATTTGGAATCTGAAAAAGGGGAAGAAGCCTATGTGGCAGATTAGGCCTTGTGGAAGAGTGTTAATGTCTACATAGATGTATTAATAATAGTTTATTCTAATGAAACACATCTCAGAGCTCATCTCTTGACATTGCTATATTGCCCAAACATTTGTGGGTGGATCTCGCCATCGTCAAGGTGGTATCTGAGCTGTCCAAATCAGTGGCTTTGGTTTGCCTGAAAACTTGTACAGCCTCCGCCTCCACACAGGCCTGGTGAAGCGACTTGTTAATACACATGTTTCTTGTTTCACATGACACCAGTTAAAACCTATAGCAAAACAAATGCATACTTCACTGGCCCTTTATCTTTAAATGGCTGCCAACACTGGGATGTTCCTCTGAATTATTGATGTTTGTCATATCGAGGATCAAGTGGTAATGTTGGCGACGGGCTGACACTGCACGGGCTGTTAACAACAACACCACCAAGGCATTTTCTCAGTGTTCACCATATCCTCTTATTTCCTTCAGCAGTCGCTGTGTGCAGTTACTTTTATGAGAAAAATTCGAGATCCTGATTTTCTCTAGCAATTAAACCTTGGGATTGCATTCTAGGAGTGTGGCCGGGGGCTGTTATTGTACTGCTGGATTTCCAACATATTTATTAGGTTTGCACCGTTAACCTTGAGGTCACCTTTATTCCTTTATTCCTGATGTCCCCCTGAGTTGTGCTGAAGCATGAAATTGCCTTTTGCCTCAGGAGAAGGGTAGACCATTTCAAGGAGTGCTCAAGCCCCCCCCCCCCCCCCCCCCCCCCCCCCAAAAAAAAAAACAAAAAAGTTTGAATGAGCTAATGAGGTCTCCATTTATTTTGCAGAGGGAAATGGTAAAAAATATTTACATGTACTACATTGTTCTGCCTGTTTCTAAAATCCTGCAGTTCCAGGTGCAGGTTTGGCTGTTTGAGGCAGCATTTTGCTCAAAGCTAGAAGAAAAAAAACCCCTGAAAGAATTAGATTTTTTTGTAAACAACTGTTTAATTTGTTTACCGCGGCTTTCTTCCAAGCTCTCGAGCTCACAAAATGCAGGCGCTGCATCTTTGTTTGTGGGGAGAGGTGTGTGCGTTGTAGGCTTGATTAATTGTTGCTGTGCTCTATGTGCAAGCATCACTATTTTGTGGTAAAGTTTGAGTCACCTGGGGAGATATCAGCAGCAGTTCTTTCTCCTCGCTACCCTTTTTTTTTTTTACTGCAAATGGAAACCTGGGTGTCCTTAATTAATTGTCGTTTTATGTAAAGGTGAAATATGGTGACATTTTTCCTTCAGACTGGCGCCCAGGGACACCTCCATGACCTCTCCTGTATTGACTTTCCCTTTATGGACAGATCCCAGCAGGCACTACTCTTAGTTTGTATTTCACATTATCATAGCAGTTGAGATAGACTGATTCATTTGTTTGTACTTCCATTTTTTTTTTTTTAGCAATGTTTCCAACAGATCATGATCCAACACAAAACAACAGCTTATAGTGAATCATCATAACACAACAAATCTGTGCACATGACAGTAGCTAATACCAATAAATAAAGACTAACCAATAAACATAAAAAATTTAATGTGATGTAAGAACAACAAAATAAGGGGCAGGACTTTTCCAGATAAAAACAATGGGAATGTGAGCTTCTATTGTATTTTCTTTTTTAGTTCAATGAAAAGATTAGACAAGACTTCATAGAAATTTCCTTGAAAATTATTAGGCCTTATACAGTTGGAGATTCAAAGGAGGCAGTGTCCACCGCTCATTTTAACCATTCTGCAAAATCAGTCTTTGCCTGACTCTTCCGATGACAGAGAACAATAAAAAAATAATGATGTAAAGACAGAAAAGCTCCTCAAAATACACACTAAAAATAGTTCGACTCCTTGTCAGTCAAACTTTTTTCATCTCAAAGTGAAATTCCTCATCAACCTCCAATGTGCAATCGTACTGTATATTTTTAGGATCTGGAGATCGAAACAGTCTTTGTTGAGGGAGACTGTGCTTTTAGAGTTTTTGGATTTATTACCTTCTACATTACATTTTACCAATTATGATTAAAGAAAATCACAGATTCCTCCCTCAAGCTACATCTCAAAGCTTTTAACATCTTCTGTATTTAAATCTCATTTCAGCTATTGTCTTATATCAGTAGTTTATAATTAATCACACTATATTGATTTTTGTACTGTTAATCATCACAGACGTTTATACATCACAGGCAACTTTACTCAACATAGCTAAAACTTACTGCTTCCTTATTGTGATGCATATGATGGCAACTGTGAATTCATATTTAACTATAAGCACCAGTCAGTAGCGATAAACTCGTTTCCCACAGGGCAACCTTAATCTGAGACATTCATGCTGCTCTTTAATGCATTAGTAATTTATTCTCCTCCTGGCCTACAGTTTTTTTTTTTTGATTAAAAGTGCACTGGAAAAGTGTTGTAATTTTACTTTTGATTGGCTGCTTCTGTTTAAAATTTGCTAAGCCTATACAACAGTGCCCATATAACATAGAGTAAGTGTGATATTCTCCCTGAGGAGGCTGGTGGCAAAGAAGTGGTTTTGAAACAGTGAGGTTACACAGGCTACATCTCTGGGGATGGACACAAAGAGCTATGGGCTCTATGATTTATTTTTAGAGATTACTGGAGGGTTTTTATAGTGTAACCATTGTAATTCAGGGTGTATTTCCAGCCTTTAAAGCATCATTTTACCTGCATGGTTGTCATCTTTTAATTAAATTAAGTTTCATGTCGGTAAAATTGTACTTTGTCAAACGTAAATTCCCTGTCCTCATAATTTTATTATCCTGTTTTGGATCATGGGGAATTGGAGTTCAAAAGAAGTAAATCATAAATCACCCTGACTGTGTGACTTAAGTATAAAATTTCATTCACATTGGTTACACTTCTGCCCAGGGCGGACACACACAGACACACAGACACACACAAACACACACACACACACACACACACACACACACACACACACACACACACAGTCTGTCCTCGTATGCACTTAACTGTGTCTTCTACTTAGAGATACTCCAGATCTGACAGTTTGGCCCCTTTCCCAAGTCTTAGTTTAGCTCTGAGCTTCCTTTGAGGTCCGGGCTTGGATAAATCAGCCAGACGGAGCTCAACAAGAACGGCCAGATATAAGAAAGAGAGCAGTGAGATGTGATGGGCTGTCCTCATTATCTCTGCAGCCAGGCTAAATGTGTGCTTCAGGTGATGACTGCTTATTTGAAGGCTGCCACTGGTTTTATTACCTGCTGCTCTCATCCAAAATGATGATGTGTCCTGAGATGACCCCCTCCTACAACACAGGTGGTGCAAAAAGCTAGGTGTGCATTTTAAGTGTATGTGCTGTATGGACACAAGATACTGTTTATTTTTTGGGAGGGCATCCCTTTGCTGTTTTGAAGTCACACCTGACAGGTTTTACTTTGAGCATGACAGTAAGGTGTTGTGATCACATTTTACCCGATTTGTTTATTTGACAGTTTCACTTGTGACGACAAACTATACAGACACACACATATAGCATGTAGTTCTGAACAAAGATCAAATTTCATATGATCTGTGTTCAGAACAAACCTTTTTTTGTCTTAACTACACAACACAACATTGACATACGTGCCTTAAATTGATATGGTGAACAGTTGCGTATTTATGCATCCAGTAGTTACAGAGCACCATTAGCATTCATTTTGAGTTGCATTTATGCCCATTTGATGCATGCAAGTCCAATATTAATTCTCCTTTTATCTCTGTTTTGGTCTTCACTAACTCCTGAGGGAAATATTTGGTTCTCTGTCTTCTAATTCTAATTCTCCACTGTGTTCACCAGCTAGTCGCTAACTGCCTGTGTACTGTTTGGTTCTGTGGTTGTATGTAGCTGTCTGCTATGGCTGTTAAGAGCTGTGAGACTGAATCGACACAGTAAAGCTACAGGCCATAAAACCAAACCAGCTGAAAGACGGGGAGACTGTTCGTACAGCTAAGAGGAACTGCAGAGTCAAGTGATAATCCTCTGTGGGATTGTTGCTACAAGTGATCCTTGTTCCATAACATGTACTCATCTGATCCATTTTTTAATAAAAACAAATAGATTTGAGCAGGTTGAAGGAACTGAATCACAAAGCTAATCTCAAAATTTAATAGTTTGGGTTTATATGCAAAATGCAACCTGGATGACATTAAACATAAAAGAAGCTAAAACAAATAACGGTGAAAGAGCCCAATGCTAGATTGCTGACCTTTCAAACCAGAATGCAGCAAAGGCCACACAAGGCAAATGTGCTGTCACCCTGTGCAGCTCCTCCCCTCAGGACAGCATAGCATCCTCAGCAGGACTTCTTGCTCGCCGTTGCCATGGTTGCAAAGGTGCAGAGGGTGAGGCTCTAAGCTCTGGGAACACACACGCTCGCTGCTGCTCGCTGGTGGCTCTGACTGCCGTCTGGAGATGACGCAGGTCTCACATTGCACACTGAGCGTCCTTCCGCTTGTGCCATACAACACACCACGTACAACCGTTACGAGCACAGTGTGTTTTTTTCCATCAGTCTGAAAACATTCATTCGTCTTTGTTTCCTAACATATAAGCCCTTGCTCCTGTTTCAGTGTTTACGTTGCTGCTGACAGACGTATTCACTATCGACCTGCTTTTGTTTTTTTGTTTTTTCTTTGCACCTCCTGTTCCCGGAGGGCATCTCAGCAGGTCATCCATCCCCTGCCCCGCACCCCGCACCTCAACGTTCTGTTGACAGCATTGATCATCCCTTCTGCCACACTGCCCTACCCCACCACCACCTCCACGGACATGTTGACAACACGTCAGCTTGTGCCTCTGCTGCCTCGCTGTAAGACCGTCCCTCCTCCACTTGATGATTTACTGTATTATTACACAAGCTGACAGTGGTATTAGTCAGAGTTTAAATACAGAGAGGTCTAATAACTCCGTGAGTAGAGATGAGGATCCTGCCGAACGGTCGATGCTGAGCTTCAGGCTCTTGTGGTAGATTTTTTTGCTCTTGAGATCATGTGAAGAAACAAACACATCATCGGTTGTCATTAAGCCACCATTTTGGGCTTTTTGATTTCAGTTTTATTTATATTGCACTTTCAACCCTTCTCACTTTTCACAGATGTTTTCATTTCAACAGTAACTACTCGTCTCTGTGGTCAAAATTTAGCCGATTAAATATACACGCTAAAAAAAAAAAAATCATCTGCTTTTGTCAGCCTCCGTTTTTGATCTTTTCCTTCTTGATGGTGGTCACATCCTCACTGGCTCAACAGCTCACTCCACAGATGTAACTTGCTGTGGATCTAGAAAATTTATTCTGCTTTTAAGAACTTCATGGGTGTGCAGCTAAATTTAACTGTCTTTTAACCCAGCTCGTTCCCATTCCCTTTTCATGTCTCTGTTTTTTTTTATTTATAACTTCAGGCAATATTTTCAGTGTTTTCCTTTTGAGAATTAGCTTTAGTTGTTGCGTGGTTGATAATCAAAGGTGCAGATCCTTTTAAGAGAGGAGTAAAGAGCAAGTATGGTAGATCAAGCATTAGTTCACTTCACTATCTGCTATTTGTTAAAATTACAGTTTTTTTGCAGTAGACAGTGTCATTTCATTGATGTTTTAAATGCCAAACATGCAAGAAAACATTTTTTTATAGCTGTTCCATGCACTGTGTCTGTTTTGCCACTAGAGACTGTTGTGTTCCAGTCATTGCACCAACTCTACACTGTGCCGTACCGTACACATCAATGTCAGACTTTGGTTCTTGTGAGCACAGACTCAGACACATATTAGTGTAGGTATGTGCCATCCGTACCAGTAAAGACAAAACTGCTTCTTGTATGCAAAAAACTCAAGTAACTTTCCCACACAGCTTCTGTAACTAAAACCAACCAGGTGGCACAGCAAAAAGAGTCTCATCCAGATCGAGGAAGAGGAAGATAATGTCACCTCCCATTAGGATTGGAAAGGTCATACGGTCACCTAGCAACATCAGCTACACCGAGGGATTGCTGTGACCTGTAGACAGAGACAAAGACCTTTTTCTGACTGAGAAAGACAAAGAATCATCGGTGGCATTGCTTAATTGCAGCATTTAATTCAAGATGGGGGAAAAGATCAAATTATCATATCTGTTGCAGAGGGTATGTTGGGAAACCAGAGGGTACGTTTCAGCTGCTGTTGTGCTGAAGTGCCTTTGAGCAAGGCACTGGATCCCGACTCTCATCCTCTGCTACAGTGCAGCAACACTTCAAAAAAGAAAATTATTCAAAATAAATCATCAATAATGCAGACAGAACTTAAAAGTAAGTGAAGGAAATTTCTCCCACAACATTTCTGTCAGCTGGAATTAGAGCAAGAGAGCGGAGCCGCCATTTCTCCCGAGTGCTCTCGCAGACTTTTTGTGGGCTGAGACCAGGCAGCAGTAATCTGTCGTGTCACACGGGCAGATTCTCTTATCGACCCTGCCATGATACAGCAGCAACACACCCCTGGGAGACACATGCATGCAGACACAACAAGCAGGAAATTTAACTTGTACATAAACACATGCATTCATGCAGCTCTAAAGCTCACTAATTAACATATTACATTTCATTTGTTTAATTTCTACAAAGATTGAAGTGTGTGTGTGTGTGTGTATGTGTGTAACTGCCTCAGGGTGGTGAGACAGGATTGCCATTGCCTGTAAAACTGCAACTTTTTTTTTTTTCACTTCAGTTTTTGTGTAGCTTAAACAAACAAGATATAAGATGTTAAATAATGAGCTTTAGACGTGCTGGTGAAAGGATTTTCTTTTCTTTTTTTTTTGCAATTGTTGTGAACCTTTGTACAAAGCCGGGCAAGCTGTTGCCCCCTATTTTCAGTCTTTGTGCTAAGCTAAACTTACAAGCTGGCAGTAGTAGTTTCATATTGACTGTACAGACATGAGAGTTTGAGAGCTGTATTGATCTTCTCATCTAACTCTTGGCAAAAAAAGCAAATATACGTGTTTCCAAAAATGTCCAACTATTCCTTTAAGCACAGTTCTCTGAATGATTTAACAGTACATATTACACAAACCAAATTACATAATCACTCAAAAAAAAAAAAAACTGAACCTCCAATCTTTAACAAGAGGTTGAACTAAAATTAGGACTATACTGTAAATATAGCTCTAAATATATGCAATGTGTGAGATGAAGTGGTATAGCTCTGTTAGATACTGTATGTTGATACCTTAGACTCCAGACATTTTTCACATCAGACACTTTGACTTCTCACTGCATGACACTGCACTGGTGTAACTAATAACATTAGTGAGGGCTGTGTTGCATTAAGTCATGCCAGTAATCCATACTATCGAATCAACACGCACAATCCCAGGGCCCTGGAGCTTAAACACCTAAATGAAAGGCAGCCATTATCAATGTAGTTAGTTATACCTGTGTTTGACCAGCCGAAATGTCTGCTGTGAAAAAGCTCTGCTTGGTATTAGTTCACTCAGATTATGCCACAGCTAAGCAGGCCCTTTCCTGCCTCCAGGCTCTGGTTTAGTCTTCTGATGAATAACACATGAGATAGGTTTTCATGCTGCATCCTCACCAGACCTCTTGTGTGCATTCTAGTCCGGCAACCAGTGACAAGGGAGAAAAGTTTTGTCTCTCCGGCCATGAAGGTGGGTTTGTAGTTTTTTTTACTTATGCTAGAAAGCTCATCAAGAAGGTGGCCAGTCAGCTTCAGCACAGTTTGCTGCACAGTTGTTTGCTTGCACTTTAGCACTGAATTTGTAGTATGTTGTGTGCCTGAGTGTGTATATGTGCTAACTTACCTATTGGGCACAGGCACATGTAGGTCATTGTCACTGTGGAGGGCTTTTTTCTGTTGGGCATGTTTGGTATTGTGGAGCTTTCCTTGCATGTACATCATCATCTCTAGTCAATATTTCTCTCCTGTTCCTCTAAGCCAGAAGTCAGGAGTCTGAATGAGACCCAGAGCTCTGGGGACGGGGGAAGAAGATTGCTTTTCCCTGAGCTGGGAGTTGAGAGCTGACTTCTGTGATGATGTTCAGTGTGGAGCTCACGTGGAGCTGAACAGAGATGGGGGAGATAATGATTGTTTGGTGTAGCGGAGGCGGAGAGAACGGGGAGCGCTATTGAGTGATTCGCTATTCTGAAGCTGGCAGCCCGTCAAACCGTACCCCACCAAAGACAGGAAAGCCGAACCGCTATGATTGATGTTACTCCCCTCACCAGATTGGCTGTTGCGTCATGGGAATACAGAGACTTTATTACTGGATGTGTTTAAAAAGGCATCTTACTGCGCTGACATTATGGTTTATGTATGGAGACAAACATACACACGTCATCGGCTTCACCAAGAAAGCCTTGTCTGTCTTTATTATATTTACCTTGATGCTTTATTGTTGAACAGACTTCAACTACTTACTTTGTTTGACTGTCACTTGCTGCTGGGCAAGTAGCGTACAGTGGGTTTTGGAGCTTTTTCTTGCTGAGGCTAGAAACAGTTCTGATGTGAGTGGTGAAACTGAATCGAAACAGAAAAGCAAAACAATAAGCTTAAAGATGCTAAAACAGAGCTGAGAAAAACTGCAGTTGGGTGATAATTCACAGCGAGCAACATCTTTCACATTAGACAACAAATTCTTGTTTTCTGTTGTATATTTAAAAAATTGATTTGTGAAGCTTTAAGTTATTGGCATGACATCTGTGAGTACAACATAATTTGGAGAAGTTCGTGCTCACGGAGTGATTTTTAGTTTATTGAAGCCAATGTTTTTCTACCTGCACTGAGCTCAGCACGGAGAGTGTACACCAGCTGTCACATCTGACACTTCATTTAGCATTCCCGCAAAGCCTTGAGGGCACAGATACTATGTGCACTTAGTGACGCCTTACAAGTATTAGCTTCACTTGGTCACGGTCTTCGTCCATTTGACCTCCCCAGACTTAAAGAAACTCTAGCCTGCATCAGCCCGTAGCTGTGTGAGCAAAACTTTTATCAATCCAGAAAGGTGGTGTTGTGGGTAAATTGCTCCTGGGAGAAAAGCAGAGGGGAGACGGGATAAACAACCCTGGGTAAAAAGCACCATAAAGTGGCCCAGCACTGCGTGTGGTGTGTAATGCTGATCTGTGCTGAACGTCGAGATGCGGCTAATGGCCCAGGTAAGTGGTTCAGTGCTGATTGTTGTGAAGGGGCTGATCGTTTTGGCTTCATCCCTCCTCACTCTCCTCTGGGGTTGTGTTTCAGAGATTAGTCAGCGGCTTTCAGACACCATGTTCTGCCTGGTTCTCCCTCAGTGACGTGACTTGACCTCCTCTGGTGTGATGGCAGCGGTGTCGGGTTCTCCTTGGCATTCTGGGGTCTCCTTGATGACGTGGTCTTTACTTGAGAAAGCAGGGCATTGTTTCAGTTGGAAAATGTCCATGCCAGTATCCAGTGCCGCACACACACACACACACACCACAGACCCACGTGGGCATTCGCTTCAGCTTAATGTGTGGAACTTAGTGCTGAGATGCTGAGTATAGGAAAATTCTTACTGAGAGCTGAGGTGTGTCTCTTTTATGACCCGGTCATTATTCACCGTCTCTGTCTGCATCCACATCACTCCTCACTCTTGTTCATATGCAGCTGCTCCGTCACAATGAAAACACGCAAATTGTCCCGGGTGGAGAGACTGTGGAAGGTGAGTGTGTTCAGCCTTTTCAGGGACACATGTAACTCATGGATGCGTTTCACATTTGCCATGTTAAGCATGTTAATGTCTCTCTTCGTTCTAATTACGCTTTTAATCAATCTGTTACTGAGCACTTGAAGGACATTTTCAAAAGAAAGTACAAGCTGTTTCTAGGCTTGAGGAAGTGTCAGCGCTGTTTATTAATTTATTTAGCTTTCACACTGTCTGATGATATAATGAGCACTTCAGATGACAGCCACTGTTGTAAGTTGTTGTTAGAGTTTGCTGCAAAATCATAGTCATTATATATAGAAACTTGTCAGCTGGTAAACTTAATCACCAGGCTGTCTCTAGGGACATGCTGAAGGGCAATTTGGAGTTATAAACATATATTAAGTAGCGCCACAGTGCCGTTTATATAAAGTTTTATGGAGTGAAATTAATTTTTGGTTGATTCAGTATCCCGGTCACTTCTTTCTACTGCATTGGCATCTCCTCCTGTGTGTATAAATTGTATTTAACATTTTTTGAATGTCTGTCTTTACTGCCGCAGTGAGTCAAATCTAACAGACAAGCTGGATCCTGCTTAGAAATACTTTAATGCACTTTCCTTAAAGTCATTTACTGTGGTGGAGCAAAGGTTGCAGTGTAATGCACAGAGTGCTTCCTCATTCCCACCATGCATTGTCAGCTTTTTTTTTTTTTTTTTACTAAGATACATATTTAATAAACACCCCACTAGACAAAAGTCCTTTACAAAAAGACTTTTACAACATATTATTCATCTCTTTCTCTTAGTTTACTGTCACCTCTGTGCTCTCCTTTCTCTAATAAAGGGAGAAAATTCACCCCGACATACAAATGTCAACTTACTTACTTACTTGCTTGCTTACAGATAAAATGTTTTTTGGAGTGCATTTGTGGTGCGTTTAGCAATGTCATCAAGGACATAATAACACATATTTCCTTGGTGACGGTACACACACTTTGGAGCTCAGCAGGGCAAGATGTTTCACTTGATGCTATCAGCATCACACACAGGGAGCGGGAGGCAATAATGAAACACGGTCTGACGTTGATAGACTCAGGCTAAAGCTTAGCAGCTGACACTGATCTAGCTGAGCGTCCCGGGGTTTTGTCCTTGTGGCTGCCTTGATGCTTGAAATATGCATTTCCTTTGACATGATACGAGTTTGACACGAGTGCTTCAAAACTGCATCCAAATCCCCTGAGAGACTGAGCTCTGGCAGAGAGCTGACAGTGTTCAAGCTGTCACAATATTTTCATATATTCCGTGTTTCAAGGATACTTCTATTACTGCCACTATTGTATTACTACCACTACAACTGCTGCTGTTAAGGGCAATGTAATATGCATATTTACAGCATACCTGTTAAACCTGTTAGCATTATCATGGTGAGCCTGTTAGCGTGCTGACATTTAGCTCAGAGCAAAGTAACAGCCATTAGTGTGGCTGTAGACTCAACATTCTTTGATCAGCTGATCATCAATCATCTCTGACAGAACTGCTGGTGGCATCTGGCCAATCAGATCGTTTTGATCTAATTTGCCCAGATATCCATATTTAGTGTCCTCCATTCAGACCAATACAATGGCAGTGAAAGTCATTTTGTTTGAAATGTTCAGGTGTTTACATGTCTGTCCGTCATATCTGTCAGATGTTGTCGCCGCAGTAGCGTCACAGTTGTGCAAGATGCAGTCAGGATGCAGTGAGTACTCCTGGGTCAGAATGTCAACACATTGACGGCCGCTGTGATCCTGTCGCAATATACTCTATAGTTGTTTTTTTGTTTGTTTGTTTGTATATATGTTTTTTGTCATTTTGGTGGAGTGGCCAGGTTAAGTACCTTTTAAACAAAGCTGCTGATGGTTGAATGACAGTAATAAAACTATAGAATATAGTTTGGCAGCTTATTACATTTCTGTCTCTATCTCTCTGTTTGCATGTGTATGTGTGTGAGAGAGAGATACAGGTTTATGTGTGTGTGTGTGTGTGTGTGTGTGTGTGTGTGTGTGTGTGTGTGTGTGTGTGTGTGTGTGTGTGTGTGTGTGTGCGCGTGTGCATGTGTGTAAAATGCCTCATTTAGGTCTGAAGTATTAATAAAGAGAGATAGAGGGAATAATTAAACATAAACTAGATTGAAAATTTTTAGTTAGTTGGCAGGAGTCCTTGTGGAGTAGCCTGATGATGAAAACCTTTTCAAACCCACAGTGAATGAGGCTCTATTCATTCAGATGCTTCTAATTTGCTTTTAATCACTCCCCTTGGTATCTTACTACCCCATTCTTAAGAAGAATAGAGGAACGGCGCTGATATATTAATTACCATATCCTTGTATGTGATTCATTATCATTTCTTTCCGCCCACTGAATCACATTTTTTATACCTGTGACTTTTGTTTATTTGATGATTTGTTGCTCCATGATATACAGCACACATTGCTGCTTAATTCTTCCTTTATTGCCCTTGTGGCTGTGCTTTATATCCAACAAATTTCCATAACTACATGCCAAAATGGGGTGTTAAATTTTTTTCTTATGGGCACACATAAAGTTCATGAGGCTCGTAAGTCTGTTTTTACGAGGACTGGATCAGCAGATGGGTTGATGCTCTGTAAATGCATGCTGACTCACCCAGCTTGTCTTTTTTTTTTTTTGTATATATGCCAGCTGCCCATGTGCTGTACTTAATGAACAACTTTACTGTATCCTTGTTGACATAATTTTCTCGCTGTTGTGTTTTATTATCCGAGCCATATCCACTCATAGAACCTGCACTCAACTTCTGTTTGCTCAATTTCTTTTAGCCAACAGTTGCATAAAGGTGCCTTTGGCTGTTTTTGTAAATTACTGCAACCTTCAAAAGATGCTTTGATGAAATGAACTCATGAAAGACAATAAGATGTTTTCTCAGAGTTGCTGTAACTTTCCACACGTTGGCTTAGAATGATTTACATGGCCGATGTGCAGGGTTTTGATGCTAGAGGGCTGTTTTCTAGGGGGGAGGGAAGTTTCTCATCTTAAATCTAAGTTTAACACATACAAAAGAGCAGGACTTTTTGACATCACATCAAGAGTTTTTCTGCCTTAAAACATGTCTCGGGGGGTCATTATGGACAATTAATGTAAACAAGGCATGCCTGTGATGACGTGTGCCGTCAAACCCAATAAAAACCTGTGGGTGCAGGAAAAAATTCAAGTATTTCAAGAGCTTTTTCTTCAGAGCCCAAACACAAATAATTGGTTACTTTCAGGGCTCTATAGTGCTCCAAAAAGCCCTTGTCCTCTAAGTGCTGAGACTCCTTTGGTTCCTGTCTGTCTTCTTTGTTTGATGTTTCTGAGTGGACTCCTGTATCCTGCCTACAATTTAGCAGTGTCTGGTTTTGTTGCTGGTAAATTTAAAGAAAATTATGTTCCAGTAGCCGTCTGATGAGATCATAAGTACATGGGAACCTAAAGTAACACTAGCAATAAATGAAGGGGTCGGATGTCCTGGACTATTAAGATCTACTGTGGAGGCCAAACTGGGACCACAGTGTGAGCCTCCATTATTGGCAACCTTTGTACTGTAATACTGTTTCCCTCACACTTATTTTCTCCAGTGGTGCAATTTTCCCATGGCAGGGTCCCATTTTGATCCCACAGGCTGCTGTTTTTCTCAGACAATGATCTCTATGGATCTTCTATTTCTGTTTGAGTTTGGAGGCATTCGCTGAAAAGCTGCCACGCTGCTCTGTGGCGTGTTGTGCAGACGAGATAATCTTTTTCCTCAGGAGAGAGTCTCGGGTTGGAAGTTGTGATGTGCAGATAGGGCTGATGGAGCTGGTGGGATTGTGTTGTTTAGGGTTCACAGGATCAAAATATTTTGGGTTACTGCATTTGAGATTATTTCAATAGGGCACACAACAACACAGTACACTGTGGAGCACAAAAAAAAAAAAGAAACTACAGTCATGAGCCTGAGTCAGTCAGAGAAGGTGATATGAAACTGCGTATTGGGTCTTATAAACAGTGATTAAAACACAGCACAGCTGACAACAATGAACATTCCCTGTACAACTGTACAGGGAATTTAAATTGTAAACAGAGTGACCAAGTGATCACGAGTATGACTAAACTGAAAAATTGCCTCATTTACATCATATTGGAGTTTGTGTAAATGCCATTAACCAACTGGGGAAACAAAACAAGTCAGCCTGCAGAGGAAATTAGAGGTTGGAGGCAATAAACAAATAAAAGCCACAACATCCAAAAAAAAAAAAAAAATTTAGCCACATTAATACATTTAACAATACATTTTATGTCAGGAATATGACATGCTCAGCTTCAAATCACTACACAGTATAGAAATAAATCCATGTAACACTATCAATTTCATGCTTATGAACTTAAAATTTTACTTTAGGAATTTACAGTATGTAATACAAGAAGCCCACAGGCTTAGTGTCATTGAGTAATGTGAACCAACTGGTACTGTTGTTATTACTTAACGAGTGAAGTTGACCAGGGGGGCAAAACAGTTAAATATCAATATACAAATATTAATGAGGGTCAAACAGTGAGTCTCAGAGACTGAGGAATGATACAAAGTTAATGTAGTTTTTTTTATAGTGTGGGCAAGTGTGGGTGTGCATGTCCAAACAATCCAGACGAGACAATGGTAGATTAATTGTTTCCCCCGGAAAGTCCTCTCTTGGTAAAAGACCAATAATGAGTCTGATTAAAGACTCGTGGACTTGTTAATTACCCCTCTAATTCTCAGACAGTGAAGAACTGCCTCATCCTGCAGTCTGAAAACTCCTCTGCCTTTCATCACTCTGTGACATGCGGAGGCGTGTTTTCTCAGGGCCGAATTGATGACCTTTAAGTACAGTAATGATCAGTGATGAACTCCTTAACCTGTGATTTACAGCCACAGCGCAGCAGACAGCAGTGGAGATGCAAACGGCTTTATTTACACTTAGTGAGGCAGGTGTGCTGCCAGTTGGACAGCTGAAGGAGTCATGTCAGGCCAGAGGGCGAAGGGGACGTGACTGATGATTGAGTTGGCCCCGGGCTGACAGCTGGCAGCTACGCTGAATGGAAGCAGCTTGTTCCTAAATCAGCAGCTATTGCTGATTGATAGGACTATATTGGCAGTGTGCATGAGAATAATTTAAATTTACAGTCATGCTATATGTATGTGCATATGTATGTATGTGTGCGTGTAGATAGGTAGGTAGGTAGATGGGTGGATGGATAGATGGTCCAAACACTGTCTGAGAGGCAGGGCCAGATAAATTCAAGTCTCCTCAACACATATGCACATATACTCCTACATAAAACCTCTAAAATGTTTTATTTGTATTGTTCCTCAACTGAGGACAGTGCACCATAGTCAAATCCAAAAATGTGGGTTGCTGATTGATAACATATGAAACATTCATCACATCCTCACAACAGCAAAAACTATCACACAGTTGACTTTCCACCTCTCTTACTAAATCTGAAAATTAAAAGCTTTGCAAAGGTACTATTTATTGTTGTATTGTATTGCAATAGGTTGCACAGACCTTAACAGTACTTTGCTATCTGTATGTTGGAAAAAAAAATCCCCCAGGCATGCATTTATACAAAAACATGGTAGATAATGGTTTTCTGTCTGGCATTGTTGTTTTTAAAGTGGCTGCGGCTGCTTGAGGCTTTCTGCTCCGCTGTTTGGCCTGTGGAGAGAGCACAGCTGATAATGATCGGTTATCAAACAAAACTGTCCCGGCTTTTGTCAGGTGTCCTCATCTCACTCTCTCGTTTTCTCTTTCTCTTCGGGCTGAGCTGACAGACTGATGGCCACGACTAAAGGCAGAGAGCATCAGGGATTCAGCCTTTTACATCCTCTATTCACAATCTCCATCACGAGAACACATGTTCGTCCATTCATCAAGTGCAAATGATTTGCATACTTAATAACTGTATGGCCCTGCCAACCAACAAGTTATTGTCTTTATATTAAAACCTAATTTGTGTCTGTGTTCCTGTAATAAGATGAACACAAGCCCTGGAGAAAAAAACTATTAAAAGAGGAACTGTCCTGTGAGAAATTTGCTGAATATTTTATTTATTTATGACCAACATAAAGATGTCAGACAGCTAGTGATCACTGGGGGGAGCTAGCATGCAGTTGAAGACTTGCACACTGTTTATTGACAGTAAAATAAATGGCTGTTTGTTGGTCTCCAAGAAATTACAAAAAAAAAAAAAAGAGAAAAGAAAGAAAGACACTGCCAACTTCAACAACACTCCACATTCATTGCTTGGTGCAAAGTACTTGTTTAAGGTCTTTGGAAGTCAGGATTTATCTGACAGGTGCCGCCTAGAGAGGCTGTCTCAGGCAGCACATAAACCATTAAATGATAAAACAGAATATAAATGGAAATCATACCAATTAGTTGATAAAAAATGTGGTTTGAAGAAAAGCATGTGTTGTAAAAACAAAGGCTCCGCTGGCACGCTCTGACCCCACATGGCCGCGTTTTTTCTTTTTGCTCCTCCAATTAAGCCCCATTGTTGTTGTAATTGTTGCCAGGAACCTACGTGTAATGTGTTGTGATGATCAGTCTTTGTACCCCTCGCTGTGTTTGGGTCTCTTCTCTTGTTTAGTAGAGCTTGGCTGGTCTTTTTAAGCACTCCTCATATTACCTTTTTTAATTTAATGCTTTTCTTTTCTTGTAAATCCTGTCCTGTTGGCTTTCACCTGGCTTAAAAACTTTGTTCAGATTTTTTTGTGGGGCTAACTGTCAGGAGCTTGCATCCTCTGACAGTGAGGTGAGTTTAATCTTTCGCTGAGCGACTCTGGAAAGCACATTAGTACGAGCGAAAACAGATAAGTGTAGGAGAGAGGCTGTCACACACTGGAGGAATAAACTGTAATCATCAGTAATGAAATGTGTTCAATTCAGTGCAGTTTTCTGATTAATCTGCACCATCTACGCAAAACAGACCCAATTACACATGCTGTGTATCTGAATTAGATGATCCGAATGTGTTTTGGTGAAAGGTGAACGCACAGGCTTCCTGCTCCTGTCTCAGTGGAGCTGTCCACAGCCGTGGTGCTGAAATCTGTCTTGGCAGCGAGCTGGTCATGCAGCTCCCTCAGGCCATGTGTGGAGCTGCGCAGTGACAGCAGTGCCAAATGTTGTGTTTGGTACGATGCATGACCTTTTTAAAGCCGGCTGCTGCCACCAAAATGTGTGTGCGCGCTTCAACTGCAACATTGTGAAACTTTATCTTTGTATCCAGCTTCCAAGTCTTAATACTTTTTTTCTACACTTATTTTCTTTGGACTATAATTAATTTCTCTAGGTATTGTGATTTTGCTCATCTGTTGGCCTGGACGCTACAGTTTTTATTACTGTTGTGTCTGTTAGGGGTTTTTTTTACATCTTGTGAGGATTGCCTTACATGTAGAAATACACTGATCAGACTTATTTTTTTTCTCTTGTCCTGATTTTGACATCTTAACTTGTGATATCCAAGTGCTGTTCTGATATCACTTCTCACTGCAGGGAACTGATTGGGATCATTTTTATGCATTACAACATGTCAACACGAGGACAGGGATGTTTATGATAGTTAAAAGTTGAAGTCAGTGTCCCACAGTGACTGAATGAATGTAACTGGTTTTTAATGACACGAAGCAGAAACTGTATTGCATGTAGGTCATTCACAGCATTACCAGATTCACTTAACAAGGTCAGCATTGGTTGGATCTGTGTATCTGCACTTACATGGGCCTCTGTAGTTAAGGCATCTCTGTATGTCACTATTTTTAATTTAATTAGAAATAAATATTGCAAAATAAAATATTATAAATAAATATTATATGTATATATGTATATAAATATTATATGTATATATGTATATATGTATATATGTATATATATATATATATATATATATATATATATATATATATATATATATATATATATATATATATATATATATATAATATGTTGTATACATACAACATATACAACTTAAACCACAAGGTTGCGTTGACGAAGGATGATTAAACAACAGTTATGGTGCCAAGTATGACCCTGACTGTGATGACGATCGTGATGATGACGATGGTGGTGGAGGTGGCGATGGTGATCATAACATGTCTCACATTCAGAGGACAGTTTCTAAAAGCTAAGGAACAAAATCTACAAAATGTGACAATGATAAACTCACGTTTCTTTTTCCAAGTATAACCGTAAGTTGTGAAGTTACATCTTCCTGATCTGACTATAAGATCTGGCAGCACCTCATATCCTCATGTTCACAACTCCCAAGTTAGTAATGAACAAAGATGTAATCGGAGAATAAGCCTGACTGCACAGTTTAATTTCCTGGAGCAATCAAAACACTTCATGATTCACTCTATCGGATATTATAATCATCATGATGTTCAGATAAATCAACAATTTCCTTTAACGTTTAGAGTTTGCTCTAATTTATTTCTGTAAATATACAGATCCACAAATGGCAGAGAGAATGCAACATGTCCTTGCTATTTGTGAAAACAATAATTACCCCCTTGACAGTAAAGGCACTGCTACGCATTACACAGAAGAGATTATTGTAACAAGGCCATCTTTCCTTCACACTGATGCCAAACATATCCTTCTCTCTGCCGGTGACTCACATGACGGACTTTCTTTCTTTCTGAGATTGTTCAGCTCCTTTCTCTCCAACAGATGTCTGGTTCAAAAGGCCAGGAGCTGTGCACAGTCTGTGCATGGCTTCTGAAGAAACGCTCTCTCCAGCACGTGAGCGCTGTGTGTGCGTTTGTGTGTGCAGCACAAACAGGCAGACAAGCTGTGCTAACAAGAATGTGGATTGTGTGTGCACAGAGATGTGACACACGGCGAGAGAGTTGCAGCACAAACAATGTTTTGTTAGGAACTGGAACTATTTCTGCTCTATGTGGGAGGACGGTAGCACTGCTTCTCAAGAGCCAGGCCAGCAGCAACCCTTTGTTTTACTGGCAGACAACACAGCAGCACTGGCATACTGTATAGTGGAATGAATATGATTTTATAGGTATAGACACTCTATGCAAATCTTTGCTCTCCCACTCCCTAAACTGCAGTGTACAGAGCATTGTCAGCCACGAATGTAGTCTTGCTCCAGCAAGATTAAGACTAAAAATCCCACCCGAAAAGAAGTGAGTATTTTATTCTTCTTGCATTGATTCCTGTTTCCATTTCCTGTGTAATGGACTTGCCAGTAATGAGTACCTACAGTGATCTGATCCAAACTGACAGGTCTCCATATTATCAGTTGCTGCGAGCTCTGAGCTGAGCACTGGAGCCGGGTAAACTAAATATAGGTCCAGGTGGAAGGACAAAACCTTGAGTTCTCCTTTTATATTGTGGTGGGGAAGAAAAGTGGAGAAATGAAATAGTAAAGTCTTGCGGTTTCAGACTGGACTGCAGAGGAGTGTGACAAGACTTATACACTACCTGGAGCTGCTAAGTTTTGTTAATGATGGGGTTTTATGTCACTTTAAAAAAAAAAAATTAAATTAAATTAAATTAAAACTTGATATGTGGTATGCAGTAGCCTCTGACATTTGTTTTTGTTGCTTAAAGGAGATCTAGTCGCTGACGAGTCAGTCGTAAATAGAGCACTATCAAAAATAAGCGCAAAATTAAAAAAACAAAAACAAAACTGTAATAAAATAAAATAAAAATCAGGTATAGGGCTGAGTTATGGGCCCCGTAGGTGATGACAGTGTCGCTCTGAAAGGTGAACCGAACCTCCCACATCACAGCGGTCCACCGCTGAACCCTGCGCTGTCTGCACCCACGGTTTCCTCTTTATTTTAGCAAATCACTGGATACCCTTGAACACTTTGTACGTCCCCTCTCTCTCCCTCTCTCTCTCTCTCCCCCTCTCTCTCTCTCTCTGCATCTCACTCCGCTTCATTATTCTGCACCTGTCAGCAGCGGACGCCGGCGCGCGCTCTCTCCTCTTCCTCTCCTCTTTATCTATCATCATGACTTCTGCGAAAGACGCGAACGGGCCGGTGAAAGCGGCTCAGCAGCAGGATCAGGTAGGACCAACTACTTTTCCGTAATCCGGGTTTATTATTCCCCGCGTTTCCCCCGCGCTCGTTTCCGAGATGTTCGGGTGTTTGCGTCCCCGATCGCCCCCCCACCCCGGCAAGCTGTGTACCTTCAAAGGTATCGAGTATTTCGAGTTTTTCGAGCAATGGGTGTTTCACCTTTCACGCCACAGGAGTGCAGGGCAACGCTAACACCATACGATGCTGTAAAGTGGAAATTAAACAAGATGTTTCATTATCCTCCCAAAATATTAACCAGCGGGTTACATAAAGCTGATGACTTACACAACGATGTTTTTACTTGATTGTACTTATGTATTTTTTTTTTTTTTTTTACATTAAACAGTCAAAACTCTGCCAACTCCTATATGTTGTATCATGACAGTAGCAGGAGACTATAGAATAATTTCAGTCAAAATGAAAAACAGTTGTTAACACTAACAAACACTAAAAGTTGTGTAACTTAACAGCAACAGCTCACCAAAGTCTGCAGGAATCAGGAGTAATATCCACAGGCTAACAAGAACCGAGTGTGCTGTCTAACTCTGGAACATGAAAGAACCCAGTGAGCCTTGAAGCTCCCAGTCGGTCTCACCAGTGTTCTTTGGTGTATGTGCTGCAGCTTATACAGAAAGTGTTGAGGGTCTTTTGAGTCTGTAAGAGAGCTGGCCGAGCATCGGCTGAGCGGAGTTAGGTACGGGTTTGTGCTGAAAGTTTTCACCAGCGAGCTCATGGAGCTGCGGTAAGCCCAAACATGTGTCAGTCACCACCTGCGCTGCTTAAAGCAAGTTCAACTTTGTCACACAGTACTGAGGTGCTATTTTATTAACACTGTTTATGGTTGTAATGCTTTCATTTATATGGCTGGCAGTTTGGCAAACTATAAAGGCAGAGTGGGCAAGAGTTGTTGTCAGTGTTGGAATTAGAGTGTGAGCATAGAGGGTGTACCAGTGTAAACTCAATTCTTATCAGTCTCCCAGTAGAAAGCATTTGATCGTTCATTTTGGACCAGAACCAATGTCTCTTAAACAACCCTGTGTAGGAACACTAGCGTAAACTGATGATTTTTTAACAAGATAAACCAAAATATTAAAACACATGTAAATGTTTCCACTTAATCAGTTTCTGTTTGACTTTTGAATTTTCTGGCTGGAAAAATAGTAGACAGCTGCTGTTCGAATGTATGCACCAACAAGACACAACTTGTAAACATCTATCTAAATATTTAATGAACTTCTATTGTAACCTCAGTCCACAGGTGTAGCCTCTATACCGTGGTGTCCTGTTTTCAAGAACAAGTTGACTCTGTGAAAACAGCTTCTCGTCCCAACGGTGGTGCATTTTCAAGAGTTTTGGTTTTAGGGACACAAAACTCATTTTTGGTTCATTTTTGGAAGCAAAGCTAAAAGTTTGCAGAGCCAAAAGACAAATGTGTGAGCATGTGTGTGTGCAAGACAGAAATATAGAAAGAGAGGAGGAGTGAAAGACAAAGAGTGGGTGTTAATTGCTCTGTATTGTTCTGTCAACTCATTGAGTTTAAATTGTGCTGTGTATGAGGCCATAGGGAACACTGGGATGTGGTGTAACAACATGTAGACACACAATCCACTTCTGGGTTTACATAACTGAGCTCCTGGCACTGATATCATAATTTAGGTTGAAAGGTGCTTCAGTGAAATAAACTCATGTTTGCTCAAATGGAATGAGAACATCTTGACAATATATTTAGTTGCATAACAGTTGTTGATTGTTGAGTATTTGGCTCTCACAGTGTATTTTCAAAGGCTGCACTGAATATGGGAATATCCAAAAAGGTTATTCAGTTGAGGTGAAGGCTCTGCAATGAACATGATTTTTGCATGGGCAGGATATAATTAAGTTTGATATTTGTCAAAGTGTGAGAGGTTTTGCTCAACATTTGCGACACCTGTTTCTTGGTGGCCTTTCTCATCTGTGTGAAGATCTGTGTCTTGTGTCTTGAATTCTGTCTGCGCCGTTGAATATTTTAAGTGTATAGTGTTTATTTTGGCGTCCTATTCTGAAAGCAGGGGTGCAGCATCCACAGCAGTACAGCAGATTTTCAACCATGTTTAGATAAAAAAAAAAAGGGGGCGGTGGGTGGGTGGGGGGATGCAGTAGCTCTTGAGAGGAAGTCAGATGCCAGACTTGAAAAAGGGGTCTCGCAGAAAGTGAAATACACAACATAATACATAGCTATCATTATGCACCTTTGTCAGTGAACGGAAGGATAGAGCTTTTATTTGCTCCAAGTGATTTTCATACACGACCGGCCTCAACTTCCTTTCTTTCCTCCAGCATGCACAGTGCACAAACATTTCCTGTTGGACAGGGAGTGCGGATAATATACACCCCCCATCACTGATGCCGTAGCTTCGACAATGACCTTGCTCACTGGCAATATCAGTTTCAAATGCGAACCCCAGCCTGTGCGTCTACTCTTTAATGATGCAGAGACAGAGGCAGAGAGATGGAGATATCATAGCACAGGAAATACTCTGCAGCTAAGAAGCACATCTGAGATTTGAACTCCAGCCCTTTGGACTGCAACATCACTGCTGCTGATGGTGGAAGTTTTAAGGCGTTTGGGCACAAGCTTAAATCTGAAATATAAGTAAATAAGTAGAGGTAAAATCTGGAGCTTCTTCTCCCTTTAAAATGCTGCGTTCTTCATTAGTGAAGTCACTACAGGCTCAGGAAATGCATCTCCATATTCTTCATCTGATACGCCATCACTGTCACACGCTTTTGTGGCACATCGCTGCAAACAGCCCTCACACTGTTTCTGAGCATGATGCTTTAAAGTCGCATAGGAATTATCACCACACCAGTGCTTTGTTGCTCTCAGTTTGTTGTTCATGATCAAATCTCCACCATCACTGTTTTCTTGCTGCTTTTCAAACGTGAGGGCGTTGTCTTGTTCAAGGTAGAATCCACTTTATACCATTTCCAACTGCAGGGTAGTTGTATGGTTACAGTGCTGTCATTTAAAACGAAATCCAGACTGAGGGGAACAAAGGTGGCTAATGCAGTATAAAAAGACCTGTTATAAAATGGATGAGATGAGTACACCCACAGCACACCCAGATTCTGAAAAATTCAACTGTGATTAAATTCACTTTTAATGTTTTGGGGATTTTTTTTTTCTCTCTAAACTTTCTTCATGCTAGATCCATTTGGTCTGCACGTAATTATTGTGACAGGATAATAGGTCTCTTATCTTTCCCTTTAACTCAGAATGGATTTAATTTTCAGGGACATTTTGAGGGAAACATTCAATTTAAAAAACAAAAGCAACAAGGGTTACTTCGGACTGATCCAGTCTTCGATGATTTCACCTCAGTCATGTTGCTGTGCGCTACGGTTCTTGATTAAATGATTAAAAGATACCGTTCCACTTTTGTCCAGAGGCAGGCGGTAATTCATATCCTCTGAGAAAACACTTCTTTTAGAGTCTGCAGGAGTTAACGCCGTCTCATTTTTACTTTCCTTATTTCCATCCTGGTTTCACATACTCACAATGACAAGTTATTAATTCTTACAAAGACCAATGAACAGCTGCACAAACCCCAGAAAATATCTACTCGTATCTCCATGTTTTGTCTTTTTTTTGGTCACAATAACTCACATTTCCCACTTTTATGGATCTCTTCCCAGATCTTCTCACTTCTAATCTCTGAAGCATATGCTCAAATATTTATTTATTCTACACAGATTGGGTTGGATTTCCACCCCATCTGTTTTGTGGATTCTTTCAAACAATTAACTTCAGGAAGGGTCACCAAGGAAATCTATACACTTTCAATTATACCAACACACTAAGCCTCTGTAGTTAATCTTTAGCAAATACACTAAGCCACTTTGCTATGGTATTCTTTGCTGGAATAACATTACAGAAGGAAAATTTTTGCTCATGAATGGCTGTGTGTGTGTGTGTGTGTGTGTGTGTGTGTGTGTGTGTGTGTGTGTGTGTGTGTGTGTGTAACCGCTGTTCAGGATGCAAATCTTAAACAAAGATATTATTGAAGAAAACTATAATTTGGCTGTTTTGTTAGAACAGCACAAGAACATTTGATTTTTATATTCATACCACTCAGTCTTTTGGGGTCAGTGTTAATACCAGTGACTCAATGATCACTTCACCAGACAGTTTGTAAAACTTGCTTCTGGTTCAGAATGCTCAAATGTGTTGATGTTGACGTTTTTGGATGTTAGTGGAAAGTCTTGAAAACCATTGGATTGCTGTGTAATTTGCAACAGACATTCACATTCCCCACAGGATGAACTGCAGTGACTATGGTGATCCTTGACTTTCCATCTAGTGCCATCATCCAAAATTAAAATTCTAATTTGTCTAATATTTTGGCTTATGACCAAAAACCTGTAAAACTAAAGATGCTGAACATGGTTGCACATTAGCAGTTGCACAACTGTGTGAGCTACAAAGAGCTGCCACACTAGCTGTAGTCTCTTATTAACTTAATAATGATGTTCGTACTGCTGCTTGTATGTTGTAATGTACATTGTTACATGTGCAGTATGTGTGTGTTTCTATATTTTTTGCTGTTTGTAAAATGTGTGCACTTAATTACATAAAATCTTCCTGTTTTTAAATCTAACTAAAAGACATCCGGGTATATATGGAGATTGTCATGCCTCACTGGTTTTAAAGCCAAATGTAGAAGGGAACACACACAGACACTCAGAGACACTGCATAGAATAGATCCCTTGGAGCACCTCGCACTCCAGCCTAGTAATGTATCGGATAAGAAGATGGGTACTGCACTTATTATTTTTGAATGAGACACGCTGACTGGGTGTAATTTAATTTAATATTGTCAACATTCAGAATACTGAAGGCGACTGGATATATTTATGTGTCTAAGCCATGGAAGAAAAAAAAAGCTTCTCATCAGATAATGAATAATTTATTCCCAGGTGAAATCAGATAATGGCATAAAAGGCAGTGGTCTAAATCATTTAATATTATTTCTGACTCCTTGTGAAAGAACAACACAATGCACTTGTCTTCTTCTCACTTACCTCACCAATATATGAATGGTGCCACTAGTAATGCTACTTCTACCACCACCACCACTAGTACCAATGATTTAATAAAGCACATACATTTTAAGATATTTAAACATTGTGTCCTATTTTCAGCTAATAAGCGTCTGATAAACTGACTATACTCCACTTGTGCAGCACCAAACAGCAAACAGACAAAGTTAGCAACTAACAGGTGAATATAGTGGAGAATTTAGCAGCTAAAGACCCAGATATTTCCCTCGGTAGTTAGTAGAGACCAATAGCAGTGGTAAAAACCATTATGCCGTACAAGCTGGGAGGTCATGTTACAGATGGAGACAGCCGAAGGCATGAGTAAGCTACTGAAGAAGCATGTAGATCACAACTGTTGCTGGAAAATTAGAAAAACTTCAAAAGGAAAAACACAGTAGAGCTTGTGAATCAACCTGCTATGGTTCCTTACTCTTTCACCTCTATTGAGTTTAGAGAAATGTGATTCAAACAGAAATTTTCAAATGTAAAAATTATGATATCGAGAGAAACAAAGCAGAATTTTATTCAGTAATCCATTAGCTAGCGACGCGTTGTTAACACTGAACTTTTTTGCAGTGTTACAAATAATGATTGTATGTTACGAGCTCTTAGGTAAATATTTCGCAGAGTACATCCCACAGTTTTCTTTCCCATTTACTGTCTCGCAGTACTTTTCCTCAACGTTAGTCATTAGCTGGAGGTGTTTATCTGTGTAATGTGGTCTACAGTTGCATGGCTTTAATTACCAATTTTGTGCCTCCCTCTCCTTATCAGAGCTGATCCCTTATCAACTAATATGTCTTCAGGTTACAAAATCTCATCTAAAGAACATTTTGTTTTTCAGCTCAGTGGAACCCTCGCTCTCCACATTCTCTGAAGTGGACAAAGACTGGCTGAATAGACAGAGACAGACTGATGCTCTACTGTCCATGAACCAAAAGACAGTTGGCATGAATTCTTAATCTCACTCATGAATGCCCATGATTTATTGATGCCGTTCCAGAGGAAATGTTTGCCCCCATGTCCAAAGGCTACTGCTTCACTCTCGAGTTTGACTGCTCTGTCAGCGACTACATTAGAGTGGAGTGACATATCGTGTGTCAAGTGTCCGATGTCTTTAGACAGCTGAAGTTTGCTTCCGTTTCAAATGTCCGCATTCCCTCGTGCAATATGTGTCTCGTTTTCTGAGTCCTGAGTTAATTTCTTGTGACCCCCCCAGGGCAAATTTCCCACATGGCACTCAGCAGTAATATTAGTCCCCACTGTACTGTACAGCAGCCAGCACCATCTTCACTGCAAATTGGACTCAAATGGCTCTCTTGGTTCCCTTGGAAACCAGGTGCTCAGAGATCAGGAAAGATCCATTTCACACTTCAGCAGCGAACAGAGAGACAAAGAGATGGTTAGACAAAGGGAAAGTGGGAGGGAGAGAGGATTAGAGAGAGTGAGTGGTGGGGGGGGATAAAGGAAGCTTGACCTTAAAAGATGCTTCATTCTTATGGCCCCTTTGTCTCGAAATAGAATGAAAATAGTAGCAAATGGATTGAAAAAATGTTGTTGCTTCCCCTCATGGGATTTTCTACCCTTTAGAGTTGTCGGCACCAAGATGCACAGGGTTTGTTTAGATGTGGTGTCTGTAGAGAAGAGGGTGAAAATGGCTGCAGTTCTCATTTATTGATGCAGCTTTTATTGTTATCAGCTGTAAGGCATGCATGCCTGCTCTTCACACAGACTAACAGAAGGAGATGGCTTAATGCAGACAGCCAGTAATGTCTCACCATGTCTGAAAACGTAGCCAAAGGTCAAGATGTCCTCTCGCACACAGACTCACTTTTTGCTTTGTTAAGACCTTCTCCTCAGAAAGGTCAACATCCAGATCCTCAAGTTTACAGCTGCTGCATAGTTTGTTATATACTTAAACAGGCTGAACCTCAGGGAAATCAAACCAGAAGTTAGATTTTGCGCAGTACGTCTCTATGGGGTTTTCATTTGCTGGAAACAAAGAAGATGCTGATGATTTTCATACATTCTATGAGAGTGAATTCTGCCTGAGTTTGGAGCTCTCTGTTCATTTGTGGTTGAGTAGGTGGGTGAAATGTTCCACATTTCACACAGGGATAAAGCACTCTGCGGGGATAAAGCAATCAGAGCTAAGACACTTTAATAACAGTGGATCGTATGAGAGAAGAGTGCTGCTGTTTTAAAATAGATGGTGCTACTTTTCACTCTAAGTTTCAAACACATTGTGGTGGTGATGTCTTTAACAAGAAAGACAACAGATGAATTAATTGATGAAAAGAAGCAAGTCTATACAAAAATTATATATATTTGGTATATACTTGTCGTGTGAGAAAGTATAACCAGTAGAGCTTCCTTAAAAAAGAACTTACATTCATCACTAAAACCTAAAACAAGGCTTGTTGTTCTATTTGGACCAAAGCAACTCTCACATTGGGTGTTAAAGACAGCTAGATGCTGGGATTTCATGTGTTATGGAGCAAAAAAAAAAATAGTCACAAATATTAGTTGACACAAACACTGACAGCACTTTCAGCCTTGTACTTTCTCCAATAGGCACACTTTTTCAAAACTTCACAGCTCCTTCAAATTGGTTTTTACTCTTCAGACAGTTCAGCCATTTCTATCTGTCACTAATGGGGGTTTCAAACTGTGATTTAGCAGTAAAAGGGTCAGTGAAGAACCTAATCTGCAGCCTTTTTACTTGTAGAACATGGGAACTATTCTCAAAAACTCTCTTGGAGATCAAGCACTGTTACTTACAGGACAGTTTTTTTTCCCCTCACATTTTAAAATGTGACTTCTCTTGGATGGAAATGTGTCCACGCAACACCAGAAATGCATTTAAGCCAACAGATAATCAATATAACTGAATTTAAAACTCCTAATGCTTAGTTTTAACATTGTACTCTGCAATAGCTTTTGTTAATTGAGTGGGTGGTTCAAATAGCAGTGGCAGCAGATTTAACGACTCTGTTGAACACTGCTTACTTTGTCACAGGAAGTACAATAAACATCGATCACATCTTCTTCAAGGCGGTGATATATATCCAGGCATATTGACAGTGAGTGTTAATAGTCGTATCCATTTCCACTGGATGTTCTTTCATTGAGGATTTTGCAGTGAGAAAGGCCAAGGTGCCAAGGGAAGGACAGGAGGGAAGCTACTAGTGCTCGTCAGGTTGTCTGCATCCTACATTTCCAGAGCCTGAATTAGTCCACAGGGCTTGTGGGAGGTGTATTTAAGATTCAAAAAGTAGGCTGTCTGAAGTAATTTTACCTTGTGCCTCTTGTGCCTTTGGTGCAGCGAGTACACTGGATTTGCCATGGATGGAAAAATGACTGGGACTAAATATTTACTCACTTGCCTCCCAGGCTGGCATCAAAGTGCTGAGAGATACTTTTCCTCTGTTATTTGGCATCAACCCAGCTGTCACATTTATAGATCTATACCTCTCAGTCAGGTATAGGCTGCGCTGAACTGCACTGAACTGGATATTGGACTGGGATGCATTTAAATCACCGGCCCGCACTAATCGGTTTGCCATTCTCAGCCCAGATGTGTACAGAAAAACAAGCAAGCAGATGCAGAAACAAGGCTGTTATCTGCATGTCTGTCAAAGCATCTGATTATTTCATTTCTGCCTCAGTCAGAGGCCTGAGGTGATTGTTGGTATCAAAAGCAACTTCAGCAGCGCTGCCTATTAGAGTATGATAAAACTGCCAGATTAATATCTTATGAATCCAGAATACAAGTCCATACACCTCATCACAAAAATATTTACCTCTGCAGCAATAAATCAGCTTATTGATGTGCCTGCTGTTTTACTATGTGTACTCACTACCTACTGTATTGATTTACTTTGTTGTGAGACAGAGACAGTATGCGCACAGGCAACGTAAATTCACACACACGGGCAGAGATACACACTCAGGTACACATTAAACCCTTAAATGGAAAGTAACTTGCGATATAGCAGTTTAAAGGCTTAAAAAAAAAAGAAGCTTCATTTATGCCCAAGAGTTGAGCAGTCTGTTTCACTCTCTCATGCACACGCACATACATACTCACACACACCCCTCATTAACTTGTAGATGGTTCACTGAGCTGCTGCAGACTGTATAGACCAGGTCTAATTGGTTACAAGGATATCAGCAGCTGGACTGATACGGGTGGCTGGAGCTGCTCAGTTTCCTCACTGACTGTGACAGAGAGATTTATGTGCAAATGTGTGTGTCTGTGCACACACACATAGTCTCAGACGATTCATTCGATAGGAATGACATCTGACACTTAAACGCTGAGGTTTAAACTCAAGCCCTTCAACCCCCAAATTTCGTTCATTCATAAAATGTTTTCTAATGCAGTGATTTCCAGCCAGTGGTATACTGGGGGTACTCCTGCAGTTACAGAGACATGCTTGAAACAGATAGCTGAAGCAATGAATTAACAGTACAAATATTTGTAAATGTAATGGATAAATAGTTGAAAGAGATAGCAAAAAGTATTAGATAAACAGTTAAATTAGTTAGTTGAAGTATTGTAGCTAACACTAATGAATACACAGTTAAAATAATTACATTAGTTCATTTGTCAGGGCTTGGAACATCTATTGTGCCATTCATATGCCAAGTGATTTCCGAATCTGTTTACCTGGCCTGGAAATAACAGCATGACATGAGACTGAGACATGTAATGACAATGCCACAAACCTAGAAGTAAAGGGGGTGAAAGACAGCCTGGAGTTAAAGAGGTTTTTAACCTAAATCTACATTTTATTCAAGAAAACTGTTTAGACCCTTTTGGTATACGTTAAGGATTTTGTGTGTATATGCTATAGTAATCTCTTAAAGGGCTCTTAGATCAAAAATTTAAGGATCGGTGTTTTAGAGTATGGGGCAGTCTTCAAGACCACCTGATTACTGTCTCCCACACTTCTGTTTTGTATGTCCTGTGGATTTTTGCAGTATATGTGCTTCGAATAGCGCTGATTAGCCATCTACCATCTGCTGGGCTGTGTGAAGAGAGCAGCTCATTATTCTGCCTGTTGTGTCTGCACTGAAGCTGTAGCTCCACTCCAGCTATCAGGCAAAGCTGCGGGGACTCTTCATATGCGAGCAGCGGGGAGCGGCTAGAGGTTGTAGTGTTACTGCACACAAGTGGCTGAGTTGTCAGCATCTGCCTGACAGAGAATGAGCCGTCCTCCGGCCAATCTCTGCCTCCGACTGCGATTGTACAAAATACATCTGTCTCACGTATGATGAGATGAGCTCTAAAACGCTGTGTATCCATTTTGAGATAAACCCTACAGGACTGAAATCATTTAATGATATTTAGGCTTGTTTGTGTATATGTATACATAAGTGTATGTAAAGTATGTAATGTGTTATGTATGTAATGCTTCTCAGGACCTTGTGGGCAGCGCTCCGACTCAGAGGAACTGGAAGGGGATAGCCATCGCCCTGCTGGTCATCCTGATCATCTGTTCCCTGATTGTCACCTCCGTCATCCTGCTGACTCCTCGTATGTACAGTACTCACACACACACACACACACACACACACACACACACACACACACACACACTCACACTCACAAACACATATGCTAGCAATCAGAATGTGCATACTAGGCCTGGTAAAAGGCAAGGTGAAAGGGTCGAGGTGGCGGATAGGCATGTGGTGTGTTTGACACCAATGTAGGAGACCAGAGCATTAGGGGCTCTAATTTAAAAAATTAAAGTAATTTAGGGTTTTGCAGACTTCTCCATAATTCATTGTCTTGACAGTTGGGTTGCAGAACTCTAAAAGTTGTGCCACTGCTAGATTTAACATATTTGATTCATGTGAAAATAGTTTTAATGTTCAAAAATTCCATATTATGCATTCTCCCGGATTCTCACCAACAACTAATCATTGTTTACTTGGGCCATGATCTAATGTCTCATCGGATGTCAACAGCAGTTTCTGAGACATTCTGGTAACAAACAATACGACAAACAAATGAGATATAAATCCTGATTTCCCTGGTGAAGGTAACGACATACACAGTATGCAGTCACTCTCACTTGCACTTGTTCTCTGCCTCAGCTCACATGTATTCTGCACAGCCTTGACTTTAAATTGGGAACAGCAAAACATTTCACACCTCAGATGAAACTGAGCGACCACATACCTCTGCCAAGGATGCACAATCCTCTCAAGTGTTTATTTTAACAGTGGAACAATATTCAGAAATTCTCAAATATGCATCTGGAACTGAATATGCATCAAAAGAAAAAAAAAAAAAAGAGTATTCACACACGCTTGTTTAGATGTTTGATGCCTCAGTATCCACATATCCCACTCGCATGCTGTGCTTTAAATTCAGCACTGCAAACACAATTCAGATGAAGTCCCTTTCTTTCCCCCCTCTTGGCAGCAGGATTCAGCGTTTTCTTGCAGAGCAGGCAGCTATTTTAATTTGATAACCTTGTTTCAAAGGGGGCAAGGTTTTACAGATGACATGGTTTCTCCGGGTTGGTGATTGTATAACGGTTTTATACAGAGGCAGGGTCATCATCTCACTAGGTAATGGGCCTTTTAATGTGTAATGCCATTCAGGCCTGTTTAATGGAGATGATTATGCAGTAATAGCATCAGCCATTTGTCAGATTGGAACAGCATCAGAGATACCATTTGCCTCATGTTGGAAATTAGCTTTCTCCCCTCACCCTGCAGCTTCTTGCCAGACAAGAGAGTTTCTCCGATTTTTCAAGTCGATAAACACTTGACAGTGTCTGACATGGTATTTACACACTCAGATCCCTCCACTCAGTCACAATGTGAAGCCTGCCGAAGAATCTGTCAACTAACCGTTTTGTACAGTAAAACTGGGCTGTCAGCCGTCCTGACAACTTGCGTCTAACGGTTGTTTCCTGAGTAAAGGTGTGGTAGAAGACAGTTAAAGAGCTCACACTCGCAGCATCTCTTTCCTCACATCCGCACCGACTCGTTTGTGTTCCCCTGTTGTCTGCTCCACCTGCAGTTCAGCTGTCAGCTTCAGATCTCATTTTGAGTTTTGGGGATGGAAGGAGTCGCCCACCCGCTGCTGAAAAATGAAGACAGCAGATGTGAAGTGATGCTCTCAGATCAATAGAGCAATACCAAGGGCCTCGTTCTTGTTTGTGCCTTGTTCCAAATTGCTCTACCTATAGTGGGGAATAGTTGTTGGAGGTGCTATCTCCATAGTGAGATGGTGACAGTCTCTGGTATGAGGCCCCCCTGAGCAAAGAAACTTATTGACAGAAAAGTCAAAAGATTTTCTTCATGTTTCTTTTCTTGGAAACTAGTAAACTCACTTGCTTGAAATGCTAATAAATCTTACAAGACTGAAGGACAGATTCTTCAAGGTTTCTTCAAAAATCATCAAGACAAATGTCTTATGAATATACATGTGAGCTTTGGTACATCATGTTTAATTAATGCGTATTTATTTGTCTATTTTGGTGGTGCACTTGACAGGTGAAGATGACAGCCTTGCCCTTAAGAAGAAAGTGACTATAGAGGATGTTTTTGGTCAAGACCTTCGCATCCATGACCCAGACGCCAAATGGCTCAGTGGTGAGTGAACAGTTTGCCTTTGACATTTAGGATTGGACACTCATGTCAAAACACAAAACATATCCAGACACATTATGACAGGCTGCTGTCCATAACTGAGAATAAACAGTTGTTTGCAAAAGCTTGGGCCCTCCTAGGTTGATTTATGAGGTGAAACAAAATAAATACGACCTCTGCAGCAAACAGAGATTACCAAATGAACTTTTCTCCGAATGTTAATGCACTGTTACTTTTTATTTCATGAACTTTAAAAATGTATAAACATTTCAAAGGGTCATCGTGACATATGCAAAAGTCTGGGCACCCGTCTACTTGTAAAGTCTCAGAACTTCTTGTCAGGCCTTAATTGACTTGTAAGGCAGCTCAAGAACTGTCATCAGGATTTGTCAGCTGATCACATTTCCAGAGCAGATAAAGCCTCTGACTCCTCAAACCTTTTGGTAACGCTCAAGAACCATGGTCTCGTCTAAGCAACTGAAGTGAAGCTAATTGATGCCTACAAAGCAGGGGGAGGCTATAAAAAGATATCAAAGCGCTTCTGGCTTGAAATTTTCTCAGTTGGAAATGTCATGAAGAAATGGCAGTTAAGGGGAACTCTGGAAGTCAAGACGAGATCTCGAAGACCAAGAAAACTTATATATGTATGGAGATAAAACAGCACATCTTGCAGAAAGGAAAAGCAAAATCCCCATACGACTGCAGAGGATCTGTAAGAAGGTGTAGCTGGCACAAGAGTGGTGGTGCACCATTCAGCTGTGCAGAGCTGATACACAAACAGGGTCGACATGGAACTTTATCTACAACCTCATCACAGAAGTCAGTGTGTGAAAAGCAACATCTGGATAAGCCAGAGGTGTTTTGGAAATAGGTGCTACGGACAGATGAAGTTAAAATTGATTGGTTGATTGGCCACAATCACCAAAGGTGTACAGTATTTGGGGGGAAAAAGGAGCAGCATTTGGAGGAAAGAGCACCTTTCCAACTTTTTAGAATGGTGGTGGAAATATTCTGCACACAACTATACCACTGGTTTTAATAATAAGTTTTAATAGAAAGTATTTTCTTGCTAGAAATATATAAGATTACATTGCAAGCAAAAGCAGTGTCTCCTTTCAGAAGCTGTAGAAACAAAATCTGCCACAAAAACAATTCCCTTCCTAGAACACAACATGCTGAATAACAAGTTTTTGTGATTTTTTTATTTTCTAATCATCCAGCCAGAAGAACTCATCAACAATCAAGCGACAAAATAGAAATAAGTGTCATAAAAAATATCAGGTAATAAAGCTTTAAAATCCCAAAGGGGAATGAAAGAATCTAGGTTGTATGCAGTTCATTTCGTTGAAAAGGTTCACTGTACCTGAAACTAGCTCTGTTAAAGTTAATGTGTACATGTGGGATATCTAAGGGTAAATATCAATTGGACTGTGTACTGTTGATACAAGGCTTAAATGAGTGAAGAGATGTGAGGTAGTAGGAAAATGAGCAATAAAATATGAAGTTCCCTTTGTCTTCAGTTTCACTCAAACCAAGGCTTTCCTCTGCAGGGAGATCATTAAACTTTCCTTTTTCTGTAGCTAATGGTTGTGCACCTGAACTGTGCACTCAGAGATCTTTGGCTTTTAGTTCATCTCAATCTATGCGCATGAAAAACACCAGAGTTATAAAAGAAATCAGAGGGTTTTTTTTTTTTTTGGGGGGGGGGGGGGTTATTGTTGTAATAACTACGATCTCCTTTCCAAAAGACATAGATGTTGTCAACATAATGTAGATACACATAAACGCATTCCAGTTAGGATTTTTCGCTGTCTACATAGAAACAGTACATACAGTAAAAATGATCCAAACAGAACAGATTTATGGTACAACAGATTTGGTGTGGCCTCTGTAACCTTGACAAAGTAGCCAGCGGGCAGCTCCTGGCTGAGCTCAGAGATGTTGGATCAGCTGACTCGGTGCCCTCTGGTGTTCGACAGGAAAAGTGTTTATTGTTAGATGGATTTTGAGATTTAACTGCGCTTTGTGACTAGCACAACTACTACCAATGAACAATACAGTATGTTCTTCTTATCTATATTTATAGTAAGGGATATAGGTAATTGGACAAGGACAGGACTGACGTTTGGTCTGGTTGTCACAGGACAGAATCCAGAGCTGAGGATCTCTTAAGCAACTAACTGGTGTAGGAAAACCAAGGTTGAAAATGAACTCTCATGCTCATTAGACTAACCAGATTGTTAGTAATGAGGGCATACTTGGTTGTAATTAATGCACATAATACATAGCTGGTCATCTGAAATCTGGTGAAACAAACAGGACGGTTAATGTATTAAAGGCCAGTTCAGTTCCTTATAGTCTGAATTACAAGAATCTAATCTAAAAATTTGTCCAGGGTCCAGTTTCTCCAGATTCCAATTCTTTCGTCACATCTAAAGCAACTGATTTTTTTTTTTTATCTCCCCATCAATTTTCCTTTGAAGCAATAGACAGTAAAGACCAAGTTTAGCGCTGTGTTACATTGAACCACTTTGTAGCTTGGAGACATACAGTTGCTTTTTTTTTTTAAGACAACCAAATATAACTAGAAAAGTGGATAAAAGTTGCTGCATTGCTGAAATCAGATGGTTCAACAACCAGGCTCACAAATTCATGCACAAGCAGTTTATGCATAAATACACCTGGTGTCTTGCTTGTATACGTTTGAATGCGGCTGCACCCATAAATAAATTTACATTGTCCTGTGCATATGCAAAATCACGTCTCCTTCTCGTGCTGACAGAGAAATTACGACCTTACATCTGTCCTTTTGTTCTATGGTGCAGACTGTTCCACTGATTACTTACATTACTGGCTTATTAACATATAATTAGTTAAGTTCCTGTGTTTCTGTGCCCTTCATTCACGGCCATGATGAAAACGTCCTCAGCACCTGACGAAAACCCCGGCAATCAATTGTGTGACATTGCATCTTGTCAGTTAAGTTAATGCAATCAACTCCCATTTTGTTGCTAATGACCTTTTGATAAGAAGCCCAATGGGACAACTTCACACTTCAGTACTCCTCATCAATATTTTGTGGGCTTCATTCACAGCAGTGCGTAATTGATCCCCGTTGCTCTTTGATCACTGCTCGCCTCTGTAGTCTTTGGACTCACCTCTGAGTTTCTCACACATACTCAGATCCAAAGACAAAGGATTCGACCTTCACACTGATATCTAAAAGAAAGAGCTGCAGCGGTTTGTCTGACGCTGTTTGTATTTTTGAGATGTAACAGAATATAATATTGCCCAACAATGAAAACAAGCTATCAACAAGCAACATCTGTGGCCAAACCTACTCATGAAACAAAAGCACCAACTTTGGCAGCTGAATTACCATCACTACTCTTTATGACTCCCGGCTCAGAGCTTCTCATGAAATTGATTTGGCTTAATTACAGTTCTCATTACTGATAATGTCAGTAATGCACTAACATTATCAGCTCTTGTTTGTCCCTTGTCACAAAAAATTGGCAATGTGACTCACAAATGTGCAACTCTGCAAGATGAAAAAAAAAATTCCACTGTCACAAACAGGTGTCACCAAATTCATTTGGCTCACATTTCATGGCCTTTAACAGTCTCATTTGTTGAGCGGTGTTTTTGCCATTTCTCTGTCCATGTTTTATCACAAAGCAAAAGTTTTCACATATATTTCTGAAAAAATAAGTCTGTTAAGGAAAACACACTTAAAAAGAGAGGAAGTTCTGCTTAAAACCGCTTGAAATCAAGATTTAAGCAACAATAAAACATATACAACTGAGTTCAATCTCTACCTTGATTTTCACAACACTGACTTTTTAGTGCTAAGGTAACCAGAGAAAGCAATTCTGGCATTTAATGGGAGCTTCCCATAAAAGATGAGCCCGTTGTCCACAGAGCAGGATGACAAGGGCAGCAGCAATCTAGCAGTTCCACGTATCAAGTGGCTGGTGAACACAGTGGAGCATTTAGCAGCTAAAGAGCCCGATATTTCCCCTGGGAGTTGCTGGAGGGCAAATGTGAGCTGAAAGGAGAGAGAATATTGGACGTACATTCATCAGGTGGCCAGAAACATGACACCAAATGAATGATAATGTTGCACTGGAACTGCTGGATGTGTAAATAAGCAGCTGTTTGCCAGCAAGCTTGCCAAATCAATTTAAAAGCTAATAACATGTCATTGTCGTGTTTTCAGCTTCTTTCCACTGTCCCCAAATTTGTGCAGGTTTAATAGTAATTTTGGAGTAGATACTATATGCTAGTGCAGTTTCTATCATCTTTCCTTGATGATTGTGTTTTTTTTTTGTTTTTCTTTTTTGCATTTACAGACAATGAGCTGCTTTATCGTACAAGAGAAGGGCATGTTGTCAAGTATAACGCTGACACAAACAAGAGCACGGTTATTGTGCAGAACCAGTTGTTTGTGAGTATCATCTTGCCTACAGTTTACTTCAAAAAAACAGTAGGTATACCCTCTACTGCTGCTGTGCTGGGTGTATTATTACTGTGAGTTTCTGATCCCATTCAGGACAGATCCAGAGCCGCCAAGTACCAAGTATCTCCAGACATGCAGCATGTGTTGTTTGCCTTCGAAGTAAAACCGGTGAGATGCCCTCTGAGTACTACCTCGCACCATATAATTTTTCCAGATTTTGTCCTTCTTTGACTATGATGCTGTTTGTTTCCACAGATCTACCAGCACTCCTATGTGGCCAAGTACATTATTTACAGCCTTGTGGCACAGTAAGACTCACCTCTTCCTTTATTGTCTGTTGTCTTTTGGGCCCTGGTCTGTCCCCTTCCTCTCACAGACCTCAGTCTGACCTCAAGTAGACAGTCCACTGACATCAGCCCCATTTACCTGCTTTTGCTGCCACTTTGTGGGAATGCATTAATGTTCACTTTAGGTTTGTGCGCTGCATTCAGCCTGGCCTGTTTTTAGCCTCTCATCCATCTATGTCTGCTTATTTCCCACTGTTCTGTGTTTGCAGTGAGCCAAGCAAAGTCAGCTTGTGCTAAAAAAAGGATGCAGATGATTGATGAAGCCTACTATGAGGGAACAAGCCAAAAAAATCACATGACTTCCTTGTTCTGACCGTGCATTTGTATTCAGTTGTACAGCATGCATTGTGCATTTAGCGTACAAACAGACAAATAGTGAATTGATTCTCTAATGTGCCGTCTCTACAGGGAAACTTGGCCTCTGAATCCTCCTGAGGTGCATGAAGCTGCCCTGCAGTTTGCTGGATGGGGACCCCAAGGCCAGCAGCTGGTAAGGAGGCCCCTACCCCCGAGATTACTCTCACTGAATACTGGCACACTGGTGGACATCTGTCAGAATCAGCCTGGCATCACAGAGGCTCAGTAGTAATTTATGGTCTGTCGCAGTGGAACAGACAAATGTTGTGGCGATAAGAGGTTTATGTTCACTGTAATGACTGTGTCAAGGGCCCTAAGGTGAACCTCCAGTGCTTTGACCTCTGTCTGTGTCACTGTGAAGCCAAAATAATTTTTAATTTCACAACTTCATTACAACACATGAACTGGTGAGAGCCACAGTGGCAGATGGCATCTCGGTGGCACAACCAGTGGCTTGGACAGTCTGGGCTTTCTGCGGTGGTGCAAACACATGGCACTGAGTAAAGCGTGTGTGTGTGTGTGTGTGTCATCAGGCACATTTGGGGACAGATTTTGTAAAATGGACCAGTTGATTAGAGACAGTTTGTCCAATTGTGCAAACAAAATTGGTGTCTTCAATTTGGTTTCACTGCAGTTCTATTTGGCATGTCTGTCAGTTTTTTCTCATTGTACGTTGGTGTTATGAAGTAAAATGTGTTTGTTGCTTTTAAAAGCATAAAGAGTGCAGAAATATTTACACAAGAAAGCCTGACAATTTGGATGAAATCCTTGGATTCAAAACAGTTCAAGCTATTATAAATTCAACTGTAGCAGTAGAGTGCACTATTTTTGGCAAATACAATAAAACATAATTTCAAGTCTTTAATGAAGTTCAGAGGATGTCATTTACATGATGTGGGCCAGTCTGCAAGTCTTTTGACCTTGTTAAGTAGGAGCACCATATGTTCACATGAGCTGCAAGTCAGAGATGAAAAAGAAGCAAATTTGCGACTGATTATGAATGAATAACCATTAAGACTTGTTGTCAGATAAGAAAACACTTAACTTGTAGTGGATGTGTTGTTCTGAAGGGCAGTTACAAATTATGTATTTTGTTGTTTCAGTTGGAGAACTTGTTTGTCTTTATGGTGTGTTTTGTTCGGGAGCTTATTGAGCTTTCATTGCAATATTCTATGTTTTCCCTTTTGTCAACAAATCCAAAGAAAAGACCAAAATCACCAGTGTATTTATCCTGTGTGTCTACAAATTGCTTGCGAAGCCAAAACTTGATATAGTTTATTCCTCTGTTCCGTAGAGCTCCATTTTGTCCTAAAACTATTAAAAACATATCAACGAGCTACTCTATAGCACTTTTCTACAATTAACATGGGCACTGCAGGTTGTTTTGAATCAATTCCACACACACCCTCCTGCTACTGTAAATACTTACCAGAGCACCAAATGAGTATTAATCCACAGCTGAAAGTAGTCCCCGCACCTGTGCTATTTATTCCTGTTTGAGAAATGTTAGCTAAAAACTACAATGCTCAGCTGTTTTAGGAAATTACTGAGCCTTTTTTAAAAATACTAAGCAATATATTTGTGACCCATTTTTAAAGAGATCCATCTTCAGTAATATCAGTGGGTTTGGGGCCGAGTATTAGAAGTAAGAATGTACTGGTAGAGAACTGACTCGTTGTTTGCTTTGGTCTTTTCATGGGATTTGTTGTAGTGGCATCGATTCAAGCACCTGATAATCTTTTGCTTTATTCTCTCTCCTAATCCACTACTTAAAAGAAAAAAAAAGGTCTTGTTGACTTTAAATTAGTTTCTGTTTGGATTGCTGTGCTTAGGCAACAGACAGTCCCATGTTTCATCAGCTATTACTTCAAAGCTTTCCCTTCCTCCATAATTGCTCTTATTGTATCATTTGCTTAAATTACAGATACATTCCTGTGAGAAAATATTAACATTTCAAGTGTGTGATGAGCCAAGGGAAGAAAGCAGATTAATTTGCATATGGTAATAGTGTACCTGATTGTTCCTTTCGCAATGCTGTTACTGTAGCTCTGCGTTTGATTTAATGAACAGCAGAGGTTACGCGAGAGAAATGAGATGAGCTCTCATCTTTTGTCTCTGTCTGACCTGGCGATGTCGGACGTGTTTTCTTTTTCTGCTCACAGTTTGTGAATGTAATGATTCGCCATTAGGTTTATTAGAATTGGAGCAATTTATCATCAAGTGTTTCATCAGCATGTAAAAACGAAAGGTGTGTGTGAGTGTTTGTGGCAGTATGGCTGTGTGCAGTGAAGCGTCAGATGTACAGTACAGTGAGAGGAGCAGGGAGATGAATCCTGCAACGATCCCCTCATTAAACCGCAAGCAATTACTCTACCGTGACAGAGCAATCAGTGAAGCCGGGTCAACACACACACAGACACACACACAGACACACACAGACACACACACAGACACAGACACACACACACACACACACACACACACACATACATGCACACCTGCGAAAGATGTTATATTAACACAAAAGAGGAGGGGGAAGAAGAGAGGGGCTGGATTTAAGGGAAAAAATGAAACCAGATGAAAGTATCATTTGACAAAATTGGACAATATTTCACAACAAAAAAACACACACGCACATGGAGACACACTCAAACACAAATAAGAAACCCTGCTATTTGAGCTCCACAGGTAGCTTTGATGTTGCTACTTTCATCTCGCCACCCTTTTGAAATTGCTCGTTTTCAGCCTTTTGCTTATTCTCTCTTTTCTCTCATCTAAATCGCTTGAAGATTTATAAGTCAAGAGATGGCCACCTACTTTACAAATTATTCCGGTTTTCAGAGGCTATTCAGGATCATTTACGACTAAATGCTATTTAAGCCTTCTCTGCCGACAATGAGTCCTTTGAACCCGGAGACTTTATGTATCTTTCACTTGGTGCTAATGTTGTGAAGCTGAATCAAGGGTTTGAGGTTGAGTTTTGAGGGAGCTTTTGCCAAGGTATAATTCATAAAAATTAAAATACTCAGAATTCAATTTTTATGTAACTCTTTGAAAGCTGCCTATGATTTTTGGTATGTCCCACGGCGGTTTTGCAGCACTCGCCAACCACCAGCTTCCTTTGCTTTACACAGCCCTGCATTGATCTGTTTTCCTCAGATGTTGATCCCACAATATAAAACTTTGATTTTCTCAACAGCAGCTATACATCAGAGTGAAAGGAGCCATGTTTTTCTCTTTTTTGAATCTTGTGGTGGCGATTTGAGGCTTAGATTTAGCTGAAGAGGTTTCAGCTGACAGTCCAGTCATGCCAAACACAGCCGGAGCTTCAGATACCAATCAATCCCACATTCATCTCCCCTCATACTGGCATGAGGCGAAAACACTGGAGTGGATTGACAGAGGGTTTTAAGTATCACACACTCATCTGCCAGCGGTGTGTCTTAATTCCTTCAGGCAATGGCATCGTTGGTGCTGAGGGCTTAAATCAGCAGTCTAACCCGCAGTTTAGCTCAGCCATCGTCCAGCCCCAGAAGACAGCATAAATTCTCAGTAAACATTGGGGGGGGTGAAATTGTGTGTTTGCACTTCTTCAGTTATGTGTGTGTGTGTGCCTGCAGGGCCCCCAGCCAGATCCAGCGCCTTGATTAGCAATAGAAAGGATTTCATACTGCTTTGGAGAGGAATCCAGCTCGAACCGTAATGAGGCAAATATCTGTTAATACAGTGCTTAAGGCAGGTGTTGACTGAAGCTATATTAGCTTGTAAATGTCATTGAGTGGGTAGCTGCGTTTCTATCTGGATTAAGATTAAGTCATGTTGTGAAAAGAGCCACAAGTGGATTTGGTTTACTGTAGAAAGAGAAATGTGAGATGCAGAAGCTGAGGGAAAATATGCCCAGCTTTGCTTTGCAGGGCATTAAAATTTAGGTGTAAGTCAATGGAGCAATACACTTGACCATTTTAGATTACATACAGTAATACAGAGACTGACTAACAATAGCCACTGCTCTGCATTTCTTTGTCCAGGTCTTCATATTTGAAAACAACATCTACTACAAAGCGACAATAGACACCCGAGCGATCCGCCTGGTCTCCACTGGCCAAGAGGGAGTTGTCTTCAATGGACTTGCTGACTGGCTGTATGAGGGTAAGACAAGACAAGAGAGACAGTTACACGGACATACAACGAAGCCCAGGATAATATCATGTCCATCATTTCTAAGTTGCAAATAGTAAGAATATGGATTTCTGTGATTTTCAGAATTAATCAAAATGAAGGGAGTGAGTGAAGTTGAGCCAAATTCACTCTGTGTTTTAATTCAAACCAAATGTGTTGGACAGATTTCAGGTTCTTCCACACCAAACTGGGAAAACCATTTGGACCTAGCTTTTTTGCACAGCAGCACTGTCATGTTGAAACAGAAAAGGGAGCTCTCCAAGCTATTACCACAAGGCTGTATTAACACCTATAATATAAATGTAGACTGCAGCTTTAATGTTGCCTTTAGCTGTTTTTTGGGCACTTGGGGGAAGCAGAAAGTTGTAAACATAACATTATTATTGTCACCTGTCGAGTTAATATGGTGAATTTTTATTATCACACAGTTGTGCATTTATATATCCCACAGGCGCAGAACTAGATTAAAATTCATTTGGAACCATGTTTCCTGCCACCTAATTATTGTATTCACTCTTCTTCTAGCTCTGTTGTTCTCCACCCACCCAACAAGAAAATATGTGGCTTCAGTGTGTTCACTAGTTAGATGCTAACTTTGTTTGTCTGCTATTTGGTGCTGAGCAGGTATCCTACAGTTTGTTTTCGGAGCCTTTTTGCAGTACAGCAGAGCATTCAAAGCAAATCAAAGAGTCAGTTTTCAGTCCCAAAAACAAACACAGTGAGCTAAAGGATGCTGCAACGCTCCATAGAGCTTTGGGGAGCTGCAGAATCGTGTGTGTGTTCGTCACTGCAAGTGACACCTTTTAGATAAAAGCAGTCATGCGATCTGTTCTTAAAATGAAAATATAGATTGAAACAGCTTCAAACGGAAGTAACTTGCTAAGGCTACACCATGAAAAACAGTGTCCTCAAACTTTTGGGCATTTAGCGTATTTAAACAGCTAAATCTGAATTTAAATCCAATCTTGTGACACCTGCCCTCCACTTCCTCCTCCCCGAGGCGTGGTGGGTGTTTGTGTGCGTGATTCCATTTGAAAGAGCACAGCTGGCTACGTTTCAGTGCCCCTCCTCTACTAGACTTCCCATAGCTTGTCTTTGTGTTCAGGCAATTTTAATTAATTCATGTCTGCAGTGCTGCAATCTCACTCAGCAGATGTTCAAAAGCCAGCATGCTTGTAATTTAATACGAGACATTTTACTGCATATGTGAGACAGACATTCCAATTACATACCACTTGAATATGGCTTTGTTTACGGATGCACTGCCATATTTGAGACTAGTATTTAGACTGTGCAGTCATTTATAATAAAGTTTATAACTGCCTTGTTCAGGAAGTGAAGACCTCTATTTTTGGCATTGTTATTATTTTATTAATTTTGGATTTATTCAGAGGGCGGTTTGGGATAATAACTGCAGTGTAATTGTATAATGTAATTACAAAATGCCAGTTATTATGAGTGAAATTCTGTTACAGTGCATGAACTGCTTCAGGGTCGGCTCTAATCGGTTTTTCATTAATGGGATTATTCCTTTGTTGTAGACACAGAACATGACATGAAAGAAGTAATCCATTTTCAATGCTAAAGAAAGATTTGCCTTGCCATATTTTCCCACTGTGTTTCATGGATTTATCAGCGGATAGCACACAGCTTTTACACACGTTGCAGACAGTGTTAGCAGGATGGACTGTATTGTTCTGGTGTGATAGGTTTGGCAGAAGTTGTTGGAATATAGTTCAAGGTGAGGCTGCCTTTTTTCTCTCAGGTATTTAGTGTTGTACAGTCCAGTATCCTCATCCATGAGTGAGAGAATATAAACTTAAAGCTTTCTTATCATCACAGGACTGGAAGGCGGTTTGAAGTAAGGCAGGTGATTTAAGGTGACGCCTAGTAGAAAATAGAATATATGTTTGAATATGTTTTCTAGATGACGGAATGATGGCTTCTATATCAGATTTAAAAAAAACTTTCAAATACAGTCCTGCGGGTTTAAACAACTCTCTCTATGTATACACACATCTGTGAAGAGGTTAACTGAAGTCATATAAATGACTTTCACAGTCTCCTGTAGAGCCTGAGGTTTCGGAGATGGGATGAGCTCTCATAAGAAAACAAGGTGTAAGGTTGTCTTTTCACACATGCAGTCACATGTACAAACAAAATAAAACTCTGTAGGTTTTGGTCTGTGCATGTGGTCCCTCCCCTGCTGATGGAGCTGTAGACAGCTATATGTTTGCCTCTGACAGCAGTGACTGTCACGCACAGAAGACAGTGTCACTGATCATCACAGTGGATGTGTGAGGACAAACAACACAAAACCAAAAACCAGTCAATGCAGGCAATGTGTTTTTGTTTTGTATGAACTGCAGCTTCGGCATCTAGAACAACATGCCAGGAGTCCCATTAAAGGCTCTGACCTTCAGAGAATAATGAATAAAATCAATTTTATGTTGTGTTCCTCCTGTGGAAGAATAGGAACAAACAGTGATGGCACATGTTTTGAGGGCACAGGCCTTGAAAATCCTGCTGTAGTGCAACAAAGCCTTAGAGTGAGGACTCAATCACCTGTTGAAAACTGAATGCTTAATAGTCTCCTTGGCCCACTCTGACCCTGTTATAACATACTTCACCTTCTTAAATTACAATCTGAACTTCAACTTCAAGCTCTGGTGAAATCATTGCAGTCTACCCTGTCTGAGCTCAAGTGTTTTGTGAGCCCATTTTAATATTGTTAATCTGTTGTTTATTGTTTTTAATGTATCTATATTGCTGCCCTCTTGGCCAGGTCTCCCTTTTAAAAGAGATCTTGATCTCTATGGGACTAACCTGGTTAAATAAAGGCTAAATAAAGTAAAAAACCTTCTGAATTCACTGTAAAGTGAAAAAAAAAAAACATCGTCAACTGTCATGATCAGTGATAACAAAATCAAAGTCCTCATCACGATTGAGCTGATCATTTTTGCCAGGAAAAAGCTATTATTTGGATCTCCACATCTAGGTTCAGTAAGGTGTCTACTGTTAAGTGCTGTTCATAGAGTTCTTCTGCCCCCTGCTGGGTGAAAGTCACTCCTCAGGAAACTGCTGGAAAAAGTAAACTAATCAGTGAGGGAAAGTGCTTTTTCACTGAAATGCCAGGCACAACCTTTCAAAATAATCCCATTTTTCTTTTGAGGAGGTGTTTGAGGCATTTCTGCACCGTTTGTCTTGGTTTCTTCCAAAATGTCTTCTCCCTTAGTCACAGTGAATCTGTCAATCAATCAAAGCCCGGGTTTAAATTCACAGGGAATACTTCAAGGCTTTGTTTTCCCCCACCACCACCAACAAAAGCTTAAAGAGCAAAAATAGACAAGGAGAGGAAAGTGTTATTTATATACATATGCATTTTTCATACTCAGGGGGAAAACACAATGTGCTATACTAAATGATTATGAAGAGAAGAAAGAAGCGGGGGAAAACCCCCCGCCCCCCCAAAAAAACAAAACAAAAGCCTGCCCATGAACAGAATTCTGTGGAATAGATCTTGATTAATGAAGCTTGCAGTCATACTAGTCATACTATATTCATCATATATTTGTAATGATTCATCTTAATTTGCCATTATTTGACTCACAAGCATTAACTCCACATCAGCATGGTGGATTTAAAGCCCAGATGCTGGTTTCATGTGTTTGGATTTCAAATTGTCAAAATTTACTATGAGTAATTGATTTATTTCTCCCCAGTGACAGCGCAGGGATTGGGCATCATAAATCACGCAGGCTGCAAATATTAAGCCAGTGTCTGTTCAAATGGTTGCATATTGGACATATCTTTATCAGTGTCAGAATATTAAGTACATAAACACCAACTAATTGAAACACAGCCGACAGAGCAAAACAAACTTTTTATCAGCAGCACTGCATTGTAGTCACCTGACAGTGCTGTAACCTAAGTGTCAGGACTTAAACATGACATTTTTAGATGGATTATTGCATGAGTTTGACAGGATAACTTAGGGTATGTATCCTCACAGTCAGTGTGAAAACATTAGGTCAGAGTGTGTATCAACTGGTTGTTTTTGTATTTCAGAGGAGATCCTGCAAACCCACATCGCCCACTGGTGGTCTCCAGATGGGCTGCGGCTGGCCTACATGACTATCAACGACTCACTGGTGCCGAAGATGGAAGTCCCGTTTTTCACGGGGACGCCGTACCCCGCCAACCTGGAGTATCACTATCCAAAGGCAAGTTGGATTGAGCCACAATCTCACTCCCTCACTATTCTCATGTTGATGTTATTATACACTAAGAAAATCTTTCCAAATAAAAGTCCAGAAGTACTGGCAGCATAATGTAAAATATATAAATGTAATGGGGTTACAGAGTAGTATATTTCCCTGTGAAATGTAATAAAATAGAAGTATAAAAGATTATAAAATCAAAAGTAGAAGTATCTCAAAGCTGTACTCAATTACTGTATTTAAATAAATGTATTTATTTACATTCTCCTGCTGTACACAGAAGACTTTTACAGAGCTTGTTTACGTCTGAAAACAACAGAAAGACAATTCCTCACTGACTTAGACTGAAATCCAGTCTGACCTATCTAATTTCCTCTTGGCCCTTGCAGGCTGGGGAGGAAAACCCTGTAGTGCACCTGTCTGTGGTGAGCCTCAATGGTCCCCTGCACACAGTGGTGATGAAGAAACCTGATGACCCCCGAATAGGGTGAGTGACAGCCCAACAGTGCCTCATTGAAGCCCCAGAAATAGCCCGGGAGGGTTTTCTCAAGGTAGTCGAGACAGAGGCTGTCAGGTTGTGGTGATGTATTCCCCCCCTTCTGATTTTCCAGGAGGGAATATTATATCACCATGGTGAAATGGGCCACCAGCACCAAACTGGCTGTTAACTGGCTGAACAGAGCCCAGAACAACTCTATCCTGACGCTGTGTGAGGCTACGACTGGAGTCTGCATTAAGGTAAAACATCTGGCAGATATTCCTTAGTGAAATCTGCTGCTGCTGCTGTATGTTTTGTGTTGAACACAAAAAAAAATGATAGGTCTGCTGATACTCTGTCAAATCCTGTGAATTGATCAAAACCAAGAATGAAGTCAACCATGTATTATTCCTCTGTGTCGTAAATGTTTGTTATAAAAAAAAGAAACTTAAAAAACAGTGAGCCACATTTTTGCACTTAGGTTTATTTAGTGAAACCTCCATACACTCTTCTGCTGCTGTAGATACTCAGTAGCTCACCAATTCTGCAATTTACAATAGTCCCTAACATGCACTCTTTGGTCCTGTTTGCAAAAAAAACTACAGTGCTCAGGTGTTTCAGGAATTAAGCATTAAAAAAAATAATAAATAAAGTATATTTTTCCCATCTGTTTTTAAGGGAATTGTTCAGAATTTTGGGAAATATTCCTAGTCACCTTCTTGTGAAGAGTTAAATGAGAAGATTGATTCTACTCTCACACTCGTCTGTTAAAACATCCATAACGAGCATCCCGTCCCCATTTAGCAAACAGATATAAGGTTCTGATCTTCTCATCAAACTCACGGCCAGAAAGTGAATAAGCATATATATCAAGATGTCAAACTTTTGTTTTAAGATTTACATCTTCACTCAGGACGAATTGGATTAGGTCTGAGTGACGCTAACAGATCAGAAAAGTCAGACAGTACTTAAAGATGGATTAACACGCTTTTGTTTCCGGTCTTTTCATAGAATTTGTTGTTAATAACGAAAACAAATAATACTGAAAGGCTTATTGTTTTTTTTTTTTTAATGCAATTCGTTGGACTCAGGAAATAAAATTTTCAACTCAAACCTTCTTATAAATTTCAGAAACATGAGGATGAGAGTGAGAGCTGGTTGCACAGACAGGTACGTGATCACAACACTGCTGTGCAACACTTGATTAAAAAACAGACTGTGTTTACTCCATGTGTCTGAGCTTGAACAAGTAAATAGCAGGAGATAGAAAAAGCCCTGCAGGCACGTTTTGGACACAAACTTTATAATAACATGCAGGTGTTTTTTTTTTTTACTTCTCTCTTCTCTGCAGAATGAAGAACCGCTCTTTTCCCAAGACGGACACAAGTTCTTCTTCACCCGAGCAATACCTCAGGGTGGGAGAGGAAAGTTTTTCCACATCTCTATGTCCACCTCGACGGTAGGTAATAGTAAAATTCTCCTTATTATATTTGTCCTTTTGAGACTATGTGCAGAGTGTATAGTGGTCCCCTGTGTTTTTCCTCGCCCAGCCTAACACTAGCACAGACATACTTCAGTCCCTGACTTCTGGAGACTGGGACATCACCAAAATCTTGGCCTACAATCATGAAAGGAACCTCATGTAAGACGTTTTTGATATTTTTGCATATTTTTTAACAGCCAGTGCTGCAGAGTCAAGGGTATTTTGTTTATTTGATGATGATGTTTGGATGTTTTTCAGATACTTTCTGAGCACAGAGGACAACCCCAAGCGACGGCACTTATACAGGTAGGATTTCACTGGAAGTTAAAAGTGCTTTTGTGGTTTCTGTGAGTTCTTTATAAGGTATGTAATGATACTCACGCAGTGTTGATCCCACAGTGCCGACACAAACTCTCCATTCAACCGCTGCTGCCTGTCTTGCGAGTTCAAGTGCGGCTATGTGGATGTTTCATTCAGCCACAGCATGCGGTACTTCTTACTCAACTGTAAAGGTGAGCGTTGTCGACCTCAAATCTCTCAAGTCGAGGCTCTTTTTATAACAGCGGACTGAGAGTGTTTTACATCTCGGGAGCGTCTTCTGGGGGACGCAGAGAGCCGTGCTCGGTGGAAAGTGCAATTGAATTAGTGCTCCGTGTCAGGTTGAGAGCTTATATCGAACTGGACGCTAGCGGATAACCTCAAACCACTGCTGAATCCCTCTGATTAGCCACAGGAATAAATGTCTTGTCTGACTGCTTGCCAACGGTCATGTGAGTGCTGCTGAGCTGCTGCAGGGGGGAGTGTGGCTTTCTGCTTTTAGTATTTGATAAATGGAGAGAAGACCAAGCATTGTGTTGTTGTTTACTACATCTTTTCCTTGTTTTCCTCAGAGACACTCTGTCATTGTTTTTTTTGTTTTTTTATTGGCCCCTGTGGCTTCAATACTGGAGCACAACAACACAGTTTCCATGGAAGCTGATTTGTTTAGGGGGCTCACTCCAGAGAGGAGAAGTGCCAGTGGCTTTCTTCATTAATTGGATCTTTGGAGAGTAGCTCCATTGTGAAATAATAAGCTACTTCCTCATGGGACACAAGTAGATTAGTAACTGCAGAGCTGGCTGAGAGGCCTGTTTCTGAAGTCTCAGAGGCATGATTCTTTTGCAGAGAAGTGTTGTCTTTCAGAGTCTTGATTACTAGTTTGTTTGAGGCATTTGAGCCTTTTGTCAGTGTCTCCTTACATGATATTTTATCTTTCCTATCAAATTAACTTCTATTATTACATACTTGTTAACTGGCTGTCTTTGCCTGAATTGTTCTTTATAGGCCCAGATATACCGAGTGTGGCTGTCTATCGCACCGAGGACAAACAGAGTGAGTGTCGTCACCACGTACAATAACCCGTTCTGAATTCACTGCAAATGCAGATTTGCCATTGAGAGATTTAAACAAAGGGCTTGTTTGCTTTTTCACCGCAGAGGTGTTTGACGTGGAGACAAATGACATAGTGAACAAAACGTACAACAACATGCAGATGCCCAAAGTGGAGTACGAGACCATCACCATAGACGATTATAGTATGTGTCCACCTCCGTGTTGAATTATCAAATACACATTTATTCCTATACATGGAATAAATCTCAGTCACTCTGAATTATAATATTTCCATTAACCCTGTCCTTTCTGTCGTAGAATTGACAATGCAGATTCTGAAGCCAGCTGGATTCGTAGAAACTGCCCATTACCCCCTACTGCTGCTAGTGTACGTATGAATATGTATGATTGAAATGGTTACTTTCATCATCGTTTTAAAGGAGTACCCCAGCAATTCCGTATATCATTTATGAAAATTTTTGGCCCTCACAAGAATTGTATTACAAAACAGAAGAAAAAGGTTGGCATACCTTGACTTTAAGTCCATCCATCCATTTTCTATATCGCTTATTCTGTCAGGGTCGCGGGGAGCTGCAGCCTATCCCAGCTAGCTATGGGCGAGAGGCGGGGTACACCCTGGACTGGTCGCCAGTCAGTCGCAGACCTTTTAAACTGAGATATAAATAAAAGACAGACAACCACACACGCATGCACTCACACCTAGTAGCCAATTAACCTAATGTGCATGTTTTTGGGATTGTGGGAGGAAGCCGGAGTACCCGGAGAGAACCCACGCAGGCACAGGGAGAACATGCAAACTCCACACAGAAGAGCCCAGGGTGTAAACCTGAGGCCCTCTTGCTGTGAGGTGACAGCGCTAACCACTGCACCACCGTGCTGCCCAGACTTTAAGTCAAAATCCAAAAATTCTAGAGGCTACATTTTCCATAATGCCTCTCAATAGTATGTTTTGTTTGACCCTGCCTGCTAAATGCCCACAGCTCCTAAACTCCTGCCCCCAATTTTTGTACTGCATCAGTCCCTGGAATAGTTTCCAATTAATTTCCTGTCACTCAATTAATGGAATCATGATGCACCACAAAATAATCATAGAAAATAATATAAACCAGAATATCTTGCATTTATTTTACATTTAAAAATACTGTTTCTTTCTAGTTGAGCTTTTTTCTAATTGCGAATTTTCTCATTTTGGTGTTAAACCCTCCATCTGACCAGTTATAATACTGAACATGCTGAAATGTTTTTTTAAATAATCCAAATAATATTAATCTGTGAGAAATTAGCCTTTCCTTAAATTTTATCATCATCCTGTCAACATTTTCCACAGAGACGGTACGCCCGGTGGGCAGATGGTGACGGAGCAGTTCCAGGTGGACTGGGCCACGGTTCTGGTCAGTAGCTTCAGCACCATCGTGATCCGCTTTGACGGCCACGGCAGCGGCTTTCAGGGCACCAACCTCCTCCACAAAGTCAGGAGGAAGCTGGGAAAGTTAGAGGAGAGGGACCAGCTGGAGGCCCTCAGGTCAGACATCTACTGGAACTGTGAGTTACGACTGTAAGAAAGGGCCTTTTTAAGTTTTACTAAGTGTCTTTCATCTTCAGGTTCATATCCAAAGAGCTTTACATTGATAAGAATCGAATGGGAGTTTATGGAAAGGTAAGGAGAACACAAGGTCAAAGACTGTTTGCTTTCAGAGATACAGCAACTGCCTTTCTTTCAAAACTGTTAATTAATTAGATTTCTTGGTGTTTCTGTGTCCCCTCTACCTTTGTCCAGGCCTATGGAGGATATTTAGCCACAATGCTTTTGAGCTCTGAAGAGTTCACCCAACTTAAATGTGGAACAGCAGTCTCACCCATCACAGATTTTGAGTTATATGGTATAGCTTTCTTGATACTCTTCTTTCTTTTGTAGATTTCTTGAAGACATATGAGGACAGTGTCTTTCTAAACCTGTGTTCTTCTTCTTTTCCAAATTGCAGCATCTGCATTTTCAGAACGATACCTGGGCTTAAAGACAGATTCCCGAGTATACACGGTAAAGTTCCAGTGCTTCTGTCTCTTTATCCAAATCGTGCAACAGGATGTTTTGCTGAATTGGATGGGCATGGAGCAGAGTTGTTGATTTTCCACTTCCTCTTTCTTTCAGATGGCGAATTTAGCACACAGAGCGGGTCATCTTCTGGAGAAACAGTACTTGATAATTCACCCAACTGCAGACGGTAACAGACTGTGTCGGATATATTTTTTTCTCAGTACTGCAGAGTGAAACACTGACTGTTTGACTTGGTGTCTAATGTGTCTCTTTAATCTCACCTTCACAGAAAAGGTTCACTTCCAGCACACAGCTAAATTTATCAACCACTTAATCAGCGTGAAGGCCAACTACACTCTACAGGTGAGCTGCAGATTCCAAAATCACTGGTAGATGGAAAATCAAACGGTTTCTGGTTGCTGTAAAGATTCCTCCTCTTCATGGTGTCTGGGTAGAGATCACTTCCAAACATGCCTAAAATATAAGAAGGTAAACATTAGATTCCAACGCACAGGCATTTGGACTAATGACAAATAAAGCAATTTGAAAGGGTGCAGAAAATTGTGATGGGTAATTTTACCCTATTTTCTATTCTACAAAACATGAATGGATAACGAAAGAATTGTTAATTGCAGCTCTATTATATAAATCCACTGCTCTATATTTACCTACAGATCTACCCAGATGAAGGACACTTCCTGCACAGTGAAGAGACACAGCAGCACCTGAGCCAGTCTCTGGTCAATTTCTTCGAGGAGTGTTTCCGGGTGCCGGAGGTACTGCCCGACGACCAGCAGGAGGAGGACGAGGACGACAGTTAAGCCTTCTCAGTTAAGCAGCACCTCCTCCTCCACCACCACCACCACCACCACCACCACCACCACCCTAACCCCCACGACCAGCTACTACAGCACAATATGCAACAGATCTTTCTAACCCACAACAACCCACAAGACCTGCTGTCCAGTCTGATATTAGCTCTACTCTGAAGCTGAGCACCTGCATGTGCAAAAGAGGGCCCCGGCCTATATCCCCTCTCCCCACCTCGTGCTGACCAGGAAACCAGTCAGAAAGACATGGAATAAATCTCAGATGTGAACAGTCATCCCTCTCTCTCTCTGCTATTGGAATAAATGGACAAGTACTCCCTCTGGTGGACAAATAGAGGATCAACATAACATCCATTGAGAAATGTGCCCGGGTCCATAAAACAAGCGCTTTTCAGCACAAAATAAACCCCTCCTGTGAAGATCAGTTCATTATGTTGAGATTTAACTTTTGAAAGGCTGCCAGTTTCTGATCAGCCTTTGCCAACCGACTTACTGATTATGTGTTCATGAGTATGATTACTGCTACTTGTTTCTCAGACTTTCTCTGTTCAGTGTCTTACAATAGTACCGTGTCTATGAGTGGATGTCTGGCTGCATCAGTCCTTAATTGCTTTACAAAACAATGGCACAATGTTTAACTTGTGTTGTACTCAAAAAAAAAAAAAAAAAAAAAGGAAAAAAAACCGATGTCTATACAAAAATGTTATGAAATCATATTTTCCCTCCTCATATATCTGGATTGAACCCTTCTTTTAGTCACTGTGCCTTACTGTGGGTGAAATGTTCATGTTAGAAACCCACATGACGGTGAAAAGGAGTAAATATGGGTGAGCCTTGTCTGAACTGTGCTGACGACGATAACTTGAACACGTTTTCCTGAAACGATAGCTGGTTATTAGACAGCAAAGTTGAAAAAAGAACCAAAAAAAGCAAAGCAAATGGAACATTTCAAACAGGGAAAGAACTGAATACAAAATAATTTTGTGTCTCCTTGAAAGATGGATTATACTGACAAAAAATGTAAAAAAAAAAATTTAGTTTGCGAACACAATTCTTGATACTTACCTTCCAAACTGGTGAGTTAACTATGCTGATTTTTTTTTTTTTTTTTTTTTAATTTTGTGAATTTCTTTGACTTGTGTGTTAAATGGCTTGACTCTCTCCCCATGTCACTTCTGTTAGTATTGTCAGTGGTTTCTAGTCAGCTGATGTACAAAGTGTATAAATCTTATATTGTTTAAGTCTTTATGTTGTATGTGCAACTTGTATATAAAGCATTTTGAAATGTACTGTTTGTCAGTTTTGTCACTGTACGTCAGTGTGTAAACCAACAAAGCATGTGACTGATATCTTGTGCTTTGACATTTGATCCAAGCTTCTTGAGGAAGCCAAAACATACATGAGAATTTGCCATTGACAAAATTTATTTCCAGTGTTTCAGGAGTCTGTGCACACCCCTCTCGCAATCAGAGGAACACAGCATTGATGGAAATGATCCAGCTCAATGAAGTGTTTCCTCCTGCAGGGACCTCTCCTCACAGAGAAGTACCAAACTGCCCACAACACCCACACAGGCCTCATGAGCATCATCATCATCTCACAATACTGTACTTAATCCTGCAATCTGATGGAAATGTAAAGTAAAGCAGCTAAAACATGGCATTTATATGTACATTTAAGTTACTTATTTTACAAGGAATATTTAAAATTCAAGTTCTGTTAAAATCAAAAAATGAAAAACAGGAGGAAAAAAAAAAAAGTATAAAACATGTTAAGACCGGAGTGGAATGCCTAAAGAATGGAAGCTCGGCATTTTGTTACATAACCTGTAGAATGACTGAGAGTCGACAATAAAAATGTCATTCACAGTAACATCTTCGTGTATCTCAACAAAGACAGTATGGCACCCTTAACATTTCATTGTGAGGCACTTCCTATTGTGAAGAAACATGATTTTTCTGATTTGATTACCCATTCTCTTTTTCTTCCTCTTTGCAATCTACTGCCAGACACTGACAGGTGTGTGAAAAACAAACACTAAAACACAGCATAACATTTGCATCAGAGGGACGTTGTTCACTGCTCTTTAAAACCACATACCTGGGATGAACAATAACTCTGTTTCCGTTTGCATAACTCCAGTGTGTTCTTGTCACCGTTGTACCTTGGGAAAGGCCCCTTTAACAGCAGAGAGCTTGTAAGCAGTCCACACACAGGCTGTACCAAAAAACACAATTCAAGTACACAGAAAAATAGGGATATGTACACTTTAGAATAAATCACAAGCATCTAAAGCTTTTAGTCGGTATTACAGCAAGCATGTCTGTACATTCTTCATTTGGTTACTGAGCGACTCACTGACTTTGAACATCGTAACTTTCTTTACACAAAAATAGTTCCTCTGCAATACTATAAATCTGTTGTTTTTACTACTTCCTATTCATCCTAGAAGTCAGTTCATCCTTAAAGCCACTTAGCTAAACCTTTAAAACAATCTTAACTCCAAGTGTTCACACTTCCTTGCACATACTTCACGGGCTCATTGTTTTGTGAGCAACAGGTCCTCTAAATCTTCAGCATAACAGGGATTTGTATTAGGAGGGAGGAAGTATTCCTGCTGACCCATCCCAAAGTCATTTATCATTAAAAAAAAAGACAAAAATGAAAAAGGTATAAACCACATTTTGTTCCATGCCTTATACATGAGCAAGATCAACAATCCCTGTGTGCAGTAATTCTCTTTTCACAAGCACACACACACCACTTACAGACACACACTCCGGACAATCTTTTTTTTTTTTTTTTTTTTTAAACAACATGCTCATTCACTAACATTGGTCACACAACAGACATTATACTGACAGACTCCCAAGTAAGTACACATCTCACAGACACAGAACACACACAGTCACACACACGTCCAACACTTCTCACAAGTACTGATAGAATCGTGAATGGACCACCTGGGAACTGGTGAGTTTATGTGGGTGCGCGGTGGCCGAAAGGCTCAGATTTTTACTCTGGGGGACGTCCCCGTTCAGCGCCTCAGCTGGACGATGTGGGAGTTCAGAAGAGGACGATGCTCCCAGATTTTGGGAGTTTGGGCTGCACAGCCCTCCCTGCTGTTCGGGAAAGTCCAGACTGACCTCAGGATTGCTGGTGCGGTGCCGCTCGCGGGCAATCCAGTCCCCGATTGAGAAGTCCTGAGAGCTGCACTTGGGCTTCAGCCGGTCCACCGCTGACAGCTCCGACCGGGACCCCGAACAAATGCCAATCTGCTGCGGCCAGTCTCCCAAAACAGACAGCTCTGCGAAGTCCCTCTGACCGCCCATGGTATGTCTGCGTCTGATGTTCTTCTTCTTACTGCGGCCCTCCGGGGACCGGCTCCTTTGGCTGCCCACACCAAACATGTCATCCACAGACATTCGCAGACGCACCTTCAGCCGGTCAGTGATCTTCAGCTTCCATGCAGGCTCTGCCTTATCCAGCTCGCCACGAGACGAGGAGCCGAGGCTGCCAGTTGAACGGCCTTTAACTGACCCTACAACACGCGACAGTCTGTTGGAATCTTTGTCGCTCCGAGCTCCGTCCAGCGAGGACTCGCTGTCGGTTTTCTGTTGGGCAGCTTTCTTTCTGGAGAGCGTATCACATTCGATGAGCCTGTGGGAGGGGAGAGGTCGTGGCGCTTCTTGCAGTTCTCTCTGATCAGCTTTCCCGACAGTAAACACAGACAGGTCGCTCTCGCTGTCGGTCTCCATCGGCCTTCCCTCGCTGATGAGCTCACTCCTCTCGTCGTCTGCATCATCTCCACCCCGGCTTTCGGCCACAGACTGCACTTCAGGACTGAGGGTGCTGAGCTCAGCTCCGGTCAGGAATGTCATGGAGGAGGTGGTGGAGTAGTCGGAGGTGATTGAGCAAACCTCTGCTCCCAGCCCGTTGGGGCCTGCTTCTGGCCCCACAGCCGCCATTCTGCCACGCCTCACTCTGGGCATTGAAGCCTGAGAGCTAGTGCTGTTCATCGTACCAAGGTCGGACACTGTGTCGTCGTAGTTGGAGGGCGGGTCTGACAGAGAGGACTGGTGAGCCATCGGCATGCGGTAGCTGAGGTTTGGGGAATGTGAGGGCGAAGTGTAGGGGGAGCCAGTTTGAAGGGTGGAGGAAATGTGTTCTGGAGGCAGGGAGGGAGAGGGCTGCGACATCAGGCTGCTGGAGAGAGACTCTTTCCTGTTGGTTTTGTCCAGCTGCTCCTCTGAGCTGTTTCTGTGCTTCTCTTTCTCACTGGTTTCATCCGCCTCCCCATCCTCCTCGGTCCGGCTGTCTGGGGACCACAGAGGCTGCTGCTGGCTCTCCTCTGGGAGCTCCTTCTTGGGGAACACAGCGTCCAGGTCGTCGTCTGAACTGCTGGGATGAGCTTTGTCCTTGGGCTTCTTGCGTTTACGGCTGGCAAAGAAGGAGGAGCGCAGCATCTCTTTGCTACACTGATCCTTCCCTGACCCCCACAAGCCCTGCTGAGACAGACGCAAAACAGCTTTAGAAGACTCATCAGTGGAAGACAGAGGAATATGAAAACAGCAAAGACAAGCAACGGAGCTACATGAAACAAGAGGACATTACCTTTGATTTGGAGGAGTCACTACATGCTGAATCTGCATTAAAGAGAAGAGAGTCATTAGTAAAAGTCTGTCAGCTCTGTGACTTGCTAAAGAAAGAGAAGAGGCAGATTAAAAGTTTGTTCAGAGTGAAACTGACAGACATGATGAGTATAATGAGAGCAGCTTGATGAAAGCAGATGACACCTTTTCAGCTCAGAGAGAGAGAGAAGAGGACGAGTAACCACACTAAGAAGTATATGGAAAAGTGAACAAAGCAGCAGAAGATGCCTGAGATGAAGGATGAGAGGAGAGTGAAAACCCGGCAGTAAACCAAGACACAAAAAGCAGCTCATGCTCATGTATCGATGGGACGACGGCACATCACGGACAAACACGCCAGTCACAGAGCATCACATGTAGCCACCAACCAGCTGTGGGCATTCTTTCCCAACTCAAAGACGTCACAGAGGAGAGGGAGTGATGACTGACTGAGAGGGGCCTGAGCTGAACAGATCAGTGAGTGTGCTGTGGTAGATACACCTGGCGCAGGCAAGCCTTAGTATAACAGACAGATGGCTCTTACTCCAAGCTAGATAAAACTGCTGTGGTGCCCTTTCACATGTAGCCGGTCATTCTCAGCAACATAAAAGGCAAAACAAAAAGTTTGCAAAACTTCCTTTTCTCACTCTTCAAAAGAAGAAAACACACACACCACAGTTAATAAAAATAAGCAGACTAATAGCCCTTTTTCGACTAAATAGTTCCAAGAACTATGGAGCCACAGGAACCAAATTCAGTGCAAAATCAACCTTTGAGAACTTGTGTTTGCTTTTGCACAGCATCTGAAGAACTGTGAAGATTAGGGAAATCAGACAGATGATGTATTACAATATGACAGCAGTGTTTGAGGAACAAATTTCACACATGAGAAAACAACACTGAGTCACTGTGTAGTTCTTTGTATTTACTGTGGCTCTGATATTTAAATGGTTGTAATGCACGGACGAGGAGACCTGGAGAGATATTAAAAAAAAAAAAGGAAAACTCCAGACCACCTGTTTTGAAAGTAGATGATCTGCTTTATGGTTATATATTTGTACTTTAAAACGTGACATGTCTATTTTATTTATTTATTTTTTGGCAAAGAGAAACAAAATTCAGTTAATGGCTCCTCTGGTCAAATAGCAGGTAAAATGCTTAAGTTCCTAGAATGGTTCCTGGGCTCCTGAGAGAGTTCCTGTAGTAGAAATGGGCTATTGATCATCTAATTTAGATTCAAAATGTGTGTATCAGTGAATAGCTCTGGGCTGGGGAGGGACGCTGTGAGGGACATGTTAGTGATTGATGTGGGTGTTATACATTATGTAACAGTAGGAGATGAGGAGGTATGTGGCAGTGTTTGTCTCTAGTTGACAGTGTAATGTTTTTAATGTTGAATGAAGACAAAGATTTTGAAATAAAGACACCACAGACAACAAATCAAACAAAAAGACACAAGAGGAGGCACTTGAAATAAAAAAAAAAACTACCTGCCGCGGCAAATACTAATACAGCTACCTACTAGTAAAGCTACCTGCTTGGAGCCCCACCCACGGCTATGTGTGCCTCTGCATCAGTCACTACATACTTATCAGGTCTGGGACGTGGTTGTATGTGTGGTTTTGTCGTTGTGTAAACGCATGTGTGCTGGGGAACATCCAGCTCAGTCCCACCACTACGACCCCACCCTCAGACATCATGACACATTATGCCACATGACCGGGAGAGAACCTGAGGTTGACCGTACCATGCTACTTGTCCTTGCGATCAGCTTAAGAGACAACAAGAGACAGCAGAAGGGCTTTCAGAGAAAGTACAGCAGCATCGCTCTGTATCCCCTCAATTTAGGGTATTGGTTTAAATATGAGACGTGCACACCACAGGAAAAATGACAAACATCGACTTCTCTTTCTTTCTTTTTATCTTTTTTCCTCCTTTCGCTCAAATTTAAAAGAGCTGCGGGTTTCTGCAGACTAGGCAGCTACACTGGGCACAACACTCGTCCTTCTTCCTACAGTCCCAGCTGTCCATCACTGACAAAACAGAGTCCATCAGTGACATCATCGAGTGATAGACGCCGCCCACTTGGCCTGTGTCAAGATTGGGTAATGTGTGAGTGCTGGACAGGGATAAGGGAGAAAAACAACACACTACACACAGAAGGGCAGAGGTCAGAAGGGTTAAAACTTCCATTGTTTCTTTTTGTTTGTTAGATTTTCTTTGGGAAAGAACATGCCGGGATTATGTGAGAGACGAGGAGGAGGGGAAGAAAAAGAACTGAAAGAAAAGGAGTCGTCGTCTCAACACAGGTAAAGCACAGGGAGAAAAAATGACTTGAGCAAGAGAAAATAAAGAGTAAAGCAAAGAAATGAACAGAAATAAAACTTGAGGACAATTTAATATATTTGGGCAAAAAAACGTCAACATGAAAACAAAGCAGACTTTTATCCAAAAAATAGATAAATTAATTTAAAAAAAGAGGCTCAACAAACTGCAAGGTATTTTTCAACAATTTTCCAATGGTTAAAAATTGTTTTGATTGAAAAATTACTGAAAAAGCTTGCTTTAACAGAAACACAAAATTTGGTGGACTTGTTTTTGCTCAAAGCATTCAAAATTAAGGAAAACAGGCATGATGCTCCTCATCTTAGCATAAAAGACTGAGACACAGCTAACATTTAATCTTACAAGTAATTAAGTCTATACAACACATCGCTTTCACTTTAATCTATTGCAACAATAATAATAATAATGAAATACAGTATTGCTGTCATGCTAAAAGATTTGCTGTGGTGATGGTGGAGCATTGAGTCCTGAGGGAAAAATCCCAGTGCGTTACCTGAGACTTCGCCTGGTGATGGTGCGGTCCGTCCGATATTGGAGAGCAGGTGGTCGATATTGGGCACAGGCTGAGACTGCACTGTGCTTTCCTGCTCAGCGGTGGTCTGGAGCCACACATGGAGGGAATAACAGAGAGAAAGAGGATAAATTCAAGATTCAAGATTTAAGATTCAATACTTTATTGCCAAACGACTAAGTCGTTAGGGATTTGTTTGGTGAGGTCAGTGCAATTACAGAAACATTCTTACAGTCATAAATCATAAATACTCACACACCCACTGACATTAGTAGCAGCATAAGTAATGACAAGGAACATATCTATGTAACACATCTAAATGACTGAACACAATACATAGATGGGGAAAAAGTTCTGTTCTGTTATGTTCTGTTGTGAGGGAAATTTCTGGCTGTTTAGTTGTTAAATGTGCCTGTCTGCCATCTGATGCATATTGGTTTTATCAGAGCTTTGTAAACGATGAGCTGAACGATGGACACTGCAGAGCTGGTGATAGTTCTGTTAGTTAATAAGTGTGAGCAACCCCTTTCACATGTAGTCATTTGAATCCTTGTTCATACAAAAAGGTTGATTAGTGCAGCTTTAAATACCCATTTGTCTAAAATAATCAGCCAAACATTAGGTATCTATGATAAACATGATAAACAGAAGAAAATGAACTGCCACATACAACAGGGTCCTCATCACCGTCGTCAGTGAAGAACCAGTCGTATTGCTGGATAAGATTCTCAACTATCTTGCACTGGTCCGGCATGTGATTCACCATGTTGGTCATGTTGTCCTCAGAGGTTCTGACCAGCGTAGGGCCAAACACTATTGCCAGGTTACGAGGCTCCATCTAAAACAGATTAAAACAAATCAGATACAAATAATCCTCAAAGGGATTCTGGATTTACACGGGAGTGGAGAGTGTTGCGTGACGACGTTATCACGGAGACATCCTGTTGACTACCAATACCTTGTTCTTTTCACAGTTGTCAGAAACCCTCTTGAGGTGAGCACAGAGGAATTTCAGAGTTTCATAGTGGTGCTCAGGCAATTCATGGATCTGCAAGAATTGACAATAACAATTAATGGTATCTCTAACTGTAATGCTATTCAAATTAATGCTGCTCAGATTTTTACTCACCAGCCTCTTGAGCTCCTTTAATCTCTCCACTGAGTCTTCTGTTCTGTTGGCTTCAATAAAATCAGCATACTTTTCTGTTGAAGAGAACAGAGTCTTCTTTTAAATAATGACACCTATCCAGGGATGCTGTGGTCCTTGTTTGGGATTTTTTTTTTTTTTTTTTTTATTAATTTACAGCAAAATTTAAAAATCCTACCGTTTGTAAACAGAGGTTCTGGAAGTTTTCGGAAGAACGACTTTAGCAAACTACTGATGACATTAAGGTCCCGCCATTTCTGCAATGAAGTAAGAGGTCGAGACAGGATTATGTTAAAGCAGTTCTTACGGTACAAATCAATCACTGCTAAAGCAAGCTGTCAGTCAGTCAGTAAAGCGTTGCACTGTACTGTGCAACCTAACTGTCAGTCACTCACGTCTTCCTGGATGTCGATGTCAGTCATGCCTTTGCTGTTGAGCTCCTCCTGCATGCTGGAGATGGCAGCGTTGTTCCCAGGGACCCTGTAGATTCCCGTGTACTCCAGACCTCGCTCCTCCACCACCTTACAGCACACCTCCACGATCAGAGGAACAAACTGCACAGCACACAGCAGCAAGAAATTAGAAATCGCAAATCATTAACTATGTCAAATTTGAAATTTTAACAGAAACCTACATACTGTGTGAATAAACAGAAAAGTGAAGTGCATGCAGTTTTGTGTCATACACATCACTGTCTCCTACAGTCAAAGTGAGCTATCCTAGAATGAATTACCAGCCACTGTGGCTGACAAGTTGATGCAAAAATCAATATTTCATGCGTTTGGTAGCAACCTGCTACTCACAGCTACTCATCTGGATGCTAAACCACCCAGCACTTTCTCTGAAATACATGAACAGAGATGAAGACTCACCCTGTTAGACTGTGCAGGTGGACAGTCATCAAGCCGTACCCCAAACGTGACCCCAGCTGGAGTCTTTTTTTCAAAGGGCTTCCTCATGATCCCTGCGATACCAATTTTCCAAGCAGCTCTGTCCCTTGGTGGACTGGAGTCATCTGAGAAGGTACACACATATACATCTATAAATTAGCCAGATGGGATTAGAAATGCCTTCTAAGAACAGTAAAAGGAGCTGGTGTCTACCTTTCAGCGCCCTCCGCTCCTCTCCTGTTTTAGGTGAATGGGGGCTGTGGAACTTGCCGTCTGTTTTACCTCCCAGGAAGGCTTGTTTGATGCTAAGGGACTGGCGGGAGGTTTTGGGGGAAGGTTCAGACCTGCTGCTGGGAGCACTGATCCACACAAAAGGCAAAAAATACACACACAAATATCAACATGAGGTTGGCATATAATCAAACTAGGTAGATATGTGGTTGAGTACTGTGGATGAGTCATGTGTAGTTTCATACCTCATCATGTTGTATTCTTTGATCTTTCGACTGATCAAGTCCTGGCTTGTTACAGCAGCATTCTGTAATGACAGAGAAATTAGTTAGGAAAGTCTAAGACATTAAATAAAGTTAAAACTGTGTCTCTTCAAATTAAATGCAATAAATTTTTTTCTTACATGACTGAACAATTATTACTTGATCTTCCTTGTAAATCTAACAAAATCTTTTTTGACAGCCTTGAAGTTAGCGATACATAATTATTAATCCTTAAACATTTCAATAATAACAACTGCAAATCTAAAATGTTATACTACGTGGCTATCAGGAAGTAGTCGCTTATTTGACAGACTTGCTGACTAACAGTCTGGGACCAAGCCCAAAGATAAAAAAAAAAAAAAAAAGTGGACTGCAGGCAGACCAACAATTATGTTGTTGATAACTTAATATGAAATTCAAAAGCATAAAGAAAATAACCATCACAGAAATGGATAAAATTCTTCCTTAAGTAAAAAACATGATTCGGATAAATAGATCATATAAGGAGCTTTTTATTTAAATATGCCACAACCTGATTGGATTTTAATGTATTCACATTACTGACAACACGATAGAGCAGCTCTACGACAACAAGTGTCCTGTGTCTTACTATGTACACTACAGTTCTCCTACTTCTTCCCAAACATTTCCAATCTTGCCTAATCATGTGCTGCCAGAACTCCATCTCAGATACCAGAGTGAATTATTGCCAGAAGATATCAGTTAACGAGGTCTTGCTGAAAGGGAGTTTACTGATTGGCTCTTGGTCTAAAATGGAGTTTTCCCCTCACACCCCAAGAAGTGCCACCTTTCTATTTTTCTTTTGTTCTGCCCGAGTAGAACGAGTTTCCATTAACACCCTGTATTAGTTATTGTTTGGAATTTTATAAATAAAGGCTGTAATCCCCTTATTCATTGTATTTAATTCAAAAACAGACTTTGCTTCCCTTTGCTGTTAACCGGATAGGTGTGCCTGTTTTTTTCTTTTAAAACTATTGTGAAGTCTGGTTTAAACTTGTTTGTTTTTCCTGTAACTGGAAAAAAAAATTGACAAGTGCTAAGCTCTGCCCTGAGGGCATTTTACTGGATGGAATGATGACGACAGCTCCAGGAGCAGCTGTCTTTGTGAGATTGTAAATTTCTGCAGACCTTTATCATCTGAGTTGGAAGGGATGTGAAGTAATCTTGACCTGGCTGCACAGTTAAGCACACGAGTCTTACTAGAACACACCTCTTCGTCTGGGTTACTGTTTTCCTGAATGAATTTGATCCAGGAGAGCATGTCGTCCCTCCCTTCTGCCTGGAACAAATACTCGCAGTCTGAGGTGGTTAGTCGCAGCACATTCTTGCGTCGTGTCTCGCTATAGGAGATGTCAATCAGACAGGCCTTGATGCTGATTCGTAGTGGTTCCTCGTCAGATTGTGTTGACGCATGAGACAGTGCATCCTTCCTGTCTTTGTAGAGGGTCAGGGTGTGACCTTGTAAAACAGCATACATCTGCTTCCATGATCTCATTCCTCCACTAACACGCTACAGAGACAGAAGAGACAGAGGAAGAGACAAACTTACACGTCGAAACATTAGTGATTAGTGGCTGTTCAATGAAGACATGGGTGTGCAGATGCATACCTTATTTTTATCTGTAGTAAGCTGCCTAAAGTTAAGAAACCCTTCTTTGGAAGAATCAGCAAAGATATCTGAAGAGGAATCCCTTCGAGATCCAGAATCCCCAGACGATTTATGTCCGTCCAGAGCCTGCAGGTGTGAATGCATGACAATTTCTTTGGCATTAACAGCTGACAGTAGACTGTGACATGAAAAGTGGGGGAGTGAGAGACAGAGAAATGCAACAAATATCTCCAGGTGGAACCCGACTGGGGATGTCAAGGTTACATGGTCACCAGGAAATCCCAATATCTACAACACCTGTGTCTCAAAACACTTCCCAAAGGAAGCCAGTGACAGTAAATTGGGAGAAGACTGTCAAAGTTTGAGAAAATTTAGATTGTTCTTGAAATATGGCTAAATATTTAAATTTACAATTGGCTATTTTCAGACTTCTATATTTAAGAAAGGGTGGCATGTTGTGAACAGTCCTGTAGATTCTCACCTTTCTCAGGCTCTTGAGACTGGGCATATGCTTACTGGAAGATCTCCTAAAGATGAGGAAGAACAACAAAAGCCAATCTGAGGTCAGAGACAAAGCCAGGCAGATCTGTAACTCTATTAAAATGATAAAAGATTTTTTTTTTTTTTTTTTTTTTTTTAAGAGAGAGCAATGGAAATCATTTCTTCAAATATCTTCAGTTAAGAAACTTTGTTAGAGTAACCCAAAATAACCTCAACAAACCTCCACTCTCATCTCTAGAAAAAATTATGATGAAGGACAAGATACAGAAGGGTCTCATTTCAGAGATCTATAAGCTATTAATATCTCACTCAGTAGAATGCACAGTATATAAGGTTAATGCATGGAAAGAAAATTTACAAATTGAAATTTCAGACGAAGAGTGGAGGGCAGCATGCAGTAAGGCTCATACATGTTCCATAAGTACACGTCTAAAATTATTGCAGTTTAAATGGATAATGCGAATGTATATAACCCCAGTGGACCTAAATCGATATAATAGTAATGTACCAGACATATGTACAAAATGTATGGAAGACAGAGGCACACTGTTTCACTGTATTTGGCAATGTAGGAAAATTGAAATGTTCTGGGAAGAAGTACGAAAAATTATTGAGAAGATCCTGTTAAAGCAAATTGCATTAGATCCTAAGCTCTTTCTGTTGGGTGTGTACCCAGAGAAACATAACTACACGAAAAGTGAGAGAACATTCATGGACCTTGGTTTTGTGTTTGCTAAAAGAAGTATCGCACTGTTATGGAAGAGTAATCAAGCCCCAAATACTGCACAGTGGATTAAACAAATGTTAACAAGTCTTCCTTTAGAAAGAATAACATATATATTGAAGGCTAAGCAGCAAATGTTTGAAAAAATATGGAGGGCCTTTATAATTTTTGTGAAGGATTTTGATTTGACTGGGGATCAGGTAGATGGCTAAGGATAGTGGACGGGACAGTTCCTTAATATTTCAATAATAATTAAACATTTCAAATGTTTTGCAAATTACATTATAGAGGCAATTATATGTATGTCTAATGAAGCAATTGTTGTATGAGAGGAGCATTATTGTCGTTACTGCTTCATTGTTGTCGTGTTTCTTGTGTTTTGTTTTTTCTTTAGCAGCAATGAATACTGTTTTTTTTTTTTACATTGACGGAAAACTACATATGACTGGCTGCATGTATGTTATATAAAAGAAAATGCCAATAAAACTCTTTTGGAAAAAAAAAAAAAAAAAAAAAGAGAGAGCAATGACCCAGCACTGGTATACACTCACCCTCCTCTGCCGTCCTCCTGGTAATTGTCCAGACCCTCATCATAGGATTTGGACCGCTCTGTTTTGCTGGCTGATTCAGACTCCAGCAAAGCACTTCGCAAGGACTCTATAAAAGAATAAGAAATAGGAAAAAATGTTATTAATATTGTTAATGTTAATTTATAAGCCAAGTGATGAGTATAAATTACAGTCACATTAAGCTCCCAGAGGTAGCTTCAGGCTTTAGCTGTAGTCTAAGGAAAAGTTGAAGAAAACCAGTGAAAACAGAATATTTCAACAATAATATGTGTTAAGAGAAGTCATCTGTATTTAGAGTGCATTTCAAAGGCTAAGGCTAGAATTTAAATAGAAAATCTTCATAGAAAATATTAAACAACCATAAATTTCAGTGATTTGTACTGTGTTCTCTCTGAGCCAAGCCTTGACTCACATTTCCCTCACCCTTCCAACGCAACACTGTTTACCTTGGTCATGTGATAGCTGACGGCGGATGGTAGGGCATGGTGAGCCTGGACTGGAGGGACCTGTAGTTATGGATGGTGCAACGGATATCACAGCCGAGGGTGGAATAAGGGCAGCCTCCCGGTCGACACTGGGACTGACTGGCTCATCTAATGACAATAAAACAATCAGTCTAAGCACAGAGGTGATATGCAGGTTGTGTAAAAGATAAAGCTACATTACATTTGTGACATGGATATGCTGTTTTGTCTAAGCAATGCTATATTTCCACATCAGTGTGAGGACCTGCTGTATTAGAACATCTTTATATCAAAAACTACTCAATCATCTATCATCAGTGGGAAAAATTAAAAACAGTCTTTCAATGACTCCCAAGGCTAACATGCCACAACACAGCTGAGAGTGGGAACAGATCATCTTCTGACATGATTTTTTGAGAGAGAAGGAAGTTCTTCACTCTTGAGTACCGCCCACTCCTGGCACTTCAAGCCTGAAACAGCTCAGAGTACAAAGCTGCTCTCTGCAGCCGAGGGGCTTTTGGAGCTAAATTTAAAAGCAAATGTCCTAGTTCCAGCCTGTACCCAACTTTGAAACGGGGCAAAGGAAAAGGATGTCACCAACTCCCTAAAAGGCCTGTTGGGTCACCTAACTAAGGTTCTGCCCATCATCGATAAATATTATTTGGTAGTAACCACTTTAAAGACTTCCATTTTTATCTACTCTCTCCAAAATCTAAGACGACAAATTTCTTCTGCTGTAGTCTTCATACATCAAAGCCTTCAGCTGCTTGTTTGAAACGCTTCTGAAAGGCCTTACAACAGGCAGCTTGGTAGAGCAACACCTGAGGGGTTCTGCCCTGGGCCCAAACTGTTCATAAGCAATATCATGAACATCATGAAGAAGTCGAAACATGTTCACTTTCTTGTTTTATGTACAACTACCTCAGATATGATTATTATGATTGTAAATAGATAGTACAACATTTGATATTCCTCCAAAAAACTCACACAGTAACAAGGTTTCCCAAAGTGAATCTAAAATGAGACTGTATGGATATAAACATTTATTCCACCACCCACTGCCATCTAACTAAAATGCAAGAAAAACGAAGTCTGTAGATTAGATAAATAAATTGATATTTTGGGTTGCAGGACCACATGGCGCGACTAAGGCCTGGACCATTACTGCTTTCAAACAGGTCATTGATAGAAGCCCAGCTCAATCAGGGCACTGTTTTCCTGAGCCGGGGCAGCAGTCCCAGAATGGTGGTGTTGCGGCATCATCACTGTCACTGCCTGCTTTGTCTGCACCTGGACTGCCCAGCTATCTCAACGACCAACACTACACAGACCACTAAATGAACAGCAGACACACTGTTCATCATAAACCACAAGCGTGGTGGCCTCACTGACGGAGGTTATATTGTACATCCAACTTGAAACTCCCACATTCTCTAAACTCAAGACCATAAACTTAGAACATAAATTCAGCACTGTGTTTAGAAGGTCACATGACCGAGAGTGAGGAAAAGTGCAATAAGCACAACTTCAAAATGCATAGCAAATCAGTGACAACATAAACACTGACATGCTTCAGCTTATAAAGAAGACACACTGGCGCTGAACTTAAGGTGTTCCTTCAACTTACTCCCATTTTTATAAATTAATAATAATTATTAAACTTTTACAAACAAATCTTACTATAGTACAACATCAGCAAAGGTAAATCCACTTAATCTTCATGGAAGTATATGTAGTTGTGTTGTATTAGACAGCAAATTAATTTTCATCTTCAAAACAGCCTCCAGGACGCTGTGGACGCTCCAAAACAGACACACAGAGGGACAATTTCAGAAAATGCGAAAGCGATTTGCCACAGCACCTCCACGGGAACTCCAGCAGACAGACTGATTAGAGTTGTAGACTCTTTTGAGCTCACATACACACACATTCTTCCAGCTAAATTCTCTCCAGGAGGGAGAGTTTGTTGTTCGCCATTGCTTTCTGCAGTTCTTGCGCCATTCTTTCTGCGTAACTGTGAAACTGCCCTCTGCTTCCCATCTTGCTTTATTATTCAAAGTATGATCTCCCATTAAATTTTGAAGAGTACCATCTTCATGGGCTTTTTGAAAAATATGCCAATGAAATCTCTCATTTGTCAATACCTAGTGTCCTGTCACATTTACTGGGTGTGAAGTCTGAGTTGCAGGCAAACCATCTGAAGATTCAACCTCACCCTTGAAGTGGTGCCACTTATTTATTTCATTCCATACCTTTAGAAAGCAAATTATCTAAGAATTGTTGGGATCTGAAAGACAGACTGCATTACTTTTAGCTGGTGTACCTAATAAAGTGGCAAGTATAGATTATTAAAGGCCTGAAATTAATAGAAGTGAGCAGGCCTTTGAAGTGCTACCTTTGAGATTTGTGAATGAGAAACCACTTTCAAGTCAAATTCATTTTGCAACATATGTTAGATTTATCTTACACTGAACCACAACTGAGCAGCTTCAAAAAGACCCAAATTTAACTTTGAAACTAACTTCTCTCCCATGGGTCAAACTAAAACCTTCCAGTACTGTGGCTGCCTGTGACCTAGTTCCTCCATACAGTCTACCTGCAAAGTACAAAATGTTTCCTTTATGTCCTTTCCAAAACAAAAGTAGATCAGGTATCAGGGAAAGTTTACTTGAGTTAGAACCACAATAATTGGCTGACTTGGGTCTTTCAGTTTATAAGTTTCTTTTAGCAACCAGGGACTGACCATTTCTCAGGGAATCAACCTAATTATACTGAAGTAACACAAACATTTAAAACAATACAACAAAAATTAACTGTGGATAACAGGATTTCCACTCTTACATAGCCTTTGCTTTTCATATTTCTCCATGTGGTATCATAGGGAGACTGGTGGAGACACAACACCCAAAAATACATAATATGTATGCAAAGAGAGACAGATGGAGAGAGAGAGAGAGAGAGAGAGAGAGAGAGAGAGAGAGAGAGAGAGAGAGAGAGAGAGAGAGAGAGAGAGAGAGAGAGAGAGAGAGAAAGAGAGTGAGCGAGAGGGAGAGAGAAAATAAAGAAATATTTCTGAACATAAAATATTTGATACATTTTCTGACAGTGGATTTCAAAGAACATATAAGAAATCTAAAAAGTCCCACATCTGATACTCACTCTAGCCTCCAGCAATGTAACTATAGCAATGTTCTCATCAAGGCATGGCATTAAAACACACAGAGAGTTCTTATTAATTATGAATATTTTCTCACTGCTGAACTGATTACAAAAGACTCTCTAAAAGACTGAATACACAGAAAATCTTGGCTGTAAAATTCAGACCACATTTAGAAGTGTGTTTGGTGCCATTTCCAAAACGTGATGCAAAGCAGCTAAAAGCAAAACATTCTGATACCCTCTCATATTTTGGAACTGCTCTGCTAACACTGCATGGTGAGACAGTTTTTTTTTCCTGAGATGACAACTATTTAATCAACAGAAAATGCATTATGGGACTACTGAAGCATAATGCAATCCATTCAGAGGAGAGAACATACAAGAAAACAATGTATTAAGAAGAGAAATTCAATATATTTCAAAAGGCTTAAGCCATCCTTCACTCCGCTCCAGTAAAGCCAAATATCCCACAAACCCTCTCTGAATGCCACAAAACCCGATTAATAACATCTTCCCAGGAAGATTAATTTATTTGTGAACATCTCTCCAGCATTATATACACACACAAATGACACGCTGAATCAGATTAGCAACGAAACTAAAACTATAGTGGTCTACAGGCTGCACAGTCAGTTTTCATCCATCTATTTTAAACTGATTTCTATTAGCATCTATGGTGGAAGCCCTTTAATTAGCTACAGCATTAGCTCTGCCAGTCTGCCTCATGTTACAACTGCCTGTTGCCGTTGCCATGACAACGTGGGCCAGCAAGGCTTACAACTGATTATTCTCTTACCGATGAATGGAATGGAGTCCAGAGACTCATCCAGGTTGCTGGAGCAGGAGGTGTGACGTTGTTCCCCAAGGCGGCGTATGTGTATCTCTCTACGTGTATCATTGGGAAGCCAGCATGCCACCACATCTGCCGTAGAATCTGCTCCATCGTCGTTTACAGCCAGGATGTAGGAAGGGTGCCGCAGAGGGCTGGGATTCTTTCCAGACGGGGGCTTCTCCCTTAGAACCACCCCAGACTCTGTTGGGCTTCGCCCATTGACCTGACTCTGGGAGTCTGAGTGGGGAGGTTTGAGGATGCTAGGCCTCTGAGGCATCTGTTTCGGGGTGGAGCATGAAGAAGACCTGTGCCCTACCAATGCTATGTCTCTGTCTGCTTCAACATGCAGCATGGTTTCAGCCCGCATCCTGCTCTTGACTTGTTGGGTAGTGTGGCCTGAATGGTTTCCTTTAACTGAAACTCTTTGGTCGACAAAAGAATGTTCAGCACTTGAGCTCTTTCCAAAATGTGAAGGTCTGTCTGAGAGCATGGGTGATGAGCGGGTCTGAAGAGAGTCTGGTCCTTTAGAGTAGAGAGAAGGGTTTGGTGCTCCCCTCATGCCACCGCTGTATCCCACAGAAGGCCTGTAGAGCATGGCATGTCTGGGGATAGACTGTCTGCTGGGCCTTGTACCTTGGTCTGCCCTTCCATACCCTCCTCTACTCTCACTGAGTCGAACCAGGTCTGCTGGGTCAACATAGTCTATGGAGTGTGCCCGGGCTTTGTGCACTAGGCCATCTTGGGATACGCTTCGAGGGGGCCAGTTAGTGGCATGTCCCATCCTCTCTGCACCGCTCATACGGTCTTGCGAGGCACTGCGTGGAGCAACGTGAAAGTGGGGTGGAGGTCCTTGGTATGACCGTTCATGGGAGGTACTCCTTCGTCGTATCCCCTTAGGGCCCCAGTCTCCCCGGCGAATGGGATGAATGCCAAAGGTGGTCTGACTGGCAGCTCGCAAACTGTCCAGCCTCTCCTGGATAGTCCGACTACCATGGGAATGGATTCCTTTGTTGTCAATGTACTCCCTGTATGTCTGGTAAGTACGCCAATCAATGTTTTGATGGCTGGCTGGGTAGTGAGGTGCCTGACTTCCACATGGACCCACTGCTGGACCACTGGGGTAGACATCAGCCTTTCGAGGGTGAGGATATTGAGCTAAAGACCCAGGCCTCCCCCTGACAAAGACAGGGTCCATGTAGTCTATCCTGTGAGCTGGACCTATGCGCCCCATGTGGGCAGCTTCAGGAGGAACCACCACAGTCCTCACACTGTCATTGCGCATGCACACTGCCATCTGGCTTTTTGGATATGATGGAGGAGGAGGAGATGGGGGCACAGTGATCTCCTTGCGGTATCCATGGTCAGGAGGTGCTGTTGGCCCTCGGCAGACCTGCCCCGCTGGGTCCGTCGCCTGGGCCATGCCCGTAGGCTTACAGTCTACTCTGGGGTAGCATACTGGGGGTGGATCAGGAATGTGACAGGCATTTCCGCTGTAGCTGCTATGGCCACGGAGGTAGGCATCCTGGGAGTAGGCCTGGAGGCAGAGCAACAAAGCAGTGTTACAATAGATATAGTACAAACTGCATTTCCAAGTGTGTGTAAAATTCAACGTTGTGCCACTAAATGCTTGCAGAGAAGTCAAGCGTGATATTACTGCATGCATGTGTGTGGGCAGTGCATGTTGCAGTATGAGTGTGTGGAGGCGTTAGCAGTTCAGGGGTGTCAGTGGTCTTCATCTGCTCCTTATTTAGAGTTCTCATGGTAATGCTCACTGTTCCATGGAAGATGATAGTACACTACATGAATCAAAGTAAAAAAAATATTTATTTATATGAGAGACTTAAGATGGCACTTCAAACAAGATTTTTATGGTACAGCAGTCTTTCGCCAATATCGCTGTCCGTGTTCTCCATACAACAATAATTTGTTGCCAGCCAACAACTGTGATTTTCGATATAAAGGAAAAAACATTCCTGTATAGCTGTAATAAATACCTACTACAACTGCAAACACCATAAGATAAATGTGTAATGCTGTTTTTTTGTACCAAACTCCATATTTAGTCTGTGCTGTGACAGTTTCAGCAAAGACTGTATAGCAATCAATACAAAGGTTAGAAAGGAAATTGAGTATCTAACAATCGACACATTTGAACAAACTTGAGAACATAAAAACAAACATAAAATGTACGTAATGTGGACAGGTAACCGGTGTTTCCAATTACCCACCTCAGACTGACAGACTGTTACCAACAGAAGCCTATATTACTTCCCTTTGGGTAAAATCCTTTTGGATAGACACAAAGTTAAAGCAAGAGCTTCTTCCAATCCGCGATATATGTGCCTGTAAGGCTCAAAAGATTTATCTGCTTTATTCATAACATACTGTACACACAACAAGCAAGAGCCGTGTAAAGGTATGAGGACTTTGATCCTGCTACAACCTGGTGTCGAATTACAATCTTACATAAAGCTGTGTGTGCACCTGTAATCAGTGCCAGACTCTGTTCCTCCCTTTGTAAGCATGAGTGTACGGGAGAGTTCAGAGGTCACTGGCCTTTATCACACTAATGACATATGGCATGGAGGATGAAGGAGGGGCGAGGCTTCACTGACATGCCAGCTGGATGCCAGCTCGAGTGCACAATCTAACAGGTACTGCAGGCACAGTGCATCGGCCATTTCTACAGTCTACACATTCGATTCACCAACACAGAGCTGACCATTAAACAGTCATCCAAGGCAACTAAATAGCAATAATGTAAAACCTGAAGACCACATCCTGTAATGACGATGCTGACATGCATGACATATGCAAAATGAGACAGCAAGCACAACATGTCAACCTCAAGTGGCTACCCTGTCTGCTGTTTGCTTACCAGATTAGTAGTTTCCCGAGAAAAAGGCTGCCGTTACAGCATGAGAAAACAAGAGCGTTAAGAAATCAAGGGAGAGAGGGTGGAAGAGAAAAAGATGCCAGCAGAGCAAAATGCACACATTGTAAAAAACAGAACAGAATCAGAGAGGGGAGAACATTTAACAGCCACAGCAATGCCTGGGCTTGACATGCTAAAAATATACTAGAGGTGCAGCAGCAGTACAGAGAGATGAAGAAGGATAGATGTAGCAGGGGTTGCCACGTTACGACCTGCCTGTGCCAGTCTGTCCTGGGCGAGGTGGCAGGAGCAGAAGCTTGCTTCTCTTGCTGCTGTTATATCTCCATGGTTCTATCCATCTTCAGCCAGAATATTACGCTAACTGAACAAGGTGCCTCCAGTCTATGTCTCTCTCTCCCTCCCTCTGCTATTGCTCACATGACAGAAGCAGCAGCTGCTGATTATACATTCAGCTGTGATGGTACAGCTCCCCCTCCCACTCTTTCTTCCTCTCTCCTTTTCCCTCAGCATCAACCTGTTCAAAACACAGGGCAGTCAGCTGATTTTATCTACTGGTTTCAGCTCATCATTCATGCTGTTCCCTCTTTTTCTCCCTGCTCAGTATTTCCTCTGCTTTTCTCGCATACAGTTCCCTCCCCTTTCTGCTCCCTGAATCTACACTCTCTCCGTCGCTTTGCTAAGCAACTGCTGCCTGTCTCCAAGCAGTCAGTGTGTGCTGCCTCCTACAGTAATGTCATCCTGCTAGCATCTCTGATAATGCTCTTGTTCTTATGAAAAGCCTTCATCAGTCTGCCAGACTACATTAAAATATATTTTTGAGTGGCTGCTGGCCATTTACTGTGCAATAGTGTAGCCAGTGTTATCACAACACACACACAACATGTGAGATTCAATGGATGGTTACAGAGGGGAAAAAAGAGTCAGAGAGAGGGAGGGCCTAACAGGGAAGAGAGGTGGAGTAACAGTCAATTGGTTATCATTAAGGAGAAAATTAAATGATATTAGATGTAAGAAGAGGGTTAAGTGGATGTGAACAATATTTTATTTCTCTAGTCTAGTCTTCTAACTCATTTAAATCAACTCATGATGGAATGTTATATCTACACATCATAAAGAGCATTGACACCATGTTTTAAATAAATCACTGCTTGCGTATTTTTAGAAGGGTAGGCTGCTTAAACAGAGATCATTGTTTGTTTTAACAAAACACCGATTTTGCAATTCTGGATGCCATACTCAAGTGAATTACGTATCAAGTTAATTATTCTATGTGGTCATAAAGAATCCATGAGGGAGAAATTCAGGTAGAGCAAACAGCCTGGCGTTTTCATTATATAATTCATAAATGGGCTGTCAGATAACAATAAGCCCTTGGGAAGGGATTCCTGAGAATCCTGACAAAGCACTTAGTGTGATTTGCTATAGATATGGAACAGACCAGTGCAACCTTCACTTTGTCCTGAATGTGCAAAATGCATAGCAGCGTCCAACAGCTGCCTGCAGCATGCATTAAAGGCTAATGATGAGATCTAAAGTGCACACAGGTATAAGGGCATATCTCTGTTAGGGACAGAGTATCTCGTAGGGCTGAACGCTGATATTTGTAATTTGACATTTATCTTAATTTAAGGTTAATAATGAAAAAGAAAAACAGATTTTATAAACATTTTATAGTGACAAACACACTAAAACATTACACTCTAAAATCTTGGACAAACCAAACTAGAAAGAAAACATCAGCGTAAGCTCCGCACAAGAATCTCTATGCTGAATGTTACACTGACTGCTGAAGGTCCATAGCTAACATGCAGGAAGCCCCCAGCATCCAATACTGTAATTTAGGCTTAAATCAGAGGCTTAAAACAGTTCCAAAAATCAAACACATGAATAAATACAAGACTACAAAAATCTGACCTGTTTCAAATTCTGTTGCTTTTTTGGATAGTAATAATCTGCCACGCCAGGGCTGCCACATCTTTGGCAGGGTTTACAGATTTGGAGCCATACACCCAGAGTAAAGAGGACAACTTTTCTACAACTCAGCTGTTTAATTTAGGTCTATTCTGTATCATGCAAAGTTTGAAGACAACTGTTTTTGCATAATTCATTCTTACCTTTGCCCGTCAAAACATATAATCTATATGGATGAGGCTGTGTATATTACTCCATGATAATATGTCTGTATATGAATTTTAGGTCGTTTTTACTCTAACCCTCCAATTAGGCCATTACAGTAGCAGCGTCAGCAGCAGTTTTGGAGAACAGAAACGCTGCTATGGCCTGATTAGGAGGCCTAGATAAAGAGCTCTGATGGGACAGGCCGCCTGCATCTTATGACTACTGTCCCAACATGAATACCTTAAACTAGAGCAGCTCAGTGAGATTAGATGTAATGGAAATCATTGTTGGACCGGAGAGAGTAAATTCTTTTAGTTTTTTTTTTTGAAAAGGACAAACATTCAAAACTTTTTTCCCATTTCTAAAACCGGACAGTAAAGAGAAACTTACCAGCTGAAGTATATCTTCATCTTTTGGCATTACACAAAGTTCAAGAAAGTCGCCACTGTTGGGGAACAACAAATAGACTTAAATTATGAACAAGACCACTGACCAAGAATCAACTATAAAAATTTGTATTAAAACTCACCTGTCTTGGATCAAGGATATAACCTCACAATAGGCTTTCCCAATGATGCTTGCTCCATTCACCTTCACTATGCGATCACCTAACAGGCAATGAAAAAATAAAATCAGTGACAGACAGGGGTAGTAAAAAACTGTGAGCTATTTGTCTTTGACCACTATGACCATAAGATCTCACACGTCAAGGTTCCTCTTCATACCTGACCATCTCTGACGCTCCTGTAATTGAGGTAAGTATTCCTTAACCCATCTTTTCCAGAATAAGTCAGACATGTATTGAACCTGTTTCCACCTCCTATGCGCATACACATCCGTTGTTTAGAACACTCCAGGTGGTAATGATGGTGAAGTCTTTAACAGCAGCAAGTGACTGGGTGTCAATGCTTCCAGGTCATTTGGATCCATGGAGGCCTTGGTGATAGGCTATTGATGATGGCTTCACTCTCACAAAACACTGTGTGAAGACCCTCTTCATCCAAGTTTTGTACCTAAAAAGTTGAATTAAGGACTTTGCGCACAGACCTTATTAGCCTCTCCCATGATCCTCCATGATGCGAACCAGCAGGTGGATTAAAGCTCCATTTAATTCCCTTCTGCAGCATGACATCATTCATCTGCACTTGATTCCTCTGTTCAATAGCAACTTTCAGCTCATGATCTGCTCCTATGAAATTTGTTCCATTGTCTGAGCGCAGCTCCCGCACCTGTCCTCTTCTAGCAACGAAGAGTCTGAGTGCATTAGCGAAGGAGTCGGTGTCCAGTAATGGAGCAACTTCAATGTGCATGGCTCTGATGGCAAGACAGGTAAATATGACACCATACCTCTTCACCATGCTCCTTCTGCACTTAACCACAAAAGGTCCAAAATAGTCCACCCCTACACAAGTGAATGGTGGTTCATCTGGGACAATTCTTTCGTGGGGCAAATTTGCCATATGTTGGTATACTGGCAGAGCATTCAGACGGCGGCATGTGATGCACCTGGACAGTACTTTCCATATGGCTATACTCACACCAGTGATCCAATACCTCTCCCTCAGCTTAGACAGCATGTGGTTACGTCTACCATGACCCACTTCCTGATGTACATGCCTAGGCAAGAGCTTTGAGATGTGAAGATCCTTTGCCAGTATTATAGAATGTTTGCTTTCCACAGGTATAGACAATCTACTGAGCCGACCACCAACTCTCAGGATTCCATCTTGCACCTGTGCACAGAGCTTATTGAAGTGACTAGATTTCTTAATGTGCTGCCCTTTCTCCAGACTGGCTAGTTCTTCAGGAAATCTCTGTCCTTGACAGAACTTAATGATGGCAAGCCCCTGTGAACAGCTGTCCTTTTAAAACGATTCATCTCCTCTGCCACTGAAGATCTCTGCTGCTCCTTATTGATGTCAGACTCTGCAAAGGTCAGATGTAACTGTCTCCTCTTCTTCACACAGGACATGAGCCAGTCTTTAATCTTAAAGAACCATGCCACAGATTTCTTTAGACGTGTCCAAGAGGAAAAATACTGAATCATACGAGCCACTGGATCTTCCTTGACTTGCATGACATTCACTGCAGCAACTCTTTTGAGTTCTGGGTCCTCAGGTGAAAGATAGTTGATGTCATCCTTGTTAACAGGACACTCACTCTCAGGATGTAAAAGAAACTGAGGCCCTGACACCCATGTATGGGTTTGGATGAACACATCCACTTTCACACCACGAGAGGCCACATCCACTGGATTGCTAGCAGTGTCCACATACCTCCATTGAGGACAGGAAACTTTCAGGATATGAGAGACCCGATTTGCAACAAAAACTTTGAACCGTGAAGTCTTGTTCCTGATGTATTTGAGTACAGATGAACTGTCTGTCCAGAAAACAGAATCCAAAAGATCCATCCGCAGCTCTTTACTCCAAAGTACATCCATGCGGCTGGCCATGGTTGCAGCAATAAGTACCATTCTGGGGATGGTAACAGATTTCAAAGGAGCCACTCAGGCCTTTCCCATGACAAAAGCACTGTGTTTTTCTGAGTGCTCATTTTTCAACAACAGGTATGACACTTTTCCATACCCATCCTAACTAGCATCACAGAAACAATGTAACTGGGCTGTGGCAACTTCTCCAAACCCTGGTGGTTTCACACACCTGGCAACCTCAAATGTTTCCAGCAGATAGAGCTGCTGCAGCCACTTCCGCCACTCCTTAGACACTGACTCAGGCACAGGGTCATCCCAGCCAATTTCTCTCCTGCACAAAACTCTCAGAATTTTCTTCGCTGTTAAGACCGCAGGGCTCAGCATTCCCAGGGGATCATAAATGGAGCTGACAATTGAGAGGATTCCTCTTCTGGTGAGTGGTCTGTCCTTCAGTACAATCCTGAACTTAAAAGAATCTGATTTTATGCACCATTCCACACCCAGCACTCTCTCCACAGGTAATGAATCCAACTCCATATTCAACCCTTCCATGCCTCTTGCCTCCTTTGGCGTACAGAGAGACCAGCTCCTGGTAAAGTGACACTGCTTCCTCTTCTGTGGCCACTGACACAAGACAATCATCTACATAAAAACAATGTAATAATTTGTCCACTGTTTCCTCACTGTAGTGATGTCCGTGGTCCTCTGCACATCTTCTAAGGGCAAAGATAGCACAACTAGGAGACGACGTTGCCCCAAATAGATGTACCTTCATCCGATACTCAGCGGGTTGTTGTTCCATATCCCCTTTTGGCCACCAGAGGAACCTCAGCAAGTCTGTGTCATCAGCAGGGACCCGTACCTGGTGGAACATGGACTCGATGTCAGCCATGACCACTACTGGTTCCTTTCTAAACCGGGTCACTACTCCAGTCAGAGAACTAGTAAGATCAGGGCCTTGTAAGAGCTGAGCATTCAGTGATGTTCCTTGATAGCTTGCTCCAGTCAAATACAATCCTGATCTTTCTTTTGGTGGGATGTTAAACTCCATGGTGTGGTATATACCATACCTTTCCATCACCACGGTCCAGCTCCTCTTCTGGCACCTTCTCTGCATAGCCTTTAACCAGAAGCTCATTCATAAAGGTGTTATACTAAGCATGAAACACTGGGTCTTTCTGAAACCTTTTCAGATGATGCAAACACTGCTCCACCATTTTCTTGTTATTTGGCATGCTGATATTACTGTTCCTTAAAGGTAATGCAATCTGGTAATGGCCATCCACCTGTTTTACTGTGTTGCTCACCAACTCCAGGAACCTTTGATCTTCTCTAGATATCCCAGGTTGATCCTCAAGGCTGTTTTCAGGGGAGTCATTCTTAAACTGTTGCTGCCAGAGCTCACCCAGCTTCACAACTGAAGCTCTGTTCACAGTTATCTGTGCCTCTTGCCTCCAAAGGAGGCAAGAGGCCTTTGGAGGCCTCTTGAACAGTCTGTTCACAGAACTCTGTTCACAGTTATCTGCGCCCTCTGTGCCTCCTTTGGAGGCAAGAGGCAAGAGGCCTCCTTTGGAGGCGGTTAGCCACCGCCTCCTGTCAGTCCATTAACTGTCAGGCCCAACATGGTCCTAATGGCATATGGTCCATCATTTACACTACACACCACCTCTAATGGTTCCAGTGCCATAGGAACATTGGTCCCTATCAGGAACTCTATTCCTGCGTCGATCTGAGGTAGGTGAACATGTTTTAAACAAGACCATTTTTTAATATCCCTTTCAGTAGGAGTATTTCCTCGGTGCACAGGCACACAACTCACAACTTTCTCCTGCCCCATGGTTCGAAGGAGAATCTGCCCCTTCCTCCCTGTGAGGTGAAGCTTGTCCATCAGGCTCTCAGTACAAAAAAACGCAGTGCTCCCTTGGCCCAAACAAGCATATGTAGTGATAATTTTGTTTCCATTTTTAGATTTTACTTGGACCGGAACGATGGGCAGCTTGCAGTCCTGGTCTCCAGCCCCTGTAAGACCACTTGACACCAGCATGTTGTCAACAGACACCACTGTGTTCCTCCCAGTCTGCTCAGAAACATTTGGAACTTCTTTATGAAGTACTGTGGGATGTTTAAGGCTACACTTTGAACAGGAAATCCTTTTACGGCAATCTTTACTAATGTGTTCTGTACACAAACAGCCAAAACAAATGCCATTTGTTTTGGCTGGTAGCCTATCTTCTTCTCGTGAGCCATTTTTCCCATCTGCACACATACATCTAATGTGTGTCTACCTCCACAGCAGATGCACATTTTCCTTCCTGTTTGTTCGATTTCCTTCTCCTTCTTTACAGACTGATGTTTGTTCTCCACACGGCCGACAGTGGTTGCAAAGCTGGTTCCTCCGTTTCCAGATCGAAGCTGTGACTTAGGTTTGATCACAATTTTATTTCCATTTACTGGCAGAGAGTCTTTCCAAACACAGGATCTGTCAGCATTTTTACTTGCCTTTCAATGAAGTTAGCAATGTCAATAAATTTTGCCCTCCAGTTATATCTTTCCTGCAGCTCACAAGCCTGGCTCCTCCATCTGTCTCTGAGTTTGTATGGCAGTTTCTTAATGATGCTTATCATGTTGGAAGGCATGTTCAAATCATGAAGATATTGCACATCCTCCATGGCATTACAGCAGCCTCTAAGGAAGAGGCTGAAATGCTGCAGGGCCTTTACATCCTCTGTTTTAATTGGAGGCCATAGAAGGGCTTTGTCCATATAAGAGGAGGCAACCTTTTGTTCGTTCCCAAACTGCTCCTTTAATGATGATTTTGCTCTCAAATATCCTTGTTCTGGGTTATGTTGACAGCTCCTCACAAGTTCTTTGGCTTGACCTCTTGTATGTTGTTCCAGGAAATATAAACGATCACAGTCATCAGCTGTATTCCTCTCAATTCCATTTTCAAAAGCTCTGATAAAAGTGTGGCATTTTAATGGGTCACCATTAAAAATTGGAATCTCTCTTCTTGGTAGAGCAGAAAGGCATTGCTGTTGCATCAGCAGTGTTGTTATTTCATTTTGTTTGCTCATGATACCAAGAACATGATTTTTGGCTTCCAAATCCACAGACACATTTGTGTTGTCCGTGGATGCTAGTTAGCATGTTACTCGTATTCATGCCTTGTTTGAACGTTTGGCTCAGGGAAATTTGACCATTAACCTAGCGAAATGTGAGTTTGCTAAAGCTACAGTAACATATCTGGGCAAGGTGGCGGGTCAGGGACGTGTGCAGCCAGTGACTGCTAAGGTGGTAGCTATTAAGGCATTTCCTGTACCTACAACAAAAAAGGAGCTCATGAGGTTCTTGGGCCTTGTTGGTTACTACCGTGGCTTTTGCCGTAACTTTTCCTCTGTTGTGGCCCCTCTCACTGACCTGTTGAAGGCCAAGGCTAAATTTGTTTGGTCTCAGCAGTGTCAGCAGGCCTTTTGCCATGTTAAAAGTCTGCTGTGTTCTGCTCCAGTTCTTTTAGCTCCCAAGATGGATCACGCTTTTAAACTGCATGTAGATGCCAGCCATATTGGGGCGGGGGCCGTTCTTTTGCAAACTGATGACCAAGGTATCGACCATCCAGTTAGCTTCTTTTCTAAGAAGTTCAATGCCTACCAGGTAAATTACTCAGTGGTAGAGAAAGAGGCTCTGGCATTAATTCTGGCTCTTCGGCATTTTTTGGGGTATATTGGGATTATGATGTATTTTCTGTGATGTGTTTTTTTAATAGTGGTACCTTTCTGAGAGAGCTAATGGTCCAGGGTCGAGAGTCCTCGCTAAGGGGGGAGTGTTACGGCCCTGTGTGTTGGCCTTTCAGGGAGTTGTGTTGCTGCTGTTCTCTTTTGCTTTGTGTGTGCAGGTGATTGCTGGGCGGAGCTGAAGCACACCTGAGCTGGCAAGATTGGAGAAGGCTTATAAGGGCCCAGCAGGCTTGCCTCGCTCTCTCTCCTCCTGGCCATTTTAGACAGCAGTTGGGCTCCTTTGTTTGCTGCAGCCATGACTGGGCATTTGTCCTGGACATGGCTGGCCTGCTAACTGTTGGTGTTGACTATTTATTCTTCCTAAATAAAAATGGTAAATTGTTGAGATTATGTGTGGCCTCCCGACTCTGTCACTTTTGTGAGCCAGTTGTGACACTTTATATAGACAAACGGTGAGCAGCAGCTTCCAGAATACACATGCTTGTCGATGAAAACGTGTACAAGGTATAAAGCATATGTAAAATATTAATGGAAAAAATATGCATAAGAACTTCCTGCATACGGCCAACAAAAATTACGGTTACCCAGCTTCCCTCTCTCCTCCTTCCTGAGCGCAGGTGAGTGAGTGCCCCTCTTTGTTACCTCCATCTATCACCGCCTATGCCCACGTGACCCAAACCTTGTGCATCACCATGGTAACCAGACAAAACTAATCGACCAAAACCAACTATCGCCAAAAAGAATAATATGGCTCCTACAGCTCTCATGCTCATGACAAAAGAGGAAGTGTGCCTTCAGACTGATGGGGGAAAAAAGCAAAAAGCCTAAAACCAGTCAACTGGTGTTGAGGTTTACAGTAACTATACTGTAGCTCCCTCTGTTCACTTAAACCATAAAATCACCAGGGTAGCTGACAAATAACATAGCAAAAAAGAACACCCTCTTGTCCCGGCTAATGTTTTGCTTCACAACAAGAATACTGTCAGGCCACTACTGAAAACTGCACTCCTTGCATTTTTTTTCCCTTTGGCTTGCAACACTTCAAAACATCAGTGCAATAGCTTAGAGGAAGTTTTCTACACTGCATGGTATCATTTGCAGGACTGTGCCTCTACTGTTGTAATGTCATGACTTCCAAGTTATTACATCCCCAAACAATCACTAGTAGGTTTTGGTTAATAAGAGACTGATTGAGTGATGATTCATTGTTACCTGTGCAAAGCCCAGCTCCGTGAGCAGGGCCACCTTCCTTGACTTGCTTCACAAAAATGGTGTCCATCGGTTCTAGCCTATTCCGCTGTCTCCCTGATGAAAGCAGAGAGAGAAGTATAAATCATACATACAGCATATCAAAACCCTAAACAAAAACTTCCTATTTGTATACAAACAGTGCTATACCTAAGGTTCATTTACACCCTCTTATTTTCACTAAGGCTGAACTTGAAAGGTGAAAAACAACTTGAAAACCTACCAATGCGTAGCAGATTGAGCAGTAAATTGTTTCATGACATTTAAGTGAGAGGAGAGAATGATTGTCTTTGAGAACAAGAGAGAAATTGGGAGGTTTGTCACAAGATTTGGAGGCATGTGAATCAACATTATGACAGCAGAACAGGCTGTGCTCTGGCCAGTGCTTGCCCACATTACAACACTTTTGAATAGTCATGATCATTAATTGGTTCAGAGGAAAGAAATCTCAATAGGGGGAAATTGTGTGGTTTTAGAGAAGTGGATAAAAGCAGCTAAAGAAAGGAAAACCTGTTTGCTCATGCTGCTCTTGTCTCCTAGCAGCTGCATGGCTGCAGAAAAAAAGAAGGAAAGAAAAGAAAGAGGGAGGGTGTGAGAGAGAAAGAGACTAAGAGAAGGTAGAGTGACAGTGTGCTCAGCTGCACAACTCCCACTCTTTCCTTATAAACTGAGAAATCGCTCTGGGCACAGCTAAAGAGCGGCTCAAATCCTTCCCCAGTAGTTAACATTCTGGGAGTGACTCAGCGTACGATGGCTCAGAAACTAGAGGGGATGGGAAGGCCAACATGAGAATGAGCATGATAGCCCAAAAAATCTAGTACAAGTTGTTTAAAAATCCTGGCTTGGTCAGTGAAAGAGGTTAAATATTCTTAGTATCACCAAAACATATTAATGAGAAGCATGAATTTGGGCCCTGTGACAGTCACGATATTAGCAGTTACTTTTAAATGTTCTGGGTTGGTACTGGGGAAAACGGTACGCGTTACTTAACTGTCAATAAATCTGGGGCCAATCATTTTAAAAACCTCTGTAAACCTCATGAACACAGACACACTTGTGTCTCCATTTTTCTCTCTTCCACATTTGAGATTACTCATGCAGAAACGCATTCTGGGGACTCACATTATGTAACACTGCAACAGGAGTCCCATACATCTACAGCCCTGAGATAAGCTCCCTCTGGTGGTATACTGTGGGACTACATCTTCATTTCCACAGCAGAGCCACTATATACATTTAAATGTATGGTAGAGCTTGGATGTGTTCCTGTGAAGAAGGTAAATCAAGGTCTTTGCGTTTGCCACCTTGGAGATGACATAACAGATACGGAGTCTCAAATATCTGTGTATTATTATTTTGTATTCCTCAGCATACATTTATCAGCTTAACAGGCAGTAACTTGACATTGTGTACAATGGTGCTTTCTTTTCATAGAACTGTAAATCAGTTTGACTTCATTTATCTTTGCTCTACAAGACTGCTTTGGGCAATAAAAATGTCTTCATTATCGACACCCCAAGTCACACACAGACTCACCACCAAGCTAATACTGTTGGCACCTAACACTTTTTGAAAAACACTCCCAACATTTTGGAAAAATGCCCTTTGTTTGCTATATTACCAAAAGATCAATGTCAATGTCTGTGTGCTCAGTACAGAGAAACAAAAAATATGGGAGTGTTCCTTTCAAACCAGAGAAAACCCTGTCCAAGAAAATGAAACACTGCCAGGTTTCATTTGCACTATTTTAATTACTTGGCGACTAGAGGGAGAGAGGCTTGGTAAAGAACATGATTTGTCTGAATTGCCTACAGTTGGCTCATATTTATTCTCATTCACTGTTGACTCCAAATATTGCAGAATAACTTAAAAGCCAAAACTAAATTTACATCAGCAAATAATGCCTGTACACAATGAGCACTGACACCAAAAGACAAACTAAACGACAGCTGTGATTGAGGCAAAAGACAGCCCTTCTAAATGCGAAAAAGAAAAAGAGCTGACAAGGGAACATTAGATCACAAGTGCACCCAAACTTGACCCCAGAGTTGAGACAGAAGAGCTTTGTCTTGGGAAGCACCAGACTTGATTACAGTAAGTGAATTGATGGTGGTGTGGTATTGTGGAAGGACGACAGCAACACGCTCATAAACTCTGATGCAATGTTTTTCTACTTAAACCCGTGCTTTAGCAACCATTGCCTTCTTCAAATAAAACCACACTTCATGTGAATGATCAGTTGCGTCAGTGGGCAATGAACACAGTGTTGTCCCTGATTTGTCCAGCAACCAATGGTCAAAACAGGAGGTGTAAATTTTGTTCCCATGGCTTAGACCGTAGATTGTAAAATACAGATAGAGCTGTTGAAATAAGTTTAGTAAATATAAGAAATACATTTATTCTATATTTCCATAAAGTGATTGTTTTTAGATAACAGACACCAATTAATTAATGTTTTCCCACACCCAGCTATGAATTTATAACAATCCCAACATGCCACCTGGACGCAGTATAGGTGATGCTATTAACTTTTTGACCACCTGACCCACCATGTGAAAAAGATTTAGATTAGTCTTCAGTCTCCTAAATAATCAATTACCAGGAGGTATATTAAATATACCCATGTATTCTTTTGATGTCCACCTGTTGCAAGCCAGTATAAATATAATTTTGTGGTATTGTGACCAGGCTAGCCCAGCCTTGACTGAAACCATACCAGGTTGTCTTTTCTTCTTCTTTATATCTAGCCTCATGCCTTCAAGCTCCTGCTCCCAGTATTATACAGCTGCCAGGGTTCTTTAATATTCTCTTTGCTTTCTCAGTCCAAAGCAGGAAAGGTCCACACTAAAAATTTCTCTGTCATCTACAGTGCTATGGTTTTTGGGTGAAACATAAATCATTACTGCTTTAATAGGAGCTGGTTGTTCTATACAGTTAGATGAAGTTAAAACTGTGACAATAAGCAAGCTCTGTGTATGCTTTCCAGCACATGTCTGTTGATGCAGAAATCTCAGAAACATAGCTCAAGATAACACACAAACATTTTATAACGTGGTTATGGACAGACACTGTAAGAAACATAAATCACCTGCTATTTAAAGCAGACTCTATCAAGATAAACTGCTATATTTATGCAGTGATTCTTAACTGCATGTCTGTGTGTGTCTGTGCACATGATTCAATCTGTACATACGTCACACACAGTCCATTCAGGATTTTAATTGGATGAAAGCAACAATTATCATTAGCGCAGGACTGTAAACTAATTCAAGCACGTGTCGGCGAGTATGTGCAGATGACCATGCAACTGTGCTCTCTGCTTTCTAATAAGTGGTGTCTCCATGGCATGCTACATAATCAGCTACACCATGGAGTTCATTAACCCACATTAATAGCTGGGTAACACATCATCAATATTATGCTGTGAAACAAAATACAAGCTTGGATTTTAGTTACTGTAATACTGCTTAATATTTCTTGCTAAAAAGTATAGGTTCACAGTTTCTTAAGTCTGTCTGAAAACAATGGTCAAGTGCCCATATGAACATTAAATAATGTTCATATGGGCAGGTTTTGCTTGCTATAATCTTTCTTCCTGTTCATACTGGACATTAGGAGATCCCTTCCTGATATAAAACTAATGTAAGTGATGGAAGACAATACCCACCATCCTCTGTCTGTGAAAGAATTTTTTTCAATAGTCTATATCAAGCTACAATGAAGCCTCAGCAGTCTGAGTTAATTCAATCAAAGGGGGAATCTTCTAAAGTTAGAGCTTTTTTAGTATGAAATTCGACGTTTGTGCTTCCCTGGACAGTGCATCCTTGATGAGCTGTAATGGAGGGACAGTAACACAAAGAGGGAATTTTGTACTAAAAAGGCTAACTCTGGAAGGCATCGACTTGATTTGACAATGTCAGTCTAATGAGGCCTCATTTTAACTTCAGATTAACTTTGGAATGTATTTTCTTCGCCGTGTGTAATACAAAGAAATGGTTAAGTTGTGCAATCAGTAATCACTTTTTCAGCATGTGCAAGATGAATTACCATGGTGCTTTTCTACGATAACTCTCCATTCCAAGGAATAGAAATGTAACTACAGATGTCACCTTGAAAAATTCCAGTCACAGGAATCTCTTCATGGTCAGCTAATGGCAACAGACTAAACCAAGAGTTAGGCCAACAAACAAGCTACTAGGATATCACCTCACAGTGATCACATCAGAAGGCAATAGGCAGTCATACAGCTAACTCAATCAAAGAGAATTGCTAACAGGAAACTCTAAATAAATATATTCTACTAGGGGAATCCCAAATAAGTACAGTACATCTTTTGCTTCCTTCATGAAGAAACTCATGTAAGATTTCAGTTACAAGTTTTAAATTGCCTTTCTTGGTAATCATACAGGGTGAGGAATTAAATTCATATATTCAAATGAGTTATATATGCTAGGGTTAGGGTTAAAAACCTTGCATGATAAAACTGAAATCAAATTGTGATGATATATATCTCTCAACATTATACTTCCCCTAGATGTAAACTGCGTTATTTCTAACAAAAATAGGTGTTATTTCTAACAAAAATATAAATCTTCAATATTAAGTTTTTAATTTAAAAACCTTTAAAGCTTTTTAAGGACATATTTTTTCTCAAATCAACAAACTTTAGGGTATTTTCTGTCTACAAGATCCTTTTGTGGAACATGACTGCTGGCTCCTACATTTGCTTTAAATGCACGACTGTAGTGTTTGAGAACTATGTTGACGTTATGTAGCATGAGGCATGAGAAGTGCCTAACTGTATTTAAAAAAACAACATTAACTCATGCCACAGATCTGATGTGAGGTGTCTACCTTAAAAGTGATAAAAACAGGGCAGCAAGCATCGAGACTAACAAGGGGAAAGCAGGCCAGACCCACATAACCTGGTAAAAATTTAGTCCATCTCTTTCAGCAAGAACAACAAAGTGAAACAATATGAAGAGGTGGGTCAGTGCAGGACAGAAACAGGTGGTGCTGACCAAACCTTTCATGCCTCTACAAAGGTCAGTGACACACAGGCGCTACATTGTTCTCATCGCATAAGGAAGCAAAAAGGGCCAAAGAGTGGACGGATTAAGAGTCATTAGAAGTCAGAGGCACTGCTCTGACTCAGCAGCGCTGAAGGGCAGGCATGACGAAGAAAAGCCGAGTTTTTCTGCTTACCTCTGCGGCCATAATCTTCCTCCTGTAAAAACACAGAAATATTCCAGTGACTTTGTTTGTCATGGTCACAGAAATTTGGTATCAGGCTTTCTGTTGACTCATTGTTATCTTATATGATAAGCAAACAATACTCAGGTGTATGAAACTCATGAATGCTTCTGACAAGAGTAATAACAATACAATTCTGAAATTTACCGGGAAGCAGTGCATTGTCGATTCTGGCGGGTACACAATGAAGTGCCGCAAGGTGAAGCCGAACCCTTGGGAAGTGCGACGTAAACGCACGGTTTTAGGTCTTGGCCATGAGAACGGCTCCTCCTCTGCTGGGTTTTGCGCTGCAGAAGAATCAGCCAAGCTTCTCCACTCTGGACAGTCATTCTGCAAGAGGAGAAAGGTGGAGGAAGAATGTTAAATTAAATATTCCAAATTTCACTTTTACACGCAGGAAGAATAGAGTTCTGCTAAAAAGAATGTGGCTAAGAAATCTTGAAAGTGAAAGTGAAAATGCTGGAAAATCCCATGTGCTAAAAGCCAAAAACAATGTTATTAGAACTACACCTCTAAAGAAAGCCATTCCCAGTTTAAACATATCAGGAAATTACAGCACATTAACACAAAGATGTCAATCATTTATTTAAGTTGGACATGGTTTAGAGGAAAATGAGCTTTTGAAAAACATTAATGGCAGGATTTACAGTCAAGTCATGGTAGCCCATTTTCACAGCTGGAGAGTAGAGCATGTCAGGCTTCAGGGCTTTGGACACCCACTCCTGTGTTTACTGGCTATTTATAGCCTCACACCTTTGTGGTATCATGTGTGCGGCAACACCCCCCTTTACTCAGATCTCCCCATATCATATTCCCTGCCCCAGTACAAATTTCAGGGAGAGCTCTTTTAAAACAGTCTTGTATTTCCACGCTGAAAAAAAACCCATATTTTTCCTCGCCCTGTCTCAAACAAACCCTCCCCCTCCCCCTGAAGCACGGTCTTTCCCCCACAATGTGAGGAATTTGATGAGCATGCATTTGTACTATCTCTGCCTGGGCAGATATGTTGAGTAAAATATCAGAAAATCAGTGTGAATAACCTGTACATTATCACAACCAGTGCTATGCTACAATAACAACAAGAGAGTTGTCCACTGGTGAAGGTAAAAAAAAAAACAGTGCACATGTTTGTTTTAAACAAAAGAGAAATAAATACATCTGAGCAGCTCCCTCACTTGATCCAGCTGTTGCAGGGGAGCAGTGAATGAAATGTGGTTTCACATTTCAAAAAACAAACATGTTTGTTAACCCCAACTTAAAACCACCACCATCCCATCCAACTTCTTTGAGTATTTTACAGTATGAACATTCAGCCTTGTACTTGGTGGCTCATCAGAAATATATTGTGTGCCTGGAGGTGTGTACCAAGTTAAAGCATGTTCCACTGTGCTCTTCGTAGAATGTTTTGCTGCTTCTCAGCAACCAAGCTTTTCTGCTTTTCAACCATATATTTTTGAAAGAAACAACAATGTAATCCACTTGAACCAAAACCTATTTTAGTGGCAACCTGAGCTGATGAACACAAATAAGGAGTGTAAATGGGCTAAGGACCTGCAGCACTACTTTGGCTGGCTGGGAAACAGAGCTGCAGGTGCAGCTGACACGCACGTATTTTGATGAAACTAGCAAAACAGGTTTTACTGTGTATAGCCAAGCTTCAGCTGTTCTCTGATACCTGCACGTCCATGTTGACGTCTCTGTCTGTGTGAGCCCTGGGTGCCTTCACACAACAAAAAAACATGTAAATCCATACCCAGAGAAATGCTTGTGGTGATATGACAATGGATCAACTAGGATGTTTGAAATGCCTGCATTGCTCCCCTCGTGTCTACAGGGCAAACCAACCCCAGACTACTGGATCTAATTTAGCAGCCAGTGTATAGGGCAATTTCAAAGCCTCTGATCTTTAGATGTAGACAACAGAAGGGGGCACGGGCCTCCTGGCAGACACATACCAAGCAATGTTATCATTGCTACTTGCATAACTGATACTGCTGTGACATTCCAGGTCAATAAATTCCAGACCCACATTTGCCCTCACAGTTTCTCTTTCTTCTTTTTTAATACAAATAAAAAACAGCGATTATTAAGAACAATTATTAAGAACAGAGAACAAAGCAAAACTTCAGTGAAAACCTGACAGACCAGGTTAATAATGCTTCCAAATAACCACAACAAAGGAGTCAAAGGGCATCAACATAAAAGGATAAAATTATGAGATTACTTGTCAAAAAAGTGGGCTGAAAAGAAAAGCATGTGACAGGAACACACACATCAAAATGCATACATGTTAACCTCTCCTGCTCACAAATGAATGCCTCTCACCTATTTATGATTCACTAGAATGCCAAACTGATATTTGTACTGGGTGAGGCAGCTGGGAAAGAGTTTTCAGTAGGCATTTGTTCCTCTGATGGATTTCTCCTGGATTTGAGCAGGGACCAGGCCTGTGTCTGAGAGTAGGAACACTGATTTCAACCACTACCCAGTTAGTCTGGTGACTGATATTCTGTATTTTTAACCAGCAAATGCCACATAAAGACCCACACCAAAGAACAAACTAAAGATAAAGCACCGCCTGTGTACAAAAAGCCTGATGTGCTCTATTCTTCTGTGCCGTGGACCTTGATTATTGTCCATCAGTTAGCAAAAAGACACCAAAGAAACACACTTTTGCACTGGTTGAAATGTTCCTTCAGTATGATGAGCATGGACATTGTAATTTTATTTTGAGTAGTTCCTCACATATACCGTCCTGCTGCCATAAATATTCTCTAGGCTACCAAATGTTTATTAATCCAAAGCTGAAAACCGTACACAAAAAATGCACTATTTATTACAATTTGAGTCAGCAGCTGTTTTAAGAAAAGTTTGGGTAAGTGAAATTATACATTCATGACCAAAGATTTCTGTCTTCACAATAAATGAACAGGCTTAGGACTGAAAACCACTGACAGGCAAGTTGTAAAGACTAACATACTTTTTGTTTTTGAACAATTAATAACACAAGTACAGCAGTATCAAAGGCTGTGTCTTTTCTGCTACTCTACATGCACAGCTACCATAGAACAGCGCTGCAGTGCCAGCCATGGAGAGATACGGACAACTGTGTAAGGCATTATCTGACATATTTCAGAGTACAGAAATCTAAACAACCCAGACCCATTATCATCCATTTAGACAGAAACTCTTCACTGACTTCTAAGCACACTATCACACATTATCTGTATGCATGAGAATAAAATAACCATGGAAAGCTGCTCAAATTTTTTTCTTGCGTAACAAATGGCACATTGTTTTTAATCAGTGTATCGGTCCTTTTCAGAGACATTGTAAGGTGAGACTAGATCAGTGGTTGTTCCACTACCACGGAGATTATAGAGGGCAGCCCAGCCAATACCACCCACTAACATCAGAGATTTTAAGGGAACACTGTTCATGCACAGCTGTTTACACACCACAAGGGCTGGTACCTGCAGGCTAGCAACACACTCAAAAACAAGCAGGAATTTCCACCATGTTCATTTTCACAAATATTGTGAAACCACACTGCATGGCCTGTATGTTTAAAAACCTCTGCTGACATCACCAAATGGCATATTACAAGCACCACATGACATCAGCTCTAAAAACAACTGACATGCACACAGCCTTAAAATGTGAAGAAACCTAGTTCTCTGTGGGCTGCTACATTCTACACCACATCCCGTCCAAACCAAGCACTTAACTGTGAAAAGCCTAAGATAATGATACAGAGGGCCACTGGTGAGTCCTGGGCGTTCCAGCCTTGTAGTGCAGGACAAGGTTAGGAGTATCATTACTCAGCCTATGTAAGCATGCAGCGTATTTTGTGCATGCCACACATCTAGTTGTAACATACAAATGGGACACAGTACAGTCTTGCAGCCTACTGTTCATTTATAATTTTCTAAAATACTGGCACTTCTGACATCATTGTCTAAGAAACATAGTTAGTGGTTGTGTAGAACTGGGCAATGTGACATGTATTTTGCCAGATGTAGGAACACATTTCATACCACAAGTGATATTTACATTTATAAAATGTGTTTCACAAATGTTGGTACAGGCTATAGATCTTAAAACCTATGGTGATAATACCACAGTACAGCACCCTAACCAACCAACCCAATAATATAAATAATATCACCCGCCCAGTGTGGTGCAATCAAATACCTTCGCCCTAAAATATTACCTCTGAGACACTTGTAATGTACCTTTATGATACTGTAAACACTGATTCAACTCTATAGCCACTTTTGAGGTCATATCTTGTGGTGGTAATGTACTGGACAAAAAGGTGTCTCCAAACTGCCCATCATAAGCAAATACAGAAAGTAAGATTGTGCTTCACCATATAAACAAAATATCTAATCTCAATTTGAGATTTATTGTGAATACAAAACACATAAAAAACATATACACTTCCCACAGTAACCAGGAGAGAAGCTGACAAATAAAACATATGGATGACACATGGCATCTACTGGACGAAGTATCACAGAATAAATTTAGGTTGTGCACCACCCTTGTGTAAGTCTAAATGCTGATTAATAAAATAGAAAAAAAAACAAGCCAACAACTATGTTTTCTTAAAGAGCATTAATGTTGTAGACCACCCAGCAGTCTACAACAGCATTTAGCAATGAGACTGATCTGCTTATAGATCCCACTCTCGTCTGTGGGATGAAATAACTGATGCTTTTGGTCTGGCTAAGATGACATGGATCTTTTCACAAAGTACTGCACAGAAAGAAGGAAAACCTTAATCACATAGTCCATCTCTTATGTTTTCCCCTGAGACATTGCAGACACAACAGTAAGGCAACAGGAAGTAACAGACTTCTTCTATCCAATTGAAGGTCAATTTTCCCTTCCGATTGCCATCAGTTAGCCATATGATGGCTGCGCATAGGGTTCTGTAAAAGGCAGCCTGCCTAAATGAGATAAACACTGAGCTTTAATGAAGATTGTGGGAACAGGGGGGTCTGTTTGTCAATTGCCCCCTACAGTGCTAAATATGGATCATGCTTCATCAATAATCAATACTACATTTCACTCCACTCTCATTTCTGTCAGCTTCTGTTCTACTGGAGCATAAAAAGCTGAAATGCAGGCGTTCTGAATCATGACAAAAGCCACACATCTATATCATATAGGAGTTTCAGATTAATTATTCATTTAGTTTGATATGATAAAGATCCTAAGCTAATACAAAAAACAAAATCCTACCACAAACACAGCAGTCAGATCAGCACCCAATCTAAACCTCTGTGCTCTGAACACAATCTCTAACCTAAAAAATCCAAGGAGAAGGAGACATTAAGCCAGCTCTGTCTGCTATTTGGATTCAGCTGCAATGTTTGAATACCGAGCACTATTCAGCTGATAAAGCGAACAAAAACTCCAGTGTGCAAAACCCAAAGACAACAATCTTCATTCAAGTAATAAATCATTTCTCTGTCAAGTTATCAAGTTATTGCCAGCACAATGTATACAAACATGATCTACTGGGCCTAAGGTCATTATGGTTGTGAAAAGGTCAGAAGAAGAGGAGAGACTGCATGACTAGTACAGTATTATATTAGAAGGATGGTTGAGCTTTGCAGCTACCATTGGGATACACCAAAACATTACATGAAACATAATCTTATTTTCTATGATACAGCACAATGAGGTTGTGATTATTTTAAAGGTCTCTCTTTCATTTGTTAAAGCAAAGTTAATTGCTGAGGGTTTTTAAATGTGCTTCACTATGCCTGCCTGGGACAGTAACTGCTACTTAACAGCAGCAACAGGGCCATGCTTTCTCTGAATAAAAACAAAAGGCACACCCATTTCTCACCCACATCTTTTGACCCATCTCTGTCATCTGAAACCATCACAAGTTTGTTTTCTGCAAATGACACATTTAGAAAGTGATTTTAAAGCATTCACTCAGGACAGTTCTTAAGTCATTAAATCCTCAGTGTCATCATTTCCAGAAAATCCCAGGGCCAAAGACTCCAGGGGGTTTCCGGCTCAAAATTAGCACATGAATTGGTTTGTGTGGTAGCCTTATTAAAAGGATGGCTAAAAGAAGGATTTCCACTTACTGCACTTTACCAATGCTTTCCCTCACACTTTTAGTGCAATAAAATACTTTCACGTTTCTTATGTATTATGTAAAAAAATGTTTCTATGTTATGTAAGCTGATGAAAAGTCATTTAACAACACCAGCATCAGAACTGTTAGGTGTCATTAGCGCAAATCATTAAATTCATTTAGAAGTGTGTAGAAGTAAGATGGTGTATCCAGATGGTTGTAATGACAGAGGTAATCACATGATCTCCATTTACTTTTTTTTAGCTGTAACTGCAAAAAAAAAGATGCAAAACAAGCTGTCTCTGCAGTATGACCTGACCAAATATTATTTTCAGGGATATGAAAGAAACATGACACACTAGAGGATTTTCAAATCCTAACCAATTTTAAAAACATGGGTGACCACAGATGTAATGAGAGATTTAACAGATTTTTTATATTTTAATTTCGATAATGCACACACCAGATGAGTCAGTCAAGACACAGGACCACACGCTTGGCGTTTGTACTAAACTAGACGTGAGTTGGCATTAAAGTTTTATTGTCTCAAACAGGGGCTGGTGCAAGCTACTGCTACTAAATAATGTTATTGCTATTTGTAGCCATTTTTATACATTCTCTGACCTTACACTGCCATGAAGATATCGTTCCATATTAATATTACTGCGCTCCAGGCTTGTACCAAGGTTACTGTCAATTATTCTACAAGTATGCAGCATCTGCTTGGTGACATTTCCTGGTCAGCTTGGTCTCATTGGCTATTGCTACTCAATATTCCATTGCTGTCAGACTACACTACACTGCAGGACTGTTGCATTGTTGTTTGGTTCACGTGATAGGATTTCAAATTGTAAATATCAAACATTTGCTTTTAACAGCTCAAAATCGGGGATACTCCGATCCGGTCGGTAACATTAAGACAATGTCTGTAAATCCCCTTACACTACGGGATCATTAGGGCAGATAATAGGCTCAAGTCAGCCTTGAATCGGGAACACCCCCATGATTGCCATCCTGAATCAGACCCAAAATCTGTCCAATTATGCTTTACTGTGGGGCTAGAATAACACTGTGCCTGTTATTGGCTAACAGCAATAATATCTTGTTGATTACTGAAGCATCCTTTACCGTGTTTTGTCCTGTGATCTAAAGATCATAACAAATACAGCACATCTAGCCTGTTAGAGGAGACAGCATAAGGAGCTTTACAGCCCTTATTGACAGACTATTCACACAGAAGCAGGAAGGCTTAAGTGAGTAATGAATATTAGATTAAAGGAGGTGGAGGAAATGAAAGAAAACTACAGATTCTATAAACAGGCGCCCTTCCATGCCTAGAGTATGAGGTTGCTACCAAGTTTACCATGAAGGTCTTCATTCAGGCGTTTTCAGAGGAGCAGATGGTGTCCTGTCTGGTACTACCGGGGTCACAGCTTAAAAATCTAAAAGACGGGGCTTGAATGAACTACATCAATGCCATTGCCTCCTCCCACTTCCACCAGTGATGAGTTCGATTATAATTTAAAATCTAATTAAATGCTGTTCTACAACCGAAACCCATCTTTTGATCTCTTCATCTACAATGATCAACCCTAGCCCTCACAAGAAAAAAAAGGATGCACTCAGACAAGCTTGTATCTTGATCTATATTAAGACATAGATCTGATGGTGGCTATTATCAAAACAGCCAAAATAGTGCAGCTCTGGTGAGATAAAGAGCAAATCATTCCAAAAAGTTACAAGCACAAACAGCTGGGCCAAAGTGTCAAACACATGACTCCCCCTCCACACCAAACTGAAAGAGGGGAGACACTGAAACCAGAGTGTCAGCTGCCCCCACAAAACCACTTTTCATGATCACCATTTTAAAAAATTCATTCATCATTTTAACAAAAATGTACAAAATCTGAGGTCAGATGTTGTTGTGTTTACCTCACAGAAAGAAGATCTTGGTTGTTGTCTCTCATCATCGTCAGAAGAATTAACCCAATGTGATGCCATCATTCAACTTCACTTAAAGTCCTGCTATCCGTGAACGCCCACATTGAACATGTAGTTCCAGCAAGATGCAAGAAAATATATTATGTTCCACGCTGTCCAATTTACACCTTCATTCTTGCTTGATTTCTTAGTCCATCTGTTGGAGAGAGGGGGGAGAGATGTTATTACAGCATTTCGTTTTCTTTAATCATGGGCACATTTGAGAATTAAGTGCTCAGATATGGCATTTCACACTGCTCAAGGGTCTCCCAAACAACATGAATCAATACCTCAGTTGTTTAAGGCACATAATAGTAGACCATCCGTGCTTAATTTTGGACAATCAACATTATGCAACAGGTCTTAATCTAAAGCTATTTTCTACCTGGTGTTTTTGTGCCTTGTCTTTAAAAAGCTTTACAAGCAGATATTGGGAAAGAAGCTGACTTCAAGTAATAATACATATAACATATAACGCAGTTTGATGAAGCGTGACCATAAGTTAGTTAACCAAGTCGCAAACTGTTAGAAAAGTACTGCAAGCAAAATGTACACATAATTGATTAAGTTTTTAAGACATGTTGAAGACAGTGATGTGATTCACCGTATCATCGCCTCACTATTCACGCAACAACAATTTGAGCTTGTTGACATCATCTTGAAGCACAACAACGTGGATAGTCAACACTGCATAATGAATGACCAACAACAAGTGGACTACAGACGGGAGGCAGGGCGAAATAAATGTCCGTCATATTTGAAATTAAGTTACAACAATTGTATAGAACCGGGGTTGTACATTTAAAGTAATCTCAGATCACTATATTATTTGCATTTCGATCAGAAATCCACCCGTTTTGTAACTTAGAGACGGTGAATTTAAATTTCTCTTGTTTGAGATCGATGGACAACTGAGGCACGAACAGAGCGTGTCGAGCTGTTGTTCTCCAACGACCAAAAAAGTAGCTTTTCCTTTGTTACTGTTAATAAAACACCAGCCCTAAAAAAGTCGAAAGGACGGTACGAGGCGTTGTAGCCTCTTTCTGTGTTAGATACTTTGTGATCGCCGCCTGTAAAGCTTGTAAAGCAGGCAAAAGCAACAACCAAACCAACTGCGGCAACAGGCTGCTAGCGCTGCGGTTAGCATCCATGCTAACGGCTGGAGTTTAAACAAAGTTACCTGTGTAGTTCAGAAGCGTCATTACAGGCAGGCAACGGCGCCGACGGTTGTCCATAAAAGCGAGCACACAAAATAAAAACATAGCGCGGGAGCTTCAGGATAGACCGGCGTTGTCATAATTTAATAATATTTCCGAGTACAAACGGCTTCCCGATCCCTCTCAGGAGTGGCGCATGGTGCAGTTTAGTAACTGGATTTTTTTTTTTTTTTGCTTCCAGCGTTCCCGACTCTCTGGGAGTCCACCTTCGGGCAAAGAGGACACTCTCAGCCAATCAGGAGCGTCATTGTATTTGACGGGACCAATCAGTTGCGAGTTTACAAAAAGTCGCCGCTGCTCTGATAAAAGGTGGCCTTTTTTAACCGTTCAAACGGAGTTCAGTGAGTCGAGAGCATAGAGTTCGTCTTCCGAGGACAAAGTAGAAGTAACACAGACACACTGAGATTTTCAGTCAGGGGTTTTCACAATCCTGCCCGCTCTCGTTTCACATACACAACAAGGCCAGAACCAGGGGTCACATGTCCTGGTTCAAAGTGAGGTCGAGCAGGGCTGGCATGTGGATGGCTGTGGATGAGGAATGTGAGATCGCACATACCACACGGCATATAATCTTTGCTCTCATCGTACAGCCATTACACACTCCCCGAAGCAGATATTTCAAATTAAACCCAGTCTGAAACAGATTGAAGAATCAGTCTAAAGTAAGTGCCCAGATTCTCAGGGCCCTGACAAATGTCCCTTTTATTCCTCTCCAACATAAGGGGCCACCTGTTCTTGGGATTGGCAGCTTTTGTTGCAGAGGTCAGTTTAGGGAGGAGACTTTCACAAAGCTGTCCTGTCCAGCCAGTTCAGCTTCCAATGGCTCTAGGCCTGGATAAATAAAGTACATTTAACCACTGTATTTTTGTGTACAACTTTGAGATACTAGTACTTGAGTGTTTCTATTTGTGATACTTTACAGCTACAGTTACTATTTTCTTTGGAGGTTAAGATTTCACAAGCAAAACATATGATTACCTTATAAAATAAGATGTACTGTTAAAAACTACCTAATACTATTAAAAATAGCTGAAATTAGCCCCACCTAACCAACTACGACAGTAAAATGAATGACACCCAATAATATAGAATTAACAGGAGCCAATTTTCTGCTTACCCTATTAGTATCTGAAGTTACTTCTGTTCTTTTACACATGTAAGATTTTAAATGCAGTGTGGTATTGCTGCATTTACCAAAGTAAAAGATCTGAATACTTCTTCCTCTGCTGCCAAAAAGTATTGACTAAACTGGGAATAATGTAATCCGTTCGGATTATTCATTAAGACATTATTCTGGGAGCTAAAGTCAGTTAAACTGTCAGAGAGTTAAGTCCATGATAGTGATCACCAGTAGATCTCAGAGCCAAGAAAAAAAAAACGGTTTTGCTTTTATGGACCTGCTTGTTCCCTGCTTAAAGACCCGGAGTCAAATGTCAGGTGTGTACAAAGAGCACAGCAGCTCAACACAACAACTCTCTTTTGTTCCTTTTACTGGTTCATTTACGCTTATCCATATTTTTTTAAACCCAGCAATGGTAACCTGATGTTTCAGGATGCCTTTAAATAAGATGGACACAATCAAAAAAAGTTTAGGAGTTTTTAAGGGGAAATTAAGGAATGTATAAAAGAGCCAGATTTCTGTAACAACAGGATCATCAATACAAAATACTGGCAGTGTAATACCACAAAATGTGTATTACATAAAAGGAAATGATTAAAACACAAAATTCAACATAATGCTTTGCTGATTCAGAACCCTCCTTTGCACATCATAAGCCTGAGATAAACATGTGAGGTTTTTCTATCTTTGAGCTCTGCCAAGTAACCACTTAAAAAAAATAAAGAAGTGATAGATACTTTTAGACACAGAAATGTTAACAAAACTTTATTCTGTTTAATAAAAAAAGAAACGAGTACTACACTACACCTCAAATGCTGAAAAAACAAAAAGAGGTAGTTAATTCACAGTTTTTAGAGATCTTTTTCCCCTCTGATCATTAAACCTGACAGCAGGAGAACTGTCTAAAGAAACACTGAAAAGGTATTTTATACAGGTGAAGAAAATGTAAAATACTATCACTTATTTCCTAAAAAAAAATAATAACTCCCTTTCATTTAAAAAACAGTGACACTGAGTTTTCTTTGTTACTTCATCACATACTGACCAAAAAGAATCTATCACATTCATACAGGTCATGATTATCAAGCTCTTCACACTGCATCCAGAAAGAAGACATACATTAGAGGTACAAGGCATTAAACATTTTCTATGTGAATCTGTTGTAAACAGATTAAAAAATAAGCTGTAACTTTAAAACTTGCTTTGCTAAAATCAGTTCTATGTCATTGTCTACAACTGATAAACATTTCAGAGAAGGAATGCTATAACAAAACAGGGATGTCTGAGATCAAATGTCACGATAGCAGCTGTAAGTGAATGGCATCTCAAGGAAAATGTTCAGGCTTGCTGTGAGATGACATCTGTGCGACAGTCGCCTCTTTTGCAGTCCTCTCTTTAAATCTTATATTTCATCTTCCCACTTTCGCTGATCACACAGATATGCTACAAACGGAGAAAAATAAATCAAATAGCAACAGTCAAAATGGAGGATAAGAGCAAGGTCTACAACATTCAATACAAGAAATTCTTCATTTGATGGATGGAGCTCTGTGACAGGCATTGTGAACTGTTCCTTTAAAACAGAGTCATTGTTGTCTAAAATCAAAAAAGGCATGACTTACATTGAGGTCTCTAAAATACTCATTGTAGTCTAAGGCATATCCAACCACAAAACGATTGGGTATCTCAAAGCCGACATCTGAAATCAAAGACAAAGAGCAACATTAACTGTAAGCATTTCCACAGCCCACTGACTCACTGACTAACAAGCTTCAACAATTGTTTTAAATGTGAAAGAACCATCTGACTCATAAAGATATAAAAAGGTTGGTCAAGTACATACAGTCAGGAAGACATGCTGAGTTGTGTGGCACTCTCTTCACAAGCAGTCTAGGGGACATAAAAGCAGGCATCATTATATGATATCCATTCCTACCTGTTGTGTGGTGTGTCAAGGGGCAGTACTAATTTTAAAAGAGTGGCACCTGAAACCTGCGTCACTTTTTCTTTGTCTCTTTTTCTCTGTCTAGACCGGAAGGTGGAAACTGAGTAATTCACAAAGCAGAACAACTGGGGCTTGTTTTGATTTGATGCCTTTATGGCCATAACTTACCCTGCTACTTTGATCATTTTGGGCCTGAAGGCTTCAACATGCTTCAGGAGAGTTTTCATTGTCTTTCCAGTGCCTACAATGGCCTGTAAAGGAAAAGCAGAAAAACTGGATTGAGAAGGCAGGAGAATGCTGATGCTAAAGTGCGGATAAAAAAAACAAAACATATTCATCTCACAATCGAGAACAAGCGAACAGGAAGAAGTTGGTCACACTATACTCTGTACTCGTATTACATAACTGTTTATGTGCATTCTCTAAAAAGATACTTCCACTGAAAAAGGGAATTTAAAACCAACATGTGATGTTTTCCACAGAATTCCTCTGACTTCTTGCATTGGGGGAAAGGGAAATGTACTGGTGGAAAGAAACCACAGAGGTATGCTTTGTCATCTTTGTCATGGAGATGTAGGTCAACGTGCCCTACATAGAGAATGGATTGTGCTTCCACACGTACACACAACATTTTTCAATGAATACGAACAGTGTAAAAATAAGTTTTATTTTGCCTTTCTTTTTCAGCGTTGTTCTGATGAATTTCTTTGCACACAAATGAACTTGTCACTGTTTTAGAACCAGTTGGTAATCATAACCACCTCAGTATAAATATGTTCTACCAAATGTCCCTATCTAAATAGTGTTACTCTCCAAACAGATCACTACTGATTCATATATTTAATAAGAATGCTTTTGTTTGTCTTTTTCCAATTCCTGTGTGGAAAAAAAGACCCACTATTGATGTATAGTTCTTGCCCATCCAACTGTAGATAGGTTTAATACTGCCATCAAAAGCAAGAAAAGCTGATTTAGTATTGCTTTGGAGTCATGTCTTTGTCATCTGATGAATTTAAGTCCAATACTCACTCTGTTATAGATTTGTTTGGTGCTGGGCAGGTAGCATACAGTGGGTTTATTAGAGCTTTTTGGCTGAAAAACAGCCTCCTGCTGCTGCCAAGCATGACACCATGACAGTGAACCAAAACAGCCGAGCTGACTGAATCACTACAGGGACATATTCACAAATGTTTGGGCAAGGTCATTAATGACTGAAGTTTCAAAATGTTAAATGATGCAATATCTAAACACAGTAAGTAACTGTTTCCTAGTGACCAATTTCCTTTCCTTTAAATTAATCATTTTTTCCCCAGTGCACCTATACAGGAATAAATGACTGTGCTAACCAGGAAAGTTTATAGTCATATTGGAAAAAAAAAACAGTTCCCTTATTTCCCAAATATAGGTCAGCCAATTAAAAAGTTTACTGATGTTGAACTCAGGGCCTGTAGAAGAAAAAAAACTTTAAATGGCTCCTCTTGACCTGGATAGCCAACCACAGCAAAAAATACAATAGGCCCATTTGGTGAAGAGGAAAAATAGAGAAGCAAAAACATGTTTGACTCACCTCCACAATCAATACGTTCTTATGAGAGTATGTTGGGGAAGGAAGAAGGGGAGAAGAAAACAATTATTCTTGGTTAGAAACAGATGACAAAGCTACAGTGTTTTCTGTAGTCTTCAGCTACACACACATTTCAAGATAACATGCACAATCAAGTGTTTAAAAAAAAAAGGTACGTAGTTCATGATCTAAACAGCAAAAAAATTATACATTTGAAGTAAAAATAAAAACAAGATTTTTAAGTACAGATTAACATATAGTGTAAGCCTTGTGTCGTACAGCAACAGAGAAAAATAAACAAACATCTATGAGCATCTTATTTTGGAGACAGATACAGGGAGGAGTGTTGAAGCTTCGGCTATCAGCTGAGCTGTACCCAATCACATTTATTAAAGGAAGAGCTATATCAGTAAAACTTTTTATTACATTTTATGATATCAGTGATTACCCAAGGAAATGAACACAGCTGAAAAATGTCAGCCTCATCCAGACCGGAAAGACTCAGTCCTTTGTCGAAGGTTACACTGAAATAGCTGAAATTCTGCAAATGTTTGTCTAATCAACTGTAGACAACTGGGCACTATTTAAATGAGGAGCTACAATCTAAGCTCCACTTCAACTTAGATAGGTCAAGTTAAAAAAAAAAAAACAAACAAAAAAAACCCCAAATGAACTTTAACTGCCATGTAACTGTATGAAGTTTACGCTACTTTTCAAACAAAAGAATCATCCAAGCATGTAGTCATGCTTTGTTTAGGCCTCATTATTCATACGCATGTATTTTGAGTGCAGTAAACCCTGGAGAAATATAAAAGAATAAGCAACAAATTAAAGTCCAAGAAAGGGGAATGTACCGTCTGTCGACTACACTGTAGGGAGGCGAAGGCGTGACATGAACTATGTAATATATTCTGTGTCACAGGATTAGTTCCCTTTTTTCCCGCAAAACATCGCAGCACTCAGTTACAAATGGGCGACTAAATTTAGTTGTACTTTACAGGGAGCTCAGGGATTTCACAAGCACACTTAAAAAACTGAGAGCAAAGCAGCCGGTGATGACTCAAGCTTACTAGCTCATATCCTATTCATGTTTCAGGCATCTATGCCACGCCTGGCTACAGGGTGTATTAGTGAGCACATGTGTGTGTTCAGTAAAGAGGTGTGTGTGTGTGACTATGAGTGTTCAGATCAGCTGATTTATATTACCTAGAGATACACTTGCTGACTGTAGTAGTGGTGGAGTATTTCATCCCTGTGAACAGACACACACACACGCACACATGCAGATAGGCACAGATGTGTGGAGAGAAAAATACGCCGACTTGGCAAACAAGCTGCAAATATGCCCACTCTCAAAGATGTACTTCTGCATATTTTTTTTCTGTCTACATTTGCTGAAGACACATGGACAAAAACTACAAATCTCAACTAATGTGAAACTGTGTATGTTACAGCTGTGCTCATAAGAACTGAAAAAATTCAGCAGAGTGCTGTTGTTTTAAATTCTGTTCAATAGGCCGCAGCTGTATGTGTGAGAATAAAAAACTAACTATTCTGACACTTGAGTCAGAGTCATTTTATTTTCAAGTCTAAAGGCCAACCATTCTCTTGTTCCAGTGTCTTACATGTAAGACATTGCTGCTTTTCTCTGTCTTAAGTGACACTAAAAGTGAGTGTCTTTGGATACTGAACTGTTTGTCAAACAAAACTTTCAAAATGTCACCTTGGATCTCTTTTTGTGACCTAAAGAGGTAAAATACAGCATTTCTCAACGGGAAAAAAAAAAACTTCAGTTCACCTCTTGACCCCTGAGAATCTAACCTATACTGTCTCAACAAGACTCTTTTAGTCTAAGTCAGCACACACTTTATCAGAGCTGGGTAACAGCAGCCAGCACATACACACGAACACTTACACAGTTCAGTGAGGATCTTGATTACATGATAACAATACAAGCAGATGAAGAGTGAGCCCATAACAAATAGACCACTGTCATCCTCCTGATCTGCTCTGATAGCAACTCGGCACATCCTCCCTTTTACTCAAATTTTACATTTTACCGCCACTGAGATAAAGTGGAAGAGGCCTTGAAACAAGTATATTACAACATTTGGCATCTGATCACCACTGGGTTTGTCAGGAGCTGCCATCTTTGATCTCCTTTACGGAAGCACTGAACCATTTCCTCAGGATGGAGAGGGAGATAGCAGATTAGAGGGAAGGCTGCCCTCTTGAGGCTGCCATCTATCAGTGCCCACCATCTCTTTGCCATTTGTGTGTGTTGTGTGTGTTTTATTGCAGTGGAGCTCATGATGATGTTTTATTGGACTAAGATACTGCTCTTTATTAAAAGGGATTTTTTCCAGTGATGCAGATAAGAAGGATATTACCTTTCCAGCTAAAAAAGACAAGTCCTCTGCCCCAAGTATGTGAAGATCCTCTGTCGACTGGTCATTCTGTGAAAATAATGATTCAAGAGAAACACGTTTTTTCTTTATGTTGTAATTTGTCACAAAATTGCAATAACACCAGTGAAGAATAGAGTACGTAAACTTCCCAAATTAAAAGAAGTGTTTTCTACGGTGTTAAATTGTTAGTTAGAAAGGTAAGACCCAAATTATTTGATAAGGCCACATTATTTTGCCTTTCCTTAACATTTTTCTTTGAAATTGCCATATTTATGGACAAGAATCTTCTTTAAACTTGAAACAAATGATGGATTTCATGCCAGTGTGTTTTATAGCACAAGACAATCACATACTGTCATCAGTGTACTCATTTCAAAGTCCGTGGTATTTTTCTGCTTTGCCATGGCTGTGGTGACCACATGAAAACAGCAAGTTCAAGGCAAAGTTACACAAAGATACCACTGTCGTAACGTTACATAAAAAATAACTCACTCATCTTCTGACTAAGTCATGGGACTCATCATGACTGATAATCTTAAGCATGAAGAGTGCCTCTCCATTCTGACACACGCCACCTAAGTCAAGCGGTCAGCATCAGGGTGTAGTGGGCAGCAGTGGGCAGAGCCTCACCAGGTAGCTCTTGAGACGGATGAAGTGGACCCTCATGGGGATTGTACGACTGGAGTTGCGGCTAAGAGCCTTGATCCTGTCCACCAGGTCGGCACAGAACTGGTAACCTCCTTTAAGCACGCACAGCACAACAATGTCATGGTCCCCCAGGTCATCCATGATGTTTCGAGCAAGGCGTTCTGTCCTGGTGAAGAACGTGAAAAGTGAAATTCCGTTTTCCGTTTCAATGCATTTTTAGGGAATTATAAACTATTTTCTTCATGCAAGTCGGGGCATTACCGCAATTAGCTGGAACTGTAAAATTACTTTACTACAGCTGGGCAATATTCAACTTTCAGTTGAATAATATTATCATATGAATGTTCTGTGTTAATGTTTAACATTGTTTACTAATGTAGGCCTAATGAATGATCCTGAGTAGACCAGTAACAATTAGTCATTTGACAGAAAATTAATAAGCAACTTTTCTGAAAACTGAATAATTGTTTTAGTCATTTTTTTTTTAAAGTCAAAATGTGCTGGTTTCCCGAGGTGAAGATTTTATTCTTGTCTGTCACACAGACAAGACATTTGGAGAAAGCACCTTAAGGTTTGGGAAATTTCTAAATGTTATTTTTCACTATTTTCTGCCATGCCATAGTCAAAACAACTAACTGATAAATTGGAAAAATAATCGATTGTGATTTTTCACAACTGAAAGAAAATAGGATTAATGTTCTCATATCTTTTTCAGTGTTGTCACCAAGCCCTATATTTCACTTCACTGAATTGCCAACACTGTCTATCACAGCATAATTTGATGGAGATCATGTTTTATTCAGATTTACATTAAAATTTCTATAAACTTTCTACTTTCAAACTTACACTAGTTATACGGGATTGTGCAGCGTACCACTGTCATAATGTTTTAATAGGGTCTGTTTGTGAGTTGTTTATTTTGTGGGTTTGTTTCTGCTGCACAATAATCATTTTTATAGAATGTTTTGTGGTTTTATACCACACCATAAAGTCTAGAACACATTATATCCCCTAAATCTTCCCAGAATCTCTCAGATCCGCCAAAAACTACGCACAGTTCTGAGGAGTGACAGCAGAAGCATCTGGGAAGCTCGCAAACAATTTGTTAGACAGCAGGATTTTATAAGAGTACATCCAGATACATATCCTTCTTGGTTGGTTTTGTGTAGTACCTGTCCATAATCACGCCATGCGGAATGATGACACAATCTAAATCTCCGGAGTAGTGAGCTGGGTAGCTGAAGAGGTCTAAACTGTAGCCTGGCCAGTCATCGCTAATCTGGGAGGAAAAAGATAAATGCAAGCATTATGTCAAACTATGCGGAGAATCGCTGTTCATCGCAAATAAGTGGTAAAACGCCAGACGTGAGCTTATCACTAAGTTGCAAGCTTCTTGGCTGCACCAGATCACCCTGAGAGCCACATGTGATTCCAAAGAAAATGCATCTACGAGGTGCGCAAAAGTTGCCCGATTGCTCAACAACCAAGCCTCTGCATCCACGAACGAATAAAGTTTTCTCTGCGCTGTTGGACACCGTGCAAGGCACTTGTCTTGTTATTTAATTACCACAATCCCGCCGCTTCTTCCGTCGGATTGGACGGCAACGTCTGCCATGTTGTTTTCCGCCAACACAAAAAAGGCTCTTGTCCCTGGAAAGTGACCGTACAAGCTTTCAGAAGAATTTGGCACCATGAAGGGAGAGGAGGAGCAACGTGGTGAAGGAACGTTGCCTCTAACCACCAAACAGCTTGAACCCCCGCCCCCCAACACACACACCCACACCCCCCACCCACGGTTGTGCTGTGCCATTCAACGCTGTAACCGCAAGGGGCGCTCTAACATAACACTTACATGTTATTTTTCACAAGGCTGCTGTTGTTGAGGGGGCCACCAACTTTGAGTTAATGGTTGGCCAGGAACCAGCAGGAATAATGGCGGGTTGCGTTGTTAAGTCCATAATAAATCTTCATATTTTTGAACACGTTTTATATGTAAAATCGTTATGTTTCTTGAGCTGGTACAAATGGCTTGTTGTATGGCCATATATTAATGTACTTGACAGAGCGGGAATACAGGATATATAGCCTATATATTCAAATATGATCTTTTTAACTTTGAATACAGACTTTCTCCTGAAATATGTTTTCTTTTACAATAAAGAAATTTGTGTGTTTCTTTTGGTCAGCCACTATGGATTTTATTTGTAATTCATAAAGCAGATTAATGATTTATTCATATATGGTGTATTATTGCTGATAGGCTACCTTTAATGTTCTGTGTGTCCTAAACACATTCCGCTCTGTACAGTAATGTCCAAGAGGCCACCATGCCCCCTGGGTCACGGTGCCAATCTGTACAGTAATGTCCAAGAGGCCACCATGCCCCCTGGGTCCCTGACACTGTGTTCTTTTATTTAGATGGGGGTGGCTCCCACACTCTCCATAAAGCCAGCCACCACCCTGAGTCAGGGTGCTGTCTATACATGCATATGATGTTGGGCCATGCTGGGAGATGGGGATGGCTCCCACACTGCTTCGAACGTCACTCAAGTGCTTCAAACCACACCTCGGTACAGTGGTTCAATACAACTGCCTCATGAGCTACCGTGCATGTGTCGGAGCCTCGAGTGTTAGAGTACCATCCGGTGCCATCACTAGGGACCACTCCCACACTCTTCCAACCTAACCACCACCCTGAGTCAGGGTGCCGTTTCTACATGCATATGCTGGTGGTGCATGCTTGGAGATGGGGACGGTGCCAATTGGCCAATTTCCCCACACAGTAATATGATAGATAATAGAAAACAGCTTAGCGGCGCAGTTGATTTTCTTTTCACGTGGTTGTGCCGCCCCCCGGTTAGGCAAAAACCGCCACTGCAGCAAAGTACCTTAAAACTGTGCAGCTTTTGAGTTATCAGATTTTTATACAAACACACAATTCAGCTCTCACTGTTTTTGAAAAACAGTAACACACTCCAAAATGTTAGAATGAAAATTATCTGCATCATGAACTCCCTCCCTCTGTCTCTCTCTGTCTCTCTCTGTCTCTCTCTCTGTCTCTCTCTCACTCAGACACACACATACACACAGAATAAGAAAGAATAAGAAAGAAAGAGAGAAATCAACAGGAAGGGCAAGAGGAAGACTATGTCATCAGCCCCGGGGACATAACGAATGTTTTTAGAGTTATGGAAGGATAATTGAGGTCACAAAATAAGTGAAAAGCAAAATACTTGCAGAATAGTGTCACTTCTGTGCCAGTGAGTGACTGTTTGCTGTATGCAATCACAGAATTTCCAGTTGACAATAACTAAACCCACACTTTCCAGTTTAATTTGAATACCATGTCTATCACAGTGATGGTATGAAGGTTTTTAACAAATGTGTTAACATCTCCATCTTGTGGAGAAAGACAGACACTTCTAGCCCCCTCTGTACAGTTTTTGTTCCAATCAAACCATTTTGTTATTAATCTAATGTAACATTCCTATGTTTTTGACTCACAGACCCTCTCGAACATTCTCAAACATTGTCTCATCGTGTCGTTCAAAACAAGAGGGAAAAAAAGACTTGCAGGCCTGTAATTTAAGAGACCATGATGCCACACCCAGTCTCACATGCACAATATAATCTGTGTCTGTGTGACAGTGTGTGAATGAGTGAATTCTGGATGAACCACCCAGGGACTCGTGTGGTCAGTTAGTCTGGCAGCAGCAGCAGGGTCTGGGCTGTTGTGTCACTGCACATTAGAGCAGTCCGCTGGGCTCTGTTGAGAGGGGGCGACAAGGTGTCTGGGCCACCCACCCATGCTCTTGCACAGCAGCTGTAATTAAAAACAGTGGTACAATGACAGCTGGGGAGGCAGATGTCAACAGCAACATTAGATTTCAATCAGCCTGCACAGTGCCATCACCTCAGAGGAATGAGGAGGTGTTATAACTACACTGCATGATTTTTTTTTTTTTTTTTGTGAAAGCAGTTGTCATTCTCCGTACAACTTATTTCAAAAGATGTTTTTTGTTTTGCATGATAATGCAGCAGGCTTGATGCTGGGATAATCACTGAGTAATGCTGCACAAGCCAGAAGATGTTTTTAGATGAAGTCTTGTCAGGTTGTTTTTGATGCGCTCTCTGTTGGTGAGAGCAGACTGGCTCCTTCGCTGCCCTCGGGGTGCAGGGGAGCAGTCTGGCTTTGGCATTTCACACTCGCTCAACAGTCAAAGCCTGTGACCGTCCGCAGACTTTACCGCCAACTGCTCCCTTATACCCTCGCCCCTGTTGTTTGACCAATTATGAATATGCAGTTGCTATGAAAGTAATTCTGTCAGACATGCAACTGTCCAGCCAGATAATGTCAGTGGTGTCGTTTGCAGTATTTGAGGGGAGGATCTCACAAGGACATGACCATTCTTCTCCTTTACCATCAGACTTTGACATTTAAAAAAAAAAGCGAAAACAAAGTGTAAGAAGACCTAAATAAACTGAAAAATTCATTCTTTCTTTTTTCCTTTGTGTATCCAGAATTATTCCTTTGTGCCCCAGACTTCCGTTGTTGACTGAAAACTATTAAAAACACCCCAGTGAACCACACTGTGGCACTGGGTGACATGTTCCTTCATTACCAAGAACATGGGCTCTGTTGATTATTTTGAGTCAGTCCCACAAAGACCATCCTGCTGCCAGAAATACTCAAAAGAGTACCAGATGTTTTCATCCGCAGATGAAAAAAGTCCCCCAGCAAATATACTATTTACAATCGTTTGAACAATGTTTGATTACAAAAAAAAGCCATTTTAGGAGATCAAGTGTTTTGTTGTTTTTTTTTAATGCAACTTTATATTTGGAACCAGTAAAGATTTACATTTTCCGTAGGAATGAATAGGCTTGGCTCTGAGTGCCAAGGAGAAAGGAAGAAAGTCTACAAGAACTGAGAGAGACTGAGTTTTTTTTGTTTGGGTCTTTTCATGGGATTTGTAATAGAGGTGGATAATGAATGAATAAATTTAATTGGTACTAAATGTGAAAAAAAAAAAAACAGTTTAAAAGCAGTTATGAAAGCTGCCAATCCCCCCCCCCCCCCCCCCTCAAAAAAATACAAAAACAAACAAACAAAAAAACAGTGACGTCTAACAGTTAACACAAAGAAACGGACTAACGCTGTTTTAAGTGACTTTCTTCCTTTTATCTTTCTTCAAGAGAACATTCTTTCAATGTTTCCTAAACCTGATTTTAACATTGTCTGCGTGTATCAGTCTGTGTGTGTGTGAGTGCGTACACACTAGTCTATGCTGGACAGGAGACATTATGGAAGGGAGAAACGCACAGCTATAAAAGGGGGATGTCTGCTGGCAGTCACTAACCTTCGTTGACTTTCACTTATCACTGCGGTGACTGTGATTACCGTCGTGCCACTGATGCATTCGTGTGAGTCTTTGCTTTCTCATAAACTCCACAATAAAAAACTGCTGATGTATGATCTCGCTGTATTACATATCATTTTTAATGTGTTGAAAACCCTTTCCAACAAAGCAAGTCAAGCACAATGGTGCACATAAACACATGTTGAAAGTTCATGAGCTAATTCACGAGAGTAGGAAAGCAAAAAGTAATAGCCTACATTAAGCATAACAATAAAAAAACAACAAAATACAAAAAACAAATAGGCCACACAACATAAAAAGTGCCTATAAACAAGGTTAGACTGCTCAGAAAACACATTATTTGACATAATGACTTGTCCCTCCTTTAGTGCTTAATGGTTAACATTTACAATCTTCATAAATGTTTTATACTGAAAAAAATCAGTCTGATAGTACTGAGACAAGCATGAGTTCAAATGTCTACATTTGTTTGGTGTCAATTCTAGGGTTACTAAAGCAGTACCAGCAGAATAATATATTGATTTATGTGTAAATGAACGCCCAGGAGAGGACACAATTCAACCAAATGTGGAACGTAACATTTTCTTTACATTAAAATGTCCTCAGCTGAGCAGCGGTTCAGGTGCGTCCAGATGCTTCTTTCATGACCAGCGGCTCCATGCTACAAGCATCTCTGGACCTGTGCTGTAGATTCAGGAGCAAGGATCCACTGTGTAAGCACGTAAAACTCTATTAGCATAATGACTTCCCTGTTTAAGTGGATTGTGGTTCATGTACTGAAAAACAAACTCAGTTACAGATGTTCTTGACAAACTTTCTTTTGTGTAGAAAATGATTTTTCTCTCATATTTCTTTCGGCTGGACAGTATTATTCACTTGATTGTAGCACCAGAGTGAAATGAGTAGAAAAAGAAATAGTGCTGTATATATGCGAAAAAAAAAAGATATTAAAACTGGCTTCATGTTGACACACTTTTTTTGACAGTTTTTGTTTTGGTTACATCAGCATTTTGGCATCGTCAAAAAAGTTTTCTTCTGTAGTGGTGATGGTAGAAAACAAAGAAAACAAACCGGAAGGATTCAAGTCATTTAAAAACAGAAAAAGATAAAACTGCTTCAAGAGAATTCTACAGTTCGTTGGCTGTAACTCTACCAATATGCTGCAGAACCAAAACCAAAGGTTGTGTAAAAATAATTTGTTTTAAGTTGATATGTCCTCCGTCTTAATGAATGATGTCAAGCTTGTCCGATTTGATGACAAGTATTTATTTATTGTTTTACAGATAACATATTTCACAGGGCTACCTTAGAGGTAAAATCTCCTGACAGGACTCTGTTTTGACTCGTCGGAGACAGAGGGGAAGATGAACATACTTTTATCAAGCACACATTGTAAACAACTGAGCAATATTTAAGTCTAAATGGCGTACCATAGAATAGGTGAGAGACAACAAAATGTAAGTAAGAAGATGTGCCTCTTGCTTGCAAAGACAAAAGTTTCCTTTTTACAAAACAAATAATGGTCACTGACATTTTTTCTCCTTTTTTTAGTGGCTGAGAGGTAGAATGAAGTATTTTCAGTTAAAACCAATGATTTGATTTTCATTACTTTATCATATCATTTTATCATGATGAGTGAAAACATTACGAGTGAATAAGTAACCCCAGCCCTCTGAATATAATGTGAAATCTGTACAAATGTCTCCACTGTTTGCAGTATTGTCTTGATTTTTATTGTGAAACTTTTTGTTTGTATCCCAAATGTCCAACGTTGTAAGCAGAGGAAATATTATCTTTTCTTTTTTTTTTTGAAGTAAGGATTTCACAGCAACTCTCCAGACTGTGAGACAGTGAATTCCTTTGTTTAATACTGTGAATAGCAAGGTCAGTCCATGTTTTTTTGTGGATGAGGTGTAGAGATGGATATATTCAGTTGGAAGTATCCGAATGAACGCTTCCGGGTCCTTCTGTGGGCGATGTCACTGACGAAGGAGTCGGAGCATCTTGCCAGCCACCATTTGTCTGTGGACATAAGACAGGAATTTTTTAGTTTAATGGTAACACAGTTACGGTCTGATACAAAATGCACATAAAAGTATCTTTAACAAGAAGGTATCATTCTCATTTCATATTTTTCTCCCATGAGAAATTGGGTGAAAAGTGTTGCCTGTGCAACCAAAGCCTGATATAGCTTATTCCTCTGTGCCACAGATCTCCACTATTTTCCAAAAAACGTTAAAAGTACATACTGTACATTGAGCTACACATCATTAGGTACCTTCATTATGGTGAACTTGGGAACTGCAGTTTAATCCATGGCTGAAAACAGTCACCAACAAATACCACTACTACTATTTACTCCAGCAATGAGCAATGGTTGTTAAACGGTGTTCAGCTGCTTTAGGACAGTACTGAGTCATAAAAGAAAAGCCCTATATATATTTGCAGAATAGCCCCAGCCTCCTCCTTTAATTGAAGGAATAATTTAACATCTTGGGAAATAAACTTTCTTGCCAAGAGTTAGTTGAGAAGTTACGTCTGCACACTAAATATGAAGCTGGAGCCAGGAGGCCCAGGAGGGCATAGCTCTGTACAATATTTAAAGATATCTACTTACCAGCACCTCTAAAGTTCACTAACTAACATATTATATTTCCTTTGTTTAATACAAACAAAACCCTCATGGTGATGACAAGAACCCAAGAGGTCACTGTGCTCGGCCAAAAAATTGATCCAGCACACAGCCCCTGTAAAACGTTGCCATTTTTACACTTCAGCGTTTGTGTATAAAAGACATATTAGTGATCTTTAGAGGTCTGGTATAATTTTTTTTTGTCCTGGCTCTTGCTTCATGCGTGGCTGCATGTATTGATTTAAAAAAAAATATTCAGAATGTAGAAAAATAGCTTCAAATTCAGATCAGGGTCAGACTCAGGGTTTCGAGTAGGTTTATTCAGTCCTTACAGAAAAAGGAGACTACATAAATCTGAAATTCAAATGCAAATGTGAAAGCTATGAGGCCTTTTCTCCAACAGCAGTGATGTCCAACAGCTACTCTAACAGCCAACATTAAAAACTCTCAAAACACTCTTTTTTTATGAGACTGTTCATTAAAAAATATGCTTGAGCCACTTCCCCCTCAAACCGACTGTCATAATGTGAGATAAACAGCGGAGATGAAACATGGAATATGCAGACCTTTTATATATCTCAGAATATACCCCTGAGATGGTTGATAAAAGAATAAATTATCACAATAAAAAAATATCTCTTGAAAATGGAGGCCTTCTCAAATCATGATAAAAGGTTGACTAAAGACCATTAAGGACATTAATTGCAATTTCCACGCTATTAGTGAGAGCTGGGAACGTGCTTTGGCAGCCTCTTATTTCCAAACCCTGTTATTTCGCGTAAAGACTGTCTGTCATCTTATTCTTATTCAAACATTTCCAGTCTCTGAGAGAGGCAACACCCACCAGCAATTTGAGGGGTGTAATTGCTGCTCAGTGATAAAGAAGGAGAGGTGAACCACAAGAGTTCAGTCAGTAGATCTTGGGAAGAGAAAAAAAAATATCATCTGGGCTCAATAAATACAAGCACCAACCTTAATCACAACTCCTTGCGATTTTTTTGTTTAAAGTGTGTTATTATTATAAAAGCACTATAAAGAACCTGATATCATTATCACCATCATCATATACAGTTGTTTTTTATTGTTACTTTTATTGTTTATATTAAAATGGAATCTTCAAAAGTAAGTATTCCTACTGAGGCTGGCTGATGTGGCCTAACATCTATTTCACAATAAACTGTCACACTTAGTTGTAGAATGATAAGTGCAATGTTTATTTTTATTTATTTATTTATTTATTTATTTATTAATTATTATTATTATTATTTTAAATACATCACTGACTGACATTTTAATTTCTCACAGTGGCTCATTTCTAATGTTTTTATCAAGAGACCTGGAATGAACTGTGGGCTGAACGATTGGCTGAGCTTCTGGTTGTATACCACTGGTGGTTGTAGCTATTTTTATTTCAATCATATACATTCTGAAAATGTATTACTAAGAATTGCAGATTTATGATAAAAAAAAAAAGATTGGCAGGAAATTCATTACCCTAATTTCTTTGGCTTTCTCATGTATTACCATTACATTCAGGTCCTCAAAGACTCTTCCAACCATCTGAATGAAACAATATTCTCTTTGTGGGAAAAAAACAACCAAAAAAAACAACAACAACAACAACCAAAGAAAACCTGGTTCTCAAGTTGCACCTATAATTTAAGAATCTGGAAATTACACTGTGTGTGTGTGTGTGTGTGTGTGTGCAATACATTTCTTACATTTTTTAATTGTTTTGAAATTAAGAAAGAAAATATGTAATTTCTGGGCAACGTGCTTGGATTCGGAAAAAGAGGCACGACTTGAGAAATTAGTGAAAAATCTTTGTTTATCATGCAACAAACAGAATCATTTTTGATTGTAAGAGTCTTTAAGAATTCAGATAATGATCTAATTTGCTTTTTTTATAGCTCACAGGGTATTTATTTCTGTGTTCTGTGTCTCCCATGTAAAGCTAATACATGAGAGGCAAACTGTCAAGAGACACATTTAATTGCTTCATAATGTTGGTTATTCAACAACTTTTGTTTACTGCCAAACCCAAATTCCTCCTAATGCTTGGAGCTTAGTCTTGGTTTTTGCACATTTCAAAAAAATATTTTGTCTGCTCTTATTAGTCCCACTATCTAACACATCAGCACATTTATTGAACACCTATTTCCAGTTGAGCCTGTTGCATGTTGTAACCGGCTTGATGCATCCATTCTTATTTTAGTACAAGGGGTGTTCCAGGCTTGGCTGTCAGTGTCGCTGTTCCTGTGGATGAATGATCTGACCAATGTGCTTGGACTGTTAGCCCAAAGCCCCGCTCTCTCTGTCCCTGTGACTGTCGTATTGATTCTGTTCAGCCCTGCGCAGCCTGTCGCTATGGATCTACATGCTAACACACCGCCTCCAGTGTTGCCTGTCCCACCCTGCCCAGCCCAGACCAGCAAGGAGACCTAGAAAACTGGCCCAGCCTTTGACAGGCTAGTTAAAGAGTTATTTTAAGAATTAGCAACTGGGAACTTTTTTGTGAAGCCAGTCTTAGAGGGTAGGAATGGTATGGCTTGTCCTTTGGTGCCAATGTGAGAGCAGCGTTGGGAAGGAGGATGACACCTGTGTCCTTGTTCCTGTCGACTGCAGGTGCCTCGCTAACGCTAATATCCTCCGACAGACTAGGAGCGTGTCCAGCTACTCAGCCTGGTAGCTGCCTCATTGCCTGCCACCTAGGGCACGACTGGAGCAGGGGGGCAACTAGCTGGACAACAGCCCAAACCAGGAATACTCTGCTAAGTGGCGTCCCAGCATGCATGCAGAATGACACAATATTATACACATTCTGTAAATGATGAATCTTTGCAAAGTAAGACAGAAAAGAAAATGTTGAGAAGGACAGAAGGAGATTGTTTACAGGTCTTACGTTGATGCCCTGTGGACTGTACATCTGGCTGGCTGCGAGGCTGTCACTGTATCCTCCGGTCTGGCTGATAACATGGCGAAGGGTATCCACCTGGAACAGCGGGGACACACAGACAAAAGGCCTGGTCAGACAAAAGCTCTGGATAACAAAGACAGCCATGCACAAAGGAAAGGTCAGTCTGATAGTAAAAGGGTACCATAAACAAGAAAAGGTTACAAACAGCGAATCAGAATGATTTGGCTGCTACTACAAGCTTGATAACAGACATTGCAAAAGGACAAAAATACCAGAAAAAAAGACAAGAACTAATTATGAATGTATTTCTAGTTGTAGAGAAATAATACATCAAAATCACGCATTAAACACAAACACTGCTCCGCAGCTCATTCTCCTAAATGTAGCTGCACTCTCCTGAGAATATGACACTGGAGTAAATGCTCTGATGAAGCTTCACATCGAAACACGTTCACCCGACATGGCTGCCAATAAAAATAAGGTGTAACTGAGGTCACATCTTAAATTATTTAGCTATAAAGGTTTCACTGGAATACAGCCATTCTCATGTTCTTCATAGATTTACTGGAAGCTGCTTTGTAGCTTTTGGCAGAGCAGGCAGACAGGTGATGCATGAAAACACACCTCCCGTGCGGACTACCCAACAAATCAGACAACTCTGCTGAAGAGGCCAAGTTAGTCAAAGTTGTACTTTCTCTTTTCTTTTTGCCGTCTTTTAATTATACACCCCTGGGAGTGACGCCATTCTGACATGATCAGAAAAATAACCCTTTTAAAGGAACATGAGTTTCAATAATTTAAGGCAAACCCTGAAGACCTCTTTACCTTCTATAATGGTCGTCTCCTTTGCATATTCATGAACGACCTAAAGCATTTGGAGAGCTGATCTGAATAGAAAAGGGGGGATGGAAGGAAAAAGAAATGATGCCGAAAGCACTAAAACTAAATGAAAATATAACTGCGGGTGGTGATTCCTTAATCTATGGCGAGAGTTATAACACTCAGAAACACTGTGTTGGTCATCGCTGTCCACCGGGGCAAGGTCAGGGCGCTACAGTGCACCAGTGGCTATGTGAACTCTTGTCAGGAGCGCTGATGAGTGTTGCACCATTTCCAAAACTGTCTGCAGTCGTCTACTCAACTGTGGGTTGACAATGGCTTCTACATTAATGTAAAGCTTCAGGCTAAGTATAACCTCTGTTTCACTGTGTAGGGCAAGTTATTGTGTGCATCTACATTCACAGAACGGTCAGTGGTCGAACAAAATCATAAGTGATCTCAAGAATTTGTGAGGTTTTAGTCATGTCAGACACTAAACTTGGAGAGGAGCCTACCTGGGATTGTATGTTGGCCCCAACCTGCCCCCCTTGGTACGAATCCCCATTGAGGGACTGCACACTCATGAACAAGTCTCCGGAGTTTGACATGTTAAAAGAGCCAGCAGAACCTGAGAATACACAGAGAAGAAGGCAGAGAAGAAGAAAGGGAGCAAGAGAATTGAACAAAGAGAGGAAAAGAGACAGAAAAAAGTAACAGGGAAGAAAATAGGGACAGAAAAGGAGTTAAAATGACCATGCATTAGCAAAAGTGCATTAAGTGGGTTAGTCTGGGAGGGCGGCAGGCATTGTGAAAAAGGCTTTTTCTACAAACCTGCACACTGCAGATGCAGTAGGTGCACATTCAAATATCACTGAACCATAATTTAAAAGGAAAAATCAGCCAACAAGAACCATAATGCAGAAAATCATCATAAAACCGTTTAAGTCCAGTTAAAACAAGGCTTATGGATTATATTGTTGTTAAATGTCCGTGCTCCTAGTGTTTCATTAAGGAAGTAATAATTGATCTGCAGGAAGACCCAAAGAATCGTCTTCGTCCTTTAATGGACCCCAGCTCCCCAGATGTAAAGAGACCATCGCGTAACTTGATTTCAACACCCGGTCCTAATCCAATACAGTTGCGAAGTCTCTATATGACAAAAGACTCCGCTTGCCCTCTGAACAGCTTAATGGCATGCACGAGGTCAACCGGACAAGAGGCAGGAAAAATTAACGTCCACAAGACCAAGAGGTCAATAACAGAGAGAGGAAGAAAGAGAGAGAAAGAAAATGAGTGAGAGAGACAGACAGCAAAGGCAGAAGAAGAAAGAGGAAAAATGGAGCGAGAAGAAGCAAGAAAGCCATACCATATCACTGAGTTAGTTCAGGAGATGAAGGAACTTCTGTTAGTCTACATGAAACAGCACCAGAGACTGAATTCTTGAGTTGCGGCTCAGGTATGAGAACAATTATTGTGCCCTATGTTGTGCCTCTACCTGTTCCCATATAAAAAAAAATATCTTTACTGATTCTTTGATCTATAGAGTTATATCTGATTATATACACAAGTGTTTTTTTCAACCAGCGTTTGAAGCTCACCTGCTGAATTGGGAGTTGAAGGGGAGTTTGCCTGACTGCCGTGAGCTGACACACTGGTTGCATTGACTGCAGTCCTCGCCGCATACATGTTGGCCTCTTCTTGGAACTTGCCGATGTTTTTCTTGTATCGGATTCTCTTGTTCCCAAACCAGTTTGATACCTGTCAAGATATCAGTGACAGGATACAGAAGCTGAATTATAAGTAAAATGAAAACACTTTTCTTGGAGTGTTAAATATCAACACCCAGTCTGTCTGGATTGTGATTCCTGTGCCAGTTAGCACACCACCTTCTAGCACTAGCTTTTGTGACTGCTGTGACATATTTGTATTTCCACACACACATGTTCACTCAAACTCTGAATCATTGCAGTCTGCATACATACTGGCTGCACATGCCTAATTATTTTTAACCTTAAAAATGCATTATTGGACCTGTTGTTTAATACTCCTGTTGAAGCCACACAAAAATACGATTTAAATAAGTAACTGTCTCCGGAACTGGAATTTATATTCATCTCTGTGAGGATGACAGTTATCACACACACTGTACAACAGGCTATATGTGAGTTGCTGCTTGTACAGAACCCATAATCAAACTTACAAAAATAAGCATCTATATTAATTTGAAAGAGCAAGGATACAAACCTTTAAAAAAATAACAGATCAGTCTGTGTAGACTCACTTGTATTGAATAAATACAAAAATACACATCAAGCACATAAGTAATTATAGGATCTTTAATTAAGTTTTAATTAAATTTGAGCTTATTGTGGTCACCTGTGACACTGTGATGCCGCATTTCTTGGCCAGTTCTTCCTTGGCCTCCTCGCTGGGGTAGGGGTTACTGAGATGGGAGTAAAAGTACTCGTTCAGGATCTCTGTCGCCTGTTTGTTGAAGTTCCTCCTCTTTCGTCTGGACAGAAAGCAGCAAAGAAAAGGACAGAGAGGAAATTAATGAAATATCCTTAGCAAACAAATAAATGTAATTAATTCCTCTCTTGCACATTCATTTATCCAAGATTGCTTAGTTTGTCTGAACAGTGTTTACAAGCTGGTAAACTGAAATAAGGACAAAAAAAAGTCTAATTGAAAGGTAAAGACACAATTGGATCTGTCTCATCGATGGCAACAAAAATGAAAATAAGGAAAAACTTTTAATGAACATAGAGAACACTTGTGAGCAGGATTTGGGATTGGTTTAGTTGCTTCCAGTCACATGGACACACACACACACACACACACACACACACACACACACACACACACACACACACACACACACACACACACACACAGACCTGGCATCGAGAAAGCGTGAGCGCAGGATCATGACGGCTTCGCAGGTGCTCTGTTTCAGCTGCATCTGGATGGAGCTGAACTTGCGGTGGATGATGCTGACCATGCGCTCGATCTCTTTCGGCGAGATGGGTCGTGTTCGAGACTGCTCCCTCAGCAGGTTCATCACATGGGTGGTGAACTCATTGCACGCCTGGATGCACAGACAGACAGGATTCATAAAAAGAATAACTATCACAGAGGCTCGACGGCATCAGACAGAACAAAAAGGACGAAATTGGATTCTGGAGAGGCTGCACCTTTGCTGGTAGGCCTTGGCCTTGTAGAAGCAGCGCTGACAGTATAACAGCAGCAGTGTTAGAGGTAATAAGAATAGTCTAAATTAAAGCAGCAGACGCAGCGCCATGTTTCACGCCAAACAAATGTGGCAGTGGAGTCATACAGTGGAGGCAGCGAGACTCGCAGTGCTGTGAATATTAAAAAGACTTCTCTTCAATGGAAGAGAAAATGTGACAAGTGAAGAGAAATTTAAAATGACAGCAGGCTTTCAGTCCCGTTAACGTTCAAGAGGTTTAAACTGTCTCCCTCTCTTTTCACTCCATCTTTCAGTCTACCTCGTTCTCTCTCTGTCTGAATCAGTCACTGGATATGACTGCATTCAGAGTCAAGGTGTCTGTTGCTTGTCAACACCAGGGTTACGTCAGTCAAAGTGATGCACCGAGCAGCCGTTCTGCTTGCACACACACGCCAGACACTACTCACTCATACGCGCGCGAGGTGTACGTAGCGTGGTGACACAAAAATGCTCAGGTGTATATTGAGTGTGACAGTTAGCGATGACTAGCCTTCCTCGGAGAAGATGACAAACCCAGAGCGTTTTGACTTCCGAGGGAATGACAAGAAGTTACAGTCTTTGGAAAAGAGCTGGTGTGTGACTGATATAATGGCTGCTTGACTGCGGAGGATAACATCTCTGAAAGCTTGGCTTGTCATGAGTTGGCCTGTGAGAGCTGATTTCAAGAGCATTATAGTTAAAAAAAACAAAAAAAAAACAAAACAAAAAAAACATATCCCATCCATCCTTTATACCAGCTTATTCCTATTAAAGTTCACAAATGGAGCTTATCCCAGCATGAATTGGCTAAAGGAGAAGCAAAATAGTCATGGACTCGATGCCAGGCTGTTATGGCGTAAAACACAATATTCCCTCTCACATTCACATGTATGGCCAATTTAGATTCTCTAATTCACCTCAGCTGCATGCTGGTTTTTTCACCATAGAAGGAAACACTTGAGGAAAATATGTAAACTCAGTACAGAGAGGACACGAGCCACATCTCCAACCCTCATTATATTAACTGCTTTTATTCATATATATATTTTTTTGGTATCAAAAACCTCTCCCAACCTCTCCCTTCATAGGGAGAGGTTGGGATCAGCATTGATATGGAGTCCTTATAAAGAACATTAAAATAACATCTGTAATTCAGCAACCAAGACCCATGTTTGCACATGTAAAAGCTTTGTATAAAATATAATCTATATAATTCTCTAACATTCTCTGAAACTTTTGCCTCTACCCATATTCACCATCAGTCAAGCTAATGATCAATGTTCTGGTCAAGAGGTTAAAGTGCAAACCTTGAACTGCAAAGTCTCTGCTTCGCATCTGGCGTGAGACCTCTGTTGCATGTCTTTGTCTGCCATAATTTCCTATCATTTCCCTATTGGATCTTTCAAATAAAGACATACAAATGCCCTAAAGTTCGTTCATAAAGTAGACCATTGCTCCAACACACTGAGGTACAACAGTAAAGAGGATTCCCTCGAGTGTGAACTGTAAAGGGAGCATAAAATACTCAAAAATATGATTCAGACACTGTTTCACTTAAAGATACACCAGGGCAGATGCTTCCAATGGCAGGGACCTGAAGGGTTTCCAAGTGATAAAAAAAAACTCCCTGGTTGTTTATCACCTTCCTGGCCAAAACGTGTGGCAGGCTGGCATATTACCAATGCATTTGGTATTCACTGATAAAACAAAATATATTTCAAATAAAATGACAAAATAAATATGTGTTACAAGGCTAGGAACTGAGCTAAATAATGAGATTATTTATCTATAATAAACCATAGCTGAGAAAATGCTGGTGGAGAGCCAGTGTCACAAAAACAATATTCCTGGTCCCACCTGCTCATACTTCTCCAACTCTGTGTGGTAAATTTGTCGGATCTGAGACAGCTTGGCCCGGTAGTCAGAGTGTTCTGCCGAGTTGTCGGCACCGACGCCGCCTGTGGCTGCTGCAGCGGCTGCTGCAGCTGCCGACCCACCGCCTTTCTCTGGCCCAGCCACGCCCTCTGCCAGCAGCATGTTGTCCAGTCGCATCAGCTGGGGATCTGGAGGCTCCTCCTCCTGGGCACCTCGGATACTGAGCACTGTGGAGGACAAGAGAAGATGACATCAACATAAAGGTACTGAACTGTCTAATTTGTATTCTTAGTGATTCGATTTTAAGGTGAACCAAGTGGCTGAATAACAAGGCAGAGGAACTTAACAACGACTGAAAGAGAGTCTTTACTACTTCTGCCGCTCCAGCCCAAAGTGAACTCCCTGAAATATGGCCGTCGTTTTAATGGTTCGAGTCTGTGCCATAAAAACCTGCAGCCGCACAGAGGCTGGCAGCTAAGGAAGACCATAAAACTATCATTTCATCGATTCTGACTATCATTTCATGTGAAAAAAATTAACACAGCCTTCCACCACAGTTCATCTGTCATTGCTCTCCTTATGCTCAGATTATGTTTAGTTTCTGGCTGATGGCTTTATTATCTTGTCAGATATTGTCTACAAAGCAAACCAAACTAATGACACAAGTGTGACGCAGTGTGTTAATGCAGAGATACGTGTCTCACATAAATCAGTTAAAGAGAATACAGAATTCAAGCTAAATCAGATAATTCCAACACTACACGTATCTTTCCACAAATTGGAAATGTGATGCTTTCTTATATACAAATCATTAAGAATAGAAAAGGTTAAAGTTTGAATATTCACCAGCAATGGATTTGTAATCACTAGGATTAATTTTTTAAAACATTCATGGCATTAGTAAAACATCTAGCATTAATATTTTTTTTTTCATCTCAACATCAAACTGGATGTTGTGGAGATTGTTTCTCCACGTCTTACAAAGAACTACTAAATCAGTATTCTGCCACCACACTTGAAGTCCCAGTGCAGTATTCACACTGTTGTAATCTTAATTTAGCAGGACTAAGGATGTTTTTACAACTGATACTAAGGTCAGTTTGCAGACTTGTTTGGGGATTTGAATCAACCCTGAGTCTTAACACACCTACAGGCGATCAGCTCTCAACTGACAATCAGCTCCCATGGCGTAAAGAGTGAAGAGTAAACACAACAACGACAGGCCTGCTGAGATGGCCGCGCACAAACAAAGCACACACAAAATCAGATTCATTCCTGCACACATCCACTCACAAAGATAATTTGTGAAAATATATCTGACTCGTTCAATAATACTACGTTAACTGTATTCTAGAATATAAAACATCCTGGTATTTCAGCATGATTTTTTAAATTTAGGATCAGCTGTACTGCCCTGCCTCTTCCTGCCACCAGAAGGCTCCCTCGGTAAAGCAGCAGAGCGTCCTGCTTTTCTCAGAGGTGCTGAAAACAGCCGACCAGGTGCAGCCCTCCATTCCATCCACTGTCTTCAAGGACAAAGACAAAGCTCACACAGCCACCACATTTTTCACACACACTTTAATCCACGCATCTATCAAAAGGTTTCAGGAGGACAATCTAATATCACATACCGTATGTCTCTTCCATGATGATTGTAGACAGTGGGGGTAAATGACAGGCTGTGTGACAGAGCAGTAAAGCCATATTGAAGCCCCACAGTCTCCGGTCACAGCAACGGCTCTTTTGTAATGAGGATGTAAGGCTGAGTCGCCCTGTGACCTTTCTGTTGAGCAGGGGGTCCAGATGGATTCCTGGGGCAGTGTGGGGAGCTTGTCTACCCTAGTCCTCCTCTTTTCATCCCCCCACCCCTTTTCTTTCCCTCTCTTTTTTCTCCTCCTGCAATAACATCATCCATTCCCATCAGCTCCAACACGTGAGCAAGCGCAGCTCAAGAGGCAAATGTCAATGGCTATCAGACGGCTGGAAAAGGTCAGGAGTTCAGGTGGGGAGCAGATATATATGTGCATGTGTGTGTGGGCGCATTTGCACATGTGCAGGTAGATGAATATGTGGATATTTTTTATGTGAATCACACCAGCGGGAAATTATAACACTCACCAATTTGATTCTGACAAAATAGTGGCACATCCCAACCAGAGGGGGAATCTAATGAGCCTAAGAGTGATTTATTCATTCCCTCCAAGTCCCCGAGTGCACAACTAAAAGCATGAAATGGATTAAATAAATACAATTAATAAGGAAAATCAAACGAATTCACTGTGCTGTGGCATAATTACCCTAACCACAGCCATCAGCTTTATATATTTCTGTTCAGTAATAGCAATGAAATCGATTAGACCTCAATGCCAGTCAGGGTGCTCGTTGTGAACTCTGCCACCATGGACTATACATTAACATAATCACCTGACAGAGGGAAGTGCCCCTATTACAATACATCACATGCTCGCAACACTTATAATAATAACACCACAAAATCTTTTATATACACTTTCTAGTCTGTTGCAGCAACAAAGGCACGGAGACCATACTGCTCTGCGATTCTCTTTTTCCATGGACAGTCACAGATTAGTATCTATAAAAGGAAGATGGCCATCATCTCATCTTGATCATTACCGACAGACTTAATTGAACAATGAGAGGACACAATTCCCTTCTCTGTCGCTTCCTCCCTCCCTCCCTCCCTCCCTCCCTCCTATCTTCTTCTTTCCTTCCCTTTGTGCACACTCTTGTATAATTCCTTCCCTGAGATGTGGGGCACTAAAACCAAAAAGGCAAAGCATAAAAAATGAATGCGTATCTTAAACAATTCTTGAGTCGTTTCCTGAATAATGAATGGGATTCTAAGAATAAGCCTTTGTTTTGGTTATTGACAAAATTAATTTCTGCTGTTTTACTTCCTTAAGAGCTGGCTCATGCCCATCACCACTCTGCCTGCTGTTTGCAGACAACTGGAGTGTAAATAAACATGACGATTAAGCCACCCACTCATACAGGGAGAATCAAGGTGTGCACACACACACACATACACAGCACAAACATGCACTTTGTGCATGAATCCAAGCACTCATGCAGGCACACACACCACATACATTCACACAGGAAAAATACACAGCTATGCACATTGGCAGACTACCCTGAGCACCCAGCCTTGCGCCTTGCGAGTTCTTTTAAATGAAAACATGTTTAATTAATGATGTTGAAGTATTCTGTCACAATTAGGAAGATTTACGGTCAAACAAGGCAGCAGTGATGTCCCTGACAGCCACGATGAAGGTTTACCCTCCTTGCCTCTGACTGGCAGCTAGCAGCCAACGTTGGACTGGATCCATTTCCCATCAATACAGTAATGCAATACACTCCGCAGCACTGTGGTGTATATATGTGCATTTGTGTGTGCATGTACGTGTGTGTCCTTCCTTGCCTAGCTCTTGTCCACATCACATGACCCCAGAGAGGACCAGGCAGTGGCTGTGCTCTTTATTGATTGTGTGGGCACACGTCATCTAGGGTTTCAGCAGTTAATAAATCAGGCCTGCTCCTGATACAACCGTGGATGTGTGTATACATCTGCGTGTGTGTGTGTGTGTGTGGGCCTGTCACAGACCAGTCAGCAGGAGTGAAAGCGACAGCCACATGATAATGTAACATCACCACCATTCATCCCTGCCACACAGCATTCTGAGACAAAACAACAACAACCTAGGAACCTGAAAAAAAAAAAAACAGCGTGATTTACAGCAGACATGACAAGTATCACTAATACAAATCCTCCCCTCCCCGCTCCTTCAAGGAGTTCAGCATCCTGCTCTCATCTGCATTTGATACAAGCCCAATAAAGCAGTCTTCATAAGACACAGCACTGCTCCATATTTCATGCTGACCCACACAGTAGGGGTAAACTACAGTACTACGCAATGCTATTATCATTACTGAGAACACAAAATGAATATTGTGTTGCTTTATGTCCAATTTACTATATATGTGGTAATTTCTACTGAACAGACTCAGGGCTTCAATAAGGAAAGAGCAATCATTATGAAATTATTAATTGTAGTTCACTACAAAGTATATGCCATGAAACAATTGCTATATTATAAATATGGTGTTTTTTAAAATAGTCTTAAATTGGTCTTTAATGTATTTGTATTTCTATCCATAAACTCATGGAGGTCTAAAATATTCTCTCAATCACCAGGAAATAAGAAGCTGCTCAAGTAGCACTCAAAATCTGACAACTACATTACCCACAATTCAACTCAACCACCAACCGTTGAGTCGCAGATTTGTGTGTTTGTTATGCTAGTAGCTAATATAGCTTCATGCAGAGAGGAGGATTGGGCTACAGAGATCTGGCAAAATCACTTCTCTCTAACTTCATGCCTCCCGATTTTTTAATATTCAGACTTTTGCTCCTCAAACCTGACCAACGCTTATTCGAGTGAATTTACTTCAGTCAGTTTATCAGATTTCACTCAGCTGCCTCTGGAGAGACTAAAGGCTTTATAAAACGTGTTCCACATATGCAGTGGTTCTCTCCAACAACTGCAAACACATGCTGAAGTATTAAATCCGTGGAGTTTAGGCTTAAAATGTTGTACACACACACCAAGTTGAAGACCAGTGTCTGCAGTACATGTGTTTTAATTCTGATGGATAACTGTTAAGACTGGCGGTGGTGATAATTATTTCCATTACTGATTAATCAGCCTATTCCTTTCTTGATTAATTGATCAAGTGTTTGATCCATAAAGAAAATGGTGGAAAATGTCCATCACTAAAGTCCAAGCTGATGCCTATAATTTATTTATTCTATTTATTTGTTTTGCAAAGAACAGCCCCAGATCCAAACATATTCAATTTACTATCACATGACATAATGAAACTCCTCACATTTGGGAAGTTGAAACTAGATCATGTTTGGTTGATACCAAAAAAGTACTGAGGTCCTGAAGTCCTACCAATAAAACAATCATCATAATGCAGCACTGTGTCATATCTCACACTGACCCACACAGTAGGGTTAAACTACAGCGCTAAACAACGCCATTATCATTACTGAGAACACTTAATGCGTTATATCCAATTTACTGTCTATGTGCCCATTTCAACTGAGTTGAATCTGGGCTTTAATAAAGAAAGCGCAGTAATTATGAAATTGCTAATCACAGTGCACAATGAAATCTATGCTATGAAAACTGTTATTATATTCTCAACATCGCGTTGTTTAAATTGTCTTAAAATGTTCTGTACTGTAAGTTGAAAGCTAAATTTGTGGTCTATCCGTGAACTCATGGGAAACTTTCTCAGGCCCAAAATGTTCTCTCCATCACCAGATAATGGGAAGCTGTACAGCCTCAGTACACAAGGGCATAGTCATAAAGTACCTCTAAAACAGCTTTATGTTTTATCAGCCATCTCGAGTATCATGTGCAGAAAAGGGGCCGAGCTGGAGTGTTGTATCTGACACTGGGTGGGGGGATGGGGGATACCAAGGACAAGGAAAAACACCAAAGAAATACTGGAGGGACAGGCAGAGACGAGGAGATGTGGACGGTACAGGCAAGGAGGGAAGAGAGTGATGGAGGGAGAATGAAAGGCGAAAAATAGAAATGGAATAGGAAAGCGAGGTGTCAATTAAAAAAATGAACCCCAGTGCATTTGGGAGGTGACAGCTGGTGGGAGACGAGCTGACAGGCGTCACATTAGGCGGATTTGGTGGCCGCTCCCCTCATCCCCTCCTTTTTGTTCCTTCTCTCCCTCTGTCTTTCTCCCTCTCTGGCTTTCTCCACTGGCGATCGGTAGTTTCTCATGCGGCAGTGGTGGCGGCGGCAAGTGAGGCAAGAACTCAGCTTGGTGTTTTTCAGAACAAGTTCCCCCTGCAGCTACTCCTAATAACGGTAATTATCGTCATCATCTGAGGCTTAAGCAGGCCAGTTTGAGGCCTGAGGGGCTGGCCTGATAATGAGGCAGCCAGCGCCAGAGGAGAAGACCATTCAGCGCACCGCCCTGCCACCAATGCAGAGTACTCCCATTTAAAAGCCTTCATTAAAATAATTCATTATTCAAAATAGACAATACATTAGCCCCCTGGCTGTCAGTCTTTCTTAAGGTGTCTTAAAATATATATCTTGTTGATTGAATCAAACTCATGCTCAGCCCATGCAGTTCTAACAGCTCCAGGCTGCACTGGAAACCACGTTGGCTGAATAGCTGAGGCGAAGTCACGAGCTTGTGGAGCAGCGAGCTCAACAGTCGGCCTGCTAGCAGACAGACAAAGACACCTCTATGGAGAGAGGCCCATACACAAGAAAACACAAAGTAAACAAATAACTGATAGAACCAACTTTTGGATAAAGTTTGGACAGGGGATTTGTGATGTTTCAATTTTATAGAGTTTTTTTTGGGACATTTTTACCTTCATTTGACAGTTAGCAGGAAGGTCCCCAGAATTTGAACCTAGGAAATTGAAACTACATGGTCACCATCTTAAGTAGCTAATATTCCTCAACAGAATATTGGAGAGTTTTGGGAACTCAACACTTTTTCAATGTCAGAATAAGAGGGGCAGCATCCGACATTTTCTCTAACTTTCTAAAATCGACAGTCTGACTCATTTTCATGCAGCAATTAGCTGTGTAAAACAGTTTTCTTTGATGGAACAACACATCAAATAAAACAGTTATTTTCGAGCACAATCATAACTGCCAGATAATTTGGCATACAGTTGCAGATCTTGGCCAAAAAATAAAACACGACTCTAAACTTAGCAAAGTTATGATTTAAATTAAGAAACATCTGACAAAAGAATAAATAAGCAAGACTAAGTATCTGAACATTCAATTCCTGATGCCCACTGTCCGAAGCCTCAGAGGTTAATGGTATGAGTATTTAGTCATTTGCCATTAAAAAGCTCACAAAATGACACATTATTTTATCAAGACTTCCTTAATGAATCAAATTTGTCATCTACTTTTCCACAAATAAATACCAGCCTCTAATCAAATGACAGCAAGCTTAGTGATGCTGTCCCAGGCAACAGTTGGTGAGGAGGTGACGTGTGAAGCCTTCGGAGCCAGGAGGAGATGGTCCGTGACAGTTAGCGTCCTGCCCTAACTGTTACCCTACAAGCCCTCCCTACGCACCAGGACAAGACATGAAACAAGAGGTCCGGTAACGCAATCCTCCTCAGGTCCCCGTGATGTGTATTCCTGTGCATGGCACATTTCATAAGGCTCCGCTCTTTGACTGGTGATGAGTTTATGCGAAGGTAATTAACAGTAATTAATCCTTAATTACAGCAATTAGCTGAGTCGCAGTAAATTAAGCCACATCTGGAGGCACGGAGCAGGGCTAGACAAGTGGAGGGGGGTTTGACAAGGGGGGAGATGCAGGGACCACATAACCATGCCTGTTTAGGTCTACCTGGGATGTCCAGGTTGCCATTTCTGCTCCAGGTGGTCTGCTGGGAGCTGTGATACACTAAGCGATCTCAGAGGTGGGTGATGGGGCAGGGTCTGATGAGCACAGAGGCCTGAGAGAGGAGGTTCATTTCTGAACAAAATTGTTTCATCTCAGGGAGAAAGGGTCCCTTAAGCTACCATGCAAGGACACCCACCATATGGCCACTCATAGACAATAGTGCTTGTGGTTCTGCTTCGCTGTGCTTGGCTTCACTCAACAACATGTGAACATGCATTTTACACAACATTGCTAGGAAAAAAAAAACCTGGCTTGCAGTTTGCCTCTCTGGGAGAACAAAACTACACCCACCATTTACAGGGCAAAATAGAGAGAACAGAAACAGACAGAGATGCTGCTGGTACATTATTATTGTCCTGTACAGAGTCCACCATACAGAGTCCCACGGTTCAGTCTGTACTAGCCTCTACTATTAAAAAAGATTCTGTGTGCTTACTTAGATTATCCCATGATGCATTTCATCCCCACTGGGACCAATATCTTCCATGATGACAATGCTCTTCTCCATAAAGCATAAGTGGTCACTTTGAATGGCATGATAATAATGTTAGCTGTATGCCAGTGCCTCCTCCGTAAATAGATATGATCCTATTGTCTTTTCTATATTTAGATACAATGCAAACTGAGCATCTATGTATATATAGTATCTGTGCATCTCAGGTTGAGGAAGTGTTACGTCAGGAACTAAATATCCTACATATGAGGAGCCGGCTGAACAATATAAATTGACAGGTAATGTCAGCTTGGATAAATGCTGATCTTGTGTTCTCCTCAACTGCTCAGGCGCTGGCTGGCTGAGCAGTGATATGCCTGTACTGTGATGCTTTCAGCTCTACCCTCCTTTTCCTTTTTGGAGAGCAACTCAAAATATTTTATGGGTCAAATGATCATCAGCCTTTTAGTCTTCTCTCATGTTGTTGTACAGCAGAGGCCCTGAAGCTCTCCACAAGTTCAGATCACACTCCCACAAGACTACAAAGGACACTTTTGTTGTCCCATGACAAACCGCAGCACAGCTAAAACTGTCAGAACACTGTCAGTGTGGTAGGTTTTGAGAATGACATTACAGGACTAAAAGAGGACTGCAAATACTGACCACTTTAACTAGTGATTAATCCAGGACTGCAGCTCTCAGATATTTCCATTGCAGATTATTCTTACAATCCATTAACTGTTTTGTCCATAAAATGTCAGAAAATTAGGAAATACGCTATATAATTTTCCAGAGCCGAAGGGCTTGTATTTAAATTGCTTGGTTTATCCGACTGTTAGTGCAAAACAGATATTTGGTTTACTATCATATATGACATAAAACGTTATCAAAACCTTACATATCAGAAACTAGAACCAGCGAATACGTCATGGATGTCTGAGAATTGTATGTTTTGTCCAACCAACAGTCCAAACCTCAAAAATGTTCAGTTTACAATGACGCAATGTGGAAAAGCAACAAATCCTCACAAGTAAAGAAGTGAAACTGGCAAATGTTTACCATTTTCACTTTATCACTAACGTAAATAATTAATTAAGTAAATGTGTCCATGTACAGTTTTTAACGAGGGATTCACTCTTTGGTCATCAAAACGTCAAAAAAAAAAAGTCAAAAGTGCCCCTAACTTCAGCAAAAAGTTGCAGTGTAGAATCTGGCAGGTGGACCAATGCCATCCAAATGTTTGATAGGCTTCAAGGTGCCATTAATATTGTTCCACTTGAGAGATTTGTTCCAGCAGGAAGTATAGCCTCGCCCTGCATTTATCAGGGAGCTTCCCATCAAGGGTCAAACCGGCTTTGTTTTGCTGCGTGTGCACTTTGTTTGGATGCTGTCACAACTACGGAAATCCCTGTGAGGTTTACTGTTTTGCCAGGCCTGGTGTTCCAAAGACTAGTGATGCTTAGTCTGCCCCTAGCTGTCAGGAGACAAAAACAATGTGAGGGATCACTGTCCATTAGAGAGAGTAGCTCCATTTCATACAGAGATGTTTCTTTGTTTAATATCTTTGTTAACATCTACTTCTAACCTGCTTGGAGTACTAGATAAGTGATGGTTTGGATAATAATAATAAAAAAACCCCAAAGTGCCAGAAATTTTGCATAAACAAAACAGAGCACTTAAAAGACAAATGAAGGTATTTTTTCATGCATGATACCATACCCGGCACTACCAGAACTGCCCTAATGCAGAAATGATGCAAATAATATTTGACTAATGTTTGCTATGAGAAGCTGCAGCTTCTTACTCATCGAAGGCGAGAGCAAAAAAGAAAAAAAAAGTTCATGGTGTTGCTGGAAGAATGCGTGTGTGTGTGTGTGTATGTGTATGTGTGTGTGTGTTGGAGGGGGTCAACTTGGGACAAAGGTTTAGAGCTGTAACAATGAATATGACGATGCAATGCCTGTAGGCAGAGGGAGGGAGAGCGAGATAGAGAAGCACAGAAGCAGAGAGAGAGAGAGAGAGAGAGAGAGAGAGAGAGAGAGAGTGTGTGTTTACAGCAGAGGTAGTGGTCCAGGCAGTCTAAGTGGCCTGGCTGGCAGGCCTACCACACCACTAGCGGATAAAGCCTAGTCATTAATCACAAGCCTGTGAGATCGTCCCAGTGTAGCAGAATACTGGGTCAGAGGGAGCTCCTGCTGTCAATCAGCACTGAAATGTGTGTGTGCGCGTGTGTGCGTGGAGTGGGACTATAAGCGGGGGAGTATGTTTTTGATGAGAATATGTCACTTTGCCTCCAGCTACAAAAAGCATATAGTACTAAGGAATTAATGCATTAATGCAAACACCAGCGTGCAAGTGCTAGACGTCATTTACATGAAAAGCATACCGAGTCGTCCATTGGGAATGAAAGCAACATTTCCTGCCCTAAAAGCTGAGGCTTGATTTTAAAAAATAAAGACAACAGTGCTCTCTGTAAAAGAAGCAAACCAATATAAAATGCACAGAGCCCTGTGGCATCAGCAGCACACGCCAGAAACACTGATATCCCATTCAAATGAGAAACACTTGTAAGACATGGGTCTACCGAATGCATGTTGACCCAGTTTTTTCATGCTGCTGTCACGGGTTCATACACTGTCATCACTGTCGACAAACACTTGAGTCTGCAGCTGAAGTTCTATTGACCATACTTGCACATGCAGACTCATTCAGATCGGAATCCAATGCCAGTTTAACCTGGGTCACTGTGTCAGTCTGAGAGGGAGAGAGAGCACACTACAAATGTTCACACCAAATCTTTGAATAGGAAAGTCAGAAACTGCAAACCATGAAAAACACAACAAGAAAAGCTGCTAAAGCAGCCCAAACTCCACCAACACTGGACACTGGCTCCCTTTCATGTTGTCTTTAATGACAGACTGCACATGAGAAATGCAGCGGTGCAGCATGTTTTTTAAATCCTGGGATACTTCTGCTCTCTCTGATCTTCTGCAACTTGTTGATATTTTGTTGATCCAACATGAGGGCCTGTACTCATTTCCAGCAAAAGGACATGCATCACTTGCACTGATGCTGTGGTCAGCTCTGTCAAAATAGTGAAGTATCTTTTATAAAAAATCAATGAATTAAAAAAAGTCTGT